>NC_139458.1:13475000-15975000 GCF_057233095.1 Heloderma suspectum | reverse complement strand
GGACTGCTCTGGAAACCTTCAGATCAAGAAGTGATTATGAATATGTGTGCGGCTGAGAGACTGCGATCTTATACATACTTACCTGAGCGTAACTCCCATTGAAATAAACAGGACTTACATTTGAGTAGACATGCACAGACTTGAGCTGTAAATTAGTTAAACATCCCCAAGGCTTCTCCGAGATCCCACTGAACATAGCAATGCTTACTTCTGAGTAAACACATATAGAAACTTGGCTGTAAGGCTGCAGTTCTCTTACTGGCTTATGATCGCTTTTGTCATTGTTTTTAAATTAAAAAAAAAATCACTATGCTGGCAATCTAAACTTGTGCAAGGGATTTATTTTTAAGGGCACAGGGATGTCTTGTCTTTCTCCGCAAGGCTTGGTGCTTTACTGCTCCAGTCCTCAGAGTGTTTAGAATCCAGCATCAGCGCTACAGGATGAAAATCAACTTTAAAAGAGGGAGTTTGGCTGAACTGACTTCTGGATCATATCGTAAAGCGGACTCAGAGTGTGGGTTCATAAATACACATAACCCTTTACTTTCCTGAAAGTAAGTGCAAATGAACTCAGTGGGGCTTGCTTCTGAGTAGGCCTGCATAGGAATGCACTGTACGTCTGCTTAGAGTATCAGTCTCCCATCCCCTTCAATGCACTTACTTGGAAACTACCCCTCCCGCCCCTGCCCAGCCCGCTGACTTCAGTGGAGTTTACATCTATGACAGGGGGGATTGTCATCCTTGGCCCACAGCTGCTTCTTCTCCCCTTTGCTCACATGATTTGTCACCCGTGGGATCCTTGCTTTTGGGAACAGCAGACCCGAAAACACGGACCAGATTAAATACAATCCTAACATCCCTACGTATGACGGAATGAAATATGCCTGACAATCTGAGAAACACAGCTGGAACGGATTTAACAAAATCCATACATCCCCAGCCTCAGCCACCATTTTAATTTCCCACAGTGCCCCGGAACGATGCTACATCATGGGCCTTGTGGCCCAATTAAAATAGCAGCTCCAACGCTGGTATGTGGGGCAGGCAGGGCAGGTATCAAGGCCCAGCAGCTGCCTAAGGCTGCTCTGCACTGATGCCAAGCCTGGATTTGTCTCAGTACGAGGCAGCAGCCCGCACAACACACATTTGTCACGGACAGCTTGGTGGGGGCAAATCCAAAAGCGCTCCACCACCCTACAAACGATCAGAGGCCACAAAAAACATGGAGCCAGCAAAAGAAGTTGCTTTGTTCTTTAGAAAAAGCACCACAGGAACAGTCTCCCGGCCTTACCTCCTCAGCCAGCGATGCAGTCTTGGAGTGGCACGTGGTCACAGTCGCGTGGTTCCACAGCAACAGGTCGTGCATTGGAGACCCGACTATCTTACTGCGCCCGATCACCACGGCTCTTTTGCCCGCCACTTGAACACCTGAAACACCGAACTCAGGTTTAGCATCCAAGCCCCAGAAGCTCTGCATGCAGACATTTTTCTCCCTCTCTCAAAGTACTAGAACCCAGTGGGGCCATCCCATGAAGCTGATTGATGGGAGATTCAGGACAGATAAAAGGAAGTCCTTCACACAGCACATAGTTAAACTGTGGAGTTCGCTACCACAGGATGTAGTGATGGCCACCAATTTGGGTGGCTTTAAAAGGGGGATGGACAAATTCCTGGAGGAGAAGGGTATCACTGGCTACTAGTCGCCTATGTACACCAGTTGCTGGGGAACATGGGCAGGAGGGTGCTACTGCGCTCATGCCCTGCTTGTGGGTTCCTTATTGACAGCTGGTTGGCCACTGTGTGAACAGAATGCTGGACTAGATGGACCCTTGGTCTGATCCAGCAGGGCTCTTATGTTCTTACAGTCCCTTCTTTGCCCAAGACCCTGGAGAACTGCTGCCAGTCAGAGCAGACAATACTGGGCTTGATGATCAAATAGACTAACCTGGTAGAAGGGCGGTATTCCTACTCCCCATAATGCAGGGTGTTGAACCTCTTCCAAGGGCTGGATTCTATTTTGGAGAAGCTCTCAGGGGCCACATTCCAGTAGTGAATGGGGCCAAAGGCAAAAGGGGGCTGGGCAATCCCACACACATACATGCACACAAATACAACAGCATATTGTAGCTGAACGCTCTCACTGCCTGTAACTAAGCCTTAGGAGAGGCATTTCAACCTTTCAGAATGGGGGGAAAACTGCACAATAGGCAGGAAACCATCAAACGACCGGTGGTTGGGGGAGAGGGGAACCAGATTTAGCCCCCGGGGCCTGAGGTTGTGCACTCCCTGCCATCATGCCCCATGCAGTTTCAAACCTCAGGAATACGTCTCCAAGGCAACTTTGGGCAATAATAATTTAGTATTACAGGAAGGGATTCATATGTTTTGGCTGGTCTTGGTAGCCAGCCCAACATTTGTGGCTGCCATGGTCTTGTCCCTACCCTCCTGCTGCATGGCGGGGAGTAGGGGGGCGGCTCAGCAAAAGATCAAGGACAGTGCCCTGCCCAGCTCACCACTTTCCAGCTTCAAGCCCAGGCTGGAAGTTGTCTCTATCGCTCTGCACTTTGGAAGCACTAAGACCACCAAATCTCATCTCAGGTTTGGAGCGAGAAGGGGAGCAGGGTACCATCCCCGGAGCTGCACTATAAAACCCTCCAAAGCACAACACAGCCAAGGAGAAGCCCCAGGACCTCCTCTCAAGTTTAGAGCTCAGGAGGGCTTCAGGCTCTCCCTTAGCAAAGACCTTTCACCCCAGCTTTGAAATTGGAAGTGCCATGATTAACTTACAGAATGTATTGCCACAAGGTGTGGTAAAATGGAAGTAGCACAGATGGCTTTAATGAAGAAAAGGGTGATTGGTTGCTATTAGCCACAGCAGCCAAGAACAGGATGTTCGTTTACCAGCTGATGGAGGTCAAAGAACAGATGGCTGCCCCCACCATGCTCTGTTTGAGAGTCTTCCTAGGCATCTGGCTGCCCATTGTCAGAAACAGTGTACTGAGCTAGACAGACTTCTGGTCTGTTCCAACAATGTTATCCTTACATGTTATCTGGTTGTGCTTCCTGATCAGCTTGCCCCAACCGGGCACCCTCCAGATGTCTTGGACTACAACCCTATCATCCCCAGCCAGTATGGCCAATGGTCAGGGGTTATGGGAGCTGTAGTCCAAAACATCTGGAGGGCACCAGGTTGCCTACATCTGCTCTATAATGACTAACAGTCGCTCTCCAGGGTTTCAGGCAAGATTCTATTCAGGCAGGGAGATGCTGGGAATTGAACCTGGGACTTTCTAAAGGCATTTGGGGTGGGTTAGCGTATTTTTAAATGATGTTTTAATGTGTAATTTTACTGTTTTAAATTGTATTATTGTACATCGCCCAGAGTGGCTGGGTGACCGGCCAGATGGGCAATCCAGAAATTAAATAGATAGACAGACAGACAGACAGACAGACAGACAGCAAAGCAGGGCTCTACCACTGAGCTGCAGCCCTTCCCTGACTGGTCTTACCACGGCAAAAATGCATTCCCTCGACACCAGGATGATCATCCTTCCCAGGTGTGCATGTCTCAGCAGCACCCTCAGTCGTGCCAATGCAAGATCCCACATATCCCCTCCTTGCTCACCTGTCTGCCTGATGAGCTCCATGCATCCTTTTGGTGTACACGGGATAAAGCAGTCACCGAGGTCACCACGCGAGAGCTTCCCTGCATTAATGCTGCTCAAGCTGAGACAAAACAGCAGAGTCAGTGGTCTCGGGAGAATATGAAGCTATCCAAAATTTGATCACTTCCTTTGGTACACCATACAACATGTAGATCGGTCCTAGGAAGTGATTTCAAATTCAACTGCTGGGGCTCAACTTAATTATAAGGAAATGAAGGCAGAAATCTTTTATCATTCTGGAAGATCTGGATTGATACCCCTTTACCCACTGAGGTCCACCTGGTGCCAACATTGTCATCTTTTCAGCGCCATCCTATGTTCCCTAGACAGCGCCTGTGGGACATAGGATTTTTCAGATTCTTCGTCCGCGCTCAAAGACAGGACTCTGAGTTCAGAGCCAGGAATCCACGCTCCCCTCCCTCTCCCCCTTGTAGCTGGTGCAGAGAGAACCACACAATGGAGCACAGAGATGGTGGAAAGGAGGCATTCCCAGGGGCTGGAAGGGGAAGAACCCAGGGAAGCTGGCTTATGCCTTTTCCTGTCGCTGCCCCAGCCTCTTTCCCTCCCCCTCCCTGAAGCCTCTGCTAGACAGGCAAAATTGCCCCTCTAGCTAAAATGCAGTGCAGGAGGCACAGGCACCTCCCTCTCTGCATAGGATACTCATATGCTTCCGGGTTCGGGGCCTTATGAGTACCCAGGGCGCAACCCATAGGATTGCGCCCTAAGATTTTCCTCTGCTCCCAGCCATTAGACAGCATATGATGGGGCATTTAATGTCAGTTGTTTTATCAGGTCCTGGTATTTTATTTGAACGGTGTTTTAGCTATTTTAAATTGTTTTCTATGTTAAAGATTTCATGTTATGATTTTATTATCTTGTATTTGTAGAATGTAATTTTTGCAAACCGCCCAGAGAGCTTTGACTATTGGGCATTACAGAAATGAAATGAAATGAATATTATTATTATTATCATTATTATTGTTACAGCACCTAAACTTTTCTAAATGCTGTAAGATTAAGAACAAAAAACAAAACAGTCCCTGCTCACAATATTACAGTCTAGTAAGACACAACACAGAAGGGAAACAGAATGGCAAGGAAAGCAAGGTACCAATATGAAAGCAGAATAAACCATTCTACAGATGATTTCATTTAATAAAGTATCACTCTTCCTTCACAAATAAACACCTGTAGGTTTTACACAGCCCGATTGCATGAGCCCAAACGTGGAGGTGACATATTAGAAATACATTTTCTCCCAACAACCAGATAAAAGCTGTAAGGAACAATGGAAGCCATTGTTTTAAAGATGGAGAGTGAAAGAGTTTTTATTTCCAAGGAAACTATACGCTCACTATGGCAGCGAGCTTACCCGTCCACATCCTTCTCAGGTGCCACAGCATTGGTTATTTTCTCAGTGTTGATGGGCTTATTAGAATCCAGAGGCAGTTGTACTATAAAGCCATGGACGGCAGGGTCATCGTTCAGACCGTTAATGCATCTCAGCACCTAAGTGTTTAAAAACAGGAACAGAGCAAGGAGAAAAAAATATATATCAGGCAGAACAACATTTTAGAATATTCATGCTAGAAAGTTCAGATATACCCATTAGTTTCCATTACCAACGATTCTGCAACTGTGAATGGGCTTTCTGAGAGCAAGAAAGTCTCACTGTTCAGAGGGCAGAGGCCATAGCTCAATGACAGCTCACATCCCTCATAAGAAGAAGGTCCCAGGTTCAGATCCAGGTACCACCAATTAAAAAGATTGAGAATGATCTTTCCCCTAAATTTGGAGGAGCTGCAGCCATTCACTACAGACATTACTGGGCTAAACAGACTGTGCAAGGCAACTTCATATGTTCACTTCTGCTAGAAAATCTGTCTGTGTAAGTGGGGCACCACAACAAACTGTCAAGAAGTGAAGTGCTTCTGTTCAGGGTTCCACCCACTCTGTTCTATTCTCCAGTCCACTCCACCCTGCCCTTCCCCAGTTTTCTGTTTCCCTCTACCAACAATCAGTTCTGTGTTCACTAAGCATGCTCAGCCCTCATTGGGGTGTTTTGGGAGATGGGTAGGGTGGACACACTGCTGTCTAATTAAAGCTACATTAAAATCTTGAGTTCGTCCATTGATTTCTATGGGCAGCTCTCCTTTCTGTTCAGGGGGACATTTAAAAACAGCTTCTCAGCACGCACCAGGAAATGTCCTAACCAGACAATGAAATGGTGGTCTCTAACCTTTTTATATCTGTGTCCCTTCCTCCACCTTCCTTTTCCAGACACTCCATTCCATTCCCCCTTTCCCCCTGGTTTTCTATATTTTTCCTCTCAAATCAGTAAGCCTTTTGTGTGCTCTGAGCACTCTCTGTCCTCACTGGGCTGTTTTGAATATTCTCCCCAGCCCTCAGGGTTTTTTCTGAAGATTTTTTTTCTACTTCTAGCAAAATGGATTACCTCAGCTTCTGTTGCAGTGCTTGGCAGCTTGATGTGATTGGCATTGATCCCAATCTGGAAAAAAAAAAGCCAAAAAGAAGCATTAGGCATTATGAGCTGTGACATGATTAGATGAAAAGCACCAATATAATTTTCTTAAGAACATCAGAACATAAGAACAGCTCCGCTGGATCAGACCAAGGGTCCATCTAGTCCAGCATTCTCTTCACACAGTGGACAACCAGCTGTCAATAAGGAACCCATAAGCAGAGCATGAGTGCAACAGCACCCTCCCACCCATGTTCCCCAGCAACAGGCGCACATAGGCTCACTGACTCTGGTACTGGAGGTAGCACATAACCATCGGGACTAGTAGCCATGGATAGCCTTTTCTTCCAGGAATTTGTCCAACCCCCTTTTAAAGCCATCCAAATTGGTGGCCATCACTACATGCTGTGGTAGTGAATCCCATAGTTTAACTATGTGCTGTGCGAAGAACTCCCTTTTATCAGTCCTGAATCTCCCACCAATCAGGTTCATAGGATGACCCCACTGGGTTCTAGGATTTTGAGAGCGGAAGAAAAATGTCTCCCTGTCCACATTCTCCACACCACACATGCTTTTGTACACCTTTATCATGTCTCCCCTTACCCTCCTTTTTTCCAAGCTAAACAATCCCAGCTGCTGAAACTTTCTCTCATTCTTATTTTGTAAGGTCCATGAGGACCCTCATAGGCAGAAGTGAGCTGAAACCTTTTGCCCCTCCTCCCCCTCCACAAAAAGCGATGCTGCTTTTGGCAATTTTTCAGAGGGAGCCTACAGAAGTGAAAATGTTTGTCTGCTGGGCAAGGGCAAGAAAACACATCCTTATATTGCAACCAGGCAACACCCTGTCTTCTCACACCATGGTGCGAGGGCAGTATCATTGTCCACCATTGCAATGCAGTGTGGGAACACAAGAACACCTCCTCATCTTGTGCTCTTCTCTCCCTGGTCCTGGATATAACTAGAAATAAACAAATTTAACAGGTATTTTTCCTCAGTACAACTTCCATTAAACCACCTGTGCAATGAGCCCCTCATCTGGAGCAATTAGCAACTGCCCCTGTGCAAGTTGTTGAGTGCTGGAACTTCTTGTTATCCTCTGGGTTACCACAACACTCCTTCCCAGAGTACTGAGGTACACCTATCCTAGCCTTGTGCAGCTTGGGAGGAGCAGCTGCCATGGTGCTGCAGTATTCTTTCCACCCTGGGAGTGGGAAGAAGAGTGTAGCACTATCAGTGCTACATATGCTGCTGAAACAGCACCAAGGTGCTCTTCTTGGGTCATGGAGCACGCTCACCAATGCTATTCATTGGGCTGCAACATGGACCACACGGGAACATAGGAAGATGTCTTATATTGAGTCAGATCACCGGTTCATCTAGCCCAGTACTGTCAGCACTGACTGGCAGCAATGGATCTACGGGGCTTTAGGCAGGAATTTCCCCAACCCTACCTGGAGAAGTCAGGGACTGAACCCAGGACCTTCTGCTTGCAAAGCAGCAGCTGTGTCTCCCAGCCTCTCTATGCAGGGCCAAGTTGAGCAGAGGGAATGAAATGTTCCACAGAGAATCCTATGCTATGGGAAGAAGTATTACCTCAGCAGCAGCCTTCAGCTTCATGCTAATGTAGAGGTTTGAATCATCCCGATCACCAACCTTGAAAATAATAATAAGAAAAAAGTCAGATAAGACTGCCTCAGCTATTCTCAAAGCTGAGAAATGTTGGTCTGAAATTCCAACTGGGAGAGGAAGTTGGTGGGTGGGGAAAGGTTAAGTATTTCTCCGCCCACTGCTTCTCTCCTACAAACATCCTCCCCGAGGCTGCTTTGCAGAGAAGAAACAGTGGCTGCTGGTGTTTCAAGACACAAAGTGGTAATGGAACTTGTAGCTTCAGACAGGTATACAACAAAACTCTGTTGCGCTTCTCCTTTGATTCTGTATTTTGTATATAATACATGATGAAATGTACATAAAAAAAAAAGTAAGGTGTCCCCAACCAGTCGTGTCCGACTCTAGGGTGCGGTGTTCATCCCCGTTTCTAAGCCGAAGAGCCAGCGCTGTCCGAAGACGCTTCTGTGGTCATGTGGCCGGCATGACTGAACACCGAGGTGCACGGAACGCTGTTACCTTTCCCACCGAGGCGGTACCTATTTATCTACTTGCAATTTCTTGCTTTCGAACTGCTAGGTTGGCAGAAAAAATGTACATACCTGTATGTATTTCTATGTCTCAGCATGTGTGCTCCATAACAGCTAGATGGTGCCAGCTTTAGGGGACATGTTTGTGGGCCAAAATATACTTCTAGCCCCTAGACTACTGTCGGGTCTTGCCAAGAATTTAGCCAGCCCCGTGATAGAGCAAGCTACTACCAACGCCAATAGTTTATTTATTTAAAATTATATTTAGGCTGCCTTTGAGAACCCTCCCAAGGGAATGTACAAAATAAAAACCACACAAAGTGGATACAATAAAAATAAATAAATGCATATTCAATAGAAGTTCCACAAAAACAGATTACCAATAAAAATCAATTAAAACTGAAATTATCAATAAAACCAACAGCCCAAGACACTAATGGAAGGCCAGCAAAAATAGAAGGTCTTCGGAGCTTTCCTGAAGACCTTCAAAGAAGGGGCCTGATGGTTTCAGGTGGGGGCCACCACTTGACGACCTCAGAGTGCAGGAAGGTTGATGGTCCTTTAAGTAACTTGGGCCCAACCCATTTGAGGCTTTAAAGTTTAAAGCCAGCACTTTAAATTTGGCTCGGAAGCACACCATCAACTGCTGTACCAATGCAGAATATCTTTTTCCATTCTCATCTATGGGGGAAATGCATTGTATATGCAATGGTTGTTACTCTCATAGAAGATAATGAAATGTTTTGCATTCAGGAGACCTTTGGATCATTACCGTGATCTGGAAGTAAATCCTATTCATTTATGCCGATTGGACTTTCCATTTAATGGTACTCTGAGTCATGCCCAATCGTACCGATTTTCTTTAACTGTTCTGCCAGCTCAAGTAGCATCTTGTGCCTGGCTTGTGGGACAGAGACTTTGTCCTCTCTCTGGGCCATCATCCCTCCCGTACAACAAGGTAACACTGCTGCAGAGTTGCAGTAGTGTGCCCAGGTGCACGGGCTGGGATGCAAGGGACTGCTGTCGTTTTAATTTTATTTTTATTTCAGTAATACAAATTACATACAAAAAACACCCATAACAAAAAAAAAACCAGAAACAAAAGGGGAAAAAGGCAAAAAGAGGAGAACAAAACCACAAAAAACCTAACAGGATGCGTCTTACCATCTGTTACAACATTAAATAATGGGTTGTATCAGGAATCATTGCCATTTAGGCTATGTAATAAAAATATCAAATTTTAAAATTGTTAATTTTGTATTTACTACTTCCTTGATGACAAATCTGTCAATATATCTTTCCAAAACTTCAATTGATGCTCTGGAGGATTATATAAGGAGTTTTCTACATTTATAAATAAGGGGAACCAAGTTTCTTCAAAATCGTCCATATATTGTTCTCCTTTTACATATTTTAATGTACTTGTCAGTTTTTCTAATAAAGCTGTTGTCCAGACTCTATTTAACCAATTATTCTCCAGAAGACCATTTAAATTTTCCCACCTTTGAGCAATTGCAGATCTAGCTGCAGAAAGGAGGAATCCAGGATGCAAGGGACTATTGAAACCTCCACCACAAATACTAATCTATTAAAAGCATTTTTACCCTCCCTTTTAATTCAACAAAATTTACAAGGCTGCCCACAATGCATAAAAACAATAAAACTCATCTTAAAAACAAGACAACTCAATAAAAGCTGATTGAAAACAGTGAAAAGCTAGAAAAAACAGCAGTAGAAGTTCAAAACATCTCTAAATTAAAATCTATACATTTATAAACTGGATATGCTATCGTTGGTCATTTGTTTTGTTTTGGAGTGCTGTGTCATGCGTCTCGCATCACCTATTTAGCGGTTTTAAAACAAAATCTGTTATTTTAAAACAGAAATGGGCAACTTTAGCGGGGTGAGGGGAGCATTTTTGCCCTTCCAGGCTCCCACGAGGACTGCATTCTGTGGGCTGCTGGGGAAAAAACTGGTGGTCTGCTGCTGAAATTCAGTGGCAAAGTGCCACATTAAAAGGGTCAAATTTAGCTTGAGGACAGATTTGACATGTTTTATGCTCTGTAGCACTAAAAAGTGCTTAGAAATATCAACCACCTAGAGATATTTTAAATATGGTAAGTAATACATAATCTATTAAATAATAATAAAAATGCCAATTTCCTTCCTGTCGCCAAATTCCCGTCGTTTCAAAAGCTTGATTTAATTTGCCCGCTTTTGACCTGGCTCCTTAACCTCCACAGACAGCTGTATATCAAAGTGGGGGTGCCACCACAGAAAAGGCCCTCTATTTGGTTGCCAGTTGCTGAACCTAAAATAAAATCTTTATGTGTCAGAGATGCATTAAGGGCTGGTGCTGTGCCAGTAACTGGGCTGGGGTTTGGTTCCTGCATTGGTGCAAAAAGATAAGAACCTGTATTCCTGAGCCCATGAGCAGCTGCCTTGGTCAAATAAATTGTGTAAGGCCTCGCTGGTCATTCCAAAACTAACAGAATATTGCCATGCCATACCCTGATGACGGGCCTTCTTGGTAGCGGCACCCACCCTTCGGAAAACCCTCCCTTGTGCAGTTGGGGAGGCAGAAAATGTGGCATCTCTTAAACGCCTCCTGAAAACACACTTGTTCACCCAGGCTTTCCCTGAGTTGTTGTTAAATTAATCATTTCACTCCATCTTACTGCCCCTTGTATTGCTTTCATTGTAACTGGAAGTGTTTTTATTGTTGTGTTTTCAATATTGTATTTTATATGTGATTTTGGTATTTATTGTAAACCGTGGAGGGATTTTATTATATTGGCAGTATATAAGTGTCACAAACAAACAAATAAATAAATAGCCACTACCTGCAGAATTGCAAGGCCTGGCCTGAAACCTGGGACTTTCTCCTTCATCTCTGCCACTTGGTTCTTCAGTCTCTGCCTTACTTGCCTAGAAGAGAAAGGGGTTGGGGTAGAGGGAGGGAGAGAAAGAGAGCAGGCATTAATCACAAATCATGGAGCAGGCAAAGACAGCAGGGGGAGTCAAGTTCTTAAGAGATGCACCAGGACTCAAACCTACATCAATTGTTCTGGGAGGCCTAATCCTTAAATCCACACACTGTAGGTAATGGTGGGCTGATGTTAATCACTGGGGAGGGGAAAAAAACTCCGTATATGCTCACAGGAACTCTCAGCTACTACTTGAGTAGGGTTGAATAGGGACTGGAAGCTGCCCCCCCCCCCCGCTCCTAGTCTAGCATGTTAACACAACCTTCTCCCATCTGGTGTCCTCCAGATGTCTTAGAACTGCATAGCCCAATGATGTGAAAGATGCTGGGAATGATGGCAGTTGCAGTCCCAGCACATCTGGAGGGCACCAGGTTGAGGAACCCTGGCTCTAAAAACTACACCACACTAGAGCAGAAAGAAATTTCAAATCATTCTTATATAAAAGAAGATACATAAATAGCTTCTTGTTTATGATATACCTGATCTAGAAAGACAGAGCTGGGCACATTCATAGTTCATTTAAACCTAATAAGATTTTAAAAACTAGCACAAGAGACAAATATCAAATTGACAAGCCAACTGATATTACATCCATTCTAAATGTGCAACCCACCCCAAATACTCCTCCTTTGCAAAACTAATCATAATCGCATTTCTGTGCCATCTGGTGACCATAGGATGCAACAGCAGATAAGAAAGACATCTATTGTTATTATTTTTATTGAAAGGTATAACAACTGTAACCCATTTTTGGCCTTTAGTTCTTGACAGTGTTTGATGAAGTAGTTGTGAAGATGCAAGTGGGATGGCCTGTGGAAGCCAAAATTCCAATCGATCAACACATTACCCCAGGCATGGGGAGGAGGCCCAGACATGACGCTGACTTCCAGGAAGGAACCTGATGTTTTTATTCAGGGGCAGTGCTTAAAAACTGAGTGTTGTTGTGCCTGGTCCTAAAAAGTTAACACTGGCATCATGGAATTTAATTTGTTTTCCCAACCCTAGTTAAGCCAGTATTTTTTCCCAATCCTGGTTAAGCCAGTGACCTGATTTGCATGTAACACCAACCTATGGTTTATTCAGCCCATGGTTTGTTGCCCTACCTGGGGTTTGTCAGGCAAATGATCAAACAAACCATGGTTAGCTTTTTCAATTCCTAGGTTGTTTGCTTCCCTTCTCCTTTTACCCACTCCCTCCCAGCATCCCAAATGCCTTTGCGGAGCTATAGTACTACCATGTAGATCAGCTGCGGGTTTTTTACCACTCTTGCCTGCCACATCTGTAGCCTGGTGAAACAACCCATGAACAACCCATGGTTCTGGGTTCGCATATAATAACAACCCATGATTTAAACAACCCAGATTTCACAAGCCAACAATAAACCATTGGTTGTCTTTCTGGATGGTTCATGGTTAACAAACCATGGTTTGTTAGTGCAGCTGAGTTCGCACATAACAACAACCCAGAATTCAACAACACGTACCGTGGGTTAGCATGATGTGCAAATCAGGTCAGTGTGTTTTGTAGGGCTATCCTTGAGCTGTTGCCAGAAGGCCCCAACACTTTGGTAGGGCCCACTGCTGATGCCTGCCTGGAACAGCCCCCCCGACTTTAATTCTTTTCTGGCCCAGCACTCCAAGCAGCACTGGGTGGCTGAATCTAGTCATCCTTTCAATTTCCCACAATACCCCCAACTCTAGCATTGCTCTTTGGCATTGTGGGAAACTAAAAAGGTGGCTCGACTCAGCTGCCCAGCACTGCTAAGCCCAACAGGGCCCCCGGGAGGACACTTTGCCCAGGGCCCCTTCAACCTGGAGCCAGCCCTGGTATTTCCCATTGGTATATCACAGAGGCATGGAACCTCTTTCAGCCCAACGGCCAAATTCCATTTCAGAGAAGCTCTTGGGAGCTGCGTTCCAGTGCTGGGCGGAGCCAAAGGAAAAAAAGGGGTGGGGAAAAAGTTAAAAGGGCAGGCCCAAAATACCAGCATATTTTCGCTTGAAGTTCTTACTGCCAGTAACTCAGCCTTAGGAGAGGCTTTTCGACCTTTTAGCAGAGAAACCACTGATTGATCGGTGGAGGAAAGGGGTGGGGTCACCTGGGGAATGCATTTGGCCTGCAGACCTGATGTTCAATATCACATTTCCCCATATCTATAGAACCAGAAGTTACTCCTACATTTGCAAAAGCTAACATGTGAAAGTGCCCTGTCTGCTGTCAACTTTCCCCCTTGTTGGCTTGTATTTCACAATGTTTAGTTCATTTGCTTTGGCAATCCCCACTAGAAAATAAATGAATAGAAGAAGAGCTGAGTTGCAAAGGGCATTTGTTCTAAATGTCGGTTAATATTTCACCACATCCCATTCATACAGATCCCTCACTTGCCATAATAGAAGGTTAGCAGTCCATCCCACCCCTCCCCATTACAGCTGCTTGCAGATCCCCCCCGCCCCCACTTAAACAAAAACAATTTACCTAACATTTCTTTAAAAATGTCCCCCTAATAAGAGGCATTTAAGCTTGAGAGGAAACTGAATGGTTTTTATTGGCCAATCATTTCTGCTACTGAACTTTGCCCCATAAAAAGTAAAGAGAATTGAATCTGCAGACCTAAGCTATTTATAAAAGGGTCCAAAGAAACTATGTCGCAAAGCATGCTGCTCTTTCCCTCACAGTGTGTCTTGATTATTATGCGGACAAAAAAAATCAGGAAGGAAGCAATATGTTTGCCATAGAGAATTCCTGTAAGTTCACAGCAAGTAGCATGACAGCTAATGATCCAAATAAACCCACTTTATTTTTAAAACAACAGATTTCCAATTAAATAAACAGTCAACACCTCTTTCCTCAACACACTTATTATTACATTTTAATTTCCCGCTTCCTCTAAGGAGCTCTGGACAGTGTCCATGGGTGTTATCCCATTTTGTCCTCCCAACAACCCTGTGAGGTAGATCAAACTGCAAGGTAATGACTGGCCCAAGGTCACCCAGAAAGCTCCATGGCTGGCCAGACTTGCTCTCAAGGCTTCCAAGACCAACTCTATCCACTACATCACACTGGATGAAATGCATCCCACTCTCTTTTTTGAGAAATGTGCCATTTCAAAAATTGATTTGCAGCAGCTACAACTCCCAAGAACACAGGGCACTCAAAGGTCAGATTTCTGTGCAAAGAAATCTACAGCTGCAGCAAGAAGAGAGAAATGACCACAACATGCAAAAAAATGTGAAGTTACATCTTTAGCTGCATGAGTCACCTGATCATGCTGAAGCACCATTTAATTGATTGCACATGAGACTTTATCAAAGCTATGGTTTTCCCAGTGGCAACATATGGCTGCGAGAGCTGGACTATAAGGAAGGCTGAGCTCTGAAGAATTGATGTTTTCGAACTGTGGTGCTGGAGAAGACTCTTACGAGTCCCCTGGACTGCAAGGAGGTCAAATCAGTCCATCCTAAAGGAACTCAACCCTGAGTGCTCATTGGAAGGACAGATACTGAAGCTGAAGCTCAAATATTTTGGCCACCTAATGTGAAAAGAAAAGCCACTGGAAAAGACCCTGATGCTGGGAAAGATGGAAGGCAGAAGGAGACGGGGACGGCAGAGGATGAGATGGCTAGATAGCATCACCGATGCAATGAATATGAACTTGAGCACACTCCGGGAGAGAGCGCAGGACAGGAAGGCCTGGCGTGCTATGGTCCATGGGGTCACGAAGAGTCGGACACGACTTAACGACTGAACAACAACAACATGAGACTTAGGAAGCCCAAACCTGTGACTCTTCCAAAAGAAACTTCATGGAAGCCAGATAACGCCTGGAATCCCTCCCTTCCCATTCCCAACATGCACATGAAAAATTTTCCTCTCCCCTACATGTACCAACCTAAAACAATATGACCTCTTTCCTAGCTCTCCATCTGTAGCTTTATGAATTCCAACACAGGCTCTGTTCCCTCTTCCAACTCCACCAGTGGGACCTAAAGCAAGGAGTATGTTTCTCACCTCTCCATGACTTTTTCCTTTCAGCCTCAATCCAAACTTCACTACCAGTTCAATTTGGATAAGTCACTGAAATTTCCCAGAAAGCACCTCCACAAAGGAAAAAGCACAAGTGTACACAGTTTTCCAAGTGTGGCGGTACCATAGTACCATAAAGGCACTAAGATATTGGCAGCTTTATTTTCAATTCCTTTCCTAAGTATCCCCCCCAAGTTGAATTTGCCTTTTCCATAGCATGTTCACACCGGCTCAATTTTTTTCATCAAACTAACATAGATTCAAAGCTTTTCCCAAGTTGTAGGCCAGGGGTGGGCCATGCCCAGTGTTCGACGAGCCATATTGCTCCCCACTCCACCAAAATCTGCACCTCTGCCCCCACTGCACCACCGAATTTGCTACCAAAATTTGCTGCTGTGGCATCAACCAAAGAAGTGGTGATTTTTGCTCAAAACAAAAGCGTGTGGGGAGGACATGCTCTGTCTGAAGGTCTTTTAGCTGCCAAAACGGCACGGAGAATCCATTTACGCTGACCATTTGTCAATTTCCATGAACCAGGTAAATAACATAAAAGATTGTGTACATCAGTGAATATTAAAGACTGTTCCAGTACAAAATTTGTCTGTGTAATAACCTCCTCCCAAAAAGAAGCAGCTACCAGACACTGTCAAAACATATGTTTAAAAGATATCATTTGTTGTGAACCGCCAAAAGAGCTTTAAGGGCTATTGGGCAGTATAAAAATGCAATAAATAAATAAATAAACAAATAAACATACATTCGCTGTATTGCACCGCCACCAATTAGCCAAACCCTTATTAAAGATACGTTGCAGTGTCCAATAGACACGAAACAAAAGCTTTTGCTGAGTAAGACACAGCCTAAGATCCATAGATGCAACAGGTAGGTGCCAGAGTGGCGATCCACAGATTAACATTTTGTGGTGGTGCTGACAGCATGGTCCCAAATTCCCAAATGTGCCGATGGGTCCAAAACATTTGGGGATCCCTGAATTAAATAGTATTCTAAAAGCCTGTAAAATGGCGAATAAAACGCCAGAGAAGGTAGGCTAGCGCTACAGTACTATACAGAAAGTATAGAGGCACCCTAAAGATGAACAGATTCATTGCCGTATCCACATCATGCATGTGATGAAGCCTAGGCTATAGCACACAAAAATCTGATGTTGCAATAAATCTGTTAAGGGTTTAGTGCTACAGTAAAGCCTTTGTTGTATTTGATATAAGCAGACTTAACACAGCTATCTCTCTAGAATGCACAATATGTAATGCACAGTCCCTTTTTAAGCATACAAAAACGTTTGTGAGGTTTTTTTCAGGAACCAGAAAAGGAACAGGGGAAAGTTTGCTACATGAATGTTCAGAGCTCACGAATAAAGGCCAATTTATATCAAGGCTTTCCACGTGACTGTACGCTCCATCACATGAAACTACAAAGGCTTCCTGATTACATTTGACACAGTCCCAGATCCCACAGCTAACCCCTCTTGCTTTAGGCAGCTGCTAGAACCATTTGCTCTGCTGGCATCCCTTGCTTTCTGCTTCTGGCACAGGGATAAGATTGAGCAAGTTGGCTGAGCTGGGGATGGGGAGAGGGACGAAAGGAGATGCAACTGGATTAGATGCCCTTTGGTTCCTTCCAGCGCTGTTTCTCTATGTAAAATTACCAAATAAAGGTCAACATTTATGGATTCATCATCCCACCACAGGCTTCACATGTTGCTCAGCCAGCACTTCTAATTACAGCAACTTCCTAGTTAGATTACTGTGATGGACTCTACATGGGGCTGCCCTTGAAGACTGTTCAGAAGCTGCAGCTTGTGCAAAATGCAGCAGCCAGATTAATAACAGGGACCAGAAGGTCTGAGCATATCACACCAATTCTGGCCCACTTGTACTGGCTGCCCGTATGGTTCCCAGCCCAATTCAAGGTCCTGGTTTTAACTTATAAAGCCTTACACAGCTTGGGACCTTAATACCTGATGGAGTGTTTCTCCCAACACACACACCCGGACACTACAATCAACATCTGAGGCCCTCCAATGGAGTCTCAGAGGGAAGCAAGAAGGGAGGGGGGCTTCTCAATGGTGGCCCCCCGATTATGGAATGCTTTCCCCACTGAGGTCTGCCTGGCACCAACGTTGTCAGCTTTCCAGCACCAGGTTAAGACCTTCCTCTACTCCCAGCTATTTGATGGCATATGATGGGGCAATTATGTCAGTTGTTTTTATCTGGTCCAGTATCTTAGCGTGTTTTTATACTCAGTGTTTTTAGCTGTTAAAAAAAACACATTTTGACGTTAAAGAGTTTACATTATGTTTTTATTGCATTTGTAATTCATACTTTTCATGAACTATCACCCAGAGAGCTTTGGCTATTGGGTAGTATAGAAATGAAATAAATAATAACTCACAGATATGGACATCGCAATATATGTGGCCGTAAGCAGAGGGTAGGGGGGTGCTGATTATAGGCCATCAGCTTTAAAAACAGACAAGACAAAGAGGGAAGAAAGTAAACTTAAAGCATGTATAGAAGATTCTGCAATTTTGCATCCATTGGAATTATGAGTCTCATGTGCCTGATTGCCCAATGCATGCACTCAACTTGGCAACTCTCAACTAAATGGAGAGCCAGTGTGGCAGAGTGGTTAGAGTGCTGAACAGGGAGTCGGAAGACTTGGGTTCTAGTCCCCACTCGGCCACGAAGCTCATTTGGGTGACTTTGGGCCAGTCGCTGACTCTCAGCCTAACCTACCTTGCAGGTGTTGTTATAAGCATAAAAAGGACCATGTAAGCCACCTCGGGTTCCCTACAGGAGGAAAAAGGGTGGGATAGAAATGTAATAATAATAAAAATACAAAAACTTTCTCAATGGAGAGCTGAATCTGACTCAGCTTCAGATGATATGAAAGTTCTATCCATGGTGTTTAAGCTATGAAGGCTCGCTCATTCAGATATGCAAGTTATCACTTGATGCTACAGTCAAATGATGAACATGCATGTATGAACAGAGCTTAGAGGCTGTTATTCACTAGTGTCTGGTGGTAACCGAATGTTGGAAAACAAAAGGAGTCTCCTGCAGCTGATGCCCAACCAGGCAAATGTGGGAAGCCTTATACCTTATGGAGAAGTCTACCTCTAAACCTATATCGGACCTGGTAGCTTTTATTGAAATTAGATAAATAGCATAAGAACGTAATAGCATCATACCAAAGGTCAGTCTAGTCCAGCATTCTGTTCACACAGTGGCCAACCGGCTGCCTGTGAATAGAGACGTGAGCAATAGCACCCTCTCGCTTGTGTTTCCCAGCAACTGGTATTGAGAAGTATACTGCCTCTGCTACTGGAGATATAAGAAATTCTCTTGCTTGTGGATAAAATTTAGTTCCTACACTACTTGTTCAAGGGGGAGGGGAGAATGCAGAATGGATGACCAACCTATTCATACACCAAAGGAACCTAACAAGCCCTACAGTGGCATGGCCACTTTGGGAGCATGTCTCCTGGGCACAGGGAGAAATCTCAAAGGTGAAGTTTTTGCATATGGAAGCTTTACTTGATATATTTCTCTCGGTAAATAAAAGCGGCATCCCTAGCTAGGCCTGGTTCACACATGACGCTAAGCCACACTGTGGTTTGTTGAAATCTAGCATGTCATTGTGTCTGAACCCATCAATGCAAACAAACCATGGTTTGTTAACCAGCTATAACCCACAAATAAAACCCATGGTTTGCTGTTGGTTTATGAAATCTGGCTTGTTTAAACTGTGGCTTGAAGTGATGTCTGAACCTACAGCTGTGGCTTATCCCTGGCTTGTTTGTGGTACTGTCTACCCTGAAACATAGGTGCCTAGCAAGAGCAACCTGAAAATGAAACTAATCTGAAAGCTGGCAAAATGGGTGGGACAGAAATGGGTAGGTGGGATAGAAATAGGGAAAACAAGCCACAGTTTCTTTGCTTGCCTGAAAGATAATTTATGGCTAAAGCAACAAACATCAACCACGGTTAACATAAACCATGGCTTAGTGTTATTTGCAGATGCAGCCAGTAGTGAGAACTCACTTTAAAGCTACACATGAATTTCGAAAGTAAGCAAACATTTTGTGACACACGGATCAAGAAGCCAAATGTCATGGACAACTGAGTTAATGAGTAATGATGGAAGATAGCAGACAGGAGTTTGAAACAGAGGGACACTCTTCCTAGAACAGGTCACTTCAGAAAATACCTTTATTAAAAAGATCACCAAGCTGTTTTATTAAAAAATGTATTAATCCCTTTCCCTGCTTTAGGGAAATCTGGGATCCGCTGTCCTGCTTCTGAGTACATTTGCACTTTAAAAACCAAGTATGCTGCGAGAAAGATATCAAGCCCAAATTTGATTCTTGTTTCTCCCCAATTCTAAAGCTCAGTCTAGAGCACAGAAATACCCAGAACATGCCCAGTTAAGGAACGCAAGAGATCTATAGACCTTGCAGTATCCCATGACTCATGCATTATTCCAGGTACTTTGTGTTCCACTATTATGACCAGAACTATCCAAAATTATGTGAGGACCTATTACAGATAACAAATATAGCATGTTAATTTTATTTATTTATTTATTTATTTATTTCTATACTGCCCAATAGCTGAAGCTCTCTGGGTGGTTCACAAAAATTACTTTTGACACAGAAAGATACGTGCAGGTATGTGCAAGGAACCTTCCCTTCCTGGATTTCATTGCTGCAGGCTCCTTCTCCTTACCCCATCTTGTTCCTGGTACTGAAGCCAGGACAGAGAGAACAGTGTCGGCTGAGATGGAGCAAGGGCAAGTAAGAGGTGGGGGCAGAGGATCAGCTCCCCCTCACCCACACACCCCTTCTGTTGAAAAAAAATCAGATGTCCTCCAATTTCTGTATGAAAAATCATATTTCATATAGAAATAAATCATATATTTATAATATTTTCATATAAATCATATATTTATAAATAAAAATAATCATAAACATAAACATAAAATAATCAATGAGTAATAAATGAATAATATAATAAATAATCATAAATATTTATAAATATATGAACCATATATTTATATGATTTTTCATATAAATCATATTTATATGATTTTTCATATAAAATCACGCATTTCATATAGAAAATCAGTTTCTATACGAAAAATCTGATGCCCTCCCATTTCTATATGAATGGGACAGACATGTGAACAAACAGCAAACAGTCTTGTGGCACCTTAAAGACAAACAGATTTATTTATGATGACTTAAGCTTTTATGGACCAGAGTTCATCTGTTGAAGTGGATTCTAAGCCACAAAAGCTCATGCCATAATACATAAATCTGTGAAGTTTTTAAGGTGCTACAACACTCTTTCCTCTTTTTGCTGATACAGACTAATGTGGCTTCCTCTCTGGAGGTTATCAATAAACATACCTATCCCCCAGTCACCCAACCCATCTAGTTTGGCCCTCACTGTCTGGACCCAGACTTAGGGCTACTAATTCCTTCCCTGCCAAGGTATATTGCCGCTTTAACAGTGATAAGACCAGGAGAAATTTAAGGGGGAAGCCTTTCCATTGCAGGTCTACAACAGAAAGTGCTACACCTGTTGAATTTCTCACACAACTGTTAAAAGACACCGTTCTTCTTTCCCCCTCCTGATTTTACTCCCTTTCTATGTTGTTGTTTTGAATTGCACTTTGTGCTGGGGAAGGAAGAGACTTTGATAAGTTTTGACACTCCAAGCTAACTACCTTGGCTTCGGAAAATGGATGCAGCTGTGCTTCAAATCACACCTATACCATTATGTTTAATAGGACCGGCCCAAGACTCTTTGCCACCTGAGGTGGAACAGTAAAAGGTGCCCCAACATCCCCCATGTCATGGTGCATAATGCCCAAGTCTGGCCAGGTTATTTTGGCACCTGAGGCAAATATCGCTCCCTGGGAATAAAAATACAAATAAATTTAATAACCAACAATTTCCTCTGCTTCCAGGACACTCTTCAACCAGCTGCCTGAGGCAGCCGCCTCACTCTGCCTCGACTGCTGATATCGGCTGCCCGGAGATGCTTCGAACAATTACTAGATTTTCCAGTAGCTCCCCTCCCCAATGAATTCACAGGCTACCACTGGAGAAATGCTACTCTGACACCAGGGTTATACCACGTGTTCATTATACCACACATTCTATGCTAGCAAAACCATATACATCACAGCAGGGGGCTCAGGCTGCTGCATTTTTTTTACTAGCCCTACTCAGGGCTGGTTCCAGGTTTCTGAGGGCCCTTGGGCAAGACACCCTCCATGGGCCCCCTCCTTCAGTGAGTCTGCCATCTCACCGCCACGGTCACCAGCTTCTCTTGCTCCTTATCCGCTTTCTCAATCTTGCTCCCATTTGCTGGACCGACAGGGAGCAAGCAGGCCGCGGCCTCTCCCGCTCCTCCTTCTCACCACCTCTGTTGCCTGGGCTAAAGCAAGAGGCAGGTGAACAAGCAGGTTACAGTGGTGAAGAGGAGGAGCAACTCCAGGGGGCTCTTTTCAGTGGACCCCTGCCAGGGTGTGGGCCCTTGGTAGATGCCCAACCATGCCCTGGAGAAGAAGCCTGGCACAGATTCAGCAGGCAAAGCTTCTTCCTAGTATGGCGATAACGCTGTGGGAAAGCATCAGCTGCAACGGACCTTACTACAGCCAGCTAACGTCTGCCAATAACTGGTTACACAAGCAGCCTACCTGCGTGAGCAGTGCAATGTCAGAAGAGCGGGCTTGCCCAACATTGCAGCTCCTCTTCCATGAGTGTGGGGAGTGGGGAGTGGGAATGCAGTCACACCTTGCAAGCAGGCAACTGGAGGAGGTGGCTCACTGCAATGAGAACAGCACAGGCCCTGAAGGCACAGGAGCATGGCGAGTAAAAAACAGAAGATGGCATCCCTCCTTCCGCTGGCCAGCAATTCAGCAGACAGCTTATGCCCTGCTTGCAGAGAAAAGGCAGCTGCTGGAACCAAAATACAGAGTTTGTGGCAATGTCGGTGAGCAAACTTCCACAGAACAGAAAGGGGAAAGTTTGTCCAACAGGGTAAGAGCTTGGAAAATGCAAGAATGTGGCAGGATGTGCCTCTCACCCTGGGTTGCCCCCTTTCTTCCTAGGGCTCCAACATTTACAGTGCAACCCTCTGCTCATTTACTCAGAAATGCTTCAAAAATGCTTCCTCCCTTGGAAGTGTGTTTAGGATTACAGCTTTAGGCAAGTAATTTTCCATGACGCCTTTGGAGCAACCTCCTAATAAAAGGGTGGGGCCTTCCAGATGTACTTGGACTGCAATTCCCATCATTCCTCACTATTGGCTGTGCTGGCCATAGCTGATGGAAGCTGTAGTCCAACATCTGAAGGGCCGCACATTCCCTGGCCCACCCTAATAGTTTCCATACTCTAACACAGGAGGGCTGGGCGGAAGGTAAATCTCCAGATGTTTTGCACTTCAACTCCCAGAAGGCCCTGCCAGAATGGCCAATCATCATGGGAGTTGAAGTCCAGAACATCTGGAGATCTTTCTGCCAACCCCTGCTCTAACTAGTTAACCCAAAGCACTTGTCACTTAAATAACCATACAACCGTGGTTTATGGAGGCTTATTTCCAACCCCTTCCTTTGTTGTCTCCCCTGTGTAGTTTTATATTGGAGGCCATCTCTGCCAAGATTGTGCAACACAGATGTGTGCACGTCATCTGAAAATACTTTTTTTCTTCAGAACTCTCATTTTAGTCATATGCACACCCATGCGGTTATAAATCAATTAATTATTATTTATTATATTTTTAACTCACCCAGTAACCCATGTTCTCTGAGAGGATTACAAATAGTTAAAAGACTAAAATGCCATGCAAACTGTTAAAAATGTAAATAATGAACACTCATATGATTCTTTGATTAAGTTGTCTTTAATCCTGTGATAGCCTTACTTCACCAACCCACCCACAACAGACACTCTGTGCCTTAAGTGCAAGAGAAAGAGAAGTTCAACAGTTGCAGCTGTTTCCAATATGCAGATGCAAACAGCTGCTGGAATCCTGCGTGTCATGGAGATCTTAAAAGGAACAGATCCAGAGCCAGGGAGGGAAAGGTTGCAACTCAACCACCTTGCTGCTCCATCACCCTTCAGCCACCCTTCTGTCCCACACCTTTACACCAGGGGTGCAGAACCTCTTTCAGTCTGAGGGCTAAATTCCATTTCAGAGAAGCTTTCAGAGGCTGCATTCCAAAGGCGGGTGAGGCCCATAAAAAATGCCAGCATGTTTTAGCTTAAAGCTTACTGCCAGTAATTTGGCCTTAGGAGAGACATTTTGCCCTTTTAGAATGGGAGGGGGGGCTGCACAAAAGTGAGGAAAATGCCAAAGGGTTGCTGGTCAGGGGAAAGGGTTTGGAGCCAGAGGAAAAGGGGCACAGCCTTCAGGGGAACCCCAGAAGGCTAGAGTGAGATGTCCAGAGAGCCAGATCTCTCCCCCAGGCCTAAGGGTTTGCAATCATAGAATCACAGAATAGTAGGGTTGGAAGGGGCCTACAAGACCACCGAGTCCAACCCCCTGCTCAATGTAGGAATCCAAGTCAGAGCATCCCTGACAGATGGCTGTCCAGCGTCATCTTGAATGCCTCCAGTGTGGGAGAGCCCACCACCTCCCTAGGTCACTGGTTCCATTGTCATATTGCTCTAACAGTCAGGAAGTTTTTCCTGATGTTCAGCCGGAATCTGGCTTCCTGTAACTTCAGCCCATTATTCCATGTCCTGCATTCTGCGATGATCGAGAAGAGATCCTGGCCTTCCTCTCTGTGACAAGCCTTCAAGTACCTGAAGAGTCCTACAGCAGGTGGGAAGAAATGGTGGGTCCAGGGGACTTTTGGAGCATCAGGATAGGAGACAATACTGGGTCAGATCCATGGTCCATTTTAGCCAGCATTTTCTCTTCTAACAGCAGCCACCCACTGCTCCAGGGAGGTCTGTAGAAGCCCATAGCAACAACAGGTTTCTTGAAAGTCAGAGGCATTTACTGCTTGTAACAATGTGAGAACCTGGTAACTAACCATCAGTGGACTTGTAAGCCATACATTTATGGAGTCCTCCCTTTGAAGGCCATTGATGGCAGCAGCAAACCCAACATCCTGTGCCAAGCAGCTAAGCCAAGCATTCTGGATGGGGTTAGTGACTGCTACTGCCATCAAGGCAAAATGAGAGCCTGTGCAGGAGTCCTGAGGTGGCAGATTAGAGTGTACCATTTCAGACTACAGGTTGGGGCACCAATTTGGAATCCCCCCCCCCCACATATGCAAAAACAACTCCTGGCAAGTAGAAAGAGCACCTCGAGCTAGAGCTTTACTTCTTATCTCATTCTCTGCTGTGCTAACCTCTATTGCAGAAAGGGGGAGGGGAGGATTCAATTGATGTGGTGTTCAAAAACAACATTCCCCAGCTGCAGTCTGAAGTGCTATAGTCCATTTTTACCATACCTCCGTTTTAACCCTATTCTATCCTTATTCATAGAATCATAGAATAGTAGGGTTGGAAGGGGCCTATAAGACCACCGAGTCCAACCCCCTGCTCAATGCAGGAATCCAAGTCAGAGCATCCCTGACAGATGGCTGTCCAGCCTCATCTTGAATGCCTCCAGTGCGGGAGAGCCCACCACCTCCCTAGGTCACTGGTTCCATTGTCGCATTGCTCTAACAGTCATAGAATCACAATCATAGAATAGTAGGCTTGGAAGGGGCCTATAAGACCATTGAGTCCAACCCCCATTAAGAGATTCTTAACATTTCATTCTGGGGAAAGACCACAGCAAACATTTGGTTTTTTTTATGTAGGACAAACACTTTTATTAATTATATTTATATCCTGCCTTTCCTCCAAGGAGCACCATGGTATCCCTCCCTCTCCTATTTTATCCTCACAACCCTGTGAGGTAAGCAAAGCTGAGAGTGTGTGTGACTGGCCCAAGGTCACCCAGTGAGTTTCATGGCTAAATGGAGATTTGAACAGAGGTATCCTCAATCCTTTCTGATGCTCTAATCAGGCCTTCCCCAACTTCCTCCACTCCAGTCGTGTCAGGACTGCAACTCCCATCATCCCCAGCAAGCCGAGGCCATGCTGGCTGGGGATTGTGGGAGTTGCAGTCTGAAGGGCACTGGGTTGGGGAAGTCTGGCGTCCTCTGGATGTGTTGACTTCAAATCCTCCCAGCCTCCACGGCTGGGAGTTGTAGTGCAAAAGCAATACCTTGCAGATAGGACCAAGTGATAGGAAAAACCCTTTGCTACTTCGAGACCTTGGACAGCGGCTGCCAGTTCAGAGTTCAGTAGACAATACTGGGCTGGATGGATCTAATTGGACCTGGGAGAAGGCAGCTTTCTATGCTGCGCATAGAGACTCAGGCCTCAGCTCCCCACAGGCAGACCGGGATTAACAGACTGGGAATGCAACCCTGGTTTCCTTGGAAGCTCCACCATGTTCCGCCAAGTTTACTCACAAGTAAACATGCAACAAGGTCCAAAACCTCAGGTGTGTCTTCGGGGCTGAAAGGGACATTTATAAAACAGACTTTACAAGCGCTCTGCTACAATATTTTTTTCCTCTTCCCTCCCTGTTCCCTTTTCCTTGTGTGCTGTGGCTTTTCAGATTGAAACCTGCAGGCAGGAACTGTCTTGTTCTACTGATTATGGGTAAGCTGCTCCAGGAGCCTCTTTGGCTGAGGAGCTGGATAAAAAAACCGCAGGCTATAGAAAGATCAAAACCTGTCAATCCAGTGATAAAACAGAAGGCCAACGGCATGCGCAGAGGGGGAAGAGGGGACGCTACTGGTAGGAAGCCGCGAGTCCCTACATCCCCCCTCTTGCATCTGATGAAAGGCGAGCTTCTAGTCCGGGAAAGCTTGAGGCTGCAATCTTAGTCACATTTACCTAGGAGTACCTCCCACTGAACTGTTCAACGCGGCTTACTTCTGAGTAGACACGACTTTAAACCTGGCAGCCTTTGCAAGGGGCCTCCCAGTCTCTTTTTGAGAAGTTACGGGTCGATCGCCCTTCTCCACCACGCGCAGCACCCCATGCACGCCGGACTACAGCCCAGGTGCGCCCTAGGCCCCGCGGATGTCCCCCCCATGCTTCCTCCTTTCCTCTCCCTTCGCTGCTAAGCCAGGGGAGCGTGCAAATCTCAGCCTCCCCGCCCCGCTCCACCCCAAAACCCGGGCACCCAGGCGGCGGCGGCGGCGGCGGCGATGGGGACTTACGCGGAAACGGTCTTTCCGCTGATGATCTCCGCGGGAGGCATGGCGATTCCTCTGGCGGCGGCGGCGGCTCCTGCGCTCAGTGAGGCTCCGATGGCGTCGGGAGGGCGGTCAAAAGAGCCCCGGGCCGGGGCCCTCCCCTGCGCCGCTGACCCACGCCCCCTGCCTCCACGAGCCAGCCACGCCGGGGGTGCTAAACTTTTTACGCCACTCCTGGAGCGCAAACCCGAGCCGCGCGCGCGCCCGCCCGCCCCCGACGGCCGCGCCCGCCCCCTTCGCGCGGGGAGGAGGGGGAGAGGGAGGATGGCGAGGGGAGCACGCGGGATCTTCCTCGCGGGCGCGGCCGGGGGCGTCGTCCTCCGGCGCGCGCGCCCCAGAGGCCCCCGGCCCGCCCCTTTGTGCGCGGTGCGAGGAGCGTCGGTTCCTCCCAGCAGGCGCGGCCGCCTCCTCCTCCTGGGCCGATCGATCAGCTCGCTGAAAGCCGGGCCCGGGGAGGCGAAGGCAGGCGGGGAAAGGGCCCCGACCTCCCTGCTGTGCGCTCCCCTCGGCTCTCCGAAGCTGCGTCTGGTGAAGCGGCCCCTGCGTCCGCGAAAACTTACGCCGTCCAGTTGGGGTGGACGACAGCTCCCATCCTCCCCCGAGGGCAGGCTGCACGGGGATAATGGGAGCGGTTCTGTGGTTCATTCGCTCAGTCGCTTCCGACTCTTCGTGACTTCATGGGCCAGCCCACGCCGGAGCTTCCTGTCGGCCGTCGCTTCCGATGGTGTACCGACATATCTCTGGTTGTACTGATCCATTTAGTTTCCACGGCAAGAATACTGGGGTGGGTTGCCCTTGCCTTCCCCAGGGATCGTATTCAGTCTGACCTCTCTGCCGTGACCTTCCCGTCTTGGGCGTCCCTTCACGGTTTAGGATCGCCTTTGCTGGAGAATGGGAGCTATAGTGCGACATATTTAGAAGGTGCCAGGTTGGGGGAGGGCTGGCTTATGACAGAATAAGGGCGCAGTCATGTTCATGTTTAGCCAGGAAAAAAAGCCCTGCACCTCCCAGAATCCCCAGTCTGGCTGGCTGGGGAATTCTGGGAGTTGTAGGGCCATTTCCGTCTAAACCTGCATAGGATTGCACCCTAAGATCGCAATCTCATGCATGTTTAGACAGAAAAAAGTCCTACAGCTCCCAGCATTATTTCAGCCACCCATGCTTGCTGGGGATGCTGGGCATTGTAGGACTTCCTATCTAAACCTGCATAGGATTGCACCCTAAGATCGCAATCTAATGCATGTTTAGACAGAAAAAAGCCCTACAGCTCCCAGCATTATTTCAGCCACCCATGCTTGCTGGGGATGCTGGGCACTGTAGGACTTTCTGTCTAAACAAGCATAGGATTGCATCCTAAGATCGCAATCTCATGCATGTTTAGACAGAAAAAAGTCCTACAGCTCCCAGCATTATTTCAGCCACCCATGCTTGCTGGGGATGCTGGGCATTGTAGGACTTCCTATCTAAACAAGCATAGGATTGCACCCTAAGATCGCAATCTCATGCATGTTTAGACAGAAAAAAGCCCTACAGCTCCCAGCATTATTTCAGCCAGCCATGCTTGCTGGGGATGCTGGGCATTGTAGGACTTTCTGTCTAAACAAGCATAGGATTGCACCCTAAACTTGTTGGTCTTTAAGGTACCGCAGGACTCTGTTTTTGTTGCAACAGACTAACATGGCTGCTCCTCTGGAAATCAAGTTTCTGTCTGTCATCTAGCTCTTCAAAACACATGAGTCTTGCCTGAAATTTCTAATAATAAAAAGATTTTTTTATGTCCATCCGTCACTGCCATTGCTCCAAGACCATGAAACCTAGACACTTGGAACTTAGAATGCATATTACAGGGAGCCTAGGGGATGCACCTTGAGGTTATTTTGTTTTTGTTGTTGTTCAGTCGTTCAGTCGTGTCCGACTCTTCGTGACCCCATGGACCACAGCATGCCAGGCCTTCCTGTCCTGCGCTCTCTCCCGGAGCGTGCTCAAGTTCATATTCATTGCATCGGTGATGCTATCTAGCCATCTCATCCTCTGCCGTCCCCTTCTCCTTTTGCCTTCAATCCTTCCCAGCATCAGGATCTTTTCCAGTGACTTTTCTCTTCGCATTAGGTGGCCAAAATATTTGAGCTTCAGCTTCAGTATCTGTCCTTCCAATGAGCACTCAGGGTTGATTTCCTTTAGGAGGTTGAAACCTGCAATAACATCTTCAGCCACTGGGGGCAGCCTTCCCTAACCAGATAGCTTTGCAGTCTATACAGTTTGATTAGAGGCTGAGCGACCCAGTGATATGCCTGCCTGCTCCCCCTACCATGGGGCAGCCCCCCTCAGGGTAATGGATTTGACAGACCCTTCCTTCAGCAGGGTATAGGGATGCACCAATGCAGGGGTTGTGACCGGGGTGCCAGCAGATGTGGATTCACTCAGACAGGGTATCCGGCTCTCTTGACAGCTGTGTAGCTTTGCTTGAAGGCTTCATTGTATCAAACTAAGAACTATTTCCACTATTGCGAAGCTTGGTCCCTTCTCTAGCTTTAGAAAAAGAGAATGATGGTAAACCCAGTTAGAGTGCTGACTTCCTGGTTTATGCTTCAACTCCTCCCATTTTAAGGCTGAACTCTATAGACCCAGTTGCTTGGGAGTAATAACACTCTATTTCTCCTTGTCGGCTGAGGCGGTGAAGGTGCTGGACCAGTGTCTGGAGGCTGTAATGGGCTGGATGAGGGCCAATGAACTGAAGCTAAATCCTGACAAGATGGAAGCTCTGTGGATTGGTGGTTCCCGAGTCCAGGAATTGGGTAAGCGACCTGTCTTGGACGGGGTTGCACTCCCCCTGAAGGAGCAGGTGCGTAGTTTGGGAGTACTCCAAGATCCATCCCTGTCACTGAAGCCCCAGGTGGAATCTGTGGCCCAGAGTACTTGGGGCCAGCTTTGGCTGATCCACCAGTTATGACCGTTCCTGGACAGGGATAACCAAGCCACAGTAATACATGTGCTGGTAACTTCCTGATTAGACTACTGCAATGCACTTTACATGGGACTGCCCTTGAAGATGACTTGGAAGTTGCAGCTACTGCAAAATGCTGCAGCTAGACTGCTGACTGGAACATCTTATAACAATCATATAACACCAGTTTCAAAGGGATTGCACTGGTTGCCAATATGCCTCCAGTCAGAATTCAAGGTTTTTGTGATGACATTTAAAGCCCAAACGGCTTGGGACCTCGATATTTGAGGGAGCGCCTCTCCCTGTATATGCCTGCCTGAGGACAGAGATCTGTTGGAGGGGCCCTCCTCTGCGTCCCACCAGTGCGAGACATACACTATGGTGCGATGTGGGAGAAGGCCTTCTCTGCTGTGACACCCCAGGTTGTGGAATGCCCTCCCCTTGGAGGCCCGATTGGTGCAGATGTTGGTCTCATTTCGGCAACAAGTAAAAACATGGCTTTTCACCAAAGCCTTTGAGGGCTAATTGAATACCCTAAAGGTGCAAACTGTTTTAACTGTTTTACATTCTAATTGGTATTAGCTTGTTTAATGGTCTAATATGTTTTTAGGTGTTTAAATTATTTATTGTTTTATACTGTTTAAATTGATTATCTATATGCCACACTGAGATCTTAATGATATAGGGCGGATACAAGTGTTTTACATAAATAAATAATAAGGCCCTAGATTTCAAACTGTTCTGTGGGTCCTGGGGGGCGAGGGGGGACAAAACAAGGGGGTGGGACATTCAAAGGAGGTAGAGGATCCTGCAGCAAGTCAAACCAGAGATACTTTCCTCCCAGCAGCAAATATTTAGCATCAGACCCGCTCAAACTGCTGTGATAACCATGGAAAGCTGCAGAGAAACATAAGTGATATGGGAGTTTCTGGCCCCATGACTGATTGGCCAGCTGGGTCTAGGGCCAAACTACATATTACATTAAGCACAGTTGTTGCTTTTTGTTAAGGAAGAGAAGTTACAGTTCCTGACCATGTCTTTAAATACCGTACTTAACCTGAGGTGTCATTTGGTCCTTGTCATCTTCCTAAAACTCAGGGAGAGCCAAGCCCAACCAAACCTCTTTTGGGAAAGAGTTCCACATTCTGGGTGCCATTACTGAGAAGGCCCTGCTCTCGTGTCCCCACCAAGTATACTTTGAAAGGTTGCAGAACACGGAGCAGGGTCTCAGTTGTTGAACACAGGGTGTGAGTAGGTTCAGGCAGCTGGAGGTATTCTCTCTGATAACCTGGGTCCAAGCAATTTGAAAGGTACTGGTGTAAAATTGGCTTAAGTACCAGGGATAAACACCATTAAATAAGTGGTAAAAGTAAATGGGTACTATTGGGTACTTAGTGCCAGAATAAATTTTAGGAGTGGCTTGGTTGTTCAGGTGTAAACTGCTGCTGCATCCCTTTCCCTTATTCTAAGAGTCTAGAGGGGAATAGGCTGCAGCTGCTCAATGCGGAAAGAAATGCACCCTGCGTATTCTGCAAGGCATTTTTCTTCAAATATTCCAGGACTCAAAACTAGTATTGAAAACAGATTTCTAGCTGCAGCCGGGCATAAACTAAGCCCAGGGCAAGATGCCATTTTCTCTGAAGTTTGGGCTGATTGTTGTTTTTGATTGGGGGACTAAAGGGGGGGGTGTTACATAAATAGGCAAGGTTAAAGAAGGGTGGGATTATAAGAGTGCACTGACAATATTTTTTTTTTCTTCTCTGCACACCACTGCACTGAATTAGCAGGCTTTACTTCCAAGTAAACATGTATTGGATCAAGTTGCATACATCAGAACCAAGTATTCATCACCAGAGTTCATGGCTCAAAGTTTTAAGTTTAAAAGCTTTAATGACTCCTGGTTTTTTTGTAGTTTCCCTGTGTCAATCAGTACAAATTTAATTTGTCACCTCTTTAGAGTTGACTGATTGCCATCATATCTTTCCCTTTTATACAACATGTCAAAAGTCAGGGATATATATATAGCTCTAAACCTCATCACTGTTTTTATGGGGCAATGTTATGTTATCTTCATTTGAAGAATTATAATTGAGGTTTGCTTTGCTTGTGTAAGGCAACACTCTCTTGTATCTTTTGCAGCTGCATACCTACCATAGGTAGGTATGCATACCTACTGCATACCTACATAGCTGCATACCTACCTTTGGCTGAGCGCCGAAGAATTGATGCTTTCGAACTGTGGTGCTGGAGAAGACTCTTACGAGTCCCCTGGACTGCAAGGAGGTCAAATCAGTCCATCCTAAAGGAAATCAGCCCTGAGTGCTCATTGGAAGGACAGATCCTGAAGCTGAAGCTCCAATATTTTGGCCACCTAATGCGAAGAGAAAACTCCCTGGAAAAGACCCTGATGCTGGGAAAGACTGAAGGCAAAAGGAGAAGGGGACGGCAGAGGATGAGATGGCTAGATAGCATCACCGATGCAATGAACATGAACTTGAGCACACTCCGGGACAGAGCGGAGGACAGGAAGGCCTGGCGTGCTATGGTCCATGGGGTCACGAAGAGTCGGACACGACTGAACGACTGAACAACAACAACAACCTACCATAAATTCAACAGTAAAGCTTTTCACAGCACAGAGATATGGGGAGGGAGGAAAGTTGCCCTGGTCAAAGCTTTATTTCTTCTGCAGCTGGCTGTTAAATGAACATGAACCCCCATGCCAATAATAGCCAACATATGCATAAATGAGGGACTGGGGGTATACACCCCAAACCAAGCTTTGGGCCACCCCAAATTATGAACCTAAGAGCCCTGCTGGATCAGACCAAGGGTCCATCTAGTCCAGCATTCTGTTCACGCAGCGGCTAACCAGCTGCCTGTGGGAAAACTACAAGTAGGACATGAGTGCAACAGCGTGCTCCCTTATATGCCCTCACCTCCCTAAGAGTGTTCTTTCTGGGAAATGGCATAAAATCACATCCATCTCAACTCTTCATTTGGGTGCAAGACACTGTCGAGGGCACTATGCTTGACAGTATCTTGGGCCAAAGTGAAGCACTGGACCAAACACAGTTCTATATCATCTTGTAGAGGACATTTGGGGGGGTATGATTTGTGTTAACCCACAATTTAAAGCCCACAGTTTAAACCCCCAGTTGCTTCTTTGTAAGTGTCATCTCGGATGATCATGTGTTAGAATGTGCGCATGTCCTCTGGAAGGGATGCATTAAACTCACCCTCTTCTATAGCCTCCATAATGACAAGAGTCCACCGATAGGTGCAGGCAGCTTTTATTTGTTAGTCTTTGCCTCCAGTTACAGCACTGAGGGCAAGGCAGCATATAGACTTCCAACTCAGGGAAAGGAATTACACCTTCCTCCACTGCTTGTTGTTCAGTCGTTCAGTCGTGTCCGACTCTTCGTGACCCCATGGACCACAGCACGCCAGGCCTTCCTGTCCTCCGCTCTCTCCCGGAGCGTGCTCAAATTCATATTCATTGCATCGGTGATGCTATCTAGCCATCTCATCCTCTGCCGTCCCCTTCTCCTTGTGCCTTCAGTCTTTCCCAGCATCAGGGTCCTTTCCAGGGAGTTTTCTCTTCGCATTAGGCAAAAGGAGAAGGGGACGGCAGATGATGAGATGGCTAGATAGTATCACCGATGCAATGAATATGAACTTGAGCACACTCCGGGAGAGAGCACAGGACAGGAAGGCCTGGCGTGCTATGGTCCATGGGGTCACAAAGAGTCGGATACGACTGAACAACAAAATTGGATTAAAACATGGTTTGTATTATCCCGTTGTTTGTTTGATATATTTGTGGATTTTGTATTTATTAACCTACTTGGCATTTAAATCTTGAATTGAAAGATTGTTTATAACTTATTATAGTAGTTCTATTGTTAGATAATTTTTTCAAATAGTCTTTCTATATTTTATTTGATACCATTGTGTTTGTTTTTGTACAGTGGTGTTCTTAGATGCTTTTTGAAGAGAAAAGCAGTATGATGATAAAGGCTGTGTTTGCACTTCACTTTAAGACAAGAATCCTGGCTTATTAAGACACAACATACACATAGCCCGTTCACTGAGAGTGCAAGTCTGTAAACAAATCAGGCACAGATGGCTTCCCTAACCTGGTACTCTCCCAATGTTTTGGATTACAACTCCCAGGATTCCTGACTATTGGCTATGCTGGCTGAGGCTCATGGGAGTTGAAGTCCAACATATCTGGAGGGCAACAGGTTGGGGAAGGCTGGCTTAGCATTACAACTGAACCTGGGATTGTGGTTTATTGTAACCAAACAAGCCAAGATTCATAAGCCAACAACAAATCCTGGTTTAAAGTTGGTTTGCAATCTTGGCTTGTTTGGGTGCTATAAATCATTATCCAGGGTTCAGATGTAACAGTAAGCTTTCCATATCTAGTGTGTTTACCCAGTTATATAAGCAGGATGAGCAAAGCAAGAGCAAACAGGCGACGGGCACCAACACATCTTGTGAACCGCCCAGAGAGCTTCAGCTATTGGGTGGTATAGACATGTAATAATAAACAAACAAACAAACAAACACACAGCTCATGCACATGGTAATTTAATAAACCAGGACTCTTAGCTTTAAAGTGATGTGCAAAGGCTGCCAAAGTGTTGAAGCACGTAGGAAAAGTTCTGTATAAATACTAAGTAGTGTTGTTAGTGATTGATGAGAATGAAATATTTTGCCAGAACTCTATATGTACCTCTTTCCTCCCACTTGCACCCTTTAGCCTCAAATTATCTTCACAACAACTATGTATGGCACTTAAGTATAATTATTTTACTGATGGGAATCTCAGCATTGTTGAGAGAATAAAGAGATCTATTAATATCTAACTTATTTTAACTTGAGAAGATTCAGAGCAATCCCAGAGCCACACTCACTAGACTCCAAGTTATCTTGACTCTTTTTAAGGGTGAGAAATGATTCAGAAGGAGCAAATGAGTTTACAAATTGATATTTCACACAAAAGTAATAACAATGCTAGTGTACTTGAAAGAGCTGGTAGGACATGTCCACACCATTTTGCAAGCTGATTAACTGTGACGGTGATTGGATGGGGGTAGGAACTCTAATTCCACCTCATGTATCTGAATGACTGAAGGGCAGTCACAATATTTGAGTAATCAGAGGTTTTCAGACAAAATGGAGGCTTGCATGGAAGATGGGCTCACAGTGAAATAGCAATAATGACTAGTTAAAAGTAGATAGCAGCAGGCAGTTTTGATGCCAACTAGATTAGGGGTCCAGAAGGGCAGGTAAGGGGACCGGGGAGGGAGGAGGAAGAAGGGGGAGCGTATCTGTCTCTGGTCAAATACAGACAACCATTTCCCAGCCTAAAATAATTTACCTTCTTCGGATGTAACATTAAACCATAATTTTGTGTTACATGCATCAGCCTTCAGCTCACACATTCCCCCACTCCTCTGGCACAACTGCAATGAGCTGGAAGCGTTCACTTCTATTTCAGATTAACCACAGCATGTCATATCACCTGAACCCAGACAGGCTGTTTAGTCTTAACTATGGTTTGTTGAAACAAACCAAATGTAAGCCATAGTTCAAGAAGTTGGCTTGTTTGAACAAACCATAGTTAAGATTAACCATAGTTTAGGGTTCAGGTGATACCATGATTGTGGTTAATCCAAAATAGAAGTGTAAGCTTCCTATCTCCTTAATGTTTGTTTGATTGATTGATTTGTACCCTGCCTTTCTACCAAACGTGGCACTCAAAGTGGCTTACAACCACTAATAAAACTTGATAAAAATCCTTCTCACGGGTGCACCAAAGGAGGCAAAGGGAGGGTGGAGGTGCATAAGCATGATGCTCACCTAGGCTCATTCAAGTGACACTAAACCACAGGTACAAAAAGTGCAGCCCCCCAAGCCTTGTCTGGCAGCCTCTAGCACCTGCCAACCCTGGAAAAAGGGGGAAGGAAGGGAAAAACTGCTCTAGGAATATATGCTGTATGGTTCCTGCCATGGAAACCTTGTTTCTAGAATGGCCCCGGAGCATCCTAGGAAGCTGTGCTTAAGCATCCTGTGCCGAGGATGCTCTGGGGACACTCTAGGAATGAGGCTTCTATGGCAGGAACTGTAGAACCTATCCTAGAGCAGGTTTTTTACTTCTTTTTGGCAGTTGGGTTGGGATGGCTGGGGACGGGCCTTCAGCACCTTGAGGCTGTGACATGGAACGGATGCTGTTGCTGCGAGACCAAAGTCTGTTGCTGCTGGGAGGCATGTGAATGGGGTGTGCGTGCGCACGCATGTGCGGCCACCACCACTCCAGCAGACATCCAGTGCAATCCTTGGAGCCAAAAAGACTCCACTTTATTTTTAGCCACTTGGCAAAGGCCAAACAACACATTATGAAAGAGCTCTGCAAGGTATCTGGCTGTGAATTAGATCAGAGCAGCAGTAGGAATGGATCTGTTAACACTTTCTTCCATGCCGCTTCCCACCTCTCCAAAGCTGCTGTTAGTCCCATAGGGGGGAAATACAGGGTTCTATTCTCTGTAACCCCTTCATGGATCACTGCCTTGTTGTGGCGAAGGGGCTTGCGTAACTCAGTGAGGCCATAAGCTATGCCGTGCAGGGCCACCCAAGACAGACAGGTCATGGCAGAGAGTTCTGACAAAATGTGGTCCACTGGAGAAGGAAATGGCAACCCACTCCAGTGTTCTTGCCAAGAAAACCCCATGGAACATATCACAAGGCTAAAAGAGATGATGCCGGAAGATGAGCCCCTCAGGTCAGAAGGTGTCCAATATACTACTGGGGAAGAGCAGAGGGTATTTCCAAGTAGCACCAGAAAGAGTGAAGCAGCTGGGCTGGGCCAAAGCCGAAAGGACACTCAGCTGTGGATGTGTCTGGTGGTGAAAAGAAAATCCGATGCTGTAAAGAACAATATTGTTTAGGAACCTGGAATGTCAGATCAATGAATCAAGGTAAGCTGGAGGTGGTCAAACATGAGATGGCAAGACTGAACATCGACATCTTGGGAATCAGCGAACTAAAATGGACAAGCATGGGCAAATTTAATTCAGGTGACCATCATATCTACTACTGTGGGCAAGAATCCCTTAGATGAAATGGAGTAGCACTCATAGTCAACAAAAGGGTGGGAAAAGCAGTACTGGGGTACAATCTTAAAAATGATAGAATGATCTCAGTACGAATCCAAGGCAAACCATTCAACATCACAGTAATTCAAGTCTATGCCCCAACCACTGAGGCCAAAGAAGCTGAGGTTGATCGGTTCTATGAAGACCTACAACACCTTCTAGAACTAACACCCAAAAAAGATGTCCTCTTCATCCTAGGGGATTGGAATGCTAAAGTAGGAAGTCAAGAAATCACCGGGATAACAGGCAGGCATGGCCTTGGTGTACAAAATGAAGCAGGACAAAAGCTAATAGAGTTTTGCCAAGAGAATACGCTGATCATAGCAAATGCTCTTTTCCAACAGCACAAGAGGCGACTCTACACATGGACATCACTAGATGGTCAATATCGAAATCAGATTGATTATGTCCTTTGCAGCCAAAGATGGAGAAGCTCTATGCAGTCAGTAAAAACAAGACCTGGAGCTGACTGTGGCTCAGATCATGAGCTTCTTGTTGCAAAATTTTGGCTTAAATTGAAGAACGTAGGGAAAACCACAAAACCATTCAGGTATGACCTAAATCATATCCCTTCTGAATATACAGTGGAGGTGAGGAATAGATATAAGGGATTAGACCTGATAGACAGAGTGCCTGAGGAACTGTGGACGGAGGTCCGTAACATTGTTCAGGAGGCAGCAACAAAATCCATCCCAAAGAAAAAGAAATGCAAGAAAGCCAAGTGGCTGTCTGATGAGGCTTTACAAGTAGCTGAGGAAAGAAGGGTAGCAAAAAGCAAGGGAGAAAGGGGAATGCAGCTGAATGCAGAGTTCCAGAGAATAGCAAGGAGAGACAAGAAGGCCTTCTTAAATGAACAATGCAAAGAAATTGAGGAAAACAACAGAATGGGAAAGACTAGAGATCTCTTCAAGAAAATCGGAGATCTCAAGGGAACATTTTGTGCAAAGATGGGCATGATAAAGGACAAAGAAGGCAGGGACCTAACAGAAGCAGATGAGATTAAGAAGAGGTGGAAAGAATACACAGAAGAACTATTCGGTAAAGATCTGAATGTCCCTGATAGCCATGTTAGTGCGGTCACTGAACTTGAGCCGGACATCCTCGGGAGTGAAGTCAAGTGGGCCTTAGGAAGCATTCCTAACAACAAAGCTAGCAGAGATGACAGTATTCCAGCTATTTAAAATCCTAAAAGATGATGCTGTTAAAGTGCTGCACTCAATATGCCAACAAATTTGGAACACTCAACAGTGGCCGCAAGACTGGAAAAGGTCAGTTTACATTCCAATTCCAAAGAAGGGCAATGCCAAAGAGTGTTCAAACTACCGCACAATTGCGCTCATTTCACATGCCAGCAAGGTGATGCTCAAAATCCTACAAGCTAGGCTTCAGCAGTATGTGAACCGAGAACTACCGGAAGTACAAGCTGGGTTTCGAAGAGGCAGAGGAACTAGAGATCAAATCGCCAACATTCGCTGCATCATGGAGAAAGCAAGAGAATTCCAGAAAAACGTCTATTTCTGCTTCATTGACTACGCTAAAGCCTTTGATTGTGTGGATCACAACAAACTCTGGCAAATTCTTAAAGTGATGGGAGTACCAGACCACCTTACCTGTCTCCTGAGAAACCTGTACGAGGGTCAAGAAGCAACAGTAAGATCCAGACATGGAACAACCGATTGGTTCAGAATTGGGAAAGGAGTACAACAAGGCTGCATATTGTCACTCTGCTTATTTAACTTATATGAAGAGTACATCATGAGAAATGCCGGGTTGGATGAATCACAGGTCAGAATTAAGATTGCCGGGAGAATTATCAACAACCTCCGATATGCAGACGATACCACTCTAATGGCAGAAAGTGAAGAGGATCTAAAGAGCCTCTTGTTGAGGGTGAAAGAGGAGAGTGCAAAAGCTGGTTTGAAACTCAACATTAAAAAAACTAAGATCATGGCATCTGGCCCCATCACTTCTTGGCATATAGAAGGGGAAGAAATGGAAGCTATGACAGATTTTATTTTCTTGGGCTCCAAGATCACCGCAGACGGTGACTGTAGCCATGAAATTAAAAGACGCTTGCTCTTTGGGAGGAAAGCTGTGGCAAACCTAGACAGCATAGTAAGAAGCAGAGACATCACCTTGCCCACAAAGGTCCATCTAATCAAAGCCATGGTTTTCCCAGTAGTAATGTATGGCTGTGAGAGCTGGACTATAAGGAAGGCTGAGCGCCGAAGAATTGATGCTTTCGAACTGTGGTGCTGGAGAAGACTCTTACGTGTCCCCTGGACTGCAAGGAGGTCAAATCAGTCCATCCTAAAGGAAATCAACCCTGAGTGCTCATTGGAAGGACAGATCCTGAAGCTGAAGCTCAAATATTTTGGCCACCTAATGCGAAGAGAAAACTCTCTGGAAAAGACCCTGATGCTGGGAAAGACTGAAGGCAAAAGGAGAAGGGGACGGCAGAGGATGAGATGGCTAGATGGCATCACTGATGCAATGAATATGGACTTGAGCACGGTCCGGGAGAGAGTGCAGGGCAGAAAGGCCTGGCGTGCTATGGTCCATGGGGTCACGAAGAGTCGGACATGACTGAACGACTGAACAACAACAACAACAACATTCTCTGTAAGGCTTACAATAGCTTGGTGAGGGGCAAGTGACGAAAATGGTGTGATGAAAATGGTGTGAGCAAAACACTCTCTCCAATGCTCTAATCAAATGCACAGGATGGAGGGTGAGGGTTAGTGCCTTTAAAGTAAAAACAAAACAGTTGGGAGATAGGTATCTCATGTAATGTGAAGTTTGGCAGTGTCAGTCATCAGTTTGTTGTTTATTCGGTCAGTTGCTTCCGACTCGTCGTGAGTTCATGGACCAGTCCACGCCAGAGGCTCCTGTCGGCCGTCGCCACCCCCAGCTCCCCCAAGGTTAAGTCCGTCACCTCCAGAATATCATCCATCCATCTTGCCCTTGGTCGGCTCCTCTTCCTTTTGCCTTCCACTTTCCCTAGCATCAGCACCTTCTCCAGGGTATCCTGTCTTCTCATTATGTGGCCAAAGTACCTCAGTTTTGCCTTTAATATCATTCCCTCAAGTGAGCAGTCTGGCTTTATTTCCTGGAGTATGGACTGGTTTGTTCTTCTTGCAGTCCAAGGCACTCTCAGAATTTTCCTCCAGCACCACAGTTCAAAGCATCTATCTTCCTTCGCTCAGCCTTCCTTATGGTCCAGCTCTCGCAGCCATAGGTTACTACGGGGAATACCATTGCTTTAACTATGCAGACCTTTGTTGTCCGTGTGATGTCTCTGCTCTTCACTATTTTATCAAGATTTGTCATTGCTGTCCTCCCAAGAAGTAAACGTCTTCTGATTTCCTGGCTGCAGTCAGCGTCTGCAGTAATCTTTGTGCCTAGAAAGACAAAGTGCCTCCACGTTTTCTCCCTCTATTTGCCAGTTCTCAATCAAACTGGTTGCCATAATCTTGGTTTTTTTGAGGTTTAACTGCAACCCAGCTTTTGCACTTTCTTCGTTCACCTTCGTCATGAGGTTCCTCAGCTCCTCCTCGCTTTCAGCCATCAAAGTGGTATCATCTGCATATCTGAGATTGTTAATGTTTCTTCGAGCGATTTTAACTCCAGCCTTGGCTTCATCAAGCCCAGCACGTCGCATGATGTATTCTGCGTACAGGTTGAATAGGTAGGGTGAGAGTATACAACCCTGCCGTACTGCTTTCCCAATCTTAAACCAGTCCGTTGTTCCGTGGTCTGTTCTTACCGTTGCTACTTGGTCATTATACAGATTCCTCAGGAGGCAGACAAGATGACTTGGTATCCCCATCCCACCAAGAACTTGCCACAGTTTGTTATCATACACACAGTCAAAGGCTTTAGAATAGTCAATAAAACAGAAATAGATGTTTTTCTGAAACTCCCTGGCTTTCTCCATTATCCAGCGGATATTGGCAATTTGGTCTCTAGTTCCTCTGCCTTTTCGAAACCCAGCTTGTATATCTGGCAATTCTCGTTCCATGAATTGCTGGAGTCTACCTTGCAAGATCTTGAGCATTACCTTACTGGCATGTGAAATAAGTGCCACTGTTTGATAGTTTGAACATTCTTTGGTGCTTCCCTTTTTTGGTATGGGGATATAAGTGGATTTTTTCCAATCTGTTGGCCATTCTTGTGTTTTCTAAATTTGCTGACATATGGCATGCATCACCTTGACAGCATCATCTTGCAAGATTTTAAACAGTTCAGCTGGGATACTGTCATCTCCTGCTGCCTTGTTATTAGCAATGCTTCTTAAGGCCCATTCAACCTCACTCTTCAGGATGTCTGGCTCTAGCTCACTGACCATACCGTCAAATCTATCCCCGATATTATTATCCTTCCTATACAGATCTTCCGTATATTCTTGCCACCTTTTCTTGATCTCTTCTGCTTCTGTTAGGTCCTTGCCATCTTTGTTTTTGATCATACCCATTTTTGCCTGGAATTTACCTCCAATGTTCCTAATTTTCTGGAAGAGGTCTCCTGTCCTTCCTATTCTATTATCTTCTTCCGCTTCCGCGCATTGCTTGTTTAAAAATAATTCCTTATCTCTTCTGGCTAACCTCTGGAATTTTGCATTTAATTGGGCATATCTCCCCCTATCACTGTTGCCTTTTGCTTTCCTTCTTTTTTGGGCTGCTTCCAGCGTCTCAGCAGACAGCCATCTTGCCTTCTTGGTTTTCTTTTTCTTTGGGACGTTTTTTGTTGCTGCCTCCTGAACAATGTTGCGAACTTCTGTCCATAGTTCTTCCGGGACCCTATCTACTAAATCTAGTCCCTTAAATCTATTCTTCACCTCCACTGCATATTCATGAGGAATATTAGTGAGCTCATATCTAACTGATCTGTGGGTCTTCCCTATTCTCTTTAGTCTGATTCTAAATTGTGCAATAAGAAGTTCGTGATCTGAACTACAGTCAGCTCCAGGTCTTGTTTTTACCAACTGCATAGATGTCCACTACCTTTGGCTACAAAGGATGTAGTCAATCTGATTTCGGTGTCGACCGTCTGGTGAAGTCCATGTATAAAGTCGTCTCTTAGGTTTTTGGAAGAGAGTGTTTGTTATGCACAGTGAGTTGTTTTGGCAAAATTCTATCAGCCTATGTCCTGCTTCATTTTGTTTTCCCAGACCATGCTTGCCTGTAATTCCAGGTGTCGTTTGACTACCCACCTTAGCATTCCAGTCTCCTGTAATGAAAATAATATCTTTTTTTGGCGTACTATCCAGTAGGTGCTGCAGATCCTCATAGAACTGATCTACTTCTGCTTCTTCAGCATCTGTGGTTGGGGCGTATATTTGGATCACTGTGATGTTAAATGGCTTACCCTGAATTCAAATTGAGATCATTCTGTCATTTTTTGGATTGTATCCAAGCTCTGCTTTAGCCACTTTATTATTAATTATGAAGGCTACTCCATTTCTTCTCTGGTCCTCTTGTCCACAGTAGTAGATCTGGTGGTCATCTGATGTAAAGTGGCCCATTCCAGTCCATTTCAGTTCACTGACACCCAAAATGTCTATATTTAATCTTGACATCTCCCCAATAACCACATCCAATTTGCCCTGGCTCATAGCTCTTACATTCCAGGTTCCTATGGTGTGTTGATCTTTAGAACATCGGATTCGTCGTTCACCACCAGCACCATCGGCTGCTAGCCGTCCTTTCGGCTTTGAGCTAGCTGCGTCATCACATCTGGGGCTACTTGAACTTATCCTCTGTTCCTCCCCAGTAGCATTTTGACCATCTTCCGACCTGGGAGTCCCATCTCCCGATGGTATACCGACATATCTCTGGTTGTACTGATCCATTTAGTTTTCATGGCGAGAATACTGGGGTGGGTTGCCGTTTCCTTCCCCAGGGATCGTATTTAGTTTGACCTCTCTGCCATGACCTTCCCGTCATGGGTGTCCCTTCATGGTTTAGCTCATGACGTCATTGAGGTGCTCAAGCTCCAGCACCACGACAAGGTAACCATTTCCTTTGCTGGAGCAGTCATCAGTACCATCCTGCAAAGCAACAAGGATAAACTTCCTGCTCATCTGCTTCCCAGACTTCTGATCGGGTTTAAACTTGTGGATAAAATTCTGCTCACCAATTGGCAGGTAGTTCAGTAGCAGAGCACATGCTTTGTATACACAAGTTTCCAGGTTTAATCCTTGGCATCTCCAGTTTAAAATACATAAATAAAAAGGATTAGGTAAGATGACGTGCTGTATATGTATAAGACTTCTGCCTGAATCCCAAGAAAGCCTTTGGCAATCAGAGTAGATATACTGGTCTAGATGCACAAATAGTACAACCTTGGTACAAAGTGTCTTGTATGTATGTTCCTATAGCAGAGCAACACAGATGATTAGCTTATTGTAAGTTACCACTTGGTAGCTGCTGTAGGTCATGGGTGAGGGAGGAGATTTGGTAACTGGGGGGATCAGGTGCAATTTCTCACGGGATTTGAATCTGTTCTTAGACTGCCAACTCATTTATATTGCAAGGACACAGTCCCTATACATTTTGCTTTATTGTTTCTGAATCTGACCTATTCCTTGCCAGTATGGAACACTTTGTTAATTTCTTCTTCCTGGGCATAACTAGCAAACCAGTGGAACCTGCAACAAAATCTTGCAGCGTGGAGCGCTCCCATTCACTGTTCCAGTCATAACTTATTCACAATGGATGGGTGTGGGGTGGGGAATCAAAATCATGGTGTAACATGTTTAGGACACTATTCTAAATGTCAAGTCTGCATAGCAGCTTAATCAATAAGCATGTTTCCAGAGGCCAGGGTAGACCCAAAGTGTATTGCAGAGTAAGTAAGGCATCTCACACATTGCGTAGGAATTGCACAGCAAGCACATATTTTTTCTGTAGGGTTGGTTTTAGGAGACCTTTGGCAAAGTGCCCTCTGGTGGACCCTCTCCTGCGCTGGTGGGCTTACCTGGTGGCAGCAGTGAGTAGCAGCACCAGCATTCTGATCAGTACCAGGCAGTTGGGTCTAGGAGCTGCCATTTTAATGTCCCTCAGTGCCTCCAACAGTCACTCTGTGGCACTGTGGGAAATGAAAATGGCAACTCCCAGAACCATCTTCTAAACAGGGGGTGGGTGAGGAGAGTACAGACACCAGAGGTAGACCCTGTTGGGGTCTTGATAGGTGCCCAAAGGTGCTGCATGCTCAAGCCAGGCATGTGGTTGTGCTCACACCATGACTAACAGGGTATTTTAGGGCTTGTTCAAAATGTCTAATATCCAGGCATTTTATGTGCTTCAGCTTATGTCGTCTTTGCTAGTGCAGACTGCTGCCAAGAATCAGTACAGGGCCATTGTGGGTTGTGCAATTTGCATAGCTGGTTTCTCAGGCTTTCTATAGAGATGTCTCAGAGAAAAGTATCTAATATAATGTATTTATTACTAGCAAACAGACCGCATTTCACATGGGTTAGAATAGCCCTTAATTTGATACAGCAAAGTCTTCAAGCAAACCTACAGAGGTGTCACATTATGCCCACCCCGTCAGAGTGAAGGCATGCCCACTGGCACTCATAGGCTCCTGCCATGGTGCTCCCCTATAGCCCCCTAAAGGGTCTGCCCACTCCATTCCCCTGAGAGGGGGGCTGCCCCATAACAGGGGCTGTAACTCTCTCCGTCGACCTACTAATCTCCCCTGGCTTCATGGACTGGAAAGTTATGTGCCAATTAGGGAACTCTGCCCCTAGTGGCTGCAGTTGTTACAGCAGGCTTCATCCACATGGACAGATTTAGATAAATTAAGGTGCAATCCTATGCATGTTTAGACAGAAAAAAGGCGGGAGTTGTAGGCCTTTTTTTCTGCCTAAACATGCATTGCATTGCATCCTTAAACATTCAAAACAAAATAATCCTGAGGTGCACACCCCTAGGGTCCACTTAGCATGCATGCCAAGTTCCAGATGTCTAAGTTTTACTGTCTTGGCACTATGGTCCTGGAAGCTGGATGGACAGACAGACAGATGCACCGAGTAGCCTTTGTGTTATGTGCACTAAGGTTTTCAAGAGTGCCCTTGAAAAAGGGTTTTTAAAACCCGAAACGCGTTGGGCTTCAATTAAACACCTGCACAATTATCCTCCTTGCAGTGCTTTTTGCTCAGACACCTGGGGGGTTCCCTCTTCAGTCTGCACGATGGACTTGAATGAACCCTCACCATGAAGGATATAGAAGAGCACTGCCAGACCAGAGTCCGTCTCCTCCAACATCCCATTTCCAATGGCAGCCAGCCAGACTCCAGAAAGCCTACAAGCAGGGCATGAAAGCAACCAGTATTCATGCTGTTTGTCTCCAGCATCTGCTGTTTTGAGATAATGCTTCTGCACGTGGAGTTCCATTTGCTGTCATGGCTAAGAGCTGTTGGTAGACGTTTCCTCTGTGAATTTGTTGAAACTTTTTTCTTTTAAAGCCATCTAAGCTAGTACCCATCACTACTACAAAGGATCTGCCTATGATGGACAGTCACAGAAATCAGTGGGGCAAGATACTATTTCAGAAACCCATATTAATGTAATACCTTTATTAGGTCAACCAAGAGGTCACAAAACTGTGCAAGCTTTCAAGATCTCCAGATCTTTTCATGAGGCAAGATGTTACAAAAAGCAGGTTTCAGGGAGGAGTTGGGGAAGAGGGGAGAGAGAGAAAAGACAAGACAATAAATCTGACTTGGGAGTAAAATCAGTGTGTCTGCATATTTCAAGGTCTTTTTTCTCCCCTATTCCCACCGCCTGTAGTCAGTGTGATGTAGTAGCTACAATGTTGGACTGGGAGCCAGGAGATCCAGGTTCTAGTCCCCATTCAGCCATGGAAGCTCACTGGGTGACTTTGGGCCCATCACAGACTCTCAGCCCAACCTACCTCACAGGGTTGTTGTTGTGAGGATAAATGGAGAGGATAATGTACACCGCCTTGGGTTCCTTGCAAGAGGAAAAAAAGTGATATAAATGCAATAAAAAAAAAATGTCTGTTGTGAGGTTTTGTTTCCATTTTGTCTCTAAGCTTCCTTCTTGTATAGGTGGCAAGCTTAGAGAGGTCTAGCAGCTAAAGGCAGGGGTTCTGGAGTGTCAGGACTGGCCTTCAGCCTCCACTGAAATGGAAAAGAGAGTGTCCTAACCCCTAAATGCCCTGGGCTGCAACATGATTGAAACAGATTTCGGTAGTCTCATCCGAGAGAACCTGGAGCTGAATATCTACCATCCACTGTATCACTTCACCCAAAAAAGGTAGGTTATAGACTGTCTGGTAAGTAGTTAGAATTCAGGGGTGGGAAACCTGGTGCTCTCTGGATGTTTTGGCCTACACCACCCATGATCCCTGACCACTGGTCATGTTGGCTGGGGCTTGTGGGAGTTGTAGTCCAAAATATCTGAAGGGCACCAAGTTACCCACCCCAGACCTAGATGATGAAAGGGACACAGCTCACCAGGAAGCTCATCCGTTGTATGCAGAAGGTTCCAGGTTCAGTCCCTGGCATCTTCAGATACGGCTGGGAAGTCTGGCATCTCAATCCTGCCTGTAACCCTGGCAATCTTCTGCCAGTCACTGTTGACAATATTGGGTCTGGTGGACCAGTAGTCTGGCCCAGTATAAGGCAGCTTTCTATGTTCCTACATTCCTAATACCAGGAAGGGTTTTTTGGGAGGAGTGGTCTCCCAGTGGCCACTCAGGGCGTGGCGACCAGGAGCCGCTCCTTGCCTTGAGGGAAGCATTTAACACTAACTTGATGACTCTGGCCAAGTTTCTCATGGCCGTCTCAAACAATCAAAGAAATGCAAGGCTCCAGGTGGTCAGATAAACAGCTCCAAGAATCTTGTTGTTGCCCATATCTTCAGGCTGCAACAACTGAATCTCATCAGGGCAACTGCAATAGAGCCTGAGAACAGCTCTGATAAAACTGTCAGCAGTGGTGTAGTGGAGGCAGGGCTCGCAGGGACGCAGCCCCAGCACTTTTTCATTAGCAGGGACTCTGATGTCATCTACCACCCCACCTCAGAATTCCCTGTTCCCTCTGAGCTTAGCTGCGATCCTCACTGTAGCTGTGGGAGGAATGAATTTTCCAAGCAACAATATATTGTTCCATGTTGGAATGCTTAGGGAAGGCTAATGGGTAATATTGGGGCGCTAAGGGAGTGTGCAAGGGGGCTGTTTAAATGAGAAGGGATCTGTCCATGAGGGCTGAGCTGAGAGGCTGAAGCTTCCATAGAGTATCATATTTTGAAAACCTAAAATGTTTGTGAGTGAGTGAGTGGGTGAAAACAATTTTAACACCCCTGCATTTCTTCTTAGACGTCCAATTGAAAGACCACTGCCTTACTCTCAGCTGCACTGTTTTTGGATCCCAGTTGAAGGCTGTATACCTTACAAGGTTGTACAATCTTAGAAGGGGGCGTGGCTGTGAGGGGGCGTGGCTGTGACTGTCACGGAAGGGACCCGGCACTTCTGGATTTGCCACTACACTACTGACGGTCAGTAAAGAGGAGTCACAGTTGGCATGGGTGTGAGAGATTTTTATCTGCAAAGTGCTTGGCAAATGTTACAGCAGGCTACTGAATAACCCGTGTTTCTACAAGAATGCGCAGAATCAATCAATCGATCTCCTCCCTGTCCCAAAAAACTCTGAGGGCTGATGGCACTGTGCCAATGCAACAGTGGCAGAGAAAGAAGTATAGTTTGCCATCATTACTACCAGTAAGTAGGAATGGGAACTCTTCTGGCATGAACAAAGGGTTCTGCCCACAAAACCATCTTAAAATCCTCAAGTACAGGCCTATGTCCAGTTTCATGAAAAGGGGAGTCCAAAGGGTCATGACACTGTGTCACAAAGCAATGCTCCATCTTGACGCTGCGTCTTTTTACCGACGCATGACTTTGTGTCAATAACTGACATTATCAGCAGGCTGTTGAAACTTCCTGGCTTGGAGCTGCAAACACTGCGGTGCTCTATAGGACAAAATGGGGGGAGGGGAGAAATCCCCCAAATACAAGAAAGCTATAAGGGACAGCCAAGAAAAACAGACATTTGGCAGGAATCAATGGAAGCAACGTCGTTTTAAGCCTTGCTGCAGTCACTGGTTGATATTTTGCCACTTGCCTTAACATGAAGGTTGTGTTTAGCTGATTAAAATGTACAAGAATGTTTTAGTCCAAGTACTTACAAAAAGAACTCTTAGGAGGCAGGCAGCATCTTAGGAAAGGCGTTCCTCATAGCTTGTCACACAGTAGGAAATGACTCTTTTGCAATCTGGCCTGCTGAGATATATGTGTGCATAATCAAATAAAATGTGCTTAATTCCCTCTGGAACTATTGTTTTTAATCACATGCAGATTTAATTAATTGATCCATTAAAACTGTTATGACTGATTGACTCATTTTTCTAAGTCAGCCTCCCAGCTGCCCAAAGTCCTCTTAGGAGAAGTATTTGGATCCCTCAGAAAATCCCACTTCCACAGAAAACACGGGGCAACCTGAGGAACTGTAGGGATGCCTTGCCTGAGGTCCCAAGGAACTCCTTCGACCCCATCCTGAGCCCCCCTGTGGTTCCTAACCCTTCTCCCTCATCTCAGACCAGGTGGGACACTCAGAGTCAGTGTCAGAGCCCCCACATGGCCTTCAGAAGATACTTTTGCCTGGGTTTATTCAGGAAAAAGGGTCTACTCAGGAGCAGGGGTCTACTGTTGAAGAGGAAGACCCAGCAGTAGACACTGAAGAAGCAGACCCAGCTGCAACCAGTGAATCAGGGACAGCTAGTATATACGCCCCTCAGTCTCATCCCAGACCATGACTGGGTTAACAACTCTCATTGAGGTCCTTGCTCCAGCTAAGTTGCTTAGGATGTTCTGTAATGGGATGACAACTCTGCTTAAAATGAGACACGCAACTGATATGATGAAAAATGCTCTTGGTTGCTGTCACATGTCTCCCTTGTCTGTAGGTAGTTAATTAATGTGGACCAATGGATAGTTTATTGAACTTTGATCAAGAAGTAATAGGTTCAGATCTCAACTCCGCTTTGTACTTGCCAGAAGGCCTTGTGGGGGAAAGGCACTGTTATCACAATGCAATGGGGTCTGTGTAGACCTACCCAAATGCTACTTCTGGTCTGGATTTGCATCTGGCCTAGACGGTTGCTTGCAGTGACTAATCTCCTTTTAACCAACCGTTTGCCATTAGGGGGCAGCAATGCCTGAAATACCTGAATAGGCCATGCTAGCTGGATAAGAAACTGCACCATCTTGCCACTGGGCAAGAGAAAGGAGGCAGGATTAGGACATATTAAATGTTATCATAAATACCCCTCTTTTCTATGATAAAATCAAGTTCAGGATGGCTTACAAACATATTAATCCCAAAAAATTAAAATATCCTAACAATAAAACAAAATGAATGGCATTAAACAAACAGTGTCCTAAAGCAGCAGACTTTTCAGAAGCTCTGACTAAAAACATTTCAAAAGCTCTGACCAAAAAAATCCCTGTGCAAATAAAGTAGTATCAAGGGCCTTTAAAAAACGGAGCAAAGAGGAGATTGAGCGATCCTGTCTTGGGAGGTCATTTCATAGTTTAGGACACCCTGGCCCAACCTGGTTCCCTCCAGCTGTGTGAAAGCTGGCCTTAGGGGTGGATGAGCTGGGCGATTGCCTGGGGGGCCAACCTGGGCTGAGGCGGGGGCCAAGGTGGGCTCAGTAGCTGTGTGTTTTTAATGTATTGTCTGCAGTGACCTGGGGTGGCAAAAATCAACTGTCTGTAACCCCTTTTTTCAAGGTTCTACAGGCTAACTACAAAAATTGTCTTCCTGCAATTAGCTTTAAAATATGTTTCTTTTTCAATTTCCACTTCAATGTCATTTGCTCTAGGTATAAATCAGTGAAACACAGCTTTATTTGAGGCAACGTTACTGAGAACTTAGCGTTTAAAATATTGTAAACACTATAAGCACTACATTAATAATAATAATAATAATAATAATAATAATAATAATAATAGTAAAATCCATAAGCTGTAAGAGGCCAGCTGGATACAATTTTTATTTATAACTTTTCTTTATTATTTTTAAAGATAAAAATAATGGATATTTTAAAATAAAGAATGCTTGCCAAAAGATAGGAACTACAAAACAAAAGAATCATTACAAGGAAAACTTGTGATAGTTTGTTGCAGCAAGGGAAGAAGACTGAAGAAGAAGTTGCAGCCTGGGAGACTGTAGTATATGGTGATTCTGTTCCTTGAAGACTAGTTATACTACTCCATCAGAGAATCTACTTCTTGTAGCTGAGGAGGGAGTATTGGAGCTCAGGGAGGACAGCTTGCCATTTTGTGTGTGTGCTGAATATAAAGAATATAGGCCTACATACAACTTGGTAACACGGCAAAGCTGCACAGCTAGCGGGGGATGGAGGAAGTGGGGCAATTTGCTCCAGGTCCCCACAAAGCAAAGGGGGTCCTACCTCAGTTCTGTGAGTACCCTTGGCCCCTGCTCTGACCCTGCCACATTGCTCGCTAGAATTCTTGGTGTGTGTGTGTGTTTTCATTAAGAAGTTTTCATAAAAAGAGGAAATGGTATATTAGAGTGTAAGAAGACACTGAGGGCTTCTTCACAAGGAACTTTTATCCTGCTATTGAGATTGCTCGCTCATGGAAATTTGCGGGCCCTTTAGATGAACGTTGTGAACCTCCAGGGCATCTCCTGCACTAAATGACCTTTATTCCATGTTTAGATAGGTCAGAGATAATGAGGTATCAAATTACCCCGCTTGTATTCCACATGCGTTCCCTCCAAGAAAAGAGGAAAAGCCACAATCAGAGGAGCTAGATCAATGAAACATATGGCAGACTCGGATAAGGGGGCGGGGGGAGAAGCACGTGTAAAGGGAGTCCGTTGTGGTCCTGCATTTAAAACGGAAGCAGAAAGCCCCATTTTAACTGCAGGATTTTAGGCTGGTGTAGGGATGCTCTGAATCTCAACATGTAATTGTGACATAATGGGATCTCTCCTCGGCCATGATAAAGTAAATATTTTACATAGTTGTGTAAAATACTTATGTATGAAACAGAATAGATGCTAATTTGAGGCTTAAGCTGGCTGTAAAATGGGCCCTTGGGAGGCTGGAAGGGAGCGGCCTGCTGATTAGTTAATCCTGCAGCCCAACTGTAGGGGAGTCTGTCACGGTGAGGTAAAATCTATCTTTTATATCTGGGCAGCAATAGAGGTAAGATTGGTCAGGCGGACTTGCGATTGACCCGGCTCAAGCAGCCTTGGCTACAGAGTTTGTTGTTAGGAGAGAAGGAACAGGGAAGGCGTTATGGAGGGATTCTGTGGCAGAGCAGGCGGTCTGTTCTGGTGGCAGAAAGAACTCCAGGCCTGCCGGGGAAAGTGTTCAAAGAGTGAGTGGGTGGGGAGCCACCTACGTTTTCCAGCCAAGGTGCCACTAGAGAGTAATGGGGTTGGACTCGATGGCCTTGTAGGCCCCTTCCAACCCTACTATTCTATGATTAATTTTCTGCGGCAATCACCACAGGGGAAGGCATAGGAGTGGTGTGGGGTCAGGCTTTAAGGGAGGAATACTTTCTGAGTGGCTAGTGGAGAAGGCCAGCAGCAGGCCACAACCAGAAGACCTGGGAGACGGCCCCAGGAAGCAGGAAGAGGCTCTGCCAGAAGGGGTTTGTGCCGCCACGGGGGGGTGTTGGGGGCTGCCAGAAATGGCTTGGTGGGTTGCATGTGGCCACACGTTTTGCATCCCTGGGCTAGATGGATCAATGGTCAGTTCTGGGATAAGGAAGTTTCCTTTATTTCTCCTTTCTTTATTTCCCCGTAAGCATCAGAGTGGGGGAAAGCAATGAGTTCTTAACTGTCCCCCAGCAAACTGTTGACTCCAGAGGAGTGTCCCGGTTCTAAAGACATGATATGATGTTGATAAGACAGGTATTTTTCTGTCCTGATTTTGCTCACCACAGAATGATGTTTCAATCCAGATCCCCCTCTCCTCCTGGAAGAAGGAAGAAAATGACTAGTGAAATCTCAGGTAAGAGATTCTCTCTGGAAGGTCCCTGAGGATTTTGATCAGGAGGGGAAAGAGAAGGGGGGGGGGATAATAAATCAAATAAATAAATAAATAAGCAAGCAAGCAAGCCTCAACTAGTTGATTCAGGACAGATAAAAGATAGGACTTCTTCAAGCAGTTCATAGTTAAACTATTGAATTCTCCACCACAAGATGTAGTGATGGCCACCAATTTGGGGACTGGACAAATTCGTGGAGGATAAGGCTATCAATGGCTGCTAGTCCTCATGGCCATATCCTAATATCCAATATTAGAGGCAGTATGCCTTTGTACGCCAGTTGCTGGAGAACATGGGCAGGATATGTTGTACTCATATTCTGCTTGTGGGTTTCCCATTGGCCACTGTATGAACAGAATGCTGGACTAGGTGGACCTTGGTCTCATCCAGCATGGCTCTTCATATCTTATTTAGCTAAGAAACTTTCCAATCAAATTGAAATGGTTAGAGGACAGCAGGAATCAGATTCCTTCACCAGCAAATGGTACTGCTTTATTGATTACGTCAAAACAAATATAGTTTTGCCTGGGCCGTGCATGGGATGATAGACATTAAAGGTCAAATATAAAATATGCCACATTTAATGAATTCTCTCTCATCCACTCATTGTTTGTTCTTGTTGTAAAGTTTTTAATGAAAAAAATAATATATTAGGCTGAGGGTGGGCTACTGGCCCAAGGCAATCGGGGGAGCATCATGCGCTGAACAAGAATTTTAACTGGGATCTTCCATCTTGAAGGCCACCACTCTACTGTGGTCTTTTACCAGAGTTATAACACTATACTCCCCTCCCCCTGTCCCTTTCCTCATACTTTTTTATTGAGAAGATTATTTTCTTGTTTCATACAGAGAAAAAGAAATGGAAAAACACACACCAAGAATAAGAAGGTAAGTGAACAAGGCCACGAAAAGCATCAGGTAAAGCAATATGTAATAATTTGACTGACAGCACCGTCCTATGCATGTCTACTCAGAAGTAAGCCCGACTGACTTCAATGGAACATACTCTCAGGTAAGTGGGTATATAATTTCTTTTTAGTTTTTAAAATATCCATACATGAAATTGTATATATCCATAGCAACAGATACATATGAAAATACAACTTCCTAGCAATTATTAATAGTTTTCAACGAAATCAGACCAGATATCCAAAGAAGTATCCATTTGGTGGTGGTGTCTATATGCTGCCCGTTCATGCTGAAAGCATTATAACATCCTCAATCCATTGCATTGTAGGAGGTGATGCTGTAACATCAGTCTTTGAGGTGTGAAGAGGGCGCTGAGAATCCATTTACATTTGTTAATTTCCATGAAGCAGGTAAGTAATTTACATCAGCAAATATTAAAGAGTGTTCCAGTACAAAATTTATCGTCATAATAATCTCCTCCCCAAAAGAAGCAACTACTGCACATTGCCGAAACATATGTTTAAAAGAAGCATTAGCTACATTGCACCACCAGCGATTAGCTAAATTAAACAATCCCTTATTAGAGAGATGTTGCGGTGTCCAATACACACAAAGCAAAAGTTTTTGCTGAATAAGATGCACCCTAAGATCCATAGACACAACAGGTAAAGATGCCAAAGTGGCGATCCACTGATTAGGCAGTTGGTATATAATTACAGAAGTCTCACTGTCTTCAGTGGAACTTACTCTCAGGTAAGCCAGTATGATGAAATGAACCATATAAAAATGATCAAGTGCAAAAGCCAAATATATATATATATATATATATATATAGAGAGAGAGAGAGAGAGAGAGAGAGAGAAGAAAGGATTCTTTAAGCAATAAAATCCAAGGATAAATAGAGAGCAGTCATTATACGATCAGGAGCTCGGCACAGAGAAATAGAAAACTGACCTTTTCTGGATGAAAATGTGAGGTATCCTAGATTCCACAGTTCAAAAGGGCAACATGTTTTCTCCCACAGGTCCCAGGGCAAAGGCAGGCATCTGCCTTGCAATGTTGGGATGCTGAGTCAACATTGCCTTTTATTATCATGCTCCCTTCTCTTGGCCCAGTCACTCAGGGATGGGACTTTGCTTTCAGGTCAATTAAATGGGAATTCTTCTGGGACTCCCCCAAGCCTATCAGCTGTACCACAGGGAATCCCCAAGGATTCTTACTCCTTTGTTTGGGATGATGTCACTGCCCATATATGGGCAGATAGGAAGGCATCAAAGCTCTCTCCACTCTGGGGACAGAGAGTTGCGGATGTCTCTGACATGATATGACATGATGAGTTAGTTATCCAAGGCTCCTGACAACCCTTTGGATGCTCCAACACACCATAAGAACATAAGAGCCCTGCTGGATCAGACCAACGTTCCATCTAGTCCAGCATTCTGTTCACACAGTGGCCAACCAGATGCCCATGGAAAATCCACAAGCAGGACATGAGTGCAACAGCACCCTTGTGCCCATGTTCCCCAGCAACTGATGTACATAAGCATACTGCCTCTGAGAGCAGAGTTAGCCTATAGCCATCAGGACTAGTAGCCATTGATAGCCTTCTCCTCTAGGAATTTGTCTAACCCATTTTTAAGCCCATCCAACTTGGTGGCCATCATTACTTCTTGTGGTAGCTAATTCCATAGACCGGGCTGGCCTTAGGGGTGGGTGAGCTGGGCACTTGCCTGGGGTGTTGAGCTGAGCTGAAGGGGGCGCCAAGCTGGGCTCAGTGTCTGTGGGTTTTTTTATGTCCTGTCTGCAGTGAGCTAGGGTGGCAAAACACAAGTGTCTTTAACCTTTCTTTTGGGGTTCTACAGGCTGTTTGGGTACTAACTACAAAGATGATCTTCCTTCAACAAGCTTGAAAGTATGTTTCCTTTTCGATTTCCACTTTGATGGCAAACCATTCAACATCACAGTAATTGAAGTCTATGCCCCAACCACTGAGGCCGAAGAAGCTGAGGTTGATCGGTTCTATGAAGACCTACAGCACCTTCTAGAACTAACACCAAAAAAAGATGTCCTCTTCATCATAGGGGATTGGAATGCTAAAGTAGGAAGTCAAGAAATAACCAGAATAACAAGCAAGCATGGCCTTGGTGTACAAAATGAAGCAGGACAAAGGCTAATAGAGTTTTGCCAAGAGAACACGCTGATCATAGCAAACACTCTTTTCCAACAGCACAAGAGGCGACTCTACACATGGACATCAGCAGATGGTCAATATCGAAATCAGATTGATTATGTCCTTTGCAGCCAAAGATGGAGAAGCTCTATACAGTCAGTAAAAACAAGACCTGGAGCTGACTGTGGCTCAGATCATGAGCTGCTTCTTGCAAAATTTTGGCTTAAATTGAAGAACGTAGAGAAAACCACTAAACCATTCAGGTATGACCTAAATCATATCCCTGATGAATATACAGTGGAGGTGAGGAATAGATATAAGGGATTAGACCTGATAGACAGAGTGCCTGAGGAACTATGGATGGACGTCTGTAACATTGTTCAGGAGGCAGCAACTCAATCCATCCAAAAGAAAAAGAAATGCAAGAAAGCAAAGTGGCTGTCTGAGGAGGCTTTACAAGTAGCTGAGGAAGGAAGGGAAACGAAAAGCAAGGGAGAAAGGGGAAGATATATCCAACTGAATGCAGAGTTCCAGAGAACAGCAAGGAGAGACAAGGAGGCATTCTTAAATGAACAATGGAAAGAAATCAAGGAAAACAATAGAATGGGAAAGACTAGAGATCTTTTCAAGAAAATCAGAGATATCAAGGGAACGTTTTGTGCAAAGACGGGCACAAAGAAGAAGGCAGGGACATAACAGAAGGCAGGGACCTAACAGAAGCAGATGAGATTAAGAAGAGGTGGAAAGAATACAGAGAAGAACTATACAGGAAAGATCTGAATGTCCCTGATAGCCATGATAGTGCGGTCACTGAACTTGAGCCGGACATCCTAGAGAGTGAAGTCAAGTGGGCCTTAGGAAGCATTCCTAACAACAAAGCTAGCGGAGATGACAGTATTCCAGCTGAGCTATTTAAGATCCTAAAAGATGATGCTGTTAAAGTGCTGCACTCAATATGCCAACAAATTTGGAACACTCAACAGTGGCCACAAGACTGGAAAAGGTCAGTTTACATTCCAATTCCAAAGAAGGGCAACGCCAAAGAGTGTTCAAACTACCGTACAATTGCGCTCATTTCACATGCCAGCAAGGTCATGCTCAAAATCCTACAAGCTGGGCTTCAGCAGTATGTGAACCGAGAACTACCAGAAGTACAAGCGGGGTTTCGAAGAGACAGAGGAACTAGAGATCCAGAAAAAGTCTATTTCTGCTTCATTGACTACGCTAAAGCCTTTGATTGTGTGGATCACAACAAACTCTGGCAAATTCTGAAAGAGATGGGAGTACCAGGCCACCTTACCTGTCTCCTGAGAAACCTGTACGAGGGTCAAGAAGCAACTGTAAGAACCGGACATGGAACAACCGATTGGTTCAAAATTGGGAAAGGAGTAGAACAAGCCTGTATATTGTCACCCTGCTTAATTAACTATATGCAGAGTACATCATGAGAAACGCCGGGTTGGATGAATCACAGGTCGGAATTAAGATTGCCAGGAGAATTATCAACAACCTCCGATATGCAGACGATACCACCCTAATGGCAGAAAGCGAAGAGGATCTCAAGAGCCTCTTGTTGAGGGTGAAAGTGGAGAGTGCAAAAGCTGGTTTGAAACTCAACATTAAAAAAACGAAGATCATGGCATCTGGCCCCATCACTCCCTGGCATATAGAAGGGGAAGAAATGGAAGCAGTGACAGATTTTATTTTCTTGGGGTCCAAGATCACTGCAGACGGTGACTGTAGCCATTAAATTAAAAGACGCTTGCTCCTTGGGAGGAAAGCTGTGGCCAACCTAGACAGCATAGTAAGAAGCAGAGACATCACCTTGCCAACAAAGGTTCGTATAGTCAAAGCTATGGTTTTCCCAGTATGGCTGTGAGAGCTGGACTATAAGGAATGCTGAGTGCCGAAGAAGTGATGCTTTCGAACTGTGGTGCTGGAGAAGACTCTTATGTGTCCCCTGGACTGCAAGGAGGTAAAATCAGTCAATCCTAAAGGAAATCAACCCTGAGTGCTCATTGGAAGGACAGATCCTGAAGCTGAAGCTCAAATATTTTGGCCACCTAATGCGAAGAGAAAACTCTCTGGAAAAGACCCTGATGCTGGGAAAGATTGAAGGCAAAAGGAGAAGGGGAGGGCAGAGAATGAGATGGCTCGACAGCATCACCGATGCAATGAATATGAACTTGAGCACACTCCGGGAGAGAGCGGAGGACAGGAAGGCCTGGCGTGTATGGTCCATGGGGTCACGAAGAGTCAGACACGACTGAACGACTGAACAAAAATGGGTTTTGTCAGATTTTATGTTGCTTCTGATTTTATGATTCTGTGTGATGAAAGCCACCCAGAGGGCATCATACAAACAACATAAGCAAATACAAACACACAAATAAATAAATGCATTTGAAGCCAGAACTATGCAGCATGTTGCAACCTCAAGGCATGGTATATTATATTTGATCTGTATCAAAAAATATGATACCGTCAACATCAGCAACCCCTGTAGTTTTAACCATGGGTAGACGTCTCATTAGCATAATCCCATTCATGTCTCTTAAATTTCTTAAGTTTGAACATTTCGAGGGTAAGATGATATGAAACTAACTCACCATCCAGAGTCTCCATGCATTTCCCAACTTGTTTCACTGAGTACTGACTACATAACTGTGATTGAACTTCCTCAATCTTATTATCAATAATGGACATCTCAGAATTAGATGGTTCTGTTAGTAACAACATGAGGTCAAGAAAACATTTATTTAAAATGGCAGCCTATTTGTTTTTAAATTCCTGAGCTGTTGTGAGCAGGCCTGGATTCTTTTTAATTCTCAAACCTCTTGGTATACGTGCTGCTTTGCAATACTCTGTCAGGGTGGAAGCATGTCAATCTACCCATATGCATTGTTTTTTGAGAAATTTAAATTCCTGCCAAGCCTTGGTATAGTTGCCATTAGAATTGGTATCAAACAATGATCTGACTGAAAGGATACAAATTCTATCAACCTCATTAAAAGCAAAGATCTGTTTCCATTCTGCCATGATATTACCGCACTTGGAAAAACCAAATAAGAAAAAGGGTGGGGAACCCTTTATTAAAGTCTCAAACAAGATCAAAAAGACCAAAAAAGGTGCAGTTATGTTAATTACAAGGCTATTCATGCTTGTGTGGAACACAGCATGAATATAAAATTTTTGTTGTTGTTGTTCAGTCATTAAGTCATGTCCGACTCTTCGTAACCCCATGGGCCATAGCACGCCAGGCCTTCCTGTCCTCCGCTCTCTCCCGAAGTGTGCTCAAGTTCATATCGCATCGGTGATGCTATCTAGCCATCTCATCCTCTGCCGTCCCCTTCTCCTTTTGCCTTCAGTCTTTCCCAGCATCAGGGTCTTTTCCAGGGAGTTTTCTCTTCGCATTAGGTGGCCAAAATATTTGAGCTTCAGCTTCAGTATCTGTCCTTCCAATGAGCAGTCTGGGTTGATTTTCTTTAGGATGGACTGATTTGACCTCCTTGCAGTCCAGGGGAAGAGTCTTCTCTTCATAAGAGAAGACTCGTAAGAGTCTTCTCCAGCACTACAGTTCGAAAGCATCAATTCTTCGGCTCTCAGCATACCTTATAGTCCAGTTTTCACAGCCATATGTTGCTACTGGGAAAACCATAGCTTTGATTATACGAATCTTTGTCGGCACAAGTTTATATACAAATTCAAAAAATGATTCCAATATTTACTTATATCACACTGTCTCAGATAAAGGCAATCAATCATGCCTAGTAAAGTCAATACATTTAATGGTTCAACCAAAATTGTCTTAAGTACATTTGGACAAGTAGAAAGCGATGATACTTGGTAGTTTTCTGTGGGTGTACCAGGGGACTATCTGACATGCCTCTCACCTGAGGAGGGGGCTTATGCCTCCTCCAAACCCCCACTAGCCAACAGATCTGCAGCTTTGAATTGGCCTGCGATCTAACCTAAAAGTCGTTTATGCTTTTTAAAGTCGTGTCACTCTTACAATGTAATGACAGTAGGGGGAGCTCTTGTAATGAGAAACATTGGCTGGCAGTGCAGTGGGGTGGTTTCTGATGAGCTGCAAAGCCAAGTAAAAGAAGCTATGAAACAGAAGTCAGGGGAACAGCTTGTGAGGCAGAGCTCTTGCCCTTGACGGCAGAACACAACTTTGCCCGATTACTCTGCCTTAAGAAAGAACACTTCTAGATCAGCCCGCGATAAGTCACAGCATCCACAAAATAACAGGAAAAACAAGCTTTCATCTGACCTTCTGTCTGATAGTGTGAAGGTAAAATGGAAAGTAGCGTATGATGAAAACAAACTTTCCACACCCACAACAAATGGGTCACGGGAATGGCTTCTCAGTTCCACTTAAAACACACCACCCTCTGTGACTATTGCATGTCACAATCCTAATCCTACTTAGCATGTGTTATATACCACATTTGTAGTGGCCTATGCGCTGCACAGATACCTCTCAGCAATCACAGCAAATGGCCTTATACAAGGTCAGACAATTTGTTCATCTAGCTCCAGTATTCCCTGCTCTGCTCTGGCAGCGGCTGTCCAAGGCAGCCTTCTCCAACCTGGCGCCATCCCGGTGTGTCAGACTACAACTCCCATAATCCCCTAACCAGCACAACTATGGTGGCTGGGGATGCTGGGAGTTGTAGTCAAACACATCTGGAGGGTGCTGGGTTGAAAAAGGCTGGTCCAGGGTCAGAGACAAAGGGAAGCCCTTGTAAAGAGTGGGCCCAATTTGGGGATTGAACCTGGGGCCTTCTCAATGCAAAGCTTGTGCTCTACCACTGAGCTATGGCCCCTCCCCTCAAACATTGAGGCTTAAAGGAACAAGAACCCTCCCTGTAAGGTAAATTAGTCTTCTGCCCATATTGCAGATGAGGGAGCTACTGAGACTGAGAAGTGGCGGCTGGCCTAAGACCACGAAGGCACAGGTAGGGTGGCCTCTGTGAATCACCAACAAAGAGGACATGCATCACCCAAAAAAGAGGACAAAAGAAGATACTGATCTGCATTAAATTTGCATATGCTGATTTATATGTATAGATGCAAATTTAGAAATAATTAGAATTTAAATAGAAATACACTACATCTCACCATAGTGTGGAAGACTCTGATCTGTACGCCATGCTCAGTCTGCTGTCCAGCGGCTAACTGGTGATGGGCAGCTTCAAGACCTCTGCTCCTCTTCCTTCTGATGGTTCTTTATCTTTAAACCTCATTTGGACTGGATAGCTCTTCAAACACAGGACACCTTCAAAATAGAGGACAGTATCCTGGCAGTCCTTCAAATAGAGGACTGTCCCCTATAAAATTTTTTTTTTAAAAAAAGGACACTTGGCCGCCTGAGGCAGAGGTGAAATTTGAACTAGGAGGCTTCCAGGTTCACAGCTTAGCAACTACATTCACTCTCTTGCAGCTTATGCTGTGCCTCTTTACTCAGAAGTAACTAACATGTACACGTAAAACATTTAAAAACACACACAATGCTATTAACGTGTGAAGTGAGCCACAGTCCTTGGTATATGGCCACAGCACTAGTTTAAAAAGAGCTCAAGACTCATTTAGAACTGGACACATGCAAACTCTACAGGACTCGGAGCATTTCCAGTTCTAAATGCAGCGCTAGAAACAGGCTAGAAGCTCGGTGCGAATGCACCCCCAGAATGGCTAATGCCTCATCGAATTCGCCCACACACGGCAGAGAAAAATTAAATTACCCTTTCACGTCTAGCAATTCTTCGGCATGGCATTGCTTCGCCCCACATAAATACTCCATGCGGACAGCAAATATTCTGCAAATTTAGGATTGGGGTCCATTCCTAAACAACAGATAATATACGTTATTTTCCAGATAATCAGAACATATCCCTATCTATCACATCATGTTAGCATAGTAGTGGCTAAGATTACAATCCCATGTACACTTACTTACCTGGGAGTAAGACCCATTAAACTCAGTGGGACTTAATTCTGAGTAGACATGCATAGGATTGAGCTGCATGGCTGCAGCCATGGGTGTGTTCACATAGGAGTAAACTCATTAAGTACAGTCGGACTTACTACTTCTGAAGAAAACTGCATAGAAAACACAAAGTCAACAGTTCAAATCTTACCTCTCCCACAAATTGTTCAGGGCAGGGCTGCAGAACCTCAGGCCCAGGGGCCAAATCCAGCCCAGGCCCAGTCCAGCCCTCTGGATTCCCCCAGAAGGCCACGCTCCCTTTCCTGCAACAAATGGTTGTTAAGTGATTTCCCAGCTTTTGTACAGTTTCTCCCCCTTTCTAAAAGGTTGAAATGCCTCTTATGTGGCTTAGTTCCTGACAGTAAGAGCTTTAAGCTACAATATGCTGGTTTGTTTGGTTTTGGGCCCCACTCCTTTGGTCTGTGGTCCCACCCTTTTACCTTCAGCAGCTCCATTTGCCCTCAGGCCCTCCCATCACTGGAATTTAGCCCGCTGACAGCTTCTTCAAAATGGAAAGACATGGAAAGAGGTTCTGAGCCCCTGCCTTAGGGCATCTTACAGAAGCGCCCTCCCCCTCTCTCAGTCTCAGCCTCCCCATTAGCCATCTGTGGGTAATACTGGCCTACCTTATAGGGTTGTTGTCAGGATTACTGAAATAATGTATGTGAAACACTCTGAACACTCAAAAAGCAGTACTTTGTGTATTATATTTTGTGTATTATTTTGTGTATTTTATGTATTATTGTATAAAACAAGTGGGACCTGCAACAAACTATTGTTCAGGGTGCTGGCCAGCCATGTATACTTTTTTTTTCAGGTTCCCCCCTTTAGGGATCCCCCCCAACATATTTTGTCTTTGGATTCCTCCAAGCCTCCTGATACTTCTCTTTTGTATGTGGATCTTGCTATTTAACCTACATAAGGATCAGCACTTCGAGAATGAGTTAACTATTAGTATAAACGACAAACCGTGTAGAAAATGAGCAATCAATGGATTTAGGGTTTTGGCCATAAAACACAAAAGTAATCCATTTGTATTAACTATACCAGCCTTCCCCAACTTGGTGCCCTCCAAATGTGTTGGATATCATCTCCCATCAATCCCAGACAGCTGGAGATGATGGGGCCGTAGTCCAACACATCTGGAAGGCACCAGGTTGGGGAAGGCTGGTCTACACCATTTATCTTCTGCCTGCTCACCCCTTTCATCAAATTTACAGTGCTAACACAAAGGGCAAATAATATCCGGGAAAACATCTGTCAGTGGTTGGATTTCTGAGAAAGAGAGCCAGTGCTTATACTTATACTGTTTTTAAAGGTGGTGGGGGTTTTTTGGTTAAATAACCCTGCAGTTGGTTTAAAGTCCTGTTGCTGAAAGCTGTTTCCATGAGAACAGGGGCTGGAGCTAGAAACTAAATTGATAAGTTGCTGATGCAACGAGCTGAAATAGTGCCACGTAACAAGTGGAAGCGAGGCCAGATGGTCCACTGCAGACTGTACAGCCCAGTTTATAGACTGAGTAAAATCAAGTGGTAAAGCTTCACCTGGACTTTACCATTGCAAGCTGCAAGTTAGGGGCTCTCTTCACACCTGGCATTTTATTCCACTACAAACCGGTCCTTTTGATTCCAGATCTTTTACAGGATTTACACTGGCCCTGTATACAGACATCTCTCATAGCGCATCCCTCCGCTCTATACCTTGTCATGGCTGGGCAGAGCAGCATGGAACAATCAGGACAGAAGGGTGCTGCTGGCCCCATGCCCCCTCCCCTCCCGTGATCATTGGTTCCTATAACATGATTGATGGCTCCGCCCATCCCTCCGCTCCTCCACAGCAGGAGGGAAGTCGGAAGCCCTTCTAGTGACCTGGATAGTGAGCTATGGGAGTGTCAGGGTGGAAACCGAGCCAATAGAGCCCCAGAGCAGTTCTGATTCTGAGGAGGAACAGCAATCCGTGGGAGAGGAGCTCGCTCATCTCTCACAAGCGCAGCAGCTGGCAGAGATTCCTCCTGCCAGCATTCCTGGGATAGATAGTGACCCTGGCAGTGAGAGAGCACTGGAGGGGGGCTTGCTGGACGCTTGGCACAGATGCAGGGAGCAACGACAGATGGAGGGCGTAGAAAGGAGGCGTAGCGCTCGCATGGCGCGCAAACAACGGTCGCGTCCCGAGAACCCAAGGGAAAGAGGGAGGATCTCTCCCTAGTCCATAAGTTCAGGGTCTCCTTCAAATGGGGACCAACTGCCTTACCTGGAGCTTAGGCTACTCTGCTATCTTTCCCCAGTGCTGTTCCTTGCTGTGTCGCTAGCGATTAGTATCTGAAAGAGTCATAAAAGAATAAAAGAATAAAGTCTTGGAAAGAATTCCTCGTCGTCTGTGTCCTGAGTTGGCTATTGGTGGGGACTGCAAGAGGCAGCTAGGGCGCTCCTGACAGGGAGGTGGTCCCCTCCTTGCTCCAACTTTGTGATAAGGGAGAGAGAGTTTTCTGGGTGGCATTCCCCGAGGTTGCTGGTGCTGCTAGTCCTTCTCTGCTAAATATATCAGTGTGTGATGGAATTAAATGCAGTATATTGCTTGCACTACTGAGTTTGAAGGGTATACCAATTTCCAGGTTCCCAACTACACAAGTAAGAAATCCACAAACATACTAGTATACAGTCAATGCACCAAGCCATCCCTAGCAGCCCCCTCCCCCAGGGACTGCTTCACAGGGGACACCTTCATTAGACCCAGCTTGCTTCCCCCACCTGTGCTGTTGTTGCTCCTCCCCCTTTTTCTGGCTTCCCAGTGACCCTGCTCTACATGATGAATTTATTCAGGGGTGGAGAAAAGGCACTTTTAATACCCATTGAAATCCTAACTGTCAAGCCTTTCTCCTGCGTGGCTGAGAAGGGAGACGCCCCCATCCACCCTGGAAAAAAGCCTACCAATTTGGTGAGCAAAAGGGAGAAGAAGCAGTCAGTGAAGTCAGTGGGAGGGGGAGGTTGAAAGTAAATGCATTGAAGGGGATGGGAGACCTTAAGACTGCTACTCTAAGTATACTTACGGTGCACTTCTATGCATGCCTATTCAGAAGCAAGCCACACAGATTTCAATGGCACTTACTCCCAGGAAAGGAAAGCCAATGAGTTTACTCAGAAGTAAGCATTGCTGTGTTCAGGGGGATCTCAGAGAAGCATTTGGTATGGTTAGCCACTTCACAGTTCAAGTGCCTGTAGCGGAATGGGGGAGAGGCAGAAACGGTAACTGGAAATATGGTCAGTGACCTGCCCCCAACCTCCCACTGATTTGTTGTCATGACAATGTTCTTCAGCACTGCCCAGCAACACCCCCTAGCACATGCCCACACAAAGCGGGACAAAGCACTAAAGGGGAAATACACAAGGGGGAAATGGCAATTTCAATCGCAAGCACAGAAAATTCTGGGTTTCCCCCAGTCTCAGATAACACGGGAAGAGAGAGGGGAAGTTGTGAGATAGCAGCAGGAGAGCAGCAGCTTCATTTAAAGCTCCTGTGAAAACCAGTGATTAAAGAAGAACAATCCTGTGAAGAGAGCCAGGGTGTGTGTCCCATTTTTAAAAAATTCTCCCTGCAGCACACACCCCTACACTACCACCAAGACCTCACATGTAGAAAAACAGAACTTCAGAGAGAAGGCTAGGCTGAACATTTATCTTTAGCTGTATGTGCAATGAATTTCTTTTGTGGGGAAGCATTCCCATATTTAACAGCCCCACCTCCCAGCAGTAGTCTGAAGTGGCACAGTCCACAAAAAGCTTTACCACTTGATTAAAATGAAAGTATAAACTGGATATGTACTACACTAGAATGAATCATGTTTGAGGAGGGAAAACTCTACCATTGCTTGTTTTTAAAAACAGACTTGGGGGTGCTTGCAGACAAGGCTTTTATCTGTCAGGGTGGAAACTAAGCCCATAGAACCCCAGAGCGGTTCTGATTCTGAGGAGGAACAGCAATCCGTGGGAGAGGAGCGCGCTCATCTCTCACAAGCACAGCAGCTGGCAGAGATTCCTCCTGCCAGCATTCCTGAGATAGATAGTGACCCTGGCAGCGAGAGAGTGCTGGAGGGGGACTTGCTGGACGCTCGACGCCGACACCAGGAGCAACAACAGTTGGAGGGCGCGGAAAGGAGGCATAGCGCTTGTTTGGTGCGCAAGCAATGGTCGCGTCCTGAGGACCCAAGGGAAAGAGGGAAGATCTCTTCCTAGCCCATACGTTCAGGGTCTTCCCGTGATTCTCCTTCAAATGGGGACCAACTGCCTAACCTGGAGCATAGGCTACTCTGCTATCTTTTCCCCAGTGCTGTTCCTTGCTTAGTTGCTGGTGATTTGCATCTGAAAGAGTCATTACGTTGTAAAAGGATTAAAGCCTTGAAGAGAATCCTTTTGTCTGTGTCTTGAGTTAGCTATTGGAGTCGACTGAAAGAGGCTGCTAGGACACTCCTGACATTATCCTGCAGTCACCCTGCCTCAAACATGGAATTGTACTGGGGGGTGGGGATGGGGGCAGACAATGTCATCTTCAATTTGCAACAGTTCAGTGTTTTCACAATGCTGCTTCTGTCTTTTTTCCTACCACAGAAAATCTGTTAAGGAGAAAAAGATGGAATAGCTCACAATGCCTTCTGACTGTTAGCAGTAGGTGCACTACTGGAAGCCCCCTTGTTTCTTTCTTTCCTTGCTAATATTTTCTTTCTTTTAAACCATAGATTAATGCAGAAATGGGATGGGACAGCCCTATGAATGAACATATGAACTAGCATGAATGGAAGTAGTCTGATCCATCCATCCCTAGTTAGACATCAACTTAGGTTTGTTTGATACCATCGAAACCCCCTGGCTAGCTTAATGAAGATGCTCATTTCTTTTGCATCAGGAATTCTCTCGGTCCAGCAGGATGGCAATATTCAGGATAGCAATAGTCAGAAAAGTATATTCTCTAATGTTTAGATAAATTATATGTGATGGTCACCAACTTGAGATGGGTTTAAAAGGGGATTAGACAAATTGAGGATAAACCTATCCATAGGTACACACTGTGATGGCTATATGCTACGTGTAGTATCAGAGGGAGTATGCCTATGTACACCAGTTAGTGGGGAACATGAACAGGAGGGTGCCGTTGCACTCATGTTCTGCTTGTGGGCTTCCCATAAGCATCTGCTTGAGCATTGTAGGAACAGAATGCTGGACTAGATGGACCTTTACACTGATCCAGCAGAACTCTTCTTATGCTCTTACAGGATATGTCATTATGAGGAAGACGATATTGTCTGTCTATATCATTATGAACTTCTCTGAAAGCCTTTGTAGTTGAAGAGAGTTATACAAATATTGTTCAATAAGCAACCAAAATGCCACAAGTCTCCAGGACCCCCTCTTTACAAGGGAACTGATCTTTTAAAGTGTAGTGGTAAACTCTGAAGTGCAGGCGTTCATCATGACAGTCCCCATAGCCACGCCCCCAAGGAGAGTCGAGAAATTCAGGCAGCTGCATCGACCCATATCAACAAACCAGTTCTAGCAGTTTTCATCTCCACCAGGAGCAGGTCTTTTGCAAAGCTCATGGGCCTTAATTGCCATTCAAGACCAAGCCACCCCAAAATACTTTGCTTTAGAACAGGGAACAATATATTGTTGATGGGAAAATTCTCTCCCCCTCCCCCAGCTACTGTGAGGATTGAACCTCAGCTCAGCAGGAACAGGGAATTCCGAGGGGGATGGTAGATGATGAGAATCTCTACACCAGCCTAAAATCCCACATTTAAAACGGGGCTTCCTGCTTCCATTTTAAATGCAGAATCACAACGGACTCCCTTTACATGTGCTTCCTTTTCCCCCTCCCCTTTCCCCCTCCTCCTCCTCCTCATCTGAGTCTTCCATATGTTTCATTGATCTAGCTCCTCTGATTGCGGCTTTTCCTCTTTTCATGGAGGGAACTCAAGCAGAATTCAAGTGGGGTAATTTGATACCTCATTATATCCGATCTATTTAAAAATGGAGTAAAGATCATTTAGTGCGGGAGATGCCCTGGAGTTTGATGACGTCATCTAAAGGGCCCGCAAACTTCCATGAGTGAGCAATCTCAATAGCAGGATAAAAGCTCCATGTGAAGAAGCCCAATGTCAGTGTCCCTGCTAATAAAAAAAAGTGTAGGTGCTGCCTCCTTGTGAGTCCTGGCTAAACCACTACATGTTCAGCATGTAGAAGCCCCAGTTTCAGTCCCTGCCATCTCCAGTTAAAGGGATCAGGTAGAAGTAATGATTGAGGGGGGACCCCTCTGGCTGAGGCCCTGGAGAGCCACTGCCAATCAGAGCAGATGACACTGTGTTACCTGGACCAATAGTCTTACCTGGTATAAGCTTCCTTTGCTATTCATCTCAGCTCATACAACTCAGGAAGGTTAGAAATGCAAAATACCCCTGTGTATATGGACACTTTAGAGCTTGCCAAACCATCTGGATAGCACTGCACAGTTTCCCCAGTGAAATATAGCTGTTCCACAGTGTCTTTGTGACACAGATTGAAAATCTTACCTCCCCAGCCTCCAAAAGTCCCAGCGGTGAAAAATCTACCGCTTCTGATAAGCAGAGCGCATGTCAGTTTTGCAGCATGAGAGTGCCTACAGCTTGTAATAGATGCAATTTCTTGCAATCACAAAATGTTCCTGACCTTTTGCTGGTCATAAAGCAAATGTTCCTTTACTTATGTCAAGTAACATCAAATTTTCTCTCCTGTTGACTCAGAAGAATGAAGTTATACACCTTCCAGGCTAATAGGAAATTTGAGCAAAGTATTCGATTAGAACGTTGTCGTTTAAGATTTTAATGGCCAAAACTCTTCCTCAATTTTCTTCTTCAGTATTATTTTTCCCCTTTCCCTGTCATACATATACAAGGATGCAAAGACAACCAAATAGGGAAGGTGTTCTGTATGTCAGCTGAAAAGGCAACATTTAGAATGATGGTTTTAAACATGCACTGTATGAAACATGTCTATATACAAATCAATAAAGCTTGCATTCTGCAAGTGTACATATACCCTCCTAAATGCTACTGGAAGTGTCTGAGTGCCTGAGGCAGGGGTGTATGAGTGAATTTAAATATGTTATTTATTATATTTTTATTCTTCTCTTCCTCTGTCTGTATGCAGGGGCAATGGAAGTTCCACACACCCCAGCTTTCTGTCCCAGCATGGCTTGGCTTGCTCTGTGCTGGAATGTTGACATCTAATGTAGTCAGTCCGAAGTTCTGAGCATTAGTTCTTTTTTTAAAAAATCCCATTTTCAGTTTGCCCTAATGGTCAGAGTGTCTTGGGCTATGGTTGTACCAAGTTTCAGCTTTCTAGGTGTTCAGGAAGTGCTCTTACAGTTTGGAGGTACATTTTTTATCCTCCTCCTTGTTTCTAGGGGAATACCTTCCCTCCACACAGACCTTGGAAATCGTTATTAAGAGCCTATGAACATAAGAAGGGCCCCTGCTGGATGAGACCAAAGGTCTATCTCAGCCTTTTCCACCTGACGCCCTCCAGATGTGTTAGACTACATCTCTCATAATTGGTTGGGGGAAGGTTGGGGAAGGCTGGTCTATCTCATTCAGCATCCCTGTTTCCCACAGTGGCCAACCAGATGCCTCCGGGAAGCCCACAAGGAGGACATGAAAGCAATAATTCCGAACAACTGGTACTCAGTAGCATACTGCCTCTGGACCTGGTGGTTGCATAGAGCCCATCATGACCAGCAGCCACTGACAGATGCACCCACCATGAATTTGCATATGCTAATTTATATGTATAAATGCAAATTTAGACATTATTATAATTTAAATAAAAATACAGTACGTCTCACCACAGTGTGGAAGACTGTGACCAGGGGACCTGTCTGCCTTGCTCAGTCTGCTGCTCAGGAACTGTGGACAGGTAACTTCAAGACCCAGCTCTTCCTTCTGATGGCTCTTTATCTTGAAACCAGACTTGCACAGACAACCCTTGAAATAGAGGACACCTTCAAAACAGAGGACAGTCCTCTGACAGCCCTTCAAATAGAGGTCTGCCCTCTGTAAAAGGACATATGGCCACCCTAGCTCTCTCTTGCTGCTCCCCTGCTACTGGTCATTAATGACTCTGAACCTAAAGCCCCCATGTTGTCACTGAGAGATCAATCTGGGGGGCATCATTTTGTCTGTCTGGGGGACAGCTGGGGGACATCATCACATCTTTTGGCAGCAAATTCCACAAAATAATGATGGACTGTGTGAAGAAGCACCTCTTTTTTCCTATCCCCAAACTCCTGCCAATCAGGGCTTTTCTACATGAGGCATGTACTTGTCATTCACTACTCACCATTGTTTATGGGTTCTTTAGATGACATTGTGACCCTCCAGTTTTGCTTCTGTGTCTAACCAGCACTTTCAGCTAAGTTGTTTTAGAGCAGGGAAAATGAGGCATTTAATTGCAAAAGTGAAAGAAAGCATAATTTCCTCTTGTGTATTTGTGCTATTCCACTATACCACAGTGCCACCTAGAGATAATGTAGGAGAAAAGCAGGAAATGAAGCACTCCACATGTAGTGCTTGGATCTCAATTCTGCGACAAAACCAAAAGAAAATAAAGCAGATTAAAAGCTGAGTAACTGCCTTGTGTAGAAAAGCTCTCTGTTTTCTTCCCTCACAGAGATGGAAAATGTACCCTTGCGAAGTATAAACTTGGCAGCCACCATGCAATTAGATGACCCTGATGGACATGCTGGCGGTTAATGATGGCAGCTGTAATTCACCATATCCAGAGGGCACCAGAGAGGGGAACTATGCGTAATTTTATGAACTCCTGTCATAATGGTCCCTTAGTAACCATTTTTTCTAAACTAAAAAAAAGCCCCAGTCACATTAGCCATTCCTATAAAGTTGTGTTCTGCTCAATAACAGTTTTACTCCAGGATGAGAACTGAAGGATCTCTTTTCTGTTTGGGTGATTTACTTTTCATTGTAATGGTTTCCAGAACTCTTGAATGAAGATGTATTGGAAAAGCTGAGAAGACAAAACCTGGGGTGGGGGCAGGGTTGGAGAGGCTTAGCCACTCAAGGAAGGGAATCGTAGAATGGGAGAATTGTAGAGCTGGAGGGGGGTGCTGGAGCTCATCTAGTCCAACCGCCTACAAGAAAGCTATTGCTGGAGCATCCAGAACAAACGGCTGTCCAGCCCCCTCTGGAAGACTTCCAGGAAAGGAGAGCCCTCCCACCTGGTAACCAGGGTGGCCACTAATGAATCACCAAAAAAGAGGGTAGAACAGGACACTAATTTGCATAACATTTGCATGTGCTAATTTATATGCATAGATGCAAATTTAGAAATAATTACTCTAATTCAACTAGAAATACAGTACATGTCACCATAGTGTGGAAGACTATGACCAGGTGACTTGTGTGCCTTGCTCAGTCTGCTGTCCAGGTGCTGTTGATGGGCAATTTCGAGGCTCAGCTCTTTCTTCTGATAGCGCTTTATCTTTAGACTGGACATGGACTGGACAGCCCTTCAAATACAGGATGTCTTCAAAATAGAGGGCAGTCTTCTGCAAAAGAGGACAGATGGCCACCCTATGTGATAACCGGTTCCATTATCAAACTGCTCTTTCTCTTAATGTTCAAATCTACTTTTCTGTAACTTAAGTCCGCAGAGAGATTTTGGCACCTGAGAGAGACCAGTAAATGCCACCCAGATGCTGGTCCCTTCTCTTCCTGATACCCCCCCCCCCATGTGCAGCTGTAGTGATTGCTGCTGGCCATTTCTCCTCCTCCTCTTGAACTCCCTGCTAAACAGAGACACAAGTGGCAAAGGTCGTATCAATTACAGACTTTTAATTGCTTTGATGAGAGCATCTTTCATAACTATTCTCTGCTGGTTCTTGGTTTTATTTCCCACCCTGTCAGAATTTACCTGCATTATTAAAATTACTTGTAGACAAGATGAATCCACCTTTGTTTGAGTTCCTGGAGTTCTTGCATCGTATCTCTTCTTGACCTATCATAAAGAACCCAGAGATAATAATCATGCCTCGATGAATGGATCAAATGAGAGATTAATGCAACATAGTAACCTATCCCTGTGTGTCTGAGTTTTTCTACATGAGGCATTTATTGTGCACTCATGATTCCTTAGTCACAGTTGTTTACAGGTTCTTTAGATGACATTGTAATATTCCAGTGTCACTTCTGTTTTTTAAGAGCACTTCCTGAGGAAAAAGAAAGTATTATTTCTGAAAGCGAAAGAAAAGTTGCTTTCCCACTTGTGTAACTGCGATATTCCACTATAGCACACTGCCACCTAGAGGTTATGTAGCCAAAAAGCAGGAAAAGAAAAGCTCTTTGTGTTGATCTCGGATCTCAATTCTTTAACGAAACAGAAAGTAGATACAGTGATCAGCCACCTCCTGTAGAAAAGCTCTCTGAGACTGGAGGCAGAATACTCAAGGGATGGCAGAAGCATTGTTCCTTGTGGGGCATATGCTAATTTCTTTCATTCCATCCTTGTTTCTGCTCAAATAGGATTTGCAGAGGTTTGGAGTAGATTAAAACCCCCCAGCAAATCTGATCAGAAATCAGAGAGAAAACAAAACATTTTGGAATACAAAAAGGAATATTTTAGGATAGTTAATGCAATGAGACTAAACAACAGCAAAGTGTAGGACAGCCATATGCCCTACTTTACAGACCCCTATTTGAAGGGGTGTCAGAGGACAGCCTTGTATTTGAAAGCATCCTCTGTTGAAAGGGCTGTTCAGTCCAAGTCTGGTTTAAAGAGAAAGAAAGAAGAGAGAGCAGCAGGGGCCTTGAAGTTACCCATCAGTGGTTAGCACATGGAGAGGAGACTGAACAGGCACATAGGTCACCTAGTTACAGTCTTCCCAACTCTGGTAAGATGTATCGCATTCGTATTTAAATTAATTCTAATCTATGCATATAAATTAGCACATGCAAATTTTATGCAAATCTGTTTCCCCTTTTGTCCTCTTTGGTGATGATGCATTTACTCTTTTTTGGCACTGTATAAAGGCTGCTCTACAAGAACTAAAATCCCACAAATTCTGCTTCCCAGTTCTTTGCAGGATTATGATCGATTCCTTTCCAGGTTGGATTTCCCCCCCCTTTTTTTCTTTCTGTGCAAGTTCTATGTGTTTCATTATAAAGCCACTAGATGGAGCTGTGGTATTGCTGTGATAAAGTGCCATTTCATCAGTACACCATAGATTTACTGCAGTTCATAGCCGGAGGGGGGAAAATGCCAGACTTTTGTCATCCTGAAACTCCCCCCGATAAAGGTTGCAAAGAGCAGGAAGTGCCCCGGAGGATGACAACGTGATCCCACAAACTTCTGTGAGTGACCAATCATGAACGCAAGATAAATGCCTAATATAGAAATGGCCTAAGTCATCATCCTAAAAGGTCTACAGTGGGGTGTGGTGAATTTTGATCCCAAAGGCACCAGTGATGGTAAGAAAATCCTAAAGACATCAAGAATCTACAAAGCGGACTTTCATTTGAGTATACCACATTTCAGCTTCCTAACCACCATGGATGTACCTCAGTTTAGGTCACCCATGGACTGAGGCCCAAAGAGATTAGATTTTAGATTTTAATATTTTAAAATAAAGATATAGACAAACGGGATGATTCTTTGACAAAAAGACAATAAACTATTGAGGTAGCATCAGCTGCTAAGGTGGTCCATTTGAAATCAGAACTTAGAATCATAGAACCATAGAATAGCTGAGAGAGTAAAGAGAAAGAGGATCTATGAGATACTGCAAATGGGCACCTAATAGACTTTATAAAGCACAAAAGAAAGAGCAGAAAGACATGAAAAGAAAGAAAAGAGCACTTCAGCTACCAAGAGGAGGAAAAAAGAGGTCTTCCTTCCCATTTTCTCCCCTTTCTCTCCTCTACTGAAGTAAATCATTAGAGTCTTTTTAGCAGCCCTTAAAACTAATTAAATATGTGGGTGGGTTTTTTCTTTTTTTGGTTGATTCTGATTCATAAATAAGCTGAAATTTAACTCACAGAGTGGCAATTTAAGGAGTAGGTGGGGCACAGAACAAGTGTGAACAACCAAGTGCTCCATAAAAACATTTTGTGTCTTGAGGACTGGCACCTTATTTAAACTACCTGAATAAAATCTTTTTATATCCTAAAGATATTTGAGCCTGCATCACCAAAAAAAAAAAAAAGGAAGGAAGGAAGGAAAAAAATGGGGAGGGGGGAACCAGACACTTTACAAGAAGTATAAGTAGCACACATACTATGAAATTACAACTTCTTTTATCCAGATTTGTTTTAAAAATGAAGAAGAAAGTAAAGGAGACAGATTAAAAGGTGAAAAATAGGGAACACTTTTGTGAGCTGTTAATTAAAAAGCAATCTTGAAGTAGATAGCTATTTCTCCCCAAAGCTGCTCCTCACAGCACCCTTGTCGCTTTCACTCCTTGATCACAATTAGGAAAGCACAGTGAAAGAGAGTGATATTTTTCTCACTATTGTTGCAGCTTTCTTGTAGCTCGTTGACTTTAAAGAAGCCACGGTGGAGATGATGGGATTTTGGCATGACTGCCTTCGCTGTCTCAGGCAAGGAGGTCCAGAAGTCAATTAAACCTGACTTCTACCAGCCTGTAAAGATTTTCAAGTAACTTTTAATGATGGATCAAAGCCTCCTTGTCGTTTTGCAACCAGGATTGAGAATTGGCAGCTTGTGGTATATTTGTTGCCTCTTTGAGAGAGTAACCCAGATTTCTTGGAAATATATCAATTAATATCACTAGACAAGGGACTATGTTGAGTTCAATCAGAGGTCTGAACGTAACAGCATGAGAAGCATTCTGCTGTATCTGACTTAAGATCAATCTTTTCCACCATCCTCTTTCTCACAGTGGCCAGCTAGAGGCTGTGGGGAGGCCCACAACCCAGGCACTGTGCTCTCCAGGTGCTAAGTGTTGATGGGCATCTTCAGGGCCCCTTCTGCTCTTCCTCTTTACGGTTCTTTATCTTTGAGTTGAGACTTGACAGCCCATCAGATAGAAGGAACCTTCAAATAGAGGACTGTCCTCCAACAGCTCTTCAATTACAGGACTCTCCTCTGTAATGTAGGGCACTTGACCACCTCACATGATGCACATTGGTGATGCCATACTGCAGCACTATTATTTGTGAGTACAGTCACCAGGTGAAGTGGTGGCAAGGTTTTGGAGCACAGTGCTATTTGCCACACGGCCTGCCCTCCACCCCCTAAGCTAGCCTGCTGCCCTTAGGTGCAGTGGAAGATGCTGCCCTATATTACCAGTAGTGACATTAGATTCAAGTGGAATTGGGGCGGGGTGGGTGGACCATCTTGTGCTTTGCCTCAAGGAGCAAAATGTCTTGAGCAGTGCTATGCTGAAAATTTCTTCCACATTTTTCCCCCAACCATTCTCATTCAGTTTGAAAGAAAACAAAATTCTTTAAAAATGTTCAAAGGAGAAGAAAATTTTGGAGAAATTCTCATGGGTGCAGTTTGGTGTTCTTGTGCTTACCTCACTTATAGTGTAGGCAAGTTGTGTGTGAGTGTCCTGTCTTTCATTGTGCAATATCTCTCTGGCAATCTGCAGCCTCTCTGGCTTCCCACACTTCAATTAAAGCCCAGGGGATGGGAAGACATCATGAGGTAACTCCTTCCCCACAGATTTCAGACCAGGAAGTGTGGGCAGCCTGGGAGGCTGCAGAGTGATGGAGAGATGTATAATGGAAAGAAGGCACCCACACAGCACCCACAACCATCTCACAATAATACAGTAAGCTCAAAAACACCACCAAATGGTGGCAGTGCAAGAACCAAAGCCCCTTAGGAAAAAAGAAAACAGCTGTGTCACTATCGCTGCTAATGATGGACCTCACTCCAAGAAACTATTGGAGAATTTCTCACCCCTCTGGAGAAATTGGGTGAAATGGTCGTCCTCCCGACCATTTCACCCAAGTTCGTTCTGTGAAATGGGAAACAAACAGAACGAACTTGAAATACAAGAGGGAAATTATGACCTGATAGGTATAACTGTGACTTGGTGGGATGACTCTCATGACTGGAATACAGCAATTGAAGGATATAACTTGTTCAAAAAGAACAGGAGGAACAGAAGGGGAGGTGGGGTTGCACTATATGTTAAAAATACATATCTCTGCACAGAAATACAGAAGGAGGAGCTTGGTAGCCCCATCGAGAGCATCTGGGTTGAAATAAATGGAGCAAAGAATAAAAGGAACCTGGTGGTCGGAGTCTACTACCGGCCACCCAATCAAGGAGAAGACAAGGATGAAACTTTTGAAAAGCAAATAGCCAATGTTTTAAGGAAGCATGATGTAGTAGTAATGGGGGACTTCAATTTCCCCGATATTTGTTGGGAGACAAATTCTGCAAAACATGGCCCCTCCAGGAAATTCCTGACTTGTGTGGCGGATAACTTCCTCCTACAGAAAGTAGAGGAAGGAACTAGAGGATCGGCTATCCTTGACTTGATCCTAACCAACAGAGATGACTTAGTGGATAAAGTAGCAGTTACAGGAACTCTGGGGGAAACGATCATGTTATACTTGAGTTCTTGGTTCTAAGGGAAGCAAAAGCTGAGTGTAGTCAAACACATACCCTGGATTTTAGGAAAGCTGATTTTAATAAACTCAGAACAATGATCAGTAAGGTCCCATGGCAAGCGACGCTAACAAGAAAAGGAGTCCAAGATGGGTGGGAGCTTTTAAAAAAGGAAATTCTCAAAGCACAATCACAAACAATTCCAACAAGAAGAAAAGGTGGAAGACAACAGAAGAAGCCAATGTGGCTTCACAAAAAGCTTAGGGATGACCTGAAAACAAAAAAGGACACATATAGGAAGTGGAAAGAAGGCCAAGTAACAAAGGAAGAGTACAGGCAGATAGCACAGAATTGCAAGGATGGTGTCAGGAAGGCTAAAGTTGAGAACGAGCTGAGGTTAGCAAGGGATGCTAAAAACAACAAAAAGGCTTTCTTCAGCTACGTGCATAGTAAAAGGCAGAGGAAAGAAATGGTGGTTCAGCTATTAAATAAGGATGGTAAAATGATAACAGATGACAAAGAAAAGGCAGAGGTGCTCAATTCCTACTTTGGCTCAGTCTTCTCCCAAAAGAGGGTCTATGACCCCCCTGGCAAAGGCGAAGTACAGGCTGAAGGGGCAGGACTGCAGCTTGAGATCGATAGGCATATGGTCAAGGAACACCTAATTACTTTGAATGAGTTCAAATCTCCAGGGCCAGATGAACTACATCCTAGAGTCATAAAGGAACTGGCAGAAGAACTCTCAGAACTGCTGTCTATTCTCTTTGAGAAATCATGGAGGACGGGGGAAGTGCCAGATGACTGGAGGAGGGCTGACGTTGTCCCTATCTTCAAAAAGGGTAAAAAGGAGGAACCTGGGAACTACAGACCAGTCAGTCTGACATCAATCCCTGGGAAAATTCTGGAGCAGATGATAAAGGAATCCGTCTGTAAGCACCTTGACAACAATGCCGTGATTACTCGAAGCCAACATGGATTTGTCAAAAACAAGTCCTGCCAGACAAATCTGATCTCATTTTTTGATCAAGTAACTTCCCTTGTAGACCGTGGGAATGCTGTAGACATCATATACCTCGACTTCAGCAAAGCTTTCGACAAAGTGCCCCATGATATCCTGATGAACAAACTAGCTCAAAGTGGGCTAGATGAAACAACGATCCGGTGGATCCACAGTTGGCTACAGAATCGGACTCAGAGAGTGCTTATCAATGGGACCTTCTCAAACTGGGGAGAGGTAACGAGTGGGGTACCGCAGGGCTCAGTGCTCTTCAACATTTTTATTAATGACTTGGAGGAAGAGGTGCAGGGAATGCTGATCAAATTTGCAGATGACACAAAATTGGGCGGGATAGCTAATACTTTGGAAGACAGAAACAAAATTCAAAGTGAACTTGATAGACTGGAGCGCTGGGCAGAAAACAACAGAATGACATTTAATAGGGATAAATGCCAAGTTCTGCACCTGGGAAAAAGAAACCAAATGCACAGTTACAAGATGGGGGATACGTGGCTCAACCACACTACAAGCGAGAAGGATCTTGGAATTGTTGTCGATCACAAGCTGAATATGAGCCAACAATGTGATGTGGCTGCAAAAAAGGCAAATGTTATTTTGGGCTGCATTAATAGAAGCATAGCTTCCAAATCCCGGGAAGTACTAGTTCCTCTCTACTCAGCACTGGTTAGGCCTCATCTGGAGTACTGTGTCCAGTTCTGGGCACCACACTTTAAGAAGGATGCAGACAAACTGGAGGGAGTTCAGAGGAGGGCAACAAAGATGATCAGGGGACTGGAAACAAAGCCCTATGAAGAGAGAGTGGAAGAACTGGGCATGTTTAGCCTTGAGAAGAGAAGACTGAGGGGAGATATGATAGCACTCTTCAAGTACTTGAAAGGTTGTCACAGAGAAGAAGGCCAGGATCTCTTCTTGATCATCCCAGAGTGCAGAACACGGAATAATGGGCTCAAGTTTGGCGCGCAAGCAACGGCCGCCTCCCGTGGACCCAAGGGAAAGAGGGAGGATCTCTCCCTAGCCCATAAGTTCGGGGTCTTCAAGTGATTCTCCTTCAAATGGGGATCAACTGCCTACTCAGAGCATAGGCTACTCCGCTGTTCATTGCTTAGTTGCTGGTGATTGGCATCTGAAAGAGTCATTAAGTTGTAAAAGGATTAAAGCCTTGAAAAGAATCCTTTTGTCTGTGTCTTGAGTTGGCTATTGGAATCTACTGAAACAGGCCGCTAGGGCGCTCCTGACAATAATTTTATACCCTGAATTTAATGGTCTTACAGACCCCCCTTTTTAGATGTAATGTGTCTTCACTTCAAAATGTGGTGAGCCAGCCCTGCTGTGCTTGGGGGTCCTTCTGACCATTTTCCTGAGTGGGGTACCAGTCTTCTGCCGCAAAGTCCCACCTTAACAGCACTACTGCCAATACCCTGCAGGGTACTCTGTAGAAAAGGGCTGGGCAGCCTGTAGCTCTCCAGATGTTTTGGCCCACAATCGCCATGAGCCCTCATCATTGGCTATGCTGGTTAGAACTGATGGGAGATGTAAGCCAAACATCTGGAGGGCCACAAGTTGCCCACCTCTGCACTAGGAACATATTCACACCAACTTCTTCCCCTACTTGGGATATCTCCTGGTAAATGATGGTCCAATATGCACTACATCCCAGGTTGACTCATGCACTGGTGTTCCATTTCTGGGCTTCATTGTACTTAATTATTTGGGCTAACATTTTATCTTACATAAGCACTGCCCCTCTATCTTAAGGATATCAATGAAAGTCCTGCTTTGAGTGTCATGGACTAGAGAGGCTAGAAAGATGGTAACAAGAAGCAGGGCCTTTTTGGTAGCAGTACCTTCATTGTGACGTTCCCTGCCCCAAGAGGCCCAGGAAGCATCCTCTCTTGTTTTTAGAAGGCTAGCTAAAATATGCTCTATGTCAGAAAGAATTTGAAGGTCATCGAGGAATGGCTGATTTAATCCTGTTGTGATGCTTTTAGCATGTCTGTTGGAGTGGTTTTATCTGTTTTTAATTATTTATTTGTGCTAATTTTATTATTTATGTAATTTGTCAGCCACCTAGAGGGCTCATTTTGTCCCAAGAGGTGAGACTAAGCCCCCAATAAATAAATAAATATAAAGTTCCTTGTTAAAGAGAAACCTGTTTCTCTGCAACCTTCTATAGGATGTCTCAACAGAAATTGTGACAAACATTTCGTTGATTCATGAGTAAGAGCTCCAGACTGTTGCACGAAGTGACAAAAATACCACAATGCGGCCCGTGCTTGCATAACGTCTTCCAAACATGGAGCTCCAGAACTGTACATAAAAATATCAAACAAGTTGTGGGGTGGGGGGAGCCCCCCCCCCAATCTGTGGTTTGGGGATGATTTTCTGACATTAATAAAGAGAAAGTAATATAAGCTTTTGTCCATTCCTATAACTGGACCCTGACTTATACCGTGATCAATATACCATAAAATGAGGCTTCCTTGATTACTCATTCAAGCATAAAATAAGACCTCTTACTAGGAAATTCAAAGTTTCCTAAGTAACTGGATAGCCTTTGTGCTCGTTCCATTTTTTTTATGTTATTGGGTAGTTTTGGGCTGTTTTAGCCTAATCATTTTTTTTGACAAGGTAAAATACCACTATTACTGTTGAACATTCTCTTGACAGAAGAATCCATTTCACAAATTAGATTCTAGATTACGTTGGCTGGTCACCAATGCATGTCTGGCATCGTGCTCTGTCCAAGGAATATATATTTAAAATATCAATATAAGGAGCGAAGGACACATCCAATACAAAGAGAAACATGTTTAATTGTTTTAATTTTGTGTTTTCCTCATAACTCCAACATAATTTTTGGTTAAAACCTTATCTGTAAAGCTTCAAAAAAGGAGACTTTCAGTAAAGGTCTATTGATTTATTTTACTAATTTATTTGTTACATTTATATCCCACTTTTCTTTCTCAGGAGCCCAAGGTGATGTACATGATCTCCTTCTTCTCTATTTTATCCTCACAACAACCTACAAGGTAGATTAGGTTGAGAGTCAATGACTGGCCCAAAGTCACGCAGTGAGTTTCATGGCCAAGTGGGGACTTGAACCCAGGTCTCCCCACTCCCAATCCAACACTCTAACCACTACACTACACTGGTTCCCAGTGACTTCTAAAGAGTGCCTTCCATCCTTCCATGTGATGGACAAGATACTTGCCTGGCTGGACAAGTGATGGTAATGAATTATCCCAACTTTTTTCCTCTTGCAAAGAACCCAAGGCAGCTTATATGGTCTTCCTTCTCCTCTCCATTTTTTCCTCACAAGAACCATCGGGGGCTGGTAGCTCCAATTTCAGTGGGGCTGTGGATCCATTCTGGGTTTCAGTGAGAATCAGCCAGAGCTCTAAAGGAGCTGTCCAATGTGCTGAACCCATTTCGGGGATAGGGTTCAGCACTTTGGATAATCCTTTTAGAGTTCTGGCTGGTTCTGAATGAAACCCAGGATGGATTTAGAGCCCCACCAGAATCGGAGCCACCACCCTCCACTGACTACCCTGTGAGGTAGGTTAGGCTGAGAGTCAGTGACTGGCTCAGAGTCACTCAGTGAGCTTCATGGCCAAATGGGGACTAGAACCTGGATCTCCCGAGTCTCAGTCCAACACTGTAACTACTACACCACACTACACCATAGTGGCCTCAATTCTCAATAAGTGCTGGTCCTTATGTAGCCAAAACAGCAGCATCCATATACAAGAGGGAGGTATCAGGGGGCCTGTGTGCGTGGGGATGGGACCCCAAGGTTTGCATAAATACAAAAGAAACTTTAGAAAAATTCCCCTAAGGAGGAGGAGCCTCCCCCCCACCCCGAAACTGTCCAATGAGGAGCAAACATGCTCAGTAGGCAAAGAATGTTGACTGACTGTGGGGAAATGGAAAACCTGGATGAGGGGATGTAATGGAGTGCCTGGAATCCTGCACAGAAGCACTGAATCAATGGCTAAGAATAAAATAAAACCTGTGTCTGGACCAGTGGAGGCTTATGGTTCCGATGTCAGTAGGGCTGTGAATCCGCTCTGGGTTTCAGTCAGAACTCTAAAGGAGCTATCTCAGTTGCTTTGGAGAGCTCCTTTAGAGTTCTGACTGGTTCTGATTGAAACCCAGAGTGGATTCACTGCTCCACTAACATCGGAGTCACTAGCCTCCACTGGCCCTCTTCCAGCCTGGGGAACTGAGCAAGCTGGCAAAGCCTAAGGATGGGTGGATCTGTCAGTTTTGCTTTCTCCTGCATTTGAATTTTTAAAATCTCAAGTTCTTTCTCTCCCAACTATGAAGAACTTCACAAATTCTGGTAAATTTTTATAAAAACTGAACTGAATTGAAAGTCTCACCTATCTGCATCAGGCAAATTCAATAGGAGCAATCCTATGGCTGCTAGTCTGTGGCTAGATGGCCATAGGATATGTGGTTTTCTGGGAACTGACCTTGGAGCCCGCGCTCCGAGGTTGATTCCTGGAGAACCACCCTTCCTGCCCTTCCGTGATGCCTCTCAGGCAGCGTGGAACGGCCCCATGCTCCGCACTTGGAAGAGGTGCACGGAGTGGCCAAAACAGGGCATTCCGGGGAGGGGGGGCATTCCAGGGCAGGGAAGACGGAAAGGCCAGTACAACACATCCTATGTATCGTCCGGCAGCGTCCTCCCCACTCCGCCTTTCCACGGCCAGACAGCTGAAATTGTCTGTCTAGCTGCAAATGCAGGGCAGGAGAAGCACGGAGGGAACGATCCCCTCCTTGCTTCTCCTGCCCTGCATTGGATAGGCGGTCGCCTCTGAGTTCGGAGGAGGCGCCTATCCCCATAAGATTGTGCCCTAAGTATAGCTATTCCTAGTATGGAGGGGACCATGATGTACCCACCTGCCACATATGGTTTTGTTCTGCACTGGGGGTTTTCCTTTGTTTTTATGTTTGGATTGTATGTTTTTAATGTATTGTGCACATCCCAGAGAACTTCTGTTATGGGGCAGTTTAAAAGTACAGTAAATACATGAGTAAATATAGCTGCTAAAGATGAGGAGCCTTTCAGAAAAAGGAGGTGGCAACCCTAATTCAGCACTAACATGGTTGAATATACGGGGATTCAAACCCAGACTGTTAAGAACAACACCCTCAAAGCCCAGGGCCTGGATGGGCCAATCTGTCAGTTTCAATTTCTCCCACATTTGATTGTTTTAAAACCTCAAGTTCTTGTTGTCCTGAATATGGAGAACATTGCGAGTTTTTATAAATTCTTATCAAAACCAAACTGAAACAAAATTCTCAACCATCCCTGGGAGAGATGTGTACATGAAAACATGCAGTAAACATGGTCCCAGTAGCTGCAATTGGCTGTGGCTCTTGGATGAATGATTACCAAGTGCTTTCAGATATGTGTTATCCCTCCACAGGTTGTGGAGTTCATTATGAAGAGGAAATACATGGTAGACAAATAAGATCTTATCTTTCCTTGTAATGTCTGAAGAGGCCCTGAGCTAAACACTTGTGATTTCTGGCCCTGCGTACATTAGTTTTTGTGCGTTGGGGGAGGAATGTGTTGGTAGATGAAATTTCACAGACATCGAAGAAAGCAATGAAGTGGACAAGTGTTCTCCCCTGTGCAACTCAACTTCTTGACAATAACAACAAAGAAAACACTTGCTTACCTCTCTTTAGCCCCAAACTTTCTCAAAGCAAGCCACTCCAAAGCCAAGATGTTGCCAAGTGTTTGCATTGAGCAATGAACAAAGCCACTCTCCTTCAGCAGATGTGGGCACATCAGAAACAAGTCAGCCACTCTATGCATGGCTTTGCAGCTCAGCTTTCCTTCTCCTTGTTCTCTCTGGGGTGGTATCATCTCCATCTTGAACTTCTCTTTTCTAGTCTGAATGACATTAAACTTACTTTAGTTGATGAGTTTTGTCTCAGCAATATATCTATGCTGAGATAGTTTGCATGTCATGGCAGTAAACCATGGGTTAATTAAACTCATTATTTATGGGGACGCGCAGAGCCACTTCCGATTAGAATAAACAACCTACAAACACCCTGTTCATGGGCTGTTAGTGTGACATCAGAACCTGTACACTCTGGATTGTTTAGGGGTTAAGCAAGGTTAAGCAATGCTTTGTTGCTGGGTTAACTCTGGGTTGTTCATAAACAGCTCATAGTGTCCAAGTTTGGACCTCATGCTAACAGTGTACGAAAGGGGAGATCATAGGTTCTTTATGTAAACCAGAAGCACCTCAAACTCTTTGCTTGTCCTCACAAATAATGATTTAAATAACCCATGATTTGCTACCATGATATGTGAACCAGGTCACTTTCTATGAAGACTTATCAGCCAGATGTCCATAAAAAGAGCTATGGGATTTTTTTTTAAGTCACCAACAGAAGATGGATGAGTATTCCAACCCTAGTATTCTATGATTCTATGAGTAAAATATATTATTTTAAATGTTATTTGTTTTATTTTGTTTGTTACATTTATATTCGCCTTTCCTCCAAGGAGCCCAAGATGGTGTAAATGATCCTCCTCCCCACCATTTTTATTTTCATAACAACCAGGGCCATTGTCAAGGGTAGGCATGTTGAGGTACCCACCAAGGGCCCACACCTAGCGGGTGCCCACTGACAAGAGCCCTCTGGGGTTGCTCCTCCTCTTCATCACTGCCACCTGTTTGCTCACCTGCCTCTTTGCTCACCACTGCCCAGACCGTGATGGTGGTGAGAAGGAGGAGCAGTAGATGCCACTGCTGACTTGCTCATTGGCTCTTGGTCTGGCAGGGAAGCAAGTGGTAGCAATGACGATGAACCGAAGGAGGTGCAGGAGTAGCTGGTGACATTGGTGGTGAGAAGGTAGAGTCACTGAAGGACAGGGCTGGCCCTGCCATTACACGGGCTCATGTGCCCCCATCAGGCAGTGGAGCGGGAGAAGCAACACATTGTACTGCTCTCTTCCCACCCCTGCCAGGAGGGCCTGTGGCACTTATGTTATATGGGGTTCCATGGGGCTTTTAAAAAATCCCCTGTGTTGTTTAACATCTACATGAAATTGCTCAGGGAGGTCTTCCAGGGATATGAACTGAGGTATCACTAATAAGTGGACGACACCCACTCTACCTTTCCTTTTCATCTGATCTAGGTGAGACACCCACATTTCCTGCTTGTGGTGTGTAGTGTTGATCAATTACGATCCTGGAGCCTTGATCAATTACAGACATTTGGAGATGGGTGGGGGGATGGATGAATGTGGGGGGGGGGAGTAGCAGGCAGGAGAAGCTCCTGGAACGTCAGGAGATACAAAATTATGTAAATGTTTTCCAGCTTTGAATCTGGCAACCTTATTGGTGACAGATCACATGACTTTCTTTGGGGGTTGTGGGTTTCAGATAAAAGTAGAAGAGAGGAATTTGGGGGGAATGCGTGGGTCAGCCCTCTGTCCATCCACCATCCACTTAATTTGTTGGTAAGCAACAGTCAAAACAAAAGTAAGGAAAAAGAAAAAGTGCTTTCTTGTCTCCTGTTGCTAAGATAGACATTGCATTGGCAGGGTCTTTCTGAAGTCTTAATTAAGAGTTAGGCATATAGAAGGGGAAGAAATGGAAGCAGTGACAGATTTTACTTTCTTGGGCTCCAAGATCACCACAGACGGTGACTGTAGCCATGAAATTAAAAGACGCTTGCTCCTTGGGAGGAAAGCTATGGCAAACCTAGACAGCATAGTAAGAAGCAGAGACATCACATTGCCGACAAAGGTCCGTCTAATCAAAGCTATGGTTTTCCCAGTAGTAATGTATGGCTGTGAGAGCTGGACTATAAGGAAGGCTGAGCGCTGAAGAATTGATGCTTTCGAACTGTGGTGCTGGAGAAGACTCTTACGAGTCCCCTGGACTGCAAGGAGGTCAAATCAGTCCATCCTAAAGGAAATCAACCCTGAGTGCTCATTGGAAGGACAGATAATGAAGCTGAAGCTCCAATATTTTGGCCACCTAATGCGAAGAGAAAACTCCCTGGAAAAGACCCTGATGCTGGGAAAGACTGAAGGCCAAAGGAGAAGGGGACGGCAGAGGATGAGATGGCTAGATAGCATCACGGATGCAATGAATATGAACTTGAGCACGCTGCGGGAGAGAGCGCAGGACAGGAAGGCCTGGCGTGCTATGGTCCATGGGCTCACGAAGAGTCGGACACGACTGAACGACTGAACAACAACAAATAGTTTTCAGTTTTGCAACAAGTTCAGAAGGGTATTTTTCATCCTTAAAATTGTACATGCATCTGTCCGTTTCATCAATAAGCACATAGGAAGGATCAGGCTCAGGATGCTGTGGACATAACATATCTTGACTTCAGCAAGGAGGGATGCTTTAAACTGCATCCCTGCAGGGGGTTGGACTTGATGACTTAAATGCCCCTTCCAACTCTATGATTCTAAGACATCAGACTTAGAGTGACTCACCAAGGCTGCAATCCTATGCACACTTACTTGGGAGTAAGCCCCGTTGAACAGAGTGGGACTTACTTCAGAGTAAATAGGCACAGGACTCAATGCAAGATCTTAGGTCTTTGGATCCTGAGATTCTTCCTTTGGAAGAAGTGAAGCAGCAGGGAAGTTTGTAAAAAGGTTAGCAGGCTCTTAAAAATCTAGAAAAATCAGTTAATTTGCATTTTTTAAAGGACATGTGACCTTTGATGATTCTCTGTGTGGCCTGCTGGAGACCCCAGGGTGCTTTGCCCACTTTCCCCTGCCACCCAGCTGATCAGCCATCAGCTGCAGGGTGGGGAAAAGACTGCTGTTTCCCCACAGCTAATAGCAGTGAGGAAACAGCAATCTGGTTCCAGATTGCTGGGAGGGGGACAAAGTTCGAGCCTCTCCCCACCACCAGTGATCCTGAGCCAGATCTGTCATGCTCTCATTCAAAGTGGAGCCCATGGGCACAAGGCAGGCAAGTTGTTGCAGCACGGAGGAGAGCTCCTAAAGAGTAACTTGCTCCAGCCTTTTATGTTTCAGTCCAGAGCTCCCCTTCCAGATCCCACCCCTTCATAGGAAGTGGAAATCCACAAGGTAGCTTCCCCAACCTGGTGCCCTCCAGATGTTTTAGACTTCAACTCACATCAGCCACTATGGGAAATGGTCAGGACTGCTGAGAGGTGTAGTCCAAAATGTCTGGAGGTCACCAGGTTGGGGAAGGCTGCCTTGAAGGGCCAGCACTCCTTTGTCTCTCCAAGAGCTCCTGCCAGGTGAACTGCCTGTCTTGACACCCCAGCTGCTGGCTCCTCCATCATGGGGGTGGTGAGGGCTGCATGTGGGAGGTGCCCTCTAAGTCCAGTAAAGGCACGCCCACTGGCCTGGAAGGTTATCTGGTACCAAATGATGGCTCACTAAGTCCCACATTGAAGTTCTCCTCTGAGCCAGAGCACAGATCAAGGCTAGAAAACATGACACTTGTTTGCCTTTTCTATATGCCCTCCTTCCAGTAGAACAACCCTTCCCAACCTGGCGCACACAGATATTCATGGACTACAACTCCCATCATCCCCAGCTATCATAGTCCAGTGGTCAGGATGATGGAAGTTGTAGTCCAACAACATCTGAGGACCCCAAGTTGGGACAGGCTGCTTTAGAAGAACAGAACTTCACAAGTAAGCACTAAGTCTCCTTTTTCTGTGGTTGCCTCCTTAATGCACATTATAGTAACTACAGGGATGGGAGTTAGGTTCAGGTTTTGGAGGGACCTTTGGATAAGATGGACTTGGGGAGGGGCTCTTCTTCACTGTCACTTTCCACTTGCTTGCCCTCTCTTTCTGGGGGCTTTTCTACATGAAGCATTTATCATGCACTAGTCATTCTCTACTTATGGCTATCTATGGGTTCTTTAGATGATGTCGTGATGCTCCAATTTTGCTTCTGTGTCTAATGATCACTTTTGGTGAGTTTTTTTTAGAGCAGGGAAAGTGTAGTATTTACTTATGAAAGTGAAAGAAAGTGCAATTTCTTCTTGTGAATTTGTGCTGTTTTGCCATACAACAGTGCCACCTAGAGGTTATGTAGCAGAAAAGCAGGAAAGGAAATGCTTCTTGGGTAGTGCTTGGATCTCAATTCTGTGATGAAACCAAAAGCAGATACAGCAGATTAAAAGCAGATTAACAGCCTCATACTGAAAACCTCTGGGTCAATTTGCACTGTCACCAGAGGGCGGCCATGTTCACCTAACAGAAAAAGGGAAAATACATCACCCAAAGAGTGGACGCTGATTTGCATAAATGGTGTACAGCTAATTTATATGTAGAGTTGCAAATTTGGAAGTCACTACTATCGTTTAAATAGAAATACAATACATCTCAGCATCATGGGGAAAACTGTGACCAGGTGATCTGCCTGCATGCTTGCGGCTCTGTCTGCTGTCTGGGTGCTTACAGCTGATTGGCATTTTCAAGGCCCCTGAGCTCTCGCTTCTCGTGATTCTTTAAATCAGACTTGGACTGGACAGCCTTTCAAATAGAGGACTGTCCTCCATAAAGTAGGACACATAACTACCCTACCACCAGCCTGAGGGCAAGGGCAAGGTGTCCAATAGCTAGGAAAGGAGCAAGCAGGGCTAGGGGAATTGAGAGGGGGTTGTCTTCAGCCAACTGCATGCTGGGGTAAGGGCATTGGCAAGTGCCCAGTGTTGCCAACCTCTGGCATTGGCTCTACAGACATTGCTGTTGCACTCATGTCCTCCTTGTGGGTTTCCCCTCGACAGCTGGTTGGCCACTGCGTGAACAGAATGCTGGACTAGAGGGACCCTTGGTCTGATCCAGCAGGGCTCTTCTTATGTCCTTACGTACTCTGAATCTGCATCTACCACTCTTTTTTTCATTATTACTCTAAGGTAGGAACAGGAGCCCTGATCCAGATCTGAATAGCCCTCTACCCTCTATGCTAGGAGGCCAGTCCAAATCAGACCCCCACCCCCATCTGCACCTACTCTAGAGTATATAAGAGCCAAAATCAAAGTACAATGATAGGTACCAAGAGTTTGGCTGATCTACTTTATTTGAAGGAATGTTAACTGGGAGAGGATAATTTCTTCTTCTTACTAGGGTTCTACAAAATGGAGCATTATTTTACACAGTGACAGAAATTATTTTTTCTTAGCATATTGTTTCTGGTCTATAATTGTCCTCTGCCAAACTGGCGCTGTGGGGATTGTCTATTTATCAACTGCAGATAGCCTCCAGCTTTAAAAAGCTGCATGATTTCCGGGGGAGGGGGAGGGAGAGACAATGATGATCACAATATTATCCTGCCCGCTGTCTATATCTCACTAATGCATTATCACCCTCAAACAGCCATCCATCACATCCATTCAATTGTACTCCATACGACAACGTGTGACTTTCCTCTCAAGTGCTTATTTGCAAAGTGGCAACTTGGCATTTAATTTCTATACTTTTAAGTAACACTGCTTACTTATCTGGCAGACTTTGGTTTAATACTGATTTTGGAAAGAGCAGTGATTCAGTCGGTTTAATTGATCTAACTTCCTATAATCACCTAGTTCATGCCCTCGAGTGGGAAAGTTGAACAGAAAGATATATACTGCAGTAACTAGAATTCTCCAGGTACGTGGTCTCATAGAGCAACCTGCCAATGCAGTTGCACCCCAACACAGCTGGAGGGCAGCAGGTTGGGAAAGGTTGTTGTAAAGCTACCAAGTTCAGGCCTGGAGAATGTTCCTGTACCTTGAGGAGTTTAAAAACAAATAAATCCCCAAGTGGCCCCCACCCCATGCCATTTAAAATCTGTAGGGAGGCTTTGCCCTGGGTGCCTGCCATTAGGGATATGTTATCAGTGTAGGTTTGGAGGGGAGAGATGTTGTTGTGGTGGCTTCAGATTTATGGAACCCCTTGCCCAGGAAAGACTGTTTAAGGTCAGGGCCTGTTCATGGTCAAGACCCAACATTGCCCTGTGTTGGGGACAGGGCTATAGCAAATATCTTGAGTCCCAGAAGTAGGACTCAAGTCAAGAGTTAAGGTTAGGGTTCACAGGTGGGCAACTTGCAGCCTTCCAGACATTTCGGCCTACAACTCCCATCATCCCTCCCCATTGGCTATGCTGGCTAGGGCTGATGGGAGCTGTTGCAGGCTAAAACATCTGGAGGGCCAGAACTTGCCCACCTTTGGTCTAGAACTTATGATGGCAGAAGGACCCAGGACAGAATACAGAGGAGCTTTAGGCAAGGCTAAATGTAGCAAGTCGCATATAGGCAAGCTGTAAGGCAGTCCTCCCCACCCTGATGTCCTTGAGGTGTTTTGGGGTACAGCTCCCATAATTTCTGGCCATTTAAAAAAAACCTTTTTATTGTGATTTTAACAAAACAAAATAAATCGTGAAGAGAAAAGAAAAAGAAGGGAAAAAAGAAACAAGAAATTATACGCATAAAAATATCAGTGTTCCATTAGATACAATATTCTAAAAAAGACAAAAGATCATGTGTAAGCTTCAAGAAAAGCAGACCAAATATCTATATATTTATCCATTTGTGAGTGGCACCTATATACCACCCATTCAAATGTTGATAGTGTTGTTAGGTCCTCAATCCATTGCATTATAGGAGGTGAATATTTGTCCTTCCAGTGTTGTAATAATGGTCTTCTGGCCATGATGACTGGGGTGAATAAGAGTTGAAGTTCAAAACATTTGGAGAGTCCCAGGTTGGGGAAGGCTGCTCTAAGGTTTAAGGCTGGGATGATGAATGTGTGGTCCTACACATATCCTTGGACTTCAGTTCCCATCATCCCTCACCACTGCCTGTGCTGGCTAGGGCGGACAGGAGTTGCAGTCCAGCAACATCTGAACAGCCACAACTTCCCCACCTTTGTTTTAAGGCTTGCACTCAAGCAATGCAGATAAAGCCTGGGACATACTTGTCACAGCCTCTGGGACTCATGTGGTGGCCAGAGGTGGGAGGAATAGTTCCATAGATGGTGGAAAGGAGTCTGAAGGTTTAGAGCATCTCTATACCACCCTAACCCCTTTATGGATTACTGCTGTGTTGTGGCGAAGGGGCATGCGTAACTCAGTGAAGCCATAAGCTATGCTGTGCAGGGCCACCCAAGACGGACAGGTCATGGTAGAGAGTTCTGACAAAATGTGGTCCACTGGAGAAGGAAATGGCAACCCACTCCAGTATTCTTGCCAAGAAAAAGAACTATATAGGAAAGATCTGAATGTCCCTGATAGCCATGATAGTGCGGTCACTGAACTTGAGCCGGACATTCTAGAGAGTGAAGTCAAGTGGGCCTTAGGAAGCATTAAATAACAACAAAGCTAGCGGAGATGACAGTATTCCAGCTGAGCTATTTAAAATCCTAAAAGATGATGCTGTTAAAGTGCTGCACTCAATATGCCAACACATTTGGAACACTCAACAGTGGCCACAAGACTGGAAAAGGTCAGTTTACATTCCAATTCCAAAGAAGGGCAACGCCAAAGAGTGTTCGAACTACTGTACAATTGCGCTCATTTCACATGCCAGCAAGGTTATGCTCAAAATCCTACAAGCTCGGCTTCAGCAGTATGTAAACCAAGAACTACCGGAAGTACAAGCTGGGTTTCGAAGAGGCAGAGGAACTAGAGATCAAATCGCCAACTTTCGCTGGATCATAGAGAAAGCAAGAGAATTCCAGAAAAACGTCTATTTCTGCTTCATTGACTATGCTAAAGTCTTTGATTGTATGGATCACAACAAACTCTGGCAAATTCTGAAAGAGATGGGGGTACCAGACCACCTTACCTGTCTCCTGAGAAACCTGTATGAGGGTCAAGAAGCAACAGTAAGAACCAGACATGGAACAACTGAGTGGTTCAAAACTGGGAAAGAAGTACGACAAGGCTGCATATTGTCGCCCTGCTTATTTAACTTATATGCAGAGTACATCATGAGAAACGCCGGGTTGGATGAATCACAGGTCGGAATTAAGATTGCCGGGAGAATTATCAACAACTTCAGATACGCAGACGATACCACCCTAATGGCAGAAAATGAAGAGGATCTAAAGAGCCTCTTGTTGAGGGTGGAAGAGGAGAGTGCAAAAGCTGGTTTGAAACTCAACATTAAAAAAACTAAGATCATGGCATCTGGCCCCATCACTTCCTGGCATATGGAAGGGGAAGAAATGGCAGCAGTGACAGATTTTATTTTCTTGGGCTCCAAGATCACCGCAAGACGGTGACTGTAGCCATGAAATTAAAAGACGCTTGCTCCTTGGGAGGAAAGCTATGGCAAACCTAGACAGCATAGTAAGAAGCAGAGACATCACTTTGCCCACAAAGGTCCGTCTAATCAAAGCTATGGTTTTCCCAGTAGTAACGTATGGCTGTGAGAGCTGGACTATAAGGAAGGCTGAGTGCCGAAGAACTGATGCTTTTGAACTGTGGTGCTGGAGAAGACTCTTACGAGTCCCCTGGACTGCAAGGAGGTCAAATCAGTCAATCCTAAAGGAAATCAACCCTGACTGCTCATTGGAAGGACAGATACTGAAGCTGAAGCTCAAATATTTTGGCCACCTAATGCGAAGAGAAAACTCTCTGGAAAAGATCCTGATGCTGGGAAAGACTGAAGGCAAAAGGAGAAGGGGACGGCAGAGGATGAGATGGCTAGATAGCATCACCAATGCAATGAATATGAACTTGAGCACACTCCGGGAGAGAGCGGAGGACAGGAAGGCCTGGCGAGCTATGGTCCATGGGGTCACAAAGAGTCAGACATGACTGAACGACTGAACAATACCAGCCTAAAATTTAAAACGGGGCTTTCTGCTTCCTTTTTAAATGCAGGATCACAACGGACTCCCTTTGCACGTGCTTCCTTTCCCCCCTCCTTTTTCCCCTCCCCCTTCTCCCTGTTATCTGAGCCTTCTATATGTTTCATTGATCTAGCTCCTCTTCTTGTGGAACTCAAGCAGAAGCACGGTAATTTGATAGCTCATTATCTCTGATGTATGTAGAAATGGAATAAAGGTCATTTAATGCAGGAGACACCCTGGAGGTTAATGACAATGTCATCTAACGGGCCTGCAAACTTCCATGAATGAGCAATCTTGATAGCAGGATACAAGCTGTTTGTAAAGAAGCCCATAGCCTTGGAGGAATACCTGGGTGGTGTGTGTGCGCGCATGTATATATATAGGAATGGATAATGACCTACCTGTTGCATCTGTAACCCTGTCGAGAGGATCTTCAGCTCTGTGTGTGTGTGTGTGTGTGTGTGTTTGAGAGAGAGAGAGAGAGAGAGAGAGAGAGAGAGAGAGAACTGGTCCTGAGTTAACGATTTTAAAGAAAAGGAAGATCTTTGGCTAGGGACTTGCTCTGTGGTCCACCACCAGGCAGACTGGTGTGGACATTAATTGCTTTGAGCTCTTTGCATTCACGTGTGTCAATATGATCAATATTTTCAATACACTGAGTGATGCTTCTTTGGTGAATTTTGTTTTGTGATTTGTTTGGCTTTTAAGTTTTGTTCGCTGTTTCTTGACTTTTAATGGGGTTTCCTGATTATGTTATTTAGGTGGTTGTTAGGTGCCTTTACCTTCTTGTTGTGACAAAATGGTGGGGTATAAATGTTTTAGCAGACAAATAAGTATGCAAAATAAACATACCTGGAACAAAGGGCACCTGGAACAAAGGCTCCCTACAGATTTTAAATTAACTGTGCAACTGCACGCTTTCCAGTTATAGTTTTAATGACAACAACTTGGATCTGGACTTCGACATACTTAGAGTAGACACACTGAAATCAATGGGACTTAAGTTAGTAGTGACCAACTTAAGACCCATTCATTCCAATGGGTCTGTTCTAAGTATGACTAACTCTAGATCCAAGCCAATATCAATCATGTTGCTGTCCATAACTCTGCAGGAAAGGGCCTAGAGCAGCCTTTCCCAATCTGGTGCCCTCCAAGTGTGTTGGACTGCACCTCCCATAAGGCTGTTCTAAAGTTAGGGTTGTGATCTTCCTTGAAGCTCAGTGGGTGGGACCAATGGAGGCTGGTGGCTCTGATTTCGGGGGTGGGGGGCTGTGAATCCATTCTGGGCTTCAGTCAGAACCAGCCAGAACACTAATGGAACTATTCAAAGTGCTAAACGCTATCCCCCAAATGGGTTCAGCACCTTGGATAGCTCCTTGAGAGTTCAAATTGGTTCTGACTGAAACCTGGAATGGTTTCACCGCCCCATGGACATTGGAGCCACCAGCCTCCACTGTCATTGCAGATACAAAAGCAGCCTACCCCAACATGGTGTTCTCCAGGTGTTTTGGACTACAACTTCCAGCATTCCTGACCATTGGCTATGTTGGCTGAGACTGATGGGAGCTGAAGTTCAAAACATCTCTAGGGTGCCTGGGTAGGAAAACTGTACTAAAGCTTCCTTATTCAAATATTGTTTTCTATCGCTGCTACCTTTGATTCCCTCATGCATCATAGGACACACAACTTGTGAGGCCTTTGGAGACTGGGACTGGTTTTCTTTTTTAATGTTCCATTTCTCTTATCTTCCCTGACTGAGTCCTTTGGCTATAACCCCAAATAAACACAGCTTGGTTTTGACTTGTATGTAAAGCATAAAAGTGATCCACACTGGAGGTTCTTCTGCTGAGAACATTCCCTTACTAGTTGATGTAGCTTACAAAGAGCAGAGGCTGATATCAAAAGGGAAGGCTGTTAAGCCTGGTCAAGATTTTCAGTATGTAATAATTGCAAAGTGATCTGAGAATGGGAATCACATAAATAAATGCAGCATGTGAAAAGTGGTTGCCCATTGCCTTTGTTCAAAACACCTGGTCTACACATGTAGAAAAATGATGAGCTGGTAGAATCCTCAGGACTGTACCACTTCTGACTGGCAATGGCAGATACCATTTTTGGAGGCTCCACGCCTCCCCCACGTTCACAATCACCTGCAAGTAAATACAAAAATAGCACATCAGGGAGAAAAGCTCTAGTTCAGCCACCTTCAAACATTGCTAGCTTTCTACTCGCAGGAGTGGTGTTGATGTTTTATGTAGAGGAGCATTAAAAGTGTGCCGCCGCCCCTCCCCTGAAGCGGCTGTAGGACTGTTACCTCATTCCCTCCTCTTTCTACTATATGTGTAGACCAGGCCCAAGTGGCACAAATGGACCACACTGAAGCTTTTCTTGAATAAATCCCTACATATTACATAGTTGTCTTCTGGGGCAATTAAAAAAAAAAACCCACCCAGGCACAGTGTCCAGACATGTTTGCTTTTCGTCTTGCATTTTAATCTCTCATCTGCATTTTTAACATTCTGGGAGATGTGTGTGTGTTGTTACGATTTAATTTGTATCTTGGAAATTCCATGTCAGAGGGGGGTCAGTTAGCAGATAATTTCATACCTTTCAGCTCAGAGAAAAATAAAGGCCCTCTTGTGTTCTTATGAACCTCCCCCCCCCCATTCCCCCACCAAATATCACTGTTGGAGTGTCCCTATCTCCCCCCATTATATATTATTGATGGTATTTCTCTGCCTGCTCTGCATGAATCTGACCAAAACCGGTTTTTTCCCCATGTATATATGTTATTAGCTTTGTCTTATTAAGAAACTATGAAACATAACCATAACCACAGAATCCAATGAGTTTTTTTAAAAATACAAACGCCACAATAGCCAGTACAATTCTAATTTCACAATTATAATATCTAGTATGCCTGTCCACCTTCTGAATGCAGTTGTTCAGGATAATACATCTCTCCAGAATGACTTCTCCTGAACTGGTGGGCTAAAGTAACCATTCCCTTTATTCACAAATGTTAGAAACAGCAACCATTTTCCCATGAAAACTTAAGAACATCCAATCTAACAATGGGGATGTGGTTGTACTTATTATATAGCAGCCTTCCCCAACCTAGAACCCTCCAGATATGTTGGACTACAGCTCACATCACCCACAACCAGAAGCATGCTGGCTGGGGATGATGGGAGTTGTAGCCCAACAAATCTGGAGGTCCCCAGGTTGGGGAAGACTGCTATATAGAATTGTCATCACCTAAATACATTCAGTAACTTTTAGTGTATTGATGGGCAGTTTGGAGAGATGGTTGTAGTGCAGAAGACTTTTTCGGGTGTTTTGTGCTCATTTGCATGCATTAGTCGGGGGTTGAGTGGCTGAAAACAGAGGACTCCTACTTATTTTATTTACTACTGCAGCCTTACTGCATTCTGTATATGCATAGTAACAAAAAATATTAATTCCCCAAAGGCAAAATAGGGACAGTTTTTGGAGTTGTTGTTTTGTTTCATTTTGGTTTGGGGTGTTTTTTTGTTTTTGTTTTTTTTTAACCAAAGGTAAGTATCCGGTAAATGGGGACGGTTGGAAAGTGTGATTCAAGTGTGTCCATCAGTAATTAGGTCTGTGTTGTCAGATAATAGATCATTATCTCGAGGATACGTTAGTGTGGAACACATATTTACTCCTCTGGGCGCTGGAGCAGGCAGTGACTAACAAGCTTCTGAAATTTGTCATGTCAGGAAGGAGGAGGAACTTCAGCTGAGCTCTTGCTTTCACCGGGGAAAGAAAACATTGAGTGTCTGCGTGTATGTGATCTTGTACTCTGAAGCTAGTAAGATATTGCTACATAAAGACGGGCATTTGAGCTCTGCAGTGATTGTAGGAGCTGCTCTCGGATACAGCTGTTGCTTTGGTCAAAGAAAAGGAAAGAGAAAAAGCAAACCCAGAAATGCTGGAGGGGAAACCTGGTTAACGTTTAATGCTCTCCAATAATTGCAAAGTCCAGAACAGTCCACTCAACAGCACTCAGGTAGGTGCTCGTATTAGATTGTGTGATAGATAGATAGATAGATAGATAGATAGATATGTGTGCGCGCGCGCGTGCGTATGCATGCGCTTGGTAATTGATAATAAAAATACAGTGTGGGAAAGAGCAGGAAATTATCCACATGGGATATGCATGACAATAATTCTGGAAAGAGGACAGTTAGTTTGTAAAGCTCAAAATGGCCTTTTCTTAGATGTAGAATGATATTTTTTAGAAATTTATTGAAAGGTGCCCTGGAAAATTTGCTGAAGTTTGATTCTTGAATCATTTGTTTGTGTTTATATTCTCTAAATAAAAGCTTTAGAAGAAAGTCTGGCAATGGTACATGTGTTCAGAAACTCGTCTGAATACTTCGGCCAAAATGATGGAGAAACTGAACACCATAAGAAGCCAGACAAATATGCAGTTAAAAGTTTCTTCCATGTCAGCGGAGGAAGATCTCAAATACATTGCAATTAATGTGGGACTTATTTTGGATTGGGCCCATCCTGAGCAATGAGGAAACTAATGGTGAAATCTGATGTATGTCTACTCAGAAGTACATTCCATTGTGTGCATAGGATTACAGCCTAAACTACAGATATTAGGCTAAGATTTTCTTCGGTCTGTATGTACTGTTTTTAGGAATATTATGAAACAAGTAAATATAATGGTATTCCAAGTTCATTTCTTATTAATTCCATGCATTCCAGATTAATTCTACTAATACATCATTCATTCCTGATTCTACTGTATGCAAGTGGTATTAGATAGTAACAGGCTATTTACAGCTATAGAGTAAAGTAAAACCATACGTTGAGCATGATCCAGTTAAGCATTTGGGCTGCAAACTTATATGGCCTTACTTGGCAGTAAGCCCATTGAGCTCAATGGTTCTTACTTCTGAGTGGACATGTATAAGATTGCACTGTTTAAGTCCCATCGGTGTCACATGCTTAATTCTCTTCTGTTGAAACTAATGGGACCTTGAAGTACTTACCTCTGGCTGGATCATGCTCACCCTGTATAATTCGTAAACATAGGCATGCATACCTGAAAGCCACATTCTTTGCACTTGAAGCCCCCCTACCCCCATTTCCAAATGTATGAGGATCCATTATGGTTACTTGAACAGAGCAATGGAAAAAGGCTCTTTGTACATGTTCAGGAGAATTCTTGCTTTAATTACATCACGTGATTCCTGGCTGAGACTCTTAGAATTAAAGGCAGGTTCCAAGATTTTAACTTAAAAGCATCCAAAATGGGTTCTTTATATTTTTGGATTTGTAGCCCACTCTGTACTATAGGGTTGGGGCAGGTGACAATCCCATGTCTTGTGCTGTGTCTAAAGGAACCTGGAATCAGTGCAATTGCTAATGATTTCTGGAAAGGTGCAATCCTGTCATGGCCTGAAGAGGGCCACGGAGGCTGATTCCATGATGTGCGGCCCAGATGGAGACTTGGCTTCAGACAGTAGCAGTACCTCTAAAATGTGAACCTTTTATAGGGAGGGGCCATAACTCAGTTGTAAAACCCATGTATGCACGTTGTAAAGCCCTGTATACAAGAAGTCCCACTTGCAAATTCTGGCATCTCTATCTAAGCCTCGGGGCACCACCACCAGCCAGAGTACACAGTATTAGGCTAGAGGGACCAGTGGTTCAAAAGACTGCCTCAGAGCCTCACGATCGATTGTTTTGATCCCAAAGCCACTGCATGGTTATAAGGGCTTCCCCAAGCAAAGTCCTCCCCGCCCCACCGATGCAAAATATGCACAGTATTTACTCAGTGCTTTCTCAGTACTCAGCTTCCTGAGTAGTTACTCAGACCGTTACTCAGTCCAGTTCTTTGCCCAGTGGAGCAAAGGACAGGAAACACAGAACATCGTATATGTATTTCTATCCAATACACAGACATAGAGATTATAGGGTAAATATCAAGCTAGGGTTTGAAGCAGCTGCTCACATCAACTAAAAGGGTCCGGCATTTCAGAGTCATGTAACATATCCTACATGATGTAGAATTACAGTCTTAATTGTTTTGGTTTCTTTTTAAATAATTCTGCTGAATCGCTGTCTTTGTTCACATTTTTGGAGCATAAATTATAAAAATACAAAAGATAAATGGCAAATACATGGGCAGAGATTCAGCCACCAAAAAAAAGAAGAACGTTTGGATGAGCCTGAGAAATCAGTCTCCTTGGAATATGCTGAAGTGCAGGATCAAATTATCTTTTGCAAGATAACTGCATCTCCAGAGCTTTAAATCTGGCTGTAGTGTTTCTCATTCAAGGAAAACAAAACGGGTCAAGATAGTAGCACGGCAAGAACACAAATATTGGTGGGTTTTCATCACACATGTTGAAATTCCAAGATATGCCCTCTTACTTATTGGCTTGCTTAAAACATTTCTACACTGCCTTTCAATTCAAAATTTCCAGGGCAGTTTACAATAAAAACACAATATAAATAGTGAAAGGCAGCAGGGTGGGGTGGAGAGTTCTAAAAAATTATTTTGAAATGTGTTTCAAAGATTTATCTGCAGTCCCTGCTTAATACTTATGGGATCAGATTTATTTCATATCCCCTTCCTTCATTTATTCTTTTTACCCTAATAAGACAAAGTAATTCTAATTAATAGTTTTATGTACTCATGTAAATATTTTGCTGTGAAACACATACCGAATTTGGCTGTAGGTGTAGAACGTGGATTGGTACATTCTAAAATCTGTCCGCTTCTTAAAAGCAGTTTACGAGGGATATTACTCATTTGCTTTTGACAGAGAAGCAAAAATTGGTAGTCAACTACGCACACACACACACCATTTTAAATTAATTGGAATTTCAAATCCAAGGTTAAGGCTTGAAATGGTTGTTTTTAAAGAACAATTACCTTGATCTTTGGGCTGCTTGATGGGCTCACATGGGGTCAGTGTTGGCCTCAGACAATGATTCAAATCCCTGCTTAGACCCAATGCTCACTTGAACACTGACTGACTCTCAGCTTGACCTTACTAAGGCTGTTGTGAGGTCAAAATGGGAAAACCCACTGTCAGTCATATTTGTCCTTGTAGGAGATCTGGGATACAAATGTGTTAAACACAAGAATAAACGTCTATTTGCAGAGGGCATACAGGTGCACACATTTATCTCTTAATAGTGTTGCCATCTTGTTTTGTTTATTTTCCTGAGGGAAGCTCTCTGGGCCTTCAACAGTAATGTGGCAGCCCACATTCCAACAGATGCAGTCTTTCCTGGCAAGGAGGAGGATGCAGTGATGGAGCAGGCTGCATCTGTTGAATTTAATTTGAATGGAAGAACTTGGCTTGTGTCTCCACCATTTGGAAGAAGGTTCCATTCTTCAGTGTAACTTTTAGAAAAAGCAGTGTCTTTTAGATCAGTTGTTAAGATGTGCAAGATTGTTAACTGGGACTGGATAATTCAATCATATGCTTTATCAATGCTTTATCAGCTGCCCTGGTGTCCAGTCCATTTCCAGGACAAATTCAAGGTCCTGATTTTGACTTTTAAAGCCCTTCCTGGTTTGGGAACATGGTACCCAAAAGGTTGCCTTCTCCCATATATTCTTACATTGAGAACCTTTCAGAGGTCCTGCTCTAGGTGCTCCTGTCAAGTAAACTTAGTAAACTAAGGTGGATGGTGACAAGAGAGAGGGCCTTTTTGGTGGTGACACCCTGGCTGTGGCATGCCTTCCCTAAAGAGGCTTACTTGATGCCTTCTTTATGGTGCCAGGTAATTTTTTTTCTTTCTCTCAGGCTATAAAAAAGGTGTGATCCATGGCTTATCTGTTCTGTATTTTTAGCTATGCTGTGAAACTGTTTTGTTGACAATTTCATGGTGCAATTTGCTATTCTATGGTTATTGTATGTTAATATATTTTCTTATTTTATGTTTGTCAGTTGCCCAGGGAACATTGTTATGGGGCAGCCTATATAAATGTCACAAATAAATAAATAGCTATATTATTTAAAATTCAAAAATATATTGATAGCAATTAAAGTACATTTTTGATCTGTCAGTGACACTTAAAGTATAGGATGGCACCTTCTAACACTCTCTGTGTCTCCTTCTTCTTCCCAAAGGAATATATTTAGTTTGTCACCTCGATTTCCCTTTGTTTAGGGCAGGGGTGCAGAATGTCTCCAACCCCCATCATCCCTAGCCAGCATAGCCAGTGGTGGGGGATAATGGGAGTTGTAGTCCAACAACATATGGAAGACCACACATTCCCAATCCCTGGTTTAGGACATTTTCTCTATTGCATAATTGTGCCTATGTCCATATGAAACTAAGTCCTAGTTTTCATTGAAGTGGCAAAATTATGTCTGTGCTATATCACTGCAGACTGAAGGAGATGGCTCACATGATTGAATGCCCGTCCATATAAAAGCAATTCCTTGCACCTAGGATTATAGAATAGTAGGGTTGGAAGGGGCCTAGAAGACCATCGAGTCCATCCCCTAGAAAAGTAGCAAGTCAGGGAGAAGGCTAATTTAGGTCTCTTCTCCTCATATCTGGTTTTCTACAAGCCAGACTACTTGTTGTTGTTGTTCTTGTTGTTGTTGTTTGTCTGTATGGAGGAGAATATGTATCCTTTTTAACATGGTTGCTTCCTCCTCTATATTTGAGAGAGAGAGATGTAATGGAGTAGTCTGGGATAGATGTTTTATGCCTCTTGTGTACCGTCCTTATCTCCTTGGATGAAGGATGGGTTAAAAATACTTTTAACAAATGAGTAATAAATAAATAAGCTTTATGTTAATAGGAAAGAGGAAGGGAGGGAAATATACTGTGTTGATTGGCTATAGAGATTAGAAATTCAGTACGGTTGGGTCTCTTTCCAGAGATGGGATCAGACAGTAGAGTTCTGAAAGCAGTTGGACAATTGGAGAGAGGAAGAGGATTCAGGCTGCAGCCCTATACACACACTGACCTGGGAGTAAGTCCCATTGAAATCAGTTGTGGTTACTTCTGAGTAGGTAGAAGATTCAGGCTGCAGTCCTGTATACACTTACCTGAGAATATACACTTACCTGAGAATAAGTGTCATTACAATCAGTGGGGGTTACTGCTGAGTAGCTCTGTATAGGATTGCACTACCACCTATGGAAGTTGGCGGCGGGGGGGGGGGTAAAGAAAAAGGCAGAAGTCCTAGGAAAGTATGGACGACATATATATTTTCTGCATAAAATACAAGTTGTGTGTGAGGTAACCTAAGGAAATTAGCTACCATAAATTAAAAGACATCATTTTGTCTATATTGTTTTGGTTACCTACTTGGCTTGGTTGACTTTATGCAGAATGATATAAAATTCTTACTGCTGTTTAAAAAGAGAATTAAGTACATTGTTGCTTACCCAGCGTGGCCTGGACAAATTAAAGCCCCACATCATTATTCTCAAGGTTAACAGATTTTACAGCAACAAGAACTAGGTTACTTTCATATACTTGAAGTTAACCAGTGGTGCAGTGGTAAATTTTGAAGTGCAGCTGCTCATTATGACAGTTCCCAGAGCCACCCCCAAGAGAGTCCAAAAATGCAGGCAGCTGTGTTTATCCATATCAACAAACCAGTTCTAGTAGTTTTCATCTCCACCAGGAGCAGGACTTTTGTAAAGCTAATGGGTCTTCATTTCCCATTCTAGGCCAAACCACCCCAAATACTTTGCTTTAGAACAGGGAACAATATATTGTTGCTGGGAAAATCCATTTCTCCCCCACTTTCTGTGAGGATTGCAGCTAAGCTCAGAGGGAACTGGGAATTCTGAGCGGGGTGGGGGGTGGCAGATGATGGCAGCGTCCTTGCTAATTAAAAAGTGCCAATGCTGCATCCCTGTGAGTCCTGACTCCAGTACACCACTGAGGGTAACAGAAAGCCAGTGTGGTGTAGTGGCTAGAGTGCTGGACTGGGAGGCAGGAGATCTGGGTTCTAGTCGCCACTCTGCCATGGAAGCTTACTGGGTATCTTTGGGCCAGTCACAGACTCTCCACCCAACCCACCTCACAGGGTTGTTGTTGAGAGGCTAAAACGGAGAGGAAGAGGATTATGCACGCCACCTTGGGTTCCTCAAAGAGGGAAAAAGGCGGGATATAAATGTAATAAATAAATAAATAAACAAATTCTTCATGCAGTGGAGGTGGGCTGGTAATACTAGAAGTAGACCTCTCACTTGCTATGGTATCATAGGGGCATTCTGGGAACTCTTAATCTCCCGGCACCAATTCAGAGTGCTGCTGCCACTGCCTGCTGGTGCCACCAGGTCAGCCTGCCAAGCTCACTGAGATAGCAGGGGGAACACCAGAGGGCACTTTGCAGAGGGCTCCCTCAAACCTGGAGCCGGTCCTGAGTTGTTGTTTTTCCAGATTTTGCATCTTTAATGGAGTTTTGTTACCTTCTAGTGGTATCAACTGAATTCCCTGCAATGATGGAAAAGGCAGCATTTGTTGAATTTCTACATGTTTTTAAAAAGCAAAGGGATTTGTGCTTTTGGCATGCCTAGCTAGTACACAGACCTCTCTCATTGTTCATAACAGTAGGTGGTCAGTGCCTTGTTAAGCCATTAAACTTTCCCCTTGTTTTTTGTCCTTCGATATTTTACACATTACTTTGCCCGCCCACCCCATACATACCTCAGATACGGGCATGTAAAAAAACACAAAAATATCTGTTGTAAACCAAAAATATCTGTGTCTCCTCAGAAGACAAAATGTCTTCTGAGAAATTTCATCTCGGCTCTATAAAACAGTGAGCAAGCTTTTCAGTTCTCCAAGACTCTTCATCAGGTTGAATGTTAAGCGAAATGGGGGACGGAGAAAGAAGAGAAAAAAACTGTCTCAGTGTTGAAGCCACAAACTCTGCATTTAGCCACAGTCTTAAGATGGAGTACAGAAGGAGATATTAGATGACTGTTCCTCAAAATGTAGCGTGGGGACCACCTACAGCCCATTTTCTCAAGTGGGCCTCAGTGCAGCAGCTAACCCAGTACCTCCAGCAGGAGGGAAAGATGAAAGAAAATGACAGTGAGGAGGATGGGTTATGCAAGTTAGTAAGTGTGAGAGAACATTTTTGAGATATTTCTTTTCCTCATGCACCTAAAGAAAAAGGCCAAACAACCTCCCAAAAGCCCAAAGCCCAAAGAGGTGGTGCTATTGCCACTGCTAGTGATGAATCCTGTCCCTGAGTAGCTGTTGGAAAATTTATCCTCCCTGTTGAGAAATTCGGTGAAATGGTCACCCTTGTTTCTCAGACCACATTTGGGCACAGCTCTGAAGTTTCTGACATTTTAACTGGTCAAAATAACGGTATTTCCCAACTATGGGTTTTGGAATTGAATATAAAGGAGGGGGGGATTGGGAGAAGAAATCATAAAATCATAGAATAGTAGGGTTGGAAGGGGCCTACAAGGCCATCGAGTCTAACCCAAATAATAAAGGTGAATTTTATTAAATAAAATTTAATAAATAAATAAACAAAGCATTTCTGATTAAACGAGACAGAGGGAGAAAATAGCAGCAGGAAATAATTATCTTCTTGTGCTTAAAAACAGCATATCCGGGTTCACATCCCCTTGTTGGCAAAGAGCTGCGTTGACTTGAAATCACTTAACCTTTGCTGAATTCCCAGCTATTCAGCATAAATGGATCATTCCTGTGACTCTTGGGAGATGCCGCCTATCATGCCGATATTACTGCCAATTAAAATAAACCTCGCTAGATCAACTGAATCAACCCTGGCGATCAATGGGGTGACAGATGTTGCAGCCAGACTGTAAGGACATACATTTTTGAAATGAATGGCTAAATTTCTCCTCAGACAGATGAAACTGTTCACAACCACCAGCACCCCTGCAAATGATGCTATGGGTTCCTTTCTCTTTAGACAACTCCTGAATTTATGGTATGCAAATATGTCTCGCAGAATGGATTTAATGGATTTGTATTTTCTACTGGAAAGAGCAATGTTTGATAATCAAACGCACCATTAGGATGCACTACCACAGAATATTGGTGGATGTGGTTCAAATAAACACACTGTACATATCAGTGTTTGTAGACCCATTAGTAACCCCTGCCCCGCGCAACATGGGCTTCACTTTTAAATTGATTTATCTTTTACTTATACGTTGGGTTATATCCAGTGGTGTCATTGCAACAGTGGAAAGCACTTCTGCTAGCATAAGGCGGGCCCATCCCAATTTTCACTGAACCATTGTACCCAGTTATATCCCATATGGTTTCAGACGGGCCCTCAGCCCTCAGGAAGAGCTGGGGGGGGGGCTGCTTGCGGGGGGGGGGAATCAGTATTGATTGATTGATTATTGAATTTATTAAATGCCTCATAAAACAAATTTCTCTAGACGTGTTACAATTTAAAACAATTATAATAATTTAAAAAAAATGATAATATAGTTAAAATCGCTGGAAGAAACATTAACAATCTCAGATATGCAGATGATACCACTTCGATGGCTAAGGAGGAGCTGAGGAACCTCATGACAAAGGTGAAAGAAGAAAGTGCAAAAGCTGGGTTGCAGTTAAACCTCAAAAAAACCAAGATTATGGCAACCAGCTTGATTGACAACTGGCAAATAGAGGGAGAAAACGTGGAGGCAGTGACAGACTTTGTATGTCTAGGCGCAAAGATTACAGCAGATGCTGACTGCAGCCAGGAAATCAGAAGACGTTTACTTCTTGGGAGGAGAGTAATGACAAATCTTGATAAAATAGTGAAGAGCAGAGACATCACACTGACAACAAAGGTCCGCATAGTTAAAGCAATGGTATTCCCCGTAGTAACCTATGGCTGCGAGAGCTGGACCATAAGGAAGGCTGAGCGAAGGAAGATAGATGCTTTTGAACTGTGGTGCTGGAGGAAAATTCCGAGAGTGCCTTGGACTGCAAGAAGATCAAACCAGTCCATACTCGAGGAAATAAAGCCAGACTGCTCACTTGGGGGAATGATATTAAAGGCAAAACTGAAGTACTTTAGCCACATAATAAGAAGACAGGATACCCTGGAGAAGATGCTGATGCTGGGTAAAGTGGAAGGCAAAAGGAAGAGGGGCTGACCAAGGGCAAGATGGATGGATCATATTCTGGAGGTGATGGACTCAACCTTGGGGGAGCTGGGGGTGGCAACGGCCCACAGGAAGCTCTGGCGTGGGCTGGTCCATGAAGTCACGAAGAGTCGGAAGCGACTGAACGAATAAACAACAAAAAACAAATTTCTCTAGACATGTTACAATTTAAAACAATAATAATAATTTTAAAAAATGATAATATATTCCAATAAAATCTACAATATAAAACTAATAAACATGCCAACACAACATGAAATATAATACCAGGTATAAGAGGAACTAAAATACTAAAGTGTTTAAATACTCTAAAACAAGTCTTTAAAAACCCGGGAGAACAGGATAATCTACACCTGGCACCAAAAAGTTAATAGTGTGTGTGCTAAGCAAGCTTCCCTTGCAAGAGCAAAACTTGGGTAAATTTTATCTGTACTGTATCTGACTAGGTCTGGCCTTCTCTCTCTCTCTCTGAATGTTTCTCTTTTAACCATTCTCTCACCTTTTGTTTTTTTATAACACTGTGTGGCTGCAACTTACCATAGGTCATATCTTGATCCTGCTGTGGGTTGCTATCCATCAGAAAAAGACAAATTTTATATCAAACTTTGGCACTTCTTGTCACTGGAGCAACCCCCCCTCCCCCCAGCTCAGCCAGTGGGCTGGTCTGCACATACTGCAGAATGGCGTGGTTGGGTTCTGAGAAGGAAGAATGGACTGTACCACTTAAGAATGTAAGAAGAGCCATGCTGGATCAGCCTAAGGGTCCATCTAGTTCAGCATTCTGTTCACACAGTGGCCAACCAGCTGCCCATGGGAACCGCACAAGCAGGATGTGAGTGCAAGATCACGCTCCTGCCCACGTTCCCCAGCAGCTGGTGTACAGAGGCTTACAGCCTCCAATACTGGAGGTAGCATATAGCCATCCTGATTAGTAGCCATTAATTGCTTTGCTTTATGTTCCATGAATTTGTCTACCCCCTTCAAAGCTGTCCAAGTTGGTGGCCATCGCTACATCTTGTGGCAGTGACTTCAATAATTTAAATATGCGCTTTGTGAAGAAGGATTTCTTTTTATCTCTCCAGAGTCTCCCAACATTCAGTTTCATTGGATGATGTTCTAGTATTATGAGAGCCCATCCACTTTCTCCACAGCATGCATAATTTTATACACCTGTATCGTGTCCCTCCCCGCCGTCCTTTCTCAACTCCTTTGTCAGCTAAGCACATCAGATTGCAGGGGATAAATAACAGTTTATGTTTCCTTATGTGAAAATACCCTGCAACTAGAAAGCTAGCACTACAGGGAGTGGTCTGGTTTAGAATCTTTCCCCTGAGTTGCTAGTTTTTTACATGCAGGGAATATTTTAAATTAAAAAAATTCAGCCCCACCGGCAGTCTGAAGTGGGAATGTCAATTCAACTTCCTCAGAACGTTACCACCTCATTTTTCTGCATATGTAGATTAATTTTTTTGTCACTATCTAGTCTTGAGTGACGGGGTGGGAGGGGTGGAATTGAGGGGGGGGATGGCATGAGTGCCATTTTTCTTGGTAGAAAGGCAGGGTACAAATTAAAACAAATGAATCAATCAATAAAACAGACTTTTCATGATTCTCAATATAGTGATCATACAGACTCTGAACATCCAAAAAGCCACCTATGGAGGTAGCCCAAAGGATTTTTTTTACTGGACATAACTATGCCCATCCTAACTCTTCCTAGTTGTCTGAGAGCCTAACTACACGTTATGTAGAATGAGCTGCGTAATGTTTGAGGAAGATCCATTCCTGGCTCCAGGCCAGGATTTCAGAATGCCCTGGGTTAATCATTTCCGGAGGTGTAACCATGTTTATTTATTGCCGCAAAAACACCACAGAGTCTTGTGGCACCTTAAAGACTAGCCAAGTTATTATGGCGTAACGTTTCATGGACTACAGTCCACTTCATCAGGTGCATGGTTAGTCTTAGTTGGCTGGTGTATATACACATGGTGGAGAGAGGGAATTGTAAACAGTAAGGTCAGAGGGAATCAAAATGCCATGTTGGCTAAGAATGATGGGAGTTGCAGTTCAACACATCTGGAGGGCACCAGGTTGGGAAGGCTGTTCTGTGTCCGTGTAGCAAGCCCAGAGGTGGGCAACATGTGGCCCCCAAATGTTGGACTATAGCTCTCATCATGCCTCTCACCAGAGCTGATGGGATTTACTGCCCAACAACATCTGGACGGCCAGAAGTTGCCCATCCCTGATCCAGCCCGATATTGTCTCTGACTGGCAGTGGCTCTGTAGGGTCTTAGGCAGGATTCTCTCCTATCACCCCTTTAAATGGAGATATCAGGGACTGAACCTAAGATCTTCTCCATGCAAAGCATATGCTCCATGCCTGAGCTATGCACCTTCCCACAATAATACTAACGTACAATAAGAAAACAGTGGTTCATTCATGCTGCTTTTGTCTTACGAAATCTTCACATATTCTAGGAAACGTTTCTGCATAATCACAAAATTATATTTCTGGATAAGAAATATAATTTTAGTTCACTTGTATCCCCCCCCCCCCCGCCACCTTTCTGCTTCATTTAAAAATTTGCTCAAAATACCATGATGGACAGAAAAAGCCATAAAAGAAGTTTTCTCCAGGAGGATCCCTCCTCCTAACCATCAGTTTCCTGTTTGTTTATACCTGCATTTCTCATGTAGCTTGGTTAGGTAGTTTATGTATTTATCTATTTCTGTGTTTATGAATGGTAAGTAATACATAGAGGGAGCAATTTTTGGGATTCCTGGATCCGAGGTCAGAGACAGTGCTCCGACCTTGGACCCAGGAGTCTGAGCTCCCCCGCCCCTCTCAGCCGGCATGAAGAGAACCGCACTGGTTGCCTCTCCAAGGTTGCAAAAGTGACCTCAGAAAGGAGGGAAAGGGGGCAGTTCTGTGGGTGGGAAGAGGAGGCCAGCTTACAAAGAATGCTCCAGCCTCCCCAGCCTCCTTCTCTCCTGCTCCACAGACCCCCAGCTAGATGAGTGTAAAAGTCCATCTAGCAAAAAAGCAGAGCAGGAGGAGTGTGGAGGTGAAGATCACCTCTGCGCTCCTCCCACTCAGCATAGGATGCCCATCAGCCTCCATATTTGGAGGCTGACGAGCATCCCTAAGTGCAGAATCTTATGTGTATTTAGACAAAAAAAGGCCTACAGCTCCCAGGATGCCCCAGCCAGCATGATGGGCATCCTATGCAGAGCGGGAGGAGCGTGGAGACGATCTTCGCCTCTGCGCTTCTCCCGCTCTGCATTTTTGCTGGATGGGCTTTTTCACCCATCCAGCTGGGGTCTGTAGACCAAGGGGGAAGGAGGCTGGGGAGGCCAGGGGATTCTTGGTAAGCCTGCCTCCCTTCCCTGCCCATAGAACCGCTGGGTGGGGCATGCTGGGAGTTGTAGGGCTTTTTTCTGTCTAAACAAACATAGGATTGCACCCTAAGAAAGTGATATATAACTAATAACAATGTTTATACACACACCCACACATATATATGGCAATATCCAATGTTGCACAAATGGATCTCAAGCTTGTGCAAAGGATCTTTCCCTCTCTCTCCTCCTTCCTGTATCCCCCCCAAAAGCCACTTCGGAAGATTGGGAGACCTACTGAACATAGTGGGCTATGTCTTACGGGGGTGCAGTGGGAGGGGGTAACGCCAGTGGTGCAGCTAGGTAATTTTAGACCCTGGACCTACAGGGGACCCCCTTTAGATGGCCATGGGTATTTCTTCAGTTGTGAAGCTCAAAACTAACTTTGCTGTTCCCCTCCTCTGCCACAGCACAAACCATTCCATGCTTTCCATCTGCTTCTACATCCATGTTATGTTAAGAGCAAACAAAAAGCAGACAAACACAAGTTCGGTTTGCCAACCTGACAAACCAGAAATACCCTGAGCATGTGCAATTTCACATTTCAAATTCACGTAAATCATAGCACCGTCATGGCAACAGGACTCAGATGCGTTTTGCTTCTGCTGTCCTGAGGCTTAAACACATTGACTGGGGAATAAGCATTATTTTTATGTTGTTGTTTTTTGTAGATAAGGATAATATACTTTAAAAAACCTAAAATAACAAAATGAGCAACTGTAATCACGTACACGTCTGGCTGGCTGCCCCCAGCTATAAAATGGTTTTTAAAATAAGAAAGCTAGCAGCTAGCAATTTCAGCCCCAGTGGGCCCAGCATGCTCATGTAAGACCAAGTGCTGGTGCTGGGCCTGTTTGCTGCCGGCCCTTTCACCTGCTGTTTCCTGGGGAACCCGGGCCCATGTGGCTCTGAACCTCAGCCCTGAGGCCCAGTCCTGGGCATCGTCCAAGATCGGCCGGAGAAATCTTGCACTGCTTGCACAAAGTTCCTGATTCAGGTAATTCCCTCTTCCTACTGCTGCCCTGTAAGACACAGCCCACCAGGTTAGGTCAGTCCCTCTGACCCTCTAGAGCAGGGCTCCCCAACCTTTTTGGACCTGTGGGCACATTTGGGAATTTGAAAAAGTGCTGTGGGCACCACCACAAAATACCTAACCAGTGGTTTGCCACTTTAGTTTCTACCTGTCGCATCTATGGATCTTAGGCTGCAGCTTATTCGGTTAAAAAAAAAGTGTCTATTGGACACTGCAACGTCTCTTTAATAAGGGGTTGTCTAATTTGGCTAATTGCTGGCAGTGCAATACAGCTAATGCTTCTTTTAAACGTATGTTTTGGCAGTGGTAGTTGCTTCATTATGGGGAGGTTATTACACAGATGAATTCTGTACTGGAACAGTCTTTAATATTCACTGACGTACACACTCTTTTAAATTATTTACCTGCTTCATGGAAATTAACAAATGGTCAGCGTAAATGGATTCTTCATGCCCATTTAACAGCCAAAAGACTCATATTACAACATTGGAAGGATAAACACTCATTACCTATAATGCAATGGATTGAGGACCATACAATGATTTCAATAGATGCCATCTTCAAATGGAGATTTATTTGGATATGAAGCCTATGTATAAATTCTAGAAAGTTGTATGTATTTCATATGCGTTCATTGCTATGGATGTATGCAAATTCATGTGATTATATTTTAAAAGTTTTGCGTGTGCCTGCAAGTGCCATTGTGCAGACCCCTTCACAGGTGCCACTGGAGGTGCTGCGTTGGGACCCCTGCTCTGTAGAGGCATTTGGAGGGGGATAGAGGGGGCTGCAGAGGAGAAGAGAGGAACGGAAAGATCTGTTGCACAAACCGCCTTCCTCTTGTGCAACAGTGGATTTCACCAATATATCCTTAGACTGTAATCCTGTACACCAGCTTTCACCAACCTGGTACCCTCTGTATGTTTCAGACCACAGCTTCCATCATCCATCATGTTGGCTGGGGCTGGTAGGAACTGTAGCCCAAAACATCTGACCACCAGGTTGGAGAAGGGTTGCTATATGCAGTTGCCTGGGAGTATATCCCATTGAACTCAATAAGATTTACTTTGGAGTAGCCATGCATAGGATTGCACTGTTCTTTTATAAAGCTGCATAGATCGATTCATTAATCTGTTAGATTAAGCAATTAAAACCTTTTGATGTACTGAAAAGATGCCCTGAGTACTGTTTGAAAAATATGGTAACCCCATTTAAATATTTATAGAAGTAAGCATCATCTTAAAAGAGGCACCCTTTCCCCACAGGTAAGATAGAATGCCTCTTCAGAGCTGGTGCCTGCTATGACACGTGTGCATCATCTAAAAACAAAGAAAGCATGCTTTTTGCTTCAGAACAGCTGTTTTACTTGTATGGAAATTAGCCTGCAACATTAAATACACTTACTAGAATGCAAGCCCCATTGAACACAGTAAGGTTTACTTCTCAGTAAACATGCTTAGTACTTAGGCATGCTTGAGGAATGTGATCTTTGTGAATTCTGAACTAACCTCATCTGATCTGCACCCCCTGGACTAATGTGCAGATTGGAAGGTAATTATCCTTAGGAGTTCACATTTCTCCGAATTTTGTACTGCATTGCCCAGTTTTTTTTAAAAAGTACCAAAATATGTTTTAGAATGTGTATTTTAAGATGAAATACATTAAGGCTGCAATCCTATGTACATGTGCCTGGGAGTAAAGCCTATTGAACTCAATGGGGCTTACTTCTGAGTAGACATGTATCGGATTGCCGTGTAAAGCACATTTACCTAAAAGTGAGTCCCACAGAATACAGAGGACCTTACTTCTGAGTTTACATGCTTTGGATCACACTGTATCAGTGCAATCTTTATATATCTACTCAGAAGTAAACACACTGCCTTCAATTAGACTTTGCCAAGTAAGTGTATGTAGGATTGTTCAGTTGTTAGATAAAATAAGTTTATTTTACGTATTTTGTGAGAAAAATATGTCAAAAATTCTTATTTAAATATAAATTGTACAGATTTTTTTTAAAAATTGCACATTAATGTGGAACTGGAACAGATTTATGAATAAACACATGCAAAATTGACATGGACTCAAATCAGTGAATTTGTCCATCCTTAGTAGGACTGTACTGTTAACTGATTAACTGATTAACTGATTGACTCAAACTCATACAACTGACTGACACAATTTCTTTAATCAAATGATAGATCTAATTATTTTGCTCAACCATTTGTTCCCTACGGTTTTTTTTTTCTTCTAGTGAGTATATTCCATCACCTAGGTCCTGTTTGCTTGCGTATCCATTTAGGTTTTTTTTTTAAACACCTACTGAATAAGCAACTACCAGTATCTTCCATCTTTTAACTGCCTGGTAATTAAGTTGATATTGCTTTAAAGGTTCAGCTACTGGGAGGTATAGAAATTAGATAAATAAATAAATAAATAAATAAATACAATATATCCATTTTTAATTTTTGAAGTAAGGAAACAGTTGTTGATCCGGGAAATCATCAAACAAATCCAGAATATATTTGTAACCAGTGGTGCCACTCCAATGCATCACTGGAGTACACACATTTAGCTCCCATACAAGTGGACTTCCTCTTTCATCTCCATGGAAGAGGCTGGTCCACAAACACATCCCTTTAAGAAGGAGCTCCATATGTCTGGGGCTGTTTTAGCTTCTCCATATTCCATGACAGGGTCCTATCACTGAGGTGCAACTTGGAAGAGGGCACTGTGGCCCCAGGGCAGAATACATGCTCTTCATGTATGAGGCTGTGGATTCTAATGCCCAGCAACTCCAGTGTAAGTATCTCACGTGGCGAGACTGGGAGAGACCCATGCATGAGGCTGTGGAGCAGTCCCAGCCCAAAACATTTTGCTGCCTGATGTGAAGAACAAGATGGCGCCCCCTCCCATGTAGAAAATCCAGCTGGACTGATAGTTCATTCTTTCTTCAACACTGGCAATGCGACAGTATCCTTCACCACACCTGAAGGAAGCAGGCTAGCCTAGGAGGTGCAGGGCAAACTCTGTGGCACACCGCACTCTTTCCTCCAACACCTTGCTGCCACCGCCCAGTTTCTGCTGCCTAAGGTGACCTGCTCACTCTGCCTAATGATAAGGCCAGCCCTACTCTGGAGAAAGAAGCTGTCCGGACAGTTCAGTTTGATCAAGGGAGGGAGCAATCCTATGGCCGCTAGACAGCAGCTACACAGCCATAAGATATGCTGTTTTCCGGGAACCTACCTTGCAGCCCATGCTCTGAGGTCAGTTCCTGGAAAACTGACCTCCCTCCATGTCCGTGCTGCCTCAGAGGCAGCACGGAGAAGCCCCGTCCTCCGCGCTCAGAAGAGGAGCGTGGAGCGGCTGAAAAGGGGCGGGGCTGTGGGCGTTCTGGGGCAGGGAGAGCGGATCTGCCTGTACGACACATCATATGTGTCATACAGCAGCCTCCTCTCCCGCTAGGCCGCTCCGTGGCTAGACAGCTGTCTAGCAGAAAAAGCAGGGCAGGAGAGGTGCGGAGGGAACGATCCCCCCTGTGCTTCTCCTGCCTTGCTTTGGATAGGCGGTCGCCTCTGAGTTTGGAGGCGGCCACCTATCTAGATAGGATTATGCCCTTAATCTTCTAAACCAGTCTTCCCCCACCTGGTACCCTCTGGATGTTTTGGATCAGCACCCTTCAGCCCCAGCCAGTATGGCCAATGGTTAGGAATGCTGGGACATGGTCCAAAATATCTGGAAGGCACCAGATTGGGGGAGACTATTCTAAACAAGACAACGATATTTGAAAATGGTAAACCATGGTGCAATCAGATTAATGCCAGACACCCAGGCCATATAGGAAGACCTCACATTGTTGTTCTTGCCAACGCCAGTGTTGCCTCAGTTTCCAGGAGGGAGGGACACTGGGGTGAAGAGTTCTAATCAAACGCGTTTGGAGAGTGACAGGTTGGGGAAGACTGAATTAACCCACCACCAACAGTTGTTTTAGAAAGCAGATATGCCCATGTTCCATTACACATGAAGCCTATTGATACAGATATAGATACAGGTATTTGTGGCACAGGAGAAACGGACGATCTTGTACATTATCTTTTAAAAATGCCTCCATTCACATATCAGTCAGAAAGAAATTTGTTCCCCAGCGGCTCCTGGTTACATAAACCTGTTCAGATCTACAAAAATATCGATTCTTTTTCTTAGATAACAGATTTTGAGACACATTACTCAAGTCAGCAGCTTATGCTTTAGCATTATCTAACTCATTTGCTGTTTTTATTGATTCTTGTGTTGTGAATTGATACCTACCATAATTGCTGTTAACTAATTGTGGTTGACCCACCATCTGTAAGAGATGGATTTTGTTGCCCATCATTTTATGTATTGTATTTTCTGCATATTTGGCTAGTATGGAAATAAAAATGAACTGAACTGATTTGAACATTACTGCAGCAGTCCAGGAAAGGAGCCGCATTGAACATAGGAAGTGGCCTTATACTGAGTCAGATCATCGGTCCATCTAGCCTAGTACTGTTGATATGAACTGGAAGTGGCTCTCCAGGGTTTCAGACAGGAGCTTTTCCAGCCCTACCGAGAGTGGCAGGTCCCTCTTGTATGCCACTATTCTACAATTATGTCTGAAGCTTTCTCAAAAGTTGTCTTCTGAGCAGTACATGCTTTTTACAGGGCAGTTCTGGTTTCTTAGATGAAGTCTGAAACAACCACTGTTTGGGTTTCCATCATGATCATATTTGGGACCTTCTCATTCTCTGCCACCAAGCCATGGCCCCTTTCTTTTGCAGCTGATTGCAGCAGCTTCAGTGCTACAAATTTAATTTGAGGAAGCCTCCAGAGAACAATTTTGGACATTATGTAGAATGAGGTGGTAGAATTCTGGACTGTACCACTTCAGACCGCGTGCGTGCGTGTGTCATATTGTAGCTGGCGCCCAATATTTAAAAAGTGCTAATAGTAAACTAGTGCATATGTAAATCCTTTCTCTCTAATATTCTAGTTTACTACATGTAGGGAACTTTTGACCTAAGAAAGCGCATTGAAAAAATATTACACACAGACAGCCATCTAAACTCTGCAATGATATTGCCTAGAAGAATCCCACTACATCAAACTACCTCACCTCTCTCCGTATCATCCGTAGAATAACTCAGAGTACAGAGAGAGAAATGCTCTCTGCACATGTTCAGAAGTATTGTAGGGTTATTTCATATGATTTAAGGCTGGCCCTGACACTGAAAGCAAGTTCAAGGCTTGAGCCTCGGACAAATTGTACTTCATCTTTAGCAAGTTAGGGCTTGGTGGGCCTATATGCCAGGGGTGTTAAATCCCAGGTCCATGGGCCAGTGCTGGCCATCCTGGGGTTCCAGTTTGGCCCTCTGGAGTTCCCCAAGAAGGCCACGGCCCCTTCCCCTGGCCCCAGCACATCTCCCCCGACCACCGCTGGTTTGGTGGTTTCCTGACTTTTGCATATCCTTGCCCTTTCCCCCCCACCCATTCTAAAAGGCTGAAATTCCTGTCCAAAGGCTTAGTTACTGGCCGTAAGAGCTTTAAACTAAAATAGGTTGGTATTTTTGGTATTTTGGCCCTGGGTTTTTTAGCTTCGGCCGCATTCCACCACTGGAATGAGGCCCATAAAACTGAATTTGGCCCTTGGGCTGAAAGGGGTTTAACACTCCCCTGATTGTGGATCCTTAGGGCACCAAAACAGTACCATCCACTCACAAGAGGGAGGTATCAGCAGGCTTGGGGGAACCTCACAGTTTGCAGAAGTACAAAAAAATCTTTAGAAAAAAACCCTAGGGATGGGGACCAAAACAGCCCAATGAGGACTACAGGACTAAGCATGCTCAGTGAGCATGGAATGCTGACTTACACTGGGGAGGGGGGAGCAGAAAAATGGGGAGAGGGAATGGAATGGAGCATGTCGGAAAAGGACATGGCTGACTGGAACCCTGAGGAAGAGTATTCCACACTGCAACATTTTGTTGCAGGTCCCTCTTGTATGCCACTATTCTACAATTATGTCTGAAGCCTTCTCAAAAGTTGTCTTCTGAGCAGTACATGCTTTTTACAGGGCAGTTCTGGTTTCTTAGATGGTCTGAAACAACCACTGTTTGGGTTTCCATCATGAATTTCTTTATTAATATCCATGTGCAATGAATGATAATTTATTACAAAGAATGGGAGGACTAGTGTCTGCCCCAAGGTGCTTACAATCTAGAGGGCACAATCTAGAAGAGACAGCAGATGAAGGGAAGAGAAACTGAAGGGAGGAAATGGGGAAAATGTGTGATCATGGTAGTTGCACATAATTAGTTTTAGTTACAGGAGGATATGGTGACTAGAGGGTTGTGCCAAAGGTGACATGGTAAAGAAAGACTAGATTACTTTTCTTCTTCTGTTTCAGAAAACAATTTTTGAGCACCTCTACCATGTGTATTTTGTCCCCTGAAGATGCTAGCAAGGTAAGCTAACTCCACTGGGTACATTAATTTGATGGGAGCCAATTTGATCCTGGGAACAATCTGGTCCAGTGCTCTGGAGGATCCTGACCAACTATGATACTCCTTTGGTCATTGGGATCACTCATTGACCTGGTTCAAACAACATGACAACCCACAGTGGGTTTTCAGCCTTGTTTGTTTCAGGTTGGCTTAATGAGATATCCGAACCTGGCATGGTTTCCTCAGCGTGGTTTGTTAACCACGCACAAGCCACCTTGAGAACCCATGGCTTGTTGCTAGGTCATTCAGGATGGCTTGTTTTCAGAGTGACGTGTTGTGATGTGTGAACCCGACATGATGGCTTGTGGGTAGCTTGTTGGAAAGGGCTACAGAGCTGCCTAGCAAGAGCAGTGAAAAACCTGGTTGCCTCTTGCTAACAGTATCCCCTTTACATTATCTCTTGAAATTACACTAGTCAATTTACTCTGCCACTTTGTCACCTCCCTAGACAGAGACACATTTTTTCACCTTTGGGGGGATTGTGCAAATTTAACTTCTTCTTTTTTTAACCTTCAGGGGATTTGCACATATTTAACATTATTTTCCCTACTTTGGGGAAGATTTGTGCATATTTAACTAAAAAAAAAACCTTGGGGGCAGATTTGTGCAAATTCACAGTAACTTCTGCGCTTATTCTCAGTAGTTACTGTGCTTTAGCGAATTTGTGCAAATATCCCTAAAGGTGAAAAAAGAAATAACGCCAAATATGCGCAAATCTCCCTGAAGGTGGGAAAAAATAATATTAAATATGCGCAAATCTCCCTGAAGGTGAAAATAAATTCTACAAAATAAACTCTACACCGCAAATCTCCCCAAAGGTGAAAAAAGAAATAATGCCAAATATGCGCAAATCTCCCTGAAGGTGGGAAAAAATAATATTAAATATGCACAAATCTCCCTGAAGGTGAAAATAAATTCTACAAAATAAACTCTACACCGCTATTGGTTGCATTTGCAGAGTAGGCTGCTGAGGTTGTGCTTCAAAGGTCCATGGGATGTGTGCCAGGAGCAGGCGGGAGGACTAAGGGGGAAACAGGCCACAGCAAGCTGCAGAGCATGTGATTGTATATCAGGAGTAACATGGGTTAGTAAGTGAACAACCAAACCACTGTAGCATATTTTTAGGGTGGTTTATTGGTTCCTTTAAAAAGATTTTATTAGCTTTCCATAACAAGATTCAACAAACCAACAGAAATAAATAAATTAAAACACACATTGGAATTAAATCTAATTATTGACAGAAAATAGTACATTTAACATATGTGTATATTTTTCTTTTTACTTTATAAACCAAGATATCGGTGGAATTCATAGGCTGCTTGGCGGTTTTCTTTATAATTCTTCACCATAACAAATTAAATTTAGTCTCTCTTCCATTTTCTGAGGAAGGGCTTTGACAAATACTGCTCTGTGTGTGTGTCCCTGATTAGTATCTAAAATAAAATCCTGCCATATTTTATAAAATTCAGATGTTCTGATTTTGCCTTTGGCTGGTTTCAGTTGGTATGTCAATTTTTCTGCCATGGCTATTTGCCACAGTTCCATATACCAAGATTTCAATGTTAGAAGTTCTGCAGTTTTCCAACTTTTAGCTATGACTCTTTGGGCTGCCATCAGCATGAATGCAATTAAGTCCTTAGATGTCACTTTTGCATTTTGTCCTTCTCATATTATTAATAGGGTCAATGCTGATATAACAGCATGGTTTGATGTGTGATATCTGCCATTTCTGAGAATGTGGTGGTTTATTGTGTCACATGAACCGGCCCAGAATCTCTCAGGTTAACCACCTCACAGAGTTGGTGTGCGGATAAAGGGAGGTATTGATTTATGAACGCCACACAAAGATAATTTATATACCATATATAAATGTGAGAATAAATAAAAGGAAGCACTACCTGAAATTAAGGGGTCTCATGGCATTATGAACTCATGTAGTTTCAGAGCCCGTCCAGGTGTTTCAGCCAAATTTGAAGGACCATTGTCTCCTGTTTGAACCGGGCCATGGACTGAGCTCATTGGTCAAGACTCTGCTCCAGGTGGCCTGATCTTTGGAGGCTGGAGAGAGCAAGGGCTGGCCCAAGACATTTTGTTGCCTGAGGCAAAGGACAAGGTGGCACCCCTCTCCTACTCCATATGCTGGAATGCAGCCCCAAGAGCTTCTCCAAAATTGTATTCAATTCTCAGACTGAAAGAGCCAGCTTAGAGGATGCATGGGAGGTCACATGACACACAGAACTCTGTCCTCCAGCACTTCACCGCCACTCCCCATCTCGCAGCATCTGCCACCTGAGGCAGCTGCCTCACCCTGCCTAAGGATAGGGCTGGCCCACTAGGGCTGTCTCTGTTATGGTCCCCCAATATGGAAAGTCTTCTTCAAACACATTAGACTCCTGACGGCTTTATTATATGCTATGTATCAGGTGAAAGCTGTCCTTTTCTCCCAAACAAGTTTTCCTCACTTCTCATCTGTTATGTCATACTGCTTTTAACTGTGGTAACAGCATCTGTTGCTGTATTTGCATATTTTCAGTCCTGGTTCCAGGTGGGCCCATCTTCCCCAAGAGAGTGCCCCCCTTGCCACTGCCCACTCACTTGCTCCATCCTTCTGGACCACCCAGAGAGGGCAGATGATCAGACAGCAACAACAAGGAGGAGGAGGAGGAGGAGGAGGAAGGTCAATCTGGACAAGGGGGAGGAGGGCCAGCTTGGACAAGGGGGAGGAGGAGGAAGGCCAGCCTGTTAGCAGTGTGGGCCCCTGATGAGACATGGGCCTCAGTTTCCTGAAAATGCTGATTGATGCCAGCTCTACTTGTTTTATTTTTGTGTTGTTTTTAATTCTTGTATTTGAGCATTCTTGGAGGCCAGTGGTGGAAAGGTGTGAGAAACACTTGAAAAAACAAACAGATATTTCCAATTTGACCAAAAAGATCTCAGAACGTAGCCATGTGAACAGGAAGAATAAGGATATCTGATCAGGGCAAAGGCTGGCAGACCTCAGGCTTGATCGATCTACTTCGCTTTTTTACTAGAACCTTGAGATCCACCAACCACAGCCAGATGCAATATGGTGGCTTGGGAGTGGAGGTGTGCTTCTGAACACATAGGATTAAGGACTCAAGTGCCTCTGAGCATATGCTCAGCTCAAGAACTTGTTTTTATTACCAGAATTGAGTTCACATTACTTTCACACTCAAAGATTCCCTCCACCTCACCTTTCAACAATGGCTGCTGCCCTAGATTTTGTTTCCTAACTAGGTGTTGCTCCAAAATGCTTCCCTAAAATTATGCCTCATTGAATAATTTGGTTCCGACTCATTAACCATGCAGAACTTATTAAGTGTAGCAGTATTGCCTTTATATTTTGTCTAGGCTGATTCAAGAAGAAGGGTTGAAGTTTTGCTTTGAAACCATCATTTCTGAGCAACCTTGACTACATATGCAAGGGAAATCTGTAGAACATCATGTACTAGGGGTTGCCAGGAACTACAAAGCTTTCTCTTTTTCTCTCTGACTTAAGAATTGTGATGACTAAGGCACCATAATCAATGTATTTGAGATTGCAAAGTAATTCCGCTGAAGGGAAGCGTCAAAGTTATTAGGAAAGCAATGTGGGTGTTTTTGCTGGGTCAAAGAGAACATAGTCTCAATTTAGCCCAGTGTATTTGTTGTGGGTCAGTTGAATGTGTTGTTTTGGTCTCTTGCATAAAAATTAATGGAAAATTGTTATGGAAAGAGGAGAAACAACCAGAGATGTCTATACCTTTAAGGACAATTTCTGATATTACATTTCGCTGCTACTTAGGTTTTGAAAATTAATCAAGCTGACAGAAAACAACCAAAGGTTACAGATTGGCAAACCTCCTCCCCCAAAATACCACAGAATAATCCGTTGTTACCCCCACTTGCTTGGGATACTCATGTCTATACATATCTGAAACCTACTTCTATAGGAGACGGGAATGGGGGGATTACTCTAGTGCTAAGGGAACCTCTTCCCTCTGCAGCTTTGCCGGTGGACAGACTGCTATCAGTCTGACAAAGGTGGCCCATAAATTAGCATGTTTTACCATAAACACAGGAGCACAGTGTGAGCAATGTTAGTAACTTTGGTCCAGGTAGCTCTCGAAAGGTACCCAGGAAGGAGTAACAGAGATGAAGCCAGAACTTTTCCCAAGGGGGTGTAGGTGTGGGTGTATGGATAAAGCAGAATAAGGCGCAAATTGCAAGTCAAATTACTGAAGGCTTGTCCAGGAGGGGAGAGAGAGGAGGCAGCAGTAACCAGAGGCAGCTGCATGGTGATGTTTCAGTATTTGGGGAGGAACGAGGGGCTGTGTTGGAAGGTGGGAAGCTGAAAGGGAGACAGGGGTCAGAATGAAGGAGGGAGCGAGAGATTATATCTGTCCTTCCTCTTGGTGCCGGGTCCAGGATTTTGAGGGGCATTGTGCAAGACCCTCAATATGCCCCCTCCCGCAATATGCCCCCTACCTTCTCACTGCCTTTGTCACCAGCTGCTATTGTTCCACATCCTCTCTCTCATCATTGTTACCACTTGCTTGCTTGATAGGCAGAGAGCTAATCAGCAAGTAGGCAGTGGCATCTGCTGCTCCTCATTGGCTGGGCCAGAGCGAGAGGCAGTGAATAAGCAGATTGCAGTGGTGAAAAGGAAGAGCAGCTCCAGGGGTCTCCTGTCAATGGACCCCTGCTGGGGTGTGGGCCCTTGGCTGGTGCCCAACCATACCTATCCTTCACGCCAGCCCCGCTCCCTGTCAGGATATGTCAAGAGCATGGGGCTTTGTGTTTGTTTGTTTTTTGAGGTTTGCAGCATCTAGATAAATCCAAAGCAGGAATGAGAGCTGGCACCCAGGAGCCATGGCTTTATTGGGCCGGATTGAAAAAGCAATAAAAGCAATAAAAATGCCCTCAATAAAACAACCGAAATCCAGTCCACAAAAATAAAACATACAACTACAGCCATCAGTCTAAAAATACAATTCAGGGGAAAGCCAACAAAAACATGTGGGTCTTTAGAGCTTCCATATGTCAACAATAAAAGCAGTAAATATAAAACGAAATTCAGCCAAGGCTTACAAAAGCCTGGGGAAAAGAATCAGCCTATGACTGGCATTGAAAAGATGTGAAGGTCATTGTCAGGTGTGCCTCCTTGGGAGCAGCATTCCAAACGGGATGCACCACGGCCAAAAACACCCTTGCTTTGGTAACCACCTTTCAGACCACAGAAGGCATCTGCAGGAGGGCCTCGGAAGATGATCTGGGTGTATGGGCAGCAGGGCCAGCCTTACTATTAGTTAGAGTGAGGCAGCCACCACAGGCAGCAGATGCAGTGGTGAGGTGGTGAAGGACATTGCTGTGAGTACCACAGTGGAGGATCCTTTTCCATGGCCAGTGTTGTAGTAAGTTTCAACTGCTGGTCTTATTGGCTTCTGTACAAGTAATTGAGGGGAGAGGGACCATCTTTTCCTTTGCCTCAGGCAGGAAAATGACTTGGGCCAGCCCTAATGGGCATGTTGACATGAGAGAAAACATTCCCTCAGGTATCTGGGTCCCAAATCATGTGGGGCTTTAATTACCTTGGCAATTAAACCAAAATTAAACCAAAAGAGCAATGAACCAAAAGCCAATGAAGCTGTTTAGGGACTGGTGAGATATGTTCCCATTGACTGAGCCCAGTTAGTAACCAAGGAGATGTGTTTCTGTCTAACAGACATTTCAAAGGCAGCTCCTGGGCTGGCCCTACCATTAGGCAGAGTGGGACAGCTACCTCAAGTGGCAGATACTTGGGGGCAGGGAGTGGGCAGGGAGTAGTGTTGAAGGACAGAGCTGTGTGCGCTACTGGACCTGGCCTGCGCCATCTAAGTTAGCCAGCTGCCCTCAGGTGTGGAGGAGGAGCATAGGAGACCGACTTAGGTGAGTCTTTGGAAGAAGTTGATCGGCAGTGTAGTTGGACTTCCTTTTGGGAGACTATGACTGTGTATAAACTTACTCAGCAAGTAAGGAATCCTAACTTTAAGAAAGATATTATGGCACCATTTATTTCCTGTGTTGAAGCTCTTCAAACTTTTTATCAAATTCCAACCAAGTACAGTTACCTATATTTTTTCTGACTCATACACACATACACATTAAATAACATACACCCATACACGCTCCTTTTACACGCTGTACACGTTTAATTTTTACTCTTTCATTAGGTATTGAGCTTCTCTTTAGGCCATTTTACTGTAGATGTTCCATAGGCATTATCAGTTACAGGCTAAGAATTATAATTAGTAAATTCCTTTGTTTCTTTAGTGATCTTGATTTATTATGTACGTTCTTCTTTTTGTTGCCTTTATTTTGTTTACTTTATTTCAAAATAAAATGAAATTGCATGAAAGAAAAGACAGGTATGGTGGAGGACACTATCCCATCCCTATCACTGAAGCATGATTCAACTGCCCGTCCGGTTGACTACAGTACCTTGTGCACAGAAGAGGGATGGCATCTCCTCCTCCAGCTCAGGCAACAGAATGTCTTGGGCCTGCCCTGCAGCCCTTTGTACAAAGCATTGCAGTCGTCTAATCATGGGCAGAATATCTTTGTCCAGCAGGTGTGCAGGTGGCATGCATGGGCACGTGTCGTTAATCCATTTGTGTCATGGAACAAGCAAGGCTGGCTTGAGACATTTTGGTTCCCATGGTGAAAATACCTGTCCCCAACTAAACAACATTGGTTAGAGTTCACTGCAGGCTTGGGGAACGTTTGGCATCTGCCTTATGGGGATCCCCATCTACGTCCCAGCTCCTTCCCCAGGCCCTGCTGGACTGAGTCACTCAGCAACACTCAGCTGAAGAGCTTTCCCCTTTCCCAGTGCTCAGCAGGGGAAAGCTCTTCTCCCCAGTCAGCTGCTGATCAGAGATAAGACTTAAGAGTTTTTCCCTGCCAGGGAGAGGGGCTGGGGAAGAAGCTGCTGAGTGATTCAGTCCTGCTTACTTCCGAGGCTTGCCCTCCTTACTTTTGAGTAGACATGCAGTGGTTTGCCCCGCTTCTGTGTGCTTATTCTTACTTCTGAGTAGACATGCAGACGGTTGGTATTTGGGGTGCTATTTGAAAGTGCTGCTGAGTGATTCAGTCCTGCTTACTTCCGAGGCTTGCCCTCCTTACTTTTGAGTAGACATGCAGTGGTTTGCCCCGCTTCTGTGTGCTTATTCTTACTTCTGAGTAGACATGCAGACGGTTGGTATTTGGGGTGCTATTTGAAAGTGCTGCTGAGTGATTCAGTCCTGCTTACTTCCGAGGCTTGCCCTCCTTACTTTTGAGTAGACATGCAGTGGTTTGCCCCGCTTCTGTGTGCTTATTCTTACTTCTGAGTAGACATGCAGACGGTTGGTATTTGGGGTGCTATTTGAAAGTGCTGCTGAGTGATTCAGTCCTGCTTACTTCCGAGGCTTGCCCTCCTTACTTTTGAGTAGACATGCAGTGGTTTGCCCCGCTTCTGTGTGCTTATTCTTACTTCTGAGTAGACATGCAGACGGTTGGTATTTGGGGTGCTATTTGAAAGTGCTGCTGAGTGATTCAGTCCTGCTTACTTCCGAGGCTTGCCCTCCTTACTTTTGAGTAGACATGCAGTGGTTTGCCCCGCTTCTGTGTGCTTATTCTTACTTCTGAGTAGACATGCAGACGGTTGGTATTTGGGGTGCTATTTGAAAGTGCTGCTGAGTGATTCAGTCCTGCTTACTTCCGAGGCTTGCCCTCCTTACTTTTGAGTAGACATGCAGTGGTTTGCCCCGCTTCTGTGTGCTTATTCTTACTTCTGAGTAGACATGCAGACGGTTGGTATTTGGGGTGCTATTTGAAAGTGCTGCTGAGTGATTCAGTCCTGCTTACTTCCGAGGCTTGCCCTCCTTACTTTTGAGTAGACATGCAGTGGTTTGCCCCGCTTCTGTGTGCTTATTCTTACTTCTGAGTAGACATGCAGACGGTTGGTATTTGGGGTGCTATTTGAAAGTGCTGCTGAGTGATTCAGTCCTGCTTACTTCCGAGGCTTGCCCTCCTTACTTTTGAGTAGACATGCAGTGGTTTGCCCCGCTTCTGTGTGCTTATTCTTACTTCTGAGTAGACATGCAGACGGTTGGTATTTGGGGTGCTATTTGAAAGTGCTGCTGAGTGATTCAGTCCTGCTTACTTCCGAGGCTTGCCCTCCTTACTTTTGAGTAGACATGCAGTGGTTTGCCCCGCTTCTGTGTGCTTATTCTTACTTCTGAGTAGACATGCAGACGGTTGGTATTTGGGGTGCTATTTGAAAGTGCTGCTGAGTGATTCAGTCCTGCTTACTTCCGAGGCTTGCCCTCCTTACTTTTGAGTAGACATGCAGTGGTTTGCCCCGCTTCTGTGTGCTTATTCTTACTTCTGAGTAGACATGCAGACGGTTGGTATTTGGGGTGCTATTTGAAAGTGCTGCTGAGTGATTCAGTCCTGCTTACTTCCGAGGCTTGCCCTCCTTACTTTTGAGTAGACATGCAGTGGTTTGCCCCGCTTCTGTGTGCTTATTCTTACTTCTGAGTAGACATGCAGACGGTTGGTATTTGGGGTGCTATTTGAAAGTGCTGCTGAGTGATTCAGTCCTGCTTACTTCCGAGGCTTGCCCTCCTTACTTTTGAGTAGACATGCAGTGGTTTGCCCCGCTTCTGTGTGCTTATTCTTACTTCTGAGTAGACATGCAGACGGTTGGTATTTGGGGTGCTATTTGAAAGTGCTGCTGAGTGATTCAGTCCTGCTTACTTCCGAGGCTTGCCCTCCTTACTTTTGAGTAGACATGCAGTGGTTTGCCCCGCTTCTGTGTGCTTATTCTTACTTCTGAGTAGACATGCAGACGGTTGGTATTTGGGGTGCTATTTGAAAGTGCTGCTGAGTGATTCAGTCCTGCTTACTTCCGAGGCTTGCCCTCCTTACTTTTGAGTAGACATGCAGTGGTTTGCCCCGCTTCTGTGTGCTTATTCTTACTTCTGAGTAGACATGCAGACGGTTGGTATTTGGGGTGCTATTTGAAAGTGCTGCTGAGTGATTCAGTCCTGCTTACTTCCGAGGCTTGCCCTCCTTACTTTTGAGTAGACATGCAGTGGTTTGCCCCGCTTCTGTGTGCTTATTCTTACTTCTGAGTAGACATGCAGACGGTTGGTATTTGGGGTGCTATTTGAAAGTGCTGCTGAGTGATTCAGTCCTGCTTACTTATAAGTAGACATTTATTCTAGTGGATGATTGGAAAGAATGGAAGCTTTCCAGAGAATTATGCCCATGCACCACATCTGTCCATCTTCCACAGTACCACATTTAATGACTCCCCAGTTTTGCCACTTGAGGTGGATGTCTCACCCTTGCCTCGTGGTAGGACTGCCTCTGTGCTCAAATCATTGTTAACACAGCAGCAGCTAAAGCCAGTCCCCAGGAACAGAACACGATAGCGTTACTATAATCACATTTATACCTCAGTGTTATTCAGCCAGGAGGATTTTTAAAAAATTGTTTGCAACCTGAATATTTTTATTTTCCAGGTTAAATTTTTTGGGATGACTGTTTGAAGAAGAGATATTTGGCTCCCTCTTGCTCCAGCATGTCCCTCTGTGCGTCGTCTCACAAGGAATGTTCTCAGTTGCCACCGATCCAAGAACTTGGATGTAGCAAAACAGAAGCGAAGAACTCCATCTCTGAGCTTGGCTCGCCCGTCCCTTTCAGCTGCAGCCAGTCTGCTTTGACTGTAGAGCACAGTCCAATTTACATCCCATCCTCTTATATGGAAAACAGGCATGACTATTCAGCCATGGCATTCTACAGCCCTGCTATGATGAACTACAACATTCCAGGCAATTTCAGCGATTCAGAAAGTGCTACTCTAAGACAGACAGCAAGCCCGAGCATGTTGTGGTCTGGTCCTGGTCACATCTCTCCTTTAACTTTACACTGCCAATCATCAGTTTTATATGCAGAGCAGCCCAAAAGCCCATGGTGTGATGCAAGACCTGTGGATCATGTCCTGCCTATGCACCGGTAATATTTATTATCTATCTGTTCATTTATCTAGTTCCCAATATTTTGTCACACTGTAGTGTGTATTGCTGACTGGGGATGATAGCAGTTGTAGTCTAACACATCTGGAGGGCAACAGGTTGTGGAAGGCTGCTGTAGTGCTGGGCCCCCAACATGGCGCCCATGGGCACCAGTGTGTCTGTGGACACTTCTCTTGGCACCCGCCAGGCATCCTGCCCCTCCTGATTTTAATTTTATTTAAGATTTTAATTAATGAAATTTGCCTCCTGGGAAATGAGTGCTTTGTAACTGGCCATGCCCACCATGGCAGCCATTTTATGAATGGGCAAATTGCAGCCATTTTGTGGGAGTGTCCATGACACTTTCAAAATTCCAAATGTGCCTTCCAACCCCAACCTTTTGGAGACCCCTGCTTTAGTGTGACCAAGAAATATAGAACCCATGATGGGGCTAGACAAAGTGTCTGAATACTTTAGAAAAATGTCCCGCCTCCCCCCCATCCCAAATAAAAACATATACAAGGGATGAAAAATTGTGCTTGCATAAAGGTAACAAGTCTTTCAAGGAACACCTAGGCTGCAATACTATAGAGACAAATAACAAAGAGGCTTCTGGAATAGGGTAGCCACTTATGTATCACTAAGAAAGAGGAACTACAAAATCAAAAAAAGAAAGGAAAAAGAGAACTAAAGAAAGCACATATCCTACTTTATGCATATAGATACAAATTTTGAAATCATTATTAATGATATTTATAAATTAAATCTATTTATAATTTAAATAGAGATACAATACATCTCACCATAGTGGGGAAGACTGGGAGCAAGTGACTTCTGTGCCTGCTCGCGCCTGCTGTCCAAGTGCTAACTCTTGATGGGCGACTTCAAGGCTCCTGGGCTCTCCCTCCTTATGGTCCTTTTTCTTTATATTGGAGATGGACTGGACAGACCTTCAAATAGCAGACAGCTTCCAATGGAGGACTGTCCTCTGTTTTGTAGGGCAAATGGCCACCTGTAATCTTGCACCTGAAAGACTAGGATGCCACAAGCCTCTTTGTTGCTGGTACAGACTAGCATGGCTACCTCTCTGGAAGTAGAGGTACTATTCAACTCAGTGGGATTTACTTCTGAATAGACACATGTAGGATTGCCCTGTTAATTGTTTATTATAGATTAAAAGAGAATATATTTCTGAAATAATTTATTCTTATATCCTGTGACCTGGGAAACGGGAGTCAGCTGTGATGTTGTGCATGGCTCCATTACAGGTCTTTGTGTTTGCAAGGTATCCTTGGGGATTGGGCTCCAAGGCTGACATCCTCTACCACGGCAAAGATGCTTCATTTGGAGGGCATTGTAATCTTCATTTTGAAGTTGGGGAAGGGTCTTGCCTCTGTCGCTCATTGGCTTGTGGCCAAATGAGATCTCTTGGCCTTCCATTTCCTCCAATATTCAGTAGATGGAGCTAGCAGATGATGGAATCCCATTATAGACAGAGGGGATAATTGTCCTGGATACCTATGCTAAATATATATTATCCTTATTAATTTGGTAGCGCACCCATCTCTTGAGCAACTGCGTAGTTTTGTTGCTCTGTGGGATCATAAGGGCATAAGAAGAGCCATGCTCTGTGGGATCATAAGGGCATAAGAAGAGCCATGCTGGATCAGACCAAAACCCTACCTAGTCCTGTATTCTGTTTAGAAATCTAGGGTTGTACCTTGCCAGTGGTAGAAAACAAAGAGGGCAGGGGGTGGGTCTGAAACTAAACTTGCCAGACAAAAGAGGCAATTGATCCTGGAGAGTGTCACAGTACCGAAGATGTTCAGCCATAAGCAGCAGTGTTTTGGTTTCTGTTCAAGAACACTGAACAGGTAAGGGGAAGATTCTGGTATATTGGCAAGGTAAGGCATCCACTTATGCATTGCAAAAAAGAGGAAATGCATCACCAAAAAGAAGACAAAAGGGGATGCAGACCAGAGAGCTTCAGCTATTGGGCAGTATAGAAATGAAATAAAATAAATAAATAAACATGGAATGTTGTGCCTGCCTGTCATGTAGCTGTTAAAGATGAGGAGCCTGTCAGAAAAAAAAGAGCTGGCAACTCTAATTCAGTACTAGCATGGTTGAATATACAGGAACTGAAACCCATACTTTTAAGAGTGAAGTACTGAAAGCCCTCTGCCTGGATGGATGAATCTGTCGGATTTGCTTTCTCCTACATTCAGTTGTTCTTGAATCTCAAGTTCTTTCCATGCTGGATATGAAGAACTGTGCGAACGTTGGTAGATGCTTGGGTTTTTTTTTTTGTTTTTTTGAAACCCTGAAAAGAAGTTCTCACCCATCCCTATGTGCTGTCCAGATGCTAACCGTGGATGGGCAACTTCAAGGCCCCCACTCTCCCTTCTGATGGCTCTTTACTTTTAAGCTGGTCTTGGACTCAACAGACCTTCATACAGAGGGCTGTCCTCTAACAGTAACATAGGACACATGGCCACCTTAATCCTAAGGAAAGAAATGATTCTTCACTTGAGTGAAGATGGAGTTAAAAGAAGGATGGAAGAATAAATGCAGGCTGATTGTAGGGGTGGGGGTAAAGTGGGCAGTTGCCTATGGCACTAAGAGATCCAGGGTGCCAAACAACCCCCAGCAGTAGGGGCTGGGAAAGGCTTGGCATGCAGTAAAGTGCTGCATTGTGCAGTCCAGGCTGCAGCCACGTGCCATTTAAAATCACTAACCGTGGATGGGCAACTTCAAGGCCCCTCTCATGTGTGAGAGACAGCGAGCTGAACCAATCAGCTTGATAACTTTGGTGTGTACGCAGCCAATGAGGGCACTGAAGCTGCTGGAGGCCTGCCCCCATTTTATGGTGTTCAGGAATTAATAGGTTAGCATGGGGGGAAGCACAATTGTACCTCACTTAGAGTGCCAAAATACCTTGAGACGGCCGTGAATAAATGAGAATATTCGAAAGCTATATTCCTGTGAAAACTCTTGGTGCAGTCTCAGAGAAGGAAGATAATTATTTCATACTGAGGCTATGTTACCTCAACCTCGGCCCTGATACTGGAAATGAGCCTGGATGGAGAGGAAAAAAGTGGCTATGGGAAGATGTCATAGGTGCATGGAGGGCTGAGCACCTGCTTCCCTGTGAACAAACCCACATTTAAAGTGTGGCATCATGGTTAGAGTGTGGGACTTTGGCCAGAGAGTCCCATGTTCAAATCCCCACTTTGACGGAAAACTGACTGGTTCGCCAATTGCTGTCTCTGAGCTCAACCTACCTTGCAGGATTGTTGTGAGGATAAAAGGCGGTGGGGTGGAGGGGGAGCAGGCCACTCAGAGCTCTTTGGAGGAAAGGCAGGATACAAATGAAAAAAGTGAAGAGTGAACTGGCTGGGGAGGATGGGAGTTGTAGTGCCAACCCCTTCTGGAAGTTGCTGGGTTGGGGAAGTCTGGTCTAGTGGCTTTAACAAATTCCTTGACAAGCCAGTGGAGATCTTATCTGAACTCCCTCCCTTCTTCCCAAGGATAAGTGTAAAGAGTAATTTCTTGTCTTCAAAATGATCTGCCTTTGGACACATTCTCTTTCGCAATTTTGCTTCTTCTGTTTCATTTTTTTGTGGCGCTGTCTTAATGCTGTGTTCATGACATTAATTTATTACCATGGAAACAATGATTGTGGTATTGAAAATTCATGAATTATAACTTAAATGAAAGTTCAAAGATGGGAAGAATACGAATGACATTGAGCCAGTCCCTCCCTTTCCTTGATTAAATGAGCATAGGCCATTTTAATTTTTTTTTAATGAAGGATTTTGTTTTAAAATATCATATACAAAACTTTCCTTGAGTTGGAAAGGAATCTTTTTTTTTAAATTACCCATGTACTTTTAATTGAGCCTTTCCTTTTATTTGAAACCCAGAAGCAATTGCCACAATCCAGAGCCCCATGTATGCGCCAATGCACACATGGAGCTCATCCTGTCTGTGGATGCCCTGCTGCCCCCTCCCCTTCATTTCCTCATGTAAGGGAAAGGTCGATTTGCAGACATCCCTTTGGACTTGCAGAACTACCCTCAGCCGCTGAAGGGAGAGGAAGGCTAGCAGGTCTAACTTAACCCCCTCCATCATGCAAGTGCAAAAAGAAAGTTGTAAGAGATGCTTGGAGACACTCTAAACTACACATGCCCTGGTTTTAGATGAGTCCCAAACCTCACCCCACAGGAGAAACCTTGGTTTTGGCCACTTTCTTGCATTGCATGGCACAGTACTTTATAAAGTACAGTTTTATTAAAGAGACAGATATAGTTATCCTGTTCACACAAAGAATACAAAAGAAGATTTGCTTTATAAAGACTTAACATGGAGTGAATTGCGATAACTGCCAGCTGTGTGTGGCTTCTCTTCCAGGACCTCAGAAGTCAGGAATGGTAGGAGCAACCCTTTTCAAAATTACATTCCCTTAAATATCCCATTCAAAGTTTCAGATGATGGTGTACCCTGAAATTTGATCAGCTCCCATACATATGACATTCTCACCTGTCTACCCAGTCCTCTTTCTTACGTAGTTCTGAAGTTTTGATGACCATTACCACCCCCCAGGAAGTCCTCTAGACTTCTGTACCAGAAAACCATCTGTTTGTCTCTTCCATACCATTTTTCAACTACCAGGTCAGCAAATATCTTGGCCTTGTACCTTCCTGGGTTGCTTTCCTTATGACCTTTCCATGCTCCTGCCATCTTATGCCAACTCCATTTTTCTTTTCTTTTTTTGGTTAGGCTTGTGCTACAGCTGTGCTATGAAGCTTTTTGATAGGTCTTTTGAACTATACTAATGGTTGCACGCTAGCAAGATGATTAGTATGTGCTGATAAATTATGTGATTAAAAGAGAATATGTGTATGACAGTATTTGTGTATATGTTTTTAGTTCCTCCGTTCTCCTTCAAAGTTCTCCATAAACAGCTTTTGGTCTGGCTCAGTTGTCATTCATACACAGTCTCAGGTATGCAGGTAGGGAAATGTTTACAGCCTCTGTAAGCAGGGCCTGACCAAGATATTTGATGCTTGAGGCAAAAGACAAAGATCCCCCCCCCCCACACACACACACACATTTCATGTGCAGAAGTGAACTGGACTGACAGTTGAATTTTACTTCAATACTAGCAACAGGACAGTGTCCTGTTTAGGGGTCCTCTAGTAGAGGGGAATGGCTGGGTGGCTCAGAAAGAATAGTCCAGGGGCTTCTTCCCCCTCAAACATCTGCCTCCTGAGGCAGTTGCTTCACTCTGCCTAATGGTAAGAACATAAGAAGAGTCGTGCTGGATCAGACCAAAGTCCATCTAGTCCAGCATTCTGTTCACACAGTGGCCAATCAGCTGCCCATGGGAAACCCACAAGCAGGACATGAGTGCAACAGCACCCTCCTGCCCATGTTCCCTAACAACTGGTTTACATAGGCATACTGCCTGTAATATTGGAGGTAGTATATAGCTATCAGGACTAATAGCCATTGATAGCCTTCTCCTCCAGGAATTTGTCCAATCTCCTTTTAAAGCCACTAAAATTTTGTGGTAGTAATTTCCGTAGTTTAACTATGTATTTTGTGAAGAACTAAGGGCTGATTCTGTGAGTAAGAAACAAAAGGTAGTAACCATATGGGCTTTGGACATCAAAAAGACTTCTTGTGGTAATGTAAAGGAAATTAGGAACAAAAATCCTGTGGTACCTTAAAAGCTTTCTTGTGGATTTCTTGTGGCATATGTTTTTGTGGACTAAAGCCCACTTCATGCTCTACGCTGGTAAAGTGTGGACTCTAGCCCATGAAAGCCTCTTCTACAATAAATCTGCTAGTCTTTAAGCAGCTATGAAACTCTCATGTCTGCTGTAACGTGGCACCCTGTCTGCAATAAAGGAATCAGATGGACAATGTAAAACCAAACAAACAATGAAAGGCTTTGAGATAAAGCACACATTCCACTTTTCTGTTTTATAACTGATCTTCTCCTCTGTGCCACCAGAGAGACACTGAAAAGGAAACCCAGCAGCAGTGACTGTACCAGCCCCACTACAAACAGCCCTGGCTCGAAAAGGGACGCCCATTTTTGTGCTGTGTGCAGTGATTATGCCTCAGGATATCACTATGGCGTTTGGTCATGTGAAGGCTGCAAAGCATTCTTCAAAAGGAGCATTCAAGGTAGGAGGAATGGGTTTTCCTGGAAAAGCCTTTCACTAGGGACACATTGTGTTTGCGTGCAAACATTTTTGTAAAAACATTAGGCTGAATAATATGGAACATGGAACACTCATGATTAGTCTTCCGCTAAAAAACAAAACACAAATGCAGCTGTGGATTCAATTGGAGCAGTGGCATGGGGAAGGGGAATGCTTAACTTTTTTTCTTTGGGCCAGTTTTCCAAAACCACCCTTTCTACCAGCTGCTTCCCACCAGGAGGGGTGAGGAAAAGATATGTGTACCCCAGCTTGGAATGAGGGAGAGAGTACCCCCACAGGAGAGGAAACAATGGTTAATAAACTTTAACTGCTTGCAATTAAATTAATAAAACTTTTAAACATTTGCATGATTATTCTAAGGTTTTTAAAAAGTGGAATTTAGGAGAGGACTACATGAATAAATAATAATTAGTAGCTTCAATATGGGGCAGGAGGAGGTTGAGAGGGCTTGAAACACATTATCTCAACAATCTCTGAATTGGCAGAGCGGTGGAATGACATATTCTTTGTGATGGAAGATAATAGCTGTTCTTAGGGCCGATCTACACTTACGGGTTTTTTCGCTTCCAATGAGGTTTCACCGCCCGTCTTTCACACTACACAGTACCCGCCTCGAATTGGAACTGGAATTTCCCGCTTCTGTGCTACCACTTTCAATACCCTGATATCCTGGTATTTCGCCTTGATGTGCTCTGATTTTCCGCCTTCGCTACCGTATCTGGTTGTAGTCCCCTCCCCTGCCTGTCCATATATGGCAGTGTTTGTATTTCCCTCCTGTCCAATCACAGCTCTCGACAGCCCCATGTCATCTTCTGGCTACTGATCGCATAGCTTCCTCAGCACTCAGTGTTTCCTCAGCAACAAGCAAAGGGCTGGATGTGCGTGCGCTTTTCTGATCTCGGAAGCTAGCAGGGTCGGTCCCGGTCAGCAGTTGGATGGGCGACTGCTTGGGAATCAGGTTTCCTGCATTGAGCAGGGGGTTGTTCTATCCCTTCAAATGAGACTAAGTTTTACCCCCTTCTATCCCCTGCTTCGGCTTTTTTAAAAAATTAAGATGTTATCTTTGAAGAATCATGGCTTCTCCGCGATGTTTTTTTTTTTTTTTCTAATTCAGGCATGATCTCTGAAGATTCAAAGATGTGAAGCTTCACACCTTCAGATCTTCGAATCTTCAAAGATCATGCCTGAATTAGAAAAAAAAACCCATAGCGGAGAAGCTACGATTCTTCGAAGATAACGCCTTAATTTAAAAAAAAAAAAAGCCGAAGCGGGGGATAGAAGGGGGTAAAGCTTAGTCTCATTTAAAGGGATAGAACAACCCCCTGCTCAGTGCAGGAAGCCTGATTCCCAGGCGGTCGCCCATCCAACTCCTGACCGGGCTAATGTGAACCTTTGAATCTTCGAAGATGCCAGCAGCCACCCCCAAACGCGAGTGCTGGGTGCCACCGCCACTGCCCCTCTTCCTCGTGCCAGCTGTCAAGGGCTAGCATGGGGAAAAGAGCATTGGCAGACACCCTGCAGCTACTCGCCCTGGCCTCCAGCAGGTGGAGGGGGAGAAGAGGATAGGTGCCTCCTTCTTCCCTCCACCCCCACCTGCTGCAGCGGCGGCAAGGGAAAAGCTGGTAGTTTTCCCCAAGGACAGGAAAACATGCGGAAAACAACAAGCCTCTCCCACGCCACTGCCGTTCGGTGGGCGTGGAATCAGCAGAAACAGGAAGAGTTTTTGATCCTCCAATGAGGGCTGCCGTCTTTAAGAGCAGGAAAACAGCACAGCGCTCGAGTGTGAACCGAGCTCATGCATTCGATGAAGCACCGCAACGGGGAAAATGGCTGAGTGTGGATAATCACGTTTTAATGCGAGAGTGTTTAACCCAACAGGACACTGAATTCATTGCGATGGCAGGCACAATGTAGATTGGCCCCATAACACTACACATTCCATCTCACCTGTAGCCTTGTTCAGGTGAACGTGTGAGGGTTTAAAGAGGGTAGAGTGTTGGAGCCATGCACATGGGCCCTGCCCTCTACGTTTTCGCGTGTGCTGCTTCTTCCCCCGCTCATGTTGCATCAGCAAGGTCTGAAAGGGAATTCTACTTGCATTTGCTTGAATGCCAATAGAACCCTTTGCACTATCGCAGGGCCTGTCTTATCAGTGAAGTGAGGCAGGTGGCTACCAGGAAGAGGGCCTTTTCTGCTGTGACACCGCAACTGTGGAATGAGCTCCCTAGAGAGGTTCGCCTAGCACCTTCGTTGTACTCCCTTCTGGTGCCAGGTGAAGACCTTTTTATTCTCCCAGTATTTTAGCATTTTAGCTTCCTGGTCTTTTAGCTCTGGTGTTTTAAATCTGTATTTTAAATCTCTGCATTGCTGCTAGGTTTTATTCTGGTTGTGCTGTTGTTTTGTGGTTTAAAGCTTTTGTATTTTATATTGTTTTATTCTGCGCTTTGTGGTTTTAATTTTTGTGAACCGCCCAGAGAGCTTCAGCTGTTGGGCAGTATAGAAATGAGTGAATGAATGAATGAATGAATGAATGAATGAATGAAATCATGCAAGGTCTGAACTGAGATGTGTGGGGCTGTCACTCCCAGAGACATAGGGGGAAGGGCCAGCATATACGGCCCAACCCTCTACCTGCTTTAAGTCCTGAATGCTTGAACAGGGCTGGTTTGTCTTTGAAGTCCAGCAGCATCTATGCAAATTGTGGCTGGGAGGTCATGATTTGTGGTGGAGAAGCTGTGGACAGAAGGAGGACACTTAACATGACTCTGGCCTGCCAGAGTTTCCCCAATCAGCTGTTTTTTCCCTCCTTCCAGGCTCCAGACCTGGGTCTAGATAGAGCCTTGGTTGGGTCACAAGCATTCAGTAGGAGAGAGTTGCAAGGGGAAACCAGGAAGGGCGACACTATAGCTCAGTGGTGGAGCACCTGCTTTGCATTCAGAAGGTCCCTGGGTCAATCCCTGGCATCTACTTAAAAGGATCAGGTATCAGGTGGAACCTAGGAAGCTGCCTTAGACTGAGCCAGAGCCTTGGTCCATCTAGCCCAGTATTGTTGACACTGGCTGGCAGTGGTTGTCCAGAGTTTCAGGCAGGAGTTTTTCCAGTCCTACCTGCAGATGCTGGGCATCAAACCTGGAACCTTCTGCATGGAAAGCATGTGCTCTACCACTGAGCTACATCCCTTCCCCTGCCGTCATAGGTGATGGGACCCACTCTGCTGGAAGCCTTGGAGAGCTAATGCCAGACAGAATAGACAGTGCTGAGGTTAGAGGGACAGAGAGTCTGGCCTCATATATGGCAGCTGGTAATTAACATAGCTAAGCGAGAATGATTGTGTTATCACTGATTACTGCTCTTGTGAATGGTCTCTGCTTGTTTTGCATACGTTTAAGCTTTAACTGAACTGTCACAAACAATTGTCTTTACATTCCATGGCCATTTCACCCTGTCATTTACTATTTCCCCCCCTGCACCGGTGCATATGTGTGTGCGTGTGTACGGACTAAATGAGGATGACACTTCGGGGATTTATGAGTGAACTGTAGCCCATGAAAGCTTATGCCATAATAAAACTGTTGGCTTTTGAGGCAGGGGTAGGGACACTCTTTCAGCCCAAGGGCTGAATTCAATTTTGGAGAAGCTCTCAGAGGTCACATTCCTGTAGTGGGTGGGGCTGAAGGCACAGGGGGTGGGGCCAAAATATTTTAAAAATACAACAGATAACAAGATACTGTAACTTAAAACACTCACTGCCAGTAACTGAGCTTTAGGAAAGGTATTTCAAGCATGGCGGGGGGGGGGGTGGCGGCACAAAAGCCAGGAAACTACCAAACAATTGGTGATTGGGGGAAAGGGGATGGTGCCAAGGGAACGGGGCATGGCATTCTGAAAAACTCCAGAGGGCCAGATTTGGCCCCAGGTCCAAGGTTTCCCAACCCTGCTTTAAGGCACTTCAGCACTTTAATCATCTTCCTTTTATTTGATAAATTAATTGATGGGTTAAATGTAAAGAAAGCAGTGGAGGCTGGTGGCTCCAATGTCAGTGGAGTGGTGAATCTGTGCCAGCTTTCAGTCAGAACTCTAAAGGAGTTATCCAAGGTGCTTTGTACCTTCGACCGCTCCGTTAGAGTTCTGACAGGTGTTGACTGAAATCCAGAGCGGATTCACCGCCCCACTCCCACGGACATCGGAGCCACCACCGAAAGAAAAGTACATGTAACAGAAACTACACCAGTGGTGCCTTTTTGAGATTTTGAAGGAAACATTAGATAGAGGTCAATGTGGATCCTTATGTAGCCAAAATGGCTCCAGCCACTCATGAGAGGACAGGCTTGGGGGAGCCCCAAGGTTTGCAGAAATAACAACAAATCTTTAGAAATAATGCCAAGGAGGGTAAAAACAACAACTACCCAAACAGTCCTGTGAGGACTGTACATGCTCAGTGGGCACAGAATGCTGACTGACTCTGCGGAGGGGGAGGGGAAACGGAATGGAGAATCCTGGAATACTGTCCGGAACCCTGGCTGGCTGGCTGACCGGAACCCTGAACAGCTACAGCATTCTGTTGAAGGTCCTTAAGATGTGTATTTAATTTTTAAATATGTAACATTTAACGTATTTAACTTTTTAAAATTCCCTGTCATGTTAAAACAACAGAACCAAAACAAGTTAAAAAAAACAAAACAGGTGTGCTCTTCAGTCTCAGACCCACCAATTAAAAGTCAATTAATTTCTTCCCTCCAACCAGTCAGCTAAAGCGTCAGTAGATGAATCTACTGATTAAAGCCATGTTTACAATGCTGTGTTTGAAAATGCTCTCACAGCCCAATCTTATGCATGTTTACTATGGGGTTCCCCCCCCCATTGAGTTCAATGGACTTTGTCAGAGTTATATGTGTACAGGATGGCAGCCTGAGCCCTGATTCCTACCTCTAATTTAATGGGGTTTACTCCCAAGTAATTGTGGATTGGGCCTGCAGTCTCACATCTATAAAAATAATATAAAATCTGGATACAAGCAGTTAAAATGATTCAAGAAAAAGCAAAATATTTACCTGACATATGTTTTGGTCACCTACGCTTTAGAATTGGACAAGATAACCTTTTGAAGGCCATGACAAATGTTAAGAGACATGGTAGGACAAAATTTTTATCTTTTTTTTTTCCAGGGGACCTTTGATTACAATCAACCTTCACTGCCAAGTACCAAGTCCACATGTATTCTGTGCATGTCAGGGCTTTCTAAAAATTGCTCGGCCATTCTGTGAAACTGATTTTTTGGTCATATTAATGATTTTTTTTTTAGCATCAGCGTCAAATTTCAAACAGTTTCCCCCTCCCCCCACTGCTTTAGGGTGCAATCCTATGCATGTTTAGACAGAAATAAGTCCTACAACTCCCATGCTGGGAGTTGTAGGATTTAATTTTAAATAAATATGTATAGGATTACTCCCTTCAGTGCTGAAGAAGAAATATCCTAAAGCTTTGTAAAGGCTGACAGAAATTGAGCTGTCCCTGGATTTTAATGAGACCTCATAAATGTCACACTTTTGTGAAGAATGCAAGTTGTTGTTGTTCAGTCGTTAAGTCGTGTCCGACTCTTCGTGACCCCATGGACCATAGCACACCAGGCCTTCCTGTCCTGCGCTCTCTCCCGGAGCGTGCTCAAGTCCATATTCATTGCATCGGTGATGCTATCTAGCCATCTCATCCTCTGCCGTCCCCTTCTCCTTTTGCCTTCAATCTTTCCCAGCATCAGGGTCTTTTCCAGGGAGTTTTCTCTTCGCATTAGATGGCCAAAATATTTGAGCTTCAGCTTCAGTATCTGTCCTTCCAATGAGCAGTCAGGGTTGATTTCCTTTAGGATGGACTGATTTGACCTCCTTGCAGTCCAGGGGACACGTAAGAGTCTTCTCCAGCACCGCAGTTCGAAAGCATTGATTCTTCGGCGCTCAGCCTTCCTTATAGTCCAGCTCTCACAGCCATACCTTACTACTGGGAAAACCATAGTTTGATTAAACGAATCTTTGTGGGCAAGGTGATGTCTCTGCTTCTTACTATGCTGTCTAGGTGTGCCATCCCAAGGAGCAAGCGTCTTTTAATTTCATGGCTACAGTCACCGTCTGTGGTGATCTTGGAGCCCAAGAAAGTAAAATCTGTCACTGCTTCCATTTCTTCCCCTTCTATATGCCAGGAAGTGATGGGGCCAGATGCCATGATCTTAGTTTTTTTAATGTTGAGTTTCAAACCAACTTTTGCACTCCACTTTCACCCTCAACAAGAGGCTCTTGAGATCCTCTTCACTTTCTGCCATTATAGTGGTATCGTCTGCATATCTGAGGTCATTGATAATTCTCCCAGCAATCTTAATTCCGACCTGTGATTCATCCAACCCGGCGTTTCTCATGATGTACTCTGCATATAAATTAAATAAGCAGGGCGACAATATACAGCCTTGTCGTACTCCTTTCCCAATTTTGAACCAGTTGGTTGTTCCATGCCCGGTTCTTACTGTTGCTTCTTGACCCTCATACAGGTTTCTCAGGAGACAGGTAAGGTGGTCTGGTACTCCCATCTCTTTCAGAGTTTGTTGTGATCCACACAATCAAAGGCTTTAGCGTAGTCAATGAAGCAGAAATAGACGTTTTTCTGGAATTCTCTTGCTTTCTCCATGATGCAGCGAATGTTGGCGATTTGATCTCTAGTTCCTCTGCCTCTTCGAAATCCAGCTTGTACTTCCGGTAGTTCTCGGTTCGCATACTGCTGAAGCCTAGCTTGTAGGATTTTGAGCATCACCTTGCTGGCATGTGAAATGAGCGCAATTGTGCGGTACTTTGAACACTCTTTGGCATTGCCCTTCTTTGGAATTGGAATGTAAACTGACCTTTTCCAGTCTTGTGGCCACTGCTGAGTGTTCCAAATTGGTTGGCATATTGAGTGCAGCACTTTAACAGCATCGTCTTTTAGGATTTTAAATAGCTCAGCTGGAATACTGTCATCTCCACTAGCTTTGTTGTTAGTAATGCTTCCTAAGGCCCACTTGACTTCACTCTCTAGGATGTCTGGCTCAAGTTCAGTGACCGCACTATCATGGCTATCAGGGACATTAAGATCTTTCCTGTATAGTTCTTCTGTGTATTCTTTCCACCTCTTCTTAATCTCATCTGCTTCTGTTAGGTCCCTGCCTCCTTTGTCCTTTATCATGCCCGTCTTTGCACAAAACGTCCCCTTGATATCTCTGATTTTCTTGAAAAGATCTCTAGTCTTTCCCATTCTATTGTTTTCCTCGATTTCTTTGCATTGTTCATTTAAGAAGGCCTTCTTGTCTCTCCCTGCTATTCTCTGGAACTCTGCATTCGGTTGGATATATCTTCCCCTTTCTCCCTTGCTTTTCGCTTCCCTTCTTTCCTCAGCTACTTGTAAAGCCTCATCAGACAGCCACTTGGCTTTCTTGCATTTCTTTTTCTTTGGGATGGATTGAGTTGCTGCCTCCTGAACAATGTTACGGACCTCCGTCCATAGTTCCTCAGGCACTCTGTCTATCAGGTCTAATCCCTGAAATCTATTCCTCACCTCCACTGTATATTCATAAGGGATATGATTTAGGTCATACCTGAATGGTTGAGTGGTTTTCCCTACGTTCTTCAATTTAAGCCGAAATTTTGCAAGAAGCAACTCATGATCTGAGCCACAGTCCGCTCCAGGTCTTGTTTTACTGACAATATAGAGCTTCTCCATCTTTGGCTGCAAAGTACATAATCAATCTGATTTCGATATTGACCATCTGGTGATGTCCATGTGTAGAGTCGCCTCTTGTGCTGTTGGAAAAGAGTGTTTGCTATGATCAGCGTGTTCTCTATTAGCCTTTGTCCTGCTTCATTTTGTACACCAAGGCCATGCTTGCCTGTTATCCCGGTGATTTCTTGACTTCCTACTTTAGCATTCCAATCCCCTATGATGAAACGGACATCTTTTTTTGGTGTTAGTTCTAGAAGATGTTGTAGGTCTTCATAGAACCCTCTGCTCTTCCCCAGTAGTATATTGGACACCTTCCGACCTGAGGGGCTCATCTTCCGGCGTCATCTCTTTTAGCCTTGTGATACGTTCCATAGTGTTCCAAGAATACTGGAGTGGGTTGCCATTTCCTTCTCCAGTGGACCACATTTTGTCAGAACTCTCCACCATGACCTGTCCGTCTAGGGTGGCCCTGCACGGCATAGCTTATGGCTTCACTGAGTTACGCAAGCCCCTTCGCCACAACAAGGCAGTGATCCATGAAGGAGGAAAAATGCAAGAAGGTTGGTTAATTTTCCTAAGGAAAAAAACATTTCAGAAAGGGGATTTGGAGTGGAGAAATGGTATGTGGGACAGAAGAAGTACTTAATCCATTCCCATCCAGCCAATTTTTTGCTCCAAAGTACCTCCCAATATTCCTCCCTTAAATGGGCATCCAGGTGTTTTGTAAAGGTTTGGAACCCGGGGGGGGGGGAAGCAGATGGAGAGGGGATGGAGCAGAAAAGAGGCAGACAAGAAGAGGGTTAAGCATTGGTATAGTGGAGAGGGAACAAGACAGCACAGCTCCAGGATTTTTTTTCAGAGCAGGAACAATTATATCATCTATTAGAGCACCAGGGTAATGGTGGGACACTCCTTGCTCTGGCAAGTGAATGAGGTAACAATGAGGTTTTCAAGCTTTGCTACTGTTAGAAAAGGGAAGTCAGAGAATGAGGGAAATAAGCCAGGGCTGGGTACTTCTTTCCTTTCCTTCGATGGATTTCCTACTTCAAGCTTACAGTTCGAATGGTAACACTTTCTTTGCAAGATTGTTTGGATTTGTAATTAAAAGCTAGAAGTTGCATTTCAACTGGCTGAAAATCTTTTGTGAAAGCTCAAGGTGTTTTACAACTTTAGTATAAATGGTAGAAAAGCAATATATTTACTTCCTGGGGGCATGTCTATGGATTTTCCTTGGAGATGTGATTATAGGGCTGTCATGAAGTGCCTGCACTTCAAATTTTGCCACTACACCACTGGAAATACGGCTTCTGCCCTACCACCACTTTGCAGCCCTATTCCAATCTCTGTTTACCCTCTCAGTATTCCAAAGCCATCTGTGGAACTGTTCGGGGGTGGGGGTGGCCAGTTGGAGGGGGAGCAGCTGTAGGTGTAATTTGGAGCAGAAAAATTGTTGGTAGCAAAATCTGCCTTCTAAATATGCTTTTTTCCTCCAAAATCTGCTATCAGGCTTTTGTTATATTACACTCAGATGGTGCCAGAGGTTGTTTGTTTGAGGGCAAGCAACCTTGCTAAAGTTCAGCAGAGCTAGGTCTGGTTAGTGCCTGCATGAGAGACCGCCTGGGAGGTCCATATTTACACTGCCTGGGCCTCTGTTGGAAGAAAAATAAGATACACATATAATAAAATAGATTAACAAATATGTATGTAATCTTTGCTTGGGTCCCTGATTCCACATTTTCTAATTGTTATAGCCAAAGGCCTTAATAGATACCTCTCTCTGCTCCAAGGATAAACCATTCTTAGGATTCAGATACCAGTCCATAGGCCATTAGGAGAAGTAGAATAGAAATATTTAATAATGGGAAACTGTTGATCACATTTGTATCCTACCCTTCTCTTTAAGAGTTCCGGTGCAGCTTCCCACTAAAAAAAGAAAGAAAAAAGTATGTTGCAAAGCAGCTGTTGGCTTCACTAGGATTTGAGGCTTATATATTGGGAAGGGGAAGAGGAAGAAATAATAGAAACCTGCCCTGCCCTCAAGCTTTGCTTATTTCTCTATAAGCAAGCCTTTAAAATAAGCCCACTGGCCTTCGAAGTGTTTACTAGTCTGTTGGGGCTTGGCAGAGGAAGGACCAAGACTTCTGTCCCTCCTCCAGCAGCCCACTGTATCTCTACACCCGGCATGGAGAAGGGGGCTCCTCTCCTCTGGCAGCCTGCTTGGGTTCTTTTCTGGGCGCAGAGAAGGGTAGAGCGCTTTCCCCCTCCTTCATCAGCCTGTTCCCTCAGCTGCATGGGATCCCTTTGCACCTCTGGCTACCAGACAAGGGCTTAAATACAAGGCTACAGGGCAGGGATGGGGAACCTTCAGACCATAGGCCTAACCTGGCCTGCTGGAGGTCCCCGTCCAGCCTGCAGGTTCCCCTGCCTTATCTCCAGTCAGTGCCGCTTCCCACACTACATTAAGACTTTTCAAAAGCCTCCATTGGTTCCAATGGGGGCTTTTTCAAACCTACACGCCCTCAAGAGCGAAGCCTCCTGTATTGGTGGAGACTTTCCACACGAGCCAGCACCCTGGAAAATCAGCATCCTGGCTCACATGGAGAGACTCTCCTCTTCAGACCTTTGCCCTACAGAAGTAGAGGATGCAGCAGTGGAGAAGGGTGGGATTGGAGCGCTCCTTCTCATGCATTGATTCTACAGGTGGTCACCCACACATGACTTGGTATGAGACTTGTAACCCAGATGCTCTCATTTTACAAATTAAGGTTGCACTTGCAATCCTAAACGCAGTCACTGGGGAGCAAGCACATTGAACACAGTGGGACTTACTCCTGGGTTAAACATGCAGCTGCCTTGAACACAGGGATGAAAGGAAAGGGGGAAATATTGCTAGGCCGCTAGTTGGCCTTTCTAAGCTTCTGCCTGCTCTGCATTGGGATGTTATTTGTCAAATCAAGGACACACAACTGACTATTCAGGGCCACACACCCTGCATTCAGTTCAGTTGCATGGGGCAATCCAGGGGCTGAACCTTCATTTGGAATTGGAAGCTGTCCACATGGCAGCTGTATGGTAAGACAATCCAGGGGTCCTCCAAGGACAAAGCAACCAGACCGGTGGCCCACAAAACAGCGAAACAGGAATTGCTGGCTCATGGTATCAAATGCCTCGTGTCACAAGTCAGAAAAAGATGTAACTGCCTGCAGCAGGGATTTTTTTTCTTTTTTTAATGTTCTTTCTTTTATATCTCCATGCAGGTCACAACGATTATATATGTCCAGCAACGAACCAATGCACAATAGATAAAAACAGGCGCAAAAGCTGCCAGGCTTGCCGACTCCGGAAATGCTACGAAGTAGGGATGATGAAATGCGGTGAGTTTTTTGTTCCCTTGGGCCTTTTGCCCCTGTAGAATTACTCAGCTGTAGATCTTTGCTCACATTCCAAAGCAGTCATGGGCTCCAATCCAGACCACAGTTACGAATGTTTAAATTCCATTAGCATCAAGAGTGGGATCTGAAGCTCTGGTTCATCACTGAAGTCAAGCTTAACCATCCATGTCTTCTGGAAATGCCTTGGGGAGAAAAGTGTCTGTGTGTGTGTCATTCCCGTAAATTTTCCCAGGTTGGGCATCCATTTGTATGTCCCTGTCTGCCATTCATGGCACCTGCCAGGGATGTTATATTTCATGGGGAAAACAGGCCTAAACTAGGAGTTTTCGGATCTTTGGGAAGTGGCTGGTAAAATTAGGTGATTTAAGAATGTTTTAATGGTGTCCCCTCAGAGCCATGCCCCTTCCATGTACCATCACACTCTGTTAGATTTTGAAGAATAAGGGCTAAATTACCATATCTGGCTCCCAGATCACAGAATTTTCAGAGAAATCATTTTGTAATCCTCTAGATTGAAATATTTAGGTTTTGCTTATTTTGTATAATTTTGGCAATACATAATTTCATTTTATTTTACTCATATTTGTAAAATAAACCATCTGGAAGAAAGAAAACATTTTCAGGATACAGGAATGCTTCCCTAGACCTCAGTGTCACAGATTTCGGTTAACTTGGAGTATAGTTTTTAAGGCAGAAGTATTATTAGTACTTATGACTTCATACTGAAGCAGTTTTCAGTCATTAACTTTTTTCTCTTGAAGTTTCTTGTGTCTCATTTTCATTTTGGGAGCCTGTTCAGCTCAGTCATTATCGTTTTATTCTGGGAGTGGAAAACAGAAATTATAGATATACTGCAATCAAAGCTGAATTCTCTCAGGCTTCCCAAATCAGTTCATTTACAAGACAACTGTGGAGAAAGGTAAAGTCTGTCAGCCTTGGATTTTAGGCTGCTGAGATTAACACAAGCATATTTAGCAGAAGAGACTGAATGCTTGGTCTGATTATTTAGGAAGTAAATCTCCTTTTGACTTACATGCGTCTGTGACTTTAAAATAAATTGGCATTATTAAGGATGCAGTGAGGTAAGGTGTGGAAAATAAGTACTGTTTTCTTTCCTTGGAGCAATCATAGAAGCTATGAAAAAGGGTTTAGGTTGTTTACGGTATGATAAAACAACACCCAAATGTATTCTCCCCCGCCCCTCCATAATGTATCAAAAGTATTTGCTTTGGAAGCCAATGGCCATTACACTATTGCGAAAATAAGATGTACATTTCTGTTTAAAAAGATGTACATTTCCCATCAATAAGAGCTGAGGCTCTTGGTTCATCTTGAGGCCATGTGAACAGTAGCAGGGAGAGGTTATGGGCTTCTCCACACAGACCTTTTATCCTGCTATTGAGATTGGTTACTCACAGAAGTTTGTGGGTCCTTTAGACAATGTCATCCACCTCCAGGGTGTCTCCCGCATTAAATGACCTTTATTCCATTTTTTAAAAGATCGGAGATAATGAGGTATCAAATTACAGTGCTTGCTTGAGTTCCCTCCTGAAAAGAGGTAAACCCACAATAAGAGGAGCTAGACCACAGCACCATCTAGCGGCTATATAATGAAACATATGGAAGACTCAGATAAGGGGGAAGACTGGTATAAATCACTGTGGTGGCATAATGGATAGTGCATTGGAGGGAAGTCCTGGGCAGAAGTTGCCGTCCAGCCATGAAGTTCACTGTGCTATGTTTGACCACCAATCTTCTCTGCTCCTTTCAACATATTCCTGACTTATTCCATATATTCCAAGAAAGATGCTCAGACATGACCTAGGCATCTTTAGGTATCAAGAAAGTCCACATTTACATATCTGAGGCAAATTCTCCTCTTTCACTCTCCATGGCTCATCACTTTACAAGGTACATGCAGGAATATCTGGAGGATGCATGATCATGTCACCTCAGGTCAGTTTGAATTTCCAGCCTCTCTATGGGAGTTCCTACCATAACTTTGATCGGCTCCAGCAGAAGCCCTCTCACTGCCTGAGGCGAGAGAGAAAACGTGCCTTCACCAATCCTCCCGCCCCACCACCTGCTGTGAGCACCTCACTCTGCTTCATGGGAGGGCCTGCCCTGACTTTGATTGTGAAATTTTGCTTTGCCTTTGAGTGGGTGCCTGGGTGGTGAAGAGTCAAGATTAGATTCTTCCACACTGCAGTGTTCCAGGTACCCCCTACATTGCAAGCTGCTTTGGTGAGTTATTCTTAGGATTTAGGTTCTTAATAAGTAAAATCTAGCTAGTTAATTCCATCTTTCATTTTATTTTAAAAACAATTGACAATTTTTGAACTTCTCTCTGCCTGGCTCTTGAATGAATATACTCAGTTAGAAACTGGAGTTGATTTAGTTCTTTTGCGTAGCCTGAGACTGGTCTTAACCCTTGGTACATTTTACCATGGTTTCAAGGAGATTAAAGAAGCTCTGGTAAAGGGTTCTCCTTCTCCATAACTCCAAGCCATAAACCTGGATTACCCACATATTCAGGCTAAGAACCATTCTTAATCATGTGAGTGGTAGGAGCTCTACCTCCAAAGTATACAAAAAAGGATGTCTTGCAGCCTGTCCTACCTTGCAGGGTTGGAAGTGCACACTTCTGTTTGTCACCCTACTACGTGGGATTGTTGCCAGGATAAAGTGGGATAGTCCTATATATGCTGCTGTGAGCTCCTGTAGAGAGGGCTAAATATAAATGCAGTGGTGTAGTGGTAAATTTTGAAGTGCAGGCACGTAGCGACACCCCCAAGGAGAGTCCAAAACTTCAGGCTGCTGTGTTGATCCATATTAACACACCAGTTCTAGCAGGTTTCATCTCCACCAGGAGCAGGGCTTTTGTAAAACTAATGGATCTTAATTGCCCTTTCAAGACAAAGTCACCCCAAAAGATTTTGCATTACTACAGGGAACAATATATATTGTTACTTGGAGATTCATTTCGCCCCCTCTTACTATGAAGATTACAAGTAAGCTCAGAGAAAATTAGTGATGTGGGTTTTCTGGAAAATTTTGAACTGGAATTTTTTCTGGACTTTTTTCCAGTGAAAATTGGGCTAATTTCCATAGGGTCATTTGCATTGGAAATTTTTCAGTTTGTATTGAAAAATCACTGAAAGTGATTTAATTTAGCATATTTACTAAATACAAATAAAATAAACAACAAAGCTAAAAAAGTTCCCCATATTATTTTTTTGCTCCAATACACTACAGGTATTTGACCTGAAATATTTGGGAGGGTGGGGGAATTAAAGCACACCAAATGTGATTTAAATTATATATCATTTAGGGAGCAATCTTATCGGGAGAGTAGGCCACCTCCGAAGTTGGATCTTCTCCTCCACACTCCGCCCACCCTGCATTTGCAGCTAGACAGCTGAGTTTGGCTGTCTAGCTGGGGACATTGGAGTGTGCGTGGGGGGGATGCCGGACAGCACATAGGAAGTGTCGTAACGATGCTTTTGTGGTCTCCTCCTCTCTTCGCCCCCGGGAATGCTCCTTTTTCACCCTCTCTGCACTGTGGTTACGAGTGTGGAAATGGGGAAGAACCGTGCTGCCTATGAGGCAGTGGTGGAGGGGGTGGGGAGTGTGGTTTCTGGGAACTGAGCTTGGAGCCCGAGTTTCAGACCCAGAAACGGAAAAATCCTATGGCTGTCTAGACACTGTCTAGTGGCCATAGGATTGCTCTCTTAAGGATCAATCCTATGCAGGTTTAGACAGAAAAGAAGTCCTACGACTCCCAGCATGCCCCAGTCAGTGTGGCTAGCTGGATTGTTGCTGAGAGTTTTAGGACTTTTTTCTGTCTAAACCTGCATAGGGTTGCACCCTTAGACATTTTTAGTGGAATACCTGTAAAAATTTAAAGACAATAGCATGTACTTCCCTTACATTGTTTAAATGTAAGAAAGAAACAAATGTATTGAAAACTGTTGACATACTAATTCAGCCTTCCACAATCTGGTGCCCTCCAGATTCATCGTTATTAATGAACTTATGGAATGGAATATTTTCCACGGAAAAATAAAGCACTGGGAACATTTTCCGAAAAGTTTCCATTTTGGAAAATGTTCTGCACTACCTCACCGGACAGAACAGGGATTTCTGAGGGAAGGTGGAGGGACAAATGGCAACAGCATTCCTGCTAATAGAAAAGTGCTGGCGCTGCATCACTGTGAATCCTGGCTCCACTACACCACTGCACAAATGAAACAATAATACTAACACTGCTGGATGGTTCTTGGCTATTAGTTCTGGCTGACAAGTTCATCCTCTCTGAATGGGAGCTAATGGGAGGCAGTCTCTCCCCCCTGCCTTTGGAAGATGACACAATTCTGCAAGTAAGAGGGGTAGAGAAACAGTAATTATTTGTTTATTTGTTTGTTTGTTTGTTTATTACATTTCTATACCACCTAATATCCTAAGCTCTCTGGGTGGTTCACAACAATTTAAACCATAAAATACAACATGATAAAACATAATATCAAAGTTTAAAACCACAGCATAAAATCAAAATAAAAGGCAAAATAAAACCTAGCAGCAGTGCAAAGATTTAAAAAATACAGTAACATATTTAAAACAACAGAAACTGAAAGAGTAACTGCCTGGGATAATAAGAAGGTCTTCACTTGTCACCGAAAAGACCACAGTGTAGGTGGTAGGTGAGCCTCTCTGAGGAGCTCATGCCACAATCGGGGTGTCACAACAGAAAATGCCCTCTTCATAGGAGCCACCCACCTCACTTCCTTTGGCAGGGGCTTCCGGAGAGGTCTGCTGAAGACAATTATAGGGTCTGGGAAGATATATATGGGAGGAGACAATCCTTCAGGTAACCTGGGCCCAAGCTGTTTAGGATTTGAAATGTTAACACTGGCACTTTGAACTGGGCCTGGAAATGGACCCGGATGTGTGTGTCGTGGGGGGATACTATGCTTTGCCCCAGGTTACCTTTGCAACCACCAGTGCAGTGTTGTAGCAATTTGAATTAGTAGACAGGGAATCAGACAGCAAGCTGGATGGAAGCAGCCTGGTGGTCTGTAGGGGTCTTGACTATTCTTTTGGATATCTGATCCAGGATCAGCAATTTTAAGGCCTGCTGTAGGACCCAGTTTTCTTCTCTCTGCTGTGCTTGTATATTTGTAAATAAAACAAATATTTCAAAGACTAGTCTCCAGTGTTCTCTCATCCAAAGGAAACGTTACCCCATAATGTTGCCCCTGGAACATAGCATTCAGTGAAGTGAGGAGTGCTTAGCAATAATCAGAAAAATATTATAATAATCTGGGAAGCAGCAATCAAATATTTAAACTGGGAGATGATATGTGTAATTTTAGATTTGAGGATGGGCTATCAGTATTGGTGATTGCCTCCATTGAAGCTGTAAATAGACCTAATGGACAGTATTCTTTTCGATGCTTAATCGCTGTAAATCTCTGACATGCAATGAATTATCTTTTCACTGTTTTCAAAAGAAAATTGGCAGCAATGTGCTGGCGTGCTAAAGCATTGTGGTGGGGCCATGGTTATGTCAATGGGAGTTGCTTGAACTTCATGTAAAAGGTGAAGAATGGGACTGGGAATGAAAAATGCTATCACTTTCAAAGGGAAAATGGGAAGCTGCTCCTTAGGGAATTCTTGGCAACCTTCCCAGGAAGATCATGGGCTATGTTCTGTGCTGGTCAGTTCTAGGCACGGCATTTTAAGAACTGTCCAGAGGAGGATGACCAGGTCGGTGAGGGGTCTAGAAACTAAGTCCTATGAGTAATGGTGAAAAGATCTGGGTATGTTTAGCCTGCTGAAGAGAAGTTTAGGTGAAGACATGACAGGTGTCAAATATCTGAAGGGCTGTCATGCAGGAGACAAAAGAAATTTGTTTTCTGTTGCTCCAAAGGGCAGGACTAGAACAAATGGGTAGAATTTGCAGGGAAGCAGAGTTCAGCTAAGCATTAGGAGAAACTTCCTAATGGCAAGAAGCCTCAGGAGGTAGTGGACTCTCTTTCTCTGTAGGCACTTAAGCATATTAGACAGCCATCAGTCAGGGATGCTTCCATTACATCCTGCATTGCAGATCCTGCACTGAGCAGGGGTTAGATCTCTTCTAATTCTATGATTTAATATTTTTTCCCTATGTCACTAAGATCTACTGCTGCCATGTCATACCAGTTGCTGGGGAACAACAGCGAGAGAGGGCTTTTGCCTTCAGGACCTCCTTGTGGGCTTCTTAGACATCTGGTTGGACACTGTAGGAAACAGGTTGCCACAGACTCCAATGATGCTGGATTCTAAAGATTCGGAAGAATCCAGCCCCCCGGAGTCCGTGGAGGAACGGAACACTTACCTCCGCCTCTCCGCAGAATCCTCTTCGGCTGGATCCTCCGGCTCCGGATTGCCAGCGATACGGCCGCCATGCCGTATTGCTGGCTGAAGGGGACTGACTGCGGACGCAAATGGTGTCCCAGACACCATTTGCGGCTGTAAAGGTCTTAGTTTAAGCTAAATGCAGCCGTGGCTGCATTTAGCTTAAACTAAGACCTTTATGGCCACAAATGGTGTCCGGGATGCCATTTGCGGCCGCAGTCAGTCAAGTCCCCTTCAGCTAGCGAATTTAGGGATGTACGAAAGTCACTTACCTTGAACGAAATTTTATTCGCGGCAGGGGGGAGGCGCTCCGTCCCTCCCCCCGAAATTCTGGTGGGGGGAGGCGCTCCGTCCCTCCCCCCTGAAATTCTGGCTGGGGGGGAGGCACTCAGTCCCTCCACCCCCGAATCCTGGCCGGCCGGGACGCAAATGGCGGTGGCTGTAGCCGCCGCCGTTTGCGTCCCTGCAATCAGCCGTGATAGGCTACGTAAATGTTTACATAGCCTATCACGGCTGAGTGGGGAAAAAAAAAACCATGCGTACGCAAATGGCGGCACCCATGGGCGCCGCCATTTGTGTTCCTTATTTTGTCACGTCTAGTCTACGTAAACATTTACGTAGACTATGGCGAAAATAAGGGGAACGCAAATAGCGTAGACGCTACGCTATTTGTGTTCCCCTTATTTTCGCTGTAGTCTACGTAAATGTTTACGTAGACTAGACGTGCCAAAATAAGGAACGCAAATGGCGGCGCCCATGGGCGCCGCCATTTGCGTACGCACAGTTGTTGTTTTTTTACTCAGCCATGATAGGCTACGTAAACATTTACGTAGCCTATCACGGTATTTTTTTAAAATCTAGCTGTGATAGGCTACGTAAATCTTTACGTAGCCTATCACTTTTTTTGTTTTTTGTTTTTTTTACTGGAAATGGCGGCAGCCGGTTGGAAGACCGGCCGCCGCCTCCACCACCGAACTGCTGCCGCCGCCGCCGCCAGGAGGATTCGCCCAAGGTAAGTCCCGTCCCGGCGGGGGGCAGGGGGGCAGACCGTTTCGCCACCAATTTCAGGGGGCCAAATGCGCTGGCATTCAGCCTCCCTGAGATTCGTGGCGAAATTCTCTGACATCCCTACCAGCGATACAGCATGGCGACTGTAACTCTGGTGCTTCGGACCCAGCTGACGGCTCCGTGGAATTGCTGTGGAGTGGAGCCAGCTGAAGAGGATTCTGGGGGGAGGAACGGATCGTCTCCCACCCGTGGGCAGATTCCCCACAGACCTGCAAGTAGGTAATCCGCCCATCCCTAGTTGCTTGATTAGTTGGCCCTTCAGTCTGATCTAGCAGGGCTCTAATTACTGTACCTTACTCAGTATCATAGTTCATGAAGCTGATTGGTGGGAGATTCAGGATCAGAATCGATAGAAGGAAATACTTCTTCACACAGTGCACAGTTAAAGTAGGAATTTACTTCCACAGGATGTAGTGATGGCCACCAATTTGGATGGCTTTAAAAGGGGATTAGACAAATTTATGGGGGATGGCGTGTAGGGCCACCCAAGACGGACAGGTCATGGTGGAGAGTTCTGACAAAATGTGGTCCACTGGAGAAGGAAATGGCAACCCACTCCAGTATTCTTGCCAAGAAAACCCCATGGAATGTATCACAAAGCTAAAAGATATGATGCCGGAAGATGAGCCCCTCAGGTCGGAAGGTGTCCAATATACTACTGAGGAAGAGCAGAGGGAATTTCCAAGTAGCGCCAGAAAGAGTGAAGCGGCTGGGCCAAAGCCGAAAGGACACTCAGCTGTGGATGTGTCTGGCGGTGAAAAGAAAGTCCGATGCTGTAAAGAACAATATTGTTTAGGAACCTGGAATGTAAGTTCAATGAATCAAGGCAAGCTGGAGGTGGTCAAACATGAGATGGCAAGATTGAACATCGACATCTTGGGAATCAGCGAACTAAAATGGACAGGCATGGGTGAATTTAATTCAGGTGACCATTATATCTACTACTGTGGGCAAGAATCCATTAGAAGAAATGGAGTAGCACTCATATTCAACAAAAGGATGGGAAAAGCAGTACTGGGGTACAATCTCAAAAATGATAGAATGATCTCGGTACGAATCCAAGGCAAACCATTCAACATCACAGCAGGGATGGCGGAGAATTTCTCCCCGAAACTTCGGGGGGGCCGAGCACCAACGTGTTCGGCCCCCCGAACAAGTTTCGGGGAGAAATTCTCCGCACCCCCCCGCACCCCCCACCGGGACGGGACTTACCTTTCCCGAATGTCCCTCCCGGCGGCGGGTCCGGCCGGCGGTTCGTCGGGTCTTCGTCCGGGGTGGGAGCGGCAGCCGGTCTTTTGACCGGCTGCCGCCGCCGCCATTCCAATAAAAGAAAAGAAAAAACGCCCCCGTGATAGGCTACATGATGATTAACGTAGCCTATCACGGCTAGATTTGCAAAGTCAGCCGTGATAGGCTACGTGAATCGTCACGTAGCCTATCACGGGTGACTTAAAAAAAAAAAGCGCGTACGGATAATGGCGGCCCCCATAGGGAGCCGCCATTCCCGTTCCTTATTTGGTCGCTGTAGTCTACGTAAAGATTACGTAGACTACGGCGAAAATAAGGGCAACGCTATTTGCGTTGCCCTTATTTTTGCCATAGTCTACGTAAAGATTTACGTAGACTACAGCGACCAAATAAGGAACGCGAATGGCGGCTCCCTTTGGGGGCCGCCATTTGCGTACGCACTTTTTTTTTTTTAAGTCACCCGTGATAGGCTACGTGACGATTTACGTAGCCTATCACGGCTGACTTTGCAGATCTAGCCGTGATAGGCTACGTTAATCGTCACGTAGCCTATCACGGGGGCGTGTTTTTTTTTTTAACTTTTAATTTCGCGGCCAGGCGAGGCGCCTCCTCCCCGGCCTGAATTTCGGCCGGGCGAGGCAGGAAGCCTCCCCCCCCCGGCCTGAACTTCGCGGGGAGAGCAGCGAAGCGCCTCCCCCCCACCGCGAAAAGCTGCGAGACCAGGTAAGTGACGTTCGTGCACCCCTACATCACAGTAATTCAAGTCTATGCCCCAACCACTGATGCCGAAAAAGCTGAGGTTGATCGGTTCTATGAAGACCTACAATCGGAACAAATCCTTTCAACATATTCCTGACTTATTCCATATATTCTACATAGAATATTTGTTCTACATAGAACAAATCGGTTCTATGAAGATCTACACCTTCTAGAACTAACACCAAAAAAAGATGTCCTTTTCATCATAGGGGATTGTAATGCTAAAGTAGGAAGTCAAGAAATCACCGGGATAACAGGCAAGCATGGCCTTGGTGTACAAAATGAAGCAGGACAAAGGCTAATAGAGTTTTGCCAAGAGAACACGCTGATCATAGGAAACACTCTTTTCCAACAGCACAAGAGGCGACTCTACACATGGACATCACCAGATGGTCAATATCGAAACCAGATTGATTATGTCCTTTAAAGCCAAAGATGGAGAAGCTCTATACAGTCAGTAAAAACAAGATCTGGAGCAGACTGTGGCTCAGATCATGAGCTTCTTATCACAAAATTTTGGCTTAAATGGAAGAACATAGGGAAAACCACTCAACCATTCAGGTATGACCTAAATCATATCCCTTATGAATATACAGTGGAGGTGAGGAATAGATATAAGGGATTAGACCTGATAGACAGAGTGCCTGAGGAACTATGGACGGAGGTCCGTAACATTGTTCAGGAGGCAGCAACGAAATCCATCCCAAAGAAAAAGAAATGCAAGAAAGCCAAGTGGCTGTCTGATGAGGCTTTACAAGTAGCTGAGGAAAGAAGGGAAGCGAAAAGCAAGGGAGAAAGGGGAAGATATATCCAACTGAATGCAGAGTTCCAGAGAATTGCAAGGAGAGACAAGAAAGCCTTCTTAAATGAACAATGCAAAGAAATTGAGGAAAACAACAGAATGGGAAAGACTAGAGATCTTTTCAAGAAAATCGGAGATCTCACGGGAACGTTTTGTGCAAAGACGGGCATGATAAAGGACAAAGAAGGCAGGGACCTAACAAAAGCAGATGAGATTAAGGAGAGGTAGAAAGAATACACAGAAGAACTATACAGGAAAGGTCTTAATGTCCCTGATAGCCATGATAGTGCGGTCACTGAACTTGAGCCAGACATCCTAGAGAGTGAAGTCAAGTGGGCCTTAGGAAGCATTACTAACAACAAAGCTAGCGGAGATGACAGTATTCCAGCTGAGCTATTTAAAATCCTAAAAGACGATGCTGTTAAAGTGCTGCACTCAATAAACCAACAAATTTGGAACACTCAACAATGGCCACAAGACTGGAAAAGGTCAGTTTACATTCCAATTCCAAAGCAGGGCAATGCCAAAGAGTGTTCAGAGTACCGCACAATTGCGCTCATTTCACATGCCAGCAAGGTGATGCTCAAAATCCTACAAGCTAGGCTTCAGCAGTATGTGAACCGAGAACTACCAGAAGTACAAGCGGGGTTTCGAAGAGGCAGAGGAACTAGAGATCAAATCGCCAACTTTCGCTGCATCATGGAGAAAGCAAGAGAATTCCAGAAAAACGTCTATTTCTGCTTCATTGACTACGCTAAAGCCTTTGATTGTGTGAATCACAACAAACTGTGGCAAATTCTGAAAGAGATGGGAGTAGCAGAACACCTTACCTGTCTCCTGAGAAACCTGTATGAGGGTCAAGAAGCAACAGTAAGATCCAGGCATGGAACAACCGATTGGTTCAAAATTGGGAAAGGAGTACGACAAGGCTGTATATTGTCGCCCTGCTTATTTAATTTATATGCAGAGTACATTGTGAGAAACGCCGGGTTGGATGAATCACAGGTCGGAATTAAGATTGCCGGGAGAATTATCAACAACCTCAGATACACAGATGATACCACCCTAATGGCAGAAAGCGAAGAGGATCTCAAGAGCCTCTTGTTGAGGGTGAAAGTGGAGAGTGCAAAAGCGGGTTTGAAACTGAACATTAAAAAAAACTAAGATCATGGCATCTGGCCCCATCACTTCCTGGCATATGGAAAGGGAAGAAATGGAAGCAGTGACAGATTTTATTTTCTCGGGCTCCAAGGTCACCGCAGATGGTGACTGTAGCCATGAAATCAAAAGATGCTTACTCCTTGGGAGGAAAGCTATGGCAAACCTAGACAGCATAGTAAGAAGCAGAGACATCACTTTGCCGACAAAGATTCGTATAATCAAAGCTATGGTTTTCCCAGTAGCAACATATGGCTGTGTGAGCTGGACTATAAGGAAGGCTGAGTGCCGAAGAATTGATGCCTTCGAATGGTGGTGCTGGAGAAGACTCTTACGAGTCTCCTGGACTGCAAGGAGGTCAAATCAGTCAATCCTAAAGGAACTCAACCCTGACTGCTCATTGGAGGGACAGATACTGAAGCTGAAGCTCAAATATTTTGGCCACCTAATGTGAAGAGAAAACTCCCTGGAGAAGACCCTGATGCTGGGAAAGATTGAAGGCAAAAGGAGAAGGGGACGGCAGAGGATGAGATGGCTAGATAGCATCACCGATGCAATGAATATGGACTTGAGCACGCTCCGGGACAGAGCGGAGGACAGAAAGGCCTGGCGTGCTATGGTCCATGGGGTCACGAAGAGTCAGATACGACTGAACAACAACAAGACTATCAGTGGTATTAGTCCTAATGGCTATATGCTACCTCCACTAACACAGGCAGTATGCCTATGTGCACCAGTTGCTGGGGAACATGGGCGGGAGGGTGCTGTTGCACTCATGTCCTGCTTGTGGGTTTCCTGTGGGCAGCTGGTTGGCCACTGTGTGAACAGATAGATGGACCTTGGTCTGATGCTGCTCGGCTCTTCTTATGTTCTTATGTTATTACAGTTGGGGCGAGGTAGGAAATCTGCATGTAGGAAACATTACAAAAGGCTGTCAGTAAAGTATTGTTATAGGACAGCTCTCTGATTATTTTGAATAGGGCTATTAGTGTGGATTGGTCACAAAGGAATGTTGGGTTACAGACTGAGATTTGAACAAAAGAATTTCATGGGCCAGAATGATTGTGGGATGTTTCTTAATGGTCAGTGAATGGGAGCAAATTGTTACAAGATGGTTTCTGATACTAAGACTTCTCTGGAATGTTCTGAATGGCAAAAAAGGGGCAGGGAATAGGAAAGTTATGTACCTTTCCTGAGACCGCCCCTACACTTAGGTGAGGGACTAGTGAAAGCCTGTGTGTCTGTGAAAAGGAACAAAAGAGAAACTATAATTTGAGGAGGGAGGGGAGGAAGAGAGAGAGATCCGAACTGAAAGCTGTTGCTAGAAGTCTGAGAGCATCTTGGAGGTGTGGGGAGTCTCTCTGGAGATCTGATGCAGGGGGTGGATTTACTGCTTGTAGGTGTGTCAAGCTGTTTGTTTGCACCTATGCTCAACTTTTGTATTTGTAAAGAAAACACCCAGATATTACAAAACAAAATAACTATCCAGTGGTTTCTCCTTCCAAAGGAAACCAAACTCATAGAAATACTGCCCAAAGCCTCACTGTTTGGGGAAGTGCGGAGCACAAAACAATATAGACTCCACAATGCTGTCTCGGATTTGAAAGACAACTTTGTATGTGGATATGTACATCACTACAGTGGATTTATTTGGGTTCTTCCATGTATGTTCATGCACTTCAGGTATGAACATACATGCACTAATTTTTATGCCCACTTGTATATGTGACATGAACACATGTATAAGCTAACATCTGCACAGGGTACGAATAGCTGGGACATAGTAGTAGAGGAGTAGAGCCTTTTCTGTGGTAGCACCAAAATTATAGAACCTGGTTTTCAGGGAGGTTTTTATTTTAGGGAGTGTTTAATTGTTGAGATGTGATATTGGTTTTATTTCTGCCATTTGGTTTTCTACATTGCACTGAGTATAATATTCAAGAAAAGTAACCACATAAATATAATTAGTTACTATCATCGTAAGCGAGCATTCACCACATCAACTGGCACCTGAAAATAAAACAGGGAAGTCAATAAACTGGCACCTGAAAATAAGACGGGCACCTGAAAATAAGACGGGGTCTTAAAGTCTTAAGTTAACAGGGAAGTCAGGAAAACAACCTAACATACCACAACACTGAATATGGGGAGAGGAAAATGAACAAAAACAAGGTGAAATGTAAAGTAAAAATAAAATAAAATAAACCCAGTCCATCAGATTGCAGAAAAATGCATGGGGGGGGGAGTGTGCCCCTATATTTCGAGGCACCGTATATGCCTTGTGAAGCAGGCACATCTATCCCCTCAAAGCTGCCCTTCCAGAAATATGGGTGAGTTTGCCACAACTTGTCTTACTTTTTTCAGTGTTGGCTGGGTGCTCCTTTTGCATCGTTGGAGGAGCTGAGCGGATGCTGAATCCCACTGCCTCAGCTGCTGAATATCTTTTGGAACTTTCTGGTATTGACCCCGATGAGCCTGGAATGGACAGAACCATTTATTCAGGAAGAGGGGAGGTACTTACTTCTTCTTCTTCTTCTTTTTTGCCTATATACTATCCACTCTCAGAGTGGCTAGGCTAGGTGGAGGGGTAGGGTTTTGTTCTGGGTCTTTTTGATATGTGCGTGTTTCCCCTTGGAACAGGAATCAATCTTTTTTTCAAATGAGTCTTCTTTAGATTCTCTGTTGGACTGGGTTTATTTCTTTTCCTCTTTGTGCATGCATTTTATTTCCCTACCCAAATGCTGCTTCTTAAATGGACTTGAATATGTTCAGAAGTGCAGTGCACCACAGTGCAAAAGTTGGGAGGGACCAAAGCATGTGCTTTGCATGACGAAGGCTCCAGGTTCCATCCCCTATTCTCTCCGCTTTAAAAAGAAAAAGGTGGCAGGTAATAGGCAAAACCTCTGCCTGAGGCCCTGTTACCACATGCCCTCTTCCACACGTGTAATTTATATGTCACAGTGGGCAACTTCAGGAGGTCTAGGGACACTTTTGGTGGGGCAGACTCCCCTCTGTGGGTTGCCAGAGGGGAGTCCGCTGCCACTGCTGCCTCGTGGAATTTGGCAGTGGCAAAAAAATATTGCCAGTCAGCAGCAAGGCACTATGGAACACTACAGTGGCCAACTTTAGCTTGAAAACAAGCATTCGATAGTGGTTTGCTGCCAGTTTTGGTCAGCAAACCAGCAATTTCTTAGCTTCTGGAAATGGTTTACATCTACAGGAGGCACATGGGGTTGTTAAGTAGGAGTCAAGGTGTGCCACAGGGAGGTTACACTTCTACTTTGACAAGGGGCAGTTAGCAATCAGACAGTGGACTAGAGCTGCCTTCCCCAGCCTGGTATCCTTCAGATGTGTTGGACTGCTGGCTGGGAATGATGGGAGTTGCAGTCCAACATATCTGTAGGGTCAATGAAAGTAATAGTAATATGCAGGGTTGTTCCAGGAATGAAAGACTGATAATACAAGCAGCATTCAGCTTGGACCAGCAATTATTTGGTTATCTCTAACCAAGTCTAGGGAAAGGAGGAGTCTAAAGCCAAATATGGAGGGAGGCGGGCAGTAGACACCAGACACATATGCAGGTCCTACTCTGGTTAGACAGGGAGAGGTAAACAGCACTGTGGGCAGTGTGGCTGTCTTACTGAAAAAGAGGGCCAGCCCTACCATTAAGCAGAGTGAAGCAGCACCTCAGGCAGCTGATTTAGGATATCATGGAAGGGCAAGAAATTGTTGGTTATTTTAATGTATTCATTCTTGTAGTTTTACTGCCAGGGAAGGGGAGAAGCACTTTTCTGCCCTCGTGCCAAAATAACTTGATTGGGTTGCAATACTATACACCTTGACTGGGTTGGGGGCGGGGCGGTGGCATTGGTTGCTCTGCCTCAGACAGTGAATATCTTGGGCTGGCCCTTCCAAGAGAGAAAAAGAAGGAGAGAGGAGGTCGAGCAGAGAAAGAGGAATGCAGATATTACCTCTTCTGGAGTGGAGTCGAAGGGGTTCTTTTTCTTCTGTGCGATGCTGTGGATAACATGATTGTCTTTGGCACCAGGACACCAGAGCTGCTTGTATGGTGAGAGGCATGAGAGAATGTGGAACCCTGCCAAGTAGTCTTTTCTGTAGCGAAGACTTGAAGGGGGCACTCAGGCACTGCCAAGCTGTGCATTCTTTGTGGATCCCTAACTAAACTGAATATGAAATAATAAAAATGGAGAACAGAGAGAAGCACTGGGGAGAAGGGAAATATTTACCCATCATGACGAGTAGCCACTGATGGCCTTATCCTCCGTGAATTTGTATAACCCCTTTTTAAAGCAATCCAAGTTGGTGGCCATTACTACATTTTGTGGTAGCTAAGTCCATAATTTAACTATGCACTGTGTGAAGAAGTATTATCTTTTATCTGTCCTAAATCTCCCACCATTCAGTGTCATGGCATGAACACACTACACAATGATGTAATGGGAAGTAACTCAGTGGAACAGCCTAGGCTTTGCATGCAGGTCCCAGGTTCAGTCCCCACTACATGCAGATAAAAGGATTTGAGATAGCAGAGCTGAGAAAGACCTGTGCTTGAGACGTTACAGCAGGGGTAGGCAACTTGGTGCCCTCCAGATGTTTTAGACTTTTGTTGTTGTTGTTGTTGTTCAGTCATTCAGTCGTGTACGACTCTTTGTGTAGTTTTAGACTAAAAAGGTAAAGGTGTCCCCAACCAGTCGTGTCCGACTCTAGGGTGTGGTGCTCATCCCCATTTCTAAGCCGAAGAACCAGCGCTGTCCGAAGACGCTTCCGTGGTCATCTGGCCGGCATGACTGAACACCGAGGTGCACGGAATGCTGTTACTTTTCCTGCCGAAGCGGTACCTATTTATCTACTTGCAATTTCTTGCTTTCGAACTGCTAGGTTGGCAGGAGCTGGGACTGAAGACGGAAGCTCACTCCGTCACGCAGCACTCGGGTCTCGAACTGCTGTCCTGCCGACCTTCCAGTCTGCAGTTCAGCGTCTTAACCACTAAGCCACCACAACCCCATTTTTTAGATTACAACTCCCATAATACCTGACTTTTGGCCAAGGTATCTGGGTTGCTGGCCAAGGTATCTGGAGGACACCAGGTTGTCTCCTCCTGCCTTAGAGCTACTGATAGTTGGATTAGAGACAGTTTCTTGTTTCCAGCATGTGCTGCTAGAGGACAGTTCAATTTGTGCTTCTGTTTTTCTGACTTATTGATAAGTTTAGTAATTACAGGCCAGTGAGTGGCATTGATTCTTTGCAAATTCTTAGCAAAATAATGGCAAAGTTAATGCAAGATCAATAAGAGAAGAACCAGGGGATCATAGATGTTGCTAGTCAGCCCTGACTTTTGGAGAATATGTTTTACATAACGGTCAGCTTTCATTTTTTACAATGAAATTATGACCAGCAATGGCAGATGTGTTAATTAGACCTCTTACCATGTAGACCTGTTACCATGGCAGGATATTATATTCTAGGAAAAATACACAGCAATAGTCTGATGGTGATCAATTTTTGATGCAAGTAGAAGCTCTCAGGGGCTGCAATCCAGTGGTGGGTGCTGCTGAAGGCAAAAGTGGGGAAGATGCCAGAGGCAAAAGGAGTGAGGCCAAAATACCAAAATACCAGCATAGTTTAGCTTAAAGTTCTTACTGCCAGTAAGTAAGCCTTAGAAGAGGCATTTCAACCTTGTAGAATGCAGAACACCACCAAAAGCTGGGGGGGGGAACAGAAATTAGCTGTTGGGGAAAAGGGGGTGGGGTCAGGAAAGAGGTGTGGCCATTTGGAGAACCTTGGAGGGCCAGATTTGGACCCTTATTGGGCTGGATTTGGCCTGCAGTCCTGAGGTTCAACACTCCCGATTTAAAGGGCTGCCTACTCTTGTATGAACTTGCCCAATTTTTGAGATCCTCATTAGAGGCTCTGCTCTGGGTGACCCCACCAGTTGAGGCAGGTGGTAGCCAGTGATAAGGTTGTAGAACATCATCACAAGAGGCACTTGATTGCAGCACCTTTAGATGCGAAGGTGAAAACAATGTTGTTCTCCTAAGCCAAACTTCCCCAACCTGGTGCCCTTGAGATGTGTTGGACTACAGCCCCATCATCCCCAGCCATCAGGCCAGCTGGGGATTGTGGGGGTTGTAATCCAGGACATTTGGAGAGCACCAGGTTGAGGAAGGCTGCTATGCTTTCAATTAGATGGGGTTGTTGTTGCTGTTGTTTTGCTGTTTTTGTGTTTATTGCTGTTTCACACTTCCTTTATCGATACTAGGAATGGGAGAATCAGTGAGGCTGGAGCTCGGCAAGGTTCTCTTGAGTTCCACTTTGAAGCTCAGTCCCCCTCATTCCTATTCCCAAATACAAGGTTTTTTATATTGTTGTTCAAACAGGAAAAGTGTACATTTAGGTGCACATTTTTTCAAAGCACACACTGAAATGCATACTTTCCCCCTATTGACTAAGAATGAAAATGCATGTTTTTCCCCAAGATGCAGTTTTAAAGTGTGCATTTTCCTAAAATATACATTTTGCAAACGTAATTGCAAGCTCAGGAATATGCAAGCTTTGCCCGCAAAATGCGTTTTCGATCATGTTCACGTTTGGGGGCGTAATTGGGGCAAGTTCTGCTCTTAAATGCAAATGAAATCCTCATATATCCCTAACTGATACTCCTTTGAATGATCTTTGTGCTTTTATTCTTTCTTCCTTCAATCTACTTTTCATTGATTAGTTTGGTTGGTTTACTGTTGCTTTTGTACTGGCAGATGTTTTCTTCTTTTGCAGTTAGTTGCTTTGTAAACCTTAAAGTGGAAAGGTATGATAAAAAAAGAAAATAACATTTGAAGGTGCAATCCTATGCATGTTTAGACAGAAAAAGTCCTACAACTCCCAGCATCCCCCAGCCAGCATGGTTGATGGCGCATGTTATTATTATTTATTATATTTCTATACTATCCCATAGCCAAAGCTCTCTGGGCAGTTTACGAAAGTTAAAACATTAAAATACAATATACAAAGTTCAAAAACCATTTACATAAAACATATGGACAAACAACATATAACTAAAAACAACTTTGAACTAAAAACAATTTGTTTTAAAAATCCAACCATAAAACACAGCTTAAAATAACACTGCTTAAAAATAATATACAAAAGTCAGCAAAAGGAACAAAAGTTCTAAACAGGGAAGGCCTGCCGGAATAACAGCGTCTTTAATGCCTGCTTAAAAACCTTCAACGAAGTCAGCCATCGCATTTCAGCTGACAGGTCATTCCACAACTGAGGGGCGGCAAAGGAAAAGGTCCTCTTGCGTGTGGCTGCCAGTCTCACATTAGGCAGCCGCAGCAGAGAGCCCTCAGAGGACCTTAGGTGGTAGAATGGGACGTAAATGTGCATAGGATTGCACCCTAAATCAGGCAATAGGATGGATGGACGGACGGACGGATGGACAGACGAATAGCTAGATAGAAAACAGTAATGGCTGTACAGTCTCTTCCTGCATCATTGCTATTAAGTCCAGATTGTGGCAAGCAATCCTAGTCAGTGTTCCTGGTATGGAGGCCACATCCAGAGCAGCAGCTCCTGGATCTTTTTGTGGCAATGGGGTTTCCTAGCAAATAAAGGCCAAATTTGCCACCTTGGCATTCTGCCACCAGTTGGCAGGAAGAGGGTAAGAATGTCATTCTTGTGATGGTTCGGGTTACTTCTCGTGCTTCCAAAGCTTAAGCTGATCCCTTGGGTCAGGCTGCACAAGTGATTGGATCTGTTCCATATTTACACTACGCTTTTCTGTTGGAGCAAGAAATGATGAAGAACTGTGTCCATGTTTATCAGTATGTGCCTTGCTGCACTTTACCAGAACTAGCTTTATTTTGCACAAGTGGAGACCCACATAAATTAACGGATGTGTCTTTCTTTGTGTGTATTTTATCTCTCTCTGTGCCTTCTCCCTTCACTCTCTCACACGCTCCCCCATTCACATTACTCACATAATACTCATAAGCACATGATTTGCACACGTATCATGTACATACCACTCTCTTATATATACACACACACACACACACAGACACACACACACGAGTTCATGACTAATTTGAGGCTAACACTGCAATAATGCCATTGCCCTGTTTGTCTGCAGCAATTCCCACATATAGTACATAACAGCCCATCTAGCCCTAGAGCAAGACTTCTGGGCTGACAGTGCTGTAAACTTGTCAGAAGTTGGAATGCTCATAAACATTCCAGAACACCCCAGCGACTAAGCCAATGGCTAAGGAGGGCTTGTTTCAATCAGTTGAAACCAGAGCTTTCACAGTCAATAGCAACAGAGGTTTCAAAAATTACAAAGTGTATTTACCTCATTTTTCTTCTCTCAAGTTTATCTCAGGCATAAATCAGCAACGTGATTATTGTTCTGCATATCTACATATTTTGTGCTTTAACTGCATATTTCATTAGTTCCTTGCTATCATCATACCACTCTGTGATCATCTCAGAAGCTAAGCAGGGTCAGCCCTGGTTAGTACTTGGATGACAGACTGCCTGGGAATCAGGCTTCCTGCACTGAGCATGGTGTTGGACTCAGTGGTCTTGTAAGCCCCTTCCAACCCTATGGTTCTATGATTCTATGATTCCATCACAGGTACCCTGGCATTTTCAGAAGAGAAGCATTGAGTGCTTAACCTTTTCAGCACCTGCTTTCTTTTGCAACCTACCCTTGCTGGTTGTTTCCCATCCCACACCCTACTGTTGCAGTTCCAAATTGTATTTTCCAGGCAACTGGGGGAAAGTAGCTGGTGGGAAGGTTTGCAGAGGAAAATGGTATGTGGGGTAAGGTTAAGCACCCTCCTTCTTACTACTTCTGCCCTAAAAATCCTCCAAACCCCCAATTCGCATATCAGCAGCAAACACTGGTTTGGGGATCTCGAACATCTAGTTCCACTATATTTTTCAACTGATTAAGTTTCCCTTGAAAATTACCCCGTAGGACTCCCATTGGGTTTCACAGAGAGCTGGCTCATGGATGTGATTCCAAGGAAGGCTGAGGGGAAATGCAAGGAATGGGAGCTGCAAGCATGCCTATTAAATCAAAGTAAATGTCTCGGATGGAAACTCCCTGCTGAGCTTCATCAAGATGCCAAGGAATATTTGTTAGTTGTCCACAATCAGCTCAGCTCTTGGTTTTCTGGCAACAAGCACAGTTATTTTTCAAAATGATTAAGTGTTCTTTGGGTGTGGGGCAGGGGTGGAGGGGGGAGGGATTGATAAATTGAAGCTGTGTTTGAGTTGAGACTCCATTTCAGTTGTATTTATGGACAACTTTAAATGCCAAAGCATCAACCATTATGGCATCTGTAAATATAGATGGACTAAGACTGAAAAACCCTTGGCAATTAATCATCAGCAGTTGCATACTGTTGGGAACGTACCCATTTCTCAGTGCTGGCAACATTTTAAACCAAGCTTACAAAGGGTGGTGAAAGCATGCATGCATGCATGCATATATATATATATATATATATATATATATATTTGAGAAGTCAAAGCCAACTTTGGATACACACACATGCACACACACATACACACTGCTATAACTGTATACCTGATGAACAGGTTCATCTTCTCTTGAGCAAGCTAGAGGAGAGAGAATTAGATCAGAAGGTTATTTTCATAATGTAATTGTTGATTAGCCTCCTCCAAGGGGGGAAAAAATGTGCTGACCCATGGGGGGAAGTGCAGCTCTCAGGGGGTCTAAGGGATCAAACATGGTCTCCAGATCCCCCAAAGTTGCCCACCCCTGGTCTAGATGACATCATCTTCCACTTATAACCCTCCCGTGTTTTCCCACTGCTGCTTCCGTCCTTTCTCTCACTGCAGGAAATTCATTAAAGATTTTAAAAAGTGGAATAGCAGCACACCTTCCCATTAGTACTGCTAGGAGCCCTCTCTCTGGAAGCGGCCGCAGATGCACCTGAATCAATCAGCACAGAAAAGTAGCACTGTTGGCCATAAGAAAAACAATGAAAATCCATATTAGGGATTTATTAGGCCAACCTAAAGGTCACGAACTAGTGTGGAAGCTTTCAAGTTCTCCAGAACTCTTCATCAGGCTAGATGGTAAACAAATTGGGCGGGGCGGGTGGGAGCTGACAGATGTTGAAGCCACACAGTCTGCATTTATTTAGAGTCTTAAGACATAATGTGGGAGGAGGAGGTTGCAGACATTGAAATCAGGCTCTAGTAGGTACTGTGATGGTTTCTGGTTGCACCTACAATGATCCGTAGGGCTGCTAGGATCAAACAAACAATTATTTATCCCCCATTTTTGTAGATATAAAAACAAGGCTGTGTTCTTTGCATGCAGTTGTGTAACTATATCAAGATACCTTTATGCAAAAAACTAAGTTATGCCTTAGCACCTGGACATTTTGAGCTTCCTTCTGTATTGCAAAGGCTGAACTTTCTGCCACTCTTCTCTTCTGGACACTGGTTCTGTTCAGAATGCAGCAGATAATTAACTCATTCTCATTATGTGTCTCTCTGCCTCATCTATCTGAGACCCTGATTACCGAATAACTCTTTTCTTATTTCCACGTGCTGTTTCCTGACAATGGTGTTTGGGTCTCAATGTCTGCAACTTGAATGCTGAATGCACTGGGAAACTTGGCAATCAGCAAGACAACATGTTGTTTTTGCACTCTTCAGTTACTCATTTATACAATCATTAATAGGACTTGAGTATTATTAGACTTTGACTCTGCACAAGGAAAATTTGGTGACTGGGTTAATGTCCTCCAGATGTTGGTGGACTGCAACTCCCATCAGCCTTAGCCAGCACAGCCAATGGTCAAGGCTGATGGGTGTTGCAGTTGAACGACATGTGGAGGGCCACAACTCGCCCACACCTGAGTTTATGGAATACTGAGATGCACAGGTCCTATAGCCCTGGAACTTTTAAATTTCAGGTTCAAGAAGAGAGCGTTGCGGGTATCGTATCATACGCCGTCATCGTAACTCAGAAGATTCGGTGCATTGTGTAGGCAAAGTGAAAAAGAACAATGAAAGCATAATCCAAGTGAAAGAGGTCCTTGTCAACATGCTGACCCCAGAACAGTTCGTTTCCATATTACTTGAAGCTGAGCCACCGAATGTGTCGGTGAGTCGTCCCAACAAACCATTTACGGAAGCTTCCATGATGATGTCCTTGACAAAACTTGCAGACAAAGAACTAGTCCACATGATTGGCTGGGCCAAAAAGATTCCTGGTAAGGATCCTGAAAACTCAAGTTCTCATAGTGAAACTTGTGCTGTGTAATATTTAAGACGGGTGCAGAACCTCTTTCAGCCTGAGGGCTGAATTCCATTTTGGAGAAGCTCTCGGGGGCCACATTCCATTGGTGGGTGTGGCTGAATGCAAAAGGGGGCTGGGCCTAAGGCAAAAGGACTGGGCCAAAACCACCAAAAATACCTGCATATTTTAGCCTAAAGTTCTTACTGCCAGTAACTATACCTTAGGAGACACATTTCAACAATTAGAATGGGAGGAAAAACTGCACAAAAGTTGAGAAACCATTAAATGATTAGTGGTTGGGGGAAAGGGAGTGGGGCCAGGGATAGGGGTGTGGTCTTCTGGGGAACACTGGAAGGCCTGATTTGGTCCTCAGACAGGCTGGCCCCTGGGCCTGAAGTTCTGCACCCCTGATTTAAGACATGAGTATTTTAAATCCTGAAACAGGAGAAATATAACACTAATTCCATTGTTATGTGGTTATACAACCTGGCTGAGGCCATTGTTCAGTTTTGCATGTAGAATGTACCCAGTTCAGTCCTTGGCATCTCCAGTTCAAAGGATCAAGTAGCAAGTGATGGGAAAAGAATCTGTGTGAGACCGAGGGAAGCCATGGCCGGTCAGAATAGGCAGTGCTACTGGGCTTGATGGACTAATAGCCTGGCTATGTGCATGGAATATATCATTTGGAAGATGCTCCACCAGGAACAACTCCTGTGTGAGCCCTGCTGAATGAATGGGGAGGTAAAGAGGGACATCAAGACTCCAGTTGTACAACTTTAAATATTTGATATTGGATGCTTTTGCATGAGCCGCATACAGAATTATTATTCTTATTGCTACTATTAGTTCTACAATATTTTACTTCAACTCTTGACTGTAGTCCTCAAGGTGGCTTGCAACAATAGTTTAAAATAAATAAAATATAATACAATATTACACCAATCAAATAGCTTTTCTGTGTGATGTGACATCCATACATATATTTATGGTTAGGGCATGCAGCTAACAACCCTATAGAAATTGCCGCAACAATTTCTGATGTTGTGACATCTACCTGGGTAGACCTTAGTGAATGGAATTAATCCAACATAAAAATAAAAAGAGTAAGTTGTTACATTTGGAGCTTCAGAACAAATGGATTTTTAGACTCAGCTTGCAGAATCAATGCTTCAGCCATTTGACTATTGTGCAGTTTGGCAATTTCTAATTTTTCTAAGACATCTGAAACAGCAGGACAATCGAGAACTGTCTCTAGCAAGTAAAGCAAAGGATCAGAAATACAAGAAGAACATTATCTCTTCTGAAAAGTCTTAAATGAAATTTAAAGTCACCGAGGTCTTGAATAGGAGCCATAGTGATGAGTAATTTTACTTTGATCATTGGGAGAGGAATCCATTTTCACATTTGAGTTACTATCTCTTATTTAATCACAGTGCTGGTAGAAATGTGTGTGGATTTGGTCTGATTTCTTTTCCCCTCACCCCTTATGTAGTAAGTGTTGCTGTTAGGAGTATTATATTAATTTATCTCCTACATGGTGAAAAATCTTTCTGGGTTAGATTCAGACTTAATCATGCTTAGAGCACACACATTGAAATTAATGAGACTTAATTTAGTCATGACAAACTAAAGTTACTGATTTCAGTGGGTCTGCTCTAAGCATGACTAAGTCCAGATCCAACCCTCTCTTTTCACAAGTGTTCATCCTAGAAAATATTGTTTTGTTTAATTTCAGACTGATCTATTTTTCTCGTTTTATCTGACTCTCAGAAACATGCTAACTAAATTCAATTTTTAAAATCAAGTTGGCATTCTAATTTATGTTGCAAGGTGCATCTGTGGTGTGAAAGCTGGGGAAGGGGATGTAAATAAATGTGCAATCATACTGAACGTTTAGTACCACAGATATTAACATGAATCTTTTCAAAGTGGATTAGCATTCACACTGCCCACCTTCCATAGAGCAATATTTTATGTCCCATGTGGACTTCAGAAGTAGGATACTTCACTTCTGCAAAATTCATACATTGTCACTACTACACAGTTGTGTTCCCCCCCTTCCTCCCCATCCTGAGGAAAAAAACCAGTTGTTGTTGTTGTTGTTTTTCAGTCGTTAAGTCGTGTCCGACTCTTCGTGACCCCATGGACCATAGCACGCCAGGCCTTCCTGTCCTCCGCTCTCTCCCGGAGTGTGCTCAAGTTCATATTCATTGCATCAGTGATGCTATCTAGCCATCTCATCCTCTGCCGTCCCCTCCTCCTTTTGCCTTCAGTCTTTCCCAGCATCAGGGTCTTTTCCAGGGAGTTTTCTCTTCGCATTAGGTGGCCAAAATATTTGAGCTTCAGCTTCAGTATGTCCTTCCAATGAGCAGTCAGGGTTGAGTTCCTTTAGGATGGACTGATTTGATCTCCTTGCAGTCCATAGAATCATAGAATCATAGAATCATAGAATAGTAGGGTTGGAAGGGGCCTACAAGGCCATCGAGTCCAACCCCCTGCTCAATGCAGGAATCCAAGTCAGAGCATCCCTGACAAATGGCTGTCCAGCCTCGTCTTGAAGGCCTCCAGTGTGGGAGAGCCCACCACCTCCCCAGGTAATTGGTTCCATTGCCGTATTGCTCTGACACTCAGGAAGTTTTTCCTGATGTTCAGTCGGAATCTGGCTTCCTGTAACTTGAGCCCATTATTCCGTGTCCTGCACTCTGGGATGATCAAGAAGAGATCCTGGCCTTCTTCTCTGTGACAACCTTTCAAGTACTTGAAGAGCGCTATCATATCTCCCCTCAGTCTTCTCTTCTCAAGGCTAAACATGCCCAGTTCTTTCAGTCTCTCTTCATAGGGCTTTGTTTCCAGTCCCCTGATCATCTTTGTTGCCCTCCTTTGAACCCTCTCCAGCTTGTCTGCATCCTTCTTAAAGTGTGGTGCCCAGAACTGGACACAGCACTCCAGATGAGGCCTAACCAGTGCTGAGTAGAGGGGAACTAGTACTTCCCGGGATTTGGAAGCGATGCTTCTATGAATGCAGCCCAAAATAGCATTTGCCTTTTTTGCAGCCACATCACATTGTTGGCTCATATTCAGCATGTGATCGACGACAATTCCAAGATCCTTCTCGCTCGTAGTGTGGTTGAGCCACGTATCCCCCATCTTGTAACTGTGCATTTGGTTTCTTTTTCCTAGGTGCAGAACTTGGCATTTGTCCCTATTAAATGCCATTCTGTTGTTTTCTGCCCAGCACTCCAGTCTATCCAGATCACTTTGAATTTTGTTTCTGTCTTCCAAAGTATTAGCTATCCCTCCCAATTTTGTGTCATCTGCAAATTTGATCAGCATTCCCTGCACCTCCTCCTCCAAGTCATTAATAAAAATATTGAAGAGCACTGGGCCCAGGACTGAGCCCTGCGGTACCCCACTCGTTACCTCTCCCCAGCTTGAGAAGGTCCCATTGATAAGCACTCTTTGAGTCCGATTCTGTAGCCAACTGTGGATCCACTGGATCGTTGTTTCATCTAGCCCACTTCGAGCTAGTTTGCTCATCAGGATATCATGGGGCACTTTGTCGAAAGCTTTGCTGAAGTCGAGGTATATGATGTCTACAGCATTCCCACGGTCTACAAGGGAGGTGACTTGATCAAAAAATGAGATCAGATTTGTCTGGCAGGACTTGTTTTTGACAAATCCATGTTGGCTTCGAGTAATCACTGCATTGTTGTCAAGGTGCTTCCAGATGGATTGCTTTATGATCTGCTCCAGAATTTTCCCAGGGATTGATGTCAGACTGACTGGTCTGTAGTTCCCAGGTTCCTCCTTTTTACCCTTTTTGAAGATAGGGACAACGTTAGCCCTCCTCCAGTCATCTGGCACTTCCCCGGTACTCCATGATTTCTCATATAAATGCTATATAGCATTTGCCTATAGTCCAGGGGACTCGTAAGAGTCTTCTCCAGCACCACCGTTCGAAGGCATCAATTCTTCGGCGCTCAGCCTTCCTTATAGTCCAGCTCTCACAGCCATACGTTGCTACTGGGAAAAACCATAGCTTTGATTATACGAATCTTTGTGGGCAAGGTGATGTCTCTGCTTCTTATGCTGTCTAGGTTTGCCATAGCTTTCCTCCCAAGGAGCAAGCGTCTTTTAATTTCATGGCTACAGTCACCGTCTGCGGTGATCTTGGAGCCCAAGAAAATAAAATCTGTCACTGCTTCCATTTCTTCCCCTTCCATATGCCAGGAAGTGATGGGGCCAGATGCCATGATCTTAGTTTTTTTAATGTTGAGTTTCAAACCAGCTTTTGCACTCTCCACTTTCACCGTCAACAAGAGGCTCTTGAGATCCTCTTCGCTTTCTGCCATTAGGGTGGTATCGTCTGCGTATCTGAGGCTGTTGATAATTCTCCCGGCAATCTTAATTCCGACCTGTGATTCATTCAACCCGGCGTATCTCATGATGTACTCGGCATATAAATTAAGTAAGCAAGGCGACAATATACAGCCTTGTTGTACTCCTTCCCCAGTTTTGAACCAATCAGTTGTTCCAAGTCCGGTTCTTACTGTTGCTTCTTGTCCCTTGTACAGGTTTCTCAGGAGACAGGTAAGGTGGTCTGGTACTCCCATCTCTTTAAGAATTTGCCACAGATTGTTGTGATCCACACAATCAAAGGCTTTCGCATAGTCAATGAAACAGAAATAGACGTTTTTCTGGAATTCTCTCTGCTTTCTCCATGATGCAGCAAATGTTGGCGATTTGATCTCTAGTTCCTCTGCCTCTTTGAAACCCCGCTTGTATTTCCAGTAGTTCTCGGTTCACATGCTGCTGAAGCCTAACTTGCAGGATTTTGAGCATAACCTTGCTGGCATGTGAAATGAGCACAATAACCAATTAAAATAACCAATCTCTACATCTGGGTCATTTGAAAAAACAGTAGAGGAACATCACAGCAGGCAAGCATCATTTTGAGTTCAGGTATGACGATGGCCAGGTTGGACCCAATCGCCAGTTGTGCCCCGTAGTAGGTAGAATAAACCCATTGCGTTGGAACCATAGTTGTCCTTCTTCCTTCCAAGAAGACTCCAGTGGAGCATTTCTGCTGATATAATGGGGGAGGAGGCAATTTTCATCGGCCCTCTCCTCTCTCTGCAGTCCCTAGTCCTCATTCTCCCCCCAGATCTACTCCAGAGGGTTGGGGGACCTCTGGAACAGTGGGGGAGACTGAAAAAGGAGGGCAGAATCAGCAAAGATCGCCTCCCCCCTCATCTTTCTGCTGGTGGAAATGTTCTGAGTGGAACTCAGCTTGGGACAACGTTCCATGGGTGTAAAAGAACCAGGATCCAAGCCAGTGAACTCAGGAAGATTTACTTCAGAGTAATCATTCATAAAACTCAGCCTACATGGCTGATACTTGGAAATATGTCAAAGAGTAGAGGCTGCCTTTGAAATTATTATTTTTATTCCAAAATATTTTTCTCTCCTCCCCTTCTTCTGAGCTGTTTCAAAGAGTATCAGTTTCTTCCCTTCTGCTGCTGGATGTTGCAGGAAACGCAGAGAGGTTGCAGAGAGAAACAGTTGACCATTGGGCAAATTTGGACCTCAATTACCAGTGGGTGATCCCCTACTTTAACAAGAGCACCAATCTGCCTTATGTTCTAGTCTGTAGGCTATTTATGGCATGCTTGCAAATTGCCTTTGTGATGTAGTAGGAATCCGGAAGACACAAACTACTTTGTAACAGGACCTTGAAAAGTAGAAATAACCTGTTGCCAGGCCAGTAGGCCTCTATCTTATTGTTTTCTTTGCTCAGGCATTACTGTGGGAGAAACAGTGGGAGAAAGCGTTGCTTACAAGGGATGGATGTCTATTTCCAGTCTATGTCAGTTTTGGATGTGTTCATTTATAAGTCTGTTGTGTCCGATTTCCATAGTAATCTGCAATTTCTTTAATAAAAAGAAGTCCACATGAAAATTTGTAGTTAAATACATAATTAAATCCATATTTTTGGACATATTTTTCAGACGTTCTGCATTTCTACACACATTTTCTCTCAAAGTACGCATTTCTAAACATAGTTTACCCTAAAAACTGCATATCTATATGCATTTTGATCTTTCATAGAATCATAGAATAGTAGGATTGGAAGGGGCCTATAAGACCATCACGTCCAACCCCCTTCTCAATGCAGGAATCTAAGTCAAAGCATCCCTGACAGATGGCTGTCCAGCTTCATCTTGAATGCCTCCAGCATCAGAGAGCCCAATTGTCATATTGCTCTAAAAGTGAGGAAGTTTTTCCTGATGTTCAGCCAGAATCTGGCTTCTTGTCACTTGAGCCCATTATTCCATGTCCTGCACTCTGGGATGATCGAGAAGCGATCCTGGCCTTCCTCTCTGTGACAACCTTTCAAGGACTTGAAGAACGCTATCCTATCTCCCCTCAGTCTTCTCTTCTCAAGGCTAAATGTGCCTAGTTCTTTCAGTCTCTCTTCATAGGGCTTTGTTTCCAGTCCCCTGATCATCTTTGTTGCCCTCTGAACGCTCTGTTTGTCTGCATCCTTCTTCAAGTGTGGTGCCCAGAACTGGACACAGTACTCCAGATGAGGCCCAACCAGTGCTGAGTAGAGGAGAACTAGTACTTCCTGGGATTTGGAAGCTATACTTCTATTAATGCAGCCCAAAATAGCATTTGCCTTTTTTGCAGCCACATCACATCGTTGGCTCATATTCAACTTGTGATCGACAACAATTCTAAGATCCTTCTCGTTTGTAGTGTTGCTGAACCAAGTATTCCCCATCTTGTAACTGTGCATTTGGTTTCCTTTCCCTAGGTGCAGAACTTGGCATTTATCCCTATTAAATGTCATTCTGTTGTTTTCTGCACAGCACTCCAATCTATCAAGATCACTTATTTTGTTTCTGTCCTCCAGGGTATTAGCTATCCTGCCTAATTTTGTGTCATCTGCAGATTTGATTTGATCAGCATTCTCTGCACCTCCTCTTCCAAGTCATTAATATAAATGTTAAAGAGCACTGGGCCCAGGACTGAGCCCTGCAGTACCCCGCTCGTTACCTCTCCCCAGTTGGAGAAGACCCCATTGATAAGCACTTTTGAGTCCGATTCTGTAGCGAACTGTGGATCCACCTGAGAGCTGTTTCATCTAGCCCACTTTGAGCTAGTTTGCTCATCGGGATATCGTGGGGCACTTTGTCGAAAGCTTTGCTGAAGTCGAGGTATATTATGTCCACAGCATTCCCACAGTCCACAAAGGAGGTGACCTGATCACCTCTCAAAAAATGAGATCAGATTCATCTGGCAGGATTTGTTCTTGACAAATCCATGTTGGCTTCCAATCATCACTGCATTGTTTTCAAGGTGCTTCCAGATGGATTGCTTTATGATCTGCTCCAGAATTTTCCCAGGGATTGATGTCAGACTGACTGGTCTGTAGTTCCCAGGTTCCTCCTTTTTGCCATTTTTGAAGATAGGGACAACATTAGCCCTCCTCCAGTCATCTGGCACTTCACCCGTCCTCCATGATTTCTCAAAGAGAATAGACAGTGGTTCTGAGAGCTCTTCTGCCAGTTCCTTAATTACTCTAGCATGCAGTTCATCTGACCCTGGAGATTTGAAGTCATTCAAAGTAATTAGGTGTTCCTTGACCATATGCCTATCGATCTCAAGCTGCAATCCTGCCCCTTCAGCCTGTACTTCGCCTTTGCCAGGGGGGGTTAGACCCTCTTTTGGGAGAAGACTGAGCCAAAGTAGGAATTGAGCACCTCTGCCTTTTCTTTGTCATCTGTTATCGTTTTGCCATCCTTATTTAATATTTGAACCACCATTTCTTTCCTCTGTCTTTTATTATGCATGTATCTGAAGAAAGCCTTTTTGTTGCTTTTAGCACCCCTGGTTAACCTCAGCTCATCCTCAGCTTTAGCCTTCCTGACGCCATCCCTGCAATTCTGTGCTACCTGCCTGTACTCTTCCTTTGTAACTTGGCCTTCGTTCCACTTCCTATACGTGTCCTTTTTTGTTTTCAGGTCATCTCTAAGCTTTTTGTGAAGCCACATTGGCTTCTTCTGTTGTCTTCCACCTTTTCTCTTGTTGGAATTATTTGTATTTGTGCCTTGAGAATTTCCTTTTTTAAAAACTCCCACCCATCTTAGACTCCTTTTCTCATTAGAGTCACTTGCCATGGGACCTTATTTATCCTTGTTCTGAGTTTATTAAAATCGGCTTTCCTAAATTCCAGGGTATGCATTTGGCTACACTTGGCTTTTGCTTCTTTTAGAACCAAGAACTCAAGTATAACATGGTCACTTTCCCCTAGACTTCCCGTAACCGCTACTTTATCTACTCAGTCATCTCTGTTGGTTAGGATCAAGTCAAGAATAGCCGATCCTCTAGTTCCTTCCTCCACTTTCTGTAGGAGGAAATTATCAGCAATACAAGTCAGGAATTTCTTGGAGGGGCCATGTTTTGCAGAATTTAGGGATGTACAAAAGTCACTTACCTTTCGCGGATTATGTTGATGGTGGGGGGGGGAGGCGCTCCGTCCCTCCCCCCAGAATCCTGGGCGGGGGGGAGGCGCGCCGTTCCTCCCCCCCAGAATTCTGGCCAGCCTGCTGTGCTCCGCAGGGATTCTGCGGAGCCGCTGGCCGGCTCTGCCAGCAGCTGGACATCCGGCCGCTGGCTAACAGGGATGCAAACGGCGGCGGCTGTAGCCGCCGCCGTTTGCGTCCCTGCAGTCAGCCGTGATAGGCTACATAAATGTTTATGTAGCCTATCACAGCTGACTTAAAACAACAACAACAACGCGTGTACGCAAATGGCGGCGGCCGTGGCCGCCGCCATTTGCGTACGCGCGTTTGTTTTTTTCCTATCACGTTTTTTTTTTTAAACTTAGCCGTGATAGGCTACGTAAAGATTTACATAGCCTATCACGTCTTTTTTTTTTTTTAACTGGAAATGGCGGTGGCGGCAGCCGGTCGGAGGACTGGCCGCCGCAGCCGCCGCTGAACCGCCGCCGGAGCCGCCGCCGCTAGGAAGTTCCGCCCCAGGTAAGTCTCGTCCCGGGGGTGTGGGGGGGTGGCAGACCGTTCCACCACCAATTTCGGGGGGCCGAATGCGCTGGCATTCAGCCTCCCTGAGATCTGTGGCGGAATTCTCTGACATCCCTAGCAGAATTTGTCTCCCAACAAATATCGGGAAAATTGAAGTCCCCCATTACTACTGCACCTTGCTTCCTTGAAATCTTGGCAGTTTGCTTCTCAAAGTGTCATCCTCATCTTCTCCTTGATTGGGTGGCCAGTAGTAGACTCCAATCACCATGTTCCTTTTATTCTTTGCGCTGCGGTGGCTTATTGGTTAAGACGCTGAACTGCAGACCGGAAGGTCGGCAGGACAGCAGTTCGAGACCCGAGTGCTGCGTGACGGAGTGAGCTCCCGTCTTCAGTCCCAGCTTCTGGCAACCTAGCAGTTCGAAAGCAAGAAACTGCAAGTAGATAAATAGGTACCGCCTCGGCGGGAAAGGTAACAGCGTTCCGTGCACCTCGGTGTTCAGTCATGCCAGCCACATGACCACGGAAGCGTTTTCGGACAGCGCTGGCTCTTCGGCTTAGAAACGGGGATGAGCACCGTACCCTAGAGTCGGACACGACTGGTTGGAGACACCTTTTTACCATTTATTTTAACCCAGATGCTTTCGATGGGGCTACCAAGCTCATCCTCCTGTATTTCTGTGCAGAGATATGTGTTTTTAACATATAGTGCAACTCCACCTCCCTTTCTGTTCCTTCTGTTCTTTCTGAACAAGTTGTAGCCTTCAGTTGCTGTATTCCAGTCATGGGAGTCATCCCACCAAGTTTCACTTACACCTATCAAGTCATAATTTCCCTCCCGTATTAAATAGAGTTCAAGTTTGTTCTGTTTGTTTCCCATACTCTGGGCATTAGTATATAGACATCAAAGACCATGTGCTTTATAGTATGGCTTTCTTCCTACATGTTTTTTTAAGACTATTATTGAGGATTATTAGAGCTGTTGTTGTGTCCGTTGTGCATGAGCTTTTGTCCATTGTTACCTCCAACTTTACATCTCCCTCCCCTGTAGGATTCAGTTTAAAGCCCTCCTGATGAAGTTCTTTATGCTGTGGTGAAACACATACTTCCCAGCCCTTGTGAGGTGCAACTCGTCCCTTGCCAACAGTCCATCTTCCAGGAAGTATAGCCCGTGGTCCCAGAATCCAAATCTCTCATGCCGGCACTACCTTCGTAGCCAGTCATTCATCTGAAGTATCTTTCTTTCCCTTTCTATCCCTCTTCTACTACTGGAAGGATGGATGAGAAAACTTTCTGGGCCCCAAAGTTCTTGAGTTTCCTTCCCAAAGCTTCAAATTCTGAAGTGATTTCTTTGTAGCTCCACTTGGTGGTATCATTTGTTCCCACATGGATGAGAAGAAAGGGATATCCATCAGAGAGAGCGGAGTGTAGACAGCCCTTCAGTCATGTCTCTAATCTGTCCTCCCGGGAGACAGCATACCTGGAGAGTCCATGGGTCTTCGCAACATACTTGGGTTTCAATCCCACGCAGCAAGGAGTCTCCCACATCTACTACTTGTTGCTGTAGGCCTTGGTTTCATTGCCTCTCCTTGACTGACCTTCAGCCTCTTGCTCACTCTCACGCGGGGTCCCCTGTAATTCTTCCTCTGCAGGCTGTCCTCCAGTCTCATCCTCAAGTACCTGAAAAAGGTTCCATAGTTCCACTGCTTCCACTGGTGCAGAGTGGCGTCTAGTTCTTCTGCTCCTAACTGTCACCCTTTTCCAAGGAGTATCCTCTTCTTCATTTTTCCTCACCTCAGCATTTTCCTTTTCTGGCTCAGCTTGCTGTTGCTCTTCTAGCTTCTGTACCTTGCTTTGCTGCTGTAGTTCCTTCGTTCTGTCTAAGAACTCTTTGTCTTCTCTTATTCCCTAGAGGGTCGACACAGCCGCTCCAGTCCTCTTACCTTTTCTTCCAACAGTGTAATCAGCTTGCACTTGTTGCACATGTAGACCATGTTGATCTCAGGCACCACACCTTGCAGGTCACCACCACTGGAGAGTCTTTTCCTTCCATAGTCCATACTCTCTATTCCCTTTGTGTTTCTAGCTTTCTGATGGTACTGGGATAGCCTGTGCTTTGTCCTCTATTCACTGGAGGTTAACAACAGAGTCCCACTGGTATGGAAGTGTGTGTTACAAGAAAATAAATTGAAAACAAAATTTGTTAGGGACCTCCCTCTTAACCTCTCCTGCTGAACTCCTGTTTGCTGTCCCTGTTCGCTCGCTCTGATTGCTCGCTCTCTGGGAGCTTGCTTGCTTGTATAGCCCCTAGACCAGCTGGAGCAGCTTCCTCTGCTCTGCTCTGCTCAGCTAGGAAGTGGGAAACAGACTGAAACTGCCCGCCCACTGTGTTGCCCCGGCTGTGGGCTTTGAACCCTTAGGTTAGAGGTGCCAAGATAGTGATAAATCAGATCCAAAGGTTTACTTACAAGGATACTTTATTGGGTAACTTGCAGCACACAGGCGTACCCAATGGTTGGATCAGTCAGCTTCTCTGAACCACGAGCCATTGGGTCAAATGGGTTTTATACCATACATGTCAGCAGTGAGGCAGCATGACACTAGCAAGCGCCCCCTAGCGTCCATTCCCAGCATAGACTAACAGTGTTTGGTTCTCAAGCACAGCCACCTGCAGCTCAGCATAAACACATAGCTTTGCTTCTCAGGCACGGCCTGATAAGGCTTTCTACTCATTAGCAAGGAATGTGCTGAGAAGAGAAGGCTGTTATTGGCCCTTTGAATCATCTGCACATGCTCAGAGGCTTACTAGCATGGGAATTGCACCAATAATGAACTTAAGCAAGCATTATGGATCTCTAGGCCCTTCTAACACTACTAATGACTTAGCTATGCTCATGGGGCCAATACACCCACACAGCTGCTGGGAATACTCAGGCCCCACCCCTTCAATTCAATTGAGCTGAGAACTGCATTGCAAAATTCTGAGAAATGCGAAATCCAAAGGATCATTGCATTACACTCTGAACATTAGTCTGGGAATTGTGGATTAGATCATTTCAGTTTGAAAAGTGAACTGGACAAAATCCTTGAGCATCCCTAGTGCTTAATCCCTTGCTGCTTCTCTGTTTAAAATCACTTCCTTCCAGAGCTGCTTTGCTTTTAAGAAAAACAGCACTTGGGCTTCATGAAACACATTTGTGTCTAATGTGTAGTTTACCACTCAGTGCTTCTACTGCACATCTCTCTACCCTTGTTTCCTTCTCTTCTTCTTCCTCCCTTGCCTTATTTTTTTTTAATCTTCCACTTTTATCCTCTCTGTGAAGATGACATCTTAGTTAAATTGTCACTTCTTCCCATAAGGCTTTGCTTTCAGTGAACAGCTAGCTAGAACAGCAGGTTGCAACTGACTCATTCCCAACTAATTTCATGCTGTTCCTGCTCTTGAGAAACAGTATGTAGGAGTGGTGTGGGAGATCATGTAGGGTTGAGCATCATCCATGAATTTCCTGATGGCCTTCATTTTAATAAGGACACCGTCTGGGCCCTTTTTTTTATCAACCTGGTAATGCTGATGCTGGTTTGAGAGGGCATAAAGTCATGGCACAAACATCAGGGTCATATAGCAGAGCATTGCACCATGACACTAAGGTTTCCAAGTTACAGTAGTTTGCTTGACCCTTTTCTTGTATCTCTTTCTGTGTGTCTTTCTTCCCTGCCTAGGAAAATATTGCCTGTTAAATACAGGTCTGTGCAAAAGAAATCCTTTCAATGACTTTACTTCCTATAAGCAGATTTCATCTTGTCTTGCCAACAGTACAAGTATTGTCTTGCATTAAAAACAACAACAAAAAACCCTCCCCACAAAAACCAATATCAGCTAAGGAGCTGGCTTATTTATAAAGATGTACCAACAAACCATCTAATTATTCCCTCTAACAGCAAACTTCGTTGTCTGAATACCTATCGGTATGGACGTGAAACAAGGCCACCAAAAATAAGGGAGTGGTTTCTATGTACTCCCTAGGTATGAAAAGTATAGAAACCTGTAAATTAAAAGGCAAAGAATGTTTTGAAAACACCCCAGATAGCTTGAGGAGTGGTAATGTACAGGTTCCAGGATGTACGAAATAGTGAGGCATCAGTTGAGGGGTTGGAGGAGGGGGGGAATTATTGTTGAGGGAAGAAGAGGGAATCTTACCTGTTCAAGCCAGGGTTGCAAAGGTAACCTGGGACAAAGCATAGTCTACTCTTCCCCCTCCCACCCACCCCCACCCCACACACACCCTGGTCCAAATGTTGTCAGTAGAAAACAGCATACTTAAGTACATGGAATATCAACATAATAAATATGTTTTATAGTTTAGTATGTAATATTTAATGATGAAGAATTCATGAATAACCATGAATGCTGATTCACTAGGTAGGCAAACCTACTTTAATGGAATGCGAAATGACACCTTAATATCAGGAAGTTACAAATCATCATAGTATCTATTCATATTATTTATGATTACTAAAATTAAGAGCAAAATGACCAAACATTCACATAATTCACACAAAATTTCATTTATTACAATAATTAATGCATTATCTAAGATGGGGCTTCTTTGGCCCAAGATAAGGGCCACATTCCCTTCCAGGGAACCTTCCAAGGCTGTTTAACAGGGTTGGGCTTGGTACTTCACAACAAGTGGGTGGGGCCAAAACTAAAGTGGGTGGGGCTGCCCTCTCTCCTTCTCTCATACACTCGCACACATTCACGTGCATTCATATACATAATACACACCCACCCAGTCTCAGACATAATCCACACCCATTATTGTCACACACACAGTGCACAGAGTTTTAATATGGTGTTATCCAAGGATGCGGAGGAAGCTATATTGTCTGAAATAATTAGATTCTTTTAAAAATTCACTTTTCTTTGTTAGGAAAAAGAGGAATGGATACTTGGATGTTTTATGATGTAATGACTCCACCTCCTTACTATCTTTTTAAAGGCTTCATAGAGCTCAGTCTGTATGATCAAGTCAGGCTTCTGGAAAGCTGTTGGTTGGAAGTGTTAATGGTGGGCCTGATGTGGAGATCCATCGATCATCCAGGCAAGCTCATCTTTGCACCAGATCTTGTGCTCGACAGGTGAGAAAATAAGTACCTTTGTGGTAAAGTGACTGTCTCAGAGAACTGGCAAGCTGTGGTTTAAATTGTGATGCCTACAAAACTGTAAGTTTGACCTTCTTTTCAACCCTGACAACAAAACCCTAATCTTCCTTCCTGCCTGCCTACCTTCCTCTCTTCCTTCCTGAGGAGGCAATCAGGGCTGACCTTTAGTTTGACCCTGCCTATATTCTGATCCAGATTAGGCCACTGTGTCAATTTCCCAGGCAAAGCTCTAGAAATGCTTGACCAAGTCATGCGCAAATAGTCTTCGGTTGAAGTCCATGGCATCCATGTACCAGGTGAGTCGAAAGACTGCTGATTCTGCTATTTGTGCAGCTCAGAAGAGAAATTACCAGTCTATGCTAGAAATTAGGGAAAGTTCAGTCGTTAGAACAGCTTTTCTTGTTTATTTGAATTGACCCCAGTGCTATGTTTTGTATGTTTTGTTAATCAATCACATTATTTAAAGTAGAGCTGGTGTGGTTTCACCCAAGTGAATTCTGAATACTAGTATCTCAACCCACAGCCTGCTTTGGACCTCATAGCCAAGCTATTAGAGCAAGCTTCCCCAACCTAGCACCCTCCAGATATGTTGAACTACAGCTCCGATCACCCCAGCCAGCATGTCCCATGGCTGGGAATTATGGGAGTTGTAGTCCAATAGGTTGGGGAAGAGAGTCTTACTGCTCTATATTCTGCAGGTGATGGTAGCTAATGTTCTCTTGGGTTAGTTTATTGTGGGTTTACATTCAGTGGCAAAGGTGGGGCACATAAATGCCCAGTTAAAATTGGCTTTCCTTGTGACCCCTGGTAGGGGCAGCATACAGAGATGGTTAAGAACTGTCTGAGGGACTCCAGGGTATGTTACAGCAACTCTCACTATCTCTCCTTTGTTTGTTAGTTAGTTTGATTTAAATTTCTGTCTGACTGTGGCATAAACAAAAACCTGTGTAGGCAGAAGGGAAGGTTTTACAATTGTCTGTATAAAATGGAAGTACTTGAGGCTCTCACATTTTCAAATTGGGATTCACCACACTACAGGAATTACACCCACTGCAAAGGATCAAGTTACCACTAGATGTCTCTAGGTCAGGGGTGCACAACCCTGAGGGCCTCATCTGGTGTATGCTGGGGGGCTGGGGCCCACACATGAACGTATGCACCCATGCATCCACACAGAAATGTAATTCTCACCAATTTGAACATTTCCCCACCAAGCATGCAAAGCCAAGCTCAGTTATTTGCAGCTCTACTCAGAAGTAAGCCCCAGTGCAACAGGTTTCAGGCTTGCACAGCGCAGTGATCCAGATTGGGGTCACTGGAGGGTGGAGAAGGCTTTCTTTAGGCTAAGCAGGGAATACCCCGTTCTTATCTCTGATGGGTGATCATTGATAAGAGTGGTTTAAAGGCATTTAAACTTTAAATATCCTGCTGTTTAAATACCTTTGCAATGTAAAGGTATGGATATTTAAAAGTTACATACCCTGCTCTTTAAATCACTTTAAATTTTAACCGAATTTAAAGAGCAGATTATTTAAAATTTAAATGCCTCTTAAATTGCTCTAAGCATTGAAAATGGGGTACCAGATGGTGGTACCATAGATTTCTAGCAGCCAGGCAGCAGGGTGAGAGTGGAAGGAGGCAGCATCAACTAATGGAAGGGAAGTGCTGGAGAGCCCACCAGGCAGAGAAGGACGTATGGAACCCACCAAGCAGAGTGGGACTCCGTTCTGCCTGGGAGGGAAGACAGAGAAGTACAACCTGGGGCTGAAATTCCTCCAGCAAAAGAGGAGACAGCAGGTAGAGGGTTGCTGCTTCTGTTGGCTCAGTAAGATGCTCCCTCTGCATCCATCTCCAGTGGCTCATCATTCCTTGAAAAGCAGAGTTGGTGAAACATAGGTGTTCTGGGAGGTGGTTCCAGTCTTCCAGATAGGAGGCGCAGCAAGGGAAAAGGGCTGGAGTTTCTTTTTTTTAAGTGAGCAGGAGATCTTTAGAAAGCTGTGGAAGGCGATAGAGAGCTACAGGAGCAAAGGACTTGAGCAGGGTTGCAAGGGATGCAATGAGAATTTTTAAAGGTTTCTTTGTTAGATGTTTAGGATTTCAATCTGCTTATTAAAAAAGCAAACATCAAAAACTCCCAAACCATGAACGCGGACAAAAAACAACTATATTCTGGAGCACGAAGCAATCTTTTGCAGGAAAGAATATTTTGCGTCCCCAGTAAACCTCTACCCGTTTTCAAATTAGGGATGAGGGGAAATGTGTGGAAGGAATTTTGGAAATCTTTGACATGCTCTTGGCGACGACTTCAAGGCTTCGAGAGCTGAAATTGCAGCACAAAGAATATCTCTGTGTCAAGGCGATGATCCTTCTGAATTCCAGTGAGTAGATGCTTCAGTCATGTCAAGCTGTGCTTATTACTGAGACAAAAAGTTGGGTGGTGGTAGTAGAAATATCAAAGGATGCAAGAGCCATTAAGGCGAATGAAATAAAAACACTCAAAGTGCTTTTTCCTTCCTCATGTTATAATGGCTTTATGATTGATACACAGAAATAATACCTAGGTCACCGTGCTGTATTATTCTGCGAGCTGTATTTTTATACTTTCTAAAGGTAACACTTAAAAGGGCTCTTAATAAAATTGTGGATGACCCAGGACTTAAGCAGTGCTTCCTATTTTGTTTGAATCACCCTGTTGTTTGCCAACACATACAAAAGTGAATTAGGTTGCCAACTCTTTTCAACTGGGCCTGCTCCTGTGCTTTTAACTGATGAGAAGGAGAATAATATTTCTGAACTCAAAACACCTTCTCAACAAAAAGACAGATTTTATAAATAGCAATGGGAATAATCTCTTTTCATTTTGAAACCTCCAGCTTTAAAACATTGTAATTTTTTTCACCAAGGTTGGGCAGTACATCCCCCTCAAACATCCCAGTCATTTCCCTTTAAAAGAAGGAAGCATGATTGCTAGCATAACAGGCTAAAGTCTGCCTGTCCTGTTGTGCCTGCAAACTCCTTACAGCCACTGTCTGAGTTGCTGTGATATCGTGCAAACTTCTTTAATGTTGATGAACAATGCAGCATCTTTAGGAGAAGTGGACTGTTAAGTTTAGTTGTAATGGAAATATTACACAAACCCTAGAGACAGGAAGAACTATGTGATACTGGCAGGAAGGTGGGGAAAAAGACAGGACTCTGTAGAAAAGGGAGTCATGAGGTAGACAGGGGCACCATTTAGGTGGGGCAGGGAGGCTGGTGTCATCCACCATCCCACCCTGCCCTGTGTTTGAGAGCACTAATGACTATTGTTTGAAAGCTGGTAGACTGCACCCCACAGACTCACAGAGTCTGTCCTCCAAATAAACCCAAGTTTTATTTAAACAAAACCTTTCCACGAAGCTCTCTTAGGCTGTGGCCCCTCTCTCCTCAGGCCTGAAGGTGTTGCCCTCAACCACTTCCTGATTCCAGTGGAGGCTGGTGCCCTGATTTCAGTGGGGCTGTGAATCTATTTTAGTCTGGGTTTTAGTCAGAACCAGCAGAACTCTAAAGGAGCTATCCAAGATGCTGAACAGGGGCCTCCACTGTCTGTTTCCTCCTGTAAGCTTCTAGGGGCAGAGACCTAATTTTTTTGCTTATGATTCTCTGTAAAGTAGCACATATATTGTAAACACCAAAGTGCACCTTCCGGAAGTAGCTGAAGACATGTTTTATTCAAACTGTCTTTTGGTGACCAGCAACAGAGAAAGATAAAGTAGATTTATTAGCATATTGTTACCAACCCTGAGCCTTTGGGATGAAGTAGACTATACATCCAATCAATTAAATAAATAAATAATACATCAGATATGGATAACAGTGATGATGTATTTTTTTCTACCACAGGTAAAATAGTAACTAGGGATGGGCGGATTCCCTGCCTTCCGGTCCATGGGGAATCTGCCAGCAGGGGCGGGGAGGCGATCCATTCCTCCCCCCGGAATCCTCCGGAGCTGGCTCCTCTCCGCAGCAATTCCGCGGAGCCGCACACCGGCTCCGTATTGCTGGCGATATGGTAACGGTGGCCGCCCTTACCATAGGGGACGCCACTTGCGGCCGTAAAGCCCTTAGTTTAACCTAATTGCAGCCAATCTACTTTATCTTTCTCTCCACTATGCCATCTGCGGCTGTATTCATTCCTCACAGCGATACAGAGCCGGCGTGCGGCTCCGCGGAATCGCTGCGGAGAGGAGCCAGCTCTGGAGGATTCCGGGGGGAGGAGGAGGTAAGTGATCCGTTTCGCCACAGACTCCGGAGGCTGGATTATTTTGAATCTGGCCTCATTTGGGTCCGCGGCGGAATTCTCTGCCATCCCTAATGGTAACCCTATCATATGGATAGAAGAAAGCCTCATGGTCATGGGGCTTACTCTCAAGTATGGGGGCTTACTTTCAAGTAAGCGCAAAGCAAATATATGAAGGAAATGAGTGTGTGTGTGTGGGGAGAACAAGAGAAAAGCTGCTATATTTAACAAATTTATTTAAAGACCATTAGCGTTGCTGGTAATGTGCGCTTTAGGCCCTCACTCTCTGCAGGAACAGCCAAGAAGAAATGCAGCAGGCTGCAGCCTTCCCCAACCTGGTGCCCTCAAGATTTGCTGGACGACAAGGCAGAATACTGTCTGTGCTGGCTGGGAGGGGGGATGATAGGATTTGCAGTCCAACACATCTGGAGGGGACAAGGTTGGGAAAGGCTGGGTGAGAGACATGATGGAGAAGTTCTGCGGCCCCTTCCCAGAGCTGTGCGGAGGCAGGCGAGGCGGCTGCTGTGTCGGGGCTCCTAATATCCACTACATGTCTTCTCGGAAGTAAGCATATAGATTTCAGTGGGGTTTATTCCCAGGTATTTCTTATCATTTTAATTCTATTTTGTAAATTTCATCTATTTTGAAATATAGATGAGTCATATAGACTTCCTCCTTCTTCTCTCTGCCCTCCCCATGCCCCACCCGGCACCCCACATCCCGCTGTCTTTTTTGGCTACCGCCACCGCCACCACCCAACAAACTGACTGAGCTGACCTATCTGAGTCTGATGTTGGCCAGCGTTGTGTCTGTGTGCTGGGTTGCTGCCACTCTACAACTGGCTGGGCTTGCTGGGGGCACAGGATTGACGATCCGGATCAGCGTCTCCAGCAAGCAACTCAGCCTGGCCCCTGTGCTCCCACTCTTTCCTGAAACTGGATGGCAACGGCGCAGTCTCAGGCGCAGGCATAGTGGCAGCTCCTCCATCTCTCCCTCTCCAGTGAGAGGAAGCGGGCTGCAAGAGAGGGTAAATTAACCCTTTGCCAGGTGAGGCTGCCTTGCCCAGGCGGCCTCTCAGGACAGGGGAGAGGGGAATTTGCCGTTCTTCCTGCCCCAGGCCTGGAGCTTTGGGGAGAGTAGCTGCTGTAGTAGCATCTCAGGCTCTTCCAGCCGCCTGCCCCACAGCGGTAGACTGGGAGTGGGAGGGACCCGGCTGAGACTGGCTCTAAAAAAAAAGTCCTGGGTTTTCGTCCTGGTGAGACCCCCCACCACTGCACCCCTGCTGCTCAGTCTGCTGTCCAGGTACTAACTGTGGATGGGCAACTTCAAGGTCCTTCCTCCCCCTTCTTTTGGTTCTTTATCTTTAAACTGGATTTGGACCAGACAGACCTTCAAGTAGAGGACATCTTCAAATAGAGGACTATCCTCTGTAAAGTAGGACACATGGCCACTGTAGGCTTGAGGGAGGGATCGATCCTGGTGGTGCATACACTCACACATCTGCTTTCACCTCCAGTAAACAGGTTTGAAAGTGTAGACAGGTTTATATTGTTTCAAAACCCTACAAAACCTGTTTGACCAAAGGCAATAATGGAACAAAAGATTTATGGTGTGGACACATGGCAGGTTGTGAAACTGTTCTCAAATCACTTTCAGGTAGTGTTGCTGCCAAAATTCGTACTTACCTGGCCTGGAGTCTGCATTTGTCCAGCCTGTAATGCTGTAATGCTTGTATTAAGAATGGAGTGCAATTCCCTTCAGAAGCTCTTCTCTGGCTGAGATTTTGTCCATCACTGATTTCATCTCTCTTCAAAAACTATTATTTGCCTCCAGCCTCAGTAGTTTTGACAAAAGCTAAAATTGATTCTCAAATGTCAATAACTGTAGCTTTTCTTTCACTTTGGTTGCCAAGAAAGATGCATGTAGGTCAATAATCCAGTATCGCCCCAGCCTACCTTGGCCTGGTTTGTGAACAAAATGACTTGCAGAGTAGCCATCAACCGTATTCTGCCATTCAACCAAATGCATGAGCACGTAAAAGGAGTAGAGCAGGGGTCCCTAACCTTTTTGGACCTGTGGGCACATTCGGGAATCTGAGAAACTGCTGTGGGCACCCCCACAGAATGGCTCCCATGAAGGATGTGGCTAGTCACATAATGGCTCCCCTGGGGGCTGGCTAGTCAAGAGGTGTGTGTGGGGAGAAATAGTGAGGCTAGAGGCTGGGAGGCAGGGGGAAATGAAAAGAGTTGCTTCCTGGCCCACCCAAACTTCTTCTGTCCACACAGACCTTTCCCCTTTGCTCTCGCTCTCTGTCTCTTCCCATCCTCTCTTTCTCACTCTCCACTTCCAGCCTCTAGCATCACTATTTCTGTCCCACAACTCCTTTCCTCACTGTTTCTCTCCTTTCCTGCCCCTAGCCTCCTTCTTTCTCTCCCACTCACCCCTTTATCTTGCTGGGCAGGGAGCGAAGAGCTTTGAGGGTGCTGTGTTTTTTGGACCCCTGGAGTAGAGAGTCAGGGCCATGCACGCTGGTTACGCCCCCTGCATCCTTGGGTGCACCGGCCTCACCCACCTCAGTTCAGACCTTACTGTGTTGAATCAACAGGGTCTGAAAGGGAGTTCTGCTCGTGCTGGGGAACCCTGATAAGGCAGGGTCTATGAAAGCATAAGTAAGAATGTCATCCAGTCGCCCAGTAAACAAACAAAAGGAAAAGCTCAGTAAAAAATAAAACCTGTTCCCACCTTCCAACGTTCTGCCCCAATGATTGCAAACCTACTAGGATAATGGACAGGATTTTTAAATGTTATAAAATTATTTCATTGTGTTATTAATAATTATACTGTATTAAATATTATTTGATGTTTACACACCTCCTTTTTAAAAAGTGTATTGAGCTGCCTCCATTTAAGTGGTGGATATTTGTTTTGCATGGATACTGGAACCCTCACCATGAACCCTTTGGCCCATTCATCACAAAATGGCTGATTATGAACCTGAGGCTGTAATCCTATATTCACTTACCTGGGAGTAAACTCACTGAACTCAACGTGACTAAATTCTGAAGAGACATGTATAGAATTGCACTGAGTAAACAACACCAGTTAATTCTCAGTGAGTATCTAGACTTCAGTTCCTCCACAGCTTAAGCCTTTATATAAAGCTTTCAGAAATTTTGCATCTACCTTGGGGCAGGAATTCTTTAGCATCCACCACCTATGCTCCAAATCCCCACTCACTGTGTAGTATACAAAACCAGGAGTGTCTGATCTCAGATGACACCACAACAGGAGAGACACATTCTGCTTGCTATGAGGAAGGGAGGGAGGAAGCCCCCAGGGGAAGAAAAGTCTTCGCTGCCTAGAGACCAGAGCAGAGAAAGAGGGAGAATAAGGAAAGCTCTTCACTGCTGAAATTTTTGCCTCTTCCTATCCCCACCAATTGGGACAAGGAGAAAGGAGGGCAAAAGGAGAGAGGAAAGCAAGCAGGGATTTCTGTGGCGTGGTGTCCAAACAACACATATCTTAGGACAGAGCAGAGGAGGACTAGAAAAGAGAGGGCGAAGAAAAGTTAGGGAGCAGAAAAAGAGAGGGGAATGGGGTCAGCTGTGCCTGCCCCACTACTGCTTTTGCCTCCCCCACTGCTGTACATGGGCACAGGCATGCCACAGCCAGCTCTGCTCTGAAGCAGGAGTCTCTTGAGTGGAGGTGTGGAGGCTGCTGCCCCTCTCTCCACCTCTGGGTCCTGCTCCCTCCATGGCACTGCTTTAGCTGCAGCAGCAACTGCTGCTTGCTCATTCCTCTTCCCCTCCCAGCCCTTGATGGTGCAGTTGCGATGCAGCAGGGGGCGGAGGAGAGGAAGGGTGCTCCATGGCTGGCTGGCTGGCATCCTAGCTCCTTCCCCTCATCCCTTGTGAGTAGGGTTGCCAACTGGCCAGAAATAATCAGCCTGGCTGGCTCTTGTCCCTGCAACAGAAGCTCGGTCTGTAGAAAGCAGCAGGGAGAAAATATGGACAGGAGTCTTATTACCTGGTTATATCTGGAGATAAAGTTGCTGTTAAAAGTACAGCTAGGTCAGTTCAGAAGTTGGCAACCCTATTGTGAGTGACAGAAGGTGAAGGCCAGCTGGTAGCGGCAGCAGTGGGGAGGGCTGTGGTTGGATTCTCAGAGTCATCTGGTTGGCCCCCGGACACTGGACTACATGGGCCATTGGTTTGATTCAGCAGGACTCTTCTTACGTTATGGTTGTCGAAACATATGTCTGGCTCTCAAGTTGATAGCTGCTTTCGTAATGTGACCTCATTTTTAATTTAGACTGCTGAAGGTGTGTTTCTTGGCACCAGCTATTTCTGAGTTAATACTGATGTGTTTGAGGGTGTACAGATAGGTTGACTTGTTTGGCAAACGTATAGCTGTGTTCTATTGAATAGCCATCCATGCCTTGAAGCTCTTTCCATCACACCGTCAATAATGCTAATAGAGCTTTCTGACCTGGCAGCTAAGCAAGCCAAACATTTGATCCAGGCCCATCTGTTTCCTTGCCCTCAGAACTGCCAATCTACCCATTCTGGTCTCTGTCAAGCAGTCCTCAACTGATACCTATAAATTGCAGCTGTTAAGATCATACTCTTTCCCAGCATTTCTGCCATCCTTCACTGGTTCTCACATTTCACCCTGTAAAGGTCACACTTGTCAGCCCAACCCTGAAGGCATGTCACAAAGCAAGTCTGCCCAGCTTGTTTGTGGTCATAGGTGACCAGAGTTGCCAACCAACCAGAAAAAAAGGTCTGGCCTGCTCTTCTGCCGAACAGCAACTTGCTGTGCAGAAATCAGCAGGTGAAGTTTTGCACAGGATGGGGATAAATACGATCACATTTTAATGTCTTCCACATCATGCTGCCCTCCCTCCCTCCCTCCCTCCCTCCCTCCCTTATATTTTTATACCACCCAACAGCCAAAGCTCTCTTAAAACCATGGCTACAGCAGCTGGCTGAAAAGTTGACAACCGTATTTGTGACATTCCACATCTCCTCTTTGCGATGTCTTCTTTTCCAGTTGTTCAGTAGTGTGGGCAGCCCAAAGGGCTATTCAAGGGAAAAGACAACAGGGAGCCTTTCTTGCTAGACAGGAGAAACTTTATTCAAATAAGGGCCGCTGTGGTGAAGATTCTCAGTAAGGTTTATATATTCGAGATTAAAGTGCAAAGAAGCAGTGTAGTTTAAGAACACTTGCTCTGGTTCCTTATTATACTTGGTCTGGAAAACATGGAGCTACTGCGGAAAACGGGAACACTATGATGAGTTCCTCTTCTTGACTCCTGTTACAGTAGAGGAAGAGTTGCAGTCAGAGCTGGTGTCAAGGGACCACAGGCCAGCAGGGGGGGCACTGATAAGAACAAGCAGGCTCTGTAGCCTGCTTGTTCACCTGCCTCTTGCTCTGGCTGAGACAACGGCGGGGAGAAGGAGGAGCAGTAGATTCCACTGCCTGCTTGTTTACTGCCTCTCTGCCTGGCAAGCAAGAAGGAGGTAGTAATAATGAGGAAGAGCAGCAGCAGCTGACAACAATGCTGATGAGCTGTTAGACTCACTGAGGAAGCGGGGCCCATTGAGGGTGTCTTGCCCAAGGGCCCCCCAAAACTTGAACCCTGCACTGGCTGTAAGTCAGTGGCAGAGCACCTGCTTTGCATACAAAAATCCCAGTTTCAATCCCTGGTATCTACAGGCAAGGGTGGGGAAAACTCCTGTGTGAAACCCCGGACAGCTGCTGCTGTCAGTCAGTGTAGACAGTACTGAGCTACTCAGTGGCTGGGTTCAGAGAACACAATAACCCACACAAAAGGGTTGAGTAAAGGTTGCGTGTGGATTGTCGTTGAACTGTGGGTTGTTGTTGAACTGTGGGTATTGTGTTGTCTGAAACCAGCTGGGCTAGCAAACCATGGTTTGTTAACTGTGAAGAACCCATGAAGAGAACCCATGGTTTGTTGTTGGGCTGTGAGCTGTGGGTTGTTCATGGTTAACAAACCATGGTTTGTTATCGTGGATGGATTCAGACAAGACAATAATTGACGTTTCAACAACAACCCACAATCCATACTCAACCCCTGAGTGTGGGTTATCATGTTGTGTGAGTTCAGTGATTATAAGGCAGCTTCCTAAGTACCATGAGTTCAGTGAGGCTTATTCTGGAGAGCCAGCATGGTGTAGTGGTTAGAGCGTTGGACTGGGACTCGGGAGACTTGGGTTCTAGTCCCCACTCAGCCATGAAGCTCACTGGGTGACTTTGGGCCAGTCACTGACTCTCAGCTTAACCTACCTCACAGGGTTGTTGTGAGGATAAAATAGAGGGGGGAAGGACTATGTATGCCACCTTGGGTTCCTTACAAGAGGAAGAAAGAGGGGATATAAATGTAATAATAATAATAATAATAATAATAATAATAATAATAATAATTCATTGAGGGGCAGGTCCCTAATAAGTTGCAAATACAAATTCATGGTGACCTCCTTGTCCTAGGCATGTTTCCACTCTCCACCGCTACGGAAGAACCTGACAGCCACAAAAAGCTGAGCCGCCTGCTGAACTGTGTGACAGACGCCTTGGTGTGGGTCATTGCAAAGAGCGGCATCCCTTTGCCACAACAGACGACTCGTTTGGCAAATTTGCTGATGCTGCTTTCCCATGTCCGACATGCAAGGTAAGATTCCCTCTTTGAACCCTGTTCGTGTTTTTATTTGTGGCAAGAAAGTGAGCAGGTCACTTGCCCGCACCAGTTTCAAACGTCTGTTTCTTCTTTCCTGTTTGCTTGTGAAGTCTTTCATGGAGATTTCCATGTGTTGATTGCTGATGCATCCAGTTTTCCCACGTCATCTTGGAAGTCAGGTTTGCTGCGTGAAAATCCTGCAGATGGTAATAAATAGCACTATCTAGGTTCACCAGTCTTGAAAGGGAGATCAAAGAAACCCTTATTTCATATGGTGTGACGAAAAGAAGAAGCTTAAGAACATAAGAAGAGCCCTGCTGGATCAGACCAAGGGTTCATCCAGTCCGGCATTCTGTTTACACAGTGGCCATCCAGCTGTTGACCAGGAACCCACAAGCAGGGCATGAGCACAACAGCACCCTCAAACTCATGTTCTCCAGCAACTGGTGTACATAGGCTCACTGCCTCTGTTACTGGAGGTAGCGCATAGCCATGAGGAGGACTAGTAGCCATTGATAGCCTTCTCCTCCAGGAATTTGTCCAACCCCATTTTAAAGCCATCCAAATTGATGGCCATCACTACATCCTGTGGTAGCGAATTCCACAGTTTAAGTGTGAGCTGTGTGAAGAAGGACTTCCTTTTATCTGTCCTGAATCTCCCACCAATCAGCTTCATAGGATGACCCCAGGTTCTAGTATTTTGAAAGAGGGAGAAAAATGTCTCCCTACCCACATTCTCCATACCGTGCATAAATCTGTAGACCTCTATCATGTCTCCCCTTACCCTCCTTTTTTCCAAGCTAAACAATCCCAGCTATAGTAACATTATCTCATAGGGGAGGTGCTCCAGCCCCATGATCAATTTAGGTGCCCTTTCTTCACTTTTTCCAGCTCTACAATATCTTTTTTTTAGATGTGGTGACCAGAACTGTACACACTATTCCAAGTGTGGTCACACCATAGATTTGTATATCTATGGGCAGTATGATATTGGCAGTTTTATTCTCAGTTCCTTTTCTAATTATGCCTAACATGGAGTTTGCCTTTTTTACAGCGGCTGCACATTGGGTTGACATCTTCATCGAGCTGTCCACCACAACCCCAAGATCTCTTTCCTGGTTGGTCACCGCTAGCTCAGATCCCATCAGGCTATACTTGAAGTTGGGATTTTTCCCCCCAATGTGCATCACTTTACACTTGCTTACATTGAACCGCATTTACCATTTAGATGTCCATTCTCCCAGTTTGGAGTGATCCTTTTGGAGCTCTTCACAATCCTTTTTTGTTTTAAGACCCTAAATAATTTGGTGTCATCCGCAAACGTGGCCACTTCACTGCTCACTCCTAATTCCAGATCATTTATGAACAGGTTGAAAAGCATTGGTCCTAGTACAGATCCCTGCAGGACCCGACTATGTACTTCCCTCCATTGGGAGAATTTAATTTAACCACTAAGTAAGTGCTTACTGTTCTTTAACCACTTACTGATCCATAGGAGGACCTGTCCTCTTATTCCATGACTGCTAAGTTTGCTCAGGAGTCTTTGATGAGGGACTTTGTCAAAAGCCTTTTGGAAGTCCAAGTAAACAAATCCTGCCAGATGAATCTGATCTCATTTTTTGATCAGGTCACCTCCCTTGTGGACTGTGGGAATGCTGTGGACATAATATACCTTGACTTCAGCAAAGCTTACGACAAAGTGCCCCATGATCTCCTGATGAGCAAACTAGCTCAAAGTGGGCTAGATGGAACAACGATCCGGTGGATCCACAGTTGGCTACAGAATCGGACTCAAAGAGTGCTTTTCAATGGGACCTTCTCAAGCTGGGGAGAGGTAACGAGCGGGGCACCGCAGGGCTCAGTTCTGGGCCCAGTGCTCTTCAACATTTGTATTAATGACTTGGAGGAGGAGGTGCAGGGAATGCTGATCAAATTTGCAGATGACACAAAATTGGGCGGGATAGCTAACACTTTGGAAGACAGAAACAAAATTCAAAGTGATCTGGATAGACTGGAGCGCTGGGCAGAAAACAACAGAATGACATTTAATAGGGATAAATGCCAAGTTCTGTACCTAGGAAAAAGAAACCAAATGCACAGTTACAAGATGGGGGATACGTGGCTCAACAACACTACAAGCGAGAAGGATCTTGGAATTGTTGTCGATTACAAGCTGAATGTGAGCCAACAATGTGATATGGCTGCAAAAAAGGCAAATGCTGTTTTGGGCTGCATTAGTAGAAGCATAGCTTCCAAATTGATAATGGAACCAATTACCTAGGGAGGTAGTGGGCTGTCCCACACTGGAGCCATTCAAGATGAAGCTGGCTGGACAGCCATTTGTCAGGGATGCTTTGACTTGGATTCCTGCCTTGAGCAGGGGGTTGGACTTGATGGTCTTGTAGGCCCCTTCCAACCCTACTATTCTATGATTCTATGAGCTCTCCCATTTTGGCTTGGAGGCTTCTAGCATTTGCATAAAAACACCTATACACGGTATCCCTCCCCAGATGCCTCTGGCGTGTGCATCTTTTGCTATGGGACATTGGCCGCTTTGATTAGCTATTATGTTCTACCATGTACTCCTGGCCTATTTCCTCCCCTTATACATTTGGGCAATCAAAAAGCCTCTTCATCCCTTTGTGATGATTTAACCTGAACCGGATGCCTCCCAGCTCCTGTCTGCTTTCCCCCAGGATTTAGTTTAAAAGTTGCTCTGGCACCCTTTTTATGTTTAGTGCCAGCAGTCTGGTTCCATTTTGGTTCAAGCGGAGGCAGGAGGCTGTCCCTCTTGTACAGACCCAGCTTGTCCTAAAACGTTCCGCAGTGCCTTACAAATCTGAACCCCTCCTCCCTACACCACCATCTCATCCAGGCATTGAGACTCTTCAGGTTCGCCTGTCTCGCTGCTGGCCTGTGTGTGGAACAGGTAGCATTTCAGAGAAAGCCACCTCGGTGGTCCCAGATTTCAACCTCCTATCTAGCAACCTATGCCCATCACAAACCCAGCTGTCTATGTGTCTAATGATCAAATCACCCACTACCACAAGCTCCCCGTCCCCCGGAAGCTCATCCTCGGTGCGAGAGGATATCCGTTCGTCTTCTGAGGAATGGCTCCCTCCTAAGGTGTCATTTCCCTCTTCCTCAGAGTGACACCCTTCCCCGAGACCCGCATTCTGCATGACAGCAGAGGACCTGTCACCCTGGGAGTGGGACACAGCTAATAGGTCCCTGAAGGTCTCATCCACCAACCTCTCTGCCTCTCTTAGCTTCTCCAGGTCAGCAACCTTGGCCTCAAGGGAACAAACTTGTTCCCTGAGAGAGCCAGGAGCTCATTGCACCGAGCAGACACCCACGACGTCCATCCAGCAGGTAGGTAGTCGTACATATGGCACTCAGTCAGTACATTGGATAACTCCTGCCTCTCTGCTGGCTTTCTACCTTCATAACTGTTTTTTTATTTGGGTATGTCTTCCGTGAGGAACTTAGTTGTTTACCATGAGAAGTGGGGGAAATTATTTATAGTTATTTATTTACAGTTACTTACTGTGAGTATGGAACAGGGAGGAAAGAGTCGACTGCCCTGGCGTTGCTAAATGCGCACAGGTGCTTGACTCACTGGTTTGCTGACGCTTTGTCACCGGGGCTGAGACGCTTCGTCACTAGGGCTCCTCGCACTCGGAGAGCTCTGTGCGCTGAGGGTGATGACGATGACATATGTCATGAATATGTCATGTGGCTGCATCACGGGGATGCAAGTTGGTGTGACCTGTGGGGTTGCTCTCCAGTGATTCATGCGTGCAGGGTTAGCTCAGCTTGATGCTGTAGTCTTCGAGAGATGAGCATGCATGTGGGAACTAACCCATGCTCTCTGTGACGGGGTGTGTTTGTGTGCACACACAGATGATCAATCTTAATAGTCGGGAAATCCGCTCCTTTGCGTGTGAGAGGAGGTCTTTGAAAGCCTCTGTTTTTACTTTTATCTGAACTACGTTATTCTGTTCCAGGCCCAAGCATGGGGGCTGGGGAAAGGTACATTTTCCTGGGGTCTGGACATCCAGAAGCCCCTGGCTCCATCTGCAACCCCGTTACCATGAAGAAAGAAATTGAGGCTGAAGTGTAGATTGTGCTTGAGGGTATTTATGGAAACTTATTTCCCTGCACCTATTGTCCAGATCTCGTGAGGTTTGCTGGAACCAGTCAGAAGCAGTACTAGATCAGAACAAGCCGCCTTCTGAACAGTGAATGGCTGTCCCAGGCCTTCTCTGGAACAGAGCAAGTGTGTTTGTACAGTTTGTGCATTCGTAATTTCAGAGACAAGAGATATTTGTGCTTTCCTATGTGACATGCTGTCTCAAGAACTACCTGTCCTAGCATTTCTTGTGCATAGGCAGGGCTTCTTCTATTTTGATTCACACTTGGATGCATAATGGTTGCATTTGTCACAGTTGTGGCATTTCTTCCCATAAGCTTGGCAACTCTCTTTTTGGCTTGCGTGTTTCACCCCACAATGCTTGCATTGCTCTGTGGTGTTCTCTGTTGTCCTTACATCCGGTTTCTCCCTCTTTCTTCTGAACTATATGGACAGGTTCCACTATCTGTCCTTCCAGGGCTCCAATCCTGTCTTTGGACAAGTCAGCTGCCCTGGAAATCTCCAAGTCTTTATCTAAGGTCAAGTCTGCTTCCCTCAGCAATCTCTCTCTGTCCTGTATTCCACATACTTGGATATCTCCAAAACTGCATTGGGCTGCTAACTTCTTTAAACTAGTGCAATATTCCTCAATGCCTTCCCCTATTGCTTGGTTCCGCATGAAGAAGCTGTAACTTTCCATGGTTTCATTCTTTCTGGGTTACAGTGGGCATCAAAACAACCTATTATTGTAGCCAAAGTATGCTGCCCTTGGAGAAAGTTTGCACACAGTGTCTCACTTATTTATCTCCCCCTTTCTCCAATCAAATATAGAGACAGTTTTATTTTCACAGACTCCTTTTTATCTACCATTGCAGTGCCCACATAGAGATTAAACTCCTCTTTCCAAGTTTTCCATGCCTGGGCTAAGTTCTAAACCAGCAGGTTTAATGTGCTTGGTGACTTCAGCTTTCATACTCTTTCTTTCTCATTTGGTTTCCCTGCCCCCCCCCCCCGTCATAATTTGTTTTTCCTCTGTCTAGGATTCAGGCACTGCTGCCACCATGGTTCAAATTTGGTGGTTTGTACCTTATTGAATCAGACACTCTGCTTTATAAACAAACCTTTAAGTTTTATTGAAACAAGAGGCTTTTCTACAGAGCTCTTTCAGGTGGTGGCCTCTCTGAACCCAGGCTAGAAGCAGTGGGTGTTGCCCTTAACTACTTCCAGGTGCCTCAGCAAACACAACCCATTCAGGCTAAACCCAGTAGTTCCTTTATACTGTTACAGGGCTGGCTCTAGAGCTGCAGCAAATCACCAGTAATGCTCCAGTTGTCTATAGAAATAAAAGCATGCACTCCCTTCCTTCATTTCTAGGTTTCTGTGGTTAAGGATATTTATTGGTGAGTACAACACTGGCATTCCAAGCACAAAGTAGACTTGACAAGGAGCTGCACAGACGTCGACAGAATGGTCTGGAATAGAAGCCACTCCCCTGTGGTACACTCCCATGCCACTGGGGAGAGCATCTATAAAATCCTATGCATGGATGTGCCTGATCTCGTCTGATCTCAGAAGCTAAGCAGGGTCAGCCCTGGTTAGTACTTGGATGGGAGACCGCCTGGGAATCAGGCTTCCTGCACTGAGCAGGGGGTTGGACTCGATGGTCTTGTAGGCCCCTTCCAACCCTATGATTCTATGTCTATGTCTAAACAGGGTTGTTGTTGTTGTTTTGCTTGGCACCTAAATGATAGCAGTGTTGGTGCCTGGCAAACCTCTTTTGGGAAGTCTTTTTACAGACAAGAAGGCCAGGATCTCTTCTCAATCATGCCAGGGTGCAGGACACGGAATAATGGGCTCAAGTGACAGGAAGCCAGATTCCGGTGAACATCAGGAAAAAATTCCTGACTGTTAGAGGCATACGACAAAGGAACCAATGACCTAGGGAGGTGGTGGGCTCTCCCACACTGGAGGCATTCAAGACGAGGTTGGACAGCCATATGTCAGGGATGCTGTGACTGGATTCCTGCATTGAGCAGGGGGTTGGACTCGATGGCCTTGTGGGCCCTTCCAACCCTACTATTCTATGATTCTATGACTAACCATGGCACCACTGGTGAGAAAGTTGTAGGTGAGCTTCACACCTCTGATGGAAGGGCCTTGGCAGATCTTCCTAAAGATGCTAAGCCTGTATGCTAAGCTTGTGCTGTTACACTGAGCTAGAGTGGGCGGATACCACTGGAAACAGCACTGGTTTAGATTGGCCTTGTTGTTCTGATCCAGCAAAGCAGTTCTTATGTTTTTATGGTTGCCAGCTCTCTAAATCTGCTTGTTTCATCATTGGTCTTTCCCCCTGGAAAATGAAAGAGCGTGCCCATTAATACTGCCAAATGTAATTGTTCCTAGCAAAAGGTAGATTAGTTTTAGGAGATTAGTTTTCCCTGATTCTTTTTCGGAATCTTCTGCACTACCCTTCCATGGCAATTATTTATTCTTTGGCAATGAAAGTCCACTCAGTAATTGTGTTAAAATGTTGACCTGGCGCTGGACAATTTATTGTTCCTTTTTACAACTACACATTAAAAAGATTGAATCATTATGTTAGAATGACCTAAGGAATATTGATTTTTTCCATCCGTGAAGATAGGAAATGGATCAACCTGGCTTTCAGCTTATTTTTCATATTTAAAAAACAAAACGAAACAAAACTGCTTTCCATTCGTGGCTGCTCAGAAGCAGAGAAAAACACTATTTTAAGCTATGGACTGACCAGCAGTATTGTGAAATTATTAAGGGCTGCTGTTACTTCCATCAGACTTGTAATGTGAATGTAGAATACCCTACATTAAGCAGAATGTTCATTTTTGTTACAAATAGTCCTCCACAGTCTCTACTGTATGAACAACTATGAGTTCTTAACACAAATAGCTTAAGAAAGGCTCAAAAGCAATTTAAGTCTCATGTGTGAAAATGCCCTTAGGTATTAAGGTAGCTCGTTCATACCAGGTATTACACATGCAGCAGAATGAGGTAGCGGAGTTTGAAGAGATAGAATGGATTGTACCAACACAGCACATGTGGGGGAATACCCCAAAAGTAAAAATAAAAATTCTGCAGATAGAAAATTACCACATCAGGGAGAAAGTTTCTAGTCCAGCACACTCCCTTCTGTGCTAACTAATGTTCTACTTCAAGGATGTTTGTCATGTATGGGGGCATGCAGAAACGTGATCCCCATCTGCATCTAAAGTGCTATCATGAATTTTACCCTCTTATTCTTACTTATTTGACTGTTAATAAAGTTAGTTTATCTGTGTATGTTTTACTCTTGGTTTGTTTAACAGCCACTTAGAAAAATTGAAACTGGAAACCAGTATCATGGAATTTTACATTTAGGTTGAATCTGACAGTACTGGTTTGATGATCATTTGTAGTGATTTTAGCGATTTATGTGTAACTTTGTCTACCTTTTATTTTATTTCTAACATCTTGGCTATCTTCCTTATTTATATTGTGATGACCTAGAGAATATCTATAATAATAAGAGAGGATGTGTGTCTGTCAGAACCATAGCACCAAGACTGTGAATCCGAGATACCTGAAACTTAGCGTGAATACTAATGGGATCCTAGGGGCAGTATCCAATGGGGCCATTGCACAAGTGGCTCTTCCTGCTGATTCTGTTGCACAAATGGGACCCACCACTTGTGCAACAGAGATTGCGCATGCTGCTGGTTGTTCCGCATGGACCTATGGCCTGACTGGAGCCCACCTGGAGAAGAGCCTTCAGTGTGTTGACCCCCTTTCTGTGGAACTCTCTGCCTCTGGAGGTCAGGCAGGCACCAACACTGTGTTGTTTCTGGCGCCTCCACAAAACGTCTTTATTCCAGGAGGCCCTCCTTGACTGACCAGCTACGGTTTTTATTGGTACTCTGTTTTATTTCTTTTATCTTTCTATCATTTTATCTTTATTGTTCACTAGTCTGGAATCTGTTTAGAAATGAAGTGGTATATAAATGCTGTAAATAAATAAAATAAATAAATTTAATGGAAGCCCCGAAACAAATGGAAACACTAGTTTCTGGATCGGAACAGGTCAGCAGAGCTCCCTTATCTGAGCTGCTCATTTCCAGTTGCTCCTGGAAGCACGAAATCTCTGTTGCACAAGCTGTGAGTCTTGTTTGCGGAACAGAATTGGTGCAGGTGCAGCACCTCATTGGATACTGCCCTAGGGGAGTACGCCTCGGTGTTATTTGTTTTTTTTAAATGCATTAATTCAGAAATAATTTAAATATATCCTGTTTCTGAAGCAGTACCACACTGTACCTGCATGTACTTCCCACTCCCCAGAGCATCTCTGAATAATGGCATTTTAAACCCCAGCTTCTTTCTGTCCTCTCTGATTTTTTCCACAGTAACAAAGGGATGGAGCACCTTCTTAGCATGAAGTGTAAGAATGTTGTACCAGTCTATGATTTGCTGTTGGAGATGCTCAATGCTCACACTGTCCGAAGTCACAGGAAAATGCCCATTTCAAATCTTGAGATTAGCCCGTCGGAACAAACAGAGACTGCAGATGGAGCACAACACTAATTTCATAATGACATGGAAATCCAGGGAAGTACAAGGAAAATAGATCAAGATTGAAAGTTTGGGTGTTTACTTTTAAAAAGAAGACACCTGTATCTTGATTTCTCTCTTAATATTTTAAACATTTTTATCGGACTGTATGCTAATCTTTTAAAGACTGGATTTTGTGTATGTCAGCTTAGACTATCTTGGAAAGACTGACGTAGCTGGAATTGGACAACTTGCCTATGATTGTGGCTTTATCAAATGTTGCACTTCTGGAGTGCCTTCTAAAGGAGACTGTTGAAGCGCCATATGAGCCTTAAGCTTCATGGTACTCTGCCTGAGTGACAGAGAAGCTTTTTTTCTTTTCTTTTCTTTTTTAAAGAGGAAAAGTTGGATGATGCACAAGCCAAGGATCCTGCTGCAAAAATCTGTTGGGACAGAAAACAGAAGCAACTTCTTCTAACAAGTAACTGCATGGTTTAATATGATGCTTTACAACAGTGCTTCACCATATGAGACATGCTGCACGTTACAGCAGAGAGGAAGGATCCTGTTCATATTAGAAATACATGCTGATCAACTTGTCAAGTTTACTGCAAAGAACATGAATACGTTTTTGTTTTGTGCAAATACACCTTGGATAAGCAGAGGAACATGGAGCAGGTCCTTATATTTAATTGAAAGGCCCTGACCTGGAGAGCTTATATCTGGATCCTTTTTGACAATGTGGGCTAGAAGCTTAAAAATGCCCCAGCTCTAGTTTGTGTTGACTGCTGTCTAAGCATTTGAGTGGGTGTTTTTGTTTCCTGCTATAAGCGTGCGCAATGTATTGACACTGGTGTGAAGGAATAATTATTATGAATATTCAGAATTTGTGAATAATGACCTTGTGTTTAACTACAGAGGATCAAGATGATTATGGTTATTTTACATGAATGAGAAATAGATTCAGGTGTCTGTAAATGTATTCATCCCCCAGGAGGAAAAACACAGAATAGGAGATGAGCTGTCTTTTGGTGGACCAATTAGGGCATGTCCTGATAGTGGCTTCATGCATTCCCATGTGCCAGCACATGGGCTCTACTGCTCATACACCCATAGCTCTGACAGTAGCAACGGTCTCCCTATTCACTTCAACGGAGGAGGCTACACACTAAAATGGAACTTGTGCAGAGCTGACCCTGTAGTTTCATTGAATGTGGAAGCATGCATGTGTTTTTGTTCCGTATGCATATGACATCATCATGTACATCACTCTGGAACTTGTAGAGTGAATTACAAGATGTGTGAATTTGTTCACCTTTTGTGTTAATGCACCTTGTAGAAATTGCCTGGAGCATATCTTTGAAATTCATTGGAAGACCATGGAGAAACTATATCTTATCCCAGTTGGACAATATGGACTAGAAGCTTTCCTCTTAGCACATGATATGCCCAGTGAGAGGCAGTCTCCCCCTCCCCTCTCCAGAGAGCCCCTGATTCACTATGAAATCCACTGACTATTGATGTTGCGTCTTTAGACCAACACTGGCTGATGCATCCCAAAATTTGATGTATGGGAATAAGCAGCACTGAAATTGCACATCTGATTCCATGCAGTTCCAATGATTTGCATTTGCTTAGCTACCTTAGGTTTAGAAGGTTCTTTTGAACCTTTATTTTGAGACTTACGTAAGTTGGTAATCTGTATTTATGGCATGAAGTAAAGCGAGGAGAGTAGGGGCAGTCTCCAACACTGCTGCTACGCTTACGCTATTGATGGACCAGTGGCACAAGCGACCTCTAGCAGTACACCAGTAGCGTTAATTGGCACATGTTTTCTGGGGAAGCCCATCATGCCACCTTAAGCTGTTGGGGTACTGCTAGAGGTCGCTTACACTAGTGGTATATCAGTGTTGGATACTGCCCTAGGAGCCCAGGGCAGGGCAATGGAAACACTAAGGAGTCTGATGGACTGCCTGTCCAGGTGGCTGTACCACATTTCTGGCAGCTTCCTCTTTCTTCCTTTCCCTTTCAACTGGGATAGAAGGGAGATTGTACCCCAGATTGTAAGCCTGTGGGCGGCAACTGTCTTGTTTAATTGATTGTATGTACGGTGCCCTGGAAACCTTTTTGGCTGAGGAGCGGCATAAAAATACTATAAATTAAATCACCCCAGGAGGGCCTGATGGCTAGCAGGCAGGAACCACAGCTAGTTCTTTCATTGGTTTTTATAGTCTACAAATCAGTGAAGTGGGGAAGTGGTAGGTTGGCTTGGCTGGGAGTTTTTTGTTCCATCTTATGAAAAAACAACCCATGTGTGAAGGCTATGCTTCCTCTTTGGCCTGGAGTAGCCTCTCCTTTTCTGTCTACCAAGCCTTCTTTAAATCTTATCGGAAAACACTCAACGCTCTCTTTACTTGTCAGCTTGAGCAGTGGTTGCTCAGTGGCTTCTCCTGCTCCATTCCAGATAATACATGTATCTTCTGTCCACAGGTTTAGGGTATATTGTGGTGGTATGCGAATCCCTAGTAAGCCCCCTGTAGGAGGTGTATCATCAGCATGGTATGTAACCATTAGGATGTACAAATTAGTCCATTTCTAGTCTGTGTCAGTTTTGCAGGTATTCAAGTCATAAGTCTTGTTTTGTCCAATTTCAGCATTGAGTCTGTGATTAAAAACACAGCACTGGATAAAAATTCACATTTATTTTTGTTTGCGATTTCCTCTAGCAGATGCCATTTGTACACAACGTTCCCTAATATTTTTGCATGCAATGCTTGAGCTCAGAACTGCATTGCAGAATTCAGTCTGAAGGATAACTGTGTTACGATCGGCATATTAATCCGGGAAGTGAGAATGAGCTTGGTTTGCTTGAAAATGAAATCAAACGAAATTCTCCTCCATCTCTAGTAATCACACAATCCATTTTTAACTGGAATGGAGTGGGAGCAATCCACGAGGTGGCGGTGACTATGCTGCTCAGTCTAACATGAAACGCGAGCGTTCTGCAAACTGTTCCCTCAACCTTACCATACCTTTGTCTCCTCATTTATTATACCCGACCATCATTCTTTTCTCTCTTCACTTTTGCCTTGCTCATCCTATATAACTTGTAATCAGGGATCATTTCACATCTCGGTGCGTCCAGCACCTAGCACCGTCTAGGCACCAAATAAACATTAAATAAACAACTACAGTCAGGTTTGCCCCTTAATTAAACCATTATGATGCACATAATTTGGTGTCTCATCATGTGATTACTGTATACTTAATGAATTGCAGCTAATCGTGGGGATTGACTCATTTTAAATGTATTGTGTCTGAAGGTGGGGTTGGGTGATATGAAAGCTATGGTGTTTGATCTGTGATGGCTAATTCACACACACACACACACACACACACACACACGTACGTTGCCATTTGATTCTGCAGAGAGCCATTGATCCCCACCTCACCCCACCTCTGGTGTATGCATGATTGAGAGAGAGAGTGAGAGAGAGGTCTGGTCTTAAATTTCAGTTCCAGGGCATTTAAAAGCTGTTTCTGCAAAAGTAAAATGTTCAGGTGAGCTTCACCCCTGTATTCAGTGGAGGCTGGTGGCTCCAGTGTGAGTGGGGTGTTAAATCTGCCCAGAACCAGTCAGAACTCTAAAGAGCTGGTGTGGGATAGCTCCTTTAGAGTTCGGACTGGTTCTGACTGAAACCCGGAGCAGACCCACTGCCCCACTCACATCAGAGCCACCAGCCTCCACTGCCTATATTACATTTAAACATTAAGCAAAAATGTTATAATGCCATTGTGGACTCAAGGCTCTGGACCAAGGTTTCTCTTCTTCTGCATTGGCATTTATTTTATTGTCTATTGCAGTGTGAGGCTAACTGGCCTTTGCAGATTAATTTTAAGATATGGTTCCTGGCTAGCAGGAGTTGGGTGTAATTAGCAGTGGAGAGTAGCGGGTGTCCTATGTTTATGGATGCGTTTCCCCATTTGAATCTCATCAGTTCAACAGGACTCAGAGGTGTTTTGCCGCATGGACCAGGATCGGCACCCAGGGGCACATCCACATCAGCAACACATTCAGAAAGCTGCTAAGGTGCCTGGATCTCTCATGCTTGAGTTAGTTTGCCTCTGGCCAAGCAAGCAGCAACCAAAATGAAATGGCTGCTTGTTATTAAATAATTTGAAGGCTGGAGACAAACTGCATATTCCTATGGATAGACTGCAATGACATGCAATCTTAAAGGTAAAGCCAGAGAGAGATCCTGTCCCTGGCAAGTGGGACAGAGCAGAGACCTCTCCCCTTTGTTCTGCCACACAGTCTCTGCTCCTCACTTTGCTTCTCTGTTGCTCCTATGGGCCAGAGAGACGCCCTTAAGAGGCCACAAAAAGAGACCAGAGAGGTCCCTGCTGTCTCCTGATCTCTGCCTGACTCCTACTGAGTTGCATCAATGTCCTTTTGCAGTATAGCAAAAGCGGGGTCCAGTATGGGAACTTGGCCTGGGGCTGAATTATCCACTGTGTCCTCACGTTGGCAAAGTGATCTTTGTGCTTGCTCCTATGGGCAGCTGCCTCACTGGAGAATGTTTTTGGCATTGGACCATAAGACCTGATTCAGCTGAGCATGGCTGGCTTCAGGACTTGGTGGCCTGGGGCAAGAGATCATCACTGGGCCCCCTTACCCAGCAAGGGGGCAGAGGCAATAGTCTGTGTGATAGGGCGAGGAGAGGATACTCCAGAGTTCTCTATCAGACAAGTCACGGTGCCAGAGTCTTTTCTGAAAAATCGTACCTCACAACTTTTGGTGAAGTTGTTTTTATTGCTATTTTACTGTGTTTATGTTTTTATTGCTTTTAATAGTTTAACTTTTTATGTATTTAATTGCTGTAAGCCGCCTTGGGACTGTAGGGATGTACGAAACTTACTTACCTTTGCTCCGTCCCTCCCCGCGGAATCCTCGACAGGGGTGGAGGCGATCCAGCCCTCCCCCCCGGAATCCTCGAAGGCCAGCTCCATTCTGCAGATTGGTTGATGGCAATTGGTGGAGCTGACTGCTTAGGGAACAGAAATCGCAGTGAGCCCCACAGATGGGCAGCATTGGATACTGTCCATAATCTTATTACCTATAACCTGATGGCACTTTATCTGTTTAACTTTTCCAGCCCTGGATTGAATCATGAAACGTCCTGTTAAAACACCTGTCTGTTCCTATTTTCTTTGCTTTCTAAGTGGGGAAAAAAAGGGCAAACATGTCGTATTTATTTCTGTATTTATTTATTATTAGAAAAAAGTATACGTTGCCCTTGAAAAAAATATTTCCCCAAGGTGGCTTATATATATATCCATAAAATACTATCCATAAAATGTCGCTGAAATTATAGCACAAATATTTTGAAAAAGTATGAAAAGCAGTGTAAAACAAACGTTTTAAGTCCTGTGTAAATAAGAGGTGGTTTTGCCTGGCGCTGCAAAGATAACTAAGGTAGCAATCCTATGGCTACTAGTCAGCAGCTAGATGGCCATAGGATACGTCGGTTTCCAGGAAGGGACCTAGGAGCCCGCGCTCTGAGGTCAGTTCCCTGAGAACCGATTTCCACCCCCTCCTGCACTGCCTCGCAGGCAGCTTGGAATGGCTCCGCGCTCGGAAGAGGAGCACGGAGTGGCCAAAATGGGCATTCCTGGGGGCGTTCCAGGGCAGGGAAGGTGGAAATGTCAGTACGAGACATCCTATGTGTTGTCAGACAGCCACTTCCCCTGCTCCGCCGTCTTGTGGCTAGACAGATCGGCTGTCTAGCTGCAAATGCAGGACGGCTGAAGCATGGAGGGGATGATCCCCTCCGTGCTTCTCCTGCCCTGCATTGGGTAGGTGGTTGCCTCCGAGTTTGGAGGCAGCCACCTTTCCCAATAGGATTGTGCCCTTAGTAGGCATCAGGCAACCCTTCCTGGAGAGAGCATTGTGCCAACACCAAGAAGGCTCTCGCAATGCCACTCTTGTCACTCCAGGTGGTGAGGGTACCCAGAAGAGGCCTTCTAAAGAATATCTTAACATGCGGGCAAGCTGACATGAAGGCAGGTATTCCTTCCAGTACCAAGGTCCCAAACTGAATAGGGCTTTGAAGGTAGATGCTGTTACCTTGAATAGTGCCTGGAAAATGGACTGGGAACCAGAGGTGATCCCAGATTGGGGAACCTGTTTGTTTTGTGGGCCTAGCCAAGTATGATGCTACTTACCTCTTTACAAGCTCTTAAAACACATAAACCCTCCTGCGAGTTGCTTTCATGACAAGTAATTTAGCATCTCCATGAATTGCCGCTTCTGTTGTATACCATTACTGTGAGTCTGCATTGCTTTCCCCAAATTTGAGGCTGTAGTGCTTAGCACAAGTATTTGGAAATAAGCTCCTCTGAAATTAGTGGCACTTGTTTCCACAGAAGGGAGCTTATTTAGGCTGAAACGTGTTTCCATTCTATAGAACCTGCCATACGCATTGACTCTATTTTTTGCTTGCAGTGTTTTGTAAAACGCAAGTTAAATATGAATGTGTACCTTCGCTTTTATTGGCTTCAAACCTGAAATGTTTTTAGAATAATTTTTGGTGCCTTTCCAAATATATTGTGAACACAAGCCAAGTTTGGAAGGCGGTGGGAGAGGCTGAAATCGAACCCCTTCTGAGCTGCTTTCTACTAATGTCGATTTTTGGTATTTTTTCCAGTGATGTGTTTGATAACTGTAGGCTGTAACTGATGAATAAACTGATATTCTATAAGGTTGATTGTCTTCCTCACTGTACGTTCCTCTTGTAGTATGGATTCCTCTTCCTGGGGTCAAAATTGTAGATATGACATTTCCTTGAGTCTTTCTTTGACTGACATGTACATGATGGGCTAAATCTTGACTTTAAAACTCATCCTTGTGGCATCAAACAAAACTGGATGCTTTCTGAGAGACCTCTGGTGAAGAGCAGTAGCTAAGAATGTGAATGTTGTAGGCCAGGAAGCCTTGGGTGACATCTCACCTATGAACTAACTAGGTGGCCTTTGGCAAACTACCATTCCCTCATCTTTGGTTCTGTTCCTGACCTACTCCTCCTGTCCAAATCTGCAGTATATGAAGATACTTATGGTATTTGCTGCTGCAATCTTTATAAAATTATGCCGCAGGATACTTAAGTGTGGAACAAATGTTACTTAATGGTATTGCCAAACAAAATGTCTGCCATTTTAAGTTTCAGTTTTCTGCTGGTGTTCTCTAAAACTGCTTCCCTCCTTGCCCCTACTGATGGAACACTTTGGTCCCTACTGACCTACCGTACAGAGATATTGGAGGGGTTACTAACATAATGTATGTGAAGCATTTTGAATTTTCTAAACCCTATTATGGGCCAGTTCATATACTTAATCAGCCAGCAATCCTCTTCATGCACATGGGCTTCTCCTCCCCTCGTTACATAAGTAAGGCGTGAAGTGGAATCTTCCAGTATGTGGGCCATGTGTAAGCCTGGTCCTTATGTCTCTCCAACCCCGCCACCCCGTTTTGAGCAGAAGACTTAACTAGATCAGGCCTTAGTCTCCATGTGGAGCTTTTGTCTCACACATTATCTCAGGTGCAGGGTGGTGCTTTGTTGGGGTTGCTCATCAGATCGTCTACACTCATTCCTCTATCATGTGAAGAGGTTTGCCAGCAGGATAAATATGTGAACCAGTCCATAAATACGACGACTACTACTCATTATTATTGTTGTTATTGTTATTATTATTATTGCTTATTATATCTATTGTTATCTACTTACATTTCATGTTTACAATTTCTATCTCATGTCATTTCAGCTATTGCATGAGACAGGTCTATATTATTCCCACTTTTAAAGTGGGAGAACTTGAGACAGAGCGATGACCTTGAGGCTGCCCAGGAACTCTGTAATGGTTGCCACTTAAGAAAGCTAACTTCAGAGGGGGACTTTTTCAGGACTCACCTCTTCTTCTTAGATGTTATTTTTCATGCTTATTCTTGTTTCTCTGTCTCTTTTTTTAAAAGTTTATGCCTGTTTTCACTCCTCCATCTGGGCCAAGCATTACACTTTTCAGGGCACTGTAAGTGTGTGTGTGCTTGTGTGTTTTGCTCTCTGAAGGAGGCCAATTGTGCTGTGGCAGATTACTTCTCCTTGCCTCATATAATCTCCTCATGCTTAATATTAATTCATGTTATAAGAGAGCACTTGGAGAGACCCAAATGTTTTTTTTTTACAAAGCCCCTCAAGATTTTAATCAATCTGCATTGGGCCTGATGAACTTCCATTTTGTAGGCCTTTTCTCTGTCTAAACATGCATATGATTGTGCCCTTAATGGATGATAACTCAGAATATCTCTGTCAGCAACTGAATGCTTTGCACTGAGTGAGAACGACTTCAACAAATTGGAAAGGATGGCGAGACAGGGATAGATAATGAAAACTGAGGAAATACAGTCATGTTCAAATTGAAAGGACTTGCTTGTGCAACCAAAAATATACACCCTAAAATGGTAATCACTTAGCCTTACAAAATGTGAGCAAAACCCTTTCCAGGGTGTGGGGATGGAACAGGATCAACACCATCTGACTTCAGAAGGGGAGGGGCACGGGGAGCTTGGACAAGGGCCTTTGAAGATGGTCACAGTGTTCGGCCAAGCTCATACGGGAAAGACCAAGTTCCCCCGCTTTGCTGTAACTCAGATGAAGCACATGCAATGGAAACAAACATACTGCTGTCTTGTGTTTTAAATTTTTAAATCGTAAACTCCTTGGGACAAGGACCTACCATCTTGTATTCTTACACCATGCACACCACTTGTGCTGTATATGTCTTTGGATTTTATTTGCATTGCAGAACAAATTTAGTGGGAACTGGGTAACCTTCTGAACTTACAGACTTTCCTGTTTAACTTAACACTTGTGTTTATACTAAAATTAGTACGCTAGTTTAATGTCAAACACCCCCCACCCACCCCCTTCAATAATGTATTGTAAACAATGCTGATATTGTTAGGATAAGCATCTGCTTCTTGTATATGGAGCAGAGACAGAACTGGCAGAATAAATAAAGGGGGAATAAGCAAGTTCCTCAGAAACATGTTCCTGCTACTGAGCTGAAATTTGCACCAATCTGCTAGCCTGTTTCCATTGTCTACTGCTACCAACATCATTTTACACCCTAGCGCCGGGATGCCGACTGTGCTCAGAGCCAGATGAGGGAACTTAGAGGCTAAATGAGAAAATCCACAGATGTGCAACTGTGTGCTACAAAAGGGAGGTAAATTCCTGATAGGTCCCAATTTGTAACAAAAGGGAAGCCTCAAAAGCAAGAGAATTAATAGGAAAAAAACCCAGAATACATCATTTATTTAATAGCTTTTTAAATACTGCACAATAGTGTAGTGCTGTTCCTAGAAAAGCCCCACGTAGATAATTAAGATCTTTGAGCCAAACTAAGAATAGGTGTCATCACTAAGGATGGGAGCACAGAAGTTCCTTGTTCAAATTTCGCTGCTATAGACCCACTAAGAGGGCTTAAGCACTCCCTCGTCTCGTGGTGCTCCCAGATGGATGGCCCCTAGTACTACCAGTCAAAAGACATTGTGCAGCTCGTCCTTTAATTCTATCCTGCTTTTCTGCCCTCCCATCCAAAATGGTACTCAAGGCTATTCCATCTTCCTTTAACATATTTTCTGTGGTAAGAAAAACAATGGAAGCATGGGAACATATAGGAGGGTTACAAATGGAAGACAAAGACCTCTGGAGGGCACCCCTAATTCCATGAAACAGGCAGGGCCTTGGGTTGGATCCAGGATCTGCCTTCCGTTGGTGGAAGGGCTCCACCCGTGGAAGGTGCCTTTGCCTGATTTTTGGGAAGCCCCTCCTCCTCATGCTACACTTCATCCCATTCAGCTGGGCCCCCTGACCCTCAGTGTTGCATTTTTAGGGGATGGAGGGGTTGCTGTGGGGAGGAGGGGGCGGGCCAGGCCACTTCCAACAGCCCAGTTGCATACACCTGAGTCTGGATCCAACTACTTGTCTGGATGCACCCTCAGTCTCAAGTCTGACCCATCTGCAATAGGTAGGAGGATAACACTGACTTACCTTGCAGGCTTGTTGTATGGATTACTGTATGTGAAAATGCTGTGGACATTCACAAAGCACTGTATAAATGTTTCGTGTGAGCGTGATCATTATTACTACACACACACACACACAAACAACCACCCCAGTGGGGAAAAATCAAGCAAGGAACTGGAACGAAGCAAAAGATAAAATGCCTTAACTAGAACTAAATTCGGTTTTCCCGGGGGTGGGGACCCAGGATGAACCTTATTCTGTCTGCACATAGAGGACTCCCCATAGGTTTCTTTCTGCTGGCACTCAGTCGGGTATGCAGCAGTGGTGCCAGGCAGACCACACTGAAACCAGCCACTGTTGATAACAATGAGGCCCTGCTGTGGTGCACATGCTGCAGGGCCGGGAAAGGAGCAGGCTACCAGGTGTGAGTCACGAGTAGGCTTCACAGTAGGAGCATGGTCTGGGCATATTGCATTGCACCCAGCGCAGCTGCAGCACACCTGGTTGAAGGCTGACGGGGGGAGAAAAGGAGGGGCTGTAATAGAGGCCTATAGGAGAAGCCCCTCTGCAACTGCAAAGCCCTGCATACGAGGGAATGATTGTGCCCGACGCCTTTCACCTTTTAGAAACCAGACTGGGAAATAAGCTGCTCCAGGGTTCATCAAACTGCCCCACTTCTTCAGAGGCCCTGCTCAGAATGCCCCACCTTATGATGGGAGGTGGACAGCAACAACAGAGACAGGGCCTTTTTTGGTTGAGGCACCATGTCTGTGGAACTCCTCTTTTTTGGCCACTTGTCAGGCTTCCACTCTCTTTTTTCTTTTTTTCCAGTAACAACTAAAAAGAGTGCTTTTTCTTTAGCTTTTAAAGGGAGGTTGATGTGGCGGATTTGTCGACTATGTTCCATCTGCTGATTTTGTACAGTTTTGTTTAACATGTTTATGGTGAGTGGCCTGGTGCTATTCTAAATCAATAAAAAACTACCACTCAACCTCTGACATGGGAGATTAACCAGTGTGGAAACACAGAGTGGGGCCTTCACCTGTTTCCTACCAACATTTTTTCATTGGACGCTAGGCACTCAACCACAACTGCCCTCCTTCCCAGAGAGAAAACAATGTTGGATGCAGCAGAACCCAGCAGTGCTTCCAGACTGGCACCACCTTAGCGCTGGCCAATCGGTGCTCATCCGCTGTAAGCTACATGCCAAAGTGCAGTTGGCTTTCCACACCTTGGCAGGTAATGTGCTTTTTCTGCTTGTACCGGTTGCAGCCTTGTACTAAATCACTTTTCATTTAAACGGTGTGAATTTTTGTGTGGGACTGAATACCCCACCCCATCCTGCTCCTTTGCAGGGGCCATTTGTGCACTGGGAAAGAGGAGGCATTTTTGGTGCCTTTCAGAAGTGGGAGCCTGGCCATAATCTGTCAATTTTGGTTTGGGGGGGCTTTCCATTTTTTAAGACAAGCAGCGGTGGTAGAGCTGCAATCAGAGCAGCCTGGTGGTTTTCCTATTTGCCACAGAGTGGTCCAATGGGAACAATGCTATGTTCTCAATAGGGCAGCCATCTTGACCCTTCCCCAAGAATGCCTCGCATGGCCCGACAAGCCACCGTGGGCTAATTTATACGCAGCGCTTGTCGTTGTGCCCCAGTTGACATCTTTAAAATGCAAGCCAAGGTTGGGGGTGCTGTAGCTTGTTGTGTTGTGCGAACCCAGCTAGGATGGGTTGATGGCATGGTTAACAAACCACCCACAGCTAAACCACCCACAGGGGCTATTCACACAACACGCTAACCCACACTCAGTGGTTGAAAGTGGATTGTTTTGAATTGTGGGTTGTTTGCTGAACCGTGGGTTATCATGTTGTCTGAACACAGCCAGGGTGGCTTAACTATGCAGTGTGGTTTTTCAGGGTGGTTAACCCTGGCTGCATTCAGACAACACACAGTTCAAAACAACCCACACTCAACCACTGAGTGTGGGTTAGCATGTTGTGTGAACAATCTCAGTATTGTTCCTGTCGGGCCATTCTGCAGCAAATGGGAACACTGCCGGCCTGACCTGATTGTAGCTCTATGATTACTTCAAACTGTGACCAAGCTTTTGTTCTGTTAAAGATGTGTGGGGTGGGGGTGGGGTTAAGACTCTCTGCTGAAGTAAATGCAGCCAAACAAGTGATTTGAGGCTACTGCTGATGATCTGGAACACAGCAATTCCCCTACATCCCTGCCTGCTAGATTGGGCTGGGAATGGTGTGTACAGAACTCTTTTCCACGCACAGTTTGTGTTTCGCTGTCATTGGATCAGGGTGCTTGTCTTAGCTTTTCAGTACTTGCAATCCTCTACCTTTAGCTGTTGTGTAGCAGAAGTGCCATGCATGAGTCAAGTTCCCACTGAATTCAGATGGCACATGGGCACATGCTTGCCTGCAAGGGCAGTGCGAAACTGTAGCAGTATAGCTGCAGTGTCATGCTTTGTGACACTGTGCTGGCCATAATCGTTGCTGGATCTTATCATCAGCACTTAGCTGCCAGTGGACAAAGCGTCAGTCTCTGGCAATGCTACAGCCTGTCCCCGAAAGTGTGTTTTTGTAAAGTACCAAGACAAATGAAGTCAGGATTGCTGCAGAATTTTAATGAGGAAAACAATGATTGAATTGTACACAGAACCAGTGTACTTTGGATTCAGATAGAGCCATTTGAATTCTCTTACCTCCACCTGAAGCCCACCTTCACTTTAATTGCAATATACCTTCCAGAGTTAGGGTGCAGCCTCTTGGAAAGAAAGCCCCTGCTATATCTGACAAGGAGCCCAACAAGCCCAGAAGCAGCAGCCTGAAGGCCACAGGCCTACCCTGTGGTTTCCTCCCCAGCATCTGGTATCCAGTGATATACTGCCTCTGAACACGGGGGCTCCATGTAGCTATCATAGCTAATATGAGTGAAGATGTGCATGCATGGAGGGTACACCATAGGGCCCAGTAGATCTCTCCTCAGTGCACGAATCCTGTTTCCCCATCCAGTCTTCTCTCTCCAGCTCAGGAATTGGCATGTGATTCACTTTACATGTAAGTTAATTCCCAGTTGAGGCAGGCCTGCCTTGTGGTGTGCTGTGCACGCCCTGGGAACAGGGGGAGGGAAGAGCCAGTAGGCGCCATGCCGCTTTCTCTGCACATGTATGCCACCGCGCTGGCATTGGGAGCAATTGTGCGCACCTGAATTATTTAAAAATCCAAAGAATTTCCTTTTGGCTTACTATACATTATTCAAAGAGGATTAAACATAAACATATTTGATTAAAAAGCCACAAGTTTACATAGTTCATTGTAGACACTTTGGATAATCAACACTAATTATTTTCAGCATTTCTTTCTTTAGAAAACTATGAACAATAAAAGCTACCTACGTGCAGCATCTTCATTTCTTTTTATAAAAAAAAATAGTACAAAAGAAGACATCAGACAAGGCAGCAGTTCTAAGTACTAAAATCTTTGTCTTGGAAACATATACATATCCGTTAACTGGAGAGATAAGGTTGACTAAAATACGCCAAGTGTAACAAAAATTTTAAAAATTAAACCTTTCTTTCCCCTACCAATAGCAAAATATAGAAATAGATTTTGTGACCTCTGTGCATGCAAAGCACCACCTGAAAAAATGGGTTCTCTTTATCACATTAAAAACTATGGGCTCGATCCACTGGGAAGTTCTCCTCTGCAAGCCCCATTGAAACAAGAGAGAGCTGTGGCAACAATACGGTCGTGCTTGTGTACAGTTCCAGCTCGTATTTATTACAATGGTACTTGTGTGGGAGAATTTTCTGGAGAATTGTGTTCTATGGCATTTAACATTAGCTAGAGAATTTATTTTAATGTGGACACAACACCATCTTGTCTATTCCATGCTCACTGGACCTTCTGGCACTAAGACCATTGATCACACGTTGTGCAAAAGTATAAAGTACGATGCTTACAGTTTAAAAATATATAGAAACACTATTTTCTGTACAAAAGTGTGAGTGATTGACACCCCATGCTCCCCAAATATTGAAATTTTTAAAGGATCTATTTCTTGGAGATGGGAAGTATGATGTGGAAAGCAGGCATTTGAGCTGAAGGTCATTGCTTTAGTTACTGGCAGCTGCAACAGAGATCTCGCATATTGTTATTGTTACTCATTAGCGCCAGTTAAGCCCTGGTGGGAAGTCACAGTTAAACCGGAGAGAAATTTCAGCTGTGTGAAGTCCCTGGACTGACGCTAGCAGCATGAAAAGGAGCCCCCATGGAGGAAATTAATTTTGGTTGAGTGCCAAAAAAAGGGACTGCTTTTAAGTTGGTGGAGGTCCGTTAGTATAGCGCAGCATTGGATAGAAAGACCGGGCAAAGTTGTTGGCTTGAGTACAACTGTAGTCTTCCTCTGAAGAAGGGATCATGGAGGCCAAAAGCAACAGGAGAAGAAAGAGCAACTGAAGTGGCAACGCTGCTCGCACTACTCGGTAGAAGAAGCACCGGGTCTTGGGAGCTGCTGGACTGGCTTCATCTCTGTCCTCGGTTCTGCAAACAGAGGACAATTTATACATGAAATGTCCTTATGTGGAGTCAGACCATGGGTCCATCTAGCCCTGTGCTGTCTGCTTGGAGTCTGACTGGCAGCAGCTATTCAAGATCTCAGCCAGCTATTTGCAGAACTGGCAGCTGATCTGATGGTCAGAAACAACTCTTGGATGGGCCTCTTGGAAAATTTTAGTTATATGAATGTTCCTTGAAAATAACCTGGTTTATAATGGTCTCTGAATGTAATATAAACAATCATATTAAACGTTACACTCATAATCTCTTAAAACAGAATCCATGACCTTCTGTCAAATATGGCGAGTTAAGTCTTGCTTTTCTATGTACATGAACAGAACAGAGGCAAAAAGATGTGACTTTCCAGGCCAAGGTTTATAAAGAAGGTACAACAGATTAGCACTGTGAAAATGATGAACATTTTGATACAACTATAAGACATGCAGATTTACTTTCCTCACTTCTATAGGCCAACTGTGTGAATGTCATTAATATGCATGTTTTTGTTATGTAAATAGCACCCCACAGGGACATTTGAGCCGCCTTGGGTGGGGAGCCTTGGGTGGGGAGCGGGAGTTTAACTCCTGGCAAAATTCACCACTCTGAAGCCACTATTTGCACTTGAAGGGAAGCCTCTACTGGCACAAATGGGAGCCTCCCTTGAAGTGCAAGTAGCGGCTTCAGAAAGGTGATTTGTGTCTGGACTGTGGCAGTGACAGAAAGAGTTAAATTTCCTCTCTCCATCCTGCAGGGCCTTCAGACTGCTCAGGTTTCCCTGTGGCTGTGATTTACTAACAAAAAATGTGCATGGTAATTGAGTTCATGTAATTCATGTCATATCTAGTTTGGCCCTAGGAATGTCGTTAATCTTCAGTATTCATTAAAAAAAAAAGGTTCGAGGAAGGAAAACATTTCCCCCCAAATCCTACCTAATATTGCTGCTGCTCTTAATCTCCAAGGTCTCCCAACCATCAACCTGTGGATGTATGAAATACAAATATTACTGCATTTTTAAGAAATGAAAGCATAAAGATTGCAAGGAGCATGTGACTCCCTTGTTACTGGTCTGTTCCTGGGCAGAATTTAATGTGCTGGTTATGAACTATAAAGCCCTATACAGCCTGGGACCAGGTTACTAGAAAGACCACCTTTCCCCATATGAGCCTGCCCAGTTCCGAAGATCTTCTGGAGATGCCCTTCTATCAAGACCGCTGCCTTCAGAAGTGTGTTTCTTGGCAACCCAAGAGATGGCCTTTTTGGTGGCTGCTCCCAGGCTGTGGAACTCCCTCCCAAGGGAGGCTAGGTTTGCTCCCTCTCTGCTGTCCTTCCACCTGCAGGCAAAGACCGCTTTATTCAAGAAGGCCTTTGGCCTGTCAGTGAGTCTGTTGGGTTGGGTGCTGTTTTTTCTTTTTTCTGTAATCGTTATGTTTTAATTATTTTTAAATGTGCCTGTAAGCTGCCTTGAGTGCCATTTTTGGGAAGAAAAGCAGGGCACAAATCAAATCAAATTAAATCAATAAATAAAGATGCAAATTTGAAGTAAAAATATTACATATCTCAAAATATTTCTATGTAGTGGGAATGGAAGAAGAAATGTAACTGTAACATAATTGCTTCACAAATATTTTAAATACAGATAAATAGGGAGGGAGTGGGCTCTCCCACACTGGAGGCATTCAGGATGAAGCTGGACAGCCATCTGTCAGGGATGCTTTGACTTAGATTCCTGCATTGAGCAGGGGGTTGGACTTGATGGTCTTATAGGCTCCTTCCAACCCTACTATTCTATGCTTCTGTGAAATGCAAGCAGCTAACCTGCCAATATGGCGGATGTATAATGCACCCTTTCTTCCTCCATCAAAGAACTATCAGAATTTTTGGAGCAGTGACACTGGGGTTCTGGCTTACATCTCCATACATGAACCCCATATTCTCTAATATGGGCATGCATTATAGTGGTTTGTTGGACTATCCTGACAAAGGCAGGAGAACTGGCAATCCCTGTTGACTTCCGAAAAGTATTTAAGGGCAGAACTGGTGTGGGGAGAAGATAACAGATTAAGTGAAATGACAACACTTTACAAAACTACTACCAAGCAGCTTGCCTTGTTTTTATATACAGAAGGTTTCTCTGGTAGCTGGTGATAGCTTCCAGAATCCAGTTCATCCACATGGGGCAGAAATGCACTTATGTCCTAGAACAAAAACAAGAAAGGCTTAATGCTGTGCAGAAAGTTGCACCTGTCCTCTCCCAGGAGTTACCAGCATCTTCATGAGACACAAATGTGCATCAGCCCAGATTCAGAACAGGCAGCCCAGCCTCACCTGGCTTCCCTGTGAGGCCTTTAAATCACGTGAAACGTCTTCAAGAAGCTGTTTTAGTTTCTTCCGAATGACATGAACCTTCTCATCAGCTTCAATATAATCTCCTCCATCGGATTTGACTAGTAAATAAGTGGAAATTTCTTGCAGAGTGTTTACTTGAAGCTGCTGTTCCAGGAGCTCTTTTTCTAGTTGCTTAGACAAAGAAATAGTAAGAAATAATATTGACACATGTATGAATCTGCTTTATATGGAATCAGAACCACTGATTCATCTAGCCCAATACTGTCTAATTTGACTGGTGGTCTCTGCTTGGTAGCCCTGAGATCCTTTAACTGGAGATGCCAATGACTGAACCTGGGATCTTTGGCATGCAAAGTGTGTGCTCTGCCACTGAATGATGCGTCCTGCTTCAGGGCAACCTCTCTCTCTCTCTAATTGGGGAGAGCAATCCGATGGCCCCTAGACAGCACCTGGGGGGGCACAGGAAAGTTCAGACTCCTGGATCCAAGGTCCGAGCTCCCCTCCCACCCCCTTTAAAGCCAGCATGGAAAGAACTCCACTGGGTACCGCTACAAGCTTACAACAGCAACCTTGGAGAGGAGGAAAGGGGTGGTTCTGTGGGCAGGAAGGGGAGGGGACTGGGGAGGCTGGGTTATAAAGAATCCTGAGAAAGCCCATCTAGCAAAAATGCAGAGCAGGAGGAACAGAGGTGAAGGCTGCCTCCGCGATCCTCACACTCTGTGCAAGATGCCCGTCAGTCTCCGTTTGTGTCCTTAAAGTATTTCTAGGCTGTTTTTAGGGTGGAACCCCCTCAAGGTGGCATATGCCCATTATATGAGGGTACAGAGCAAGATTCCAATTTTAAGGAGCCAAAAAGCAGGTTCTTGGCATCAGATGGGAGCCAGTTTAATTGGTGGGACGATCGCTTCTGTCTAGATGCTCCAAAGAGTTTTTCACTTACCATTAATTCTTTTCGACTCTCCTGCATTGTGTGAGGATCAACATTCAGATCTTTAACTTGTGCTTGATGCCTCCGTGTCTCTGCACCAGCCAGCCACAGCAGCAATTTCTGGTTCTGCTCATGGAATTCCTGCAGACGCAAGTGCCCATTATCGAGAAAGCCAGAGAAATATAATCACATCAGATTGCATCAACTAATGAAGTGATGCGACCTGGTATTGCAGCAGCCTGATCAGGGTGGAAGAAAGCTATGAGGCTTTCCCAGACACTTTGGTTGATATGGAAAAATAATACAGAACACTGATATTGAGCTTTCTCTTGAATGCTTATGGTCCGCCGCATACAGTATCTCAATAACCCATACACCAAATCTGTAAGGTAGGTCAGTATTATCGGACCCAGATCAGCCAACCTCGGGTGGTAGGCTGAGGTTGGGACACATTTGCTTGGCTAAGGCCAACAGCTGGGTTCACAGTTCAGTCTCTTAGCCACTACACCACCCTAGGGAGAGAGGAGGAAGCTGTGCTAGGCACAGGGACCAGAACTGCAGACGGCATCAAGGTGGAGAACTGGTTTGCAACCTTTCATTACATGAGGGAAGAATATGCACACATCAAGAGACTTCTTCTCACTTACATAAAGGATTCCATGCAACCCTGGAAAATTTCACGAATGGAATTTTAAAGCAGTTCAACTAATCTGCCTATGTTGGCTCCTTAAGAATAAGGAAACTAAAGCAGGACAAAATAAGCGTTCTATTGACCTGGCAGCGCATCAGGGCTTCTTGCAAAGTCTTCCTCCAATTCCTGATTAAAAGATTTGCCTTCTCCCAGCGTAAATTGACCTGCCGAAGTCTGTTCTGAAGCTCTTTGGATCTGGTGCTGTCTGCTTGCTTGAAGTCCTTGCTGGTCAGATTAACAGACAGCACAAGAGCCTTGTAGTTATCAAAGGCTTTAAGCATATCCTGGAAGGGAAGAAGCAGGTTAGGATACTGGGTAAACATGAGCAAAAAACAACTAACTTTGGTTTCAGGCAGCAGCAAGATGAGGTTGGAAAAAATCTCTGCTTTATATCTTCACTTGTGGGGGGGAAAGCTGATTAAGGTCTTAAGGGTACAATTCCAACTTACAGTTTAAGACTGGATTCAGTTACTTCTAGAACTAGCAGGCCATAGTAAAGGCCTTGTGTTTCTCCAGGGGAATTTGCTTCCAAGCATATCATGTGGAAGTCTGACCCATTCATATCAGTGGAACTTTCCTCCATGTAGTCTATTCAGAATCTGATCATTGTACTATGGAGGTTTTCTAGTTTCCAAAAGTTGTCTTGAAAGGGACTCCTGCACAATTGGCGCAGAAGACCCTTTCAGCCAACAGCATACTATAGCATGTAGAAATTACAGCATCCAGACAAACATGAGGCAAAATAATTATGTACGATGGATTATTTCCCGTTTTATATAATGATAGAACTTTGGTCAGTCAATGAAGGAGATTTGTAGTAGATTCAGGACTGGAAAAAGGAACACACAATCATAAAATCACACTGTTGGAAGGGGCCTCAAAGGCCATCTGGTGTAACTCCCTGCTGAAATAGAAAACCCAGCACTACAGCATCCTGAGAGGTGGCCATCCAGCCTCTTCTTAAATGCCTCTAAAAAAGGAGAGTCCATCACTTTCTAAGGCAGTCTGTTCCGTGGCTGAACAACTCATACTGTCAGGGAGTTCTTCCTAAAGTTTAGTCTAAATCCCTTTTCCTCTAATTTGAACCCCCTGTTTGGGTCCTATGCTCTGGAGAAACAGAAAACAACTTCGCTCCTTCATCGATGTGACAGTTTTTCAAATATTTGAAGTGGGCTATTATGTCACCTCTGAAGTGTCTCTTCTTCAGGCTAAACAGGTCAAATTCCTTCAACCTTTCCTCACCGGGCTTGGGTGTCTAGGCCCTTCCACCATCTTTGTTGCCCTCGTCATAAAATCTGCTACTGCAAGATGTGGTGGCAGCTACTAGCTTGGACGGCTTTAAGAAAAGGCCAGGCAGTGCTCAAGGGGCATGGGTCTAGACATGGGAGCTAAATGTACAGAGGGAAGTATACCTCTGAATACAAGGTGCTGTGGATCAACAGAAGGAGTTGCCTAATCTTTGCACGCCCTTCTTAAGAGATTCCAAGTGACATCTGGTTGTCCACTGTTGGAAAGAGAATGCAGGCCTAGACAGACCTTGGTCTAATCCAGGACACACATATTGGCGACAGGGATTCTTTGCACATACAAAAAGTGTTCTGTATCAACTCACTTTCAGCTTCTTGACTCTTTGCTCTATGGCCAGGATACTGGTGGCCGGTTCTGCCTCCTGCAGCTCTTCCAGCTCCTTTTCCATTTTATCCAACCAAGCATTGATATTGGTGAGGTCAGAGTTCAGCTGCTGCCACTGCTGCAAATTCTGCTTCATACTCAGCTTGTTGCTTAAGTCTTGGGCTTGAATGAGCTCCCATCTCTCCATGGGTCCTGCAGGTTATTGCAACAATTATCAGTGCTTTAAAAAGGTTTGGATCATGACTCAAGGTATATTATTTCAGGCACCTGCTGGGTCCCTTGAGGAAACAGATTTCCCTTAAGGAAACAGCTACAAACAATACAATACCAACAGGAGTCTTGTGTAAATTTTTGGGTAGTGTGGTGTATCCCTTTACAACAATATGCTGACAATATCCTACATTAAAGACACATCTATATCTTTTAATAAGCAGATGATTTGAAGGTGGCACGTTCCAAATACTTCACTTACGTTTGCTCTCATCTTCCAAACCATAAAGGAATGTAAAGCGAATACAGATGAAAACTATATGTGCAGAATGCAGAAATACTATGCTGAAATACTCCTCCGCTAAGCTTTTGGCCGTACCAAGTGCAGATGGATCTATTTATGTGGCACAATGAGCAGGGAATGAGGAGTCGGAGTTCTTAGATGGTAGAAAGGACTGTACCACCTCAGAACACAGCTGGGAGGTGTCACATGCTTGCATGCTCCCACGCATAAAAAACTGTCTCGCCAGTAGAAAACTTGCAGAACAAGGAGCAGGCTGGATAGACGCCACTGTAGTTTTTACTTGCAAAGGATGTTTTTACCTGGGGAAGCTTTCTAAAATGGCTTCCTCGTCTGTACTCTGAAGTGGTACAGTCCACTCTACCACCTCAGGATTCGACCGCCTTAATTCTGCTGCATGTGTACATCAGGCCTGAAGTGAGGCCCATCCCCTCGCACACGTTCCTGCCCATCCACTCAAGTCAGATGGGGAAACCTTTCTGTGTGTCGGCACTCTCTTGCACTGCCTACGCTATGGAATTCCCTATCCCCACCCGTGGGAGACCCACCTGGCCCCCTCCCTAATGATACTAGCTGAACACATTTATGCTCTGGCAGGCCCTTGGTATAACCAATGCTTGATTTCTTTCCCTGCCTGATTCTCTTGTTTTTCTCATTTTACCTGCTGCTTCTGTTTTTGTCTTAGAATACTTTTCATTTTTATGTTGGCTGCCTTGGGCATTGTATCTTTAAAATAACTGCAATTGTGGATCTCATACATTCTGCAAAGAACAACCTGCATAAATCCAAGTTTATTGTACACATATGCATACATGTTTATTAACTTTTTTCACAAGAATCATTGCTAAAGTACCTGGTTGTTTCTCTACAGTTGCAACACCACCAAGGCTCTGGCTGTCTTGGGGTTCTGTGCTGGGCAAGCTTTCAGAGATCTCTTTCATGCTGTCTACACTCCCAGTGCTCAGCTGTTTCACCTGGAATACAGCAACATTGAAAGTAGAGGATGACACCAAAAGGCACCGGACAATGTACAATGCAGCTAAGCACATATTCTTAGGCACTCAAAAATGTCTTCTCCACACTACTCAAATGGCTCAATAACTCCAGCACAATGAATTATCCTGGTAACAATCTCTGGATCTATCATCAACCGGTTCTTCATTTAGAAGTTTAGGTCACTGAACAGTGAACGTATTTCTATACCACCCTGCAACTCTGAAAGGACGTTTGCTGCTCCACATATCAGAGAGGTTAGCAGACAATGCTTTCTCCCTTTCAGTCTCTTTCAGCAATGCCTTCTGTTCCCATGCTTATTTCTGGACATGGCTGACAAGATCCATATCACCAAAACCATGCGACTCTTTCATCGCACAGGCCACACAACGCCACTCCTGCATGCCCTACACTGGCTTCCATGCTCAGATCCAAAAGTAAAGGCCTCATCTTTTCCTCAAGTCCTCCATAGCTTTGCCCCTCCTTATCTCTCCACCCCCATATCCCAATAGACCCCTGCCAGGGATCAGATGGAGAGAAATGTTGGCACTTTAAGGCAGGGAACTCTGTATGCGTGTGCACAATTTGCAGTGGAGAAACAAGAGGAAGGGAAAGTGCACACTCTGCTCTAAATTCTTCTCCCCGAAGCCATTTTCCATTTTACAAAACCACGTCAGGCATGGTTACATGCAGGTGTGTGTAATATCTAGTCAGCTCCTTAGCCTAACTCAAAATGTATTTATTGTTGTAAGCCACCTTGGGAGGGCTTCTGCCCTGAAAGACGGCCAAGATAGATAGATAGATAAGATAGATAGATAGATATAATAAATAAATCTCAGCCCTCTTGTAATGTCCCTGCATCTGGGACTTACATAGCCTGGTTTGTAGAGAGTGCTTGTCTCCGGGCTGTTCAGCAGGACATTTCTAACCATCTCCTCCTGGTTGTATGGACGTTTTCGGCAAGCCGCGCTTTCTGGAGAGTGCCATGTGTGAGTTTCAGAAGCAGATTTCCCTGTTGTATGACAGTGAAAGAGAAATCCACAGAAAATGAGATGCCAGGAGAAAAAATGGAAGATTTTTTTAAAAAATGAATTAAAAGCATTCTGCAGTAGAGGGGGAACCAAGTTATGGCGTGGATAAAAATGAGAGTTTTGTCATTTTCTTTGCAAAGCATGCTTGTTTGCAAATGCATGTCAGCGGTATTTCAGGGGCCATGAAATGACAGCCATGCAGTTATGGGGACACTACTTTCCCCCCTTTCCTGAAAAGGCCTACGGACAGTATGAGTTAACAACAGCACCCAAAAGGGGGAGGGGGAGGAGACTAAAAGGTGATTCTGGGAGTGAGGGCTGGTCCTGCCACAAAGCAAGATGAGACAACCCATCTCAGGTGGCAGATTTTGGGACACTATTAAAGGGCAGCAAATGGCAAATTATTTAGTTTATTACATTTGTTTTACCACTAAGTGGGGATGCTGTTTGGATTATCTTCCTCCAAGTATAAAAATGTCTTTGGCATCGCTGCTGTGAACTTGACTCGTTTGGGGTGTCTACAACTAGGGATGTTGGAGTAATTCGAGATGGATTAAAATGAGCTCGGATGTCTTAAGAATCCAACCTGCGGAATCTACTCCGGAGCGCCCACCTCAGGCTGTGTGGAGTCTGTGGACTTTCGGATGATTTTTTTACTCTCCCAAAATTTATACATATAAATCCATAGAAAAATATGTGAGTTTCTGCTGAGGAAACGTTGAATGCAATGGGGGACAATGCACTAAATGTTACATACTGAGGTAAATTATGTAAATACTTACATAAACACTTATGTAAATATTTATGTAATTATTTCTGTATTTTTCTGCATGACGAAAAAAAATATTTGCATTCGTCTGTGGGTGGATGACGGAACGAAAGGTGCCTGACGATCCGCAAAACACAGACGGAGTGGATTTTACACAGTCCGTACATCCCTACCTGCAACACGTCTGCAATGCATGAGGCAAGAGTCAAAAAGAGACTCTTATCTAGGAATGTTGGAGTAATCCATCCGGGGGGTGAAGTTTGCTTGGCCCACCTGGACTCTGACTTGCTTACCCGTGAGGTGGCCCAACTCAATCTGTACTGAGTCAGACAAACTCATGCATTTTCAGTCCCCCACCATAGCCATTTATGTAAATAGCAGTCTCAAGTTGTGTAATTTGTGCAAATTTCAGATGTAATTTGCTTAATTTATGCAAATTGCGGGAGCAACTTGTGTGCAAAATTAAGCATATTATGGCTGCAATTTGTACAAATCTGAACAAATTGCGGCCAAAGTTTGCACAAACTGCAATTGCAATTTGCATAAATGGCGATTTAAGGAAAAAAACCCTGAGAAAGTTCTCGTATTTTGGGGAAAAGCCTGTGGCTTGGCTCGCAAATGCAAGCTGAGCTGGGGGGTCTGGGGAAATCTGGCGAGCCCAAAAAGGGGCCGGATTTCCCTGCGACGGCCATCCCTACTCTTTTGGAGAGAATAGCAAATGCTCATTTTGGATTGCAGGTGTGAAGGAGCACCCAGATTGCCTCGTGAGGCCCAATGCTGAATGGCAGAGCAGGCCTTTAAAACGAAGCTAAGCTGTCTTGCAGATGACAGTAACCAGCAAGATTTTTCACCCAGAGCAGGAAGGCTTAGGCTCCAATTCAAACACGGATTTAACCATCTTCGTACTGGAGTGGAGAACGCAAAAAAAGGCATAACCCTGACTAAGGTACAGACACGTGCGGATGGTGCAGCAATACGAAAACAAAAACAAAAAGAGAGCCCACCATGGGCCAGTTGGCGCATGGTGGTGACGCAAGCCAGGGAGTCAGGCACTTGCAGATGACAGAGGTGTGGGGAGCATAGCGTGCGGCACGGGGAGACTGTCATGTTGAGACACATGCAGTAGCAGGTGCCTACCAGAAGCTGCTTTCAAAGTTTTTGTGGTCATTTTAAGATAGGCTTCGGGATGTTCAGTGATTTCTACATCTGAAAAAAGAATAACGTCACCAGTTGCCCCACTGGACGAAAGAGTTCCTTCACCTTCCCCACTCCAACCCACAAGAGTTAAGAATAGGGGCAGCCGCTGCCGGATCCAGCCAAAGGTCCATGTAGCAGTCTAGCATTTCCCCTTCAAAAGTGACTAGTGCAATGACTCTGGGAAGCAAATAAGTGCGATATAAAGACAGCAGCCTTCCCCTGCTGACCGTCCCCCCTCCCCCCACAGTATCTGATAATCAAAGAATCAAAGGTATACTGCCTTTGAATATGCCAGTTCCATTTAGCTATCATGGCTTAGCAGAAATATCCACCCTTCATATCTTGTTATCATTCTTCTTAGTGGCTGACTTTCCCTAGCAGCTGGAGGGGAGGCAGAGCAGGGAATGTTAGCCACTAAGAAAAGAGATAAGGGGAAATAGATGGGGGAAGGCAGACAGTGGCTCTTCCTTCACTGTGCATATGATTTTTGTCCCCTCCAACATTTGCTGACGATAGGTGGGGGAGCCTTCAGAAATCTCAACATGCAGAGCATTCACATGATGATTGTAGCCAGCACATGATGATTGTATGCTTGTATCCAAGGGGTGTTTGGGAAAAGCTGAAAATGTATGGAAATGAATTAGCACTGAAAGGGATTTTTCCCTAAGGACATGTCTCCCCAGTGGTCCCCACTCCCTGGGACTTTGCTTCCCACAGTTGTCACATACTGCACTGATCCTCCATAAGTCTATGAGGGAACTGTAGGAGCAGAACGCACAAGGTGGAATATGTGCAAACCCATTCACAGCACAGTACATTTCTTTTTCCTGGTGTTGCTTCCTGCACAACTAATTGCACACTAGGAGGCTTGCTGCAAGTAATACAGAATGAGGTGATAACTCATCTGGGCAGTATCATGTTAGCCTGCAGATGGAGGAAGGAGTCTTTTATTCTGAATGTTCCTCCTGCATAAAAAGTTCCCTGCATGAAGTAAGCTAGTACATCAGGGAGGACTATGCTAAATCTTTCACCCAGATGTGCTAGTTTTCTACATGCAGGGAGTTTTAGGAACACAGGAAGCTGCCTTATACCATGTCAGATATTTGTCCAACTAGCCCAGTAATGTCTGTTCTGACTAGCAGTGGCTCTCCAGGGTCTCGGGGACAAGTCTTTTAACTCAAGATGCCAGGGATTGAACTTGGGACTTTCTGTACGCAAAGCATGCATTCTCCCACTGAGCTATGGCTCCTCTGTAAAGGTATGCATCCAAAAATAGGACACCTCTCCACCTGCAATAAAGTGGATTGGTTCAGATAGGGATCGATGAATCAGTCAATCTTGATTTCTCTGTTTGTCATTTTTCCAATCTTAAATTCATTCCATCCCATTTTCGTACCAGTTTGTGAACAAAACATCTGCACAAATATTTGTATGCATTTTCATGTGCATTCCTTCTAATGTATACATTCTTGTACGCTATTTTACCTATTATTATTTTGCAAAGCAATTCCCCCTAATATAATGCATTTTTGTAGTTTATTTCCACTAATATACATATTTTCGGGTGCACTTTCCCCTAATATACTAATTTTTCTATGCATGTTTTGATTGGAGAATTGCATCGCCAAATCTGGAGAAGTGCAAACACCGAAGGGGAATGGTGTTTTGGTTCACATTGGTTAAGGAAGGGCAGATGAGGTAGGTTCGCCTTAAAATGTGAACCGAATGAATTCCTCCCCAGTCCCTAGGTCTAGACTTCTCCCACCTCATTCTGAGTAATATACAGAATGGGCATCACTGAACTAGGCAGAAGAGAAATCTCTTGTGCTGACATGCCTTTAAGCGGCTGCAGTGCTGGAAGCTCAGTATTAAAAGTTGGGCAATTGGATTGTGCGTGTGTGCGTGTGAGAAAGTTACCATTTCTAGCTGAAATGGAGGAACAGCTAGGATGGCGGGAGGGGACTGACCTGAGAGTGCGCTGTAGTACGGTTCTTCTTCCTCATCTTCAGGAGAGGAGGAGCCTCCCACATCTCCTGTGTGATCCCACTCCAGCGGAATGGAGTCAACGCTGACGGGTGTCTCACAGCCTGACCTCTCATGACTCACTGTGGGGGGCACAAGGTGACAGAGAGACTGCTCGGATGGCGGCACATCCTGCATGGCCTTCTTGTGCCAGGGATCCTTCCGCATCCCCCTTGCATCTTCCATATCACCCTCGTTTTCAGAGGTCTCTTTTTCATCTTCCAGTCCCTAAAAAAGAGAAAAAGATAACTGATCACAGCTACTGACATCAATTCTAATTCAAATGATTGTATCTTGCCAATACCCAAGAAGAAGGGAGACTCCTCCAAAGAGCACGCTTGCCTTACCAGCAGCTCCCTGCACCTTCCAAATACAATTCCAAGACCCCTTTTTGATGCTTCCTTCACATCCAAATCAACTCCTTCCTTGCAGGGAAGGAGTGCAGAAAGCAAAACGTCCTTCTTTGGTTCAGCAGGTTTGGGGCTGAGCTGAGTCAGCAAACCAGGCCTGGCTCCTCCCTTGACACTCTTCTCACATGTGGGCAGGACAGCAGGGAGTGGGAGAAGAGAGCCTGCCACATCCTTGCTGTCCTATCCATCACTAAGGCAGCTGCAAGAGGCAAAGCAAGTGACACAGCTAGGGCTCTTTCTCGAAACCTAGCACTATCTTGTGTTCACCAGGACGAAGAAGGTGGTGTTTTGAGCACTGGGGGAATGAGGGAATGGGAAGGGGCAAGAGAACAGAGACCTCCTTTCCCCAACCCCTCCTTTCCCCAGAAGCTTACATCCCTTAAGGCTCTCAATGGCTGCTAGTCCTGATGGCTATATGCTATCTCCAGCATCAGAGGCAGTGTGGCTATGCACCCGAATTGCTGGGGAACACGGGCAGGAGGGTGCTGTTGCACTCATGTCCTGCTTGTGGGTTTCCCATGGGCAGCAGGTTGGCCACTGTGTGAACAGAATGCTGGACTAGGTGGACCTTGGTCTAATCCAGCAAGGCTCTTATGTTCCTTCTTCACTGTCCCTAACTCCTTTCTTCCCTTAGGCCTCAGCATGCCAGCAGATATTTTCCATAAGCAACGATGGAGAGTTAAGCATATTTATGGTTAGGCATCAGACATCATACATTTCGGAGACCTTTTAAAAGAAAGGCTGTTTCTCACAATGGCCCCCAGCCACCATAGCTGTTGTTTGCACCATTTCTAGCCACTGGTACTGTGAAGTGATGTGCAGAGGCCATCACAGGAAAATGGGTGGAGCATCCAGAAGCCTGCCTGCACAGACGTTTAGCATGGTGCATCAAATGTGGGCTGCGGAGGGCTCTTGGCAGCTGGCTAAAAGTTAAAGAGTGTGGAGGTTTAAACACAACCACCTCTGCTCATGGCTCCGATGGTCAGAAGTCTACATAGGTGGCAAGTGCCGCACCAGGGGTAGCCATGAGAAGCAGCAGCCCTTTCAGGCAGTAATTCCCAGAACAGGAACACAGGATGCTGCCTTATACCAGCTCAAACTTTATGTTGGTCTTGCCATCACCCTTTTGAACTGCCAGGGTCCCCAAGCCAAGGACCTTTTGGACGCAAAGCAGGTGCGCTGCCACTAAACTATGGTTCCTCCCCATGGTGTGCTGTGAGAAACAAAGTCTCCTTGGGAGCCGAAAAACCCCACTCACAAACAGAGGCTGCCTGCTGCAACTCTGCATGATTCCTTGCTCTGGCCTCCACTGTGCCAGGTAGCCCAGCCACATCTCTGACTCAGATGTGATTGGAGAATGCAATCATGGGCAGTCTGGAGAGGGGGCAGAAATTGCCTGCTCTCAGTGGAGGAAGGCCCAGAATAGGGACTCATGCAGATACAAAGGGCGGATGTGGGCTCTTACGAGGGCAGCATGTCCTTACTCTTGCACATTCTAAAGGTAATTATTTAGACTTTACTTAGTACACCTACACCCTGCCTTTCTTCCATCACAGAACTCAAGACAGCATCCATGGGCTTCCCTGATGGTTTCCCATCCAGGGTCACTGTTCTGCTTACTGGCTTAGCTTCAGCAAAGAGGCTGCATCATGTGCCCTCAGACCCATGGGACCTGGGACTAAGGTGAAACCTTTTATGTGTAAGGGTTAGGGATGGCAGATAAATCCGCCACGGACTCCAATGAGACTGGATTAAAGAATCCAGCCCCCCGGAGTCCGTGGTGGAAGAGGCTACCCCCCCATGGAATCCCCCCCGGGACGGACCCTACCTGGTCGTCAGCCAGTCCGTTCCATCTGTAGCTGTCTGCTGCTCCGTCTGCGGATGCAAATGGCGTTCGGCGTAGCGGACGCCATTTGCGTCCCTGCTTTAGCCGTGATAGGCTATGTAAGTATTTACGTAGCCTATCACAGCAAAGAGCAGGGACGCAAATGGCATCCAGTACACCGGACGCCATTTGCGTCCGCAGCCCAGCAGCGGACGGAAGTCCGGCTGCGGATGGGCCCGGCCGACGGCTCTGTGGCCTTGCCGTGGAGCGGAGCCGGCCGGGGAGGATCCCGGGGGGAGGGACGGATTGCCTCCCCCCCCCAGCGGATGCCCCGGAACGGAACCAGGTAAGTGATCCGCCCACCCCTGGTAAGGGTATGCCCTCAATTTCAATTTCACTTTTTTGTGCGCAAGGGTACACCTTCAATTTCACCTTAGAAAATAGTATGCTTCAGCTATCAGATATCTGACTTCCTTAGCATCTTTTATTTTTGACCCATGAGGCTTTTGACAGTGAGTACACTGCTGAAGAAGCGAAGGAGGTTTCTACCACTGGGATGCAGAATGAAACCAACAAATGGGTGCTGGCTAAAGATGCAATTCTGCTAGTTCTTACTGGGTGCCAGGATGACAGCCTTCGGTGGAATCGAGAGACGCGGCCAAACACGTCCTGGCAGTATTTGTGGAGTTCTTCCAGCTCCTCTTCAATTACAATGGCATCCGATGGCTCACTCTTCTGAATCAGATGCTCCCCAAACCCAATGAGCTGATCAATCTTGTTGACGTTTAACGTTATTTCCTGCTGGAAACCCTGTTTGGAAGAGAGGTAAGGATGCTTCCTACATATTCCTGCTCAGATTAACTCGCTGCTGGACAGTGTCATTCAGATTACTGAATGCCACAAGCAGAGATCAGGAAGAAACAAGGTGCGCCATGCCACAGATGGTCTTCAGGCAGGGAACAGTTTGCTGAAACAACTCAAGTAGCTAAAGCAACCAAGACCATCTGCACTCTTCTGGAGAAGGCAACCCTTTCCTAGAGTAGCTAGCCAATTTGATCCAGTGGAAAATCCTTTCCTAATTATTATTTTTATTGGCTGCCAGATGTTTTGAGGTCCTTGTATGTGGTGGAATCAATGTATATGCCACAATAAACAAGCAAATGAATTGATGCTCCCATGGCGATATAGAATTCCTAGATCAGGAGGCCAACTGCAGTAGTAGTGAATACTCAAAAAGGGAGAAAAAACCCATAAGATGATTTATGTGTGTGGCTCCATGGCTGAGGAGAGGGTGGGAATAAGGCAATAAGTTATGAAAAACCAATATATTATCATTGTGTCAACAGACATGTGGCCTAGGCTGTTATATGAGATGCTATCAGAGCAGCACTCATCTTGGAACTACCTCAGGGATGTAGAACCTGTTTCAGCTTGAGAGCCGAATTCTGTCTTGGAGAAGCTCTCAAGAGGCTGCATTCCAGTGGTGGGTGGGTCCAAAGGCAAAAGGGGTGGGCCCCAAGATACCAGCATATTGAAGTTTAAAGTCTTTACTGCCAGTAACTATTCATTAGGAGAGGCATTTCAACTCTTTAGAAATTGGAAAAAACTTCACCAAAATCCAGGAAACCACCAAACGATTGGGCGGGGTCAGGTGAAGGGGGCATGGCCTTCTGGGGAACCCCAGAGGGCCAGACTGGGACCACTGGAGGGCCAGATTTAGTCACCGGGCCCCTGTACTAGGTGGTGGAAAGACATTTCCTAGGGTGCAATCCTATGCATATTCAGACAGAAAAATTCCCACAACTCCCAGCATCCCATGTTGCCTGGGGCATGCTGGGAATTGCAGGAGTTTTCTCTGTCTGAACATGCACAGGATTGTACCCCTAGCCTCACAAGTTAGGGCAACTGAGAGGGAACTAAGGGAGGGAAGTGAACATAGCCATCAGCTTTGTCCCTGTAAGCTAAGCCACCGAGAAGGGAAGCTGGGAGAAGTTTACCTCCTTGTCTCTGTCTGAGGAATAAACAAGAACTCTGGGCTAACAATCCTGTATTCCCTACAGAGTTATTATTGCAATCGTCTACATTTTGGAAGGTGGGGAGAATGATTCCCCCTTAGCTAGAAGGGAGGCTATAAATACCCTTAATCAATGGACGTAGCTTTATTTTGTTTGGATGGTGGAGAGCCCAAAAGGCTCACTACAAATCTTAAATCAACAACTGAACATAAGGGTGGTAGATGTTAAGCTATTAAAAAAAAACACAGTTGGCTCAGAGATAGTTAGCAGAACAGTCTTCAAATGGGTTATGAAACAATGGCTTTAAAACAAAACAAACAAATACCTACATTTAGTAAGGGTAAATTGGGTGAGGGTAAATTGGATAGAAATAGAAAGAGAATAGATGGGATTAAAGGAAGGGGAATGACAGAATATGTTTTACATTAGAAAGCATATAAAACAACAAATAAAAAATAAAGGAAGTACAATAAAAGGATTATTAAAAGTATGGAACTGTAGGAAAGAGAAACCAATGCCAGGCCATTAATACCGATTAGGGCACACCAGAGTTTGATATGAAAGGGAAAGCAGTGGGGAAAAGTAAGTTGAAAGAAGTAACATTAACCCAAATGAGAATTTTTTATGAACAGCAGAACCCTATAACACAGGAAATATGGAATAATCGTGTACAAAGAATGGGAAAAAACACAACCTACATTTAGCTGTCGCATTTTGTCATCAAAGTTGCTCTCTGAGAAATGTTCCACGTTTGTCAGCTGCAGGTCCATTTCGGTCAGCCACACCAGGATGCTGTCCTTCATCCCCACAAACTCCTCCCATTGATTGGTAAAGTGCTAAAGGGCAATCACCACGGAACATAGTTACCCAATGCCAGTGCTACCTCCAGGTTTCTGAGCGCCCTTGGGCAAGACACCCCCTCCATGGTCCCCTCCCTCAGGGAGTCCACCTTCTCACTGCCATGGTCGTCCGCTGCTCTTGCTTCTCATCCCCTTTCTCATCATTGCTGCCACTTGCTTGCTTGGCAGGTAGAGAGCCAGGGAGCAAGCTGCCCGTGGCATCTCCTGCTCCTCCTTCTCACCACCACTATTGTCTGGGCCAGAGCGAGAGGCAGGTGAACAAGCAGGTTGCAGTGGAGAAGAGGAGGAGCAAGTCCAGGGGGCTCTTGTCAGTGGGCCTCCGCTGGGGTGTGGGCCCTCAGTAGGTGCCCAACCATGCCTACCCTTGCCACCAGCCCGGCCCAGTGCAACAGTCACCGTAGCACACGTCACCCAGCAAAAATCACTGTTTTGCATATACAATGTGTCCTACAGTGTGTTTACCTGCTGTGATTTCAGGAGCAAATATAGCCCCCATCTCAAGCTAGATATATAATGGGGCAAATCTGGGAATCTTTCAGGTTGGGGTGACTCAAGTTTCCTTAGTTATGTAGTTTTAATGCAATTATTACATTTATACCCCACCTGTCCTCCATGGAGCTCAAAGCAGCACACATGGTCGCCCCCCCCCCCATTTTTTTCCCCTCACAACAATCCTGTGAGGCAAGCTGGTCACAGGGCATGAATGTAACATGGATTGTTGATAAGAATTCATTGTCTTTTATAGGAGTGCCATTCATAATTATCTGTGTATGCCAGCTGTAAGTGATTAGAAACAGATGTGATTCACTCTGTGTGTGTTGTGAAATAACTGGGAGTACTGGACGGTATTCTTGGAAATGAAGGAAGGTTGCCACAAGTTGGTTGTTGAAGTATTGGAAGCAGAAAGCTGCTTAGCATAGCAGGGATACTTTCATCGAGGTGTTAACTGGTGTCACTGGCAAACCTGGCTATACTGGGAAGAGTAAGAGTAGTGGTATGACCAGGTCCGAAACTTGGGATGAAGTCACCAACACAGGGGTGATAAAAGACAAGGTGTTGATCTGATTGCCCAGAGAGATCCTGGGAGAACAAGAAACCCACCAAATGTGCATAGGCTGACTTTGCCCACCATGCCTTCCATTTAGGTAAATATCAAACTCTGATATTAACGGTTAGATTGAGAGGAACTTAGGTTTTACTATGATGACAATTTGCTTGCTACTGTTTTCATTATACTCTTAGTGATTATAACTTGCATGTATTTAGGGAAGTTTGTGATCTGCCTTATCACAGCAAAAGCATGTTATTCCCTTAGACTGTTTGAGCAATAAATATATACTCTTTAATACCAAATTTGTGTTGTTTGGCTTGAAAGAAGTTTCAGGGACCACTACCCATACCTTAATTCCTGAAGCCCAGAACACTCAGTAAGGATTTCTAGACCTATCACTGAGTGGGGTCTGGCCTTAAAGCTGCTGTATTCTCTCTTGATCAGGTGAATCTCAGATACACCCATTCAAGTTTGGGAAACAGGCTAGTCGGATGGAGTGAGAAGAACTTATTGGTCTCAAGTCAGGCTGAGGGAGAGTGTGACCGTCCTAAGGTCACCCAGTACACTTTGTGGCTGAAGGGGGATTTGAACCTGGGCATCGCAGGCCTAGTATGATACTCTAACCGCTGCACCATGCTGACTTGTTCTCAGAGTATTGCTCATTATTATGATTCAGTGGTGAAGCAGAGACTTTGCATATAAGAGATCTCAGGCTCAGTCCCCAGTACCTCCAGATCTTCTGGGCATTATTAAGTCTTACAGTATCCAGAAGTTCTAGAATGCTGCACAAGCACGATCATGTAATATGAAGCAGACTAATAATAATACAACACTTTCAAGAGTTCAAAGCACTTAATTCATTACACTTATAATCTGCCTTTCCTCGAAGGAGCTCCAGGCAATATACCTGGTTCTCTTTCCCCCACATTATCTTCACGACACCCCTATGAGGTAGGTTAGGCTGAGAAAGGGTGACTGGCCCAAAGCCCCCTGGCAAGCTTCATGGCTGGATAGGGATTAGAACCTGGTTCTCCTCGGTTATAGTTTAGCAGTGTAACCCAGCCTTCCCCAACTTGGTGACCTCAAGATGTTTTGGACTTCCATCAGCCTCAGCTAGTAGGCCAATGATTAAGAATCCTGGGGGTTGTAGTCCAAAACATCTGGATAGCACCAAGTTGGAGAAGGCTGCCCTAACCACTATACCACACTGACCTAGTCTCACAACTCTGCTCATTATTTAGATTCTGAGTAAGCTGCAGAATTCAGCAGCCAAGAATCTCAGCTTCCATAAAGATATGTTCTAGTCCCTGTCTCCCATCAGGTGGAAGTGTGCCTTTGAAGGATGCAGTGTAGGCTGGTGGTTCTGATGTCAGTGGGGTAGTAAATGCACTCTGGGTTTCAGTCAGAACTCTAAAGGAGCTTGTCCTGGATTTAGGAAATAGCTGACTTTGCTTGATTGGGTATGCTGGGAGGACTATTGAAAAAAATGCTAGCCCACCTCTCTTAAAACAATGTAAGGTATCTTATTATGAAATTCAAATGCTGAATATTAATTATGAATAATTAAGAATTTGAAAATGTAAATAAGTAAGAAGTATTGTATTAACTTGTATTAAAAGGAATATACAGGTTCACAAGCAGGTTCATAATGAATTCTGGATAGCTGACATAAAAAGAATGGTCAAGATGACCTGGATGGTATCCAAAGAGAAAATGCTGATTTAGAGCCCTATTGCTTGGGCCAAAAAAATATCTGACTAATGAATAGGTGTGAGACTGTATTATTACAGGCCAAAAGTGTACTGAAAGTTTTCATGTATCAAGTAATGAGCAAAAAAATTTGTATAAGACATACACATAACAAAGCTTGATATATAGATGTCTTGAAAAATTTATAGGCTTACATTTAATTGCAAATTCTGAGTAAGAAGTTATCTTCTCAAAGGTATAGTTCAAAATTGATCTTACTTAGCCTGAAAGGTGTATGTGTAAGCCATTTATGTATGTTCTAATTTTGTAAAAATGTTTAATAACAATGAGATAATTAAGACTGTGAGCCCTAATTTATGGGGCAGTAGATAATATTAGTTATGAGGTAATTTCTACACACAAAAAAGTATAAATACGTGCTGAATTTAGAACACGGGAGCTTCTTCTTAGATGCTCACCAGGCCTGTGTACCTGTCAGCTGAACTGCCTATTCAGTACTGAATAGGGAACTTGGTACTTAGAAGGAGATCTCTCCTTTTTAAGGTATTAAGATCTAAGGATCTTTAGCAAAGATCTGTTTAACAAAAAATGTTTTAATATGCACAGTATATTTTGATGTGATGTTATAAGCATATTTCTACTAAAAATGATAATTGGATCAAAAAAGATTTTCCTGTACTAATACTTATTAGTTCAAAACCTGGACTGCAGCCCACAAAACAATCTTAGGTGTACACTTTGTTTAGAAGTATTTAATCTGCTATAGGCAATAAACAGGCAGATAAATGCTCCCAAGGTACTGAACTATAGACAGACAGCTCAAAGCTAACTGTCTATAGTAACAAGCTATCCAAGGTGTACTTTGGATAGCTCCTTTAGAGTTCTGATTGGTTCTGACTGAAACCTGGAGTGGACTCACCGCCCCACTGACATCAGAGCCACCAACCTCCTCTGGAAGGATGTTGGCAAAGGACTCAGTTGAGCCCTCTCCCCTCCCCTCCCCTTTAAGAACAGATTATCCAGAGCTCTGCCATTAGGTGGAACTCCTGTATGAAGTGTTTTCCCGCAGAACTGTTGTGGGAAACCCTGGCACAGCTGGCTTGCGTTCACCTTGAGTCTCCTGAGAACTGCTGTGACCCGTTTCTGGAGGTTATCCCAGCGCTGGTTGCCCTCATGCACCATCTGCTTGAGCTTGCTGGCCGAATCAGTGCGGTTCTCACGGGCCAAGCGCCGGTATTGCTTATTGATCAGCTCCAGCTGGGTCAGTCGCTCATGGATTTGCCGCTGAAAGGCCTAAGATGAAAAAGTAACCAATTATTTTAGACTGAGATTTTTCTTTAAAGGCTTTCATCTAATTTCTCCAAAAGATTGAAGGCAAGAACAGCAAACGTGCGGTGTATCAGTAGGTGCTTCTTCGGAACATAGGAAGCTGCCTTGTGTGAGACCAGACTATTTCTCCATCTAGCCATTATTGTCTGCTTTCATGTTTTAATTCTTTGCTATAAATCATTTTGAGCATGTCCCAGTGAAAAGCTGTCTATACATTTAAACATAAAATAGAAATGCTTGTTGAAATATCTTAATATTCCTACATTTACTGTCCACGTCACAAAGCCAAGAGTATTTATTTTATTTATTTATTACTAGCAAACAGACCTGGCTTTGCAAAGGTTGGAATTGCCTTTAGGTTGATACAGAGAAGCCTTCAAGCAACCTTGCACAGCTGTCACAGTTGGGACACCTTCTGCCCACCTCACCTGAGTGAAGGCATGCCTCCTGGCACCCCTAGGCACAGCCCCTGCCATGGTCCACCCCTATAGCCCCTCGAGGGAAGGGTCTGTCCACTCCTTCCCCCTTAGATGGAGCTTCCCTACAGCAGAGAGAGGGGGCAGGCCTATAACTCGGCCCACTAATCTTCCCTGGCTTCAAACTGTACTGGTTCTTTTTTTCATACTTTAACATGGTCCCCCCCCAATATTTGGGGCTTGTTTGTTTTTTAAAAATGTATAAAAAACATGAAAAACATGAATGTTGTATGGTTAAAATCTGCTTGCTGCTGAATCATGATGAGAAGTTTGGTTGACATCAATCAAGTGGTACTAAAGCAGTATATATAAATATATATATATATATATATATATATATTTTAATGAGCCTTTTTGGTTCAAGATGGTGGTCAACATTTTCACTATGCCTAAAACCATCCCAGTTAGTAGTATAACAAATTCTAAAAGTTTCATAATAATCAGATGTACAGTTTTCAAATCCACTGAGGATATACACACGAACACTTCCATTTATATAGGGAAGAGAAGAGGATTACATTATATCCCACCTTTTTCCTCTTGCAAGGAACCCAGAGTGGCTTACATCGTCCTCCTCCTCTCCATTTTTATTCTCACAACAATCCTGTGAGGTAGCTTAGACCGAGAGCCAGTGACTGGCCCAAAGTCACCCAGTGAGCTTCATGGCCCAAGTGGGGACTAGAACCTGGGTCTCCAAAGTCCCAGTCCAAGCCTCTAACCACTGCTCCACAACTGGCTCTCCCCAGTTTATGCAGATAAAAAAACAGAGGTCAAATAGCATCCACAGGACATACGTGCACAGGAAAACAAAAAAAGGACGTTTACCTCAAACTTCTTAAGCTCTTCCTTGGCATTTGTGTACGAAACCTCTGATGAGTTGGGATAAGCTGCGGTCCTCTCTGCTGTCTTCAGCCAGTCTTCAAAGCGAGAATAGTCATCTAAAAACTTTTGCCACAGTCGCCAGGTCTCCTCAATCCTAATGGGAAAACAAGCAGCAACAGCTTTTGCCCAAGCTTAGCCCCCTTTGCGCAGAACAACTTTTCCGTGGCTCGTCTAACTTAAGCTGCATATAAGGGTGAATGGGAGGTGGAAAAGTTAACAATGTAATTTTTCAGAAAAGAGAAAAGTAATGCCTCTCACTTCATTCGCCTCTCCATAGACATGGTGCAGATGTTTCTCCACCGCCGATCCAAACTCCTTGTCGTCTGCTGGATGGAGTCGCATTCGGTCTCGTTGGCACAGGCATCAGAATCGTGCAGCAAAACATCACAGATATTGAACACCGATTCCACGCCTGCGCTGTGCTGCTCAATGTCCCGCTGCAGATCCTAGAACCGCGAGCAAAAACCATCTCCAGTTATAGGTAACAGTTTCCCCTTTAAATGTTAAAATAAAGTGCAAGAATAAAACGGCAATAGCAGAAGCTACCGAGCATGGTGCATAGAAGGTCAAAAGGTTATAGGGGCTCGAAAGAACTTCCGGAAGAGCTGAACTACATGATCAGTAGACTCGTGCGGTTCTTCTATTGCTGGATTACATGGCGTCAGGCTGCAGATAAGGGATTAAACATCTATATGCTCACTTGTGCGAAACACAACGCACAACACCCTGCAAATGCCAAACTAGTGGAAAGCATTCAAGGTTAGCCTTCCCCGAGCCGGTGCCCTCGAGAGGTGTTGGACTGAAGCTCCCAGAATCCTCCAGGCTGCATAGCTGGCTGGCTGGAGGATTCTGGGAGCTTCAGTCCAACACCTCTCGAGGGCACCAGCTTGGGGACTTAACTTGGCTAAACTTGGCTAAAGTTGTTCTAACTTGTTTAACTTGGCTAAAGTTGTTCTAGCCTAACTTTCTCCTTGACATACTTGTTTATACGTTCTGGGAGGTGGTTTTTTCATTAACATGGAAGGACATTCAAACATTTAGTTCCCCAGCTACATAGGCCAGCAAGCGCCATGTCATTCTGCTGACTGTGCAGCTTGGTTCTTAGGGCCAACTAGAGAGGAGCCACTGATTTTTTTTAAAAAAATGAATACCCAGTGCAGGGCTGGGGGCTGAGCCAGATCAGGATTGTAGTGTCAGGGCAGGGGAGCTTTAAGCCTTTGCCCCCGCCAGTCTTGATCAGAATCACCCTGCACCTGTGCTGGGTATTTGTAATAGGAGGAAAGCTCCCATTGTCACCAAAGGAGGCTTTCCTTCCACTGGGAATAGCAGATATGGGGGAGGGGGATGGTGCAAAGGGTTAAAGTCCCTCTCCTGACATGCCATGTCCTGATCTGTCTCACCCTCCAACCCCTGTGCCAGCTCTTCATTAAAGAAACATCATTTAGAGAGCCAGAGTGGAGTAGTGGTTAGAGTGTTGGACTGGGATTTGGGAGGTCTGGGTTCTAGTCCCCACTCGGCCATGAAGCTCATGGGTGACTCTGGGCAAGTCACAGACTCCCAGAATAATCCTACCTCACAGGGTTGTTGTGAGGATAAAATGGAGAGGACGACGACTATGTAAGCCACCTTGGGTTCCTAGCAAAAGGAAAAAAGGGAGCATTGGTACAATCGGAGTGGTGAACCAAAGAGGAAAACCTCTCGAACACCACAGCCTCAGAATGTGTTCTTGGTTGAAAAAATGCCCAAAGCCCATTGCCAAAAGCAGAAGCAAGGTGACCACAAAGCATCATGACAACCGTCAGCCTGCCTCTTTCTGATGATCTGTTTTTCCCCAACTCACCTGCTGCTCTGCAAGTCTCTTCTGTATCTCTTGATCATCACAGATGTCATAAACAACAGGCTTGGAGAGCTCAGACTCAATGCGTGCCAGCCAGGTGCGAAGATTACTCATGTTTTTGTCGAGCTGCTGTATGAAAGCAAAGGTCTCCTTCAGCTTCTTCACCCTGGGTGAGGGGACAAAGGATGGAAAAGAGAAGGCAATAAAACATGTAAGGAGGATATAACATGTGGCTTTGTCCTTATACCTTCCTTTCTGCTCCACCTAGGTGAATTTGCATTGAGTCATCCACTTTGAATGGACTGGACAGATGTGTTGCCTGGCTACCGACTCTTACCCTGCACATAGCTAGAGTTACGGGAGAGATCTGAAATGTTTGGAAGAATCTGATTTGTATAGATGAATGGATTTCTGGGACAGGTGTCCCTTCTGTGTAGAAAATGATCTGTACTGTGTACACACACCATCACGTATAACGAACGCAACAGGATTCTGTTTTGCTGCACATATGCACACCCCAAAGGCCCCATTGGTAGCAGGATCCTTCAGTGAAATAAGCACCTGGGCCTTCATCGCACATGATGATGTGCAGCGGAAGTGATAGTAGTGTAGGAAATTCATTTAGCATTGGCAGTTTATCACATAGAAAACAGACATGAAAACATGGCATATTTTCCTTGTGGGCAGATATGTCTTGAGTCAAAGAGAGTGCATAAAAAACAGGAGTGGCGGATGCTGCCTCTTCTGTGCATAGTTACCCAATATGTTCATGGGGACTTTACTCCCATATAAGCACCCACAGGATTGCAACTTTACTTAGTCAGGGGGAATCCTTGACTGAGTGTTCCTGTGAATATGTACATGGCTGCCAAGAAGGCCAGACAGGCCTATCTTGCTTACAGTGGGGAGGAGTACTCACACAAACACTACTCTTGCAGGAGAACGGGGTGGGGGACATATAGTGGTAAAGATCTGGATTGCCTATTTTGAAAACCTCATGTAAGAAAATCTACTAGTTAGAAAGTTTGTTTACTTTACTAAAATAAAGGCCATCAGGAATTATTATTATTATTATTATTATTATTCATCTAGCACATTAATGTACATGGCATTCTGCATCTTAACATAAAGTCAGGTCTCTTCTAAGGAGCTTACAGTTTAAATTTCATCAGAGGGGTGATAGCAGAACAATGGAAAGGAAGAGAGGAAAAGAGTGACAGTAGATGAATATATGCAAATGTAGTTCGCCATAGTTATAGCACAGTGCTATGCACGTTTACTCAGAGGCAAGTCCCAGTGGGGGCTTATTCCCAGGTAAGTGTGCATGAGAATGCACCCTTTGGGTTTTAGAGGAAGCAGCTAAGCATTATGGGTAGGAGCACAACACTTAGCAGTGTTCCACTTGCTACACTGGCATTCTTTATAAAGAGAGTATCTATACTACAGCTCAGAATACAAGCTCTCCTTAAAAAAACTGCAGAGTCTCCAAATACCACCATGCAGGAGTTTGTTGTGGTTGAATAAATTTCATTAGCGCAATGGTAACTCCAGCCCAAAAGCAAGAGCCAGCGTGGTGTCTGCAGCTTGCTCCCCCTGCTTACTTTGTGATGCTAATTACCTTTGCAGACAGGCTGGCTTAATTAACTAATTTGTTACATATGCCAGTTGCCATTTCATCAGACCCCCTTCATGCCTCTCGTCAATCTCTAGCTTGAGCTGTAAAACCCAAGAAAAACAAACAGGGGAAGTCGAAGAACCCTTTTCAGCAAGGCAAGCACATTCACTGCAGTGTTCCTCAGAAACTTGTTGCATTGGCTATACAGTCACCAAAGCATTCCTCTCCCAAACATGAGGAACATATGGGCCTGGAGCCTAAGAAAAATATACATTTTGAAATACACTGGCTCAGCTGCTCCTAATTTGTTGCATTTAAATAACAACAACCTTTGAGAAAACGAGGATATTTCTCTCCCCTCCTTCATTCCCTTCTACCCAATCCTTGGCAATGATTCCAAACTCTGAAACACAGAAGCAGCATTAACTATGTGCCTAAGCACTATGCACATGCTAGAAGTGTCACCACATCAGGCTTCTCTAGCAGAAACAAAGCATCTTGTGGCACCACAAGGCATTCTCAGGCAGCTGTCATGCCCTTGCTGCCAGGCAGGATTGAACTGCCTCCCTCCCCGAGAAGACTGAACTTCATTGGCTGACACTGCGCTGCTGGCTGCCATTTTGTTTTTTCTGCAACGCACCAGATGCTGCATTGGTCCCGGGCAAAGTGGGAAAGATAAAATGACAGCTGCCAAGTGACTGGCTCTCAGGAGCTTTGCTGCTCCTTACGTTACAGTAAAAAAGAAAAAAAGGCCTGCCACTCTGCCTTGCTGCAAGGTAAGCCCCCATGAATCTTAAGGAGCCCAACCACATAGGAAGGCACCCACTGAAAACACTTTGCTAAGGTCCTTCTCAAACATGGAGCTGGTCCTACTGTAGAGACTAACAGATTTATTGTGGCATAAGCTTTCACAGGCAAGAACTTTCTGCATCTGCTAATAGACTCTTACCTACTCATGCTAATCTTTAAGATGCCACAGCATTCTTTGTAAACAACAAGAGCTCTCTTAATTTGCACCAATCTTATCTTAGGTGCACATTTAAGGTCTTCATTGCACAAAATGTTCGACACATTCTGGAGGTCCGGAGGAAGAGATACAGAAGCATATTAAGGAAGGTGTTGTACTTACAGGTTCACTTTTAAAGTGATCCTTGGCTTATGTGCCACAATGGGAGAAGCAGAGGGCTTTAGGATTCCCTACTATGGCTGCATATGGCTGAGTACTCAGTGCAACAGGAGCCCTGCCTTCTGCACACGGACAACAGAATTGCACCTTCCGCCTCCTGGCCTCCTTATGCAAATATAAGGAGGTGTGAAGGCAGCAGGATCACTCAACAGCACCTGGGCACTTATTTTAAAAAGCCATTCAAAAGAGCATTCAATAAATTAAGAGTGCAATTGTATACATGTCTTCTGAGTTCCATGGAGCTCACTTCCAGGTAAGCAGGTATAGGACTGCTTAGTAAATAACTTTTTATTGAAATGTATTTATTGGACTGTGGGTATTTAAGTCTGCATTGTTTGCAATTACTTGTTCCCTTTTAGGCCCCGACCCTTTCCTCCAAGAAGCTCAAGGAGATATACATGTCCCCCACCCCATCTTATCCTCACAACAACCCTGTGAGGTAGGTAAGGTTGAGGTATGGTGACTGGACCAAGGTCACCCAGGGAGCTTCACAGCTAAGTGGGGATTTGAACCTGGGCTTCCCCAGTGCTAACCCAGCACTCGAACCACTAAATTAAACTGGCTCTTGATATTTTTGCAATGATTTCTAGCTATGTACCTGCTGTAGCTTCTGGAGAGTAGAGTAAGCTTTAAATGATCACCTTGCAAGTCAGACTGGAGAGGGAATGGCAGCAGAACATTAAGCAATAAAGACTGTACTTTGCTTTTTTGAATTATGCAGATGTTAAAAAAACACTGTTGGCAGTGCCTACCCCAATTTAAAAATCGATTTGTATTTTTATTTTAATGGGACACTGTTTTTAAAGAAGCAAAAAGAAAAGTATGTTTTTATTTCAGTGTATATATATATATATATAAAAAATCCTAACCAGAGGTATATAACTTAGATTTGCTAAACAGGCTGTGAAATTAAAGCACCACTGTTAATCACCATTACTGGCTATAACTGAATCTATGATCTTAAAAAGAAACAACCATTTGGATCTGCAAACCTTCTGTGGTTGGTGCATGGCAGACTACGTAAAAAGGTTTAGAGGATGCAAAAGACTAGAAAGCATCAGACGCAAACCTTATTAAAGGCCCAGCATTTATATTTCAAAGGGGAAGTGGGTTTAACATGTTTCTGCAGTGACTACACGAGCGACGTGCCACTCCAGCCTTTGTGTGGATGGATTCTACTATGAACATTAATTGCACATTTTGATGAACGGAGGAGGCTGGGCACTGCAAAAAAGCCACCACCACCACCACCAGATGCATCATGCCTTCCATTCATTTACCCATCACACAGCAGCCGCTAATTTCTCTGACGCTGGGGTGGAGAGCAAACAGTTAATTTTCATAAGGGTGGTGGTCAAAGCCCTTGAATGCTATTTATCCTCCATGCTAATAGCCTGCAACCCCCCTCCTCAATCCTCCCTCAGCCTGTCAAAGGCAAATGCACCCACCACACACACATCCATCTATGGCCCATCCCCCCAGACCGCTGCTGCGGCACACCGACGGGCTTCTACTCGCATCGTACATTTCTATTCTTACCAGATCCTCAATGACCAGAAATGCACTTACTGTTCATAAGGGAAAACCATTCCTTAGCTTATCAATCCAAAGCTGCAGGGAGAGCATCTCAGCCAGTTGAGTACTCGGGGAAGAGGAAACCCCTCCTCCGCAGATGCCCTATTTCATATCAGTGCCTTAACATCTCCCACAGAAAGAAAGGAGGAAAACACACACATAGACCTTTCTCCACCTCCTCCTCCAAGCCCCTCGGCAGGGAGTCACAGCCTGTGCATGCACACACTCACACACACTCACTCACAAATGTACCCTGAATAGTGCTGCTGGGAACGCCACCTTTCTCCTTCCTTCTGCATTTGAACCTGTCAAAAGCTGCTGCTCTCAAGAACAAAAAGCCTTACTTCTGGCACATCAGAAACAATGTGAACGGGTTGGCCAAGGCGGGGGTGGGGGTATACTTCAGATCTTGCTGGAGGGTGAGCGAATGAGTTATAATCTCTCAGAGCTTCCAAACAAAAGTAATATTTTTTTGTTTTGTTTACAAAACTACAGGTTTGAGAAAATGATGGGATAGGGCATGGGAGACCCAAGCTTGTGGAAGATCAGTATTTCTCTGTCAACTTTGGACTTATTCATCTATTCAGCACACACAAAATCAATATAGATTTGTGAGGTTGATATAAGAACATGTCCACAGCTGATGGGAAGTTGTGATTCATACAGGCATGCAAAGAAGCTCACAGAGGTTGCAGGCCACAAAAGCCACTGTGGTGTAATGGTTAGAGCAGGAGTAAGGCAACCTGGTGTCCTCCAGATATTTAGGACTGTAGCTCCCATAAGCCCCTGCCAGCCCAGCCAGTGGTCAGGGATTATGGGAGTTGTAGTCCAAAACATCTGGAAGGCACTAGGTTGCCTACCCCTAGCTACAGTGCTGGATTTTGAACAAGGACACAGGCTCGCCTGGCATCTCCATAATTATATTTTTGGTACCAGGTAAAGGCATTTTCCACCCAAAGCCTTTCAATTTTAATTTTAAAATCTTTGTTCATCTTAAAATCTTTTAGTGTTTTTAGATCATTGTAGTAACATTGTTTTCTATTACTGGTTTTATTCTAGTTTTATGCTTGTTGCTGGTTTATTTTGTTTTAATCTTGTATTTGTGTTTTATTGTTTTTAATGGTTTAAATTGTTATTGTAAATAGAGAACATTTGTCAATGGGTGGTATATAAATACTGATTTGGATCCAGAGAGTAGACCCACTGAAATCAATGGGACTTAAGCTAGTCACGACTAACTTTGGTTAGACCCATTAATATCAGTGGGTGTACTCCGAGTATGACTAACTCTGGATCCGACCATTGTAAGTACAGAAACAAATGAATAAACAACATCTTGTAGAATGTCTTGTCAAGACCCTCTAACATTCCCCACCTCAACTCCAAACCATTCACTGCCAGTAGCAGAGGCAATGTAGAATATCATGATGTGAAGACGGGTAAATTCTACCACTGCACATTATGGAGTGGAGGGAGGGAGCTTAGCACATGCCTGCCATTTTGGGCAAGCAGCTCCATAATTAGCATCCTATCTAAGCCCTATTCAGCTGTTCTAAATTAGGGGAGCATAAACATGTGAGGAGAGGGAGAACACCAGTTCTTCCCCCTCTGATGTCACGTCCATAGCCCTCTACAGCATTCTGGAACACATGGAGAGAGCTCTTCTTCACGAAGTTGCCGTTCACATGTAGAGGGCAATGACAGAGGGAGAGAGTATACACACTTCTCATGTGTTTACTCTCCCCTAATTTAGAACACCTGAACAGGGCTCTAGCTTGGCCCAAAGAATCACCTCTGGGCAACCAAACAGAAGGGTTGCAGTTTTTTTTTAGTAAACTGAAGGAGAGTTGATTCATTTTCTGTGCTTTTGGACTTTTGAGCTAGCCTAGAAATTGTTAAATAAATGAAAATCTTTTTATTTTATTACCATTTTACCCCACCGGTCTTTCAAAGACCGCCCTTCATGATATGCGTGCCCTTTTACCTCACAGGGTGGTTGTGAGGATAAGTTCAGAGAATGGTTAGCCAAAAACCACACAGTGAGCTTTATGGCTGACTGGGAAGTTGAAGGCAATTCTCCTTGCTCAGGACATTTTCCTCAGGGTGGCTTGTTAACCATGCAGCGTGGCTTATTTTTCTCAAACAAGCCACCTTGAGAACCCATGGTTTGATGTTGGGTTGTTCCGAGTGGTTAACAAGCCACACCGTGGATACAGACAACACGCTAAACCACAGTTCAGCCAACAACCCATTGTTCAACAACGGCCCACACTCAACCACTGAGTGTGGGTTAGCATGTTTTGTGAATGGTGTGAACGTTTTGTGAACGGCTACGCTGGCGGCTGAGGCAAACAAACCAAAGAGCAATCCCCCTCCCACGAATGAACATGGGAATGCTGCCATGCTCCTGCTCTGTTCCCCATTCATTTTAACAGGGCTTGCTCAGGAGGACTTCTACTGGATTGTTTTAGGGGAGAGATTTTATTTATTTATTTATTTATTTATTTCCATTTCTATACCGCCCAATAGCCAAAGCTTTCTGGGCGGTTCACAAAAATTAAAACCAACAAGCACACAGTAAAACAATATAAAATATAAAAGCATTAAAACCACAATATAACAATACAACCAGAATAAAACCTAGCAGCAATGCAGAGATCTAAAATACAGACTTAAAACAGCAAAGCTAAAAGACTAGAAAGCTAAAATGCCTGGGAAAATAAAAAGATTTTCACCTGGCACCGGAAGGAATACAATGTAGGTGCCAGGTGAACCTCACTAGGGAGCTCATTCCACATCCCGGGTGCCATTTATCCATGTTTTCCTCCATATTACGCAGTTCCTGCCAAACGTGATTCCTTAAGGGATCTACGCTGGGTCTATTAGAGGGCTCAGCTGTAGAATTTTGTGCAGGGTTGGGGTGGTTGTTGTTTCCTATCTTATTTCTATTGTTTTCTCGGGACCCTCGGTAGTTTCTATTAGGCAGGAGGGATTGGTGATTATTAGAGGCATTTTGTCCAGGCAAAACTTTTGAGTGGGGGCCATTTTTTGTGTAAGTAATGGCTTGCACTGGCTCTAGCTGGGAATGCTTGGGAGTGGGTTTCTTTAAAGCTCCAGTCTCCCTCAATAAGTCGGCTGTTTGGCGTACAGCAGTCAAAAGGCCTTGCCAAGTCATCCTTTGAAGATCAATCTGCCTGTCTCCCATCTTCTGCCCTTAACGGTACCCCAAATATTTAATTGGCACCAATAGAAAATTTCTTCTCAATGCAAATGGCGAATGCAGCCCCTAATTTGGATCAGGACGTGGCAGAGACGAAGGGTTACAGCCACCCTCCCTCCATATTATGGTCCTGATCTAGCTTGAAGCCCCTACAGCTGTTATTGATTGATTTTTGCTCAGAGGGTGGAAACAAAGGAGAGGGCCTTCTTGGTGGTGACCCCCCCCCCCCGTTATGGAATGATCTGATCTCCCTGATAAGGCCCACCTGGTGCCAACATTGTTATCTTTTCCACGCCAGGTTAAAACTGCCCTCTTCCCTCAGGCATTTGGAAGCATATAATGAGTTTTTAACCAAGTCTTGGATTGTCTTTGGTTGATTGTTCAAAAATTGTTTTTAGATATATGCGTGTGTGTGCATGCGCTATCTGTTTATATGTTTTTAGGTAAATGGTTTTGTACTTTGCATAATGTATTTTTAGTGGTTTTTCATTTCTGTGAACCGCCCAGAGAGCTTTGGCTACGAGGCAGTACAGAAATATAATAAATGAAATGAATGAATGAAAATTTTAAAAATCATGCACACCAGGGCTAAAGATGTGAACAACATCACACCTAGTTTGGCCCTCAGATTTAGTTCTTGCCCTCTTGGTTCAGCACCACAAGAGCAGAGAATGATGCCATGCAGACGTGGTTGAAGGAGCATCTTCTAGAAATGAATTTGACTCCAAAACAGACTGGAACTTTGGTTATAGTTCCTTCTAATCTAATATGCCATCACAACCCCCCACTCCCCGAATCCCAGACATTGCCAAACACCCTTTCAGAAACTTCACACAAATTCATATGAATGTATCACAATTAAAAAAGAACAGATGTCTGCATGGTATTATTTTGTTGTTGTTGTTTTGTTCCCTAGATACACTAAGTTCCCAGAACCCATCCCGGTTAGACACACACCCTATTCCAGCTGCTTACATACACAAACAAAGCCTCTGTGAATGGCACAAGCCAAGCGTGTATCAGCACAATGGAAGTGCTAGAAGGCCACATGCAACTGGTGCCATATGGCAAAGCTGAGCTTGTCTCCATGAACTATAAGGAACATGTCAAGGACTAAACAGAGAGCTCACCTAATTTGTCCATCTGACCATCAAGCCATTTATTGGTTTAAGGTAAAGCATTTTGTTTACTGCAATGCTCTGTTTTGAGCAACGGCTTTTGAATTGGTTTCCAGGCCATGTTTGTATCTCTCATTATGTCTATGTCTATATAAAACTAAAAAGTAGTTCAGGCAAAATACATTGAACCTGTATTGATCAGCTGGCATTAGCAATTCTGCTAATAATATAGTACAGCAGGTGCCTGAAATTTGATGAAAGTGTTGACGTGTACATGTGAATTCTGACAACCCAAGACAAATTGGATGAATATCCAAAAGTTCATACAAACACACTGATGGCCACCTAAATGTGAAGGTCAACATTCACTTGTGTACATCCAAAATGTGGGGAAATAGATCTCTATATTCCTGCAGTTCATCTGGGGTTGTCAGTATACACATGTCAATATTCACCACATGTTGGACATCTTCTGTAACAAATACCTACTCTGTGAATAGTCACTGCAGTTATTTTACATATATCTAAGCCAGGGGTCCCCAACCCTTTTGGACCTGTGGGCACATATGGGAATTTGAGAAACTGCTGTGGGCACCACCACAAAATGGCTCCCACAGAGGCTATGGCTGGTCACATAATGGCTGCCATGAGGGCCTGGCTAGTCAAAAGTGAGATAAAGAGGTGAGGGTGGGGGGGAGAGAAATAGCAACACTAGAAGCTGGGAGGAAGAAACAGCAAGGCACAAGAGTATATGGGAGAGAAAGAGCAAGGATAGAGGTTTGGGGGGGGGACAGCAAGGCAAAGGGGTAGAGAAAGAGCAAGCCTAGAGACTAGGAGGGGGAGAAACTGAGCTAAAGAGAGGTGTGTGTGTGGCAGGAAATAGCAAGGCTGGAGGCTGAGTGGGAGGGGGAAATAGCAAGGCGAAGGAGAGAAAGAGCAAGGCTAGAAAGGGAAAGAAAACTGCCCTGACGTTTTCCCAAGTTTTTTATTTTAAAAAGTTTTCTGAAGGGGGCAGGGAATGAAGAGCTTTGTGGGTGCTGCATTGGGGAACCCTGATCTAAGCTTTAACAAAAGTATCACTGTCTGTATTTCTTGCATTTCATTCCCCACTGGCCTCACTGCTAATATTTTTCCCCTCCCTGCAGCAATGTCTGACAACTCAGGATGACACTCCATGCATCTGATGAAGTGGGTGAGCTCTGGTCCATAAAAGCTTATGCCATAATAATTTGTTAATCTTTAAGGTGCCACAAGACTCTTTTGTTGTTTTGCTCCAACAGACTAAAACGCCTTACCCCTCTGGATCCATGAACAGAAGGGAAAAACAAGTATGAATGCTGTTCCATGAACTCTTGCACTATCAGGAGACCTCTCCCAACACAGGGCTAAAATATACTGGAGGTTATGTTAAAGTCTAAATGACACAGGGAGGGTGCTGAGAAGTCAACATAGGGCTACCATTTATGGCGGGAGCTCTGTGTTGAATATCCTTTGTCCCCTTTCTAAATTTACTCTGAAATATCTGTTAATAATATTACAGCTACAGACAAGGCCAGGATCCTGTCACAGATACAGAGGGCTAGTTCACACATGATTCAGAGGCAAACACAGTTTCAAGTAAGGCTTGGAAAGACCCCTGCCTCAAACCCAGGAGAAACACTGCCAGTCATTGTAGACCTCCATTCCTCAACCTGGTCCCCTACAGATATATTGGACTACAACATCCAGAATTCCTGATCCTGACCACTGACCATGCTGGCTGGGGCTGATAGGAATTGAAGTCCAAAAAAATCTGGAGGGCACCAGGTTGGAGAAGACCGTAGTAGACAATATGGAGTGAGACAGACCAATGTTCTCACTTGGTTTAAGGCAAGTGAGAACATTGCCTTAATGTTCTCACATTAAGGCAAACTTTATTTGCCAGTGACAAACTTTATCAGTTTGTCACTGGCAAATAAAGTGATACAAACTGTATCAGTTTGTCACTGAGAAGATGTTTTACAGGAAGCTGCCGTCAACCAGGCAATCACAGCTCCCTAACAAGGGCACCCGTATGCCACATGTTTGCAAAACATGCACCTCTTGCATTCACACTTTACATTTTAGATATATACTATTTTTAAAACAAAATAAAATAATAACATAGCTAAAAAAAATGCATTATATGAAGTGGCCTTGAGAGCTTTACACAAGTCGCTGTTTCTGTAGGATTCTGTTGTGAAACTCATCAATATGTACCACTACTTCCAATCCTATACTATCTAACGAAGCTCGGCCATTTCTTACCGTCCTCCAATGACATCAAAGAGATGCTGCCACCGGTCATTAATTTTGTTGAGTTTCTCATCTATTTCAGCCACTCTGCTCTTGTTACTGGCCTTGATCAGCTGGTCACCCATTTGCTTGAGATGAACTAGTTTGTTTTCGCTGAACAGGTTGATTTCCTCCATGCAATCCTAACCGAAAATATTGGTTGCAAAGGTTATTCTTAATAAATGTAAAAGAGATTTCTGCATGAAACAGAGCCATTGGATTTTGGGTGAATGTTTGGAAAAGAAGGGTAGGATCTGATAGGATGATAAGACTTCTACAGAAGGAGCAATTCAATTCTGTCTCAAAGTGGAGTTAATAGGTGGACCCTTGGTCTGATCCAATCTGGCTCTTCTTATTTTCTTAATAGAGCTATAATTGATTACATTAAAACAAGGACCACAGTCCTCTCATTTCATTTCTAAACATCAGCCAAAGAACATGGGTTGCACTTAGAGCATCTTTCTTCTCCCATCCTGTTTGCTAATGACTTCCCGTCATTGGATGAGAAGACAGCCATTCATTTCAATGGATTGTGGAGCAGCTAGTGATAAGAGACGTTGTGCTTTTCTCTCTTTCCCTCTCTTCTGCCATCTTAGAAACATAACTAGTCACAAGACAACAACAAACTGAGCACAAGCCTTAGGAATGGGGCTTTCCATATAAACAGAATTTCAGCTGCAAAATAATCCTTGATTTGTCCTGTCATGGAATCGTGAGAGCTTTTTTTGGGGGGGGGGGTATTAAATTGAATGGGGTTTTTGTAGTTAGGCAAATGAGCTCCCAAAAGTCATCACATATTTTTACTAGCTCACTTGTCCACACGTTTTTATATTAGTAACTTTTGGCCTAAAAGGGTAGGGGGGAGCCTTGTAGAGCTTCCCTACTTGGTTTCCTGGAGGCAATTTTCATTCACCCCAGAAGACCAGTACAGTTGCTATTTATACAGCTAGTTACTGAGAAAGCAGAGGGCTAAAGTCAAAGTGTCTTAAGCCTCACACTTGTGGTTCACAGTCTTAGAGTTGCAGTGTCGCCAGCCTAGCTAAACTAGCATAAACCTTTCCGTGCACCTGAAGAACTTGTTCGATTGTGACCCAAGCAACAAGAAAATAGTCTGCGAAAGTCCACTCACCTTCTGCAACTTGTCTATCATGTCTTCAATGCTGACATCTGCCGACTGAAGCACTTTGCTTTCCATCTGCACCAGCCAAGCACAGAGCTCTTTATTCTTTTCATTGAACACAATCCAGGCATTAAGTCGGTCCTCTATCTCTTGCTTGCGCAGAGAAACCTATGGAAGGGGATATATATGATAACTGTCTTTGCTGTAGCTAAAGCTTGCTGATAGAATTCAGGGCCAGGCATGACCAAAAATATATGCATCTGTTTTTTTTCCAACAATGGATGGTGTCAACAGGGTTCACTCCAAAAATTAGCACTGTCAAGCAATTAATTCCTCTAATTCGTAAGAACGTTTAGTTTTCCCTTTGAAAAAAGGCACCCAGAACTTTGTCCCATTTGATTCAACAATGGGGTGTAAAGGTGGTCCAGAAAACACCAGAGTATCTCACTGAAATGCCAGTCCTTTTAATTGCCAAGTAGGTAATTACACCAAAGGTCCATCTCGTCCAACATTCTATTCACTCAGTGGCCAACCAGCTGCCTGTAATTGTGTAGTAAGAGCCACATTAAACTTGACTTTTGGAGTAGATGGAAATATTGAATACAATGTCAACTGACTGCGGTTTCTTGTTGTTTGTATTAATTATGGTTTATTGAAACAAGCTCACTTCAAACAGTGTTTTAACAATCCTAGATTGTTTAAAAAAACCAAAGTTAAAAATAACCACAATTCCTGGTTTGGACATATCAAGGAACTGTGGTACGCTGAAAAGAGAAGTGAAAGCTTTTGATCTCTTCTATGTGGTTGCAATGGAGGAGGAGGGGAGCCCATGAACCCAAGGCTCATGCATGTACTGCTAAACTGTGGTCACCAGGCGACAGGCTAAGTTTACACAGTACAGCAAACCATAGCTTGCACTAACCATAGTTTAGAACCTAAACTAAAAAAACTTCTACTGTTTAATTCCCCTACTGCTGCTTGATAAACGGATAGGCACATACCTGGGATGCTGGGAAAGACTGAAGGCAAAAGGAGAAGGGGACGGCAGAGGATGAGATGGCTAGATAGCATCACCGATGCAATGAATATGAACCTGAGCACGCTCCGGGAGAGAGCGGAGGACAGGAAGGCCTGGCGTGCTGTGGTCCATGGGGTCACGAAGAGTCAGACAGGACTGAACGAACAACAACAACAATCTCTAGCTGGATAATGATCAGAATGGATAAAAGAGCACTGTGTATGTGTGTCAAAGGGCTGGAAATAGCACCAACAATCTCTTTGGAACTGGTAAGAATGGGAAGGGCTGGATCCAGCTCCCTTTAAACAGGTAATTCGTGGGAAAACATGCAGACGGCAGTCCACCGCAGCTTATGAAGACCACTGGAACAAAACCATAACGTTCAGCAGAACATCGGCACAGTGAATCAGACAGAATCCACATAGTAGATACCCAAAATGACTACTTCGAGTTTACGTGGGGTAGGAGCTTCAGGTGGCAAGTTATCATCATGCCAGACCTGCAATGGTAGTTTTCAGTCACCACAGTAGAAAGTTCTTTGAGGCACCTCCTGGTTCAGTACTGTGGCCACTACTGGGAAAGATGCTTGGACATGCTTGTGTTAATGTTGATTAATAATCAGAACATTAAAAAACCCAGCAGCAATACTAGGCCCAGAATGCTGCGGCCAGATGGTTGACCAGGCCCAATTACAGGGAACACGTGACTCCTTTTATTATAACAGCTTCCTTGGCTTCCAGTCTGTTTCCAGGCACAATTCCAAGTGCTGGTTGTGACCTATAAAATCCTATATGGCTTGGGATCAGGCTACCTGAAAGACCACCTTCTCCCATATGAGCCTGCTCAGGTTTCAAGATCCCTTCTCTCAGTGCCGGCGCTATCAAAGGTGCACTTGGCGGGGATGCGAGAGAGGGACTTCTTGGTGGCTGCTCCCAGCCTTTGAAACTCCATGCCGAGGGAGGCTGAGTCAGCATCCTTTATGTAGTTCTCCTGTCGGCAGGCAAAGATGTTTTCATTCAAGCAGGCCTTTGGTGTATGAGCTGGTCTGTTAGGTTGGGTGCTGTTTTTATTGTGTTTTTTAATTCTGTTTTTAATATATTTGTTCTATGATTGCTTTAATTATACTTTTATTTTAACTTCTGTCTTTTGTTAGCCGCCTTGAGGGCTATTTCCTGGTAGAAAGGCAGGGAACCCTACAATAGCCCATGTGTTCTGGGTGGCTTATTAATGGCACCACATGGACCCATGGCCCGACTGGAGTCCACCAGGAAAACAACCTTCAGTGTGGTGGCCCCTTTCCTCTGGAATTCCCCACCTTTGGAGGTCAGGCAGGCACCAACATCATTGCTTCTGGCGCCTCCTGAAGGTATTGTTAGTTCAGGAGGCCTTCCTTGAGTGACCAGCCATGGTTTATCAAAACTTGGTTTGATCAGAACGCTGTTTCTTTTAAAAAATCTTAATCATTTTAACATGGTGTTTTTATTCTTGAATCCTATCTGCTGTTCACTGCTCCAAAATCTTTGGATGTGGAGCGGTATACAAATATTGTAAGTAAGTAAGTAAGTAAATAAATCACTCTGGCAATAAGTCACCCTGGCCGGGTCCACACAACATGACAAGCTGCACTGCTGTGGGCAATTATGCTAATCCCCCTGGCATGGGACCGGCACACGAGGAGGGGGAAATAAGCCACTGTGCCTTATTTCCCCCTCCATGACCAAGCGAACCCGGGCAGAGAGAGAAGAGGGTTGCAAAAAGAGAGAGAGAGAGAGAGAGAAAGGGATGGCAGAAATACAGTGGGTGGCCCATCAGCTCCCACCCGCTCCCACTTTTGGATTCAGCTGACTCTGGCCCTTCCCACCCCTGGTATGTGGCCCTCAGGAGATCTATGGTGGCTGTGTGTCCTACTTTACAGAGGACAGCCCTCTACTTGAAATCATGCTCTGTTTGAAGAGCTGTCCAGTCCAAGTTCAGGTTAAAGATAAAGAACCACTGGAAGGGAGAGCAAGGGCAACTCCCCTGCTATGATGAGATTTTGTGTTTCTAGGATCATTGAAAGCTGCCTTATACTGAGTCAGACCATGAGTCCATTTAGCCCAGTATTGTAGACACTGACTGGCAGCAATAGCCCTCCAGGGTTTCGGGCAGGGGCTTTTCCAGCCCTACCTGGAGATGCCGGGGATCGAACCCGGGACCTTCTGCGTGCAAAGCGGGCGCTCTACCACTGAGCCATCTCTATGTAAATTGCAGTAACAATTTCTACATTGGCATCTACACATGTCAAGGACTGTATGCAAATTTTATGCAAATCCATGTCCGTTGGTGATGCATAAGTCACCCCCCTAACTCCCCGGAGGAAATGCAGCCCTCCACATGAAGAGGTTCCCCGCCCCTGGCTTACTTTCAGCCTTGCCTGTGCTAAATCCCTAACCTCCCCACCTGTCCCTGACTACATCTGCTTTGTTTGTTTTCCTACCACCAGGAGCATCTGGCTGGTTAATTCTGTGGGTGCTTCGTGACAGCAGCACTGCCTTGCTTTTTGCTTTTACATGCTTACAGTGTCCAGGGCTATTTCTCCCATTGTTGTGAAACAATATGCTTCTGTTGGCCACTCCAGCTTAGGCTCCTCTCTCAGAAAGTAAGCGGGGCATGCTAATGGCCAGCTTTCGCACCCCAGACATTTTGTGATTAAATATTTTCAGCTAAGCTGCCAACTTAGTCTGAAACTTTTGTGTGATAGAGTGTTTGTTTGGAGGTGCCTTGTTGTTTTTCAGAACTGCTGACCAACCACAACAGAGATTTGAGGTCTGAGCCATGGACAGATTATTTTGCCTTGGGAAAATTATTATATCCCAGTTCTGAGGCCCACAGTTCATACAGTGGGAATAATGGTGACCTTCCTTTATTGTGGGGCCAAAACACAATGGGGCTGTTCACACAAAATATTAACCCACACTCAGTGGTTGAGTGTGGGTTGTTGTTGAACCATGGGTTGCTTGCTGAACCATGGGTTAGCGCGTCGTCTGAACCCAGGATATGTTCTGCAGGGTGGCTTGTTGACCATGCGGTGTGGCCTGTTAATCATCCTGAACAACCCATCAACAAACCATGGGTTCTCAAGATGGCTTGTTCGAGAAAAATAAGCCATACTGCATGGTTAACAAGCCACCCTGTGGAAAATGTCCTGGGTTCAGACAACACGCTAACCCATGGTTCAACAAACAACCCACAGTTCAACAAACAAACCACACTAAACCAGTGAATGTGGGTTAGCATGTTGTGCAAACCCAGCCAATAAAGGACAGCAAAATTGGATACTGAGAGCGTTTACAGTTGCCAAGAGACTTATACTTCAAACTTGGAAGGATAAACACCCACCACTTATCTAATTCAATGCACTGAAGATCTTATGGCTCTCACTACATTTGGACATATTTCCTACAGGCAACTACCTTGTATGGATGCTTATTAGGATATATAAACTGCTTATATTAATGAATATATTTGAAATGGAAGTAATAAATCCTGCTTTATCTGTCCTTTCCTTTTATTTAATTATGGGTGAAGTAAATGTTTATTGTTTATGGATATGCGTTATAAGGTCTTCCTTTTTCTTCTTGTTTTTTCTTTTGTGGTCCCTCCCTTTTTTTGTTTTTTGTTTGCAAATAAAAAATAAATAAAAACATAATAAAGGATTGCAAAGCAGATTAAAGAGTTGTTATGCATGATAAATAGTAGCTAGCAGGCTGGGGTACATTAAGCATGGCTCAGATTCTCTGACATGCAATGCAGCAAACTGGGAAAAAATGGGGGCTCTCATCCATATAGGCCTCAAACACACACGAATTTTGGGAACGTAGCTATGAGACTGAGCTACTAGGCTGCCATATTCTTGTCTATTAACATATTCTTTCTTATCATCATTAAAAAAAATCAATGGCAACCAATCATTACTGTAGAGAGAGAGCCACAGGTAACATGTGCTTGACTTAGAGCATCTCTGCACCAGCCTAAAATTCCGCATTTAAAATGAGGCTTTCTGCTTCTGTTTTAAATGCAGGACGGACTGCTTTTACATGTGCTTCCTCCCCCCCTTCTTTTCCCCCTTATCTGAGTCTTATGTATGTTTCATTATACAACCAATAGATGGTGCTGTGGTCTAGCTCCTCTTATTGCAGCTTTTCCTTTTTTACCAAGGGAACTCAAGAGTGGTAACTTGATAGCTCATTATCTCAGATCCTTTTAAAAATGGGATAAAGGTCATTTAGTGCAGGAGATGGCCTGGAGGTTGATGATGTCATCTAAAGGATCCACAAACTTCTGTGAGTAACCAATCATAGAATAGCATGGTTGGAAGGGGCCTACAAGACCATCGAGTCCAACCCCCTGCTCAATGCAAGAATCCAGGTCAGAGCATCCCTGACAGGTGGCTGTCCAGCCTCATCTTGAAGGCCTCAACAGCTGTATAAAAGCTCTGTGTGAAGAAGCCCTTATACATCCCAAAGCATCATTTTAATTCTTTGGTGTCTCAGTGCCAGTGTGGTGTAGCGGTTAGAGTGGAAGATCTGGGTTCTAGTCCCTCCTTGGCCAGGAAGCTCTCAGCTTAACCTACCTCACAGTTGTTGTGAGAATAAAATGGAGAAAAGGAGGAGGAGCATGAAAATGTGATAATAAAAAATAAATTTAAAAATGCAAAAAAAAATTCCGTTCTTCATTAAATTTGTGCAGCGCAGTGGCTGAGAAACTACAAACTAGGAAGTCCCCAATTTGAATCTTGCTTCTGCCATGAGCTCATTAGGTGGCCTTAGGTAAAGCACTCCCGCTCAGTCTCAGTCTCTCTATCTGCTATATGGGGATAATAATACAGGCCTGCTTTACAAGATTATTGTAAGGATTCAAAAATATAACATATATGAAGCACTCTGAACACATGAAAACGATATATATAAATGATCATCATCATTTCCTATTGCTTCCTATAGAGTAGGAAGCTACTGAGTAGAGTACAGCTTCTTCTTCTTTTTAGTGTTTCTCCTCTCCCCCGCCTCCCACCAACAGTCTAGACATCGACTCCATTACAACATACATTTAATAACACTAAGGGCACAATCCTATGCATGTTTACACAGGAAAAAGTCCTACAACTCCCACCCAGCATGCCCCAGCCAGCCATGGACTGCGCCCTAAAGTTAGAAATAGCGCCACTGAGCCATATTTCACCTGGACATGAAGCAAAAGGCCAGAAAAATATGTAACTACTGCCCCGGTGTGAGCATAATTCACGCAGCACAATCCTACACATGGCTACTTAGAAGTACAGCACACTGAGTTCAGCAGGACTTGCTCCCAGCTAAGTGTGAGTAGGATTGTAGCCATGCGGTGCAATCCTATACATGTTTACTCAGAAGTAAGGCCCAATGTGTTCAATAGGGCTTACTCACAGATAAGTTTATTTCATTTACCTTATTTTTATCTATATACAAAAATTCTATGCCGTCCTTCAGCAAAGTTTGCAAGGTGATTTACAAAAATACAAGGTAAAATATAAGTAAAACAAACAGCACACTAAAATATTCATTATTACGTATATATAAAACCCTTGGGGAAATAAAAACATCTTTGCCTGGTGCCGAAAAGATAGCAATGTTGGCACCAGGTGGGCTTCCGGGGGGGGGGGTGGGATTTCACAAATTGGGGGCCACCACGGAGAAGGCTCTCCCTCTGCTCACAACTCACTTTAACTCAGATGGTAGGGGAACCTGGAGGGGGGACTCTTAAGATGGCTTCAATACACAGGCAGGCTGGCAATTGTATAGGGCTGCAGCCCCAGTGCCCTACAGAGCGCAATCAATGCGCGTCTGCAAGCTACATCTGTCTTAGAAGTGCACTTCTAGTTCTTGCTGGCATGTTTCTAACCTGTCTGCAGGGCATTCGCAGGCTAATCTCTCTCTGTAATTACACTGGAAAAACAGAGCTGCCTCTGAAAATGGAGAGAGACCGCCACCTGAGAAGCATGGAGACAAAAGCCTTGAATAACACCTCCCCGCTGCTGTGCCTCCCTCCTTCCACTCTAGGCTATTTCAGAGCATGCATACATAGTGAAGCTTTGTACAAAGACGTCCAGGGCTGCCCTTTTGCCTGGACATTCCCACGTTTCACCCCGTACTTCCTACGTGTTGTTGCTTAAAGTTTTCAGCACTTCTAGGGGTCTTTGTGGAAACAAAAAAACGGAGGGAGGTTCGTGGAAACAAAAAAACGGAGGGAGGGAGTGGAGGAAGGTTCTTTCCCATGCTCTCGCTCAGCCACAACAGAACTACATCAGCACACACAACACAGCCCTGCTTCAGACCCGCTCCGACTAACTCGCTGGTGTTCCTTTGTCCAACACTGAAGGGTCCCCTAGGTATCCTTTCGCTCTCAGCGCTGCCTTATGAACGCCCGGCCGTGAACTGCCCTGTGTCCCTGTACGCCACTTACTCTGAGGCAGAGCTCTTCCCACTGCCTGTGCAAATGCTCTACTTGCTCTTTCAGCACCATCACATCTTCCGCAAGGATATAGTGAACCAGATCCGCCTTCTTGATGCCAAGTGCTTTCGCGTTTTGGTTCCAGTTGGCGAGCGAGTTCTCCAGGTCCTGCATTGAAACACCAAGGGGGGAAAACAACGACCCTTTCAGAGCAAGCTCCTGGGAGGGGTGTGTGTGTGTGTGACAGAGAGAGATTGAGAGAGAGAGAGATTTTCTCCAAACCTTTTGGCTAATCCTATGATTGGCCTGTAGGAGGGGGAGGGGAAAGGGGGGAAAGGAGGGGAGGAATTTGCATAGACCAGAGAGGAGAGAGTAGGCTTAACGTCTGTGCTGGGATCCTTGCTGTCCCCCCCTTCTTCTATGCACTGCTGCTTGAAATGGGCGGTGGTGGTGGGGATATGATGTTTTCAAAGCTTTAGCGACACAAAGAGTTTCTGTGGAACCTCAATAGACTTAAACAAGAACATTCTTCACCTTTCAGGTGTCCACAGGACTCTATTGTTATCTTGTTGCAAGAGAGACTTAACACGGCTACTCTTAAAAGCGCAAGCCAATACGTGTTTACTTCAAAGTAAATTCCACTGAATTCAAGGGGGCTTACTCCCAAGTAAGTGTGCATAAGACTGCCGGAGGCATTGCATTTAGTGGGATTTATTTTCAAACAAACTTGTGTGGGATTGGGCTGCACAATCGCTCTCTCACCAGTGTTGCGCTGAGTGGGCCTACACACCACAGAAATAGAAGCAAACAACTCTCACACATCCAGCCATTCTGTAATGCAAAATCTCCTCTTCCTTTAAATAAAAACTACTCCCTGTTTTTTTAATTTGGGGTTATTAATATCATTTGCAGAAGATCTATTTTTTAAAAGTCCAGCATAAAGAGGTGGGCCCCCCCCCCTTTTTTTTTTTGCTTTTGGCAAAAAAAATGTAGATTTTTTTTTGCTTTTGGCCAGAATGTACATTTCCTTCCATGGCTGATTTATAGTATAGCTTCTCGCTCTTTTTAAACCAATGTAGTGATTTAAAGATAGGCGCATGTAGTGATTTAAAGATATGAACATAGTTAAATAAACAGGAACTTTAGGGGGGAAGAAATGTTTTGGGGGAGCATTTTAAAAATACCATGACCTGAGAAGAAGAAACTGGACAGTTTGGAATAATGAAAACCATTCAATGAAATGCCCTGTTTTTGCAATGAAGAAGTTAAAAATAACGTACGGTAATAAGTGAAAATGTTGCAGAACTTGCTTTTTGACAAAACTATAAGATACTGGTACTCATGTGATTGATTTGTTGTATGACTGGTTTTGTCTAGAACCAGGGAATTTGTTCCCAGTACCAGGGATTGGCTAAATGAGACCACATTTCTCCCCAAAACTGAAAGTAGCTGTGTTGGTCCTTTAGGAAAAGGGTAATATCCTACTGCTTCTTAGTTTGTAAAAGAAGTAACAACAGCAACAACTAATACTGGGGTGGGGGAAATTGCCTAGATATTTCAAACGCATAAAGAGACGTAACATTTCTAGAAATTTTACAGATAAAAATGGATTGGGGTAGATCTAAAATCTCCTGGGTTGGAATAGTGATGCAATTTGGCAGTTTCACATCTAGGCCCCGTCTTCATGTTCATTTCATTGCCTGGTCAAGACATGGCTCTTTAGGGAGCCCGTGCAGTGGCGGCGGAGGGCTGCTAGGGGTTGACTCCTCATTTTATTCTCCAGACTTTTAAAAATTATTAGCAGGTTTTTCTACTGGTTTTTCATTTGTTCTGCTTTGTGTCGTGTTTTCATGATTTGCATTTTTACTGGAGGTTTTTGTAAGAAAAGTTGGATTAATGAAGAAAGAGGAGAAGGAGAAGAGGGAGGAGGAAGAGGAGAGGATTTGGTATGATAGGCCTGACTTTGCTGTGTGGGGAATGAGGGGAGGAAAAGCAAGTGGAGAGCAATCTGCCACAGCAACGTAGGAACTGTAAAGGATCAGACTATGTGGCAATGAGATATAAATCCAGATCTATACTCCTACGATGTTAGCCCTTCTGGGACCACATAGACTTTCCTGCCCAGCATACATCCTTGGAGAGTGAAAGGGGAATGCTAAGAAGAGCTTTCCTAAAGAAAACACAGTAAATATCACTCTAATGTGGTACTTCTTATTGTGTTCCTGGTTTCCCCGCTGCCATTGTCAGTCAGAGTGATGCATGAAAGTGTGGGTAGTATTTCTCCACCTGTATTATAAGGAAGGCACATTCTCCTGGTTTGGCATTGCATGACCATTAGGCATGTGCACTCCCTTCTGTCAAGTTTCCAAGCCCTCCCCCTGAGTAGAGGCAGCAGAGACTTGGTGTCTTTATTCATGACACAAAGTCTTGATTCATTTAAAACATGTCTGTGAAAGCGGAGAGCTGTCCTCTAAGCCTAGTTAGAGAAACGAAGCAAGGCAGTTGCCTATCAACTAAATGGACGGTTTTCTGCCATGCCGGACAGGCTTTTACTGGGCTCTTCCTTCAGGGAGGACCCTCCTGACCCAACTTCTGACAGGCAGCCAAGCGGGCGGACCGCCTCCCACCTCCGCGCGACTGCGCCTGCTTAACTGCAGTGGATTTTGGGATCTGTCCATTCTGGTGCTCCCTCCCCCTCTGACAAAGGCTGAGTTCCCACCGGGGGCGGGAGAGAGGTGGTCTCTGAACCTGGGCCTCCTGTTTGGTAAGCTCCTGGGAAGAGTCATCCCTGACTCCTGGAGAGTCTTGGGGAATTTTCGCCCCTACCCTCTGATTGGGCTTCTTCTAGCTCTGTCTCACAATCTGACTCAGAATCTGAAACCAAAACAGAGAGCCTGGGTTCCATCCTGACACCTTCTCCACTTGCATGGCACAATTCCATACCCTTTCCTGGCTTATGGCAAACTACAGTCTGCTGATTTATCTGAACCAGCAAACTATGGTTTGCCCTTGCCCTGCACACTAGGGTTAGAAACCATGCTTTGATCCAATTCCAGTTTGCAGGGTATATGCAAACCATAACTGACATTTTGGACAAAACTGTGGTTTGCTGAAAACCAGGATCAGAGGGAGGGAACTGAGGTGCACGAGGGGAGGCATGAACGAACCCATGGGTCCTTTTAAAGACTTGCTCACAAGCACCAATGCATAGCTTAGTGTTATGTCTGAACCGACCTATTGGATTCCTCACTTGCAGTATGAGCTAGCTTCCTCCTGGCTTTGCAGTGTGCATGACAGATTTATGTAATGGGGAAACAAATGCTTGGTCAGGCATCAATGTCACTACATAGCAGGATGGCTGCTTTCTTTTAATTTTTTTTTAAAAGTTGCAAACATTTATTCATTTCTACATTCCTCATTTGTCTTATTAAAAAGAAAAGGTCAACCGTTTTAGAAAAGAGTTGCAAAACTGCTTCAGAGAGTAGAGGGAGGAGGTGGGTTTCAGATCTCAGAGGTGCCAACCTCTACAGGCTGAGCTTCAAGATCCACCATGTTGAAAACCTACTTTCTTAAGGGTGCAATCCTATCCAAATAGTCGGCAGCCTCCAAGATTGGAGGTCTCGTCCCCTCTGTGCCCCTGGGACTGCCCCCTTTTCCCCATCTCCATGCTCCATTTCTGTAGCCAGCGCAGAGAGAAACGTGCTGGCTACAAGGGGGCAGGGGAGGAGGAGCGTGGTTTCTGGGCTCTGAGGTCGGAACTCTGGTTCCAACTTTGGATCCCAGAAACTGAACAATCCTATGTCCCCGTGTAAGGCCTCGGGCCTGTAACCTGAGTAACCAGTAGTTTTAGAGAGGCCTAGAGATCCATAATGCTTTCTGCTTTGGTGCAGTTCTCTTGCTAGTGGGCCTCTTGGCTGGTAAGACGAGTCAAAGTCGATAGCGTTGCCTCAGCATATTCCATGCTAACGAGCTGTGAACCGTTTATTTTATCAGGGCCTGGGAAGCGCCTGAGAAGTGAGGCTCTGTTTACGGGTGTCTGTGCTGGGCAAGTTCTGATTATCTCCCTTCGGACGGGGGCGCTGTTAGTCTATGCTGGGAAAGTTGCAGATGCTGTCATGCTGCCTCACTGCTAATGTGTATGGTATAAAACCGATCTTACCCCATGGCTCTGGGTTCAGAGAAGGTGTCTGATCCAACCATTGGGTACGCCTGTATGCTGTAAGTACTCAATAAAATCTCCTTGTAAGCAAACATGGATCTGGCTTATCACTTCTACAGCACCTCCAAACCTTAGCAGCCAACGGCCAGGGCAATATACCCACCAGACGCTGACTAGAGGACATAGGATTGCTCTCTCCAGGAGCCTGCCTCTGAGTAGAAGAATGGTATCTGTTTACAAAGAGCATCTCTGCCACTCTCTGAGCGGTACATCTGCACGCACCCTTAATTCCAGGGGCCATATATCTGCACTAGTCCAGTATCCTGGTCCAACTTGTTTTCAAAAGGTATTTTAGGAGTTGTGGTCCAGGTATGCCTTGAATCATTCAGCTTGTACAAATCCACTGAGAAAGTTCCTCGCAGAGGTGTAGGAAAACTAACTGCCTGGTCAGAGGAAGTCACAGTTTCCCAGAAGTGTCTGAGGCTTCAGCTTCCCTGGGGAATCAGTCAAAATGGCTAATCCATAGGGTTTAAAATCTGAGCTTGGGAACAGTTGACAGTTCAGCACTTCAGTACCTCAACGTGCTCCTTGGCTGCCTGCAGCTCATCCTGCTCTACTGGAAGAGGATCCTTCATTCTCTCCTTGAGCTCCTGCAGCCTGCGGCCCAGCTCTGCAACCTGCTGTTCACAGCTCTCCCGGGTCTGTAAATTCAAAGGGGAAAAATGGAAGCGAGTGAATGGACAGGGCTGGCATCAGTTAAGCCCCACAATATTTTGTTGTCTTCTTCATTACACGGGGCAACATTGCGGGGAGAAAGCAGCTGGTGGTCTGACTCGGCATCCGTGCCAGGGCTCGCATAAAAACTCTGACCCATCCTGGCTTTTGAACTGATTTCCCAAAAACTCTTGCAAATCCTCTGGACTTTGGGGCAACTCAAGAGCCACCAAAGTAGCAGGACTGGTGCAGATCCTGCATTTTTCCTTTTTTGCCTCAGAGAAAACGAGGACTTTAAAAGAACAACAAGCAGGCACTGCTGTAACACCCAGTGGTGTCAGTATCCCTTGGCATCGATGGGATCAATGAATCACATTCCACACGGACCATTCGTGATTAGTATATATTTATTAAAATATTTACACCCTGCTTTTCAGTCCCAGGTAGGACCCAACAAGGCGGATTACAACCATTACACTAAAACAGAACTAAACTCAGCATCAGAACCAATGCATTAAAACAAAAATCCACTACCCGCCCCCGCCCCCCTCCAACAACCGGACAACCAAACAGTGAAATCAACCGCAAAATCCTACGCAGCGGAGAGGCCATCGTTGAGGGGAGAGGCATATGCATTGCATGCACAAGGTCCCAGGTTTGATATCTAGTTAGAAGGATCAGGTAGCAGATGCTGAGAAAGTCCCCAGCCTGACACTTTGGAAAGCTGCTGTTAGCATGAACAGGCAATACTGGGGCAGATGTTCACACTGTAGCGTTATGCCTAATTAGCTAAACAAAGCAAGGCAGTTGCCTGTCAACAAAAATGGATGGTTTCCACTGTGCCCAGGCTTTCACCAAGCTGCTCCTTCAAGGAGGACCCTCCTGACCCAACTTCTGACAGGCAGCCAATCTGGCGGACTGCCTCCCACCTCCTCTCAACTCCGCCCGCTTAACTCTGCGCTGGACTCTGTCAGTTCCGGTGCTCCCCCACCCTCTGACAAAGGGCGAGTTCCCACGGAGAGGGGGGATAATGGTCTCTGAACCTGGGCCTACTGTTCAATAAGCCCCTGGGAAGATTCATCCCTGACTCCTGGAGAGTCTTGGGGAATTTCCTCCCCCACTCCCTGTCTTGGCTGGGCTTCTTCTAGCTCTGCCTCCGATTCTGAATTAGAGTCCGAAATCAAACCACGGAGCCTGGGCCCAATCCTGACACTTACTTGCGCAGTGGCTTGTAGACAGCTTCCTCTCTTTACATCACTGGGAGCTAGTTCTGCCTGCCACAAAGGACTGCTCTTAGGAGTGTCCTGGTTGTAAGGCCACCTCTGTGTCTATGCAGGTAGAGTATATCCAACTCTCCTGGTTTTCAAGATGAATCAAAGGTGGCTTGAAATTTCTGCTATAGAAATATAGGAATTCTGAATTCTCAGCGGGGTCTCCTTTCAGCAAGGCTGACTGAGTTATGCACAATACCTGTATGGTGCCCTGAAGCTCCTTGGTGATTTTCTCCACCTGAAGTTGTGTCTTGTCCCAGTTCTCTTGCAATTGGCTCATCTCCAGCTGTAGGACAGCTTTTGCCTCAGGGGCTGCCACACCAAGCAACTTTTCTCCAGTGTCCATGGCTAAAGAGTACCTGGTTTGCCACCTCTGAAGGAGGATTTGCTTGTTCTAAAAAGAAACCACACAAACATACCCAAATCTTAATAATATAACATGCAGAAAGATGCCCTCAAAACCATGAAGAAATGCCTAAATGATTTTAGTTGCAAAGGATTTATGTTAAGAACCGCTGCTCGGAGAGTTTCCATATAAAATAGTGTTTTATATTTGGCTTTCACAATATTTATGCAACAAAAACAATGGTTGATATTTATGTAGAAGACTTCTAAAGTTAAACGTGCTTATTTATTAATTTACATGTTTATTCCCACATTTCCTCTGAGAACCTCAAGGCAATGTGCATGATCACTCCCCTCTAGCCTTACAACAACCCTGCGAGGTAGGTTAGACAGACAGAGTGACCAATGTTAGGTCACCCACTGAGAACCTCATGACTGAGCCAAGATTTGAACCCAGGTCTCCCCAGGCTAATTCCAGCATTCTCTCCACTACACCACACAGGCTCCATTCTGATGTAACACTAATTATTGTTTGGTGTCACATGAACGAACCTGGGTGAGTCTTGGGTTCATGTTCTTTCCCCTTTCCTCTCCTCCTCCAGTGTGGCTGCAAGGAGATCAGAAGCTTTTACTTCCATTTTCAATTAACCATAGTTTACTATTAAATCTGTACCCTAAACTGTGGTTAATCTCAGCTATGGCTTATTGAAACAAGCGAGCTTTATAAACCAAGGTTTGAAGTTGGCTTGTTTCAGGCAACCGTAATTCAGACTAACCACAGTTTGAACATAATGCTAAATAGTGGTTAGTTAAAAATGGAAGCAAAAGGTTCTGATCTCCTCTTCATGGACACACCATCCAAAGAGAGGGGAGGAAGGAATGTACGAGCCTGACACGCACCCAGTTTCATAATGCTAAACTGGTTCAGTATTATGTGTAAACGAGGCTACACAATATTGCAGAAGTGAGGCTGAAGCTCAGAGAACTTCACGTGAGGCTCTGATGGTGGTAGGCCCATCATTTATTTATATTTCTATTTATTTATATACCATCCAACTGGCAAATATCTTTGGGGTGGTTTACACCAATAAAAAACCCCAAACAACAATAAAATAACAACCAAAACAATAAATACAACCAATGAAAATATCAAAAGTATTAATACATTAAAAATATTAAGGAGCCAGCATAAATTTAACAATCAGAGCAAAGGATTAAAGATGAAATGCCTGGTGAAGGAAGAAGGCCTTAACCCAGCATCTAAATGTATACAGTGAAGATGCCAGGTGAATTTCCTTGGGAAGGGTATTCCACAAATGGGGGGCCACTTCAGAGGAGGCTCTTTCCCTGGTTGACACCTGCACTGCTGTGTGTGGTGGCCCCCTGCCATGACTCCCTTGGGAGATTCTTCATCAGAGGAAGAGCTTGAACCTTCAGAGCCAGATGTCCCCAGGGAACAAGATGCCTCAGAGGACCCTGGCACTACCCAAGATGCTCCTGGGCCTTCAGGGGTGATGCCTTCAGATCTGCCTCCTTGAGAGGCAAACAGCTTAGCTTCTGAGGCAGAGGGGGATACTGAGCCACCACCTAGCCCACAAGAACAACAGTGCTTTAAGATTCAGGCTGGGATGATGGCCAGATGAAGGAGTGTCCGCTTGCTGAAGAGGGCTCCCCATGAGTAAAGGGCTCCTCAGGAGTACAGCCTTCCTCACATGGAGGACTTGCTACACAAGCCTCTGATGTGATGTAGCTGAGTCATGGGTGGGGCTCTGGAAGCTCCAGCATATGAGTTCTCAGTGGAGACCTGCTAGCTACTGGAACAACACCTTACCACACGTCTTGAAACCTTGCTTCCTTTGACCTTGCTATTTCTTGGACTGACATCTTGTACTGCTGACTCTTGGGCTCCTGTAAGTAAGCTTGGACTGCCTTTGACCACTCCTACTACTAAATCCTTGTCTGCACTCTGTAAACTTGCTGGCTTTGATCTTGGACTGACTTGACCTTGCTACTTGCTGGCTACTTAACTGTGGACGGGGCATTTCAACTTTGGACCCTTATTCCCCATCCAAGCCCAAGCCCCTGTAAACAGGATACACGCAGAGAAGAGCCTCCAAAGCAATGGAGGCTGGTGGCTCCGATTTCAGTGGGGCTGTGAATCCATTCTGGATTTCAGTCAGAAACAGCCAGAGCTCTAAAGGAGCTATCGAAGACGCTGAACTCTATCTCTAAAATAGGTTTAGCACCTTGGATAGCTCTTTTAGAGTTCTGGCTGGTTCTGACTGAAACCCAGAATAGATTCACAGCCCCACTGAAATCGGAGCCACCAGCCTACACTGCTCCAAAGACTGTATTAACAGTTGGGTAGGAACATATGGGAGAAAGTGTTGTTCAGGTAGACCCGTGCTAGGCTTCAAATGTGTGTCTGCCCCAATAACATATAAAGTTGTGGGTAGGAGTTGTGGGATGGTGGGGAGAGTCAACATCCCTCCTCCACACACCACTTTTGCTCTTTAAACTGGATAAAAGTTAAGACTTTAATTCGTATCGCTTCTGTGTGAGAAAGCTGCATTAAAGGAGCTCAAACTACATGGAAGAAAACAGCCACCAAAGCATTCAAAAGTACATAGCCTATCAAACAATTCAGTTCTATAAAAACAACATTTCAATAAAAAATGCCCCAACAGTCAGCTCAAACAAATCACAACATTTGTAATTATAAATATCAATAAACATACAATTAACAATTCAAAAGACACAATTTTTATCAATCTCATTTGAATCAATTAATACTGGAATGAAATATAATGATCAAAATAAATAAATATGAGAAGCGGGTAGAATTCCTGGACTTGTCACTTTACAAAAAGTTAATTATTTAATGGATGTCAGCACTGGATGTCAAGTTTAATTAGGGTTTCCAGGCACATGCTATTTCGATCTTAAAAAGACAACAGTACTTGTTTCACTGGTTGTAGGAACAGGAGACCTAACCTTGACATCGTGACTCAGATGCCTGAGTTGGTAAAAGCTGTACTTGTCCTGGCTCTTTGTGGCAGCTATGAAGCTGTTTGTGTCGGCGAGGAATTTTGTTAGGTCCTTCAGTGAAGTCGTGAATTTTTGCCATTGCTTGACAAGGCCATCAATCTCACTCTTCCTCTGCTGAGCCATCCGGACGATGCTTTGCCACTGTCCCTTCAGCAGGGTGAGTTTGGAGATAAACTCGGTCCTGGAGCAGCGAGAGACTGATGTGTTAGTATAGCAGCTAGGGCCAGCCCTACCACTAGGCAGAGTGAGGCAGCTGCCTCAGGCAGCTGATTTGGGGTGTTGTGGAAGGGCAGCAAATCGTTAGTTATTTAGGGCACAATCCTATGCATGTTTAAACAGATGAAAGTCCTATAACTCCCAGCATTCCCCAGGCAGCATGGCTGGCTAGGGCATGATGGGAGTTGTAGGCCTTTTTCTGTCTAAACATGCATAAGATTGCGCCCTTAAAGTACCATTACTGTAATTTTATTGCCAGAGACGGGGAGAGATGCTTGTGGGATTTTCTGGCTCAGGTGCTTGGCTGGACCTGGGTACTATGTGCTTTAACCTGGCAGGAAGAAGGGGAATGCTCTTTGCTGCTCTGCCTCAGGCAGCAAATTGTTATGGGCCAGCCCTGACAGTAGCAAATGCCATGAACGTATGATACATCTTGTCGAACGGACACAAAGGGGACCCAAAGAACCATTTAGCAGGCTGTGTACATTCATTCCCTATGAAGCCATCTACCGAGAGCTCCTGCTTAGACTTTTGCGTCCTTCTGTTTGCAGGGTCATGTTTAGTCAGCAAGGCTGTTTTCGATATAATACTGTGAAAGGGCTGCTAAGACCATTGCTTTGACTATGCTGAATTATCCAAATATTGGAAGGATCCTAAAGATCATCTAGTCTAGGGGTGGGCAGAAAGTAGATCTCCAGATGCTCTGGACTTCAACTCCCAGCATTCCTGATCACTGGCTGTGCTGGCAGGGGCTTCTGGGAGTTGAAGTCAAAAACCTCTGGAGATCTACCTTCTACCCACTCCTGAACTAGTCTAACGAACGCAAAGATGCAGAAGCAGGATCCTGTGTACCAAAAGTCTCTAATAGTGCAATTCTATGCATGTCTACTCAGAAGTAAGCCCCAGTGAGTTCAGTGGGGCTTACACCCAGGTAAGTGTGTATAGGATTACAGTCTAAACCATTTAGACTGTAGTATCTAGAATAATGTGTGTCATCAACAGAGAATAGGATGAGCACCGCGCTGCAGGTATTTGCAGGGCTTCACCACAGCACTGGGCACTACTCAGGAATGAGTTCAGGGTTGCTGCTCCTGTCTTCACCTCCATGGCTGACTGTTGTAAGCACAATAATTTATAATGCCACCTTCAACTCTCTTAAAAATGATTGCCTAGTTCCAGCCTTAGAATGCACACCCTCCACATTCCCATCTTCATACACAGGTATATTACCGGTTTTCTGCTTCTCCTGTTTCCAGCATGTGTAGAGCTTTTGACACAATTGCATTAAAAATCTGCTGATTAACAGAAATCCCCGCTTGCAGTATCTGTCAACATTGAACAAAAAATAATAATATTAATATTTCATGCATTAGGAAGGATTTAAACCAGGAGTGTTGAGCCTCTTTCAGCTCGAGGGCTGAATTCCATTTCGGAGAAGCTCGTTGGGGCTGCGTTCCAATGGTGAGCTGGGCCAATGTAGCAAAATGCCAGCCTATTCAGTCTTAAAGCTGCCCATAACCTAAGCCTTAGGAGAGGTATTTCAACCTTTTAGAGTTGGGGGGGGGGGGATGTAAAAGCCAGGAAGCCAGAAAAGGATCAGCAGTTGAGGGAAGGGGGTGTGGCCAGAGAAAGGGGTAGAGCCATCTGGGGAACCCTGGAGTACTGGATTGGGACCCTAGGTGGGATGGATTTGGCCTGCAGCGCTAAGATTCCTCGCAGGGCATAAATATGGTACTTTAAGGGTACAATCCTATGCATGTTTAGACATAGCTGGCTGGGGGATGCTGGGACTTGTAGGACTTTTTTCTGTCTAAACATGCAAAGGATTGTGCCTTAAATGACCAAAGTTAGCGTAGAGCCCTTACAGAGCTGGCAGCCTTCCTGGGCTCCTTATTCTCAAGGCTCTGGGTCAGGGTTAAAACATTCAGAAACATGACCTCATATTCTCTTTGCTGTTCATGCAGCTTCTCCAATGTGCCTGCCACATTGTCTTTCAAGCCCTCCTTCATTCTTTCGAGAAACTGCACCCAGTTTTGACATCTCTGAAGAAATGTCTTGTCATCTGACTGAATGTCCTGCAGTTCACTGCAATTAAGAAAAAGAAATCAAAATTAACTGTGCAGCTGCAGCCTTTCCAGTTATAGTTTTCATAATAACTATAACAACAACAACTTGGATCTGGACTTAGACATACTTAGAGTAGACACACTGAAATCAATGGGACTTAAGTTAGTCGTGACCAACTTAACTCCCATTCATTCCAATGGGTCTGTTCTAAGTATGACTAACGCTAGATCCAAGCCAATATCGATAACGTTGCTGTCCATAACTCTGCAGGAAAGGGCCTAGAGCAGCCTTTCCCAATCTGGTGCCCTCCAAGTGTGTCGGACTGCACCTCCCATAAGGCTGTTCTAAAGTCAGAGTTATGATCTTCCTTGAAGCTCAGTGGGTGGGACCAGTGGAGGCTGGTGGCTCTGATTTCGGTGGGGCTGTGCATCTATTCTGGGCTTCAGTCAGAACCAGCCAGAACTCTAAAGGAGCTATTCAAAGTGCTGAACGCTATCTCCAAAATGGGTTCAGCACTTTGGATATCTCCTTTAGAATTCTGACTGAAACCCATAATGGATCGTAGCCCCACCAAAATAGGAGCTACCAGCCTCCACTGGGTGGGACATGTAATGGGAAACAAGAAATGTGAAACGGAGTGCCGTTCTTAGAAGACGGGAATGCGGCCTCCTCAGGAAAAGCCCCCTCAGAAGGAATTGCCATTTCATACAACTCATTATTACTGTATAGATTTCAATGCTGCAAGCTTAGATGCCTTTCAAAGAGGGTTAGTGAAATTCATGGAGGATGCATCTACCCACGGCTGTTGTCATGATGGCCATATGGATGGAACCTGCATGTTCAAAGGTAGTATACCTCTGAAGACATGACGCTGGGAGACAAAGAACAGGGGAGGGCTTCTGCCTTCACATCCTGGCTGCAGGCTTCCCAGAAGTATCTGGCTGTCCACTGTCAGACACAGGAGACTAGATTAAGTGGACCCCCAATCTGATCAAGCCTGATTCTTTTTAATATCTTAAGGGCTACAGTTTTGCTCTCACACAAGCACACACAGAACATGTTTTGTTTGACAGCTCAGTGGGCTGCAATCCACAACCTTACTTACTCTAAAGCAGACTCCAAGAACCCCAGGTGAAATCTATAGGATTACTCCATGCCTATAGGACAGTTTGTGCACTGTAGGCCAAACCAATGGATCGCTTTAAGGTTGGCTGTAGGAAATGGTCTCAACACAACTTGATGCATAAAGGAACCTGATCCAGAAACTCAGTATACATACACAGAACCATGTGGGTGAGGCAATCTCATGGTAACAACCCCCTGTGTTCAGAGCAAGGCTAATAGGGCTACCAAAGTCTTAGTAAACGCCCTGGGAGCCGATGGCCAAATGGCAGGCTCTGTGCTGATAGCATTGCAAGCAACACAATGGAAACATCTGCGGTAGGGATTACTCGGAACGGGGTGGTAAGTCTTCTTACCTGCATTGCTCCAGCACGAAGGCTGTCTTCTGAGCCCATTGCCAGTTCAGGCTCTGCAGTCTCTTTGCAGTGAAGTCACTGAGTGGCAGCCTAAAGCTGACTTCGTTCAGACTCTCCATCTCCGGAGACAAAGCAGTGAGACTCAACATCTGGCTCTGGAAAGGAGGAGGCAATGGGAGAGAGGCTGAAAAGGCCAGGCTCTTTCAGTTGTGTGCAGATGGCTCCCATTCCGTGCATGGAAAACAAGAGCGGAACCACTGCTCAGCCATGCGCTGATGAGCAGAGATCCATCTGCGCAACGTGCAAAATGTTGCGTGCCATGAAAATGAGCATAATGGAGATCCAGCACTAAAAGGCCAGCCTGACCTCCCTGACTAGCTGCCTGCAACACCATGCCAGGACTAATTAGAATAATTGTCATATTTATTTATTTCATTTCTATTCCGCCCAATAGCCAAAGCTCTCTGGGTGGTTCACAAAAATTTAGATGTTGCCTTTCCTCCAAGGAGTTCCAGGTGGCAGATATGGGTTACCCCATTTTATCCTCACATCAACCCCATGACTTAGATTAGGCGATGGATAGCGACTGGCCCAAGATCACCCAGTGAGTTTCATGGCTGGGTGGGGATTTTAATTCAGAACTCCTAAAGTCCATGGCCAACCGTCTAACCCGACGGGTCCCAACCTTGGGTCCCCAGATGTTGGTGGACTACAATTCCCATCACCCACGACTTTTAGCCATGCTGTTTGGGGATCATGAGAGTTGTAGTCCAACAACATCTTAAACAAGGATCTTCTCATTAATGTGGCAGCCTCCACACGTTTGAGACTCCAACTCCCAATCACCCCAGCCAACAGTCAGTGGTCATACATGAATGGGAGTTGCAGTCCAAAATATCTGGAGGGCACCAGGTCGGGGAAGGCTAATCCAGAATATTCAGGGGAATGATAAGGAAGTGCAGAGATAACAAGACCAACCTCTTTGGATGTGTTAGAGTTTTCTACTGGGATTCCACTAGTGAAAACAAATCACAATTCTCAGGCTTACCATGAGCAGATCTGAGTCTTCCTTTTCTTGATTTAGATTGTCCAACACCTCTGTGGAAACTTTAATGTGATTTTCCAGTTTTTCCAAGCAATTCTCGAAAGCTTCAAGTTGCAAAAGAGCAAACTGAAGGGAGAAATTAATATGTAGATGTTTTTGATCTGATCTGGCCTGTATAATCAAACTTAAGCGCACAAAAGAGAAATAAAGAGCTTAATGGACAATGGGCATTCGCCATACGATCCATTAAGTACATGCAGCTCTTGGGCTTTTGTTATAACTCTGAGAATCCCAGTGTAAATATATAGATACATTTATATCCTTCATGATTTTAGAGACAGAACCAAAGTTCAGCACATTTAAGTCCCACTGATTCAAATGGAAAAGAGCTAAGTACACAATATGCTTATCTATGCCCTAGAAACCAATGGAACTTAAAAGTTCTTTTTTCTTTATAAAACTCAAAGTTTCAAAAGTGCTTGACTTTGGTTGAATCGTTTTAAAAAGTGGTGGTATAGTACTAATTATTTATACATGTACAACTAGTGCTATAAATGGTAAGTTATAAATTTAAAAAAAAATCAAACCACAAATATTGCACTTTAAAGAACTCTGTGTTACCTGCACCTGTATGTTACCTGACACTTATAAATCTATGGTGAAAGGCATTTCTGAATTACTACATTTAGAAAAAAACGCAGAAACGTCTCTCCCGTGAAGATGCTTACATCTAGGAGTCACCAGCAAAACAACTCTCTGAGAAGTACCTGAAATTCGTTTGCTTTCATTTGCAACATCTTTTCCAAACGAGAGACCCTTTGAAGTGGCTGGAGTTTCTCTAGAAGGAGGGGCTGTGCTGTGGGCTCAGACAGCTGAGCTATTTTATCTGCCAGATCAGAAGCCTGGAGAAAGCTCCCCTTGACGTTTTGAAGGCCAAGTTGCAGTTTCTAGAAAGGAAGGCAGATGCATCAAGAGAAAGAAAAGAAGGCTCCTGAGGCTGGTATCATAGAATCATAGAATAGTAGAATTGGAAGGGGCCTACAAGGCCATCGAGTCCAACCCCCTGCTCAAGGCAGGAATCCAAGTCAGAGCATCCCTGTCAGATGGCTGTCCAGCCTCATCTTGAACGCCTCCAGTGTGGGAGAGCCCATCACCTCCCTAGGTAATGTTGGCCGCAGCCTAAGAACTAGGAGTCTCCAGAGCACATCCAGATCTTACCGTCATCCTTGTCCACCCTCAGCTCCAGATGTGTCCCTCCCTACCACTGGCACTGCAGACAGGAAGAGGGTGCATATTGTGCAATATATACGGGGCACATAGTGATGCATGTTTCTCTCACACCACATCCTGCATTACATCTGATGTAAATCAGATGTTTAAACTAACTGCTATATTTATTTTAAAAATACATTTCCCACCTTGCTAGGTCTAGGAGCATACAATACATAACAGTCACATCCTACTACATTCCTGGCAGGACAACCCTGGAACCTGAGGAGACCTCGAAGGAGCATCCTGTTGCTGGTCCTAGTGGTTGCAAGGGTCAAGGGTAGTCGGGTGATGCTGACAGCCCCTCCCTTGAGGAGGCTGTGCATTAGAGGAACTGAAGCACCTGGACTGGTCCTACTGGCCTGCTCCTGGCCCACTGGGTTCATGCCAATGAACAAAGGCAGGAGTGGGTCCAGACAGAAGCACAGAGACGGAGACACAGTGCCTGTCTGGCAGCACACCAAGTATCCTTGAGTCCTCCTCACAAGGAGGAAGCCTGCTCTGGATAGGGGCTCTAATGGCAAGCCAGGAATGGGTGGGGCATCATCATTCTCTATAAAGCTGTACAGTTGGAGCCAAGCCCTTGCTGACGTGACACCTTTCTTGCCGTGCTCAGCTGGACAGCTGCCTGGCCTTCCTGACCCTTGAACCACAGGACTGCTCCTGATAAGGCAGGAATTGACCTTCATGGCAGGGATGGGACCATAACCAATGTTACAATCAAATATAAATAACCTTTACATAGAGAATGCTTTAGCTGCCTTTCCATAGTAAACTGGACCCAAGGCAACATACAGAAATGAAATGAAACTTTTAGGCTGCAATCCTAAACACACGTATTAGGGAGCAAGCCCCAGTGAACGCAGGGGGGGCTTAATCCTAAAGAAGCTACCACAACATGTAGTGATGGCTACCAATTTGGATGGCTTTGAAAGGGGGTTAGACAAATTCCTGGAGGAGAAGGCTATCAATGGCTACTGGTCCTGATGGCTGTGTGCTACATCCAGTATCAGAGGCGGTGGGCCTGTGTACACCAGTTACTGGGAAACATGGGTGGGAGGGTGCTGTCGTGCTCATGTCTTGCTTGTGGGTTCCTGGTGAACAGCTGGTTAGCCACTATGTGAACAGAATGCTAGACTAGGTGGACCCTTGGTCTGATCCAGCAGGGCTCTTCTTATGTTCTTAAGCATTATTATCATCATCATTTTCATTTCTATACTGCCCAATAGCCAAAGCTCTCTGGGAGGGTCACAACAATTCACAGATAAAAGAACAGGATAAGAAAATAAAATTTACAAAATTTAAAAGAATTTAAATAGCTAAAAACAATTCTAACAGAATGTTAGCCATGTTCAGACAGCTGGCATAGATGTCCCATCATATTAAATGCCTGGCGCCAAAAAGATAACAATGTTGGTGCCAGGCAGGCCTCAGTGGGGAAGTCATTCCATAAACGGGGGGCAAGGGACCACTGAAAAGGCCCTCTCCCTTGTTTCCACCTTCCAAGCCTCCCTTGGAGGTGGCACATAGGACTGATTTGCACAAATGACAGCCACATATTTTAGAAACAGAATTTAAATAAAAAAAAAAAAACTGGTGGGACAAACAGGTTAATCCTAAATCAGCCAACGCCCCAATGAAAAGAACTGGAGGGCATATAAGCAGGGGGTTTCTCTCACTAGACAGGGAATTCCAGGGAACATGTGCCACCACTGAAAAGGCCCTGATGCAGTCTGCCTGTCATTTCACTTGCAGAAATGGTGGAACTGCAAGCAGAGCCTCACTTGAGGATCTTGAAACAATATTAAAACAATGAATCATGGAAACCACCAGCAGGCAAAATATGCCATGCACTGGAACTAGCCACGTAGTCCAATCCTCCACAGGTTCCTCAAAAAAAAAGACCCCTTTGTTTAATGGTGCTTGCTCCCACAGGAGTGTGCACACAACCGCAGCCTTGAGGTCTCTCCAGAAACATCATCAGCAAGAAGGTCTTCACAGATGTTCTGAAGGGTAGGAGAGGATCAGCCAGGCTATGTGCATGGGACCACAAGGGTTGCAATCCTGAGCCCCATTAGGCCGCTCAACTGCCTTTGATTTCCTATGTGTGGGTGATAAACCAAGGAGTGTTGAACCTCAGCTGGAGGACCAAGTTCCATTTCAAAGAAGCTCTTGGGTCTGGGCCAAAGGAAAACGGGGCAAGCCCAAAATTACCAAAAAGACCAGCATATTTTAGCTTGAAGCTTTTACTGAAAGTAACTCAGGCATAACAGAATCATTTCAATCATTTAGAATGGGGATGGGGGAACAGCACAACGGCTAGGAGACCACCAAACCATTGGTTGTTGGCCTGGGGAAGGGGACATGGATTGGGACCACTGGAGGGCCAGATCTGGCCCCTGGCTAGGGATGTCCATTGCTGGGAAATCCGGTTCTTTTTTGGCTTGACAGAATTCTGCATTGTGCCAGACTTGATTTGAATTTGCAGGCTGAGCTGTGGGTTTTCCCCCAAATTCTGGGAACATTTTGCATATTTTTGTATGTGTCATGTAATTTGCACAAAGAGAGATTTGTGTAAATTGTGGCCAAAATTTGTGCAAATTAACAAACACAGAAAATCAGTAACCAGGCCCGACTTGCCACAGATCGAGCTGGGCTTCACAGCAGAAAATGGAACCAAGTCTGGGGGGCTGAAACCAAGGAAAACTTGTCAAGCTCCACCCTGCAAATGGATTCCTCCATCATCCCTACCCCAAGCCTGAGGTTCTGCACCCCTGGGATAAACAATACAAAGAGAATGAAGGCAGCCTCTGAAGCTGGAGGCTGCCAAGTATCCAATCCTCACTTCTGTGCTCCAGCTGCCCTGTATTTTTTACTAGATGACTGATTTTGGCTGCCTAGCTGTGGTTTCAGGGAGGGGGAGGGAAGGAGGCTATGAGGCACATAGGAACCTGCATAAAGCGGCTTCCGTGGTCGTCTCCCATCCCCTGGGACCGGCCCCTTTTCACTGTCTCTACACCCTGTTTCTGAGCGCAGAGGCATAGCTGGCATGGAGAGAACCATGCTGGCAATGAGGGGGCAGCGGAGGGGATGGGAAGCGTGGTTTCTGGGAAGCACGTTCAGAGCCCTGGCTCCAATCTTGGTTCCCAGAAACTAAAAAATCCTATGGCCCTCTAGACAGTGTCTAGTGGCCATAGGATTGCTCCCTAAGAGACGCATAGCACTTCTATGCTTGGTAGCTCTTTGTTAACCAGTGTGTGTGTGTGTGTGTGAGAGAGAGAGAGAGAGAGAGAGAGAGAGAGAGAGGGAGAGAAACATCTCTTCTGAAGTGTATAATTTAATACAATTTTCACTTAACACCAGCTACCTAAAAAAATTGTGCCTTTCGGATGAGAATCACAGCTGTGCTGTTAATGGGCATAAAGGAAGAATAAAATGCTAATTTACTACCATTAAGGACAAATTTTGCCAGTGCATGCCTGGCTCTCTAACCCCGTCTCTCTTTGCAACAATGCTCTCCAGGCCAAACGAGTCTGTTCTTTTAAAGTGATCCATTCTAATTTCTTCCCATTAGACTTTCCATACAATTTATTAAGGCCACAAACACATTTCTATCCAGTCGCAAAATGCAGAGAACTTCACCACAAGTCCTCAATCTTGCCTAAAACTGTTAGCACAAAAAGGAAAAGATCAGACTTAAAAGCACATCAAGTGGCCAAACGGGTTCCTAACAGCCATTCACAACTGGGGAAGTGTAAAAAGAAAAAGCACCACCCCATCCATTAGGATTTCTTCTGTGGTATTATTCTTTACAAAGGAGAGAAGAATTGTTTGGTTCTCTTCCACTGATATTGGGAAGGGACTATTAGCACCAGGTGGATTTAATAGCTGCTTCCTGTCTGACAAAATTATCCTGGTTTTTCTTTGTTGGCAAGAGGCACGGAATTGTGTCGTTCAAAGCCTCTTCCATATTAGAAGACAGCAAAAGCATTTCCATGGCTTTGCTAGTGGAGAGGAATCTGCTGCCGCCTTCTATTTAAGACACTGCGAGAAGAGTCTGAAATACTTTCCCTGTGGTATACAGCGTTGCTCATGTAAGTTAATGCAAAGCAAGGCTATGCTTGCCCTGATTCTTGAACTGCTCCCACCTCCCCTTTTTTCTGCCCCAAGGCCAGGAAACTAGGGATGTCTTTGGGGAATCCGGCCTTTTTTGAGCTCGCCACATTTCAGCAGAGCCCCTGTCTCAGTTTGCATTTGCGAGCCGAGCCATGGGATTTTTCCCCCAAATCCACAAATTCAGCCACCATTTCTGCAAATAATGCAATTTGTGGCTGCAATTTCATAGATCATAGAATAGTAGGGTTGGAAGGGGCCTACAAGACCCTTGAGTCCAACCCTCTGCTCAATGCAAGAATTTAAGTCAGAGCATCCCTGACAGATGGCTGTCCAGCCTCATCTTGAATGCCTCCGGTGTGGGAGAGCCCTCCTGACACCTCCCTAGGTCATTGGTTCCATTGTCGTATTGCTCTAACAGTCAGGAAGTTTCTCCTGATATTCAGCCGGAATCTGGCTTCCTGTAACTTGAGCCCATTATTCCATGTCCTGCATTCTGGGATGATCGAGAAGAGATCCTGGCCTTCCTCTCTGTGACAATCTTTCAAGGACTTGAAGAGCGCTATCCTATCTTCCCTCAGTCTTCACTTCTCAAGGCTAAACATGCCCAGTTCTTTCAGTCTCTCTTCATAGGGCTTTGTTTCCAGTCCCCTGATCATCTTCGTTGCCCTCCTCTGAACCCTCTCCAGCTTGTCTGCATCTTTCTTAAAGTGCGGTGCCCAGAACTGGACACAGTACTCGAGATGAGGCCTAATCAGTGCTGAGTAGAGGGGAACTAGTAATTCCCGGGATTTGGAAGCTACGCTTCTATTAATGCAGCTCAAAATAGCATTTGCCTTTTTTGCAGCCACATCACATCACTGGCTCATATTCAGCTTGTGATCTACAATAATTCCAATTTACGCAAGTTTCTATTTACATTTTTGTTTTAAACCTGGAAAATCCATGAGCTCACCCAAACTGATGTGGACTGAGTCAGGCCGGCTCCTGGGGAAATGAGCTGAAGTCTGGGGGGCTGAGCTGATGACAGCTCAGTGGGCTCCACCATGGATTCCTCTGACATCTCTACAGGAAACATGTAGAGGTGGAGGTGGAGGTGGGTGCTCCATGAACTGGGTACAGCAGCTTTTCCCGCTGTGGGCTGGGACTAGGACCACAAGCCTCCAAATCCCCAGTGCAAAACTACATGTGCCGTTTCTGCCAGAACTCAAGGCTTCCTGTGGCCCTCTCCTTGGTGGGAATGCCATGTGCAATGTCTGTTTCCCACTGAGGATTCTGGGACTTGTAGTCCCAGTCTCTCATGGGAAAAGACACTCTACCAGCTTCGAAGATTTGCCATTGCCACTTTACCCTCCTTTGCCTGTTAGTTGTTCTTGGGTTTGGTCCAGGGGAGGAGGGCCTCGCAGGGGTCTGAGCAGAGCAGCCAACGGTGCCCACAACTGCTCTAAGTCAAGGTACAGAGTACCCAAGGCTGCTCAAGCTATTTTGGCACCTGAGGGAGAAATCCCATGAGCGCCTCTCCTGCCCCTACCTAAAATACAAATACAATAATAATGAATTAAAGGTGCAATCCTATGGATGTTTAGACAGAAAAAAGTACTACAGCTGGCGTGGCTAGCTGGGTCATGCTGGGAGTTGTGGGACTTTTTTCTGGATCCTGCCTTAAGTAACTAAAACTTTGCTGCCCTTTCATAACAACTCAGACCAGCTGCCCAAGGCAGCCGCCTAAATCTGCTTAATGGTAGGGGCAGGAAGACATGAACAGATTTAGTTTACCCTGCAACAGCCACTTTTAAAATATTATACATCGTACATCGTTCAGGATCCACATGGCAACTTAACATTGGTATAAAACTGATAAAATCTCAATGAAACAGGCAATACATTTCTGAGGTCACTGGCAGTAAGGAAACAGGAGTAAACAGGCGAATAGCTAATTATCTATAAACCTAAATGGCCTCTGAAACATCAATAAGAAAGTCTTGAGCTGCATTAGAGGAATGAGGCCTTGTATTGTATCTTACAGTATGATGCAGAAGTTGCTTGGAAGACCTAAAGGAGGGGTGCACAATCTTTTTGGCCCCAAAAGATGCACGTGATGCTGACTCGTGGGTCATGGGCCACAGACGTGCATGCCCACCCATGTACACGCGCACCCCTGTCCCAGTGATCCTGATACAGATCACTCTTTTCTTGCTGCTGGCGGCTGTGGGAAAATCTGCATGAGCATCTCCTATCAGTCTCACCACCAGCAGCAACATCAGTAGCTCTCAGACGGTGGTCACAGCAGCTGAGGCAGATCAACGGCAGTGTGGGGGGTGGGGGGTGACTGGCGGCAGCGACAGCAGCAGGTTATGGGAGCTACAGATAAGACTTTGGTGGTTGCGTGCGGCCTGCAGATTGTGCACACCTGAGCTAAAGGATACGCTTCTTCAATCTGGCTTGAAATTAACCTATTCAGGGGTGGGGAACTCGTGGCCCTCCACATGTTGCTGGACTACAAGTCTCATCATTCCTGACCATTGGCCATGCTGGCTGGCTGATGGGAGTTGAAGTCCAACAACATCTGGAGGGACACAGGTTTCCCACCCCTGATTTAACGACCACAATCCTAAACACAGGGAGACTTAATTCCAACTAAGGTTGTCCTGCACATCTCTTAACCATGGCAAAGAGTGGCTATAGGAGTTTAATGCTGCTCTATTATTTGAGGGTTTAGAATTTGGACTAAATTTCTACACATTTTAGGAGTTGCTTTTAGATGGTGTAAGCCAGGGGTCTCCAGCCCTTTTGGACCCATGGGCACATTTGGGAATTTGAGAAACTGCTGTGGGATTCCACATGGAGGATGTGGCTAGTCACATAGTGGCTGCTGTGGTGGCCTGACCAGTCAAAAGAAGTGGTGTTGGGGGAGAGAAAGAGCAAGGCTAGAGGCTGGGAGGGAGGGGGAAATAGCAAGGCAAAAGGGTAGAGGAGAGAAAAAGAGCAAGGCTAGAGGACGGGAGGGAGGGGAAACAGTAACGCAAAGGGGCAGAGAAAGAGCAAGGCTAAAGCTAGAAGGGGGAGAAACAGTGAGCTAAAAAGTGTAGAGAAACAGCGAGGCTAGAGGCTGGGAGGAGGGGGAAATAGCAAGGCAAAAGGGTAGAGGGGAGAAAAGGAGCAAGGCTAGAGGATGGGAGGGAGGGGGAAATAGCAAGGCAAAGGGTAGAGGGGAGAAAAGGAGCAAGGCTAGAGGATGGGCGGGAGGGGAAACAGTAAGGCAAAGGGGCAGAGAAACAGCAAGGCTAGAGGCTAGAAGGGGGAGAAACAGTGAGCTAAAGAAGTGTGGAGAAACAGCGAGGCTAGAGGCTGGGATGAGGGGGAAATAGCAAGGCAAAGGGGTAGAGGGGAGAAAAAAGGCAAAGCTAGAGGATGGGAGGGAGGGGAAACAGTAAGGCAAAGGGGCAGAGAAAGAGCAAGGCTAGAGGCTAGAAGGGGGAGAAACAGTGAGCTAAAGAAGTGTGGAGAAACAGCAAGGCTAGAGGCTGGGAGAAAGGGGAAATAGCAAGGCAAAAGGGTAGAGGGGGGAAAAAGGGCAAGGCTAGAGGATGGGAGGGAGGGGAAACAGTAAGGCAAAGGGGCAGAGAAAGAGCAAGGCTAGAGGCTAGAAGGGGGAGAAACAGTGAGCTAAAGAAATGTGGAGAAACAGCAAGGCTAGAGGCTGGGAGGAGGGGGAAATAGCAAAGCAAAGGGGTAGAGGGGAGAGAAAGCACAAGGCTGGAGGCTACAAAGGGAGAGAAAGACCACCCTAACATTTTACAAATTTTGTAATTAATTTTTTTTTTCAAAGAGGGAGGGAGTGGACAGCTTTGTGGGCGCTGTTGGAGGTCCCTGCAGCCGCCACATTGGGGACCCCTGGTGTAAGCTGCCTTGAGGTTGTAGAGAAAAACTATTTTAAACGAATAAGTAAATAGAGGGTGGCCGGGATTTAAGCCAGGCCTTCTTGTTCTCTGTCCCCCTTCTAGGCAACCACAACTTGGAATGCTGTCAACCTACTTTCACATCCTGTGCTTTCTGCTTAAGGAAGTCCACTGTACAGCCTGCAGGTGTATTGGGCAGCTGGAGGGAATTGCATTGTTCTTCATGCTTGTCTAGCTTTGCTGTCACCTCAGCATGTAAACCAGCATATGACTCCCAAAGGTGTAAAAGAGTCTGGGTTTTCTGTAGCTGATCTTCAATTTCTTTAGTTACCAATGTCCACCTATCAAAAGCCAAAATAAAATGCAACATTATTAGCAAGCACTACAATCAGCTTTAATTTTTCTTTAGGATCATTAAAAAAAATGTACTGGCTGATATACTAAATTAAACAACTGAGCGACTTTCACATTGGACTGTGAAAATGTCATACATTCCAGGGTCACAATTAATTTACATATATTTCAAGGGGCTATCCTATGCATCTCTACTCAGAATAAAGCCGCTGAGTTCAATGGGGCTTACGCCCAGGAAAGTGTGTGCAGAACTGCAACCTCAGATGCACAAAATCATAAAGCGAAAATGAGTCATCTCTGCAAACTCTTGATCACAAGATGCAATATCATGTAGGGCGCAGAGCATGCCTGGAAGGACCTCAAAGAAGGCAGCTTCAAATAGCTTCCTCAGGCAACTTGCTCCAGCGTTGGAAGACTCCAAGGGGGTCTTCCACGTATCAGGTTCCCTGGTGATGGTAGTATCAAACTTTGAAGTGGAACGGGAAGTACATATTATGCCATCAAGGTGGCTTGGAGAGTAAAACACTTGGATCTAGTTGCCAGAGTCCCCAATCTGAGATTCTCGGGGCGAAGCTACACGCTCTAGAGTAAGCAGTTGTTTAACGTAATGTCCAAAACTAGAATTCCGTCTTTCCCCCAACAAGTCAGAGTTGGAAGCCAGAGTTGAACCCGGAGCAACTGAGCCAAATGGACAAGTACGCTGGCTCATTCACGACAAGCTGGTTTTTTAAAATGCATGCATGCATGCATGCATTAATTAATTAATTAATTACATTTCTACACTGCCCCAAAGCCAATGCTCTGTCACTGCATGTGAACCAAGCCAGGGCATGCGCTGCTTCTACAGCAGGCCCATTGCCCGAATTATGCACATCTGGACACACCCACTAAGTGAATTAACAATGGAGGAAAGGGGAGGCCCAACTGTGAACTTTGTCATTCAGGGTTTAGGCCCAGCATGCTTAAGGAGAGGGCCCAAAGCTCAATGGTACAGTCCATGGTTTGCATACAGAAGGTCGCAGGATCAATCGCTGGCAGCTCCAGTTGAAGGAGCTCAGACAGCAAGCAGGGAAGAAAACCTTGGACACACACCGCCAATCAGTGTAGACAATTCTAAGCTAGATGGATTGATGCTGTAACTCAACATAAGGAAGCTTTGTATTACCCCAGAGTGTTGCATGATGCGAAAACAACCAAGAGTCTTGAAACAATTTCCAGAGGGGGAGCTGGGTTGCTTTGCTGCAGCAAAAGCAACAAAGAGCCTTGAGGCTCCTTAAAGACTAACAAGCGGTATTATGGCATAAGGCTTCATGAACTGGAGCCCGCCCCATCAAATGCACGGGTGTAACGGGGGAAAAACAGTATTTTTATGTATCTGTCACATCTATAGCCTGTCTTTTCCTCCAAGGAGCCCAAGGTTAGAGTGAAAAGGCAACGGAGTGCAAAAGTACAGACTCTGACAATCCAATCAAAGCTGGAATGTATGCAATATGAACCCTTCACTTGATGAAGGGGGGGCTCCAGTCCATGAAAGCTCATGGGGGTCATCAGGACAGATAAAAGGAAGTCCTTCTTCACACTGCACATAGTTAAACTGTGGAATTCACTACCATAAGATGCACTGACGACCACCAATTTCGATGGCTTTAAAAGGGGGTTAGACAAATTCCTGGAGGAGAAGGCTATCAATGGCTATGTGCTACCTCCAGTCCCAGAGGCAGTGAGCCTATATACACCAGTTGCTGGGGAACATGGGCGGGAGGGTGCTGTTGCGCTCATGTCCTGCTTGTGGTTTCTTGGTTGACAGCTGGTTGGCCACTGTGTGAACACGAATGCTGGACTAGGTGGACCCTTGGTCTGATCCAGCAGGGCTCTGCTTATGTTCTTATCGCCAGAGTAAGATTTGATAGGGCTGCTTCCAATGGATCTCCTGCTGACGGAACGGCATCCATCAGCAGGATGGATCTGCCATCCCCCTGCGGCCCCAATCCACAGGCCCTAAATCCGCTCCAAAGGGCTGGGGGATCCTCTGGAGGAGAATTGCAGGGTACATGGGGCTGCAGAGGGGAGGAAAGGAAGGGAAAGTTCCGTTACGCAAGTCTGCTGGCACAATGCTTGATGTAAGCATTAGTCTTTAAGGTGCCACAAGACACTTGGTCGTTCTTGCTGCAATGGACTAACGTGGCTACCGCTTTGGAAATTGTTCCATGGTGGCTGATGCATGATGGGAGCCACTTGGACTAGCAGCAGTAATCACCTTAAAGGTGTGTGGAATCAAGAAGCTGATCCCAGGGAATAAGGATGACATAGGTAGGACTGTTCTACAGCATTGTATCCGCAAGCAACAACTTGTTGGGGTGAGACATCTAAGTGGTTAAAAAAGAAAAACAGATTGTACCTTGTGCGTGCCTCCTTGTGTTTCTTTTCAATAATCTCGGAAAACGAAGAATTGCACAGCTTCTTCAGGTTACCAGCAGCAGCTTGGAGGTGAGCCCAGATTTCTTCATTGCTCTCTGCTTTATCTTGAAGAGACTGTGGAGACAAATGCCACACAGTTACGCATGTCAAGACATTTGAGGAGGTGGCTACCGATACGCTAACCTGTACCTGTCCTTTCAAGGCAGCACATTTTTAAATCTAAGCAGGTGTTAGCTTGCCATTGGCAAGCACCTGTGAAAATTAACCATTGTTGCCAACCTGCCACTGGCAAGTACATTTTTTAAGCCTGGAGAAAGGCGAGGGACCTCCCAGACCTTGCACCAGTTTTGGAAAGCTCAGAAAATAGCAAGACTGACATCCCTGCCTTCCTCCGGGCTTAGGAGGACAGGGGAATCTCATCCACTTTGCGCTGAGCCTCAGGAAATAGCATACTGCCCACGTTTATATCTCCCCATGTGATGATCACATATGCATACATGCTGGTATATGTTTGTATGCAGAGAAATGGGTGCAATTGTTTGCAGTGTTCCTTAGTCTGCCTGTACATAGACCAGAGACTACAGTATTAATTTGCATGTACTTTACAATATGCGGTGGGTTCTTTTTACTTATTTGGGAGAGGAGTTCAATCACAGGGCTGCAATGGGGCAACCCAACAAATTCCTGATTGCAAGACACAGTATACTGTATGCACACCATCTGGGCTTATCTACCCGCCTTGGTTTTGGGCTGGCTGCAACATAATGCCAAATCATAGTTTGGTACTATGTGAATAAGCCTTAAAGGATGCTTAGCAGTCCCTCCTCTCCTACCTTGCACATTGCAATTCCCACCCTCGTTCCTGGTTTCAGGCAAACCATAGTTTGCCAGTTCATCTCAACCAGCAACCCATGGTTTATGCTTTCCCTTTAAATCAGGATCAGAAACCAGGATTTGATTCTAGGGAAAGGAGAACCAGGGATGCTTGAACTCGCTGAAATTCTCCACAATTTATGTCAAAGCCCAGTTCGCCTCACTCCCATTCTCATTCTCCTATTTTTTCAGGTTGTTCGAATAGGAAAAGTAGGCTTTTTTAAAGAAGTGTGCACTTTCCCCCCATTGACCAAAGTGTGAAAATGCCATTTTTTAAGTGTACACTTTTTAAAATGCACTTTAAAGTGTGCATTTTTAAAGTGTGCATTTTTAAAGGGTGCATTTCTTGTGCATTTTTAAAAATGCACATCTTTAAAAAGTGAACATCTTGCGAGTGCAAGTTTGGGAATTTGTGAACGTTTTTGGAGAATGTGTGCTCCCATTTGCAAAGGGGGCATTTTTGAGCGATTTGTGAACTGAAACGAAATTCTTGTACATCCCTATTTGATTATGGTTTCCAATCCTGGTTTGCAGGGGTGGTGTAACCCATACTTTGCTATTTCATCTGAACTGGCAAGCTATCATTTGCCTTTGGCAGGAAGGGAGTAAGGGAGCAAATTACTGGGTGGGCCCAAGAGTCCACCAGGGCTCATTCATAAAGCACCATGCAAATGGTTTGGCATTTGGGAAGCACCATTTTGGAACCCTGAAATTTTTCACATCAGCCTTTGCTGAACCATACCTGGAGATTCTCCACCTGGTTTTTCAGCATCTTGGGTGTAATCATGGAGGGCTTGCTATGCTCCATGCAATACGAAGCATGTGCAAGCATCAGCCTGACTTCATCCCAAGCCGCATCATAAATCCTCCACCTCTCTAAAGCAGACTCTGTCGAGGTCTTCAGCTGTGCAACCTGAAAACACACAGCCCGCGCTCAGATGCAGAACCGCCACTACTCCTTCACAAAACACATTTACAAGATTACTTAGCAGGACACTTGGAAACTGTCTAAGGGACCCCCACAGTTAAAAACTAAAGGACCCCCACTGTTATAATTTTTATTTCTGTACTTCTTTCCTAAATCACGCCGGACAAAAAAAGTCTAGAGGTATTTAGCAAATTAATATATAACTCATATCAGAAGTAATGGGACATGCTTTGAACCAGATGTTAAAGGAAAAAACATCCACCCACATTGGTGTATGAGAATGAAGTATAAGAATTATTTTCATTATCAACTTAATTGGAGGCCAAGGCCCAGCCGTGCTGGCAGAGCTCATTCCAAGATGCCTGGTTAGAGGAAGACAACAGGAATAACTGCACTGGTTTTACTGTCTTGCTGCTGACATCCCAGCAGGAAAACTCACAGATTCAGAGGCTCCCGAAGGGCTTCAAATTGCAAAAGGAACAGACAGCTCAGCTGCAAGCTCTTGTTCCATGGAAGCTTAAAATCACTGTAAATTGTTTTGGATTTCTGTTGATGTTTCAGATATTCAACATGGCCTGGCTATAGCAAAGCAGACTCCATAGAACCATGACAGTGTAATACATGGGACTACTGGTTGAACCTTCAGGGGGAATCTTGGGTTCAAGTCTCACCTCTGCCATGGAACCCCTGGGGAGGGAAAATAGCTCAGCGGTGGAGCCCAGGTTTTGCATGCAGAAGGCCCAAAGTTTAATCAGTGGCATCTCCAGCTGAAAGGATCAGGTAGGTAGCAGGTGATGGACAAGACCTTTGCCTGTGACCCTGGAGAGCGACTGCCAGTCAGAGTAGGCAACACTGGCTAGATGGGCAATTTGGGCAGTATCCAAATGCGTCTTTCTGCTAGCGCAAATGATGCTGCGCTAGCGGAAACTAGGTTCTGAGCTATGTTGCGCAACCGGTTGTGCAATTGTAATGCACAAGCGCTTGCTCAATGGAAAGATTTGCCAGAGCTCCACAAGTGCTATTTGAGTTTGCGGAATGACATTGTTGGCTACCGCCCAGAGTCTGACCTGGAATAAGGCAGCTCTCAATGTTTCCAGGCTTCCTATGTTCCACTGCATGGCCTTGGACAGTTCAGCCACCGCTTGACCTCTGTTTCCCATCTACAGAGCGGCAAAAGCAGGCCCAACTCTTACTGAGATGACAAAGTAGCTGCTGGAAAAACACTCCCCTGTGTTTCTATCCCAGGCCACCTCAATGACACGTGAAGCTCTGAATCACGTGGTGTCTTCATAAATGCTCATAAAAACTGTAAAGTAGTTCTCCTTGGTAACATGACGATTGAGCCACAGTTAATGGTCTCACAGGGAGGTTGCAGGAATAAACATCATTAAAATTGTACGGTAGTTGGCAAATTTAATAGGTAAATGTATAACAGGGGCCAAGAGATCATGCTTCTGCCAGTTTATAAAACCAGGCATGGTGTGGTGAAGGTGGATGGAGAGACGTTTCTCCTTCTCTCAGGGTGAAATCCTATGCAACTTTAGACAGAAAAAAGTCTAGGATTGGAACCCTAGCATGGGGTGTAGGAAGGCTTTAACCCTTTGACCCCTGGTATGGGCCTGATCCAGACTGGGCCATGTGCACCTGCAATTTGCAATGCCAAAAATGGGATCCATTGACATGACTTTTTTTGGGGGGCCATGCAAATTGCAGATGCAGAGGGGTTGATCCAGACTGGGACCACAGTGGGAAGCGAAGAATTAAAGCCACCATTACTCCTCCCCCCTACACACACACACACACACACACACACACACATCCTAATCTGCATCAGTTCCCCCATACTTACTTTTATGTAAGAAGAAAAAGAGATGTAGCTGCTAGCTACATCTTTAAAATAATGTGTAGTTTGACCCTTAGACTGTATTAAGAAACTTTAGGATGGTATGCTACAGGTATCATTGGCCAAAGTCCATATATTCATTTGTTTTCAGTCATGCAGTGGTACCTGGTGAAACAGGTTTTGTTATGGTGGTTATGGTAGTGCTTCAAAACCTGTAACTCTGGTTTGTCTACAGACCATCATGGGACAGATAAATCTATCATGACACCTTCAAGGATGTCACCCACCCCTAAAAAAAAAGATGGCCTCTGCACCAGTGGAGGCTGGTGGCTCTAATGTCAGTGGGGCAGTAAATCTGCTCCATGTGGAACCAGTCGGAACTCTAAAGGAGTTATCCAAGGTATAAAGCTCCTTTAGAGTTCTGACTGGTTCTGAATGAAACCCGGAGTGGATTCACCACCCACTGACATCAGAGCCACCAGCCTCCACTGCTCTGCACAGCTCTAGTTTCAAATCCTAGCATGGAAAGAATTCACTGGGTGACCTTTCGCCAATCTCTAACTCTTACACATAGCCAAAAATCAAGGCAGTGACCTGGTTGACAACGCTGGTCCTCATTTCATTCAAGTCGTTGATTCTTGATACAGTCTCTTGAGGAGCCTCAGCACAGTAATCTAAAGTGGTGTAATTCTGTTTCAGCTGATCCATCTCCTTAGATTTAAATGAAAGCTGGTTTTCTAGTGCCTGGAAAAGAAGAATGCGGGGGGCAGGGATGAGAATTCTTGGTGCATAATTGAAATCACATTCAGTTTCAGCATCCAACCCCCAGAGCTACTGCTGAAAAATCAATGCTAGGCAATCTGTTTAACTGTAAAGAATAGAAGTGGGGTGTGTGGGTGTGTGTTTTAAACCCATACAAATAACAAAATTATGGAGAAATCACAAATATGGGAAAACGTGTTTTGGTTTTGGAATATAATTTGAGACTGTGGACTCAATATAAGCATAGACAGTGTGGTGTAATGTTCAGAGTTTTGGACTAGGAGTGGAGAGACCCAGGGTCAAATATGTTAGATATGCATAAATCTCTTCAAAGGTGAAAAAAAAATTATGCAAAATAAACTATGCTCCTTCCTTGTTCTCCTCGACCTCTCAGCAGCTTTTGATACCATTGACCACTGTATCCTCCTGGACTGCCTGGAGGGGTTGGGCACTGGAGACCCACCATATTACGGCGGTTCTGGTCCTTTGTCTCTGGCAGGTACCAGAGGATAGCACTGGGAGAGGAAGTTTCGGACCCGTGGCCGCTCACTTGCGGGGTGCCACAGGGTTCCATCCTCTCCCCGATGCTATTTAACATCTATGTGAAGCCACTGGGGGCTATCATCAGGAGGTTTCGGGTGCGGTGTCATCAATATGCGGATGACACACAGCTCTACCTCTCAGTCAAATCTTCACCAGGGTTGGCTGCAGAATTCCTGTCCAAATGTCTGGAGAAGGTGAGTGGTTGGATGTGGAGGAATAAGCTGAAGCTGAACCCTGACAAGACAGAGGTACTTTTGGTGGGAGACAAGAGGAGGTTGGGGGATGCTGACCTGGTGTTGAATGGGGTACGGCTACCCTTGAAAGACCAGGTCCGCAGGCCTGGGGTCATTTTAGACACCCAGCTGTCCATGGAGGCTCAGGTGTCAGCTGTGAGCTGGACAGCGTTGTACCAACTCCATCTGATACAGTGGCTGCGCTCCTACCTTCTTAACCATCTGCTCCCATCAGTAGTACATGCCCTGGTCTCCTCTTGTCTAGACTACTGTAATGTGCTCTACGTGGGGTTACCCTTGAAGATGGTTTGGAAGCTGCAGCTGGTGCAGAATACGGCGGCTCGCCTGATTAAAAGCAGCCGCTGGCGTGATCACATCACTCTGGTGCTGAAGGAGTTGCACTGGTTACCAGTTGTTTTCCGGGCCAAATTCAAGGTGTTAGTTTTGACCTTTAAAACCTTATGCGGTTCCGGCCCAGCCTATCTCAAGGAGCACCTCCAGCAACACCAGACAGGCCACTCAACAAGATCAGCCTCAGATGGCTTTCTCTCTGTCCCAGGCTGGTGAGATGAGGGAGAGAGCCTTCTCTGTAGTGGCCCCCACTCTGTGGAACTCCCTCCCTAGGGAACTCCGCCATGCCCCCTCTTTAATGAGCTTCCGCCACGCATTGAAAACTTGGTTATTCAGGCAGGCATTTGGGGTGGGTTAGGGTACTTTTAGACGATGTTTTAATGTGTAATTTTACTGTTTTAAATTGCACTGTTGTATGTCGCCCAGAGTGGCCGGGTGACCGGCCAGATGGGCGATTAAGAAATCTAATAAATAAATAAACAAAATAAACTATACTCCCCTAAAGTATCCTTTCATAAAATGGATTTTATGTATCCTTTTTTGTGTGCACTCATTAGTACAGTAGGCTGCTGAGGTTGTGCCGCAAAGGCCCAAGGGATACATGCCAGGTGTGGGCAGGAGGACTACGGGGGAAACAAGCTATGGCAAGCTGCAGCGCACCGGACTGTCTGTCAGGAGTAACATGAGTTAGTGAACAACCAACCAATCCACCGTGGCTTATTGTGACATGCAAACCGGCCCCATATCTTAGCCTAACCTACTTTACCCTAACCTGTTCTGATGATAAAAGGGCTGGGGAAGAGAAACATATATGCCACCTCGAGATCCTTGGAAGAAAGTTGAATTTTAAATGAAAAAAAGAAAGAAAATCGTCAGGGTCCAGCACCAGAAACTCATCTAAGTGTTTGGAAAGCTCTGGAGAACTTCTCGGATTGTGATACGATATATGTGGAGTCAAAGTCAGAGCAGATGTGTACAGTTTTATTGGCAAACTTGCATTTGGTTAGGGGGTGGCATTTGTATGGTTCTTTGCTCCCCCCTCTAATAAAAAGCAGCAGCAGCATTAATTATGCAAATTAAGCACACATTCCAAACATGCTTAATTTGAATAATTGATACAGGCCACAGTCTTCCAAATTTCTCTGTGTAAAATGTGGTACACTTTGGATAATAATTTATTTTACAGCACAGTTCATACACATGCATGATAAAAAAAATTAAACACAAAAAATCAGTCTCCCCCCCCCCCTCATTCTTTTAAAAAGTTTTCTTCTATGATCTTGAAAAAATCTTCCTGGCTTTATTTAACTTTTCTCTTCCCCTTCCTCTCTCCCCTAGTGAGTGTACCTGCTTACTAAGAGAGTTTCAATCTGTCCTTTATTTATTGACAAAGCTTCTTAACTAAGAGAGTTGGAATGAATCCCTCAGTCCCCTGGCTAGAAAAAATGAAGACGCCCCGGGGCTTAGTCAAACACTGCAAAACTACCCACTACTTTCTTACTTCTGCAACAGAAGAGAGAGGGGGTAACCATGGCAATTTAATAAACCAAATACTGCACCTAGGAAGAAGGAGGCAAGGAAGTCATAGCAAATGTGGTTTGCCATTATTATTTTGAGAAGAAGCGTTAACCTGGTGGATCAGTTCAAAGTGCCCTCCTTCTACACTTTAGCCTTTTGTGGAACAATCCTCCAGGTCCCAATTCAAACGCAATACCATGATATGCAATCTACACAGAGATGGGGGGGGGGGTATGTGAGGAGACAGAGAAAGGTCCTGCTTTAGAGGGGATATATTTTACTTTGAGAGTCAGTGTGGTTAGAGTGACGATGCTGTGAAGTCCCTTCTGCCAGCCTGACTGGGACCAACTGCCATTTACCTCCTCCCAGAACTGCCTCCATCAGCAGCCATTCCATTCAGTCAGTATAACAATTACGTAGCTGTATGTAGGAAATACGGGCCTGGTCTGAAGGCACAGGAGGCAGCCGCCTAAGCAGGTCTGGGTCTGGCCAGTACTTGGAGGGGAGACCACCTGGGAACCACATGTAGCCACTTTGAGTTCCATGATGGAAGAAAGGTGGGACAGAAATGTAAAAAAGAAAAGAAATGGTGGCTGAGTTTGCTTGTTTTCCTCTTCCCTCCCACTCCCTTTTTCCTTTTGTGTCATGTCTGTTAGCTTGTAAGCCTATGTGGAAGGGCTGTGTTCTTTCTGACTTTCTTTACAGTGACTAAAAAAAGGTAGGAAGATGTTGATCAACAGCAACAACAACAACAGGTTAGACTAGGAAGAGGGAGATCTGGATATGCATCGCCACTCCGCCATGAAACTCACTGGCTGAGCTTGGGCCGGTCAATATCTCAGCCTAACCTACCTCACAGGGTTGTTGTGATGATAAAATGGGCAGGGGGAAAACCACATAAGAACATAAGAAGAACCATAAGAAGAACCATGCTGGACCAGACCAAGGGTCCAACTAGTCCAGCATTCTGTTCACACAGTGGCCAACCAGCTGTTGACCAGGAACCCACAAGCAGGACACGAGTGCAACAGCACCCTCCCACCCATGTTCCCCTGCAACTGGTGTACATAGGCTCACTGCCTCTGACACTGGAGGTAGCACATAGTCATTAAAATTAGTATTTTAAAACCTGTATTTCTTACATACACTGCCCTGAGCTCCATGGAAGAAAGGAGGGATTAAAAACGTCATACGTAAAAAACACAATTAATCTGCAATTTAAAATATGGACAAATAATGACTGCTTACATTGCAGTCTCCTGCTGTGTCTTGTGCAAGAATGGAACTTAACGGCTTCTCCACTAGTTTGAGCCTTCTGCTTTGAGCTTCCAGCCACTTGCCCAAGGACTGGGCTCGGCTTTCATTTTCAGCCACCGACTCCAAAACGCACTCCAACTCTTTTTTCTGAGGTGTGGAAATGTCATTGTTATTGGAATCATATCGGACAGAAAGGCGCTTTGAAACATACTGTTCAGGGTGAAGTCCATGAAAGAAGGCCGTCTCCATCCACCCCCACTACCGCATCCCATTATTTTACAACACGCACGGGGATCATTCCTCACGTTTTAAGTTATTGTTGCAGCAGAGAATTTGGAATCCAGTACGACACAAGAAATCCTAAGGGCATATCCAGATAGCAACTTCCCACGCTTCCCAGCGGAGATGCACGTACCAAAGTGAGAGTGCGGAAAGCCAGCAAATTAGGAAGCTTCAAAATGCAGGTTTCGCAGTTGTGCCGTCACCACACTGATTCCTACCAGTTGACAATGCTCCAAGTACCACTCACATCAAGCTTCTCCAACCTGATGCCCTCCAGATGTATTGGACTACAACTCCCAGAACCCTCCAGCCAGCAAAGGTTGGGGAAGGCTGACATAAGGTGCGTGCTGGTGGTGAGACAGGAACAAACCAAGAATGGTGTTGAGTTGCTGAAGTGGTGGGATATGGCGGCTGGAGGAGCTTCGGATGCACATCTGCTGCCTCTCCCGTTGAAATCAGTGTCTCAGTGAGTCCTGATCTGCTTTTTAAACCTGGTTTCTAGCTCTCATGGTTACACAGTTCAAACAAAAAGGGCTGCAAATTGTTGGTTGAGACTGGAGTTGGCATTAGCACAGGGGAAGGGAACCTCTTTCAATCCGAGGGCCAAACTTCATTTCAGAGAAGCTCTCGGGGGCTGCATTCCAGTGGTGGGTGGGGTCAAAGGAAAAGGGGGCGGAGCCAAAGGCAAAGGGGGCAGGGCCCAAAATGCTAGCATATTTTAGCTTCACTCTCTTCCTGCCAATAACCAAGCCTTAGGAGAGGCATTTCAACCTTTTAGAATGGGAGAAAAAAACTGCACAAAAACGGGAAAACCACCAAGCCGTTCGTGGTTGGGGGGAAAGGGGTGGGGCCAGGAGAAGGAGGCAAGGCCATCTGGAGAGGGCTGGATTTCGCCCCTGGCCCTGAGTTTTCCCACCCATGCATTAGGGCTCGCAGATGGAACCAGAGGGAAGTCAAGCAAAGATTGAGTGCAGGGGGCAGGGGATCAAGCAAAGATTGAGTGCAGGGGCAGGGAAGGTGCATTATGCCAGGGAAATTGGAAATTTGGGTGGCGGCACCTTGCGTGAGCAGATCCACCCAATTTGAACTCATACCCCTTCCCACTGCAACCCTAGTGCACCATCCTACACTATTCTGGAGGGTCCTCTGACCCTCAGGAGCAGTATTTCTGGAGACGGAAGAGGGGAGGAAGGGGCGGGAAAGCCTTGTTGAACAAGCAGACTTCCACTAGTGCAACTCTGGATGAAAACCAAAGGGACACAAATCCATAGGGCTGGATCCAGAGCGCACCTTCCGCAAATGGAAACATTCCTTTTGTGCACGGAAGGGGCCTAGATCCAGCAGAGGCTTCCTGCTGGAGGACAGGAGGGAGGCAATTTTTACCAGTTTCCCCATCAGCCCTCTCACCCCTGCCTGTGCCACCTCTCATGCTGCTCTCAAGCCCCCCAGCTTTCTGGATCAGATTTTGAGGGGGCTGCAGGGGAAGGAGTGATTGGTGAAAGTTGCCTTCCCGTGCAAGCAGAACTCCGCAGAGCACAAGTATGGATCCAAGCTGTACTCTGGACAACAGAACTGTAAAGGTGATCAAACCTTTCCGTTCAGAGCCCCCTGCAACCGGTGCCACTTCAGATTCATTTCCCCGAGAAGCTCTGCGAATGCCATCCTCTCGTAACGCTTGCTTTCAACATCGCACGTCACCGTCTGTAGCAGCGACTGGTTGACATAATCAACTATCCACTGTTTGAAGTTCATTTCCATCAGGTATTCCTGGAAAAATAAATACAGCCCATTTAAAAGAAAAGAAAAGCCATCTTCCATGCAGAAAACACCATTAACTGATTTACCACTTATTTACCTGGCAATCAGAAAAGCATTAATGGAAGAACTATGATCTCTGTGACTGTTTGGCCAGGGCCTGGGCTAATAGTTATAGAACGTGGGCTCAGAGTTAATGCATTTGCAAGCGCATAAAGGCACCTTAATGAGAACGTTTTCCCCTGACTTTTACATATTAACGCTAAGCTCTTTTATTATTAGCTTAGCTATTATTAGCTTTATTATTATTATTATTTAGGACTACTCTGCTGAGCCGCTGTTGCTACCAAGTGTATCCACAGCTGGTGGACGTTAGAAAAGCCTTGTATGGAGTCTGTGAAGTACGTGGGAAGAACTAATGTGTAAGCATTTGTGGACAAAAAGTGGGAGTAGCAGATGGAAGGGCTCCCGTTCAGTGGCGGAGCCTGTGCTTTGCATGCCAAAGGTCCCAGGTTCAGTCCCTGGCATCTCCATGTAGGGCTGGGGAAAAATCCTGCCTGAAACCCTGGAGAGTCACTGCCAGTCAGTGTGGCCAGCAGTGAGCTGGATGGACTAACCATCTGAATCAGTATAAGGCAGCTTCCTGTGTTCCTAAGGATGCAGTTGAGAGCTGGTGCGACTACATTTATGAAGAATTGCACCAGTGGAGGCTGGTGGCCCCAATGCAGAAGCACCTTGCATAGCTCCTTTAGAGTTCTGACTGAAACCCGGAGCGGATTCACTGCTCCACTGACATTGGGGCCACCAGCCTCCACTGAACTGCACAATCCCACGATGGCACTGTGATGCAGTTTGTACAGGCCTCCATCAGCCCTAGAGCTGCAGAGCAGAAGGGCGGCACACTCTGGCCTCTGCCATCTGCCAGGGGAGCAATAGCACCTGGGAGGTTGCGTCTTCTGCCCCCGAGGAAGATCATGGTCAGCCTGACCCTATCCATCGGCCGGACAAGGAGCAGCTGCAGGGAGCTTGCTTCCCTCCCCACTGCCACAAAGAACACTTATGAGACCTCAGTAACTGAGAACTAGTGCCTGCATTTGCGTTTTTCCTCCTCCCACCCAAACCCTTTTCCTCTTGTGCCGTGCTGTTTAGTTTGTAAGCTGCGGCCACTCTTGGGAGTCTTTTTCAGGGAAAAAATGCTTTAAATGATAATTTTAAAAAAGCACGAGCCACCCGCCGCCACTGTCTTGTGGATGATTCTCAGAAATGAAAGTAGGTAAGAGAGGTACCTGGTGCCCCAAAATAAGCCTGGAATGGAACCCCACATGGACAGTCCACACAGCTTCTGGCACATACCTACAACCGACCTCATACCTGAAAGCAGTTGACTGGCAGGCAGCTCCCTGCTACTTGCTGCCTAGGGGGACAGGTGGGATAATGCAAAAGGGGAGAAGAGGAAGATGCCACAGAGAGAACAACAGTGACCACCCCAAGTGGGACACATGTGTACATTGGCCCTTATTTGTGATGTAAGGCACCATTTCCCGCAGGCATACAGCAAAATATGCCTGGGGGAATTTGGGGTGACTGAAACAAGCCACATCAGGCAGATGTTCCTTCATCATGATTCCTTATTCAGAATCTCGCATTCTTGCCTGCCAAAGTGGTAGTGAATCAGTTTCTAAAAGTCTTGTTCTTCTGGTGTTCTGCTCACCTTGTACTTTTTAAGGAGGCCTTTCACTTGGCTTGCAGGACTCTGCAAATTAACAGCAGCCTCATTTCTTCTTTGCTGGTCAACACAGTTCATCCAGGCAGTTAATTCTGTGATGGCCTCATGAGATGGCAGCTTTGCCATCAGAAGCTGGTAAGGAAGTATGAAATTATTCTATCTGCGCTTTTTAAAAAAACAGGTTATAAACAATTGTATTCTTAAGCTGCAGAATGCCCTCTGGAAAACCTCAGACAAAACCAAACAAGTTTGTTTGAGATAGCAAGGTCTACTTACAAAAGGAAGGGTTGGAGAGAGAAGAAAGCACAGGCATACACATACACGCATTTGCGAACGTAAAGAGGGAGGGGAACTGAGGCCTACTTCTCAGAAGCAGCAGATGAGGACATAAACCTGCTTCTTGATTGTACTGTTCCAAGCTGCAGGTGGGGACTCACACGACTGAATGCTTCTCCATACAGGTAGGTAGGTAGGTAGGTAAATAAATTCCCTGTTTGGAGAAATCTAGCATTTCAGGGAGAAGGATTATAGCCCAGCCTTCTCTCTAAAGCTTATTTTCTGTGGGTGTGTATGTGTGTGTCTTTATTGTACAAGGTGGAGGACTAGCATTTACTGAACCAGAACAGTGTGAGAGTTAAATGTTTATCTGAACCACCTAAAATGTCCTGTTCAGACACAACCTCAGTGAAAAACTGAGACTGTATGGATTATAAGGCTCCTGCAATCATCCCTATGACATGCAAGGAAGTCAAAAAAGGATGTCACCATGGGTACTTCGTATGTGGAAACTCAGGGAAGATGTACGCTGGGAAAACACGGTGCCATGAAGCCAATGTTAAATTAACCGGCAAAAATGTGCCCATGTAGACAAACTTAAATACAGCTATATGAGCTATATCTTCGGGCATATCGAGGTATTAAATAAACAAACAACCCAACAGCGAACGTACATCAATTTGACTTTAGTGGATTCTCCCAAAGGATCCTGGGAACTGTAATTTGGTGAGGATGCTGAGAATTCTATTCTCAGTCCTTCACCACCACCCCTACCCGCCTTGCAGAACCAGAGTCCGCAGGTTCCCCTGTGGGAAAGGAATAACTTTGAAACCAGTTCTGTGAAATCAGTTCCTGTTGCAGATTGCATTTACTTGTTCATCGCTTTTCTGCTGTGTGGAGAAGCCCTCTTTCTGACTGTGGTGTAGACACAGCCTTTCAGATGGCCTAGCCCTGTTCTAAGGGAATGATCTCTAATGCTTGCAAATGTAGAAAGAGGCACAAACTTTACAAATGTACGAGTTGGTACAGGGGCAGGGAGGAAGAAGCATGTTTAACTTCTGGGACAAGGTTACTACTGCAAGTCAAAGCTGAAGGACAGATATTAGGCCATAGGATATGTTGTTTTCCGGGAAACGACCTCGGAGACAGAGCTCCGAGGTTGGTTCCCAGAGAACCAACCTCCCCCCACTTCCACGCTGCCTCCAAGGCAGCGAGGAACAGCCCCGTCCTCCGTGCTTGCAAGAGGAGCGTGGAGCGGCCGGAAAGGGGCGTGGCTGGGGGCGTTCTGGGCTGAGGAGGGCGGAACTGCCTGTACGATGCATCCAACGTGTCGTACAGCAGCCTCCTTCCCTGCTCTGCCCTCCTGCAGCTAGATAGCTGCAATCGGTTGACTAGCCAAAAAAGCAGGGCAGGAGAAGCGCAGAGGGAACAATCCCCTCTGTGCTTCTCCTGCCCTGCTTTGGATAGGCAGTTGCCTCTGAGTTCGGAGGTGGCCACCTATCTAGATAGGATTGCTCCCTTACCTAATATGCTGGATGGCATCCTTGACTTTTATATAAATGCTTGCAATCAGTGACACATACAGAAGGTTAAGGAGGCTGCAATAACAGTAGTATTTAATACCTCAATCTCATGGATTTTGCTTAGGTAAGATGGATAGCTAAGAAGCCTTTGAATATAGAAATGACTGAGCTGCATAATACAGCACTTCACAATGAATAACTGCAGTAGCCTACTGAGATAGTTCAGGTCTGGTGGTTTGGCCCTTGATCAGCTTTTTACCTGGTGAAACTTCTCTTGGATGCTCGGCAACTGAGTGATCAGGTCGGCCCATTTCTGCTCATACTCCGTCAAACACGACCGCAGCATCGCGCCATCAGATGCTTTAATAAGCAAGAGCTGATTGCCAGTGCTTATGACGGATGATTTTAAAGAAGATTTGTCATCAACTTCTTTATAGAATCCCTAAAGAGTAGAAGGGAAAGGCACAACTTTAAAGGAAAAAATTATTATGGATTGTTAAAAAAAAATAGAGCTGTTGCTGGAGGGCAGTGGGTTGGCTACATTGCATCATAACATACGGTTAATGGAGATAAATTATTCCCCCTTTGTCTTGCAGAACGCTAGAATAAACTAAGCACCACTGTGGTGTGGTGGACAGAGTGCTGGAATTGGACTGGGGAGATCCAGGTTCAAATTCTACTTAGCTATGAAGGTGACTTTCAGCCAGTCCTGTCGTGCAGGTAAAATGGGAAAACCTATTTAAGCTACCATGAACTCTTTGCAAGAACAGCAGGATGCACATTTGATTGATACACAGTGTAGCAGAAGTATGAGCGGAGGAATGATGGACAAGCTGGGGAGTGTGATGGAATGGTGGGTGGAGGTAGAGTGTCAGGTGAGAAAGTTGTCAGAAGCGGGAGTAAAAGATCAGAGTGAGAGGGAGAATGAGGAGCGCAGGAAGGCTAAAGTAAAAAGTTGGTGGTTAGGATAGCTGTTAAAGAGGGGAGTCAGTTAGGTCAGGATATTAGAACTAGAAACTGCTTAGAGATATTTTTAAACATGGACAGCGGTATAAACATCTATTCAATAAACAAACTATTATTTCTTATTTGGATCAAATTATTTGTATCAAATGACTATTTGTTCTGGCTCTTATTTTCCAACAATAAATATACTTACACATTTAAATTCATGAATGTGTTCTGGTCTAGGTGGAGTCTCGGAATAACGTATCTCACCCCTCACACTGGCTTTGAATCACAGAGCCCAATATATACATATACAGAGCTAAGTATCACAGAGCCTGGTATGAAACTACAATACACACACACTACAATAGTAATCTGAGGCTATTCCAAGTGCCTCCTACAAGGAAGGTTGGGAAGAAGGCAATGAGGGAGAGGGACGTCTTGGTGGTGTCCCCCCCACCCCGATTACAGAATGCTCTCCCCAGTGAGGTCCACCTGGTGCCAACATTGTCATCCTTTTGGTGCCAGGTTAAGTCTTTTCCCAACTCCCAGGAATTTCATGGCATATGAAAAGTTTTTAACTGGTCCTGGGATTTTTATTGTTGAGTGTTTTAAATAGTTTTGTAAATTGTTTTTATAGTAAGTTTTATACTGTATTTTAAAGGTTTTAATCTTTTGTAAACCACCCAGAGAGCTTTGGCTATTTGGTGGTATAAAATGTAAACAACAACAACAACAACAGAGACAGTGTGGTGTAGTGGCGAGAGTGCTGGACTGGGAGTCATGAGATCCGGGTTCTAGTCCCCACTCGGACATGGAAGCTCACTGGGTGACTTTGAGCCAGTCACAGACTCTCAGCCCGACCCACCTCACAGGGTTGTTGTTGTGAGGATAAAATGGAGGAGGAGGATTATGTAAGCCACCTCAAGTTCCTTAAGGAGGAAAAAGGGGGGTATACATGTAATAAATAGATAAATAATAATAATAATATAATAAAAGGGAGACTCCTACTGCTCTCTGTAAATCAGTAGGTGGAGGCAGCAGGTTATATTTGAGGACTCTGAAATCTGGACTCAGTGAACAGGCTAAGTGACTTACCCAATAACCTCTAGGGACCAGGGCCTTGTTGGAGATCCTTAGAACATCACACAAAACATTCAGGATGACCCAACGTGATTGAATGGTAGTAGGAAAAGGAAGATACTGTGTTTTTGAAAATGGTGTTTAAAAATAAGCATTTCAGGAATCCCCAGCCCTTTTTTGGGCAGTGGGCACATTTGGAATTTTGAGAGAGTGTCATGGGTGTTCTCGCAAAATGGCTGCCACAGGGGGACTTGACCATTCATACAATGGCTGCCATGGTGGGCAAGGCTAGTCGCAAAACACTCAAAACTTGTGAGACTAAAGAAACATATCTTCTCCAAGAACCTAAGTACAAGACAGAGGCAGGATCTAAGCTCCAAAACACAAAATCACTCTTTTCAACACAAATAAAGATGGTGCTGGAGGGGCAGCCCTTTGCTGCGCAGCATCCCAGGGTTCTTAAAATTAAATCTTTAGAAATAAAATAAAAATCAGGAGGGGCAGGGAGCCTAATGGGACCAAGAAAGGTGTTCACAGACACACTGATGCCCACAGGCACCACATTGGAGACACCAGCATTAGACTGAGAACATGTCTATTAACAGCTATTCATCATGGTAGCCTAAAAGGGAACCCATGTTCAGAGGCAGTGTACCACACAGTACTAGATGTTAGGAATAAGCAACAGGTGAAGTCTATCTCTCCTAATGCCAGGCTTGTGAGCTCTCCTGGGGTTACCTGGTTAGCCACTACTGGAGAAAACGTACTGGACTACATGGAACTTTGGTCAGTTCTACAAGTCAGTTGTTGTGTTTTTGTAAATTAGTATCTGCCACAAAAACACAGTTTGACTTACAAGTAAACTCTGTATATTGTTCCTGACAGTGTTCAGGTCCTGGGACGCATTAAGAGACTGCTCCTTCCAGTAATTGACACTCTGCCGAGCAGACTCCAGCCAGTTATCCAGCTCCTTTGAATCTCTGCTACAGCTGCAGAACCAAATGAAAGCCAGAACTAGAATCAGTTAAAGGCACCATAGACTCCTTGATCCCTCCTTTCTGCCTGAGAGCAGGCTCTCGAGGCCGCTTACAACCAGGGAAAGGTAATGCACATTAAACATAGTAGGACGTTGGGTTTTTTTAAAGGTAGCAGTGACCGATGTAGATGCTAGGGCAGAGGTGGGAAACCTGTAGGCCTCCCGACGTTGCTGGATTACAACAATGGAGGCTGGTGGCTCCGATGTCAGTGGGATGGTGAATCTGCTCCGGGTTTCAGTCCGAACCAGTCCGAACTCTAAAGGAGCTATCTAAGGTGCAAAAGCTGTTCTGAACCTTTAGAGTTCTGACTGAAACCTGGAGTGGATTCACCACACCACTGATATCGGAGCCACCAGCCTCCAGTTGATTACAACTTCCATCATCCCTTACCATTGACCATGCTGGCTGTGGCTGATGGGAGAGACACTCCAACAACACCTGGAGGGTCACAAGTTCCCCATTCCTGCACAAGGGCAATGATAATGTGAAATGTCCTTCCACCAGTCATTCCATCAGGGGTAGGCAATCCAATGCTCTCCAGGTGTTTTGGGCTACAGCTCCCCTAAACCCTAGCTATTGTGGCCAATGGTAAGGGATTATGGGAGTTGTAGCCCAAAACATCTGGAGGGCACCAGCTTGCCATCTGGTATTGGATGCTGCAGCCTGCTGCTCCAACTGCTGCTCTATAAAAGCTTTTAAAAACTAGCAGCCATGGTGGAAATATTCCCCTTCCAAATACATTGCTTAGTAACCATGACCAAATAGCACCAGATGTTTTTGTCCCTAGTGGGTGGGGTGTCTCTTCAGTCTTTACCTGGGCAGCTGGACAATCTTCCATGTGACCGTTGTGACTGATGAAGGATTTGGGGGACAATGTTATAAAACGCCACACCCTAGTCCTTGGATGTTACTTCGGTTCAGAACCAACCCTAAAGCGCCAGACCAGCTTTCCCCAACCTGGAACCATAGAATCATAGAACAGTAGGGTTGGAAAGGGCCTACAAGGCCATCCTTGTAAGGTCATCCATCCAACACACCCTTCAGATGTGTTGGACAACTTGGACTACAACTCCCATCATGGCCATGCCACCTGGGGATGACGGGAGTTGTATTCTAACACAGCTGGTGGATACCAGGTTGGGGACGGCTGCCACAGACTGAAGAAAGTAGCAAGTAGCACACCTACCTGGACAAGAGTTTGAGCAAGGACACAAGTCTCTGTAGCTCATGGCCAACCTTTTGGGAAAGAGTGGCCCACTGCTCTTCTAGCTTCCCAACCTGGCTCTGTAATTCAGGACAGTTCACGACCTCCATCAAATTCTTCCCTTCTTCCACTATCTGATGATACCTGACCTCTTCTTCTTCAATGTTCCGTTTGATTTGCTAAGGAAGGGCACAGAAATTAGGTGATGTAAAATGAGAGGTAGAGCTATAAACCATTCGTTGATCTGCAGGACATGGACTCATGGGGTCAAGTTACAGGAAGCCAGATTCTGGCTGAACATCAGGAAAAACTTCCTAACTGTTACAGCAATATGACAATGGAACCAATTACCCAGGGAGGTGGTGGGCTCTCCCACACCGGAGGCATTCAAGACGAGGCTGGACAGCCATCTGCTTTGACTTGGATTCCTGCATTGAGCAGGTGGTTGGACTCGATGGTCTTATAGGCCCTTTCCAACCCTACTATTCTATGTTTCCCTTTAGTCTCACATTTGTCATTTATTTTAGTAAGAAATAGGAAGCGCCTGACTTCTGCTTACACGCTTGGGCTTTACACCAATCCGCCTTGGCTGGAAATATCTCACGAACTGCATTCAATAGGCCTTCCTGGTTATGCCTCAATGTCCGTACTTCTAATTAAGTTTCAGGCACTTCTGGAAGTGGATCTGGCCATCTAGCTCCATGATGAGCAGGCTCATCCCCAGTCCCTCTCCTAGCCTGCTGGAAAATGAGGGCAGCCTCATGGGTTGGCAATGCTGCTCGTAGAAACCACTCAACATCTTGCTGAGTGGGATCACAGAGGCTAAACATTCCAATTCCTCATGGAACTTTTGGGGATTTGTTCGAGGTGAAGGCAGCAGATTCTTTAGTCCATTTAAATCTGTTGCACTCCAGGGAACATGAGCTCTCTGAGGTCCCACTCCAATGGGGCCTGGAAACATGCGGAGTGGAAACAGCGAGGCAGTTGCCCTTTCAGGTGCAGGTGGCGGAGGGGGGAACCACTTAGGCTCCAGGAGGACTGTTGTCATCTGCCCACGCCCTGCCTGGGGATCTTGTCAAAACAAAACAGCTTTTGTTTTCCCCTTGTCTTCAGTCAGTCCAGTTACAACCCATCCTCTTCTTCTGGTGCTCTCACAGAGACGTTTCTTTAATTGTGATAGGGACAGATTCTCAAGTTCGTTTGCTGCCCACACAGCAACAGGAGATAGGTCAGGGAAAGAAAATGAGGATGACAGCTTTCTTCTGGGGTGATAAGGTGACCGATCAGGTGGGGAAAGTGTGGCAGAGCTGAGAGAGGGAGTAGCGGGAGTAGTGGGAGTTGCAGGTGGGCTTGTAGGAGCTGCTCTCGGCGGAGCCTGTCCTACTGCGGGTAATGGAGGGGGAAGAAGTGGGGGTGAACAGACAGAAGGAGACCACAAATCAAGAAGATCTTCTTCAGTCTCTGGGGAGCAGTCAGGCAAAGATGGATACAAGGGCACATAAGGGGGAGCAGAGCTTGTCTGAGGCGGCATATCTGGACACTTTGCTTCACTCTCAGTTTTTGAAGTACAGACATGTCTTTTAACGGTTGTTCTATTTTTTTCACCTTTGCAGCCTGACTGGCCGATGGGCCTTCCAATTTTTGTCTATCGGCCACATCTCTCCACAAATACCAGTAATCCATTTGCCTAGGCTTAGAGTCCTCTAAAAATCCTTTAAGATAATTCAACTTAGCCAAATCGAAAGAACCTATTTCAGGCCATCGCAATGTAGGGTTTTCATAAGTAAATCCATTCCAAACATGACAAAGGAAAACCATGTGCTTTACAGTTAATCTGGCCGGCATTTTCCCCCATTGACTATATATTTTAACCATTTGTGCCAGCGGCAAACCGAGTGGCCATCTCTTTGATTGCGAGGTCCCCATGGCAGAGTTCCAGTTCCAGCCTAGTTCTCCACAGCTGTCAACTCAACTGAGCTATCAGACTAGGATTGTCAAAGAGAAGCACACCCACCTGGCTTTCACACAGTCAAACACACCACCGCACTCCACTGGTTTAGGAGCCTGTTCTCGGATGAACTGCTGCCTAGGTCAGTCTCTTTCAACCCGGGCAACAGCCCACATACCGCAGGTCACAACCTTGTGGGGCTCGCCACAGCAGTGTTTCGTCTTCCGGGCACAAACACTCACACACACGCTTGAAAGCCAAAAACCAGACAACAGATATAGTCAACCCTGAAATCCAAACGTGTATAACTCAACCATTTCCCAAAGAATATATTTTAAAAAGGGAAATGACTCTTACCGCCCTGCTGTGCACGGGGTGCCGAAGCGCCAGGAGATTTTACAAGTAGGATCTCTTACCTCTTACATGCATGCTGACTGGCATTCAGAAACCCTGCTCACAGGCAGGCCACCCAGGAGCGTCAGCCATCCCACTTCTCACACCAAATTGTCAGGTTCTCCACTCAATAACGAATGAGGCTGGAGGTCGAGGCTGAGTTAAACACTCCTTTATTCGTGCACGACGCTGAATGCCAACAGGTGGGAACAACAACCTTCTTCTAACAAGCATACACTTATATACCTTAGGTTCAACTGTAGCTTTTTGGCCACATTAGCATATCGCATTACTCAAGATTTTCCTTATCATATGACATCTTCTAAATTAGTACAGACTTTGCAACGTCTACAAAAAAACCTGTTGGGTACCAAGCAGACATTTCTTAGCTGCAAGAACAGCAACTTTATCAGGGACGGGAAAACAGGAAACATCTGGCACATTGCTCAGCTGCTCTATATACTTCAGCTATGCAGATTTTACTTAAGCTAAAATAGCTTCTTAGGTGGGAAAGAATTCTCAGGATCTATATGAGAAAGAATTCTTCAAAACCTGGAACTTTTGACCTCTGATTTATGAATGCAGTAAACCAGGCCAAAACGCCTTTATAGGATAATCACATCCTATTAATATGTGGGAAAATTCCCTTCAGGGTGAATCAAATTCTATTTATCATCCAATGATTATTAAACCATGTTTAGTGACCAAAGTGCTTCTAATTGTGACAAAACAATTGTCCCTTGTTGGCTACAGTGCTAAAGGGAGGGGATTTGATCTCTCCCATTTTCTTCTCCTGCTGCTCACCCTGTTTGGACCCCTTTGGCTTGCTCAGGATGAAACAGGAAATGTTCCCTGGCTGGTTCCCCACCTCCATGCTGCTCAGGGCTTTTTCTTTCCTTGGATCCATCTCCCTCCATTCTAGATGCCCATCATTCTTGAAAAGGCTTCTGCACATTGCCCATGCTCTCCATGGTTGAATTCCCTTTCGCTCGACTTTCCTGTGGGACATCTGGAACTTGAACCTCCCTGAACATACTGGTTGTGTTCACTGTAATTGAGTATGTCCATAACACATTAGCTAGTGAACCTTTGGGTTTCCCCATGGATACCCCAACCTCCCCACCCCATGAGGCCTACTTTTTTTCTCATCTACCTTCAAATCCCAATGAGCATCTACATCAGAACATTCCTTACTTTACAGCAATTTGGATCACTCTGATTTCAAGGACTGGAAGCACCGTTTAACTAGTTATTGTTACAGTGTGTGTTCAGTTATGACATTAGGCACAATGCGCGTTACAGATCCTAGGGACAGGTAAATACCTGGAGGAGCTGAGTTCTTTCCATTAACCGTTCTTCTGTCTCTTCCACCAAACTCACAGAAGGCACAGTGGATGAGAGTGCCTCAAGTTTTTGGTAGAAAGGCATGTAGCGCTCATCAAATTCTATCCAGTCCTAAGAGAGGAAGCAGAGCACATGCAAATTTAAGAGTGTGCGACACAATGGAATTTACAGGGTAAATCAGTATATAGGAAGAGATTGATTGCTCCATCATGAATATTCCCCTGAATGTGAACAAGGTGGCAAGTCCACTATAAGGCCATATGAAGAGCCCTGCTGCATCAGTTCAATGGTCTACTTAGTCCAGCATCCTGTGTCCAGCAGGGTCCAGCCAGATGCTTCTGGGAAGCCTGTTCGCCCCCACCTCCAATGAACAGTATTCAGAGACACACTGAACCTGGTGTCAGGGCCCAGCTTCAGTACTGCAGTGGACCTTGTAGGTTATAGCCAGGATTTGATTAGAAGTAGCCTAGAAGGGCTTGGGCCTATTCAGTTTCAGGAATGTCAGAGTCTGTGCGAGCCTATCTCTGTCAGTGTTCTCAGAGCAGAGCCAGGGGGAGTCACCCAACTCCCTGTCCACCTGCTGGTCTGGCCTTGGCAGGCAGAGAGGCTAGAAGCTGTCCGTGAAAACCTGAAAGAGGAGGGGTGGGGTTTGCAGAAGGGTCACCCGGGTTGAACCATCACTGCTGGAGGCCTAAGCAGTGATGCCCTGTTTTAGAGAGGGGCCTTGCTGAAAGGCTAAAAGCCCTTGTCTGTCAAGGGATCTGGAGGGGGTGTCCTACAATCACACCTTCCATTTTCAGCTGATGCAAAGGCCAAGAGCCTTTGCTAGGAACATCTCGCCTTCATTGCCCGAAGCTTTCTCTGTTTGGATCCGTCATCGTCTGAGCTTTTGGAGGCACTCTGCACATGGACTGGAACTTTGGATTGTTAACTTTGGATTGGATTGCCATGAAAAGTACTGTGAGGCTTTTCATAGACTTAAACTCTTGTTGCTGTGGATTGTGTGTTTGTATTTGTAGTCAGCTCAGCGTACAGCAGGCTGGGTTTGATCTATGACTTTTGGACTTCCCTCTGCCAGAACTCATGCAGTGCAGAGTTGCCAATGTGAAAGCAGTGGCCTAGAACTCCTTGCGTGCGTGGGTAAGCCCTTCCCTTGATCCTGATGGACCTTGACCATGTATCAACAAAAGATTAAGAGTTGGAGTCTCTATGGGTGTGGGTTGTTAAGCCTTTCAAGAAGTTATCCCCTGATTGCCTGATGGGTTCATTCCAGGAATCATCCCCTTTCCATGTCTGGGGTTGGAGCCCCGTGAAAGGATTGTCTGGGTTATGTACTCAGGAACACAGAGTCCCTTCCCTTGTGTTCAGAACTGTGGAGATGGCAACGGAGAAACCATGCTGAGGATCTCAGTCACGGTAGTAGTGCTTAGCTTTGGACTGTTCTGGAATTACATAGAGCCTATAGCTACTGACCATCAGCTATATGATTTCTGAAGAGTGTAACCATTAAACTTTTGCCATGGGATTCCCAGCAATAAAGAAATCTCACTGATTTGGGTGCCCAGTGTCAGATTGCCTGAGCATGTACACTGGGGGGATCAGGAAACCTGATACCTGGACAGAAAACTTCAGGGAAAGGCCTTAGCCTTAGCTCAGTAGAACACACGTTTTGAATGCAAAAGGACCCAGTTTCAATCCCTGGCGACTCCCGGTAGAGCTGAGAAAGACCCCTGTCTCAAACCTTGGAGAACCATTGCTGGCCAGTATAGACCACACTGAGCTAGATGTAGCAATGGTCTGACTCAGTATAAGGCAGTTTCCTGTGTTCCTTTAGGTATCATGGCTAATAGGCATTGATAGACTCACCCTCAGTGAATCCATCTGATTCCATCACTACATCGCATGGTAGCAAATGCCAGAAATTAATTATGTGTAGCGTGAAGAAGTATTTTCATTTTGTCTGTCTCAAATCTCTCTTTGGGAGGATTCTGAGTTCTAATATTATGGGAGAGAGAAAATTCTATCTACTTTCTTCACACCATGCATAATTTTATAAACATCTGTAATGTTCCCCACACCAGGTTGACTTTTCCCCCCCCAAACTATAAAGCCCCAAACATTTAAACCTTTCTTCCTATGGAAGATGCTCCAACCCCTTGATCATTTGGGTTGCCCCTTTCTGCACATTTTCCAGCTGTACAATATCCTTTTTGTGGATATCCCGTCTTTCAAAATGTTTGCCCAAATGACCCATTCATAGGACTAAGAATCATTGTTCTCATCTGGATGTAATGGTAAACCAGCCTTCCCCAACCTGGCCGATGCTGGTTGCGGATGATGGGATTTCTAGTCCAGTGTGGCTGTGAGGAGGAGTTTGGAAGCTTTTCCTTCCCTTTCAGATCACCCACAGCTTGCTATGTTGTCTGAACTCAGACAAACTGCGGTTAGTCTTAACTTTTTTTTTTTTTAAACAAGCCAACTTCAAATAATAGTTTATGAAGCTGGCTTGTTTTAACTAACCATAGTTAGTTAGATGCTAAAATGTGGTTCATCTAAAATGTAAGAGGAACCTTTTAATCTCTTCCTCTCAGCCATGAACTCCTTGTTGGACAAAGTCCTTGCTGCAATATTTGTTACTTGCATTTGCTAGAAAAAAATCCCATGGAAGGTGATTGCTGCAGACATATTCCTACATTCTACACTGTTTAATTTTATTTCCTTACCTGTAACAGTCTTTCTAAGCAGGCTCCATGCTGGACAGCTCGCTCTTCCAATGATTTGATCTTTTCTACCAGCTCATTCCAGAACTTCTCTTTCTTTTGTAATATAGAAGGTGCCACTTTTTGGGAAGACATTTGCACAAGCAGCATGTGAGTATTAAGATTACGGAAAAAGCTCTGGATCCAAAAAGAAAAATAGCATGAAGTATAGGTAATTAAATTCACATTAAAAAAAAAATTCTTACAGATGCATTGCTTCTGCTAACATGTGCCTGTTGTGGGCTTTTCATTCAGAAGTAAGCATGTTCACTTTATTTATTTTCAGCTTTTGCCAAAAGCAAAATATATATATATATATATTTAATGGCAAAATTTTCATCTGATGGTGGAAATGTATATGAAGTAGCTGTGGAGGTTGTTAGTTACTTATGTATGCCAACATTCATCCTTGACCCATTACTTTCAGGCTTGTTAAGCATGGAAGTCTTTGCCTGTTTCCTTAGTGCAGGTGTGTTGGTTGCTGGGCATGCAGTTACGTCTGAGATGAGTGTGGGGATTGATGCAAGAGCTGATGATGTCACAAACACATTGCTGAGAAGGAGAGGAAGGAAATGCTATTCCCTTTTCCAGTCCCTAAGGGAGGGATGAGCAACTCGTGGCCCTCCAGATGTTTTGGTCTACAACTCCCGCCATCCCTCGCCATTGGTATGCTGGCTAGGGCTGATGGGAGTTGTAGGCCAAAACATCTGGAGGGCCACGAGTTGCCGACCGCTGCCCTAAGGAGAAGGGGCTTTGTCTTAGGGGTGTTTGCATGTTCCCTTGTACAATCTTTTGTCCTCCTTCTCGGCCCTCAGACATTTCTTGCCCATGAAGAAGGCCGAATTCGCATATGTGTACAACTAAAGTTTGTACTTCCTTGGTCCAGAATGTGAGCCATGACAACTCATAATGCTCAACTTAAATATGAGGTGTGCATTACAACTCCTGAATTCTTCTCCAGCTCAGATCTTAACATCAGCCAGAGAAGAATTCAGCCCTTTCCACTTTCCCTACCGCCCACCTGTGAGCCTCCAAAGCTCTCCCTAGACAGATTCTCCAGGGCTACTGGAACCCAAGTCATGCTTTGATCCAGGCACTACGGGGGGAAGAGGAGAGACCTCCCACTGCTGCTGGAGCACCATCCCTATAAGCAGGCGAGAGGGAGGATGCTTGGAGGCTCATGGGGAGGCTTCCATCCCCATTGGCAGGGGGATGACATCTGGATGACTGGGGGAGGTTCTGGGGGAAGGATGTGACTCCGTTGTGCTTACGATGGTTTCACTGGAGGCACAGTCTAATTTAACTTGCAGTTGGGTTTGGAACCAAGTTATTTCCCAATTTTTCAAGGAAACTAGTAATCAAAAGTGGGCGGGTGGTCTGCCCATTATTAATAAAAACATTGTCCATCCATCCATCTGCCTCCCATCTGCTGAGCATGCAGAGCAAACATAGCAGTAAATCACTGCTTAGCAATCACAGCCCCCTTTGAAACCCAAATTTAATTATTTGACAATTGGAGCAAGCCATTTTTCTCTTCCATGCCTTATACAAGGGGCATTTCCCTATGTAACATTCTACCTCTTACATTCTGTCCACATGAAGGCATTTTCTACTTTGAAGAGACAAAATTACAGCCATTTTCATCTGATGCAAACTGAAGTGACTAACTGCTTCTCTTCACTTAACATTCAAAACAGTTATGCAGGAATCATTTCATGTTTATGCAGTCTTTCTTCTGGGCAGTTTGTAAACATTAATCTTCATTAGTGGGGCTGCATTTTATTTCTGGCAAAGTAATTATGGCACTGGGTGGATTTTATGATTATCCATAACAGCAACAACCCCACTCCCACCCCTCTCTCTGCAAAATACCTTTGCTCATTTGTGATGAAATTATGTTAAAAGCTCTTGAGTGTGTGTGTATGTGTGTTTGTGTGTGGATTGAAACAAATGAAATACTAATTACTCCTTTGTTTTATTGCTGCACAGCAAGGGCTTCATATACATTTATTTGTTTTGTTTTGTTCCATTTATAGCCTGCTTTTCTTCCGAGGAACACAGAGTGGCGTACATAAGGGTTCCCAGGCAATCTCCCATCGAGGTGCTGACCAGATGCATGCCTGTTGACGTTTGGTTGGGTTGCTATGTCAGGCCATGGCCTGGGATGCAGGTGTAGTGCTTCCAGAAAAAGAACTTATTTTGTTGTTTAAATGTAAGCTGCCATTTTACATCCATATGAATGCTGCATCAGGTGATACTATGACAGCTCATGTAGCAAGTGGCTAAGAGAAGCTACGTATCAGAAAGCCCCTGGTTTGAATCTCATCTCTGCCATGAACTCACTAGGTGGTCTTAACCAAGACACTCTCTCTCTGCCTCAGTTCCTGCATCTGCAATATGGGGAAATAATAATAATACTGACTTGTCTTACAGGGTTGTTGTAAGTCCGGGGGCCACATCCAGATCTCCAGGGTTTCAGTCCAGCCCTCTGGGGTTCCCCAGAAGGCCTCACCGCCTTTCTGTCAACCACTGATCTTTTGTGCAGTTTTTCCCCATTCTAAAAGGCTGAAATGCCGCTCATATGACTTAGTTCCTGACAGTAAAAGCTTTAAGCTAAAATATGGTGGTATTTTTTAGCCAAACCCCCTTTGCCTTCTGCTCTGCACTCCACTGGAATGCCCCCCCCCCCCCCCCGGGCTTCTCTGAAATGGGATTTGGCCCTCGGGCTGAAAGTGGGCCTGCAGCCCTGTTGTAAAAATTACAATTTCCTAATGCATGGGAAACTGGCATGGTGTAGTGGGTAGAGTGTCAGACTAGGACTGCGGAGTCCTGAGTTCAAATCCCCAATCAGCTATGAAGCTCACCAGGTGATCTCAGGACAGTCACAACTCTCAGCCTAACCTACCTCAGAGGGGTGCCGTGAGAACAAAATGGAGGGTGGGACAGGATTATGTATTCCATCTTCATTTCCATGGAGGAAAGGCAGGATATAAAGGTAAGAAGTAAATAAATAAAACAAGTGCTTGTGACTCATGAATTGTACTCATTTCCTGTTTCCTGCAGATTTGTTATTCTTCGTAAGTTGTAACAGAAATCCATCAGTGCCTTCTTGAGGGGTAAAAAAACCATCAGAGCTCTAAACATGATTTGAGCAAACAGCTGGTACCTTATGATTTTGTAGATGAAACTGTAAATTAGGTCGACTGGTAGGTTTCAGCTTCGATACTTGAGCAATTTTCCCTTGCCCAAGATCCGCGAGCTCTGCTAGTCCTCGTAACAAAGCCTCATATTCTTGTTCAGTAATAAATGGAGAAGAGAGCTCTCTCTGCTTCACTCTTAGGGTCTCCCAAAGGTCATCCAGCACATCCTAGAAATGAAACAAATTCTAATTAATGCGTTTCACTTGTCACTACTGACATGAGATGACTAGTAATCAGAGTTTAGCCGCTTTCCCCAACCTGTTGCCCTCCAGATGTGATGGACTACAACCCCTAGCATGCTGGCTAGGGATGCTAGGAGTTGTAGTCCAAAACATCTGAAGGGCAACAGGCTGGGGAAGGCTGGCGTAGCCCAATATATTTAATGATCCATTATCAGGGGTCTACCATTTTTGGCTGGCTTTGCTGGTCAAACCAAAAATGTGAGCTGCCAACGCCAGCCCTGTCCTCTCCAGACAAGCTCTTCAACTTTTCCTGAGAGAAGGGCCAGTAGGGAGCATGCTGGGTTAGGTGCCGCTGCTTGAAGATACTCCAAGTATTTCCATTTGCTGCCACTTATCTTATGAATATTCAATCTTGATTCATTCCACTTTTAATAAAGTAGTAGTATATAATTCTATTGCTTGGGAAACATGATTAAAACCTCTGCAGGCTGATGTTTCTGGAATGCACCAAGAAGACCAAAGTCCAGGAAAAACATCCTTACGACCCTATAAATACGCACACCCTATAAACACACACTTGTATGTGTGAGCGTATATTATACCGTCAATAGTAATGGCATGAACTGATCCTAGCAACAGCAACAACAAAAAGACATTGCTGGACAAAGCCAATTCTTTATCAACACTGAGTTTAGTAAAGCCAAGTTATCAAATCTGACAGCGATTTGGTAAAGTCAAACCTTCTATGAGAAAACACAGATCCCTCATTCCTGCAAGGGTTACCTGCACGTGTACACAGTCTTCCGTGCATGTATCCCAACTTCTGCGCACATAGCTGACTGTGGATGCAGATCAGGTTCACAGCATATATATATCCCCGTTCCGACTGCAACGCAATTCATCTGGGCTGATGTGGATCCACAGCCACAGCTGTTGTATCACAGCCAAACTGTTAGATAGCTTTACTGCTTGATTTGCATTTTTTAATCAATTCTAGGAAAATTCTCAACATTTTATGTTTTAGGAAATTTATTTTTCAAATAATTCTATTTGTCCAAACTCTTTGTCTTTTCTGCCCCTGCCTTTCCCCTTGATTAATTCTATGGAAAACTCTAAACGCTGGGATCAGTTGTATTTAATGTCATCCAATTCCACGTAGATTGATGGCATTATGTGCATACTAATTGTTCAAGATCTTTACCTCTAGTTTATACACTTCATGGATTAGGGCAACAGGCAAATGAAATCTTTCTCCACGATCTCTTAGTTTAGCTGTCCTCGTCTCAAAGTTTTGCAGTTCCAACTCATAGCTGTCCATTTCCTGAATGAAATATGAAATTATTTAGATTTGGGCTACTCTTATTAGTAGGAGCAACTGGGGCAACTGAAGGACTCAACACTGTCTGAAAATCTTTTGAATGATATCAGTGTCAAGTAGGGGTGGGGTGGGATTCTAAACCTATAAGTAAGCAAAACCTGTTGAACAAACAGAGAAACAGATACAATAAATTATATGCCCCAAATCAAATTGGCATCACTGGAGTTGGGTTTTGTCTATAAAAAGGTTCATTAGTAATTTACAAGTGATATTTGAAACAAAATATTGCAGCATGGAGTGCTTCTGTTCAGTGTTCCAGCCAGCCATGCCCTCTTCCATTCCTCCTTCCCCAGAGTTTTCGATTTCCACCCCGCCACCAACAGGCATAGCATTCTGTGATCAAAGGAGAAGCTTAGTCCTCATTGGGCTGTTTTGGGGGTTTATTGCCCCCTTAGGTTTTCATAAAGATTTTTTTTCATACTTCTGCAAACATTGGGGTTCCCCCAAGCATGCTGATACCTTCCTCTTGTTTCTCAGTAGTCCTGTTTTGGCTACAATCCCATTGGCACTCACCACTTGAGTTCACTATTAGCAGGAATGATTATGTTGTTTAGAAAAGCAGCTCCTATAGTACCTTTTGCAAGGAAAGGACCAAGGAGGAACAGATTTTATCACAAGTGCACTCTTTATATCTTTGCCAGTCTAGAGACATTAAGGGCCAGACTAGAATTTACAGTAAAGATGAAGCTGCCGCTGAAAAAACAGCAGCCCTGAGTTTGGATCCCCCATTTCCCTCTATAACACGGAGTACAACTTGCCTGTTTCCTGATATCACATTTCCTGCCACTCAGGAAGGAGCGGCAGGGAAGTGATGTGGAAGGGGTGGCGGGGAAATGCAGAAAATAATAATGTCAGGTAGAATTTTATTGTTTTAAACTGTTTTATTGTATGCTGTACATCGCCCAGAGTGGCTGGGTGACCAGCCAGATGGGCGATTAATAAATTTAATAATAATAATAATACTAATAATAGGATTCAGGTAAGTTCTATTAAACATTATGAAGGGGAGGAGGGAGTAATGTTTGTAGCTGCCGTTTTTGGCGGTAGCCACACATTGATCGTAACATCTCATTTGGCCCCAGGATCTCTGAACTACAGATGCATATTTCTTCTGCCTGCGATCGATAATTTGCAATATGGGGTCCTGCTTTCTTAATGTACTTAAAAATGGGAGAAGCTGAATAAGTAGTTACACCCCTGTCCTAGGTCCACCCCTCATCTGACACAACAGGCTCCACCACTGCAACACTGGATGATAAGAAGAGCTCTTGCTGGCTCAGGTCAGCTTGGTATCCTGTTCTTCACAGTGTCCAACCAGGTGCTTCTGGGAAGCCCACAAGCAAGGGGAAGATGGTGGCAGCGCCACTCTCATTATATGCCGCCCCCTGCCCCCCAGCCCCTGGTCTGAACACAGAGCCTCGTAGGAGTGTGGTTCTCATAGTGCCATTAAGCTCTCAGGAAAAAACGAAACTGTTGCTCCAATTTTGGAAAAACAAAACCATAAAAAGGGACAAATTAGGTAAAATCGCCCAGTGCTGGGCAACTGATTGGGCCTTATCTTCCTATCTCAGTTAATTACCTGGAGCTGCTTGGTAATACTGTGCCCGCTCGTTGCACTGAAGGACTGTTGCAGCGCGGATTTTTTCTCAATCAACGCATCATACAATAGCCTGATTTCATTCTGTGACAGGGACAAGCAAAAAGCCGAAGTGAACCCAAAGGTACATTATATGGAATGAAGGGATAATTAAACTGCAATTCAACCAGACTGTTTAATCAGTATCATTCTTTATGTACATACATATGCATGTTCGTGCGTGTGTGTGTGTATGAATTACTTGCTCTTGCAAAAAAAAAAAAAGTGCCCAGCTTTGTAATCATAATTTGTTTCAAGCATGTGCCCATCGTGGAGATCAAGGATGAAATCAAATCTGCAGGAGATATAATTTAGCTCTGGGGTAACAAAACAATGTTCTCAAACATGGGGCTGGTTTAGACAAATTTCTCTGTGGGTAGGCAATGTGTGTCCATGTGGAAGTATTCGGAGGAAATGAAAGTGCACTGTCTTATCCTAGCCATTAGACACATCTATCCTGCCTCCAGGCCTGCTGCATATCCATGCAAGAGAGTAACGTTTATAAAAGGCAAGAGGAGGCAACTTGGTGCCCTCCAAATGTTTTGTATTACAACTCCTATAAGCCCCCAGCCAGCATGGCCAACGGTTGGGTATTATGGGAGTTGTAATCAAAACAATCTGGAAGGCACCAATTGCCTAGCCCTGATATAAGGCCCCTGTCCATAAAGTACAATGTTTGTATACCTACGTTACAAGAGTGATTCCCAGACTGGGATATAACATCATAATTACTCTGATTTTCCTAACAGCCCCCAAATGCATAAAATGGGTTGATGTGACATCATTCATGTGAGAAATGCAAGAAGATGAAGCATATCTCTCTTCTGAGAAGTGGATTAAATAGACAGTAGATCATGAAATGTGGTACCTGATAATTACTATAATGGTCCAACTGAGCTTTCATAGACTTGCTCCTAGAATCTGCAGCTGCTTGTGTCAACTGGAGCCATGCCTGCAAGTTGCTAAAACACTGGGAGAATCTTTCAGGGTTACCACCAGCAGAGGCGATGGACTTCAAAAGATCATCCTTTTTGTCACCAATATCTGCATGAAGCTTTTGTAGCTCTGCAGAGAGAGTCTGAAACAGAAAGAAGGCAAAAGAGGCAAGTAAATATGATTTTGTAAAAGACATCGGAGCTGAGGAATATACCAAGATCTAATCTGCATTGAGCAGGGGGTTGGACTCGATGGTCCTATAGGCCCCTTCCATCCCTACTTTTCTGTGATTCTGCAATTCTGTGACTCTGTAATCTGTTAAGTACACAACAATGCTCCATGTTGTGCTTGTTACTTTCAAGGGAGAAATCTCAAACCCAGTATGGGTCTTGGGCTTTTGCATGCCCCTCCTCTTCGCCTTGTAGAGAAACTAACCAATCAGGAGGGCTGAACTGTATTTATTTGAATATAAAGTCTCTCTGGACATTAGCCCAATTCCCACATTAGTTCTATGCCTTGGGAATAGGGAGGCACGTCCAAATGTTGTACAGGGGCACTGTCCTAATACAATAACCACTTCTGGATGTTACAAAGGAAATGTACAACAGCAATAATGCAAACTCCATTTCCTGCCATTCATTCCCAGCTTCAGACAGTTTCCATGTTAAGGACAGAGAATTTGGACTCAGTCAAGAACTCATCTTGTGACCCAAGACCTGTGGTCAGGCACAGCCTCATAGAAGCTGGGAAGAAAACTGGTCCTGAAAGGAAAGGGGTAATGCTGCTTGTGTAGGCCAGGGGGCAGCCTTTCTTCTACTGAAGTTTGCCTCCTGTTGGCCAGGGACAAATAGCAACACCTCCAGTGTAGTGTGGTGGATAGCATGTTGATCTAGGATTGGGAAGACCTGGCTTTGGGCTTCTTCACATGGAACTTTTATCCTGCAATTGAGATGGCTCTCTCTTGGAGGTTTGCAGGCTCCTTACACGACGCCGTGACCCTCCAGGGCATCTTCTACACTAAATGCCCTTTGTTCAGTTTTTAAATAGATCGCAGATAATGAGCTGTCAAATTACCCTGTTGTGTTCCACTTGAGTTCCCTCCATGAAAAGAGGAAAGGCGGCAAGAAGAGGAGCGCGATAATGGCAGACTCAGATACAGGAAGAAGGAGGGGGAAAGGGGAGGCGGGAAAGGAAGCACAAGAAAAAGGGAGCCGTCGTGATCCTGCATATAAAATGGAAACGGAAGCAGAAAGCCCCGTTTTAAATGCAGGATTTTAGGCTGGGGTAGAGATGCCCTTTGAATCCCTAGGCATTCCTCTGTTTTTCAAGCATATCTTTGCAATCTTAAGGACTAGATGCTTGCTTTTCTCTCTTTCTTCCTTTAAAGTGAAAGCTGGTATTCTCAGGAACCTTCTGGATCTCATACTACATGATGCACTTCTTCCGAGTTCTACGTACAGTACACACAGCTCTGGACTTCATGAGTCCCTGTAGACACTCCCATGTGTATTTACCTCATAAAGCACCTGTTGCACGGGAGCTTCTTCGCTGGTGAGCACACAGGTGCTTAACATCTGTTCCATGTTGTTCAGGCAGCGGCTGATGGCCAGAAGCAGCTCAAAGAGTTTCTGGTCCAAGTTTAAAGAAACCTCCCCTGTTACATTTTCCTGGAAGATGGGGAGATACATTTTTTTCAGTTTCTGTTGAAGGCCTTGCTAATTATATGGAAGCACCACATGAACCAGGGAAAAAAGTATTCAGGGTGGCAATATTTGCTTCCCTGCTTCATACTTACGTTGAGCAGAGGATATAGACTTGGGTCTTGATTATTATCGTTAGGAACATAGGAAGGTGCCTTATACCCAGTGGAATCTGGTGGCTCTGATGTCAGTGGGGCAGTGAATCCCCTCCAGGTTTCAGTCAGAACCAGTCAGAACTCTAAAGGAGCTCTCCAAGGTCCTAAAGAGTTCTGACTGGTTCTAACTGAAACCTGGAGTGGATGCACCGCCCACTGACATCAGAGCCACCAGCCTCCACTGCTTATACCAAGTCAGAGCACTGGTCAAATTAGCCCAGTACAGTGTATTCTGATTGGCAGTGGCTCTCCAGGGTTTCAGGCAGGGTCCCTCCCAGGCCTACCTGGAGATGCCAGGGATTGAACCAGGGACTTTCTGCATGCAAAGCATGTGCTCTATCATTGAACTATAGGCCTCCCACCTTTACATACTAGCAGTGTTACTGAGAGACCTCAGATCTCCATTGGCTGCCTAGAACACAAACACAGTTGTAAATAGGTGGACGTCGAAAAGAGGCAGACATCAAAAATGAAAATGAGACGTGGATTATGGACTGAATATCTTATTTTGAATAGAACCTCTTCTTAGTTAAAAGCCATTGCTAACACACACTAAAAAATTCTTATTAAAAAGGCTGTTTTTCTTAAAGTTTACAGACTCCACAAAAGTATTCTGTAAAAGGCCAACATGGCTGAACGTTATTATCATTGACTAGACAAGACAGCATTAGAGTGAAATACACTCCAGGGGGCTTGCGGCCCTCAAAGTCTTTGACAAACTCCTGTTTTTTGCTGACTCAGAAAGGCAGCAAAGCAAGGAGATTTACAAAAAAAAACAAACCCTGGTGGACTGAGTTTAATTGGCAGGTCACCATTTGGTACTGGTCTATGGTTAGACAGGAGAGAAAGAGAAAGACAAGCAGTGGGATATACAATAATATAGACTGGAGGCTTGCGGCACAATAATTGTCTTGTTAGTTCAAACCAAATCAATACGTGAAATACATATTCCATCCCTACCCTTGCTTCTTGCCCTCATTTTCCCTTTAGGGTAGCCTCACAATGCTGAAGTGAAGAAGACACAACAGGCAGAATTCCCCTTCTAGGCAACTAAAGCTCTTTGTTCCACCTACCATATCCCCATCTTCAGCCACCCCTACTGAGTTACTCCTGTTCCAAAGGACCAAGTGAGGCTTTAATCTCAGCCAAACCAACAACTTCCTCATCTCCACAAGGAGCTGGTCTGAAGGTATTCTAATGGCTTTATTCCCTGAGCTGCTGGAATGTTCTTACACATTCCATAACATCACACCAGCTCAGCCAAGCAATCATAATCTTTACCACCACACATGCAGTACAATTTTAATAGTACTAATCCATGGGATTAGTCATAACTTTGTGAACAGGAGTGAGAAGATGTTAGAGAAGAGCCATGTATTAGTAATGGGCATAGGAGGGGACATTCAAGATTGAGAATAAGGTATCTAGGGTGATATACAGGACAGCACATCACATACCTTTCATGGTTGTATAAATAGTGCTATGCTGAAAACTTCTTCTACTTTTTTTTTTACGATTTTCATTCAGTTTGATAAAAAAGACATTGCTTTTGAAAAAATGTTCAAAACAGAACAAAATTTAGGAGAAATTCTAATGAGTGGAAAGCGGGGGGGTTGTATTTACCTTACTTATGAGGTGGCTGAAGAGTGTGTGTGAGTGTCCTGTCTTTCATTGTGAAATAATCTCTCCAGCTGCCAGCAGCCTCCCTGGCTTCCCATACTTCAATTACAGATGTCATGAGGTAACCCTCCCCCACAGGTTTCTTTTTTCAGATCAGGGAGTGTGGGCAGTCAAAGGGGCTGCAGAATGATGGAGAATGTGTAATAGAAAAACAGAACAGTCTTTCACAGTCACTTCAGACACCTCATAATGGTAAGGTAAGCTCAAAAACACCACCAAAATGGTGGCAGTGCAAAAAAACAGAAACCCTTAGGAAAGAAGAAAGACGCTGTGGTACAACCATGACTAATGGTGAGCCCCATATCTGAGAAACTGTTGGAGAATTTCCCTGTCCCCTGGAGAAATGGTCCCCTACCCACATTTCACTGCCTACAAATAGGGTGGAGAAGTTCAAGAGGTGATTTGTGAACAACTATACTGTAAAAACAAGAATTTAAGTTGGTGCAACATTTCTCACCTACACGAGAAGCAACACCTGCCAGAATTCCTTGTGTTGAATTCCACACTTGAGTATTTACAATGCAGGAATATTCAGAACATGGCCATTTTCCAGAGCTCAGGTCTCGATCTACAAAGCATTGAGCACCTGCTCCAAATTGCCTCTATGATGGAGATGCTTGTGGTGTGTTTGTGCATGTATGTGGAATAGAAATTTCATTCTGCCAGGGCTGGATCTTGTCACCTAGCCATGCTGGTCGCTTATGTAACTTAGACAAATGCACTTAGTACCTGTTTCTGAACAGATGCTTCTTGGCTTAGATTGCCAAGCTGTGCAGTGAACGTTTTCAGCTCCTCGACGGTTGGAGTTCTCACACTCGGCGTGGCACCCTTGGGCAGAATATTTATTTTGGTAGAGATCTAACATTTGGAAAAACAAGACGTGTTTAAACAAATGCTCCAGATTAAACTCATGGTGATACATAATGTTCTTTCAAAAAAGAAAACAACAGCAGCAGCAGCTACAATTTAAAGCAATGAGATCATCATCATGGTGTGGACATGGTTGGATCCATTCTTAGCAGCTGGCTTCAAATCTACTAACTACTGAAGTCTGGCATCTGGTGCATCCACAACATTCTGCATTGGTACGTGCAAATGGAACATGTGTATATTTGGGTGTGATAAGAGGCTTTCCTAGGCCTGGGCCACTAGGACCCCGGCCCTGAGTCTTTACCCAGGACCCCAGATCTATTCCCCAGAGCCCTGAGTGTCCATTGGTACTAATGGAAGGGTGTTTTCTCAGCTTAATTGCCTTACAGCAGGCAATTTTCAAGGGGGACTGTAGCTGGGGAGGGAAGGGTTAACTCTCCCCTTTTCATAAGCTGCAAAACTCCAACCCACCCCACAAAATCTTTCCCTGCATGACAAATAAGCTGAACAAAAAAAAATGTTTCAGGATGATCTGTGTCAGGGTGCAAATTAATTGAGGAATTTATTTTATTTGAGATGATTTGGATGAGAAATTAATTGGCTGGCTTTGACTCCTGTGAAATGTAAATAAATCCTACTAAGTATTTCTATATTTGCTTATACAGATATAAATCAGCATGTGCAGATTTTAGGCAGATGTGTCCTATGGGCCTGGGCTCTGTATCTTTTAGGGTACAATCCTATTCATGTTTAGACAGAAAAAGTCCTACAACGCCCAGAATTCCCTAACTAGTATGGCTGGCTGGGGAATTCTGGGAGTTGTAGGACCTTTTTCTGTCTAAATATGCATTGGGTTTCATCCTTAAGTGCCTAGCAATGCCCCTGGGTGCAATAATAGCCCTGTCCAGGTGGGGTTCTCCTCATGCAATTAAGATTGCATGAGCAGAGAGCGGGAACATGCTAGCTAGTTCCACCCCCTCCATGATGTCCCTGCTGCCGTCCCCCTCCGCTCATTCAGGGCCAGACATCTGCAGCGAAGACCTGTTTAGGCTTTCTGCACAGTTTAGAACCTTGCACAACCAGGGTTCTAAATTGGGCAGGGAACTTACATCAGTGCAGCAGGCTTCCTGTTGCAAGCATTCAACCCTCCAGAGCATGGACAGTGGTAGCGAGAGGCTAGAGATGCATGAGAAATTCATTTCAGATCATTTCTGATCTGCATTTACCCAGTTCTCTTCTGGTACCTTCTGGAGCAAACATGGACCCGGATGCAATCTGCTGTTGAAGTCTGTACATTTCCGAGCTTGCAATATGATGCATGGACCCCCCAAAATGTGTTTGACAGCACGCGTACATTTGAAAAATGTGCATGAAAAAATACGTATGTTTGAAAAATGTGCACAAATACACTTTAATCAATGGGACAAGAATGTGTACATTTCAAAGGCGCGCTTGATGCGTACATTTGGAAGAATACACATAGATTTTTGTGCGAAAAGGAAAAAAAACAAAGCTTACAATCTGATACGAACTTGAAGTCAGAACGAGATTTGAGATGGAATTCGGAGAACTTCAGTGAAATCAAGTTTGGCCGATTCACACATGTCTAGGAGAGGCACAGATATGCAATGGAGGAAGCAGAGCGAACTAGTGCAACCCCCCAGCCCCGGCGATTCTTCTAATTGCCTTGAGAAGAAAAACGCCTGAAGAGAGGGGATGTCACCTGTTACATTCGATGCATGTACAATCTGTGTACATGTGTACAGATTGTCAATCTGTTCACTCGTAGTTATTCACGCAAAGCGCTCAACGTGTGTACAATGTACACTGCACCCAGGTTGCTTATCTGTATGCTCCCAGATTTACTCACATATAAGGGGGGCAGGGTATATGTGTTCATACAGGGGTTTCTGGGTGATAGTATTCTTTTCTCTATTGAGGGGCCCTGCTTCACCTAGAAAAAACATGTGACGGAATACTGTAACGCTGCTATTGCAGTACTCAAGCTACAAGAAAAAGGGATTTGGGGGGATCTTAAGTAAATGGATTACATTTTTTTAACTTCAAGAAATTTATAATTTATAAAAATAATTTATAAAAAATTTATAAAAATACTGCATCTACTCTACATGGAAATATGTCCCAGTGTGTTCATTAGGGCTTGCATAGGATTGTGCAACATTACTAATTCTACCTAGTATGTGTGTGTTTGTGTGCGTGTATACGTGTGTGTGTATATATATGTGTGTGTGTATTGCTAATATATTGTTTAAAAAATATATGTGCAACTATAAAACTCTGAAAACTGAAGAAAAATTTTTGGTGACAAGAATTTATTTAACAAGGATGGGGAAAGTGGAAAGGAAGCTATAGGAATAATTCAGATAACTATACAATTTCGGGTAAGTCTCCAAACAAAACAAAAGCTAGGAGAGGATGGAGTGCTACACACTGAGGGCTTCTCCTCATGAGGGCTGCAATGCAGCTGTAGGCCTCAGCATGTCACTCTCTGGCCTCAAAGCTGCTGCTGGACGAATGCTGTCTGAGGGCGTTCTCTCCTCCATGGCCTTCTCTAGGTGGTGCTTTTTAGTCACCCCTTCTCCCTGTGGTCTCAGATCTTCCACTCTCTCCCTCAGGATTGCCTCACAAAAAGTCCTCCTATGGCAACTCCTCAGGACCAACAGGACAGCACTCTAGGCAGCCTGCAGGAGCTACATGTCATGGTTACATAGAGTGAATGTATATTCATCTATTCTCCCATGTGCATTCATTCAACCCAGGTACAGCTATATGCATATCTGTATCCTGGGTTAGGTAGGATTCTAATACCTTGGGTACCAGTCAGGGATAACGTGTGCAGGAAGATTCTCTCAGCCATCTGAATGAGTGTACATATAGTGTAAACGCACTTTCGGTGTAACATGTGAACACCCCTCATGGCTTAAGCCAATGTGGGTTCCAGTTTTTCAAGGCAACAGGCCCCATTTAATTGGTACTTCTCAAGCACTTGGTGTTGCTGAGCGACAGATGCATCATTCCAAATCTGTAAGCTGGTTGGGTAGCATCTGAGGCTCTTGCTAGGCAACCACATTCCCCCCCCCCCAAATTGCCAGCAGGAAGCAAAACGCTGCATCGATCACTGTGACAGAACGCTGTGCTGGGTGACCACTGGGATGCCCCCTACGTGGTAATTTTTACATTTTTACAATATGGCTTATTTCAAAATACCTCTCAAAAAATGACTGACAAATATGAACTAAGTTACTAAGGAAAAACTGCTGAAATTAGAACGTTTCCAGCTTGACCAGAGTTTCCAGTTTTCGAAAGCTGGGGTAAGACACAATGCACTTCCCAAGAAGGCAAAATTTATGGATATCTTTCTTGAATGACAGCTGCTATGGCATACAGCTTAAGAGCAGGAGCTGAGGACACTCACATTCAAATCTCAGCTAAGCCGTGAACCCTCTGGGTGGCCTTAAGAAAGCCAATCAGCCTTCTCCAACCTGGTGTTCTCTGGATGTTTTGGACTACAACTCCCAGCATTCCTGACCTTTGGTCATGCTGGTTGGGGTAGATGGGAGCTGAAGTCCAAAACATCCGGACAGCACCAAGCTGGGGAAGGCTGTGTTACACAGTATGATGGTGTACACACTCATCTCTTTTGTCTCAGTGTTGCCTCTTGATTAAAGAGTTTTTGCAGGTTTTGGAAATAAAGCAAAAACCTGAACCACCTGTTTATCACAGACAACTGGGACTCAGTGGAGATATAACATTCCCCCATGGAGAGAATGCCATGAACCTCCCTCTTACTTACTTACTTATTAATTACATTTATATCTCGCCTTTTTTCCTCCTTAAGGAACCCAAGGCGGCTCCCCCCTCCCCGCCCGCGCATGTATTCTCCTCTCCCTTCCATGCTTTAATCATGGAGTAGCATTACAATTACACTGGCACTAACCAGGGCCATATTTGTCACCAGAGTTTGAAGTGGGTTTCCAACACCATAGTTTTGAAGAAATTTGGATCATATGAATCATAGTTGGCATCAGTGCTGACACAGCTACACCATGATTAAAGTAAATAATGGCATGGGGGGGAGGGAGACAGGAGGAGAGACAGAAGGATCTCCTATGATTAGGAAATGGGAATCCTTATGTCTGTAGCAGCCCTGTTGGATGAGTGCTCATACCATAGGCAATAACCCTCTACTCTCTCAAAAGACTGTGGCCAATAAACAGCAAATGATGTCATTATTATGTCATGGATGACATCAAACATATCCCCTCCAGCACTGCATTCTAAGAACATAAGACAAGCCCTGCTTGATCAGACTGAAGGTCCATCTAGTCCAGCATTCTGTTCACACATTGGCCAACCTGATGCTTCTAAGAAGACCACAAGCAGGACATGAGCACAATAGCACCCTCCCACTCATGTTCCCCAGGAACTGGTGTACATACACAGCCTGGTTCTGATACTGGAGGTAGCACATAGCCATCAGGATTAGTAGCCATTGATAGTTTTTTCCTGCAGGAATTTGTCTAACCCCCTTTTAAAGCCATCCAAATGGGTGGCCATCACTGCACCTTGTGGCAGTGAATTCTCTAGCATAAAGAAGTCCTTCCTTTTACCGGTCCTGAATCTCCTGCCTTCCTGGCTTGGCCCCATTGAGTTCTAGTATTACAAGAGGCAGAGAAAAATGTATCCCTATTAGCAATGAGCGAACGATCAATGTTGAGCTTGACAAGATTCTCCAAGCATCAGCTCACTGCTCATTTCTCCTCAATTTGCACTCATGTTTTCTATCGCTGTTAGTTTTGTGCAAATGGGAAAATTGTGCAAAATGGACAGCTAGCTATTGAACATGAAAGTTGCACAAAATTTTCCAAATTTATGCATATTTCCCCCACAGACTACAGCATGGATGATTTAAAAGTTGCACATTTTGAGAAAGCTGAGCAATTTTCAAATTTTTCAAAGATTCGTCTTTCAAATACATATTTTGCGAATGCAAACACAAGTTCAGGTGTTTCCAAACGTGTTCAGGATTGCGAATGGAACATTTTCAAGTGATTTGCAAACTGAAATGAAATTCTCATATATCCTATCATACTTTTCCCATTTCTCATACTTCCTATATATTTTCTCCACACCATGAGTAATTTTGTACACCTCAGTTCTGTCTCCTCTCACTTTCCTTTTTTCTAAGCTAAACAGCCCCAGACATTGTAACCTTTCCTTACAGGGGAGTTGCTCCAGCCCCTTGATTATTTTAGAGTGCAATCCTATGCATGTTAGACAGAAATAAGCCCTACAACTCCCAGCATTCCCCCAGCCACCATGATGGAAGTTGTAGCGCTGATTGCACCATTAGTTGTCCTTTTCTGTGGCAGGAGAAGGGGCTCTACATGTGTCCTGTTTGAGCACAGGGCTCCTTCAATCAAGGGGGAATCTAGGGCCTATTTGGTTTTCCCTCTCACACGGAGGAGCCTTTATGAAAGTATATACGCATATACAGCTCCTTCACTCTACTGCTGAATGTGCGGCTTATCGGGTAGAGTGGGGGGTGGCCAGCATGTGGGGTTGTTGTCACTGGAGGAGCTATCCAGCTCCACCTCCATGACTCCCTCACATTTATTTTCAACACATGAGGGGATTCATGTGATGCCCCCTATGGTTTTGACTTTTAAGTGAATTAATCTACTGTGCTGGAGCAAATGTCATATACTTACCTGAGGTTCCGCAAACTGACAGTGAGGGGGACTCTTCTTGAACAGCAACTCTTCTTGTAAATATTGCCACTTGTCACCAGTTTGGTCCTTCAGAGTTAGAGCGAGGGGCTCATTTCCTGAGGTGGACGTCTCATGACTGGATTTGCATCATACCGCCATTATCAGGAGATAAAATAATTGGGGGGGGGGAACCAACAGGTGTCACTGAAACTGTTTACAACAAGGTCTAATTTATTTAGCCCACTTAGGGTGCAATCCTACGGCTGCTAGACAGCCATAGGATTGGTCTGTTCCCAGAGAACCGCCCTCCCCCCTCCCCCACAGCCTCATAGGCAGCGCGGATCAGCCCTGCACTCAGAAGAGCAGCCCGTAGTGGGGCATTCCTAGGGGCAGGCCAGGGCAGGGAGCTTGGAAGTGCCGGTACGACACTTCCTATCTGTCGTCCAGCCTCCCCACCCCGCACTCCGAGGACCGCGGGGCATCTAGCCGTGAATGTAAGGCAGCTGGATCATGGAAGAAGATGCGCTCCTCAGTGCTTCTCCTGCCCTGCAGTGGATAAGCAGTTGCCTTCGCGTTCGGAGGCAACCGTTGATCCCCATAGGATTGCTCTCTTAGGGTGCAATGCTATATATGTTCAGACAGACATAAGTCCTACAATTCCCCAGCCAGCCTACATGCTGGGAGTTGAAGATCATTTTTCTGTCTAAACATGCATAGGATTGCACCCTTAATGTTTTAATGTTGTTGTTGTTAAAATTGCATTATTTTAATCTTGTTTTTATATTGTTATGTTGTATTTTACTTTGGGATTTTAATATATTAAGCAGTATAGAAGTATTATAATAAATACAAATAAAAACATCCTGGATCAAACAAAAGGCTTATTTACTCCAGCATCTTATTTCTTACAGTGGCCATCCAGATGCTCCTGGGAAGAAATAGCCCTCTCTTGCTGTTGCTCCCCAACGAGGAACAGCAGCAGTAACCTGGAGATAGTATATCCATCTCATTCTGGAGGTAGTTTACCCTACCTCTGATCCTGGAGGTAGAGATGCTACTCAAACCCAGTGGTGTATTTTTCTTTAAGAATTCTGAGAGGGAATATCCCTGCACATGCTCAGTAAAGGAGTGTGACAGGGAGTGGCCACCATTTTAGGCAGTTACCAAAATGCAGTGTGGAAGGAGCTTGCTTTCTCCTCTCTGTAAGACCCTGAACCCTTGAGATATCTTAGTAGGGAGGTTTCCTTTTCAATTTTTTTAAAAGAGTAATGTTGTTGTTTTTTTACAAACACTATGAGTTCCTTGTTTGTTTATGTTCTTTTACATTATATAAAGGGCTGTTTAACAAGTTGTTCCTGTGTTGCTGGATCTTGATCCATTCTGAAGATTGCTGTGGAGCTGGAGTGAAATTAGTAGAGACTGTTTTATTTCTTCGGCCAGCAGAAAAATCAGGCTTCAGAAAACTTCAGAGAGAAGTTTTATTTATATTTTTGTTGTGGACTCGGGCTGAAAGACAGAACTCTGGGAGGGCTGTGCTCTGTTTTACTGTTTTTGGTGATAAGTGTGCTGCTATGCATGTAAAATTATTACATGTGCATTATTATTGTTTTTAATAAAGAAATTAAAATGATATATGTTAATTGTTCATGTACAAGGACTTTGCTGTGAGTCCTTTTAGAGACCCTGAAGAAAAGTGTTTAACCTCTGATCCTCAAGGTAGTATAGCCATTGTAACTAGTAGCCACTGATAGCCTAATCCTCCATACAGACGTTTACAGCCCTGTCTTTAGGATCGCAGCCTCAACAGAATCACCATTATCTAAGAAACAACAAATCTACAGGGCTAGCAGCATCCAGGAGCCACAATCCAACAAACTTAAGCATGCTCACTCATTAATTTCAGTGGGCTTCTGCGCACCTCATTCTCTGCATATCTGTAGCCAGAAGCAACGTGTGATTTTTTTTAAAAAAAAGCTTGATAGGAGATGCTGCTATCATAAAATACACGATGCAAATATTCTTGCCCCACCCAGCAGGTGGTGGGAAGAGCATATTTTTGTGGGTGGAGCTTGGAAGAGAACAACACCCTCAATATTTTAGTGCACTTAGGGCGCAATCCTATGGGGATAGGTGAACTCTGAACTTGGAGGCGACCGCCTATCCAATGCAGAGCAGGAGAAGCATGGAGGGGATCGTTCCCTCCACGTTTCTCCTGCCATGCATTGTGGCTAGACAGCAGATTTCGGTCTAGTCTTGGGAAGGTGGGGCAGGGGAGGAGGCTGCTGGACAACACACAGGATGTGCTGTACCGGCATTTCCACCCGCCCCACCCCGGAAAGCCCCGTTTTGGCCACTCCCCATTCCTCTTCTGAGCGTGGAGCATTGGGTCGTTCCGCTCTGCCTGCAAGGCAAAACGAAATGGGGGGAAGGTTGGTTCTCCGGGAACCAACCTCAGAGTGCAGGCTCCGAGGTCAGTTCCGGAAAAACCACATATCCTATGGCCATCTGGCCGCTGACTAGAGGCCATAGGATTGCTCCCTTAAGAATGTTAACCCTTTCACATCTAGGCTGCAGTCCTAACATGCACACTTACTAAGGAGTAAGCCCATTTGGACACACTGGAACTTAGCTCTGTGTAAACATGCATAGGACTGTGCTGTTAAGTTCTGCCTTTGCCATTGCTCATCCACAGTTCCTAGTTAGCAATTCTAGTTGCAATTTTGCAAATGTACAGGGGGGAAATGTTTTATTCAAAATTAGATTTTTTTTTCATGTGAGATTTTGTTCCTGACTACTGGGGGCGGGGGGTGTAAGTTAATCTGGAGAACAAAGATCTGTCAATCCCCTCCCCTTTTCACTCCTTTTTATTTTTCATTCCTTTTTCTACTGAAGCCAGAACTAGATGATATGGAGACTCTCTGTAGTTGCCACTGAAACCTGCAACCTTGTGTTCCCCCAGCTCCTCTGGTAACATCTAGTAATATAAAAACGCATGCTGTAATGGCATTGACCTGGAGTGGGTTTGAGAAAGTCAGAGCATGATATCACATAACATGTTATTTCTCCACATGTTACTGGGGGAACACAAAGCAGGTGATGCAGTGATGCTGATTTCAGCAGAAGCAGCAAGCCTCTCACATTTAATTCCAGTAAAAATTCTGAAAAGCAAGGGATGAAGAAAAGGCAGGAAGGGAAAAGGGCTGGTAACTGCCTCCTGTGCCTTTTCTGCCCTGCACATTTTTCTTAAACAATTACAATCATCCCCAAAGCCCCGGGGTTTCCTGGCAGCGACGTATTACCACACCTTGGGACTGTGTCACTTCATTGTACCTTGCTTGCAATTCCAGAACTGTGCTGTCCCCGGATTGTGGCTGTGTCTTCTCCATGTACACTTCAATGAAGTCAATGAGATTGCTTTGTTCAGATAGCTTTAAAAGCAGCTCCTGCAACCAAGGAACAGAAACAGAGGAAAACTAAAACGTGAGAAGTGGGAGTTCGCAGAAAGTCCTCTTCTCCCATGCCGCTGTGGCACTGCCAAGTGCAGCGGGCTCAATCTGGGTGCCATGAGGATCAGGCGCTGCTTCCTGCTCTATTGGGGTCACCAGTCACAGGAGGGAACTGCAGGCAATACAAGCTGGTATACTTCCACAGCAGCCCAGAATGCTGGCCTGAGAAAACCAGCGGCACTGGAGGGCCAATCCCATGCTGCAATCTGATGTAAAGATTCCATATCTTCTGTATTATTACTATTATTATTAATTTATTATTAACGTTATTATTAATATTAATTGTTGAGGCAGACCACTAGGTTTTACTTCTGTGCCACCAGAGAACCAGTCTGACTACCATCTGACTGCTGCCTCCTGGCCCCCTGACTGACTGCTAGCTGCCTCTCTGTGCCAAGTTTCTTGACTATCCTTGGGCCTGAGTGCCTGACACCTGTTCCCACTGGCATGCCTTCAAAATGGCAGTCACTGCTATTGGAGAAAACAAGGGTGAAGTGATAAAAGGAAAGAAGAACCTTTCTGCTGGGGGAAAGAGAGGCATGGATTCAAACAATCACCCAATTCTTCTTCCCCTGAATATTTGGCTCGCAGTCTCCAAGTGGTGGGTCCAGTGTGCTTAGACTCCATAACCACCTGTTCAGTGAGCTCCTTTTTTGAGAAGTAGGAAATGGAGGCGGGGGCACAAACTTTCATTTGTTTTCCAGCCCTTGGTAACTTCAAAAGCCACTGCTCATTGTGGGGGGGAAGAGTTGTCTAAAATCTATTCACAAATAGACACACTCATATAAATGCTGCATGGTCTCTTCACTAAAGAGAACTGAGCCAAGATGCAGAACTACAGGAAGGGATCATCACACATATGAACCCCCAAAAGGAACTCTTCCTGATCCCAAATCCCTCTGCACCAGATTTCTCCCCTTTGGAAAAAGGTATCTCATTTCGCATCTTGTTGTCGCTTTGGCTCTTGTCTCTAGTCTGTAGCTTGTCTCTGTCAGAGCCTGATGCCCCAACCTGATGCCCTCCAGATGTGTTGGACTACACCTCCCATCATCCCTAGCCACAGACACTTTCTTTCATTATGATTATTACTTAAACAGAACAATGCACGATCATATATTAAAGCTCAAGATATATTTCATCTTCAAAAGGTGGACAAGCTTCCTGAAATGTTCCAGTTAAGAGTGCTAAATGTGGTAAGAGAATTCCAAACCTTGCCCCTCACTCAGGCCAACATACCCTTTCCCTGAGGCACCAGCTCAGCATCTCAATCCCATCTGCACCACATATCTGAGAGGCTGGCAAAATTAAGTAAGGCAGAACAATAGAGAGCAAAATATTTGGCTATGTAATGGTAGGGGGAAGGGAGAAATTACCTGCTGGTGCTGTAAACTGTTTGGCCTACTGAGCAGAGGCCTGTCCAAGGTAACAAGTGGGAAAACGCTGGAGAGGTCAAAAGGGGGAAACTGTGGGGGTTTCCCAGAGATCTTTTCATCAGGGATCAGCTGTAAGGAGAAAAGACGAGAGAACTTTTTAGAAGAAGCTCACTATATTATAAAGATGAAGATGTGTGCACCTCAAGGTGGTTTCTTATGCTACGTTTTGCACTCAGACATAGGCACTCGAGTACAAATACAAATATATTGCACAATTCCCCCTCTAAAATAGTAACTGGGAAGGACTGGGGAGTACTTTCATGGACCCTTGGTCTGATCCAGCATGGCTGTTCTTACGTTCTTATTTAAAAAGGTGGAAGGGGAGAAGTGAAGGGGAGAAGTGGCAAAGAAAGGCGAGTTTCTTAATCCTTCCCGACCTGCTGTTTCTCCCTACAGTTCTACACACACACACACACACCACTTTCCTCTCAGCTGGGCTTTGAGATTGGAAGGAAGCCTGGCTCTGCAGGGGAAGGGGGGAAGGGGACAGCCTAGGGAAGGGACTACAGGAGGACAGCGACAGGTAAGGGGAGGGTTGAGCCCTCCTGCCCACCACTTCTCACCTGCAAATCCCAGTCACTGTATTCATGTCATCCAGAGAGCATGTGGCCGGGAAGCCATATTTCCAGCATATAACCATTTCCAGCCTGATTTTGCCACCAAAAACCTCTACCTATCAGACAGGCAACCCAGGGCCCTCCAGATGTTTGGGGCTACAACTCCCATAATCCCTGACCATTGGCTCTGCCAGCTGGGGCTGATGGGGTTGATGATGGAACTCCCTCCCTAGGGAACTCCGTCATGCCCCCTCTTTAATGAGCTTCCGTCGTGCATTAAAAACGTGGTTGTTCAGGCAGGCATTTGGGGTGGGTTAGGGTATTTAAAAAAAAAAAAAATTATGGCAAAATTTTATTGTTTTAAATTGTTTTATGGTGGGTTGTACATCACCCAGAGTGGCTGGGTGACCAGTCAGATGGGCGATTAATAAATTAAATAAATAAATAAATAAATAAATAAATAAATAAATGATGGTCCAAATCATCTGAAAGGCGCCAGGTTGCCTACCTCTGTTTCAGTGACATCTCTGGCATGGCCACATTCCACAGAGATAAAACAAAACAACGTATTTACACATCAATGTCGGCTTTAAACTTCTGGGGTGACTTGGAGGCAATATGGAGATATCCTGGTTTCATTGTCACAGTCTATGCTGCTCACTTATTCATCTCCCCCCCGCCACCTCAAATATACACACTCCTCCAGGAGCAAAGAAATGCCCACGTGGAGCTTTTCCAGAGGTCTTTTCATGCAGCATTTATAAAAAGGTCTTCACAACAGCTTTTGTAACTGTTGCTATTCTTACCATGAATTGGTTATCCAGCACATAACCAAGGCCAGGCAATCTCTAAGCATCGGGGAAAGAATTCTGCACAGCACTAATCCCCATTACAAGCACTTTCGGGCAAGTAATTATAGGGTACAGAGAAGGCAGGCCCGATGACCAAGTGCTGACATTCCAATTCACTTGTGCTCATCCTTGATTTTTATACACAACGGAACTTTTCCACACCCTATAAAAAGGCTTTTTTGCAGTCAGAGCACATCTAGCCAACACATTTAAGCCAGTCCAAAACTCTCTCATAATACTAGAACCCAAAAGGATCACCCCATGAAGCTGATTGGTGGGAGATTCAGGACAGATAAAAGGAAGGACTTCTTCACACAGCGCAGAGTTAAACTGTGGAATTCACTTCCACAAGATGTAGTGATGGCCACCCACTTGGATGGTTTTAAAAGGGGATGAGACAAATTCCTGGAAGAGAAGGCTACTAATGCCTACCAGTTAACTAATTATTAATTAATTATTAATGCTACCTCCAGTATCAGAGGCAGTATGCCTATGTACAGCAGTTGCTGGGGAACATGGGCGGGAGGGTTCTGTTGCACTCGTGTCCTCCTTGTGGGCTTTTGTGTGGGCAGCTGGTTCGTCACAGTGTGAACAGAATGCTGGACTAGATGGACCCTGGGTCTGATCCAGTAGGGCTCTTCTTGAATGGAGTATCCTGGGAGAAGGCGTGGATGATTGGCTGTCACACAGACCAGAAGCACTCCACGCTGCAACCTTTTGTTGCAAGTGCCACGCGTTTCCTCTGTTACCAGTGTTCCGGATGTGAGTGCCATTGCTTAAGTTCTTAGTTTCAAACGGGTGTAACTATCATGGCTTTCAAATGCGCTGGCTCTCTCTACTAACAGCGAGCTTGTTCTCTTGAGTATGGATCCTTATGTAGCCAAAATGGCACCATCCCTGCCCAAGAGGGAGGTATCAGCAGACTTGGAGGAACCCCACAGTTTGCCAAAGTACAAAAAATCTTTAGAACACTCCTGAAAGGGGTGGGCTAGAACAGCTCAGTGAAGACTGAACATGCTTACTAGGCATGGAATGACGATTAATTGTTGGGGGATGTGAAACTGGGGAAGGGAGGGGGGACATCCAGTGAATTCTCTCATAGTACGAGAACCCAATGGGGGTCATTCAATGAAGCCAAATGGTGGGAGATTCAGGACAGATAAAAGGAAGGACTTCTTCACACAGCACACAGTTAAACTTTGGAATTCACTTCCACAAGATGTAGTGATGGCCATTAATTTGGGCAGCTTTAAAAGTAGATTGGACAAATTCATGGAAGATAAGGCTATCGATGGCTATTAGTCCTGATGGCTATATGCTACCTGCAGTATCAGAAGCAAGATGCCTCTGATTACCAGGTGCTGGGGAACATGAACAGGGGGATGCGATGGTGCTCATGTCTTGCTTGTGGGATTCCCACTGAGCCATCTGGTTGGCCACTGTGGAAAACAGGATGCTGCACTAAACAGGCCTTTGGTATGATCCAGCAGGGCTCGTCTTATGTTTTTTTTTTTTAATTTATAAAATTCTTGGCCGCCTTTCAAGGCAAAAGCCCTCCCAAGGTGGCTGACAGCAATAAAATACATTAAACAGCTAAAATGTCAAAAGCACTAAAACATAAACACAATAAAATAGCGATAAAAGCAACAATAAAAGCCAACAATAAAACCAGCAGCAGCAGCAAAAACAGCAACAAGAGCTGGGATGGGATGAATTATCCTATGAAAGGGTGTGGTGTTGGGCTGGCTGGAACCCTGAACAGGAGCACTCTATACTGCAACATTTTGTTGCTGGCCCCACTTGTGGCTTTTTGTTAGCCATGATAGATAAACAGAATCTCCATAGAGAGAGACAGTTTACCTCAAATTCTAGAAATAAATCGCAGTTGGGAGGCAGTCACCCCTGTGCCATTTCTGAGTGTCCAAAGGCATTTGGAAGGCTGCTACTGGAGACCAGATGGGCCTCGGTCTGCTCTGGAAAGGCAACTCTTACATTTTTACCAACACCCCTGCCCCACCCCCCCAGAACAGCAGGTTTCTAGGAGTGTTGGAAATTTTTAAGGAGGTCCAAACCCCTTCACAGAACTGTACTTGGTGAGTTTCTTTGGCCAGGAGACATAGAAGTCAAACAGACCTGAAAGCTCTTGCAATTGCAGCATCTGCATGCCAACATAGGTCAGCCCATAAATGCTGCAGACACACAATACACACAAACTTTTCCCACGAAAGCAACACAGACTCTCGCAGTGGCCTAGTTTTCGTGGGTTTCTTTTACCTGTTCTTCTGCGTACTTGTCCTGGAGCATGCCCTGGACTTTTTCCAAGTTGCCTTTCACATCCTTAAGTTTCACGGAAAGGCTCTCCACTTCTTGCTGGAGGCCTGGGCTATCACTGGAGGGCCTGTCCTTGCAATCCTCCAGGAGACACACCACTTTCTGTTCAATCTCGGATAACATTACCTGGGGAAGTCAAGCAGTTAATCATTCATATTTTACTGGCCTCACAGTTTATTTACTGAAGAGACCCTAAGCTCATATGTCAGGACAGAGGCTGGGAACTGCAACAGCTGAGAGTGTCAATCTAGAAGTGACCCATTTTTTCCTTCTCCCTCAGGAGAACTAATTGTTGTAGTGGAGTGCGGGGGTTGTTTTGCTTTTTGATAAAAAAAATTAGGCACCTACATTCGTGGGGTGGGGGGGGCAGTTGGTAGAGGAGGAAGAGACAAGCAGATTATTTCAAACTTTTATGTAGCACCATCAGTGTCCTTGGAGTCTTTTAGAGCAGAAGTGAGCAGAAAGTAGACTGGGGATTACTGGTGCATTTCTAGGTGATTTGCAGTAGATCATCAAGGGTCTCTGACTCCCATTTATTTATTTTTTACATTTATATCCTGCCTTTTCTCCCCAAGGAACCTGAGGTGGCATACATGATTCTCCTCCTCTCCATGTTATCCTCATAAAAGTTAGGCTGGGAGTCAACAACTAACCTGGGTCTCCCTCCCAGTCCAACAATCTAACCACTACACCACACTGCCTCTCTAACAACAGTGAGTGACAACTAAAAGCACCCCTTCCACTCCCCCACCTCAATTAGGTTGCTGAAAAGGAATGTTTGGGGGGAAACCAGGAGTGGATTTTGTGTGAAAGGACTTGTGAGCTTGGTTCTGGTACCAATCACAAATTCCTGATCATGCACTCTGGGGCATCCTGTTCCTTAATTCCTTGCACATGTCAGCCTGCCTGAGCCACTGTTTTGTGTATGGCTTCGGTTGGGGAACCTCAGGGTTCTATAAAAAAAGATAAAAGTAGAACCACAAGCCTGACGTCTGCCCACCCCAGTTTTGGAGGAGTGCCCATGTTAGTCTGTTGCAGTAAAAACAACAGAGAGTCCTGTAGAACTTCAAAGGTTTATGCCATGAAAAATGTATTAGTCTTTATGTTGCTATAGGACTCTTTTGTTGTTTTTCCTCCCCTAACACAATGAACCTAATAAAGACTCCCCCATTAAATCCTATGACTATTCCGAACTGCAGGCTGATGCGGTGGTTTTTCCGTCTTGTCCAGCAATATCCTTTTCTACTTCCCACCCCCTTTATGTTATTTTGCTTAACATACAGCCTGATCAAGAGCTTTGATGAACATGCAAAAGTTTTCTCACTTCTTAACGTATATGCAGAGTACATCATGAGAAATGCCGGGTTGGATGAATCAGAGGTCGGAATTAAGATTGCTGGGAGAATTATCAACAACCTCCGATATGCAGACGATACCACCCTAATGGCAGAAAGAGAAGAGGATCTCAAGAGCCTCTTGTTGAGGGTGAAAGAGGAGAGTGCAAAAGCTGGTTTGAAACTCAACATTAAAAAAACGAAGATCATGGCATATGGCCCCATCACTTCCTGGCATATAGAAGGGGAAGAAATGGAAGCAGTGACAGATTTTACTTTCTTGGGCTCCAAGATCACCGCAGACGGTGACTGTAGCCATGAAATTAAAAGACGCTTGCTCCTTGGGAGGAAAGCTATGGCCAACCTAGACAGCATAGTAAGAAGCAGAGACATCACCTTGCCGACAAAGGTCCGTCTAATCAAAGCTATGGTTTTCCCAGTAGTAATGTATGGCTGGGAAAGACTGAAGGCAAAAGGAGAAGGGGACGGCAGAGGATGAGATGGCTAGATAGCATCACGGATGCAATGAATATGAACTTGAGCACGCTCCGGGAGAGAGCGCAGGACAGGAAGGCCTGGCGTGCTATGGTCCATGGGGTCACGAAGAGTCGGACACGACTGAACGACTGAACAACAATGTATGGCTGTGAGAGCTGGACTATAAGGAAGGCTGAGTGCCGAAGAATTGATGCTTTCGAACTGTGGTGCTGGAGAAGACTCTTATGAGTCCCCTGGACTGCAAGGAGGTCAAATCAGTCCATCCTAAAGGAAATCAACCCTGAGTGCTCATTGGAAGGACACATACTGAAGCTGAAGCTCAAATATTTTGGCCACCTAATGTGAAGAGAAAACTCTCTGGAAAAGACCCTGATGCTGGGAAAGACTGAAGGCAAAAGGAGAAGGGGACGACAGAGGATGAGATGGTTAGATAGCATCACGGATGCAATGAATATGAACTTGAGCACACTCCGGGAGAGAGCGCAGGACAGGAAGGCCTGGCGTGCTATGGTCCATGGGGTCACGAAGAGTCGGACACGACTGAACGACTGAACAACAACAACAACAATGGACCATCACAGTCATCTGTGTTTTTATCACTTTACAAAGTAACATAACTATAAAAATACAGGTCCCTGCCCACAAGGAGCTTACAATCTAAATGGTGACAATAGGGGAGGTACCAGAGAGGGGGAGAGGAGGGGGAGGAAACAGTATAGCCATGCTGGCAGGAGATGGATGCCACATTTTAAGAAGGACATTGACAAACTGAAGCATGTGCAGAGGAGGGCGACCAGGATAGCAAGGAGTCAGGAAAGCAACTCCTTTGAGGAATGCTTGAAAGAGCTGGGTCTGTTTAGCCAGGGGTAGAGAAGTTTAAGTTTAAGGGAGCTGTCTTTTAAAATCTGAAGGTTTGTCACGCAGACAATGGAACAAACTTGTTCTCTGTTGCTCCAGAGAACTATAACTAGCAAGTGGAAATGGAAAGGAAGCAGATTTTGGCTAACCATTAGGAAAAACCTTCTAACAGTAAGAGCTCTTCAACTGTGGAACAGAGTGCCTTGGGAGATGGTGGGCTCTCCTCCTCTGGAGGTATTTAAGCAGAGGCTAGATGGCCGTCTGTCAGGGATACTATAGTTGTAGATCCTGCACTTAACAGGGGGTTGGACTGGATGACCTTCAAGGTACCTTCCAATTCTGACATGCTATAATTTTATGAATACAGGCAAATGCTGTCACACTAGATTAGTTGAAACCCCTCGTGCACATTTAAGTCACCATGTGTTCAGAGGGACTTATCGCTGAGTAAATATGCACAGGATTGGGCTGTTTGGCTTTATTTCTGTTGGTGGTGAGAACTAAGGGCTTACGCCTGGTGCCCTTCAATGGCCATGCTGGCTGGGAATGATGGGAGTTGTAGTCCCACACATCTGGAAGGCGCCGAGTTGGGGAAGGCCAGCTTAAACCAGAGATTTAACAGATGGTTTTAGAGAAGGTACCTGAAGGCAGAGAGAGAGAGAGAGAGAGAGAGAGAGAGAGAGAGAGAGAGAAAGTTAGATGGTCCCATGTACATGTTCTGAGAGGGAATTCTGGGGAGGCAAAGGACATTTAAGGGAACACGAGGCTTTTGGGTGGCTGGAAATGATAGAATTAGAGGGGTCAAAGGTCACAGAGAGAAATATCTCAGAAGATAAGGGCCAAAAGATAGGGAGAAGGAAGGCCTGTGAAGAGCTTTGAAGGCAAGGCCGAGCATTTTCTGGGGGATGCAACAGGGAACAGAACACTAGTGAAAAGATCTGAAGAGGGGCATCACATGTCTTGAACAATGCAAGAAGTGAACGGTGTTGGCAGGAGAACTTTGGACAGAAGGGACAGGACCGAAGTATAACGAGGGCAAAAGGGAGAGAAGAAGACAGTAGGAATATATGCTATCAGAAGGGAATGTTTTCTGAAATGCAGGGAGGAAAGCAGTTCCTGTCTTTCAACTGGCGCAGCCCACCTACCAGCTGCGGAAGCACATGACCCATGGTGCAGCAACACTTCTCTGGGAACTTGGCGAAGCTTAAGCTGGTTCCAGGAACACTGTAGGAACTTCTTTTTTGGCAGCCTTGCAGTGGTGGAAATGAATTAGGTACAAGCTTATTTTAATTGGGTTTTGTATGGAGCATTTCATACTTTAATTGGATCTTTTTAGCTGATAGTTTTTATTAAAGTGGATTTCTTTTTAGAGTAGGTTGCTACGTTATGTTTTACTTGTTGCATAAGCATCGGTAGTGCATCTTCTTTTAACGGATGAGTTTTTATTTGATGTATTCTTATTTGATGTGTTTTTTATTGGATATGTTTTTAATGGATGAGTTTTCATCTGCATTTTATTGTTAGCCACCTTGAGCTTTAGTGGAAATATAGGATATACATTTAAATAAATAAGAGATACAAAAAACTCGTGTTACATAATTAAGTATGACATAAGCAGAGCTATTTGTACTGTACTGGGCACTAGAAGAAAAAATATTTTTTGCAATAAATAAGCCCAATTCTCTCTGCCAAGAAAAGCTCAGTGCTGTAACTTGCATATGAATGATACAAGCTAAGGATGATTGTACACATTATTCTGTTCCTCCTGGTCATGGGGCAGTGCAAGAAGGCCACTGGAGGTTCTACTAGCTTTGGAGATTTCATTAGACCCTGCCCATGCATTTTATAGCCCATCTTCACAGCAGTAAGGACTAGAAACATGATGGGTTTTTAAAAATGAAAGCTGTGGTTCTTGGGATGCTGAATTCTCAACTTCATGTACTTATCAGTAGGCACCGCACGGCAGTGTTGAGGGTGGCAAGGTCAGCGCCATGCGGGGGAGCAGCCGCTGGCTGGCCAACAGGACCCTGCACTGGCCAACAGGACCCTGTTCAGTCAGCAGCACCATGCCTGCATGACGCTGACCTTGCCACCTTTGCCTCCAACGCCACGGCACAACGCCCACTGGCAAGAGCTTAGTGGCCCTCTTCCCCTCAGTCACTGCACAACAGGAGTGGCAATTTACTAGTCACTGTATTCCTCATCAGTTGCCATCGATTTCCAATGCCTTGCTTGTCAGCTAACGTGAATGTGTGGGATGGGAGACACTTGCAGGGGAGAAGCTGCGTGAGGAGTAATTAGCCCTCCCACACACACTCTCTCCCCACTACCTTTCTTCACTGTGGGCACTTCTCCCCTCTGTCTGGGCCTGTTTCTAGAGCCTTGGCTTGGAGCGAGGGGGGGGTGCGGAATTGGCCTGGCGGAGGGAGCAGTGGCAGTCAGAGGAAGGGTTGAGCACATGCACGCACATCCCCCACCCCCCGATCGCTTCATCTCTCCTGCTCTGTCATTGCCGTTGCATTCATTGCAGGTAGCGGACATGGAGTTGGGAATCCTGTATCTTCTGCATTACGTTTAGTGCCGGGGTGGGGAACCTCTTTCAGCCCAGGGGCCAACTTCCATTTCAGAAAAGCTCCTGGGAGCTGCAGCCCAGTGGTGGGCGGGGCTAAAGGCAAAGGGGGCAGGGCCAAAAACAAAGAATACAAAGAATACCAGAATATTAAGGGTGTGGTCCTATGCATGTTTAGACAGAAAAAAAAGTCCTACGGTTCCTAGCATGCTCCAGTCAGCATGGCTGGCTGGAGGGATGCTGGAAGCTGTAGGACTTTTTTCTGTCTAAACATGCATTGGATTGTAACCAAAAGCTCCTAGTGGCGGTAACTAGGCCTACAAGAGGCATTTCAGTCTTTTAAACGGGGAAAAACTGCACAAGAGCTTGTTTAAACCAGGAAACTGCTGCACAACCGGTGGTTGAGGGGAAGGGGCGGGGCCAAGGGAAAAGGGCGGGGCTATCTGGGGAACCCCGGAAGGCCAAATTGGGACCCAGGAGGGCTGGATTTGGGCCCTGGAACTGAGGTTCCCCCTGGTGGTTCCACGTGGACCTGAGATCCATTTAGAGTCTCCTTCGAGAAGATCATTTAGTGTACTGGCTCCCTTTTTGTCGAATTCCCTGCCAGCGGATGAGGCAGGCACCAGTGTTGCTTTGTTTTCAGCAGCGGCTTCACAACATTTTTATTTAAACAAGCTTTTCCTGAACCATCAGACTCGATTTAATTGGTATAACTTGCTTTTAAGTATTTTTATTCCTTTATATTTGTATTTGTTTTTCTTTCTAATGTTTCCCGCTCAGGAATCTGTTTTTTTTTTTTTTTTAAGATACAGAACTGTTTATGCATTTTGTAAATAAATAAATAAAATCATGCCTGCAGACAATGGCCAAATAGAGATTGTGGGGAAACAACCCCCGGCCATGTCATTGCTTCCTGCAGCAGCGTCACCAAGAAGAATCAGGAGCAGAAGGAGCTATCATGTCAACACACTTCAATGAGAGGGACAGGCAACTGGTTCACCGGACGGCAGCAGTGACCTTTGGCCAGTTCGGCTTACCTGGCATGCAGCTAGGTGCTGCTCCACTGTCTGCTGCATTTGGCGGCTCTGGGCGTCTGATCCCAGGGACTCTTGAGCTTGGTCCAGCCACAGTTCCAGCTCAGCAATTTGTGCCTGGCACTCATGGAGGACCTGAGCAGGCTCGGGGTCAGTCCTATCAATGCCCACCGTTCCCTTTGAATCTCCCCGTGTTCTCCATAAGCCCTTGGCAGTGTTTGTGACTCGGGCGGAGGGCTGGCCCTGAAGGAAAGAAGAGTCAAACACAGGAAGATCTGTCAGCCCCAGAGCAGTTAACTCGAGCTCCAAAGGCAGCATGAGCCGGAGCTCTCCTCTTAGTTGGCGGATTGAGGGGGGGGGGGGGGAGGAAAGAAAGAAAAAGTAAGCCGACTGCCAGCCAAGCCAAGTGATCTGGTGCAACAGGTTTCTAAGCAGCCGATTTGCATTTACACAGGTAGACCTGAGCACATACAGGAAGTCCGCTGACTCATAGTTCATTAAGTGGCTATCCCAGTGGGGCATTCAGAGAGGTGTTTTTCTGATGCCTGTAAGTTGAGATTCCAGGTGTTGCACTTCAAAGCTGGATCCGTAGGCCACTGGGTAATGTTATCTATTGCTTTTGAGGTTTGGTCTGAATCAGAATTTAGGCTAAAATAAAAAGCAATCAAAACCTTCCAGAAAGAGGGAGGGAGGGAGAGGGAGAGAGAGGGGGAGAGAAAGAGGGAGAGAGAGAGAGAGAGAGAGACCTTCAGCTCTGCAGCCATTACATAGGATTTATTTCTTAAAACTAATTTATTGTTAACAAGTGGGACCTGCAACCTCTTCCCTATTCCCCACCCACCATGACTCAAGATTCTCTGACTGCTGCAAATGCTCAACACTTATTGGCCTGTTTTTGTGGACACACACACAAAACACACCGGTTAGGTCCCCCCGCCCCAGATTTTTTGTACTTCTATAAACCATGGGGCTCCCATAAAACTGCTGATGCTTTCCTCTGTGCGTTTGCATATGGTGCCATTTTGCCTACATAAGGAACAGCACTCACAGCCTGAACATCAGAAACAGAGGAAACGCGTGGCACTTGCAACAAAAGGTTGCAGTGTGGATCTGTGTGACAACCAATCATCCATGCCTTCTCCCAGGATACTCCATTCATAAGAACAGAAGAAGAGCCCTGATGGATCAGACCCAGGGTCCATCATTCTGTTCACACTGTGGCAAACCACCTGCCCACGCTGAAGCCCACAAGCAGGACACGAGTGCAACAGAACCCTCCCGCCCATGTTCCCCAGCAACTGATGTACAGAGCCATATTGCCTCTGATACTGGAGGTAGCATAGGGCCATCAGGACTAGTGGCCATTAATAGCCTTCTCTTCCAGGAATTTGTTTCACCCCTTTTTAAAGCCATCCAAGTGGGTGGCCATCGCTACATCTTGTGGAAGTGAATTCCACAGTTTAACTCTGCGCTGTGTGAAGAAGTCCTTCCTGTTATCTGTCCTGAATCTCCCTCCAATCAGCTTCACGGGGTGAACCCACTGGGTTCTAGCATTATGAGAGAGGGAGAAAAATGTCTCCCTATTCACTCTCTCCACACCATGCATAATTCTGTACACCTTCATGTCTCCCCTTACTTGCCTCTTTTCTAAGCTAAACAATCCCAGAAGTTGTAATTTTTCTTCATAGGGGAGATGCTCCAGTCCTTGCTCATTTTAGTTGCCCTTTTCTGCGCTTCTGCCCTTTTTCCAACTGTATAATATCCTTTTTTAGGTGCAGTGACCAAAACTGTACACAGTATTCTGAGTGTCCGAACCATAGATTTGTACAGTTTTATTTTCAATTCCTTTCCTAATAATGCCTAACATGGAATTTGCCTTTTTTCACAGCAACCACACACAGGGTTGACATTTTCATCTGGAGAACCCCCTACAGAATTTCTCCTGTCCCTCAGTTTCCCCTTCCCCCCTCTCCTAATAGACAGTATTCTGTGCTTACTAATATGCTCAGTCCTTATTGCTCCGGGGGGGGGGGGGCAGGGTTGCCCCCTTACATTGCTTTTTCTAAAGTTTTTATACTTCTGTAAAGCTTGGGATTTCCCCAGGCCTGCTGATATTTCCCTCTTGTTCATGGGTGGTGCTGTTTTTGGCTTCAAAACTAGCAGCACCCAAAAAATTCACTACACTGTGTGAGAGAGATGATTTGAATATTTTTGTTATATTTCTCAAAACACACAATTTAATAATTACTAGTGTAACCAATCCTAAAGGAAATCAACCTCCTAAAGGAAATCAACCCTGAGTGCTCATTGGAAGGACAGATACTGAAGCTGAAGCTCAAATATTCTGGCCACCTAATGTGAAGAGAAAACTCCCTGGAAAAGACCCTGATGCTGGGAAAGACTGAAGGCAAAAGGAGAAGGGGAAGGCAGAGGATGAGATGGCTAGATAGCATCACCGATGCAATGAATATGAACTTGAGCACGCTCCGGGAGAGAGCGCAGGACAGAAAGGCCTGGCGTGCTGTGGTCCATGGGGTCACGAAGAGTCGGACACGACTGAACAACAACAACAAGTGTAACCAAAGGCTAGAAGGTAAATGACAGGTTTAAAAGAAAAGAGACACCAAAAGGTGTTCTTAGCATCACTAGAGAACAAAGCCATCAGGTGAGTCCAGAGAGCAGCTTCCCCAGCTCGCAGTCCAATGTCTGTATGCTACACCAGAACCATAGCAAGGTGGCAACAGGATGTCTTGTGTAATGTGGGTACAGCAGGAGTGCAGAACTTCTTTCAGCCTGATGGCTGAGTTCCATTCCGGAGAAGCTCTCAGGGGCCAAATTCCAGTGGTGGGCAGGGGTGTGGGATGGAGCAAAAGGGGTGAGGCCAGCATCTTGTAGCTTAAAGCTCTTTCTGCCAGTAACTGAGCCTTAGGAGAGGCATTTCAGCCTTTGAGAAATGGGGGGCAAGGGGGGAACCCTGCAAAAGCCTGGGAAGCCACCCAGTAATTTGTGGTCAGGGGAAAAGGGATGGAGGGGGAGCACCGAAGGGCTGGATTTGGCCCCCATGCCAGATGTTCTGCACCTCTGAGTTACAGGAATATCCAAAGCTGTTGCATTGTCTTCACCACCCTTCCCCAACTGCTGCCTTCCAGATGTGTTGGAAGTACAACTGCCACGTGTTGAAGCTGTTGCCCTACACATCTGGAGGGTACGAGGGTGGGGAAGGCTGGTAGACAGCGACTGCAGGCTTTCCTAGCACCTCCTGGAGGAGCTGGGGATTGAGCCTGGGATTTTCTGCATGCACAGCGGCGTTTTGGCTTTGCACAGAAACATAGGAATGGGCCTGATACTGAGTCTCGCCACTGAGAGCATGTGCTCTACCGCCAAGCTATGGCCCTTCTTCTATCTTTTTTTTTTTGCATTATCATCCCTCTTCAAAATGGTTGTCTGCACACACCTTTAGGAAGGCCAAGTGTTAATTCAGCTTGTTGCCCTTGTGCACAGATGGTTAACATATGTATGTAGCACTATAGGCTTTCCTGAGAAACAGAAGGGGAAAAGATAGTTCCCTCCTCCCAAGCAGCTTACAAGAGGAAAACAGGTAAGCGGCATGAATGAAAGGAGGGGCAAGCAGAGAACTCTATGCCAAGTAAGGTAGTGGAGTTTTTGGCCTGTGTACATAAAGCCTGCCCTCCCTATGTCATCAACTACTGTCTTTAAGCTCCTTCATAATTAAATGCATTGTTTGCTGTGGGGTGTGCAGGATAACAGCTTACCCTCTAATGTGGGAAGAGACCCCAAGGGCTATGTATTGTATTAAAAATCTCCCAACGTGTTTGTTTCTTTCTTACCATCCAAATCTTTCCATGAGGAAGTGGGGAAAAGAGTGCTTAAAAAAATAAAAAATAAAAATAAAAGCCAGTAAAGTAAATTCTCTGTTTTTTTTCAAAGCCCCAAAGGAGAAAAACTGGGAGTTTCTGTACCTGAAGCTTCTCTCACAATGAGAAGCTCTCACATTCATCTGGATGACAAGCTGCATCTGACAAAGTTCTTTCTTTTACGCAATTATTAAAACGACATCAGCTCTATTCAAATTTGCAGCCGGTCACCCTAGCTTGGAACAAGCTGCAGGCTGCATTACATAAGGAGGGCCAGCTCCAGGTTTGAGGGGGCCCTGAGCAAAATGTCATCTGGCAGGTTCCCTCCTTTGACTGTGGGGCCTGGTGGGCTTACCTGGCTGTGGTGGGGTTACATTTCTGGGTGGCTAGGTTGGCCCAACTTCTCACAATGCCCTAGAGCAACAGTGAGCAACTTCCATGGGATGGGGGGGGGGCAGACACTGCCCCCTCCAGGGGCTACCCCCCGCCTGCACTGCCGAATATGAGGGGAGCTCCTTTTAAAAGCACAAATTCAAAGTGTGCCTGCAAAATTCAGCAGGGGAAAAAAGGGGATCTTTTGCCACCGCTGCACTGCCAGTGAAAAGAGCCTCCTTTTCCTCATGCCGTCGTACTTTGCTAGCAAGCTGCAAATTTGTGCTTTGAAAAGAAGGCTTCCCTGTCTGCTGCTGCCAGATTTCAGTGGTTCGACGGTGGGGGCACTGGGGGACCACAGAAATGGCCATGGGGGCCACACATGGCTGCGTGTTGTCGACCCCTGCCCTAGAATAAGGGAATGTGGGAAATTAGAAGGATAGCTAGATCCAGCCACTTGGTGCTGATCAGAGTGCAGGGCTGAATTTTTTTAAAGAGGGGCACAGGGCAGGGATCTGCCCTGGCAGCTGCCCAAGGATGCCAGGTAATGACAGCGTCTGTGAGGTGAACATAAAAACATAAGACAAGCCTTTTTTGGACCAGACCAAAGGCCTCTTTAGTCCAGCATCCTGCTTCCTGCAGCAGCAAACCAGATGGTTCTGGGAAGTCCACAAGCAGGACCTCTACAATAGACCTCTCCTGCTGTTGCTCCCAACAACTGGTACTCAGAACTAGGTGGCAGTATTTAGCTATCATGACCAGTAGCCATGGTGGATAGACTTATCCTACTTGAATTGGTCTAATCCCCTTTTAGAGACATCTAAGTAAAGGGCTTACAGCCTGGCTACCACAGAATGTAGTGATGGCCACCAATTTGGATGGCTTTAAAAGGAGGTTGGACAAATTCCTGGAGAAAAAGGCTGTCAATGGCTACTAGTCTCGATGCCTACGTGCTACCTCCAGTACCAGAGGCAGTGAGCCTATGTACGCCAGTTGCTGGGGAACATGGGTGGGAGGGTGCTGTTGCGCTCATGCCCTGCTTGTAAGTTCCTGGTCGACAGCTGGTTGGCCACTGTGTGAACAGAATGCTGGACTCGATGGACCCTTGGTCTGATCCAGCAGGGCTCTTCTTACGTTCAGGTTTCCTGTTGGAACACCTTCCCCCACATTTACCAACCTGGACCTTAAGGTCATCCATCATCTGAGGCCATGCTGGCTGGGGATGATCGGACTTGTCCTCCAACCTATCTGGAGGGCACCAGGTTGGAGAAGAATGCTCTCATCTGATTATTCTTCTGTATGCAGTGCACAAAACAACCTACATGCCTATAAACAGGGCCAACATATTTGCTTCTTTGCATTTTGATTTTCTAGTAGTAATTAATCCAATCATTATATTTTCAGTAGCAACCTGGTAGCACTAGCAATCTGATAACTGTTATAGTCAAATCATTAGTACACCTACCCTGGTCTGGTTGCCAAGAGGCTCCTCATCACTTCCTGCTCTCTGCAGAGATAACAAAGCGAGCCGCGGATCAGGTTTATCGCACACGGCCTTTGGCTCATCAGCATCAACCTCCTGCAAAGAAAAGAAGAGGCAGAGATGGGGGGATTTTTTTGATGCTGCCTTCTGTTGTTATAAATGCTTCAAAGATGTAGCACCTGTCAGTTTTAGATATATTTATGCAGCAGCCAAAATGCTGAAGCTGGGATCAAAACAATCAAATAAAGGGCCCTAAATAATGACCCCTTAGTAAACGCAGTGGGTAAAATCCAATGTAAGTCCTACTTAGAGTAGACCCAATGTAGTGAATGGGACTTAAGTTAGTCATGATTAATTTACGTCCCATTCATTTCAATACGTCTACTCTAAGTAGGACTTGCATTGGGTTTTACCCAGTGATCCCTGGGACAGTATGAGACTTAAAGAGGTGAGAGAAATTACAGTAACCCTACGCATGAACTGAGAACATTGTTAGTATGAAGTTGTCTCGTCTACATTCAGAGCTATAAATCACATTCGCCCTACTTACAGAATCATAGAATGATAGAATAGTAGGGTTGGAAGGGGCCTACAAGGCCATCGAGTCCAGCCCCCTGCTCAATGCAGGAATCCAAGTCAGAGCATCCCTGACAGATGACTGTCCAGCCTCGTCTTGAACGCCTCCAGTGTGGGAGAGCCCACCACCTCTCTAGGTCATTGGTTCCATTGTTGTATTGCTCTAACAGTCAGGAAGTTTTTCCTGATGTTCAGCCGGAATCTGTCTTCCTGTCACTTGAGTCCAGTATTCTGTGTCCCGTACTCTGGGATGATTGAGAAGAGATGCTGGCCTTCCTCTCTGTGACAACCTTTCAAGGACTTGAAGAGCACTATCCTATCTCCTCTTAGTCTTCTCTTCTCAAGGCGAAACATGACCAGTTCTTTCAGTCTCTCTTCAGAGGGCTTTGTTTCCAGTCCCCTGATCATCTTTGTTGCCCTCCTCTGAACCCTCTCCAGGTTGTTTGCATCCTTCTTAAAGTGTGGACACAGTACTCCAGATGAGGCCTAACCAGTGCTGAGTAGAGGGGAACTAGTACTTCATGTGATTTGGAAGCTATACTTGTATTAATGCAGCCCAAAACAGCATTTGCCTTTTTTGCAGCCACATCACATTGTTGGCTCATATTCAGCTTGCGATCGACGACAATTCCAAGATCCTTCTTGCTTGTAGTGTTGTTGAACCAAGTATCCCCCGTCTTGTAACTGTGCATTTGGTTTCTTTTTCCTAGGTGTAGAACTTGGCATTTATCCCTATTAAATGTCATTCTGTTGTTTTCTGCCCAGAGCTCCAGTCTATCCAGATCACTTTGAATTTTGTTTCTGTCTTCCAAAGTATTAGCTATTCCACCCAATTTTGTGTCATCTGCAGATTTGATCAGCATTCCTGCACCTCCTCCTCCAAGTCACTAATAAAAATGTTAAAGAGCACTGGGCCCAGGACTGAGCGCTGCGGTAACCCGCTCATTACCTCTCCCCAGTTGGAGAAGATCCCACTGATAAGCACTCTTTGAGTCCGATTCTGTAGCCAACTGTGGATCCACTGGATCGTTGTTTCATCTAGCCCACTTTGAGCTAGTTTGCTCATCAGGATATCATGGGGTACTTTGTCGAAAGCTTTGCTGAAGTTGAGGTATATTATGTCCACAGCATTCCCACGGTCTACAAGGGAGGTGACTTGATCAAAAAATGAGATCAGATTTGTTTGGCGGGATTTGTTCTTGACAAATCCATGTTGGCTTCGAGTAATCACTGCATTGTTTTCAAGGTGCTTGCAGATGGATTGCTTTATCATCTGCTCCAGAATTTTCCCAGGGAGTGATGTCAGACTGACTGGTCTGTAGTTCCCAGGTTCCTCCTTTGTGCCCTTTTTGAAGATAGGGACAACATCAGCCCTCCTCCAGTCATCTGGCACTTCACCCATCCTTCCTGATTGCTCAAAGACAATAGACAGTGGTTCTGAGAGCAATTCTGCCAGTTCCTTTATTACTCTAGGATGCAGTTCATCTCGCCCTGGAGATTTGAACTCATTCAAAGTAATTAGGTGTTCCTTGACCATATGCCTATCAATCTCAAGCTGCAATCCTGCCCCTTCAGTCTGTATTTCACCTTTGCCAAGGGGGTCATAGACCCTCTTTGGGGAGAAGATTGAGCCAAAGTAGGAATTGAGCACCTCTGCCTTTTCTTTGTCATCTGTTATCATTTTTCCATCCTTATTTAATACCTGAACCACCATTTCTTTCCTCTGTCTTTTACTATGCACGTAGCTGAAGAAAGCCTTTTTGTTGCTTTTAGCATCCCTCGCTCGTTCTCAGCTTTAGCCTTGCTGACGCCATCCCTGCAATTCTGTGCTACCTGCCTGTACTCTTCCTTTGTAGCTTGGCCTTCTCTCCACTTCCTATATGTGTCCTTTTTTGTTTTCAGGTCATCTCTAAGCTTTCTGTGAAGCCACATTGGTTCTTCTGTTATGCGTCCTTGCAGTTGTTTCCTTGTTCCTCTCATATGCTGGCACCCTATAACTCTCACTGTTCTGTTCCCTCTGCCTTCTTCCCCACTCTGGACTATATATCTTTACCCATGTGTAGCCCAAAGGCCTGCATAGTTCTGCACTTCATACCTACTGCATGCAGTCTGTGCTTCCTTGAACTTCTCCTATGGCCTGATTTCCCCTGAAGTCTTTTTTGCCTTGTTAGAATCATACAGCTGTCTTGACATGGTTGTGTTGCTCAAGCATGATGGCTCATATGGTAGGTTTTATTTTGGCGGGTTTCTCTTAGGCTACAGGGACATTACAAACTTGGAACCTGACTCCCAAGCTAACTAATGAAAATCTCCCTGTGGTAATGGAGATATGAGGCCAGTCTTCTAGTCATTTTTTATTTATTTGCGTAAAGAGCAACTCAAGGAGTTGAAAGAGGAGAGCCAGGTTCTTACAACAGCCCCAAACTAGACATGTGGGAATCCCTATAGAGGGAACTCTTTGCTCTCTCACGTCTTGTTGTCTCTGCCTCTGATCTTCACTGGGCCACTGGACCTACGGATTGGTGGCACTGCATGCCAGTTATCAGTCAGGGAAGGAAGGGCCATTGGGAGGCTGCACCCCCTGCTTTCCAGGAAGAACGTCACGGCATGGGGGAGACCAACCTGGCCCCATACTTTGGCCAGAGAAGGAAAAGCTGCAGGGAGCTTGCTTCACCCTTCCCTGCCAGAAAGAACATCTGTAAGAACTTTGAAACTAAGAACTGGTGCCTGGGTTTTGCTTTTCTCCTCCTCCTTCCCAATTGCTTTTCCTTTTGTGTCATGTCTTTTTGATTGTAAGCCTGAGGGCAGGGTCTGTCCTATTATTAATCTTTGTAAACCGATCTAGGAGCGTTTTTTTGGCTGAAGAGCTGGGTAAATAAATAAATAAATAAATAAGAATAAATAACTCCCCACCAATGGGGCTTCTCACAGCATGTACTAACAGTGAAATAGACCTGAGAACATGTTTCTATAAATTTCAAGTGCACAATTAGTGCTTTCAGGGAGGCTGAAATGTTATTTTCCCTTCTATTTCACTTTGTTCACAAGGTATGTTTTCCTGATTGGCTGTTACTGATTCCCCCATTCGCCCCCCTCCCCACACACACAACTTGATCATTTTCTTGGCAGCCAATCAGTGACCACTTAAGAAGTGTGATGACATAATGACATCACATCGCCAGATTTGGCTATGTGACAATGTCACGAAGCCAATGCAGAGCGAAGGCAACACTTCTCGGATTAGCATTCTCCTCACTCTGAATGGACAAATACTTACAGGTCTCTTTGCAGCTGCCATCTCCCACAAGCCCCGCAAATTGCCAAAAGAGGCAGCACTTTTTGTTGATGCTAAAAGCTTTCAAAAAAACACCCCTTTTAGATTCAGTCCTCTGTTTATGATGTAGAACCAAAATCTGGCCCACAGGAAGAAGGTAAGGAGAATCTGATCAAGTTGCTTGTCTCCAAAGGTTTCTAGTACAATTTAGCAGCTCCTGCCATGATGTACATGCATGTTCAAATATATTGCGAAGAATTTGCCACTGACAATTTCTCAGTATACATTATTCTACAGCAAATCTTAGTCCCACGAAACTCTGTGTTATACTTACTTTGTTGTGGAATGAATTGTCTTCAGCTTCTTCAACCAAGGAAGGCAGAAGAGACAGTGACCCCCGCTTTTTGGGCTACAGGGCACATGAAGAGATATACCCCAGTCATTTGTTGCAGCAAAAGGACCAACATTTTATTCTGTCCTCCTCAAAGCTTAGCGTGCAGCCAGTTTCTCACAAGTGCTAAGCACCAATCAATCCAGATGAATTCTGTGGGCAGGATCCAGCCAAAGTGAAAGCTAAGGCCTTTTTATTCCCCCAGGCTTTTCAGTCCCTCAGATTTAAAGCATGGAAAGACTGAAGGCAAAAGGAGAAGGGGACAGCAGAGGATGAGATGGCTAGATAGCATCACTGATGCAATGAATATGGACTTGAGCACGCTCCGGGAGAGAGCGCAGGACTGGCATGCTATGGTCCATGGGGTCACGAAGAGTCGGACACAACTGAACGACTGAACAACAACAACTGCTTTCCAGGTCTTTGCACTGCTGTTGTCCTCTGTTATAGGTTTTACTTTGGTTTTATTCTGTGGATGTTTTGATTTGTGTTGTAAGCCCCATGGATTTCAATAAGAGAGATTTAAGGATGCAGCTATCTAACTTTCTGACCAAAGTCAACAGGACTTAAAATGTGCTTAATGTGGGTTGGATCATGCCCCATGAATACAGAAGTGCCTTGACAGCTCTGATTAATGCCAAACCACCTAGCAACCTAGGATTTCTTTACGCTATCAGTTCTCTTAGGATAACAACCCTGGAACCAATTTCAGTCACTCTTCCCTGCCAGGGTATAAGCCTGGCATTGTTACCTCTAGTAGGTAGAATTCCACAGAGGTTCAAATGAACCGATGACCCAAAGCATTCGGGGGGGGGGGGTATGGCTAAAAAGCAGGCTGGATCATCTTGTAGTAGTAGGTGTGACTGTTGCCTTAGGGCAACTTTTCCCAGCCTGGTGCCATCCAGATGTTTTGGACTACAACTCCCAGGATTCCTGACCATTGGGCATGCTGGCTGGGGCTAATGGGAGTTGAAATCTAAAACATCTGGAGGGCACCAGGTTGGGAAAGATTGCCTTAGGGTCACAACCCTTGATAACAAGTTCTAAATTCCAATTGTGTAAAATAAGTATTTTTTTTCCTTCCTGAGGTCAGAATTACAATGAATAAACGTTCATTAACTCTTCCAAATGAACTGAAAGGAATTTTAACAGACACTGTCCGCCAGAATACAACTGGCACATCCAACACTGAATTTTGTGGGTTTTGCAGTCTCTCTCTATTTAACGTATAGAAATACGCATTGCCACCAAAAACTATATCCTTGTGTCTAGTTCTTCCCCTAAACCCCTGTAACGTGTATAAAGCATAACACGTGACAACACACATTTCCCAACATCCTCCAGACAACGTTATCCATTTATTTAAAATATTTGTATACTGCCCTTCATTATCAAGTCACAGGGCAGCGTACAAAATTAATCAAAGCAGCAATTGAAATAAAATGAATTAACAAAACATCTACTAAGCTGGGTATGAAAATCAGCCAGTGCCTGGGTAAGGAGATGCATTTTTAACAGGTGAAAAAACATCATCAAAGATGGTGCCCATCATCCTGCAGAGGGACAGAATTCCAAAGGCGGGGCACCACAACAGAAAAGGCTCTCCCTCTGATTGTTGTCAGATGTACCTGGGCAGGTGACGGGACAACCAGGAGGCCCTGGTATGGAGTGGGAGGAGGGAAAAAGCAGAATGCGATGATATCACATTGTGCAATAAGTGCTGCTACGCTGTGTGGGGTCAGGGATGAAATCGACACAAGGAAGCCTTTTTCGGAGGCAACCGTGTGTCTCTGGGGATGCATAGTCCCAGCCAAACACAATCTAATAGAGCTATCTCATACATCTGATGGGACCTGGTGTTCCACCTACCTGCCAGTCAGCACCACTTCCACTTTCCTCTGGCACCTGCGATTCCGAATCGTCGTCCTCCAGTTCAGTCTCTTCTTGCTGCTGGTGAAGCTCCACCAAGGAATTCTTCATAATCGTTAGGATGTCCTCTTTCCTCTGGCACAGGAGGGTGAGCCGCTGTTTTATCTCTTCCATCTCCTCACCCTAAGGAACAACGACGCTCAGAGGTGACATTTTTCACGGGGGTGGGGGCACAAAAAGGAGGGAAAGAGCAAACGGTTTACACCATCTTACTGGAGCGCGAACTGCAAGGTTCTCATCGGCTCTCTTCTTTGCGCTGAAGCGTTTCCCCAGTGCTGCTGAGAACCAGAGCAAAGGGCTCAGTATGAGCATGAAGGCCTGTTGGATGTGTGTACAGCCGGCCATAGCTGAGTAGGAATGTGGAGGTTCAGTAATGAACGGCACTCTGGAGGCTCACTGGGCTGGACAAGGTTGTGGGAGTGATCTCCTGGAGGGCAAGCGGTCAGGAGCTCCTCGTGCGACCGACAGAATGCGACTCAGTCATATTACTAATCTAGACAGGTCAACTAGTATAATAGCACTTCCTGCAACTTTGGAAGAGAGGGTTTTTTTGTTTTTAAAAGGCTTTTTCCTAGCACAAGTTGGACAAAACTGGGAAATGAGCAAAGGAGGGATGGGCAATTTTTATTCAAGAAGCCAAAAACGTCCCATGAAAATCCAAGCAAGCCTCCCTTCTCTGGCTCTGTGCCGGTGTTGTCACTGAACTGATTATCTGTGAGTAGGTAGGCCTCATTCAACCTAGCACCCTGGCAATTATACATTTTAATTAGGGCTTTGTACTAGACATATTACAGGAGGTGTTACTAATGCTAATGCAATTCAGAGAGCCAAAGGCATTAGTATGGTTGCATGACCAAATCATTTCCTGGCTTTCCTGCCTTTGCAGTTTTAAACACTCACATTCCCCTTTATCATGTTGTTTATTCCAGTTCTTGCTTAGCACAAATCTCCTTCATGCACTCACATACATGCAGCTAAGAGGGAGCAAGGCCCCCCAAATGGCTGCAGCATATGAATGAGGATACCAGAATTGTGTGCTGTTGAAATGGATTTCTCTCACCCAAATGGGTCTCTCTCAACCTGCTAGGGTGTCCCCGCAGAAATGGGATCTCACCATGGTGAAACGTATTCACTGTATATGTTTAGATGTCAAGTTAAGACCTTCCCCTTCCAACAGGCATTTAATCTTTAATCTGTTGCTCTGGTGATTAAATTTACTGCTGGCCCTAAAATTAAAAGTGTAATATCCATGCATCTGGAAAAAGCAAATTGTAGAACTGTAATTTTGGCCAAATCGCCGTGTTCCAAAACAGCACACATGGGCACCGGAATTCTAAGCATGCATTCTCCGAAGTCCAAATGAGACTTCCTGGGGAACTGCTTCCTTGTAAGCATATTTAGTATTGCAGCCTTAGTCAATTTTAATGGAAAATGTTCATTCCTTTGTCAACCTTCCCAAATTCTAACAAGTTGAAATATAACACATTTAAGTGGTTTAGCGAACAAAGCATTGCCGGATTCAGACTTTTCCATGATCTCTATGCTTTTATCATAGCAGTTGTCAATACGTTTGGACAAAACCTGCTCAAAATTCTATTCCGCTCTCCTCGGCTTCAAAGAAAACAACTGTGCATTTGGTTTTTAAAAATAAAAGTATATTGCTGTCATGCTGTTTATTTATTTCTGCACCACCTTCTCTGAAGCTTGCTCCTTTTACCTCTCCTAGAACCGCCCTTTGCATTGTTTACAGTTTGAGTCTGAAATGCAATTAAATTCAGGCAAGCTGGAGAAATCTTAAAGCAATTAGCACTCTGGGTGGCTCCAGTTAATTTACATGGCAAACACCTAAGGGGGTGGGGGAGGACTCTGAAAAAGCCATTGAATACACTGGATCACGTCACAAGTGCATGCTTACCACTATCTATCAACGTGGTGGCCAGTGAACCATGGCCAATCTCAGTATGCTGGCACATATACCCATAAACTGGAAAAACACAGAGCAGGCCATGTCATGTGCATGTTTTCCACTGCATATCACCAAGGCAGCCAACCATGGCTAATCTAAGCATGGTAGCACATACACCTATAAATAGCACGTGTTAAATGCAACTCAGGGTGCATACATTGCGCTTTTTATATGTATACAGATGCCCTTGTCATCTGTGACCCAGAATGCACTTCTAGGCAAACATAATAGCTTGATCACAGCAGGAGTTCTGAATTTCTTCGACTGCCAACACCAATGTCAGGAGCGGTGCCATTTGTGTCTCTGCAGCGCTTCAGTTACCCAACGGGAAGTTAATGCAGCCAGGCTGGAAGGGATGCAATGCTGCTGATGCCTTGTTCCCTGGGGTCAACCCATGAAGCTTAATGGTGGAAGATCCAGGACAGATAAAAGGAAGCACTTCTTCACACAAAACATAGTTAAACTACGAAATTCGATACCACAGTAATGTAGTAATGATGTACTGATGGCCACCAACTTGGATGGCTTTAAAGGGAGATTAAAGAAATTCATGGAAGGTAAGGCTATGTGTCGCCCCAGCTGTGGGTGTTGAACTCTTAGGTTAGAGGTGCCAAGATAGTGATAAATCAGGCTCAAAGGTTTGCTTACAAGGAGACTTTATTGAATAACTTACAGCACACAGGCATACCCAATGGTTGGATCAGACAGCTTCTCTGAACCCCGAGCCACTGGGTACAATGGGTCTTATACTCTACAGGTTAGAAATAAGCAGCATTTCAGCAGCACGCACCCCTAGCATTCATTCTCAGCATAGGCTAGTAATGTTTGGTTCTCAGGCACAGCCACCTGTAAACAGACTTTGCTTCCCAGGCACATCAGATAAAGCCACTCTCCTCATTAGTAAGGAATGTACCGAGAAGGCTGTTATCGGCCTTTTGACTCATCTGCACATGCTCAGAGGCTTCCTAGCATGGGAATTGCACCAATAATGAACTTAAGCAAGTATTATGGATCTCTAGGCCCCTCTAACACTACAAATGACTTGGCTACACTCCTGGGGCCAGTACAGGCTATCACTAGCTACTGGCCACGATGGCTATTTGCGAGCTCCATTGTCAGAGGCAGCATGCCTATGTACACAGGGAACACGAGTAGGAGGGCACTGTCACACTCATGTTCTGCTCATGGGTTTCCCATACGCATTTAGTTGGCCCCTGTGAGAACAGAATGCTGTACTAGATAGGCTTTTGGTCTGATCTAAAACCCTGAGCAGGGCTCTTCTTATGTTAATGCATGTCACCAGAGTACTGAAAGACCTCCCCTGGGAGTGGGCGGGGGTGGTGGGAGAGCCAGGGCTCAGGAAGTGACAAAATGAACAGGCAACCAGGAGGCACCGTTGCAGCCGCTGCTGCAGCTGCCATGGCATCCATGCTAGTTAGAAGGCAGAGCAGTAGCTCACACAACCACGACAAAGGCCTGAGACAGGGCCAGGACAGGAGCTGTTCCTATGCTGGTGTAGCGGTAACAGTGCTGGGCTAGGAGATCCAGTTTCAAATCCACACTCAGCCACAAAACTTACTGGATGACCCTTGGGCCAGTCATCACCTCAGGCTGGCCTACCTCATAGGGTTGTTGTGAGGAAAAATGGGTGGGAGTGGGCAGAACCACGTACAATGGCTTAAGGCCCTTGGAGGAAAGTCAGGGTATAAATTGTACAGTGCCTATTACAGATGGAGCAAGGGGTGGAATGAAAAGTTGCAAACCTGACCTCTGGGTAGGAGGCAGCCTGATCCGGCCATGGGATTTCTGTAGAGAATTCATCCAAGTCACTCTTTGGGAACTGGCGCTGCTTCAGAAAGTCTATTTCTTGCTCACTTTCTTCGATCTCTTTTACAATGGGCTATAAAAAACAATAATTACCATTAGCTGCTTTAAAGTGGATAGTGGGAGACATGACCTAATAAATCATTTGCATCTAACACCCACACCATTCTGCCCACACCTGTGCAGACAGCTAAGAGAAGATTCAGTGCATTAGGGAAACTACGACAGCTTGAAAAAGTTCAAATTTCCATTGAATGAACGTATTAAACTGCTTTATGGCAAGTCAGACCATTGGGCTATTAAATCCAGTATTGTCTATTCTGAGTAACAGCCGTTCTATATCGCCTTTTAATGGATGGAAACACTTCAGTGTTAAGTGTCTGCAGAGAGAACTGCGTTTTCCTGTAAACTGTAAAAGACGGGGTGCTTTATGCATTGGTTTAGGAATCATTATCCATGATTTTCTACTCCTGATGCAAAAACCATACATTTCCTATTGCAGATAACCATCCCAAACAGAATATTATTGCTGAATCAAAGAACAAAAGAAGAAGCAATGACTCTATGGTCAAGATGATGCTCAATTATGCCCAATGTGCACACGATGTGCAAGAATAATTTATGTACCTCTTAGGAGAGATTGCTTCTGACTGGGGAAACATGATGTGCAATTAACCCAATTGGGAAGAATGAAATACATGTAATGCACAACAGTTCCGATATCCATCATGAAAATTGCATAACCACTTTTGCAGATAAGAGTCTAAACAAGTGATGCAGGAGGGTAGAAATATCAGCAGAACTACAAGGACAGGCTTTGCACATGTCTGCGTTGCATGAAGGCAAAAGTAAATGTTCCCCTTCCATTAGAGACAGTAATTCCCAGCGCCCATAGTGTATCTGGCCCTCATAAAGTCATACGGTATTAGTAGGGCTGTCACATGATCAAAGAAACTTAGCTGATTAATCATTTGCGTTTAAGTCAATTAATATTAATTATTAAATCTTTGCAAATTTACATATCAGAAAAAAACAACCTTTTTGTGTTTAAATGATATATGCATGTGTTGCAGCATGCATCATCTTAGAAGGGGCATACCCTGCTCTCTCTCATGAAGGAGGGAATGCCTCTTCTAAGAAGCGACTGCTAAAAAAAAAGGCAATGCAATTTTTTAGGCTGCTTTAACAGAAGAACAGCATCTAGATCAAAGGAATAATAGGGTCAAACTACACATTATGTTAATTGTGTATTGTGCAGCAGAGAATACTTTCTTTTTACTCAAGGGTAAGTGTGCGTGGCCCCAATTTGGATTGGGACCACCGTGCACCAGGAGGGGAGGATTAACCCTTCCTCCACCATTTTTCCTGAAATTCCCAGGGTGAAGGGAGGAAAAAAGCCTCATGTACATCCCCCACATGGTGGGGGGAGGGGTGTTCAGGGAAAAAAGGGGGACTGAGGTTTTATTCTCCCATCCCAGTCTGTGGTGGTCCTGATCTGAATTGGGGCGGTGCACAAAGTGAAAAAAAAGAAAGAAAAGATTATCCTCAGTTACACGCTATGGAATTAAAATAATGTGAAGTTTGACCCATAGTTTCATTCTATTCTGTGCTGGTCAGCCTGAATCTGTGTCCATTTCTGGGCACATTTTAAGAAGGACATCGACACAAACTGGAGCATGTCCAGAGGAGGATGACCACAATGGTGAAGGGTCTCGAAACCAAGTCTTCTCAGGGATGATTGAAAAAGCTGCGTATGTTTAGCCTGGTGACAAGAAGGTCGCCCTCCTGAGGGCAAGAGCTGTTCGACAGTGGGATGGATTGTCTTAGGTCAGGAATGCTGTAGCTGCATCCTGTATTGTAGATCCTGCACCAAACACGAGGCTGGATTACATGACCAAAGTCCAAAGTCCCTTCTATGTTTCTAAGATGGCACTTGCAGCCTGCAGCTTTTAGAAGTATTTGCATTACAAATAATTTAGGCTGCAATTCTATGCATGTTTAGACAGAAGAAAAGTCCTAGAAGTCTCAGCATTCCCCAGCCAGCATACCTGGCTGGGGAATGCTGGAGTTGTAGGACTTTTTTTCTGTCTAAACATGCATAGGATTGTGCGCTTAAAATAAATATATCTGCTGCCTGATTAATCATTGCAGGCTTAGTTATTAGGCAGTCTCTGGCTACTAAGTTCTCAAACATTAACTAAAAACAAAGGCAGGCACTTCTAGCTTTTTGTGTTTGGGGTTAAACACCCACCCAAAGCAGAGGTAAAGGACCTGCCAGCCAGGTGTCTCGTCTTCCTTTTGCCATATTCTTGTCCAGCTACCAAGGAATGACTCAAAATGACAGGTTGTTCCCTGTGAAGATTTGCCATTTATTCTGGTCCCTACATTGGATTTGTTTTTACCTCGAGCAGCGCATTTTGTTCCTTGGTAATTCTTCCTAATGTCTTCAGCTCTTTCAAAAGTTGTTTTGTTCTTTGGAAGACAAAGAGGGGTTGCAGTCTCATGCCTGGTAACCTTAGGCTTTCTTTATAGGACTGTATCTCAGCAAGTGCCTTCTGCATGGGACGGATGTGGGCCAGTATAACCTAAAACAAAAGATCCATATCAATAAAATGATAGTAAGCTTGAAAGGGAAGAGGGAGGAAGCATACCACCCTCAGCATGTGATGTTCCTATGTTAATTTATTCAGGGTGCAATCCTGTGCATGTTTGGACAGAAAAAATCCTACAACTCCCAGCATGTGCCTCAGCCATGCTGGCTGGGGAATGCTGGAAGCTGTAGGACCTTTTTCTGTCCAAACATGCACAGGATTGTGCCTTCAGTCGCTTTTGTAATGAACTATCTCACCTGGCCATGTTTAAGATGCTCTTTAGGAGAAAAATCGAGGGTGTCTTCTGAAGGGGACAAGATAGTCTTAATTTTTTCTATATCCTTCTCCATTGCTTTCACCTCGGATTCAATAGCTTCCACCTCCTACATTTTTAGAAAGACTCACATTATTTGTGTATTCATCACCAAAGCCCATTAAAAGCAAACAGAACCTGTGCTGATGTGATAGCCAAAGGCTAAGAAAGCTCAACTGTTTTCACATTTAAAAAACTATGCATCCAGTGAGAACCGTATCAATTGATCAGTCAGTCGTATCCATTTGTTCAAACTTGTTGAATATGGCACTATAGCCCCGATGCAACACTTCTGAGGGCATCTCTACACCAGCCTAAAATCCTGCATTTAAAACGGGGCTTTCTGCTTCCGTTTTAAATGCAGGATCACAACAACTCCCTTTTTCACCCGCTTCCCTTTCCCCCTCCCCTTTCCCCCTCCTTCTTCCCATATCTGAGTCTTCTGTAATCTTTCATGGATCTCGCTCTTCTTCTTGCCACTTTTCCTCTTTTCATGGAGGGAACTCAAGTGGAACACAATGGGGTAATTTGAAAGCTCATTATCTGCGATCTATTTAAAAACGGAACAAAGGGCATTTAGTGCAGGAGAAGCCCTGGAGGGTCACGGCGTCATCTAAAGAGCCTGCAAGAGCCTGCAAACTTCTGTGACGGAGCAATCTCAATCGTAGGATAAAAGCTCCATGTGAAGAAAGCCAGTTTCTCTCACACAAGGGTTTAAAAGATATCTAAAAGGGAACACTACAGAGGTTTACACAACCATGCAGGCAGACCAATCTGGCTGCTGTCCAAAAGTATACTGTATGTAGCCAATCCAGGCTAGGAGGAAACCAATGATGCCTGGGTGGCTAAGGCTACATTGGAAGCTGGAAAATAATACAGCTGTTTCAGCATTCTGTTTGCAGAGAACAGTGCTTCTAGATGAATGGCTCCTATACCTGCCAATCAAAAGGCATTGTATAGCTATTTAATGGGTTTTTTTCATGGCAAGAAAAAAGACAGAAAATTAGTGGGAAAACATGGGAGGGTTATACAAATGGAAAGCAATGTCATCTGGAACCCAACTGAAATTCCATGTGTGAGGCTGGGCGATTGCACAACGGCACCCTTGTCTGGAAGCACTCCGTGTTCACGACAGAGTACGTGGAGCAGGGTTGGGGAGCCTCAGGCCCACGGGCCAAATCTGGTCTCCCCCCCTCCCCCTGGTCTCTATTTCATATCAAGAATGATGGCATCCTGGAACTAAGCCCAACTATATGTAACTGAAATAATTGCATATTCTTCCACATCTACCCCCTCCATTTCTCTCCCTTTCCTCTGTTGGTTCCTCTGTGTTGAATCTTAGATTGTAAGCTCTTTGGGGCAGAGGACTGTCCTTTCATACTTTGTAAAGTGCCTTGCACGTTGATGAGGCTGCTGCTGCTGCTTCTTCATCACCACCATCATCTTCATCATCATGGAGAAAATGTCTATATTATACTTCCCCAACCTGGTGCCCACCCAATGTGTTGGACTCCAACTCCCATCATGCTGGCTGGGAATGATGGGAGTTGCAGTCCAATGTGCAGATAGAAACGACATTATCCACACTTACATCGGCCAAGTGCTGGATGTGTGGAAGGACTGCCATTATCTTCCGTTGCAAGGCTTTAACTTGCTCATTTACTTCATTCAACTCCTGTACCATCCTGCCAGTTTCAATTAAAGTGGACAACTCCTCCAGTTCTGGGTAAATGGCATCGAGAATGTGTTGCTTTTGTTCTGAATCTTCAAACGCCATCTTGGGGTGGGGGGGAGTTAAGTTTTGTAAAAAAAAAGAAAAAAATATTAAAATGCATGGAGATCCTACAATTTCTGAATCTTCTAGACATCTCTTAAATGCCACAATTCAGAGTTAATTCAAAGGGGAATATTAAGATCAAACATATTTCTGATTGCAAATTGCACTCAAGAGAGAACGATAATAGAAAAAAATGGACATAATTCAGGGTGCCACTTTAAGCTCATGCAGGAGGCTCTTGTACAGTCAGTGGGGATTTTTATGTCCCCTCCAAACAGTAGCTGCCTGCACTGCAACATATTACAAGCTACTGCTATGATTCCTCCATGTTTCAAGCAAATTTGCAAATGGAATTCGGCCCTCGGGATGAAAGAGCTTCAGCACTCCTGCTCTACAATGTGTGGACAGGGGTACACATTCTTATCCATCATGCATGGAGGATGGGAATATGTACATGTCCATCCGCTTAGGTGGGCCATTAAATCACTCACTATGGCTTTTTGCACTGTTTGTTCATTGCCTGCAGTGCAGAATATAATCAAGAACATAAGAAGAGCCCTGCTGGATCAGGCTAAGGGTCCAACTAGTCCAGCATTCTGTTCACACAGTGGCCAACCAGCTGTCCACCAGGAACTCACAAGCAGGGCATGAGCACAACAGCACCCTCCCACCCATGTTCCCCAGCAACTGGCGTACATAGGCTCACTGCCTCTGGTACTGGAGGTAGCATGTAGCCATCAGGACTTGTAGCCATTGATACCCTTCTCCTCCAGGAATTTATCTAACCCCCTTTTAAAGCCATCCAAACTGGTGGCCACCACTACATCCTGTGGTAGCGAATTCCACAGTTTAACTATGTGCTGTGTGAAGGACTTCCTTTTATCTGTCCTGAATCTCCCACTAATCAGCTTCATGGGATGTCCCCAGGTTCTAGTAGTTTGAGAGAGGGAGAAAAATGTCTCCCTATCCACATTCTCCACACCATGCATAATTTTGTACACCGCTATCATGTCTTCCCTTACCCTCCTTTTTTCCAAGCTCAACAATCCCAGCTGTTGTAACCTTCTCTCACAGGGGAGATGCTCCAGCCCCTTGATCATTTTAGTTGCCCTCCTCTGCAACTTGGCTGAGAGCTGGCATGTATTTTAAGTCCAAGTAGGATATGCAAACTGGACTCTTCACATCAAAGTGTTGCATATCCCCTTACCTGGAGTGCACTGGCATGTTTATTCAAAGCTTTGGCAGAGTCACTTTCACCCTCCTCTGTGAGCAGATGGCTGGTGTTTTCAAGCCAAACCTGGGTGCTCTTCAGGAGTTCATCGCATTCTTCCATCTTGCTAGCAGCCTTTATTTTAAAAAATATATATAAAACATCATGTGTTATCTTTACATCCATTTAATGCAGCCTTCCCCAACCTGGTGCCCTGTAGATGTGCTGGACTGCAACTCCCATGCTGGCTGGGGATTTGGGGAGTTGCAGTCCCACGTATCTGGAGGGGACCAAGCTGGGGAACCCTGGTTTAATGCATTAGGCTATGAAATGGTTAGGAACAAACATTCGTAGGAACAAGCAGTGTGGTTGCTTGTGACATCCACGCTAAGCACAGCTCTTTGACTATGGTTCCCATTCCTGGCTTAGAATATGGAAGCGGAAGAGGAATAGGAAAGTGAGGGGCATCAGGGATATCTTAGGGATATGGGGAAAATCTGGAAACAATGAAGAGAAGGAAAAATAGCTACACAGGGTACAAACCTTTCTATCTTTTCCCAACGTTGTTTCCAGAATCATTAGGGCTACCAACTTGCTTTATTCTACTGTTGTTTATTGGGGGAAAAAAGGCATTTGTGATCCTCTGGCATTCGAGCTAAGTATCCAGTTTTGCACATATTGCCACACATTCAGAATGGCAGGAGGCAAATCCCAAGGGCACAATCTAACACTTTGTGGGGCATTGTCGGGCAACCTGGCGTTCTATGCATGTGCTTACTGTTTTGTTCACATTTGCGTTAGGGAATGCTCCACTCCCATGTGTACTGATCACACGTGAGAGGGCCTTCTCTGCAGTGGCCCCACACCTTTGGAACAAGTTGCTATCAGAGGTCCGCCATGCTCCATCATTGCAGACTTTTAAGAAAGGCCTTGAAAACATATTATTTTACCTTGGCCTTCTCTTGATATGACTGCTGTTGTTGCTCTTACCGCCGTTGTCATTGTTGCTGGTTTTATTGTTGGCTTTTATTGTTGTTTTTATTGTTTTCATGTTTTTATTACTTTTAATATTTTAACAGTTTTTATGTATTTTATTGCTGTAAGCTGCCTTGAGAGGGCTTCTGCCCTGAAAAGCAGCCAAGAAATATTTTAAATAAATAAATAAATAAATAAATAAATTAGATGATAGATAGATAGATAGATAGACAGACAGACAGACAGACAGACCAGACAGACAGAGCGAGCGAGCGAGCGAGCAAGCTGCTGGACTGCAGTGTATGGTTATAGGGAAAACTAAGATGATGTACATCCTATCTGACCCTGATACAAATTTAATATGTGGAAATTAACTGCACGAAATCCATTTCAGTTCATGTCTGTTTCATTCATGGTGCTGTTTAATGGTCTCTTTATCCCCCCATAACATGCATCCCCACCATCTGCCTCTTACCCTGTTTAAGTTTGCAGTCCTGCGCTCAGCACGCTGTGAGACTTGCTGGTACCGCTGCAGTGGAATCATCAAGCGATCCATCAGCTCTTGAGCCTGGCAAGGATCTTGCTCCACAGTGTCTTGAACTTCTGAATCCAGCTCATTCATTTTATAATGCCAAAGGTCCAGCAAATCCCAGATTCTCTGCAGGTAGCAGACAGAACAGGTCAATGAATGAAAGGGGTGCTGTTCCAGACTGCGATCTGGTTGGACCAGAGGTAGGCAACATGCCACCCATGGGCACCAACGTGCCCCCGCACACCTTTGTTGGTGTCCATCAAGGTGTGTGAGAAAGAGAGAAGGATAGAAGGGGGGGGGACTTTGGAGGGATCCTGGGAAAGAGTGAGTGTGATAGTTCATGTGCTTGCAGTGAGGAGGGGAAGGGAGGGAACTGTGTCCTTGTGTGCGTTCATGCATGATGGATACATGGGGTGCTTGCGTGTGTGTGTGTGTCTGTGTGTGTGCGCGCACGTGAGAGAGAGAGAGAGAGAGAGAGAGAGAGAGAAGGAGAGCATTTCTATGGGTAGTGATCCAGAGTGAGAGAGAAAGAGAGATAGGGGGGATGAGTTGGCTGTCTGAGGAGGGGGGAGGGAAAAAAAAGATCTTGCCTTCTGTGAAATAGGTTTCTGTTGGCACTGAAAATTGGGGGTTCAAAGGAGTTGTTTAGTGTGCTGTGACTCAGGCCCCACCTCTGCCTTGTACACATTTGTTTAGCTTGTGAGTAGCTATACCTCCCATGGAAGCCATTTTGTGGTTAGGCTCATGACAGTTTCTCAAATTGCCATGTGTGCTGATGTCAGTGGAAGCTGGTGGCTACGATATCAGTGGGGTGGTGAATCCACACCAGGTTGCAAACAGAACCAGTCAGAACTCTAAAGGTGCACCTTGGGCATCAGAGCCACCAGGCTCCACTGGGTGATGTGCCCAAAAAGGCTGCCTACCCCTAATTTAGACACACTTGGAATAGCAATTAGGAATAAGGCCAATGTGAAAAAATGCAAACAAAATAAAATAAAAGTTGATACACAGATGGTCAACAAACTGGTCTTAAAATTAACAAAAGACAGAAATAAGTGACATCCAGATGCAAAGTCAGAAGAGAAAACTGGTTAAAACAGAAGCTCAAGTATCACTGGGAATCGTGCAGGATTTGGGAACCCAATTAACAAAAAATAAGAGTCAAAACAGTGGCTACCAAACATTCATTAGAAATATCAATACAAAACCAGAGTCAGTCATGAAAGTGGAGGGTCTTTTCCCCATAAAACATTGATAGTTATTGTACTTTATGAGTATGTATCCAACTAGCCAGTAAGTTATCAATCTAGCCAGTTATTGTGCTTTATGAGTATATGTATCCCTCTAGCCAGTACAACCCTAGAGTAGATGGAGTAAGATCCTTTTAATTCTTGGTATGCAGAAGACCCCCCTGGTGTAAAACCTGACATCTCCAATTAAAAGGATCTCACATCATTACTATGTGTGGTCTATATAAGATTTTACTGGATAGAGGGATTAAATATTCATAAAGTACAATGGGATGGATCCAGACTTAGTCATACTTAGAGTAGACATGTTGAAATCATTGGGGCTTATGTTAATCATGACTAGCTTAAGTCACATTGATTTCAGTGGGTCTACTATAACCAAGTTTGGATCCAACCCAATAACTAAAAATGATTTGTGCAGGAAGAAGGAGGACAGAAAATTCATGTATAGAAAAATAGTTCTGATCTATAGGACATATGGCTCACAGTGAAGCATTTGGCACAAGCGGTGTCTCAGCGAGAGGCAGACTTTTTTTTCTTTTAGGGTATCCTCTTCTCAATACTATGGTGTGATAATGAATAGAGTGCGGACTAAGACCAGGGAGACCTGGGTTCAAATCGCCACTCAGTCCTGGAGCTCAGAGAGTGGCCTCAGGCAAATCACTCTCTCAGCTCATCCTACCTCACTGGGTTGTTGGCAATAAAATGGGAGAACCACCCCATGACATCCTTGGTGGAAAGGGTGGTATACAAACACAATAGATGATTTAAAAAAATACAATATAGGTCAGGGAAATCATCATATGACATTACTTAATTGTGAGTTTTCTGCCAAGCAACAGCAAAATTACATGGATGGGAAAAAGTGCAATGTGATGACTTCACTTCTTGGTACGAGGCCTTATGGGACAGAGACAGGGAGGAGACGCAGGGTTCTTGGTTTCAGTGGTGCTCACATGTGCCCCATGGTATCTCATCTCAGGCTCAGGCTACATGTGTAGCCTGACAGCAGCAGGCCTGTTTGTTTAATTCCAGGTATGTCCCAATCATGTATAAAGTAGGTGGGGTCTGATCTTAAAACAAAATAGGTGCATGGCTGAATGGACAGGAATGTCCCCAATGCCCAACACTTACCTCCCTGTAGCCTCTCCCAAACTCAGTTCTGGTATCACAGCTTGTCTGAAGAAACAAAGCACCCAGGGAGACAGATTGGCTACATTAAGACATAACACTAAACCACAGTTTAGTGCTACATGAATGAGCTCGGGTTTGTGCGCTACTCCCTCCCCTCTCCTTTTCCTCTGATGTGGCTGCAAGGAGATCAGAAGCATTTACTTCTGTTTTCAAATAACCACAGTTTGTCATTTTGTCTGAACTGGGACAAACCATGTTTATGTTTAACTATGGTTTGTCCGAACAAGCCAGGTTCAAACTCTGATTTCTGATCCTGGCTTGTTCAGACAAATCATAGTTAAAATTAACCACAGTTCCTGGCTCAGACAAAATGACAAACTGCAGTTAGTTGAAAATGGAAGCAGATGCTTGCAGCCATGCTAGAAGAGGGGAGGAGAGGGAGAGCAGGTTCGTGCCTGCAGTGCTAAATTAGAGGAAGGGACGTAGCTCTGTGATAGAGCACCTGCTTTACATGCAGAAGGTGTGAAGTTCAATCCCCAGCATCTCCAGGTAGGGCAAGAAAAACTCCTGCCTGAAACCCTCGAGAGCCATTGCTGCCAGTCAAGTGTCGACAATACTGGGCTAGATGGACCCATGGTCTGACTCAGTATAAAGTAGCTGCCTATGTTCCTAACCTATGGTTAGTACTATGTCCAAACCTCACCAGTATGGGAGGTAAATTGGAGGCAGAGGGAGGGTTTCTCATCCTCCATGTGTCCTAAAAACTGGGGTTCTACACCCAGTTTTATATGTGATTAGGGCAGACCTGGGTTTAAACAAATGAGTTTGAGGCCATCATGTCAAGGCTGAGCATCAGCTTAAGAGAGAAACCTTATTCTTTGAGTCAGAAAAGAAAAGTAGGACGTTACTTTCTGAATTTCTTTCGCTTTGGTGATGTTCTCGCTCTTCTGCTGCAACATGTTTTCAATAGCTTGGAGGCCTTTGTTAATATCTTCTATTTTTTTATCTGTGGTGTAGTGAGGGGAGGTTTTCAAGTGCTCGGTGCTGACCTAAAACAACAACAAGAATGGAAAAGGATTGCAATGGTGGTGGTGGAGGGAAGCAGAAGAGAAATACAAAGACAAAACGATCTGCTCTTTCAAAGTATGACCACTGTTTCTTTCTTCCTTGATGAGTCACAGGAATCTGGAAACCATTTGCTGACCTGTTTCAGCAATGTTATGCCAAAGTACCTGGACCTCTGGAGGGCTCCTCTTTGGAAGATGACCTAGAGCCCCCGGGGCCAAACCTTGTGGAGGCGCTACCTGTGTCAAGTGACCTTGAAGCAGATCAGGGGGATCCTGGGCCCTCAAGGGAGATGGCCATGGATCATGGCGTAGTTATCTCCCTCTCAATCTCAGAGGCCAAGTGTCTAAAGGTTCAGGCTTGGCCAGCTGTCAGTCACAGAACTACCTGCCTGAGGAACAAGGACTCTTCCTGAGTAAAGGCATACTTGTGAGCAAGGCTCTGGTCACGAGTAGACCATTCCTCAAGTGGCTGTGCTTTGGGAAGGGCTCTGAAGGCTCAGACTTAAAAGTGCTGGAACAATGTCTGTGCACAGGCTCCCTGCCTTGTATTTCTGATAACCAGTGGAGGCTGGTGGCTCTGATGTCAGCGGGTGGTGAATCCACTCCGGGTTTCAGTCAGAACCAGTCAGAACTCTAAAGGAGCCATCCAAAGTGCTTCACACCAGTTCTGACTGAAACCCGAAGCAGATTCACCACCCCACTGACATCACAGCCACCAGCTTCCACTGCTGACAATCAAGCTCTTCTCTTGAACTCCCTGTGTTTGGACTGTCTACTGACGTTGCCTTTGGTACTGACCTTGACTCATTCCCTTGAGCTCTGTCCCCACACCACTGCAAGAAGGACATGAACAGGTCTTCACATCCACCTCTTTTGTCTCTATTCTTCCCTTATCTGCTGTTATATTGCACTTACCTGTTGTCCCTCTTTTTAAAATAACTGATAATAGGGCTCCATTAGAAAAAGGATATGGAATCTTATTTTCCTTTTGAAGGTCATAAAAAGAGCACAGCTGGATCATTTAGACAAGCATCCTGTTCCTAATCTGGGACTGTTAGCATCCAGTAGCCAATGTGATGTCTAAGGGAAGTCCACAAGCAGGACATGAGTGCAATAGCACCCTCCTGCACATGTTTCTGGGAAATTGGTATTGAAAGGTATGCTGCCTTTGATATTGGAGGCAGCGTATAGCCATCAGGACTTGTAGCCACTGATAGCGTTCTCCTCCAGGATTTTGTCCAATCCCCTTCTAAAGCCATCGAAGGTGGCAGCTATCGCCGCATCTTGTGGTAGCGAATTCCACAAATGGGATCAGTATTTACTTAGAATCATAGAATAGTAGGGTTGGAAGGGGCCTATAAGACCATCGAGTCCAACCCCCTGCTCAAGGCAGGAATTTAAGTCAAAGCATCCCTGACAGATGGCTGTCCAGTTTCATCTTGAATGCCTCCAGTGTGGGAGAGCCCACCACTTCGGAGCGTCTCTCAAAGCTGTAGTATTCTTGAAGCTAACCGCTAATCTGATCAGCGGTTGAAGACCGCTGGGAGCCTTCTGTAAGTCATCCAAAACTTTGCAAAGAACAAGCAGTATATAACTACAATAAACTTGGAGCCCAGCACAAGCTGTTCTGAGCTTCAGAAAAAATAAACTATGGCTTTTACCTTTTCTTCCAGGTCTTTTAAGGTTTCCTTGCAATCTTCCAAATGTGTTTCAATCTCAACTGGCACGATCGTATACATTTCAGCATACTTGATACGTAGCTTCTCCATGATCTGCTCAAGTGTTTGCTTCTGACGATCGATTGCTTTCTGGATCTCCTAAGAGGTGGAAGGAATTTATAGTTTTTTCAGAAGTGGGGGTATTGCTTCCCACTGGGCTTAGGATACAGGCAGGTAGTTTTCGCATTACAAAGCCTCATTTTGACTATGCAGGCAGGGCAGGGCAAACCTGAGAGATGCTCACTTTGTTTAGTCATGGTGCGTTTCAATTCACCAAGAATAAATTAAACCTGATACCATTTCATTGTCCTTGTCAAGGCTTATTGACAGATGAAATAATATCTTGACCACATACAAATACCCCTGTGATTAAGCTGCAAGGCGTGCATGTGTTCCAAAAAGCGTGGGGGGCGGGGACATTTTTCCAAAATTAGGTTCCAGCAATAATAATATGCTACAAAAAAGTAATGGAGCTGGGTTAGTCACTTTTGTGTCACCAAAACCAAAAGATGCGTGTAAAACAGTTGGTTCCAGTTCTGCATGAAGAGTATCATTTTCAGGAGGTAAAAGGAACTTGACAGTTGTCTACTATTTGTGGCCTAGAAATTTAATCTGATCTATATCCTCTGATGGAAACAACTGAAAGGAAACACATTTGGGGCCAAATTTTTTGGAAAATGCTAGAAAATGCAATGTTGTCTGCAATTATTTGTCCTAATTCTAAGGCATTTCCTTGGTATCAAAATGTTGAATTTTGGGATCCAAGTCCAAAACAACATCTTGCATGGGAACAGAATGAAAGTGGAAAGTAAAAGTCTTTGTTCATCTAACAGCCTGCAAAAAGGCCAGTTGTAACCGTGCCATCATCTGTTACTCCAGACGGCAGGACAAGAACTACTGGGTGGAAACTGCAAGGAAGGAGATTTCAGATAAATGTTAGGAGAACCTTATAAAGGGGAAGAGCTGTTCAGCAGTGGAGCAGACGGCCTCAGGAGGTGGTGGGCTCTCCGTTGTTGTAAGTATATAAGCAAGAAGCTGGACAGCCATCTGTCAGGGATGCTGCAGATGCAGATCACTGAGCAGGGGGCTGAGCTACATGACCTCCAAAGTCCCTTCCAACTTTAAAATTCTATTATGCTATTTTATTTGACTTTATTTTTGCAATTAATAGGCACCCAAATGAGCAGTTTTTGAAACAACTTTCTGAACTGCAGAAAACAGCGGAAGGAAACATATGCAATTCCCTCTCTAATTATGTTTGCACAAAATACACACCTATCTATTGTCTTTGCTAATGGACTAAGAATGCAATCCTATGCATGTTCAGACAAACAAAAGTCCTACAGCTCCCAGCATGCCCCAGCCATCATGGCTGGCTGGGGTATGCTGGGAGTTGTAGGACTTTTTTCTGCATAGGATTGTGCTCTAAATGTAAATAAAAAGAAAGGTAGGAAGGAAAGAAGGAAGGAAGGAAGGAAGGACAGGGCTCTTGTTTGTTTAATAATTATATATAAAAGAGAGGATTTTAGTGGAGGTGGTTTGCTATGGTTGAGGTCATAGGTCAGTAGTAGAACATACGTTTGGCATGCAGAAGATCCCAAGAGCTATTGCACATTTGCCCTTACATCCCTGAAAGTAACAATGCTGGACATTTTTGTTTGATTTTAAATCAACCCTGAAAGCTCAGGGAAGAGAATACACCGGCCTGTCATTGACAGAGGTCGCAACCCTTAGCTATGATGCTATTACAAAACAACCTGACAGCAGGCATTTCACCAACCTCAAGTTTTGCTGCCTTTTCATTCAGCGCTTCTAAGTCTATGTCCTGGAGCAACAACATGGTGTCCTGTAATGAATTCTTCACAGTGTTTATTTCTTCGTTAACCTTGGCCCGGTCTTCAATCTCAGACTGTACAGCATCCTCTTGCTTCTGAGCCTTTCGACAGAGCCTAAGAACATTGCATTGGAAATATTATTCAGGGGAGGTTTCAGTGGAAACTTAGAACACGAGATATGAGGGGTTCCATTGACACCATGTTATATGCCCCCATCCCCTGATTTTAAAGGTCCTAAACACAACCAGCTTTCATTCTAGTTAATGAATACCACAGGGCTTATCTAGTTTTAAAACTATTCAGGTTATATGCAATGTTCTAATTAATGAATTATTATATTTTTTCTGGAATCCTTATACATCTGTCAGATAATCGGGAATCCACAGCTCAAGCTAAAAAAAATGAAGATATTTCGAAAGGAATATTGTATGAACAGATACCATGGGAATTATGTCCCCAATACATTTATTTATACTTACTCTGTTGTTCGCTCGTGCATGGCCCGAATTTCACACACAACAGGAAATCCTCCTTTCTCAGAGGGACATTCAGGAACATTCAGAATGCTCCTTAAGCGATGGAGTATTAAGCGCAACTGTAATTTCTCAGCATCCACGCTTTCCTTGTAATAGTTTATACATTCCAGAAATTCTCCCAGTTCCTCTTTGGTGGCTTTCTCTTTCTCTCTGGGGATTTCAGGTAGTTCTTCCAGAAAATTGTCTACAATGATTGCTTCTCGTTCCATCTAAAGAGAAAGATGGCCGCCAGAACAAGACAGAGAACCAGTGAAAAGGGGGGAAACTTTAACTGTTCAAGGTTGCAATCCTCCACACACTTACCTGGACATAAACTCCATTCAACGCAGTGGGAATTACATCTCAGTAAATATGCATAGGATTCCTTTTCTCCATGATTATTTATTGCCCTCAACAGATAGTCCCAGTGTAAAATAAGTGCATCTATAGTGAAGCTCCACAACAGAACATTGCAACGTGGAGTACTTCTGTTCAGGTTTCCAGCCACTCCTATTCTTCCTCCTCCTCAGTTTTGTGTCCCCACCCAACCCACACAACACTCATCATTGGGTATGGTGACTGGGCATGCTAATTCTTTATCATGGTGTTTGGGTTGTTGTTTTTGCCCCTTTATGTTCTTTTCCCTAAATTTTTGTTGTACTCCTGCTAACCTCAGGGTTCCCATAAGTCTGCTGATACCTCCCTTCTGTGTGTGTGTGTGTGTGTGTGTGTGTGTGTGTGTGTTTCTGTATTGGCTACATATGTAGCAGCACCCAGAGAACTGAGATCATTATCAGTATTTATATATTTTTTTTCTAAGTGTTCAACACACTTTGCTTACATTATTTCAGTACTATTGTATGGTATTTCATATTTACTCCCCATATTTGAAATTAGCCAGTTTTATCCTCCCCACTCCCCCACCCGGGTTTAATAGATTGGCAGGCGGAGTTTGGGGCTAAGACTGACAAACAGTGACATGTCTAAGCCCACTTAGGGTCAAACTAGATGTGACAAGAAAAGACACAGCTCCTGCCAAAAATAGAAGCCTCTCTCATGCTGTGACAACCCTGCCCCCTTGCCATCACCAGCCAATGGCGTGGGACAGGCACGGAAAGGCACAATGTTGTGATGTTATGACACAAGATAAAGGGGAAAAGGCTGGATTTAGCGTGAACTTGGGGAGTTCCACAGCCAGTTTCTCCTGCTGTTTTTTTCAGCTCTTGGCAGTGGAAAGCAAGAGGCATGTCTGAGTTTAAAAGTCAGTAACAGCACCTCCCAAGCATCTTCTCCACTGCATAATCATCCTGCCTGCCTTCACCCTTGGACACTCAGCCAATCTCACACCAATTTTCACTAGGGCTGTGCACTGCTTCAGGAGGCCTGAACCCCGAGTCGAAGCAGGCTGCTTCGGGTCACTTTGAGTCCCTTCTGAAGAGAAGTGGAGGGGTCACGAAGGGACCCGGAGAGGGACGGGGGCTCTCTGAAGTGCTTGGTGCGCTTCAGAGCTTTGGCACCCCCGGCCCACCTGCGCCAGCACCTCCAGGTTCTTACCTGAGCCGCCTGCCTCCTCCACCGCCACCTCTGCCTCCATCGCCTTCTCCGCCGTCTTCTCCTCATCCTCCTCCTCCACCGCCATCATTGCCGCCCTGCCTTCTCCTCCTCCTCCGCCACCGCCATCGCCGTCTCCGCCATTGCCACCGTCTCTGCCACCTTCTCCTTCTCCAGCACTGCCGTCACCACCGCCACCAGGTCCTGAGGCCTGGATGCACCGACTCCTATTGCAGGGAGTTGCATTTTAAAAATGCTAACTTCCAGAAACTTCCAGGAGGTTGCCATTTTAAAAATGGCAACTCCCAGCAATAAGAGTCGGCACACATCCAGGCCTCAGGACCTGGTGGCAACGGTGGCAGTGGCGAGGAGAAGGTGGCGAAGGTGGAGAAAGCGGCGGTGGTGAAAGCAGCAGCGAGGAGAAGGCAGCAGCAGAGACGGCGACAGTGGAGGCGGCAGTGTTGGAGGCGGCAGCAGCAACAGAGGAGAAGGTGGCAGTAAGGTAAGGAGCTAGGGGGTTGCACGGGGCATCGGGGGGGACCTGAAGTGGGGTTTGGCATCCGACTCGGGTCAGGGCCCCTGAATCAGCCTGAGACGAATCGGGCCCGCCTCCGAAGCCACGAAGCAGTTTCCAAGTCGGACTGGGGGGGTCCCTGCACAGCCCTAATTTTCATCCTCTTTGATAACGTGGCAGTGAAGCTGCTATTCAAAATGAAGTAGTAGACGGCCCTCATATACTCTGCAGACGCAGTTTAACTGAAGGCTACTAAATGGCTGAGACGATAGAATTAGTGTACAACCATACTCAGGTTTAGACATGAAATACGTCCTACAGCTCGCAGCATGCCCCAGCCAACCATGTAAGTTTGTAAGTTCTAAGACTTTTTTCTGTCTAAACATGCAAGGGACCGCAGCCTTAAAAAAGAATACTGTGGTACAGCCTGTGGAAATCTAAGCACTCTTTAGCCATAGGTGACAAGGTTTCAGGAAGTAATCATAAAAAAGAGGGTTTTTTTGATGAGAAATTAGTACAAAACCAAGATAGGAACATAGGAAACTGCCTTATCTCTGGGCAGACCTTTGCTCCACTTAGCTAGTATGGTCTGCTTTGACTGACAACATCTCTTCAGGGTGTCAGGTAGAAAAAGAGTTTTCTGATCACCTTCTCCCTGGTCTTTTAATTGGAGATGCCAGGGATTATGAGATTAAATCTAAGACTGCCAGAGATTAAACCTGGGACTACTGCATGTAAGGTATGTGGTCTACAGCTAGGCTACTGTCCTTCCTATAAACGAGACAGTCAAAACAGCCTGTGGATAACCCAGCTCTAAACTATCGCCTGGGTGGGAGATGCCTCCAAACTACTCACTTCTTCATTAACGGACTTCCATTCCTGGTTCTGCTCTTCACATCTGCCTTCCCATTCTTTTGCTGCATTGAGCAGATGAAGCCACTTCAGCCACAGCGTTGATGCAATTGTGGCGATCAGCACACAGTCGTTTTCCTGGCACATCAAGCTCAGGTGTCCCGAGTCTTGCCGCAACTTGATTAGATCTTCTTCGACCGAAACCAGTCGGGAGACGAGCATCTTTAAGGGAAATATTTTATTATTGCTTTTATTACTACATTAATATTTATTTATCTGGGGACCCAAAAGCAAACATTTCTCTAAAGTTTGTTTACTTTTTTAAAAAAAAAATTGAATTCCCAGAGTGCAGGACATGGAATAATGGGCTCAAGTGACAGGAAGCCAGATTCCGGCTGAACATCAGGAAAAACTGCCTGACTGTAAGAGCAATACGACAATGGAACCAATTACCTGGGGAGGCGGTGGGCTCTCCCACACTGGAGGCATTCAAGACGAGGCTGGACAGCCATTTGTCAGGGATGCTCTGACTTGGATTCCTGCATTGAGCAGGGGGTTGGACTCGATGGCCTTGTAGGCCCCTTCCAACCGTACTATTCTATGATTCTATATGAATTGCCCCTCCACTCAATGATCACTGGAGGCGACTTGCAATAAAACTATAAACACAATAATATTCAACAAATTCCAAACAAAACTGATAAAAGTATGTAACAGCCAAACTGGGGAACCTTCTAAAATCAAAGAGCAGCCTTTGGGCACAATCCTAGGCATGTTTAGACAAAAAGAAGTCCTGCAATCCTATGTGCGTTTAGGCAAAAAGAAGTCCTACAACTCCCGGCATTCCCCAGCCAGCCATGGATTGCGCCTTTAATCAGTAAATGCTCAGCAGAACAAGATGGCACCAGCCATCTGAAGGACGACAATGGAGCCACCCTAACCTCCCCGGAAAGGGAGTTCCACAACCAGGCTGCTGCTACATGGAAGGTCCTGTCTCACGTCCTCACCAACCTCATGTCTCCAAGAGGTGAGACGCATACCAGGGCCTCAGATGAAAAACATAGGCTCTGAGGATGTTCATATGGAACGAGGTGTCTCTCAGGTTTCCTGGCCCCAAACCTGTTTAGGGCAGAGATGGGCAACACATGGGCTACATGTGGTCCCCACCCCCAAAATTCACAGCAGGAAAAAAACTGGTAAGGTTGTTGCTGAATTTTGGTGACAACCCACTACAGAAAGCAAAAATGGCCAAATTTAGCCTGTTTTCAAGTGCAGCATGCGGAGGGTGTGTGTGTGTGTGTGTGTGTGTGTGTGTGAGAGAGAGAGAGAGAGAGAGCGAGCGAGCGAGCAGGCGGGCCCCAGACCTTCCAAAGTTGCTCTAATTTAGGGCTTTACAGGTAAGAACCAGCTTCTTGAACTGGGCTTGGAAACAAATGGGAAGCCAGTGAAGCTGTTTCAGAACTAATGTTATATGGTCTATAAAACGCACGCCACCGAACTTGTGCATTCCACAACAAGGGGTCAACCACCAAAAAGGCCCTGCTTCCTTGTAGTCATCTGCTTCATGCTTAAATATAGGTCTCCCATCATTACATCTAGTTTGGCCATAATACTGACCAACTTTTGAAGAGTGTTATTCATGATTGCCTAGATCATGCATGTTAAGGGCTTTGAACACTGTAAAAACACTTTATAATTGTGACGATTATTGTTATTATCAACCTCACCTTGCTTTGTTCGGACAGCTCTAGAGCTTCTTTGTAAGATGATGGAATATGGTACAAAGATTTCCGGAGCACCTTTTCCACATCATCCAGATCAGTACATATCATCTCTTTGGATTTTTTGAAGCAGTGGTATTTTTCCAAACATCTATGGATGCAACAGTATTAAATAAAATTAAAATGTATCCATTTTTGTCAAGGAAAACACATCCTTTTTTTCCCTTTTGTCAATCATGGCCGCGGTGGCTTAGTGGTTAAGACGCTGAACTGCAGACCGGAAGGTCGGCAGACAGCAGTTCGAGACCCGAGTGCCGCGTGACGGAGTGAGCTCCCGTCTTCAGTCCCAGCTCCTGCCAACCTAGCAGTTCGAAAGCAAGAAATTGCAAGTAGATAAATAGGTACCGCTTCAGCGGGAAAGGTAACAGCGTTCCGTGCACCTCGGTGTTCAGTCATGCCGGCCACATGACCACGGAAGCGTCTTCGGACAGCGCTGGCTCTTCGGCTTAGAAATGGAGATGAGCACCACACCCTAGAGTCGGACACAACTGGTTGGGGACACCTTTACCTTTACCTTTTTTTACAATCATGGCATCCTCCACTGTCAGCTTTTAACCACTGGCATGAACTAAATGAATATACCAAAAAAGAGAAACTGGCAGATTTTAAGAGCAATCCTAAACTCTCTGAGCTTCAGATATCAGAAGCTCTGCTATACCCTAAGCCCCTGTTGGCTCTTACTGACAGGGGGGAGTTGGGTTTTTTAATTAGTTTTTATTGTTGATGTTGTTGTTTAAAAAACCTGTTATATCGGGGGTGAGGAAGCTCAGGCTGACAGGCCAAATCCAGCCCTCCAAGGTTTTCCAGATGACCGCACCCTCTTTCCCCTAACCACCAATCATTTAGTGTAGAGCTGTGCACAAATGGCCTCTCAAAATTCTCCAGCCTATTTGTGGTCAGAGAAATTGGGGGGCCAATTTCACCAAATTTCTCCTAGGGGAGGAGAAATTCTCCATACATCTCTCACAGATAGGGCTCAATATCAGCAGGGGTTGTATCACAGCCTCTTTCTGTTTTCCTCAGGGTTTTTGGTTTACTGCACCGCTTCTGTAAGTGGCAACAGCACCAAGCTACTTTTCTGAGACAGAATTTTGAATTTCTTTTGGTGGTATTTTTGAGCTTGCCTAATCATTGTGAGGTGGCCAAGGGTGCTCTGTGTGTGTGCGTTTCTCTCTCTCTCACACAATCTCTCTCTCTCTCTCTTGCACATCTTTCCATTGCTCTGCAGCTTCCCAGGCCACCTGCACTTTCTGAACTGAAAAAGCCCAATGGGAGGAATTGCCTCATGATCTCTTCCTCACGATGGCTTTAACTGAAGTGTGGGAAGCTGAGGAGGCTACAGGCTGCCACAGAGATTACTGTACAATGACAGACAGGACACTCACACACACTCCTCAGCCGCCTCACAAGTAAGGTAAGCCCAAGAACCCCAAACCCTGGAATTTCTTTTTGAAAGCAATTTCTTTTCTATCAAATTGAATGAGAATGGTCGAAAAAAATGTCTGAGAAATTTTTGGCGCAGCACTAATTTAGCGGTCTCCCAGCTTTTGTGCAGTTTTCCCCCCCATTCAAAGTGGTGCAAACTCCTCTCGTAAGGCGCAGTTACTGGCAGTAAAAGCTTTAAGCTACAATATGCTGGGATTTTTTGTATTTCCGCCCCACCCGTTTTGCCTTTGGCTCCACCCCATTAGCCTCCGGCCTCGCCCACTACTGGAATGTTGCCTCTGAGGACCTCTCTGAAACTGAATTTGGCCCTTGGGCAGAAAAAGGTCGTCATCATCTCCCCACCCCACCCGTTTTACATCTTTACCACCAGCCATTTAACATGAAATCAAAATTATAGGTTATGAATGAATGTAATGAACGCCTGGGAGGCACTGCTGCAGGGAAAAGATGGGATTGGAACTATCAAGGATGAGCTTTCCCACCTGCTCTTCCCCACATCCCTGCTCAGGAATCTTATAAGGAGCTGTTGCTTAGACGACTGCTACCAAGGGCAGCGGCACTTTGGGGGGATTTGTGGCTGAGTCCCAGAAATTAGATGCAGCAAAAGGGACAGTGACTGGAATATAGTATTATTATTGCCATTGTTGTCCTGAATACATTACTGACGTGTTCCTGTATATATTGTATTTTTTGTAATTTTATTGCAAGATGCTTTGAGTATTTCAGCAGAAAAGTGAAGTATAAATATAAAAGTGAACATTCCGTTAGGGAGGGGCTGTAGTTCAGTGGCAGAGCCCCTGCTTTCCATGCGGAAGGTCCCCGGTTCAATTCCTGGCACCTCCAGGTAGGGCTCGGAAAGACTCCTGTGTAAAACCTTGGAGAGCCACTGCCAGTCAGTATAAACCATCCTTCCCCAACTGGTGCCCTCTAGATGCTTTGGGCTATGACTTCCAGCATTCCTGACCACTGGCCATGCTGGCCAGGGCTGATGGGAGTTGAAGTCCAAAGCATCTGGAAGACACCAGGTTGGGGAGGGCTGGTGCAGAATACTGGACTAGAAGGAACAAGAGTCTGACTTGGCATAAGGCAGCTTCCTGTGTTCTTGAAATGATGGAAATTGTTGGCTTACCTCTGCACACCAGATTTGCTTTTTTGCTCCTGTTCTCTTAGTATCAAACTCCTAGCAACTAGATCACTAAGAGCTTTTTCTAACTGCAGTTTGGCTTTCGGTTTCATTTTCTTTTTCAGCGTGGAGATCAATGCTTCTACTTCAGCCTTTGCAGCCTCAAATTCGTCTTGTTTCTGGTGAAAGAGGAGGCCAGACCTATCTTCTAGCTCATCCAAGTTGAACGGAGGAGTGGAAAGAAGGGCTTCACACTGACTGAGGAGATCAGCAGCCTCCTGGACAGCTTCACTGTAAAACTTCACAGTCCTGAAGGCTTCATCTAAGGCGCTCTGAACAGGTAAACAAAGATAAAAATGCAACAGGACTGTGTGGGCTGAAAAATATGAACCTCTTCTCCCAAATGTTTCTCTGTCCTGGAGTACTAAGATCCATCAGTAGAGCCCTGCTCCACATCCTGCCCTCTCGGACATCAGGTTAATTAACAGTAGTAGCAGAGCCTTTTCAGTGGTGGTCTCAGACCCTAGGAATGCCCTTCCCTGACATGTCTGCCTCTCTCCTTTTCTTTTGATGGGAAGGTGAAGACATGTTGGTCTGTTGTTGCAGTTTAAATTGAATGTTGATTTTTAAAATATATTTCCCAGAGATTTTAGTTGTCCATATTGTTTTGTAAACCACTTTGAACTAGAATTTTAAGTTAGAGGTGGTATTTCAATAAATACAGAAATAAACTTCTGAGTGACAGAAGGCCAAACACAAGTGACCACAAAAACCTGGACAGGAGCAAGAGGCCTGCAGGCTGGGCTTTGGCACAGTCAGGCCCACCTCTCCAGTGATATGCTACTGTCTGATCCCTGGCTCAGCAGACTACAGGGAAACTGATAACTGATGTTCAGAGTGGCTTACTAAAGTTAAACATGAAGACAAATAAAAACAGTATTAAAAATACACATACAAATCCAAATGAAGCACCAGCAATAAAGCATCCAGAAGCCCTCATTATTAAAACCTCCCATAAACTTTTTGAAATAGAAGTCTTCACCTGGAATCTCAGTGTTTTTAGAGTTGGTACCAGTTTAATATGTGTAGGAATGACATTCCACAGTTGGGGCCACAGTGAAAGAGACCATGTTCCTGGGAGCCACCAACCTAGCTTCTGAAGGTGAGGGCAACCACCATCCACCCACAACTTCAACAAATGTGCAGATTCATAGAGGAAAAGGTGATCCTTCAACTACCAAGCCATTTGTTCAGCGTGTGTGTGTGAGTGTGTGTGCGTGTGTGTGTGTGTACACACACACACACACACACACACAAATAATTAAGAGATTTCTTGCTCGGTTTTCATTATAAAATAATCCCAAAGCAGGGTATAAACAATAAAACACAGTAAAATAATACAACATTGACCAAGAACAGAGTAATTTCAACATATATTTAGAGCTAAACGTTTCGGCTTCTGCCCTCACCAACATCACAGCTACTGATGAGGGCGGAAGCCAGAACAGTTAGTCAATCTATCTTTCATATATATTTCAACTTAAGACTGGCTGTATCCATAGTGGATCCAGAACCTGCTTGCTGCTTTGCTCTTGTTCTGCTTTACACCGGCCTCTCTCTCTCTCTCTCTCTCTCTCTCTCAATCTCTCTCTCTCTATATATGTGTGTGTGTGTGTGTGTGTGTGTGTGTACAAAAAGTGTTTTAGTGCTATTTAAAAGATCGATTTAAAAAACAAAAACAAGTGATAAAATGGCACCCACTGCAAAGGTTATACTGAATGTGTGCTGGGCTGTGATAGGTACAGCTGCCTGTTAAGTCTCTGCCCATGTCAAAACCACACCCCTTAAAAAGGATGGAAGGGCAGTGCTAAGGGCATCTACACCTGTGGAGATAGCGCTGCTCTTCTCAAAAAAAGTCAGACTTTTTCCAGTAAGGAAAAAGACAGAAGCAGTACTGGGAAAACTCAGGAGGAATACAAACGGATGAAGGCATTGCCTGGACCTCGCATAAAATGTGAGTGAACGACCCATGGCGATTCCACAATAAATCCCTCATCTGGAAGCTGCCAAGGTTGACAGAAAGGTCGAAAGGGTAAATAAGACATCTTGGATTACTTACTCCACGTGCAGCAATGTCAGCTTTCAGCTGTTTTTTCAGGTTTCGCAGTTCCTCTGCTTCTTTCTCCAGACTATCAGGGAAGGGAGATTTGTCCTCCTGAGCCCCTCTCTTTTTGTTTATTAAATCTTCAGCAGCACAAGATTCTGCTTCCACAGCATCTTCAAGCACTTTACAGTACAGCTTTTCATGGGAAATCAACTGAACATCCAAATCAAGCAGGACGGGCTGATGGAGCTCAGATTTAATTTGCTTTAATGCCCTTAAACTATGGCCCAGCTTGCTCTGCAAGCCTTGTTCATGTCTGCATTTTTCTGGAATGGCCAATATGTTAGATTGGATCTTTTCTGACAAACCACCTATTTTTACTCCCAGGCTCTTCATTTGCTGCACCTTGGCCTCTTTGAGAGAGGCAGAAAAGGCCTCATTTTTCTCTAACAGCCTGAGTGCCTCCGCAGTTAAATATCTGGCATGTTCCACTCTCCAACTCAAAATCTTTCCTGATATCAGATAGGTTTCAGAGGTAGAAGCAGAATTATCTTTTAAAGCATCACAGTCTTTCTGAATATCAGACACAATAGCCTCAACCTCACCGAGTGTCGTTTGGTACCTGTCACTTTCTGCGGATAAGCGATCAAAGCGTTTAACCCTCTGCTCAAGGTTATTCTTCATTTTGTGAAACCGTCTTTGCAGTTCATCAAGGTGTGATCCGTCCCACTTCAGATCCAGGCATTCCCAAATCTCCTTGTATTTGTCCAAGTGTGATAAACTTAACTGGATGGTTAAAGCTCTCTCTTTAAGCTCACTCAATTTATCCTTCACCTCTTGATGTGTAGGCAACAGTGCCTCTAGATCCAGTTCCTGCCCCTCACACTGGAAACTGTCAAGGTCCTGCTGCAAGGCCACTATTTTTTCAGAGAGCTTTTCATAGGCATCTATCTTGTTTTGTACTGTACCGCACTTAATTTGGATTAGCCTATGGGCCCTCTTAGCTCTGCTCTTGAGGCTTCTTAAACAGTCATTTAGAAACACCTGCTCAAATATATTTAGCCCCTGAGGGGGTTCTTTGTAATTTGCATCAACAAGGCCTTCCAGATCTTGAATCTCCTTGGGAATCTTTGCTAAAATGGCCTGCCAGTGGTCAAGCTCAGACTTCAGACTCGCTTCGTCAGTGTCGAGGCGGGACATTTGCTCTACCTTCTGAAGCCGAGTTTCAACCTTTTCCGTGTCGGCAAAAAGCTCTCGCCTCTTTCTGAGCTGAGGTTCCAGCTGCTGCATCCTCTGATCTAATTTCAGAATAAGGCTTTGGTAGCGGGTTTGTAGCTCACGCAAAAGGAAGCTAAGGGCAGAAGCTTCCTTGGAAGCCAACTGGGGCGCAACGTGCCGGGCCTCATCCGCCAGCCGTGTAAAAGTTGGCTCTTTCTCCTGAGAAGCCTGGATCAGAGCCTTACAGCTTTCGATTTGTGATGCAAGATCGTCTGGAAAAAGAGCTGCCTTCTCGTCAAGGTGGAGCACCGAGACTCTGGCCCACAAAATGGCCTCTTCCAACCTCTTCATAATTTCGTACGCCTGGGGATGGGGAGTGATCGGGGCATCCTCTCGGGGGGTCAGCTGCTCCAGTTCCTCCACCTGGTTCTGCAAATCATTTATTCTGCTTTCCAGAGCTTTTTTCCCTGGATCGCTCCAAATCCTTTTCATCCGCATCTCGGCACCTCTTTTGAAGACAGAAACGCTATGCTTAAGTGCCTGTAGCTCTGTGGCCATCAATGCTGGGTGTGCATGCTCTTCTCTGTCGGAGCTGTCCAGACCTGTTTGCAAATGGTGCTGCTCCTGCAGCGACCTTTGGAGGTCCTGCGCTTTGTCCATGCAGTGTTTAAATTCACTGGCTTCTGCTGCAACTCGGAGCCGTTTCCTTTGGAGAGAGTCCTCCAGTTCTTTCCACCACTGCTCCACTTGATTCACCTGGCTTTGTGTTAACTCATTGTCCATCCTGGTTAGGTGCCTAGACAGATTTTCTTGTCCAGTTTTCAGCTTGTTTAAAAGGACTCTCTCTTTTTCTATGGAAGCCAAGCACTTTGTAATATTCTCCAGGAGAATTGAGTCTTCCATAGGCCCCCTTCTGGAAAAAGAAAAGGGGAAAAAAGAAATAAGATCAAAACATATTTAAAGGACATTCTGCTCAATATGCACCAGCTAAACAGCTACTTATCACCATATTTGATAGGCACTAACTAAGCGAGGAGCCACTTTACATTGAATACATCTTCTGCAGCAAGACTGTGTACAATTTTAAGATGCAAACACAGAGTCAATAGGAAGAAAGGATGCCACTATCATAAAATGTTACAATGATGATCATTAGAACTACCGTCTTTAATTGGTCCTATCCTATGGATGTTTATTCAGCACTCCCACTGATTTCAATGGATCTTACTCCTTAGTAAACATGCAAAGGATTGCCCTAGTCAATCAAACAAGTCAACTAATCAATTAACAGTGCGATCCTATACATGTGTATGCAGAACTAAGTCCCACTACGTTCAATGGGACATGCTTCCAGGTATGTGTGCATAGGATTGCAACCTAAACATTACTTCATCAGTTAAAATAGCAACCTCCCCCAGGCTCAATCAATCAGGATGGCAGATTATATGTTTATATGCCTGCTCTAGCTGCTCTAAGTGTTGGTTGTTTTTGCTCGTGCTTTTAGGTTTGGTTATGGGCTTCTTTATCTTCGTTTTTATTGGATTTGTATTTTTAAAATTGCATTTGTATTGTTATATTGTTCACCAATTTAGCCTTGAGAAATGGGATATAAATACCTAGACAAATAAAGGCATAATTTATTTATCAAATACTCTTCAAGTTCTTGAAAGGCTGTCACAGAGAGGAAGGCCAGGATCTCTTCTCCATCATCCCAGAGTGCAGGACACAGAAGAATGGGCTCAAGTGACAGGAAGCCAGATTCCGGCTGAACATCAGGAAAAACTTCCTGAGTGTTAGAGCAATACAACAGTGGAACCAATGACCTAGGGAGGTGGTGGGCTCTTCCACACTGGAGGCCTTCAAGACGAGGCTGGACAGCCACCTGTCAGGGATGCTCTGACTTGGATTCCTGCATTGAGCAGGGGGTTGGACTCGATGGCCTTGTAGGCCCTTTCCAAACCTACTATTCTACGATTCCATAATTTAAGAACAACCCAGCTGGCTGGGAATGATGGGGCCCGTATTCAACACATCAGCCATGCTCCATCATTGCAAGTTTTTAAGAAGGCCTTAAAACATATTATTTTACTCTGGCCTTCTGGTATGACTGCTGTTGCTGCTGCTTTAGGGCAAAATCCTATGGATGTTTAAACAGAAAAAAGGCCTACAACTCAAAGCATTCCCCAGTGAGCCATGCTGGCTGCGGAATGCTGTGAGTCGTAGGACTTTTTTTCTGTCTAGATATGCACAGAGTTGCACCCTCAGTTGCTGTTGTGTTGCTGGTTTTATTATTGGTCATCATTGCTGTTTTTATTGTGTTCTTATTGCTCAGATTATCGTATCGGTTTTATGTGTTTTATTGCTGTACGCCACCTTAGGAGGGCTTCTGCCCTGAAACACGGTCAAGAAATACTTTAAATAAATAAATCAGGAGGGCGCCAGGTTGGGGAAGGCTATAACAGAGGTTTATAAAATTATTCATGGTGTGAAGAAAGCGGGTAGAGAAAGTTCTTCTCTCTCTCTCTCTCTCTCATAGTATAAACATAGTACATGGTTATGACAAGAGATTTAAGGCCAACAAAAGAAAATACGTCTTCAGATCGCACATATGCCCTCCAGATGTTTTGGACTACAACTCCCATAATCCCTGACCACTGGCCATTCTGGCTAGGGCTGATGGGAGTCAGAGTGTAAAACATCTGGAGGATACTGGGTTGCCTACACCTGATCTATGGAATTCTCTGCCACAGGATGTGGCAGTGGACACCATCTTAGACAGTATTTAAAGGGGATTAGACAAATTCATGCAGGAAATGGCTATCCCTGATGTTTTATTCCTGTATTTAAACGTTTATTAGCCACTTTTCATTATAAAATAATCCCAAGGCAGGAATCATAAAGCACAACAAAACTGTCCAGCATCGACCAATAAAACAGCAACAGAGCAAACCTATGGTCCCTAGGAGAGCATCCCAGGGACCATGGGATTTTTTGGATTCCCCTCAGAAGGCCGAAGACACTCCTATGACCTTCAGAGGGGGGCTCTGGTTTCTGATTCCCCCCCTTCCCTGCCCCCTTGTAGCTGCTGTGGAAAGAACCACGGCCGCTGCTTCCCCAGATCACAAAAACAACTTTGGGGAGGTGAAAAGGGGGACGTTTTGATGGATGGGAAGGGGAGGGGCTGGGATCTGCAGTATCCTGTGGCCACTCCAGCCCTGGTCTGCGCCCCCCCAGCAGCATGACCTCTCTAGACAGGATCAGACACCTGACCTGAGGAAAAAGCAACAACAAGGAGGATGGAGAGGTGAAAATCACCTCTGTCGCTCTTTCTGATCTGCCAAGCGTCTGCCCACAGAGCACAGGATATCCAGAGTGCTCCAACATCACAGTGCTCCTTCAAAGGGCATAGAATTGCACCCTAAAACAATTACAATAAAAAGCACTCTGGCACCCCTCCATCGTGCCTGGATACAGCTCCAGCTCAGAGCATCCCTCCCTCCTGCTACTAACTGCAACCACTGAGGACTTCAGAGGAAGAGGAAGCAACAGCCCTTCCAGCTCCATGACCTGCGGAACTTTGCAGCTAAGAATCTGGTGCCTGAATTGGCTGTTTTCCTCCTCCTTCCCAATCCCCTTTCCTTTCGTGTCATGTGTTTTAAGGTTTGTAAGCCTGCGGGGGTAGCGAGGGTCTTATTCCTTATCTTTGTAAGCTACCCTGGGACCTTTTTAGTTAACGGGCAGGAGAAAAACTCTATAAATAAATAAATACGGGAGAAGAGCAATGTGGATAAGTAAGTTTACATGATGGCTTAAGTGCAACATCTAGGTTCAGGGATAGTACGCCGCTGCATACTGGGGAGTCTCTGAGGAGGAACAGCAGGAGATGGCTATTGCTCTCATGTCTGATTTGTGGGCTTCCCAGAGGCATCTGCCTGGACTAGATGGTCCAGTTGGTCTGATCCAGCAGGGCTGTTTTTATGCATCGCTTCCAGGAGCGACAGCCCACTGCATTCCATCTTATGGGCTGCACGGACCAGACAGCCTCAGTCGGGCTATGCAGCAACCAGTTGGGCAAGGCTGCACTGTTTTAACTTCCATAGCAATGCACATTCATAAGAAAACTATTAGGGAAGCTCAGTGCAACCTGGCAGGCTGCTCTTTTTGCCAATTTAGAAGCAACCATATGTAAAAACATATGCTGCAAGAGCAATAAATGAGTTCTGTGCTAGTCCCCCGATTTCATACTAATTTTGGATGCACATAAAAGCTTTGAAAACATTTAACCATTCAGTTTATTTAGGATTAATTAATCCATTTGGGTCAAGTGATCATTACAGAAATACGCTCCAGAAATCCAGGCTGTTCATTTTGTGTCACTCAACTGTCTATATTGCTAAATTAATAGACAATCAGTAACTTTAAATGTTTGGAATTTGTCCTAGCATTACAATCAATGTGATGGCCAGTTTACAAAACCAACTAAATACTTTAAGTGCATTCCTCATGATGGACTCTATACTTTGCATCTGTTTTCCTGCAAATTAAGTCAATACAGAGAATCCAGGCAAATGTCCAACAGGCATGGGAGTTCAACTTGATCTTCAAATAAAATACTGTGCACCTCCCATGTATTTATTTTAAGGCTGCACTTCATGGAGGAAATCTTTTTTTTCCAGTCAAGGTCTTCTAAAACACTTTAGATTGCTGGTTTCCAAACTGTGTTCCATGAACTCCTTGGATTCCTTGGAAGGTAATTGGGTTCTTCTTTGATAATACTAAACAAACGTCCTTGAAAAACAGATTACTTACCACTACTTATACTCCACTGCAACATGCAGGTGCAGGAGAGCACTGAGCGTATTTTTTTTTTTTTAGGGTACGAGCTGTTCAGCAATAGAACAGAATGGCTTGAAGGATGCTGGACTCTTCTTTGTTAGAATTTCCATAGGGCTAACCATTTTAGTCTGGGTTGCAGCAAGAAGAAAGGGACTTGTGGAATCCTCAAGACTAACACATTTATTATGGCGTAAGTTTCTGTGCCTCTGAAGAAGTGGACTTCAGCCCACAAAATCTTAAGCCATAATAAATGAGTTAAGTCTTAAAGGTGCCACAAAATGCTTTGTTGTTTCGCCTTTGTTCGTGGGTTTTAAGCAGAGGCTGTCTGACAACCTAAAATGGATGTTTTATCATAACATACACTTCCCCGTGTGATCCAGGATGACTGGGGAGGTTTACATGGAAGTAAGGATTATAGGCCCCTTCATGGATCACTGCCTTGTTGTGGCGAAGGGGCTTGCGTAACTCTGTGAAGCCATAAGCTATGCTGTGCAGGGCCACCCAAGACAGACAGGTCATGGCAGAGAGTTCTGACAAAATGTGGTCCACTGGAGAAGGAAATGGCAACCCACTCCAGTATTCTTGCCAAGAAAACCCCATGGAACGTATCACAAGGCTAAAAGAGATGATGCCGGAAGATGAGCCCCTCAGGTCAGAAGGTGTCCAATATACTACTGGGGAAGAGCAGAGGGTATTTCCAAGTAGCGCCAGAAAGAGTGAAGCGGCTGGGCCAAAGCCGAAAGGACACTCAGCTGTGGATGTGTCTGGTGGTGAAAAGAACATCCGATGCTGTAAAGAACAATATTGTTTAGGAACCTGGAATGTCAGATCAATGAATCAAGGTAAGCTAGAGGTGGTCAAACATGAGATGGCAAGATTGAACATCGACATCTTGGGAATCAGCAAACTAAAATGGACAGGCATGGGCGAATTTAATTCAGGTGACCAACATATCTACTACTGTGGGCAAGAATCCCTTAGAAGAAATGGAGTAGCACTCATAGTCAACAAAAGGGTGGGAAAAGCAGTACTGGGGTACAATCTTAAAAATGATAGAATGATCTCAGCACGAATCCAAGGCAAACCAGTCAACATCACAGTAATTCAAGTCTATGCCCCAACCACTGATGCCGAAGAAGCTGAGGTTGATCGGTTCTATGAAGACCTACAACACCTTCTAGAACTAACACCAAAAAAAGATGTCCTCTTCATCATAGGGGATTGGAATGCTAAAGTAGGAAGTCAAGAAATCACCGGGACAACAGGCAGGCATGGCCTTGGTGTACAAAATGAAGCAGGACAAAAGCTAATAGAGTTTTGCCAAGAGAACACGCTGATCATAGCAAACACTCTTTTCCAACAGCACAAGAGGCGACTCTACACATGGACATCACCAGATGGTCAATATCGAAATCAGATTGATTATGTCCTTTGCAGTCAAAGATGGAGAAGCTCTATACAGTCAGTAAAAACAAGATCTGGAGCTGACTGTGGCTCAGATCATGAGCTTCTTGTTGCAAAATTTCAGCTTAAATTGAAGAACGTAGGGAAAACCACTAAACCATTCAGGTATGACCTCAATCATATCCCTTATGAATATACAGTGGAGGTGACAAATAGATTTCAGGGATTAGACCTGATAGACAGAGTGCCTGAGGAACTATGGACGGAGGTCCGGAACATTGTTCAGGAGGCAGCAACTCAATCCATCCCAAAGAAAAAGAAATACAAGAAAGCCAAGTGGCTGTCTGATGAGGCTTTACAAGTAGCTGAGGAAAGAAGGGAAGTGAAAAGCAAAGGAGAAAGGGGAAGATATATCCAACTGAATGCAGAGTTCCAGAGAATAGCAAGGAGAGACAAGAAGGCCTTCTTAAATGAACAATGCAAAGAAATCGAGGAAAACAACAGAATGGGAAAGACTAGAGATCTCTTCAAGAAAATTGGAGATCTTAAGGGAACGTTTTGTGCAAAGACGGGCATGATAAAGGACAAAGAAGGCAGGGACCTAACAGAAGCAGATGAGATTAAGAAGAGGTGGCAAGAATACACAGAAGAACTATACAGGAAAGATCTGAATGTCCCTGATAGCCAGGATAGTGCGGTCACTGAACTTGAGCCGGACATCCTAGAGAGTGAAGTCAAGTGGGCCTTAGGAAGCATTAGTAACAACAAAGCTAGTGGAGATGACAGTATTCCAGCTGAGCTACTTAAAATCCTAAAAGATGATGCTGTTAAAGTGCTGCATTCAATATGCCAACAAATTTGGAACACTCAACAATGGCCGCAAGACTGGAAAAGGTCAGTTTACATTCCAATTCCAAAGAAGGGCAATGCCAAAGAGTGTTCAAACTACCGCACAATTGCGCTCATTTCACATGCCAGCAAGGTGATGCTCAAAATCCTACAAGCTAGGCTTCAGCAGTATGCGAACCGAGAAGTACCGGAAATACAAGCTGGGTTTCGAAGAGGCAGAGGAACTAGAGATCAAATCGCCAATGTTCGCTGGATCATGGAGAAAGCGAGAGAATTCCAGAAAAACGTCTATTTCTGCTTCATTGACTACACTAAAGCCTTTGATTGTGTGGATCACAACAAAATGTGGCAAATTCTTAAAGTGATGGGAGTACCAGACCACCTTACCTGTCTCCTGAGAAACCTGTACGAGGGTCAAGAAGCAACAGTAAGAACCAGACATGGAACAACCGAGTGGTTCAAAATTGGGAAAGGAGTATGACAAGGCTGCATATTGTCACCCTGCTTATTTAACTTATATGCAGAGTACATCATGAGAAACGCCGGGTTGGATGAATCACAGGTCGGAATTAAGATTGCTGGGAGAATTATCAACAACCTCCAATATGCAGACGATACCACCCTAATGGCAGAAAGAGAAGAGGATCTCAAGAGCCTCTTGTTGAGGGTGAAAGAGGAGAGTGCAAAAGCTGGTTTGAAACTCAACATTAAAAAAACTAAAATCGTGGCATCTGGCCCCATCACTTCCTGGCATATAGAAGGGGAAGAAATGGAAGCAGTGACAGATTTTACTTTCTTGGGCTCCAAGATCACCGCAGACGGTGACTGTAGCCATGAAATTAAAAGATGCTTGCTCCCTGGGAGGAAAGCTATGGCAAACCTAGACAACATAGTAAGAAGCAGAGACATCACCTTGCCGACAAAGGTCCGTCTAATCAAAGCTATGGTTTTCCCAGTAGTAACGTATGTCTGTGAGAGCTGGACTATAAGGAAGGCTGAGCGCCGAAGAATTGATGCTTTCGAACTGTGGTGCTGGAGAAGACTCTTACGAGTCCCCTGGACTGCAAGGAGGTCAAATCCGTCAATCCTAAAGGAAATCAACCCTGAGTGCTCATTGGAAGGACAGATACTGAAGCTGAAGCTCAAATATTTTGGCCACCTAATGCGAAGAGAAAACTCTCTGGAAAAGACCCTGATGCTGGGAAAGACTGAAGGCAAAAGGAGAAGGGGATGACAGAGGATGAGATGGCTAGATAGCATCACCGATGCAATGAATATATATTTATTTATTTATTTATTTATTTCATTTCTATACCGCCCAATAGCCGAAGCTGTCTGGGCGGTTCACAAAAACTAAAACCAAACAACACACAATAAAACAATTTAAAATATATAGAACATTAAAACCATAAAAAATATGAACTTGAGCACACTCCGGGAGAGAGCGCAGGACAGGAAGGCCTGGTGTGCTATGGTCCATGGGGTCACAAAGAGTCGGACACGACTGAACAACTGAACAACAACAACAAGGATTATAGGAGGCTGCCTTATACAATGCATCTTCATTCTTGTACACAGTTGAGAATCCTTTCCCCCTCCTGATCTGCTATCCCATCCACCTGGCTTTTCAACCCTGTTCCTTGTGCCACCAGGGCTGCTGGTTGGAGAAGGGAACTGCAGCCAGTTCATAGGAGCATAGAATGATAGAATAGTAGGGTTGGAAGGGGCCTATGAGACCACCGAGTCCAACCCCCTGCTCAATGCAGGAATCCAAGTCAGAGCATCCCTGACAGATGGCTGTCCAGCCTCGTCTTGAATGCCTCCAGCATGGGAGAGCCCAATTGTCGTATTGCTCTAACAGTCAGGAAGTTTTTCCTGATGTTCAGCCGGAATCTGGCTTCCTGTCACTTGAGCCCATTCTTCCGTGTCCTGTACTCTGGGGTAATCGAGATCCTGGCCTTCCTCCCTGTGACAGCCTTTCAAGGACTTGAAGAGTGCAATTGTATCTCCGCTCAGTCTTCTCTTCTCAAGGCTAAACATGCCCAGTTATTATTTATTATTTTATTTATTAAATTTATTAATCGCCCATCTGGCTGGTCACCCAGCCACGCTGGGCGATGTACAACATATAATAAAACAGTTTAAAATAATAAAATTCTACAGTAAAAACATTTTCTAAAATACCCTAACCCACCCCAAATGCCTGCCTGAACAACCACATTTTTAATGCACGGCGGAAGCTCATTAAAGAGGGGGCATGACGGAGTTCCTTAGGGAGGGAGTTCCACAGAGTGGGGGCCAACACAGAAAAGGCCCTCTCCCTCGTCCCCACCAGTCTAGCTGTCCTGGCTGATGGGACAGAGAGAAGGCCATCCGAGGCTGATCTTGTTAAGCGGCCTGTCTGGTGTTGCTGGAGGCGCTCCTTAAGATTAAGTTCTTTCAGTCTCTCCTCATAGGGCTTTGTTTACAGTCCCCTGATCATCTTCATTGCCCTCCTCTGAACCCTCCTCAGCTTGTCTGCATCCTTCTTAAAGTGCAGTACCCAGAACTGGCCACAGTACTCCAGATGAGGCCTAACCAGTGCTGAGTAGAGGGGAACTAGTCCCTCCCGGGATTTGGAAGCTGTGCTTCTATGAATGCAGCCCAAGCTAGGACATTATCACCACAGTCCAGAATATTCCTGGTCCTGGGAATCATGTGGCCCCAGAGAGCCAATCCAATGCCACCGTCTCATAGAACGCTCCCAGATCTTCTGCACTTCTTCATTCTGGGTAAGGCTACAGGTGAGCCCTCCACACTGCCAGATTACCCAGACTCCAGCCTGCTTGCTGACAGCCTCCCTACAGGTCTGACTGCCTCAGGCAGAGGTCTTTCCCATCAACTGCTACCCGGATTAAACGTGGGACCTTCCGCGTGCAACACGTGTCCTCTCTTGCCGAGCTACGGCCCCATCCCTTGGCGCCGTGTGCCTGACAGAGGGGGGTTTAAAAAGCAAGCCCACTGAAAGGGTTTTTTGTCATTTTAGCATAGTACCCAACCCCAAGCCCCTAAGATGCGACAGCTTAAAAAACAAATTCATAAAAGGATGCAGGGAAGGTTCTTCTTAGGGGCGCCCACGTTGCAAATTTGGCACAACTCTATTCAAGTGAATTATATCAGGTATCTTAGTCCAGCTGCTGTATAAACCTGACCCATGTACTCACGTTTTTATGTTTTCCTTTTCTGCTGATAAACGTTTCATTGCGGTTTGGACAGCAGCGAGGCATTCTTGGTAGTTATTCACTAAATGCAACTGGGCCTGCTTGGCCTCTTTGACAGCGCCTAAATCTATCAGCAGTTTGTCCCAGCTAGAAGAAGCCATGCTGTGGTGGTCGGACAGACCCGGTTTGCTTCTTTCTGCAGCAGCCAGGCATTCTCCTTGCCTCAACAAAGAAGCTTTGGCTTTGCACTTTTCCAGCTGCGTACTCAAATTCTACAACAGAAAGCAAGGCAGGTATGTTTTTAAAAAGAATATCACTGTTGTTGTTGCTTTATTATTTAAGAATGTAAGAAAAGTCCTTGTGGATCAGAACAAAGGTCCACTGGGGCTGTATACTCATTGCTGGGGGACACGAGTGGGAGGGTACTGTTGCGTTCATGTCCGACCTCTATGTCAGGGTTGGATCGGAACCCACAGAGCCCCAAAGCAGTTCTGATTCTGAGGAAGAGATAGAAACCGTGGGTGAGGAACCCGCGTGCTGTTCAGAGGCGCAGCCGGGGGGAGAGCCCCTACCAGTACACATTCCTGAGAGTGGAAGCGACCCTGGCAGGCACAGAGAGGGACAACTGGAGCTTCGGGACGCTAGGCGCTGGTGCAGGGACAAGCGGGAGATGGAGGGCGCCGAGAGGAGGCACTCAGCCCACTTGGCGCAACGTCAACAGCTGCGCCCCGATGCCCCACGGGAAAGGGATGGACTTTCACCTCCTAGCCCTTAAGTTCAGAGGCTACCCACCTTTACCCTCCAAACGGAGATCATCTGATTCACTAAGGCTAGAAACCCCTAGTAGGCAGCTCTCTTAAGTTTCCCTCATTAGGCTCATGCAATTAGCATCTGTAAGCATCATTAGGTTGAATGGAAATAAAGCCTTGGAAAAGAGCCCTATTGTCTGCGTGTTGATTCCAGCTACTTGAGGATTTCAGAAGGCAGCAAGGGCGCTCCTGACACTCTGGGCTTCCCAAGGCACCTGGGTGGCCAGTGTGGGAACAGAATGCCAGACTAGAGAAGCCCTTAGTCTGATGGAGCACAGCTCTTCTTACGTTCTTAACCCAGCCCTTTGTTTCCAGCCACGACCCGCCAGAGAGTGCCTGGAAGTCCACAAGTAGGATGCGAAGGCAGCAGTAGCCCTGCCTGGCTGTTTGTCTCCAGTATCTTGTCATTAAGGTATACTGCTTCTAGAAATGGAGGCTTCACACTTCACAATGGAGGCTAACAGCCATGGAGGAACTCATTCTCCAAGCATTTAAGCTAATGGCTATCGCCACATCCTGTGACAGCAACTCCCATACATTAATTATGCATTGTGTGAAGGAGGACGTCCCTTATCTGCCCCGAATCTACTGCCAATCAAATCCATTTGGTAACCCTGAGTTCTCATGAGAGAGAGACACACACAGAGAGAGAGAGAGAGAGAGAGAGAGAGAGAGAGAGAGATCTAAGAACACAAGAAGAGCCCTTCTGGATGAGACCAAGGCCCATCTCCAGCATTCTGTTCACACAGTGGCCAACCAGCTTCCAACCAGGAAACCACAAGCAGGGCATGAGTGCAACAGCACCCTCCTACCCATGTTCCCCAGCAACTGGGGTACATAGGCATACTGCCTCACTGTATCTACTCTCACTATATCTACTCTCAGCATCCCATTCATAGTTTCATAAACCTCTACCCCAGCCTTCCCCAACCTGGGTCCCTCCGTATCTTTGGACTATAGCTCCCATCATCCCTGACCCATGCTGGATAGGAGGTGGAGGCCTAAACATCTAGAGGAATCCAGGTTAGGGAAGGCTGCTCTAACATATCCTCCCTTAGTCATGTCCCTAAACTAAAAAGCCCCCAAAAATAATGTCCTGTCCCTATAGGAAAGATGTTCAAGCCCCTAGAACATTTTGTTTCTTCTTTTCTTTCCTTCTCTTCAGCAGAGAAGAGGTGACCAGAACTGTATTCCAAATGTGAATGCACTATAGTTTCATAAGAGAGAGCAAGAGAGATCCTCATATAAACGGATACAGAACAAACCATATGGGTTAAATCCAAAAGTGTACTGGCAGAAGCCTTTTTCTCTCTCTCCTCCCCCCTGAAGCCTCTTGAAAATCTGCATCACTCAAAAATCTGCCCCATAAGGTTTCCCAGCCCTCTGGGGCAGATTTTAGGAGTGCACTGGGAGAGGCAGAATCACCTCCCTCCCGGTTCCGCTGACAGAATTGCTTCCACTAGCAAAATGACATTGTTGGACACAACCCTTTGGAATTCAGCGGGCATTAGGACCTTGTATAGTGCAGATCACACTAGAAACAAGTTACCATAGGTTGCATTCACGCATTTTCATCTACTATCGAGCAATATTTGCATTAAGAAAGGAAGCTGTGGATCACAAACCATGACAAGACATCCTTAGGTTGCATTCAAATGTAATATCACTTGAGTGGCAGGGCTGCTATAGAAGCACAGACTCTGTGTTCCGTTCAAATGAACCAGTTTGAGTTCAGGGGAAAAAAAAATTGGTTATGTGAGTTTGCAGCAGAAACCAGCTGCTGACTGCCTGGCACCTGAGACATCATAAACCCACCTATTCCTGTTCCTGGAGCTTCTCTACAGCTCTTACAATGGACTGCATTTTTTCTTTTAAAAAGTATAACAAATGAACGTTTAAATTAATAGACTAAAATGTGGCAGCGGAATCAGGACAAGACAGACAAATGAACCATAATTCGATTTGCTGGTATATATGTCTGTCTTTTACATGGCAAAGCTGGGAGAAAACTGGGCTCATCCTGTAGGAGAAAAACCAATGGGAACTCCTAATTTAATGTTACATCTGTACCTGCCCCTACATCAGGCAACAAACCCAGGAGTTGGTTCTTCATCTAACTGTATATCCACCAAAGCACACTAAAAGAAGGTTGGAAAGTCCTGCAGCAGACGTCTGAGCCGCTAAATTAAATATACAAAACAGCAAAATAGGATGCATGGCTTAGATAGTTTGTTTCCATACCTCTATCTCTCTCAGTTGATCATTCACCAACACAATATCTAACTCTGCAGCCCGGATTTTCACCTCTTTGATCTTTTTTTCCATCTCAGCATAGTCTGCAATAGCTTGGTCTTCAGACTGAAGAAGACCCCTCTGAGAAATTATTTCCACCTCCGAGCCCTGAAAACACAAACAGGTCATCTCAACAAATAGACTACTGTGACTTGGCTGACGTTTCTCCTCAAACCGTGGAACAAGTGATTATGCCTATGTAATTCATCCAGAAGTTAATTTAAAAAAAAAATGAAATTACACTGATAACGTATGCAAAATACTTTGATCTCTCTAAAATGCTACATGAACACCAAGTATTCACCAAACCTCTTTGTTAATGAAGTAGCTGATTTCTGTCTCAATTTGCTGCTGTTTATCTGTTACTGCTGTGGTTTTACACTGCCCTTGTTACATTTATTTATTTCATTTTATTATTTTATTTATTACATTTCCAATCTGCCCAATAGCTAATGTCAACTAACATTTCGAATGTATTTTTATTGCAAATTTTGTATGCCGCCTTGGACATCTTGTTGGAAAGATGGCATCTTCATCATCATCCAGCATTTCTGTGTATGGTTTACTAAGAAGACCCATGGAGTTAAATGGGGCTTACTACTGAGTAAGTGCATATAGGCCTGCACCCTAAATATCTCAGACAACGAAGAACATTTATGAAATATGTGAAATGCCATTTCCAGCTACCAGCCACAACAAAAGGTTATTAAGAAGGAAAAAAAAGATGAAGTAAGACAGGAGTATATTTCCATTTGAATGCAAAATTGAATGTATCCACACCAGACGTCCATCCTCCCTGATCATGTAATTACAGCACTTTTTATCAATTTGAGCAGATACATCAGGCTCACTCTTGAGAGGCCCCACAGAGTTGTAAAATGGAAAAAAGCATAAAAGCACAGCCAGCTGTTAAAAGACTAAGTGGGAAATTCTATCTAAACAGGTTGTAAAACCAAAGAAAGGAACAAATAAACTAAATTAAGTGCTTGTTTACACAGTCCAGTAAGCCGTTACAATAAACCTGCAGAGCTAAAGACTAACATTTGGCAATCTGCTAATGGTTGTTAATGTATTGGTCTTCCCATTAATGTATGAATTAATTACATTTAAAAAAGCAGGATCTTAATGGCATTTAATACTACACAGGTGACACTTTGAGGAATGGTTGCTAAAGACCACAGCTTCAATGAAGCCATATCCAAGAATGGAGCTATATTCTGAAGTCAGGACTTCCCACTTTCCCTCTTTTCTACCAAGACTTCAGAGGATGGGGCAGGGATGCTTTAGGCGCCCAAAAACGTACAGAAGGCCAAAAGAGAAGTGAATATCAAACTGGAGCTGGGTATTCCTTTGCCTACCCGAATGCTGAGACAACACATTGGCCTTGAGGGGGAAAAAGCACATTATCAAAGTGTGTGTTTGATGGAGATTTGTACGCGGGTAAATATGCTCAGCATCAAATCTGGAAGTGATGGGAGGGTGGTGATGCTAAACTCTCAGCTCATGACAGCAGAATAGCTGGTTCTGACTGAAGACGTGGGGCTGTCACACTGCAAAAAAAGGGTCCAAGCTCTAAAGCTGTGGAAAGATGCTTGGGATGCCAAGCCCACGAAGACCTGCTCTGACTTGGATTCCTGCATTGAGCAGGGGGTTGGACTTGATGGCCTTGTAGGCCCCTTCCAACCCTACTATTCTATGATTCTATGACCTGTTTGGACTTCTGTTAACTCTCCTCAAACATTATCCTGACCACATTTGAGCCACTTTTATTTATTTAAAACATTTGTATACTGCTCCACATCTAAACAGATTCCAGAGCAGTGAGCAACAAGAGTTAAAATGAACAAAAGATAAAAAGAATGAAACATGATATTAAAATTATTCTTTAAAAAACAGAGCGCCAATAAAACCGAGGCTGAGTCACCAAGGAAGGCTTCCTGGAAAAGAGTTGTTTCCAGGAGGTACCAAAAACAACCCAGTGTTGGCGCCTGCCTGACCTCCAGAGGCAGAGAGTTCCACAGGAAGGGAGCCACCACACTGAAGGCTCTTCTCCGGGTGGACTCCAGTCGGACCATAGGTCCATGTGGAACCACCAGGAGCTTGCCCTCCGATGACCTCAGTGACCGGGCAGGTGGGTAAGGCAGAAGGTGCACTCTCAGGTGTCCTAGTCCCAAGTAGTTTAGGGCTTTGTACACTAGCACTAATACCTTAAACCTGGCCCAGTAGCGAATAGGCAGCCAGAGCAGTTCCCTCAGAGGAGTTACACGCTGAAAAGGGGCAGCTCCCAACAACAGCCGAGCTGCTGCATTCTGCACTATCTCCATCTTCTGGACCAGCCTCAAGGGCAGCCCCACACAGAGTGCATAGCAGTAATCCAGTCTTGAGGTTACTAGCCCCTGTACCACTGTGGCCAAGCTATCCCTGTCCGGGAGAGGCCGTAGCTGGTGAACCAGCTGAAGCTGGTAAAAGGCAGTCCAAGCCGCCGTGACCACTTGGGCCTCCAGTAACAGTGATGGATGTCTGAGTACCCCCAGACTATGAACCTGATCTTTCAGAGGGAGTGCGACCCCGTTCAGAAGAGGCAATGAGCCTATATCCCAGATCCGGGAACCACTTACCCACAGCGCTTCCGTCTTGCCAGGATTCAGCTTCAGTTTATTGGCCCTCATCCAGCCCATTACTGAGTCTAGGCAGTGATCCAGGACTTGCACAGCCTCTCCTGATTCAGATGTCACAGGGAGATAGCGCTGCATGTCATCAGCATACCGAGTGGGTCCCACACAGACAGGAACCAACCCAAACGTGTGTGTCCCAACCTGATAATGTGGTTGGGACACACATATGTTTGGTCTCTAGCAATGTAGCTGGGTCACTTCAGCGTTCTCCCTGTCATGCAGGAGCTGCTCTCCGAAAAGGCACTTCTACACAGCTACAGTGATGCATAAAGGACCCCTACACCACCAGGTCAACTAAAACCGAAGCATGGCGTCCAATGTGCCCCTGTTTCTCTTATGGAGCTGAGGATCCAAGGCAGATGGTGGTCTTGATACCCCAAGTCAGATTAAGCTGAATCTAGGCCTCTAGGGTGGCCTGGAACTAATCTGTCCCTTGGACTGTCACATAGTTCCCTCTCCCCCGCACCCAACTTTTTTTGAATGAGCCACGTTTCCAATGGGATTTGTGAGGCCCAGTTCAAATGCTTCCTGAATTTGACAGTTCCATGTACCTCTACCCACACTGCTCTGGTACTGTAGGAGTAGAGAGTTCACATGGATCAGGCCTATTACATGGTTACTTCCCACACCTGCATTGCTCCTGCCCAGGCACACTGGACTGGGCGGTAACCCCATCACTGGTGTGGTGTAGTGGCTAGAGTGTGGGACTGGGAGTCATGAGATCCGGGTTCTAGTCCCCACTCGGCCATGGAAGCTCACTGGGTGACTTTGGGCCAGTCACAGACTCACAGCCCAACCCACCTCACAGGGTTGTTGTTGTGAGGATAAAATGGAGAGAAGGAGGATTATGTACGCTGCCTTGGGTTCCTTGCGAGAGGAAAAAAGGCGGGATATAAATGCAATAAATAAATTAAATAAATAAATCACATAGTTCTCCCCATATGTGATCCCACCACTGCAGGCACTGCCAATGCAGCGTGAGAACCTGCCACTCGGAAGCAACAACCATGCCGCTTCAGTAACATTTGAACTGGGCCTAAGAGAGCAACAGTGTGAATATGGGTGATAACAGCTGCTGTGACATCATGGTTCACTTTTCAGGATATGCAACACCCAATTTTAGCATTTATGTTTATTTGTTTCACTGTGGTCCTGCCTTTCTTCCAAGTAAATTGAGCTGATGTAAATGGCTCTTCCCCTTCATGGATCACTGCCTTGTTGTGGCGAAGGGACTTGCGTAACTCTGTGAAACCATTAGCTATGCCATGCAGGGCCACCCAAGACGGACAGGTCATGGTGGAGAGTTCTGACAAAATGTGGTCCACTGGAGAAGGAAATGGCAACCCACTCCAGTATTCTTGCCAAGAAAACCCCATGGAACGTATCACAAGGCTAAAAGAGATGACGCCGGAAGATGAGCCCCTCAGGTTGGAAGGTGTCCAATATACTACTGAGGAAGAGCAGAGGGAATTTCCAAGTAGCGCCAGAAAGAGTGAAGTGGCTGGGCCAAAGCCGAAAGGACACTCAGCTGTGGATGTGTCTGGTGGTGAAAAGAAAGTCCGATGCTGTAAAGAACAATATTGTTTAGGAACCTGGAATGTCAGATCAGTGAATCAAGGCAAGCTGGAGGTGGTCAAACATGAGATGGCAAGACTGAACATCAACATCTTGGGAATCAGCGAACTCAAATGGGCAGGCATGGGCGAATTTAATTCAGGTGACCATCATATCTACTACTGTGGGCAAGAATCCCTTAGAAGAAATGGAGAAGCACTAATAGTCAATAAAAGGGTGGGAAAAGCAGCACTGGGGTACAATCTCAAAAACGACAGAATGATCTCAGTATGAATCCAAGGCAAACCATTCAACATCACAGTAATTCAAGTCTATGCCCCAGCCACTGAGGCCGAAGAAGCTGAGGTTGATCGGTTCTATGAAGACCTACAACACCTTCTAGAACTAACACCAAAAAAAGATGTCCTTTTCATCATAGGGGATTGGAATGCTAAAGTAGGAAGTCAAGAAATCACTGGGGTAACAGGCAAGCATGGCCTTGGTGTACAAAATGAAGCAGGACAAAGGCTAATAGAGTTTTGCCAAGAGAACACGCTGATCATTGCAAACACTCTTTTCCAACAGCACAAGAGGCGACTCTACACATGGACATCACCAGATGGTCAATATCGAAATCAGATTGATTATGTCCTTTGTAGCCAAAGATGGAGAAGCTCCATACAGTCAGTGAAAACAAGACCTGGAGCTGACTGTGGCTCAGATCATGAGCTTCTTGTTGCAAAATTTTGGCTTAAATTGAAGAACGTAGGGAAAACCACTAAACCATTCAGGTATGACCTCAATCATATCCCTTATGAATATACAGTGGAGGTGAGGAATAATTTAAGGGATTAGACCTGATAGACAGAGTGCCTGAGGAACTATGGACGGAGGTCCGGAACATTGTTCAGGAAGCAGCAACTCAATCCATCCCAAAGAAAAAGAAATGCAAGAAAGCAAAGTGGCTGTCTGATGAGGCTTTACAAGTAGCTGAGGAAAGAAGGGAAGCGAAAAGGAAGGGAGAAAGGGGAAGATATATCCAACTGAATGCAGAGGTCCAGAGGATAGCAAGGAGAGACAAAAAGGCCTTCTTAAATGAACAATGCAAAGAAATCGAGGAAAACAATAGAATGGGAAAGACTAGAGATCTTTTCAAGAAAATCGGAGAGATCAAGGGAACGTTTTGTGTAAAGACGGGCAAGATAAAGGACAAAGAAGGCAGGGACCTAACAGAAGCAGATGAGATTAAGAAGAGGTGGCAAGAATACACAGAAGAACTATACAGGAAAGATCTGAATGTCCCTGATAGCCATGATAGTGCGGTCACTGAACTTGAGCCGGACATCCTAGAGAGTGAAGTCAAGTGGGCCTTAGCAAGCATTACTAACAACAAAGCTAGTGGAGATGACAGTCTTCCAGCTGAGCTATTTAAAATCCTAAAAGATGATGCTGTGAAAGTGCTGCACTCAATATGCCAACAAATTTGGAACACTCAACAGTGGCCACAAGACTGGAAAAGGTCGGTTTACATTCCAATTCCAAAGAAGGGCAATGCCAAAGAGTGTTCAAACTACCGTACAATTGCGCTCATTTCACATGCCAGCAAGGTGATGCTCAAAATCCTACAAGCTAGGCTTCAGCAGCATGTGAACCGAGAACTACCAGAAGTACAAGCTGGGTTTTGAAGAGGCAGAGGAACTAGAGATCAAATCGCCAATGTTTGCTGGATCATGGAGAAAGCAAGAGAATTCCAGAAAAACGTCTATTTCTGCTTCATTGACTACGCTAAAGCCTTTTTGTGGATCACAACAAACTCTGGCAAATTCTTAAAGAGACAGGAGTACCAGACCACCTTACCTGTCTCCTGAGAAACCTGTACGAGGGACAAGAAGCAACAGTATGAACTGGACATGGAATAACCAATTGGTTCAAAATTGGGAAAGGAGTACGACAAGGCTGTATATTGCCACCCTGCTTATTTAATTTATATGCAGAGTACATCATGAGAAACGCCAGGTTGGATGAATCACAGGTCAGAATTAAGACTGCTGGGAGAATTATCAACAACCTCAGATACGCAGACGATACCACCCTAATGGCAGAAAGTGAAGAGGATCTCAAGAGCCTCTTGTTGAGGGTGAAAGTGGAGAGTGCAAAAGCTGGTTTGAAACTCAACATTAAAAAAACTAAGATCGTGGCATCTGGCCCCATCACTTCCTGGCATATAGAAGGGGAAGAAATGGAAGCAGTGACAGATTTTACTTTCTTGGGCTCCAAGATCACCGCAGACGGTGACTGTAGCCATGAAATTAAAAGACGCTTGCTCCTTGGGAGGAAAACTATGGCAAACCTAGACAGCATAGTAAGAAGCAGAGACATCACATTGCTGACAAAGGTCCGTATAATCAAAGCTATGGTTTTCCCAGTAGTAACGTATGGCTGTGAGAGCTGGACTATAAAGAAGGCTGAGCGCCAAAGAATCGATGCCTTCGAACTGTGGTGCTGGAGAAGACTCTTACGAGTCCCCTGGACTGCAAGGAGGTCAAATCAGTCCATCCTAAAGGAAATCAACCCTGACTGCTCACTGGAAGGACAGATACTGAAGCTGAAGCTCAAATATTTTGGCCACCTAATGCGAAGAGAAAAATCACTGGAAAAGACCCTGATGCTGGGAAAGACTGAAGGCAAAAGGAGAAGGGGACGGCAGAGGATGAGATGGCTAGATAGCATCACCGATGCAATGAATATGAATTTGAGCACACTCCAGGAAAGAGCGGAGGACAGGAAGGCCTGGCGCGCTATGGTCCATGGGGTCATGAAGAGTCGGACACGACTGAACGACTGAACAACAACAAATGTATAGCTGTGAGAGCTAGACTATAAGGAAGGCTGAGGGCCGAAGAATTGATGCTTTCGAACGGTGGTGCTGGAGAAGACTCTTATGGGTCCCCTGGACTGCAAGGATGTCAAATCAGTCCATCCTAAAGGAAATCAACCCTGACTGCTCACTGGAAGGACAGATACTGAAGCTGAAGCTCAAATATTTTGGCCACCTAATGCGAAGAGAAAAATCACTGGAAAAGACCCTGATGCTGGGAAAGACTGAAGGCAAAAGGAGAAGGGGACGGCAGAGGATGAGATGGCTAGATAGCATCACCGATGCAATGAATATGAATTTGAGCACACTCCAGGAAAGAGCGGAGGACAGGAAGGCCTGGCGTGCTATGGTCCATGGGGTCACGAAGAGTCGGACACGACTGAACAACAACAAAATGGCTCTTCCCCCACCCCATTCTCTTGTCACAACAACCCTGTGAGGTTGTTTAGGTGAAGAGTGGGTGAGCAGTCCAAGGACATCCAATGAGTGTCATGGCGCATGGGGAATTTGAACCTGGCTCTCCCTAGTTCTAGTCTGATACTCTAACCCAGACTTCCCCAACCTGGCCCACTCCAGATGGCCATGCTGGCTGGGAATTCTGAGAGTTGCGGTCCCAACCCATCTGGAGTGGGCCAGGATGGGGAAGGCTGCTCTAACCACTAGACAACACTGGCCTCTTGTGAAGCCAAGCATAATGCTTTGGCCAAAGCTCAGGCATGGAGAAGACCTGAAGCAGCAGCAGCAGCAGAAGAAAAAGAACAACAGACCTTCAGACAGCTACATCAAAGGTCTCTAACAATCATGAGAATCAACAACAATAGAGAGACGTTCATCATACTGGACATCTATTAAACCAGATTCTACAGGCAATATTACGTTGGACATCAGATTAAGCCAGAGGTCATTGGCACGGTGCGTCCACCTCACTCCTCTACTAGAAACAGGAGAGAGAAAGTGTGAAGCTGCTGGAGTTATGGATAAAAGGCTGTATTGGCTGAAGGGCCGCCCATGTTCAATAATAGCACTTAACAATGCCCTTCAGTGAAGTTGTGCAACAACAGAGATTATTACCTCGCTTTCTGGCAACGGATGGGTAATGGATGAAGGAGCAGGGTCAGCCGCCTTTCCTTTGCCATTCATTAACAGCAAAGTGATTCGAGGCATTTCTGGCCAGCCACGCATCGCTTGCAATTTCTTTTGATAGCCAGGCTGCCGCCGCTGAAGCTCATCGAGAAGATTATCATCAGCCGGCATTTGTCCTGATTTCTGTAGCCGCTTCTCACTCTGTCTTGCCGCGTTTGGGAAATTGTGGGCTTCTATCAAACTGCCTTTTAATCCCTGACAAATGGATGTGGAATGAGTGGGGTGGGGTGGGGTGGAGTGGGGGAGAGAGAGAGAAAAACATAACCTTCTCAGGACAAAAGTTACTGAAATGTCAATTGGCTTTTAATGGAAAGAACTTGTACAGCAAAAGAATAGAATAAAGGGGCAATAAGAGAGAAGCAAATCGATGCAGCAGAATCTCGCCATCACAAATACCAGAGCTCTTGCAAAAGTTAGTCAGTTGAAAGTTCTCTCCTGTTGCCATAATCCTATCCCTCTTCTGTGGGGTGCCTGGGATCTTGAGCTAAGGCCTTGGATGGCCAGATCCAGTTGGTTTACTCGAGTCTTCCCCAACATGACTCCCTCCAGATGCTGGGAGTTGTAGTCCAACACATCCAGAGGATGCCGCACTGGAGAAGGCTGGTTTACTCTCTGTGCCACTGAGGCAGCTTGTCATGTGGAGGGGCTTGCTGGATTGCCCTCTTCTGCACTATGGCATCATATTCACTGCAGATGGTTAGGCCAATTTAAGGCGATGGTCATTTCAGGCATATCAAAGAGGCATAGCTAAAATGGCTGACTGAACCAAAGTTTGCTCTTGACCGATTACTGGCAGGGAGGCTGACCTGGGAAAAAGGGAACTTCACAAGAAACGTTCTTGTTCAATAAGGTCCGTGTCCCAGACAGGTCAAACCCCCCAAGGACAAGTTGGGAAATTTCTAGAGGACTGTACAAGTCAAAATATGACGTCATGCACATATGAAGGGGTGGAATTAAAAGAGTGCAGTAGCCAATCAGAGTACAGTATACAATAATATTACATGTCATGTTCAAGTCTAAAACTGTCAAAAGTGAAGGGAAGATATTGGGTGGGGTGGCTTCCTTGCGCGAGTAATCACGGCTGGCAAAAATCAGCATTGGTAATGTATGCACTGTGCTTTGCCTCGTTTTCTTTCCCTGTTATCAGCTTTGTCAACAAACACCATGGAATCAATTTCTTTCTATAATTGCCTTAAATACAACTGCTTGCTTGTAATAAATGTTTAAAATATACTCTATGAGCATCTGTTTATAAAGCAACTGAGTCCTGTCGTTTTACACAACATCTCTATGGACCCAGATATAGACAGGAAGTAAGGGCCTGTCAAGATAACAAGAGGCCTGCTTAATTAGATTTATTATCCATAAATTATTTCTCCTACATTGGCTAGAGGGTGAGACTACAGCTACTAGCTCAGCATGGCTCAAGTCCCGGAAGTGACCGTAGCTCAGTGTCCGAGCGTAGGCTTTGCATACAAAAGGACCCAAGTTCAGTCAGTCCCTGTTATTTCTAGAGCTGGGAAAGTCCCCCCCAGCCAAGATATGGGAGAGCCATTGCTTTCCGCTGAGCTAGATGCAGTAGCGCAGGATCTGAGCACATGCTTTGCATGCAGAAATCTCAGGTTCAATCCATGGCACCTCTGAGTAGCAGGTCTGGGAAAGACTCCTGCTTGAAACCCTGGAGGCCTGCTTCCAGCTAGTGTAGACAATATTGAACTAGATGGACCAATGCCCTAACTCAGTATAAGGTAGTGTCCTATGCTCTGACTGCACGTAAGACACTGACATTCGTTCCACTGGGCCTGGTTGCTTGGTCTGAGCAACTCAGTTTTGGGGTCAAGAGTACGTTGACCTCCTCATCCTTTGGAGAACAAAGTACCCTGAAGCTGCTTTCCTGAGATGGGATGGAATTTATTTATTATTAAGGTTTATATTCTGACGTTTGATCAACTTATCACGGCAGCTGACAAAACATTTTAAAATGTAATAATTTGTCTATTTATTCATTCCATTTCTGTACCGCCTACTAGCTGAAGCTCTCCAGGCTGTTTACAAGACAATAAAAGAGCAAGCACATAAGCTTAAAACAGCACTTTGATAAAGCAGCATTAAAAGAATACACAAGCAGGCTAAAACAGATAATCAAAAGTTAGTTTAAAAGCTGGGGGGGGGGGTGGAGAAGGTATCTGCCCCATGCTGGGAGAACATCAGAGCAGGCACCAGGACAGTCTGTCTGGGGAGAGTGCAAAACCAGGATGCCACTACTGAAAAGGCCCTTTCCCTGGTAACTAGCTGCTCTACCTCAGAAGGTGGGGGAACCCAGAGAAGGTTCTCTGATTATGTTCTCAGAGTGCAGGCAGGTGCGTGCAGAGACAGATGACGCTTCTCATAACCTGGGCCCAGCCACGAACGGCTTTGCAAGTCAAGACCAGCACTGTGAATTGGGCCCAGAAATGGACCAGAAGCCAATGGAGTTGGTGAAGTGCCAGTGCAATATGCTCGCAATGGCCAGCAGGAGCAGGAGCAGGAGCAGGAGGAGGAGGTGGAAGGAACAGCAGCAGTGGCCATGAAAAGCCAGGCAAGTGAGCCACTTCTTTGTGCCCTCCCTCCCTCCTCACTTCACTGGCAGGGAATTTGCTCACCTGACCTCTTGCGAGTGCTGCCTCCTGCTCCTCTCCCTGCTGCTGCTGCTGGAGGAAAAGGAAATGCCCAGCAGCTGAGCGGTTCAACCTCCTCACATCTCAGGGATAAACCACAGGGCACTTTGTTCCCCAGCGAGAAGAGGAGGAGGAGAAGGTGGCACCAACTGAGTGGTCGGTCAGTCTCCGTGGCACAGCAGCATTCTATGCGCTGCTATGCTGCAGACTCACAGACATTTTTAAAAAGAGTCCAAAGCACATTATTACTATTACTTAAAATATTTCTTGGTCACCTTTCAGAGCAGAAGCCCTCCCAAGGCGGCATACAATAATAAAACACATAATAAAAACCAATACGGTCTTAAAAAGCAATAAAAACACCGTAACGAGTAACGACAGCAGAAAAAACACAGGAATAAAAACAGCAAACAGCAGCAAAAATACCACGGAAGGCCAAAGTAAAATAGTATGTTTTCAGGGCCTTCCTAAAAGCCTGCAGTGATGGGGCCTGGTGGACCCCTGATGGCAACTTATTCCAGAGGTGGACCACAAAAACTGCCATGGTGCTACAGAGAGTAAGGGAACAGAAGTCACCAAAGTCCCCAGTTCAGAACTCAGGGCGCCTTATGGAGGAGTGACAGGATTGCGGTAACAGGAGAGGAGATTCCACAAACTCCTGTTGGCATCAACGCCCACAAAATGTGTGTGTTAGAAAGCCACAGATACAGCCACACCAGGGAATTTTTTTGTGTCCAGGGTTCTGGGATTCTTGAAAATAATAATCAGGATTCATGCCAAGCTTAGGACAGGGGTGTTGAACCTCAGTGCTGCAGGCCAAATCTGGCCCTCCGAATTTCCCCAGGTAGCCATGCCCCTCTATGGCTGTCCTTCATGAGAAGTTTTCCAAATAATTCTGTGGAACATTTAAAAGGAAGAAGGTGGTCAGGGAGGAAAAAAAGTTACCTCGAGAACTGAAGACGGTCCCTTGTTAGATTCAACTGATGTGGATCTTGGTAATTGCTCTTTACTTGTCAGCCATTCCTGGAAAACTTGTGGAGCTTCTCTATCCGTTTGATTTTTCACTGTGAAGGGTTTTTCCTGCAGCTGACAGGAAAATGAAAGAATTAAGTCAATCAAGGACTAGAGCGGAAAAGGTGAAGCACGATCATGTCACTACAAGTGACAAGACAATAAAGCCGAGAATTATTAAGGCAGAAGCAAAATTTTGTTCTGCAAAATGTCTTGCCGACGGAACATCATGAGGAGATTGATATAAAAGTAATAATGAATATTACATTACTCATGCCAATCCCGCAGCACTGGCCCCACAGCCTTTCACAGTGGTAAAATACACCAATGCACCAGCTGCACTGGTTACCAGTGTGTTTCCGAGCCCAATTTAAAGTGCTGGTTTTGACCTTTAAAGCCTTAAACAGTTTGGGACCAAGTTACTTGAAGGGCTGCCTTCACCCATATCAGCCTGCCTGCTCTTTAGGATTAGAAAGAGAGGCCCTTCGCATTTGTCCATACATAAGAACAGTTAGGTGGGTGACCACATGTGACAGGGCCTTCTCTACAGTGGCTCCACATCTTTGGAACAAGTTGCGATCAGAGGTACGCCATGCGCCGTCGTTGCAGGCTTCTAAGAAGGCCTTGAAAACGTATTATTTTACTGTGGCCTTCTGTTGATAGGACTGCTGTTGTTGTTGTTATTGTCGTTGCTGCTGGTTTTATTGTTGGCTTTTATTGCTATTTTATTGTGTTTATATTTTTTATTGCTTTTAATATTTTAACTTGTTTAATGTATTTTATTGCTGGGAGCCGCCTTGGGAGGGCTTCTGCCCTGAAAGGCGGCCAAGAAATTTTTAAAATAAAATAAAATAAATAAAATGGTACAAACCTAATCATCCCCAGCTCTGCCTAAGTGATCTTCAGTTTACCTGAAAGTTGCCTCCAATGTTATATTAGGCAAAGCCCAATTCTCATCGTACTGATTTCAGCCTTACCTGGACCCAAGGTTAGAGTAAATGAGAAACCAGGGCTTTAAATCCACAGAGAGACATGTATTCATTCATTCAAGATTTAGAATGCTCCATAGTATCCAATGCTCTCATAGCACTAGTGCTAATTATGTTGCACTAGTGTAAACTGACACTAGCCGACACAATGTCATTAGCACTTGCTAGGCAGAGGAGAAAAGTGGCAATTTGCTGCTAAAATGCAACAGCAAACTGCATCGCCAAAATTCGGTGGCAAATCACTGCTTTTTTCCCTTTGCCTAGCAAGCACTAATGGCGTTATGCCATTATGTTGGTTTATGCTATGTTGGTTCATGTTATGTTGGTTTATGCTAGTGCAACATAATTAGCACTGTGACAGCATTGGATACTGCCCCACTACCCTGCCCTTCAGTTAAGAACAAAACTTCTAGGGGGTCTTACAATGCATAATGAAATTGTGACTTAATTGTCATGTAACATTGTAAGCCCGCTGGAAATTTTCTGACAGTAGGTTGGATCCAGCATTTCCTTCCACCAGCAGTAACACCCAGTGAGTGGCATTCTGCTCAAAATGTTCCCACCGGGAGAAAAGGAAAGGGGATGTGATCATCATCGATTCTGTCCTCCCACTGCAACCCCCAGAGACACCTCTCACAATGCTCCAAAGGGGTATCCCAATTTTCCACAGCAGATGGGGGGGCATGGGGGGGCTGTAGGGGAAAGGGAAAATCAGTGAGAATCACCTCCTTCACTGAGAATCTCAACTGAGCAGGGGGTTGGATGCGATGGCCCCTTCCCACTCTATGATCCCTCCCCCTTCTATCACTCAAAGCGCTTTGCTGGATCAGAAGAAGGAGCCCTTCCATCTGCAGGAGGCATATGCTGGATCCAGCCCAATGACTAGAACACCGATGACTAGAAAACAATCTGAAGAACAGCAGCGATGAACGGATATGGCATAGATTTAAAAGGACTGGTCAAATAAAAAGGACTTTGCCTTATGTCAGAACAGTCAAAAGTTTTGATGCTATGGGAGCCTCTTTGTACAGAGAATTCCACGTAGAAAAGGGCCCCTGAAGATCAACTCAATATTCAGGCAGGTTCATGTGGGAGTAGGTGGAAGCACCAGGTGAAATGACCTAGTAAAGCTGCCATATAGACCCACATGGTGGTGGGGAGGAGGGGGGGCCATATAACATTTGCTTCCTTTGAAATGTCATCTAGGTGGGTAGGAGCATGAATCAGGGTCTTCTCAGTGGCAGCACCCCAATTGTGGAACTGTCTCCCTAAGGAAGTTACACTGACCCCTTCTTTGTTTAGTTTTTGGCAGCCTGTTAAAACATTTTGATCCACATGGCTTCTGAGTGATTTTTAAGTGTATAACCTCCGCTCTCTGTTTTTAAAGGATTGTTCGTCGCCTGTTCTTAATTTTGCTGTGTTATGGTCTTTTAAAGTTTTAAATTGTAAGTCATCTTTTGGGGCTGAAAGGCAACTCATAAATAATTCTATAAATAAATACATCTGTTTCCTCCAGCCAATGAAAAGTAATCTCAATAGGAGCTCAGGGAAGAGATGCTGTTTAAATTTCGTTTTACCACTGGGGACACCACAGTTGTGCACTCTTATAATAAATAAATACATAAATATGCTGTTTTATTGTTACTGTTGTGTTTTATTATTGTTTTACTCATGTTTTATTACGGTAAGCTGCCCTGAGTGCTGTTTTTCTTGGTGGAAAGGTGGGATACACCTTTAAATAAAAAATAAAGAAATCCCACAACACTTACAGATCTCCCTTTCTGGCATCCTTCAAGCACTTCCACCATGCTGTTCTCTTCGGCAGCAAAGGGACTACCAGAGATTATCTGTTTCCCTGTGTCTGTCATTGCATCCAGCTCTTCTTGGATCTGACCGCGGTTCTGCTTGAGTATGTCACTCTGGATGTTCTTAGCCTCTTGTTCCACATGTCTATGTTTAGTTTTAAGATGCTTCTTGTGTTTAGTCTGTGGTGCATCCACCTTATCCTTAACACATGCCTGTTCTGGCGGGGAGACCTTCTGCCTGATGGAGTCTACTACTGCTATAATCTCCCGTAATGTGTCTTCAGTTCGACAAAGGATACCTTGTTGTACCTTAAGTGAAGAAGAACAAGAGTCATCGCAAGGTCTTTGCCGCTGCAAAAGCTATTGCCCTCTATGAAAACACTGGCAATAGAGGAAGTAAATAAATAAAATCATTAAGATCAAAGGCTCATGGAATTACTGGTACAGACTTAGGCTGACTGCAATGAGAAGTTAGAAAAAACAAACCAGAGTCATTTTCCCCAGTCAAGAGACCCATATGCTTTCTGGCGTACACACAGAGCTCCTGCATGTGTGGGGATCCCCATTTATTTCAGCAGAAGAGAAGGATTCGTGACAACAACGGAATGAGCATTCAAGAACTATCCTTTCCAATGAAATAAATGGGATGCCTCTGCAGGCTTCCATGTGTGCTTTAGTGCTGCTCACCCGTAAAAGGCTGCGAGAACAAGATGTGGTGCTGAAGCTACATTGCCTCAGGAAGAATACCTATGATTCGTTACTCCGACTTTTGCAGCAACGATCCCTGATTGGGCCCGTGGCCACTGGATCTCTGGAATGATCGATGACTCAGGCTACATAACAAACCAGTCGTGGAGCCTAGAAAAGTTCCTGCTACATCTGCTTAGTTAAGGTGTTTTGAGCGAATTTAAAACATGCACATTTGAAATCGACATAATTTCCCAAAAATTTTCCATCAACTTTTCCATCCACAATTTTCCATCATAATTTCCCATCAACTGTGAATCTGAGGCAGAAAACCCTATGTCTTATAAAATCCAAAATTTGCAGAGGCAAAACCTCAAAAAGAAATCACACCTTGCATGTGAAATATGAGTACTATTGCCCAACGTTTCCTGCCCATCACGCTGATCCTAGTGAAGTAAGCAGTATTTTCTACAGTTTATCAGCTTTCAAAGTCCTCTGAAAAGAAAGTCCTCCTGACCTGCTGATGCACTGCCTCGGTAGACTCCAAGAGCTCCTTCAGGGTGGCCCTCAAGTGTGCCGTCAGTTCCTTACAGCGCTGGTGTTCCTCAGCATGACCTTCCAAGAGCTTTGCTGTATTCTGGAAATTAAGCAGTTCCCATGCTTCAATGCAACATGGCCATATGACACATCGTGTGTACGTGGATGTCCAATATTGTTGACCATTCAAAATATTTTCATCAGAAGCTAAAGCACCCAGGCTTCTCCTTTACTTGTGTCCTAGGACTTGCATTAAGCTGCCCTCTAGGCACAGAGACGCAGTGGTGGTGGTGGTGGGTAAGGTACCCCCAATCACAGTGGTGGCAAAGGGAAAGGCAGAGCTAAAGGGGTGAGGAGCCTCACTAAGGAACAGCCCAGAGGCCCTTGCAGTATGCTTGACTATCTATCTATCTATCTATCTATCTATCTATCTATCTATCTTCTATACCGCCCAATAGCTGAAGCTCTCTGGGCGGTTCACAAAAATTAAAACCAAAAAGCACACGATAAAACAATATAAAATATAAAGGCTTTAAACCACAAAATAACAGTACAACCGGAATAAAACCAGAATAAAACCTAGCAGCAATGCAGACATTTAAAATACAGATTTAAAACACCAAAGCTAAAAGACTAGAAAGCTAATATGCTACATTGCCTGGGAGAATAAAAAGGCCTTCACCTGGCACTGGAAGGAATACAACGTAGGTGCCAGGCAAACCTCACTAGGGAGCTCATTTCACAGCTGGGGTGCCACTGCAGAAAAGGCCCTCTTCCTAGTAGCCACCCGCCTCACTTCCTTTGGCAGGGGCTCCCGGAGAAGGACTGCTGAGGATGATCTTAAGGTCCAGGCAGGCACATATGACTATCCCCTGCCCACTCCCCGACAGTAACAGGAGTTGGCCTAACAATAACAGATTGGTGGTGACCTTCCTGTGGGGGTCAAGACATACTTGAACCTGAAGCTAGTCAGCTGCCACTCTCTGTGGTCTGATGTGTGGGTGCCAGTTGTGCTTAAACAGTGGCGAGAGAAAAGACCTGCATTTTGCGAGATTGGATGTTAGCATCATAAATGCCAGGTGTATCGTTTTTCTAGCATGGGGGATGGTGTCCCCCCAGGAGAACTAGTCTGGATGCTCTCTCCTATGGCAATGAAATAAATGACATTCAGCCTGCAATCCTATGCACACTTCAGCATGTGGAGGAAGGGCGGTGGCTCAGTGGCGGAGCCCCTGCTTTGCATGCAGAAGGTCCCAGGTTTGATCCCCGGCTTCTCCAGGTAGGGCTAGGAAGGACTCTGGTACAAAACCCCAAAGAACTGCATTCCAGTTAGTGTCGACAATACTGAGGACCAACACTCTGACTTCGTATAAGGCCGCTTCCTGTGTGCCTGTTGGGAGTACACTCCATTGAGCTCAATGGGACTTACTTCTGAGTAAATACACACAGGAATGCACTGTTAGTGACTGTTAATGGACAACTTTAAGTCTGCCTCCGTTCACAGGAGCACAGAAAGGAACCCACCAGATTGTTCCAGCAACGCAGGCAGCTTGATAGGAATTATATATTAAAAAAGATTGTTTCCCACATCACATGCTGCATTAACCATATTCATACGTTTTTAAAAAATTATTGTGCAGCCCAGCCCTCTTCACATTTACTCAGAAGTTAAGTATGCATAAGATGGCAGCTTTAGAGAGAAAAGGGCATTCTTAAGGTCACTTGTGGGAGAAGTCTATTGCCTACTTCACACCCAGAGCGGATGAAGCGGTAAAACTGCTCCCAGACTGAACCTTTTCAGGGTGCAGCTGCAGGGGGAGGGGTTTCACATGGCTGAATGCTTCCACATGAAGGCACTTCTCTGCATAAATAGAACTATCATAGCAGGGGGAAGGCTAGTCTAGAATCCTTCTCCCTTACTTCTACTTTTCAATGTGCAGGTTATTTTGATATGGAGGAGCATTCAAATGTGCAACATCCTACCCATCACAACACACACACACACACACACACAAAACAAGAAGCCTGAAATGGAACCATCCAGGGACACTTTTACCCCTTTGCCCACTATTTGTGAGAATCCCGTTGACCAGTGAAGATCTAGATTGCAAGGAGTCCAGGAGCAGCCTCATGGCATTCCATTTCAAATTTACAAAACCAGCAACCTGCGTAATACCCACCTGTAACTGGCTAAGAAGACTTTCATGGAGATGTTGTAAAGCCATCCTTGATTCTTCAGTCAAGGAGCTGTCAGTGCAAACCCCCAAAGAACTGTGTTGCTTTGCTATCTCATTTAAGAGAACCGTTAGGCCTTCTGCTTCCTGCAGAAGCGCAGTATAATTTGTTAAATGACTTTGCGCCTCGCGTGAGCCAGGTTGAAGAGCAAGACTTAACTCCTGCTTCTGGTTGCCTGGCTCCCACAACACTGCAGTTACGTCGTCTTCTCTTTGCCTGTCTTGTTCCCTTTGATGCTGGAGCTGTTCTTGGTGCCTAAGCGAGAAAAACCAATACCAATTTAACAGCTCGCTGTTTTGAAATGGAAAAAAAATAGCTGTTAACAACCAAGAGTCTTGGTGTGGCACCTTAAAGAATGATAGATCTGTTGTGGCATAAGCTTTTGGGGTGCTGAAAGCCCACATTTGTCAAGAGCATGGTGGGATCCTAAGTTAGTAAGATAGATATGAATACAGAGAAAAAGAAAGGAGTAGGGGAAACACTTTGTAAACACAAGGGCCATTTTATTTATTTATGAATGAATGAATGAATGAATGACATTTCTATCCTGCCCTATTTCATTAAGAACTCAAGGCGGCATACAGATAAAATCAATGTAAACAGTATAAAACAATAAAATAGTCCACCTGGGGCTCCAGTGACACAGATGGATCTAGGAGTACTCCTAAGCTACACACCTGCTCCTTCAGGGGGAGTGCAACCCCATCCAGGACAGGTCGCTTAGGGGTGAGGGGAGTGTCACATTTCTATGCAAAGCCCAAATGTATACAACACCCTTCCCCAACCTCATGCCTTCCTGATGTGTTGGATTGCAACTCCCACTGCAACTCCCATCATCCCCAGCCAGCATGGTGCCCGCCAGCATCTCTGCCCCTCCTGATTTTTTATTTTATTTTTAAAGATATTCTAATTTTTAAAAAACATTTTAACTGAGAGGCACTGGCACGCAGTGCTGTCTTTATTTCCAAGAATACCTCTGGGCCCCATGTGAGCCCCAGAAGAATTCCTAGAAAATAAAAAAAAACATTGGGTGGATGCAGCCCAGCATGCCCAACCACCCAGAAAAGAAGAAAGGGGGGTGATAGGGAGTGTGGTGCTGGAGAAGACTCTTACAAGTGCCCTGGACTGCAAGGAGGTCAAATCAGTCCATCCTAAAGGAAATCAACCCTGACTGCTCATTGGAAGGACAGATACTGAAGCTGAAGCTCAAATATTTTGGCCACCTAATGCGAAGAGAAAACTCCCTGGAAAAGACCCTGATGCTGGGAAAGACTGAAGGCAAAAGGAGAAGGGGACGGCAGAGGATGAGATGGCTAGATAGCATCACCGATGCAATGAATATGGACTTGAGCACAATCCGGGAGAGAGCGGAGGACAGGAGGGCCTGGCGTGCTGTGGTCCATGGGGTCACGGAGAGTCGGACACGACTGAACAACAAGGGAGTGTCCTGGGGGCTAAAGGGGGTGGACTGGGAGCAGTGGTGTAGTTAGGCAATTTTAGATCCTGGACTTAATGATCTTATCCCCGCCCCACTTTTAGATGGCCATGTGTATTACTTCACTTGTGAAGCACACAGCACACATCTCTCTCTGCCCCCTGCCCCAGCTGCCATTTCACCCTTTACAACTGCTTCTATATTCTAGAACAAGAAAAACGAAACTGTTTGACAAGCCTGATAAATGCAGAAATATTATAACTGCACCAACTTCTGAGAGATGAGAAGTTTCAGGAGCTTCAGCGCTTACTCAGAAGTAAGCGCTTACTCAGCGCTTCCTGAGAAGGACACTGAAGACTTGGGGCATTCTTTCATAAAAGGTTTATTATTTACCCTGTGCTTGTCCATATGCTTTTATGTAAATGGCTTTTAAACTTTGTATATTGTATTTTAATATTTTAACTTTTGTAAACCTCCCAGAGAGCTTCGGCTATGGGGCAGTATAGAAATGTAATAAATAATAACAATAAATTATAATAAATTATAATAAATAAATAATAATAAATAAATAATAATAAAACAATAAAACGAGGGTCCACAACATTACCAGTCCAACAGAACCCTGCTCCCCCTCAGCTGTTTAGGGATTTACTGCAGAGAGCCAGAATCAGTTCTCTCCTCCATCTTAGATTCACTCTCTCCCAGCCTGACTTCCTGCTACACCACTGGCCTCACTCAGCCGCTCCCCTTGGCCTAGTAGAACTAAGATTACCGGTTCAAGAGTTACAGAGTTGGGGAGAATCCTCAGTCTCTTTATAATCAGGGGCGCTGAGTTGCAAGGCAACCCTGGAAAGGAATTTAGACTGACCCCAAGAACATAACAATATCTGGCATTTTAGACTCACTTAAATCATAGCACCATCATGACTACAGGAACAAAATGGAGTTTGCTTCTGCTGCCCTCATCACCTGCTGCTCACTGGGTGGTTAGTTGGGGGGCCCTGGGGCTGCAGGGCCCTCGACCCTGGCCCTGACCCTAACTGAACCATTGTTCTCAACAACTCATTGATCTGATGAAGTGAACTCTAGTGCCATAATACATGTGTTAGTCTTAAAGGTGCCACAGGATTTGTTGCTTTTACCTTCAGCCGAGACGCTGGTTTACCACTGAGAACTAAGCCTGAATTAAGAATGTTTTCTCTCGAGCAAAGGCTGACTACAGAAGTGACTCCACCATCTTTTCCAACTCTACGACAGCTTTTCCATCTGAGGGTTACTTACCTCAGATAATCAGTGGCCAGATGAATGGTGCACTCCCACTGATTTTGGACATCAGAAACCATTTGCTGAATAGCTAGGTTTTTGCTCCCATCATCGCTCTTCAAGTGTTCGCCAAGAGCTGCGATATTTTGTAATTTAGCATCGCCTTCGTCTTTCAGCAATACAATCTCCTGTATTACAAGGAACAGCATGAGGGGAATTGATTTCCCTCCCTGGTTTTGATCTACCCTATGAGAAGATGAGATAACAAGGGTGCAAACTACCAAGAGAACCTATTGTTTTGCTTTTAGGTAAGTTTGACAGTCTTACTCCAATTAAGAGTTGTAAAATGATGGATAATATGTGGAGGACAGCACATTTGCTAGTGGACCAATACTGGAAGAAATAGCAGCTACAAACAATGGAGGGGTGAAAAAGGAATAATATGGCATGGGATTTGAATGTATAAAATAGCTTGCTAGAAAGAGGCTCTGGGAGGGATTTAAAAAGAATTCTTTGGAACATTGGTATTAGTGCCAGCCTGCAGTATTTGGCCCAGACTTGGGGGGGGGGGGGCAATTCAGGAGGAGCGGGATCAGGTGAAATCAAAAACCTTTTGGGTCTGTGGGTCAGGCTTACCTTTAAAGACAAGGTGGCTGAGGTTGTTTCTCTCTTTCTTTTATTTAACCAGGGGGATGGGGGATCTTGGCCACCCTCAGGGATTCCCTTTGTAATTGGTACATTCCAGATGTTAGAATGGGCCATAGGAATGACAATACATCAATTCACAAACTCTGCATCAACCTTCACCAATCTGGTGCCCTCCAGATGTTTTGGACCAACTCCCATCAGCCCTAGCCAGTATGGCCAATAGTCAGGAACTCTGGGAGTTGCGGTCCAAAACATCTGCAGGGTACTAGGCTGGAGAAGGCTGTTCTATATCATGATGCTACAATTCTGTGTCACCATGTTACATCAATTCACAAGTGAGAGGCCTCAGTTGAAACACAACTGGTAGACAGTTGTCACTAGCCTGAAATGTTCAAGGGGGAGATTTATCACCTCGCACGGGCAAAGAGCAGAGTGTCTGGTGGGTTTTTGTACCTTTATCTGGCACAGCCTTTCTTCCATGGGTGTCTTGGTTTCTTTGGAGCTCAGCCTGAGGACCGATTCTTTCAGCCTTTGAATCCAGCAGAACATGCTCTGGGCAAGCTCTTCAAAACTCTTTTCCTCTGCAGAAAGTACCTGAGAAGCTCTGAGGCTTTTACGGACATGGCTGAGTAACCGCTTGTAGCTGCTCACAAGCTGAGTGGATTGTAGTATCACTTCGTCCCTTGTAAATCCAGAGTTCCTCAAAGAATTCGCCAGCCAAGCAAAAGAATCAAATGACTCTCTGTGAAATTGAATAATAACAATAACAACAACAACAGGTTATTTTCTTTGGCAATGTAAGTGGCCATAACTCAGCAGTAAGGGCAATACTTTTCATGTTGCTCAAGTCTTGGCGTCTCTCACTAAAGCAGGGGTGAGCAACACTTGTCCCATGGACTGCATGCATCCCCCTGCTGCCTCTGCCAAATTCAGTGGCAGGAACACACACACACACACACACACACCCAAAACACAGGTTTTTTTAAATGGCAGTGTTAGTGGTACGGAGTACAAAATTTGACCTTTTATCACACCGAATTGCCAATTTTCCCCCTGGCACCCTGCAGAGTGCCGGGTGCCCCACCGAGTGCAGCCCATCTCTACAGTAAAGGTTTTATGTATCAGATGCCTAAGGCTTTGGACAGTAGCTCCTAAGGAATGCTGGAACAGATGGGTCAATGGTCGGAGTCGGTATGATCTGCTTTTTCAATAAAATTAACAAGTTGGTGAGCAAAAAATTTAAACCATATTTATTTTATTATTACATTATTATTCGTTCCATCCATCCATCCATCCAAACACAAATTAGAGAGATAGATATGAACACAGAGAGATTTTCAGTTCACACCCACCCTCCCTGCTTTTTCACTTACACGGGGAGTTTGCCCGTGACTGTGTATGACTGCAAATGCCAAAGATGCAGGGATATATGCTTGGATATATATACATGTTCATGTGCAAAACACATGTGTATTTCACTGATCTAGCATCAAAGTGGGGCACAAAGTACAAGAGGAGCTGCTATGACAAAGACAGGATACCTCTGTTTTAGTAGAAGTTGATAGAAATGTTCAAGTCCTGGCTTCTCCATTTGACTCTCTTGCAATTTCTCTTCCTGAAGACTTAGCCATTCCTCCAGGCTACCACAGTCGTCTTCAAGCCTTTAAAAACAAACACACAAACAAAGGTTAAAAAATAGATACAACAGCTAAGTGAGCTTAATGATATAGCTGTGAAGTCGTGGAGGCTCCAATGTCAGTGGGGCAGTGAATCTGCTGCGGGTTTCAGTCAGAACTCAAAAGGAGCTATCCAAGGGGCAGAAGCATGGATAGCTTGGATAGCTCCTTTAGAGTTCTGACTGAAACCAGGAGCGGATTGACTGAAAAAACCAGGAGCGGATTCACTGCCCCACTGACATAGGAGCCACCAGCTTCCACTGCATAAAATCCAGGGACAATCATTATTCAGTGCAAACGCTATGAAGGGGCTTGGTGCCAATTCAGCAAGGCCACCAATTAGTTTTTAAACACATGAGCAGTGTCAAAAGAATGCAGGCCTGGTGACCCTCCTTAGGAAGGTAGTTCTGAAAGACAGGTGCCACCACAAAAAAGACTCCGCTTCTTATAGCTGTCAACCTAGCCTTGAAGTCCTGGACACTCATGTGATGGCAGTGGTCAATTAGTTGCTCTGTGGAAGCCCAAAGGCTCTGCTTGTGGGCTTCTTGGAAGCATCTGTCTGGCCTCTGTGTGAAACAGCATGCCGGATCAAATGGAACTTTGTTCTGATCTGGCATGGCTAAATTAAGTTATTATTTATGGATTTAAAACCTAGGCCACTTTCAGTGGTTTCATAATGAACACATTCCTTCAAAGAGAGATTGCTTATAGACACTGTGGCCTTTTCCGCCATAGCACCACGTTCATGGAAGGCCCTCGGCTGACATATTCTTCTGGCACTAACATAACTGGCTTTTAAGTGCCTGGTCTCCATCAGGATATAGCAGAGGGAGAGGAAGGAAGCAGGGCCACACCATCCTTTTTTGGTTCTTCCTCTCTTTGAATTTGTTTCCTTTCCAGCCTGTCGTGATAAGACAAGCAACTTTCAGTGGCATTACAGCATTACACCTGCATTAGAGCTGGTCATTACAAGATCTGTGTAATATTAAGTAAAGGTGTCTGAGTGTACTTGTTTTCCTTCCCTTTTTCCATCCCCTTTTCTTTTTTGGTTTCCTGCATGGCTGAAAGGCGGGATATAAACATTTCAATAAATAAAGGGTTGCAGGCAGTTCTTAAGGTAAGCTGAGCCCAGCTCATTTTGGTTTACCTAGCAAGCTGCTGCAAAGAGACGCGGAGCTCCTTCAGTCGGGCTTGACATCTGGACGTCACTCTCTGTAATTCTGCCTCTTGGTCCCTGACCCAGCTGCTCAGCTGGTTGACATGCGCTTGGGGCAAATACCTTTTCAGCTGGCTCAGGAGAGTTTTCACCTCATGGATATCGCTGCCTTTGCCTTCAAAAGTTAGGAAGTTCTGGACAAAAAGAACCACAACACTGTATGTATCTGTGAGGTGCTATACTCTGTTGGCTGGTGTGGCAGCTTGACACAGGATTCGCTGTGCGCTGGCTCACACATGCATGTTTATCACTTGTTGATTGTAGTGGCAAGCGATGATTTGCAAACAGGCTGTCTCCCATTAATCAGAACTTTTCCATCACCCGATGTCAAGGCAAGCCTTTTCAAGAGAGCTAAACTCTTACACTCAGTGGGAGTCAGAACTGTGCCAAGAGAATCTGCTAGCATGTCATGATGAGGAGGATATCAATAAATTTAATAATGAAAGGCTTCTGTCCCAAAGCAGCCACCCACAGAGGAGGCTGCCTACTGCACCTCTCCATGAGTCACTGCTATGGTATTGCCACCATCTTATCAGCCTCCACTGGAGGTGATTCTGCCCGGGCTGTCTCTGTACTTCATGTGTGATTGAAGCCACTCAGTCAATCACTCAAAACTGCATAAAAGGAACCAACGAGGTGCAGTAGTAACAATGTTTGACTTAGTTTGACTGGGGACCCAGGTTCAAATCCCCACTTATCCACAAAGATTACTAGATGACCATGGCCTAGTCAATATCTCCCAGCCTAACTTACCACTAAGGAAGGGTAGGGATTATGTACACTGCCCCAAAAACTCTGGAAGAAGGGCAGGATAAAAATAAAAAATAACCAGAGGAGGCTGGTGGCTCCAATGTCAATGGGGTAGTGAATCTGCTCCAGGTTTCAGTCAGAACTCTAAAGGAGCTATCTAAGGTGTGAAGTTCCTTTACAGTTCTGCCTGGTTCTAACTGAAACCCAGAGTGGATTTATTGCCCCACTAACATTGGAGCCACCAGCCTCCACTGGTTTTAACACTATATTTGCATAAGAGAAACAAACCCATGCTGGCTGGGAATGATGGGAGTTGGAGTACCACATTTCTGGAGGGCACCAGGTTGGGGACAGTTGTCTAGGAAGAAGCATTTGCCCTTCTCTTATGGTGCTTTTCTCTGATGGCACTTGCCATCTGCAGTCTTTATAAATATTTGTACTAAAAATATTTTTTTCAAAAGCTGCCGCCTGATTAATCAGGGGCATCTTTTTAGTTGATCAGCGGTGCAATCTTATTAGACAATAGTGCAGTCTTATTGTATATACTCTGAAGTAAGCCGCATCAAGTGTGTATGGAACTGCAGCCTTACAGCGGAATCCTATGCATGTTTACTCAGAAGGAAGTGCTACTGCGTTCAATGGGGCTTGCTCACTAGTAAGTGCATACAGAACTGATCGCTCGACTAAACTACTTCTTATACTTTCACATTCTGAAAGTAAACCTTTTGGAAGGTGTAAAAAGTGAAGCGTGCCTCCAGTTTTGATCCAGAAAGAAGAGGGTTCTTTCACATATATATCTCAAGTCTGGGGAACATTGAAGTGGAAGTTGCAGCACCAAATTACGGACTGATGCCTTACCGTCAGCCGCTGAATTTTGTCTTCTAATGCCTCTTTCGTTTCTGAGGGGTCAAAACAGTCCCCCAGAGATAGCCGGGTACTGCTGAACCAGTCATCAAAATCGTTACACTGATCTGTAGGAAGATACATTTCAAAATGCGACTTTGGGCCCAATGAATGCAAATTAATTTTATTGATTGATTTATAACATTCTTCTCCCGCACCTCAGACAAAAAGGCTCCCAGAACGACTTACGTGTAAGCGGTGAAATAGGACAGACCTTGCTTGCTGGTTTGTTTGTTTATTTTTATTTATTTCATTTCTATACCGCCCAATAGTGGAAGCTCTCTGGGCGGTTCACAAAAATTAAAACCAAACAGCACACAATAAAACAATTTAAAATATATAGAACATTAAAACCACAATATAACAATACAACCACAATAAAACGTAGCAGCAGTGCAGGAGTTTAAAATACAGATTTAAAACAGCAAAGATAAAAATTTAGAAAGCTAAAATGCTAAAATGCCTGGGAAAATAAAAAGGTCTTCACCTGGCGCCGAAAGGAATTCAATGTAGGTGCCAGGCGAACCTCACTAGGGAGCTCATTCCACAGCCGGGGTGCCACAGCAGAAAAAGCCCTCTTCCTAGTAGCCACCCGCCTCACTTCCTTTGGCAGGGGCTCACGGAGAAGGGCCACTGAGGATGATCTTAAGGTCCGGGCAGGCACATATGGGAGGAGGCGATCCTTCAGGTAACCTGGCCCCAAGCCGTTAAGGGCTTTGAATGTTAACACCAGCACTTTGGTTTACAATAAAAAAAGAGACAACACCAGGGGAAAAAAGGAATGGCGAGGGAAGAGGGGGGGAAAAACCCTCAAGATTGGAAGGGCAAGGTTGTGGGCATGTGTACAGCTGCCACAGCACTACCCTATTTGAAACCAAGTACAGCGCTACGGTTGGCGTGATCAGCTCTATCATTGCTGTCTCGAGCATTTGATCAAGGGTGCTCCCAAACACAAGCAGCCTGACTGAAGCTTCGAGAGCCAACGGGGTGAGCACGATCCCATGCAGGGCCTGCTGTGAGTGGGGTTGCATTCATCCTGCTGCTGAGAACCTCCGCCACCTCCTTTACCTGCCCAAATGTGAAAAAACTTCTCTTCAGGCTGGTGAAGGGAAAGGTGGCAGCAGCTGTGGGACCTCCCAGTCCTTGACACTGTGTCCCTTTCCCACTGGGAATGTGGCAGGGACTCTGAGTTTTGTAATCCCAAGAGAGAAAGGGATGCTGTGTGTGACCCCTTCCCACTGTGGAAGAAGCCCCCTGCGTTTTCCTGCTGTGGAGGCAACTGGGACTCCAGGTCCCAGCATGCCTAGCAGGAAAGTGACACTGCCTGTCTCTTTCCCACCAAGAGAGAAAACACCCTCTCAGAGAACCAGTCACATCCCCAAACTGAGGGCACCTGGCACAACTGCCTCTGCCTTTTACCTTCACTTGCCCAAAGTTTCTGTCACCTGCCGGCAGGAGAAGAGAAATGGAAGTGGCATGGGCATGGGCATTTCTTGAGTGTTGTTGAAGACTGTGGACTAAGCTCTGCCTCTTTTTTGGGATAACACGAGGAATGCCTATGCATCACTAATCACTGTAGTCATCTGCTGCAGCAGAGACACTTAAGAACATCAGAAGAGCCCTGCGGGATCAGACCAAGGGTCCAACTAGTCCAGCATTCCGTTCACACAGTGGCCAACCAGCTGCCAACTAGGAACCCACAGACAGGGCATGAGCGCAACAGCACCCTCCCGCCCACGTTCCCCAGCAACTGGTGTACATAGGCGACTAGTAGCCATTGATACCCTTCTCCTCCAGGAATTTGTCCATCCCCCTTTTAAAGCCATCCAAATTGGTGGCGGCCACTATGTCTTATGGGAGCAAATTCCATAGTTTACGTATGCGCTGTGTGAAAAAGAACTTCCTTTTCTCTGTTCTGAATCTCCCACCAATCAGCTTCATGAGATGACCCCACTGGGTTCTAGTACTTTGAGAGACAGAGAAAAGTGTCTCCCTACCACATTCTCCACATCATGCATAAATCATGTCTCCCCTCACCCTCCTTTTTTCCAAGCTAAACAGTCCCAGCCATTGTAACCCTCTCTTGTAGGGGAGATGCTCCAGCCCCTTGATCATTTTAGCTGCCCTTTTCTGCACTTTTTCCAGCTCTACAATATCTTCTTTTAGGAGTGGTGACCAGAACTGTACACAGGGCAACTCATCACCAACTGATGCTACTCAGACCACACAGCCTGTTCTACTATACTACATTGCCAGGTTACCTGGCCACCGCTTGCTTATCATCTACCTGCCTACACTTGGATTGACCTGACTGCAACCACCTAATCTTGTTGGATTAGCAACAAGAGATGAGTATGACCATCGTTTTTGGCTTGTGCATTTGATTGGCTCATGTCAGGAAATAGGATGCTGAGGTGGATGGACCATTGGCCAAGGGGAAAAACCTTAGACTGACCCCCAAATAAGCACTTATTGAGTTCATGACCTCAGTTCTCTGAGTGCCAGCCCTTACATGGCCAAAACGGCACCCTCCATGCACAAGAGGGAGATGTCAGCAGGCTTGGGGGGAAACTGCCTTGAGTGCCTTTTTTGAATAGAAAGGCGGGGTACAAATCAAATAAAGAAATGAACCCTAAGGTTTGCAGGGGAAAGAACCCTTAGGGGGGATCCCCAAAACAGCCAAATGAGGACTAACCATGCTGCTAGTTGGGGGGGGGGGGAGAAAAACCAGGGGAAGGGGAAATGGAATGGAATATCACAGAAAAGGCATGGATGGCTGGAACTCTGAACAGAGCCCTCCATACTACAACATTTTGTTCCAGGTCCCCCTTGCCCTGTAGCAACCCAGGGTGAGTTTGCCATTCATGATAGCAAAAACATGCATCAAAGTTTTATAAGTCACACAGGTGAAATGTTGAAATGTCTGCCACTCTAAACATAAGAACACAGGAAGAACTCCAGTGGATCAGGCCAAAGGTCTATGTAGCCCAGCATCCTGCAGATTTCTATGACTCTGAATTTCAAATCTCTCTAGTGTAAATTAGAGCCAATGTAAATTCACTTTAAAATGTGGCTATCACTTAAAATGCTGCTTTCACAGAACACAGGGAACGTCAGTGTGTGAATAGCTGAGGGAAGCCTAGCAGTAATACTGGGTGTTATCCAATTAAGTTCTGATACTTAATTAGAAGGGGGTGCCCTCAAAATCTGCTCTAGGAGATTGGGGACCCTCCAAAGCAGATTTTCAGGGGACACAGGGAGCTCCAGGACAGAGGAGAGGAATATAACATCACACAAGTAAAAATCCACTCATGCAAAGTTGGATTTCATCCATTAAAATTTTACTTACAGTCCAAGAGAGTAGTAAAGTGATCCTGAAAAATCTGCTTCTTCGAATTAAATAAGTCAGTCATACTTTTAAGCTGCTGCTGTAATTCAATCACTTCAGGGTTCAAATAACCCGTTTCCTTTTGAAGTAAATTCACATGGAGTTTTTGTTGTAAAATCTTCTGGTGTATTTCCTAAGAAAGAAAGAAAGAAAGAAAGAAAGAAAGAAAGAAAGATTTTTTTTTAAAACATGTTGACAGAAAAACGTTTATAATGACAAACATTTCAGCAGATATTTAACAAGGATATCTGTGAGAAATATTACATAATTGTATAGGACCTACACCATTAGCAAGGCCAAAACTGACTTAATTGGGAGCCCTGAAAAGGCTCTCTAATCTTTACTGAAATGCGCTCTCACAGGGCTGGGTCCTTGTTTCCCTTCTGCCTATTCACACTAAAATCTGCCAGATACAGCTTCTTTCCTTACCATCCCTACTTCCTGGTGACCCGCCATTTTGATGAGTTGTGTCACCCCAGCAATAGAGTCTTCAGCATTTTGGAATTCAAAAAGTATTTCTTTGACAGAGTATAGCCTTCTAGTCCCCAAAACTGAGTTGATCACAGGAGGTCTCTCATTTTGGACGTCCAACCCATCTGAAGGGAACCAACTTGGGGACTGTTGGTGTACAGGATGTACCGCATTCTGCTAGTCTCTCCCTGTCCAGACATCTGATGGAGACCAGAACGGGCTGTAGACCAATGTGTGTTTCCTGCACACATGGCAAAGAGAGCGCCAAAGTGAAGATACCTGACTTTAAGACCCAAACTGAAAGCACTGTTACCTGGATGAATCCAATGGTGGTCCCCTTTAAGGCAGGGGTGGGCAACGTATGGCCCGCCAAACGTTTTGGCCTACAACTCCCATCAGCCCTAGCTAGGGATGTATGGATTTTTAAAAATCAATTCCATCTGTATTTTGCGGATTGTAAGATGCTTTTTATTCCGTTGTCCACCCATTTGAAAAAATCTGATTCCACCCATTTCCCAAATTTGCGCAAATTCACACTTGCACAAATTTGTTTTATTGCAGAGTTCTCTTGTACCAGGAGGCTCCTGGCTTTGTGTCTGCATGTGTGGTGGGCGGGGGTGGGATGGATTTCATCTCATGCCGACAGGTTAGCTGAAGAGCACTTTAACAGGAGTGTGGTGTGAAGAGCTACTACATCTGTGAACCATTAAACTGCAGGTAGCAGCCTTCTCAGAGAAAAACCTTTAAGCCCTGAATTTATTTTATTTATTACATTTATATCCCACCATTTTTTCCTCCTTAAGGAACCCAAGGCAGCGTACATAGTCCTCCTCCTCCATTTTATCCTCACAACAACAACCCTGTGAGGTAGGTTGGGCTGAGAGTCTGTGACTGGCCCAAAGTCACCCAGTGAGCTTCCATGGCTGAGTGGGGACTAGAACCCAGATCTCCCAACTCCCAGTCCAACACTCTAGCCACTACAATCACACTGGATTGACTCCGCCCACCCAAAATGGCCATTGGATCATTCTGGGCAGGAAGGAGTACAAAAGAGCTTCCTGTTCCAACTGAGCCTTGCTTCAGCAACATGGTCTTCCTGAACCTTTGGTTGTTCTTTGGGCCTTATTTCTGGTTTATCCTCTGGTTCTTACTCTTCAGTCCTGACCATTGCTTGCTCTCATGGTCCTAGTTCCCAGTTCCTGATTCATGTCAGACTGCTGCCCACACCCCAGCCCTGACACATAGGAAGTTCCTGCACAAAAGGACTTTTGGAGGAATCTGTTCTTCCAAGGGAAAACACTGGGATTTAAAACTAAGGGCCAGTGAAGATGTCTTGCTCCTAATCACTTCCTTAACCATGATTAAGGTCAGAATCTGCCTGTTTAGACAGAAAAAAGTCCTACAACTCTCCACATTCCCTAGCCAGCATGGGAGTTGTAGGCCTTTTTTCTGTCTAAACAGGCAGAGGATTGCACCCTAAAGAATTAAGAATGAGCTGCTGGATAGTGTGCTACCTCCCTCCAGACCCTCTCCTGTTGTGAACAAATTCTCCCCACCAGCCTAACAATGGTTAAAACTAACCAGAATTGCTCTTAACCAGGTTTTGAGGCTGGTTTCAAATCCCTGATTGAGCAAAACCACTATCACGTTAACCATGGTTCAGATTGGTGCTGATGGAATTCCTAACCATGGTAAAGGCTGGCAGGGGTGGATATTTGGGAAATTTACATGCAAGAGGGAAAGGGACCTTTAGCTTCCTTTGTTAGCTTTAGAGGAGTTCTAAACACAGGGTTGGATCCAGACTTAGAGTAGACCCACTGAAATAACCAGGCCTACTCTAAGCATGCCTAAGTCTAGATCCAGACAGCTTTGGCTATTGGGTGGTACAGAAATGTAATAAATGAACCCACAATTTTAAGGACAGACAATTGGAGACAATATCACGGGTATTAACAAAACGTGTGTGTCTGCAGTACCTCCAATTTAGTAAAGATCTCCAAGGTATCAGAGGGAGACAAAGCTTTCAGAAGTGATTCTGTCATTCCAATCTGCGTCTTGGCCAGGTCAAGGTCTCCTTTCAGCTCTGCTGTATTGCCACTGAGTTCAGTGGGTATCGACTTGTTTGGTAATTGCTTTCTTATTAGCTCCATTTTGTTCAGAAGAGAGGATTTGATGACCTGAAAATGGGAAACATACAGGCAAGGTTAGGTGTTCTCCTGGCCTATTTTCTTACTACAAAACTCCACAAAAATAAGTCAGAGAGGATGAATTGCTATTTGTACTTACCTAACTGCTATCTGAAATTACAATTTCTTTCTGTTTCTGAAAGCCTTTTCACGCATTATGGGGGATTTTTTAGGTGTAAACCTGAGATTTTTTTAATGGTAAAACTAGTTGTGATAGAAGACAGAGGGCTGCTGCTGAACATGGCAACCCATGTCCATAGCTTTCCCCCAGTCCCCCATCATATCTAAAGATGTCACCACAATGTGATCTTCCATGGTCCACAAAAGGTATCTAGTGATGTGGAATGGGGGCAGAGAAACTCAGAGTATGACACAGGGAGTCTCATTAGATGGTGAATTGGGGGGGAATTGGATGTTACGATTCCATTTTCAGTAAGGGCTGCCATCTTTGTTCTCAGTGGAACAATGCTATATCCATGCCATTCTAAGAGGGGCACTGTGGGGGAGCATGGAAGCCCCCCCACCTCCCAGACCTCTGACTACAACTCCTTCACCACAAGCAGCAGCAGAGCAATGACTTGGACCAAAAAAAACCCCTCCCCACTCCTGAAAGGCCATTTCTGCCATTCTTATCACAGTAACTGCTCCCTGCCTTCCCGCACCCCTGAACATTTTTAGAATTTCTCTCACTCCCAGGAACATCACTGAAAATGCTGTCCAGCAGGCTCCTGCCCAGGCCAGGTGAGGCCACCTCAGAGGAGGAGGGGTTTGGCCCCTCTCTCCTACAGCAGACCTGGGGCAACATGAGAGGTCCTCCGGCAGAGATATCTTGCCTTTGGTTCCCAAGAAACCCTTCAACCCCATCCCGAGCCCAGCTAGCAGCGACGGACCAGGTAGAACACTTAGAGTTGTAGAAGATCCTTTCGCCCAGTGTTTATTCAGGAGGAAAGGTCTACTTGTGAGGAGAAAGTCCCAGCTGTGGCTAGTGATGAGGCAAACTCAGCTGCAACTGGTGAATCAGGGACAGCTAGCATATATGCTCTTTGTCTTCCCCACACCCACACACTGGGTTAGCGGTGTCCCCACACTGGGTTAGCGGTGTCCACAGAGGTATTTTGCTCCACCTATATGGGCTCAGGACACTACCTGCAAAGGTGGCCACAAAAGTGGGGTAGCCTTTTTGACTGGAAAAGAAGAAGAGGATTGTGGGAATTTCTCTGTTCCTCTCCACTGATGCCCAGATGCAGAAGGCATTTTACACCCTATATATAATTGTTTCTGGTTGCATTTTTGTGTTTTATTGTTTTCAGAAGCTGCTCAGGGAACCTTGTTATTCGGTACCATATCATTACTGTTACATAAACAAATCATAATAAATCTCAACCAAATGCTAGTTAAGCCACCCTCTTACCTGTAATTCAAGGGGGGGTTCACTGCCGTTGAGTAGATTTTGTATTTCATCCACCTTTGAGTCAAATTCCTCTAAGCTTTTTTCTTGGAACTGTAAGCCAGCCTAAGGAGAAAGACAAAGACAATCTATTATGCACCAAACAAGTTTTGGTCAAATTTAATTCTCATTCCTCCCATTAGGACTGAATGAAGACATTTGATCTTTTTAACCCTGGGGTAAAAAGCAACATTAAACACATATCTGCTTAGCATAAGGTTGAATCGCAGCCTAAAAGTCCAGAGTTGTGGGACTTTTTTCTGTCTACACAAGCATAGGAATGGCCTTTAAGGATGAAATCCTATGCATGTTTAGACAGAAAAACGTCCTACAACTCCCAGCATATCACCTAGCCTACTTCAGCTGGGGCTGAGATGATGCTTTTGCCTCCATTTTAACACAGGCTATGTACCCATCCGTGTCATCTGCACTGTAGCCCAGCTAATCTGACAGTCAATATGCCTACTGCTGTACCACTGAGCCACAGGCTTCTCACTGAAGTCTGGAGCACACACAGCACAGATACCTGCTTCAGGGTTGTGTGTACGTTCCGAAGCAGTGCTGGCTTGCTTTTAGGTGCAGAGCGTTGCAGGGTTCTATAAAGCTCCACTCTCCACACTCAGCTAGATATCTGAAGAGAAGAGACCATCAGCTACAGCTGCCACCTGAGAGGTTGATACACTCCTTGAACATCATACACAACTGAAAGGGCCGGCATCAACAGTAGGCGTGGCTGGGCCCCTGCCAAGGGCCCACACCCCAGCAGGGGCCCACTGACAAGAGCTCCCAGGACTTGCTCCCTCTCTTCACTATCACAACCTCCTTGTTCCCTTGCCTCTTGCTCTGGCCCAGAAAATGGTGGGGGTAAGATGGAGGAGCAGGAGATGCCACGGCCTTCTTACCTGCTGGCTTTTTCCTTGCCAAGCAGGCAAGTGGTAGCAATGACGAGAAAAAAGATGAGGAGTGATGGTGGATGGTGACAATGGCGGTGAGAAGGAAGACTCCCTGAGGGAGGGGCCCCACTGAGGGTGTCTTGCCCAAGGGCTAGTCCTTGCAGAGGCCCTGTCCTCTTGCACTGCTGCTGGCAACTGTGAGCAGGACTACAGCCCAAAGTGGGTGCGCCCATCCCAGTGCTGGCATGCGGCCCCAATGGGATTGCCCAGACCCCATCTGCTCACATGCTCACACACACAGACACTCACATCACTCCTGCCCCACTGCAATCAGTGGGTGGCAATGATGGGTGTGTGTGTGTGGAATGTTGCAGCACTGGGGAGGGGAGTGTTAGCCATAGACAATACTATAAGACAGTTTCCTAATAGTTAAGGTCAGACAAAGCATTTGTATTGAACTTCTGTTCCTTTTCAGAACAATCCACGGCCTAAACAGGAAATGTTAAAGACCAAGAATTGCAGTGGTCAGTTTTACTTCCATTAGACTTTGAGCCTTTGATTGTGTCGATCACAACAAACTGTGGCAAATTCTTAAAGAGATGGGAGTACCAGACCACCTTACCTGTCTCCTGAGAAACCTGTACGAGGGTCAAGAAGCAACAGTAAGAACCAGACACGGAACAACCGATTGGTTCCAAATTGGGAAAGAATTTATTTATTTATTTATTTATTTATTTTTATTTCATTTCTATACCGCCCAATAGCCGAAGCTCTCTGAAGTACGACAAGGCTGTATATTGTCGCCCTGCTTATTTAATTTATATGCAGAGTACATCATGAGAAACGCCGGGTTGGATGAATCACAGGTCGGAATTAAGATTGCCAGGAGAATGATCAACAACCTCAGATACGCAGACGATACCACCCTAATGGCAGAAAGCGAAGAGGATCTAAAGAGCCTCTTGTTGACGGTGAAAGTGGAGAGTGCAAAAGCTGGTTTGAAACTCAACATTAAAAAAACTAAGATCGTGGCATCTGGCCCCATCACTTCCTGGCATATAGAAGGGAAAGAAATGGAAGCAGTGCCAGATTTTACTTTCTTGGGCTCCAAGATCACCGCAGACGGCGACTGTAGCCATGAAATTAAAAGACGCTTGCTCCTTGGGAGGAAAGCTATGGCACACCTAGCCAGCACAGTAAGAAGCAGAGACATCACCTTGCCGACAAAGGTTCGTATAATCAAAGCTATGGTCTTCCCAGTAGCAACGTATGGCTGTGAGAGCTGGACTATAAAGAAGGCTGAGCGCCGAAGTATCGATGCTTTCGAACTGTGGTGCTGGAGAAGACTCTTATGAGTCCCCTGGACTGCAAGGAGGTCAAATCAGTCCATCCTAAAGGAAATCAACCCTGAGTGCTCATTGGAAGGACATACTGAAGCTGAAGCTCAAATATTTTGGCCACCTAATGCGAAGAGAAAACTCCCTGGAAAAGACCCTGATGCTGGGAAATATTGAAGGCAAAAGGAGAAGGGGACGGCAGCAGATGAAATGGCTGGATAGCATCACCAATGCAATTAATATGAATTTGAGCACACTCTGGGAGAGAGCAGAGGACAGGAAGGCCTGGCATGCTATGGTCCATGGAGTCAAGAAGAGTCGGACACAACTGAACGACTGAACAACAATAACTAATTTTAAATAAAGTTCACTTTCCACTATGAAAATAGCATCTCAACCATATTCCTCTCCTACCTCCCCTTCAAAAAATACACACAAAAGATTTCATTTGTGGATCCAACATTGCATTTAGGTAGAGGAGGAACTGTACAGCCAGTCAGTGAGCTGAATGTGGATTCATAGAATCATATAATAGTAGGGCTGAAAGGGACCTACAAGACCATTGAGTCCAACCGCCTGCTCAATGCAGCAATCCAAGTCAGAGTATCCCTGACAGATGGCTGACCAGCTTCATCTTGAATGCCTCCAGCGTGGGAAAGCCCATTCCCTTCCTAGGTAATTGGTTCCATTGACGTATTGCTCTAACAGTCAGGAAGTTTTTCCTGATGTTCAGTCGGAATCTGGCTTCCTGTCACTTGAGCCCATTATTCCATGTCCTGCATTCTGGGATGATGGAGAAGAGATCCTTCCTCTCTGTGACAATCTTTCAAGTACTTGAACAGCGCTATCCTATCTCCCCTCAGTCTTCTCTTCTCAAGGCTAAACATGCCCAGTTCTTTCAGTCTCTCCTCATAGGGCTTTGTTTCCAGTCCCCTGATCATCTTCGTTGCCCTCCTCTGAACCCTCTCCAGCTTGTCTGCATCCTTCTTAAAGTGTGGTGCCCAGAACTGGACACAGTACTCCAGATGAGGCCTAACCAGCGCTGAGTAGAGGGGAACTAGTACTTCATGGGATTTGGAAGCTATGCTTCTATTAATGCAGCCCAAAAGAGCACTGGCCTTTTTTGCAGCCACATCACATTGTTGGCTCCTATTCAGCTTGCGATCTACAACAATTCCAAGATCCTTCTTGCTTGTAGTATTGTTGAGCCAAGATCCCCCCATCTTGTAACGGTGCATTTGGTTTATTTTTCCTAGGTGCAGAACTTGGCATTTATCCCTGTTAAATTTCATTCTATTGTTTTCTGCCCAGCACTCCAGCCTATCAATATATTTTGTTTCTGTCTTCCAGGATATTAGCTATCCCACCCAATTTTGTGTCATCTGCAGATTTGATCAGCATTCCCTGCACCTCCTCCTCCAAATCATTAATAAAAATGTTGAAGAGCACTGGGATTCAAGTGTTAGGAAAAGTTGCATGGGAGCAAATGGGAGAGGGCACTGTGGAAGAGATGGGAGAGAGCAAAGGGTAAGGAAAAAAAATTTACAACCACTTCAATTGCAGGTTAACTGAATTATGCCAGTCCTCATCCAGTTTAGAACCAGCCGACCATATTTATTTATTGACAGATACTTCCGTCAACCATATTTATTTATTTGATTTACATCCCACCTTTCCACCAAGGAAATGAAGCTCAAGATGGCTAATAATAATCACCAATATTTAAAATAAAAAAATTGATTAAAAGAACGATAAAACAAATACATTAAAAACACAATTAAAAATGGAACAATAAAAGAATAGAAACAACATCCAACCTAACAGACCAGCTCACATGCCAAAAACCTACTTGAATAAAAATGTCTGCCTACTGGCAGAAGGAAAGCAGAGAGGAAGCCAATCCAGCCTCCCTCGGCAGGGAGTTCCGCAGCCTTACCTCCAACTCTGCCAACTCCTTCTCAGCCAGGTGGCCATCCTCTAAGCTCTTCAGCTTTGCATTTGACCATTCATCAACAGAGCTGGATAAATGAAGGAGTTTATCCCATAAAGCCAGAGCTCTTCCCAAATTATCACAGTAGTTTTCAGTTCGTTCATTGATCTTGCAGAGGTATTTATAGTTTCCAAAAAAGAAAAAGGAAGAAAGCAAAACATAAGACTTTGTAATCAAGCCACTTCATAAAGACATGGTGAGATGAACCCAGCCACATAAACAAGAAGGGAGAGGGGATAATCCAATGTTCCCATGGATGAAGACAGCTTCTTACCAAATATGGATTTAAATACTACCATATCAAAAACCATGGCAATTCTCCAGGTTCTAAAGACAGGTCTTGCAAGGTGGCTTTGGCTTGTCAGATTTGATCGTCTCCCAATAATGTGTTCCAACTAGTCTCAGTCAGTGAGGAAATGCCCAGGCAAATTCAAAGGAGATTTCAACATCTTTCAAGAAAAGCATTTATACAGCCCATTCCTAAGATCTGCAACCATGGAAAAGCTCCCAGGATAGCTTAGCCATTTCTCTCTTGCCCCACATCAGACAGAAAGCCATATAGATCCACCAATCTGACACCCCAGTCTCACACACATTTAAGCTCTGCTTTGATTAATGCTTGAATTTTTCTTCTTAATGATTCTTTGGCATGGCGCATTTAATTTATCCAAAATATTACTTGTGAGTCAGCATCAATTACTATAATGCATAACAGATCAGAAAACCCCAATCATTTACGTTTTACATACATCCAGCCATCTGTCCACAATTGCGTTAGCCTCATTCTCAAAGGGAGGGTCCTCAAAGCTCTTCATTTTGTTCAGATGGGACTGAAGGTTTTTACAGATCTGGTTTATTCTGTCAATGTCTTCGGAATGGCTGTTAAATTCCTGTTTTACCAAGTTGACCTATGGAAAAGTGAGAATATGCATTTGTAAGAAAGTGCACTGCATTTGGGGAAAGGTCGAAATGGGAAGAAACCTGTGTGTGTGTGTGTAATAACATAGTGCCTTTGATCTTGATATTTGTAATCATTTAAAAAAATACAAAAAGAAGAAGATAAAAGAGAAAAGGCACATTCAATTGAGAAGTTTACCAGTTATATTCACAATAAAGAAAAATAGTAATTTTCAGGGACTTTTTGTCCAGAAAAAAGTATAACCCTAATTATTTTATCTTTCAAACAGATTTGCATGCTTCCTTCCCACGCTTTACCCAGGTATTACTTCTCAGCTTGTTCATATTAGCCATATCCCATGATTTAGCTGATTTGTTCATCTGCTTATTTGTTTTTTAAAAAATTATATCCTGCCTCACAATCCCCCCCACCGCCAAAACAACAAAAATATAGTTCACCATTAAAAGCCAGCATTCAAAACATATTAAAAACAACAACAAAACAGCACTAAGGCAATATACAGAACCTCAAAGGGAAGCATCAATTAAATATTAGTATCAGCCACTCCTTTAACATGGGAGTATTTTTTGTTGTTGCTTCTAACATTTGGTGTAAATTATTCTAGAAGCCATAATCATGTGAAATAAGAGCTCTCTCTTTTCTTTCCCAGTCGCTCCTTTCAAACATAGAAGGCACATCTCTGAGTGCAAGGAGGCACCATCTAAGATCTCATTTATTTTGCTTATCATCTCTGTCCAAAAACTTCTTGCCTTGTCAGCAACAGGGCTTTAAAAAAAACTAAAATGGATCACGACCCCATTTTGACAATTTTCATATTAAAGATCTGAGCATTTTGTTTTAATTCACAAAGCAACCTACTGACATTCGATTTGAGAAAACGTTATCATGGTTACACCCCTCCCGCAGGGCCCCTCAGCCCCTTTTCTCCCTTTCCTAAGTCCTCCTCCCTCTTCCTTACCCCTTGTGTGTCTGTAATTGTACGCTTGTGGGTCCTGTGATTTTTAATCATTGTTCGACAGCCCTGAAATCTCTTTAGGTGCTTTAAAAAGAAAAGACGATGGCAGTGATGGCGATGAGGGTCAGAGAATTTTATAACCGGAATGTTGTTCTTTAAAAAGAGCAATTGTTTGACCAACCTGAATTAATTTGGGGGTTTCAGAGAAACTGATATATACTTTGAAAAACATATTGCAAGAAAAAAAATTCATTTGCTGAGATGTATCGCTCCCTAAATTTGTCTCACCTTCCTCTCTCCTCCCTTTCTCCTGTTGTCTTCCCTACAGTCAAAATCTACAGTGTAAGCTCCTGGGGAGCAGTGACCTATTTCTTCTTTCCTTTCTTTATGAAACTCCATAAAGCATCATATATATTGATGGTGCTGAATAAATTATTTTAAAAAGTATTTTTCTATGATCACCAGATGCTCACTGATAACAACTGTAGTTCGGTTTCACGAGCTGATCACCGGTTTTGAATTGCACCATAGAATTTACCTCTCTGGAGACAACCTGGCATCGTGTTTGTTTTTTAAATTTCCCTTTCAGCCCTCCAAAGCTGCTTCTTTGTGCAGGAAGGGATGTTTACAAAAAGCACATGAGAGCAAGGAACTGAAACACTGACCTCTAGTGTCTGGCAATTAGACAACATTCATTAATGAGATCTTTGTTTTCTGGCAGACAATGAAGTCTGTTCTCTAGTTGATACAGCCAGACGATGGGAAAGTAGGGCGAAGGTCTTGAAGCAACAGATGACAGGGAACTCGCTCGCCTATCCTTTTGACGGGGGAAATGAGCCCGGAACTCTGCCATCTTTGAAAGAAAGCAGGCTGGTTTCCCCTCTTAAGAGATATTGATGCACAGAGAGCCAAATCAGGCATGAGGTGGAAGACCTGTGATTGGATCTCCCAATGTCTTATTTTTTAATTAAAGACTTCAAAGCAGCCAGTGTCTGTGTTTGTGAGAGTGAGAGAAGGAGGGAGAGCGCTCAACTGGGACCACAGCACTGGAGGAAGTTAACCCTTCCCATTATGCCATTTCCACAATTTAAATCCCACACACACCTGCCCACCACACACCTGCTACTACCTGTGGAGGGGTGGAAAGACAGATACAATGCAGGTAATTCCATGGGGATTCCTCCCAGGTAAGTGTGTATAGTACTACAGCCTAATCCAGTTTAATTCAAACATATGAGACTGCTTATTTTAGGGCTGGGTGTTTTTATTTAATGGAGTTCCAAGTCAAGGGAAGGGGTGAACATGTTGCTGGACTGCAACTTCCATCATCCCTCACTGTTGGCAATACTGGCTAGGGCTGATGGGAATGGCAGCCTAACATGCCCCCAACCTCTGATTTAGGGCTTTGCATGGGCAGGGACTGGCCCCTGGAGGTTAGAAGAACGTAAGAAGAGCCCTGCTGGATTAGACCAAGGGTCCATCTAGTCCAGCATTCTGTTCACACAGTGGCCAACCAGCTTCCTGTGGGAAGCCCACAAGCAGGACACAAGTGCAACAGCACCCTCCTTCCCATGTTCACTGGCAACTGGTGTACATAGGCATACTGCTTCTGATACTGGAGATAGCATAGAGCCATCAAGACTAGTAGCCATTGAGAGCCTTCTCCTCCATGAATTTGACTCGAGTATTCAGGCGCACTAGAAGGCGCACTCAAAACAAGGTATTGCAGAGCTGGGAAAAGTGTAGAAAAGGGCAACAAAAATGATCAAGGGGCTGGAGCATCTCCCCTGAGGGAAGGTTACAACAGCTGGGATTGTTTAGCTTGGGAAAAAGGAGGGTAAGGGGAGACATGGTAGAGGTGTACAAAATTAGGCATGGTGAGGAGAATGTGGAGAGGGAGACATTTTTCTCCCTCTCTCAAAATGATAGAACCCAGTGGGGTCCTCCCATGAAGCTGACTGGGGGGAGATTCAGGACAGATAAAAGGAAGTCCTTCTTCACACAGCGCATAGTCAAACTATGGAATTCACTCCCACAAGACGTAGTGGTGGTCACCCATTTGGATGGCTTTAAAAGGAGGTTAGACAAATTCCTGGAGAAGGCTATCAATGGCTACTAGTGGCTCTGTGCTACCTCCAGCACCAGAGGCAGTGAGCCTATGTACACCAGTTGCTGGGGAACGTGGGTGGGAGGGCGCTGTTGCGCTCATGTCCTGCTTGTGGGTTCCTGTTCGCCAGCTGGTTGGCCACTGTGTGAACAGAATGCTGGACTAGACGGACCCTTGGTCTGATCCAGCAGGGCTCTTCTTATATTCTTACGGAGTTTACTCTGACCAGCTTACAGCAGAAACATTGTGCAAATTGAGATCAATTGTTCTGATTTTTTATTTATTTATTTATTTTGTAGTGTATTTTTTCCAGTTTTCACCTTGAGCAAACTGTATGGAAAAACTGACATGGGTGCAGGAGTAAAGGAACTAGTGACTGACTGCTGGGGGCCCTGGTTCAAGACCCAACCTCATGTATATCCTGCACGCGAAAGATCTGCCCCAGAGCAATGGAGATTTTAGTGGCCAATTATCTTGCCTCCAGAGCAGGCATGACCTTATACTTTAAAGCAGCCTTGCCCCAACCTGGTGCCCCCCAGTTGTGTCAGACTGCAACTCCCATCATTCCCAGCCTGGCTGGGGACAATGGGAGCTGAAGTCTGACATATCTGGAGGGTACCAAGTTAGGGCAAGGCTGCTTTCAAGCCAGCCTTTGCAGCCATAAGAGCCGGTAACATATGCTTTTGTTAAAAGGAAAACTAAGATCCTCAGAACACTGTATTCTGTGGTCAGCGTAGAATTTTGCAGCGCGTCGTTCATTTGCACAGAACTGCAGAAACTGGCTCTTGTCTAAAAAGAGTTCACCTTGGCAATTATCCTCTGCAGGTTCTCTTTCCCCATGTAGGACACTTGCTGGGACAGGACATGTTCTTGCTTCAGAATAATGTTTGCCAGGCAGCTTTTGCAGCTGTGATATTGCTTCAAGAGCTCTATCACCCGAGCACAGTGTTCCAGCCTATTGAAAGGAAACAAAGCAAAAAAAAATATGATTAACACATTTGCAGGATTGCCTAAGCCTAGAGACACAACTTCTTCATGGAGCTGCGAACACAGCAAGGAATGGTGGATTTTAGCACAGAACCCAGCACATCTGTTCAACCCCAGGGAATCTGAGCTTTTCTGAAAAGGAAAAACGAAGAGCAGGTTTGTTGCCTCTTAGGGCATGGGCGCGGAACCTCTTTCAGCCCCAGGGCTGTATTGAATTTCAGGGAAGCTCTCAGGGGCTGCACCCCAGTGGTGGGCTGGGCCAAAGGGAAAACAGGGTGGGGCCAAAATTCCAAAAATACCAGCATATTTTGGCTTAAAACTCTTACTGCCATTAAGTTAAGCCTTAGGAGAGGCATTTCAACTTTTTAGAATGGGGAGGAATTCTGGAGAGCTGGATCGCCTCCGTCCTCCTCCAGCTCTCCATTTATGCTACACGGGCATTCTTGCCCATCTAGCTGGGGCTCTGCAGAGGGGGAGGGAAGGAGGCTGGGGAGGCCAAAGGATTCTTTGTAAGCCAGCTTCCCCAGTCCCCTCCCCTCCCTGCCCACAGAACCGCCCCTTTCCCTCCTCTCCGAGGTTGCTTTTGCGAGCTCGGAGGGCAGCCAGCGTGGTTCTCTCCATGCCGGCTGCAGGGGGAGGGGGAGGGGAGCTTGGACTCCTGGGTCCAAGGTTGGAGCACTGTCTCTGACCTCAGATCCAGGAATCCGAACTTTCCTACGCCCCTCCTCCCCACCAGATGCTATCTTGGGGCCATAGGATTGCTCTCTAAGTCTTTGAATGCATTAAAGGGTCTTTTCAAAAAACTTCCAAAATAGGGGATAAGGATCAGAATCAGGACCACATGGCATGGGGAGAGAGTTCATCCCTTAACCCTGTCACAGTCCTAGGGAACCCTCAAGCTGCTCTTCACCCTGAGAGGGAAACTGCTCCTAGCAACCTTTTGCTTTGAGGGAAACTCACAGCGCAATCCTCCTATACATGTCTGCTCAGAAGTAAGCCCCACTGAATTCAGTGGGACTTACTCCGAGGTACATGTGTATAGGATTGCAGCCAGTTTCAAAAAACAAACATGCAACTCTAGTCATTTCTACATGCTCAGAAATGTCAAGTAGCATAGCACTCGCTGGACGGGCCACTCAGAATGCAAGCAGAATTGCTCCTCCATGGCAAACTCTCCATGCCAGAGAGACAGCTGGGCTAGAACCCAGCTCCCCGGCATGACAGTTTTCCATCAAAAGGCAGTTTTTGAGAGGGGTAGAATTCAATAATTCATTCTACTCCCTGCATTCTGAATGTGACTACATTTCTAAGAAACGTAGCATGAGGTCACAGTAGGAACGGACAGATCTGTTGAGTTCATTTTCACGGATTTCCAGTCCATTCTGGAATCCAAGTGGATGTTTGTGCTTTTTCATGGGGAAAAATCCATACAGATTTTTTTGCATATTTTTAAGAATGTGCACTTTTTTGCACTTTTTTTCAAATTGTACACATTTTTGGTATGCATCCACAAAGTGACCAAAGTGTGTTTGTACACAGATTTGAAATGTATGAATTTTTCTTTGCACACTTTTCAAATGTGTGCATTTTACTGGATGCGTTATTTCCTGTTCTGTGGAATGCATCCCAAATCTGGAAATGGATGGATGTCCGTGTCCGCTTTCTGGGTGGTGTGCATTGGAGAAATATACCCCGCCCCCCAAATCCAACACAACAGATTTCTCACACATCCCTAGATCACACAGCCTTACACTGCAAACCTCAGGAGGTCTACTCAGGGCTGAGACCTACCGAGTTTCAATAGAATTTACTCCCAAGTTCATATGTTTGGATTGCAAGCCTTAGCCTCTGACCTTTCCGCAATGGAGGCCTTGGTGTCTTTCCATAAGGCTTCTGTAAGCTCCCACTGCTGCCTGACATCTTCTTGCTGGGCCTTTGTGAACTTTGAAAGCTGCCTGGCTGTTTCGTTTAAGGATCTCATTTCCGCAGCATGGCGATCCAACTTCTGCCTCAGTTCACTGAGTGACTTCAACCTGAAGAAGAAAAGTAGAAGGCAGCCAACTGTTATTTTTATGCAGTTGCTCTGCTGGTTTGTTGTTTTACTGGTCCCTGGTTGTGATTAACTCTTGCTTTATTGACTGTGATTCTAGATGTTCAGGGTACTGATTAATGCTTGTTCCATGCCACGGTCTGGTATAAAGCTCTCAGATGTGCTACACAATCTTGGTCTGGGCAAGCTGCCATGGATGGAGGCGTTTCACCTGCCCAGCCCTTGACAGATTTCTGCTGCCAGATTATTTCCTGCCTGCTGCCATCCACCTATTTGTTTGTTGTTTCCTTTCCCCCACTTGGGCCTAAGTGCCTGACAGTCTTCTGGGGTCAGGTATTTAGAAAGAGAAATTTCAACAAAATTAAAAAGTAATCCAGATAAACTATCACCTGAATACATCAGGCTGAGATTTACTTATTATTTTATTTAATACATTTCTTAGCCACTTTTCAGGGCTGCACGCTCCCCCCCAAACTGGGGCATCCCATTTGTAGGTGGCAAAAATATCAGTGGTGCTATTTCATCCCTTTGGGAGTGGCAGTTGAGAGGTGAAGGCCCAGAAAAAAATCAGGAAAAAAACAATTTTCCCCATTTTTTTCCGAGGACCGTTTTTTGTGCTTTTCCAACAAATGGGAAAAATTCAGCACCTTTGGTTTATGAAAGATTTTCTTTTAGAATTTAAGTCAAAGGTATTTATATATTGTTACTGAGCCTTTACTCCCCCCAAAATGATTTCTAAAAACTCTGTAATAAGAACACATTTATAGAAAGACTATAGATGTAAAATGTCTGGAAATAATGAAGCCATGGGGGAAAATCATTTTTTTCAATCCTCTCTGTAAGATTCCCAGCATAGTTATTTCTTTCATTCCTTATTAAACTTATTGATCTAAAGTATATTTTACTGATAACATTTATGCTCAGTTTCCCAACATGTGAGTAGAGTCACCACTGTGCATTCTTGCACAGTTTGGGTTTTGTTCTACAGAGTCCTGTGTTTCTGATGCTGTAGCAGTCATTTAATGTAGTTCTAATCTATTCAGACAATAATTACAAATTTACTGAGTTTACTTTTAAAAGTTTTAAAATATAAGGATAATTTTATAAGCAAACTAAGTTATACATCAAATAACATTAGGAACAGATAGGCTGCTTTATGTTCCTAAAGCAGCCCTCCGAAACCTGATGCCCTCTGGAAGTTTAGGACTACAGTGCCCAGCATTCCTGACCATTGGCCATGCTGCCTGAGGCTGATGGAGCTGAAGTCAAAAATATCTGGAGGGCACCAGGTTGGGGAAGGCTATCTTAAAGCAATGAAGTGACTTTAGATCTGTAAAGAGCATTAAAAAAATAAGTATTGCTTATTTTTCCATTTCCCTCCAAATTTCCTTTTTTTTCCCAGAAAAAAAAACACATTTTTCCCCCATGGCCTCAAAATTTCCAGCAATTTTACTTCTCTAGGTGGCAGTGAAATTATTTGATAGTTGCGGGGGGGGGGGGGGGCAGGGAGAGGAGATGTCATTCCTGGTGGGATTGGCCCCAGCTTTTTCCTTTTCCCCTTATTTTTCTGCTTCTACCTGTGGCAACAGTGGGGCCACTGGTAGCTACCCCTCCCTGCCCCCAGAATGTCCCTGGAATGGTGCTACAAAATTAGATAGCGTTGTACTGAGGGGGCTTCTGGGGAATAAAGGCAGCCACCAGTGAGGCCTGCCATTTTTTTCCTCCTAGAAGCTGCCTCAGCAATACTCTACATCATGACCTAGCATCATTCCAGGAACACTCTCAGGGAAATAAAATGGCAGCTGTCATGAAGAGTTCCTCAATTGCCACAAGTGGTGGCAAAAATAAGGAACAAAATGGGGTGGGGAAGGAACTATCACCATTTCCACCAGTAATGACTCCCCTAAAACTTTCAAAGCACTTTGCTGCCCCGCTGAAATAGGCCCCTGGTCCCAGAGCACCCCTTTTTACATCCTCTTCCCCAAAATGTTTGCGCTGAAAAGAGAATGACTAAAACTGACCACATATGGGGGGGGGGGGAATAGAGAAGTTTGCTCACCTTTGCTGAACAGCAGGAATTGTAGGGTCCCTCAAGCCTAATTTACTGATCTTATCATGTATATCTTGAATATTTTTAAAGAGCTCACTATTCTTCAAGGCAAATTCCTCCTTCCGGTTCTGGGTGACCTCTTGTTTCTCTGTAGAGCTGACAGCAGGGGTTTCCTTCACGCCTAAAGCTGCAACAAGCTCTTGGCAGCACATCTTTTTACCACCTTCAGCCTCTTCCAAGTATATATTGACTCGCTTCAACCTCTCGTCTAGAGATTTGGCCTCTTTTTTCACCTGAGATACCTGCTGCAGGGCATCTTCTTCCGTCAACTCTGGAGTATGACTCAGGGGTGTAGAGACATCCACAGACCGTTTCACACGCTTCAGGAAAGCCAGAAAAGTTTCAAGGTCTTGCAGGATGGCTTCAACGACCTGTATCTTACAACCCAGCTCTTCCAATCTCATCCTGTATTCAGCCATCACTGCACCTGCTGCTTGCCAGTCGATCGGGTCCACTTTCTCTCCGGCGGGGCTGTTCTGTTCTTGTCGGCTGCACTGCTCAATACAATTTGCTATGGATGTCCGTATTTTCTGAAACACAGCGGAATGACAACAGTGACAGGGAATGACAACACTGCCTTATATGCAGTGCTTAATATCAAGCCACTGCACCTGTCAAATCTAGAGGATGAGAGATGGGCCCATAGCACAGAGGAGGAACGCTTCCTTTGTATTCAGAAGGTCCCTAGAAGGTTAATCCCTGGCTTCTCCACTGAAAAAGATCAGGTAGCAGGTGATGAAGAAGACCTTTCTCTGCCTGAGAGCCTGGAGAGCAGCTATCAGTCAGAAAAGACAATACTGGGCTAAGTGGGTGAGTGGTTGACTCAACATACAGCAACTTCATGCATTCTGCTACTTCCCAGTAAGCAACAGGGCGGCAGCGGGGGGGACCTACAGGAAGCAGAAGCAGTTTTGATCGATCTGATCTTAGGTGGGTCAGGTGAATATGACGACCCTGGAATCAAGAACAGATCACTCAGATCTGCTAGCTCTTGTGGCTTACAGGGGAAGATGTAGAATTGGTTGATGTCCCTAGCTGTGTTATTGTATTTTTTGCTTATGCCATTTTATTTGAAGATTTGACCGTTACAAAAGAAATACATTAGCCAACATTTCACGAGCCACTCACTGCAAACATAACCACTCATCATGTTCACTTGTGTATCCTCTTTTCAGAGTTAGCAGGGATGAAATTCACAGTCAGCACAACACAACATATTACAAAGTTGTATCACCTTCCCCAATAGCTTCTAAACTTGGTTAAAAAAACAACACACCTCTGTTATTATTTCCTACTTATCTAGTCTCACAGCTTGGATCCAGAGTTCCCTTGAGTGGAATTCTGCTCTCATGGGACGCTCCTGCTGGAGGAAGGCGGGAGGGAGGGATGTTTTTTGCTGATTCCTCTTTCTCCCCACAGCCCCATGAAAAGATGCTCTGAAAGGCTGGGAGACCCTCTGGAATAGTGTAGAGGTGGCGCAGGGGGGTGCAAGGAGAATCGGCAAAAATCACCTCCCCCTGCATCTTCCTCCACCAGGGGCCTCCACTGGATCTCAGTCTCAGAACGGAATCCTTTCCATCTGCAGGATTTAACCCACCCTATTTCTCTCATACAGCCTTATGGGAAGACCAAATGTAAACCTTAACAGTCATGCTTCCCAACCAGAGAACTCTTCACAGTCATGTCTTCAAATCAGCTCTGAGTCTGGAACTACATGTTCCATGGGCAACACACTTTCATGAGCCCTGGCCTCTGCTTCCCATGACTATTCCTCTGCCAAGCGGCATCAGGAAAGGACCGCTGCAAGGGTGAAGCAGCAGGGAAAGCATGTATGGAATTCTGGCGGCAGGCCAGGGAGGGAGGAACAGCTGGAAGCAGTTGCAAGCAGAACATGACAGGCAGGAGAAGGGCCACGGTTTCCAAACACACGTATAGACAGCCCCATCTGGGGAGGAAAAACAGCCAGGGAGATTTGCAGGCAATTTGCAGAGGGAAAGTGGAGGCTGGAGAAAGGGTGATGGGCCTCTTGTTCTCCCCCCACTTCTCTCTTTGTACAGAAGAAGCAATAGCTTCGGCTATTGGGCGGTATAGAAATGAAATTAAATGAAATGAAATGAAATGAAAAGATAGATAGATAGATTAGATAGATAGATAGATAGATAGATAGATAGATAGATAGATAGATACTTCTAAAGCCCCATCTGGAGACAAAGCAGTCAGTGTCTGCACTAGCACAAAAAAAGTGGAAGTGTTAAGCACCCCTCCTCCTGCCTGCTGCTTCTCCCCTGCAAATCCTGCCCACCTGCCCACCCCCCAGTGCAATTTGGCATAGAAGAAGCAACAGTCAGGGTTTCCAAGCACAAACTGGCAGTGAAACCTGTAGCCTGGGCCTCAGTGCCTTCTGCAGAGGGGCCTAATGAACACTCTAGAACAGGAGTGGTCAACTTGTGTCCCTCCAGATGTTGTTGGACTGCAACTCAGATCCGCCCCAGCCAGGATAGCCAGTGGTGAGGGATGATGGGCATTGAAGTCCAACATCTGGAGGGGCATAAGTTGACCACCCCTGCTCTAGAAGCACCCAGTGCTGAACACTGTTGAAGCTCCACAGGTATGCCTCGGTCAGGGGTCCCCAACTTGGCATCCGCGGGCACCTGCAGGCACCTCCAATGGTGCCCATGAAGGGATCCCCAATGTGGTGCCCACAGGAACCAGCAAAACATTTTTCTATCTTTTATTTTATTTTTTTATTTTTTAATATACGTACATGAATTTGTATATATCCATAGCAATGGATATATATGAAATGAATACAACTTTCTAGGCTTTAACAAAAGCGGGCCATATATCCAAATAAGTATCCATTTGAAGGTGGCGTCTATATGCCTCCCATTCAAGTACTGAAAGCTTTGTAGCGTCCTTAGTCCATTGCATTATAGTGGGTGTTTATCCTTCCAATGTTGTAGTATTAGTCTTTCAGCCGTCAAAAGGGCACAGAGAATCCATTCACGCTGACCCTTTGTTAATTCCCATGAAGCAGGTAAATAATTTAAAAGTGTACATCAGTGAATACTGCAGACTGTTCCAGTACAAAATTTATCTGTGTAATAACCTCCTCCCAAAAAGAAGCAACTACTGGACAATGCCAAAACATATGTTTAAAAGGAGCATTAGCTTTATTGCGCCACCAGCAATTAGTTGAATTAGACAATCCCTTATTAAGTAGCTGCCGTGGTGTCCAATAGACACAAAACAATTTTTTTTTACTGAATAAGTCACAGCCTAAGACCCATAGATGCAACAGGTAGATGCCAAAGCAGCAACCCATGGATTAGGCATTTTGTGGCGCTGCCCACAGCAGTTTCTCCAATTCCCAAATGTGCCCACAGGTCCAAACGGTTTGGGGACCCCTGGCCTAGGTAATACATTGGTGGGAGCCCCACGTAAGCCACACTGAGGTTCCACGGAACATAAGAGGAATAATAAGAACCAACCTTCACTTTCTTGAATGGAAGATCCATATTACTTAGCATGCTCTGCGATATGTCTCTTTTGCAGAGCTGTTCGTCTGAGTTGCACAGTAGAACCCACTGGTTTTCTATTGGCAAAACAAGTGCCAAAACAGCCTTTAAAGATTCCGTCCTACAAGACAGCAAAAGAAATGTGAACATTTCCAGCAAGGAAATGCCTCCATACATGATACAATGGATAAATAGCCAGGGCTGTCTGTATTATAGTTCCATGATTTACACAATTACACTAGCACGGAATTTGGTATGAGGCACAGAATTCAGGATCCTCAGAACTCAGCTTTTCATTCCCCCACGCCCCACCCAGGCTTCTAGACTCCAGCAATAGGCCTGAAAAAGGGTATGGGCAATTTGGAGGAATCACAGAAACTTGGACTAGGGGGAAGGAAGCTAAGTAACACCAGACAGACTGCTTAACAAAATCAGCCTCGGATGGCCTTCTCTCTGTCCCATCAGCCAGGACAGCTAGGCTGGTGAGGATGAGGGAGAGGGCCTTCTCTGTGGTGGCCCCCACTCTGTGGAACTCCCTCCCTAGGGAACTCTGCCATGCCCCCTCTTTAATGAGCTTCCACCGCGCATTAAAAACGTGGTTGTTCAGGCAGGCATTCGGGGTGGGTTAGGGTATTTTTAATGATGTTTTTAATGTAGAATGTTATCGTTTTAACTGTTGTTGTACATCGCCCAGAGTGGCTGGGTGACCAGCCAGATGGGCGATTAATAAATTTAATTAATAAATAAATAAGTAAGAAAGATTTCAAGCTGTATGTGTAACAAAGCAAAGCCTCAACTATCAGTCCCCCTACGAATATCTTCTGTATCAGAGAGAAGACAGCATATGCAAGAGGGAATCGACATAAGACTCAGCGGAGTCAACTTCTTTCCCTCTCCCTTTACACCGAGCCCTCAGCCAGGCTCAGGAACACCACAGTGCACCAGCAGTTTTCTGGTCTATAGAGCTGCGCCCACTTCCCATACCCATCCAGCTAGTCTGCTCCCTCCCCTTTGCATGCAGGTTGTACCTTTTCTTTAAAGCCGTCCGGAGCTCGTTCCATTCCCTGAGCAGTTCTTCCCCAGAGTTTCCAGAGCTGTCGGGCTTTTCTATTTTGCCCGGAAGTTTTTCTAGCTCTGAAGCCATCGATTGAAACAGTTTCCAGGAAGAATCAGCTTTACCCTCTAAGGCCTAAAATAAGATGTGTGAATGTTAACCATATGGGGTTCTTTCCAAATGCAACATGCACAGAACAGTCAAGGATATTGTCATGTTTTATTAAGACTTCAAACCATCGTTTAAGCTCAGTGCCTGAACTGAGCCAATGCACAGCCTCCAGTTAATCTGAGCTCACCCTAACAACATGACAATCAAGGAAAGGATTTGTGATATTTACCTCTAGCTCATCCAGCTTTTTCTGAAGGCAGGAAACATCTTTCACATCATCAGTAAAAGCAGAGGCTACGTTCTCTCTGATGCTGCTTAGGTGAAGCTTCAGATTATGTCTTGCTGTATCACAGCTGGGGGAAAATCATGATTTAATTGTAGGCACAGAAAAGACATCATCATCATCATTATTATTATTATTATTATTATTATTATTATTATTATTTAAAAAAAAACCAGGAGACCAAACCAAGACTCCTGCTTGCTCTAATACCTATTATAAGCATCATCTAATCTAATCCCCAAAAGGGGTGGGCAACATGTGACCCTCCAAGTGTTTTGGCCTACAACTCCCATCAGCGCTAGCCAGCATAGCCAATGGCAAGGGATGATGGCAGTTGTAGGCCAAAAAATCTGGAGAGCTAGAAGTTGCACACCCCAGATCTATAGTTTAACACAATATAATAAAAGCTTGTGGAATGTCCAAGATCGTGCTCAAAGGTCCTGTGTGCAGCCAGTCAGGACACTGCTTCCCTGTTCTTACCGCCTAACATCTCAGGTAGCAAGAGAAACAACACAACCATGACTGTGCAGGAATATAGGAATGGCCTCTTGAAGGAGCCATGCAATTCTCCAGAGCCATACGTGAAGGACAGGGTGAGGGGCAGCCCAGCTGCCATGGTGGCAAGCTTGTGCCTCCACCCACAGGAAGTCCAGGAAGTCTCCCAAGGGGCCAGAAACTCTGGCAAGATTGCGCCGCTTTAGGGTGGCCATGCGTCCTGCCCTGCAGACGTCAGTCTGCAACGCTCTTCATATTTGAAGGGCTGCCCAGTCCAAGCCCAGTTTAAAGATCACGAACAAGAAGGGCGAGCGGCAGGGGCCTTGAACTGGCCCATCAGTACCTGTCACCTAGACAGCAGGCTGAGCAGCATGTACATAGGTCACGTGGTCCCAGTCTCCCCCACTGTGGCAGGATGTAGGGCATTCCTACTGAAATTACAATCATATTTATTTATTTATTAAATTTCTTAATCGCCCATCTGGCCGGTCACCCAGCCAATCATCATTTCTAAATTTGCACCCATGCATATAAAGTAGCATATGCAAATGTATGCAGTTCTGCATCCTCCATTGTTTTGCCGATACATTTCCTCTTTTTTTTTTTGGCAATGTGTAAGTGGCCCCCCAGCACTATATATGGCAGATGTAGCAGGGAAGCTAAGGAAGGGGCTGCTCAGGGTCAGCCAGGGGAGGGATTTATTAACTCACTCCCATCCATTTCTGAGGCTAAGGGAAGGAGAATCCAAGAGGGCCAAAGGGGGGCCAGGACTTAAACTTCCTTCCTGTAGCTGGAGTAGACATTATGTAGTCTGAACCGGGCCAACACGTCTGGCATAAGAAGAATCTACTTTATGTCCCTCTTTGCAGTAATTTCAAAAGACAACAAATTGGAAGCCAGCTAGCCGAACCAAGGCTAGGCTGAGGACGGAATCTGCTCCACTGAAGATACAGGATTTTGGCAATTCACTCCTGATTAGAATTTATTTCATCCTGATTAGAATTTATTTCATGCCACCTCTATGTTGTTTAGTAAAAGGTACCTCTCTTTTAATCTTTTCAAAGGCACGTCTCCATCTCTTCCAGACTTCTCTGCACAACGTCCTCCATTCTGAAGTTTCTTTTCGAGTTCCAAATTTATGTGAGAAACATCTCCTGGACCCTGCACAAAACATCAAAATCCGTTTTAATTCATAAAATCCATTTTAAAAAATAACAACGTATATGCATTGTAATTAGAGCCTAACAATTCTCCATGTGGGGGGGAGGGGAACTTTCATCCATGAGATTTGAGACTTTATTTAAAAACGTATAAAAACATATTTTAAAACCACATGGAAAATGTCTTCCATTCTTTTCCTTTGCCACAGTTCAGAGCCCCTTATATGCTCCAAAGCATGTGTGGAGCTCTAATGTGCAAGTTTTCGTGTTGATGAAGGGGGAAGCCCTGTATGCGTGAAGGCTGAGGATGCTCTTGTACACATCAATGGCAGCCACAATTTTTTTCTGCCTGAATGTCCTGGAATGACACTGTGTCCAGGGCATTTGGGAGAAAAAATTGGTTGCCTGCAAGGCACAGCAAGGCAAAAATATACAGTAAATATACAGTAAAAATATACAGTAAATATACAGTAAAAGAAAACGAAAAAAGAACCACCATGCCAGTAACGGTATGCCTCCAAATCATTTGAAGGATACTGCAAGGCATAGCAATGAAGCCAAATATACAGTAAAAGTAAGTATACAGTAAAAAATATACAGTAAAAATATGCAAGCAGAGTATTAGCAAATATACAGTAAGCAAATATACAGTAAAAATATACAGTAAATATATAGTAAAAGAAAACGAAAAAAGAACCACCATGCCACTAATGGTATGCCCCCAAATCATTTGAAAGATTTCGAAGAAAAACCTCCCTATTTGGAGAGGGGGCTGAATTCTCCCCTACCCCCCAGAAAATATTGAGCCAGAAGTTCTTGTTTGAGAATCTTTGGTTCAGCCCTACTCACCCCAGATGTACATATAACAACAGCAACATACAACAGAGCAGTGGTGGAGAACCTGTGGTCCCCCAATATGGTTGGACTCCAACTTCCATCATCCCTGACTACTGGTTATGTTGGCTGGAGCTGATGGGAGTTGGCATCCAACAATATCTGCAGTGCTACACTTTTCCTACCCCTGCAATAGAGTAACATCAGAAAGATGGCATCGTTAATTCAAGGTGCTATCACTGAGTTATAAATCCCTCAACAGTATGGAGTCTGAAAACCAAAGGACTGCCTTTGGAAACACAGGAAGATGGCTTATACTGAGCCAGCCACTGCTCCATCTAGCTAAGTAAGTGATGGCAGTAGATCTCTGGGGTTTCAGGCACAGATCTTTACCCAGATCTACCTGGAGATGACAGGGATTGAACCTGGGATATTTGAATGCAAAGCAGGCATTCTACCCCTGAGCTATGGACCTTCCTCCAAACAAAACCACTGTAGTTTTTCCAACATCCTCCGATACCCGAGATGTATTGGGGGGCCATGTTGTTGTTGTTCAGTCATTCAGTCGTGTCTGACTCTTCGTGACCCCATGGACCATAGCATGCCAGGCCTTCCTGTCCTGCGCTCTCTCCCGGAGTGTGCTCAAGTCCATATTCATTGCATCGGTGATGCTATCCAGCCATCTCATCCTCTGCCGTCCCCTTCTCCTTTTGCCTTCAATCTTTCCCAGCATCAGGGTCTTTTCCAGGGAGTTTTCTCTTCGCATTAGGTGGCCAAAATATTTGGGCTTCAGCTTCAGTATCTGTCCTTCCAATGAGCACTCGGGGTTGATTTCCTTTAGGATGGACTGATTTGACCTCCTTGCAGTCCAGGGGACTCATAAGGGGCCATGCTACACATGGCTTATTTTCCTACATGGAGATAATCACCATGAAAGAGAAAGCGCATACATGGTCCTGGGCAAAGAGTGGCACAAGGCTGTATTTTGCCATATGCATGTTGTCCACGCACTTTGGCCTCTTGTTCCATGCCTTTGCAGCAAAGCAAACGCTCACACTCCACTTTGTGCATTACAATGTATAGGCTTTAACCTACACAGAGATTACCTATATGTACGCAACGTGTCACACAGGAAGCACAGGTATATAAGTGTATCCAAACACCTTACCCTTTCTTCAGTAAGCCCATCATGGGGATTCGGAGAAGGCGCCTCCTCTCCATTGGCAGAAGCAACAGCAAAACCTCTGCATTAAAAAAACAGAACAAAAGCAGCATAACAACAACAATTAGCCGAATTAGACTATCCCTTATTAAAGAGATGTTGCAGTGTCCAACAGGCACGAAACAAAGCTTTTTGCTGAGTAAGACACAGCCTAAGATCCACAGACATGAGAAGGAGGCGCCAAAGTGGCGATCCACTGATTAGGCATTTTGTGGCGGTGCCCACAGCAGTTTCTCCAATTCCCAAACATACCCACGGGTTCGAAAAGGCTGGGGACCCCTGGGCTAGAGTGTCTGTTGCCACTCTAGCTGAATGTACTCCATGGTTTCTCTCAAGGAGAGGTGGCTGCTCTAGCCCAGCAAACTCTGTGCTTTCCTTCTCAATAATGTTATTCTTTGGAGAGGAAACCACAAAGTTTAGCGGGAGACAGCAGTCACTTCTCCTCTCCTAGCCGGGAGAAGAAATCCTTCCCTGCCCGGGGGTTGGAGGCAATTACGATCCTCATCCCCCCTGGAGGGGAAGCATGGTGGGCTGGAGGGGGGAGAGTCTGTATATGTGGGTCTGTTTGTGAGTGTGGGTCTGTTTCTCTCACACACAAGTGTGCTTGTGCATGAGAGCAAGAGAGACAGTGAGTGGGAGGAAGGCTATGCATGAGTGTGTGTATATACGGGGGGGGGGGGGCTTCCACATTGCCCCCATCCCTGCAGTGTGTGTGCGTGCACGCGCGCATATGGCCTCCAACCACCCACCCAACACCTCATGTGGCCATTGGCATACAAGTTGCCCCCTCCTGGGCTAGCGTGTCTGAGAGTTAAGAATAACCTACCTTCGGAGGATCCCTTTTATTTTATTTATTACATTTATATCCCACCCCTTTTTCCTCTTGCAAGGGACCCAAGGTGGCTTACATAGTTCTCCTCCTCCTCAATTTTATCTTCACAGCAGCCCTGTGAGGTAGCTTTGACTGAGAGGCAGTGTCTGGCCCAAAGCCACTCAGTGAACTTCAGGGCCGAGTGGGGACTAGAATACAGATCTCCCGAGTCCTAGTCCAGCACTCTCACCACTACACCACACTGGCTCCTTTGCAATACCTATGCACTAAACAGAACAATCTAGAAATCCCCTGTGAAGCAGTTGCACATTGTCTGTTTAGATGTGGAGTGGTATATAAATACTGTAAGTAAGTAAGTAAGTAAGTAAGTAAGTACCCACCCTCTCTTAGGCGAACGGCCGGCATCAGCCCTAGACACCAGCGCATTGTAAATAGCCGATGCCCGTGTCTGAAGCTCTTCTTTCATTTGCTCATATTCTGCAACTGGCATCTTTGTACTGGGCTGATTTTCATCCTCAGCCATTTTCTCACTCATTGTTTTCATGGCTTGTAAGCACGTGTTCAGCTTCCCCAGGGGACCTTGCTGAGAAAAGATGGCCTAAATGGATACAGGAATATAAAAGCATCTATACTGAATATGCAAAATTATTATTAACTGAAATGCTGAAAGAATCTGCACTCTTACTGTAAAACTCTCCATAGAGGCACAGAATTCAGCTTCTTTTGAATATTAGCTTTCTTTAAAAACACATAGACTTGAATGTAAGTCTCTAGCCCATATGCTTCAAAGTTTGTGGACAATGCCTGCTGAAACCTCCAAAGCCAGATCAGTAGCTGAATAAGGCATCAATAGTTAAGGGGCAGGGTTTCAGTGTGCTTGCTCTTTACCCCTCCTCAAGACTAGAAAAACTTTGCAAAATTTTAAAAAACCATGCAGAGTAAATCATATATATTAAGGGAACTTACGGAAATTGCTTACTGTGCATATGTTACACAGGTAACAGAATTCTGCTTGTCTTGGAGAAGAGCCTTTAGTGTCTTGGCACAGCACTTAATTATTATTTTTAGTGCAGAGCAGGGCCAGCCCAAGACATTTTGCTGCCTGAGGTGGAGCAGCAAATGGTGCCCCTCCCTCCCACAAGTCAAGGAGTATAGTACCCAAGACTGGCTGAATCATTTCGGCACGAGACAGAAAACCCCACAAGTACCTCTCCCTATTCCTGGCAGTAAAAACATAACAGCAACAAATTAAACAACTAACCAGTTCCTGCCCTTTTGTGACACCCCAAATCTGCTGCCTGAAGCAATTGCCTCACTCTGTCTTATGGTAGGACCAGCCCTGGTGCAGACTACACACAGTTCTGACCATGGCGTCAAGATGTTGCTGTGCCAATATCCTCACAACTAAGTTACGATTTCCCTTTGAGACAGGCAAGCTTTCTCTCCAATTATCCTGTTAGCTAAACAGGTGACGGCATCACTACCATGCATCCTAGCACCACGCAGATTCTCTCCCCATGCTTCGCATGCAGAAGATTCCAGATTCAGTCTCTGGCATCTCCAGTTGAAAAAGGTGACAGGTTGCAGAGCCAAGGGAAATCTCTCTCTGCCTGAGGCCCTGCGGAGCCAATGGCAGTCAGAGCGGACAGTACCTGGGCTAGATAAGCCAACAGTGTGGCCTGGTACATAGCAGATGGATAGCATAACCACTCTCCTGGGAAGCAGAAGAGAACATCAGTTTTGTCCAGTACCTCGTGTTCTTCAAGAAGTCCCTTGGTTTTCCCTGTGTTGAGCAGCTTCTTCTCTTTATTAATCTGCTTATTGAGTCTTGAGAAAGTCTTATTCAACTTCCCTCTTTCGATTTCCATTTTCAATCGAATATACGATATGATTTCGCGGCGAACTGCCTGCAGGATATGGAATGCATGGTCAAGGAATGATCGGGACTGATGAAACAAGATGCTTAAGAGGGCTATTTCATGGGGGCAGGGGCAGCATTCTGTCCTTGCATCCCAATTTTGTTTCAAGGAAATCAGAGCACCGCTTCGGCCTCACAACAACCCAGCAGAGTAGATCAGACTTAAGAGAGTGATTACAACAGCCTCCTCCTCACATTTGTTTGTTTGCTACATTTAAACCCTGCCTTGCCTTTAAAAATGTGCAACAACCCCGCAATAGAAAAAAACAATCAACATAATAACTAAGCAATATAACGATATTGCTGGAGAGCCAGCGTGGTGTAGTTGGACTGGGACTCCGGAGACGGGGGTTCTAGTCCCCACTTGGCCATGAAGCTCACTGGGTGACTTCACAGTTTGTTGTGAGGATAAAATGCAGAAGAGGAGGACCATACATACTGCCTTGAGCGCCTTAGAAGTAAGGCAGGATATAAATGTAACAAATAAATGAATAAAAATAAATAAAACCATTTTAAAAACTCAGAGGAGAGCACATTGCAAAGTTCAAAAATGGCAGCAAGTCGAAAACATAATTAAAAGTTTAACAATATACATTAAAACACAGACCAGCAGAGAATCAGCTTAGGGTGCAATCCTTTGTGTGTTTAGACAGGAAAAAGGCCTACAGCTTCCAGCATTCCCCAGCCAGCTATGCTATGCTGGGGCATGCTGGGAGTTATAGGACATTTTTCTGTCTAAACACACATAGGATTGCGCCCTTACTAGCCCAGATGGCTGTTTAAATATAAAGGTTTTTGCCGTCTGGAGAAGACTTTCAACAAGGGGGAAAAGACGAGCCTCCTTCAGTAGGGAACTCAGGGTGCAACCACTAAGAAGGCCATTTCTGTTTCTGCCAAACAAATGTCAGCCAGCACATGGAGGTAAGAGCAAGATCATGCCCACAGTGCACGCCTCCCCCCCCCACATCCACACCCCTCTCAGTCCCACGGCTCAGAGTCCTTGCACTGAGTGGAATGTCAGGAAGGGGAACTCACACACATGCATCTGTCCATGCAGAGACGCCCCATACTAGCAGAACCTCAACTGTGCCGGGTTCAAATTGGTTTGGGGAGATTCTACAGTCGTATAGCTGTTTGCGTGTGGGTTCCCCTTTGCCAACAATCTGCTCAATACACAGACATCATGGGGTGGGACTTATACCTCTTCCATGTACTGGCTATTCATGTGGCAGGGGCCCTGGTGAACTTCATTTCATTTCATTTACTGTATATCTATACTGCCCCATAGCCGAAGCCCTCTGGGTGGTCCACGGTGTTGTTGTTTTTTTTTAAATTAAGCACAAATGCAGTCCCCCACTAGCACAAATAATGCAGTTGGGTTTCCCACTTTGGGGGAAATTGCAGGGGTCAGCACACCTGGAGTGCAATGGATGAGCCTCACCCTGGGAAAACCTCCTTCGTGATCAAGGTGTCTCCCCTGCCAGGTAACTTGCCCATGGCCACCCAGTAGAGCTTCATGCCTGAGCCAAGACTCGAATCCTGGTCTCCTTGGACCAAGTCCATTAACTCTAGCCACTATGCCACACCGGCTGTATCAAAAAGGCCTCCAAACATCACATGTAGAAAGAAAACACTCAAGTGGCTTCTATCTGATTAAAAAACGCCTCTCCATCTGCCAGGTACATTTTCTCACCTCCCATCTCTCGCGAACATCTTTGCTCTTTTCCTCCACCACAGCCTTTTCATGAGCAGGCGAAATGTCTTTCAATTGTTCCGTGGCTTTCAAAAACTTGCCAAGGATGCAGGTATCCAAGATGCTAAAAGCTTCCTGGAAGAGAGTGGCGTAAAAAATTACGGCATAATAAGCAAAACACAAAACCTGCCTTAAAATAGATGAATGCCTAGAAGGTATGAGGGTCCTTTCCACGCTGGTAGTACTACAGAGCAAATCACGTGCTGCTTTGTGCCATAATAGCCAAGGAAGAACTGTGAAGGAGCTTGTTGGAACCTGTTGCTGGGGACAAGGAGCTCTCTCCTAACTGGAACTCAGTCAGGTGGCATCAGCACACGGCATCCAGGGCCCCAGAAGGCTTCACCACAGTGCCAACACCTACCCTGGGCCCTGCAAGCCACCATTTTAATTTCCTTCCCACAATGCCCCAACCTGGTGCCCTCCAGATGTTTTGGATTTCAACTCCCATGAGGCCAAGCCAGCATGGCCAAACATGAGCAACACTGGGAGGTATGGGTTGCATCCAAGCTGAGTGCTACTTAGAATAGAGCCATTGAAATGAATGGGACTTATGTTAGAGTAAGACTGGATACAGACCATAGGATACAACCCTGTAGTCGCCCAAAATATCTGGAGGTCACCAGGTTGGGGAAGGATGACATAGCGGCACTCCAGGGCATTGTAGGAGGGAAATTAAAACAGCGCCTCCGAGCTGCCCCCCAGTGCTGACTGTGGGGCTGCTGCCACCCCCAGGTTTGCCCACTAGGGCCTACTAAGAGAGGGCCCACAAGATGGCCCAGGGCCCCTTCAAAACTGGAGCAGGGCCTGCGGTTAAATGATGCTGTTAGAGGCCCTTCTCTGACTAGTGGCCAAACCAGATTTGGTTAGAGACACTGAGCTGCTGCCATTTTATATCATATGAACATACCCTATATTGGGCCAGAACCCATGACATCTTCTAGGGTTGCTGGGTGGCTTGTTAAGCACCACAGCCAACCACTTTTGCCACGTTTGGACGTCATGACAAGCTGCACCCGTGAGGTGTAAATCGGGCCGGCACACGCAGGGTGGTTAACAAGCCGCTGTGGCTTATTAACCAGCCCTGTGTCATGCGAACCAGATCACTGAGTCAGACCTAGCCCAGTACTATCTATTCCAGGGCTGCATAACCCACTGGATACAGGGAGCCCATCCCCCTAAGAACCCCAGGCACTGCAGTGAAAATTGCTGCCGCCGAAAGCCCCACAGCGATGCGGTGTAAACTGCAGCAAGAAGGCAGCAATAGTCCCGGACCACTGCTTTGCCGCTGCTAATGACGACAGGAAGGCAGCAATTGAGTCCGTGTCAGTGGCTTACCTTCTCCCTCCTGCATGGGCTGTAACTGCTGCTTGGTTTTACCTTGGTTATACCTGGTATTTTTAAACTTCTAGAAGTCTTATGTTTTTTTTCAAGTTGTATTTTGTTGTTTTAATTATGAACTGCCCAGAGAGCCTCGGCTACCGGGCAGTATAAAAATGTAATAAATAAGTTGACCCTGAAGCAACCTTCATTGCTGCTTCCACACCACTGGTAGCGGCACGAAAGTAGTAATGCTCACTGGACTCCCTGGGGGGGGAGGAGGAGGCTTTAGCCTCTCCCCCTTCTAGCGATCCGGGAAGCTTTGGGGACGGTGTGTCTGTGCGTGCACGCCCCACTCCAGTACGTGTGTGTAGCCCCTGAACTCTCCGGCCACACCCGAGGTGGCCCTCAGGGCCAAAATGGTTGTGCACCCCAGCTTATTCTAACTGGCAGTGGCTTTCCAGGGTCTCAGGTAGAGGTTCTGCCAGCCCCTACTACCTGATCCTTTAATGACAGACACCAGGGACTGAGCCTGGGACTTTCTGCACGCACAGAGGGTGCTCTGTCCCGGAGCTGCAGCCCTTCCCCATGGCCCCTTGATGTCTCCCTAGCTTCTCTTTCGTGGAACATCTGCCACAAACAATATATGGCATGAAATCACCAGCTTCTGTCTTTCATCACTGATGGGCGGGCAGAGCAGGGGCCCAGTGCGATGACGTAATGTCACAGGTTGTTTGGATTAGATATTACAAGGAAAAAGAGAACAGAGAGACAGCAATGCCAGCCCCATGTCTCTTAAAACCCCTAGTTCAGCCTTCAAGCAACGATGCCAAACTTTGCCAGAGGAGAGCTTCCCCAGCAGCGGATTCATGCAGTGCAAACATCCCCAATGTTTTCCAGCAATAAACACTGACAGGTGTGAAGCAGAAATGCATGTTTGTTTATTTGTTTATTTATTTATTACATTTACACCCTGCCTTTTTTCCTCTAGCAAGGAACCGAAGGCAGCTTACATGATCCTCCTCCTCTCCAACTTCTCCTCACAACACCCCTGTGAGGTAGGTTAGGCTGAGAGTCAGTGACTGGCCCAAACTCACCCAATGAGCTTCCTGGCCGAGTGGGGACTAGAACGCCACTAGAGAGCTTCGGCTGTTTGGGCAGTATAGAAATGTAATAAATAAATAACCAGAACTCCTGTGTTGCAGGACAACACGCTAACCACACTGGCCCTGCACTGGCTCCCACACTGTTTGTGAACATGCAGTAGAGATGCGCCAGGGAAGTGCGGCCAAGTGGCACTCTTGGGTTTATGTTCACCGTGCGTCCTTGCATGCTTATGAACATCAGCCACTGCATCACACTTAACGGCATTCACCATTGCAGACGCCAGTGAAGACATGGCAAGTGTGCTCGCCTGCTGCAAAAATCTATCAGCCCTAAGAATCACTTTACTTGACCCTGCAAGAGGGAAATTAGTCTTCAGCCTGAACTAGACAGTACACACAGTCATACATCATTTTATTTTAATGAAAAGCAGCCCAAGACGGCTGCAACGAGGAGCAGCAGCCGAGCAACAGGGCAGGGGCAGGCATTTAACCCTTTCTGGCAACAGCACCTGGGGGTGATTTTCATAGAATCATAGGGTTGGAAGGGGCCTACTAGCCCATCGAGTCCAACCCCCTGCGCAATGCAGGAAGCCTGATTCCCAGGCAGCCTCCCATCCAAGTACTAACCAGGGCTGACCCTGCTTAGCTTCCGAGACTGTATCATGACTTATGTTAAGTTCTGCTGCAATGTTACAGAGGGAGAGCCTCTACAGCCCGGGTGGGCAAGATCCACCCATCCCCATGGCCTCAAGCGCGGGCCCCACTGCCATCCCTGTGTTGCTGAAGCTCAGCAGTGGCGGCAAAAAAAAAGCAGCCATTTGCCACCAAACTCAGTGGCAAACCATTATGGAGACACAAAAGTGCCTAATTTAGCTGGTTTTCAAGCAACATATGGTCATTTTGAGTCTTTGTAGTGTTTTGCTGCTGAAGTTTGGTGGTAAACGGCCAGGTTTTTTGCTGGAGGCGGCAGGGATGTGGCCCCCAGAAGGGTCCAAGGGATGGAAACTGGCTCCCGGGCTGCCTGAAGTCCTCCCACCCCACTCTACAGGCTGGTGGCATGTTCTTATGAACTCATTTTCAGCCATGCTGAATCAGACCAAAGGCCCGGGTTCAACGCCCTGTGTATCCAACCAGGCTCAATTTGGGTTGCCAACTCTTTTTTTTGGTCGGGCTCCTCATCTTTAACAGCTATATGGCAGGCAGGTACACATGGTCTTCTCCGTGCTGGGAAGAGCTGTGCCTATCGACTTTGGCTGGTGCAGATAGGTGAGAATTTCAGTTCAGTACATTTTTGATAAGACCTTAACCAACATTCACACCATTCTTCATATTTCGGAGAGAAAGAACTTGAGATTCTAATAATTCAAACGCAGGAGAAAGCGAAACGGACAGATTCGTCCGTCCCAATTCCAGCTGGACAGTTCCTAGCGCTACCAAACAGAAGATTCTGAGCCGCTATCCCACCTTTTCCTCCTTCACGGATTTTCTGTGGTAAGAAAAAAAGGCAGAAGAAGCGGAAGGAAAACACATTGGAACATAGCAAGATGTCTTATCAGACCACTGGTCCATCTAGCGGTACTGTCGACACTGACTGGCAGCAGCTCTCCAGGGATTCAGGCAGGAATTTTTCCAGCCCCACCTGGAGATGCTGGGGATCGAACCTGGGACCTTCTGCCTGCAAAGCAGGTGCTCTTGCCACTGAGCCACAGCCAGGGTAACTAGGATAACGCATGGAAGACAATGTTGTCTGGACATCCCCACCCGCCGTAAAATTCTGTGAATGAAGCAAAGCGATTGCACAGTCGAAGCTTCATCTCAAAACACCTGTAGCTGAAGTGCTGGGCATTTTTTTTAAAGCTCCCACACACACCCTCCTGGTTTTCCCACTCAGGATCAGTGGTGGAGCAGAGCCGGAGCTCGCAGGGATGCAGTGCTGGCATTTTTCGATTAGCGGGGTCTCTGACGTCAACTGCCCCCCCCACCCACAGAATTCCGTTCCCTTTGTGCTTAGCTGCAGTCTTCACAGTAGTTGGGTGGGCGATGGGTTTTCCCAGTGGAAGCTGGTGGCTCCGATGTTAGTGGGGCGGTGAATTCGCTCCGGGTTTTGGTCAAAACCAGTCAGAACTCTAAAAGAGCCATCCAAGGTGCTTCACACATGGCTTTGCACCTCAGATAGCTCCTTTATGGTTCTGACTGAAACTTGGAGCGGATTTGTCACCCCACTGACATCGGAGCCACCAGCCTCCACTGGATTTCCCCAGCAACAATATATTGTTCCCTGTTGTAATACAAAGTATTTTGGGGTGGCTAGGTCTTGAATGGGCATTTTAAGATCCATTCGTTTTACAAAAGACCTGCTTCTGGTGGGAGATGAAAACTGCTGGAATTGCTTTGTTGATATGGATCAACACAGCTGCCTCGATGTTTGGGCTTTCTTGGACTGTGGCTTTGGGGGCTGTCACAATGAGTTCCCTGCACTTCAAAACCTTCCACCACACCACTGCTCGTCATAACCGCAAAGCCACGGCTATTACAACATGTATCAGGCAACAATGGTTCAACTCGCCTCATGTTTTGAAATTGGTCCCTCAGAGGTTGTTGCTTGGCCAAGGAGTTGCATAGCTTTTAAAACAGATGCTTCAAGCTGCTTGTAAGCATCTTCGAAATTTCGCTTGACCTCTTCTTCCGACAAGGACTCTTCTGGCGTAAGTGAATCGGCATGAAGACAAACCGGGAGAACCTAGGAAGACAGGAAAACAAAAAAAGCAGCTGTGAGAGAAAAGACAGCGTATTTTTTTTAGATACAACACATTTTGAGTAAAGCCTTTTCTCAAAACAGTCTTTTCAAAGGAGTAAAGAGAGTGAGACTGGCTCATTCTCTCAATAGCCTTGGCCCAAAATCATCTTCTATGGTGTTTCTGGCAGGGAGTCAAATCAAACCTGAACCTGAACCAAAAATAACCAAAAATAACAGTTTCCTGCCCCCCCCACCCCCGAACTGGAAGAGAACCTGAACCATTATCTGAATCTGTTGAACCAGAACTGGGGATGGGGGGAATTCAAGTTGTCGGTTCAGAATAAGGGTTCGACCAAATGATAACACAACCAATGTGATGCACGCACCAGCCCTACAGGCATTCTCAACTATGTAGGATAAACACGTGAGGGGGGATGCTAGTCCTGCCCACTCCTTGCGCTTTTCCATTGCCCTCTACCCATGGAGGGCGAAGTTCTGAAAAGGAGAGACTTCTGTATCCGTAGAGGCTTTCCATGCATGCTGGATCACTGGAAAAGCAGCATTCCAAACTGTGTGGAGATCCAAAGGAAATGAACAAGGCTCTGCTTTCCCAAACATCGCTCTCCACATGTAGAGGTGATGGAAACGCACAGTGAGGGGCACGGGGCAGACACACTCCTCCACCTCAGGTGTTTATCCTACATCGTTAAGGAATGCCTGAATATGGCTAGTGGCTCCACCAGAATCATAAAGATCTCATCAAATAAAACCAGTATCTGGGAGCATTTATATAGTTGGGGCCTACTAGACCATTGAGTCCAACCCCCTGCACAATGCGGGAAGCTTGATTCCTAGGCGGTCTCCCATCCAAGTACTAACCAGGGCTGATCCTGCTTAGCTTCAAAGGTTGTATCATGACCTATGTTAAGTTCTGCTGCAATGTTACAGAGGGAGAGCCTCTACAGCCCGGGTGGGCAAGATGCACCCATCCCCATGGCCTCAAGCACGGGCTCCGCTGCTAATCCTGTATTGCTGAAGCTCAGCAGTGGCAGCAAAAAAAAGGCAGTGGTTTGCCACCAAAATTCAGTGGCAAACCATTACAGAGAGGCAAAAGTGCCTAATTTAGCTGGTTTTCAAGCAACATATGGTCATTTTGAGTCTTTGTAGTGTTTTGCTGCTGAAGTTTGGTGGTAAACAGCCAGGTTTTTTGCTGGCAGCAGCAGGGATGTGGCCCCCAGAAGGGTCCAAGGGGTGGAAACTGGTCCCCGGACTTCCCGATTTTGGATTTGTACAGGCATATATATTCTGTCCTCTTTAAGGGCTGAGCCTGGAAAGGATCAGGCAGGGCGCTGACTGCTTCTCCTTTGTGACGGGTTTGGTCAACATCCAAGTTACAACATGGAAGGGATGAACACACAACACTATGAGGTGAGATATCAATACAAGACAGGTGCAATAGTTCACATTTTGTGTCTATCAAATAGTCTTTACATGTACCATTTGAGAACATATATATTATACAAGTAACAAATGAATCAGGAATATGTTTGATACTTATTGCTGACACTTATTTGCAATAATTTTAGATCTATTAGCTTGTACAAAATGATCAATATAAATAATGTGCCTAATATTTAAATTTTCCCATGTGAATTGGAACCAAGTGAGTTGGTTACATGAGCTGAACCAGTTATTGAACTTTATTAGCCTCAACCCGAACATGAGTTCGAAATAGTGCAGCAAAGGGCCACCGAAATGAACAAGGGCCTGGAGCAACTCCCCTATGAGGAAAGGTTACAACCTCTAGGACTGTTTAACTTAGAAAAATGGCAAGTAAGGGGAGACATGATAGAGGTGTACAAAATTATGCATGGAGTAGAGAAGGTGGACAGGGAGACATCTTTCTCCCTCTCTCATAATACTAGAATCCAATGAGGTCGCCCCATGAAGCTGATTGGTGGGAGATTCAGGACGGATAAAAGGAAGAACTTCTTCACACAGCACAGAGTTAAACTATGGAATTCACCTCCACAGGATGTAGTGATGGGCACCAATTTGGATGGCTTTAAAAGGGTTCTAGACAAATTCATGGAGGAGAAATTCATGGAGGATAAGGCTATCAGTGGCTACTAGTCCTGATAGTTATATTGGAAGCAGTATGTCTCTCAATATGGGTTGCCAGGCGACACAAGCAGGAGGGTGCTGTTGTGCTCATCTGCTGTTTGTGAGCTTGCCATGGGCATCTGGTTGGCCACTGTGTGAACAGAATGCTGGACTAAATAGGCTTTCGGTCTTATGTTCTTAATTTCAGTTGCAGTTGAACTTGAATTGGAACTGAACCAAAAATGTATTAATTTGACTCCCTGCTCTCTTGGCACGTCCATGTACACGTGTGTGTATGTGTGTGGGGGGGCAATAGAATTGCTGAAACTCACTTTCAAAATGGTGACCGACTGAAACAGATTGGGATGGCGAGGAGCATCAGGTTATACCCTAGGATAAAAAAAGATGGTCTAGTTCAGATGCATGTGGGGACTATGTTGGACCAGGGAGCAGGATCTCCCTGGTCCAACATAGATGGCCTTGTAGGCCTCTTCCAACCCTACTATTCTATGATCTTACACTCCGCTCTGCCCCATCCATAAGACATACTTCTCCTGCCTCTGCGCCCAGTGGATAGGGCTGGCCCTACCATTAGGCCAAGTGAGGTGGTGGCCTCAAGTGGCAAATGCCGGAAGGCAACAGCAAGGTGATGGAAGAAAGACCTGTGTACCATGTGGCCTGCCCTGCACTCCCCCTAAGTCAGCCTGTTACCTTCAGATATGGTGGAGGATGCTGTTCAATCATCAGTGTTGAAGAAAGATTCACCTGCCAGTCCAGCTGGCTTTTGTACATCCAATAGGAGGGGGCACCATCTTGTTCTTTGCCCTAGACAGCAAAATGTCTTGGGCCGGCCCTGCCAGTCGATATCAATGCACTGGCCATAAGGTTTGCAAAGAGCCTAGAAACTTAAAGTCTAATATGTAGGCCAGAACCATACAGTAATTTCCCGGGTATTAAGAAAAGCTCTGCTGGATCAGACCAAAGGCCTATCTAATCCAGCATTCTGTTTTCCACAATAGCCAACCAGATGCCCACAGGAAATCCACAAGCAGGACATAAGAACAATAGCAGCCTCCTACTGCTGTTCCCCAGCAACTGATACTGATAGCGACGCTGCCTTTGAACCTGGAGGTAGCACATAGCCATCATGTGTTGCGGTCATGAGTGTGTTTATGCCTGCACGGTTTAAGCCTGTGGTCATATACATGTGTAGGTTCTATGCAAGCATGACTGCTGAGTCCCAGAGGCAGGACTGGTCTGCCCAGTAGATGGGAATGATCCCACTCTGCCCATTCCCTCCCATACATACTCTGCACATATACAGTCATTTGAACCATCCAGTGTTTAAATTACAAGAGCAAACTCTGAATACTGGAAATAGCTCAAGCGCTGAAATTCTGGTTCATATGAGACTAGCAAATTCTTTACCTCTGCATTCTCAACGTTCCTCTTAAGAGTCTCCTTTGAAGCATCTACCAGGTGGCCCAGTGTGTCTGGTTCTGCTTTCATAGGAAAATCAACATTTCCATTGCTGTCAGTCACTGACATCGTGTCTTCCTCTTGCATTCTCAGCAACTTCATCTCCTATAAACATGAAATAACACATGTTACAATCTTCCAGTTCTTCAGCTTGTTCATTGGTCTCTGGTGTGTGTGCTTTTTTAATCAATCTTAGAATGTATCTGCAAATTCAATTCTATTCATTTAAGTCTTAATGGAGAGCATGGATTTCTCTCCGACAGGTGTTAAAGTAGCACGGTAGAGAAATTATTATTTTGGTGAATAGTCGCTGTTCTTATCTTGTATACATTTGGAATTTTCATACATCACAGATCAATGGTGCCTCTTGCATTTCAAGGCATTTTGATCCCATTTTTAAACAATTCCCCTTCCCCCATCTGTCCGCATTAACAAATATATCCCCTAACTGAGGACAATACTTCAATATATCTGAGGAAGTGGGCTCTAATCCACAAAAACTTTATGCCACAATAACTCTGTTCGCCTTAAACAGTACTCTTTGTTGTTTTTATTATCTTAATGGGATATCCATAAAACTAACAATGACCCTACAAGGCAGCATATACTTTGTGGGCCACACACAGATCCTGAATTGTGTAAAGTTATGCTTCTGTACCTAATAATTTGATCACTGAAACTGAAAGCCTGGACAGAGATGTGGGAAGCTGCCTTATACTGGGTCAGATCATTGGTCCAGCTGGCATTACCTATGCCCTCATTTTCTATGCCACATCCCGAAGGCCACCTTGTAGCCCTCCAAATCTCATTGTCCCCAGCCAGCATGAGTGTGCTGCCTAGAGGGTGATGGGAGCTGTAGTCCTACACATCTGGGTCTATGCTGACTGGCAGAGGCTTTCCAGAGTTTTTCCCAGCCCTACCTGGAAAGTCCAAGGACCTGGGATCTGATGCATGCAAAGCAGGTGTTCTTCCACTGCGCTACAGTACTTGAGCTTTATGGCTGAGTGAGGATTTGAACCTAAGGGCACAATGCTATGGGACAGATGGCCAATGTTACAGTGCTCTGAGTATCCTAAATCCTGCTGGCAAGAGATCAGCAGGCCAGGAGCTATGCAGGCTATTTTTGCCTCTCTGTCCTCCAAAAGTGTGTTTTTCGTTAGACAGGCCTTTGAGTCCGTCTGACTCACTCACCTTGCTGGGGACGGGGGCTGAGAGGCCTTTGGATGCAACAATCCATGGCCCTTCCCCTTCCTGCTCACTGCCATGTCTCTGTTCCACCCTCTTCTTCTCCTTCCTGAGGTTGCAATGCTGACCTCAGAGAGGGAGCTGCCATCAAGCTTTCCAAGGCAGCTGGGAGGGGTTTGGGGGAGTGAGGTGGAGGAATCCATGCTCGGATCTTCCCCTCTGAAGTCGTAGTTCTGTCTACGGCCTCGGAGGGGGAGACCTGCCACATTACATGCATGGCCTCTCAGATGCTGTCTAGGAGCCACAGAATTGGTCTCTGCGTCTCCCTAGTCCAAGTCTAACCCCTCTACCACGCAGCTGTAAAGTGTGACTCTAACAAGGTAGCAAAGCAGAAGGGAGAAAAAATATCTGTGACAACTCACAAACTGTGTCTTCTTTATAAGTTTAGCCCATTTTCTGTTCAGTTTTTTCAGTTCTCCAGAAACAGCTGACCCCACTTCCTCATCGCTGGATTCAATCAAAAAGTTTCCAGCTTCATTTAAAGATCCATGCCGGGAGTTCCAGGCTGCGAGGGTCTGTGTGGGGATCTATACAGAGCCACATTAAAACATATGTGACACTGACGTTGTATCCACAAAGTACAAAATAATTTTAACAACTGAGAAGAAATGCAAACATACCTTCTTAGGATGTTCTTTCTGTGTCTCTTCCAGCCAAGCCTTTAGCAAGTGGAGGTTCTCTGTATAGGTGGCCCAGGATGTCAAAACTTTTTGCAAGGTTTCATTCACGTTGTTAATGTACCCCTTGCACCTGGAAATCTGAGATTCTACCATCTTAAAGAGTTTGTTTGCATCCTCTGGATCAGCTCCTAGAATGTTATATAATAATGCTGTTGTTAACCATTTCTACAGCTGAGTGCAAAATTCCAATCCTGATTCATTCTATAACCATATGCAGCAAACCACCATTATACCAATTTACAGGTGGAAAACTGAGAGAGAAAGAGAGTGACCTGGTTTGGACCATAAGACAGCCCACCGTGGGTTAACTAACATTTCAGGCACTGCAGTGTATGCTGTCCACCATTAAGAATATGCAAGCCCCAGCCAGGGGTTGCCATGTCACCAGAACCCAGGCAGCAGGGGTCATTTGAGGGTTAAACAACCCTCGCATAACCCATGGTCTGTTTTAGGGTTATGTGAGGGTTGTTTAGCCCTCAAATAAACTTCACCGCTCAGGTTCAGATGACATCACAAGTCACAGCAACACCCAGTCAGGGCTTGCATATTCACAGCTCACAGCCCCTCATGGGTAAATTAACCCATGATGGGTGTTGTGTGAACTAGCCCATGGCCACCCAGTAAGTATGTCACTGAGCTGGGACTTGAACCCACATCTAAGCTCCAACTACACTTCATGTATTACTCATGGGGAGGGGTGTCGTGCAATGAAAATGGCTGTGGGACCACACCTGTGACTTTGCCCCCAATGCCTGTGGAAACTGGTGACTCCGATGCCAGTGGGGTGGTGAATCTGCTCCAGGTTTCAGTCAGACCTCTAAAGGCACTATCCAAGGTGTGGAAGCAGGGTGTTCCAGATGAGGCTTTTTGCAGAGCACCTTAGATAGCTCCTTTAGAGTTTTGACTGAAACCTGGAGCAGACTCACCGGCCCACTGACATCAGAGCCACCAGCCTCCACTGGCTGCAGTGCTTCTCCGGCTTTTGTCAGCACCTTCCACACATCAGCTTGGACATCTGAGGTGGGGAAGCCTAGGCACGTAGACCTCCACAAACGCAGACTTTCCCTGGCCTCGGAACTGTGCACAATCACTGCATCATGACCCGCCAACAGCTTGAGCACCCTTGTTTTTGCAGTGCTGAACAGGTAGCCAAAACAGGAGTTGTATCAAGCCCTTGGTGGACTGTACATGGTTGGTGGGTTGTATATGGTTGGTGGGCTGCATTCAGCTTGCTGGGCCATAGGGATCTCTCAAGAAAATGAATGGAGTACTTGCAAAAACAAGCACTCCTGTTTGATTCCTCACGAGCATTTTCAATTTTCTTTTAAAGCCTTGATTATCATCACTTGATTATCATCATTCATCCTGGTTGCAGAATTTGAGTTTTGTCCTGGAAATTTAGGACCTAGTTCTCAGAGGTAGCAAATCTGAATTTAGACTGTACCACTTCAGATGGTGGAATGCTCATCCATCCCCCCAACAAAAAACCCAAACCCTGTTCATAGAAAACTAGCATGTCAGGCAGACGATGGTGCTAGAAGCCTTCTCCTTGGCACACACATTCTCTAGGTTTACCACCTCAACAAGACTGAGCTCTAAGGTTTCAACAATAGATGTCCGCTTATAGACATTTTTAAATATGTTCAGCGGTATAGAAATCTATTAAATAAATAAATTAAATAAATAAACAATACAAGATTACAAGTGGAACCTGCAACAAACTGGAAGGGCAACAAAGATGATCAGGTGACTAGAAACTAACTCCTGTGAGGAAAGATTGAAGGAACTGGGTATGTTGAGAAGAGAAGACTGAGGGGGGATATGATAGCATTTTTCAAGTATCTAAAGGGTTGTCACACAATAGAGGGCCACAACCTGTTCTCTGTCATCCAAGACTGCAGGACATGAAATAATGGGCTTGTTACAGGAAAGCAGATTTCAGCTGAACATCGGGGAAAATGTCCAAATGGTCAAAGCAGTCAGAAAGTGGAACCAACTGCCTAGGGAGGTGGTGGGCTCTCCATCACTGGAGGTATTGAAGCAGAGACCAGACAACCATCTGTCAGGGATGCTTCAAACTGGATTCCTGCACTGAGCAGGGGGTTGGACTTGATGGCCTAAATGGCCCCTTCCAATTCTATGATTCTTTGGAAATGCAGCAGTGTAGACCGGTGCTGCCCATGATTCCAGCCATTCTGTTCCACCACCACTCCCGCCCCACCCTGGTTTTCTGTCTCTCCCACCCCAGTCAGTCATCACTCTGTGCCCACTGAGCATGTTTGTTCCTCAATGGGCTCTTTGGTGGGAGGACTTTTTGTACTTCTGAAAACCTTAGGGTTCTCCAAATCAACTGATGCCCCCCTCTAGTGTGTGGATGGTGCTGTTTTGATTACAAAAGCAACGGCACCTGCAGCCTGAACATCAGAAATAGAGGGGAAGATAGGAGCCCGGATTGGAGCACAGTTATGCTTGTGAGCTCTTACCCAAATGAGAAGTGCTTATGATTTTGTTCTTCTTCTCTTCGCATACTTGCAATGCAGCATCTAGTTGAGCAACAAAGCCTTTTTCTTCAATAAAATCCTGCCCAAAAGGGAAAGTGTATTTATTTATTTATTAAATTTACATCCTGCCTTTCCAAGAAAAAAATATTGCTCAAAAGATGAATTAGTTTGAGAAATGCTTACTGGTAAAGAGATTTTGGAGAGAATTCTGTTTGGGATTTACAAAACCTAAATAAGCCTGCAAGGAAGCAGGGAAGAAAATACATCCGCAAATCAAGAGTTTCATGATTGTTGGGCATCCCCTCCCTTCTCTCTGCCTATGGGGCCCCCCTGTCTTTTATTATAATGAGCAAGAAGGGTTCTCCTATTATGAACCGTGAGACATCCTGTCTTGGGTAATAGGTATGTCCATAATTTGTCAATTCTTTAGGTTACCATTCTGCAGTGTACAATGCATATGGGGGTAATTTTGTATCCCCGCCTGATTGGACAAGGGCTGAAAGTCCCAGGTTCATTCTTTGGCATTTCTAGGTAGGGCTGGGAAAGACCCCTGTCTGAAACTGCCAATCAGCACAGACAGTAATAAGCTAGAAGAACTAACGATCTGACTCGGTATAAGGCAGCTATCTATGTTCTTGGACCAATTCAAAGTGCCGGTGTTAACCTTTATAGCCCTAAATGGCTTGAAGCCAGGGACCTATCTACATGTCACAGCTTTGACCCCCCACCCTGTCACAACTGTGCAGCATTTCAGCTTTGAATTAGCTTCTGCTGGGATACACTCGCGATTTACCGCAGGATTCCCTAACGGACTCCGCCATGCCCTTTTTTTGCCATTATACTTTAATGCACAGCTGTGCAGTCCCGTGACCATGGGGATGCAACACTTCAGTGGCTGTTTTGTATTTGAGTAGCTCTGCTGTGTCTTTCTGTCCATCGTTAGGTAAAAAGTGGCTGTTTTGTGCTCCTTCATTTCCACGCCATCTGTTTGTCAGTTCCCCGGCCCGAGACTCTTGAGATGGTTCGCACCCACAAGCGTGAGCGGTACGTGCCTACCCATCGCACCAAAATGGTGGCCAGAGCGATGCTGGTCCTCCCCCAATACCCCCTGGCCCTTGGGCACTGAGTCCAAAGGCAACAATTGCAAAGATACAAAGCTGCAAAAATGTGCGAAAGTGGGATTAAATAGATGAAAACTCCTCTCTGTGCCTCTGTAACTGTGCAGCTGCGAAGGGATGGGAGGAGTAAAGGGGCATCACAGAGTGATGCATGCACTACGCATGCCTACAACACGCCCACCACAAAATGGAAAGTCGGTCTGGGGAAGGGACAGACGGCTCACAACCATGGGAAACCCGCAGCAAACCAAAAACATTGCAGCAAAACGCCTCCTTGGAAATCCACATTTTCCGGGAGAAAACCACGGATGGCTGCAAAGTGGCAACTGCGTCATCTAATCAAAAGGACCTCAACTCGCACCTGCCCCAGAGTAAAAGGCTCATGTAGATGGCCCCCAGGTGACCTGAATGAGCATCTCCTCCCATATAGACCTACCCAGATCCTAAAGCAGGGTATTAAACTGCAGGCCCAGGCACCAAATCTGGCCACCTGGGGTGTCAATACAGCTCTTTGGGGGTTCCCAAGTTGGCCCTGATCCATTCCCCACATGACCAGGTGCTTCCCGCTTTTCCCCCAACCACCTGGTTGGTGGTTTCACGGCTTTTGTGTAACTTCGTTTCCATTCTAAAAGGTTGAAATGCCTCTCCTAAGGCTCAGTTACTGGCAGTTAGAGCTTTACACTAAATATGTAAGTCTTTTTTAGTATTCTGGCCTCACCCCTTTTTGCCTTTGCCCTGCCCCATTTGTCTTCGGCTCCACTCAACACCGCAATGGGGCCCCCTGAGAGCTTCCCTGAAATGGACTTTGGCTCTTGGGTTGAAAAGGGTTCAACACCCCTGCCCTAGAGTCATCTTCTGAGGCCCTTCTCAGGGTGCTCCAGCCAAATAAGGACCAGGGGGTGGGAGGGGGCAAGTGCCTACTAGAGACGGCCTTTTCAGTCATGGGGTCCCGCCTATGGATTACCCCAGTGGAGGCTGGTGGCTCCCCTGTCAGTGGGGTGGTGAATCCACTCCAGGGTTCAGTCAGAACCAGGCAGAACTCTAAAGGAGCTAGCTCCTTTAGAGTTCTGGCTGGTTCTGACTGAAACTCAGGGCGGATTCAATTCCCCATTGACATTGGAGCCACCAGTCTCCACTGGATTACCATCTCCAGAGAGGTTTGTCTGGGGTCAACGTTGTGGTCTTTTCAGCAGCAGATAAAGACCTTTCTATCCTCCCAAGCTTTTGAGTCTTTCAGTTTTAAACCTGCGTTTGTGCTTTTTTAGGTCCTTGAACTGCTATTGTTCTCTGCTGTTAGTTTTGCTCTAGTTTATTCTGTGGCTGTTTTAATTCATTTTAGATTTTACATTATTTATGTGTTATAGTTCTTGTATGTTTTGGTTTACCTCCGTTTTGTGAATCTCCCAGAGAACTCTGGCTATTGGGAGGTATAGAAATGTAGCAGATATGGGTGCAACCTATGCATATTTAAACAGAAATAAGTCCTACAACTCCCAACATCCCACAGCCAGCCATGGATGGCTCGGGAATGCTGGGAGTTGTAGGATATATTTCTGTCTAAATATACATAGAATTTTACCCTAAGTAAGTAAAGAAGTTAAAAAAACACACACCATATAAATAAATAATGCTCAAAATTGTCCTACTGATTGCAGTGGGATTGAGTCCCTAGTAAGTTTAGAAAAAAGAAAGACAACATGGTGGGAAAACATGGGAGAGTCTAAAAGAATGGAAGGAAGGATAAGGGGATAAAGTGTCCTTCCAGATGAGGCTTTTATTGTACAATTGCCCTGCCTCATTCACATGATTTTATAGGTGGATCCAGACAATGTCGTCTTCCACTTACAACCCTCCTCTAATCCCTAGCCGTTCTGTGTCTCCCTACCACCTTTTCCATCTTTTTTCTTTCCACAAAAAAATGGTTAAGGAGGAAACGATAGAATTGCTGCAATGTCTTTTGACTTATAGCACCCGGAACCCTCTCTCTGGAAATACTGAAGGTTGAGCCAAAAAGGATGGGATTTGTTGAGGGAGGGGGAGAATAAAAAAAACAATGTCCATTGAGAGGGCTTCACAGGAGCAAGAAGCTGAGATCTAGCACAGTCTCTGTGTGGCATATGAGTCTGGACGGGTTTGATACTCCTTGAAGACATGATCACCAATGAGATAAATTAATCTAAAACTTTGCCAGATGTCAGGAATTGCCATGGGCAGTTCAAGAAATAGCATCAGACTGCTGTCATGGTTTATAGTTTGCAAAATTTAGCAAGTTTTCCTGCTCTGAGAGAAAAAATTCCCCCACCCTTTTGTTAGCCATTTGTAGCTTTACAGTGACATCTGCTGCTTCATTCAGCAATCACATTTGCAACGGCAGCTAACACCAAACGCTGTGTATAATAACGCTCAGCAGGCATCTTGCACTTCCTACTGTTAATATCACAATCATATTGCAGATGAGAGGGAGTGGCTTGTCTAGGGCCACCTAGGGAGATCATGGTAGATGCATAATTTGAATGGGGGGCTTTCTAATTCATATCTCAGTCTCTTAGGGCACAATCCTATTGAGATAGTTGGCAGCCTCCGAAGTCAGAGGCTGTTGAGTATCCAATGCAGAACAGCTGTAGCACGGAGACGATCCTCATCTCTGTGCTCTGGCCACCCTGCATTTTTGGCTAGACAGCCAATTTTGGCTGTCTAGCCATGGCTTCAGGGAGGGAAGGAGGCCATGCGGTGCATAGGAAGCTGCATAAAGCTTTGGCTATTGGGTGGTATAGAAATGGAATAAATAATAAAAAACAATAATAAAGCGGCTTCCGTGGTCTCCTCTCCTCCCCACCCCCAGAACCACCCCATTCCTTCATCTCCAAGTTCCATTTCTGAGCCAACTACAAGGGGGCAGAGAGCACGGTTTCTGGGTTCCTGGCTCTGTCCTTAGATCCCCCAAACCGAAAAATCATATGGCTCTCTAGACAGTGTCTAGGTGCCACAGGATTGCTCCCTCCGCCACTGTTCTACATAGCTAGCCGGCCACAACTGGAAAGAGCCATAATGCTTACATGCCAATCAGAGAGCAATGACTCCACGGTCTGCTTGGTCCCATACTTGATGTGCCAGATGTTCAGCTTAGATATCAGCTCCTCCAAGACAGCAGAGCAGAGTGAGTGGTGGTATTCCACGAAGATGTTGAAATCTGTCAGCTGAATGTTGCCGAACCTGAAAGAAAAGCCAGAGTCCCCTTTTCAGACTGTTAGAATAAAGGGATGGATGTGATCTGCATGGTGCAAGGCCTAGAGGCACGTACAACTTTTTATAGGCCAGTCATGGAGTGCCTCTCCTGACGTGAACCTACCCATACACTACATTCATCACCTCCAGGTGCCTCCTCCAAGGGAGGCTCGGAAGACGGCAACAAAGGAGAGGGCCTTCTCAGTGGTGGTCCCCAATTATGGAATGATCTCCCCAATGAGGCCTGCCTGGCACCAACATTGTTATCTTTTTGGCACCCGGTTAGTACCTTCCTCTTCTCTCAGGCATTTGGCAGCTTACAATGAGGTTCTAATCAGGTCTGGGGTTTTTCTTATTGTTGTTTAAAATTGTTTAGACATATATGCATCTCTGTGTGTGCTGTTTGTTTATATGTTTGTATGTAAATGGTTTTTATACTATGTATAATGTATGTTTAACGTTGTAATCTTTGTAAACTGCCCAGAGAGCTTTGGCTATTGGGTGGTATAGAAATGTAATAAATGAATGAAAACTGAATGAATGAATGAATGAATGAATGAATGAAATGGTTCTGCACTGTTCTGTGAGACTGGGGATGGGTTAGGTTTCACTGGGAGCAGAAAGCACTATGGTGAAGCAATGTTGGTTTGAGAAAGTAATAGATTTGAGAAGCTGGAAGGAAGAGAACGAGGTGGCTTGAGGGCTGGAAGGAGGGAAGCAGGCAAGGTAGCAGAAGGCACATAGCTCAGTGGCAGAGTACATGCTTCATATGCAGAAAGCGCATTGTACAATCCCTAGCATTTCCAGTTAAACAGAACTTATGGTCCAGGGCTAGGAAAGATCAGGTAGCAGGGCTGTCAATCAAAACAGAGAGTACTAAATTAGATGGGCCAATGGTCTGGCTCGGCATTAAGTCGCTTCATATGTTCATAAGCAGCAGCCATGAAGCACCAATGAAAGGAGGGCAGGAAATGGGCATCAGTGCAAGAAACAGAGAACGTAAGGAGAGTCCTGTTGGATCAGACCAGAGGTCCACTTAGTTATGCATGGTGTGGAGAAAGTGGATAGGGAGGCATTTTTCTCCCTCGCTCGTAATACCAGAACCTAACAGGGCCATCCCCTGAAGCTGAGTGGAGGGAGATTCAGGACAGATAAAAGGAAGGACTTCCCTACACAGCGCATAGTCAAACTATGGAATTCACCACCACAAGATGCAGTGATGGCCACTAATTTGGATGACTTAAAAGGGGACTGGACAAATTCATGGAGGAGGAGGGTATCAATGGCTACTAGTCCTGATGACTATATGCCACCTCCAGTATCAGAGGCAGTATCAGAGAGCTGGGGCACATGGGCAGGAGGGTGCTGTTGCACTTCTGACCTGCTTGTGGGTTTGCTGTGGGCAGCTGGTGGGCCACTGTGTGAACAGAATGCTGGACTAGATGGACCTTAGTCTCATCCAGCATAGTTCTTATGTTTGTATCCTGTTTTCCACTACAGCCAACCAGTTGTTTTCAGAAAGCCCATGAACTGGGTATGAAAGCTGTAGGACTCCCCGGAATTCAGAGGTACATTGCCTGAATACATGGATCCAGAGGAGCTGACACAGTAAGAACCGTCAGATGCTGAGCAAAGAAAAACAGAGGGTGGAAGGCGATATTCCAGCCTTCCCCAACCAGGTGACCTCCCGATGTATTAGACTACAACCCCCATCAGCACCAGGACGTCCAATAGGCATGCTGGCTGAGGATAATGGGAGCTGTAGTCCAACACAACTCCCACCATTTATAAAGACCGCAGGTGGCAAATGCCATCTTAGAAAAATCTTCTAAGAGAGGAGGAAATGCTTCTTCTTAGACAACCTTCTGCAACCTGGCCTCCACCAGATGTGCAGGACTGCAATTCCCATCATCCCCAGCTAGCAATGGCCATGCTGGCTGGGGATGATGGGAGTGGTTGTCCAACACATTTAGCATGCATTAAGTTGGGAAAGGCTGGTATATTTCATTGAGGACACCAGGGAGATCCATCAGCCAAAGCACACTCCTGCCAACACGCTGCCAAATTTGGTAAAAAGTTGTCGTTTATTTTCAGCTGAAGACAGCCACTTAGGCTAAGCCAAGAAGGTTATCACAAACCTCCTCCTCATTTCTTCCAGCTTCTGAAGAGGCACCAGCAGCCTCCCTGCCTTATCTCTGTTCTCAAAGAATTGCAGCGTCTCCAAGCGCCATCCGAAACAATCCATCGAGCTCTGAAAGAAGGAGAAGCAGCGTTCACGTATCTCCTACGATTAAAGCACCACCACAGGAGGAAACAGCAGTGCACTCCTACGAGATCTTCCCGTAGAAATGTAACGCTGAATTATTGCTGTAAGGACTCAACAGTTTGGGGGCACGGTTATTTATTTTTATTGCATTTATATCCCGCCTTTTTTCCTCTTGCAAGGAACCCATGGCGGCTTACATGATCCTCCTCCTCTCCATTTTATCCTCACAACAACAACCCTGTGAGGTAGGTTGGGCTGAGAGTCTGTGTCTGGCCCAAAGTCACCCAGTGAGCTTCCATGGCTGAGTGGGGACTAGAACCCGGATCTCCCAGCTCCCAGTCCAGCACTCTTGCCACTACACCACGCTGGTTATAAAAACAATTCCAGAAATGTCGTATCTCTTTTTCTAACAGCCAGATAGTTATGTCAAGGATGTTACTCCAGTGGAATAGCACAACACTTTTTTAAATGATGCTTTCTTGTGCCAACAACTGGCGCCCTTAGGCTGCTGCCAGGGACCCAGTACCTGGTAGGGCCCACTACTGATGCTTGCCCTACTCCCCATTCCCCCATCCCAAGTTCTTTTTCTGGCCCAGCACACCAGAAGTGCCAGGAGGCTGGATCAGGATGCCATTTTAATTTCCCACACTGCCCCTGACCGAACACTGAGGAATTGTAGGAAGTGTGAAGGGTGGCTTGGCCCACCACTTCTCAGAGCGCTGCCATCACAGCCAGGTATGCTCACCAGGCCCTGCCAGAGGACCCTTTTCCTAGGGCCCCCTCAAACCTGGAGCCAGCACTGCTCCTCTCTGCGTCTTTGGTAAACACTACAAGCCCCATTTGGAAGCATTTGAAAGAGAACAGTTACGTTGAGTTGGAAATAACCTAACTTGAGAGATTAACCACTCTTTTAAAAAAATGAAACTGAAATTACAATTTAGCTATCAAAGCCATGAGTGCATCATTAAAGGGTACAAAATGGAAGACAAATTCTTACAATAGTCCCATTTATAGTAATGGATATTTTCTCAGTTGAAAAAACAAAGGTCCATGAGAAAAACGATCCGAAACCCACAGTTGGGAAATATCTTTATTAGGACCAACCCAAATTCCACAAAAATGTGCACACTTCCGAGTTCTCCAAAACTCTTCAACAGGCTAGGTGGTACAAAGCACAGCAGACTGGAGAAGAAAAAGCAAAGTCCAAAAATCTGGACAGGTGTTGTGGCCATGAGGTCGGCTGTGACTTTTGGATTGTTTTCTCTCACTTGAAGTTACCCAAGTTCAACTGCTGATCCACAGAATGTTGTACATAATATGGAAGCACTTCCATATTTAGATCCTCTTTGTTTTGTATGACATACCTAATTTCTTATTCAATAACACAGCTTTTTAAAACCATTATTTGTACCCGGTTTCTATGTAAAAATGAAACATTTCAAAATGAATTATTGCTGGTCAAGAGAGAACACTACGGCAGTAAGGTAAGAGCACCGCAAATTGCTTCAAACACCATTGTACCTGCGGAACCCAGGAATTTGCAAATCAGCTCTCATTTAGAATCTAGAACCATAGAATCCTAGAACTGTAGAATCCTAGAACCCTAGAATCATAGGATAGTAGGGTTGGAAGGGACCTATAAGACCATCAAGTCCAACCCCCTGCTCAATGCAAGAATCCAAGTCACAGCATCCCTGACAAGTGGCTGTCCAGCCTCATCTTGAATGTCTCCAGTGTGGGAGAGCCCACCACCTCCCTAGGTCATTGGTCCAATGTCATATTGCTCTAAGAGTCAGGAAGTTTTTCCTGATGTTCAGCCGGAATCCGGCTTCCTGTCACTTGAGCCCATTATTCCATGTCCTGCACTCTGGGATGACTGAGAAGAGATCCTGGCCTTCCTCTCTGTGACAGCCTTTCAAGTACTTGAAGAGCACTATCCTATCTCCCCTCAGTCTTCTCAAGGGTAACATTCCCAGTTCTTTCAGTCTCTCCTCGTAGGGCTTTGTTTCCAGTCCCCTGATCACCTTCACTGCCCTCCTTGATTTACATCAAGACACTGGTGTGTGTGTGTTTGTGTGCAGGAGAGAGAGAGAGAGAGAAAGAGAGAGAGAGAGAGAGGTGTGCAAGTGTATTAAAAATTATGCTTTATTTTCCCTACCAACCTGGATGGATCTCATTTTGCCTTCAAGGACTGCCATTGCTTTACAGTGGTCTTGAGAATCTGGTAGATCTTCTGCCAGCTGATGCTCTACCTCTTGGAGCCAGGACTCAATGACATCTAGAGGTGGAGGTAACAAACGGTCCAGTTTTGCTTTCCATTCATTCATCTAGAAAGACAAGACACAGATATGCAATTCATGCAGGTTCTCTGTCTGTCACACACATTTATTTATTTATTTATTAAATTTATTAATCGCCCATCTGACTGGTCACCCAGCCACTCTGGGCGATGTACAACCCACCATAAACAATTTAAAACAATAAAATTTTACCATAATTTTTTTTAAAAAAAATACCCTAACCCACCCCAAATGCCTGCCTGAACAACCACGTTTTTAATGCACGACGGAAGCTCATTAAAGAGGGGGCATGACGGAGTTCCCTAGGGAGGGAGTTCCACAGAGTGGGGGCCACCACAGAGAAGGCCCTCTCCCTCGTCCCCACCAGTCTAGCTGTCCTGGCTGATGGGACAGAGAGAAGGCCATCCGAGGCTGATCTTGTTAAGCGGCCTGTCTGGTGTTGCTGGAGGCGCTCCTTAAGATAGGCTGGGCCGGAACCATATAGGGTTTTAAAGGTCAAAACCAACACCTTGAATTTGGCCCGGAAAACAACTGGTAACACACATACTGATGTGTTCAAGTTAACAATAGGAGCTTCCAGAAGGATAGCTCTTACCACTGACCAATCCTGAACAGATTTTTTTGTGCTAAGAAAAATACAGAATACAGAAGAAAAATACAGAAGAAGCAGTGGGAAAACACAGGAAGGTTACGAGTGGAAGACCGCAGCATCTGGACCCCCCCTTAAAATTCTTCCTTTGAGGTAAGGTGATTGCATGAAAAAAAAAAATTGTCTGGAGGCACCTCTACTGGGTATCAGGCCTTGGCAAAGGTCAAGATCCGTTTCCAGGACCAAGAAAGGCTCATGTGTGGCCAGGTTCACAACATGCATCAAATGGGTGAGATCTAGGAAGGTTGAGGAGTGGAGGACAACCTATTTTAAGAGAGGGAGAAGCCTTGTTCACATTCCCATTGTTAACTAACTGAGACTCAGAGAGCCTTGCCAATCTACTGTGAGTCACTCAAAAATCTACCAACAGATTGTGACAAACCTTCTGCCTACCCCTAGCATAGGAGATGTCCCCTCGGATTGATGGAATGCTCTAACAACACCATCCTTGAACCACATTTGTACGGCATGAAGCGGTATTCCCCATGCTCAATGGCCATCCATCACATCAGCATGCCATGGATCAGGACCCTGACCCCTCTTCCTCAGAGGATCCCAACCCCTCATCCTTAGAAGAAAAGGCTCCTGGGTCAACTCTTCAGGGTGAGGACTCTGTTATAGAAAGGTGTCTTGAGACTTCCACCTCCTCAAGATTCAGCTCTCCAGGAAGACCCCAGAGACCTGTCCCCCTGTTTCCGGAGGAGGTTGTATTGCTGTCCTTGGACTCTGAGGGCTCCAGCCCTGAAGACACCAGCATGCCACAGCCACCCCTACATTGTTGTAGCCTGTGTCTGCTAAAACAGATCAGGCCTCTTTAAGAGAAAAGGCTTTAGCCACCAGCCTAAAGGAAGCCAAACTCCTACTTAAAGCTCAGTCATGAACTCCTGCTTGTTGAAGCAACATAGAGGGAGGGTTCACATGTCACAATAAACCAGGGTTCCTCTGGAACCCTTGCTTATTCTTTATGAGCAGCATGCTCATAGATGCTGCCTGATCGCTCCTGCTGCAAGTACATTCTGGAGGAAGCTTGGCTTATTGTGATGTGCAAATCAGGTCATACAAAAGCTTGCCTGCCTTCCAACCCCAGCACTACTCAGAGCTCTCCATGGTGGTATCCTAGTCCTATTCCTGCCTCTCTGGGAAACTTGACTTGCCCCAAATTCTGGTAAACATCCAGTCCACCGTGGAATTCTGTAACCCAGGCCTCACCAGCACCCAATGACGCTCAGCCCTCCCAGCAACTGAGACAGAACAGAACAGCCTTTCACATCAACAACATAAATTGCAGATTCCTTGAAATGTCCCAATAACCTGCGAATTGATGCTGTCCCAGGCTTCTCTCATCCTCAGGTAATCTTTGCTCAGCTCCTGCGCTTTTCTTTTAGATGTCAGTACAGGCAAGAAGGCTTTTTTCTCTTCATTAAATGTTTCCATAAATGACAGCATCTCCTAAGGATTAAAATATTTAAAAGGATATATTATGCCCAAATTCTATGTCAGATACTCGTGTGATATTTTCTTTTTTAAAAAGGTTAGGCAAACAGATGGAGGATAAGTCTATCAATGGCTATTGGCCACAATAGTTAAATGGTGTCAGGGTGGAAACTGAGCCAATAGAACCCCAGAGCAGTTCTGATTCTGAGGAGGATCAGCAATCCATGGGAGAAGAGCCAGCTCATCCCTCACAGGCACAGCAGCTGGCAGAGATTCCTCCTGCTGGCAATCCTGGGATAGATAGTGACCCTGGCAGTGAGAGAGTATGGGAGGGGGGCTTGCTAGATGCTCGACACAGACGCAGGGAGCGACGACAGCTGGAGGGCGCGGAAAGGAGGCATAGCGCCCGTTTGGCGCGCAAGCAACAGCCGCCTCCCATGGACCCAAGGGAAAGAGGGAGGATCTCTCCCTAGCCCATAAGTTCAGAGTCTTCAAGTGATTCTCCTTCAAACAGGGACCATAAGCTACTCTGCTGTTCCTTGCTTAGTCGCTGGTGATTAGCATCTGAAAGAGTCATTAAGTTGTAAACGGATTAAAGCCTTGAAAAGAATCCTTTGGTCTGTGTCTTGAGTTGGCTATTGGAGTGTACTGAAAGAGGCCGCCAGGGCGCTCCTGACAAATGGGTCCTCCATGTGCCCATTTGTCAGGAACGAATGGCAAAGGAAGACCATTGCCTTCATGCCCTGCTTACAGGCCTCTATTTTGGCATCTGGTTGGCCACTGTTAGAACAGAATGCTGGGCAACAGACCCTCAGTCTGGTTCAGCTTGGCAATTTAAACATTCACTGGCTCTTCCCTGAGCGACAGGTAAACTCAACAGGTGGTATCCAGCTGTGTCATTCCATTAGCACAAATGATGCTGTGCCAGCGAAAACGAGGTTCTGAACCATGTGCAAGAGAAGAGTCCAACTAAAGTTATGTTCGCGCAAGCATGGCTGTGCAAGCGGTTTTGCATAACTCTTGTGCAACCCACTGTGCAATGCGTTGTGCATTCCTTTTGTGCACACTCATTGCTCAACCCACTATGCAACTGCTTGCACCTGTTGTGCAACTGGCTGTGCATCCCACTTGCATAGCTGGTTACCCAACTGCCTGTAATGCTGTGCAACTGGCTGTGTGACTGCTCGCACAACCGCTTGGGCAACGGAAGGATTCAGCAGCGCTCCACTTGCACTATTTGAGTTTGCGGAATGTCACAGTTGGATACTGTCCCATGGACCCACGGTTTGCTTCCGCTCCTGTTATCTCTCCTTGCTGCTATTCATACCTAGCTGGTTCCTCCACTTCAGCGATTCTGACCCTCACCTAAAGGTTTTAGCAAAGTTTCCTGCCTTTCCTAAACAACCCCATGCAAACCTGCACCCATTGAGATACTGCTGCTGCTGCTACTTTCCCACATTTACTTGGCGGGGACAGGGGAAGGGGGGAACAGTGCATTAATGACGGTTTTTGTATTTTATTATCATTTGTCTCTTCAATTATGCCAATTACATTGCTCTTAATGTATGGAATTTGCTGTGGTGATGGCCATTAGTCTATCTGGCTTTAAAGGGTAAGGTAGGTAAACACATCACAGAGGATCAATCTAGTCACAATGGCTATGTGCAACCCCCAAATTCAGAGGCAACGCGCCACTGGGAAGCAACAAGGGCATATGGCTATTGCCTTCATGGCTTCAGAAAACTGTAGCCGTCACCAGCCTGGCAGGATCCTCCAGGTGGCTTAAATTGCAAACTCCCAGGCAAAGAAAACCAGAGACTGGAATGTGATATTTCAGCCTTTCCTAACCCTGATTCCCTCCAGATGTGTTGGACTACAACTCCCATAATTCCTAGCCAGCATGGCATATTGCCTTCAGTTTCACTAGCTTGTCATGAACTCCTGGTCCACACACTGGGGGAACGGCAGCCACATCCTCAAGTCCATGAAAGAGAACAACAGTGGAGTAGCTAGTGATGCCACATTGCCAATTGCAGCATGACCCTGGATTGTTTTGCTGGCTTATTTGACAAACTAGAGTTTGTTTTAAACCACAATTCCTAATTCTTTGTAACAACAAGCCAGAAAATCAAACCAAAGCTAGGATAAGCTCTCCTCCTGCCCAAACGGGAGGTGGGTGGGTGGGTATGTAAGCCCAAGGCTACACTCAGGGCTTCATCACACAAGGATAAAAATCCTGCAGTTTACTGGGGCTTCTGCTTCCGGAATCTTTGTGGAATCAGATCAGGTCCTTTCCATGTGGCTTTAAAAAAAACCCTAAACTTCTCAATGAGATCTATGTGTTTCATTACAAAGCTACTAGGTGGCGCTGTTGTTTTATTTGTAATAAAAGCGACTTTAAACTGTACACCTTCATTTTTGCTGACTCCATGATGGGAGACGGGAAAATGCTGGACTTTCCTCATCATGGCAAACAACGCAATGGCGCTCACAAGGAGCGGGAGGTTCCCTGGATGAGGGCTGCGTTGTGTACAGGACCCGCAAACTTCTGTGAGTAAGCAATCTCCATAGGAGGAGATTGAGAGAACTATATTCTTTCATATATAGGTAAGAGAACTAGATTGATTGATTGATTGATTGATTGATTGATTGCATTTATACCCCACCTTTTTTCCTCTTGCAAGGAACTCAAGGCGGCTTACATTGTCCTCCTCCTCTCCATTTTATTCTCACAACAACAGCCCTGTGAGGTGGGTTGGGCTGAGAGTCTGTGACTGGCCCAAAGTCACCCAGTGAGCTTCCATGGCCGAGTGGGGACTAGAACCCGGATCTCCCAGCTCCCAGTCCAACACTCTAGCCACTACACCATGCTGGCTCTCTCAATATTCTCTTGTTGGCATTGCTCCACCTAAGATTAGAAGGGAAGCAGAAGCAGATGCCAAAAGAACTAAGCAAGAGACTGACTCTCGTCACCCTTTGAGCGGTTATATTCCCCCAATTCGTCGACTTAGATCTAGAAAGAGCTTTATGTCAAGAACTAATATCCTAGAGGGGACCAAAGAACAGAATCAGATAAATAAATGGAGGAATGAGCGTACCGACTTGAATATTTTAACGATCGAAGAAATGGACGCTGGAAATACTCTCCCTTATATAGTTTGGAGGACAATGAATAGGATGAGGGTGGGGGTACCAAGGTGTAAGACGAATTTATTTAAGTGGGGGTTGCTGGTTGACGACAATACATTATGTGAATGTGGAGAAACCTAAGACCCAGCACATCTGATAGTGTGTCGATTACTGCCAGAGTCTTGTACTGTTGATGATCTACAGCAAGCTAATGACAAAGCTGTGGCAGTGGCTACATTTTGGCAGAGCAAAGTTTGATCTGGACACGAAATAAATAAATAGCAGGATAAAAGCCTGGTGTAAAGGAGCCCTACGGCTCACAGATGGTTTACCATTGCGTACAAACGTGGCAATTTTATTTTAAACCATTGCCCAAAAGGCACTGAAGTTGTTCTTTATATTTATGTATACTTTGCAAATATTAGTGTCTCCAAAAGCATAAATTTATGAAGCAGCTTACTTGGAACTTTGTGTAAAAGGGTGCAATCTTAGTTTTAGCAAGCAACTTCGTTAACTTCTTTTCTTGAGCTCTCAGCCAGCTAAAGGTCTCGTTGACTTTTCCCTGGGAAACAGAACAGAAAGTTGCATGTATCATCCCTCCTGAAGATCCCAGTTTGCATTGTTTGCAGAAAGCTCACCCTGCCAAACATAGCCCCAGGGATGTTCTCCTTTGCAAACTGCTTCAGTCCAAACGTAGTGAAATGGAATGCAACAATTCACACTAGGTCAAGTGGATTTTGGAAAGGGCTTTGCCAAGTTATCAGGGCCAGTGCAGAAGAGTGCTGCATCTCCCTTAACCATGGCTAAGGAAGGGAGTTATAGAATCACGTGTATTTATTTATATTTATTTGTTACCTCTATAATCAACTCCAACTTATTTATTATTACATTTATATCCCGCCTTTTCCCTCTTGCAAGGAGCCTAAGGCAGTTTCCATGAGCCTCCTCCCCCCCATTTTATTCTCACAACAACCCTGTTGTGAGGTAGGTCAGGCTGGGAGTCAGCGTCTTGCCCAAAGTCACCCAGTGAGTTTCATGGCCAAGCGGGGGCTAGAACCCAGATGTCCTGAGTCCCAGTCCAACACTCTGACCACTACACCACGCTGGATCTCTAAAGGCCCACCAACCTTTGTGTGTGTGTGGCCCCATTCCACAATCCCTCTCCTCCCACATTTAATGTTTCTCCTCCACACTGGCCTTAATCCTAGTCAGGTTTTATGCCTGCACTGATGTTAATCGTGGTTAATGCTAACCAAAGTTATCTCCTCACTAGGCACAAACCTTGGTTAGTATCAGAACAGATATGAGGAACATATGAAGCTACCACAGGTCCATCTGAGCCAGCACTGACAGCAACTCTCCCAGGCAGAGATCCTTCCCACTACCTAGGATCCTTTCCTACTACCTGAGATCCTGTAGCTCAGGAGTGTCAAAGCTCAGCCCAAAGGCCAAATTCCATTTTGGAGACACTCTCGAGGACTGCATTCCACTGGTGGGTGAGGCCAAAGGCAAAAGGAGTGGGGCCAAAATCTTACTGCCAGTAATCAAGCTTTAGGAGAGGCATTTTGACCTTTTAGAATGGGGAAAAAAATGCGCCCGAGCCACTTCCAGGTTGCAAAACGACCAAAGAACAGGTGTGACAAATCATAGGTTAACTCTGGGTTGTTTAATCCACAAACAACCCAAGGTGTCTGGGGAAATGGAGAAATGTGTGCAAAAGCAAGAAAACCACCAAATGATTGGCTGTTGGGGGAAAGGCAACGACGCTAGGGGAAAGACGTGTGGATATCTAGGGAATCTCAGGGAGCCAGATTGGAACCCCAGGTAGACCAGATTTAAGGTTCAACAGTGCTGCTGTAGCTCAATATTCCTAGAGGTCTTCTGCATGCATCTGACCTACCAGTGTGCTACAGACCGGCTGAACATCAGGAAAAACTTCCTGACTGTCAGAGCAATACGACAATGGAACCAATTACCTAGGGAGGTGGTGGGCTCCCCCACACTGGAGGCGTTCAAGACGAGGCTGGACAGCCATTTGTCAGGGATGCTCTGACCTGGATTCCTGCATTGAGCGGGGGGTTGGACTCGATGGCCTTGTAGGCCCCTTCCAACCCTACTATTCTATGATTCTATGACCCTCCAAATAGGAGCTAAGCATGGTTAAGGTCACCACACTTGCACACTAGAGGTGTGGGATTCGGGGTAAGGAACATATAATCCCACACCTACCCTGCTCCCAATCTGTGATATCCTTCAGTTGCAGGTTAATTTGGTATGGTCCATAAACATGTGTTAGGGATTCAGCAACTGACCCTGGTCCCTGGAGCACCACTTTTAGCCCTGGTGACTGAGAAGGAGACTGGAGTTTTATGTGATGGGAACTTCAGTGGATTTTAAAACAAAAGCTGTGATGACATTTGAGCCTCTCTAATGTTAACAGTGTCCAGGACGCAACACAATTCGTTCACCAAGGTTAAGGGTCAGGGAGTATTCCACCTCCATCAGCCACAGGTCTCATCATTGCTTTTGCAATAGTTATCTTTTCATGGTACAGACTCTCTAACAAGGATGCTTAGAGAACATACATGAATCCTGAGCCAAAGAAAACGCAAACGTGTCAGGTTTGGTCCAAAGCTGAAAGATGTCACATACCTGCATGTCCTCTTCGGGCACAGGCAAACTTTTGAAATACTGCAAAAACTGGGCTACGTATGTCATGATGGATTTTTCATCTGGACTGATGACGTCCACATCTGTGAAATGCCAGAAGCCATTAACATGACCCTAAATCACACGAGGTCTGATCACACAGTGCATTACTTTCAGGAAAACTTATCCAGCATATACAGTAGTTTTAAGCTGTGTTGTTTTATTTTTGGGGTTTTTTTTGTTAAATTGTTTTTAGTTCAAAGTTGTTTTTAGTTAAATGTTGTTCGTATATATTGTCCGTACGCTTTTATTAAATGGATTTTAAACTTTGTATATTATATTTTAATGTTTTAACTTTTGTAAACCACCCAGAGAGCTTCAGCTATGGGGTGGTATAGAATATATAAGTAGATCCACATTTGTGTGGCCCCTGAAACCTCAGACGTTGTTCCTGTGATGTGGGAGACATGTTCTCCGGGGTCCATCTTGCCGTGATGCTTGAAGGCCCACCACCCATGGAATCCCTACTATATGAGCATCCCTGCTTGAGTCCCTGCAAGCAGAATGAAGGCAGGCACAGCCAGCAGTGAGTACACCCATTTCGATTCTCCATGCACACACCCAGTTCCTGCCACTGCTTGCTACCTCTTCCAACTCCCCCAAGGGAAGGAAACTCACCTTGGGAAAGGGCGTTGAGGTACGAGATGGCAGAGAGCTCCCTCAGATACGCTGCCAGGAATCATGGGGTTGACCCCCATGATGGACATGATGCTAGCAGCCATCCACCTCAACCCCCTTCCCCAAAACTGGGGTAGGGGACAGTGGAGGAAATCAGGCCCTTCAAGCGCCTCTGGAATGCTCCAAAACCTCCGCAAAGTTCGCATGGCAGGAGTGAAGGGCCTGATTCATCAGGCTGCTTCCTCCTCTCTAGTCCTTCCTGATGGATCATCACCCCAATCCCTGACCAGTAGGTGACACACACAACTGGCCCTGCCCACATACTGTTGGGCCTTTAAACATGACAGCAGTGGTATAGGACAAACCCATGGGAAAGTGGGTTCCCATGCCACAGCTGGCACAGGCAGGACATCTAGAATCGAAGTCTTTTCCTTGGCTTCTACGCAGAGACTGGTTTTGCGCTGCTGTTCTATTAACCAATTTTCCTGTGGTTGTATTGTTAGGCTTTTAATCTTGTCAGAAAGTCTTTTTTAAAGAACAACCAGCAACAGTAGTGTCCCCCCCCCCCCCAATTACGGAATGATCTCCCCAATGAGGCCCACCTGGTGCCAACATTGTTATCTTTTCAGGACCAGGTTACAACTGCCCGCCTCTCAGGCATTTGGCAGCATATAATGAGTTTTTAATTAGGTCCTGGACTGTCTTCAGCTGATGGTTTAAAAATTGTTTTTAGATATATGCTTCCTGTTGTGTGTGCGATCTGTTTCTATGTCTTTATGTAAATAGTGTTCGTACTTCGTATAATGTATTTTAATGGTTTTTAATTTTTGTGACCCACCCAGAGAGCTTTGGCTACAGGGCTGTATACAAGTATAATAAATGAAATGAAACAGAAAAGCAGAATATAAAACATGGTAATCAATCTAAAGGGAACCTGATTAAGGCTACATGTACGGCTCCCAACTCACCGCTAGAGCTTTGTCGGCGTAAGTCCGACCTCTAACCCCTGGCATGTCTGGTTCAAGGAGCCTGAATAGCAGGCCTGCAAAAGAAACCTCTTGCCAGAGACCTTGGAGAGCCGCTGCCAGTCAGAAAAGCTTAGGGGTGTAGAACATAATTTTCAGTGCAGGACGCCCGCCCCCCCGCAAGCCATCTGCGGGCTGGATGACATCACTAGGCATGGCCATGCCCCCCAACATCATGGTTTTGCCCGTTTTCACTTCCTCCGTGCTGAGGAGAGGCACGAAGTTCCATGCCTCTCCTCAGCATGGAGAAAGGGACTTGGGTTCACAGACCACTTGTTGTCCCAATGGGGAGGGTGACCAGCAGACGAATAGACTTGGCCAGTGCTGGGTGGAGTAGCTCCTCCCAGTGCTGGCAGAGCTGGACCCCAATTGGGAGGGGGAGTGGCACACAAGGGAATCCTCACCATTACCTCCCATCTGTGATTGGAGATAACAGTAGGGATTCCTCCAGGGGGAAATCGCCCAAGGGGTGAGGCTTGGAGGCCAAGCCCCATCCCCCTGAGTAACCCAAAGAGGCTCCAAGGGCCAGATTAGGAAAGCTGAGCAGGCTGGATTAGGCCCACAGGCTGGTGGTTCTGCACCCCTGGAGCAGATAACACTGGGCCAGATGGACCAATGGCCCGACCCAGGATAAACCAGCTCCATGTGTTTCTAGGTACTCTGAAAGAATCAACAGATAAACAAAATGTCACCTGTATTATGGAAGTAGTTTTTCTCCAGGAGCCCCTGCCAAAGGAAGTGAGGTGGGTGGCTACTAGGAAGAGGGCCTTTTCTGCTGTGGCACCCCAGTTGCAGAATGAACTTCACAGAGAGGTTTGCCTGGCACCTACATTGTGCTCCCTTTTTATTATTTTATTACATTTTAAGTTTTCAGTTTGTTTTTATCTACTACTGTGTTTCAAATGTTTGCTGAGAGCTTCTGTTTGGTTATCTTCTTTTTATCTTAAATTTTTTAATTTTTAAACTTTTATATCGTATTTTAACATCTGCATTTTATTGTTTCTTATTTTATGGTTTTAATTCTTGTGAACCGCCCAGATAGCTTTGGCTACTGGGCAGTATAAAAATGTAATTGAATAAATAAAAACTGCATGTTTGATCATCTCCCTCTGCACAAATTGTGCAACTCTTGCTTGTTTAATTCCCAATATTTATTTTCATGTATGTTTTTACAGAATTCTATACTCCCACCCTCTAAATCTAACTAACATTTTATGTTAGGCCAAAAGTCTCAAGATAAAGCCAATGTGCAGTGATCACTGCTATGACTGGAGTTGCTCCACACTATAAGTATCAAACGACTGGTTGCAGATGGGGGTGGAAGATTTACCTTCAGGTTCAAGCAGCCGGGGAATATTTAGTTCCTTTTCTGCAATTTGGAAGGCCTCTTTCAGATTCTCCTTGTTGGATCTCCCTTTCGCGCTCTCCACATCAGCCAAGTCGGGCCTTAAGGCATGAATGACAGCTAAGAAAGCCAGTCCATTCCTCCAACTGGATTTGAAATCTGCAACGCTGATGGATCCATGCCTGTGACCAAAAGCAAAACAAAAACATGAATGTAAGCAAAGTATAAGCCGGGGTGTCGAACCTCTTTCAGCCCAAGGGCAGAATTCAGTTTTAGAGACGCTGTCAGGGGCCACATTCCAAGTGATGGGTGGAGCTGAAGGCAAAAGGGGTGGGACTAAAAATACAAAAAAATACCAGCGTATCTTAGCTCAAAGTTCTTACTGCCAGTAACAAAGCCTTAGGAGAAGCACTTCGATCTGTTGGAATGGTAAAAAAAAAAAAAAAACTGTGTGGGAGCTGCTTCCAGGTTGCAAAACAGCCTAAGAACAGGAGTGATAAATCATAGGTTAACTTTGGGTTGTTTAACCAACAAACAACCCGAAGTGTCTGGGTTTGGACATCATTCCAACAACCTATGAATGTAGGTGGTTTTGCAAACTAGAAGTGGCTCGTGCGCAGTACACATCTCTGGCAAATGGTGCGTTTGTTGACAAGCCATGCGAATCAGGTCAATAAAACTAAGAAGAGAGCCCATTATTCTTACACACACAAACTCACACACACAAATACACACAAAACAAGTGTTCAAACCATTACAAAGAGATTCAAGTATATTTGGAAGAGATGTCACACAGATGTCCTTCCTACCACGCATTTCTTCCCTAGAGAATACAGTCATGCCCAGAGAGACACAGGCATGAGTCAGTACAAGCTGATAAAGAACAGCTTAAAAAATGGATTGTACACTGTAGATATGCGGAGAGGAGAACAAATGCTAAGGCGTGGGCACACTGGCTGCATTCCATGATCTCACTTGTTAAAAATGTGAGGGTTTATTGAGACAGTGGCCAATGTTGGTTTGAACACCAAAAAGAGGGGGGAGGGAGAGAGGGAATCACTTGGATTAGCCATACTTTCCCTTTCCTTGTCTAGTTCTATAAATCAACTGCTGCTGACCAACTCAAAGGAAAGTTCTGTAGTTAGGATAGGGCCGTCTTCGCCAGACTGCTGATCTCCCAATGTTTTGGACTACAACTCCCATCAGCCCCAGACAACATGGCCAATAGCCAGAGGTGATGGGAGTAGTAGTCTAAATCATCAGGAGGGCACCAGGGTGGGGAAGGAATTCTTTGCCCCATGGAATATCTTACAGCACCAGGTCCCTCTGTTAGTAGTCTCCCCAAAGGTAACTCACAAAGCGACCCAGCAGATACAATGATCACCACCTGCATTCCCACCCCCAATCTACTTGAACCAGGAAACTCCTGGGATAAGCAAGTTCACAGGTGTGGAAGAAGACATCCCCTGTAGCTTCTTCCCCGAAGCAGAAAGCAGGCCCAGAAACTAAAGGGATTCAACACAGATGGGAAGAGAACAGAGCTGTCCTGTGATCCCTGGCACACTCACCCAAGGACCATAGGATTGTTCTCTCTGAAAATTTATTTTTACTACTACTACTGCTACAACTACTACGACTACTATCATCCTGTTCCCATACAGAAGGCACTTGGCAAGTATTCCTTGATATACATGTTGAGGTGATTTAGGTCCACACTAGAGAAAAGCAAGAGAGGTACAACTTCCAAGCACTGTGTCGCGTATCTAAGGATGCTTGAGGAACTGGATCTTTCCAAATTCCAATGTGAACTGACCCAATCCAAACCTCCTGGACTAGCGTGCACATCTGAACATCGTTATCCCTCGGATTCTGCACTTGTCCGAATGTTGCAATGCAGTTCTCAGCTCAAAGAAGTATCAGAATTTGTTTAAAAATGTGTCTTTTGAGAGAAAGTACACTTAAAAAAATGTTCTTTTTGACAGAATATCATTATAAAGTACTTATTTAAATATGTATTTAAATGCTGATTAGGTGCAGATTGTTTTTAAAAAATCCACAGAGTAATGTGGAAACGGGATGGAACGGATTTATAAGCCAACACCCGGGAAAGTGACATGGACTGAAAATAGACTGATTTATCCATCGCTACATACGTGGCGCACTGCTCCTTCGCCCACAGCAGCAGAGCCTTCTTTGCTGACATCTTCCATCGTTCCTTTGCTGTAGCATTTCTTTCAGCTGGTGGGCTTGTAGTCAGTGATGAGCCCACGGCACTCACACCATCCTGAGCGGGATGACTGTACCCGCCAGCAAGAGTCCAGGCCAACTCTTCAATCTACCAATGAGGAAGTCAGAAAGAGAGAAAAGCTTCACTCCAAAGTCATTGATCAGAATGCTGAAGAATGAGAGCTAATTCGAATGGGTGGTTTTGAGGTGGTACAGCCACGTGTAGAAAAACTTCACAGGAACAAAAATGACCACATCAGAGGAAAGATTTATTTATTTTTCTTTATTTACATTTATATACCGCTCCACATCAGATGATTTCAGAGCAATGAACAACAAAGATAAAAGAATAAAACACCAGGTTAAAATAGTTAAAACATTTTTGTTAAGATTAAAAGGTTTTTAAATTCCAATGAGGTCAAATTTAATAACCATGGCTGGTCATGCAAGGAAGGCCTCTCAAAATAACAATGTCTTCGGGAGGCACCAGAAGGAACACCACGTTGGCGCCTGCCTGACCTCCAAAGGTAGGGAATTTTACAGGAAGGGGGCCACCACACTGAAGGCTCTCGCTATCCTTCTCTCTGACATGGTAGACTTTCTAGGTGGGATTTGGTTTTCACATGAAGGCCACTTTAAAATGAATAACTTTAAGAACTGGTGCCTGGACTTGCTTTTTTCCTCCTCCCTACCCATCCTTTTTCTTTGCATGTCATGTCTGCTAGACTATTAGCCCGATATCAGGGACTGCCTTACTACTGATATTTGTAAGCTGCTCTGGGACCCTTTCTGGCTAAAGAGGAGGATAAAAAATGCTTGAAATAAATAAATCAAAAATAACTGACCATGTGAAAATTGAGATTTATTTATTTATTTAAAACATTTCTATCCCACCCTATATCATTAAGATCTCAGGGCAGCATACAGATAAAATCAGAGTAAACAGTATAAAACAATAAATAATTTAAACACCTAAAAACATATTAAACTATTAAACAAGCTAAAACCAGTTAAAATCTAAAACAATAAAGCAGTTAAAACAATGTGCTAGGGAATGCATTTAGCCCTCAAAGGTTTGGTAAAGTACCACGTTTTTACTTGGCACTGAAACGAGCCCAATGTCTGCACGAATCGGGCCTCCAAGGGGAGGGCATTCCACAACCGGGGTGCCACAGCAGAGAAGGCCCTCTCCCACATCCCACCATAGTGTATGTCTCATACTGGTGGGACGCAGAGGAGGGCCCCTCCAACAGATCTCAGTCCTCAGGCAGGCATATATAGGGGGAGGTGCTCCCTCAAGTACTGAGGTCCCAAGCCATTTAGGGCTTTAAACGTCATCACCAAAACCTTGAATTCTGACTGGAAGCGTACTGGCAGCCAGTGCAATCCCTTTAAAACTGGTGTTATATGTTTTTTATAAGATGTTCCGGTCAGCAGTCTAGCTGCTGCATTTTGCATTAGCTGCAACTTCCGAGTCGTCTTCAAGGGCAGCCCCACGTAAAGTGCATTGCAGTAGTCTAATCGGGAAGTTACCAGCACATGTACTACTGTGGCTAGGTTATCCCTGTCCAGGAAAGGCCGTAGCTGGTGGATCAGCCGAAGCTGACCCCAAGTACTCTGGGCCACAGAGTCCACCTGGGACTCCAGTGACAGGGATGGATCTAGGAGTACTCCCAAGCTATGCACCTGCTCCTTCAGGGGGAGTGCAACCCCATCCAGGACAGGCCGCTTACCCAATTCCCGGACTCGGGAACCACCAATCCACAGAGCTTCCGTCTTGTCAGGATTTAGCTTCAGTTTATTGGCCCTCATCCAGGCCATTACAGCCTCCAGGCACTGGTCCAGCCCCTTCACCGCCTCAGCCGACTCCGACGACAGGGAGAAACAGAGCTGAGTATCATCAGCGTACTGGTGACACCCCACCCCAAAACTCCTAATGACCTCTCCCAACGGCTTCATATAGATGTTGAACAGCATGGGGGATAGAATAGAACCCTGTGGCACCCCACAGCTTAATAGCCATGGGGCAGAACAGGAATCCCCCAGTACCACTCCCTGGAATCGGCCCTGCAGGTAGGAGCGGAACCACTGTAGCACAGTGCCCCAACTCCCATCCTGCAGAGCCGATCCAGTAAGACACCATGATCAATGGTGTCAAAAGCCGCTGAGAGATCCTGGAAGATCAACAGGGTAGCACTCCCCCTGTCTTTCACCCGGAATAGGTCGTCAGTCAGAGCAACCAAGGCCGTTTCAGTGCCGTACCCTAGCCTCAAACCAGACTGAAATGGGTCCAGATAAGCAGTTTCCTCCAAGAACGTCTGAAGCTGCCCAGCCACCGCACACTCAAGCACCTTGCCCAAACAGGAGATATTGGCGATGGGGCGATAGTTCTCACACACCTCTGGGTCCAGGGAGGGCCTCTTCAGGGGAGGTGCACGACAGCCTCTTTCAAGGCAGCAGGAACCACCCCCTGACAGAGCAAAGCATTTACCACTCCCTGGATCCACCCAGCCAATCCACCCCGCCTAGATCGTATAAGCCAAGATGGGCAAAGGTCAAGCTTACATGTGGTGGGCCGGACTGATTCAAGCGTCTTGTCCACATCATCAGGCTACAACTGAAACTGATCCCAGGATACACAACCAGATGGAACACTGGACACCTCCCCAGACTCTGCAATAACTTTGGCATCAAGTTCTGATCAAATACGAGCGACTTCCTCCTCGAAGTGCCTGCCAAATTTATCATAGCAGATGACCGAGGATTCCAATCCCAGTTTCTCTCAGCCTGAGCAAGATCCCAACAGGCTCTTCATCACTCAGAACGATTCTGCTGGGTGTCATTTCGAGGATGAAATAATAGATGTATAGTAAGATTCTTTTGCCATCCTCACTGCCACATAATAGGCACAACGAAGAGTCTTTGCTAATCGTCAATCATACTCGCTCCGAGACCTGCACCACCTGCACTCTACCCATCGTCCGGCCTGTTTCATTGCCTGTAGATCTTCTGTAAACCAAGGTGAATTACGGGCTCCACAGCACTGGAGTGGGCACTTGGGAGCGATTGTATCGATGGCCCTTCCCATCTCACCATTCCATAGTGACACCAGAGCCTCGACCGAATTGCCAGCCCTATCAGCCGGAAAATCCCCCAGAGCATTCAGGAATCCATTGGATTCCACAAGTCTCCGAGGGGCAGATCATCTTCATTGGTCCCCCACCCCTGCAGGGACCATCTGCTACTGCCAATACAAACTTCACAAGGAAATGATCTGACCATGACAATAGGGATGTCAGAGAATTCCGCGACGGATCTCGGTGAGGCCGAATGCCAGTGCATTTGGCCCCCCGAAATCCATTGCGGAATGGCCTGCCACCCCCCCGCCCCCCGCGGATCCCCCCCGGGACGAGACTTACCTAGGGCGGAAGTTCCAGATGGCAGCGGCTCCAGTGGCGGCTTCGGCTGGTCTTCCGACCGGCTGCCGCCGCCGCCATTTGCAGTCTGTGTGTTTGTTTGTCCCCCCCCCCCCCGTAGCCGTGATAGGCTACATAAAGACTTACATAGCCTATCACATCTGGGTAAAAAAAACAAAACGCGTACGCAAATGGCGGCGGCTACGGCCACCGCCATTTTCGTTCCTTATTTTTCTTCATCTTAGTCTACGTCAATATTTACGTAGACTAAGACGAAGAAAAGAAAGGGGAACGCAAATAGCACCCACTACGTTATTTGCGTTCCCCTTTCTTTTCTTCATCTTAGTCTACGTCAATATTGACGTAGACTAAGACGAAGAAAAATAAGGAATGCAAATGGCGGTGGCTGTAGCCGCCGCCATTTGCATACACATTTTGTTTTTGTTTTTTACCCAGAGCCCTCCGCGGCCGGAAATCCGGCTGCGGACGGCCCTGGCCTGGGCCTGGCCGGCTGCTCCGCGGAGCCGCTGCGGAGCACAGCCGGCTGTCGAGGATTCCAGGGGGGAGGACTGGATCGCCTCCCCCCCATCAAGGATTCCTGGGGGAGGGACGGAACGCCTCCCCCCCCATGAACAGAATCCATGGAAAGGTAAGTGACTTTTGTACATCCCTACGTGACAACAGGGTTGTTGAACCCCGCCCCCCACCAGATCATCCCTCATCCGCCCAACAGAAAAAAAACAGGTCCAGGGTATGTCCTGCCACCTGTGTCAGGCCAATGATGTACTGAGACAGCCCCATGCTTGTCATGGTTGCCATGAAGTCCTGAGCAGGCCCTGTCAGGATAGCCTTGGCGTGGATGTTGAAGTCCCCCAGAACCACCGTCCTAGGGTTCTCCAGCACCACCTCTGAGACCATCTCAGCCAGCTCAGGCAGGGAGACTGCTGGGCACCAGGGTGGGCGGTACACCAGCAGCACACCTGTTCTGTCTCTCTGGCCCAGCACAAGGTACAGACCCTCAAAACTGGTGCTAGGATGGATGGGTTTCCTCGTGAGGGATATGGAACCCTTATGGATGACAGCAACTCCCCACCCCCCCAGGCCCTCCAATCTAGGTCGGTGCTGCACTGAGTACCCGGGTGGACAAAGCTGAGACAGATCCACCCCACCCAGCTCATCCACCCAGGTCTCAGTAATGCACACCAGGTCAGCTCCTTCATCCACAATCAAGTCATGGATAGTAATGGTTTTATTATGGACTGACCTGGCATTCAAAAGCAGCACCAACAGATCAGGTGGGCTGATAAGGGCTGATAACAGGTGGGCTGATAAGGTAACCTATATTTTGAGGTATGGGGAATAGTCCCCCCAGCTGAGGACTATTCTACCTCAAACGCACACATTTGTATTGGAACTCATAGCCTAGCCCAGAGTCCACACTTTATGTATTTTATTGCTGTAAGTGCCTTGGGAGGGCTTCTGCCCTGAAAGGTGGCCAAGAAATGTTTTAAATAAATAAAAAATATACACTTGGGGTATTGGTGGTGGGGTTGCTCTGAGGTTTGTTGCAGACGTGTGTGTGTGCAAAGACTGAAGTGTATTTCGTTAAATGGTTTCTTAACATTTTCCTTACCAGATCATGCGGGGGAAACCCAGGTGGATGGGGCAATTTAAACCAACAGAGTACCTAAACTCGTGTTTATATTTCTTACTTGAACAATATTGGATATTGGGGCCATGCTACAATGGAATAAAAAGACCCCCCAAGACAGTGCAACAAAAAATAACAAGGGCAAAATGACTGTAGTTTTCTATCCCCTGTAGATTTTCATGCACCAAGCAAGACGGGGGTTGTAAGTGCGTTCAGTGGTGCAGCTAGGTAATTTTGGATCCTGGACTTAATGGACTTACGGAGGGGTGGCGGTGGGGGGCTGTTTAGATGGCCATGTGTATTACTTCAGTCGTGAAGGATACAGTTAACATTGCTCTTCTCCCCTGGCCGCCATTCCATGTTTTACAACTGATTCTACATTCCTAAAATGCTGAAGCAAAAAAACTAAACAGAACTGGTTGCCAGCCCTGATTAAAAGAAACAAATACTCCAAGCATGTGCAGACTCACATTTTAAACTAACCATTTAAAAAATACAAATAACAAAATGAGCAAAATGAAAATAATAAAATGAGTAAATATCACCCTGGACAGGCCCAGCTGACTGTAAAATGTTTTTTTTAAAAATAAGAAGGAAGGAAGGAAGGAAGGAAGGAAGGAAGGAAGGAGGGAAGGATGCTGCAACAACCAGCATCAACCCCAACTGCTGGCCCAGGTGCTGACCCTGAACCTGTTTGCCCTGCCTCCTTCAGCTTCTAGGCCAAGGTCCAGACCTAGCTGCACCACTGACTGTGTTCAGCAGAAGGCACTTACAACCCCCCTTGCAAATCATGAAGGTCTTTACAACCCCCCTGCAAACCTTAGCCCTAAACACATGAAGGTCTTTAGAGGCGCCCACGTGCCAGGGGATTGGGGGGGGGGCTTGCATGCACAGCCCTTACCCCCTCTACCTTTTTCATTTCCAGTGTGCAGGTCGAACAGCCACATAGGGCTACAGTGAGTTGAAATAGCATCTTTGTTTATCAGTGCGAGACAAACAGGTTAATTGCGGAACGAAAGGAATTAAAGACAGACTTAAAAAGCAGTCCTATAGTATAAGAAGCAGAACTGGTGATATGGCTATTAACAAGACAGGACAGGAACAAGCGGAAATAACTTTGGAAATCTCTCTCTTGACTTTTATTAATACTCACGTGGAAATGTAATATGATTGTCCAAATTAGGCCAAGCACAATGGATGGTTTCCCTTCAATGATATCAGCAACATGGATGTTGATTACTTTGATCTGGAAGGAAAAGAAGGGTTTTGTTGAAGGACAAGAAGGAGAAACACATCACATTTCAAAACAATGCTTAGGGGATATTTTTATAATCTGCAATGTTGGTGTGTGGTTTTTAGGATCACATTCCTGATCCAACATTGGGGACATTAAGGAGACCGCAGGTGTATCATAGTAAGGTAAGGAAAAATCACAACACATGGCTGGAAAATAATTTCATTTTAATATGAAAATATGATAGTCCAAATCCATCTCTAATCATCTACAACTAGTCGCTTCTCATCCTCATATAAGTAACGCCTGGTTTTCAGAGCTGTGATCCAGCAACCCTAAGTAAGAAATCCATCACATGTATGTTTGGAAAGGCAGGTTCACTTCTGCAAAAAATGTGCATTCACATCTATAGAAGTATGCATTTATGTCTCATAATGTGGGAAGCAGCCCCAAGACCACAATTATGAAGTCCTTTTACTTTCCCTTTGAATATAGTTGGAATCTATAGCTAACATTTTAGTGAAATTTCCTGCTGGAAATAAATGCAAAACAGAACAATCCATCCCATTCTGCTCTGAGAATTTATGAAGAATGAAGCTGTGCAGGTTTGCCTGAAAAATGCTATTGACATTTTTGGTGGTGCTTTGTTGCCTGAGTGAACTCAAAACCCTTTCAAGGTTGGAATAATACTGACCGATCTGTTCTTCAAGAAGGACAAGGCATTTTCAATGTTGCTTCTGCACTGGAAGGTGTTTGATCCTTTTTCACGTGGCTGCCCCAAAAAAGAAAAGAGAGAACAATTTGATTACTATCAGTGATGAGCACTGTTTATTTTATAAATGACTGATTTATGGGAAACGCCCAGAGAGCTTCAGCTATTGGGTGGTATAGAAATGTAATGAATAAATAATGTATTGGGAGTCAGAAACCATTGGAGATCTACTGCAAATCACCCAAGATCTACCTTTAGAGCCTGACCTACCTTCTGCTCGCCTCTAGGAACACAGGAACACAGGGAGCTGCCTTATCCTGAGTCAGACCCTGGGTCCCTCTAGCCCAGTATTGTCAACACTGACTGGCAGCAGCTCTCCAGGGTTTGAAGAATTTTTTCAGCCCTACCTGGAGATGCCAGAGATTGAACCTGGGACCTTCTGCATGTAAAGCAGGTGCTCTGCCCTTGAGCCACAGCCCCTGCATTAGCACACCCCCGAACCACTCTACGCAAGACGTCACATGGCAGTGGCAAGGTTGGGAGGAATGCCTACGACGCAGTCCCACATTCCACCACAATCTATACCTGGAGAAGAGACTATTAGGAGACAATACAACAGCCAACTTCCAATATTTGAAGGGCTGTATGTAGATGATGGAGCAAATATATTTTCCATTGCTCCAGAGGGTTCTAATCACAAGCGGCAGTATCCAACTGTGTCATTCCATTAGTGCAAATGGTGCTGCGCTAGTGGAAACTAGGTTCTGAACTGTGCACAAGAGACGAATCCAACGAAAGTTATATTTACACAAACGCGGGTGCACACGTGGTTGTGTGTTATGCTTCTGCAACCCATTGCACATAACTCTTGTGCAACCCATCATGCAACTCATTGCGTCTAACTCTTGTGCAACCCATCGTGCAACCGGTTGCACAAGAGTAATGCGCAACGGGTTGCACAAGCATAATGCAAACTGCTTGCACAACCATGCTTGTGCAAACACAACTTTAGCTGTTGCATGACCAGCTGCACAACCACTTGCACAACGGAAAGAGTCAGTGGAGCCCTCCTAGCGCTATTTGAGCGGAGCTCCGCTAGCACTATTGTGGAATAACAGTATTGGATACTGCCCAAGGAAAACAATTTTGATTAAACATTAGGAAGAACTTCCTGATGGTACAAGGTGTTCAATAGTGGAAGAGACTGCCTTAGAAGTTGGTGTACTCTCCTTCATTGGGTTCTTTTTTAAGCAGAGGCAGGATATCCACCCATCAGGGATACTATAGTGCAGCGGTTCTCAACCTGTGGGTCGCGACCCCTTTGGGGGTCGAACGACCCTTTCACAGGGGTCGCCTAAGACCGCCGGAAAACACATATTTCCGATGGTCTTAGGAACCGAGACACCGCTCCTCTATCCGTCTCCAGGTGGGTCCGCCCACATGCAGATATGCCCACATAGGAGTACCCGGCGTGATGACATCATCGCGCCAACCCCATCGCATACACCCCGTACAAATACAGGTGTATGTGACAGGGTTGGCGCCATAATGTACTTATGCGGGCCAGTCACACATGTGTAGAGAGCAGCTACTGTGTAGAAAGCAGCTGCTGTGTTGAAAGCAGCTACTCTGTTAAAAGCAGCTACTGTGTTGAAAGCAGCAGTATTGGAGGTGAAACGACACTTCATGAATTATAATTACTGGGTAAATGTAAAATCATGTACTGTAAAATCATCAACTACTGCAAAAAAAAAATATCTGTACCATGGGAACTTAATCTGGATGCTGATTGGTCTTTTTATATTCAGCTGTGGTTGATGTGAATACTGCCCCCTTGTGATAGTAACAGGTATGTAAAAACAACAACACAGAATGGTAAATCATAGGAAACTTTAATGAACTGTATTGACCGAACTATGCCATGTATCATCTTTTGTATTATTAAAGCTATTGCTATATATTATTTTCATTAGCAAACCATCCCATGACAATGGATCAGATATTTACATTACGATTCATAACAGTAGCAAAATTACAGTTATGACGTAGCAGCGAAAATAATTTTATGGTTGGGGGTCACCACAACATGAGGAACTGTATTAAAGGGTCGTGGCATTAGGAAGGTTGAGAACCACTGCTATAGTGCTTCAATTTCCTGCTTTGGGGGGGTGGACTAGGTAACCTTTAAGATCCCTGCCAACTCTACTATTCTATGTGGTGGTTTTGCTGCTGCTGTTGTTAATATTTATGTAGCACGGTGCCTTACAGAGAATGTGAGGACAGGTCTGTGCCCCAACTGGCTTACAATATAGAAATCGACACACAGAAAACAAAACAGGAAAAGGAGGGAAGTAGAGGCAAGGATAAACCAGGAGAATGTATACTTCTGCAAAGTGTTGTGGTGGTCTCCACCATCACCCCAAATCCTCTCGGTACAAGCAAATACAGATTAGCTCAAGGAGATTCAAGAGTAGAAAATGACAGCCTACAAGCGTCTGTATTATAATCAGAGCTGCGTATTCAGAGCCATCATCATCTTCATAGAAGAAGAAGAAGAAGAAGAAGAAGAAGAAGAAGAAGAAGGAGGAGGAGGAGGAGGAGGAGGAGGAGGAGGAGGAGGAGGAGGAGGAGGAGGAGGAGGAGGAGGAGGAGGAGGAATCCAAAGATTATGAACAGGTGACTGAAAGTCATCATGAACACTGAATACAGTTGCATATATTTAAACATTTAATATGTTTGCATATTTTCTTAGTTTTACCTAGTATATTCTGTTTTTTGTGATTCAGAAATTTCAACGACTTGGCTACTTTGGGGAGGGCAAGGAAGGAGTTGATAGAATACATTGGGTGGAAAGGGAAGAGCATAGAGACATTTCTCACCAACCTTAAGGCCTGGAAACATGGGCTATTTTCTAAAGGCCACAAGCCTATGTGTTGCACCCTTGCTGGACAGAAGCTTCTGATCTCAGAGGCTTCTGAGTACCCAATGCCCTGCTGGGCTACTTCCAGCAGGCCGGGAGGAATGATGGAAGCAGTTTTTGCCTTTCTGTCCTCCTTTATTTTTTTATTCTAGATGGACATCTGAGCCTGTCTAGCAGGGGCACTGGCAGGGGCGGGAGTAGGGCTGGAGAGGCCGTAGGATTATTCATCATCTGGCCTCTCCTCCCTTCCCCACCCACTACAACGCCCCCTTTCAGAACTCTCCGAGGTCCTCCAAGACCATTCTTGTGACGTTGTAATGCAGCGGGTGCAGTTCTTTCAGTGGCAGCTGTGTGGGGGCGGGCGGGTGGGCGGAGGGATCATATTTTAAAGTTCCTAGTAGTGTCTGTGGCCTCAGAGGGAGCGGGGCAAGGAATTTTATCATCCCTGGCACTCTCCAGGCACCATAGGATTGCTCTCTAAACGTCAGTTCAGAAACACAGGATCCAGAATTTGGCACCACATAGCACAGTTTCTCTTTGCATGTCAAACTGACACAAAGCCCTATCTGTAATGTACCACAGCACAAGAGGTATGTACTGGCTCCCTTTCTATGCGCCTCCCTGCCTTTCCATGGAACTCCCTGTCAGCCAGGCACCAACAATATTGTTTCATTTGGGGCACCTCCTGAAGTCATTTTTATTTAAACAAGCCTTCCCTGATTACCTAGCCACAGTTTTATTGGCACAATCTGACTTTAAAGCTTTTAATTCGGTACTCTGGTTATTCCTCTCTCCCCACCCCTCCCTTTACTGTTCACCTCTCGGATATTTTATTGGATGTAGAGCAGTATATAAATTCTGTAAATAAATAAATCCCAGAGAGGCTTGAAGGGCAATAAATAAGTTCAACTTAAATAATAAAAAATACATTTTACCATTGACTTTAGACAAATATGACTGCATCCAATAGGACTATCTACAGTTCTATCGGTTTATGGGTTTATAATCCCTTACCAGTTGTTGTCCTGAAAGGACCTCCAGAAGATCCAAAAGCACATGTCCCTTACCGATGTCAGCATACAGGTCCGAGATTAGGGAAGGTGGGGAATGCTACAAAATATTTATTTATATTTTGGTTATGCAATACTTTATTGTGATCACTATTCATAACTACCAGCCTATATATCACAATGTCTTTTCTTCCTAGCTCCCAGAGTCTCAGATTACCCAGGGATACTAGCAACCAAGCCCAGATGTCTCAATCCAGCCTTCCCTGCCCCGTACACACCAGTTCTGTTGAACTACAACTCCCATCATTCCCAACTGTGAATATCAACCTTTCCTTGATATGCTAGATTTTTATGTGCAGAGAGGTCGTTCTTAAAAAATGGAGGAGCATTCAATTATGTGAACCTCCACCTGCAGTCTGAAGTGGTCCGGACTTGACTGACGTTTACTATCTCAGTGAGGACTAGGTCCTTGAAACCCACTTGATCTCAGGTACCCAAGGACCCCAGAGGCATTTCAACTACACATTTGTCTCGAGCTTTCTCTCACAAACATATGCATTGAAACTCTGCTGGGTTTTTTGATGTGTGCTCCAAACAATACATTTCCCCCCTTTCCAGTTTAGTTACCCTGTTGAGATAACAGATATTTAACCTGATAAAAGGATCTGGTATATTGCTTTAAGTTCAGGTGGATTTTAGAAAAGTGGTTCCCTCCCTCTGCCATTCCCTTACCTTTTCCAGCTGTGAGTTGACCCAGCTTGTGAAGGTTCTCTTTTGAGTATTCTCCTGCTCCACTGTATTAAAAACAACAACCAGGAAGATCACCCATAATCCACAAGGATAAATTTACTTTTAAACTAAGCTTTAGATTAATGCATTCAGTATCCATTAATATCTATTTCTGCACATATGCAAAAACAAGGTAGATAAAACACTTTTGGGTTGATGCTCGATTCTTCCCAGATGGCTGTTTGTGTAGAATTGGAAGAGAAAACCCATGTTTGGAACACACGGGAAATCTGAGCTTGGCTATCTGTACCCCTGTGCAAGACATCATGGGAGACGCAGCTTTGAAAGTTGAAAATGCTTTGAGAGAAGCTTCATTTCCCATGGTTTAGTACATATATGTTGCTTTTGTTCCATGGTTGCCCCTGGTCAAATAGGTTTTGCAGGATTTTGAAACCGCCTACAAAAGCTGTTTGCCAGAGTTGAACATGGAATATATGTTACATACCATGAGCCACACTCCCATTTTCAAGTTGCCTTCAGGGTGGGTTTATTTGGGGGGTGGGGAGGTAGAATGATTCTCAGTCTCCTAGAAGCACCCGACGGCCTACACCTCTTGGAGGAATCATAGGATACAAACATGGTTGCTAAAGGCAAACAACTTTTTTGGGGGGAAGTACTGATTCTTTCAATCATTTGGTGGAAAGGCAGAGTACAAATTTAACATATGAATGAATGAATGAATGAATGAATTAATTAATTAATTAATTAAATGAAATGAAAGAATGAAATTTACAGTGGAGCCTAAGGGAAACACTAGACATGATATGGGTAATTAGGATCTCCCACAATTTTGAAATTAATAGAAGCCGTGGGGGGGGGGGGCAGTAGAGTTGTGGCATTGGAGGAGGATAACCTTTTCCCCTGGATTGGTTTCCCAATTAGCCACCCACTCCTGAACCTGGCATTTGCCCTTTGGGGTTGTGAAGATTTGAAGCCTACAGAGGCAAAAGGAAAAATGGTCAGGCTTAGAAGCCTGGAGTTTTCTGTTGGGAGGGGGTAACCCTGAGAGGAGTAGATTCATTTCTCCAGTTAAGTGTCAGTTTCAATTCTCCACTTAAGTTTCATTTCTTCAGGTTTGAAGCAGTACTCTCGGTTTTGAGGGAGGAGGATATAAATGGAGAGTGAGAGAGCCAGTAAGAGCAGAGACAGCCAGAGCCTGGAGTGAGAGCAGAGCCTAAAGAGAGAACAGGAGGAAGCAACCTGAAAAAGTGTAAGTGCAGCTAGGCTAAAGGAACGTGTGTTCTGCAACTTTTATTTTCTTTTAAGGCCTTTTGTATCACTCAACTCTATTGTGTAAATACCTTTAGTTGTAATTTGTTTGCTTTAAATCTACTAGTAAACTGTTGTGGTTAAACCCTGTGTATGGAGTCAGTCACCCCACGTCTACAGCCTAAACCCCACATTACTGGGAAGGGGAAGTTTAAAAGAAGGAAGGTGGGACTCTTAAGGAAGCAAGAAATCCTTAAGGAGTTGCTCAGGGGGACCAGGTCATAAGGGGAATCCTGACAGGGGGAAATCTTTTACAAATATCATAAAAAATCTCTTCTCCAAGTTAAACATACCTAGCTCCTTCAGCCTTTTCTCTTAGGACTTGGTCTCTGGGATCCTCACTGTATTTGTTGTCCTGGGGGATTGATTTTAATTTGGAAAATGGAGGGGTAGGGGAGATTAGTACCCTCCTCTCTCATGCCTGGTTGTGATCTGATTTCCTCCCTTTCCCTCTCCCCCCACTTTCTAAATAATAGACAGTGTGTTTTCAACTTTGCTTATTAAACTAGGCAGACAAGTAAAGGCAGGCAGATGTTCCAGTAATAAATCTGTCCGTGGGCACATGTGAAAAGCTGTGTCTTAAACTACACAGTTATTATGCACACGTACACACTGAAATCCTAAGGATTTCAGAGGGAATAAAACATGTACAGGGCTGAGTATGTATTCTGTGAAATCAATGCTAAAGCAGAAAAAAGCAGCCACAAGTTAGCATCCACAGAGCCTGACTTAAAGATGGGAGTCAGAGAGTTGCTAAGAGGGTCCTATTCTCACCAAGACCTCAGCAGCCATGAATTCACTAGGCAGGAATTGACGAGACACCTGCTCTTACCCTCACTTCTCTGCCCTCTTGTACATATGACATCTGGAATATGGGGAATAAAAATACTGACTGACCATAAAGGATGGATATAAGGAATGCTTTGGAGGCTCAGAAAGTGCTACATAAATGCTAAGCATTATTATGATGATCACTTCGCATTTCTTCTTGTAGACAAGCTTCTAGCTCTTATGGTTGCAAAGATATGTTTGGCAATCCCTGGTGAACCCTGAGTGAACCGTGCTCTACATCCCTCCTTGCTCAAACTCCAAAATAGCAGTTTTATTTTTTAAAATTTTTTATTTTTTATTTTCATTTCATTTCTATATCACCCAATAGCCGAAGCTCTCTGGGCGGTTCACAAAAATCGTTGTTACAGGATACATAATATAAAATGGGCAGAGATAGGCAAATGATTGGTTTGCACAATATATGCAGTTCATAGAAATTAGCTTCCCTTGGCACGTAACTTGGGTTGTTACCTTAGCACAGAATTTCGATATACATACATACTGCAGCTGGATCAAAAGTTTGATTATTCAAACTTTCAGCACATTTCTTTGGGTGGGGGGTGGCAATTTTAGGTCCCTGAAATGAAGGAAATTTGGGAATGTATTGCCCCAGCCAAGATAGTGATAAATCAGACCCAGGTTTACGTACAAGGAGTTCTTTATTGAGTAACTTACAGCACACAGGCATACCCAGTGGTTGGATCAGACAGCTTCTCTGAACCCAGAGCCATGGGGTACAATGGGTTTTATACCATACATGTTATCAGTGAGGCAGCATGGCAGCAGCAAGCGTCCCCTAGCGTTCATTCCCAGCATGGACTACTAGCACTTGGTTATCAGCACAGCCACCTGTAAACAAACTTCGCTTCCCAGGCAGAGTGCTTGATAACACTCTCACTCATTAGTATGGAATGTGCTAGGCCGCGCTATCAGCCCTTTGACTCATCTTCACATGCTCAGAGGCTTACTAACAAGGGAATTGCACTAATAATTAACTTAAACAAGCATTATGGATATCTAGGCCCCTCTAACACTACAGGTGACTTGATTATGCTCCTGGGGCTAATACAGGGGTGTGTTGCAAATCTGTAAAATTAGAGGGGGGGAATTAACTGTGGTGCCAAACTGCAGCAGTTTCCTCTTCTATCTGTCTTTTCTTAAACTGAAAAAAATGTAGTTTTGTTGCCATCTGTGGCAGCAGTAGCAGCAAAGGGGGTTCTTTTTGGTGGACAGTAGTGGGCAACTTCCAAGAAGTAGTATCCCCACAAACCACGTTTCCCCCCACATTTTTTAAAAAGAGGAAATCACTGCCACTCACACCCATGGCAAGCGCCCCCAAACCATTCAAGAATTAATCCCTCAGAACCTAAGAACAGCCATGCTGGATCAGACCCAGGGTCCATCTAGTCCAGGGTTGTATCCACACAGTGGCCAACCAGCTGTCAACTAGGAACCCACAAGCAGGGCATGAGCACAACAGCACCCTTCCGCCCATGTTCCCCAGCAACTGGTGTACATAGGCTCACTGCCTCTGGTACTGGAGGTAGTACATGGCCATCAAGACTAGTAGCCACTGAAGGCCATCCCTATCTCCAATACTCTAATCTTAAGATTACAGCTTTTATATATAAACCAAATACCCACCCACCCCAATAAAAACAAAATGCTTAAAAAGAAAAGAGTCAAACAGGCCTTGCCACAAACCAGACATGTTTAGAATTAGGCTACAAGTTTCTGCACTTCACAACCAATAGCGCTTGAAGTATTTATCCTCTGAAGACCCTTTTTAAATACTTTGCTAGACATTTGTCGATGCCCCTCATTTTTTAGCTCTCCAGGAAAACTCAAGGCCGCTAGGCGGTTTGCATTTCATTTGCATCTCATCAACATTTGTTATGCAAAGAGCACCAAGGATTATCTTGTTCCCCATTCAAAGCAAGGATTAAAATATTAGTGTAGGAATTCTCAACATGAAATCGGAAAGTTCACATTGAGTCTCTGGTATACAGATCCTGTTGCAAGGAAGATGTTTCTGTCCTAATTCTAAATGCAAAGATGTGAAATTACCCATCTTGCCTGGCGCCAGCTTTCTGGAGTCTTAGGAAGATGTTTCTCCTAGTCAGATCTTTTTCACTGGACTACAAGCTCCATGATTCCCCCACGAGATGGGCAGCCTGCCAGTCACCATTGGAGCTTCCCCTCCAGCTGTTACCCTGTCCCCTTCCTCAAGGTGAGGTGCTTTGCCCCTTGGGGTGGGGGCAGCAGCCAGATGTGGGCTGGCAGTTGTGCTCCTTGATCATGAAGTTGAAGAGTCAGAGAGTGTTCCTTGAGTTGGGATGGGGAATCTGTCAAGCTCAGTTTCACTGGGGTTCACATTTTTTCACTTTTAAGTTCATTCAGTCCCATTTATGCATCAGACTTCGGGTTTTTTTTATCCACACGAAAATTTGTACAGATGTTCATGCACATTTAAAAAAGAAATACACGTTCTTATATGCATTTTTATGCATTTGATATGCATTTTGGCAACACAATTGCAAACATCTGCATTTTTAAAGCAATACCCTAATGAATAATTAATTTGTGTATGTGTGTGCCTTAAATATATGCATTTTCCACATATACTTTGGAAAAGCAGCTGGGGAGGGGAGATGTGTGGGGGAAAATGGTGGAAGGGAAAGGGTGAGGGAGTCTCTCATAATACTGGAACCCAAGGTCATCCCATGAAGCTGATTGGTGGGAGATTCAGGACAGATAAAAGGAAGGACTTCTTCACACAGCGCAGAGTTAAACTATGGAACTCACTACCACAAGATGTAGCGATGGCCACCAACTTGGATGGCTTTAAAGGGGGATTAGACAAATTCCTGGCGGAAAAGGCTATCAATGCCTACTAGCCCTGACGGCTATGTGGTACCTCCAGTATCAGAGGCAGTATGCCTGTGTACACCAGTTGCAGAGGAACATGGACAAGAGGGTGCTGTTGCACTCATGCCCTGCTTGTGGGTTCCTGGTCGACAGCTGGTTGGCCACTGTGTGAACAGAATGCTGGTCTAGATGGACTCTTGGTCTGATCCAGCAGGGCTCTTCTTATGTTCTTATGAGTCCCGCCCCTCCCACTACTCCTCTGATCAAATTTAGAGCCTCCTTACATCTAGTGTGGCCTTAACTATGGGGAGAGAGAAAAGAATACCCCGAGGTCTCAATCTCTGACATGATCCAAGCAAAATTAAAAATAGAAGAGTGGGGGATGCTGTTAGAGTAAAATAAATACCCAAAGCTACCCTCCCCTTACAAGGCAAGAGCAAGAATTACTTCTTAAGTGATGTCTGGGGGAAGTTTAATCTTGAGACTGGCCAGATCCATCAGAGGGCAAAATGACTGCAAGAAAGAGGGCATCCTCTTGGTTTAAAAATATGGAGAGATAGATATTAAAAGAGAAGTATGTTAAGTGATCTTGGTGCTGACAGAGTAGCCAAGTGTGGTATTTGCTTAAGCCAGAGGGACATATTGTCCAATTCTCTTTCCCACAGGAGGATGAGGTTGTATTTCTCTGAAGATAAGAGTCTGAAAGATGAAGAAAGAACAAGGATGAAAGGGAGGGAGAAGCATATGGAATGCCACACTCGGAAGCAAGAAGTTCCTTTATTCCCACCCGCTTCTTTGTCAAACAAGGGGCCAAGGTTAAGTAACAAACAAGTGGCTTTTGTTACTCTTTCCAGCAGAGCCTAAACTATTTGCTTCTGGAGATTAATCTAATATTTGTTGTGGGATCATGGTGGCTGCTGTAACCTGCCTGGGGTTGCCACTTTTCATTCAGGTCATGGCTTTAAAAGGATGACAAGTAAAAATGAATATATAAATAAATTCAACAACTGCAGCTTTTCTCAGCACAGAGGCACAGTGTTGGGGGAAGCTTCACCTGATGGATTTGTACCTGCTGTTTAAAAAGCAAAGAACTCAAGGAGGGCCCTAAAAGGTGGTAATACTAAATCTGCATCCCAGTGGGGAAAACGCGAGGAAAATGTGGAGCGTGTAAATAAGCCATGAATGTTAGCTGGGGTTCTCTGGCTCATAACATATTTTCAGCTTATGTCCTCCATGGTGAACCAGCTGGCCATCCATGCCCTAGCTAGCCTTTCCCAACCCTGGGTTCTCAGATGCTGTTGTACTACAACTCCCATCACCCACTGGCCATGCTGCCTGGGGTTGATGGGATTTGCAGTCCAACATCTGGGGAAAGGCTGGGAAAGGCTGCTAGCCCATAACTCCAAGTTTCCTTCTCCTGAAATTAAAAATATCACACACGCATGCGCGCGTGCACACACACGCACAAACAATCTTTTGTGTTCGATTGGACTACCATGATGTGCTCTACATGGAACTGCCCTTGAAGACGGTTCGGAAACTTCAGTTGGTCCAAAATGGGTTAGTATGATTATTACCTCACGCTAGTCGCAGCACCAGCCCCCAGTGTTTGAAGGCCCTTGGGCAAGACACCCTCAATGGCCCCCCTCCATCAGCGGTTCTACCTTGTCTCTACCTTTGCCACCAGCTGCTCTTGCTCTTCGTCTTCTTTCTCATCACTGCTACCACCGGCTTGCTTGACAGGCAGAAAGTCAGTGAGCAAGTGGGCAACAGCATCTCCTGCTTCTCCCCCTCACCTCCACCACTGTTTTCTGTGCCAGAGCAAGGCAAGTGAACAAGCAGGCTGCAATGGTGAAGAGGAGCAAGTCCAGGGGGCTCTTGTCAGTGGACCCCTGCTGGGGTGTGGGCCCTTGGCAGGTGCCCAACCATGCCTACCCTCACTGCTGGCCCAGCCCTAACTAGTCGTGTGGACCATATATGACACCAGTGTTAAAATAGCTTTGCTAGATACCAGTTTGTTTCTGGGCTAAACTCAATGTACTGGTGATAACTTTTAAACTAAAGCCCTAAATGTCTTTTGGCTCAAGGTACCCTTGAAAATTGCATTGAGCAGGGGGTCCTGCATTGAGCAGGGGGTTGGACTTGATGGCCTTGTAGGCCCCTTCCAACCCTACTATTCTATGATTCTATGAAAACACCTTTTCCCTTATAAGCTTCTGTGTACATTAAGACCTTCAGGAGGAGCTCCACTCTGGGTGCCCTTTTTGTCTGAAGTGCAATTAATGTCCACAGGGCCTTTTTCACTGTGGTCCTCCATTTGTGGCATGCTTTCCCTACGATACTTCCTATTAGCATTTAGAAAGCAAGTTAAGACCCTTGCTATTCAATGGGCTTTCAACAGGTAAAAGTCCATTCCTTTGTTTTTCTGTGCTGTTCCCTGTCTTGATTTTAGTAAATTATATTGCATGTCAAGGTTTCCATTTTAATATTTTATCGTTTTGTTTCTGAAATACTTTAGATTTTATTGTGGCTTTATTGTTGTAAATTACTTTGTTGGCCCATTGGAGCAGAAAGGCAAAGTACATAAGTTTTGTTTGTTTTAATCAGTAAAATAACTAACAGTGCCTTCCTATGCATATTTATTCAGTTGTCACACTGAATTCAGTGGGTCTTCCTCCTATGGAAGTGTGGAAAGGATTGCAGTGCAACCTTTTACATGTTTACTGAGAAGTAAGCCCCATAAATGGAACTTACTCCCAGGTAGGTGTGCCTAGGATTGCAGCCCAAATCAATCACTCAAGTTGATTGCCAATTCAAACAGCTGACTCAGCAACAGTCAGAATAAGTACGACCCAGCAAGTAATTATCCATCTAGGCCTCCCAATGCTGTTTCAATCATTGCTGAAACGGCTCCCACATTTATTTTCAGCTTGGGGGTATTCTTTTTCCATACTGCACTACTCCAGGACTTAATAGTTTTTACAAAAGCTTAGATTCATCACATGAGTCATTAAAAAGGACTTTTTGTATTGAAGGGAAGGCTGAATGGACTCTTTGTGTCAGACCATTTTAATAAGGCTCTAAATGACCTTGGATTTATCTTGCCCTGGTTGTTTCCACAGTTAGGTTATTTGTAACTGACCTAAAATAAATACATTCTCCCCAAGCTACTAGACTAGGACCTGTACCTGCCTGTTTTAAAAGCAAATTTAATGAAGGTGATATTTTTCTTTTTTCCTTTTGGGAGGCACTGATTCTGAAAGAGAGGGATGCTTATGAAACTCTCCACACTTGAATTTCTCCATGGATTTGGGGTCTCTGAAACTATAGTTCAGTGGTAGAACTTTGCATGCAATCCCCATCATCTTTAGTTAACAAAACAATCGGGCAAGGGTGATGTGAAAAACCTCTGCATGGGACACTGGAGAACAAGGCTAACCTTCCCCAACCTGTTGGCCTCTAGAAGTTTTGTACTACAATTTCCATCATCCCCAACCAGCAGCTATGCTGGTAGCAGATCCTGACCCACCAGTTGAAAGCCAATGGATTAAGAGATTCCAGAAACTTTTAACTGATGAAAACTGGGGTGGGCAACACATGGCCCCCACTGCTGCAAAAACAACAACGGTTCTTACCAAAACAATTGCATATGAGTGCTAAATGGGCCAAATTTAGCTTGTTCTGAAGCTAGATTTGACCCATACAGCTCTCCATAGCCACTACGGAGCACTGCATGGGTCAAATTTAGCTTAGAACCAAGCTAAATTTGTTTACAATGTTTATATACTGCCAACAGCTGAGGGTCTCTGGGCAAAGAATCATGGAATAGTAGAGTTGGAAGTGGCCTACAAGACCATCGAGTCCAACCCCCTGCTCAATGCAGGAATCCAAGTCAGAGCATCCCTGACAGGTGGCTGTCCAGCTTCATCTTGAATGCCTCCAGTGTGGGAGAGCCTACCACCTCCCTAGGTCACTGGTTCCATTGCTGTATTGCTCTAACAGTCAGGACGTTTTTCCTGATGTTCAGCCGTAATCTGGCTTCCTGTAACTTGAGCCCATTATTCTGTGTCCTGCGCTCTGGAATGATCGAGAAGAAATCCTGGCCAGTGGTTCTGAGAGTTCTTCTGGCAGTTCACAACCATACAACTACCGTTAAAACCATAAAATACAACATGCTAAAACCTAATATAAGACTTTAAAAGTTGTATGTAAAACCAGAGTAAAACCTAAAAGCAGTTACAACCGCAGGAAAGCCTGGGTGAAAAGGTGCATTTTTAGGAGGTACAGTGATGTAGTGATGGCCACCAAATCGGATGGCTTTAAAAGGGGGAAGACAAATTCCTGGAGGAGAAGGCTATCAATAGCTACTACTAGGCTTAAGGGCTATGTGCTCCTTCCAGTACCTGAGGCGGTATGCCCATGGACACCAGTTGCTGGGGGACATGGGCAGGAGGGTGCTGTTGCCCTTTTGTCCTGCTTGTGGGTTCCTGGACGACAGCTGGTTGCCACTGTGTGAACAGAATGATGGACTAGATGGACCCTTGATCTGATCCAGCATGGCTCTTCTTATGTTCTTATGTGGTACATTTTTAAATTTGGCCCATTTAGCACTCCATAGCACTACCACGGACTTTTTTTTTAAGGGTCGTTGCAGAGTCCCTTTAAAAAGCCCAGGCGGCAAAAACGGCCCCAAGACCACCCAAAGTTGCTCACCCCTGGACCAAAATGTCAGGCAGGAAGTCTCTTTCTTCAAAATATATATTATTTTTAATTCAAGTGCTTATGAAAATTGAGGATGGTACATATCTTTTAAAAGATATTTTCACTTTTCTCACATACAGGAGAGGGTTGGGGGACTCTCTCATGAGTCCCCCCTCTCTCTTATGTGAGACATGGAAGGGCCTTGCATTCACAGCATCAGGCCTTGGCCAAGCTCTGAGACAGGCCACAATTCCAGTGGAAGCAAATGAAAATCGAAAGGGCTAACGGCAGATAATATGGTCGAAGACAAGACAAGCTGGGGGTCAGGTTCTGAGGAAGGGTGTGGGCCTGTGTGGCTACTCAGTGAGACAAATTACTCAGACTGAGGTGCTGCCTTAGGACTCAGATGTAAAGGCTTTATAGGGCCTAGTGTGTCCCTATTGGCTTGTGGGGACAGCTGACTATCTTCAGGCTGGAACTGCAGCCAAGAGGGCGACCTTGATCCACAGAGCCTAATCAGTCTGGTTTGCTGGATTGGGTGGTGGTGACACAGTACTGATGGTGCAGGAGGTAAGGGGCTGGGGTGATGGGTTCGAGACACCCTTCCCTGGAGCTTTAAACATGGTGATTACTGGGCACATCTACAGTGCCACAACATGTGTACAACTGAGGGCTGGTGGGATAGCAGCAAGCTTCCCCTCTGGAGGCATAATTAGGAAAGGAACTGAAAATAAAACTGCCAAGATCATACTCCCCTTATACATATCTATGGTGCAACGACACTTGGAATACTGTGTCACCGCACCTAAAGAGGTATATTGTAGAGTTGGAAAAAGTGCAGAAAAGAGCAACTAAAATGATCAAGGGGCTGGAGCAACTCCCCTATGAGGGAAGGCTGCAACAGCTGGGATCGTTTAGCTTGGAAAAAAGGAGGGTAAGGGGAGACATGATAGAGGTGTACAAAACCATGCATGGTGTGGATATATTGGCTAGAGGGACATTTTTCTCCCTCATTCATTATACTAGAACCCAACAGGGTCATCCATGAAGCTCATTGGTGAGAGATTCAAGACAGATGAAAAGAAGGATGTCTTCACACATAGTTAACTATGGAATTTGCTACCACAAAATGTAGTGATGGCCACCAATTTGGTTGGCTTTAAAATGGGGATAGACGAATTCATGGAGGAGAAGGCTATCAGTGGCTACTAGTCCTGTTGGCTATATGCTACCTCAAGTACCAGAGGGGGTAGGCCTGTGTACACCACTTGCTGGGGAATGTGGATGGGCTGGTACTGTTGCACTTGTGTCCTACTTGTGGGCTCCTGGTTGACAGCTGGTTGGTCACTGTATGAACAGAATGCTGGACTAGACGGACCCTTGGTCTGATCCACAGTGGTTCTTCTTATGTTCTTATGTCAGATCTTGCCCTGAATCCAAAGAATGTAAAGGAATGGACACGTGCAGAGTTTCAGGAGCAGATATAAAAACAGAGAAGCCGACCGGTGTATGTCTTTTCATTGTGTTGGCAATTAAATAAAACAAACGCTTAATTTGAATGTATGAAGCTTATACTGAGCCAACACATGGGTCCATCTGTCCCAATACTCTCTACTCAGACTGGAATAGATGGTTAGGTCTGCAAAGACTTTTGGCTATATGCAGTTAAGGGCACAATCCTATGCATGTTCAGACAGAAAGAAGTCCTACAGCTCCTAGCATTCCCTATGGGATGATGGGAGTTGTAAGACTTTTTTCTGTCTAATGATGCATAGGATTGTGCCCTGTTTTACATTTATTCTGACTAATAATGCTTTCCCAGAGTCTCAGGCCAAGGTCCTTTGTAGATCTTTTATAGGTGAAGATGCTAGGAATTGAACCCAGGACCTTTTGCTGTAAAACATGGGTTTTTGTAGCACTGAACCAGGGCCCTTCCCTGACAAGAACAGGAAGAAGAAAACCAGCGTCCAGCAGCCACCCTGCTAATGTACCACACAGAGATTGGCTAAGTATCCACCAGAAACTGACAGAATGGAAATAATGTTTTGTGATATTGTTATTTCCAGGGCCCTGCTGGTGTGACAACACCACAAGATTGAGAGCTTGAAACAGCCTTTAAAAAAAAAATAAATCCAGCATTTTCACATGGGGCACACGCCTTCCCTGCATAACAGCCACTCAGTTGCAACTTCATTCCAGCTCATCCCTCTGTCTGTTTTCATTCTCTCTTGTACGGCAGAGCCTACCAGCCTGGCCCCATCAGGTGAACAGTGCTTGCTTCCACAGCTGCCTCGCTTCAATGCCTGTTGAATCAGCACCGGATCACGAGAGTTAAATAGGTTAAGAAGGGAATTATGCTTTGGTGACGGACGGTGTGCAAATTGGATCAGCAGGCATGGAAAGCAAATCCTGCACAGGCTTGTTCAAGGGAAGCTCACACCTGCCCCCACCCACCCTCCCCAGCACTCCAAGGTTTAGTAGCCATGGGAACAAGAGGAAGAAAGGTGTGTGACAGAGGAGATATCAGCATCTATGATGCTCAAGCCACTCACTGCTCTGAAGAACTCTCACTGATGCCCATGGGGCTGCCACAGGTTAAGCACAAGGAGTCTGCCACGTGTTTTGGATCGCACAAGCGGCAAGGCCAGCAAACTGCAGCAACAAGACCGAGCAATAACCACTCAGCGCTTCAATCTAGACCAGAGAAGGAAAGAAAACACTTCCCAGGTTCAGCCTCTTCTCCTGTTCAGATCTGCACCCTCTGTTCTCAGTGCCAGTTGTGCTCAGGGCGACTCAGCAGCCAGACTCTTCCGTACTGCGGGTGGCTGGGGTGGAGAAGGTGCAAGTGTCCCGAACACCAATTTGTTCTTCAACATACTCCAACCTATACAGTGAAGTATAGATTGCAGTTCCCACCCAAGATGTGAACAAGGGGCTGTACCCAATTACGTCCATCTGCCAACAGAAACAAAAACTCTGGAAGAAGAGATTCCCTTTCCCCACCTGCAGCCCCCCCCCCCAAATCTGCTCTGGAGGGTTGGAGGACCTGGGGGGGCACATTTGGGGTGCAGCAGGGAGGTCCTTCTGCATAGAAATCTAGCATGTCAGGCAGGAGGGTTATAGCCTAGCCTTCTCCTTGACATCTACTTGCCTATGTGCAGGGATGTTGTTGTATAGAGGTGCATTCAGCGACAAGAGCTACATTTGCAGTCTGGAGTGGTACAGCCCAAACACAAGTTTACCACCTGAATGAGAGCAGGTCCACAGAATCGGTCTTGCCCAATATTTTTTTTCACTGCTCAAGCTGGTTGCATAGCAGCTCAGAGTATTTCGGAAAAATGCCATGACTCACTACGGAATGTGTTACCTATTTCTCCATCCCTGGCACTTATTGCTTCATTACAGTTGAAGGAGGAGGGTGTGGTGGCCTTGTTGGAGAAGCAACCACACCTGAAACCATTTACCTTGGCAAGAAAAGAAAATCTGATAACTAAACAATGTGCCACACCATGGCAAATAGCCCCAAGGACCAGTATTATTTGTACAAGTTTTCATATTGTCATTTCAGCAAGAGGGCCTGTTGTTTGACCTCGGCTTATGTGAGCAGGAGTGTGTGGGACGTTATAAATGCACTTTTTAAAAAGAGAATAAGATCCACATATTCCTTCCCATGTAAAACCAGACTGCGCGTCAATATCCTCCTTACTATTCAGCATGGAGTGGAACATTCATGATTTAAGCCTCAGATTTTTCTCAGGGTGCTTCCACACCACAATTTCCTTCTGCCAGACAAGGTGCAGGAAAAGATACATACAATACTCAAGATTCATGCAACCCTTTAGAGATGCCTTGCATTTAACAGCTCACCTGATCGCCATAGGTGATTACGAACTCCATGCAGGCAAGCGCATGGAATTCCATACAGGTGGGTGAGCGGGCTACTGGAGGAGGTACAGATTGCTCCATTCCTCCACCAGCCAGCTTGATTTCTGTGCGAGCCACAGAGGAAGGTCTCAGTTCTATCTGAAACCCTGCAGTGGTAGTGCAAGTCAGAACAGACAATATTGAGCTACCGTGGACCGATGGCCTAAAGGTATACGGTGGGTTCATATCTTTATATAACTTCAAGGGGGTCCATGCTCAATACTGCAAATGGTTTGGGCTGGATCCAACCCTTGCGCAACAGGACATCCACTCATGCAGCAGGGCTCCCCTGTCCTCTCTTCTCCCTTAAAGTCCCCTGTGTGTCCCCCAAATCTGCTCCAGAGGGTCTCCCAATCCTCCGGAGCAGATTTGGGAAGTGCATGGGGGCTGCAGGGGGGAATGGGAAATCCATTCTATCAGTGGTTCCCTTCCGCTGGAAGAATGACACCACTGCAAAAAGTCTTGGCTTCTCTCCCCAGCAGCAGCAGTTCAAAGGTTCTCTGTTGTCCCGGTGGCACAATGAATAAGGAGCTGGTATCCAGCTCCTAGCCTGAGCCCTGTGGCGAGTATTAGAAGGGATGGTTGTAGCCTTAATAGCAATAATCCAGCAAATGCTCTGAAATAGCAAGCACATCTTAAATAAGATATTATTTCTGTTTCAGGGGCCATCTCCCCGCTACCATTGCTCCAGAGAAGAGCTCTGGGACATACAGTTTCCTTTATGGATGGAGGGGTGGGGCACACCTGCTATTTGCACTGGAATAAAAGCTCTCATGGGAATTTTTCCACCCAATGCAAATAGCAGGTGTGCAGGGGGTGGTCCTTACTGGGACCACAGCTGGAGACAAAGGGCTAAAGCCCCCTACCCCCACATACACCGGGGTCCCAATCTGGATCAGGGCCTGCACACCTGCAAGTGATTTTCTAAAACCCATTCATGCAATGTCTTCTTTGGCTCTTAAAGTGCTTCCAGGCAGGGTTTTTATGGTGCAATCGCACTGCTTCATCCACAGAATTTTATGGGGGGCTCCAGACATTGCCATCTTCCATTTGTAACCCTCCTGTGTGCTTTCCCCCCGCTTCTTCCGTCTTTTTTCTTACCACAAAAAATCTGTTAAAGAAGGAAAGACAGAATAGCTCCACCACGTCTTTTGATTGGTAGCGCCAAGAGCCGTCCGTCTAGCGTTCTTGAGAATCCTAGGCGTGTAGGACATACTGAGGGCTTGTAAGGTCTGACATAAATTTGAATAAGCAACCATCAAACTTTCCAGTACACACTTTCATGCCAAGTGAGTGCTTTGCCCCCCAGGCAAAGAGAGTGCAGGGCATTTCAGTCTGAACAGGTAAACAATCGGTGGCAGTGGGCGACAGGTGGGGGCAGGCAAGGGCATGTTTGGATATGCAGTGAGGAGCAACAGCAGCTGATGATCCAAATTACATCACAGCCTGAACAGGGATGTTCTCTTGACAGGGATGTTCTCTTCTGCCTGAACAGGGATGTTCTCTTACAGCAACAAAGGAATTGAGCAAAGGAAAACATGAGGTTCCCAAAGACCAGGGTTAAAAGCTGTGGGAGCCCTCTGTGTTTTATAAGCAATGGTATTAATGGGCTCACAGGGTTAGAGCACAGCACCTTTTGATTATCAGGAACGATGACATCATCTGCCACCCCGCTCAGAGTTCTCTGTTCCCTCTGAGCTTAGCTGCAATCCACACAGTAGCAGGGGGAACAGGATTTTCCCAGCAGTAATACATTACTGTGCGCTATCCCTGTTGTAATGCAAAATATGTTGGGACGGCTTGATTTTGAATGGGCAAGATCTGCTCCTGATGGAGATGAAAACTGCTAGAACTGGTTTGTTGACATGGAGCAACAGAGCTATCTGAATTTTTGGACTTTCCTTGGAGGCGTGGCTATAGGGACTGTTATGAGTGCCTTCACTTCAAACTGTACCACTACACCACTGTTTATAAGCACCCATGAAAAACCTCTAGAGCGCTTGTTACCAGAGCCAGCAGGCAATGCAGAATGAAATCATCGGTATGCCTATGTCAGTATTGCCATCTGACCATCAAAACTGGCCTGGCCTGCTCTTGAATCTTTAACAGCAGTGTGATCCCAATTAACCCCATTGTGCAGATGGAGGGCTGAGACAGTGCTTGTCTTAAGGCCACCCCACTGAGTTCATGGCTCAGGTGCAATTGTTAACTAGAGACTTTCTGACTCACAGTTCACTTGCTTAGCTCCTGCAGTACCCTAGTTTCCTACTTTCAGAGTATAATTATTTATCATATTTTGATTCCACCCCTCCTCCAAGGAGCTCATGGCAGTGTGGCTGGTTCTTTACTCCCATTTTTATCCTCACAATAAGCCTGTGAGGTAGGTTAGGCTGAGAAGATGTGAGTAACCCAAGGTCACCCAATGATCTTCAGGGCTGAGTGGGGATTTGAACTTGGGTCTCACTGCTCCTAGTTCAATACCACATTGGCTGTGTTCGCACATAACACTAAGCCGTCAGTTATGTTGCTTTAGCTATGAATTATCTTGCCGATGAGCAAAGAAACTGTGGCTTGTTCTCTCTATTTCTGGTTTGTTTCTCTCCAGCACATTTTGCCAGCCTTCAGATCAATTTCATTTTCAGCCTGCTCTTGCTGGGTGTCTGTTTCAGGGTGGACAGCAGCACAAACAAGTTAGGGATAAGCCATGGTTCTGGGTTCAGACATTATGATAAGCCATGGCTTAAACAAGCTAGACTTCATAAGCCAACAACAAACCATGGCTTCTTTGTAGTTTATAGGTGATTGACAAGCCACAGTTTGTTTGTGGAGATGCATTCACAGTTTCGACAACCCAGGGACTTTTTAAACCCTGGATTGTTGTGAATGAAGCAGGAGCAAATGAGTATGCTGGTTCTCACCACCTGTTCACTCCCACTAGGGATAAATGTTAAGCATTGGGTTACAACTTTAGTTTCTCTCTTCCCCAACAACCCAGAAATCCTGGTTCACATGTCATGTTTAACAACCCAGGGATGGAGAGTTCCTAGGTTGTTTTGCTCCTCCCGCTTGCAGCAGGAGCAGCTGGGCGTCTGGAACCAACATGCTCACTCATTCACTCCTGCTTCATTCACAGCAATAAACCGAGTCACAAGCCAGATTGCAACAAACCAAACCATGGCTCAATGCTATGTGCAAAACAGGCCATTAAATGGAGGGGGAAATGCCCCATACGGATGTTCCCCAAAAGTTGCTAAATGATGTTTCAGAGGCAGTAGACCACTGAATACCAGCTGCAACAGCAAAGGGAACCCCTCAAGCTCTGCGTATGTGCTTTCTGGGGCTATTTAGTTGGCTACTGTGGGAAGTAGGACACTGAATTAGATGAACCTTTGCTCTGATCCACCAGGGATGTTCTTGTGTTCTGATGAAGCAAAGTCCCCCAAATGGCCACTTCTGTGCTGCATAAAAGGCAAGTTCAGTAAAGCTCACACAGAACTTACCTTGCAGTGAATAATGGAGATCATCAATGTCTGTGGAAGACTGCTCTTCAGAGGGCGGGGATATTTTGGAAGTTTCCATGTTTTTAAGCTCTAGAGGCACTGTAAGCTCATTTCAACTGCCAAACTGGATTAGGGAAAAACAGAACAGAAAAAAAAGCAAAGTTAGTAGATAGGCAGGCCTGGGTTTCCCCTATGAAACTTAACAAAGGCAACTGGCTTGCTTCTGTTTTCCAAGGATGGTGTTTTCTTAGATTATCTGGATCAGGGACTACGCCTTCTTTTTGAATCATAAAGCCGTTAAGATATCCTTTGGGGTCTTATTCATGCTATTTCTAACAACTGGCTCACCTCCAGGCCTGGAAATGCCGCTGCTATAAAACAGGAAATACGATCTGGATCCAAAGATGTGAGGCACAGATTTGAAGGGACGCAGGAAAATTAGGAAGTCAAGACGTCAGGTTGACGGATCCTCCTGGGGTACTTTCAGCCAATGTGTATCTATCAACCCCAGGGGTGTTTCTTTTATTGTCTTCTTTCCCCCTCGTTAAATCTTTCCCTTTGCTGTGTTCTTTTCTTGCTCAGCAATTATTCTAGCAGTTTGGGAACAAATGTAGCTGAGCCAACAGAAGATTAAAAGGCAACTAAGAAAGTGATGTTGCCTGACATAACAAGAAGGATTCGTCTTGCCCTATCTGTATCTTAGCTACCACAGTGTACCCCTGCAAATTCCATTCGCAACAGAGTTTATTTTTCAACCCTGAACCCATCTTTCTTCTGGAAGCCACCCTCATCCATCATACAACCTCACATTTTGAGCTATTATGTACAGTGTCTTCGGTATAAAAAGAAGTTCATTGTACACAACTGCAGTAAGTCTGTTATGTTGGCCAGGGAAACTTTAAAAAAAGTGAATGGGGGCCAAACAAATCTGACCTTCACCCAACAAACAAAAAAGGCAATAAATTTACATCACTCCCTATTGTGGTACATGGCCAGCTCACACTGTTTATTGTTAGTGATTGCTTCAGATCTGAATTCCTTAACGCTGCCTTGAGAAATGTACCCCTTCATTTCTATTTACTCACTCCTGTGTAAGGCTCTTTAAAACAAATGTCTCTAGAGCAGATAAAAATGGAGTTTTTTTGTTTGCATACTCCACAATTAACTGATGGAACTCCTTGCATCAAGTTGTTCTAATGGAAAAATAAAAAGGCAAGATAAATATGAAGGGTAGATCTGTCAGTAGCATCTTGACTTGATACAGACCAAGTATATCTCTCTGGTCCACTGTTTGTTCAAGGAACAAAGGCTGAGAGATAGCAAAACACAATGGCCTCATTCACACATAATACTAAACTAGGCTTACCCAAGCTGGTGCCCTCCAGATGTTTTGGACTTCAGTTCCCATCAGCCCGAGCCAGCATGGTCAATGGTCAGGAATGCTGGGAGCTGTAGTCCAACATATCTGGAGGGCACCAGGCGTGGGAAGTACATGAGCCTTCCTGCATGCTCCCCCTCCCCTCCTTCTTATAAGGAGTGCCCACTTGGAGACCAGAAGCTTTTACTTGGGTTTTCAACTAACCACAGTCACTGGTAACATTTGGACAAACTGTGGTTAGTTTTAACTATGGTTTGAGGACACAAGCCAGCTTCAAACCATGGTTTACGACAATGGCTTCCCCCCTAAACCAAAGTGAAGACTAACCTTAGTTCTCCGTTCAGCCTAAATGGGTAACTGTAGTTAGTTGAAAACGGAAGCAAGAGCATTGGTGACAATCGAGGCCTTTTAAAAACCTGCACAGGGTGCGGGAGGATAGGGGGAATATCTGGAGGAATGCAGCTAAAGGGGAAGGCTTAAACCTCTCCTCCCTGCATGCAATGTTCCTGATTCAGATCGTGCACTTACTTGTAAGTAAAAAAGCAGAGGGGCAGCAGCACCCTATGGAGTTAACACAATATGTCATTTGGCTCTTAGATGGCTTTAAAGAGAGAATAGTTCCTTCCATGGATATTAGACACGATTAGATATTTTTCTTCCTCATACATTAGCATCCTGCTCTTGAATCCTACAGAGTTTCCAGAATGGCTAGATGGAATCTTGATGTTGCCGGGAAGCAACAATAGGAGATGGGCGTTGCCTTCATGTCATGGTTGTGGGCTTCCAGGAAGCATCTGCTTACCAATTTGGGAAGCAGGATGCTGGATTTAGAATCGGGGTGCAGAACCTCTTTCATCCCAAGGGTGGAATTCAATGTCAGAGAAGCTCTTGGGTGCCACATTCCAGTCGTGTCTGAGCCAAACGCAAAGGAGTGGGGCTAAAAATATCCCAAATGCCAAAAATCCCAGCCTATTTTGGCTTAAAGCTCTTACTGTGGCTAACCAAACCTTAGGAGAGGCATCTCAACCTATTAGAATGGGAAAAACCACACAAAAGCCTGGAAGCCACCAATCAGGGGGAAGGGGCTGTGGCCATCTGGGGAACCCCAGAGAGCCAGATTGGGACCCAAGACAGGCCAGATTTGGCCCACGGGCCTGAAGTTCAACACCCCTGCTGCAGTCAGACTAACATAGATAGAACTTCAGTCTAACGTAGCAGGGCCCTTCTTGCACCCTTAAATTCCTGGAGAGATCTGTAATGGTGCAGAAACTGTTCCCACAAGACTGGGAGTTTTCCTGAAATCAGATGGAGAGACCCCATGAGGAAGCAGTTTGCCACGTGGAAATTGGCAAGTACAGACTGGCCCTCAGTCCCTGGCAGAGGTGGAACCTGAACTCAGATGCTGTGGATTGGCTTGGAAGCCAGCTCCCTGTCCTCTGAAGCACACTGCCTCGGCAATACAGTTTTAATGGAATGGTAAATCAACTGCAGTAATATCTGCTCAGTCACCTCCTCCATGCAGCTGCCTAGATTATGTATTTATGATCCAACCAAGAATTCTAAATCTCTGTATCCCCTGTATGGCCAGACCTTTCCATATAAGCAAACAAACATTCCCAGCAATACACAGTTATGAATCAGCACAGAAGCCGGGTCGGAGATGAAATGGCAGATTTGTTATGGGCTTGGTACTGCAGGCTTCCAGTTTCATTGTTAACACTGAAGCTTGTCTGGATTATTTTCAGGCACGCTGGAAGTGGAGTCGGTAGTATCAAGTTGCTACCAGCAGTACTTATGCAGAACTACTTCTCCATATTCTATTATAATCTTAGGTCCTGTCCACACATGCAGCAAAATCACATACTACTCTTTTTCTAGGACTGTACCACATCATTCTGACCTTGGGGGAGAATGAGCTTGCATATTTGAACACGTTGCCATTTTAAAAAACATTCCATGGACATAGAACAGTGGCATATCAGAGAGAAAGCTAGCCTGTAACCCTTCTTAACGTGCCAGTTATCTACCTGCGAGAAGTTTATGTTCCTGAAGAAGCATTTAAAAATGCAATTCACTCCATCATAGCAGAATAGCAGAATTCAGGGGAAATTGCACCAAGCGATTTTAATAGACCAGTTGTTAGAGCTTATATATACACTGAAGAATAGCATGTGGTACAGCCTAGACAGATATGACATTTTAATTCTGCCTTTCCTCCAAGGAGCTCAAGTCAACATGCATGGCTCTCCCCCTCCACTTATTTTGTCCTCACAAAAACCCTGCAAGGTAGGTCAGGTTGAGAGTGACTAGGTCAACTTCAATCACTAAGCTTTATGGATGTGTGGAGTTTTGAACTTGGGTTTTCCCAGTCCTAGTCTGAGATGCTCACCACTTTGGCTGGCTGGCAGGCAGGCAATCTTTTTGAGTGAGATGCGTGCCCAAGTTTAGTCCAGGGAAGGTGGGGGGGGGAACCCTGTGCCCTAGATACCAACTGTCTGGAGAAACACTGTATTAACTATTTGGCATTAGCTCAGTTTAAAATAATAAACCATGGTGGTGACCTTTTTAACAAAAGAAAAACCATTGGGGTAAAGGCAAATGTGTTTGTGGCATAGTAAATGTAACAGGCAGATTAGCTGTGCCTGTTACATGGGAAGAAATATTGATTTATAAAGCAAACATAAAAAGAGCAAGATTCTGTTGATTCCAAAAAGTGAGAGAGCCTTTGTATCTCCTTATGTTTGGCTTGGAAGCCTGCCACTGTTTTATAAATAGACCTGCTGCTGGAAACCCCATGGGGGCGAAAGAAAATGCATGGTCTTTGCTGGTCCTGGAAATAAAACACTGGAAGATCCCAGAGCAGAAACCCTTTACTCACAGTCAAATAATGATCATTATATCATTAGTAATATTATTTATATAGATCCTGTTTGTCAACTGCAGGAATCTTACATCGATCTCTCTATAAAAGCCCCAAATGCCTGCCACAATCTTGACAGTACTGAGCCAAATGGATCCAAACATCTGACCTGCCATAAGGTAGCTTCTTATGTTCACTTTTCCCCAGTTACATGAAAAATTGGAGTAATATTACTCCTATGGGAAAAGTAAAGCAAACCACTCGGGAGCAACTGTGGCACAGGCACAGCCCGCTTGCCATCCCTGAGATTCTTCACTGAACTGAATCTCGCAGGATGTGTGCCCATTTTTACACTGCTGCCCAATTAATCAGGGGCACCATTTTAGCTGATTAAAAGTTTTAGCAATTCATCTACCCCAGCCTTCCCCAACATGGTCCCCTCCAGATATGTTGGACTACAACTCCCATCACCCATGACCATTGGTTGTGGTGTCTGGGGCTGATGGGAGTTATAGTGTAAAAAATCTGGAGGAACCTACGCTGGGGAAAGCTGAATTCTAACCAATTAATTGATTAAACACAGTAGCCCTAATATATAATGTGTTTGGCCACAGCATGAAGAACTTCATCAGGAGGGCTTTAAACTGAATCCTACGGGGAAGGGAGATGTAATGTTGGGGGTAACAATGGACGTAGGCGCATGCACTGCAATGGAGAGAACAGCGCTGATAGCGCCCAATAATAGTCTTCAGACACATGTAGGAAGAAAGCCAGACTATGAAGCACATGGTCTTCGATGTCTATATACTAATGCCCAGAGTATGGGAAACAAACAGAACGAACTTGAACTCTTAACACAGGAGGGAAATTATGACTTGATAGGTATAACTGAGACTTGGTGGGATGACTCTCATGACTGGAATACAGCAGTTGAAGGATATAACTTGTTCAAAAAGAACAGGAGGAACAGAAAGGGAGGCGGGGTTGCACTGTATGTGAAAAATACATATCTCTGCACAGAAATACAGGAGGAGGAGCTTGGTAGCCCCATCGAGAGCATCTGGGTTGAAATAAATGGAGCAAAGAATAAAAGGAACCTGGTGGTCGGAGTCTACTACCGGCCACCCAGTCAAGGAGAAGCCAAGGATGAAACTTTTGAAAAGCAAATAGCCAATGTTTTAAGGAAGCATGATGTAGTAGTAATGGGGGACTTCAATTTCCCCGATATTTGTTGGGAGACAAATTCTGCCAAACATGGCCCCTCCAGGAAATTCCTGACTTGTGTGGCGGATAACTTCCTCCTACAGAAAGTAGAGGAAGGAACTAGAGGATCGGCTATCCTGGACTTGATCCTAACCAACAGAGATGACTTAGTGGATAAAGTAGCAGTTACAGGAACTCTGGGGGAAAGCGACCATGTTGTACTTGAGTTCTTGGTTCTAAGGGAAGCAAAAGCCGAGTGTACTCAAACGCGTACCCTGGATTTTAGGAAAGCTGATTTTAATAAACTCAGAACAATGATCAGTAAGGTCCCATGGCAAACAATGCTAGCGAGAAAAGGAGTCCAAGATGGGTGGGAACTTTTAAAAAAGGAAATTCTCAAGGCACAATCACAAACAATTCCAACAAGAAGAAAAGGTGGAAGACAACAGAAGAAGCCAATGTGGCTTCACAAAAAGCTTAGGGATGACCTGAAAACAAAAAAGGACACATATAGGAAGTGGAAAGAAGGCCAAGTAACAAAGGAAGAGTACAGGCAGGTAGCACAGAATTGCAGGGATGGCGTCAGGAAGGCTAAAGCTGAGAACGAGCTGAGGTTAGCGAGGGATGCTAAAAACAACAAAAAGGCTTTCTTCAGCTACGTGCATAGTAAAAGGCAGAGGAAAGAAATGGTTGTTCAGCTATTAAAAAAGGATGGCAAAATGATAACAGATGACAAAGAAAAGGCAGAGGTGCTCAATTCCTACTTTGGCTCAGTCTTCTCCCAAAAGAGGGTCTATGACCCCCCTGGCAAAGGCGAAGTACAGGCTGAAGGGGCAGGATTGCAGCTTGAGATCGACAGGCATATGGTCAAGGAACACCTCATTACTTTGAATGAGTTCAAATCTCCAGGGCCAGATGAACTGCATCCTAGAGTAATAAAGGAACTGGCAGAAGAACTCTCAGAACCGCTGTCTATTCTCTTTGAGAAATCATGGAGGACCGGGGAAGTGCCAGATGACTGGAGGAGGGCTAACGTTGTCCCTATCTTCAAAAAGGGTAAAAAGGAGGAACCTGGGAACTACAGACCAGTCAGTCTGACATCAATCCCTGGGAAAATTCTGGAGCAGATCATAAAGCAATCCATCTGGAAGCACCTTGACAACAATGCTGTGATTACTCGAAGCCAACATGGATTTGTCAAAAACAAGTCCTGCCAGACAAATCTGATCTCATTTTTTGATCAAGTCACCTCCCTTGTAGACCGTGGGAATGCTGTAGACATCATATACCTCGACTTCAGCAAAGCTTTCGACAAAGTGCCCCATGATATCCTGATGAGCAAACTTGCTCGAAGTGGGCTAGATGAAACAACGATCATGTGGATCCACAGTTGGCTACAGAATCGGACTCAAAGAGTGCTTATCAATGGGACCTTCTCAAGCTGGGGAGAAGTAACGAGTGGGGTACCGCAGGGCTCAGTCCTGGGCCCAGTGCTCTTCAACATTTTTATTAATGACTTGGAGGAGGAGGTGCAGGGAATGCTGATCAAATTTGCAGATGACACAAAATTGGGAGGGATAGCTAATACTTTGGAAGACAGAAACAAAATTCAAAGTGATCTGGATAGACTGGAGTGCTGGGCAGAAAACAACAGAATGGCATTTAATAGGGACAAATGCCAAGTTCTGCACCTAGGAAAAAGAAACCAAATGCACAGTTACAAGATGGGAGATACGTGGCTCAACCACACTACGAGCGAGAAGGATCTTGGAATTGTCGTCGATCACAAGCTGAATATGAGCCAACAATGTGATGTGGCTGCAAAAAAGGCAAATGCTATTTTGGGCTGCATTAATAGAAGCATCGCTTCCAAATCCCGGGAAGTACTAGTTCCCCTCTACTCAGCACTGGTTAGGCCTCATCTGGAGTACTGTGTCCAGTTCTGGGCACCACACTTTAAGAAGGATGCAGACAAGCTGGAGAGGGTTCAAAGGAGGGCAACAAAGATGATCAGGGGACTGGAAACAAAGCCCTATGAAGAGAGACTGAAAGAACTGGGCATGTTTAGCCTTGAGAAGAGAAGACTGAGGGGAGATATGATAGCACTCTTCAAGTACTTGAAAGGTTGTCACAGAGAAGAAGGCCAGGATCTCTTCTTGATCATCCCAGAGTGCAGGACACGGAATAATGGGCTCAAGTTACAGGAAGCCAGATTCCGGCTGAACATCAGGAAAAACTTCCTGAGTGTCAGAGCAATACGGCAATGGAACCAATTACCTGGGGAGGTGGTGGGCTCTCCCACACTGGAGGCCTTTAAGACGAGGCTGGACAGCCATTTGTCAGGGATGCTCTGACTTGGATTCCTGCATTGAGCAGGGGGTTGGACTCGATGGCCTTGTAGGCCCCTTCCAACCCTACTATTCTATGATTCTATGATTCTATCTAGGAAGAGAATAAGAGAGAGAGAGAGAGAGAGAGAGAGAGGGAGGGAGGGAGAGAGGGAGGGAGGCAGGCTAGATTCCATGAAATAGATGCCAAGTCAGGGTATATTGCACTACTTGCAGGGTGTTTTGCAATACAACATATCCCACCCACTATAATGGCTGGCTTTTGGCGAGTAATGCAGTAAAATGCAGCTTGAGCTTCCAACTGGGCTTTAAAAAAAAAAAAGTTTGAAAAGCAGAAAACAAAGTAATTAAACTGCATATAAATATTAATGCCAATTTCAAAAGATGAAAGGGGGAGAGGAAGGCACAATCAAGGAAGACGCAGCAGTGGATTCTCCCAGGAGAACAGCACGGTGTTTGGGCACTTTAAACAAATACTGTTTATAAATTCTCTTAATAAATTAAAGTAAAATAAAGCCGACTAAGGAAAAACATCTGGGAAGACTCCACACAGTTAAAATGCCCAACTCGTCCTTCCTCCTCCACCCCCCTGTCATGGAAGCTCCCCCCTTTGAAACCACAGAAATATCCTTCAGTGCACAAGCAATGGCTTCCTCAGGTTTCTACATACACACCTCGGAAGCCAGGGTTAGTTACCAAGGCGGAAAGGGGGAGGAGGCTGCAATTAGAATCATGTTAACTTGGCTGGTTGACAAGCCAGGCTAAGCAAGGAAATCCAGGCCATTTCGAAGAAATGTGCCTGCTGCCATTTTATTGAGAAAACGTCATGTTTCAATTCTGGACTGACCGTACCATAAGAGAATGGTTTCCTCTCCTCGAAAACACAAGGGATAAAATGAAAGTGCAACATGCATTTTTAACTATCTGTTGTTTTCTTGTCTGGATGTTGGACTGGGGCAGGGGAGGGCCTAGAGATCTGAATAAAGATAAATGGCATTTCCTGTGGAGGGGGGGAATGGGGTGCTGCTTTCACTGTGGCACATTTCCAGGTGGAAATACACATGCCACAGTGCTGCGTGTGCTCAAGAGGAAAGGATGTATACTTCTGTACCCATTTCAAGGGTTAGCAAAGCAGAGTGGCTAAGGGCTAATCTTATGTATGTTTGGACAGAAAAAAAAAGCCTACAACTCCCAGCATGCCCCATCCAGCCATGCTGGCTGGGGAATGCTGGGAGCTGTAGGACTTTTTTTCTGTCCAAAGATGCATAGAATTGTGCTCTTAAGTGTGTGGTCTAAGAAGCAGGAAGACAAATCTTGCCTCTATTGGGAGCCTACTCCAACCACCCGGTGCCCTCCAGATGTGTTGCACTGCAACTCCCATCATCCCAAGCCAGCATTGCAAACTTAGGTGAGCTCTCTACTTACCAGCTTCTGTTCCTCACTGCCCCACCCCCTACACATCTGCAATAGGGAAATAAACGCTAATACTACCTACCTTGCAGGGTTGCTGAAAAGGCAAATGAGATAACGTATGTCAGTGATTTTCTAACTTTCTACCTTCAGAGAATACGTTCCACTTCACTGAGGCCATGCTGGTTGGGGATGATAAAAGTTGTAGTCCAACACATCTGGGGGCCAGCAAGTTGGGGAAGGGAGTTTTACGATGTGCCCAATTCATGAGGGACACTTGCCAGGCCTGTTAGTAAAGCAGAGAAGAAAGCTCTCACTTGAGAACTTTCTGCTTGAAATTGTGTGGGGCAGGAAAATTGGGGCGGGGGGGAACTGAGGTGAGATTTGGCAGAGGAAATTATTCAAAGGTGTCAGCGGAGCACTTATTGGTCAGCAAGCGCAGTGGTGACAATATATTCTATTTTTAAACTTTTGTTGTTGCTACAGGCAGTTGCCATGTTTTCCCCCCACAACAACTCTGTGGGGCATTATGGGAACAAAAAATAGCAGACAGCCTTGCAGCAACAACAAATATGTTAAAGAAACACCTGCTACAGCTGACCAATCAGTCCCTCCTGAATATATTTGCCCCAAATTGCTGAAATGCTCCCCCTCCCCGATTCACCACCTGCAAATGGTGCAGTGAATGAGGGTGGGTGGGTAATTTTCACTCAAACATGGGCCTCACTGCTGCCCAACATGAAATGAGAGTTCACCCCACAACACACCTACCACGCCCATGCACCTGGCCATTGTAGGGGAATATGGAATAGTGGAGGATAAGCTCTCTGTCACAGAAGCTTGTCCACCAAGACTGATTTTGTCCCTGTGGATCCTACAATATGCTTCTAAGGAACCCTCAAGGCCCTCCAGAACAGAGTCTGAAAACCACCCTGATATGTGAAGACCTCTGAACGCTCAAGTTCATCAGCCCAACAAATAAACAGGGTCATACATTTGCTTTCTCAAACAACTCTGCCCTTTCTCCCTTGCTGCCCCTTAGGCCCGGAACTGCCTCCCGGAACACTTGGTTAATGCCACCTCGCTTCCATCCTTCAAATCCTTCCTCTGCAAAACCCAACTTTTCTGTGAAACCTTTGGCACAACCCCCTAGCCTCCAGGCAAGTCTGAGGGAACATGATGCTGCCACCTTGCTGACGCTAAACAGGCTCGAGTCTGGTTGGTGTCTGGATGGGAGACCTTGTGGGAACCACATGTACACAATCTCAATTGGAAGAACAGTGACATATAAATGTACTCAAATAAAATAGACTACTGTGCCCTACCATAATTAAGCCTAAGCACATGTAATTGAAATAACTGTACAACTGTACCTGAGAGAACACTTTATCCCATATGTAGCTGCCTGTACTTTAAGGGCATCCACATATACCTTTCTTCAAGTGCCCCCTCTTTCTGATGCTCGGAAGGTGGCAACAAAAGAGAGGGCTTTTTCGGTGGTGGCCCCCTAGCTCTCCCAAGGGAAGCTCACCTGGTGCCCACACTGCTACCTTTTCAGCACCAGGCAAAGACTTTCTTATTCTCCCAGGAGATCCGGGTTCTAGTCCCCACTTGGCCATGGAAGCTCACTGGGTGACGTTGGGCCAGTCACAGACTCTCAGCCCAACCTACCTCACAGGGTTGTTGTTGTGAGGATACAACGGAGAGGAGGATAACGTAAGCCGCCTTGGGTTCCTTGCAAGAGGAAAAAAGACGGGCTATAAATGCAGTAATAAAAAAATGCAGTCTGGGGAATGCTGGGAGCTGTAGGACTTTTGTCTGTCTAAACATGCATAGGATTACACCCTTAGAGTGCAGTCCTAAAGCACTGATGTTCAACAGACATGGGAACTCCGATGAGAGGAAGACAGTGTCAAGGGCTCCTTGGAGGCCTCTCTCAGTCTAATCCAGTAGCCAAGTCCAGACACAGACAAAGGGATTCTTTTCAAAGCTTTATTCCTCTTTTACAACTTAACAACTCTACTGTTAGCAACTAGCTATGAGCAGCAGAGTACCTATGCCCTAAGTTGGAACAGTTAGTCCCCGTTTGAAAGGGAATCACTGGCAGACCCTGAACTTAAGGGCTAGGGAGAGTCCCCCCCCCTTTTCCCTTGGATCCTCTGGGCGTAACTGTTGTTTGCGCGCCAACCGGGCACTACGCCTCCTTTCCGCGCCATTTGGCGCAGCTCTCTGCGTCGGCGTCGCGCGTCCAGCAAGTCTGCTTCCCGCGCTCTGTCACTCCCAGGACTGCTATCTAAGCTAGGAATGCCGGTGGGAGGAATCTCTGTCAGCTGTTGGCCCTGGGAATGATGAGCGCGCTCCTCTCCCAGGAGCTACCCCTCTTCCTCAGAATCAGAACTACTCTGGGATTCTATGGGCTCAGTGTCCACCCTGATAGACAGAGGCTTTTACAGTCTCTCCGTGTCAGGAGTGCCCTAGCTGCCTCCTGCAGTCCCCTCCAATAGCCAACTCAGGACACAGACGATGAAGATTCTTTCCAAGGCATTATTCCTTTATTACTTTATGACTCTTTCAGATACTAATCACTAGTGATTAAGCAAGGAACAGCACTGGGGAAAGAAAGCAGAGTAGCCTAAGCTCCAGGTAAGGCACTTGGTCCCCGTTTGAAGGAGAACCGCGGGAAGACTCTGAACTTATGGGCTATGGAGAGATCCTCCCTCTTTCCCTTGGGTCCTCGGGACGCGACCGTTTTATTATTATTATTATTATTTATATCCCGCCTTTTTCCCAATAGTGGGACTCAAGGTGGCCATTTTTTAGCGCCAAACGAGCGGAGCGCCTCCTTTCGGCGCCCTCCATCTGTCGTCGCTCCCTGAGTCTGCACCGAGCATCCAGCAAGCCCCCCTCCAGTGCTCTCTCACTGCCAGGGTCACCATCTATCCCAGGAATGCTGGCAGGAGGAATCTCTGCCAGCTGCTGTGCTTGTGAGAGATGAGCGAGCTCCTCTCCCATGGATTGCTGGTCTTCCTCAGAATCAGAACTGCTCTGGGGATCTATGGGCTCAGTTTCCACCCTGACACTCCGGTCTCCATTTTGACCATTTTCAGCTGGACGGGCCTCTTGGCCCATCTAGCTTACCTACTTTCCAGTGGGTGGGAATGGCAACAGAGAGGCTCTTGGACTGAGTGGATCCAACCCGCCCCCCCCATCCCACCCACTTTTCTCCCTCTCTGGCCTCTTCTGAGGACATTGTTGTGTCTTCAAAAGATAAGCTACCACGATGGTGTCCTCAGCAGCTGCAAGGGAGCGAGGGATGGAAGAATTTCCACTCAGTTTCTCACCCCAAGGTTGTAGATTTGTCTATGATCTCGGAGGTGGCAATCGGTGCCGTCCTATGAGAAGATACAGGATTGTTCTGCTAAAGTCATTTTAAATATTTTAGGATTTTTTGGTCCCCACAATGTGGATTGTCCTCTTATACCTGATACTGTATGTTGTCGGCACATTTATTAGTTTTATATTGTTGATTTTATCGCAATGTTATTTATATCATTATTTTTTATGTTTTAAACCATAAAATGCCAAGAGAAATTTTCCTTTCATAAATTCAATAAATACAAAAATATATTCTCCCTCTGTATACCTCTGCCTCCATTTCCTGCCCCTTCCTCTGCTGCCTCCCCCGTGTTGAATTTTAGACTGTAAGCCCCTTGGGGCAGGGACCTTTCCTCTTGTACCTTATTCTGCACAGTGATGATGTAACAACAATAACAGTAGCCACAATAATAATCCCATGGCCCCTAGATAACATCTGGGGTGGGTGGGGCATAGGATAGTTTGGATTCCTGGATCCGAGGTCAGAGATGGCACTCAGACCCAGGACTCCAAACTCCCCTCCCCCTCGCAGCCAGTGTGGAGAGAACCATGCTGGCGACCTCGGAGAGGATGGAAAGGGAGAAGTTCTGTGGGCAGGGAAGGGACTGGGGAAGTAGGGATACGAGCTATCCTCAGCCCTCCCCAGGCTCCTTCCATCCCCCTCCACAGAGCCCTAGCTAGACTGGCAAAAATGCCGGTCTAGCAAAAATGCAAAGCAGGAGAGGTGTAGAGGCGGCAATCACCTCTGCGTTCTTCCCACTCTGCATACGATGCTCATCAGCCTCTGAGTTCAGAGGGTGAGGGGCATCAAGATAGGACTTGGTCTAAGCTTGATGTTCTCAGATGGGCAGGAAAATCTGTAGGTGAGCAATTTTTTTTAGCAGATCCATTGCCACTGAGAGATGCTAGAATAATGTGCTCCCCCATTCACTGCTATGTCCTTGGAAGCTTATCCTGCAAACATGAATGCACTGAAATATATTACTCAGAACTGAATGGGAAATGCTTGAATCAATAAGGGGGGTTTACTGTGGTGAGGGAAACCCAGCGAGCTACACCAGAGCATCAGATCCCTTCCTGGGCCTCATATTAGACAGCAGACACCACCCCCCACCACCCCTAAATGTCAGTAGTCTGTTTGGCATTAAGGGCAGAAGAGACTGTGAGTAGAGCAGGAAGGGAGCTAATGTCGTCAACATATAAATCAGAAACTTTTGCAGGGGCTTTTTCACACACGGCTGAAGTCTAGTTCATTCCAAAAGCAGATGGAGCAAAGGAAAGGAACGGCAGGGGAAAGGATGGTCAATGGTGGAAGATTCCATGTTAAGCCAATGCTACACAATTTGTGAGCCATGGCCAGAGCTGAGCCATGGGCAGCCATTGAGCAGGAGCCAGAAGCCCTGGGGATTGAGCCAGGAGTTTGGAAGTAATGGGAAACTGTGGTTTATTCAAAACCAAAAGCGGAAGATTTCAGGCTCCCTGCTCCTGCCTGCAAAGGAGAAGGACAAGGGAGGGCAAGCAAGCATGCCTGCATCTTGCTACAGCTTTCTCAAAATATTATGTCCGAACTGGGTGGCCACTTCGGTCCCAAGGTCTAGCCCTAGTTGCATTACCGTTGGCTACTAGTTGTGATGGTGATATACTGCCTCCAGTATCAAAGGCAGTATGCCTCTGTACGCCAGTTGCAGAGGAACATGGACAAGAGGGTGCTGTTGCACTCATGTCCTGCTTGTGAGTTTCCTGTGGACAGCTGCCTGGCCACTGTGTGAACAGAATGCTGGACTCGATGGACCCTTGGTCTGATCCAGCAGGGTTCTTCTTAAGTACTTACGAAGAAGAAACATTTGACGCCCCTGATCTTCTTGAAACATCAAACCTTCTCTGGTGGATATCTAGAAGTGGAAGAAGTTATCTAGAAGTGGATAATTCTACTGCAGTCTCTGCCCTGGGAGTAACAGAATGATCCAATCATGTGTGCAGCATAGACTCAATGGCATTATCTGCCTATGGAGGAGTCTGCCTATTGCATCTCTGCATGAATTGGAAACAGGCATGACCAGAGCAGTGACTCATACAAATCTGCAATGGGCTGCTCCTTTGGGCTCCCTGCAGCCTTCAGTTCTGATAATTAAAGGCGCAATCCTATGCATGTTTAGACAGAACAAGTCCTACAACTAAGTCCTACGTTCCCGAGCATGGCTGGCTCGGGAATGCTAGGAGCTGAAAGACTTTGTTCTGCTTAAACATGCATAGGATTGCAACCTCAATTTATTTCCTATGGCACACTAGTATTTAACCTGCAAGCAATTACTACTCTAAGGACCCTCAGATCAAGGTAAGGTCCTGCTCATTAACCTACAATCCATACAGAGCTCTCATTTCATAATGAAGCAATTAATTTTATTTATTCAGGCAATATCAACTTGAAGTTAAAGGACATATTGCTACCATTTTCAATGAACAATGGATCAGACACATATTTCTTTTGTCTCCTGTGTTTAAACCCTGATTGGCAGGCGCCTCTGGAACTTCCTGATCCTTTTCACTTTTCACACATTCTTTATCTCCCTTTCCTCCTTTCTCCCCACACTCTCACCCCGGAACAATGTGAGACATTGTCATCGTATTTGCCTGAGATTAGGCTGTCAATAAAGAACCACTGGGTGCACTAATGGCTGCCCTGACATCATTGTGAATGCCACCTTCCCACAGAGCAGTGGCAGGCAGGTGTGTGCAGCTGGGAGACTTTTAAGCTTGAGCATTCTCACTTCTGAGCCTAAAGGCAGCTCCTAGGGAGGGAAAATCTGGATTGGAGAGCCTCTGTGGTGTGACGGGAAAGGCTTAGCCCCTCCCTCCCAGTGGCTGCTTTTGCAAAAAATAAAATCACGTTGGGAGTGCCGAACATGGAGCTCTGACATAATGTGCAGTTTGGCCCTTAGGACAGAGGTGGAAACGTTCAGGCCCCAGGGGCCAAATCCAGCCCACGTGCAGTTCCAATCTAGACCTCCATATAGTGGAGGCTGGTGGCTCTGATTTCAGTGGGGCCGTGCATCCGCTCCAGGTTTCAGTCAGAACCCGCCAGAACTCTAAAGAAGCTATCCAAGGTGCTGACACTATTTTGGGGATTAGGTTCAGCACCTTGGATAGCACCTTTGGTGCTCTGGCTGGTTCAGGCTGAAACCCAGAATGGATTCACAGCCCCACTGAAATCAGAGCCACCAACATCCACAGTTCCCCAGAGAGCCACGCCCCCTTATCTTGGCCCCACCCCCTTTCCAGCACTGGCCAATCATTCATGGGAACATAGCAAGCACTGTGTCAGACCATTGGTCCACCTACCTCAGCACTGTTGACGCTGGCGGGCAGCAATGGTTCTCCAGCATTTCAGGCAAGATTCTTTCCTAGTCCTACCAGAAGCCGGGGATCAAACCTGGGACCTTCTCCATGCAAAGCAGGTGCTCTATCACACTGAGCAATGGTTCCCTGTCCTTTGCATATTTTTTCCCAATCTAAAAAGTTTGAAATTCCTCTCCTGAGGTTTAGTTACTGGCAATAAGAGTTAGCTAAAATGTGGCGGTATTTTTTTTTTTTTGGATTTTGGCTCTACCCCTACTGGAAAATGACCCCCAAGAGCTTCTCCAAGCTGGAATTAGGCCCTCAGGCTGAATTCAAGGTTCCACATCCCTGCCTTATTTATTATCATTTTAAAAAATATTATATTTATATACCTCCTTTTTTCCTGCAAGGAACCCAAGGCGGCTTACATTCTCCTCCTCCTCTCCATTTTATCCTCACAACCACCCTGTGATGTAGGTTAGTCCGAGAGTCAGTGACCGGCCCAAAGTCACCCAGTGGGCTTCATGGCTGAGTGGGGACTAGAACTTGGATCTCCTGAGCCTCAGTCCAACACCCTAACCACTATGCCACACTGGCTCTAACGAGGTATGGGTTTCCTATTTTCTTTCTGGCATTGCTGCTAGCACAGTCAACTGACCAGCCTGTGCTCCTCTTGTGGCTTTAAAATCTGCAGGCAACGTTTTTCACAGCAATGGAAATAAATGGGATTGCCAGCTGACCCCCCAAACCCAGCCTGGCTCACTCCAGCACCTTCAGTTTGACCTGCAGAAACCAGCAGCTGAAGCTTTTTATGGCAGGGAGATACACGTGATCTCCTGCTAATATTAAGCTGCTGTTAAAGACACTAGCTGTTTCTACAGAGCTCCACTTGCTTGCTGCTATGCCTTTAACTGCAGACTGCTGTGAAAGATTTCAGTAGATGAACCTTCTCCCCTCACTTCATTGCCATGCCAGGGAAAAACATGTCCGCTAAGCATCTGCCTGTCAGGCTGCTGTTAAAAAGCACAGAAATGGGAACAGTACAAATATTGGCAACACTAACCAATGGGAAGGTGGGGAGAAAATGTGTCTACAATACAAACAGGGGCTGTGGGGGTATGCCAGTTAATTTTAGGAATCATCTCAAAAGAACACTATTCATGTTCACTGCACTTCATGCTGTTCAGACAGGCCTGGCTTTTCCTCTTCGTTCGGCTCAAGCCCAGGCAAGCACTCCAGCTCATTCCAGGCTGTTTGTGGGATTCTTCATTAAGGCGGGGCGTTTTAAAGATTCCTACAGATTTCTAACAAACATCCATTTGACATTACTTAAATTAAAGGCTCATTGTCAGCACAACTGTACCATGAAATATATTATAAAATAGCTACAAGTGGAGGAAGAACGCAACGTCTGCGTTGAAGGACGATGGGGAACAAGGACAAAACATTAACACACATTGTTAGCTTCTGTTTTGAAACATGCAGTGCACATGCCAAGGGCTAGCGACAGAAAGCACTTTAAGATCCTTGGGTCATTATCCAAGGATGTGCTGCTTCTTGAATTGCTGCACTGCTGCATGTGAAAACCCTTTTGGTTCAGATGTAATGTTCGAGAGAGCTTCGGCTATTGGGCGGTAGAGAAATGAAATAAATAAATAAATAAAATAAACATTCCTAACTTTCAAACCAAGGCTGGGTAACTCATGTGCCTCCAGATGTTTTGGCCTACAACTCCCATCATACCTCACCATTGGCTATGCTGGCTAGGCCTGATGGGAGTTGGTCAAAACATCTGGAGGGACACATTGCCCACCACTGCTCCAAACCATGGTTTGAAAATCAGGAATGTGCTGAAGATCGGGGGGTGTCTGCCTCCCCCCACTTTCCTTCCCTCTGGCATGCAAATGCCCCACCTCTTCCACAGTTTGCTGTAACCGCAGCTTCATGCAGCCTTCCATAATCTGTGCCCTCCAGATGATTTGAACTACAATTCCCATCAGCCCCAGGCAGCATAGCCAATGGTTAGGGATTATGGAAGTTGTAGGCCAAAGCATCGGGAGGGCACCAGGTGTTGGGGAAGGCTGGTTTAATGCCACATCCATATCAGGGCTAACTACGGTTAGAATTTCCTGAAACCATGGTTTGCAAACCTTCGTCAAACCACAATTTCAAATCCTGGTTTGAGGGCAATCCTGGTTAGCCTAAGTCATAGTTAGTCCTGACTGAGATGTAACACTAAGCTACAGTTACAGGAAAGCATGGAAGAGGGGTGGAAAACTGGTGCACAATAGGAGGAAGAGGAAGCAGTACATTCCTCATAGTTCATGAGACAGGGAGGAGAGAGAGAGCAGGAGACCACAACACATTTCTGCAGAAACATCACAACTTCGAAGCAAGAAGAATGCACTCAAAACTGGTAGAGCAGCAGCTGAAGTCAAAAGAAGAACTTCCTCCAAATTCAAACAGGGTTGCCAACATTTTCAGTGCCCTTGCTCCTGTGCCTTTTACAACAGCCTCAGCCCGACAAACATAGGAAGCTGCTTATACCAGCTCAGGCTATCTGTCCATCCAGCTTTGTATTGCCTAAATTCTGGCTGGCTGCAGCTCTCCAGGGTTTCTGGCAGGGCGAGGTCTCCCTGATCCTTTAATCAGGATACCGAGAATTGAATCTGGAAGCTTTTTGCATGCAAAGCAGCTGCTGTGGTCCCTCTCCCATAACGCCCTTCCTCCTAAATGCACACATTTTTCAGGCGAAGTTTTTCACTTGGGGCTGCACAGCCCTTTAGATCCCAAGGGCCACACACAATACAGGCTCAGGGGTTGGGTGGTGCACACATAAACACACACACACATAGAAAGACTTGCACATACTAGCAATCTGAACCAGGGTTGCTGGAGGAGCATTGGGGGGGGTCAAGGCACCCTTGGAGGGCACCCTTAACGCCTTGGGGGTGGGGACATGCAGCCTCTGTGCTGCAGGTTCTGCACCCGCCCCCGGCTCCAAGATATAATCCAAGCACCAACCTGTCTTCTTTTTTTACACAGCTTTTCAACTCCATTTATTATCCTAGTGGAGTCACACCAAGAACACACACAAAACCTGCTGATAACGACTGAGGTTGCAAAGTATATCATAAACCCACTCAGTGGCAAAAGAAACCCTCATCATACACAATGTAGCACCACCCTGTGAATCATCCTTTGCAGATAGGACAGCTGGACTGAGATCGCGCACACTCTCTCTTAATTCCACCTTCTCATCTTAAACCAAAGGATGCATGGGTCCCTGCTGCAACAGACCCGTTAGAATCTACCCCTCCACCTCTCCAAATCTTGTCTTTCTTCTTCATTTTTAAAAGGGACAGAAAGAGTTTGGTACTCTGCAGACAATTTTTCAGGGTCAACTCTCAGCCTCTCCTTAAGAGTCTTTTTTTGCCTACGTGCACAGCGAAGCTGCCCCAGTAGAGGCACTGTCTCAGCCAGGGCAGCTTTGCCTGCCCCACACTGTCTCCCATTGGGGAGGGTGCAGGGTGCAGTGCTTACTTATATCCTCCCAATCGGCAGAGACTTCCCCTTAGCCTCTGGGGGACATAAGAACATAAGAAGAGCCCTGCTGGATCAGACCAAGGGTCCATCTAGTCCAGCATTCTGTTCATACAGTGGCCAACCAGCTGTCGACCAGAAACCCACAAGCAGGGCATGAGTGCAACAGCTCCCTCCTGCCCATGTTCCCCAGCAACTGGTGTATGTAGGATCACAACCTCTGGTATTTATTTATTTATTGCATTTATATCCCGCCTTTTTTCCTCTTGCAAGGAACCCAAGGCGGCTTACATTCTCCTCCTCCTCTCCATTTTATCCTCACAACAACAACCCTGTGAGGTAGGTTGGGCTGAGAGTCTGTGACTGGCCCAAAGTCGCCCAGTGAGCTTCCATGGCTGAGTGGGGACTAGAACCCACATCTCCCAGCTCCCAGTCCAACACTCTCGCCACTGCACCACGCTGGCTCTCTGGTACTGGAGGTAGCACATAGTCATCAGGACTAGTAAGCATTGACAGCCTTTCCCTCCAGAAATTTGTCTAGCCCCTTTTAAAGCCATCCAAATTGGGGGACATCACTACATCTTGTGGAAGTGAATTCCACAGTTTAACTATGTGCTGTGTGAAGAAGGACTTCCTTTTATCTGTCCTGAATCTCCCACCAATCAGCTTATGGGGATGACCCTGGGGGGGAGGTAATGTCTCCCTATCCAGTTTCTCCACACTGTGCATAATTTTTTACACCTCTGTCATGTCTCCCATCACGCGCCCTTTTTCTAAGCTAAACAATCCCAGATATTGTAACCTTTCCTCCTAAGGGAGTTGCTCCAGCCCCTTGATAATTTTAGTTGCCCTTTTCTACACTTTATTGTATTTTATGATACTTGTCCTGTAAAGCATCCCAAAACCTAAGATAAAAGTAAAATGAAAAGCAGTAATTATATTAATACTATCACTATTATAATTAACTATTAATCAAGGAGATGTGTGACAGCGGAGTGATGTGTTTGCTGAACGTCTGAATCAGTATCACAATGCACATCAAGTCTCTTTGTGAACCATGATGCTGGCTTGCTTACTTTATCCAAAAACCGCAAAACTCATAGGGGAGGTTATCATTCAACCTCACATATCATACGTTCCAATTCAGGAAACTGTTCCCAGGCTGTTAACCTCCCCGCCTTTTACTCCCTCTCTCTCTCATGGCACCTTTCAAGTAGCTACACCTTGAAGGCACCTGAAGGCACACGTATGATAGCAGACTTCATCCAAAGAGAAATACATGTGTCTTCGGCAGAGCATGGTACAGGGAATATAAAGTGCAATCAGCCAAGCAGGGGAGGGCAACTTGTGGCCCTCCAGATGTTTTGGCCTACACCCTGATCATTCATCACCACCAGCTAGGGCTGATGGGAGTTGTAGGCCAATCCATCTGGAGGGCCACAACTTGCCCATGCCTGCCTTAGGTGAAACAACAGCACTCTGTTGCTGAATGACTCTGTTCTGCGAGCCCAACAAATCTACTATGCCAGAACTGGCATAGTTGAATGAGCTCCGTAGAGAGGTTCGCCTGGAGCCTACGTTGTACTCCTTCGGCGCCAGGTGAAGACCTTTTTATTCTCCCAGTACCTTAGCATTTGAGCTTCCTAGTCTTTTAGCTCTGATGTTTTAAATCTGTATTTTAAATCTCTGCATTGCTGCTAGGTTTTATTCTGGTTGTACTGTTATTTTGTGGTTTTAAGCATTCGTATTTTATATTGACTTGTGCTGCGCTTGGTGGTTTTAATTTCTGTGAACTGCCCAGAGAGCTTCAGATATTGGGTGGTATAGAAATAAATAAATAAATGTTTTTTTAAAAAATAAGCAAATAAAGAACTGCTGCGTTTACCTAGGCTGGGTCAGGAAACCTTTTTTCTGTTGGAAGCCACATCCTGCCAGTGCATGGGGCCAATGCCAGCAGTGGGTGGGGCCAGAGCCAAAAGTAGGCGGGGCATCCCCTTTTCTCTCTCTCTCCTGCTCTTCCTTCCCACCCAGTGGGCTGCCAGTGGATTGCTCCTCCCAGAAGTCTGGCTGAACTGATTATCTGCAGAAGGGCTTTTGAAATGAGGCTGAATCGTCCCCACTTTTACCCATACAGGAACCCTGTGAGGTAGGGTTAAGCTGAGAGAGAACAACTGGTCACCCAGTGAACTTCATGGCCTAGTGGGGATTTGAACCTGGGTTTACTCTTAACTACTACACCACACTGACACTCAACCTTGTAGAACCATTCCCCCTTCCCCCCACACATGCACACAAATCCCCCAAACTGCAGGACACAGAATAATGGGCTCAAGTTACAGGAAGCCAGATTCCAGCTGAACATCAGGAAAAACATCCTGACTGTTAGAGCAATATGACAATGGAACCAATTACCTAGGGAGGTGGTGGGCTCTCCCACACTGGAGGCATTCAAGACGAGGCTGGACAGCCATCTGTCGGGGATGCTCTAACTTGGATTCCTGCACTGAGCAGGGGGTTGGACTCTATGGTCTTGTAGACCCATTCCAACCCTACTATTCTGATTCTATGATTCTAAGTCGATCCTAGAGAGCAACAGAAAATGCATGGATTGAATGTTGCAATTGCAAGTCCAGATGGCCACTGCCCTAAAAGGTAGCACCTGTCTTCACCCTCAGGTTTAAATTGGAAGTTGGGTAAGTGACAATAGGACTTCCCCATCCTCTCCTCCCCACAACCCTGCAGAGCAGATTTGGAGAGTGTGCGGACGGCTGTAGGAAGAGGGGGAAACCATTCCGTCAGCTATTTCCATTCTGCTGGTAGAACGACACCATTAGATTCAGGACAAAGCTAACAGTTAGCATCAAAGTGCCTCACAAAACAATGGGTTGGATCCAGACTTAGTAATACTTAGTAGACACTTTTAACGCAATGGGAATTAAGTCAGTCAGGACCACTGATTTCCATCCATCTGGTCTAAGTATGACTATTTCTGGATCCAGCTGATTATCTCAGAAATTCTTACAATTGCCTTGTAAGGTAGGACAGAACTATTATCCCCACATTACAAATGGAGTCGTAAGGTGGAACAAGGCTTGACTACTGAGTTCATGGCAGAGGTGAGATTCCAACTGGGAACTTCCTGATTTGCAGCCACAAAGCTACACTAGATCCAGTGAAACAGAAGTATTGGTTGATGAATCTCACCTTCTGAACAGTCTGTACAGAACTGAACTGCCATACAGTATAATAGTGTTTTGCCTCCATTATTTTACATTAAATTTAAAACAAATTAACCAATTCTGTATCTTCCCATTGGGAGAACTAGATCTAAATGAGAAATCGCAGGACAGAATGAAAGATGAATTCACACCATATGACATGATCTTTTTCATGAAATTTATTGAATGATGAAAATGCTTTGTCCCCTGCTGTAACCCAGATACATTCTACGTCCTCTCAAGGACTGCAATTTCATTCACTAATCATTTTGCATTTCTAAGCTATTTCATAAGCAATTTCACTGTCCTGGGAATCTCCCCCTCAAGAAGTACATATTTGCATCTGTCTTTAAGCAAATCTTTAAAACTTTTCTGTTTTGTTCAGCATTTTATTCATGCTTTATACATGCTGGTTGTTAGCTGGTTTTTAATCTAGTTTTTGGTTTTGTAAGCTGCCTTGGGAGAGTTTTTTGCCCTGGAAGGCAGGGTATAAATTTATTAAATTACTCAAATATATAAATGTCCATATTTCCATATAAACATTAATAATAATAATAATAATAATAATAATGTATTTGTTATTAATATGCCACTTTATTTGCTAACAAGGTATCAAGGCAGTGCCTAACAGTTTGAAACAATAAGATTTTGCTACCTTTACAATTCGCAAAACAAATTCTTCCTTCCTCACTTCCGCCCCACCCAAAAGAGAAACCCACCATGTGACACCTTCCTATTTCATATTTGACTGGAGCTAACCACCATATTTAAATGATGTTGTCTTTCTCGGTCCCGCACACACAGAGACCTCCTTTAAAAACTCTGGCACAGTTTTCCTGAACCAGGCACCATCCAGATGTGTCGGACCATGATTCCCATCATCCCCTGCCAGCTGGTTGGGGTGATGGGACTTGTGGTCAAACACATCTGGATGGTGCCAAGTTCCAGAAAGCTGCTCTAGAGATTGTGTCTCACAGGGTGGCCAGGTGTCCTCTTTTACAGACACCTGTCCTGTCTGAAGGGCTGTCCAGTCCAATTCTAATTTATAGATAAAGAACCGCCAGAACTGTTGCCCATCAACACTTAGCAAGCTGACCATGCAGAGACACGCAGGCCACCTGGTCACAGCCTTCCACGGGATAGTGAGATGTCCTGCATTTCTATTTCCATTATCATAATTATTTCTAAGTCTGAATCTACACGTATAAACTAGCACACACAAATGCTGCGCAAATCATTGCCCGCTTTTGTCCTCTTTTTGGGCAGTGCATCAGCGGCCTCTCTCCTGCGTGCAAAGAAACGTGACGCAAACGACAAGCAAACATCTCCGAACGTCACAGGATTCTTTGTTGTTGCTCGTGCTGTTGCCGATTCGCTCCCACTGACTCCCGACAGCCCAAACCTCCGCAGGGTTGGTGCGAAGCGTTCCCGAGTATAAGCGCGCGCGCGTCCCAGGGCGGTAGCTTCGCGCTGCATTTTCGGAGGGGGCGGGGTTCTTAAAAAAAGGTGGACCTCACACCTAGAGGAGAACAAAGGCGGCTCCAGACAACAAAGGCCGCCAGGTAGAGCAGCCAGCCAATCAAGGGGCAGGCGCGAGGGGGGAGGCATCGCCCAGCAAGCGGGGGAGGCGCACTGCGCGGGGTGCAAGGCGGGCAGGGTCTCGCCCCAGCGGAGAAGCCCGTCCTTCCCCAGTTGCGCACCGCGGCCCCGATCCCGAGGCGGGGAAAGCAACGGGGCTTTCCAAGCCCGCAAGAGGCGCAGCGCTGCCCGGCGGCACTTTCCGTTTCTTTTCTTTTTTCCCTCCCAGTGTGTCCCTGAAACAAATGGCTCCTTCCACCCCCCTCTGTTTTCTCCTGATCCTTTCCCGCCCAGGCGTGCACGGCTCGGGGACCGCCTCTCTAACAGCCGCACATCACTTGCCTTTTCTGCGGGCCAGAGGTGGGAAAGGGCGGCTCTTTCGCTCTCCACTTCCCCACTCCGCCGACTCCGGGCGAAGGAGCTTCCCAATCACACCAAGAACGAATCGTTCTACACCGCCCTGCTTTTCCTCTGGAGGCAACCCCTGAAACAGCATCCCCCCCACGCCCCCCACACACACGCCCCCGCCGCTCCGCGCTTCTCGCCCTGCTTTCGCTTCGCTCCCAAACTCGGCAAGGGCGCGTACGGCTTGATCGGGGCGGATCTTTTTTTCTCGTTCTTTCCCCGCTCCAAACTTGAAGCGATCGGGTGGGGAGGGGCAGGCGGGGGGAGATCTCCCTGCTGCAACTCCGGCACAATCAGGCACCCGCACACATCCCATCGCGGAGTTGCGCTGCTCTCGGCTGAGCTACGCAAACGGACACTTCCACGCGCGGCGCCCGGAGGAAGGGAAAAAAGAACCGCGGAGACGGACTCACTTTTTTTTTTTCGTTTTGCGCGCGCGCGCGCGCTCCAGCCCGAAGTCTGCAGGGGGGGCAGCCGCTCCGGATCAGCTGGGGAGGCGGATGATGGAAGGGGAGGGGAGGGAGGGAGGCAGAGGGAAAGAAGGAAGGAAGGAAGGAGGAGAGGGAGGCCGGGCTCTCCTTCGCGCCGCCGGCTGGAGCCGTCTCCTCCCCGCGCGCTCGAGCTGCTCCGCTCCCCTCCGACTCTCTCGCCCCTGCCTCGGGAGCGCAAACCCCGCCCCGGAGCCGGCCCGCTCGGCCCGCGCGCTCTCCGGCTCCAGGCGGCCGTTGCAGAGGTCGCCGGCGGAGACGTGAGCGCCCTGCCTCGCCTTGGCCCGCGGCCCGACAGTCCGCCCCCGGGAGAGAAGACACAAGGAGGCTCCCTCCCGGCCTGGCGTGGCGCGGCGCGGCGTGGCGCGCTTCCCCGCCTCCCACCGTGGCCAAACAAACAAACAGCACGTGGCTGGTGGCGGGCAGGCCGGGCGGGGGCGAAAAAAGGGGCACCTACCTGCTGGCGCGGGGCGGGGCGGGGCGGCGAGCCGGGGGGCCATTTCCTGCCCGTTCCAGCCCGCGGTCACTCGGAAGGAAGGCCCACGGACGGCAATGGGGCTAGGTCAGCGAGCCTGGGGTAGTTCAAAACCAGAGGGAGGAAGCAACAGCGGCAGCCGTGATGCGCCACAGTCAGCAGCTGCCTTAGAAAGGAGGGCATATCTTTTATAGCAGCCTTCCCCAGCCCCGGGCGTGTCGGACTACACACCCCATCATCCCCAGCGAGGCTGTTGGCTGGGGGCGATGGGAGTTGTGCCTGGAGGGTGCCAGGCTAGCGGAGGCAGTTGTATGGTTCGGTTTGCCCGTCTACAGGTGGCGCTTGCACCCGGGCCTTCTCCATCAGCAGGTGGGCAACCCGGTTGTTTGTATCATCAAGGCAAGTCCTGTGCTCCAGGAGTTTCCCCAAATCACCGCTGTTTGTCCTCAATCTGCGGCAAAGTGCTCGTATGATTGAGAGCCAGCAAACACGTTATGCTGCACATGTAAACAGAAATGGATGAAAAGGCCAACAAATGGGACATACGAACCAGGCCAAACAGCAGACCTCTTCCATCCTTGTCTCCCCTTAGTCGCCGGGCAAAGGCAAGTGAGGGAGACGTGATAGAGGTCCACAAAATTATGCATGGTGCAGAGAACGTGGATAGGGAGACATTTTTCTCCCTCTCTCAGTGCTGGAACCAGGAGTCATCCCATGAAGCTGATTGGTGGGAGGTTCAGGACACATAACAGGAAGGACTTCTTCACACAGCGCAGAGTTAAACTATGGAACTCGCTACCACAGGATGTAGTGATGGTCACCACTTTGAATTGCTTGAAAAGGGGATTAGACTAATTCCTGGAGGAGAAGGCTATCAATGGCTACTAGTCCTGATAGCTATATGCTACCTCTAGTATCAGAGGCAGTATGCCTGTGTACACCAGTTGCTGGGGAACACGGGCGGGAGGGTGCCGTTGCACTCATGTCCTGGTTGTGGTTTTCCTGCATGCAGCTGGTTGTCCACTGTGTGAATAGAATACTGGACTAGATGGACCCTGGGTTTGATCCAGCAGGACTCTTCTTATGTTCTTATGGGTTAGGATCTAATGGTTATTCCATCCTAAAAGGCTCTGAAATATTAAACCCGTCTCAAAATATGCCTCTGTCAACAAGCGTTAGCATCTAGATATCATTAATGTGATAGCTGCTACATAACGTTCTCCTTAACCTATGAAAGTGTTTTAAAAATAATGCATGTGCTGAAAGTTTACCCGGTCTAGTGGTCAAATCAGGCAGACAGACTTTACTGTGCCTGCCAAGAAAAGAACAGAGGAGCATAGCAAGCTGCCTTATAGGTCTTTCTCAGCCCTATCTGGAGATGCCAGGGAAAGAACCCAGGACCTTTTGTATGCAAAGCAAAGCATGTGCTCTGTTTGTTGTTATTATTTATTATATTTAATCTGCCCAATAACCAATGTTCTCTGGGCGGATCTACCACTAAGTTACAGCCTTTCCCATTAACCAGCCTTCCCCAGTCTGGTGTCCTCCAGATCATAGAATAGTAGAATCATAGAATAGTAGGGTTGGAAGGGGCTTATAAGATCATCGAGTCCAAACCCCAGGCTGGCTGAAGGATGCTGAGATTTGTAGTCCCAACACATCTGGAGGGCAGTGGATTGGAAAAGGTTCCTTAGACATTTGGATAGTCCAGCAAACTGCAGCATCCAGTGGAAATGGAGAAATCCAGTCCAAAATGGAAATCCAGTCCACGCCAGCAATCAGTACACATAAGAAGGAAATAAATGCAATTGGAGATTGCCTTCTTGGAGGAATACTCAAGATCACTGAGGGCTAATGTTTAACATGTAAGCCAGTTTGGTGTAGTGGTTAGAGTGTTGGACTAGGACTTTGGAGACCTGGTTTCAAGTCCTAAGCCATGAAGCTCTCTGTGTGACTTTGGGCTAGTCACTGACACTCCCCATAACCTACGTCATAGGATTGTTGTGAAGATAAAACAAAGAGGTGGAGGGTTACGTACACGTCACCACATTAGACTCCTTGGAGGAAGGGTGAGATATAAATGTAATAAAATAAAGCGGATGTATTTATTTATTACCATTTGTAATATGAATGTAAAACCTCCAAGAAATAGAAGTGCACATCCTTTTTGCCTTTCTGTCATATGCAGATTCACATTAACATGGGAACCATTTTCCAGGAAAAGGCAATGAGAGGCAACTGAAGACTCAGATGTAGAAATGCCCTGAATGTGGATTAGCACTCTTAGCATGCTTTAACTGCCCTATCATACTAAACTGATAGAGCTAGTACTGTCAACCAATTGAAAAACAACAACCCTTTAGTCAATTAATTGCTTGAGTTTTAATCAATTGCATCTGCATATATTGGCATATTTATTTATTTTTAGAAAACAGTAATTGTAAAGTACTTTAATTCTCTTAGCTTTTAAAGTTTTTTATTATATTTTATTCTTTTAGATTTTGTAATCCACCAGAGAATGTCTGTTATTGAGTGGATTAAAAATATAATAAATGCATGAAGTGTTCTTTTAATGTAGGTGAAGCACACATATGTTGTAGCACACGCCATCCAAACTCTGGTCTACACACACGATAGAAGGAAGTGGTAGAATCTTGGTAGACTCTGCCATTTCAACCTGCTGGTTGGGGGATACTATTTTTTAATGCTCCCCCATGAAAAATCTCCATACAGGTAAAATTGGCACATCAGGGAGAAAAATTCTAGCCTAGCGTATTCATTGCTGTTCTAGTTTTCTACTTGCAGGATGTTTGGAGGGCAAGGTTGTTTTCTCGCTTTTACATAAGGGGCATTTAAAATTGTGGTGCAGTCTGGAGTGGTACACTCCATTCTACCATCTAAAGCTGCCTCCTCCAACTTGGTGCACCCCAGTTGTGATGGACTACAACTTCCATCAACCTCAGCCAGTATGACTGCAATTCCTACCATCCCAGGCAGCATAGCCATTGGTCCTGCTGGCTGAGAATGATGGGAATTGCAGCCCAACACATCTGGCATGCCCATCAGGTTGGGTAAGGCTGGCCTGCAGAATCTGAGAATTATCCACGAACATCATCTCTGTCATGTCTGGAACCTCTCAGCCTTTCATTTGATCACAGTCTCCAAACCATCTATTTAAGAGAGAAGCAGAAACTTCAGGATACTTAGATAACGAGATAAAGAGCTAAGTATCAGTGTATTGATAACACCCAACCCTGAAGCTCCACCTCCAGATGATCTCACCCAGTGGCTCCATATAGATCTTTCATAGCCTTGGTGACAAAACCAAGCCCTGTGGAACCTCGCAAACCAGTTCCCATGGGAATGAGGTAACATCCCCAATGGTCACCCGCTCTGGACATTTAGACAAAAAGTACAAAACCACTGGAGAGCCAATTTCAGCCAAAGTTGTTGCAATCAGCTCAGGAGAATGGTCCTCAATATCAAAAGATGCTAAGAGGCCTGGCAAAATCAACAGGGAAGCATTCCTGCAGTCAATCTCAAGAAGAGGGAGATCAGCATCGGGAGCTGCCTTATCCTGACTCAGACCCTTGGTCCCTCTAGCCCAGTATTGTCAACACTGACTGGCAGCAGCTCTCCAGGGTTTCAGGCAGGAGTTTTTCCAGCCCTGTGTGGAGGTGCTGAGGACTGAACTTGGAAGCTCTTGCATGCAAAGCAGGTGCTCTACAGCTGAGCTACGGTCTTTCACCTATGAGCATCCACCAGGGCTATCAAAGCTGTCTTCACCCCATTCCCAGATTGAAAAGGGTCAGGGAAGGATGCTTCATCCAGCAGTGCCTAGAATTGCTCAGCCTCCATGCCCTTTACAACTTTCCCCCAAAAGGGGCGAGTGGGTATGGACTTAAATGACCTTATGCTCACTACTGTCTCTCAGATACAGCACTGCAGTCCCCAAAATGAGGATAATGCTACTCTACCATTCAGAGTCATTGTAAGGATTGTTACATTTATTTTAGCATTAGACTATGCTATGGATTTAGCTAAAAGATGTGGCTGGTTACAAATAGCCCGTGTTTGATTATTTCTTCTACTACTACTACTACTATTATTATTATTATTTCTCATCATCATCTTACATTGTTTCTTTTACAGGCAGTGTTCAGAATCCATTCTTTTAAAATGTTTTAGTGCATCATCCTATGGGGATAGGCGGCCGCCTCCGAACTCGGAGGCGAATGCCTATCCAGTGCAGGGCAGGAGAAGCACGGAGGGGATCATTCCCTCCATGCTTCTGCCCTGCATTTGCGGCTAGACAGCCAATTTCAGCTGTGTAGCCACAGAATCAAACATGAAACTGCTGTCAGAGAGTCACATTAAAAAGACATGGCATCCCTAAGAAAGGTTGCCAATCTTTTCTGGCAAGGTTCCCGTGCCATGTGCAGTTCTTTGACTGGCGGAACTTGAATGGAAATTTCTTTTTGCCCCTGTGTTGCACATCTAGGTCAGGAAAGGCTTCACCTCTGACAGTTCTGCCTGTTTTGCAGCTGTTAACGGTGCAAGAACCTTGCAAGGGAGAACACTCATAACCATGACCCCTAAACTGGACCATCTCCCAAGATGTGATATTGCAGCTTTCCCTAACCTGGTGCCCTCCAGATGTGTTGGAGTGCAACTCCCATCATCCCTAGCCAGCATGGCCATTGGAAAAAGCTATCATGTCATAATATCTCAGCTACATTGGTGACCACTGTCAATGCAGTTGTGGCAGATTCACTATTGCTCAGCATTAGATAGGAAACTGCTTTATACTAGGTCAGACTGTGCATCTAACCCAGTGTTGTCTACGGTGACCAGCAGTAGCTCTCAGTCAGAGGACTTTCCCCATCACCTGCAACCTTTTCTGCAGTGGCCCCACACCTCTGGAATAAGTTGCTGTAGGGGGGTCTGCCAGGCCCCATCGTTGCAGTCATTTAGGAAGGCCCTGAAAAATTACTCTGGCCTTCCACTGGGTTGTAGCTGCAGTTGTGTGTTGAAGGTGTTGTGTTATGCTGGTGTTTGTTGTTTTATAGAACACTTGCTGCTGTTGCTACTGTTTTCATTATGGCATCGGTTTTTATTGTGCGAGTTTTATTGTTGTACGCCGCCTTGGAAGGGCTCCTGCACTGAAAGGCTGTCAAGAAATATTTTAAATAAATTAATTAAATAAATACACCTGATTTGCTTTGTTTTTTTTAAGAGGGCCGGCCCTACCATTAGGCAGAGTGAGGCGATCGCCTCAGGTGGTAGACGCTGGGAGGCGGCAGCGAGGTGTTGGAGGAGAGTGCTGTGTGCCAAGTGGCCTGCCCTGCACCCCCTAAGCTTGCCAGCTGCCTTCAGGTGTGTTGGAAGATGCTGTCCCATTGCCAGCATTGAAGAAAGATTTAACTACCAGTCAATGGAGTGGGAAGGGGCACCATCTTGTTTTTTTACCTCAGGCAGCAAAATGTCTTGGGCGAACCCTGGTTTTAATGTAGAGATGGAAGGGATTGAACCTGGGACCTTTGTCATGGAAACGATGTGCAACTCTACCACTCAGCTATGGTCCCTCCCACCAGCATTGTAAGACAGAAATGGAAAGGAGATGGCATTGACAGCCAGGGGATTATGTCACCGGCTGTGATCCTTAAAGCCCTTGCTGGAGGTGAGGCTTCCCTTATACAAAAAGCTCTTTCCCAGCAGAGACACACGTCCCGAACAGTACAGGAAGGATAACCAGCTAGATTTGGAGAGGCCTGTGGCACAGTACTGCAAAGACTTAAGGCAAGCACCTGCGAGATAAGGCACGTGGGTATGTGTTGCTCCAGCCGTGGGTGTTGAACTTTTAGGTTAGAGGTGCCAAGATAGTGGATAATCAGACTCAAAGGTTTGCTTACAAGGAGACTTTATTGAGTAACTTACAGCACACACACATATCCAATGGTTGGATCAGACAGCTTCTCTGAACCACGAGCCACTGGGTACAATGGGTCTTATACTCTACAGGTTAGCAATAAGCAGCATTTCAGCAGCACGCACCCCTAGCATTCATTCTCAGCATAGGCTAGAAGTGTTTGGTTCTCAGGCACAGCTACCTGTAAACAGACTTTGCTTCCCAGGCACATCAGAGATAAAGACTCTCCTCATTAGCAAGGAATGCACCAAGAAGGCTGTTATCGGCCTTTTGACTCATCTGCACATGCTCAGAGGCTTACTAGCATGGGAATTGCACCAATAATGAACTTAAGCAAGCATTATGGATCTCTAGGCCCCTCTAACTCTATACATGACTTGCCTACGCTCCTGCGTCCAATATAGGGTAGAAGGTAGATCTCCGGATGTTTGGGACTTCAACTCCCAGGAGCCCCTGCCAGCATGGCCAATGGTCAGCAGTGCTGGGAGTTGAAGTCCAAAGCACCGGGAGAACTACTTTCTGCTCAACCCTGAGATAAGAGAATGTGAAGCCAAAAGGAAGCACATACTGAATTCCCAAGTCACATTCCATCCAAACCCTGACAGTCATTCTCTCACCACTATGAAGTGGCATGAGGAAGGTGCTATCTGCAAGGGGATAAGCGGTGGGTGAGTGAATGGGTGCTTAACCCTGACCCTGCAGCTCAGCTCTGCAGCCAGGCTGTCAGATCTGTATTTGCATTATTCATGTGATGCTTAACCCTTCCTCACATCTGCGGGAAAGGGTTAAGCTACTCTCCCCCACCACTCCTCCAGTCTCAGTTACCTCCTCTAAAAGCTGCTTTTCCAAGCACAGGAACACCAAAACTGTAATGTGTATATCTGTGCATAATGTGCAAGCCGCCTCTTGTATAGAACATCTCAAAAGTATTGAAAGCACTTCAAATACATGATCTTGGTAATCCTTACAACAACTCTGTAAGGTCAGCCTGTATGATTATTTCCGCTGGGGGAAGCAGAGGCTGAAAGAGTAGCAGTTGTCTGTTGCTACCCAGTGAGTTCGTGGCTGATGTCTGAACTGGGGACCTGCCAGTTTATACTCCTGCAGAGCAATCCTGTGCACATTAATTCAGGAGTAGGTCCCACTGTGTTCAGTGAGGCTTACTCCCAGGGATGGCTGCAGCCCTAACCACACATACCCTAGGAGTAAGCCCCATTGAATTTAATGGGATTTACATCTGAATAGACACATAGAGGATTGCATGGGTTGTTGTTCAGTCATTAAGTCGTGTCCGATTCTTCGTGACCCCATGGACCACAGCACGCCAGGCCCTCCTGTCCTCCGCTCTCTCCCGGAGTGTGCTCAGGTTCATATTCATTGCATTGGTGATGCTATCTAGCCATCTCATCCTCTGCCGTCCCCATCTCCTTTTTCCTTCAATCTTTCCTAGAATCAGGGTCTTTTCTAGTGAGTTTTCTCTTCGCATTAGGTGGCCAAAATATTTGAGCTTCAGTATCTGTCCTTCCAATGAGCAGTCAGGTTTGATTTCCTCTAGGATTGACTGATTTGACCTCCTTGCAGTCCAGGGGACTCGTAAGAGTCTTCTCCAGCACCACAGTTCGAAAGCATCCATTCTTCGGCGCTCAGCCTTCCTTATAGTCCAGCTCTCACAGCCATACATTACTACTGGGAAAACCATAGTTTTGATTATACACCAACTCTCACTTCTATTCCTGGAGGAAACAAGCAGTTGGTGATGTTTATTTCTTAGGCAAGTCGCTTTTCCGTTGAATGACTCTTTTCATAGGCGCCTGTTTTCAAAGGCATCTGGTTTCCTGTGCGATGTTTTGGGGCATCTCCAGGGCTTGCAGCTGTTGCACTGGGATGAAACTGCAGCTCAAAATTCTCTCTCTTATTCCAGCAACGTGCCTGGCTTTGACTTCCACATGAGGCTGTGTAGGGAGAAGCTGCAGCAGGACCTTGTGCATTCTTCCACTGCGCCATCTGCCAGTGCAGGCATCACCTCCAGCAGCACAGCCAGGGAACTCTGGGGGCAAAAGTGGGGGTCCGGCCTAGGTATGCACCTTGGCAGGAGTCCAGCAATACCTGCCATCTGCAGTAGCGGCTGCCATGTGCAATCAGTGGCTGCTGATATTCAGAACGATGTGGATTCTGTGGGGGTGGGACGTCTCCAAATTCCATATCCAAGAAATTCACATTCTGCCAGCAGAATAAAATAGACACGTTAATTATATTGGCAGCTATTTAGTTTTTCATGATGATGCTTTTGTGGTTCAACCCCTCAACTTTTTTTACATGTAACACTTAAACAGGGGTCCACAGATTCTGGCTGACAGGTCAAAATGTGTGGCCGCAAGGGCCCTGCTACTCCCCTTCAGAGCAACCCTAGCCACGTTGACTTGGAAGTAATCCCCGTTGTGTTCAGTGGTGCTGACTCCCAAGTAAGCGTGCATAGCTTAGGCTTGCAGCCTTAGTCCCTGACCTTGCCCTACGGCTCCACGGGAGATCAGGGACACAGTGGAGGCTGGTGGCCCCGATGTCAGTGGGGCAGTGAATCTGCACTGGGTTTCAGTCAGAACCAGTCAGACCTCTAAAGGAGCTTTGCAGGATAGCTCCTTTAGAGTTCTGGCGGAAACCTGGAGCAGATTCACTGCCCCACTGACATCGGAGCCACCAGCCTCCACTGGATAAGATAAAACACCCTCTTCTGCCATCTTCAGAACAGGCCCATAGGAGATCCTAATCAAGGATCTCCTGCATCACATCTGGTTTGGCCCAAATATAAGGAGGGCTTTCTGGGAAGGTGGAGTAACATGCACATTTCAGCCTTTATGTGTTATGGCAGGGGTGCAGAACCTCTTTCAGACTGAGAGCCAAATCGATTTTGGAGAAGCTCTTGGGGGCCGCATTCCAGAGTGGATGGGGCCTGAAAGCAAAAGGGGTGGGGCCCAAAATAACAGCTTAGTTTTTACTTAAAGCTCTGAATGCCAGGAAGTAAGCCTCAGGAGAGGCATTTCAACCTTTTAGAATTGGGGGGGGGGGATTGCACAAAAGCCAGGGAAACCCCAAACAACTGGCGATCAGGGGAAAAGTGGTGGGGCTAAGGGAAGGGGGCATGCCTTCTGAGGAACCACAGAGGGCTGGACTGGGACCCCAGGGGGCTAGATTGGGACCCCCGGGAGGTTGTGAACCCAAGCTCAGTCTTGGGCTTTCATCCACAACTATCACCATAGAATAGTGTATTTCCTAGACTAGAAAATGGGGAACTTCCCTCTCCTGCACCAGCTGGTAGACTATGTGTGCATGATGTGGTCTTTGCAACAGAATGTATGCCTTTTCCCTTGACACGCTTGCTAGCTTGGTCCAAATTGCAAGCCAAGGAGACCACACAGTACACATTGAGGCTGCATCACAAAAGGCCAGTGTAGACCAGTGGCTCAGAGACTGAGCTATGAATCAGGGAGTCCCAAGTTTGAATCTTGACTCTGCTACAAACTCATTAGGTGGCCTTAGTCAAGGCACTTACACTTTCAGCACCCTAACCATTTCCCCAAAGAACTATGAATAACAGGAAATGAACTAGCAGCAAATCAAATTATCCATTAATATTACGGCTGAAGTGTTTAATTAATTAATTGGTTAGATCCAGAGATGGCTAAAAAAAGTGCCCCGATTAATCAGGTAGCAGATTTTTTTAAAAAATTCAATATTTTAAAAAATATTTTCAGTGCACGTACTTATAAAAAATACAGATGGCAAGCACCATCTTAAGAGAGGCTTTCTCCCCTCTGTCACACACATGCAACTCAGGAAGAATGCCTCCTCCAAGGCACTGCTGACTGCAACACATTTATCTCATCTAAAAAGAAAGTATGCTTCTTGCTTTGGTAATACTTTTTTTTTTACTCATGTGAATGTGTAATCAATTAAAATTTATTTAAGGAATAACATCCAAAATTACTTTGATATAAAGGAAAACCAGGCCGAAACTAACAAAATGAAAATCATGCGATTTTAGGCTGTGTTTACAGAATTTCCAAGTTATGGATAGTAATAGTTCCACTTTATCTTGCATTGATCAGACCTTATCTGCAGTACTGTGTCTAGTTCTGGGTGCCACATTTTATGAAAGATACAGACAAATTGGAACAGATTTAGAGGAAGATGGTCAGCAGTATGGAAAAAAAGGGTGGTGACCTCTCCCTCACTGGAGTACTGTGTCTAATTCTGGGTGCCACATTTTATGAAATACAGACAAATTGGAACAGATTTAGAGGAAGAGGGTCAGCAGTATGGAAAAAAAGGGTGGTGACCTCTCCCTCACTGGAGGTCTCCAAGCAGGGGCTGGACAGCCATCTGTTGGGGGTTCTCTAGCTGGATTTCCTGCATGGAGCAGGGGTTGGCCTAGATAACCCATAAAGACTCTATCCAACCAGTGGAGGCTGGTGGCTCCAATGTCAGTGGGGTGGTGAATCCACTCCGGGTTTAAGTCAGAACCAGTCAGAACTCAATAGGAGCTATCCTTTTGAGTTCTGACTGGTTCTGACTGAGACCCAGTGCAGATTCACCACCCCACTGACACTGGAGCCACCAACCTCCACTGTGTCCAGCTCTTATGATTCTATGATAACTGGCTGGTGGCCCTAGTTAAGACAAAATATCAGCCTGTTTGAAGTTCCTGTTTCCCAGGCAAGCCTCTGCATAATGGTGGTGCTTCAGTGCCAGCTCCAGATTTCTGAGGGCTCTTGGGCAAGACACTCTCAATGGGCCACCTCCCTCAGGGAGTCCACCTTCTCATCACCACTGTCACCAGCTGCTATCGCTCCTCATCCCCTTTCTTATCATTGCTGCCACTTGCTTGCTTGACAGGCAGAGAGCCAGGGAGCAAGCGGGCCGTGGCACCTCCAGCTCCTCCTTCTCATAGCCACCATGGTGTGGGCCAGAGCAAGAGGACGGTGAATATGCAGGTTGCAATGGGGAAGAGGAGCAGCAACTCCAGGGGGAGCTTGTTAGTGGGCCCCTGCTGGGGTGTGGGCCCTTGGCAGGTGCCCAACCATGCCTACCCTTGACGCTGGCCCTGAACTGCTTGCCAACCTATGTTTGTGGCCTCTATCATCCCCCACTCAGGGATAATCATGAAAATCCCTGGTGCCGCTTTGATTTGCCCACACCTGTTCCAGTTAAAAGCTTTTCTTCTCTCTCTCTCTCTCCCTCCCTCTTTGCCCTTCTTCCCTGTTGCTCTCCCCTTCTTCTCCACAGATCTGCTCCACTCTTGCCAGCTGCCGTTGACGCAGTCCTTTTACATAACTCAGTCCTAGCAATCCAATGCATCCGTCTTTGCATGACTGCCTCTTAATTTGGTTGCTTGCCTCAGTTTCACCATCCATCATGAAGTATTAATGCTATCACCATTGATCTGCCGTCGCATGCTTCCTTTTTAACATCAGCCTTTTCGTGCAAGAGAGAGAGGAAATCTGGCAAGTGGGCAGAGCTAACCGTGACCTCTTGTTCTGGCAGGGAGGCTGTTGTTTGTTTTGCTGGATATATTTAGTAAATGGTCATCTGCCCCATTTTGCATACGAACAGCTCTTATATTTTAAGACTGGTTTCATCTTCAGCATCATTGGAGAATCTCTCATGGAGCTTTTCAAACATTCATGCTTCGTCACACCACCAAAGAGGATTTTAAGGAGTGCACTAGATTTGCTTTTCTTTTAAAATAAATAATTAACAGTTCTTTTTAAAAAAAATATTTTTATGTTGTTGTATTTGTACATTTTAATTTTTACGTCCTGTACACTGCCCTGGAATCTTTCGGATTAAGGGTGCTTTAGGGATTTTAAAAATAAATAGAAACAAACAAAGAAGATAATAGATATACTATTGTGACACCTTTAGGTAACTCTCACGATCAAGGCAGCCAGAGTGGATAATGAGTTTTAAAGAGCGTCTGGGTCAACCAGGTGACAAGAAAATACAGGCCCTTGAGGGAACATGTGCATTTTGAAAACTTAATAACTGCAATGCATTAGAAAGGTATTATTTAACACTGGGATCTCCAACATGGTGTCTGCAGGTGCCATTGTGCCCACAGACACCTCTCTTGCTGCCTGCCCAGCTCCCTGCCCCTCCTAATTTGTATTTCTTAAAATATTGTTTAAATTTTAAAAATGTTTCCAGTTGGGAGGCTGACATGTTGCAAAGCCTGGCGCCATTTTTATTTGGATTCAAACGAATGGGTATGTACTTTGGAGCACAGAACTACCTCTGCTTTGTACATAAGATCACTGGGCAAGTAAGAGTGCAATCCTATGCATGTTCAGACAGACAAAAGTCCTAACATTCCCAGCATGCCCCAGCCCACCATGCAGTCTGAGGCATGCTGGGAGTTGTAGGACTTTTTTCTATCTAAACATGCATAGGATTGCGTCCTTACTTTTCTTTCAGTCCCACCACTTTGCCTTCTGGGAAATGGGGGTTTTGTGACTGGCCATGCCCACCATGGCAACAATGTTATGAACAGACGAGCCTTACCCCAGAGCAGCCATTTTGTGAGAGCACCCACAGCACACTTTAAACGTTCCCAGTGTGCCCACTGACTCAAAAAGGCTGGGGACCTCAGGTTCAGCGAATCATATGTGGGGAGCTGGCCCACAGGCAGCCCTAGAGATCCAGCAGTATACGGAGCAGGAGGTACAAATCCCAGAGCTGCTTCCCTGCCTGGGGATCAGCATCCCAAATATGTGGATCGCAGCTGACCAGTGCCCTGACTGAAAGTACCGATCATAATTGAAACACTTCTTCTGAAAGGGCAGTCTTACTGGAACAATGTTGGGAACGATGTGACAGCTGTACATGGAAGGATAAGGCAACAGCATCAGAGGTCATGGTGCCTACGCTAGGGGTGGGGGAGAAATCCGTTCAGTTTGCATTTTGATGCAAACTTTGCACTTTCAAACCTATAAGGCAACCGAAACCCAGTTAACCTTACAAATCCGCACTTCTTCGAATTTTATAACAGCATTCTCCAATAAAAAAATATAAGGTTTGGGTACAGTTTTGGATATAGTTCTGTGATGTGTTTTTTAAAAGGAAGAAATGATATATTTGTGGGAAAAGATGAATGTGTAAAGTACTTTTTGTTTGTTTTTCAGCAGGAGCTAGTACAATCGGATTCTTCGATCTGGTTACTCCTTCAAAACTACCTGATGGTTGGAGTTAACTTTGTTGTTCAGTCATTCAGTCGTGTCCGACTCTTCGTGACCCCATGGATCATAGCACTCCAGGCCTTCCTGTCCTCCGTTCTCTCCCGGAGTGTGCTCAAGTTCATGTTCATTGCATCGGTGATGCTATCTAGCCATCTCATCCTCTGCCGTCCCCTTCTCCTTTTGCCTTCAATCTTTTGTTGGAGTTAAACCTCCTGGCTATTCCAGAGTCCAGTATACACTCTGCAAAAGCAACAGTGACATCTACTGGCGGAACTTCAAACATTACACAGAGTGTTTAAAATACAATTGCATTATGATTACAAGCCTTGGGGGAATTTCCTGAACTTTAATGAGGATCTGGGAGGATATATTTTTTCTAGCAGGAAACACAATGTGCCAAAGATTTTACTGTTGTTCTCAAAAGACTATTCAGAAGCCACACTGGAAGCCCAATTCTGAGGTTTGCAAAAACAGACTTTTCCCCTTAATTTATAATATATTCAACAAAAACAGGCCTTCTCCAGGATAAACCATTGTTTGTGTAATAGGAAACACACACACACACGAGTACAACTGGAATCAACAGGACATGTTGTGGTTATCTTAAAACTTCATTGATTGCAATGGGGTTTAAGGGGAACTAGATTGGGAACAAAGTATTTATTAAGTTAAGGAACTAACCTGTTGCCTGGGAGTGGAGGGGATGACATATGCCGTTGTTGGGACCATGTAGAAAACACTGGCATGATGGAGAGGGGCTGTAGCTCAGCTATAGTGCAAGCGCTTTGCATGCAGAAGGTTCCAGATTCAATCCCTGGCGTCTCCAGTTGAAAGGATAAGTTAGTCGTTGAGGTCACTCTAGGAACCAACACTCAGAGGGCCTGGTTCCCAGAGGACATTCCAGAAACTAGCACTCAGGGGGCCTGAGGTTTGGGGGGAGAGTGTCTGTGAGAGAGTGTGTGTGTATTCACACGCATGCACTTGCATGTATGTGCCCTGGCTCCCCAACCAATACTGCATATGGCCCTCAGGGCCAAAATGTTTGTCCACCCATGGGCTAAATTGACAAATATTCTGACCTGGTTATAGGGAAGCTTCTCATGCTCCTGTTAGTTCCCACAGAATATAGCACACAGTCACATAACATTGTGGCTAAAGATTATGTCTGTAAGACTACAGACTTGTGGCTAAAGATTATGCAAGATATAAGTGGGTCTTTTCAGCGGTGACACCTGCCACAAAATTATATAAGAACTAGCCATTCCTGGGTGCAGGATTAATCCAAACTCAAACTCTGCTAAACAGAAGGGCCTTTACCAGCCTTATGAATGGCTAGGAGGGAAGGTGCTACACCAGGGGTGGACAACTGGTGGCCCTCCAGATGTTTTCAGCCTACAACTCTCATCATCCCTCACCATTGGCTAGGTCTGATGGGAGTTGTAGGCCAAAACATCTGGCAGGCCACCAGTTGCCCACCCGAGCCAAACAACCTTCCTGTGGGAGGGGGTTCCAGGGTCTATGGGCCACCACTGAGAAAGCCCTGTCCTGCATATTCACCAACCACACCTCAGCAGAGCTTCCCTAGCAAAGGATGAGATTTGCCTGCTGTTGCTCATCATTTAGCTCCATTCAGGCCTTTGTACAGCAGCCTGATTTTTAAAAATATAAGAATATAAGAAGAGCCCTGCTGGATCAGACCAAGGGTCCATCTGGTCCAGCATTTTGTTCACACAGTGGCCAACCAGCCAACAAAACAAAACACAATACTTTAAGCCGAAAAATTGCTGTGCGGAGAGAAGGGAGGGTGCTTTGTGGTATCACAGGCACCCAGCTAATCAGCATTGTGAACCACTCCTACTTTTAAACTATCAGAAGCTGTTCCTTCTGGGTTCAGTCCTCACAAAAAGATTTACAGGCACAACAACGTGGTGAATATGCTTTCTGGTAAGGAGCAGCTCCTGGTTTCATGTATGTCTAGACCAGGGGTGCAAAACCTCAGGCCCAGGGGGCAGGTTTCAATCCAGCCCTCTGGGGTTCACCATGGCCATACGCCCTTCTCCTGGCCCCTACACAATCATTTGGTAGTTTCCTGGCTCTTGTGCAGTTCTTACCCATTCTAAAAGGCTGAAATGTATTTCCTAAGCCTTCATTATTGTCAGTAAGAGCTTTAAACTGAAATATGCTGGTATTTTTTTGTATCTGGGCCAGACCCTTTTGCCTAGGCCCCACCCCATCTTGCCTTTGGCCTCACCCGCCACTGGAATGCAGCCAGAGCTGGCCCAAGATATTTTGCTGGCTGAGGCAGAGCAGCACATTGTGTGCCCCCCCCCCCCCGCCAAGTCAAGGTGCGTAGTACCCAAAGTCAGCTCAATAGTTTTGGTACATGTGGCAGAAAATGCATCAGCCCCTCTCCCCCTCCAGGCTCCAGTAGAAATACAGTAACAACAAGGTAAATAACAAAGTAGTTGCTGCCCTTTTATGACACCCAAAATTTGCTTCCTGAGGCGACTGCCTCACTCTGCCTCATGGTAGGGTCGGCCCTGAATGTAGCCCCCCCAGTGCTTCTTCTAAATGGAATTTGGCCTTAGGCTGAAAGACGGTCAACCTCTCTGCTCTAGGCTCCCCCCTAGTTGCGACCTGGAGAGACCTCTTTCAAACAGCCTTCCCAACATGGTGTTGGATTACAACTCCCAAGATACCCCAGCCAGCATGGCCAGTGATTGGGAATGATTGGAGTTCCAGTCCAACACATCTAGAGGCAACTGGGTTGGGGAAGTCTGCTTTAAAAGCTCTTGGATGCTAATCATATGTCTTAAAGAGTTGAGTTCTAATTCAGTGGTGGCCATTCCACAGTTAGTTTGCTCAGAGGAAGCTGTAGGATTATTCCACATGCTAACTTTACAGAACAAGTCATTTGGGCTGATAATGACTTTATTCCTGGGGTTGCCTGTACAGAGACAAATCAGGGAAGCCGCCTTATCTCTCCTTCCTTCCCGACTCGGTTTAATGCCCCAATTCGATTTAGTTGCTCAGACGCTGCTTTCCGTTTGCCTGCCACAGCTTGCAGACATAGATAAGGGCAGCAGTGATACCGCTCCTTTCCACAACAATCTCTCCCGGCCTTTACACAGAACATGACTAAGCGCATGAGACTTCATGTAATGCTGCTGATCCTTGCCTCTGTAAAAAGTTGAGTGCACATACTTGGCATGCAAAAGGGCCCAAGTTTAATCCCCAGATAGGGCTGGGAGAGACACTGGCCTGAAATGGAGGAGAGGCATTGTCAGTCAGCGTCAGCAATGCGGAGTTAGATAGATCGAAGATTTGCCTTCCTATAGGACAACTTTCTATCTTCCTAAGTAATGAAATTGTTGGCTAAGGGCACAATCCTATGCATGTTTCGACAGGAAAAAAAGCCCTACAACTCCCAGCATTCCCCAGCCAGCATAGAGTTGTAGGGCTTTTTTCTGTCTAAACATACATAGGATTGTACCCTAAGAGATGCCTGCTGAAATGTGTGTGGGTCCTCCGGACAGTGTGTGTGTGGGTCCTCTGGACAGCTATGTGCACTATTTCAGTCGTGAAAGACACTTTTCTCCCTCAGCTCCTGCCATTCCATGCTTCGGATCTGTTTCCACATTCCTAATACATTAGACCAAAAAACGGGTCAGGGGCGGGGGAACTGTTTGGCAATCCTGATTAAATTACGGTGAGCATGCGCTGGCGCATCTTTTAAACTATATGATTACAGGAATAAACTGGAGTTTGCGTCCACCTGCCCTGATGCTTGGGAATAATCATTTTGTTGTCGAAAAGAAGAATGTATATTTACAGTGAAAAAAATAAAATGAGCAGCTGTACATGCCCGTCTGACAGTAAAATGCTTTTAAAAATAAGAAGTAAGGAACAATGCAGTGTTGACCCCAGTGGGGCCCAGCACGCCCATCTAGGACAGGTGCTTACACCAGGCCTGTTTGCACTCATCCTGCCACTCTCTGGATGGTCATTTGGGATCCCTCTGGGGTGTGGGACCACTGAAGGGGTCCACCACTCTCAGGTCTGCCCAGATAGGGGCAAAGGGGGCAATTTGCCCTGGGCAGACCCCCAATGCAAGGGTCCTGTGCATGCTGTCGGCCTCTGCTCTGACTCTGTTCACCAGAGGCCCCCCCCCCCACACACACACACAGGTCCTTGTAGGGGGCAGCAGCAGAACCCCAATATCACCTGCAGCGGGTAGCCACACTGTGTGCTGTTTTACAGCCGAACGTCCTCTATTTGAAGGGTTCCCAGGGGACTATCCCCTGTTTTGAAGGCACCCCCTACTTGAAGGGTGTACTGCCCCTGCAGTAGGCTCTGAACTCTTAATTTAGAGGTGCCAAGATAGTGATAAATCAGACCCAGGTTTACTGATAAAGGAGTACTTTATTGAGTAACTTACAGCACACAGGCGTACCCAATGGCTGGATCAGACAGCTTCTCTGAACCCAGAGCCATGGGGTACAATGGGTTTTATACCATACATGTCAGCAGCGAGGCAGCATGACACTAGCAAGCACCTCCTAGTGTCCGTTCCCAGCACGGCCACCTGCAGCTTGACATAAACAAACTTCGCTTCCCAGGCACAAGACACTCTTATTTATTTATTTATTTATTTACAATATTTATATACTGCTCCACATCAGATGATTTCAGAGCGGTGAACAACATGATAAAAGAATAAAACAACAGGTTAAAAGAGTTAAAACTTTTTTTTTAAAAGACAAACCCCAACAAGGTGGAATTTCACAAACCACGGCTGGTCATGCAAGGAAGGCCTCTTGAAATAATGTCTTCAGGAGGTGCTGGAAGGAACACAATGTTGGCACCTGCCTGACCACTAAAGGCAGGGAATTCCACAGGAAGGGGGCCACCACACTGAAGGCTCTTTTCCTGGTGGACTCCAACTGGGCCATGGGTCCATGTGGAACCACTGGGAACGTGCCCTCTGATGACCTCAGTGACCGGGCAGGTTGGTAAGGAAGGAGGCTCTCTTTCAGGTATCCTGGTCCCAAGTTGCTTAGGGCTTTGTACACTGGCACTAAAACCTTAAACCTGGCCTGGTAGCGAATAGGCAGCCAGTGCAGTTCCTTCAGCAGAGGAGTTACACGCTAAAAAGGGGCAGCTCCCAGCAACAGCTGAGCTGCTGCATTCTGCACTAGCTCCAGCTTCCGGACCAGCCTTAAGGGCAGCCCCACATAGAGTGCATTGTGGTAATCCAGTCTTGAGGTTACTGATGCCTGTACCACCGTGGTCAAGCTATCCCTGTCCAGGAGAGGCCGTAGCTGGCGAACCAGCTGAAGCTGCTAAAAGGCACTCCAAGCCGCCGTGACCACTTGGGCCTCCAGCAACAATGATGGATCTAGGACTACCCCCAGACTACAGACCTGATCTTTCAGAGGGAGTGCAACCCCATCCAGACCAGGCCATGAGCCTATCTCCCGGACCTGGAAACCACTCACCCACAGGGCTTCTGTGTTGCCAGGATTCAGCTTCAGTTTATTGGCCCTCATCCAGCCCATCACTGAGTCTAGGAACTGATTCAGGACTTGCACAGCCTCTCCTGATTCAGATGTCACAGGGAGATAGAGCTGCGTGTCATCAGCATACTGGTGGCATTTAGCTCCAAATCCCCTAATGACCGCTCCCAACAGCATCATATAGATGTTAACATTGGGGACAAGATGGTACCCTGCAGCACCCCATAGCTCAATTGCAAAGGGGCCGAGGAATAGTCACCCAATGTTACTCTCTGAAATCAGCCCCGTAGGCAGGACCAGAACCACTGTAGCACAGTGCCTCCAATACCCATCCCATGGAGTCGATCCAGGAGGATACCATGGTCAGTGGTATCAAAAGCCAATGAGACATTGAGCAGAATTAACAGGGTTGCACTCCCCCTGTCCCTCTCTTGATGAAGGTCATCCATCAGGGTGACCAAGGCTGATTCAGTCCCGTAACCAGGACAAAACCCAGACTGAAATGGGTCTAGATAATCAGTATCCTCCAAGAGTGCCTGCAGTCGGTCCGCCACGACCCTCTCAAGTACCTTCCCTAGAAAAGGGGTATTTGCGACTGGGCGGTAGTTGTCTAACACCGTTGGGTCCAGGGTGGGCTTCTTCAGGAGTGGCCGCACTACTGCCTCCTTAAGGACAGCAGGGACCACCCCTTCCCGTAGGAAAGCATTTATCACTCCCTGGACCCACCCAGTCATACTCCCTCAGCTAGCTTTTATTAGCCAGGAGGGACAGGGATCAAGAGGGCATGTGGTCGGTCGCATTATTGAAAGCATCTTGTCCACATCATCAGGCCGTAACAACTGGAACTGATCCCACAAAATCAGGCAGATGGTGGCATCAGACACCTCGACTGGTACTGCACTAACAACAGCATCAAGGTTGCTGCGGAGACAAGCGATTTTGTCCTCAAAGTGCGATGCAAAAAGGTCACAGCGAGTCCTCAACGGAGCCAGGGCCCCATTTAGTGGGGAAGATGTTAACAACTGCTGGACCACCCGGAAGAGCTCCACTGGATGGCTACTCAAGGACGCAATGGAGGCAGCAAAATAAACCTTCTTTGCTGCCCACACTGCCGCACAGTAGGCACAATTATGCACTCTAGAACGTGCTCGGTTGTCTTCACTTCGAGTCTTGTGCCATTTGCGCTCTAGCCAATGTCCAGCCTGTTTCATTGACCGCAGCTCTCCAGTATACCAGGGAGTAGAACGGGCTCCACAGTGCCGGAGCGGGCACTCAGGTGCGATCATGTCGATGGCCCTCCGCATCTCACTGTTCCACAGTGAGGCTAGGGCCTCGGCTGGATCACCAGCTCTCTCCACTGGAAAATCCCCAAGAGCATTCAGAAATCCATTGGATTCCATCAGTCTCCTGGGGCCGACCATCCGAATAGGTCCCCCACCCCCACAGGAGGAGGGTAACGCCATAAGTTCGAATCTCACCAGGACAATGGGGTTACTTGGAGTCCCCCAATCTTCAGACTACCCATCTCACAAGTTGGAGCAAAAACCAAATCAAGGGTGTGCCCTGCTTCATGTGTTGGGCTGATGACATACTGAGACAGCCCCATGGTTGTCATGGAGGCCATGAAGTCCTGAGCTGGAACTCCGGAGACAGCATCAGTATGGAAGTTGAAGTCACCCAGAACCACCGTCCTGGGTTCCTCCAACACCACATTTGCGACTGCCTCCGCCAGCTCAGTCAGGGAGGATGCCGGGCAGCAGGGTGGGTGGTACACCAGCAGCATCCCCAATCTGTCTCTATGGCCCAGCAGCAGGTGCAACCCCTCAAGGCCCGCTCCAAGGTGGAGTGGTCTTCTGGTGATAGAGATGGAAGTTCTATGAAGCATGGCAACTCCCCCCCCCCGCCCCCCACAGCCCTCCAACCTATGTTGGTGCTGCACTGAGTACCGAGGTGGGCAGAGCTGAGTCAGGTTGACTCCACCCAGCTCACCCACCCAAGTCTCAGTAATACATGCCAAGTCGGCCCTCTCATCCATGATCAAATCGTGAATGAGTGCGGTCTTATTGCAGACCGATCTGGTGTTAAATAGCAGCACCGCAAGACAGGAGGGCACAGTGGAAGAGCTACTCTGCTCATTAGTATGGCATGTGCTGGGCCTGTTATCGGCCTTGTGACATGTGAAATGAGTCACAAGGCTGATAATAGGCCCAGCACATGCCATAGTAATGAGCAGAGTAGCTCTTCCACTGTGCCCTCCTGTCTTGCGGTGCTGCTATTTAACACCAGATCGGTCTGCAATAAGACCTACAATGAACCTTAGCAGATTATTATGGATCTCTGGCCCCTCCAGCACTACAGGTGCCTTGATTACAGGCCTGGGGCCAATATAAAGGGCCGTCCAATCCAAGTCTGGTTTAAAGATAAAGAACTATCTGAAAGAGGAGCTGGGCACTGAAGTTGCCCATCAGCAGCACCTGGGCAACAGATTGAGCAAGGCAAACAGGTCACCTGTTCACAGCCTTCCACATCCACACTATGGTGAGATGTGCTGTATTTCTATTTAAATTAGAAGCATCATTTCTAATTTTGCATCTATACATATGAATTAGCATATGCAAATCGGTGTCATCTTTTGGTTTCTTTTTGGGTGATTCACAAGCGGCCACCCTGCATAAACACTCTGAGCAGCCCACTTTCTCTCTCTCTCTCTCTCCATATACAACCACACACATATCACCCACCCACGTTATCTCTTCTGTCTCCCCACCACCAAACAGGCGGAGCGTGCAGTAGCTAGTAGCCACCAACCATCCAATCCCTCTATTTACATGCCAGGAAGCAACTCTTAGCCAACGATTCCATTCAAGAAACATTTTTAGGTATTAACTGTACAAAAGGTTAGGGAAACAGTTATCTCCTCACTCGATGGCCATGCCAATGTCCCTGCACGAGTCTGCTGTATCCCTTTCCCACCAGAGGGCTTTGCAGCACAATAGATTTTTTATGCTGGCAAGGTCACTATCAGCACTTTAAGATAGATGGCTCATTCATCTGAGCAGGCAAAATGTGTGGAATGTATGATGCGTGATGAAAGTTTGATATTCTCTACATTAATGTTCTAAAAGGAGGACCTTTGTGGGAAAACTAGTATTTTAATCTGGCCTTCAATACATGTTTTTCCAGGGAGGGAAGATGGATAGTGCTGGCAGGAGCATTCCTTGTCGCAGGCAGTGTCTAGAGATCTCGATGTTTTGGCATGCCATGAGACCGTGAGGTCCCAGGCAGGACCAACCTGCATGCCTCTTAATTTCTGGCCTCAGCTTGAAGGAGAAAAAAATCACCGAATGTGGGGTTGGAGCACAACCAGCGGAGGCTGGTGGCTCCGATGTCAGTGGGGCAGTAAATCCGCTCTGGGTTTCAGTCAGAACCAGTCAGAACTCTAAAGGAGCTATCCAAGGTGCAAAGCTATCAGACTGGTTCTGACTGAAACCCGGAGCGAAATCACCACCTCACTGTCATGGGAGCCGCCTGCCTCCACTGAGCACAATGTATCTGCATGCAAGAGAGCATAAAGGGTTAGGGACTTTGGAGTTTGTATGTGGTGCTGGCTAATCTAAGTAGAAGTATCTTGATTTCATCTCGAGGCACATGCTGTGCCAGACATCCCAAGCTGCATCAATATCGTTGCCACATGGGGGGCAGCTTCATATGTTACACAGCAAATACAGTCACTGCAAATACACTGGGACTGCCAGCATGTTTCCTGCAGCAAACACATCATCAGGTTGTCAATCCAGTGAGGTATAGTGGTTAGAGTGTTTGATTAGGGCTCGGAAGACATGGGTTCAAATCCTCACTCGGCCATGAAGCTCATCTTGGGCCAGTCACACCCTCTCACTCTCATCTACCCTACCTCACAGGGTTGTTGTGAAAATAACATGGACAAGAGGGAACCATGTAAGCTGTCCTGAGGTCACTGGATGAAAGACCGGATATAAACGTAGAAAAATGAATACAGCTTCTGCCTTCTGTTCCCTATCTCGCGAGGAATTGGTGTGTTCCCAATAGTGCTGGAGTCAGAACTGAGCAATTTATTGCAACCGAAACTCTCCCCACGACCTGAGTTCGATCCCAGCGGAAGCTGGGTCCCAGGTAGCTGGCTCAGGTCGACTCAGCCTTCCATCCTTCCGAGGTCGGTAAAATGAGCACCCAGGTTGGTAAAATGAGCACCCAGCTTGCTGGGTGAAAGGTAGTCACGACTGGGGAAGGCAATGGCAAACCACCCCGCTATAGTCTGCCATGAAAATGCCAGCACAAGTGGCGTCCCTCTAGGAGTCAGTAATGACTCGGTGCTTGCACAGGAGGAACCTTTCCTTTTTCCTATTTCCAAAGAAAGAGGGTTATCTTCTTTTCTTTGTTTGCTGTTTGTTTGCTTTTTTCTTTTCTTCCTGTAGCCCTGTAACCTTGAAATCTCTCTGGCACCTGGTAAGGCTAATCTTATTACAACTGCAAAACTCTACCTGCGACCAATCTTAAAATTGTTACGAACTGCAGACTTTGGGGATACATGCCCCACTTTTTACACACACACACACACACACACACACTTTTGTTCAACTTCCAATCTGATGAATGGTTCTGGAGAACATGAAAGCTTGCTCATAACTTTGTGATGTTTTGGTTGACCCTAATAAGGGCATTAGCCTAGTGTAGATTTTGGCTCGAGTGCTGGTAACCCACGTGTGTCTATAAACTCCTGTATTTGGAACACAATCGGAGTTCCCAGAAGTGTTCACAGGTGTTTACACACACACACTGGTATATTGCTGCTGGAAATACCAGGAACAATCGTGTTTGCCACATAAAATGTGCAGCTGTTCTTACAGTGCAATCCTAAGCAGGTTTACTCAAGAGTAAGCCTCACTAAATCCTAAGGCTCTTATTTCCCAGCAAGCTTGTTTAGGACTGCAACTTCCATTATATCAGTGAAGTCCTAGTTATTGACACTCTGCAAAGCTACATTACTTGCCCCATTTGGTTTCTGTTTATGAATGCAAGATGATTTTTCTGTGATTTCTGAACATGGATAATATTAGCAAAAATGATACAGTTGAAATAGTTATGCTTGCATTAATGCAACACTCCAGTGACACAGGGCCGGCCTTAGGGGTGGGCAAGCTGGATGGTTGTCCAGGGCGCCAAGCAGAGGGGGGCGCCAAGCTGGGCTGAGGGGGGAGGCAAGCTGGGCTCACTGGCTGTGTTTTTTTTAATGCTCTGTCTTGAGTGAGCTAGAGTTGCAAAAAGCAAGTGTCTGTAACCTTTCTTTCAAGGTTCTATAGGTTGTCTGGGTACCAACTGCAAAAATTATTTTCCTTCAATGAGCTTGAAAGTATGTTTCTTTGTCAATTTCCACTTTGATGTCATTTGCGCGAGGTAAAAATCAGTGGAACCCAACTTTACTTCGCCGCAATGTTCCCACATACTTAGTTGTAAACACTATAAGCACCACATAAATAATAATAAAATAAAGTCATAACCTGTAAGAGGCCAGCTGGATACCTTTTTTATTTATAACTTTTCTTGGTTATTTTAAAAAATAAAAATAATGGATATTCTAAAATAAGGAATGCTTACCAAAATATGTGTTGCATAGTGCACTGCCACTGCTCAGAACGTGGCTTTTAGAGCTTTGGCAAACTGTAGCACGACGGCTGAGAGATCAAAACTTTGAGCAATGTCGGTCTCAATGGACATCACAGCTGCACCAGGCCCCACAAATCCTGTGGGTGGCCGTGCAAAACTGACTCCAGGAGGGTGGGCACCAAAGGCACTCCTCACCCAGGGCGCTATTTATCCTAGGGCCAGCCCTGCAGTGCCACGACAAACCTTCACACAGCACAACAGAACCTCTGGTTACAGATCATTATGGGAATGGGGGTTGGACTAGATGGTCTTTTAGGTTCCCTTCTAACTCTATGGTTCTATTGGTCTAAGACTGGGGTTTGAACAGGACAGGGTTAATAGAGCCAGTAGGACAGGTGGAAATTATCTTAGGATGCAATCCTATGCATGATTAGACAGAAAGAAATCCTACAACTCCCAGCATGCTGGGAATATAGCATGCTATAAACATATATAGGATTGTGCCCTTAGTGGCTCTGGGAAGTAGCATTGCTGGCTTGGGGATGATGGGAGTCATAGTCCTTCTGAAGAGCACCCGGTTGGGGGAGGTTGCAATAGTGCAGTGATGGTCAACCCGCAGCCCTTGATGATGGTCAACCCGTAGCCCTTGACCATTCTCCATGCAGCCTGTGAGCCTGCCAGGTTTCCCCACCCCCACCTCGGCCTGGGACAACAATCCCCATCAGGGTTGTTAGGGGACAGCAGGCTTTAACCTCCCCATCCTTCAGTGACTCAGAAGTAACTAGGATGGCTATTTCCTCACCACTAATATTTCCTGCACGTTTCCCAATCTTGACCCCTTATCCCAGCTGCTATCCGCCCTGTGGGGGACAGCTTGACAGGTATCTATATGAGTCCTGTAAATTTTTCCCTGCAGGGCAAATAGCAGCTTTGGAGTGGGGCATGATTATAACTGGGAAAATAGTACAGGGGCAGGGTTAAAAACAGCCCCAAGCTGATTTCTTTAAGTAAGAGATTTAACATGAATCTCCCTGTATCTTGTTTGGCCTCCCGAATCTAAAGCAATCTTTGACCCTTTGGCTCTCAGTCCAAAGTCTCTATCTTGCATGATAATAATCTTTGCAAATATGGTCCCCTTTTGCATTCCAGTCTTTTTGCCTTAGCTACTGCACCAGTCAAGGCCTTCATTCAATGGCCTTGCCCTCTCCTTATCTCTCCACTCTTATATCACACTGCCTCCGGTATCACATGCTGTTTGTCTCCGTACACCAGTTGCTGGGGAACATGGGCGGGAGGGTGCAGTTGCACTCATGTCCTGCTTGTGGGTTTTCCAAGGGCAACTGTGTGAACAGAATGCTGGACTAGATGGACCCTGGGCCTGATCCAGCAAGGCTCTTCTTACGTGATATTCTATATCCGAACATGTCTGTGAGCGTCGTTTCTTCAGCTCAGCCACCCTCCGCCATCCAACTGTCTCCTCTCAAAGGACTCTGCCCTTTCTCCCCTGCTGCCCCGTATGCAGTGGTCTAGTGGTAAATTTTGAAGTGCAGATGCTCAGAATGACAGCTGTCATAGCTACACCCCCAGGGAGAGTCCAAAAAAACAGGCACTTGTGTTGATCCACATCAACAAACCACTTCTAACAGTTTTCATCGCCACCAGGAGTTGGTCGTTTGAAAAACCTCATTGCCTATTCAGGAGCAAGTCACCCCTGAATGCTTTGCATAAAGACAGCAAACAATATATTGTTGCTAGGAAAACTCATTTTCCCCTAGGTACTGTGAGGATTTCAGCTAAGCTCAAAGGGTACAAGGAAATCTGAGAGAGGGTGGCGGATGCCAGCAAGCCCTGGAGCTACTACATGGCTGCCTGTATGCTTGGAACCACCTCCCAGAACACCTCCATGATGCCCACCTCTTCCTTCCTTCACATCCCTCCTCAGGACTCACCTTTCCTGTGAAGCCTTTGGCAAAAACCTCTAATTCTCTTGTCCAACCTGGCACCCTGGGCCACAACCCCCAGCAGCCACAGCCAGCGATGGCCCTTTCTGGCTGTGGATGATGGGAGTTGTAGTCCCATTCATCTGGAAGGTGAGGAGAAGGCTGCCCTACTGTAACTGAGCTTAAGTACTTACAACAGAAACAACTGCACATGGCTTCCATTTTCCTCTGCCTCCACTCCCCTTCCATTCTTCTGTGTCAAATTTTAGACCGTAAGCTCCTCAGGGCAGTATTTGTATAGCTTATTGTGCTATGTAAATACTGGTGCTATATAAATAAACTTAGGTAAATCTGTTGCACTCTAAAGCCAGGATGGCCCATTTCCTCACTAGTCAGAGTAATACAAGCTTCCCCATCCTGGCGCCTTCAAGATGTTTTTTCCACTACAACTGTCATCAGCCCCAGCCAATGGTCAGGATAGTGGGAGCTGTAGTCCAAAACATCTGGAGGGCACCAATAGGGGAAGGCTGCAGTAATGAGAGACCCCTGTTCCTTTTATTTTCACTGGCATCTTTTAGCTAAACATTCTCTAGCCTTTCCTTTCATTCCTGCCTCCAAGCCTGCAAAACTTTTTCTGCAGTGACTTGTCTAGAAAAGCAGCCTTTGCACTGGCACTGGCTTTGAAGACACAGTTTCTAAAGGGAGGAAGGGAAAGCAGCAGCCAGGTACCCCTTCAGGATGCCTGAATCCTGCCTCAGCTGAGAAACCCATTGCCAAGAAGCATTTTGATAGAAACTTCCTTTGGTATCTGTACTGGATTCTAAATGCTGTTAACCGCTTTGGGACCCAATTTTGGGTGAACAAGTGGCATTAAAAAAAATGAAAAATAGGTTGCTTCAATCCTAAACACACTTACTAGGGAGAAAGCCCCACTCAAAACAGCAGGACTTACTTCCAAGAAGACATTAATAGGACTGTACTAACAGTATTATTCCAGCAGGCCTTCCCTTTTTAGAACTCTTGTTCCTTTTGCTGACTCTTGTATACTGTTTTTAAGCTGTGTTGTTTTAAGCTGTGTTGTTTCATTGTTGGATTTTTTTTATTATTAGAATCATAGAATCATAGAATAGTAGGGTTGGAAGGGGCCTACAAGGCCATCGAGTCCAACCCCCTGCTCAGTGCAGGAATCCAGGTCAGAGCATCCCTGACAGATGGCTGTCCAGCCTCGTCTTGAACGCCACCAGTGTAGGAGAGCCCTCCACCTCCCTAGGTAATATAGAAATTGTATATTAAATTGTTTTTAGTTCAAAGTTGTTTGTATATATTGTCCATATGCTTTTATGTAAATGGCTTTTAAACTTTGTATATTGTATTTTAACATTTTTTGTAAACCGCCCAGAGAGCTTCAGCTATGGGGTGGTATAGAAATGTAATAAATAAAAAAATAAACAAACAAACAAACAATCGATTGATTGATTGATTGATTGATCAAGATAACCAGTGCTTCTTTTCTGGTAGAACTCACTGGAACTGAGTTTAATCGCCATCTGTTCCCGAGGAAGAATAATCCAAGAGTTCTGGTACCTTTTTAGAATCATAGCATTGGAAGGGGCCTACAAGACCATAGAATCCAACCCCCTGCTCAGTGCAGGAAGCCTGATTCCCAGGTGATCTCCCATCCAAATACTAACCAAAGCTGACCCTACTTAGCTTTCGAGATCAGACAAGAACAGGCACATCCAGCCCTTTGCTAACTTTTTTATACATGACAGTCAAAAGAATTCAGATGGTGCTGTAGGACAAACCATACTGAACGAGCAGCATGGGAGAGAGCAGAAACTGGGCTGAGGAAGGAAGGAAGGAAGGAAGGAAGGAAGGAAGGAAGGAAGTCGGGATAATGGGAATCAGAGAAGTGTCAAGCAGTCCAAAGCAGCACACACACAAAGATGAGAAAAGTGGTTCTGGGTTTCTTCACTGACCAGATCTTTCTTTCTTTTTTTAAGGTGCCAATGCCTACCCTGGGTGTTATGGGTCAACATGTTAAAAGGGGTGAGGGTCTAATATTAACATCAGAAGGGCAAGAGGTAGGGTGGCCACTTACAAATCACCAAAGAAGAGGAGGACAGAAGAGGGCACCAATTTGCACAAAATGTGCATTGGTAGATTTATATGTATAGCTGCAAATTTAGAAACAAATATTATACTTTAAATAGAAATACAGTATGCTACACCATAGTGTGGAAGACTGTCAGCAGGTGACCTGCGTACTTCGCTCAGTCAGCTGTCCAGGCGCTAACCGTTGATGGGTAACTTCAAGGCCCAGAAATTCCTCTGGATGGTTCTTTGACTTTATACTGGATATGGCCTGGGCAGCCCTTCAAACAGAGGATGCATTCAAAGTAGACGACCGTTCTCTGGCAGCCCTTCAGATAGAGGACTGAATTTGGACACATGGCTCCCCTAAGGTGAAGGCCACTACACCTTTCCTGCCTTACTTCCCCATGGTCTGTTGACTAAATGCCATTTCCCCACCTGCAGCCTGGCTCTGGAAATGGAAGTGATCTGGGCTGGGAGGAAAAAGAAATATTGCTTTGGGTGACAGTCCACATGGAGCGAAGGGGAGGGAGCTCAGCTCCTTCCATCACATGTTAGAATGATTTCTTTATTACATTTTCATCCTCCACAGAGCTCAGGGTGTCGCCGTACATGGCTGTCCCCCTACTTTGCCCACACAACAATGTGGTGAGTTAGCCTAGGCCCAGAGAGTGTGATGGGCCCACAGTCACTGAAAGGGCTTCATGGTGGAGTGGAGACTTGAACTCAGGTTTCCGTGGCCCTAGCATGGCATTCCAAGATATGCTGGCCAGGGGATTCTGGAAGCTGTAGTCCAACACATCTGGAGGATGCCACTTTGGGGAAGGTTGCTCTAAGTGCTTCGCCACACATTGACCATTCATCATCCATATGTGAATGGGGCAGACATGCTTCATGTGGCATGGGAGATTTGTGGCTGTATTTTTGCTCTTGGGGTGGGGCAACAGCAGGTTTGGAATGTGATTTAGAGGAGGGGGAATGGCACAGAGGGAAGATTAAAGACCCCCTCCCTGTGCCAGGGTGTGAGGAAATTAGCAGTCCCCCAGAGCAAGGACATTACTAGGCCTGTGTGCATGGAACCCAGGGTCTAAGTCTATTTCACAGGGCTCTGGGTCTCTTCCACAGGCCCCTGAGTGTTTTATGGTTTTATGTGGGTTTTTTCCCAGTTGAATTGGCATGTGGGGAGGGGCATTTTCAAGGGTGATTGCAGCCAAGGAGGGAAGGGCTATCTTCCCTCCCACATACTGCAATACCCCCTACCCCCAAATATCACATACTGCAATACCCTCCACCCCCAAATATCTTCCCCTTGTTATCAGTTAAGCTTGGGTTGGGAGGAAGCCATTGGTTTGGGATTATCTGAGTCAGGGTGAAAATTAGTTTAAGAACTGATTTTAACTGGACTGATTTGGATGAAAAATTAATTGGCTAGCTCCGTATCCTGTGAAATTTAAACAAGTCCTCATAACTGTTTGTAATGTATATATAGATATAAATTAGCACATGCAGATTTACGTAGTGTGTGCTTTATGAGTCCCAAATCTTTTAAGTGCCAAGCAACACATCTAACCCAGGGCAAAATTCTTGCAAAAGACAAATAATCAAGTGATCCATGTCATGTGTGGTTTGGCCCTCTAAGTGCTTCACCTTAGAAGGGCAACATGTTCAGGAACACGCTTCAACTTTGTCACAATGAAAGAACCATTGTACACCTCCCCACAGTAGAGCTGGCAGCGTATACAGTGGCTTTATTATTGCATACAGGTTTTTTCGTTCAGCCCCTGCGCAGAGCATTTCTTTATTTGAAATGAGAACACACTTGTGGCTGTAGTGTGGTCATCCCCGAGCAATGGGTTGCAAAAGCTCCCACGAGGCAGAAGAGGAGAGGAGCAGTGGAGGCTGGTGGCTCCGATTCCAGTGGGACCATGGATCCATTCTGGGTATCAGAACCAGCCAGAACTCTAAAGGAGCTATCCAAAGTGCTGAACCTGTTTTGGGGATGGGGTTTGGCACCTTGGATAGCTCCTCTAGAGTTCTGGCTGGTTCTGACTGAAACCCAGAATGGATCCGAAGCCCCACCGAAAGCAGAGCCACCAGCCTCCACTGGAGAGGAGAGTAAGGGCGCAATCCTATGCTTAGGGTTGTGCCCTAAGTTTCCCATTGCATCTCTGTATGATTTTCTGTTCTGTTCTGGCCTGGCATCTATCCAATCAGATGCTGCTGGGGAGGACAGGGCTAATTCCATTGCATTCCTGCATCGAGGGAGAATGGGTCATTCATTCATTAACCCCTGATGGTGAGCCATATGACTTGCCCTCAGAGGAGGTTGTGGATTGCAAATTTGCATGAATTGCTGCTCTCTGTGGTTACCTCTTTCCAGTAAGGAAGCATGGACTCTCAGCACCTCTACCTATTCTCTTTGAGAAATCCTGGAGAATGGGTGAAGTACCAGGGGACTGAAGAAGGGCAAAAGTTGTCCCTATATTTAATATGGGCAGAAAGGAAGATTCCAGGAATTAGAGTCAGTGAATCTTACATCGATACCTGGGAAGATTCCAGAGCAGATTATAAAGTGCTCCATCTGTAGGCACCTCTAAAATGTTTATTACTTTGTGATGCTTTAGTTGGTCCTAATATTGTCTCCCAAAGCACCTCACAACAATTTTTTTAAAAGAGAGAGAAACCCTACTGTCCAGCCTATAAACTAAAAAGACAAGACACACCAGGAAGGGAAGGGGAATGGAGGGAAAAGGAATAAGAGGGATATCAGTCCTTCAAGGCCAGAACACAATGGTGAGCTGTAAGTGGGCACTGAAATGTACCCCGCAAATAAGAAAATCTTCCTATTGGCACCAGGAGAACACGTGCTGAGATCCAGTGTGATGTAGTGAACCAGCCTTTCCAAATTGGTGCTCTCCAGATATGTTGGACTGCAACTCCCAGCATTTTCAGCCAGCATGATGGGAGTTACAGTCTAACACATCTGGAGGGCACCAGATTTGGGAAGGCTGTAGTGGACAGTGGACCAGGCAAACTTAGGTTCAGATATCCACTCAGCCGTGAAACTCATTGGATGGTCTTGGGCCAATCACCATCCCTTGGCCTGTCCTATCTCGCAGGGTTGCTCTGAGGACAGTCTGAGAAATAATCCCATGCAGCAGCCCAAATTCATTAGAAGGCAGGGTGGGAGACAACTGTGATTAATAATAAGGAATCATGTACTAAGGGGTTGTGTTGGAGAAGCAAATGCATGGTGATGAAATCATGCTGCAACTAATGCTCCCACCTTCCTTTTTTATTTTTCTGAAATGTTTATTAATTTTTATTTCTTGTTGCATTATGTTACATAAATCAAACAAAATCTTCATTCAATATCTCACACTTCAATTTCTACCTGGTATTTAAATCAATACTCTCACTTTCCGGTGTTACAAATTCACTCTCCCTTCCCTACCCCCCCCCCAACCCATGACATACTTCATGACTAATTAACCAACCGGGAAACAAAGCTGCTGACCCCAGAAAAAGAGATGTGTGTGTGTGTGTGTGTGTATATATATATATACACACACACACATTAAAAAGAAGAAGAAATGAAAGCACGAAATGTTGCCTGCAGTCAGCCAAAAGCCACATGAAGAGGAGCATGTGTCTTAGCCTGACTCAAAGGATGCACACAAGAAAAGCATGAGGGGGGTGGGTGTAACCCAAGTTGGCTTTCCAGCAGCAGCTGCAGTCCAATCTGTAATCCGTAAATCCTCTTCTTTTGTAGAGTTCTAATAACTGCCCTCGCTGGTTCTGCTCGTTTAAAAGAAAATTATAACCATTCATGGTTAAACTGAGACTCATAAGGCCAGCAAGATAAACAACATTTAGTGTCAGCTCATTGACTCCACGTGTTTGGCTGAAGGGTCTATTCACAGGCACTGCTTTCACCATGGCAACTCTGTGTGTGTGTGTGTGTGTGTGTGTGCAGTAACAGGAAATATTTATCGCATTTGTTTCCTGTCTGCTTCCTCCTAAGTGCTCAGGATGGCATAGACAGGCTTGTCCTTTTTGATCCTCACAACAATCCTGTGAGGCAGGATAGATGAGGCTGAATGACAGCATCTTTCTCACAAGGCGACCCAGTGAAGTTTGTGGCTGAGCTGGGATTCAAACCCACATCACCCTTGTCAAAGTCATAGAAAGCTACCAACCAAGCCTGGCCCTGACAGGTGGCATCCTTGGGCAGCTGCCAAGGGCCCACCACTGCTGACACCACTGCCCTGTGCCCCCTTTTCTGGCACTCTGATGACCGCCAGGTAGCCACCATTGCAATTGCCCACAATGCCCCACAGCAATGTTATATCACTCTTTGCATTGTGGATAATTATAATAACGGCTGCCTGGCGCTCCTCGGAAGAATGCTGCTACCACCTCTGTTGCTGCCACCTTCTGCCCCCTCTGGTAGGCCTCGACTGCCCCTTGAATCTGGTGAAAATAAATAGGGGGAGGAGGAGAAGGCACCCACCCAACCACCAGCATATGTGGGGGGGGACTGTAGCTCAGTGGTAGAGCCCTGCTTTGCATGCAGAAGGTCCCAGGTGTCAGGAGCGCCCTGGCGGCCTCTTTCGGTACACTCCAATAGCCAGCTCAAGACACAGACAAAAGGATTCTTTTCAAGGCTTTAATCCTTTTACAACTTAATGACTCTTTCAGATGCTATCACCAGTGACTAAGCAATGAACAGCAGAGTAGCCTATGCTCCGGGTAGGTCCCCGTTTGAAGGAGAATCATTTGAAGACCCTGAACTTATGGGCTAGGGAGAGATCCTCCCTCTTTCCCTTGGGTCCACGGGACGCGGCCGTTGCTTGCGCGCCAAACGGGCGCTATGCCGCCTTTCTGTGCCCTCCATCGCTCGTCACTCCCTGCGTCTGCGTCGAGCGTCTAGCAAGCCCCCCTCCCGCACTCTCTCACTGCCCGGTTCACTATCTATCTCAGGAATGCCGGCAGGAGGAATCTCTGCCAGCTGCTGTGCCTGTGAGGGATGAGTTGGCTCCTCTCCCACGGATCGCTGATCCTCCTCAGAATCAGAACTGCTCTGTGGTTCTATCAGTTCAGGTTCCACCCTGACACCAGGTTTCATCCCCAGCATCTCCAGGTGAGGCTGAAAAAGACCCCCTCAGAAATCCTGGAAAGCTACTGCCAGGCGATGCTGCAGTATTTGTGTAACCCACGCTTCAGTTGTTGCTCCCAGCATTATTAAAAGAATGCTAAATCTAGCAGGCCTCTGTTTGCTGGCACTGGGTGCGGTTCTTAGCCTCTAAGAGAAGATTGACTTCTTTGAGAAGATTCCAGCAGTCCAGCCTTGCCCAAGAAGAGAAAGTTGCTCCGGAGGGAAGGCCAGCAGATGCTATGTTATTCACAGGCCTGCTTTGCTTGTTTTTAGGTATGTGTTGGGACCAAATTATTAATTGGAGATCAAATATTACTTGTGGGAATGGTTAGACATTGCTTTGGTGGGATTAATATAGACTTTAATAGCAGAATCATAATTTTGTAATATCGTAAAATATGTATCTGCCGTTATTAGAAGATGCAGTTAAATATTGTTCGATAAATATATTTGAATTATGTATGTAAAGAGAAGATTCCAGCAGTCCAGCCTTGCTCAAGAAGAGAAAGCTGCTCCAGAGGGAAGGCCCTCAGACTCTTTGTGATTCACAGGCCTGCTTTGCTTGTTTTTAGGATACAAGCAACTAAGAACGAAGATTTAGATTCCTGCCCAAGAAAACTGCAACAACTATAAAAGGCCTGTGAGCTCACTGTATTTTTTTTCCTTCTGTGCACCCTGTTAATAATTGAAGGAACCTTGTGACTTCTTTGCTGCTATGGAGCAATAGCAACCAGACTGTCAATAATAGCAAGAATATTACTATCACTTGACTGTGTGTTACTGTTCTGTGTATAAATGAGAATTATTTCTTTTATTTCAATACACATTTAAATTTGATCTCTGATGTTGTTTCTTTTCTTTGTTATTGCAAATATGGATGGGAATCACACTGTCAGAAAAGACTGAACCTGCCCGCTTCTCCTATCTAATGCAGAGATATTGTGGGTTACATTTGCAAGATGATAAAATGAACCACCCCCTTCATGGATTACTGCGTTGTTGTGGTGAAGGGGCTTGCGTAACTCAGTGAAGCCATAAGCTATGCCATGCAGGGCCACCCAAGATGGACAGGTCATGGCAGAGAGTTCTGACAAAATGTCCACTGGAGAAGGAAATGGCAACCCACTCCAGTATTCTTGCCAAGAAAACCCCATGGAACGTATCACAAGGCTAAAAGAGATGACGCCGGAAGATGAGCCTCTCAGGTTGGAAGGTGTCCAATATACTACTGGGGAAGAGCAGAGGGTATTTCCAAGTAGCGCCAGAAAGAGTGAAGCGGCTGGGCCAAAGCCGAAAGGACACTCAGCTGTGGATGTGTCTGGTGGTGAAAAGAAAATCCGATGCTTTAAAGAACAATATTGTTTAGGAACCTGGAATGTCAGATCAATGAATCAAGGTAAGCTGGAGGTGGTCAAACATGAGATGGCAAGATTGAACATCGACATCTTGGGAATCAGCGAACTCAAATGGACAAGCATGGGCGAATTTAATTCAGGTGACCATCATATCTACTATGGTGGGCAAGAATCCCTTAGAAGAAATGGAGTAGCACTCATAGTCAACAAAAGGGTGGGAAAAGCAGTACTGGGGTACAATCTCAAAAATGATAGAATGATCTCAGTACGAATCCAAGGCAAACCAGTCAACATCACAGTAATTCAAGTCTATGCTCCAACCACTGAGGCCGAAGAAGCTGAGGTTGATCGGTTCTATGAAGACCTACAACACCTTCTAGAACTAACACCAAAAAAAGATGTCCTCTTCATCATAGGGGATTGGAATGCTAAAGTAGGAAGTCAAGAAATCACCGGGATAACAGGCAAGCATGAGCTTGGTGTACAAAATGAAGCAGGACAAAGGCTAATAGAGTTTTGCCAAGAGAACACGCTGATCGTAGCAAACACTCTTTTCCAACAGCACAAGAGGCAACTCTACACATGGACATCACCAGATGGTCAATATCGAAATCAGATTGATTATGTCCTTTGCAGCCAAAGATGGAGAAGCTCCATACAGTCAGTAAAAACAAGACCTGGAGCTGACTGTGGCTCAGATCATGAGCTGGTTCTTGCAAAATTTCGGCTTCAATTGAAGAACGTAGGGAAAACCACTAAACCATTCAGGACCTCAATCATATCCCTTATGAATATACAGTGGAGGTGAGGAATAGATTTCAGGGATTAGACCTGATAGACAGAGTGCCTGAGGAACTGTGGACGGAGGTCCGTAACATTGTTCAGGAGGCAGCAACGAAATCCATCCCAAAGAAAAAGAAATGCAAGAAAGCCAAGTGGCTGTCTGATGAGGCTTTACAAGTAGCTCACGAAAGAAGGGAAGCGAAAAGCAAGGGAGAAAGGGGAAGATATATCCAACTGAATGCAGAGTTCCAGAGAATAGCAAGGAGAGACAAGAAGGCCTTCTTAAATGAACAATGCAAAGAAATCGAGGAAAACAACAGAATGGGAAAGACTAGAGATCTCTTCAAGAAAATTGGAGATCTCAAGGGAACGTTTTGTGCAAAGATGGGCATGATAAAGGACAATGAAGGCAAGGACCTAACAGAAGCAGATGAGATTAAGAAGAGGTGGAAAGAATGCACAGAAGAACTATGCAGGAAAGATCTTAATGTCCCTGATAGCCATGATAGTGCGGTCACTGAACTTGAGCCGGACATCCTAGACAGTGAAGTCAAGTGGGCCTTAGGAAGCATTAGTAACAACAAAGCTAGCGGAGATGACAGTATTCCAGCTGAGCTATTTAAAATCCTAAAAGATGATGCTGTTAAAGTGCTGCATTCAATATGCCAACAAATTTGGAACACTCAGCAATAGCTGCAAGACTGGAAAAGGTCAGTTTACATTCCAGTTCCAAAGAAGGGCAACGCCAAAGAGTGTTCAAACTACCGCACAATTGCGCTCATTTCACATGCCAGCAAGGTGATGCTCAAAATCCTACAAGCTAGGCTTCAGCAGTATGTGAACCAAGAACTACCGGAAGTACAAGCTGGGTTTCGAAGAGGCAGAGGAACTAGAGATCAAATCGCCAACATTCACTGGATCATGGAGAAAGCAAGAGAATTCCAGAAAAACGTCTATTTCTGCTTCATTGACTACGCTAAAGCCTTTGATTGTGTGGATCACAACAAACTGTGGCAAATTCTTAAAGTGATGGGAGTACGAGACCACCTTACCTGTCTCCTGAGAAACCTGTACAAGAGTCAAGAAGCAACAGTAAGAACCAGACATGGAACAACTGAGTGGTTCAAAATTGGGAAAGGAGTATGACAAGGCTGCATATTGTCGCCCTGCTTATTTAACTTATATGCAGAGTACATCATGAGAAATGCCGGGTTGGATGAATCAGAGGTCGGAATTAAGATTGCTGGGAGAATGATCAACAACCTCCAATATGCAGACGATACCACCCTAATGGCAGAAAGCGAAGAGGATCTAAAGAGCCTCTTGTTGAGGGTGAAAGAGGAGAGTGCAAAAGCTGGTTTGAAACTCAACATTAAAAAAACTAAAATCATGGCATCTGGCCCCATCACTTCCTGGCATATAGAAGGGGAAGAAATGGAAGCAGTGACAGATTTTACTTTCTTGGGCTCCAAGATCACCGCAGACGGCGACTTAAGCCATGAAATTAAAAGACGCTTGCTCCTTGGGAGGAAAGCTATGGCACACCTAGACAGCACAGTAAGAAGCAGAGACATCACCTTGCTGACAAAGGTCCGTCTAATCAAAGCTATGGTTTTCCCAGTAGTAATGTATGGCTGTGAGAGCTGGACTATAAGGAAGGATGAACGCCGAAGAATTGATGCTTTCGAACTGTGGTGCTGGAGAAGACTCTTATGAGTCCCCTGGACTGCAAGGAGGTCCAATCAGTCCATCCTAAAGGAAATCAACCCCGACTGCTCATTGGAAGGACGGATATTGAAGCTGAAGCTGAAATATTTTGGCCACCTAATGCGAAGAGAAAACTCTCTGGAAAAGACCCTGATGCTGGGAAAGACTGAAGGCAAAAGGAGAAGGGGACGGCAGAGGATGAGATGGCTAGATAGCATCACCGATGCAATGAATATGAACTTGAGCACACTCCGGGAGAGAGCGGAGGACAGGAAGGCCTGGCGTGCTATGGTCCATGGGGTCACGAAGAGTCGGACATGACTGAACGACTGAACAACAACAACAACAAAATGAACCACAGAGTCTGAATTAGAAGGAACACACTTTACTTGATGTGCTGCTATCAAAATATATACAAAACTGAAAGTAGTCAGATGCTTCTTAGATTCCTTTCCCTGCTGGCCTCACCCAGAACTGATTCCCCTGCATACAACTATTTCTAAATCTCTTTAGTTCCTACTCACATTACAAATACTGAACTAGTTGGACCAATGGACTGGCTCAGTAAAAGCTCCCTGTGTGCCGTGCAGAGGGCTCCCTCAAACCTGGGGTCGCCATTAGACATGCCCTGAGAACAGTCATGAAACTACCTTATATCTATACAGACCACTGGTGACCCTGGCCTAGTATTGCCTTCTGTGACTGGTGGTTACTGTCTCAACATTTCAGGCAGGGTCTTTGCAGGCCCTGTTGCCTCAGATATCAGACTCTGAATGTGGGACCTTCAGTGGCGAAGGTATTGTGCTGTACCACAAAAAGCGTCTCACAAAGTTCCACCACTGAAACTAGGGAAGGTGGGTCTGCCCACAGCACTACCTGGCTAAGAGACCACCTGGGAGCCATATGTAAGGTGCCCTGAACGCCTTGGTGGCAAAGCTGGGGAGGGCTGGCATCATGCGTAGCTATTGTTGGGCACCTGCTGAAGGCCGATACCCAGCAGGGCCCCACTGACAAGAGCCCCCTGGACTTGCTCCTCCTTTTCTCCATTGCACCCTGCTTGTTCACTGTCCTCTTGCTCTGGCCCAGACAATGGTGGTGGTGAGAAGGAGGAGCGGGAGATGCCACGGCCAGCTTGCTCCCTGGCTCTCTGCCTGCCAAACCAGCAAGTGGGAGCAAGATTGAGAAAGAGGATAAGGAGGAAGAGCAGCTGGTGACCATGGTGATGGGAAGGTCAACTCCCCGAGGGAGGGAGCCCATTGAGGGGGTGTTGCCAAATGGCCCTCCAAAACCTGGAGCTGGCACTGGAGCTAAGTATAAATATAATCGATTGATTAGTGAATTAATTAATGTAGGAAGGCATAGGGCAGCAAGAACTTTCTGCATTCAAACTCAAGTTCCTGGGGCCCATATCTACACATGGAACCCACACCCTTCTGTAGTCCCAGTACCAATACTGTCCAATATGTATTTTGAGAAAATGTAAGAAAAACAGAATTTGAAGTTGATCCAGGATTTGGGCCTGGAAGCTCCTTCCTTCCTTCCTTCCTTCCTTCCTTCCTTCCTGTGCTAGGGCTCAGCTCTGGAATGTATGAAGAATATATCAAGAGCCGCTGAGCATGTGCAGATTGCCTTTTTCCCTTCACCACTATGAAGTCACTCTATACATGCGGGAGAAAGGATATGGCTGTGACTTTAAACCCCCGTCAAGAAAAGCACGAGAGAGATCCAATTGTGTTGGTCAATGGAAGATTTTTATCAGCCACTGTTTGAACTGCGCAGCATAAGTAATACTCAAATGGTGTGGCCACTTTGCAGATCATTGCGTGATTTCCCAAACGCCAGGCAACAATTTTTTTTCAGTACGCCCTGTTCTCTTTGCCTACTGCAAATGCAGACACACCCTTGACTGAAAAAGCTTAGCTTTGAGACTTCAGCTTGAAATGGTTTTGCATGGATATTATGGAGCTATTTCGAGTTCATATGTGCATGCATGCTACACAGTAATGTTTAAGAGGAAAAGCTGTTCTCCACTATTTATTTATTTAATAAATGTATAGCCTGCTTGTCAGAGTAAATCCCTCAAAAAACAGATTAAAACATACTTTAAAATACAAAGTAAATAAACCATGCAAACAATAAATATTAAATACATAATGTAAATAATAAGAATAACAAATAAGGCCAAAACCCAATGTCATCCAAGCAGACTTCTATTCTGCATCTCCTCCCCTCTGCAGACCCCACACCCCAAAATCTTCACCAGGGGGTGCAGGGGGCCACAGGGGAGAAGGGAAATCGCCCCCTCCCCAGTGGAGGCTGGTGGCTCCGAGAGCAACTTGGATAGCTCCTTTAGAGTTCTGAAACCCGGAGAGGATTCACTGCCCCGCTGACATTGGAACTACCAGCCTCCACTGCCCCTCCCAGTGTACTAATAGAAGTCAATCAGTCACTGAGAGGTGTTATGGAACTCAACTCTTGTGCAATCCTATTTCACACAGCAACCACATTGGCAATCAAGGTATCAGGCTAGGAAACAATTGAATTTTCCCCAATTACAAAATATTTGTGGTTTGCTGGGTGAATGTGATGCCTCTGCAATCTTTATTTTTATTTACAGCATTTATAACGTTGAGGGCAAACGGACAGACTGTGTGCGACAAATGCACATTTATTGCCCAAAGCACACATCACAGTACACGGGGCAGGGAGACGCAGGGGCAGGGTGGCCACTTACGGGTCGCCAAAAGAGAGGAAGTGCATCGCCAAAGTAACAGGGCAAAAAAGGACACAGAACTGCATAACATTTGCATATGCTACATGTTATAAATACATGCAAATTAAGAAGCTGTTGCTATAATTTAATTAGGCATGCACTGTATCTCACCAGAGCAGGGAAGTCTCTGACCTGCTGCTCAGTCTGCTCTCTAGGTGCTACGTGTTGAATTGGACTGGACAGCCCTTCAAATAGAGGACTGTCTGTAAAGAAGGATACATGGCCACCCTAAGCAAGTGGTCTCCAAAGGATTTGGTCCCAGGCTGTTTGAAGCTGGCGAGGATGAAATGGATCTCCAAGGTGCAACAATGTATTCAGTTCTGGCCCCAGGTTTTAGAGGGCCTTGGACAGGTCACCCTCAATGCACCCCCTCCCTCAGTGACCTGGTTTGCATGTAAACAACAACCCAGAGTATGGGTTGTTGCCTTACCCATAGTTTGCCCATAATTTGCTTGCCAGACGATCTCACAAAGCGCAGGTTGGATTTTTTCAGTCCCTGGGTTGTTTGATTTCCTCCCCCTTTGGCTGCTCCTTCCCTGTATCCCAAATGCCTTTGAGGTGCTGTAATGGTGGTATGTAGGGTGACCGAGTTTGGGGTTGTTTTTACCTCTCTTGCCTGCCGTCTCTGTAGCCTGGTGAAACAACCCACAGTTCTGGGTTCGCACGTAATGACAACTCATAGTTAAAACAACCCAGACTTCACAACCCAAGAACAAATCATGGGTTCTCTTCCTGGGTTGTTTGTGGTTAACAAACCATAGTTAACCCATATTTCCGGGTTTGCATGTAACAACGACCCACATTCAACCCATACTCTGGGTTGCCGTTACATGCAACGAGTTTCTCACCATCCTTGTCACTTGCTACTATGGCTCCTCATCCTCTCCATCATCTTTGCTATTATTTGCTTGCTAGACAGGCAGAGAGCTAATGAGCAAGCAGGCCATTGCATCTCCTGCTCCTCCTTCTCACCACCCCCGTTGCCTGGGCCAGAGCGAGAGGCAGGTGAACAAGCAAGTTGCGATGGGGAAGTGGAGGAGCAATTCCAGGGGGCTCTTGTCAGTGGGCCCCTGCTAGGGTGTGGGCCCTCAGCAGGTGTCCAACAATGCCTACCCTTGATGCTAGCCCAGAATGCATGTGGTCTACCACTCACCTAGCGCACCACACCTAAGCCAAATGTAGTGTATTTTAATGGAATGTCTACACGCTGCAAATGCATACTGGTTTTATAACAGTTTAACTGTCAGTTGCAGTTTGGCAAGGGTACAGAGAATTCTCCAGTAGAGATCAGTAGTGTGGTGTTCCCTTTTGGAGTACAGGCACTCATCATGAGAGTCCCCATAGCTACACCCCAAAGGAGAGTCCAAAAATGCAGGCAGCTGTGTTGATCCCTATCAACAAACTAGTCGGAACAGTGTTCATCTCCACCAGGAGCAGGTCTTGGTTAACAGCGAATCGTTCTTAATGGCTCATTCAAGACCAGAATACTTGGCATTACAAGAGGATAGTTGACAACAATAGATTTTCACTGGGAAAAACCATCTCTCCCTACTCCCCACGGTGAGGATTGCAGCTAAGCACAGAGGGAACAAGGAAGTCTGAGGGGGCTGGCAAATGATGCCAGAGTCCCTGCCGATCAAAACATTCCAGTGCTTTAACTTCGTGAGCTCTGCAGTCTCTGCAGCGTAACTATAGATTTTTAAAGGATTTATGTTGCCGTGGCCTATTTTAATAAAACCAGGAAAGAGATTAATGCAGATATAATTATATAAGTGAAACAAAGCACTTGGTTTATAGTTTGCCAAATTTTAAGATAAGCAATATAACGTCACTTTTCTTTCCTGCCCCCTTTCTTTTTTGATGTCACTTTTTACTCCTACACTTAGGAATTATCTGAAAGGCAATCTGCCATATCCATATGATATGGTTAGAGCAAAGCTTACAAGCCTCTAAAAGAGTGAAAGAAGTGGAAAGAGAAGTAGGATTCCTGCAGCTTTGCTGGCAAAGTCCTTTTAATCAAGTCTTCTGTTTCCTTCCTTGTGGCATTGCGTTTGGGATTTTGAAAGTAACAGTTCCTGCTTTAATGTCTAGCAATAACATGTTAAATTTTTGGAGTTGCACCTAAGATATTTTGAGTACACACACACACACATACACACACACATTAGAGCTCAGAATTCTCCACCCTATTTGTGGGCAGGTAATTTTTAAAATTTAAAATTTCAGTCCAGGGGCGGGGAGTGGGGGGAGAAATTCTCAACAGTTTCTCACAAGTAGGGCTCACCAGCGGCCAAACAGCTGCCCATGGAAAACCCTCAAACAGGACATGAGTGTAATAGCTGATTGGTGGGAGATTCAGGACAGATAACAGGAAGGACTTCTTTACACAGCGCACAGTTAAATTATGGAATTCGCTACCTCAAGGCATAGTGATGGCCACCAATTTGGACGGCTTTAAAAGGGGATTGGACAAATTCATGGAAGAGAAGGCTATCAATGGCTACTAGTCCTGATGGCTCTATGTGACCTTCACCTACATACACAAGTTGCTGGGGAACATGGGTGGTAGGGCGCTGTTGCACCTGTGTCCTGCTTGTGGGTTTCCCATGGGCAGCTGGTTGGCCACTGTGTGAACAGAATGCTGGACTAGATGGACCCTTGGTCAGATCCAGCATGACTCTTCTTAGGTTCTTATGATATAAAGTACAACAGTGGAGAAGACTACAGAAGAAGCAGAAGGAAGCAAAAAAAGTAACAGGCAAGTGTAACAGGAAATAAATGTGTGATAATGCAATTCATGGACTAAAGCTTCAGAGTGAGAACTAAATATTGTATGGATATTGTAACACCGTAATGTCTAAGTTTCTGTTGCTGATAATGATGGTGCATAAAACTGAAGCATGTAACAGGGAACTCATAAAATAGGATAACTGCTTCCTCGGTCCCCAGCCCCGCCCCCCCCCAAGTTAATTGCACTTAAACCCACTGATTCCAATGGAGATAAGCATCTTAGAAGTCTGTGTTAGATTATTGCCTTGAAGAAGATGCACAATCAGTCTTATCTCACATAGTGTTATATTGGTTTATTACCTGCATTTTTCTAAGGACTGGTAACTTGCTCATTGTTACTCAAGTAGATTCTGCACATCAAGAGTACTAATTTTCTTGCCAATAAGGAAAATTAAATTTGAATACCATCAGCTGCTTGCTGAGAAAGAAATTGCCAAGGCTCAATAAGGACAGAGTGTGGAATCAATGAAATGGAGTGCTGCCCTATGGAAACAAATGCCCCTGGCCAGGCATGAACTATAAACTCAGCTACTGATTGATTGATTGATTGATTGATGAGACTTCATGTTTGGGCAGGACCTGGAACTCTAGGAAGTCAATGGAGCAGTGTTTGTCAACATCCAGTAGTGTATGGATAATAGACTTTTGTGCAAGGTTAGCATAAGATTTTCTGCCAGAGGTGAAAACATCCTTCATTAACATTTGGCCAAAACTCCTGGGAAGTTCTTTGATCCTCAAGCCTGATTGGAGCGAACGGCAGCTTCATTTCAATGGAATGGAGCCCCATAGACGTCCCATAAACTCATGCCCCATAGGTGAGATCTGTCTGTCTCCTACTCCTCTACAGTGGTGCAGCTAAGTAATTTTAGACCCTGGACCAAGGGCGCAATCCTATGCCACTAGACACTGTCTAGAGGGCCATCGGATATGGTCATTTCTGGGAACCGACCTTGGAGCCATGCTCCGAGGTCGGTTCCCAGAAAACTGACCTCCCCCTTTGTCTGCGCTGCCTTGGAGACAGGGCGGAGAAGCCCCATCCTCCAAGATGGGACTCGGAAGAGGAGCACGGAGCGACTGAAAGGGGGCATTCCGCGGGGTGTTCTGGGGCGGGGAGAGCGGAGCTGCGTGTACGACACAGCCAATGTGTTGTACGGCAGCTTCCTGTCAGGGTGGAAACTGAGCCGATAGAACCCCAGAGCAGTTCTGATTCTGAGGAGGATCAGCAATCCGTGGGAGAGGAGCCAGCTCATCCCTTACAGGCACAGCAGCTGGCAGAGATTCCTCCTGCTGGCATTCCTGGGATAGATAGTGACCCTGGCAGTGAGAGAGTGCGGGAGGGGGGCTTGCTAGACGCTCGACGCAGATGCAGGGAGTGACGAGCGATGGATGGCGCGGAAAGGAGGCATAGTGCCCGTTTGGCTCACAAGCAATGGCCGCGTCCCATGGACCCAAGGGAAAGAGGGAGGATCTCTCCCTAGCCCATAAGTTCAGGGTCCTCAAGTGATTCTCCTTCAAACGGGGACCAACTGCCTACTCGGAGCATAGGCTACTCTGCTGTTCCTTGCTTAGTCGCTGATGATTAGCATCTGAAAGAGTCATTAAGTTGCAAAAGGATTAAAGCCTTGAAAAGAATCCTTTTGTCTGTGTCTTGAGCTGGTTATTGGAGTGTACTGAAAGAGGCCCCTAGGGCGCTCCTGACACTTCCTCTCCCAGTTGCCCCCCCCCCACTAGACAGCCAAAAATGGCTGTCTAGCGAAAAATAGTAAGTCAGAAGAGGCACGGAGGGAATGGTCCCCACCGTGCCTCTCCTGCCTTGCTTTGGATAGGCGGTCGCTTCTGAGTTTGGAGGTGGACCCCTATCTTGGTAGGATTGCGCCCTTAATGATCTTACTGGGGAGGCTTTAGATGGCCATGTGTATTACTTCAGTAGTGAAGCACACCACTCATATTTCTCTTCTCCCTTCCCTGCCGTTCCATGCTTCACAACTGAGTCTACATTCCTGATAGGGCAAAAACAAAACAAAGCAAAATCCTGTTTACCAACCTTGATTTAAAAAGAAGAAAGGAATATGTTGGGCAGGTGTAGTCTTGCATTTGAAATCATAGCATTATTATGACCACAGGGAATAAAATGAAGTTTGCTCCGGCTGCCCTGATGCTAAACACATTCACTTGGGAACACAGGCCATTTTGTTGTAGAAAAGGATAATATATATTTAAAATAAAAACAATAAAATGAACATCTGTAACCACGTACATGCCCAGTCGGCTGCCTCCTAATCCTAAAATGTTTGAAATAAGAAGAAAAAGGGTGCTGCGGGAATAGTGTTGACCCTCATGGGTCCGGGCATGCCCATGCCAGCCTAGGAGCTGATGCAGGGCCAGTTTGCCACTGCTGCCATCACCTGCTGCTCTCTAGATGGTCATTTGGGGGACCCCTGGACTGTGGAGGCCATGGATGTGGCCCCCATAGTCCAGCTGTAGCTGCTCCATGGCTTTTGTACCATGTTCTTAGGATGAAGTCCTTCCTGATCTTACCACATGCAGGCTACTAGGAGCTTCTCTACACAAGCGATTCATTGCATGCTCGTGATTGGTCATTCATGGAAGTTTGTGGGCCCTTTAAACAACGTTGTCAACCTCCAGGACCTCTCCTGCACTTTCCCCCCTTTATCCCACTGTCAAAAATCAGAGAGAAGCTGTAATAAAAGGAAATGGCATGATTGTCAGGTCCCTTGGTTCTCTCCGTTGGCAATCACACCAACCAAGGCACCACGCTTCAGGCTCACTACTTCATTAGTTAGCTACCAGGTTCCTCACAAATGCAAATCCTTGGTGACTGTCAGACTACAGAGGAGAACAGCTACTCCACATAATTACGAATATCAATAGAGGAGCCAAGTGGGAATCAGAGATGTTGCCAGCAGTTTGAACAAGAACTTGCCAGCCATAATAACTTAGGGGGGGATGCCTCTCCCTTACAGTTGTGCCCCCCTACATAAGCTCTCACACACAGCCAAGTGGGTGGAATGTCTGAGCTCCACCTCTAACTTTTCCTGCTTCGCTCTGTGCCGGACTCTAGCATCCCTCAGGTCACACCCCACACTCTCCTCCTCCTCCAAGACCTGGGTTCTCACGGGGGAGGAAAGGGGAGGGCCCTCAGGTCAAGCCATCTGGAAGCCAAATTCTTGAAAAGAATGTCTATCCATATCTGAGCTCACTAGGGAGGCAACCTTCCCCAGTTCTGGCTGTTCCCAATCTGAATCTGAGCTGCTAACTATCTCCACACGCTCAGAATCATTCCTGACAGCGATGTTGGCAGTGTGTAAAGCCAGTGTTGCGCTATAATTCAGCCACTAAATGGCGCTGTTTCATTGAACATATAGAGCATTGCTGAGAAGGAAAGTTTTCAATTCCAAATCACGTGTTCGCCATATAAAGCAGCCCACTGTAAACCCAAAAAGACTCTGGAAGAAGAAAGCTCTGGTAAGGATGCAGGTTTTTTGCTTAATGTAGAGAAGCCCTATATCATTTCAGTGAAGTTCAGTTTACAGCTTCTGAAGTCCAGTTTACAGCTGGAGGCAATCCTTTGTAGCTTGAGAGTGTTCCAGGATTTGCATCTGTAATGAACCTGTTGATAATAAATTAAAGGCATGAGACTGAAACCTCTCTATTTGTGCGTATGAGTGCATAAGTAAGGAAGGGGCCCAAGGGAAACGTGACAGATTGCAGCTTTAGTTTCTATAGGCTTTCCCAAATGATGTTGATTTTGTGCTAGGAGTGCACACAACTTACTGAACTCAATGTGTGGCATCATCCAGACAACATTTTCAGATAAGGAGCTTAAGATCATGGCATCTGGCCCCATCACTTCCTGGCATATAGAAGGGGAAGAAATGGAAGCAGTGACAGATTTTATTTTCTTGGGCTCCAAGATCAGCGCAGATGGCGACTGTAGCCATGAAATTAAAAGACGCTTGCTCCTGGGGAGGAAAGCTATGGCCAACCTAGACAGCATAGTAAGAAGCAGAGACATCACCTTGCCGACAAAGGTCCGCATAATCAAAGCTATGGTTTTCCCAGTAGCAACGTATGGCTGTGAGAGCTGGACTATAAGGAACGCTGAGCGACGAAGAATTGATGCTTTCAAACTGTGGTGCTGGAGAAGACTCTTACGAGTCCCCTGGACCGCAAGGAGGTCAAATCAGTCAATCCTAAAGGAAATCAACCCTGAGTGCTCATTGGAAGGACAGATACTGAAGCTGAAGCTCAAATCTTTGGCCACCTAATGCGAAGAGAAAACTCCCTGGAAAAGACCCTGATGCTGGGAAAGACTGAAGGCAAAAGAAGGATGGCAGAGGATGAGATGGCTAGATAGCATCACCAATGCAATGAATATGAACTTGAGCACGCTCCGGGAGAGAGCGCAGGACAGGAAGGCCTGGAGTGCTATGGTCCATGGGGTCACGAAGAGTCGGACATGACTGAACGACTGAACAACAAAATTGCGGTGGAAGCTTCTGCTCCCACTGCAAGGGGACTCAATTCCTCAAGCAATTAAGGTTGCAATCCTGCACTCTCTTACCTGGGACTCAGCCCTATTTAACTAAATAGGACTTGCTTCTGATTAGACATGTATATAGAATTGCACTAAAAGGCACACGTTTTGTCTGCTGAAAAAAATACACTGCTCAGCTGCCATATCATTTCTCATCAGCATGCTTGAGATCCCATCTAGCAGGCACAGAGACATATTGTGCCCATCCTTCTCTCCTGCTTTGCCTGCCAATGCCAGTTTCTAGCATTTGTCTCTTGGTCACGCTGGGTTCCCCTTCATGGATCACTGCCTTGTTGTGGCGAAGGGGCTTGCGTAACTCAGTGAAGCCATAAGCTATGCCGTGCAGGGCCACCCAAGACGGACAGGTCATGGCAGAGAGTTCTGACAAAATGTGGTCCACTGGAGAAGGAAATGGCAACCCACTCCAGTATTCTTGCCAAGAAAACCCCATGGAACGTATCACAAGGCTAAAAGATATGACGCCGGAAGATGAGCCCCTCAGGTTGGAAGGTGTCCAATATGCTACTGGGGAAGAGCAGAGGGTATTTCCAAGTAGCGCCAGAAAGAGTGAAGCGGCTGGGCCAAAGCCGAAAGGACACTCAGCTGTGGATGTGTCTGGTGGTGAAAAGAAAATCCGATGCTGTAAAGAACAATATTGTTTAGGAACCTGGAATGTCAGATCAATGAATCAAGGTAAGCTGGAGGTGGTCAAACATGAGATGGCAAGATTGAACATCGACATCTTGGGAATCAGCGAACTCAAATGGACAGGCATGGGCGAATTTAATTCAGGTGACCATCATATCTACTATTGTGGGCAAGAATCCCTTAGAAGAAATGGAGTAGCACTCATAGTCAATAAAAGGGTGGGAAAAGCAGTACTGGGGTACAATCTTAAAAATGATAGAATGATCTCAGTACGAATCCAAGGCAAACCATTCAACATCACAGTAATTCAAGTCTATGCCCCAACCACTGAGGCCGAAGAAGCTGAGGTTGATCGGTTCTATGAAGACCTACAACACCTTCTAGAACTAACACCAAAAAAAGATGTCCTCTTCATCATAGGGGATTGGAATGCTAAAGTAGGAAGTCAAGAAATCACCGGGATAACAGGCAGGCATGACCTTGGTGTACAAAATGAAGCAGGACAAAAGCTAATAGAATTTTGCCAAGAGAACATGCTGATCATAGCAAACACTCTTTTCCAACAGCACAAGAGGCGACTCTACACATGGACGTCACCAGATGGTCAATATCGAAATCAGATTGATTATGTCCTTTGCAGCCAAAGATGGAGAAGCTCCATACAGTCAGTAAAAACAAGACCTGGAGCTGACTGTGGCTCAGATCATGAGCTGGTTCTTGCAAAATTTCGGCTTAAATTGAAGAACGTCGGGAAAACCACTAAACCGTTCAGGTATGACCTAAATCATATCCCTTATGAATATACAGTGGAGGTGAGGAATAGATTTCAGGGATTAGACCTGATAGACAGAGTGCCTGAGGAACTATGTACGGAGGTCCGTAACATTGTTCAGGAGGCAGCAACGAAATCCATCCCAAAGAAAAAGAAATGCAAGAAAGCCAAGTGGCTGTCTGATGAGGCTTTACAAGTAGCTCACGAAAGAAGGGAAGCAAAAAGCAAGGGAGAAAGGGGAAGAGATACCCAACTGAATGCAGAGTTCCAGAGAATAGCAAGGAGAGACAAGAAGGCCTTCTTAAATGAACAATGCAAAGAAATCGAGGAAAACAACAGAATGGGAAAGACTAGAGATCTCTTCAAGAAAATTGGAGATCTCAAGGGAACGTTTTGTGCAAAGACGGGCATGATAAAGGACAAAGAAGGCAGGGACCTAACAGAAGCAGATGAGATTAAGAAGAGGTGGCAAGAATACACAGAAGAACTATACAGGAAAGATCTGAATGTCCCTGATAGCCATGATAGTGTGGTCACTGAACTTGAGCCGGACATCCTAGAGAGTGAAGTCAAGTGGGCCTTAGGAAGCATTAGTAACAACAAAGCTAGCGGAGATGACAGTATTCCAGCCGAGCTATTTAAAATCCTAAAAGATGATGCTGTTAAAGTGCTGCATTCAATATGCCAACAAATCTGGAACACTCAACAGTGGCCACAAGACTGGAAAAGGTCAGTTTACATTCCAATTCCAAAGAAGGGCAACGCCAAAGAGTGTTCAAACTACCGCACAATTGCGCTCATTTCACATGCCAGCAAGGTGATGCTCAAAATCCTACAAGCTAGGCTTCAGCAGTATGCGAACCGAGAACTACCGGAAGTACAAGCTGGGTTTAGAAGAGGCAGAGGAACTAGAGATCAAATCGCCAACATTCGCTGCGTCATGGAGAAAGCAAGAGAATTCCAGAAAAACGTCTATTTCTGCTTCATTGACTACGCTAAAGCCTTTGATTGTGTGGATCACAACAAACTGTGGCAAATTCTTAAAGTGATGGGAGTACCAGACCACCTTACCTGTCTCCTGAGAAACCTGTACGAGGGTCAAGAAGCAACAGTAAGAACCAGACATGGAACAACCGATTGGTTCCAAATTGGGAAAGGAGTACGACAAGGCTGCATATTGTCACCCTGCTTATTTAACTTATATGCAGAGTACATCATGAGAAATGCCGGGTTGGATGAATCAGAGGTCAGAATTAAGATTGCTGGGAGAATTATCAACAACCTCAGATATGCAGACGATACCACCCTAATGGCAGAAAGCGAAGAGGATCTAAAAAGCCTCTTGTTGAGGGTGAAAGAGGAGAGTGCAAAAGCTGGTTTGAAACTCAACATTAAAAAAACGAAGATCATGGCATCTGGCCCCATCACTTCCTGGCATATAGAAGGGGAAGAAATGGAAGCAGTGACAGATTTTACTTTCTTGGGCTCCAAGATCACCGCAGACGGTGACTGTAGCCATGAAATTAAAAGACCCTTGCTGCTTGGGAGGAAAGCTATGGCCAACCTAGACAGCACAGTAAGAAGCAGAGACATCACCTTGCCGACAAAGGTCCGTCTAATCAAAGCTGTGGTTTTCCCAGTAGTAATGTATAGCTGTGAGAGCTGGACTATAAGGAAGGCTGAGCGCCGAAGAATTGATGCTTTCGAACTGTGGTGCTGGAGAAGACTCTTACGCGTGCCCTGGACTGCAAGGAGGTCAAATCAGTCCATCCTAAAGGAAATCAACCCTGAGTGCTCATTGGAAGGACAGATCCTGAAGCTGAAGCTCCAATATTTTGGCCACCTAATGCGAAGAGAAAACTCCCTGGAAAAGACCCTGATGCTGGGAAAGACTGAAGGCAAAAGGAGAAGGGGACGGCAGAGGATGAGATGGCTAGATAGCATCACGGATGCAATGAATATGAACTTGAGCACGCTCCGGGAGAGAGCGCAGGACAGGAAGGCCTGGCGTTGCTATTGTCCATGGGGTCACGAAGAGTCGGACACGACTGAACGACTGAACAACAACACGCTGGGTTTCTGTTGCAGTACCATTCCTGTCCTCTAGGTGGCCTGTGTACAACACAAGCAGCGCCTGACAAAGAGATGAAGAGGGAGGTGGTGCCTCTCTATGCACAGAGCTGTAATTTAGCAAATGAACTAATTCAGTTCTTTACCCTGAACCGCAGCCAGATGCAAAATAGTGCCTCAGGAAGGTGAGCATAGCATTGTGGAACAAGGTACATCTGAGCACACGCTCAGCCCAGGAATTTGTTTTCAGCAGCAGAACTGGTGCTTGCACACAGATCCTTTCATACAGAGATCTATGCCTATTTCCTCTCCTAGCCCTCAAGATTTCTTGATTTCAGTAGCTTAGTTTAGGAGGAAAATAAGACTTTTTGTTATTGCTATTGCTAAACCACTGGGAGTCGGAAACCCTTGCTGATCTACGGCAAATCACCTGGAAATCTAACAGTAATCGGTAGATCCCAATCTACCTTCTGTTCACCCTTGAACTAGATCACACTGATTGGGTTCGGACAATCATGGGGGTAAAAGAAGCCATCGTGGCTTCTTCCCCCACCCCCACGCATGCCACGTGCATGACCACGATTTGCATTATTACCCGCGATGCAGCGCGGGTTGCTGTGTCATCCAAACCTGGCATGGTGTGCAGCAGAGGTGGCTTCTTGCCTGCGCCACAACCCATGCTTTATAGTAGTGGTTGTGGAGTGGGTAAGAAGCCACCCATGCATCGTGCTGGGTTCGGACGACAGAGCAACCCGTGCTGCATAGCAGGTAATGATGCAAATTGTCGTTGCAGGCACCCTGTGTGGCCAGGAAAGAGGCCACAATGGCTTACCTCCAGTTATTTCCTAGTCATTGGCCCAGTTCACAGCTCACAATAACCTGCAGGCAATTCTGAGGCATTTCCCTGTAATCTCCCAAACAAAGCAGACACTTGCTAGGGCCATTAAAGTAATCTCCAGCAGTCCAGTAAACAACATTAAAAATGAGTAACTCCATGTACACTACCCTAAACTCCTTGGAGGAAGAGCAGGATACAGATGCAATATATAGTCAAATATAATATAAAGTGTGCTATTGTAACCTTAATGTAGAACAAACTAAAGCAAGGCAATGGCAGTATGCAAAGAAATGGGAATGGGTAGGAAGGGAATTTATTGCTGCTCAAAGAGAAGAGTATTAGGTGATTGTGTACAATGCAATCATTCTGGGCTCGGGTTTTGTACTTGCAAAAAAGGCCACCGGGCAGGAAGTGCTGCTGAATGTTTGCCTTGTCCAAACACGGAAACCAGATGCACACAAGATTGAACTTTGGCTGCTTTATAACTGAGATGCTTACGTTTCCTGTACCTTGCCCTCAGTTACAATTAGGCCAAGCTGTAGAGGGAGACAGATGCTATATAACCTAGTCACAACAGCTGGGCAAAGTCCTCAGGACATCCAAGGAAACTGATGTTGTTAACCTTTTATGCTGAGGCGCTGAAAGCTGTACAGCCTCATGATGGGAGTTTTTGAAGGCTGGAGACTGGAACATGATGCAAGTACTTTGAAAAGTCATTAGACTGCCTCATAAAAGGAGGGAAAGACCTTGACGATAAATAGGGCTGGCCCTACCATTAGGCAGAGTGAGGCAGCTACCTCAGTCAGCTGATTTTCGGTGTCATGAACAGTCAGCAAAGTGCTAGTTATTTAATTTATTATTGTTGTGTTTTCACTGCTAGTGAGGGGGAGAGGCACTTGTGGGATATTCTGGCTCAGGTGCCAAATTAACCTGACTAGCCTTAGGTACTGTGCAGTTTGACCTGAGATGCCCTTTACTGCTCCTTCTCAGGCAGCAAAATGTCATGGGTTACACTGTGACAACCTAAGAACTTGGAGAGCCACTGCCAGTAAGAATCACGGCTAATGGCTAGATGGATCAAGGGACTGGTTCTATACAAGGCGTTTTCCGATGTCAACACAACTGTCCGAAGCTTCTTGAAATCCTTGTGTTTGGAGGGAGAGCAATGGTGGCTAAATTTGCACCCTTAGGCTCAGCTTCGAACAGAACCTTGTCAATTACGGTTAGCAGGTGTGGATTCAGAAATGAGCAGCACTTGCATTTAGGGGCCTGGTAAGGAATGGCAAGATGTCAAGCACTTAAGAACAGCTCTACTGAGTCTACCTCGGTCCATCCAGCCCTGTACCGGTGACCCTGACTGGCAGCAGTTGCTCTCCACGGTTTCAGGCAGGAGTTTTTGCAGCCCTACCTGGAGATGCCGGGGGTCAAACCTGGGACTTTCTGCCTGCAAAGCAGGGGCTCTGCCACTGAGCCATGGCCCTCCACCATTTCTTTGGCAGGATGTAATACAAGACAGCTGTGATTGCTAAGGTTCAGCCCAAGAAACACACATGAAAAAGATAGAGCCTCTGAGCATGTGCAGTATACATGCCCTCACTTTGAGCAGGGCCGGCTCTACCATTAGGCAGAGTGAAACAGAAGCTGCAGGAAATGGATGCTGCAGGTGTGGGGCATAACAGCAGTACAGCCCCCAGCTGTTCCTCCTGCACCTCCCTGGCCTTTCTCATCCACTGGAAGACAGAGCTGCCTGTGCCACTCAGCCTGTCCTCTGCCCCCTAAGCTAGTCTGCTGCCCCCAGGTGCAGTGGAGGATACTGACCCTTCTGCACTGACAGTCGAATTGGCTTTTGTATTTGGAATGGGGGAGAAGCATCATCTTGTTCTTTCTTTCTTTCTTTCTTTCTTTCTTTCTTTCTTTCTTTCTTTCTTCTTTCATTTAAAACATTTGTATCCTGCCCTGTATCATTAAGATCTCAGGGTGGCGTACAGATAAAAACAATTTAAACAGTATAAAACAATAAATAATTTAAGCAGCTAAAAGCATAAAACAATCTAAAACAATAAAACAGTTAAAACAGTGTGCAACTTCAGGGAATTCAGTTAGCCCTCAAAGGCTTTGGTAAAAAGCCATGTTTTTACTTGGTGCTGAAATGAAACCAATGCACGTGCCAATCGGGCCTCCAAGGGGAGGGCATTCCACAACCAGGGTGCCACAGCAGAGAAGGCCCTCTCCCACGTCCCACCATAGTGTACGTGGGACACAGAGAAGGGCACTTCCAACAGATCTCAGTCCTCCAGCAGGCATATATAGGGAGAGGTGCTCCCTCAAATATTGAGGTCCCAAGTTGCTTAGGGTTTTAAATGTCATCATCAGCACCTTGAATTCTGAGTGGAAGCATACTCATATACATAGAGAGTAGTGGGCTCTCTCACACTGGAGGCATTCAAAACGAGGCTGGACAGCCATCTGTCAGGGATGCTTTGACTTGGATTCCTGCATTGAGCAGGGGGTTGGACTCGATGGCCTTGTAGGCTCCTTCCAACCCTACTATTCTATGATTCTATGATATTGGAACCTCATGACGAAGGTGAAAGAAGAAAGTACAAAAGCTGGGTTGCAGTTAAACCTCGAAAAAACCAAGATTATGGCAACCAGCTTGATTGATAACTGGCAAATAGAGGGAGAAAATGTGGAGGCAGTGACAGACTTTGTCTTTCTAGGCGCAAAGATTACTGCAGACGCTGACTGCAGCCAGGAAATCAGAAGACGTTTACTTCTTGGGAGGAGAGCAATGACAAATCTTGATAAAATAGTTAAGGGCAGAGACATCACACGGACAACAAAGGTCTGCATAGTTAAAGCAATGGTATTCCCTGTAGTAACTTATGGCTGCGAGAGCTGGACCATAAAGAAGGCTGAGCGAAAGAAGATAGATGCTTTTGAACTGTGGTGCTGGAGGAAAATTCTGAGAGTGGCTTGGGCTGCAAGAAGATCAAACCAGTCCATACTCCAGGAAATAAAGCCAGACTGCTCACTTGAGAGAATGATCTTAAAGGCAAAACTGAAGTACTTTGGCCACATCAAGAGAGGACAGGATACCCTGGAGAAGATGCTGATGCTAGGGAAAGTGGAAGGCAAAAGGAAGAGGGGCCGACCAAGGGCAAGGTGGATGGATGATATTCTGGAGGTGACGGACTCGACCTTGGGGGAGCTGGGGGTGGCGACGGTTGACAGGAAGCTCTGGCATGGGCTGGTCCATGAAGTCACAAAGAGTTGGAAGCGACTGACCGAATAAACAACAACAACAAAAATGATATTGGCAGCCAGTGTAATTCCTTTGAAACTGGTGTTATATGATCATAGAATCACAGAGTCATAGAATCATAGAATAGTACGGTTGGAAGAGGCCTATAAGACCATCAAGTCCAACCCCCTGCCCAATGCAGGAATCCAATTCAAAGCATCCCTGACAGATGGCTGTCCAGCCTCATCTTGAATGCCTCCAGTGTGGGACAGCCCACTATCTCCCTAGGTCATTGGTTCCATTGTCATATTGCTCTAACAGTCAGGACATTTTTCCTGATGTTCAGCCGGAATCTGGCTTCCTGTCACTTGAGTCCAGGATTCTGTGTCCCGCACTCTGGGATGATCGAGAAGAGATCCTGGCCTTCCTCTCTGTGACAACCTTTCCAGGACTTGAAGAGCGCTATCCTATCTCCCCTCAGTCTTCTCTTCTCAAGGCTAAACATGCCCAGTTCTTTTAGTCTCTCCTCATAGGGCTTTGTTTCCAGTCCCCTGATCATCTTCGTTGCTCTCCTCTGAATCCTCTCCAGTATGTCTGCATCCTTCTTCAAGTGTGGTGCCCAGAACTGGACACAGTACTCCAGATGAGGCCTAACCAGTGCTGAGTAGAGGGGAACTAGTACTTCATGGGATTTGGAAGCTATGCTTCTATTAATGCAGCCCAAAACAGCATTTGCCTTTTTTGCAGCCACATCACATTGTTGGCTCATATTCAGCTTGTGATCTACAACAATTCCAAGATCCTTCTCACTTGTAGTGTGGTTGAGCCATGTATCCCCCATCTTGTAACTGTGCATTTGGTTTCTTTTTCCTAGGTGCAGAACTTGGCATTTATCCCTATTACATGTCATTCTGTTGTTTTCTGCCCAGCACTCCAGTCTATCCAGATCACTTTGAATTTTGTTTCTGTCTTCCAAAGTATTAGCTATCCTGCCCAATTGTGTGTCATCTGCAGATTGATCATCATTTCCTGCACCTCCTCCTCCAAGTCATTAATGAAAATGTTGAAGAGCACTGGGCCCAGGCTCATTACCTCTCCCTAGTTGGAAAAGATCCCACTGATAAGCAGTCTTTGAGTCCGATTCTGTAGCCAACTGTGGATCCACCTGATCGTTGTTTCATCTAGCCCACTTTGAGCTGGTTTGTTAATCAAGATATCATGGGGCTCTTTGTCAAAAGCTTTGCTGAAGTCAAGGTATATGATGTCCACAGCATTCCCACAGTCCACAAGAGAGGTTACCTGATAAAAAAAATGAGATCAGATTCATCTGGCAGGATTTGTTCTTGACAAATCCATGTTGGCTTTGAGTAATCACTGCATTGTTTTCAAGGTGCTTACAGACGGATTGCTTTATGATCTGCTCTGGAATTTTCCCAGGCATTGATGTCAGACTGACTGGTCTGTAGTTCCCAGGTTCCTCCTTTGTGCCCTTTTTGAAGATAGGGACAACATTAGCCCTCCTCCAGTCATCTGGCGTTTTACCCGTCCTCCATGATTTCTCAAAGAGAATAGACAGTGGTTCTGAGAGTTCTTCTGCCAGTTCCTTTATTCCTCTAGGATGCAGTTCATCTGGCCCTGGAGATCTGAACTCATTCAAAGTAATTAGGTGTTCCTTGACCATATGCCTATCGATCTCCAGCTGCAATCCTGCCCCTTCAGCCTGTACTTCGCCTTTGCCAGGGGGGTCATAGACCCTCTTTGGGGAGAAGACTGAACTGAAGTAGGCATTGAGCACCTCTGCCTTTTCTTTGTCATCCGTTATCATTTTGCCATCCTTATCTAATAGCTGAACCACCATTTCTTTCCTCTGTCTTTTACTCTGCACATAGCTGAAGAAAGCCTTTTTGTTGCTTTTAGCATCTCTCGCTAACCTCAGCTCGTTCTCAGCTTTAGCCTTCCTGACGCCATCCCTGATTTTTACGAGCTGTTCCGGCCAACAGTATAACTGCTGCATTTTGCACTAGCTGCAACTTCTGAGTTGTCTTCAAGGGCAGCCCCACGTAAAGTGCACAGCAGTAGTCTAATCAGGAAGTTACCAGCGCATGTGCTACTGGGGCTAGGTTATCCCTGTCCAGGAAAGGCCGTAGCTGGCAGATCAGCCAAAGCTGGCCCCAAGTATTTCAGGCCACCTCGGGCTCCAGTGACAGGAATGGACCTTTGCCTGAAGCAGCAAAATATCTTGGGCTGGCCCTGATTTGAGCCAGTTAGGAACTCAGGAAACTGCCTTATACTGAGTTAGACTATTGGTCCATCTGGCTCAGACACTGACTGGCAGCGTCTCTCCAGAGTTTCAGGCAGGATTCTTTTCTAGCCATAAACATTTGGAATTGGGAGGAGGGAAGGGTTTCTATATTTAGGAGTATGATTTCTAACCCAGCTTGAGCTTGGCACTTCTCTCCTTTCAACAATCAATCACTGTTAGTTTTGGAGGTGGCTTTTTTGGTCAGACAATAGGGCGGAAGTTGCTTACTTGGAGAACTGGAAGGATTTTAGCTGTTGTGTAGACATTTTTTTAAAGAACATCCTGACGTATCAGAGCAAGTTACAGCATTTCCACTGCTTTACATATAACAATCGCATTTATGAGGTGCCTTTTTGCACGTTCAAAAGATTCCATGCACTTTATTCATGCAATAAATGTATGCCCTGCTCTTGGTCCTCAAAGCAGCTTACAATTAAAATCCACATGAAGGTATATTGTAGCTAGGAATGTGTTTGTGAGTGTGACAAGCTGTAGGCGCTTCTCTCCAGAAGCAGAAAATGCTCAGTAAACCATACACAACAACCCTGCCAGGTAGGTCCACATTGTTATCTCCATATTGCATATAATGACATACACTTGTAATTAAGTAGAGCAAAACAAGGTTAAACTTTCCAGCAGAAACCACACCCAGCTCCTCTATATTTCCAGTCCTTTTCTCCAGCATATCACCCTTGCTTTCCTCTCAAGAGACCCCATCCACCCACTCGAAATCCTTACATAGAATATAGTGACACAGTTCATTGATTGTGCAACGAAAGCTGTCGGGAAATGTTTTTTTCAACTTTGCTCCCCTTATTCAGCACTACTTACAGAACATCCTTCCCTCTATCTTTCAAACTTCTCTGGAAAGCCTGAGGAAGGGAAGGGTAGAAGTGATATTTTCACTGTGCAGCTAGTCATGGGACTGCAGCCTCTGCACAATTTCTTTGGTGGTAAGTTCTTCTAAAGTTGCTAGGTTTCCTGAGGCTCAAAGATGCAATGGCTGGAGACTGTGAGCTGGAGGGATGGTGGTGGTGGTGGTGGTGGTGGTGGTGGCGGGCAGGGAGTAGAGCCTAGTGGTGCCTGATTGGGGTGGAGGGTGGCATATGACTGGGAAACAGTGTGGCTTTGCCAGAGTGCAGCAAGCAGCAAAACCTTTCAAAACAAGAAGATAGCTTTACCCCACAAACTGCCCCCTCACTGCAATTTTACTCTTTCCCCCCACATTTATTTATCATGCCCTACTTTGCAGCCAAAGCACCTTGCAAAACATTTAAGATTCATCACCAAATCAAAGAGATATAACCTAACATCAGTAACCATTAAGTAAAAGCAAGAGAGACACGATGAACCAGCAATGCAATCCTAGGCATGGCAGAAGTAAAGTCCAATTGGGGTTTACTCCCAGGGAAGAGCACACAGGATTTCAGCATAATAATGCAATCATCTAATGTCTACTCAGTCCTATGGAGTTCAATGGGTCTTACTTCCAGGTAGGTGGGTATAGGATTGCACCCTGAGAGCAGCAAATACAACTGTTTCACTTTTAAAGTATCTCTAAAAGCAAGCAAGGCTTATTGAGCTCTGTGGGATGTACATCTGAGTAAAACAAACACACATTAGATCTAGAGTGGGTAACTTGTGGCCCTCCAGATGTTTGTAGGCAAAAACATCTGGAGTACCATAAGTTGCCCATCCCTGCATTAGATTAATTGAAGGAAAAACTCCCTGCCAAGGGAGGCCTGGATAACTGCATCTTTGATAAACTTCTGCGGTAGGCAAAGACGTTCTTTTTCAGACAAAATAGCCAAGGTAACTGTGTTGACAATAAGGAAAATTCTAAAATCCATTTTGCTGCAATACCTTTATTAGACCCACCAAAAGACCAGAAAAAAATTGTGAAAGCTTTCCAGCCCCCCCTAGATGTTAAATTCAGGCAAGACATTAAAAAGGCAGGGGAGGGAAGAAGAATCCTATCCTTTGAGTTCAATGGGGTTTACTCCCAAGTAAGTGAGTATAGGATTGCAACATAAGCTGACTTGTTCACTTACTGAAATAGGTTTGAACTGGTGGGCGCTGTGTGTTTCTTAATTGTATGGATGTGTTTTTAACTGATTTGCTTTTATGTTTTGATTCAAGTTCTGTATTTCACCTAGCGCTGTATTGTTGCTGGCCTCCTCGAGCGCCATTTATGGTAGAAAGACGAGGTTTAGCTAAAATGATGGTGATGATGATGTCGCTTGTCCTTCAGCAAAGCCAAAGGTGGGAGAATGCGGATGCTGCATGCCCCATGCAGTAAACTCAAAGCAGCAGTGAGAGGACGGAAAAAAGAGACACGTATTGATAACTGGCAAATAGAGGGAGAAAACGTGGAGGCGGTGACAGACTTTGTCTTTCTAGGCGCAAAGATTACTGCAGACGCTGACTGCAGTCAGGAAATCAGAAGACGTTTACTTCTTGGGAGGAAAGCAATGACAAATCGTGATAAAATAGTGAAGAGCAGAGACATCACACTGACAACAAAGGTCTGCATAGTTCAAACAATGGTATTCCCTGTAGTAACCTATGGCTGCGAGAGCTGGACCATAAGGAAGGCTGAGCGAAGGAAGATAGATGCTTTTGAACTGTGGTGCTGGAGGAAAATTCCGAGAGTGCCTTGGACTGCAAGAAGAACAAAGCAGTCCATACTTCAGGAAATAAAGCCAGACTGCTCACTTGGGGGAATTATATTAAAGGCAAAACTGAAGTACTTTGGACACATCAAGAGAAGACAGGATGCCCTGGAGAAGATGCCGATGCTAGGGAAAGTGGAAGGCAAAAGGAAGAGGGGCCGACCAAGGGCAAGATGGATGGATGATATTCTGGAGGTGATGGGCTCGACCTTGGGGGGGCTGGGGGGGGGGCGACAGCCGGCAGGAAGCTCTGGCGTGGGCTGGTCCATGAAGACACGAAGAGTCGGAAGCGACTGAACGAGTAAACAACAACCAACCTTTCACTCTTACTCTGGTCCAGCGGCGGCTGGTGGCTCCGATTTCGGTGGGGCGGCGCATCCACTCTGGGTTTCAGTCGGGACCCGTCAGAGCGCTAAGGGAGCTATCCAGCCTGCTGGACCTATTCGGGGACTAGGGTTCAGCACCTCGGGCAGCTCCTTTAGAGCTCTGGCTGGTTCGGGCTGGGACTCAGAAAGGATGCGCGGCCCCACCGAAATCGGAGCCACCAGCCGCCACTGCTCTTGTCCTTGTTTTAAAAAGCCGGGGCGGGGGGGTGGGTGTGGAAGCTGGGCGCCTGCGAACGGAGCGGCCGATCCTGCGCGTGCGCGCCACGCCACGAGGCTCCCCCTCCCCCTCCCCTTTGCTAGTTCGCGCGCCTTGTCTCAAGCGCGCGGCCACGCTCTGGACAACGCGGGGGAGAGAGGCCGCGCGTGCGCGCTGCGGCGGCGGCGGCGGCAGGAGCAGCGGGCGGGACTTGCCCGGGGCGGGAGCTGCGCGGGCGGGCGCGAGCGGGCGCGCGCGCGAGAGCGAGCGCCTGAGGGGAGAGGGAGAGCGCCTGACAGATCGGCGACGCCGGGCGGAATGACGGCTCGCCCAGCCGACTGACTGGCCGGCCCAGCTACCGACCGCGTTTCTCGGCAGGATCTCCGCCTCGCAGCCGCAGCTCCCGCTCTTGCCCCCAGCCGCCCCCCCCGGCACACGCGCCCCCCATTCCTCCCCTTTCCGCGTCGCCTGAGGTAAACCGCCCCCTCCCCCACGCCCAAGCAGGGCTTTAACCGCCCCCCTCAGGCCGCCGTCGAGCCACCGCCTGCCCTCGAGCCTTCTCTTCTCCCCCTCCCCAAAACCTCGCCCCCGCCCCACGGCTCAGCCCCATCGCTTCGCCCCTCCCTCCCACCGCCTGCGTAGCCCCCTGGCGGCTCCCTCCCCGCCCTGCCCCCTCGCGCAGCCGGCCCCCCACTCCTCTCCCGTCGCCCCTTCTTCCTGGGGGGGCACCCAAGCCCGTGGTGCCTGTGCCATAGCTCCCAAGCCGCCCCCCCCGCACACCCGCGTTCTTTGGGGGTGGGGCTCACTACGTCTGCCCTACCCCTCTCTGAAAAAGAAGGACGTCGGCCTGAAGCGCTTCCAGATCTCTCCTCCTCGGTGCATCACTGCTCTGGCATTCCACCCCCCACACGCACGCAGGCACCTGATTTGGGGCTTGGGGTTTCCCTGGCCTGGCCTGGCTCGGCTCTTGGTGGCAGGCGCCCTTCAGCATGTCCCTGCTCAGTCACCTCTTCAGTTACCTGCAGGATCCAGAGAAAGTTGCCACTTTCCAGCAGCTGTGCGGTGTGCACTGGGGCTCTGGCACCGTTGCTCAGGCGGAGGGGTCGGACGCCGTGTTGGCCAACGGGAGCTGCCCAGACGGCGAAGGTGGCGGGCGACACCGATTCCAAGGCCCCTCTAAGGTGGATGAGAAGGGCGACGGCGCAGGGTGCTCGAATGGCATGAAGAATGGGGAGATTTCTGGGGAAGGCAAGCCACACAGCTGGGGTTCGAAAAGGCAGCCTCGTCGCAACTCCCTGGCCGAAGAATCTGTATGCCAGGCGTTCTCAATCAGCAACCCCTTCCTTTATTACCTGTTCGGTCTGGGCACAGAACTGGGCAACGAACTCTTCTATATCCTCTTTTTCCCTTTCTGCTTCTGGAATGTGGATGCTTGGCTGGGAAGGAGGCTCATCATTGTTTGGGTTTGGGTCATGTACCTGGGTCAGTGTACCAAGGATGTTATCCGTTGGCCAAGGCCTGCTTCCCCACCGGTGGTGAAACTGGAAGTTTTCTACAACTCTGAATACAGCATGCCCTCTACCCATGCCATGTCGGGCACTGCCATCCCTATGGCACTAGTTTTGTTCAGCTATGGACGGTGGCAGGTAAGGGCCCTTCCTTCTTTCATATTAAGTGCTTAGTCAAGGCTCCTGTATTACTGCTCAAATGGTCTGCTGAAAATATGAAGTGCTGCTGTTTTTTTAAAAAATTCATGCAAAATTGAAAGAATCCTTTACTACGTCAGTGTTTAGGCAAACAGAAGGATTGGTCTTTATAATTCCAGAATTCATATGCTGATAAGGACTTCTCTATAGTATGTTCTCAAGGAGGCTTCATTTGTAACCTTTGAGCATCTTATATTCCGGCACTATGTATGATTTAATGTGTGGGAGCTAGTCTAGAAGCCAGGTGATGTATGGCCCCTGGAAGAAAATTATTTTCTATTGCCTCAGTTAGAAGTTCAAGGTATTTTCCCCCAATATGTAGATGAATTAGATGTTTGTAGCAATTTACAAACCTGAGTAAACAAATAACGTACGCCAGGGTTTCTCCTACTGCATCTAAATCCTTATCTCTAGTTTAGAACTACTTTGCTAACCTGACACACAGTGGGCCAGTTCACATGTCACACTGCAATTCGTATGCCACGCCCCGTTCCTGGGTTGTTTTGTGATGTGTGAACCTGGAAACTCTGGGGGTTGTTTATGGGTTAAATAATCCAGAGTTAACCCATAAACAAACCACGGGCAGTTGTTGGGTTAACTCTGGGTTGTTTTACCCATAAACAGCCCAGAGTTTCCAGGTCCACACATTACAAAACAACACAGGCACAGGTTTTCTTGAATGTCTCACTGTGTCTAATGGGGATTGCTTCCAGGTAAGTGTGCATAGGATTGGAGCCTTATACTTCCAAGTAAATGTGCATAGCATATGAGTATGCAGACGTTGACCCAGCTCCAACTGCAGTTGCAACCAACTAGATGCATGCAGCAGCTAGTAGTCCTGGATGAGAAGATTTACGCTCATATGTTTGCATGAGCGCCATATGCAGAAGCCTGTTTCTGTGTATGAATCTTCCCTACAGTAACTATACAAGCAGCCATATTGGGGCTTTTGAGTTTCTGCCTCCTTCAAGATTTGTGCTTCATTTTATTGTTGTCTCTGATGTTGTAGTCTCATGAAGTCATTGTACCTCTGGTAGCCATCTGTTGGGGTTGGGCAAGCCAGGAATGTACCAGCTGGAGAAGTTCCTGGGCAGGGATTAGGTCATTTTCTTATTACTGTTGTATTTATGTGGTAAATTCTGTTTCTGATGTCAGCTTTTATAGTGGAAGGCTAGAAGTAGTTTTTGTAACACTAATTCTTTAAATTCATTTCTAGAACATTCTATACATTTGCCTAAAATAGCTTATTTTAAATAAAATTCTTTTGAGTATTTTTTGAGGACTAATAGGAGAAATTCATGTTTACTGAATGATCAGTTGGTCCCATCCTAAATTAGATACAGCTATAGAGGAAGTTGATGGTACCATGCAATGGTTGGTCTGGCCATAATGCTGGTCTAGAATTTATTCCCAGCTATATCCAATCAGATTCGGAGGTTTCATAACATGTCGTTTGAGTCTAAATGTCAGATGTCAAACTATGCCCGTGTCTGCATTATGAACAATTGATACAATAAAGTTTAAAGCGCATGGACTTAATTCTTGATGTGTGTGCGCACACGGATGCTTCTTTTTTTTTTTTTTAACAAGGTCTGAGGTCGTAAACATTTGAAATGAATTGTTTCCTTATTAATACTCCTGAAACCATTGTTCTCTTATAAAAGCTGTTGGCACTAGCTCAGGTTTGAAAGAAGAGCTCTTCAGCGAAACATTTTCTCTGTGCATCCAATCAGGATGTAAAACATGGACTGCAAGAGGAGTGTAATAAAATGCAAGAGGATGTAATAAAAACAGAAGAGGGAGTTTCCAAACAAGAGGAAAAGGTCTACAAATGCTGGCCTAATGAAGAAATATATCATTAGCCTCCCCCCACCCCGAGCTCTAATAATTAAGACTCTGTGAATGCTGTCAAGAAAAAGCTTGCTGGTAAAGTGGTTTAGTTTCCACAAGCTTTGCTGTTCATTTCAAACATACTTGGATAAAAAACAGGAACACCAATAAGATTTCACGTAATTAAGGCTGCAGTCCTTTGGAGTAAGCCCCATTGAACACAGTGGGGTTTAATTCTTCTGAGTAAACATGCAAAGGATTGTGCTGTAAAACAAGTTTCATCTTTTTTTCTGATTGGCCTCCAATCTAAGGTTTTTCTCTCGCCTTTCCTCATGTATGTATGGGTTCTACAACACGACTATTCCTACACTGCACACACATGCATATATAAGTATACATATATATATATGTGTACAAAAATGACACAAGGGTTGTCTCTAAAATGTATTTCCATTAATTTTATTGTTTTATTTAAGGTATTTATATGCCACTGTTCATTTAAATTCCTTGAGCAGTCTACAGAATTTGCGAACTGGATATGAAAAACAGATATGTAGGCAGAACAGCTGCTAGCTGTGGGATAACTGAAGTGTTTCCAGAGTTCCATCCCTAATCTAATAGAGGTGTGTGTGCATGTGTTCTTAAGACATTAAAGATCCCCAATTTGGAGCTAAAGAAAACAAAGTAAGCTGGTCCCAAAATACCATAAACATTTTCGTCACCACTAATAACTCTTAAAACTGTAGAATTGTTTCTTTTTAATGAGAATAGTTATATTGACTTCTGAGAATATATGTTTAGTAAACACAGCATGCCAATGATTGTTGAAAATCCCAAAGGAAAAATAGTTCATATTCTGGTACATTATGCTTTATGGCCACAGAGATATTTGTTTGGTCTCTTTTTATTGCAGCTGTGTGTTATATGCATGGTGTTAGTATTGATGTTTGTACTATTACAGAGAAATGATGGAGAAGGAAGGAAAGAAACCTGAATGACGATTACTCAGAATTTATTTACTTATTCACAGTGTTTTTATCTTGTTCTTTAGCCAAAAAGGCTCCCAGAGTGGCTTACAAAGATTAACAATAAGATAGTCACTGCTGTCAGGCTTACAATCTAAAAGACACAATACAGAAAGAAAAAGGATTGGGGGGAAGGAGGAAAAAAGCAAAACTCAGTCATCAGTTCTTAGTTTCAAAGTTCTTATAGGTGTTCTTTCTGGCAGGGAAGTGTGAAACAAGCTCCCTGCAACTGTTCCTTCATTGGCTGATGTGTGCGGCTCAGCTGGTCTTCCCCTTGCCAAGATACTTATTCTGTAAGAAAATGGGCAGTATCCTGTAGTGCCACTGAGCCTGTGCTAGTTTTATTGCGCCAGCAGAATTGTCTGCTAGTGCAACAGGAACTAGAGGTTCTTGAAACAACCCTGTAAATAAGCGGAAATTCTAATTTCTGGAACGGGGCACACCGGCATAGCTCCCTCCCGTGAGCACCACTAAAAACCAACCATTTCTGCTCATTTTCATTTGTTTCAGAATGCGGTAGTTCCTGTTGCAGTAGAGGTCGTTTCCACTAGTGTGGGGGCAACATAAGATACTGCCCAGTATTAGTAATGTGTTTTCATTTATCCATGTGTGTTTAGAGATGGAGTTCAGTTACATTGCTGTAAACAGCAGCTGCATAATTTTCTTCACTGTTAGGTTTGACTTTCTATATTTTGTGAAACAGAGGTTTCATACTGTGCTTCTGGCTGTACTCATGGCAAAGCACTCATTTGAGTACTCTGTTGCAAGCATAAACTAAGCTTCAATCTGCTTTGTGCGACTTGGAGCTCTTCTTGTGATGCTTGGTGCAAGGTGCTATAGCACAGAAGAAGAGTTCAAAGGACTCAAGGATTCTTGCTTTTTCAGTCAGTCTTGGCAACTGTAGTCTTGGCAACTGTTGTATAAAGATGCAGAAACGGTGTGAATTCCAGAAAGGTGTGTGAGTGTCTTTATAATGTGGGGACAGTGATGTAATGCTAAGTTCTAATTGATAAATAGCCTACACACATGCACAGTAGCCTGTGGATTGGATCCAGATTTAGGTGTGGGCAATGGCACTGGTCCCCTTCATGGATCACTGCCTTGTTGTGGTGAAGGGGCTTGCGTAACTCAGTGAAGCCATAAGCTATGCCATACAGGGCCACCCAAGACGGACAGGTAATGGTGGAGAGTTCTGACAAAATGTGGTCCACTGGAGAAGGAAATGGCAACCCACTCCAGTATTCTTGCCAAGAAAACCCCATGGAACGTATCACAAGGCTAAAAGAGATGACGCCGGAAGATGAGCCCCTCAGGTTGGAAGGTGTCCAATATACTACTGGGGAAGAGCAGAGGGTATTTCCAAGTAGCACCAGAAAGAGTGAAGCAGCTGGGCCAAAGCCAAAAGGACACTCAGCTGTGGATGTGTCTGGTGGTGAAAAGAAAATCCGATGCTGTAAAGAACAATATTGTTTAGGAACCTGGAATGTCAGATCAGTGAATCAAGGTAAGCTGGAGGTGGTCAAACATGAGATGGCAAGATTGAACATCGACATCTTGGGAATCAGCAAACTCAAATGGACAGGCATGGGTGCATTTAATTCAGGTGACCATCATATCTACTACTGTGGGCAAGAATCCCTTAGAAGAAATGGAGTAGCACTCATAGTCAACAAAAGGGTGGGAAAAGCAGTCCTGGGGTACAATCTCAAAAACAATAGAATGATCTCAGTACGAATCCAAGGCAAACCATTCAACATCACAGTTATTCAAGTCTACGCCCCAACCACTGAGGCCGAAGAAGCTGAGGTTGATCGGTTCTATGAAGACCTACAACACCTTCTAGAACTAACACCAAAAAAAGATAATCTCTTCATCATAGGGCATTGGAATGCTAAAGTAGGAAGTCAAGAAATCACCAGGATAACAGGCAGGAATGGCCCTGGTGTACAAAATGAAGCCGAACAAAGGCTAATAGAGTTTTGCCAAGAGAACACGCTGATCATAGCAAACACTCTTTTCCAACAGCACAAGAGGCAACTCTACACATGGACATCACCAGATGGTCAATATCGAAATCAGATTGATTATGTCCTTTGCAGCCAAAGATGGAGAAGCTCCATACAGTCAGTAAAAACAAGACCTGGAGCTGACTGTGGCTCAGATCATGAGCTGCTTCTTGCAAAAATTCGGCTTCAATTGAAGAACATAGGGAAAACCACTAAACCATTCAGGTATGACCTAAATCATATCCCTTATGAATATACAGTGGAGGTGAGGAATAATTTAAGGGATTAGACCTGATAGACAGAGCGCCTGAGGAACTATGGACGGAGGGAGCAACTCAATCCATCCCAAAGAAAAAGCAATGCAAGAAAGCCAAGTGGCTGTCTGATGAGGCTTTACAAGTAGCTGAGGGAAGAAGGGAAGCGAAAAGCAAGGGAGAAAGGGGAAGATATATCCAACTGATTGCAGAGTTCCAGAGAACAGCAAGGAGAGACAAGAAGGCCTTCTTAAATGAACAATGCAAAGAAATCAAGGAAAACAACAGAATGGGAAAGACTAGAGATCTCTTCAAGAAAATTGGAGATCTCAAGGAAATGTTTTGTGCAAAGACGGGCATGATAAAGGACAAATAAGGCAAGGACCTAACAGAAGCAGATGAGATAAGAAGAGGTGGAAAGAATACACAGAAGAACTATACAGGAAAGATCTGAATGTCCCTGATAGCCATGATAGTGTGCTCACTGAACTTGAGCCAGACATCCTCGAGAGTGAAGTCAAGTGGGCCTTAGGGAGCATTACTAACAACAAAGCTAGCAGAGATGACAGTCTTCCAGCTGAGCTGTTTAAAAGCCTAAAAGATGATGCTGTTAAAGTGCTGCATTCAATATGCCAACAAATTTGAAACACTCAACAATGGCCGCAAGACTGGAAAAGGTCAGTTTACATTCCAATTCCAAAGAAGGGCAACGCCAAAGAGTGTTCAAACTACCGCACAATTGTGCTCATTTCACATGCCAGCAAGGTGATGCTCAAAATCCTACAAGCTAAGCTTCAGCAGCATGTGAACCGGGAACTACCGGAAGTACAAGCGGGGTTTCGAAGAGGCAGAGGAACTAGAGATCAAATCGCCAACATTCGCTGGATCATGGAGAAAGCAAGAGAATTCCAGAAAAACGTCTATTTCTGCTTCATTGACTATGCTAAAGCCTTTGATTGTGTGGATCACAACAAACTGTGGCAAATTCTTAAAGAGATGGGAGTACCAGACCACCTTACCTGTCTCCTGAGAAAACTGTATACGAGGGTCAAGAAGCAACATTAAGAACCGGACATGGAACAACTGATTGGTTCAAAATTGGGAAAGGAGTACAACAAGGCTGTATATTGTCACCCTGCTTATTTAATTTATATGCAGAGTACATCATGAGAAACGCCAGGTTGGATGAATCACAGGTCAGAATTAAGATTGCCGGGAGAATTATCAACAACCTCAGATACGCAGACGATACCACCCTAATGGCAGAAAGCGAAGAGGATCTCAAGAGCCTCTTGTTGAGGGTGAAAGTGGAGAGTGCAAAAGCTGGTTTGAAACTCAACATTAAAAAAACTAAAATCATGGCATTTGGCCCCATCACTTCCTGGCATATAGAAAGGGAAGAAATGGAAGCAGTGCCAGATTTTACTTTCTTGGGCTCCAAGATCACTGCAGACGGTGACTGTAGCCATGAAATTAAAAGACACTTGCTCCTTGGGAGGAAAGCTATGGCACACCTAGACAGCATAGTAAGACGCAGAGACATCACCTTGCCGACAAAGGTTCGTCTAATCAAAGCTATGGTTTTCCCAGTAGTAATGTATAGCTGTGAGAGCTGGACTATAAGGAAGGCTGAGCGCCGAAGAATTGATGCTTTCAAACTGCGGTGCTGGAGAAGACTCTTTCGACTCCCCTGGACTGCAAGGAGGTCCAATCAGTCCATCCTAAAGGAAATCAACCCCGACTGCTCATTGGAAGGACGGATATTGAAGCTGAAGCTCAAATATTTTGGCCACCTAATGCGAAGAGAAAACTCTCTGGAAAAGACCCTGATGCTGGGAAAGCTTGAAGGTAAAAGGAGAAGGGGACGGCAGAAGATGAGATGGCTAGGTAGCATCACCGATGCAATGAATATGAACTTGAGCACACTCTGGGAGAGAGTGGAGGACAGGAAGGCCTGGCGTGCTATGGTCCATGGGGTCACGAAGAATCGGACACAACTGAACAACAACAATTGCACTGGTAGAGGTGTCACCGCCAGCCCTCCTCCCCATAGCTTTGTATAATGTATTTGTAATTGTTTTTAATTTGAGCTTCAGCAATGGGGTGGTATAGAAGTATAATAAATGAAATGAATGAAATGAAATGGCAGCCCCTTCAGCCTCCCAAAAATGCTATACAGGGGGTTCGGGGGACCTTGCTGGTTGTGTATGTGTGTGTGGGGGGAATGAGAGTAAAGGGTGAATCCCCCCCAAATCAGGCAAAGGCACCTACATCTGGATATAAGTCTATATCAACAGCTGCATGCATACTGCTGTGAGAGAGAGTCTATTCCATTGTGGTGATAGATGGATCCTATTAGGCTGCTGTAACAGGGGTATCCATACCTTCACCCTAATTGGTTTGGATGGCTGTTTTCTGTAGGTAGAGTCTGATGCCAGGCAGGCAGGTAGGAATGCAGACCTGACTATTCCTTAGTCATGTCCACAAGTGCCAAAATCTCCTTTTGCCTGTGCTGCTTATGGCGCCTGTGCTGCTTATGGCGCCTGTGCTACACATTGGTCATGTCAGGAGGTTCTGAGTTCCTGGTGCCTGTGTGTGTGTGTGTGGGGGGGCAATTTCAGGGGAGAACTGGCAGACAGGAAGTGCTGAAGTGTACCCCTGCTCACTAATTCTCCCCTGCAAATGTCTTCCCTAGCCATTTTTAACCCATTTTTTCTTCAGCCAGGTTCTAAGTCTAGAAATAAGTCCAGATGGGGGAAGCACTGCCAAGGGAGACATTTGCAGGTGAGAATTGGGGGAGGCGTAACCTTTTCCACACCAACCAATTCTCCCCTGCAAGTGCTCCCTGCATATTCATGTTACCATTGCAGAAATCTGTTTGGGATCATGTATCTACTGAAGTAACATCTACTTCTTCCATTAGAGGTCACAGCTTTCAGCATTCCCTGAGGAAAAAGAATGAGTATCAAGCCAGTTTAAGCATGTCGTACATATATACCCTAAAGTGGAGAAAGGGCTCCAATTAGAATATTCCCACTTATATCAAAGTAGCAGGTTCACTTCTTGTTCAAGATCACTATCAATTTGTTCCTTTAAACCGGGGGTGGGCAGCCTTTTTTCTACTGAGGGCTGCATTCCATTGTAGGTAATCTTTCAAGGGTCATATGCCAGAGGTGGGCAGGGCTGAAGCCTGTGGGAAGTGGGTTCAGAGCCAAATGTCAGCTGGGCCACCCCTCCCTCCCTCCCTCCCTCCCTCCCTCCCTCCTAGCCAAGTGGGCTGCTCAGTAGGGACAGATCTGTCTTGCCAGAGTCTAAACTGATTGCTTGCCAATGGCTATGTGAATTTAGCCTGAGGGACACACTAAACAATGGCATATTTTTACCATTACAAATCACCTAATAAAAATATGTGAACATTACAATAAACTGTCAAAGCTGGAATTTGTAATATCCAAATTTTAAAAGAAATACATTGTGTACAAACTCCTGTTTTGAGGAACTGACAGATACTTTAGGTGATAAAGAAAATGAAGCTAAGTTCTGGACATACGCCACCTCTCTTGTGACTTCCTCCCTTTTAGGGCTTTGTAATACACTGTAGTAAATATTCTCCAGCTTTGGAAGGGAGTTGTATCCGTTCTTGTACAGTGTAGCATTCTGCAATACTGTAACTGAAAAAGCATTTCTTGCTCTTTTTTTAGATATAATGTAATAGAATTTGAGGATTTGCAAAGGTATTTTAAAACGTTTTGACTAATCCTCTTTGTTTTGTAACCCTTGATAACAAACATCTGTGAAAAATGTTCCTAAGTAGCTTGGAACGATTCAAGATTGTTGTCTTTTTGATACTTAGGCCTCAACTTGGCCAAAAAAAATAATCCCTATTGCATAAAACTATAAACATTGCTTGTTTGATCTGTCATTTTGCAGCAAAAACAAACAAAACACAGGGCAGATATTCCCCATAGTTTCCCTATCTGGATAATAATTTTTACTGAAACTGCCTTTCTAGTCTATAGCGTTGGTTGCAATCCTGTGCACATTTACTGGGAAATATGAGGATGCTGTAGCTCAGTGGTAGACCACCTTTGCATGCGGAAGGTTCTAGGTTTGATCCCCAGCATGTCCAGGTAGGGCAGGAAAACCTCCTACTTGCAACCGCTGCCAGTTACTGTCATTAATACTGGGCCAGATGGACCGATGGTCTAACTAAGTATAAGGCAGCTTCCTATGTTCCTAACAAGCCACATTGAATAAAGTGGGACTAATTTCTGTGTATAGGCTATGTGTGTGTTGTAGACTTTCTTTTTGCAGTATGCAGTTGGGGTGTAAATATCTGACAAACACACAGCATTTAATTTAATCCTGAGGGTTATTGTAAGCCTGTGGCTTGAAATGCTCTGTCATTCTGGGTCCATGGCCACTTGGTTCTTTGCCTCTTTCCAGGCTGTGCCAGGATGTTGGTAATCTTGGGGCATTTCCAGCCAGTGAATTTAATGTGACAAATTTACATCTGTTTGTGGACAGTCTAGATCTCTTACCTCAATACTGTGATTTTGTGGTGAGGATTTTTATCTTTGGTGACTGTGCACCACACTCTGGTGGTATTGTGCACGTAACCCTTAGCTTAACTTTTCTGTAAAAATGGACTATGGCCCGATGTGCATATACATAACTTTTTGAGGCAGGGGAAACAACCCACGCCAACAAAATGGTCAAAAGCTTCCCAATCTGGCCATGTCATTTTAAGGTCAATGAGAGGGGAAGTGAAGGAAATGGTAATGGAGTGGGTGGACAGATAATGTAGAAAAGAAAGGAGTTACACATAATCAGACCTAACCACATCATTATGGGATTGCGTTTGAGTCTAGTAGCAGGGCAGTTTTGTTCAGTCATTAAGTCGTATCCGACTTTTCTTGATCCCATGGACCATAGCACGCCAGGCCTTCCTGTCCTCCGTTCTCTCCCGGAGTGTGCTCAAGTTCATATTCATTGCATCGGTGATGCTATCTAGCCATCTCATCCTCTGCCGTCCCCTTCTCCTTTTACCTGCAATCTTTCCCAGCATCAGGGTCTTTTCCAGGGAGTTTTCTCTTCGCATTAGGTGGCCAAAATATTTGAGCTTCAGCTTCAGTATCTGTCCTTCCAATGAGCAGTCAGGGTTTTCTTGGCAAGAATACTGGAGTGGGTTGCCATTTCCCTCTCCAGTGGACCACATTTTGTCAGAACTCTCCTCCATGACCTGTCTGTCTTGGGTGGCCCTGCACGGCATAGCTTATGGCTTTACTGAGTTACGCAAGCCCCTTCGCCACAACAGGCAGTGATCCATGAAGGGGAGCAGGGCAGTATGGACCAGCAACTGATATTGGCCAGTGGGGGAGATCCAGGATAGACTAAAGCAATACTTCACACATCACATAGTTAGCTTATATAATTCATTGCCATGTGATGTGTTGATGGCCAGATTCCATTGCCCAATTGCCCTTACTGTTAATGTTCAACCAAAAGCTACCATCCTATAACTAAAGCCCGTTAGGTCTACTTCTGTCCTCTGAGGCAGCAGAGAACAAGTTTTACTCCTCTTCTATGCAGCAGTCCTTCACATATTCATGGGTTTGTATCATTTCCCCTTTTAGTCTCAACTAGCCCTGCTTTTCACAACCCATTGTTTTCTCTATGGAGAAATATTGCATGGGTATGTTGATTATTTTTTTAAAAGCAAGACCAGCTGGTTATAATAGATTTCAGGATTGTCATGGATTGTTTCTCTTAACTGACAATCACCCTGCCAAAAATAAGAAAGAAGACAGATAAGGTGGTCAAGAATAATGCTTTTTGTAAGCTTACATGACTTTGCCTTACTGTGACCAGGGCTCTTTCCCCTCAGCAATGTAATTTTTGTTTGAAGAAGCAAATCTTAACAAATAAAATGCTGATATGTAATACATTGTGGGGAGAGGTTACAGCTAATGATAAACTGTATCTAGTTGAGAGATAACACTACTCTAATTACCAAGATATTGTTTGGTGATTGCAAGTGCCCTTGTTTTGTGATTGGGGGCGCCCTGTGGGCTTCTATGCTCCCTCTTTCCCTTCCTTTTCCTTCCCTTTCAGGCTTGTGGATGCCTTCCCCTCCTCCGTTAGTATTTACTAAGGTGCAGTACTATGTCTACACTGATGTAACCATGGTTAACACTTATCATATTCAGCTTTAAAACCAGCTTCTAATCATGGATTCAACCTCTGATTTTAAAAGGTGATATGGTTATGCTAGTGCATACGTACATTCTATAGTAGGGGTGGGCAACATGTGACCCATAGACCGCATGCGCCCCTATGCTCTTGTGCAGCTCCCATGGGTGGCGGCGGCAGAAAAAACAATGGTTTGCTATGAAATTTTGACAGCAAGCCACTACAGAGCCTTAAGAAGGACAATTTATCTTTTCTAAGGCTCTGTAGAAGTTTGGGGTTATTTTTTTATTTAACAGATTTATATACCGCTGTCCATATTTAAAAGTATCTCTTAGTAGTTTAGAATAAAATTAAAAACATGAAAATATGTCACGATATGCATTAAAATACAATTAAAATAAAAAGGTAAAGGTAAAGTGTCCCCAACCAGTCGTGTCCGACCCTAGGGTGCGGTGCTCATCCCCGTTTCTAAGCCGAAGAGCCAGCGCTGTCCGAAGACGCTTCCGTGGTCATGTGGCCGGCATGACTGAACACCGAGGTGCACGGAGCACTGTTACCTTTCCCGCCGAGGCGGTACCTATTTATCTACTTGCAATTTCTTGCTTTCGAACCGCTAGGTTGGCAGAAGCTGGGACTGAAGATGGGAGCTCACTCCGTCACGCAGCACTTGGGTCTCGAACTGCTGACCTGCCGACCTTCCAGTCTGCAGTTCAGCGTCTTAACCACTAAGCCACCGTGGCCCTACAATTAAAATAGGTAATACTAAAAGATTTATATAAAACATTAATAAAAAGATTAAAACCAATTAAAAACCACTATGGCGCATAATTATAAACAAACTGACTGGGCAGCACACTTACTCAGGGAAGGCCTTAGGAAAGAAATAGGTCTTTAACTAGTGCCTAAAATATGTCATATACTAAAATACTAGTAAAATACTAAAATTGAGTGCAACCATGGAAAAGGCCCACTGGCTGGTTGCTGTGAGATGGCAGCCTTCCACTACAGCATAGTTAACCTTAATCAGAGAAGGGAAGGTGAATTTCGGGGTGCTCGTAGAACCCGCTACACATTCAGTGAATGCATTGGGAGTTCATGAGAATGTACCCGCTGGCAGCCATACCTTTGCCATTGATGAGAAAGGGGCCATGCATGTGTATAGTTGTACATGTGTAGGTTTCCTCCATGCAGTTGGGAACTCTGGCCAGGGTTCCTGATTGGGTGGAGGAGCCCTATGCATGTACAGCCTTCTCACTAACTTTGAACTTCAGAGAGCATTAATTATTGGGCTTATTAGAAATGTAAAAAATAAATAAAATAAACACAAATAAATATATAACTGCCAAGAAGTATGGCTGGTGGGTGCACCAGCATGGGAGGGCTGTGATCCGTGGTTGAGAATCCCCACTACTCCTTCACGCGTTCATTGCATGCATTGCAATGCATTCCCCTTTTGTGTGGGAAGGGGTGCACCAGCTCATGGAATGCAGTTGACCTCCAAAACATGGTTTGTCATTTAGGTAGTGTTACATCTAAGCTGGCTATAGTATCCTGTGTACTTGCTGCTGCTATTTGGGCTTTATGCAAAGACAGTAGTAGTAATGGGTATTGTTGCCAAGTAACTTTTAGTCAGTTTAATAAACTTTGTAATGTAGAATCATCTCATGCCCATTTCTAGGTAGTAAATTTGAAATTGTATAAGCACAATTTGTTCTTAATATTAAGAACTGCTTTCCTAAAAGCCATTCCCTGCTAAGTACTATTGAATAGTAGCTAGTGAATTCTGGCAACATAGCAACATCTACAAAAGTGTGCATAAAAGAAAGAGAATTTTCTCATTAGCTGGTATCTTTGGAGGGACACAGAAGGTACATCTAAAAATGTAAAGTGTAAAAGTGAAATACCTGTGTTTGCAATCACTATGGGTATCATACAGACATGATGATTGGGAGCCAGGATTGGCTGTAGTTCCCTGTTGTCTGTATGTTGTTTGTTGTTGTTTATTCGGTCAGTCGCTACCGACTCTTTGTGACTTCATGGACCAGCCCACGCCAGAGCTTCCTGTTGGCCGTCGCCACCCCCAGATACCCCAAGGTCGAGTCCATACACCTCCGTCTGTATACTTGACAGCAAACCCGGGCCTGCTCTACTTAATTTGTAAAATTGCCCTAGATTAATTTAATGATTACTAACATCAATACATGGCGCAGGTTGCTTTGCAGTGAGCAATGCTGAAATGTTTCACTGATTTTTATCTATACTGAGTGCATAATCACAGCAACATTTCCAGTGTTTCATTGATACTGGACATTTTACTATGCTGCTCGATAATGCACTTTGATGTTGCTCATCTGAGAATTCCCCTGAAGCCTATACCCAGATCACTGATAGCTTCTGGGAATGTTAACCATGGCTGGGGATGATGGGAGATGTAGTTCAGCACATCTAGAGGGCACCAGATTGGGGAACGTTGGTCTAGAGTAATCAAATAACGTCCTGTTACTGCTGGTGATGATGCAGCTTTGATTGAATGAATTGCACCTAAGGCATTTATGCAAACCGCTTAGGGTTTTTATTATATTTAGCAGTATATAAATGTCACAAATAAATAAAATTTATATATTTAAATGCTTCCACCCTGGAGTATCTGCTGCTAGTGTAACCCAATGGAATCCATGAGAACAAAGTAGAAGTTCACTCTTTTGTTCATAGTAAAATTGATTGTTGTTAATATTGTGGGCAAGTACCTTGTCAATTTATTTGCAGGACTGTGCTCCTGAATTTGATGACATCTATGCTTTAGGTCAACTTAGCTAAAACAACAATGTGCTTTCCATAGTTCAGTTATACTCTGCCTGTGCCAAAACTAGCAAATATATGTGCACTTCTGGTGGTCAGGTATTGTGGCTATAATAGTGGGCAGGCAAACCCCTGATTTGTGTTCCCACTGTACTTTTATTTTTCTTTATTTGCCAAACCTGTGTCTCATTCTTCTTTCAATGATTTCAAAACAGGAGTTTTATTATCACAACAGGCATGTTGGCCAGTCCAGTGAGTTTCATGGCTGTGAATTCAGGGCTGTGGGGATTTGAACTTTGGGATTTCCATATCTAAGCCAAACATTGCCTAAGAATCTCTCCCGGTGCAGATGTAATGTTGCTACTAGAGAAAGGGCCATTTTTTGTTGTGCTGTGCAAATCATGTAGCTACTCTCTCCCTAGACATATTTGGCTAGTGCCCTCTGTTATCTTTTAGGTGCCAAAGGTCCTGTTCATTCAAGCTTTCACTGGCTTTGAATGATATTTGGTTCTTTTTAATTGTCAACTGCTGTTTTGGGGCGGGGGGGTTCTTTGCTTGCTAGCCCCATGAGCTTTTTATCTATCATGGCTGTTTTATCCATCACTGTGTCTGTTACTTTTATTTATTTTTATTTATAAAGAGCCTAAAATGTCTAGATTTTTTTAAAAAAGTATTTTGGTGTTCTTATTGTAAGCTGCCTTGAAATTATTATTTTGAAAGGTGGAATCTATATATTTAAATATTCAACTGAAAATCACTTGGCTATAAAATGTTACTTTCTAACTGGTCAAATGCATTCTCTTCCTCTCTCCTCCCCCCCCCCCCACAGTATCCTCTGATGTATGGACTGATTCTTGCCATCTCCTGGTGTTCTCTGGTTTGTTTTAGTCGAATATATATGGGAATGCATTCAATTCTGGTAAGGAAAATATTACTGGACATATATTCTAAAACCACTTTTACATGCAAGTAATGTTATCCTGCTACTTTAGAATTTACATGTTTATATGATCTGAATGTGTATATCTCATTTGTTCCAATGTATCAACTTTGATACTGAATTTTGGATTTGACTTACTTAACTGAAAGTTCTAATTACATTTATATATGTAATTATATATATTTTCTAAATTGTTTTATTGTGTGTTGTTTGGTTTTAATTTTTGTGAACCGCCCAGAGAGCTTTGGCTATTGGGCAGTATAGAAATGAAATAAATAAATAAATAAAAATTACATTTCCAAGTTTCACTGAATACAGTTACATCCATTCTCTCTTACTATAGAAACAAAAACTATCCCAAATGTCCTTAAAATAACAATCTTCCACTGGAGGACCTTGGACAAGTCTGACTCCTAGGAAGATGCCAAGAGATGGTGGTGGTGGCAAGGCAGATGGCGACTGTGTATATGGATTTGCTAGCAGACTACTTTAGGAGACATAAATCTTTGGCCTTCTACCCTGCTTGCTTCCTAGAGTGGTGCTCCAGCAAAACTAGTTACTGACCAGTGTCTTAGTCAATGGGCTATTTGAGGTTTAATGCTAAACCATGATTTACTGTTATGTGAACAATCCAGCTCAACCCTCAGGTTCAAGTATCCCCTTTAATCTGGCATGCATCAGACGAGGTGATCAGAAACACTTGCTTCTGATTTTAAACTACCCAGAGTTCCCTGTAATTTTGGAGAACTATGGTTAGTTTAAATGACATGTGGGCAGCCCATGGGCTATATGCAGCCCTTAGGGGTCTCTCTTGCAGCTCACTGAGTGCACTGGCTGCCCATACAAATTGCTCTTCTGCTGCCTGTATTGATTTTGCCCCCAATTTAGCAAAAAGGTACTTTTCCATACCACATCAGGCTGGAAGAGCTGCTGCTGATCATCCATGAGACCTAGCCATGCCCCCCGCCCAAATGTCCCCATGTCAATGCTCCCGCCACTACTGGGATCATCCTGGACCCTATAAGGAGTTGGCACACTCTGTGGTTGGCTCTCTGAATGTGAATGCCAGAGCATCTTCTAGCAAACATTCTGGCAGCTGTGCTGAAAGGGCTGATCATAGAGATCACCAGGTAGAACATCCCCTGTGGTTCACTCTGTTTATGATTGGGCTCATCAGTGAAATTCAATCAAATATCACTGGTGTGTGACTGAGAGAGTGAACAGACATTGGAGAAAGGCAGGAGCAGACTACAAAAGCCAAGTAGGCTGGCAGGATGAGTGGAGGCTGGGGTTTCCAGAGGGAGGGAGGCTGGCTGGCTGGCTGGCAGGTTTGCAGTAGTGTGTGAGTGCACTTGCCTGAGTGAAAAAGTATGAAAGAGATTGAATGGATGATGGCTATGCCTGCTTTTTCTTTTGGCCCTGCCTGCTGCTTGTATGTGGCCCCTGACCATTTTCTCCCCCCCCCCCAAAAAAAAAGTCCACCCCTGGTTTAAACTGCTGTTAGTGAGTAGTAAGCCAGGATTATAAAGCATGGTTTTAACAAAGTAGAGTTCCTCCAATTCACACTCTGGTGTGTAGCAGAGAGGAGCATGTGAGCCTGAGGCAGAAGCAGGCTCATTCATTTAACACTAGACTATGAACATAAGAACAAGAATTTAAAGAGAGCCATGCTGGATCAGACCAAGGGTCCATCTAGTCCAGCATTCTGTTCACACAGTGGCCAACCAACTGTTGACAGGAAACCTACAAGCAGGACATGAGTGCAATAGCACCCTCCTGCCCATATTCCCCAGCAACTGGTGTACATAGGCATACTGCCCCTGATACTGGAGGTCGCATAGAGCCATCAGGACTAGTAGCCATTGATAGCCTTCTCCTCCAGGGGTTTGTTTAACCCCCCTTTAAAGCCATCCAAACTGGTGGCCATCAATCACTACGTCTTATGGTAGCGAATTCCATAATTTGACCATGTGCTGTGTGAAGAAGTACTTCCTTTTATCTGCCCTGAATCTCCCACCAATCATGAGATGGGATGACCCCGGGTTCTAGTATTATGAGAGAGGGAGAAAAATTTCTCCGTATCCGCATTCTCCACATCATGCATAATTTTGTACACCTCTATCATGTCTTTATGGTTAGTGTGATGTCTGAAAAGGCCCAGTATCTCACTGGATTTATTACATTATATAAGTAATAGTAAAGTGCTAGTCTGCTCAACTCCTCTAACATGTTCCAGAAAATTGCAAAGGAGGCCCATCTATTAAAAGATCAGTTGCTTGCTCTACCACCCTTTTACACTTCTAAGCTTCTCATCATTTTGTTATAATTTTCTAATAGGGCTATTGCTGTTCCCAGTATATAGCTATTAATTATCTTGCTGAGGTCAGTATATTTGTTACTAGTCCAACATAATTCCATAGAGAATTAAAGGAAAAGGTCTAACCAGTAATATTATACCAAAATACATGTGCAAAGTGATGTCCACTAACTCTGTTTTAAAATGTCCATGCTGGTCACATCCCTTCCAGCAACATGAAGAATGTCTCATAAATTCTAGCCAGCTGATTTAATGTAAAATACCATAGATATATTAAAATACTTTTTTTAAAAGCGCATAATGGACGTTGACCAATCCTGACAATTTCATAACTTATTAAAAGTCATATTATGCAAACAGATTTACTTCCCGGATATGTGTTTATTACAGTATAGGAAAGTGTACAGAAAACAAGCTATTTAACTGCCTTTCTTACTCTATTTTTGTTTTGTATCGAGACCAGAAAACCATGGTGCGTGTTCTTTCTCCCTGCTCTTTACTGTACAGTCTGTCTAGATAGAGATGAATCAATGAAATACAGTCATTAACTTTGCTTTCAGATCAAACAGAGAAGCCAGCCAATAAATGAAACTCATGATAACTCACATCCTTCCTTTAGGAGAGGGCATGTGCTCAGTCATAGAGCACATGCTTTGTGTGCAGAAGATACTAAGTCCAACCCCTGGCATCTCCAGTTACTAGCATCTCGAGTAGCAGGTGACTACCTGAGGCCCCGGAGACGCGCTGCCAAGTGAGAGTAGGCAACACTGGGCTAGGTGGGCAAATAGTCTGGCTTGCTATAAGGCAGCTTCCTATGTTCCTGTGATCAGATTGTTTGTCTTTATCTCTGAACTAGATGGATAGCAGAGGGAATGAGAGCCAGGAGTTGCACCACTGATGGTTGTTATGCTGCTTGATCTTTCTGCTCAGTTGAGGCACATTTATCATGTTTAACAAAATAGTGGTCCGAAATACTGAATAATTAATTATGGGCAACTGAAATCCTTCTTAGCTGCACATGATTATTTTTACACAAAGACCCTGTTTGCACATAAGGGCTACCTGTGGGTTAAATATCCCATAGTCATGGCCGTGCTGGAGCAAGTGACCACATTGCCTTCTGCGTGCTTGTCCATTCTGCTTTACATCTGGATTTGTAAACAACTCAGGAATTGTCATGACGGGCAGACCTGGCAATCTGGGTTGTTTAGGGTTAAAATCAACCCATGGTTTGTTGTTGGATTAAAACTCTGGGTTGTTTAACCGTAAACAACAGGGTTCGCATGTAATGACGGCTACCTAGGAAGCTGGTATTTCCTACATTGTTTACAAAACTGGATGTAAAGCAGAAGTGACAAGCACACTTGCTCGTTCCCACTGTACCTTGACAGTCGTGGGTTAAACGACCCATAAATTGCCATTATATGTGAACCGAGTCAGAATCTACTTCCCTTGAATCCACAAAGGTTATTGTGCTTCTTGATACCCACAGAGAGGGTTTACTGTGTATGCAAATACTAGGTTCCAATTATTAATTGTTATTCATGATGATTAACTTAGAATAGTGTGGATTGTCCCTCTACTTAATGAGCGCTCGACGTGATGTACAATAAAAAATGAAAAGATTAAAATATATAACAATATAAAAACCTAAAGCATATTTTCAAAACTAGAGCTTAATTAACTATTAAATGCTCAGTGGAACAATACTGTCTTCACTAGCCATTTAAAGGACACTAAGGAGGAGACTAGCCTAACCTCCCTGGGGAGGGAATTCCACAGCTAGAGGTGCTGCTATACCACAGGCCCTATTATGAGTGCCCACTAACCCTACCTCTTTAGGAGGTGAGGCACACAACAGGGCCTCAGATGATGAGCGCAAATTGTGGACATACTCATGTGGGAGGAGGCAATCTTTCAGATACCCAGGTCCCAAGCCATTTAGGGCTTTATAGGTAAGAACCAGCACCTTGATTTGAGCCTGGAAACAAACTGGAAGGCAGAGCAGCTGCCTCAAGACTGGTGTTACATGACCTGTGAAATGTACACCAGACAAAGGTTTGGCTGCTGCATTTTGCACTAGCTGAAGTTTATAGCAGTCTTTAAGGGCAACCACACATAGAGTGAATTACAGTAACCTAAACATAAAGTGATTGCAATTATCAGTGCCATTAAATAAGATGATGATGGTTTTATTTTGAACATGCCTTTTATTCCCTAACAATAGACTCTAGTAGGTTCATATTGCAATAAGGCATGCCTTACATTAGGATGGCTGGATGGATGAGATGACTAATAGTTACATTCCAGTTCTGTGATTCTTCTCATCCTGTAACTCTCACTGTCCAGTTAGTAAGGGTGAAATTCAGTAATGTTCATTTGCCAGCAGAACGGACACCGTTGGTGTAACAGATTTCCCCTGCAGCCCCTCACATGTCTCCAAAATCTTCTTTGGAGGGATGGGGGGATCTTCCAGGTCAAATATGGGGAGATGCAAGGGGAGATGAGAGGAATCGGTTGTCCTGTTGTTAGACTAGAATGTGACATGTTCACATGACATTAGATTTTGTCCTATCGGTATACATTCATCTGTGCCCCTCCAGTGCAAAGAACATGTTGATCACTGCTCAGACCGCTGCCCATGGCAAGAATTCTTCATAGCGAATCATGCATTACTCATTTTGTAAATCAGTTCAAGACTAAATGCATTAATCCATAGCACAATATTGCTTTAACCCAATTAACACACACACCTGGAATTGTTGCATTGAATTCAGTGGTCTGATGAACTTACCTGCCTCCTTCGGCAGGTATTAAAAGCTGTACATGGAAACAATGCAATACAGACAAACACCCATCCACAATCTGTGCAGTTAGATGTACAATTACACTCATAATTCCTAATCTCATAGCCTGTTTATATGTGCAGCTCTCTTTAACTGGAGCAGGATGTTGAACTGCAGTGGCATAGTAATAAGACTTGGCTTTCAACCAGGTTGATATACAAACACAGACATACATCTAACACAGAATTGTAAAAAAAAAAAAAAATTCTTGCTCCTGGTATGCATATGTATAAGCATGTAATTTAATAATAACTTATGATTTGGAACCCCTTCCCTCTTTTAGAACATTTTTACACAGAGACTGAAACTGGCTTAATAGTCATTCCATCTCCCCCTAGGAACTGTGTCAAACATTTGTAGGGGATAACTGGTGTGTGGGAAGGGTAATTAATCCTTCCTGTGTCCACCAGTTGTCCATGTGTGAATCCTGCCCCCCAAATCTGGCTTGTCTCCGGCAAAGAAAACTTGACTAAAAACATGAGGGGAAATTTGGAGGTGGGGGAATTGTTTGGTGAGGGAATAGTTAAGCATCAGATTACCCTTTGCAAATGCCCCTCCAGCCCTGCATTAATTTCAGCTAACTTCTAACTTTTTTCTTTCCATTTTCTAATGGCGAGATGGACCTCTCAAGAGGATGTGGGCAGACTTTTTCCTCACTCTTTGATGTTCGAGTTCTTGTATATGAGCGATAAAGAGAATGTTTAAATGCTTGTAGTCTTATCTCCAAAATGCCGGTTTTAAAGGTCTGACTCCTCACTTTGCTGTGTTCTGTGTACATAAAACTGTATGGCACATCTTGGCCATAAATCTCTTCCTCCTCTCTGATTTCCCTTTGCATTTTGTTTGGAGGAAAGGTTTGATCCTGTCACTTCTTGCTTCTCCATCTGGTATACGGAGCTCTTGTTGGTTTCCTTCCTCAAATAAATAGTCCCCTTGCCCCTCCCCCCCCCCGGCAGCTGTGCACATAGGAACTGCACTGCACACTTGCACAGCCACGTTAGTAAAATAGAACAAAAAAATTAAAATAGCACTCCAATAAAGCAACCATGAGAAGACCACCTAGAAAGGACTTTTTTTGACAGCCTGATAAACAAATTATGGAACTTTGCAATAGAACCCTTCTGCATTGAGGGGTTTGTACACACAGTACATTTTCAGAGAGGTGGAAGCACTGATGTCCTCTTGTTGCACATTGATCTCTTCTTCTCCTTCTCCTTCTAGTCAATTGGCACTGGCCAGTTTTCTGCATTTTTATAATGCCGCAGGAGGAACTTGCTAACGTTCAAAATCTTTCCTCCAGTGGTTCTGTGTTAAGAGGTGTGTGCAGATTTTTTTTTTCATGAGCAACATGGGCATATACTTGGATAGTGACTGAGACATCACTGATACATTTCTCCCTCTCGTTTTGTGCCTGTAGTTTTGGAACTGTTTTAAAAGATGTTCAGGGGAAATGAAGTTTGAAAATGCTTAATTTATGTCACATAAAACTGTCATCATTCTTAAAATAGCATTAATCTACTTTTTTCTCTTTTGCAACAGGATGTTATTGCTGGATTCTTTTATGCTATTCTCATCTTGGCTGTCTTGCTTCCAACTGTGGACCTAATTGACAGCTTTAACTTAACTTGCAAGTATGCACCACTAATCATCATCAGTCTTCATCTTGCCTTGGGGATTTTCTCCTTCACTTTAGATACCTGGAGCACATCACGAGGGGACACAGCTCAAATCCTGGGCTGTGGTGCTGGAATTGCATGTGGCTCTCATGTTATGTACATGCTGAGTCTAATGCCGGATCCTTCACCACAGATGCTTCCGCTACTGCCGCCCCCACTCACCGTGACTCTCTTTGGAAAAGCCTTCTTGAGGTTATTGATTGGAGTGGTGCTTCTGTTGCTAACAAAAGCAGGCATGAAGAAGGTCACCATCCCTCTGGCCTGTAAAATCTTCTCTATACCTTGTGATGATATTCGACAAGCCCGGCAGCGCATGGAGGTTGAACTACCTTATCGCTATCTTACCTATGGAATGGTGGGATTCTCACTGAGTTTCTTGATTCCTTCCCTGTTTCACATAATGGGACTATCCTGATGTAGGTGTTTTCTTGGTGTGGGAAGGGAGGTGGACATTTATTCACGTGTGAGAGAAGGTGCACCATTTGAAAAATGCAGAGATGTACTGCCTAAGCTAAATATGTGGCAGTTAAAGAGAGCTAAGATCTTTGATTCAGTTAAAGACCTAGTGGTTTCTGGTCCCTGTGAAACACCATGCCTAGTCTTACTGTTGTAACAAAATGTAAGCTGTGTGTGTATGCATATATGTATGGCTCAGACTATAAATGTATCTCTCTCTCTCTCTTTATTTGGACATGTTAAAATGTTTATGTTTATAACTGATCCAGAAGTTTTGTCTGTAGTCAGTTTAAGTGATTTCATATTAAGTTATTTGTTTATTTGGACCACAAACTGCTATAATTAAAAAGCTTGTTTTCCTTGCCCCTCTGCATTCCCAAATGTTTTATGCAGGCAGGAAGCTATTATAATGGACCAAAATTCTAATGAGATCTGGCTTTGAAACCTGGTATTTTAAATCCTTTTCCCTATTCTAAAATAACTTTAATTTGTGAATACAGCCAGTTACATCCAGGTACTGTATTTTTTAATTGATAATTGTGCCTTTCTCTTGCTAAATTAAAAGGCGCCATATACTGTGATGTATATAAAAAGCCCATAACTATTTAAAGTTTTTACTGAATTTGGCAGGTATTTTAAAATGTAACTAGCCACATAAGTAATAAAAATAAATATTTTATCTTCTGTATTAAAAGTATGAAAATGGAATGAGCTGCAACGTATATAGGAGTTCACTAGCTGTGAACCAGATGTTTAATTCCCTTTTATAGGTATTTTAAGTGCAATGTGTCTTGTTTGAAGAACATATATTTTTCTGCTGATTGTCTTAATTTATAATATAGGCATATATTGTCCAAAAGTAAGAGAGAGTACTCATTTACAAATACAAACCATGCACATGTTAACTCCAAACTATTTTTTTCACATTGGTTTTCTTCAAATTCATTTCATAATAATCCATCCTCTTAACAATGCTGGCTTCACAAGAAGCATGTACAAGACTTAGATATTATGAGTTGTGAATTGTGTTTCTCAAATTATTAGATACTTAAGTGTGGCTGACCATTCTGTGGAGGTTGGGTGCTTCATTGTCAATTTTGGCTTTGAAAACATTCCTCAGAATGACCAAAGGAAATTTCTTGGTGGATATTGTATCTAAGGCAGCACTGGCTAATGTAATTTGAAGTTGATATGTTGACTAGAAAAAATGGTGAGGGTGAAAACAGTGTTCTTCTGGTAACTTCTTCTGATAGCCACCCCTTCTAATGTGGCGTGTGTGTTGTCCCGGGGATCTCTGGAGAACAGCCTGATACTTAGTGTTTTGAGTCACAGTGAGGGAGATTAGAAACAAGCATGTTTGCTTGCTTATGTCTTTGTCTATATGAGATAAAATATTAGCATACACTGAAACACTTTCCACACGTTTGTAGTGTGTACAGTGAGTGCATGGGGGAAGAGTGGGTTTGGAGGAGCAAACCCCGCCTCCAACATATGCATATTTGCTTAATTGTCTGTAAAGTTCCTATGCTCATGCAAACAATCCCTCAAAAAGCATGGTCCCTGAGCGTGCGAAAAGTGGCTACATGTACACATGTGGGGACCACACAAATGGTCAAGTGAGTAGGTAGAGGCTATCGGGCAGGACTTGCTTCTGTCGTCTGTGCTAACCTTGCACATGTTCACTGTGCATCTGATTGTGCGAACAGTGCTTGAGCTGAGCCTTTGAAAAATGGTAGTGTTGGCCAGTCATGAAGCCTTCTCCAACCTGGTGTCCTCCAGATGTTTTGGACTACAACTCCCAGCATGCCCATGTTGGCTAGTTTTGATGGGAGTTGAGGTCCAAAACATCTGGAATGCACCAGTTTGCGGAAGGCTGGTCATGCATGAATGGTGTCTGTGTGTCTCTGGGAAGCCATCGGTCCTTGATAACAACGCACTTGTCCTTTTGGTGGCATCTTTTGCTGTTAATTTCACTCTGGCTATGTGAGTTTTAAAGGTGGCTTATACAGGGTGTGTCACCCACAACCATTGTACTCAATAAGAAATGTTTGTCCTTGATAACAGTGGGGTGTGTCTTGCTGCTGAAGTCTTGAAATAATACAAAAATTGCAAGTAGCTGTGTTGGTCCATTAGAACCCCTGCCCAAAATACAGTATGGTAATATTTTCATTAGAACCAACCAAAACATCATACAGTTGTGAGAAAGCTTTTGAGTTCTCTGAAACTCTTCATTAGGCTAGATGTTAAACAAAATGGGATGGGGCACAGGATGCAGACAAAAGTGGATTGGTCTTGCTGGGTGCCAGACAGATTGCAGGATGTGCCCAGGGCCACTGGGACAAAGAAGCAATAATGGCTATTCCCCCATTTTAAAAAATACAAAATCTAATAGTTACACGGTTTGATTATCCACCAATTGCAAGACATTAGAAAGTGATGATTTGTTGTCTTTCTGAAATGTCAATACAAAACCTTTACCTTGACTGAATGAGTGTGTGAGCGTGTGTGTGTGAGCGGGGGTGAAGTATTCCATTTTGCCTGATCTCATTCTTTTGTAAATGGGAACTTGAAATTGGATCTTTTGTGTCATTATGAACTTATATTCTATTTCATGGCATGATAAACTGACAGCTTCTTCGTGGCCTCTGCATATCAGACATATGGGTTCTGCACCTTCAGAATGTTCTGGAGCTGAAAAGCTTGAAGGTAGGAAAACCCGCCCAGCTCTCTCTGCACATGTTTAGGGTGTGGCTCTCACTTAGTTCCTTTTTGACTGCTGAGCATGCACATCGTTCTTCGTGATTCTGTTTTCTGAGGAGACTAGTACTTCCTTTTTATTTTACTTCCTTTTATTTTTCCTCCTTATTCTTCACATCTCATTGTCTTCAGAGGATTATCACAGTGGGTGACTACATAGGGGCCACTGCCACTTGGCCTTCAGGGGGTTTACAGCCTTGTGGGCCCCATTCAGGAAATGTGCTAGGTGCAGGAGAAAGCTCCCATCATCTGATGGACATTCCTTATGCCTCTTTTCTTTGGGGAAAAGACACCTGTTTGCTTTGTGTAGGCATTGCCAGGCTTTTATGCCCAAGCACGAAGAAACCGGCAAGGTTCCTCTTGCCTGCAAGCTCGCCACTGGGAACAGGCTGCAGCGCAGGAGCGTCCTCTGTCACATCTGGCCTCATCTCATTGCTCCCACCTGTGGACACACTCCTGCAACCCAGAGATGCCAGCTCAGTTCAGCTCCCGTATCAGTACAGTCTACCTTGGCATCGGCACCACCTGCCTTGAGGGTCTCTACTGGCTTTGGACAACATGGTGACGGCCTATTACGTAAATAAGCAAGGGGGCACCCACTTGTGCATGCTACTACAGCTCACCCTGGCCCTCTGGTACTGGTATACAGCATGCTAGATTTTTCTCCATACACCTGGCGGGCCCACCACTATCTCTACACATTTGCCCCTATGACATTCATGCCCAGGGTCATCATGAAAATCAGACAGGACAACACCAATATCAACCCTGTGATGAAGACAACCTCGGTTCATGGCCCTCTTCCTCCTGGCCTGCCACGTTTACTGGAAGTTGCTCCAGTCTCCTGATCTTTCCCTCACCAAAGGAAACTTACAACATCCAGCCCTTCCCACCCTGAACCTGATGGCATGGTGGATTTATCCTTCTTAAACCTCTCTCTCGATATATTACGCATTAGAAAGGGCGGCTATCAGAAGAAGTTACCAGAAGAACACTGTTTTCACCCTCACCATTTTTTCTAGTCAACATACCAACACCTGCTCCACCACCAGTAAGTCAGCATGCTCCTCACCCATATGTGTGATGCACAGAGACCACAAAGAAGAACAGGTTGTTTACCTGCAACTGTAATTCTTCAAGTGGTCTTCTGTGCATTCACACAACCCACCCTCCATGTCCGTGCAGGTGTGGTCTCTAGTTCAGTTTTTCTTACTGGCCTCAGCATCAGTCTCTGGATCTGAGCAGGAATGCAGGATCCACACCCTAGATGTGTGCACAGAGAATAGAGTGAGGTGGGGCTTCCCACCTTCAAGCTTTACAGCTTTAGAACATCCCAAACAGTGTTCTGCACAGGTGCAGAAGCCATATGTGTGAAAGCACAGATGAAGAACCACAGTTAAAGGTACATAGCCTGTTCTTACTAAAAGTACTGCCTTTCTATACATTTCTAGTTGTAGTAATTATTAAATCATCTTCTGATACATGCATTTGGAGATTGCTCCAAATCTGCATTATGCTGATGTGCTGTTAGAAATGCAGTCCACAATACTGGCCTGGATACAAAGAACGATGAAAATAGTTTCTTGAGCCTGGGAGGTTGACTTCTTTCTTTTTGAGCACCAGTTCTTCATGCCTCCATGGTAAACTTCCTTTGAAACAGGGAAGAATCAAAAGCAGTTTGATATGGATCAGGTCCTACTACTCAAAGGGAAAATGCCAAAACTCCCACAGGACTAGTACCTGCCATTTGCATGAGCCTAGGTACTGTAGCTCTTTGGATCTTGGGCACTGGTAAGTTGTAAACCACTAATTATGTCAAATAGCTGCCGAAGGGGAATTTGCTTAAAACTATTCACTCAGTACAGGTACACTTTTTCTTTTGGTTGCTTATGCTGTAATCTTATTTGCACAGTGGGACTTACTTCTGAGTAAACATGCAACAGCTCAAACTATTACACAGTTATTTGCTGAATGTGCATTAGAAGAAGAAAAGTTCCAGGTAGCATTCAGTAACTTAAACCTGATAGCTCTCAGCAACCAGCTAGGCAACAAATAGGCATTTTCTTACATCCCTGAATAGTTACTGGAGTTAATTCTAAATGAAAGCACAGCAGTGAGGGAAAATAATATTTATAGACTCTTTGTTATATCTTCATTTAACGGCTTGATTTTTCTAACAAAGACTGTTAACGTAAGTAGTTGAAAGGGCTAAACAGGGAATAAGTCTTGCAAGTAAATACTTTGGGATGTATTTTTCAAGTTGTATTAGCACTATTATAACCATTAATGCAGAAAGAAACAATTTTGCTGAAAGAGCTAATTTCACTGGGCATATATTAATGTGCGAATCATGGTCTCCAAAGTTTTAAAAGCATGCGCTGTAGCATATTCTACTGTTACTCTGTATATTATTTTTATACTGTCTGTAGTCTATCTTGAAATGAAATATCCCATCCACATTTAAAATTTAGTCTGTATTACTTTAAGTTGGGACTTGAAAGCCTTAGACATAGGTCACAAAGTACATCTATATAAAAATAAAATGAAATACTATAGTCTGTATTACAAAATGCTTGGCTACTGATGATGCAAATATGTTTTGGTTTAAGGAATGGAGATCAGTACAGAATATGACTCTTCACATGAACTTGTGAAAAAGCTTTGTTAACACTTGATGTGCAGTCTGGGCTCTATTGTTATTATTATGACAAAGTTTCATCAACGTATGTTGCTTGAGTGGTTCTATTGACCTGAATTATACATAAATAAAAGGGTGAAAAAAAGATGATAGAATAAATATTAATTATGAAACATATTCATGTAGGTTTCAAAGGGTGGTAATAGTGACCTTTTCAGATGGAAAGTTCATGGGAGGCATTTCAAGATGCAACATGGAATGAAATATAGCTGCTGGGACCCACTCTGTAGAGCCTGCTCTGCTCCTTGGTATACTGGGGAGCTGCGGTCAGTAAAACAGGATGGATGTGGGCTACAGCACAAATGGTATAAGACCCGAAGCGAAGATGACGAAGCACGCTCTAGAGCACATAATCATGCCTATTGCGTAGCAGTGCAGGGGGCAAAGAAGGCTTATTTTGCTGCCTCCATTGCGTCCTTGAATAGCCGTCCAGTGAAGCTCTTCTGCTGTTAAGACTGTTAGCACCCACCCCAGCAAATGGGACCCTGGCCCCCCTGAGGACCCACTGTGATCTTTTTACGTCACACTTTGCATCAAAATCACTTGTCTCTGCAGTGAACGTGACACTGTTGTTAGTGCAGTTCCAGTCGAGATGTCCGATGCCACCAGCCGCCTGATGTTGTGGGATCACTTGCTGAGTCCTGATGATGTGGACAAGGCACTTGCAGCAATGCACCTGACCATGTGCCCTCTTGATCCTGCCTCTCTCAGCTAATAAAAGCTAGCCGAGGGGGTATGACTGGGTGGGTCCAGGCAGTGGTAAATGCTTCCCTGTGAGAAGGGGTGGTTCCTGCTGTCCTTAAGGAGGCAGTAGTGTGACCTCTCCTGAAGAAGCCCACTCTGGACCCAGTGGTACTAGACAACTACCAGCCAGTCACAGAGACCCCTTTTCTAGGGAAGATACTTGGGAGGGCTGTGATGGAGCAACCGCAGGCACTCTCGAAGGATACTGATTATCTAGACCCATTCCAGTCTGGGTTTCGACCTGGTATGGGACTGAATCAGCCTTGGTTGCCCTGATGGATGACCTTTATCAAGGGAGGGATGTGGGAGTGCAACCCTGTTAAGTCTGCTCAACCTCTCGTAGGCATTTGATACCATTGACCATGTATCATTCTGGATTGACTCCGTGGGATGGGCGTTGGAGGCACTGTGTTACAGTGGTTCCAGTCCTACCTGCGGGGCTGATTTCAGACAGTAACACTGGGTGATCATACCTCAGCCCCTTGGCAATTGAGCTATGTGATTCTGCAGGGTACCATCTTGTCCCCAATGTTGTTAAACATCTATATGAAGCTGCTGGGAGCAGTCATTAAGAGATTTGAAGCCAAGTGCTATCTGTATGCTGATGACATGTAGCTCTATCTCTCTGTGATATCTGAATCTGGTGAGGCTGTGCAAGTCCTAGATCAGTGCCTAAACTCAGTAATGGGCTGGATGAGGGCCAATAAATAGAAGCTGAATCCTGCCCTCTCTGTGAGTGGTTCCCAAGTCTGGGAGATAGGCTCATTCCCTGTTCTGGATGAGGTTGCACTCCCCTTCAAAGATCAGGTGCAGAGTCTGGGGGTACTCCTAGATCCATCATTGTCGCTGGAGGCCATGGTGGCCCAGAATGCCTTTTACCAACTTTGGCTGGTTCACCAACTGAGGCCCCTCCTGGACACGGATAGCTTGGCCACAGTGGTACAGGTGCTAGTAACCTCAAGACTGGATTACTGCTATGCACTCTATGAGGGGCTGCCCTTGAGGCTGGCCCAGAAGCTGGAGCTAGTGCAGAATGCAGCAGCTCGGCTGTTGTCGGGAGCTGCGCCTTTTCAGCGTGTAACTCTTCTGATGAAGGAACTGCACTGGCTGCCTATTCGCTACCGGACCAGGTTTAAGGTTTTGGTACTAGTGTACAAAGCCCTAAACAACTTGGGACCAGGATACCTGGGACAGCGCCTTCTCCCTTACCAACCTGCCTGGTCACTGAGGTCATCAGAGGTCATGCTCCTGGTGGTTTCACATGGACCTATGTCCTGATTGGAGTCCACCTGGAAAAGAGCCTTCAGTGTGGTGGCCCCCTTCCTGTGGAACTCTCGGACTCTGGAGGTCAGGCAGGCACCAGCCTTACATCTCTACTTCAGGAAGCCTTCCTTGACTGACCAGCCACAGTTTTTATTGGAATTTTTTAATGTAATAATTTTTAAGTTTTATTCTTTTCTATTTTTGTATCTTTTATTGTTCATCGCTCTAGAATCAGTTTGGGTGTGGAGTAGTATATAAATGCTGTAAATAAATAAAAAATAATAAATAGGGCATTTGCTTCACATTCCCGAAGTATAACCCACCAGGAGATTCCTCTTCACAAACACTTCTGCTTTATTTATTTTAATCATAGAATCAGAATAGTAGGGTTGGAAGGGTCCTACAAGGCCATCGAGTCCAACCCCCTGCTCAATGCAGGAATCCAAGTCAGAGCATCCCTGACAGGTGGCTGTCCAGCCTCGTCTTGAATGCCTCCAGTGTGGGAGAGCCCACCGCCTCCCTGGGTCATTGGTTCTATTGACGTATTGCTCTAACAGTCAGGAAGTTTTTCCTGATGTTCAGCCGGAATCTGGCTTCCTGTAACTTGAGCCCATTATCCCGTGTCCTGCACTCTGTGACGATTGAGAAGAGATCCTGGTCTTCCTCTCTGTGACAACCTTTCAAGGACTTGAAGAGCGCTATCCTATCTCCCCTCAGTCTTCTCAAGGCTAAACATGCCCAGTTCTTTCAGTCTCTCCTCATAGGGCTTTGTCTCCAGTCCCCTGATCATCTTCGTTGCCCTCCTCTGAACCCTCTCCAGCTTGTCTGCATCCTTCTTAAAGTGTGGTGTCCAGAACTGAGGCCTAACCAGTGCTGAGTAGAGGGGAATCATTGTATGTATACCCTGCACATTTAACCACAAGAGTTCTGTTAACAGCTAACATATGCAGTGTAAAACACAACAGTAACATGTAAAATGTACTACTGTTTATTTTATAGTACAAGTAATAAGAAACCTTTTTTAAAATTGCAACAACAACAAAAACCATTGGCCATAAAACTCTTTCGACTCAAGGACAAAACTCCTTTTTGGAGAAGCTTTTGGGGGCTACATTCCAGTGGTGAGTGGGGCAAAAGAGATGCCCCCTCCCCAATAGTAGCATATTTTAGCTTACGTTCTTCCTGCCAGTAACTAAGCCTTTGGCGTGGCATTTCAACCTTTTAGAATGAGGAAAAACTGCACAAAACCTGGGGAAACCACCAAATGATTGATGGTTGGGGGAAGGGGGATTGGATTTGTCTCCCACTTCAGACTTGAGGTTCTGCACCCCTGTTACAAAATGTCATTTGTTTAAAGATGAAAGAACCAAATCCATGAAATGCCTGGGGAAATAAATATACATTCACTTGGCATCTAAATGACATCAGTGTAGAGGCCAGGCAAACATCCTTGGAAAGGGCTTTGGAAAGGCAGCAAATACGTCAATTACTGTATTATTAAAAAATAATTTTACATCTGGTGGGAGGAGGGGGTCAACCTCAGCCACAAAAGACAAACAGCACAAAACCTCAGGCATTAGCATTTTCAACCTCCAGCAAAAAATGTCTGTGGTTGTCTCTTTGGAGAACAGAAGAGGAAAAGATCACCTAGATTACATTATTCCCCCCCTTGGCACTGCCTTTTAATGGTCTCCCAAAATGGGCCACCTGAGGTGGGCCACATCACTTTGCCTAATAGCAGCGTAGGCCCTTATGGGCCAGGGAGAACTTTACTTGCACAGTTGAGATCCCATTGGGCATTTCCCTTTATATTAAATAATGGGCACCTGTTGTGTGTGTCAGCCACTGGCCCATGTTTGTTATGTTTGCATTAAAGATGAAAGCAGCAGAATTCTTGGAGAAGGACTATAATAACATTCCAGACTCGTGTTACTCTGTTGCAGCAAAAACAGAAGATGGTCTTTTAAAGGTGCTAGAACATCAACATAGTTATTGTAGCACCAGCTTTCATGGACTAGGCCCACAACATCAGATGCATGAAATTGGCAGGTGGGAAATGGGGAAAATATAAACGTAAATGCTTATACACATTTGAGTTTTGCATAAAAATCTCAGATGCACCGTACCTCCTACATTTCATGGCCTCTGAGATCCACTGCTTACATTTCCTCCTCTCTGGCCAGTACCCATGTATGTGTGCTTCTATTAAATCGTCTGCCAACTGAGAACACTTCATGCATTTGACAAACTGGTCTCTAGTCCACAAAAACCAATTCCACATTAAATATGATGGTTTTCAAGGTTCTACATGGCTCTCTGCTGTTTTTGCTATAATAAGTGTGCTCATTCCATCAGGCCCTGCTGGATCAAACAAAAGGCCTATCTAGTCCAGCATTCTGCTTCTACACTGGTCAATAAGATGCCCATGGGAAGCCCACAATAGCAACCTCCTGCTTCTGTTCTCCAGCAACGGGGACATAGACATACTGCCTCTCATATTGGAGGTAATATATAGCCATCATGACTGGTACCCAAGAGTAGATTTAGGGTGCAATCCTATGCATGTTTAGACAGAAAAAAGGCTAGGGAATGCTGGGAGTTGTAGGACTTTTTTCTGACTAAACATGCATAGGATTGCACCTTAACCTCCTATGAATTTGTCTAATCCCCTTTTAAAACCATCCAAGGTGGCGGCATTGCTACATTTCTTCAAATGTGTCTTATAAACATAGATCAACCGAGGAAGACAACATGTACAAACACATTTTTAACAAACCATGACAAAGTCAATACAATCTCAGAAAATTATACCTAAAAGAGGCCTGTTACATGTATTCCTTCCAGTAGTTAGAACAGGAATAGAAAGGGAAAGAAAAATACTCTGGGTGAATGATTGGCTACGAAGGTGGTGCCGGCGCGAGAGATTTGGATTCTGGGACCATGGGCCATCTTCCCATTCTGGAAGATGGGCTGTTGGCAAGGGATGGGTTGCACCTCACAAAGGCTGGGAAAAATGTGTTTGGCCACAGATTGAAGAACTTCATCAGGAGGGCTGAATCCTACAGGGAAGGGAGATGTAAAGCTGGGGGTAGAAATGGATGAAGGCTCATGCACTGCAACGGAGAGAACAGCTCTAATAGCACCCCATAATAGTCTTCAAACACATGTAGGAAGAAAGCCAGACTATGAAGCACATGGTCTTCGATGTCTATATACTATATATCGGTGGCTGTACTTCCTGAATGGTTAGTGCCCCACTTTTGTCAAACCTCTTGAATTACAGCTGAAAGTCCTGACTTCACTCCCATCTCGGTGTGTTTCCTTTCAACTTCAGTGTGGTGGTGTACAGAGACCAACTGCCAAAACAGTTATCCTTGTTCCAATATTTCTGGCCCTGACTGTACTAAAGCCCAGAGTATTGGAAACAAACAGAACGAACTTGAACTCTTAATATAAGAGGGAAATTATGACTTGATAGGTATAAGTGAGACTTGGTGGGATGACTCTCATGACTGGAATACAGCAATTGAAGGATATAACTTGTTCAGAAACAACAGGAGGAACAGAAAGGGAGGTGGGGTTGCACTGTATGTGAAAAATACATATCTCTGCACAGAAATACAGGAGGATGAGCTTGGTAGCCCCATCAAGAGCATCTGGATCAAAATAAATGGAGGAAAGAATAAAAGGAACCTGGTGGTCAGAGTCTACTACCAGCCACCCAATCAAGGAGAAGATGAGGATGAAACTTTTGAAAAGCAAATAGCCCATGTTTCAAGGAAGCGTGATGTAGTAGTAATGGGGGACTTTTTCCCCTGATATTTGTTGGGAGACAAATTCTGCAAAACATGGCCCCTCCAGGAAATTCCTGACTTGTGTGGTGGATAACTTCCTCCTACAGAAAGTAGAGGAAGGAACTAGAGGATCGGCTATCCTTGACTTGATCCTAACCAACAGAGATGACTTAGTGGATAAAGTAGCAGTTACAGGAACTCTGGGGGAAAGCGACCATGTTATACTTGAGTTCTTGGTTCTAAGGGAAGCAAAAGCTGAGTGTAGTCAAACGCTTATCCTGGATTTTAGGAAAGCTGATTTTCATAAACTCAGAACAATGATAAGTAAGGTCTCATGGCAAGCGACTCTAACGAGAAAAGGAGTTCAAGATGGGTGGGACCTTTTAAAAAAGGAAATTCTCAAGGCACAATTACAAACAATTCCAACAAGAAGAAAAGGTGGAAGACAACAGAAGAAGCCAATGTGGCTTCACAAAAAGCTAAGATATGACCTGAAAACAAAAAAAGTACACATATAGGAAGTGGAACGAAGGCCAAGCAACAAAGGTGAGAACCAGCTGAGGTTAGCGAGGGATGCTAAAAGCAACAAAAAAGCTTTCTTCAGCTACGTGCATAGTAAAAGGCAGAGGAAAGAAATGGTGGTTCAGCTACTAAATAAGGATGGCAAAATGGTAACAGATGACAAAGAAAAGGTAGAGGTGCTCAATTCCTACTTTGGCTCAGTCTTCTCCCAAAAGAGGGTCTATGACCCCCCTGGCAAAGGCGAAGTACAGGCTGAAGGGGCAGGATTGCAGCTGGAGATCAATAGGCATATGGTCAAGGATTACCGAATTACTTTGAATCAGTTCAAATCTCCAGGGCCAGATGAACTGCATCCTAGAGTAATAAAGGAACTGGCAGAAGAGCTCTCAGAACCGCTGTCTATTCTCTTTGAGAAATCATGGAGGATGGGGGAAGTGCCAGATGACTGGAGGTGAGCTAATGTTGTCCCTATCTTCAAAAGGGGCACAAAGGAGGAACCTGGGAACTACAGACCAGTCAGTCTGACATCACTCCCTGGGAAAATTCTGGAGCAGATGATAAAGCAATCCATCTGTAAGCACCTTGAAAACAATGCAGTGATTACTCAAAGCCAACATGGATTTGTCAAGAACAAATCCTGCCAGATGAATCTGATCTCATTCTTTGATCAGGTAACCTCCGTTGTGGACTGTGGGAATGCTGTGGACATAATATACCTCAACTTCAGCAAAGCTTTCAACAAAGTGCCCCATGATATCCTGATGAGCAAACTAGCTCAAAGTGGGCTAGATGAAACAACGATCCGGTGGATCCACAGTTGGCTACAGAATCGGACTCAAAGAGTGCTTATCAGTGGGATCTTCTCAAACTGGGGAGAGGTAACAAGTGGGCTACCACAGGGCTCAGTCCTGGGCCCAGTGCTCTTCAACATTTTCATTAATGACTTGGAGGAGGAGGTGCAGGGAATGCTGATCAAATTTGCAGATGACACAAAATTGGGCAGGATAGCTAATACTTTGGAAGACAGAAACAAAATTCAAAGGGATCTTGATACACTGGGCAGAAAACAACAGAATGACATTTAATAGGGATAAATGCCAAGTTCTGCACCTAGGAAAAAGAAACCAAATGCACAGTTACAAGATAGGGGACACGTGGCTCAACAACACTACAAGCGAGAAGGATCTTGGAATTGTTGTCGATCACAAGCTGAATATCAGCAAACAATGTGATGTGGCTGCAAAAAAGGCAAATGCTCTTTTGGGCTGCATTAATAGAAACATAGCTTCCAAATCCCGGGAAGTACTAGTTCCCCTCTACTCAGCACTGGTTAGGCCTCATCTGGAGTACTGTGTCCAGTTCTGGGCACCACATTTTAAGAAGGATGCAGACAAAGTGTAGAGGGTTCAGAGGAGGGCAACAAGGGGACTGGAAACAAAGCCCTATGAAGACAGACTGAAAGAACTGGGCATGTTTAGCCTTGAGAAGAGAAGACTGAAGGGAGATAGGATGCTCTTCAAGTCCTTGAAAGGTTGTCACAGAGAGGAAGGCCAGGATCTCTTCTCGATCATCCCAGAGTGCAGGACAGGGAATAATGGGCTCAAGTGACAGGAAGCCAGATTCCGGCTGAACATCAGGAAAAACTTCCTGACTGTTAGAGCAATACGACAATGGAACCAATGACCTAGGGAGATAGTGGGCTGTCCCACACTGGAGGCCTTCAAGACGAGGCTGGACAGCCATCTGTCAGGGATGCTCTGAATTGGATTCCTTCATTGAGCAAGGGGTTGGACTCAATGGCCTTGTAGGCCCCTTCCAACCCTACTATGGTTCTATGATTAAAGAAAACACACGAAGGATGTCATTTACCCATATTTCAACAAAGTTGATCTTTCCAAAATGATGCTGAGAAAGCAGGTTCTTCTCTATTTTGATCCAAAAAAGTAAGAGAAGAATGCCAAGTAGAAGTAACTTGTTTAACCAGTTTCTGCATGACACAAATTCCATGTGAGTTTTCCCATTAATTCCAAGGCCCGCACCATTTGATACCAATGTCCAGTGGAACACAGCTGGTTGGTCTTCCAATGTAACGCAATTTCCTGTTGTGCTGCCACCTCCAAGAAGACAAGTGGATCTTGCTTGTTGACCATCAAAATTGTTTAACAGCATCAATAAAGGGTCAAGCATCACTTGTTGTTTTCTTATGAGAACAATCTCTTTAGACAGGATCCAGAGATTAATGGAGTAGAACTTCGTGAACTGAATGATCCTGTGGGCAGAAGGGGGAGGAGAGATGTTTTTCACTGATTCCCCCGTTTCCTTCGCAGCTGCCTGAACCCATGATAATGCTCTGGTGAGTTGGGGGACCCTCCGGAACAGTGTGTGAGCTGGTTCTGTGGGCTGCAGGGGCAAGGAGAAACCAGGGAAAGTTGCTGCCCCACTCCGTCCTTCGGCAGGGAGCCTCTGACAAACTCCAGTTCCTTTTGCCAATGGAAAGATCCCTTCCATTTGCAGAGGACCAGCTCTACTAGCTCCCCCAAATTATTCACTACTGTACATGCCCACCACATGTGGAAATGTGACACATGGTTTCCAACAAAGAAGTGAATTAATTTTACAGATACAGTGAGGCCTTAATGATGTCAAGTATTATTATTATTATTTATTGCATTTATATCCCCCCTTTCTGTGAATTATTTTTTACTGTATTTCTCTTACTGATGCAGACACAAATTTCAATGTTTTTTTTACTCAGATTGCAGACCAGAAGGCTTCAACTACCTTCCTACATCTTTTTTTCCTTGCCTTTTTTATGCCTACTGAGTCCCACATATGTCTCTGCCAGCAAATATTATAAATACCAGCCACTAAGCCTTTCCATTCATGGGAGGATTCAAAACAAATCTATTTCCTTACATAGCTTATCAACCAGACTCAGATTACTATTAATAATAGTAATTTATTCAATTTATGAGTCACCCTGTAACTGAAGCTCTCAGGGCAACATCCACAATAAAAGCAAAAACAAGACAACCAATGATAAAAACCAATAATAGAACACATTAAAAAGTACTGCATTAAAAGCAGCAACAAAATTTAGCATTTGAAAGAGATAAATAACAACAGCTAAAGACAGACAAGATAATTTTAAAATGCAGCAGTACACATACCAAAAATAAAGTAAGCAGCAGTTTAAAAGGCCTGGGAGAATAAAAAGGTCTTTGCAAGTCAACAAAGTAGGGGTCAAGCGAATCTCTCTAGGGAGAACATTCCACAACTGGGGGGCCACTACAGAAGAGGACTACAAATCCTAGCATCCAAATCATTGGCCATGCTGGCTGGTGCTGATGGGAGTTGAAGTCGAAAACACCTAGTGGCACCAGGTTGGGGAAGGCTGTTCTGGAGGGTATATGCACATGGCTAGTACATTTTGTAATTGTGCCAATATCTGACTGACTTTGAATTTTGAGTGAAAGCTGTTATTTAAGGAAGGGCCCTGGAATATTGCTGAGAGGGCTAGGTCCCATGACCCCTCTCTGGTTACTGCCTTGGCCAAATCGACAATTTCTATACAACAGGGGTTGGGCAACTTGTGGCTCTCCAGAGGTTTTGGCCTACAGCTCCTGTGAGCCCTCGCCAGCTTATCCAGCGGGGAGGGGAATTGTAGGCCAAAACACCTGGAAAGCCATAAGATGCTGACCCCCGCTGTACAATAAAGGACCGGCTACAGATGTGCTGGATCATCCTTAGAGTAGTGGAAGAAAGCACTTGTATGTTTTGGGGTGAGGAAGCAACGTAGATTGAAGATTTCAATTGGGAAATACTTGGGACACGACACCGGTGTGGGGAATGCTTGAATTCCTCCAAAACTGGAAAGAAACACTCAGGGGTAGTGCTGCAATGGATGGCCACCCTGTAACACAGGCAGTGAGCCATTGTAGGGCTCCTGGATGGGAGCAAAAGGAACCACCGTGCCAGGCCTGTGTTCCTGCCTCCCTCTTCCACAAGTGTGCTACTGCTGCTCCTGGTGATCTGGACTAGAAGCACAATTACTGTGGGACCTTGTGCAAATCTATGGTGCGACCACCCTTGGAATACTGTGCACGGTTCTGGTCACTGTGCCCCAAAAAAAGGATATTGCAGAGTTGGAAAAAGGCAACTAAAATGATCAAGGGGCTGGAGCACCTCACCCTAGGAGGAAAGGTTACAACATCTGTGACTGTTTAGCTTAGGAAAAAAGAGAGTAAGGGGAGACAAGCTAGAGGTGGTTGCAGGACAGCTCCAGGCACTCTTGAATGGAATGGATTATCTAGATCCATTTCAATCGGGCTTCAGGCCTGGTTTTGGACCAGACACTGCCTTGGTCGCCCTGTGGGATGACCTCTGCCGGGAGAGGGATGGGGGAGTGCGATCCTGTTGATTCTCCTGGACCTCTCAGCAGCTTTCGATACCATCGACCATGGTATCCTTCTAGATAGGTTGTCTGGGTTGGGAGTTGGATGCACTGCACTGCAGTGGTTCCGCTCCTACTTGGATGGCCGATTCCAGAAGGTGGTGCTGGGGGATTATTGCTCTGTGCCATGGCAATTATGCCATGGGGTTCCACAGGGCTCTATTTTATCCCCCATGCTGTTTAACATCTCCATGAAACCACTGGGGGAGGTTATCCGGAGGTGTGGGCTGAGGTGCCATCAATATGCGGATGACACCCAGCTCTACCTGTCTTTCTCATCAAACCCAGGTGAGGCAGTGGCTGTTCTGAATCAGTGCCTGGGCACAGTAATGGACTGGATGAGGGCCAATAAACTGAAACTAAATCCAGACACGACGGAGGTACTGTTAGTGGGTGGTTCATCTGCCCGATTAGGTGATATTCAACCTGTTCTGGAGGGGGTTGCACTCCCCCTAAAGGATCACATTCGTAGTTTGGGGGTGCTCTTGGACCCAGAACTGTCACTTGAGGCACAAGTGAACTCAGTGGCACAGAGCACTTTTTATCAGCTTAGGCTAGTATACCAACCACACCCTTATCTGGACAGAGATAGCCTAGCTACAGTTATCCATGCTCTGATAACTTCTCGTCTGGATTACTGCAATGCGTTATATGTGGCGCTGCCTTTGAAAATGGTTTGGAAACTTCAGCTGGTCCAAAATAGGGCAGCAAGATTGTTAACAGGAACTGGCCAATGAGCTCATACTTTCCCAGCTGTACTGGCTGCCAGTCCATTTCCGGGCCCGATTCAAAGTGTTGGTATTAACATTCAAAGCCCTAAACAGCTTGGGGCCAGGTTATCTGAAGGATCGCCTCCTCCCATATGTGCCTGCCCGGACCTTAAGATCACCCTCAGCAGTCCTTCTCCGTGAGCCCCTGCCAAAGGAAGTGAGGCGGGTGGCTACTAGGAGGAGGGCCTTTTCTGCTGTGGCACCCAGGCTGTGGAATGAGCTCTCTAGTGAGGTTCACCTGGCACCTACATTGTATTCCTTCCGGTGCTAGGTGAAGACCTTTTTATTTTCCCAGGCATTTTAGCATTTTAGCTTTCTAGACTTTGCTGTTTTAAATCTGTATTTTAAATTTCTGCATTGCTGCTAGGTTTTATTCTGATTTTATTCTGGTTTTATTGTTATATTGTGGTTTTAAAGTTTTTATATTTTATATTGTTTTACTGTGTGCTTTTTGGTTTCAGTTTTTGTGAACCGCCCAGAGAGCTTCGGCTATTGGGAGGTATAGAAATGAAATGAATGAATAAATAAACAAGATTTTAATAACAAAAAACAAAATTATGCATGGTGTGAAGAAAGTGGATAGGCTGACATTTTTCTCCCTTTCTCATAATACTAGAACCCAGTGGGGCCATCCCATGAAGCTGACTGGTGGATGATTCAGGACAGATAAAAAGAAGGACCTCTTCACACAGTGCAGAGTTGAACTATGGAATGCATTACCAGAAGATGTAGTGATGGCCACCATTGTGGATGGCTTTAAAAGGACAGCCTTGGTCTGATCCAGTATGGCTCTTCCTGTGTTCTTATGATCCAGTTTTTTATGGGGTGGGGCAGGTCCCTCTCCTCCTCCTCTAACTGCCTACTTTCTCAATCACTGCTGCCCAGACAGCAGTGACGCAGCTGAGGCTGGACTTGCAGGTGAAGGCCATGGGCCCCGTTGTGCTGAGGGCTACCAAGTGCAGTCTCCCCTACCTTAGAAAGGGCAGATATCTGAGCAGGGAGTGTCAACTGCAGGTCACAATGGTGACAGGAACCGCAAGAGGGCTGGGGGGCTCCGGGGGTGAGAAGGGGGCTCCCTCCTGGGCTTCCACAAACGCCTGGCAATGCTGCTGCCTGACACCAGCCCTGAACAGGTGAGTTGCCCCCGTGCTGTAGCCAACCACAGCAGTTCTGGGTCTCTGTAGATTTTGCCTCATTCTTTGAATCATCAAAGATCGGAATACCAAGTCTAGACTTCACACTGACTAAAATGGTGACAATAATTATTTTTTTGCAAATTAAATCTTTTTCAGCATGCTAGCCTTTTTTCAGGGCATGTCTGGATGTTCCACTCCCTGCAACCCACCCCCATAGGTGTGCCTTTTGCAATCCCTCTGTTACAGATATGCATGTGATAATCCCTTTTTAATTTAAGCTTGACAGATGATCCATTTAGATTACTTTCCTGCCCTAACCTAAGGGCTGCACCTGTGTTACAATAAGCACACACACAGTTCACTCCTTCAATAACCTTCCAAGATAAATGAGGCAGAGAGAGGGAGAGGGATTTGTTCCAAACGAACCAGTAAGCTTCATGCTGGGAAAAGAAGATGGACCACAACTTGTGCAACTAGCCTGCTTAGCTACTACAATTACTCCCACCAGCTTTTATCCTGCCCTTTCTCCAAGGAGCACAGAACAGCATTCAGGGTTCTTCCCTGTCGCCATTTTATATTAATCTACCTTGTGAGGTCCCCTTCATGGATCACTGCCTTGTTGTGGCGAAGGGGCTTGCGTAACTCAGTGAAGCCATAAGCTATGCCGTGCAGGGCCACCCAAGACGGACAGGTCATGGCAGAGAGTTCTGACAAAATGTGGTCCACTGGAGAAGGAAATGGCAACCCACTCCAGTATTCTTGCCAAGAAAACCCCATGGAACGTATCACAAGGCTAAAAGAGATGACGCCGGAAGATGAGCCCCTCAGGTCGGAAGGTGTCCAATATACTACTGGAGAGCAGAGGGAATTTCCAAGTAGCACCAGAAAGAGTGAAGCGGCTGGGCCAAAGCCAAAAGGACACTCAGCTGTGGATGTGTCTGGTGGTGAAAAGAAAATCCGATGCTGTAAAGAACAATATTGTTTAGGAACCTGGAATGTCAGATCAATGAATCAAGATAAGTTGGAGATGGTCAAACATGAGATGGCAAGACCGAACTTCGACATCTTGGGAATCAGTGAACTAAAATGGACAGGCATGGGCGAATTTAATTCAGGTGACCAACATATCTACTATGGTGGGCAAGAATCCCTTAGAAGAAATGGAGTAGCACTCATAGTCAACAAAAGGGTGGGAAAAGCAGTACTGGGGTACAATCTTAAGAACAATAGAATGATCTCAGTACGAATCCAAGGCAAACCATTCAACACCACAGTAATTCAAGTCTATGCCCCAACCACTGAGGCCGAAGAAGCTGAGGTTGATCGGTTCTATGAAGACCTACAACACCTTCTAGAACTAACACCAAAAAAAGACGTCCTCTTCATCATAGGGGATTGGAATGCTAAAGTAGGAAGTCAAGAAATCACCGGCATAACAGGCAGGCATGGCCTTGGTGTACAAAATGAAGCAGGACAAAAGCTAATAGAGTTTTGCCAAGAGAACACGCTGATCATAGCAAACACTCTTTTCCAACAGCACAAGAGGCGACTCTACACATGGACATCACCAGATGGTCAATATCGAAATCAGATTGATTATGTCCTTTGCAGCCAAAGATGGAGAAGCTCTATACAGTCAGTAAAAACAAGACCTGGTGCTGACTGTGGCTCAGATCATGAGCTTCTTCTTGCAAAATTTCGGCTTCAATTAAAGAACATAGGGAAAACCACTAAACCATTCAGGACCTCAATCATATCCCTTATGAATATACAGTTGAGGTGAGGAATAGATTTCAGGGATTAGACCTGATAGACAGAGTGCCTGAGGAACTATGGACAGAGGTCCGTAACATTGTTCAGGAGGCAGCAACTCAATCCATCCCAAAGAAAAAGAAATGCAAGAAAGCAAAGTGGCTGTCTGATGAGGCTTTACAAGTAGCTGAGGAAAGAAGGGAAGCAAAAAGCAAGGGAGAAAGGGGAAGATATATCCAACTGAATGCAGAGTTCCAGAGAATAGCAAGGAGAGACAAGAAGGCCTTCTTAAATGAACAATGCAAAGAAATCGAGGAAAACAATAGAATGGGAAAGACTAGAGATCTCTTCAAGAAAATTGGAGATCTCAAGGGAACGTTTTGTGCAAAGACGGGCATGATAAAGGACCAAGAAGGCAGGGACCTAACAGAAGCAGATGAGATTAAGAAGAGGTGGAAAGAATACACAGAAGAACTATACAGGAAAGATCTGACTGTCCCTGATAGCCATGATAGTGCAGTCACTGAACTTGAGCCGGACATCCTAGACAGTGAAGTCAAGTGGGCCTTAGGAAGCATTACTAACAACAAAGCTAGCGGATATGACAGTATTCCAGCTGAGCTATTTAAAAGCCTAAAAGATGATGCTGTTAAAGTGCTGCATTCAATATGCCAACAAATTTGAAACACTCAACAATGGCCGCAAGACTGGAAAAGGTCAGTTTACATTCCAATTCCAAAGAAGGGCAACGCCAAAGAGTGTTCAAACTACCGCACAATTGCGCTCATTTCACATGCCAGCAAGGTGATGCTCAAAATCCTACAAGCTAGGCTTCAGCAGTATGCGAACCGAGAACTACCGGAAGTACAAGCTGGGTTTCGAAGAGGCAGAGGAACTAGAGATCAAATCGCCAACATTCGCTGGATCATGGAGAAAGCAAGAGAATTCCAGAAAAACGTCTATTTCTGCTTCATTGACTACGCTAAAGCCTTTGATTGTGTGGATCACAACAAACTGTGACAAATTCTTAAAGTGATGGGAGTACCAGACCACCTTACCTGTCTCCTGAAAAACCTGTACGAGGGTCAAGAAGCAACAGTAAGAACCAGAGATGGAACAACCGAGTGGTTCCAAATTGGGAAAGGAGTACGACAAGGCTGCATATTGTCACCCTGCTTATTTAACTTATATGCAGAGTACATCATGAGAAATGCCGGGTTGGATGAATCAGAGGTCGGAATTAAGATTGCTGGGAGAATTATCAACAACCTCCGATATGCGGACGATACCACCCTAATGGCAGAAAGCGAAGAGGATCTCAAGAGCCTCTTGTTGAGGGTGAAAGAGGAGAGTACAAAAGCTGGTTTGAAACTCAACATTAAAAAAACGAAGATCATGGCATCTGGCCCCATCACTTCCTGGCATATAGAAGGGGAAGAAATGGAAGCAGTGACAGATTTTACTTTCTTGGGCTCCAAGATCACCGCAGACGGTGACTGTAGCCATGAAATTAAAAGACCCTTGCTCCTTGGGAGGAAAGCTATGGCAAACCTAGACAGCATAGTAAGAAGCAGAGACATCACCTTGCCGACAAAGGTCCGTCTAATCACAGCTATGGTTTTCCCAGTAGTAATGTATGGCTGTGAGAGCTGGACTATAAGGAAGGCTGAGCGCCGAAGAATTGATGCTTTCGAACTGTGGTGCTGGAGAAGACTCTTACGAGTCCCCTGGACTGCAAGGAGGTCAAATCCGTCAATCCTAAAGGAAATCAACCCTGAGTGCTCATTGGAAGGACAGATACTGAAGCTGAAGCTCAAATATTTTGGCCACCTAATGCGAAGAGAAAACTCTCTGGAAAAGACCCTGATGCTGGGAAAGACTGAAGGCAAAAGGAGAAGGGGACGGCAGAGGATGAGATGGCTAGATAGCATCACCGATGCAATGAATATGAACTTGAGCACACTCCAGGAGAGAGCGCAGGACAGGATGGCCTGGCATGCTATGGTCCAGGGGGTCACGAAGAGTCGGACATGACTGAACGACTGAACAACAACAACCTTGTGAGGTAGGTTAGGCTAAGAGTGAGTGAGTGAGTGAGTGACCTAATATACCCCAGAGAGCATCTTGGCTGAATGGGGGATTTGAATCCAGCTCTTCTCAGCTCCCAGTCTTTAATCTATGGATAGGCTATGGTATCCTCCTGGACCGCCTGGAGGGGTTGGGCATTGGAGACACCGTATTGCGGTGTTTCCGGTCCTTCCTCTCTGGCAGGTACCAGAGGGTAGCACTGGGAGAGGAGGTTTCGGACCCGTGGCCACTCACTTGTGGGGTGCCACAGGGTTCCATCCTCTCCCTGATGCTATTTAATATCTATGTGAAGCCGCTGGGGGCTACCATCAGGAGGTTTGGGGTGCAGTGTCATCAATATGCGGATGACATGCAGCTCTCCCTCTCATTCAAATCTTCACCAAGGTTGGCCGTAGAATCCCTGTCCAAATGTCTGGAGATGGTGAGTGGCTGGATGGGGGGAAATAAGCTGAAGCTGAACCCTGACAAGACCGAGGTACTTTTGGTGGGAGACGAGAGGAGGCTGGGGGATGTTGACTTGGTGTTGAATGGGGTACGGCTACCCTTGAAAGACCAGGTCCGCAGCCTGGGGGTCATTTTGGACTCCCAGCTGTCCATGGAGGCTCAGGTGTCGGCTGTGAGCCGGACAGCGCTGTATCAACTCCATCTGATACGGCGGCTGCGCCCCTTTCTTCCCGACCATCTGCTCCCATCAGTAGTACATGCCCTGGTCTCCTCTCGTTTAGACTACTGTAATGCGCTCTACGTGGGGCTACCCTTGAAGACGGTTCAGAAGCTGCAGCTGGTACAGAACGTGGCGGCTCGCCTGATTAAAGGCAGCGGCCGGCGAGATCACATCACTCCAGTGCTGAAGGAGTTGCACTGGTTACCAGTTGTTTTCCGGGCCAAATTCAAGGTGTTGGTTTTGACCTTTAAAACCCTATATGGTTCCGGCCCAGCCTATCTTAAGGAGTGCCTCCAGCAGCACCAGACAGGCCGCTTAACAAGATCAGCCTCAGATGGCCTTCTCTCTGTCCCATCAGCCAGGACAGCTAGACCGATAGGGATGAGGGAGAGGGCCTTTTCTGTGGTGGCCCCCACTCTGTGGAACTCCCTCCCTAGGGAACTCCGCCATGCCCCCTCTTTAATGAGCTTCCATCATGCATTAAAAAACGTGGTTGTTCAGGCAGGCATTTGGGGTGGGTTAGGGTATTTTAGAAAATGTTTTTACTGTAGAATTTTATTGTTTTAAACTGTTTTATTGTATGTTGTACATCGCCCAGAGTGGCTGGGTGACCAGCCAGATGGGCGATTAATAAATTTAATAATAATAATAATAATAATAATAATACCTTTTTTTCGTCCCAAGGATCTTTTCTGTGGCAGCACCCCAACTGTGGAATTCTCTCCTGAAAACAGTTAAACTAGTTCAATCCCTAATGGTTTTTAGGTGTGCAGTAAAAAAATAATAATCTGGCTTTCAGTGGTGTTTAATTAAAATATTGAAGTTTTCATTTCTTTGCACTTTTTTCTTTTAAACTCTGTTTAAATGTTGTTTATAAGGTTCTGAACGCCCTTTATGTTGGAATAAGCAACAGCCATTTGTTAAAACCCATTTTATGGAGGGGGAAAAATTACTGGTTGGTTGAAAAGCCACTCAGTGGTTAATGCATGTAGGAGTTGGGGTGCTAGTTTTGGTTTCACTTTAGCCTTATTGCTAAGAGCATAAGAAGAGGTGGGCCTGATCAGACCAAGGGTCCATCTAGTCCAGTGTTCTGTTCACACAGTGGCCAACCAGCTGTCGTCGGGAGACACACAAGCAAGACATGAGTGTGACAGCACCCTCCCACCCATGTTCCCCAGCAACTGGTGTACATAGGCTCACAGCCTCTGGTACTGGAGGTAGCATAGAGCCATCAGGACTAGTAGCCATTGATAGCCTTCTCCACGAATTTGTCTAATCCCTTTCTAAAAGGTAAAGGTGTCCCCAACCAGTCGTGTCTGACTCGGGGGGGGGGGGGTGCTCCTCTCCATTTCTAAGCCGAAGAGCCAGCGCTGTCCGAAGATGCTTCCGTGGTCATGTGGCTGGAATGACTGAACACCGAGGTGCAGGGAACGCTGTTGCCTTTCCCGCCGAAGCGCCGCGTATTTATCTACTTGCAATTTCTTGCTTTCGAACTGCTAGGTTGGCAGGAGCTGGGACCGAAGACGGGAGCTCACTCCGTCACGCGGCACTCGGGTCTCGAACTGCTGTCCTGCCAACCTTCCGGTCTGCAGTTCAGCGCCATTCAAATTGATGGCCATCACTACACCTTGTGGAAGTGAATTCCATCGTTTAACTATGCACTGTGTGAAGAAGTCCTTCCTTTTATCTGTCCCGAATCTCCTACTAGCCAGTTATATGGGATGACATCAGGTTTTAGTATTATGAGAAAGGGAGAAAAATATCTCCCTATCCACTTTTTCCACCATGCATAGTTTTGTACGCCCTTTTTCCAAGCTAAACAGTCCCAGATGTTGTAACTTTTCCTCCTACGGGAGTTGCTTCAGCCCCTTGATTATTTTAGTTGCTGTTTTCTGCCTTTTTCCCAACTGTAATATCCTATTTTAGGTGCAGTGACCAGAACTGTACACAGTATTCCAAGTATGGTCACGCTATAGAGTGTATAAAGAGAGTACGATTTTGGCAGTTTCATTTTTTATTCCTTTACTAATTATGCCTAACATGAAGTTTGCCTTTTTCACAGTGGCCACACACTGGGTCAACATTTTCATCGAGCTGTCCACCACAAGCTGACGTTCCCTGTCTTGGTCAGTCACTGCTAGCTCACATCCCATTAGTCTGCTTTAGTTGTAACAGGGAGATACCTGTTAATCTTAAGTAAAGGTCCTCTTTAAAACTTTCAGCTGTTTCTGTCTCACCAGATAAAACTTACTCTGCAACAATTTAGGGCTGCTATTCCCCCCACCCCCCAACCACCACCACATAAAGAAAACTGGAAATGATAAGTGGCTGAAACTGGAGGAGGCTATTTACTACCATACAGGTGACAATCTCCTAGAGCAGCCTTCCCCATCCTGGTGCTATGCTGGCTGGGGATGCTGAGAGTTGTAGTCCAACACATCTTGAAGGCACCAGGTTGGGGAAGGTTGTCCTAGAGGGATTACATTTTAGGTCTACTTTTGTGTAGATGCTGCAAGGAACAGTGTGCCTGGGATCAAACAGATCCCACATTGTTGAAGGAGGGTTTAATGAGATCAGCTCCAGTTTGTTATAATCTTTCAAACTTATAAAAAGGTATCATCAAGTAATCTTGCTGTTGAAAGGCTTATGTGGACTCCGTACATAGACAGCTGTCTCACAAAGCATATGATCCCAGTGAAATGATCTCCATTATGGAAATTAAAATGGGTAATTTAGCAAGGCAGCATGCATAAAACCTTATACATTTTTAAAGCTGGGAGCTCCTGTTCAGACCAACTCCTTGAAATATTAATGGTGGGAAATGCAAAGTACGGTCTTTTCACCATCTCCTGGCTGTCATCCATCCTTCTGTGGCAACAGCAACTGGTGGAGTAACACAGGAGGGGAGATGCTGACAAAGGATCTGAATTGAAAAGTCAAGAGCCCAGTTTTGCTTCAGGGTGTAGGTGTGTATTTATTAGAGAAGGAAAAAACTGGTCTGGTTTTGGGATGGATTCGTCCGTGGAACATCAAAACAACAAAAAAGATATTACTAGTGTTTGGGATGTTTGAGTTGAGGAAAAAAAAAAGATTAAAGATGCAATCTTATGCAAGTGTAGACAGAAAAAAGCCCTACAACTCCCAGCATGCCCCAGCTAGCCATGCTGGCTGGGGCATGGTGGAAGCTGTAGGACTTTTTTCTGTCTAAACATGCATCGGATTGCACCCTATGAGAAGTGGGCCATAGCTCAGCGGTAGAGCCTATCCTTTACATGCAGAAAGACCCAGATTCAGTCCCTGTCAGCTCCAGTTAAAAGCACAGGTAGCAGGTGAAAAGACCTCTCCCAGCCTGAGACCCTCAAAAGGGACTGGGGTAGATCTCCAGATGTTGTGGACTTCAGCTCCCAGAAGCTCCTGGCAGCATGGCCAATGGTTAGGAATGCTGGGCATTGGAAGTCCACAACATCTGGAAATCTACTTTCTGCCCAACCTTAGAATAGACAATACTGAGCTGGATGGACAAAATAGTCAGAGTGACCTAGTGGAAGGCAGTTTCCTGGGATCGTGTGACATGATAGAGGATTTCACATTATGCATGTGGCCAAATCCTCAGTGGTGCTGGCAAGGTTGAGGGCACCCTGAGCAAGATGCTCTCCGCCCCCTCCCCACACTCCTGAGCTCTCGACCTCCCCAGTTTCCATTTCCCCATGTCCTCTCTCTCTCTCTCTCTCTCTGCTGTTATCCCCCTGGTATGTGGTCTCTCTTCACTCTTTCTTCCCCACCTCCATACCTTCACTCTTCCATCCTGTGGAGTTCTCTCTATTTGCTCTTTCTCTCCCCCCTCGTAGTCTTTCCCTGCCTGCCTGCCTGCCTGCCTGCCTGCTTTCACAGGAGTTCAGGCACACTTGCAGAGCAAAGCTGCTGCTACAGCTTCCTCTACAATGCACCCAAACTCTTCCGAAAGCTCTGGAGGGTCATCAGGTTTGTGGGGCTCCAGACCTGTGCCTGGTGGCCTGGCCCTAGAGCTGCCACTGCAAATCATGGCTACACTGGGGGGATCTACACTGAAGCCCCTTTCCTTTGTGAGGGACTGCTGTGCCGGTCCTTTTTTCAAATGCAATTGCTGCTTGGTGGGCACATGCTGATGAACTGGCTGTTTTGATAACACAATCAAGTACCACACACCAGTGCACAGTGCTGTAATTGCAGGAGAAGTAGGAGGTCCTGCTGCTCTTCCAGGACAGGTTGCTTTTTTAAAAAAAGAATTCAGTAACTGCATGCGCAGCTCCGCAGTTATGCAGGAATGCAGGTTTAAAAATTAATTGTGTGGTCATTCACAGCTGTGTTGGTGCACAGTGAAAAATGTATTAAAAATAAATTGTGCAGTTACTCACAACTGCACAGCTGGGTAAGTGTGCAGTGAAAAATAGTCTCAACCAGCCCCCCTCCCACCACCTCCAGGTTTCCTTCTGTAAATCCCATCAAAATCCATGCAAGAAAAGAGGAGAAATACATGGGGGCAGGGGAAGAAGGAGGTGGGAAGGTCATGGTGCCATTTCAGGTTGCTTTTTTTTTAAATTTAAAGCAGCTGTGCAGGAATGCAGGCTTAAAAAATTGTGTGGTTATTCACAGCTGTGCAGCTGTGAAAGTTCACAGTGAAAAACAGACTCCATAACAACAACAACATTTCCTGCCTACAAATCCCATCAAAATCCATGCAAGGAAAAAGCAGGGAAAGGAAGGAGGAGGTGGAGAAAGGGAGGGGAAGTGTGCAAAACAGTTTCTACAGCTTTAAAGCCACTCCACTCGTAAGAATGATCATGCTGCTAGATGGGAACATACCTGACTCGGAAGTGCACAGAAATCGCCGTCATCTACAAAGCTGCCATAAAAGTCATTTGGGGAAATGCCAGTAAATTCAGGGAGAAATAACATTTGGACAATGGGTTGGGGAGTGTGCCCAGGCTCAGGCCCAGGCCCAGACTACACATCATGGTAATCATGGGGTTTATCCTTGAGTGCAGGATTTTTCTTTAAGAAATAGCCAGATGGGCTTCCAATCCAAATAGGGACCTTTAGCACAGGTGATAGAACCAAAGAGGCACCATCTTAAAGTATTGGCAGCCATCTGAGGCAGCCTCCTACAGTGGAAAGTCCCAGAGGAAGATAGTCTTATCAACTACCTTGTTGACACCAACAGCAACGGTCTGTTTCATATCAGGTACAGCCACAGGAGGCCCCCCCCCCCCCAAGTAGCTGCCATTCCTGCAGCTGGTTAGAACCAGTTCCAGCTAGATTGCTTCCCACCCAGCTTGCAAGGACAGGTCAGCCGTAGAGACATGTGAACTACGCATGCTTACTGAAATTCATGAATATTTTGTGGCCCACCCTGCATAGCTAATGAGGTCATTATACTGAATGTATACAAGCTGTACCAAAAACATCTAGGGTGTGGTTCTCCTTTGTGGCATTAGCTGTGAGAATCCACCCGAACAGCACTGTTTGTCTCCTGCCAAATAAAACTGTGTTGGACTGAATCTCAGAGTTCTGTGTGTCTCTAAGGGGATATTGGCATACCCCTCCTAGAGGGAACGAACTTAAGCATAATTTGTGCAACAAATGGCGACTCCACTGGGACTTTTCCTCTAGTCGACCCCCGTGGCCAAACAACCTCCGACGGCAAGGAATGACGCGCGCACCGAAAGCCTGAATTAGGATCCGCCATTCCCCTGCTTCTCGGACGTGTGTCGACTGGCGCCGCGGACCCTAGAGGGGAAGTCCCTTTCTGGACACAGAACCAACAGTCCTCCGCTCAGAGGTGACGGTCTGAAGCAGCCGGACGCAGCCACCTCAGACGAGGTAAGAGTGTGTTTCTCTTTTAGAATTAACATTGGAACAGAGGCCAGGAGACCCATGGGTTCTGCCTCTAGTAAATGTTCTGAGGGCACACCTCTGGGGTGTATGCTTCAACACTGGAAACAGTTTAAGGGTGATTATGGCGTTAAAATGTCTAAAAAATCTTTGGAGAAATTTTGTAACCGTGAGTGGCCAACGTTTGGTGTTGGATGGCCCGAGGGAGGCTCTTACGACCCTTCGCTGGTCTCTTCTGTTTATCAAGTAGTCACCAGATACGGCCATTTAGACCAACTTCCATATATTGATTCCTGGGAATCCGTGATTACAAGGAAACCTTCGTCGTCATGGTTATTGAAATGTAAAATGTCTCAGTGTAAAATGATGATTGTCCGCAGAGGTCCCCCGAAGGCTGCAGCTTTGGACGGCCTCTGCCCCCCGTCAGCCCCTGTTATTCCCCCAGCGCCCAAGGACCTTTTAGCCCCCCCCTTTATATCCCAGCCTCCCACAACCTGTGTCCCAGAAAACTCCGGCCGAGATTGAGGCTGAGAAAAAAATTGGGGGAGGATTTTTGGAAAAAGGAATGTGAAGACAGGGAGGCGGCCGCCGCCAAGGCTTGGTTAGAGTCTCTCCGGAGCCACGAATCAGATCCCCCCCCAAACAACCCTGAGGCAGAGCTAGAAACATCTCTCCAAGCTCCCTTAAGGGAAGTCCTTGACTCAGAGGGACACACGGCCTATGTGTATATTCCCTTTGCTATCAGCGACCTCTGTAATTGGAAACATCAAAATCCTACCTTCTCCGAAGATCCGGGCCGAATGGCTGGGGTCTTCGAGACTATCATTGACACTCACAAGCCCACTTGGCAAGACATGCAGATTGTCATGCGCACCCTATTGACAGCTGAGGAGCGTAGACTAGTAAAAACAAAAGCAAGGGAATGTGTTTTCGAGACGGCTCAAGCACAGGGCGAGGACGAAGATCAGATTAGCGGAGCCAAGGCCATCCCTGACACCAACCCCGGGTGGTCACATGGGACTGATGCGGAGCGCAAACAGCACGCCGGCTATGCTAATTTGCTTGTAAAGGGAATGAGGAAGTGTATTGGAAAGACAGTCAACTTATCCAAACTGTATGAAATAAAGCAGACAAAAGAAGAATCCCCAGCATGATTCTATGAAAGGTTGTATGAGGTGTGTCAGAAGTATACTGATCTGGATCCTGAGAACCCCAACAATCGACAGGTTCTGGTGTCCCTATTTGTTGGCCAGTCATATGATGACATTAGAAGAAAATTGCAAAAGGTAGAAGGAGGAATGGGAAAGGGCATTGAAAAACTTATTGAGATTGCTATGAAAGTCTATGATAGGCAGGAAGAAAAAGAAAAAGTCGAGGGGGCCAGGCTCCTTGCAATGGCCATCCAAGGTGAGGATCCCGGATGCCGAGGAAGGGGCTGCGGGGGACAGGGGGAGTCCTTGCGCAGCGGACCAGGGCGCGGCGAGAGTAATAGAAACATGGGCCGCTGTTTAGACAGGAACCAGTGTGCCTGCTGCAAACAGCACAGCCATTGGAAGAATGAATGTCCCCAGAACCAGGCCAATGGTGCGCCCACTGGTCCTGCGCAGACACCAGCCCCCCTGGCTCCCCCTCCATGAAACGCCCCAGCCCCTGTTTGCCTTTAAATGGGAAGACCCTGACACCCACCACAAGACCCAGCTAATGTGGACAGTAGTGCCTCAGGGGCTCACATGAGCTCCTGAAATTTTTGGGTCCCAACTGCAAAGAGACCTGGCCGCCTGGAAAGGGGGCCTCGAAAAAGGCCAGGTCTTAACAGTATTGTGACGACCTGTTGATCGCCGCCGAGACCCCGCAAGACTGTGAACGATATACCCGCGAATTGCTCAATTTGCTGGCCACCTGTGGGTACAATGTCTCTGGCAAAATGGCACAACTCATAAAAGCTGAAGTCACCTTTTAGGCTATAGAATTTCAAAAGGCCAGCGCCGCCTTGATCATAGCCAAATACAGGCCATTCAAGACTACCCCTCCCCGAGCTGCCCACATGAACTTCGGCTGTTCTTGGGCCTCACTGGATTCTGTTGCTTATGGATTGCAGACTATGGTGGCAAGGCTAAGCCACTCTATGAATCCTTAACAAAAGAAGAGGTGCTCGATTGGGCTTGGACCAGGGATATGGAAAAAGCCTTTCAAGAGCTTAAACAGTCCCTAATGTCTCCCCCGGCCTTGATGATCCAAATCCTGCCAAGGCCTTCCGCCTCTTTGTGCATGAGCGAAGGGGGGTGGCAGCAGGTGTGCTTTGCCTGGAGTATGGGCCCTCCCCCTCGCCCTAACTAAAATCCGGAAAACACCCCACAAAGGGATTAAGTTGTCCCCTTTCAAGCTCATGTTTGGTGGCAACCCAAGTTCTGCCCCCGGGACAACGCGAGAGAGCCACTTGGAAAGTGGGAAAGCAAATGTTGTGGGACCATGTTACTGGTTTGCAGTCTGTTTTGTTTCAGTTACGCTGCCACGCCGCGGAGTTCCAGTCTTTGCCGCTTGACCAGACCGTCCACCCTTTCTGCTCCGGAGACCAAGTACTGGTCAAAAAGTGGAAAAAGGAGCCCCTGACTGTCAGGTGGGATGGACCCTATACTGTGGCCCTGACTAGCCACACAGTGGTAAAACTTTTGGGGTGGGATAGGTGGACTCACCATACTAGGATAAAAAAGTATCCAGACCAGACCTCTGCATCCTGTCCCCAAGGAGACCCGGGGTCCACAAGCAACAACCCTCTGCCCTCCCCGATCCCGGACGCTCGAGGAGGCACAGGGCAAGATTTAGAGAGGGCGTGGGCCTATTAGGCTCTTGCGGGGCTGAAGGGACTTTTTCGCTGAAAATGAAGTGGCTGTGGGTCCTAGCACTACTTTCCAATGGAGTAGTGAGAGCGGGGCAATCTTGTTGTCAAGAAAATGGCCAAACAGTTTTAGAACTTCTTTATGGGCAGAATATTATAAATCCATGAAGTCCGTCACTGGCCTAGGAAAAAAGGTTTTTGAGGTACAGCTGACTAACGTGTTTAATGCTTGATGAAAGGCTTTTAAGGGGGGATTGACAGAAACAAAGAGGCACCATCTTAAAGTATTGGCAGCCATCTGAGGCAGCCTCCTACAGTGGAAAGTCCCAGAGGAAGATAGTCTTATCAACTGCCTTGACACCAACAGTAACGATCTGTTTCATATCAGGTACAGCCAGAGGAGCCCCCCCCCTCGCGTAGCTGCCACTCCTGCAGCTGGTTAGAACCAGTTCCAGCTAGATTGCTTCCTGCCCAGATCGCTTCCTGCCGTAGAGACATGTGAACTACGCAAAGACCAGTCCCAAAGAAATCCTCCCTGGACCCACAAGGTCTTACCAACTTTAGGCCAGTGGCCAGTGTTCCTTTCCTGGGCAAAGTCCTTGAGCAGGTGGTCCAGGACCTTGCTGTGCTCCAGACACTCATAGATGAGACCGATTATCTGGATCCATCTGGATTCAGGGCAGGTTTTGGCATGGAAACAGCCTTGCATGATGACCTATATTGGGAGAGAGACAGGGGGAACGTAACCCTTGTGGTGGATCTGCCACAAAAGGTTGCTGGCACAGTCCTGAATGTGCTCAGAACGATTACTGAAGAAAGTGAAGAAAGTACATTTCCCCCTACAAAAAAGCAAATGTTGGCTTGTCTTGGAGCTGAAAGCCCCAGGCAATCAAGCATGTTGCATAAAAGGTAATTAGGAATTCAGAGAATTATAAATAATAAGGTAACTGGTACCAATAGAGAGGACACAAGCAAGTTCACAATGAATTCTGGGTAACTGGCATAAAAATAATGGTCAAGCTGACCTGGATGGTATCCGAAGAGAAAATGCTGATTTAAAGCCCTATGACTTGGGCCAAAAAGTTATTTAAGTAATAAACAGCTGTGAGAATGTATTATTCCAGTCAAAAGTGTACTAAAAGTTTTCCCTTATAAATTAAGGAGCAAAAAATATTGTGTAAGGTATACACATCAAAAAGCTTGATATACAGATGTCTAGAAAAATGTATAGGCTTAAGTTGAATTGGCAAATTTTGAGAAAGGAGTTATCTTCTCAAAGGTATAATTCAAATTTGATATTATCCAGCCTGCAAAGCATAAGCCTTTTTTCATGTATGTGAAATCACTGAGTGGGGTCATCTCGGGTGCCTCTACACTTGGCTTTTATTCTGAGGCGGGTGCGAGTCGATGTCCCTCATGATAGATGACATAGTTGTGACTTTGCAGTCATCCGTGGTTTTTGCTCAGAAAAAGCGGAGTTCCAAGGAGTCGTTTTACTGTGATTCTTTGGGGTTGCTGCAGGTTCCCCCGTGGTTGCGGGCCATCTGTTCTTTTCCCAACCTGACCTTGCATCATACAGTGGGCGTGTTATAGGTGTGTGTAGTGCCTGCGTCACTGTGTGACACCCCTTTGCTCCCTCATCCCTTCGCAGCTGCGCAGTTACAGAGGCACAGAGGAGCATTTTCATTTCTTTAATCACACGTTTGCACAGTTTTTCAGCTTCGTATCTTTGCAACGGTTGCTTTTGGACTCAGTGCCCAAGGGCCGGGGGGGTCTTGGGGGAGGAACAACATCGCTCTGGCCACCATTTCGGAGCGATGGCTAGGCACGTAGCGCTCACGCTTGTGAGTGCGAACCATCGCGAGAGTCTCGGGCCGGGGAACTGTCAAAATGATGGTGTGGAAATGAAGGTGCACAAAACACCCACTTTTTACCTAAAAAGGGGCTGAAAGACACAGCAGAGCCCCTCAAATACAAAACAGCCACTGAAGTGTCACCCCCCACATTCATGGGACTGCACAGCTGCGCATTTCAGTAAAATGGCAAAAAAAGGGCACGGTGAGTCTGTAAAGGAAGCGCGCAGTACATCACGAGTGTACTGCAGGGTGTGCTGACTCGAAGCCGCATTGCTGCGCAGTTGCGATGGGGTGGGGAGTCAAGGCGGTGCCATATAGATGGGGCCCTGGAGTTTTGGACTGTGCTGCCATCAGCATGCTGATGACACATAACTGTACTTCTCCTTTTCATCTTCATCGGGTGAGGCGGTGGATGTGCTGAACTGCAACAATCGGTGTCCGCACTGCAATACCCAATACATGGCCTGGGACTCCCAAAATGAACCCACCCAGACACTACAATCAGCATCTGAGGCCATCCTTTGAGTGCCTCCTCCAAGAGAGGCTCGGAAGGTGGCAATAAGGGAGAGGGCCTTCTCGGTGGTGGCCCCCGATTATGGAATGCTCTCCCAACTGAGGTCCACCTGGTGCCAACATTATCAACATTCCAGCAACAGGTTAAGACCTTCCTCTACTCTCAGGCATTTGACGGCATGTCATGGGGGCGTTGATGTTAGTTGTTTCTATCAGCCACTTATTGTAACTGTTTTGGCTGTTTAAATTTTTTTACATGTTGTATGTAAGAGATTTTATATTCTGTTTTTATTTTGTATTCTGGTGTGCATTTTTTTGTGAACCACCAAGAACCCTTTGGCTATTGAGCAGTATAGAAATAAATAAATAAATAAATAAAAATACATAATTTATTATGTATAAATTATACATAATAAATGTGTATAATGTGTATGTGGCTTTGCAAGCCACTCTGGGAGACTTTTTGGTTGAAGAGTGGGGTAAAAACGCATTAATTAATGGAGCAATTCTATGTCCCCTAGACACCATCTGGGGGTCATAGGATTGGTCAGTTTCAGGGCTCCGAGGTCAGAAACGGGTCTCCAACCTCAGAGCCCAGAAACCCTCCCCTACCCCGCCGCCTGGTAGCCTATGCGGTTCTGGCTATGTCTCTGTGCTCAGAAACAGAGCATGGAGATGGGAAAAGGGAGCGTTCTCAGCGGCGGGGAGGGGGCTGGGGCATCGGCCGTACAACATTTCCTACAGCCGCCCCAGCCCCCCTCCTTCATCCTCCAAAGTGCCACTGCTAGACAGGTGAAATTGCCCGTCTAGCAGAAATGCAGGGCAGCTGGAGAGCGGAGGCCAAGATCACCTTTGCTCTCCTGCTGCCCTGCCTTGGCTACTCAGCAGACTCCAGTCCAACCCCCTGCCAATTATCTTCATAGGATTGCGCCCTAAATGAATAATCCAGTCCAACCCCCTGCTCAGTGCAGGATGTGCAACCTCAGTGTCCCTGACAGGTAGCCCCCCAGCCTCTGCTTAAATACCTCCAGAGACAGAGCGCCCACCGCCTCCCGAGGCACGCTGCTCCACGGCTGAACATCTCTCACCGTTAGGAGGCTTCTCTGGATGTTTAGCTGGAATCTGCTTCCTTACAATCTCCACCCACTGGTTCTAGTCCTCCCCTCTGGAGCTACAGAGAACTAGGCCGCTCCATTGCCTGCATGGCAGCCCATCACATATCAGAAGATGCCTAACGTGTCTCCCTTTAATATCATCCTTCACAGAGCACTCCATTAATTTACAGAATTCTCTGCCCGTAGATGTGGTCATAAGAACATAAGAAGAGCCATGCTGGATCAGGACAAGGGTCCAACTAGAACAATATTCTGTTTGCACAGTGGCCAACCAGATGCCCAAGGGAAACCCAGAAGCAGGACATGAGTGCAATAGCACCCTCCTGCCCATGTTCCCCAGCAACTGGTGTATACAGGCGCATTGCCTCTGATACTGGAGGTAGCACATAGCCATCAGGACTAGTAGCCATTGACAGCCTTCTCCTCCATGACTTTGTCCAATCCCCTTCTAAACCAGTCCAAGTTGGTGGCCATCGCTACATCTTCTGGAAGTGAATTCCATAGCTTAAGTATGCTCTGTATGCTCCAGTGATGCCCACCAGAGGGGGCTTAATAGGAGATCAAATTCATGGAGGATAGATCTATCAATGCAGGAAACAGGACTGGCTCTACCATTAGGCAGAATGAGGCAGCCACCTCAGGCAGCAGATGCTGAGGGATGTGGAGTGGTGGCAAGGTGCTGGGCAACAGAACTCTGTGTACCATGCAGCCAGCTCTGCACCCTGGGTGCCCCATCTCCACTGTTGTGTTGGTCCAGTCAGCTTCTGGACTTGCAATGTCTGAAGTGGTCCAGTCCAGAAGTATACCACCACAGTCAAGCATGGCCACCTCATTCTGCGTAACGGGTGGTTCCCTTTAAATATTAAAGAGGAAATGGAGCGAGAGCACCAATCCAGGGAAGAAAAAAGGGAGAGAGCAGTGATCACGGGAACAGGGAAGCAGCCCCTCATGCCCGGTGCATTTCGACAAACGGCCATGCACTGTGGGGCAAAAGTGTAAACCCAGCAGCACCACTTGGTTTATTTCAGGCTCTCTTCAGAGGACTGCTTTCCCTGCCTTTCCCAGTTTCTTCAAAGGGCAGAACAGACTTATTGCGATGCAGCAGGGAAAGGCTCCAAGAAACCTGGCAAAGAAGGACCATGGGTGTCTCTGGGAGCAGCATTGCACAACCTGGATCCCATCTCTGCAAGGTCAGCTTCATGTTCCCTGCGTGATGCAACTGACAAGCAAAGACCTTGGAGACCTGATCTTTTGGCAGGCTGGAAACTTGTTTCGGTTTCACAAGGGCTCTCTGCTGCCTACATGATGATCCCAAGACTCCGCTTTGTCATGCGTGAGTCAACCCATCTTGCCAGCTCCCCTCTCATGAACAGAGAGGGAGGCTGAGCCACAGCCTATCCAGTTCAGTATTAATGCCTTGTCTTGCTGCATAACCTTGAGAAAAACTGGTGTTGTGCAAACATGTTATACCGGTTGGCTTTTTTATTAAGATATCCGATGGATAAGAACGTGGGGTGTATATAAAATGCAAAATCATCTAGTGGAAGGGCATGTTCCAGCAGAATATTTCCTTCGTGCTTTTCTCAACAGATCTCTGCCAAAACTAGGGACAATAAATCTCGGTCCTGTAGGCAAACCTCAATTGGCCTTTGAGCCAGAGCAAGTCATGTGGATAACGGTCCCACAACAAGAACACTGGTTGTTCCAAAATGAACGTAATATCACCATGAAATACCCAGATGGCGGGCCTTCTCTGTAGCCGAACCCACCATCTGGAAAACCCTCCCTTGTGCAGTTTGGGAGGCAGAAAATGTGGCATCTTTTAAATGCCTCCTGAAAACACACCTGTTCACCCAGGCTTTGCCTGGGCTGTAAATTAATTATGCCCCTCCATTGTGGTGCTCCTTGATTTTTTTTTTTTTTACTGTAGTTGGAAATGTTTTTAATGTTGTTTTTAATATTGCATTTTAATATTGTGAACTGCTGAGAAATGTTATTATATTCAGGGGTATATAATACCACAAATAATGATGATGAAGAAGAAGAATAAAGAAAGCCCACTTATAATTTCCAGGTGAGAAAAGCAGGCAGATCAAACTACCAAGTCAAAACACATACATCTGCACTGTATTGTCTACCAATTTCACAGCTGAAAAAACTAATTTTTTAAAAACAACATTTTTATTAATGACTTGGATGAGGAGGTGCAGGGAATGCTGATCAAATTTGCAGATGACACAAAATTGGGCAGGATCGCTAATAACTTGGAAGACAGAAACAAAATTCAAAGTGATCTGGATAGACTGGAGCGGTGGGCAGAAAACAACAGAATGACATTGAATAGGGATAAATGCCAAGTTCTGCACCTAGGAAAAAGAAACCAAATGCACAGTTACAAGATGGGGGATACGTGGCTTAACAACACTACAAGCGAGAAGGATCTTGGAATTGTTGTAGATCACAACTTATGTTGAATATGAGCCAATAATGTGATGTATCTGCAAAAAAGGCCAATACTATTTTGGGCTGCATTAATAGAAGTATAGCTTCCAAATCACATGAAGTACTAGTTCCCCTCTACTCAGCACTGGTTAGGTCTCATCTGGAGTACTGTGTCCAGTTCTGGGCACCACACTTTAAGAAAGATGCAGACAAGCTGGAGAGGGTTCAGAGGAGGAAAACAAAGATGATCAGGGGACTGGAAACAAAGCCCTATGAAGAGAGACGGAAAGAACTGGGCATGTTTAGCCTTGAGAAGAGAAGACTGAGGGGAGATATGATAGTGCTCTTCAAGTATTTGAAAGGTTCTCACAGAGAGGAAGGCCAGGATCTCTTCTCGATCAGCCCAGGGTGCAGGACATGGAATAATGGGCTCAAGTGACAGGAAGCCATATTCTGGCTTGACATCAGGAAAAAACTTCCTGAGTGTTAGAGCAATATGAGAATGGAACCAAGTACCTAGGGAGGTGGTGAGCTCTCCCATGCTGGAGGCAATCAAGATGAGGCTGGACAGCCATCTGTCAGGGATGCTTTGACTCAGATTCCTGCACTGAGCAGGGGGTTGGACTCGGTGGTCTTATAGGCCCCTTCCAACCCTATAATTCTATGATTCTATGAACTGAAGTTCAATGTATGTGCATTACAAAACACACTTACATGATTGTGACTCGCCCATTTTTTAGGAGGCATATACTAAGTAACGCCACCCCAAATAAAACTCAGCTTTTTAAAGCTGCAATCCTGTACCAACTTGCCTGGGAGTAAGCACCACTGAGCTTAATGGGACTTACCTCTCAAGAGGAATGTGTCGGATTGTGCTGTTAATCTACTATGAAAGGACACTACAAACCTGTACCAGCTTGAAACCAGTTTAACTGACATGGCTTCCCCACAAAGAATTCTGGGAAGGGTACTGAGAATTGTCTGTTAGAGATGCCTCCCACTCCCCCAATCTGCCCCAAACAAGAGTTCTGTGGGTTCTTTGGGGAGAGGGAATGACCAGTTTAAGTGTGTGGGAGGTATATGCTCCTATTCTGTCCCGTCCCCCCCACTAAATATGGCTAAATATGACAGGAAGAGACCTGGGGGATGTCATTGGTGCATGACATGAAGGATAGGATCATGCCAAAGAGTCTTGTCCGTAGGCGTGACTAAGCAATCACAGGGATTTCTAGTTGGACAAGGTGCTCAGACCTACTAACAGAGCTACAGTTCTTCTAGAGTTCCTTGGAAGGAAAGAATGAAAATTACACAAAGGAAGGCCCAGGTTCAAATCTCTTGTTGTTGTTGTTGTTCAGTCGTTAAGTCGTGCCCGACCCTTCGTGACCCCATGGACCAAAACACGCCAGGCCTTCCTGTCCTGCGCTCTCTCCCGGAGTGTGGACTTTGGGCCAGTCACTGTCTTCTCAGCTTAACGTAACGCACAGTGTCGTGAGGATAAAACGTGGCTTGAACTTTGAATGCCACCCTGCACACCTTTGAGGAAATGTGGGGTAAAAACGAAAATCCATGGAGCAAATAAACCCTTGGTGTCATGCAGCAAGCACTTAGCGCAGTTTTAAAACCACGGTTGCTAATTATTCATCTTGGTTGCCCTCTCCATGTCTTTCCTCTTCCCTCCTCATTCCTTTTTCCTTTTGTATCGTGTCTTAGACTGTAGCCCTGTGGCAGGGTGTGTCTTTTAATCTTTCTACAGCACTTAGAAATTTGAAGGCACTTTATAAGTGATGGAATATAAAATTAATAATTAATAACTAATAATAATGATGATTCTGGGTCTAAGCCCTGCCTACTGCTCTGCATATGTTCCCATTTCACCGCCCCTCTAATTTGCGGCTATGAATTCTCTTGCACGTCACAATTCTCTGCATACCAGCGTTTGTTAGGAAAAGCAGTACGCGAGCTCCCCCTGGCGCCCACGCCGTGCAGCAGCAGTCCTCCCTCTGCGCGCGCATCCGTCCAAGGACAAGGGGAACGTCGTAAATTCACTTGGAACGGCATTGACACTTCCGGTTCCCAGTCGAACACGCGGGGCTACCAAGTGGCCAAAATAGATCGCGGGGCACCATAGAGAGGAGGGAGCGGAGAGGCGCTTGCACCTGCGCACTGTAAGTAGCAGCGTGGGAGACCAGAAGTGATGAACGTGTTGCTCTCACCTTTTCTCTCTCTACCTCTATAGCTAGGATGGAGGCGGTGGGGGCGGCGCTTGGGAAGCCACGCCTCTGTTCCTTCCTTGACCAATCACCATAGCGCCGGACTCTGTCGGGCGACGGCGCCGTTCTGTCGTGAGCAGCCAGCCAATGGGAGGCGGCTGCTGGAGCAGGAAGGAACGTCGAGCCCGCGCGGAGGGGGCTGCTCCTCTTTCGCGTGTCGCGCGAGGTAACGCGCGTGTCTTTGCGCGTCTGTGTTGATAGCACGTGTGAATGGTTGGCCCGCTGGGTCTATGTGTAAGTCTGTTTATTTACTGGGGGATGCGTCGTACAGGTCGTAATTTAACCCCGCCGCCCATTTGTAAATTTACAGCGCAATCCTGTACCTGTCTACTCAGAAGTAAGCCCCATTGAGTTAAATGAGACCTACTCCCAAGTAAGTGTGTAAAGGATGGCAGCGTTACTGATTTTATTTTTAAGTTGGCAATTCAATGTAATGACTGTTACAGATCCCCTAAAGTGTGAAATAATGTTGGTTTAGGGACGTTGCATATTTAAAAGAAATATTTTTACAAGTGTATCCCCCCAAATGGCTCGTAAATGCAATGAGGAGAAAGTGCTGAGGTGGACTGTACCTTTTCAGACTACAGGGGAGGATCACATGTTTGAACGCTCCCCATGTGTATGAAACTCCCTCCGGGCAGGAGATTAGGTCAAGCAACAGGAGGAATGCTGGGCCGATATAGTTCTCCCCATGTGCCAATTTTGGGTTTGCAAAGAAGCCTTGTTTTTGTTAATTATATGGGGTAATATTCAGAAGTGCCCACTGCACTCTGAAGCAGCCTCCCCCAATTTGTTGCCCTCCAGATGTTTTGGACTTCAACTCCCATCAGCCCGTTATGGTCAGTGGGCGGGGATGATGGAAGTTCTAGTCTAAAACATCTGGAGGATACCAGGTTAGGGGAGGCTGCCCTGAATATTGCACTACCTGTTGGGTGGCCTTCTTTCAGTTGTCGCAGTAACATTACTGCTGCTATCCAAGTAGTATTTATTTTATTTATTGCATTTATATCCCGCCTTTTTTCCTCTTGCAAGGAACCCAAGGCAGCTTACATAATCCTCCTCCTCTCCATTTTATCCTCACAACAACAGCCCTGTGAGGTAGGTTGGGCTGCGAGTCTGTGACTGGCCCAAAGTCACCCAGTGAGCTTCCATGGCTGAGTGGGGACTAGAACCTGGGTCTCCCGGCTCCCAGTCCAACACTCTCACCACTACACTACACTGGCTCCCTATGTATGGGAAGCAGGAGCAGTCTGCAGTGACTTCTGGTCTGTAAACACCATGTCAGAAGGTGATCTAAGATGTGTTAAGTGTATGCCTGAAAATGTAAAATGTGAATGAAGCAAACTTGTTTATTGTGCAGATCATCCATCCCCAGCCTGATTCCCTGTAGATATGTTTGGACTTGTTGTTTATTTGCTCAGTCGCTTCCAACTCTTCGTGGCTTCATGGACCAGCCCACGCCAGAGCTTCCTGTCAGCCGTCACCACCCCCAGCTCCCCCAAGGTCGAGTCCGTCACCTCCAGAATATCATCCATCCATCTTGCCCTTGGTCGGCCCCTCTTCCTTTGGCCTTCCACTTTCCCTAGCATCAGCATCTTCTCCAGGGTATCCTGTCTTCTCATTATGTGGCCAAAGTACTTCAGTTTTGCCTTTAATATCATTCCCTCAAGTGAGCAGTCTGGCTTTATTTCCTGGAGGATGGACTGGTTTGATCTTCTTGCAGTCCAAGGCACTCTCAGAATTTTCCTCCAGCACCACAGTTCAAAAGCATCTATCTTCTTTCGCTCAGCCTTCCTTATGGTCCAGCTCTCATAGCCATAGGTTACTACGGGGAATGCCATTGTTTTAACTACGCGGACCTTTGTTGTCCGTGTGATGTCTCTGTTCTTCACTATTTTATCAAGATTTGTCATTGCTGTCCTCCCAAGAAGTAAATGTCTTCTGATTTCCTGGCTGCAGTCAGCATCTGCAGTAATCTTTTCGCCTAGAAAGACAAATTCTGTCACTGCCTCCACGTTTTCTCCTTCTGTTTGCCAGTTATCGTTCAAGCTGGTTGCCATAATCTTGGTTTTTTTGAGGTTTAACTGCAACCCAACTTTCACCTTTGTCAGAAGGTTCCTCAGCTCCTCCTCACTTTCAGCCATCAAAGTGGTATCATCTGCATATCTGAGATTGTTAATGTTTCTTCCAGCGATTTTAACTCCAGCCTTAGATTCATCAAGCCCAGCACGTCGCATGATGTGTTCTGCGTACAGGTTGAATAGGTAGGGTGAGAGTATACAACCCTGCCGTACTCCTTTCCCAATCTTAAACCAGTCGGTTGTTCCGTGGTCTGTTCTTACTGTTGCTACTTGGTCGTTATACAGATTCCTCAGGAGGCAGACAAGATGACTTGGTATCCCCATACCACCAAGAACTTGCCACAGTTTGTTATGATCCACACAGTCAAAGGCTTTAGAATAGTCAATAAAACAGAAATAGATGTTTTTCTGAAACTCCCTGGCTTTCTCCATTATCCAGCGGATATTGGCAATTTGGTCTCTAGTTCCTCTGCCTTTTCGAAACCCAGCTTGTACATCTGGCAATTCTTGTTCCATGAATTGCTGGAGTCTACCTTGCAAGATCTTGAGCATTACTGTACTGGCATGTTAAATAAGTGCCACTGTTCGATAGTTTGGACATTCTTTAGTGTTTCCCTTTTTTTGGAATGGGGATAGAAGTTGATTTTTTCCAATCTGGTGGCCATTCTTGTGTTTTCCAAATTTGCTGGTATATGGCATGCATCACCTTGACAGCATCATCTTGCAAGATTTTAAACAGTTCAGCTGGGATACTGTCGTCTCCTGCTGCCTTGTTATTAGCAATGCTTCTTAAGGCCCATTCAACCTCGCTCTTCAGGATGTCTGGCTCTAACTCACTGACCACACCGTCAAATCTATCCCTGATATTATTATCCTTCGTATACAGATCTCCCATAATCCGCCCGCCAGCATGGTGTGTAGGGGATCACAGGTTGGGACTACAGCCTCCATAATCCACCCACCAGCATAGTGTGTAGGGCATCACAGGTTTGTTTTGCTTTGTTTACATATAGTGGGCCCTTCTCTTACAAATGAAAAATGAACGGGAGGCGTTGAATATTGTCAAGTTAATTTTTATATATTTTAAAAGTAACAAGTGGCAATTACAGAGTTCTGAAACGTTAAGTAAAAAGTAACTTCTGCAATGGCTCCCATATGATACTGAAAGGGGGAAAAATAAAACTATAATATCAGCAGTTTCAACTATATGCTGTATCAGTGTTTAATACTGCCCATAGTCTCAGGGTGGAACTAACATTATGGCTGGTGTGGGGCTGCTGCTGAAAATGGCATTCCTGTGTCTAACTCTCCCTCTCTTCCCTGGAATGTCTAGTGAAACCCACCTTGTGGCATAATGATGTCCTTATGCTACAAGTTTCCCCAGCAGCAGCAGCTAAAGCGGGGCTAGGGAAGCATACAGCGAGATGACGCTGCATGGCACCATGTGATGAGTTTCATTGGATGTTATGGGGATGAGCGAGAGATCTACAGACTGGAGAAGTGCTTTTGGTGTTATACCTATGTTTCCTGCAGTGTCTAGTTCTGCCCAGAGTACTGGCTTTGCATCTGAAAAATGCAGGTTTGAATCTCCAGTCTTCAGACTGGAGAAGTCACTTGGCCTCCTGTGATAAGTGGACTTAATTACAGTCCTATAGAGTTCTCATGAAGTCAGCTGTAAATTGCTTGGGGCACTAAAAATGTTTTACCAGTGATTAAGAGTGGCTATTTCTCCCTCCTCCCTTCAGCCAGATCTGATGTTTACTAGCTCAAAGTCTGCTGTTAGTGCCCAAATCATGCTTATATTTTGATTACAGGATGGCACATACCCTGAGTATTTATGAATAGTGGTGGTAAAATGCCTTATAATTAGTAACCAATCATCAGAATGACAATTTTATTGCCCAAAAATCAAACTTCGGACTGGAAAAATGCTTGCTTACAGGCAAGAGAGAGATGTATCTCCTATTCCTGCTTGTTTGGTATAACTGGGGGATGCTTTAATGACTGTGGGCTTATGATTGTTGCTACAGCAGGGGTTGTGTTCATGCAAAATTGTGTATTAGTATTTCTATTTCTATGGAGGATCTGGAAGAACAAGCATGAGGACTCCAAGACGAACATTTGCTTAATTGTTCATATCACTGTTTCCTCCAAATAGGGTGGAAGTTCTATCAGGTTTGGAGGTAAATACTTTATTAATGTATTATTAATAAATTGAAGCATGTTGGGCTAGAAAAAATTCCTAACCTCATGTATATGCTGATGAGGTCTGAGCTGGTAGTGACTGACCAGGGAAGGTATCTTGGGGTTGTGGTGGACAGCTCAATGAAAATGTCGACTTGGCACCAGTGAAAAGGGCAAATTCCATGTTGGGGATCATTAGGAAAGGAATAAAACATAAAACTGCCAATATCATAATGTCTTTATACGAATCTATGGTGCAAACACACTTAGGACACACACTTATACTGTGTCACCATACCTAAGGAGGTATATTGTAGAGTTGGAAAAGGTGCAGAAAGGGGTAACCAAGATGATCGAGGGGCTGGAACAACTTCCCCATGAGGAAAGGTAACAGCGCCCCGGACTGTTTAGCTTAGAGAACAATTGGGTGAGTTGGTATCACCACCTGATAGTGGTGTACAAAATTATGCATGGTGTGGAGAAAGGTCAGATGGAAACATTTTTCTCCCTCTCTCATAATACTAGAACCCAGCTCGGGGTCATCCTATGAACCTGATTGGTGGGAGGTTCAGGACAGATAAAAAGCATACCAACAGTCCCAGGTCATGGTCTGAAGGCATGTGAGGTAGCCACCATGCTGAAGCTCAGCAGGTCTGGGTCTGGTCAGTGCTTGGAGGGGAGACCGCCTGGGAACCACAGTAGCCACCTTGAGTTCCACAATGGAAGAAAGGTGGGAGATAAATGTAATAAATAAATAAATAAATAAACGGCCATACTGGCTGGGCATGCTGGGAGTTTCCGTCCAACACGTCTGGAGAGCGTCAGGTTGGGAAGGCTGCTATAGAGTAAAGGGGGGACACGGTACTTGGGCAATTAGAGCAAAACCTGCCTCCTGACACTGGGTAGCCTCATCCACATTGAGGGGTCCCCATTCTGGGGAAGCCACCATGTGTCTCTGGCCCCAGCGTCAGAGTATACATGTGTCAGAAGAGTGCGCAGCATGAGAATATGCTATCTTTGCAAAACGCATAGATGCATACTCTCATGCTGCACGCTCTTCTGACACCATGTCATGTTTGGTGATCTTAAGCATAAATAGAACACTCCAATACAAGGTTGCAAAGACAGCTTTTACTGCGTGAGTCACAATACAAATTCATATTCCCCCTTACAGTACCAGGTAAGGCCTTTTATACCCATCAGTGTAACACTCAATTGCGTCCCCCCATACAACACAGCCAAATACAAACACACATCATTACATCCCTTTATCAAAACGATGGCCATGTTGCTCATGTCCTGTATTGGAGGCGGCTGATCTGAGAAGTGATGCGTCAGCATAGCACGGCCTTTTTGTTCCGTGGCACGGCCCTGTGGTAGCCTAGGAAGTAGCGCTGGTGTCCGGAATGGTCAGTCACTTAGTGCCACTAAGTGGACTCATTAAGGAATGGCCCGTTCTTCCAATCAAAGGGCAGCGAGGCCAGTTGAAACAACATCACAGCGTCGATCGATTTTGTTTGGTGGATTTGTATCCTGCTTTTCAGCCAAAGTCCTCCCAACAGGCCACCATATATAATGCTGAGACCAGACTTGTATCTGGAGTTGGCAGGGATAGACCATACCTGGCCAGTTTGGTGACCAGCGGCTTCCAGTTGGGTCCTCGGCTCAATTCAACATGTTGCTGTTGGCCGTTAGAGCCCTAAATGGCCAGGCACCAACCAGCCTCCTCCCATATGAACCTGATCACAATCTGTATCCCATTCCTTCTCGTCCTTTTGCCAGTGGAAATTCAGTGGCTGGGAACTATGGAGAGGGCCTTTATCAGTGGTGGGATAGCCTTGTGGGAAAGGTTTGTCTGGCTCCCTCTTGCCTCCTTTTAAATTGGCCCTTAAAGGCACAATCCTTAGGCAGAAAAAGTCCTACAAATCCCAGGGGAATGCTGGGATTAGTAGGACTTTTTTTCTGTCCAAACATGCGTATGATCATGCCCTAGGACTGCTTTATTCCAATGGGCATTTTTTTAAAAGCAGAACCTCTGGGTTTTTTGTTTGCTGTTGCCCATATGGATTTTATAATGTCATTTTCCCTGTTTTGTTTATTTTGTCTTGCCATTACAGCATCCTCCAACTTGGTGTCCTCCAGTTGTGTTGGACTACAACTCCCAGCTTCCATCAGCCAGCCGTGCTGGGAGCTGTAATCCAGCTCATCTGGATGGTACAAGGTCAGGGAAGTCTGTGTTGTTATGATTGGTTTAAATGTTAGTGTGTGTGTGTGTATGTGTGTGTGTGAGAGAGAGCGAGAGAGAGCGAGAGATGGTGTAGAGGTAGGGGTGCACGAAAGTCCCTTACCTGTCCTCGAAGCTTTTCGCGGTAGGGGGGAGGCGCTTTGCTGCTCCCCCCGCGAAGTTCAGGCCGGGGGGGGAGGCTTCCCGCCTCGCCCGGCTGAAATTCAGGCCGGGGAGGAGGCGCCTCGCCTCGCCCCGCCCGGCCGCGAACTAAAAAGTTAAAACAAACAAACAAACAAACGCCCCCATGATAGGCTACGTGACGATTAACATAGCCTATCACGGCTAGATTTGCAAAGTCAGCCATGATAGGCTACGTAAATCGTCACGTAGCCTATCACTGGTGACTTTAAAAAAAAAAAAAAAAGCACGTACGGATAATGGCGGCCCCCATAGGGAGCCGCCATTCCCGTTCCTTATTTGGTCGCTGTAGTCTACGTAAATCTTTACGCAGACTACGGCGAAAATAAGGGCAACGCTATGCTATGCGTTGCCCTTATTTTCGCCGTAGTCTGCGTAAAGATTTACGTAGACTACAGCGACCAAATAAGGAACGGGAATGGCGGCTCCCTATGGGGGCCGCCATTATCTGTACGTGCTTTTTTTTTTTTTTTAAAGTCACCAGTGATAGGCTACGTGACGATTTACGTAGCCTATCATGGCTGACTTTGCAAATCTAGCCGTGATAGGCTACGTTAATCGTCACGTAGCCTATCACGGGGGCGTTTTTTTTTTCTTTTATTGGAATGGCGGCAGTTTGTCGGCCCCGGATGAAGACCCGACAAACCGCCGGCCGGACCCGCCGCCGGGAGGGACATTCGCCAAAGGTAATTCCCGTCCCGGGGGGGGGGGCGGGGGGGCGGAGAATTTCTCCCTGAAACTTGTTCGGGGGGCCGAACACGTTGGCGCTCGGCCCCCCGAAGTTTCGGGGAGAAATTCTCCGCCAACCCTATGTAGAGGTGCTTAAAAGTCTGAACTGTGAATCAGGAAGGTTCCAGTTTGAATCTCACCTGGCTTACCTTGAACGGTTGTTGAAAGGATTATGACTAGATAATGCATGTGAAAGGCTAGAAAGTGCTGTATAAGTGTTAGATGTTACATATTACATGTGATATACATTACTACAATGTTTGTTACAAGTCTCACATCTCCTAATAGGAATACTCCTCTTCAGGGTTCCAGTGAGCCTTGTCTTCCTTCTGTTGACCATTCCATTCTCTCCCTTGTCCTCATTTTCTGTTTTTCTTTTCCTATTGGCACTCAGTATTCTGTGAATAGTGAACATGATCAGTCCTCAATGGGCTTCTTTCTCCCACTCCCTTATGTTTTTGTAAAATATATTTTTTGTACTTCTGGAAACCTCAGGGTTATTCTGAGCATGCTGATGCCTTTCTCTTGTTTCTCTGTCGGCACTTGCCATCTGAGTTTGTTATTAGAAGGAGTGGTTTATATTTTTATTTCTAAGTCACCTTGAGTCTGATTTTATCATAGACAGGGTATACATGTTTGAAATAAATAACAAATGTTAAATCTAGTCTTGCTGATCCTCTGCACAAAAGAAGGGATGTGGTACCTTTACTCTGTTCTTCGAAGGCATAAAAAGCTACCCTCTCCAAGACCAAGACCAGCAGTGCTGAGCAGATTGGTTGCCAGTTGCGTAGCTTCTTCAGGCCCTATTGCCTTGGAAACGTGGCTTATATAATAAATGTGCATTAGTGTGGGAATTGCAAGATAGCTGGAAGGCCCAGCTGGAGAAATAATTAAATGCAGAAAATGAGTCATGCTCAGACTTTTAAAGAACTGTTTTGTTGTTTGAAGGTCTACGAAACTTCTAACCATGGTCCGTTTTTACCTGTTATTCTTTTCTTGAAATAGTTCAGCAATTCTTGAAATGCTCTGGATTTGCATTTCCAATAACTACTTATAGACCTGGTTCACACATAATGCTAACCCATGGTTTATTTAACCCATGGTTTATTTCCTTACCCAGGGTTTGTCTGGCAGATGATTGAACAAATTGTGGTTTGTTTTCTCAATCCCTGGGTAGTTTGTTTCTCGCATTCTTCTCCTGCTCCCTCCCTGCATCCGAATTGCCTTTGCAGTGCTGTAATACTGATATGTAGAGTGGCTGGGTTTTTTTCACCACTCTTGCCTGCTGCTTCTGTATATTGGCAAAACAACCCATGGTTCTTGGTGCACATGTAACAACCCATGGTTTAAACAAACCAGAGTTCACAAGCCAACAACAAACCATGGGCTGTTCATGGTTAACAAACTATGGTTTGTTAGGACAGCTGGGTTTTCACATCAGGACAACCAGAATTCAACAAACCATGGATTAAATAAACCATGGGTTAGTGTTCTGTGCAAACCAGGTCATAAATGTCAAAATACTTATTCCCCCCCCCCCCCCGGAATATGAAGAATGTGCTGTGTGCTTGCCATGTGAGCTGTAAGGGGAAAATTGTGGTTTATGCTGCTAACCACATGACCTAAGGGATCCAGCATTGAGCAGCTGCATTGTTCTAGATGTAGACCATATGCGCTTACTGCATGAAGCCTAGCCCACACTTTCAAGAAGTGAGCAAAGTTGTTATGTCAGAGTTTCCTTTAAAAAATCAAATAAACGCACTACACCATGGATGGTGGTGGCATGGAAATTCCATGGGAGAGGAGCGATCCCCATGGCCAGCTTCTCTCTTAAGAATCAGCACCTCCACACGGAGAGTGCACCTATTGGCCAGCACCTGTACCATCACTAACACCCTCTCCTCAATCCTTGGATCCTGGTCCTCAGATTTGATGAGATGAAGGACTTTGTAGCTGAGCCTGGACTTCCCCCATTCCCTGGCCCATTTCCTACAGGTGAGCCTTACTGCTTACTCCTCCCCAGTGGGACACATGCATGCTGCTAGGAGAGCACAGTGGAATGTAGAACTGGAATGGGAGGAAAAGGTAGAGATTCGTTGTTTTGATTTGAGAGTTAGAGGAAGCATGGCAGAAGGAGAAAGGTAAGGGCAGTGTGGCATGCAGGACCCTGGCTAGAATCAAGATTGTCAACGAGGTCGGGGGCAAAGGTGGCTGCAAGCATCTGAGCCCCTTGGCAGGGAGGAGCCCTCAGTGCGCAGTGCGTGGCAACAAAGATGGGTCCAGGCACAGTCTTCTAGAGAGTTCTCCAAGCTGTTAAGCAGGGGTGGGCAGACTTCAGGCTTGTGGCTTCGATTTTGTTTGCACTAGAGGTCTGCCAAGCAGAGCCAGACGCAAAGTGTTGACTCCGGGGGCAGCGTCAGTTATCTCCTGTACCCCATGAACTAGACACAGGCACATATACAAAAATCTACTTCTGAGTTCCCAGAGATCAGGGATTCTAACACAACTCTGTAAAACCAGCCAGCAGAGCTGGACAAAGACTTGGTTCAAAGCAGTGAATTAGTACTCCTGTTTTACAGATGAGGAACACTGAGGCTGAGACGGGTTTACACGATCATGGAGGGGGAAATCAGCCCTGGTGGCTTATTTCCCCCTCTATATATGCCTGTCGTGTGCTGGGGGGACTAGCATAACTACCCTTGTCATGTCGTGTGGACCCAGCCAGGCTGGCTTGTTGCTGTGAGCAACAAGCCACCCAGAACCCTAAAACAGCCCATGGGCCCTGAGAGATGGGGGTTGTTCACACAACACGCTAACCCACACTCAGTGGTTGAGAGTGGGGTGTTTGCTGAACCATGGCTTAGTGTGTTGTCTAAATCCAGGACGTTTTCTGCAGGGTGGTTTCTAAACCATGCAGTGTGGCTTGTTAACCACCTTGAACAACCCACCAACGCACCATGGGTTCTCAAGGTAGCTTATTCAAGAAAATAAGCCACACTGCATGGTTAACAAGCCACCCTGTGGAAAATGTCCTGGCTTCAGATGACACACTAACCCACGGTTCAACCATAACCCACACTCAACCACTGAATGTAGGTTAGCATGTTGTGCGAATGCAGTCATGATCAACTAGCACAAGGCTGGCCATGCTGGATATTTTTTTTCCTTGCGGTCTTACTTTCGTTAAAGGATTAGGTGCCAGAAATCCTTGGAGATATACTGCAAATCATCCAGAGATCTACCAGTAGATCCTGACCTACCTTTTGTCCATCCCGGCTGCAGAGCCGTAAGCTGTATATGGAGGAAGAAGGCAAGGCAGCCCAATCCAAAATAAACATTAGTCCCAGGGCTCTAATTTGGGGTCCGAAAGCCCCTGTGTGCAATACCCGTGAATACCCCCCCTCCATAAATAATGATGGACCTCAGGAGGGAACTCTAAACACAAAATGGAAGCCGTGGTGTCTGTCCAGCAGACTTCCCAACCCATACTACTTCTGTTTTGTCTGGATTAAGCTTCAGTCCTCATCCACCCCAAACCTGCTCCCAGACACCTGTTTAGGGTTTCCACTGCCTCTGTGGGGTTAGGAGATGGAACAGAGAGGTAGAGCTGTGTGTCATCCACTAATTGACCGCAAAAGAGTCTTGTGGCACCTTGAAGACAAATTTATTTTGGCATAAGCTTTTGTGGACACTGTCCATCCGCACCATATATCAGTGACTCTTTAGCCTCATCTAACCTGCAGATGACTTTCACCCAGGGGTGTCATGTAGATGTTAAATAGCATAAGGGACAGAATGGGACCTTGTGGTACCCTGAACGTTGGAGGCTATGAGATCAGACATCCCTTAACACAGACATAGCGTGGAGAGGCGATCCAGACGGATGCCATGGTCGATGGTATCAAAAGCTGCTGAGACGTCCAGGAGAACCAACAGAGCTGCAGTCCCCCCATCCATTCCCTGATGCTGGACATCAGAGTCGAGTGGATCTATATAGTTAGCGTGTCCTCCAAGACTGCGTGGAGTTGACAAGACACCGGAATTGAGAATAAAACTGCCAAAATCATACTGCCTCTATACAAATCTATGGTGCGACCACACCTGGAATAGTGTGTGCAGTTCTGGTCACCACACCTAAAAAAAGATATTGTAGAGCTGGAAAAAGTGCAGAAAGGGCACCTAAATTGATCACGGGGCTGGAGCATCTCCCCTATGGGCGAAGGTTACAACAGCTGGGAGTATTTAGCTTGGAAAAAAGGAGGGTAAAGGAAGACATGATAGAGGTGTACAAAATTATGCATCATGTGGAGAATGCGGATAGGGAGACATTTTTCTCCCTCTCTCAAAATACGAGAACCCAGTGGGGGCATCCCATGAAGCTGATTGGTGGGAGATTCAGGACAGAAAAAAGGAAGGACCTCTTCACACAGCGCATAGTCAAACTCTGCAATTAGCTACCACAGAATGTAGCGATAGCCTCTAATTTGGATGGCTTTAAAAGGGGGTTGGACAAATTCCTGGAGGAAAAGGCTATCAATGGCCACTAGTCTTGATGGCTATGTGGTACCTCCATTACCAGAGGCAGTGAGCCTAGGTACACCAGTTGCTGGAGAACATGGGCGGGAGGGTGCTGTTGCACTCACGTCCTGCTTGTGGGTTTCCCACGGGCAGCTGGTTGGCCACTGTGTGAACAGAATGCTGGACTAGGTGGACCCTCGGTCTGATCCAGCAGGGCTCTTCTTATGTTCTCTTGCTCCAGAACCTTCCTTTAAAATGGCAGATTAGAGATTTAGGTGATAATTTTCCAAATAGAATCTAAATTTGGCTTTTTAACACTGGTTTTTTCACAGCCTCCTTTCAGAGAAAGGTGGTCACTTGGACTGGGCCAGCATCCATTGTGGTTGGGAAGCAACTGGTTGGGCAGTGTGGGAAGCTGGGCTTTGCAGGGCTCGTCTTATGGGAATACGCAAGCTTTGCATCTCAAAGAACATTTGATCTGCCTAATCTTGAATGTAAGGGAATATTTCCCCTGCTGGTGGTGGTTCATTTTCAAAGACCTTTTCATTTGAACGATACAGAACAGCCACCATGAGCCACATAGTTTGGGAGCATCCAGTGTGTTCAAATAAGCAGTGAACACTTCCTCCCTTCTTGCGAGTGGGGAAAATGAGTTTTTAACAAGTTTTTTGCAACTGGATCAAAGCGGGTCAGATCTTATGAAGAAATAATTCGCAGAATGAAAGGGACCAAAGACTTTTCTTTGCTTCCAATATTTATGAGTACTCATATCCACAACAAAATTGAAGGGCTTGTTTTTAAATAAGGCAATTAACAGCTCTTGTGGAAATACTTAGCATCCAAGATCAGGTTTTTTTTCATTATGCAATTTAAAGTTATGCTGACATATTGAGAAGGGAGGCCTTTTATTGGGAGGAGGGGATAAACAAGTAACATGAGTTAAATCATAGGGCTTGCTATTTCCCATCCTTCTCACTCCCTTTGTCACTTTGCTTAAGTTTATTTATTGTATTTATTAATTAAATTTATCCCCCACCTATCCACTAGAACAGCACTCAAGGTGGCTAAAGATAAAATAGCGAAAAAAATTAAAGTGATATAATTAAAGCATTAAACACATCCCTTAAAAAAAATCAAGGCAAAGCACATCAAATAAAAACAAAAAAAACACGCAAATTAAAGCACACCAATAAAAAAATAAATAAAAGTACCCAGCAGTTAAAAAAACAAATTCGGCAGCAGATCAGCTTAGATGGCAAAAGTCTGGCTGAATAAAAAGGTGTTTGCCTGCTGGCAGAAGGAAAACAGCGATAGCGCTTGCCTGGGCTCCCTTGGCAGGGTGTTCCAGAGCCTGGGAGCAGCCACCAAGAAGGCCTTCTCATGTTCCCGTCAAGTGTGCAGGGTAGTAGTCTTACTACACTAGGTTTAATATATATTATTCTGGTATATATCATACCAGATTGCCTAATGCTGTCTAGTAAGCTCTTGGCTGAGGCAAGACTCGAACCGGGGACTTTGGGGGCTCTCGTTCATACCAACCACACCCCAGCATCAGCTCTTTGAACAAAGGGCAGGTGCGTGCTACAGTTTACCTCCCTGGTGTAGTTCTGGCTTGCATTGTCTTACCCCAGGGATGGGAATTGGCTGGCCCTAGCCTTTAGGGCCTTTCCAACCAGACCCCTGGCCTCTCCTTGCAGGCTGCAGGGACTGAATGGCATGGATGTAGAGCCCTGCTGATTAGTGGGGATCAGCTGATCAGCAGGGGGCGGGGCACCCATCTGTTCCCAGCCGATCAGCTTGGGGAGGGGGGGGGTTAACCTTGTTCTCCCCCTGCAGTCCTGCTGACTATCTCTCCCCCCCCCCCCCCCGTGCTGCAGTGAAGCTTAGGAATAAAGCTTAATAGCAGATGCGGGAGGGAGGTAATCTTCATCGGGACTGCAGGAGAGGGAAGGGTCAATCCTCTCCTCTCTTTACAATCCTTATGAGAGTGTGTGTGTGTGTGTGTGTGTGTGAGTGAGAGAGAGAGAGACAGAGACACACACACACACACACACACACAGAGAGATGGGTGGCAAAGAGAGAGAAAGAAAGAAAAGGGCTTTCACTGCTGATGTGCAGCCCTCAGCTGAAAAAGGGTTCCCCTGCTGCCTTACCCAGATACCAGAGGCATCCAGTGATGCTCACTCCCAGGGCTGGCCTTAGGCCTGGGTGAGCTGGGTGGTTGCCCAGGATGCTGAGCTGAGTGGGGAGCCAAGCTGGGCTGAGGGGGGAGTCAAGCTAGGCTCAGTGGCTGTGTTTTTTGACTGTCCTGTCTGCAGTGAGCTGGGGTGGCGAGAAGCAACTGTCTGTAACCCTTCTTTCGAGGCTCTACAGGTTGCTTGGGTACTACCTACACAAAGATTTTCCTTCAGTGAGTTTGAAAGTATGTTTCTTTTTCAATTTCCACTTTGATGTCATTAGTGCTAGTTAAAAATCAGTGGAACCCAGCTTTACTCTGAGGCAATGTTTCTGAGCACTTAGCTCTTCAAATGCCATCCATGCCTGCAATAATTCTTGCAGGTGGCCTCCAGCTTTGTACACGTGCATGGGTCCTTATAGGGAGCAGCAGCAGGGCCCCCAACATCACACCTACGCCAGGCTCCATAAACCCTCTGGGTGGCCCTGCAAAGCTGACTGTGGGCAGGTGGGAGAGCAAAGGTACTCCTCACCCAGGGTTCCTTGTTGTTCTTAAAGGGCCTGTAGCAGGTTGTTGATCTATGAAGTTCTTCTTCAGAGGCATTTCCTTCCTTCCACCCACTCTTTCATTCAAGATAGGCTTGCTTTCTCTCCACTGACCTGCTGCCTACACCTGCAATTTTAGAGGCATGTATTGGTGACTTACTGTGTTGGGAACGCTTGCTGTAACTAAGTAGGATGTGCTTTTCTTTGTTTGATACGTAACATTTGGGTAACCATTTCAGCAGATAGTGCTTGAATGTTTCCCGATTAAGGTTATATAGATCAATCTGGTCCCCCAGCCTGGTGCCCTCCAGAAGTTTTGGACTGCAGCTCTCATAATCTCTGAGCACTGGCTATGCTGGCTCAAGCTAATGGGAGTTGTAGTCCTAAACATTTGGAGGGCCCCAGATTGGGGAATGCTAGTTTAGAGGGTTGGCACTTGAGTGCAATTGAGGATTGGTTTGGATATAACATTAAACCATGGTTTGCACTAACTATAGTTTAGATATTAAACCGGAATTGGTGCTCTAGATGTACAGGCAAGCCGTGACTTGTGTACAGTTTTCCCCTTCCCTGACAATCCCTGGACGTTAGCTCAAACAGCAACCTCCCCGGGCAGTTCAAATATAATGCCAAATCACAGTTTGCCCAGATTGTGGTTTTGGATCCAGGTTTCATATCCGCTTGCAAACCATGTTTCATTTGAAGGTGTTGGTTCAGAAATCATGACAAACCATAGTTGAGCATTATGCCTGAGCCACATCTATATTGTATTCCTAAATTTATGAAAATTTGGGATCTCCTCACCTTTAGAAACACTTGCTCATTCCAATATCTGAATGCTACTGGAATCCTGTTCCACCAAGAGGCATGTAGCCAAGGATCACATGAACTAGAGTGTCCCTGTAAAGTGTCTTCCAGTAAACTGAGATAGAGGAAGGATCAGAGCTCAGTGGTAGAGTGCATGCTTTGCATGCAAAAGGAACCAGGTTCAATCCCTGGTGTTTTCAGGTAGGGCCAGAAAGAGCCTTGCCCTTCTCTGAAGAGCCACCAACCAGTCAGTGAGGACCATACAGAGCTAGATGGGCCAGTGGTCTGACTTGATATAAGATGGCTAGCTACCTGTGCAGTCTTTGGATGTAGTCAGTAGGGTGGAAGAACCTTTAAACTTAAGGACTAGAAGCTTAGAACAGATGCACAAAAGTAGCGAGAAGCCAATGTGAAGACGCAGAAAGGAAAGTGAAGTGATAATAATAGAAACCGGAGAGAAGATTTTAGCAAACATTCAGAAGGAGCTGGAGGGAGAGAGCAGGAGAGAGAATGTAAGGGAATATGTGTTGTGTGGTCTTGCGTGGTGTGCTGCAGACAGGCTTTAACCATTCTTGATATAGATATGAAACTACCTCTGTGTTTTGTGGGGTTTGCTTTTCCGTGGTTGCACAGCTCAATGACATTGCCCTTGTGGCTGTGGGAACCATTGTAAAATCACATTGTTGCCAGAAGATTCTCAAAGAGGAGGAGGAAGAATGTAATTTCTGAATCACTGGTCTATTTTTGAAAACCTTGTAGGATTAAAATGACTCACGGGTCTCTCTTTAGCCTAAGAAATGATGTTTATAACTAGTGTGTCAAATGCTGAACATCGCAATAACCTATCTGTATTCTGATAATGTTAAAAGTCACGTGGGCCAATTTTCCAGGCCTGTTACGGAAAGTTTCACTGTGCTTTAACATCTTCAGTGTATGGCAAAAGATAATGGTCCTTTGCATTGCGTTTTTCAAATAGTAATTGAAGAGTCAACCTGGGCAATCCTTGGAGAACATCTGACCCGCTGAGTATTTCTATTATTAATGCACCATCTTCTTCTTGCAAACCATGGTTTGTAAAATGGAAGCCAGCTTCTGTGACATATTTCCTCCTCCTCCTCTCTGGAGCAAATTTCCCTCAATTCATTCCCTTTTTCAAAGTTAACCATGGTTTTGCGTTACACGTGCATCCTCCCAAACCACCATTCCAAACCACCATTGCTAACCATGGTTAGGGAAAGGCTGTGGTTTGTGTCAACTAGAGCTGAGACTGGAAGAAGACAATGAACTGCTGGGGGACATCCTGGTGAGGACGCCAAGGCCACCCAACTTTGGTTGATCCCTGGGTGTGGCCCCGTCCATCACAGAGGTCGACACCAGAAGAGCCCTGGCCTCATTGCCAGGAGATGGAGATGCCTTCCTTCATCTCGTCATCTATGGTGGCCACAAAGGAACTGGAAAGGAGGCAGGGTGATGGGCTGGAAGTAGCATTTAAGGCCTAGAGGCAATTGAGCTAAGGTGGTTGGCTAGATAACCACATGTTGAGCCAGAGGAAGATAAAGAAAGCTGGATACTATTTAACCCCCCCAGTTCTCTAGTCTGAAGGTTGAGAAGGAGGCCTGTGCCAAGAACTAGAAGAGAGCTTCGGCTATTGGGTGATATAGAAATGAAATAAATAAATAAACAAATAAACTACAGAGTCTATCCATGACACACACACTCCACACTATTTTGCATAAGAACACAAAACCATGGTTCATACTGGGAAGGAAAGGGAAGAGGGAGGAAATACGCAGCGGAGGCTGATGGTTCCGATGTCTGTGGGGCGGTGAATCCACTCCGGGTTTCAGTCAGAACCAGTCAGAACTCTAAAGGAGCTGTCCAAGGTGCGAAGCAGAACACCCTTTAGAGTTCTGACCGAAACCCAGAGTGGATTCACTGCCCCACTGACATTGGGGCCACTAGCCTCCACTGGGAATACGCATTCACAAGGTGGGCCCCCTATTTGCAAAGCGTGGTTCACAGGGTGCCTGTGTTACGTTTGTGCGGGCCACACAGGCCTTGGCCGCTGGATACCTGACCCAGAAGAGCGCATGTTCCTGAGCGTGGCACTTAGAAGACCTTGGTTATATGGGAGAATAAATCACAGGTGACCAGCTGAAGTAGGATTCAAGACGATGAAGAAACTCGGAGTCAGTGTGTGAAAGTGGCGGCGCCAGACCTGATCCTGGATTTGCAGCCTTCCGATCTGCCTTGTCAGTTTTTGCCTGTGGAAGTGTCCCAGCTCTTATTTTTCCTATTGTTCAAGGAAGATCGTGATTTCCTATTTCTCCTATAAATGCAACCGGACTCCTCCTGCCTCTTATTCAGACTCTCCCGTTAAAGTATCACAGCGACTTCCTCTTTGTGAAGAGGAAGAGCCGCCAGCTACACCCTGGACTTTCTGCCTAGATTGTTTGTTTAACCTTCAGCTGGCCGTCCCCAGCGAGACCCGGGATTCCACTTTCGCCACATGATGTTCTGCTGCATGTCCGTAATGTGACTTAATGAGATGTGGCAGTCGACAAAATTGCAGCATCGTAGGTTATTACCCCATTGTGTGGGATGTTGCCCTTTCCTGCGAAAGGCGGTGGCCTCTGATGGCAAGGACGTGTAAACATTGCTCCAGAAAATGTGGAAATTAATTTTTACATAAAACACAAAAGGTGTACAATAGGAGCCTGGAAGAGTTCCAAACCTGCTGTCTTCCCAGATGACTGTAACACCTCTTGAGGAAGAATTGGGCAAAGTTGAAATACACCATTTCTTCTAAATTAAAGCAGGTATATTTCACTCCTACACCCTCTAAGAACATAAGCAGAGCTCTGCTGGATCAGAGCAAGGGTCCATCTAGTCCAGCATTCTGTTCACACAGCGGGCAACCAGCTGCCCACAGGAAACCCACAAGGAGGACTTGAGTGCAACAGCACCCTCCCGCCCATGTTCCCCTGCAACTGGTGTACATAGGCATACTGCCTCTGATGCTGGAGGTAGTATATAGCCATCAGGGCTAGTAGCCATTGATAGCCTTCTCCAGGAAATTGTCTAACCCCCTTCTAAGCCATCAAAATTGGTGGCCATGACTACATCTTGTGGAAGTGAATTCCATAGTTTAACTATGGGCTGAGTGAAGAAGTCCTTTTATCTGTCCTGAATCTCCCACCAGTGAGCTTCATGGAGTGACCCCGGGATCTAGTATTACAAGAGAGGGAGAAAAGTATGTCCCTGTCCACTTTCGCTAACATTTCTCTAACTGTCTTCACAGTTCTTTCTCCTTTCTTTTCGCTACCTGCTAGAGTTTCTCATGGTGGATTCTCCTGGTAGCCTTCCCCACCCCCAGGAACAAAGCTATGTCTGCGGCATTCTGAGGCAAAAAAATGGCTGATTTTCTACGGAGAGATTTGTTGCCCTCATAACAGTTGATCTAACAATTAAATGGGCGGGGGAAAAGGACCACTGAACATCATTTTTGCATTTGCAGTGCTTTTGACCTTTCATGCTTCCACATGGCCTATACTGTCTCCTAGTCAAGTATACCAAGTGGGGAGAAAAAAGGGTCTCCCAAGTGTTTTTGTATTCTGTCATAGTAGCGGAAAATCAGATTGCAGTCTTTTATCTGCTTATCTGGGAGGAAGTCCCATTTAACTCGGTAGGGCTTACATCTGTGTAGTCATGCATAGGAGTGCACTACGAAAGGGCTTGTTGCTTGCCAGAACATATTTCAGTTTTCCTACCCAACTAGAATAAACTTGCATAGGATTGTGCTGTATGACCCCACCCCCCATTTTCAATCTTTTTTTTTTTTTAAGAAGTTTGTAAAGGTGCAATCCTATCCATGCATGTTTAGACGGAAAAAGTCCAACAACTCCCAGCATTTCCCAGCCAGCCAAAACAGGGGAAACGGCGTTATAAAATCCATAATGGGCAACAGCAAACAAAAAACCCCAGAGGTTCTGCTTTAAAAAAAAAAGCCCACTGGAATAAAGCAGCCCTAGGGCACGGTCATATGCATGTTTAGACAGAAAAAAGTCCTACTAATCCCAGCATCCCTGGGATTTGTAGGACTTTTTTCCTGTCTAAACATCCATAGGATTGTGCCTTTAAGGGCCCATTTAAAAGGGGGCTAGACAAACCTTTCTTGCAAGACTATCTCACCATTGAAGAAGGCCCTCTCTGTTGTTCCCAGCATTTCCACTGGCAAAAGGACAAGTAGAAACTAGGTACACATCTGGAGCAGGTTCATATGGGAGGAGGCCGGTTGGTGCCTGGCCATTTAGGGCTCTAAAGGCCAACAGCAACATTCTGGCTGGGGAATGCTGGGAGTTGTAGGGCTTTTTTCTGTCTAAGCATGCATAGGATCATGGCCTAACCTTCTTTGGGGGCCTGTCATTGGGCCCACAAGGTGGGGTATTAGCTGTCATAAATAAAGCACCATCTAGATCACTTCTTGTCATATTCTCTTGCACTGCAGTCAGCGAGGTCCCTTTTGAACTGTTGATTATTCTTATTTATTTATTACATTTCTATCCCGCCATTTTTCCTCCTTAAGGAACCCAAGGCGGTGTACATAATCCTGCTCCTCCTCTTTTTTATCCTCACAACAACCACCCCGTGAGGTGGGTTGGGCTGAGGGTCTGTGACTGGCCCGAAGTCACCCAGTGAACTTCCATGGCTGAGTGGGGACTTGACCCTGGATCTCCCGATTCCCAGTCCAACACCAGCCACTACACCACACTGGTTCTCATCATCTAGATTGATGACATGTGGTAGGACAATTATGGCATTCTAGTATATATTTATACTAAAATTAGTATAAAGAGCAAACATCCTCCTTACCCTTAAATGAGAGCTGGTCAGGCTATAACTATGGGGAAGCACCCAGGTTCACAGCTGCCACATAGCTGCTTATTTTGCATGTGCAAGGGCCCAGGTTCGATCCCCGACATCTCCAGGGTGGGCTTGGGAAGACTCCTTGTGTGAAACTGGACCAACGCTCTGATTTTTAATGGTTTCTCCTCTCCATTTTAAATGATGTGAGACTGACTAAATATTGTTTGATTTGGACCGCTGGGCTGAATTGGGGTGTGTTTTATGTTGCTTAAAACTCTTTTATGTTTTATGTATATTTTAATTGCTTTTATGATGTTGATTGTGAGCTACGTTGAGAGAGCTTTTTTGCTCTCTGAAAGATGGCATAAAAATAATGAGGTCAACAAAATAAAACACAAGGCAGTTTCCTATATTCCAGGTAGAATAAATGAATTTGGTGTCAGTCAGAAAAGGACCTTGTGTAATTGGGGGACCATGGTGGCGAAGGGGAAACACTCTGAAGCCATGATCCATAGCATGAGGATATGGGTGTGAGAAGTACACAAGGCTGCCCCTATTTGCATCTGTGAAATATTAATTGTCTTTGTTATTTATTGATTTGATTTCTACACCCCCCCCCTTTGATCTAGAAGGTTCCTTGCCCAACATACAGGGATGATTGAGTTGTAGTCCAAAACATCTGGAGGACATCAGGTCAGGGGAGGTTGTTCTAGACCAGCCTTTCCCAACCTGGTGCCCTCCAGACTATTGGACTACAACTCCCAGCATTCCTGACCATTTTGTGCCAACTGTGCTGGCTGGGGCTGATGGGAGTTGAAGTCCAAAACATCTAGAGGGCACTAGGTTGGGGAACATTGCTCTAGACCAGGACTCCCTAACCTTTTTGGACCTGTGGGCACATTTTGGAATTTGAGAAACCACTGTGGGCACTAGCATAAAATGGCTCCCATGGAGGATGTGGCTAGTCACATAATGGCTGCCATTGGGGCCTGGCCCGTCAAGGAGGGAAATAGCGAGGCTAGAGGCTGGGAGGGAGGAGAAAATGGAAGGAGTTCCTTCCTGGCCCAGTCTTCTGCTCACACAGACCTTTCCCCTTGGTCTCTCTCTGTCTCCACTCCGAGACTCTGGCCTTGCTATTTCTCTCCCTTCGTTGTCCCTCGCCGCCTTCTTTCTCTCTCTTCCTAGACCCCAGCCTCAGTATTTCTCTCTCCCCACACATCTTTACCTCATCATTTCTGCCCGCTCCTAGCCTCTAGCTTTGCTCTTTCTCCCCCTGGAAGGAGAATCTGGCGCTCTTCTGTTTTGCCATTTGGGGGCGGGGAGTGGAGAGCTTTGTGGGTGCCGTTGAAGGTCCTGACGGGTGCCATGGCGCCCGTGGGCATTGCGTTGGGGACCCCTGCTCTAGCCCAAGGGTGGAACTAGATATCATTTCAGCAAACACGTTCACAAATCTGTGTTTGCTGAAAGAACAGGAATGCTGGTTACAGAGGAGAATCAGCAAGAGGGAGAGTGCTTAACCCTTCCTGCTCCCACTGATTCCTCTCCCCCGCCCCCGGCAAAAGCCTCCCCCAGCCATTTCCCTCTGCTATGCGCTTTCCGGTTTTGGAGCTTGGCTGGAGGGGAAAAAATCAGCATAAAAATGCTGGGAATGTAGGGGAGAACTGGTGGTAGGTAGGTGGGTTAAGTAAGCCTCTTTCTGCTTCTGCATTACTGTCTTGAGAGAAAGATGGAGTTCAGAACTGTGCGTCGCTTACCCCGTCTAGTTTCAGCCTAAGATTGGCTCAGTATTTCAACCTTTGGAAATGCTTGGCTGAGATCATTCTCCGGCAAGCGGCCTTTTACACAGCGCTAAATGCATTCTGTAGGGAAAGTGTTCTTTTGGCCATGGTAGCCTAATGAAATGTTCCAGGTTTTTAGCAAGATGCTGCAAATCAGGAAATACTAAATTTGTTAATTCTATAAAAAGGGACTGCATTGTTTTCTGTAACTTCATTTTGCACTCTGGAAATATAACCCAGGCCCCAGTCTGTGCCTTTTGAAGAGCTTAGCCTACTGAATGGTATTTAGGAGCTGGGCAGTGTTTATGTAATTACGTTGCTAATAGCTTGCACAGCCTAAAGGACCGATTTAGGTTGGTTAGGCTGAAAACAGCTTAGGTTTCTTTGGCTGGGTGGCCAGAAGGAACGTTGCCATTTCATATTCCTTGGTGGAAAACGAGTTTACACAAGATGTCAATATTTAGTGCTTTAAAAGCACTTGCAGCTGTGCGCTGAAGGGTTCCTTTGATGTAGAGAGTTAACCTGGGGACCTCCTTGTCACAGGATATTACTGAGGCAGATAGCTTAATGAGATTATTTGTGACTTTGGAATTAAGCTTTTCCTCGCTGTATGTGTTTGTGTGTCTGAGCAGGTATTTCTGGAGATTATGTTCTAGCCAGCAAAACAACAGGCCAGGCATTTACACCTCCTGAAAGGAAAAAAAAAAAAGTATTACCAAGCAGTATGGCCGGATAATAGAATTCAAAGGCATTATTAGATGTTATCTGTTGGATCTGTTGGATCGCTCACTGGTAATGAATTCAGTAGCCTCAATAACTGTTTGATACTCTATTCTCCATTGTCTCAAAAAACCTTGAGTTGATAACGAAGTAAAACATCAGGCACTTCGATATACTGAAATAGCTTGAACCCTATCTTTCACAGATTTCCATTTCCTTGGGCCAATTTTGGGGCAAGTCTCTGTGCCATATCCAGGGCCCCCCTGTGTGCTCAAATATGCACACAGATCTTCTGGATGGGTGGCAGTGAACTACTTTTATAATTAATTTTTTATTGTAAATGTTCAAAAATGCAGAACACAACTTTGAAAAAAGGAAAAAATGGTAGCTACATAAATTTAAATATATCAATTTCAATACATGCATATGCAGTGTGTGTGTGTGTGTGCGCGCTCGCATGCGCATAAATAAATAAATGTGGCTTTCTAAGAATTATACATAAACTTCAACAAAAGCAGACCAAACATCCAAGTAAGTTTCCATTCGCAGGTGGCATCTATATACTACTCATTCAAATGTTGAAAGTGTTATGAGGTCTTCAATCCATTGCATTATAGGTGGTGAACATTTATCATTCCAATGTTGTAACATCAGTCTTTTAGCTGTCAAAAGGGGAAGGAAAATCTATTGGTGTTTACACTTTGCACTTAGCCAGTCTGTATGCCAAAGGAACACCCATGTCACAATTAGTTCAGTTCTGTTAAATGAGTACAATGGGAAAGGTTAGTATTTCCCACAAGGCCTGTGTAAACTTCTTTAAAAACAAAAAACACCCTCTGAGTTTAAAAAGCAAGCTGGATGTATTTTGGGTACAGCTTCTGAACTTAGACTCATTCAGGTTCCCCTGGATTACGATCTGAAATATTTATCTAATTCTTTGCTGAACAGGTGCTTTAAAATACAGCAGCTGCTGAAGAACTTGCTGTAGTCCTACATTTGAATTAATAGGTATCTGGTTTGCAGCTTGATCCAATACGTGTTTACTCAGAAGGAAGTCCCACTGAAGTCAGTCGGGATTTTACCCAAAACCGTGTGCGTTGGATTACAGCTTTAGTGTTAAGATCTGGACCAGCGTGGTGCACTGGATGGAATATTTTTTAAGTTTGAGGTGTGGGAAAGACCAAGATCTAAGACCCTGTCCAGCTGCGATACAACATATCTGCTGGAAAGCCATGATCAAGTCCATCTCAATTCTAGGCGGAAGACAACTGGGTCCTGAACGGTGGGATATAAATAAATGAATATTAGTAATAAGTGCTTTTTTCTGTGGTGGTGCCCCGTTTATGGAGCCCCTTCGCCAGAGAAGCCTGCCTGATGCCTATTCTGGAGTTTTCGGTGCCAGACCAACTCAGTTTTATTAATGTCAGCTTTTAATGAACAATAAGTTTTCATGATGCGGATTTTGCTTGTATTCATTTTATTGTTACTTTGGTGTTCTGTGTATTTTTTATGTATGCAAGATAAGGCTATCAATGGATATTGCCATTGTGAAGGTTTGAGGCCTACAGAGGCAAAAGGAAAAAAAAGGTCAGGCCTGGAGTTTTCTGTTGGGAGGGGGTAACCCTGAGAGGAATAGTTTCATTTCTCCAGTTAAGTGTCAGTTTTGTTTCTCTACCTAAGTTTAATTTCTTCAGGTTTGAAGCAGTACTTTCAGTTTTGAGGGAGGAGGGTATATAAAGAGAGTAAGAGAGCCAGTAAGAGCAGAGACAGCCAGAGCCTGAAGTGAGAGCAGAGTCTGAGGAGTGAGCAGGAAGAAGCAGCCTAGCAAAGTCTGAGGACAGCTAGGGTAAAGAAACTTGTGTTTTGCAACTTTTTTTTCTTTTAATGCCTTTTGTATCACTCAGCTCTATTGTGTAAATACCTTTAGTTGTAATTTGTTTGCTTTAAATCTACTAGTAAACTGTTGTGGTTAAACCCTGTGTCTGAAGTGTCAGGCACCCACGTCTACAGCCTAAACCCCACGTTGTGGGAAAGGGAAGTTTAGAAGAAGGAAAGTGGGACTCTTAAGGAGGCAAGAGATCCTTAGGAGCTGCTCAGGGCATCCAGGTCATAACCTTGACAGCCATATATTACTTCCTCTAATAGCAGGCATCATGCATCTGAATTACCAGTTGCTGGGAGGCATAAGCTGGAGGGTGCTACTGCCCTCATGTTCTGCTTGTGGGTTTCCCCTAAGTATCTGGTTGGCTACTGTGGGAACAGATGTTGAGATTAGATAGGCCGTTCGCCTGATGTAGCAGGACTCTTCTTACATTCTTTAATATTTATGATTATTTGGTTGCGAGCCATCTTGTAAAATGTGGGATATAAATGCCTTAAATAAAGTAGGGATGGCCAGCATGCAGGCTGTGAGCCAACTCTGCCCCTGAAGCCATTTTATCTGGCTCCTAAAGGGTTTATCCTACTTCATGCAAGCTGTGGTAAAAGTTTGCCCACTCATAAGGAAAAAAGAAAGAGATCACACAACAAATGTGTTAATATGTGTCTCTTTTGTATTTGTCTATGTAATGCCAGAGAATATGTGCTCAAAACTGCTGGATGGTGCCCACTTTATTATGGATCTTGAAGAGATCAGTTTCCAGAGCAAACTGTACCCTCTAATCCCCAAACCACTTTCTGGATAATGAGTGGCTCCCGAGTATAGAGAAGTTGGCCATCCCATATCGAGGGCTGGCCCAAGACATTTTGCTCCCTGAGACAAGATGGTGCCCACTTCCACGTACAGAAGCCAACTGGACTGGCAGGTGAATCTTACTTCAATACTGGCGATTGGATAGTGTCCTCCACCACCACACCTGATAGTTTAGGGGCCCCAGGATAGGTTGTGTGGCATACTCAGCTCTGTCCTCCTCCATCTGAGGAAAACAGCAAGGGATTTCAGGAGGGACTGGGAGGCTGCCACCACTGCCCCCCAGCATCTGCTGCCTGAGGCACTGCCCCAGTCTGTCTAATGGTAGGGCCAGTCCTGCCCAGATCTAAATTATTACATTTAGAGGATAAGTGAGACTAGAAGTGCAAAACCTTTTGCATGTTGAAATGGTTAACAATGGGAATATGATTTAATTTAGTCTGTTTATTTATTGCAGACATCTACCTTTTTTTGGATGCCGTTTTAGTCCCAGTTGCTATGGAGAAGATCAAAGAGCAATTTTCCAGTCTCCAAATAGCAAAACGGTGCGTGCTAACAGACGACCCAACTTACTTATTGGACATAGATATTTCAAGAGGAGCAGGGAGCCATTTAGTGGCTGTTTCCTGTTCCAATAAATCAATTGGAGTTTACAATAGAGAGACATTATGTTTGCTACGGGAATATAACAACCAGCCTGGATTGCTCAGTGGTGTCAGATTTGCACATGCGTGTGAAGGTGTGTTGTTTTCAGCCTGCAGTGATGGAACAGTGAAATGTTGGGATAATCGTTTAGCTACTGTAGAGCCTGTACGGTTGTTTTGTGGCTATCCTTCAAATGTCTTCATTAGCGTTGATATAAACTGCAACGACCTCATAGTATGTGCTGGCACAGAGAAAGTGGAAGAGGATGCATTCATAGCATTCTGGGATGCCAGAGGCTGCACAAGCAGTGCATCTTCCAGCAAAGGGCCCCTGGGCGTCTATTCAGAGTCCCACAATGATGATATTACTAAAATATGTTTTCATCCCACCAAACCAAACTTGGTCGTTTCAGGGTCAACTGATGGATTGGTGAACGTGTTTGACATTAACAAGGACAACGAAGATGATGCTTTGCTTTCAACTTGTAACTCTGATTCCTCAGTAAGCTTTATTGGATGGGCTGGAAAAGATTGTCAGCAGGTCTATTGCCTGACGCACGATGAAGGATTTTGTTGGTGGGATCTTACCCAGCTAGATACTGAACAGCCATTTACGTTGTTGCATATTCCAGATGCCAGGGAAGTAGTCAGCGTAGAAAATACCAAACTGGACTACTTAATTGGTGGTTTGTATCACGAAAAGTTGGGCAAGTTGTTTGTTGTCGGAGGGACGTCAACGGGAAGCCTCTGTTTCATGGATTGCTGTGCGGATGGTCTGAATGCTGTGGGAGCCCTTCAAGGTGGACACTCTGCTACCGTCCGCTCTTTCTGCTGGAACAAGGAAGATAATTCTTTGTTGACTGGCGGAGAGGATGCACAGTTGTTGCTATGGAAAACTGGAGCTGTGGGAAAAGTCTTTGGAAAGAAGACCTCTATGAAAGCCGCTTCCTCTGTTCATCAGCGAGTGAGAGTCCACCAAAACTATTTCAACAGCAAGAAAAAATGATCATTTTTGTGAAGAGGTGGGGACAAGAGATATCCATTTGTGTATGTGTCTTAAGCAGCCTTCCTTAAGCAACCTGCATGGCCATGCTGGCTGGGGATGATAGAAGTTGTAGTCCAACACATCTGGAGGGCAACTGGGTAGAGGAAGGAAGTTCTAGAGGGATAGCTGTGTTAGTGTATTGCAACAAAAACTGTAGCACGTGGCATAAGCTTTTATGGACCAGAGTCCATTTCATTAAGCACGGATTGCCATAATGAATGAGTGTTTCCACTTCTAAGGGTTGACCTTTATAAAAGCTGCAATACTTCTTGGAATGCCTGAACTATTTGCAGGTGTGTGATCTGCACACCTTTGATCCTCAGTATGTTTACATGGAAAATGCCCTATCAGTGCCAGTGGGGCCATGCCGTCCATGTAAAGCTGAATCTACACATAGCAGTTATGCCATTCTCATACTGCAGTGATAACTTTTGGTGCCTATTGGCATCATGTGCACCAATAGTTATCATTGCAGTATGATAACGGTGGAATTGCTATGTGTAGATTCAGCCCAAGCGTGCTTAGAGGTGGTGCCTCAATATGAGAGACCTACCAAACAAATAAAAGGGTATCATTTTTACTTGTGGCAACATTGTTTTAAATGTTTTTCTCCTTATTCCTACAGCCTAAATTTTATTGTTATTTATTTCAAAAGAGAGAGATGACAGGAGCGGCTGGAAGGTTCGGGCTGAAGAGAAGAGCTTCTAAAACAAACTCCAAAACACGAAAAAACTAAACTACAATAAAAAGAGGCATTACTGGCAAAATAATGCCTCAAAACACTCATCTCTTCCTCCTCCACCCCCCTCAATTTTGTGAAATTTGGAATCTTGTTTGGTTTATAACCAAAGTCTTGGTTTTGGAAGGATGAAGGATGTTAAGTACACAACTATGAAGTATCCCTCTGGTTGGGAAAAATAAAATAAGAGTAAAGTAAAAAGCTTGTTGCTACTTCTCTTATATTTAAGAAGCTTAAAAAAAGATTTTTTTAGCCTAAATTCATCTCCATTAAGGAATGTGTGTTTTAGCATGCTTGTGGGTGGAATTAAAAGGCATTTTTCTTTTCTTACCCATATGGTGACATCTTCATAGAACCAGCCATGTGGAAGGTTGCACGTTGTATGATGAACTCTGCTAGTGCCATGCGTACAGCAAACACAATTTCACCACTTGTCAAGAACATGGTGGTATCGGAGTCCACCACACATTGGATCCTTTCAAGCAACTCCATCTGCTTGACTTGTCAGCTTTTAAATGGCATCAGATTTGTAGCTGCTTTTTAACTTTCTTTGGCAATCATGTTGCATTTTGAGTGGGGAAAACAGAACTGCTAGGTTAAGGCCAGATAAAATATCAATCAGTCAATCTTAATCTGTCTCATAAGAACCGCCACGCTGGATCAGACCAATGGTCCTTCTACTCCAGCGTTCTGTTCACACTGGCCAACCAGCTGCCTGTGGAAAATCCACAAGTAGGACATGAATGCAACAGCACCTTCCTGCTCATGTTCTCAGCAACTGGTTTACATATCACACAGTCTCTGATACTGGAGGTAGCATAGAGGCAACAGGACTAATACCCATTGATGGCCTTATCCACCATGGATTTGTCAAATCCCCTTATAAAGCTATCCAAATTGGTGGCCATTACTACCTCTTGTGGAAATGAATTCCATAGTTTAACTATGTGCTTTGTGAAGAAGTCCTTCCTTTTATCTGTCCTGAATCTCCCACCAATCAGCTTCATGGGTATTATGAGACAGGGAGAAAAATGTCTCCCTATCCACTTTCTCCACACCATGCATACTTCTGTAGACCTCTCTCATGTCTCCCCTCACTCATCGTTTCTCTAAGACAAACAATCTCAAAAGTATTGTTTCATGTTTGATCATTGTAAATTAATTTTTAAAATAAGTGCAAACGTGACATCTAATCAGTGGAAGTAAACAAGCTTTGAGGACAATGCTATGTACAAACCTTTATTAAAGTATTGTGATGCACTTGTATAGACAACAGCTATAATAAGTGTATAGAGTCTAAGCTATATATCAGCCTTTCCCAAATTGGTGCCCTCTGGATGTTTTCGACCCCCCCGCGCCACATTCCTGAGTGTTCCCCATGCTGCTGGCACTCATGGGAACTTGAAGTCCAAAAGTTCTGTAGGGCACCAAATTGAGGACGGCTATAGATGAGCGCCGAAGAATTGATGCTTTCGAACTGTGGTGCTGGAGAAGACTCTTACGAGTCCCCTGGACTGCAAGGAGGTCAAATCAGTCAATCCTAAAGGAAATCAACCCTGAGTGCTCATTGGAAGGACAGATACTGAAGCTGAAGCTCAAATATTTTGGCCACCTAATGCGAAGAGAAAACTCTCTGGAAAAGACCCTGATGCTGGGAAAGACTGAAGGCAAAAGGAGAAGGGGACGGCAGAGGATGAGATGGCTAGACAGCATCACCGATGCAATGAATATGAACTTGAGCACACTCCAGGAGACAGCGGAGAACAGGAAGGCCTGGCGTGCTATGGTCCATGGGGTCACGAAGAGTTGGACACGACTGAACAACAACAAAAATAGATGTTGAACTTTTAGTACTGAAGCTGAAAGCAATTCTTGTAATTCAGAGCTATATTTGTTTAATTTATATCCCACCTTTTCCTCCAAGGAGCCCAACATGGTGTACGTGGTCCTCCTCTCCATTTTATCCTCTCAATAACCCTGTGAGGTAGGTCAGGCTGAGAGTCAGTGACTGGCCTAAAGTCACCCAGTGAGCTTCATGGCCTAGTGGGGAATTGAACCCAGGTCTCCTGAGTGCCAGTCCCGCGCTCTAACCACTACACCGCACTGGCTCTCAAAATTAAAAGAAAGCTAGCTCACACCCCTTTTACATTACCTCCCTCCCTCCCCAACGTGCAAGGAGATGGACCCCTGGACACCCAAGTGTCCCATTAGCCACTGACAATTATGTTATCTCTAGCTCTCCCTTCTCCCAGGTCACACAAGTGGTGATTTGAACTCTGGGACTGTTCCCCACTATGCTATACCAGCTATTACTGGAGTGTAAGCCCAAGTTCCACTTGTCATACTCTAGGCCATAGTAGTGGAATTGTCAATAATAAAATTCAGCTGATGTTAAATGGCCTTTTACCAGAGGACCCCCATATTGAAGATGGGGCAACATGAGTTAGGAAACAGCACTCCTTAGAGAGGGTTTGGGATTATAATGTGGCAGCTGATGATGTTGCCCCCCAAGTGGTTGCAGTCAGAGCCAGTATATCTGGCTCTGTAACCAAGCTTTCCTTACCAACTTCACCCCTTACCTCTCTGCACATCCAAACACATCCCCCCACCCCTCCAAATTCCTAACCATAAGACTGCATTGTAAAGGAATGGAAATGGAGATACTGTTTGTGTGTTTTTCCAAGAAGGGCGCACATTGTTAGTAAGAACTGTCCACCATGCATCGTGGTCCAGGAGATGGCAGCCGTCACGTACAACTGTATCTTGCAAACATTTCTCCATGCAGCTTTGATTCTGGAGTGGAGCCATGAGGGGAACCAAAGCAGTTGTTTAAACATCTGAATGAACTACTGCTGATACTGGGTGCCATAAGCCAGAGGAACAAAATCGTTTGTAGAAGATCTTGATTCTGGGGCAGGGCTTTGTACACAGTCAAGGAACTTCCTTTATTGTGTGATTTATTGCAAGTTGTTCATTGCCACAGCGGATGATGGCTGGAAGGGCATTTCCTGTTGTGTCCTGTTTGTGTGGAACCCATCTAGTGCTAAATCATTCACTGTAAGGCCCAGTCTCCGATTTATGCTTTGCAAGCAGTGCTTATCCAAGCAGAAGGGGAAAAAACCCTTCTGGAATACTTCCCCAACGTCTATATTGAAGGCTTGTCATCCTTTTGTAATCTTTATTGTGCTTATCCTCCCTATGATGTGACCTCAAAGAGCTTTCAGCAAGAGTGTATGCTAAAAGATTTTTGTATATATTGCAAAAACACCCATACATGCACACACACACACAAAACCTCTCCCTGCTCCCTCAATTGTGTTGGATGTAAATGGTGCAACAAGAACTTGCAAAAAGTAATTAAACAAAAGAAAATGCAATGTGTAAATATTGAAAAAGTTGTATAAACTATAAGGAACTATACCCCTCCCCCGCCCTCCGAAATACTGAAAATCCAAAAATATAGGTGCAATTGAAGATTTGAAAACCTAAATTAATTCCAGCAAATAAAATGTAGATGCAGCATTCAGCTGACTGTAGTTATATCAGGATTTAACAATACCAGATTCCGCTGCAGGTTCCAAAGCACAATGTCACTAGAAAATCTGGCCAAACTAGATTTGAAGTCAATGATGTGAATGGCCCTGGCAGGCTCCCCAACTCAGATCAGGGCTGTGGTTTGTGTGAAAAGGCCTTTAACCATTTGTCCCTGACATGGTCCCAATTCAGAACTCCTAGCGGGTGGTATTTGTCCCGAAAGAAAAGCCAGTGATCCCAATGGGTGAGTAATCCAGTTACCCATTTCAGGTAGTCCTTGTTTATAGGAGAGGTTGATCCTCATGGTCGACAGCTGAGGTCGATAGTGTACACTTAAAGGCAATGTAACAAGAGAATGCTTGTTATTGGGTGGATCAAAAATATAGTAAATATTTTGAATATATGTATTTAGGACTGAGCTGTAAATATTCATTTGGGGATGAATCCATAGCTCCCACCAATGGGTCACTGCTGGGTGGGGATGATGGGAATTGTAGTCCCAACACATCTGGAGTGCGCCAGGTTGGGGAAGGCTGCTGTAGCTCAATGGTAGAATCATAGAATAGTAGGGTTGGAAGGGGCCTATAAGACTGTCGAGTCAACCCCCTGCTCAATTCAGGTCACAGCATCCCTGACAGATGGCTGTCCAGCCTCGTCTTGAATGCCTCCAGTGTGGGAGAGCCCACTACCTCCCTGGGTAGTTGGTTCCATTAGCATATGGCTCTAACAGTCAGGAAGTTTTTCCTGATGTTCAGCCGGAATCTGGCTTCCTGTAGCTTGAGCCCAGTAGTCTGTGTCCTGCACTCTGGGATGATTGAGAAGAGATCCTGAAAACAGGATCCTGAAAACAGACTTTACATGCATAAGAACCCAAGTTCAACCCCCGGCATCTCAGCAAGGCTGTGAAAGTAGTGAGTCTGGGACATTGGAGAGCTGCCGCCGTTCAGAGTAGACAATTTTGGACTACATTTTCTCATTCAAGATGAGGCAGTTTCATATCTTTATATCCACTGGATACAGGCTGTGCAAATCAAGTAGTGGCCAATCATGACTAAGGAATTGCATTAATATCAAAGAAAGCAGGTGTCCCAGGGACCATAGAATAGTTCCAATTCCTCCTCCTGAGGTTGGAGACAGCACTCTGGCTTCGGAAGGGGGAGTCAGAGATCTGATCCGCCCCCCCTACCCCCTCGCAGCCGGTGTGGGAAGAACCCAACCGGCTGCCCACCAAGGTCAGAAAAGCAACCTCGGAGCAGGAGGAAAGGGGGTGTTCTGTTGGGCAGGGTGGGGAGGAGATTGGAGAGGCCAGGATATGAGATATCCAGCTTCCTTCTCCTCTGAAGTACCCTTGCTAGATGGGCTAAAAGCCTGTCTAGCAAAATCTGCAGGGCAGGAGGCTAGGGAGGCAAAGGTCACCTCCGCCACTCCTCTCGCTTTTCACTGGATGATCGGACGCCTCTGAGTTTGGGGGCTTCCAGTCATCAAGGATGCAATCAATACGATCGTGCCCTAAGCGACCACTTCCTTCAGTATAGGCCGCACCAGTCTTTATGTTCTGAGGGGAATGCCTCGCGTTCTATACCGTGGCCTATGATGCTCACTTATTGATTGATTGATTTGATTTGTACCTCACCTTTCTACCAAGAAAGATGGCACTCAAGGTGGCCTCTTGGTTGTGATGTGGAGGAGACCCTTCTCCATTGTGTCACCCACCCTGTGGAATGATCTCCCTATGGAGATCAGGAAGGCTCGTCGTATGGAGTCTTTCTGCTGATAATTAAAACATTTGTTTACCCAGACGTTTTAATGACTGCTGGCATTGCCAGCTATCCTTGGTTATTTCAATGGAATATCTGTTTTATTACAGCTTTCATGCTTTATTGACTGGTTTTCTTGCATTTTATCATGATTTTCCCTTGTGAATTGCTTTGGGATTTATGTCTTAAATGAAAAGTGGTATAGAAATTTTCTGAAATAAATGTATATTTTTAATGAGTATTTATCTGGCCTGCTAATCCCTGAAGTCCCCATCTTCCAGCAACCTCATTCATAAACTAAAGTGTGCAGAAAACCCGTTAACTGTACACATTGTGTGATGCAAGACACAGAGAATGCTTGGAAACCCAGCCTCTTGTTCTAATGCTGTCGGTGCTTTCATGTCAACAGCATATGACTTGGATACTCAGAATAAAACCAAACCAAACCATGCATTGTTGGAAGGAGACAAGAGGTCATGGCCTGAGTTAAAAAGAAGGCAAGCTTTTCCTGGATTTGCGGGATGTGCCCTTCATCCTGTGGCGATCAAGTACGTTCTCAGTCTACAGCTATCTGTGCTAAATATTTGTTTACATCTAGGCTTCTCAGACCTATTCAACATACATTGTTTTCCTAAGGCTTTTTTCCTCTCATCAAAAGAGGATATCTTATCAGCACAGAGCATAATAATTCTGCTTTAAGTAAACTGAGCTGTGCCTGTGTGGAAAAAGAGACAAGCAATTTTCCTTTAATTTCTTTGCTATTTTTATCAGCCTAAAACAATTCCTGTGTACCTTTTGGAGAAGCTTTCCCCAACTTGGTGTGCTCCGGATGGTTTGGACTACAGCTCCCAGGATTCCTGATCATTGGCCATGTTGGCTGTGGCTGATGGGAGTTGTAGTCAAAAACATGGAGAGCACTGTGTTGGGGAATGATGTTTTAGAGGAACAGATTGCCTGTTCATCCAGCAGTGTCCTTGTTGTAGCCAGGCTCTTTTGACATGAGCTACTTCATACGATCCTATAAGAAATGGGCTAGACCTATCTCTCTAGGTCAGGGGTAGGCAACCTGGGTACCTCTAGAAGCTTTGGATTACAACTCCCATTATCTTATGCTGTTGGACTGGAGGGCACCAGATTGCCATACCACGCATTAGGTGTGGGAGGGTACACCTCTAGATGTTGGGACTTTGACTCCCAGAAGCCCCTGCCAGCATGGCCAATGGCCAGGAAAACTGGGAATTGAAGTCCAAAACATTTGGAGATCTACTTTCTGCTTTTCCTTGCTGTAGGTGGTTCGCTGGAGGGCTGACTGCCATGCAGCAGGGTGAAGCAATCTGCTTCAGGCAGAACTGAGAGGGAAGGATAGATGGTGTGAATTACTTGTGAGTTTCATTTCATTGCTTTACTGTCAGTGGCTGGTTTTATGCTATATTTGGATTTTATGGTTTTAATTTTGCACGTAATTTTTTTACTTTTACTGTAATCCACCCATAGAACATTTGTTACTTGAGGAGCATATAAACAACATAAATAAACAAATAAATTAGTGTCCAAATGGTGCAGCAAGGCATTTTAAAGTATGTTGGCTCTAGCTTTGGGTTGGGTAGGTAATGTTTGGGCTCTGCTTCAGGCTACAAAATCTCTTGGGCCTGCACATGTTCAGAGCTCTGGTTGGGAGTTTCTTCTACTTGCAGATTGATTGTTCCTCAGAAAAAGCATTTTGTGGTGGGGTGATGAATGTTGTTGTTGTTATTTCTATAATTCCCAATAGCCAATGTTCTATATCCCTATATGCCACTGCAAAACTGAGTAAATTATCCCTTAGAATGTCTGGAACCTGCACACTTGTTTTGGAAGCTTGCTATAGACAGATACCCTGACTTTTGTTCACAAACAGGTATCCTTGGGTGAATCTCCTTTTCACAATAACCCGTCTTGTCTGAACTGGCAGGCTGTTTTATAATGTAAGTTCAGTGTCATTAAACAGGTGGAATCAACCTCTAAATTATGTCTGATTGGCTAGCTAGATCACTTACATCAGAAATGGAACTTCTCTCACAATTGGTCAGAAGAACAGAGTATTTCCATCAAGGAGCCAGCTTTTATTGGCCTCAAATACCCATAAATAGGTCAAGTATCACCTCAGATTTTGTTTCTTCGAACCATCCAACGAGGAGTCCAAATATTTCTCTCAGACCATGTGCTCTATAAAAAAACCCTCTCTGTGCATGCTCTGAAGCCCAAGGTCGTACTCATGTAAGTAAAGTGTACTAGCTTAGACTAACATTATTGATTTTTATTTGGCACTCTGTGTGAGTGTTGCCTGGCCTTCTTTCTCCCCCCACTTCCCAAAAGAAATTTCTTTTTATACCTTGACATTTGGCTGCATTATTTAAAGAGAGAATTTCTCACTAAATTTTTCCTCATGTGCTAAGACTGCACAGTTGTTAAGTGACTCCCTTGTGTTCCAAGTATAGTTCACAAGGTTTTTGTAAGATTTAGTGTTCCCCGGGCTTTGGGAAAGTAAATCCAAAGAATCTTCCTTTTTACTTTATTTTTGTCTAGAGCTAGGCTGAAGGAAGGAGCCCTTGGTAATAGAGCTCAGAATCTCTTGAATCTGCCAGATAGGCTAGAGCACGGGTGGGCAGCTTGTAAAAAAGGTAAAGGTGTCCCCAACCAGTCGTGTCCGACTCTAGGGTGTGGTGCTCATCTCCATTCTGAGCCGAAGAGCCAGCGCTGTCTGAAGATGCTTCCGTGGTCATGTGGCCGGCATGACTGAACACTGAGGTGCATGGAACGCTGTCACCTTTCCCGCTGAAGCGGTACCTATTTATCTACTTGCAATTTCTTGCTTTCGAACTGCTAGGTTGGCAGGAGCTGGGACTGAAAATGGGAGCTTACTCCATCACGCGGCACTCGGGTCTCGAACTGCTGTCCTGCCGACCTTCCGGTCTGCAGTTCAGCGTCTTAACCACTAAGCCACTGCGGTCCCTCCAGATATCTTGGCCTACAATTTCCATCAGCTCTAGCCAGCAAAGCTAATGGTGAGGGATGATGGGAGCTGTGGGCAGTAGTGTAGTGGCAAATTCAGAAGTTCAGGTCCCCTTCATGACAGCCGTAGCCACGCCCCCTCACAGCCACGCCCCCTTCTAAGATTATACAACACACAGATAACCTAATTGCTAATTGTAGGTTAACTGTGGGTTTAACCCAATATTAACCTATGGGTTTGGATGTCATGTAGCCTGATTGCGGGTTGAATGGTTCCATGTGAACAGCCCCATTGCCTCCCCTGCCCTTATACAGCCCATCACAATGCACACCCACCTTCTCCTCCTCTCATGCAAGTCAATGGGGGCCATTTCCTTCTACTGCATATATGTACATGCTACAACTTTGAAAATTGCTGAGGTGCAGAAGGGGGAGAGATGCAAAACTTGCTCTATTCTCATACAGTGAATTACCACCAGTATTTAAGGCTGGGCTGCACAGTGCACACAGTTTAGCTGTGTCCTCTATTGGAACCCTTTTGGTAGCAGTGGAAGCCTTTCACTTTTCTAAGTTACGCAGCTGATATCCAGGAACACTTTGCTAGCTTCCAGTAAAAGAAGCAATATTGTATATGTTTCATATGCTAGCTTATAAAAATGACTGAAAGTTTGCCTATACATTTGTTGTTCTATTAATGCAGCCTTCCCCAACCTGGTGCTCTCCAGATGTTTTGGACTTCAACTCCCATCAGCCCCAGCCACCATGGCCATAGAATCATAGAATAGTAGGGTTGGAAGGGGCCTACAAGGCCATCGAGCCCAACCCCCTGCTCAGCGCCAATGGTCAGGAATGCTGGGAGTTGTAATCCAAAACATCTGGAGGGCCCCAGATTGGGGAAGGCTGCATAAGTGAGTTAAATCTTTACACCTTTTAAAAAAAGAAATCTCCATTTTAAACAGCTTGTTCTTTTAGGCTGATTCTCATGTGATGAATAAGAATATCACCCAATTTAAAAAAAATGCTTAGACCAGATGTACACTGTCAGATGATAAGCTGCTGCCCAACTGAGACTTCCTACTGCTTGTACATACAGTTAAATAGACTTTTGTGCATGTCATGCAACAATGCAATTTTCCTATAGGAAATGGTTGCATGTGAGGTGGTCACCTTCTTAATAGAGGAAAAAGGGTCCCTTCTCTGACATTTACAGTAGCGATGAATTCATTTTAAGTTGACTACTGCAGGTGTAGAACTCTATTCATGACCGGCTTTGGAATTCTGAAATATTCATGCCAGTTGCTTTTGAGAGGACCGAGTTACTACAAGAGGAGGAACATGGAGAACTCTAAAGGTTTTGCTTTGTTGCCGTTTGTAAGTTGCCTGCAGAGAGGCCGAAGCAAGAGAGCAGGTTTAGGTTTCATTATGTTGAAACTTGACAAAACTATGGAAACCTTCCGCCCGGGTCGGTTCAATGCGAGTTTAACTACGTTTTACTTTGTGCGCTAAAGGCGCTGACAAGTCTTGAAAAATATCCTACTTCGAAACAATGGTTGGGAGCTGGAAAACAGAGATTGTACATATCTCCTGCTAATCTAAGAGTGAGAAACTGCGGGGCATGGTTGCTGCACTAAGGTAAACCTCTTAGATATGCACACAAACACTATTGCTGTTCAACTGACAGCCAAATCTGTGTCTCAATTCAGAGCTTCTGCAAGACACACAGAGAGAGAGGTTGGTGTAAAGTGGCACAACAGCAAAGCAACAAGGAGGCTCTGGATCCACTGTGGATGCAGTCAACCTTAAGGTAAACTGTTTAAGAAAGATAGAATATTCAAAAATATTTTAAGCCAGAACGTTTAGCTTAAATATATATTTTGAATATTCTGTTGTTAGTCTTTCTTATAGACTCAATGACAGGAGAAAATTTGACGGCCAGTTCTTGAACCTTTTGAACTGCGACATATCAACACAGTAAAGTTAGATGACAGTTGTGTCAGGAATGAATCTGAGCGCGTGGAGATGTCTGGCAGCTCAGATTCAGAGCGGGAACAGCCAGAACGGGGAGGCACCCTCCCTAGTGAGCTCAGATATGGCAAGACTTTCTTCCCAAGACCTTGACACACAGAAGGCCCAGCCTGAACGCCCCTGCCCCGTTTCCTCCACCGTGAGAACCCAGGTTTCGGAGGAGGAGGAGAGCAAAGAGTGTGCCTTGAGGGATGCTAGGGTCCGTTGCAGAGTGACGCAGGAAAAGTTAGGGGCAGGGCTCAGACGCTCCGCCGGGTTCGCCACTTGTGGAAGCCAACGTAGGAGGGAGCCATCCTAAGGGAGGGGCATCCCTGCCAAGCAAGTCTGGCCGAGAAGTTCTTGCCCAGACTGTTGGCAACTTCTCCAACTTCCACTTCGTCTCCTCTATTGATATTTGTAGATGTGTGGATTTGCTGTTTCATTGCTGAGAGTTTCCTAGAATCAGCATTTCTAAAGAAACTAGTCACTAATAAAGTAGCGTAGCCTGAAGCCTTGGGGTGTGTTGATTGCGAAAGGGGAGGACAAAGGAACTTGAAGCTTTGGCTGGGCTATTGGAATAAATATTTCTAATGTTGCCATTGTTTGGCAAGAAGTGCCTAAGCAGTCTGTTTAGTCCAGCGCACCAATGCCCAACCAGATGCCTCTGGAAAGTTCATAAGAAGAGCTCACATTGAAAATGGCCTACTGCCTTGTTTCCTCCCAGCATTTGCTAATCAGATGGATACTACGTCTGAGTATAGGGTTTGCACTGAGTTGTTGTTTAGCTAGTAGACTAACTGCTGTCAGATCCAGGTGCCATGAATTGGTCTATAGCCCTTTTATAGAACTTTGATACATCCCCTTAAAGGTGCAACCCTATACCCACTTACCTGGGAGTAAGACCCATTGAATTCAATGGGATTTACTTCTGTGTTGACACATGGGAGTGCACTGGAAGTCATATTTTTCCTACACCTAAAAGTCCCGGGTACTTGTAGGAAAAATGTTGAAATTCCTTGATCATTTTAATTTTCCTTCTCTAGCTCCAGCATATAGTTTTGGCAACCTGAGCTCTATACAGCATTTTAAAGGGGAATATATCAGATTCCAAATGGCATTGATAGTTTATTTATTGACTTTCCTAATTCCTCACTTCTGCAGCAGACTGCAGTACTCAACATTTCAGTGGGTCTTCTACTGTGACCCCCCGACCCCCATTCCCTGTTAGTCACAGAGCCCATCTATATTCCTTCCTTGCTAGTCACAGAGCCCATTCAGCATATATAATAGGATGTTGGCAGCAGCGATGGTCATAATGTGTTTTATATGTACCTCATTATTTTATATGTACCTCATCTGCCATATTGTTGCTCAGTGACCCAATCTGGAATGCCCTTATGGAGTTTTTTACACTCTGCTTGGAAATGTACCATTCTGAACCATTTTTTAAAATTATATTACAATAACAAATTAATAAATAAGAAATAAAAGGTATGGATAAATTAAGTAATTCTGGTCCCAATTCAGACCCCATGTGTGTATGTGTTGCCATTTACTTCCCTCCATTATGAGAGGTGTTCATTAAATTTTTCCCTTTATTTCTTGGTCTTCAAAAATCAATTACAGATCCAACACCTGTTCCCTTATTCTATGACCACTCCATTTTTAACGGGACCTTTACTGAGGGATTTTAGATAGTAAGGTGTGAAGGTCTGAGGTCTACAGAGGCAAAGGGAAAAAAGGCAAGGCTTAGAGGTTTGGAGATTTTTGTTTGGAGGGAGTATCCCTGAGAGGAGTAGTTTCATTTCCCTGGTTAAGTTTCATTTTCATTTACCCAGTTAAGTTTCATTTCTGCAGGTTTGAAGCAATACTTTCAGGGAGTATTCAATACTTTTGAGGGAGGAGGATATATAAAGAGAGCGAGAGAGCCAGTAACAGCAGAGTCCAGGAGACCAGAGCCTGAAGAGGGAGCAGGAAGAAGTAGCCTGGAAAAGTCTAAGTGCAGCTAGGTAAAGGAACTTGCATTTTGCAACCTTTATTTTCTTTTAATGCCTTTTGTATCACTTAGCTTTATTGTGCAAATACCTTTAGTTGAAATTAGTTTGCTTTAAACAAATTTGTTTGCTTTAAATCTACTAGTAAACTGTTGTGGTTAAACCCTGTATCTGGAGTGTCAGTAATGCCACGTCTACAGTCTAAACCCCACATTACTGGGAAGGGGAAGGTAAAAGAAGGAAGATGAGACTCTTAAGGAGGCAAGAGATCTTTAAGGAGTTGCTCAGGGGGTCCAGGTCATAAGGGGAACCCTGACATAAGGACTTTCAAAAGGTCGGTGACAGTGTTTGCCAGATCACCCTTATCAAACTATTTGCTAACACTATAAATAAGGCTTGATCTACTGGAAAAGCTGCTTTATACGAGATATATAAGGAGATACTTAACCTATTCTCATGAATCATAACTGCATACAGATACCCATACTGTGGGCTGGTTCTAGACTTAGTCATACTTAAGGTAGACCCATTGAAATAAACGGGACTCAGTCATGATCCAACCCCTTATAATTTAATTTAGAGGATACTTCAGCTTGTAATAACCTATGAGCTAGAAGCTGCTGGTTCAGATTTTGGTTTAGCCATGAACTCAGTGGATGGCCTTAACCAGGTGACCATCTCTCAATCTCTGCCCCACTCCACATATAGGAAGTAGAAGGAAGGACAAGCTACAAAGGAAGAGTACAGGCAGATAGCACAGAATTGCAGGGATGGCGTCAGGAAGGCTAAAGCTGAGAACAAGCTGAGGTTAGCGAGGGATGCTAAAAGCAACAAAAAAGCTTTCTTCAGCTACATGCATAGTAAAAGACAAAGAAATGGTGGTTCAACTATTAAATAAGGATGGCAAAATGATAAAAGATAGCAAAGAAAAGGCAGACATACTCAATTCCTACTTTGGCTTTGATCTTCTCAAACTGGGGAGAGTTAACGAGTGGGATACCATGGGGCTCAGTCCTGGGCCCAGTGTTATTCAACATTTTTATTAATGACTTGGATGAGGAGGTGCAGGGAATGCTGATCAAATTTGCAGATGACACAAAATTGGGCAGGATCGCTAATAACTTGGAAGACAGAAACAAAATTCAAAGTGATCTGGATAGACTGGAGCGGTGGGCAGAAAACAACAGAATGACATTGAATAGGGATAAATGCCAAGTTCTGCACCTAGGAAAAAGAAACCAAATGCACAGTTACAAGATGGGGGATACGTGGCTCAACAACACTACAAGCAAGAAGGATCTTGGAATTGTTGTAGATCACAACTTATGTTGAATATGAGTCAATAATGTGATGTGTCTGCAAAAAAGGCCAATACTATTTTGGGCTGCATTAATAGAAGTATAGCTTCCAAATCACATGAAGTACTAGTTCCCCTCTACTCAGCACTGGTTAGGTCTCATCTGGAGTACTGTGTCCAGTTCTGGGCACCACACTTTAAGAAGGATGCAGACAAGCTGGAGAGGGTTCAGAGGAGGAAAACAAAGATGATCAGGGGACTGAAAACAAAGCCCTATGAAGAGAGACGGAAAGAACTGGGCATGTTTAGCTTTGAGAAGAGAAGACTGAGGGGAGATATGATAATGCTCTTCAAGTAGTTGAAAGGTTGTCACAGAGAGAAAGGCCAGGATCTCTTCTTGATCATCCCAGAATGCAGGACATGGAATAATGGGCTCAAGTGACAGGAAGCCAGATTCCAACTAAACATCAGGAGAAACTTCCTCACTGTTAATGCAATACTACAATGGAAGCAATGACCTAGGGAGGTAGTGGGCTCTCCCACACTGGAGGCATTCAAGATGAAGCTGGACAGCCACTTTTCAGGGATGCTTTGAATTGGATTCCTGCAATGAGCAGGGGGTTGGACTCGATGGTCTTGTAGGCCCCTTCCAACCCTACTGTTCTATGATTCTACAGAATAAGAGACCATGACTGGGCCAAGAACGTACAGCAAACTGGCTGTTGCACCCAGGTTCAAGACCAAATCACTATCTGCTGTAACGCAGCGGCCCTGTTCAGATGCACATTGGGGAAGGGTGGTTAGGCTAACCATGGTGCATGGTGGTTACCATTAACTACAGCAAGTGCTACTGCCACACGTGCAGGTAACCATGTTCTGCAACGTGGTTAGACTAAGCATTCTCTAACCACTGTCTCTCCTGCAGGAACCCGCAGTCCTCCGGATGGGTGGTCATGCATTCCAGTGGCCTTTGCACTGTCAGCCATTTTGGTGCTTGGTGGCTACTCCTTCTTTGGCCGCTCCTGCTGCGGAGTTCTATGGCAGCTGTCAATTAACCACAGAGGCTGTTCAGAAACCATGCTAAGCCATGGTAGAGCCCACTAACCATCTTGCAGCAAGTGGTTAAGGAACATGATCAATCTGTGGTTAATAAACCACCATGGTTGGGACAGACACCTGTTCAGATGTCATGTTAAGCCAACATGGTAAATTCAAAAGTCCTAGCCGTCATGGATTAGCATGATGTCGGAACAGGGCTAGTAGCTTTAAATTGGAATCCCTGATTAGCTATGCCTAAAGATGATCTCCTTCCATCAAAAGGGCCATTCTGTAGAATGCTGCATTCTGTTCCAACAACAAAATAGTTGCTCATTTTCAGCACCCTAAGCTGGCAGCATAAAATTATGTGGAGTAATACTATGGGAAAGGTTTGATCACAAGATCACTGAACTTGAACTGATCACTGGACTATGGAGAGAAATGCTAAACAATCCATCCCCCCCCTCCCGGTCTATACCTTGGCCCCAAATCCAAAGCCCACCATGGTGGGTGGGGAACAGGAACTGATGCATGATCACTAGCCTCAGATATCAGTGAACAGCAAGTGCTTCCAAGTGCCTTTGAATTTGGGGATGCGGGTATTTATTTCTATCCTGCCCAATAGCTGAAGCTCTCTGGGCAGTTCACAAAAATTAAAACCAAAAAGCACACAGTAAAACAATATAAAATATAAAAGCATTAAAACTACAATGTAACAATCCAACCAGAATAAAACCTAGCAGCAATGCAGAGATTTAAAATACAGATATAAAGCAGCAAAGCGAAACAGTAGGCCATCTACTGCCTGCAAGCCTAAGCTGTCTCACCCCTTCCCTTCCCTATATTCTGAGAGCATTTCTACACCAGGCTAAAATCCTGCAACTTTAAGGGGGCTTTCTCTTTCCGTTTTAAATGCAGGATCACAACTGGTCCCTTTGGACGTGCTCCCCCCCCCTTTTCCCCTTTATCTGCGTGTTCTATATTCTTCATTATACAGCCACTAGATGGCGCTGTGGTGTAGCTCCTCTTACTGCATGACTTCCTCTTTTCACAAGGAAATTCAATGTGCTGTAATTTGATAGCTCATTATCTCTGCTCTTTTAAAAAATGGGATAAAGGTCACTTAGTGCGGGAGACACCCTGGAGGTTGATGACGTCATGTAAAGGACCTGCAAACTTCCGTGACTAACCAATCTCAGTGACAGGATAAAAGCTCCATGTGGAGAAGCCCTAACTCAGCTGCCACAATTCAGCCCTATAAATTTCAATGCATCACCCACCTACTCCATATTCTAGGGAATAAGGAAACAAAAACAGGATTACAACTCTCTGCAAGATCTGTACATAGTATGAGAAACTACATCACCCTTGATATAAAATGGAGAGGGAAAAAGAAGGATTCAACATTTCCATTTCAAATATATATGTTAATATAGGCATATATATAAATAATCATCCATACTAGATTGATGGCTGTAGGACCTATGTTCCAATATGGCAAGAGCAGTAAGATCTTCAGTCCACTGAATGATATGTGGTGGGTGTTTATCCTTCTAAGCTTGAAGTATAAGTCTCTTTACAACTGTAAGGGCTCTCGGTATCCGCTTTTGCTGTCTGTCTGTTAATTCCCACATCACAGGGATGTAATTAAAAAGCGCATGAACATCTGCTATTATCACAGATTTTTCAAGAACAAAATTTAGACCAGCAATGACTTCCAACCAAAAAGAAGTCATGAGAGGACATGCTCAGCAAATAGAGTACAACTAGTTTCACTAGGAGTATTGGGGTCTTAAAACACAGATGAGCAGAGCAACCCTATGGTCCCTGACAGGGCGTCCCAGAGGCAACAGGGTAGAGCAGAGTCGGGGGGGGGGGGGCTCCTGAGATCATATACACAGCTATGACCTGGGGAGGGGAAAATCTGAACAGGTATTTCCCCTTCCTGCCACTGCGGCCGCTGCAGCACGCTCTTCAGTCGTTCCTTTTCTGAGGTCGCAACAGTGACCTTGGAAGTGGGTCTGAGAGGGAGAAAAGGGGTGGGGATGGGAGGGGGAGGGGGAGGGGGAGGGGGAGGGGAAAGGAGAGCCATGGATGTCCTGGATCTGCAGGCCTCTCCATTCCTGTCCCCGCCCAGCTCAGAGGCCCGTCTAGCTGAAAATAACATAATCGGAGGAATGGGAGGCTGTAAAAGCCTCTGTCTTCTTCTCGCTTGGCTAGCTCTTGCCAGCAGGGTGTGGGGTAGAACGGAGGGCTGTCCATAGGATTCCGCTCAAAGTGGTACAAAAAAGCAGCCATCTTTCTGTGCGAGGCCACATCATTGAATAGCTCAAGTGGTGGGGCTCTAGCATTTTAGAGAACCAGAGCAAATACCATTATTTCAGTTATGTAGCCAGAATGTAAAGTACAGAACATTTTATCAATCACTCAGCTTTGGTATATTTAACAAATGCTCCCTATTTCTCACACTCTCTAAAAATATCCACTTAAGAGTCAGCGAAACCAGGCACACACAGCCATGGTGTGCTTCTCCTGTAGCAATTGCATTTTGCAAGTGAAGGCTACGAAGCAATAATGATTTCAAGAGCACATGCAGCAAATCAGGTAGCGCCTTTTGGGGTGGTTTGATCACACCTGTGCTACAGAAAGAACAAACACGAACAGGGAGGTGAGGTTGTTTTCCCCCCAAAAGGCCACCCAGTCTGCTCCTGACAGGACTAGGATTAAATATCAGGCTTGCTTAATCACAGCTACTTCTTCCATCAGATGACACCAGCTCAAATATTGGTTTGTAATTGACTTACAAACATTAGAAAATCTGTGATACGTCATAAAGGCAAGAAAGCATCTCTTATGCTTGATTCAAATGATGCCAAGAGCAGACATTCATTCTTCCCTATCTCAGACCCTTGCTATAGCAAGAGTAGGCAATTTGTTAAGCAGTCAGATCCTTTTAAAGTTCCCCTCCCTGACTCTGCAATTGTCACATCTACCATTACTTTTGCTTAACTTTACTAACCTTTAAAAAAGAAGTCTGTAACAGAATTTATTGTAACAGATTTTAAGTCTCTTGGACTTCCTCCATTCCTCCATTCCATTTCTATCCTGCCCAAAAGCCAGGTCTCTCTGGGAGGTTCACAACATTATTTATTATTAAAAATATTTCTGTATTGCTTTCCTGCCTACCAGGGCCTCCAAAGCAATGTACAATAAAATTCAGTAAAATCACAGCAAAACAACCCAGAACCTTCTTTAAAAACAGACTGGACACAATTTTAAAAGCCAAAGGCCTGATGAAACAATACCATCAGTGAATTTTATCACCTGTGTAAACTTTAAAAGGGATGGTGCCAGCCTGACCTCCCTGGGGAGAGTGTTTAACAGTCAGAGGTGCTCCTACAGGAAAAAGCTGCATCGTGTACACAGCAGCCTAACCTCTCTTAGTGGTGGGACATGCAACAGGGCCTCTAATGAAGATCTCGTTTTATAAGCCAGCTCATGCTGGGAGGAGGTGGTCCTCCAGACAGCCTGGCCCCAAGCTGTTTAGGGCTTTATAGGTCTAAACCAGCACCTTGAACTGGGCTTGGAAACAAACTGGAAACCAGTACCGTTGGTTCAAAACTGGTCCTCTATGGCTTCCAAAGTGCATGCCAGATGCCTGATTGCTGCATTTTGCACTAGCTGTAGTTTCTCAACATTTTTCAAGGGCAGCTCCATGCAGAGTGCATTACAGTAGTCTAAACAAGTGGTAATTAAGGCATGGATCACCCTAGGAAGCTGGGCAAAGGTACTGCATCATCTGCGGTATGGAAAGGAACATAGAATGTATTTTAGGACAGTGGTCCTCATGGAGTGAGGACATGGGAGATGTACCCTCCCTAGAATGCAGGTAGTCATGCAGCTGGGAAAGTGTACCTGTGCAGAACTTTGGTCCTTCTCATACTCTTCTTTTGTAGCTCTTCAGGTTAGTCAAGATCCAGCTAGGTACCAAGAATGCCAGGAAAACTGTTGACGCTCCTTCAGTGGTCTTGGGGTGGCCTGGGGTCTGTTGGAAACAAAGCCTCTGTTCTGCCCAGCATGGCTGCCTACCTATCTCAGGCCCTTCCTCAGCAATGACCAAGACATGATGAGCAGCTCTGGACACCTTGGGAGGCAATTGGACCACTTTGTGGGACAGTGTTGTCAACAAGTTGACTGCGTAGTCATGGCTTGTGGCAAAAGATTACATCTCAGGATGCTTTATGAATAAAGCATTTTTGTTCCTAGCATCCGGAGGCATGTTCTCTCCTTGTGGATTTCTAGTGGATAGTTTCCAGTTTGTTCACAGTCACTGCAAAAGACTTAATTGTAACATGTTATTTTGTCAATTATTCAGGTGTGTAAAGAAATGAAAAAGGATCCTTAAGAACATAAGTACATAAAAGGAGCCATACTGGATCAGACCAAGGGCTCTTTCACACAGAGCTTTTATCCTGCTATTGAGATTGCTCACTCATGGAAGTTTATGGGCCCTTTAGATGACGTTGTGAATCCCCAGGGCATCTCCTGCGCTAACTGACCTTTATTCTGTTTTAAATAGATCAAAGATAATGAGCTATCAAACTACCCCACTTGTGTTCTGCTTGAGTTCCCTCCCTGAAAAGAGAAAAGTGACAAGCAGAGGAGCGAGATCAATGAAACATATGAAAGACTCAGATAAGGGGGAGAAGGAGTGGGAAAGGGGAGGGGAAAAAGGAAACACGTGTAAAGGGAGTCCGTTGTGATCCTGCATTTAAAATGGAAGCAGAAAGCCCCATTTTAAATGCAGGATTTTAGGCTGGTTTAGAGATGCTCTAAGGGTCCATCTAGTCCACCATCCTATTCACACAGTGGCCAACTACCTACCCACGAGAAACCCATATGCAGGACATGAGTGCAACAGCATCCTTATACCATTAATTTCCATTGCTATACATTGTACAAATAGAAATACTTCTTTTGTTTCTGCTTTTAAATCCAGACCCATCACGTTCTTTGATATTCAACTTATATAAGAGATTTTAGAGTTACATTCATTACTGTAGCCACTAAAGTCAGGCTAGGTACTCTGTACAGGGCTGGCCCTAGGATAAATAGGGCCCTGGGCGAGGAGTACCTTTGGTCCCCCCACCCACCCATTTTGTTTTGTAGCAGTTCCTATCTTTTGATAAGCTTTATTTTAGAATTCCCATTGCTTTGTAACTTTAAAAATAATGAAGTTAGAAATAAAAAGGTATCCTGCTGACCTCTTACAGCTTATGTCTTTATTTTATTATTATTTATGTAATACTTCTAGCGTTTACAGTATTTGACGTGCTCAGTGCTTAGTAACGGTGAGTGCCTCAGATAAAGCTGTGTTTCACTGATTTTTTCCTAGCGCAAATGACATTGAAGTGGAAACTGAAAAAGAAACATACGTTAAAGATAATTGAAGGAAGATCATTTTTGTAGTTAGTACCCAAACAAATTGTACAACCTTGAAAGAAAGGTTACAGACATTTCCTTTTTGCCACCCCAGCTCACTGCAGACAGGACATTAAAAAAAATCAGCCACTGAGCCCAGCTTGGCTCTCCCCTCAGCTCGGCACCCCGGGGCAACCCCTGAGCTCACCCACCCCTAACTCTGTGCCTTGGGACATGGCTATCTGACAATATAAATGCCTTAGACTCCGCATGGATTGTGCTTGACATTTCTCCTCCATGAGCACAGTAGAGTGTTGCACCAAAGGTACCAAGCCTATTTTTAAACACAGAAAAAGAATGCTTCAAACATTCACTGAAAGCACCATTTGTGATCCTGATACTAAATCCATCACAAGCTCAGCTGCACTCTTTTCAACTTGCCTTTGTTGGTATTTAGTATTTTTAAAAGCCCCACCCGACACTTCTACCAAACATACCCCACATGGCATGCACAGTCTTCCCTGCAAGGATAAGAACCGTAGAGGATAACAGAGCAGAATAAAATAGGGTATGCATTAACTCTGGAAAGCCAAAACTCTCATGTACGTGCCTGCTTAGTAGCAGTTACTGATACTGTGCAGAGTTCAGCATCCAGATGTTGTACTTCATCTGGAAAGCTGGTTATATTTCAACAAGCTGTTATTTAAGAAGAAAACAGATATAAAATTGATGAAATAGGAAGGGGTGTGTGGCCGGGGGGGGAGGGGGAGGAGAGAATGGCCAGCAATATGTGACTAGCTTGATATGATGAAGGTTTTGAGTTCATTTAGCATATTGGTGTTCAGTTGTATTATGACTCACAATTGGATCATGTACCAATAAAATGAGTCATACCGGCATCACCACAATATCTTTTTAAAAAATTAAAGAGGAAGAAGGGGAAAGGCAAAAAACTTAAGAGAAAGAGTGAAGTAAAACATGAGAGGTGAAAAAGCAGTACAGTGAAAAACTAAAAATGGGTTTCATGTTGCAGGTTGACATTAAAAGTGAGTTCTGGGTCTGATAAGGGTTACTTAGGAGAAAGTAAGTGTTCAATGGGACTTACTTTTTTAAAAAAGTGTGCTTAATATTAGAGCCTAAATAATTACTTTAATCAGTAGCTTAAATGGTTGTTTTGGATCATGTTTATCTATTATTTAGCAAATGCATCTGAGTTCAGTCAATCCAGAAATTATTATGAAATCACGTCCTCTTACAAGTTATTCTGAGCCTATCCCCATATTTTAGACCAAGGAGGGAAATTTATGGCCCTCCAGATGTTTTGGCCTACAACATCTCCCATTAGCCCTAGTCAGCATAGCCAATGGTGAGAGATTATGGGAGTTGTAGGCCAAAAATCTGGAGGGCTACAAGCTGTCCACCAGCCTGCCTTAGTTTCTTCATTAGGTATGCCCACAGTAGTGGGCTAAAAAGTAATTAAAATTCTGCACCAAGATAATCCATATTCAGTGTCAAGAAAAATGGGAATTTAGCAAGCTCTGTAAACTATGCAAATTATGATTTTCAACATTTCAATAATTTCAATAATTTATAATTATGTAATTTATTTTGGGTTTACTAATAATGGAGAGGGGCAAGGAGCTATGCAGGGTACTGAAACTCCAACTTAATTGCTGGAAGTCTTATTCTGCCACCTGTATGACTTCTGAGATTTCAACAGGCATTGCTCACAAACTTATTAGCAGCTCTCTCAGCAACAAGGGCTATGAGCTACACCCTACCCTCAATGAAAGCTCACATTCTCAGGAAGCCAAATTCTACAGCCATCACCATAATTCTGGCTTCTCCTATGCTTCCATTGAATCCTAGCATATATGCAGATTTGGGTATACCTGCTTGGCTCATGCATTCCTCTGTTTTTTCTCACTCCCCACTGGCCTGACCTTTATGCCCATCCTATCTTTAGCTCACTGCCCAGCTCCTATGCTCACCTCCACCCTCTGGTTTCTATACACTTCCAGTTATTTAAGTTTCCTTTTTAAAGGTGCAAGACCTATCTAAGGATGGAAGACATGCCAAAAATTTGGCACCAAAATAAAAAAGGTAGGCAGCTGACAGTTAGGTTTCTGAGATTTTCCAGCCCTGCTCTCAGGAGCTTAGGTGGCAGGTCAAACTCTTGTTGGCAGATGATGAAGTCCTCCACAGGGAGTGAATTCAGGTCCAGTGAATAGGGCTTATACTTTTAACTTTATGTTTGGTTCCAGCTCAAGTGAAAATGATAGCTTAGTACAGTTACTGTATTTCAGTTCAACTCCGTGAACAAATTAATAGGAAAACATGGAGACCAACGAGTAAACATTTTTTTCCTATATTGATTTTCCAAACTCTAAAGGAACTTTCAAGGATATGACTATCTGTTTGTGGGGAGATAATTTTTTTTTTTAACTCAGAGTATTCTAAAGCGGTTGGGGATGACAGTTAGACAGAAGAGAAAAGATTCTAAAGAATGCATTGCAGAGCTGAGGAGAACAAGAATAAGGGGAAGCAAAATGAACAGAGAGTAAGTGTTGAGTAGGGGAATATGAAAGCAGCGGGGCAAAGGAGAACAAGCAAAAATGGATGAACCAAAAAGAGAAATTTGCAGGCGAAGCAACTAAAACAACATGATGGGGCCAAACTACACACAACATGCAATTGCATGACAGAAAACCCTGATGTTCTTTGCTGAAAATAAAAGTTGAAAGGTGGTGGTTTGCAGAGCAGAAGCGATGGGGGAGTAAGTGCTTAAACCTTTCCCTGCCATCTGTTTTTATGTTTAACTCTTCCTTAGCTGTTTTCCCCCTCAGTGGTTTCCAGATGCATGTTTATCCTTACAAACATGCATCTTGAGCCCTATGGGAAAAGTGGTAAATGGGGGAAAAGGTTAATTACCCCCTCCCCTGTTTCTTCCCACTGAAATTTCCTCCTCCTGATAATGCCTTTCAGGAAAAATCAAAACACCAGACCAGAGTTTTCTTTCACATGGTTCTACGTAAAGTGCAGTTTAGTTCTCAGAGACATCTGTTCAGTAAAAGCAAGCTTCTGGATATCCACTTGAGCTTTAGAGGTGCACTTTTACCAGCATGTTTTCTAACCCAGACCAAATGGATATTGGGTCTCATTCTGGGAGTTATGGATCCAGCCTCAAGCTTCTTGCTCTGTATGGGTGATCATGGTTTTCCTAGTAGTGTTGATAGCTTGTTCATTGCACCTTTTGCCACCTAAGATGATGGTACACAGCCTATTTCCATAATGTAATTCCATAATTTGCCACATGCAGTGCGTGCATCAACAGAAGCACATTTGCATAATGAAAGATTAAAACAAGATGAGATATATAATTGGCCAAAACATTTAAAAAATAGGCAAGGAAAGCCACCATTGCTCCAAGAGTATGGTAGTTTTGGACAAGACCATGGCTGCACCTGCCCACTGCTAAAAAGGAGCAACCCTGGTCTGTTCAGATGTTGTGAGCAGTCATGTCAGGCAGTTAGACTGAATTCTGAAAAGAACTAGACTTGTACATGACTATTTCAATGACCTCTCCAAAAGGATGCAGACAAATTGGAGAGGGTTCAGAGGTGGGTAATGAAGATGATCAGGGGACCGGAAACAAAGCCCTACGAGGAGAGACTGAAAGAACTGGGCATGTTTAGCCCTGAGAAGAGAAGACTGAGGGGGAGATGGGATAGCGCTGTTCAAGTCCTTGAAAGGCTGTCACAGAGAGGAAGGCCAGGATCTCTTCTTGATCATCCCAGACTGCAGGACATGGAAGAATGGGCTCAAGTGACAGGAAGCCAGATTCCAGCTGAACATCAGGAAAAACTTCCTGACTGTTAGAGCAATACAACAATGGAACCAACTACCTAGAAATGAAATAAATAAATACTTAGGGAGGTGGTGGGCTCTCCCACACTGGGGGCATTCAAGATGAAGCTAGACAGCCACTTGTCAGGGATGCTCTGACTTGTATTCCTGCATTGAGCAGGTGGTTGGACTCGATGGCCTTATAGGCCCCTTCCAACCCTACTATTCTATGATTCTATAACTAATAAGGTATCTTAAGTTTTAAAGTCTCCTGAAGATTTTACCCTGAGCCAGTCTTACATTGACTAGAAGCTTCATTGCATCCATAAGAATATGCTGAAAGAGTGGGAAGAGCCCACCATTTTGCTACCCTGATTGTGAATTTAACACAGTGGATAAAAGGTGTTGAAGGGTGTACTTCATCTACACTAGTGTAGAGGTGTAGCTCATCTACACTATGTATCCGTGGAGAGCTTTGTGCTTTTAGTCTTCTGTATGACACGGAAGGTATCTCACAATCCAGATCACAAGCCCCAGAAAACACATGTGGATACTGGCATGGCAGAGGCAGACTGAACTTGAGATGTGTGGATTGGTGGGCACTCAAACTCCTCTTAATTCCCTTTAAAAAAAGGAATTAACTGTCTCCGGATATCTTAAAGAACCTTATAAATGCTCCTAAGTAAAACATGCTTGTTGTTGTTTTAATTCTGTGTGATTTGTGGAGTTTTCATCAAAAAATACTCCAACAGATCTATTAACTTAGCAAGCGTTGCTCTTCAGATAGTTTCAGTGGGGCTACCTCTGGTTAACAGAATGAAGGATACACACCACAAAATACAGCCTGTAAAATGCCTCAGACTTTCAGACATGTTGGAAAGTGTAGACCAGCCGGAGGCACGATTTGGCAGTGTTTTTGTTTTTTGTTTTTAAGGGTTGTTTTCTTCTTGTTTAACAAATGAACAGATATTTATCAGTTCCAGGAGAATTTTGTTTGCATCAGGTCTGTTTTTTTTTTAACCCCAAGTGTAAATGAAACATAAAATGGCATCGAACAAGCTGCTGCTCTTTGAAAAAGTTGGCTGTAGCTTTTTCTAAGAGACAGATAACTCAAATTAGTCACATGTCATAGTTGAAGACAACTTTTATTTTATCTCATTTTATTTGTATACAGAAAAGCGAGAATTCATGGGAAATGTCCAAGAAAGAAAAGGAAAATCAACCAATAAGAAAAGGAAAGGAGAAAATTTGCTGGTTGAAAGACAAAGTACAACGTAAGTCTCATCACTATGCTGCTGTAGCTCATCATCCTACTCCAGTTAAAGAGAGCTGCACATGTAAGCAGACTTCCATCTGTTAGGGAGCAATCCTATGGCCACTACTCAGTGGCTAGACGGCCATAGGACATGCGGTTTTCTGGGAACTGACCTTCCCCCCCTTCCGTGCTGCCTTGCAGGCAGCGTGGAACAGCCCTGCACTCCGCGCTCAGAAGAGGAGCGTGGAGCAGCCGAAACGGGGCATTCCGGGGAATGTTCTGGGGCAGGGAAGGCGGAAATGCCGGTATGACACATCCTATGTGTTGTCCGGCAGCCTCCTCCCCTGCTCTGCCTTCCCAATTTTGGCTGTCTAGCCACAAATGCAGGGCAGGAGAAGCGCGGACAGAACGATCCCCTCCGTGCTTCTCCTGCCCTGCATTGGATAGGTGGTTGCCTCCAAGTTTGGAGGTGGCCGCCTAGCCCCATAGGCCTGCACCCTTAGATTGGGAATTGTGAGCGTAAATCAAATGTACATCCAACCGCACAGTACAGATGGATGTTTGCCTGTATTACATTGTTTTCCATGGGTTGCATGCTCTACTGTGCATTCCCATCCACATTAAAAGCACAATTGGAGTTGGATCATGGTACATATGTTTTTGATATACATAAAACTAATCAATTCAGACAGCGTGCTAAACCATAGCTAGTACTTATCAGAGGTCTACAATTTTTGGCAGGCCTCGCTGGCCACACTAAAAACTGTATAATTGCCTGGGAAATTCATTGGTTAATTTAGTGGGGAAAGGGGGTGCCCCTATTACTGAGGTCAGTGGGGGGAGGTATGGCATTGCGGGATTAACAGGCCAGTTGAGGAGAAGAGGGGCTAGATACCTTACAGCTATCCCCTCTTCTAGTTCTTCCTCCAACCAGATGGTTTCTGGCTGCCTTACCAGCTTGCCCTTGGGTCTGGTGCTGCTGCTGAATGCCAGGTCCAAAACAAAATCTCCCTCATCCATTATTTGTGGATGAAAGGGCCGACCTGGTATGTATTACTGAGACTTGGGGGGGGGGGACTGGGGGAGGTAGTCTCTCCCAGCTGTGCCCTCCTGGGTACTTGGTGCAGCACCAAGACCGACTTGAGGGTTGGGGGTGGTGTTGCTGTGGTCTATAGGAATTCTTTCTCCCTCTCTAGGCTTCCTGTTCATTCAAGTGCTGATCTGTCTGTACCTTGTCTTGGGTACCCGGGACAGATTAGGGATTCTGCTGGTGTACCTCCCACCCCACTACTCATCAGACTCCCTGCCTGCTCAAGCTGAGAGAGGTGGTCTCAGATTTGGTGTTGAGGACCCCTAGGATGATTCCGGGGGATCTCAACTTCTGTGCTGAGGCTGCTGGATCCAGGGAAGCTCAGGACTTCACGGCCACCATGACAATCATGGGGCCGTCTCAACACGTCATCGACCCAACACAGTAAGAGGACATGCACTTCATCTGGTTGTCTTGACTGGGTAGGAGGATGGTGATCTGAAAGTGGGGGAATTAACATCTATCCCCTTATCATGGTTGGATCACTTCCTATTGAGGTTTAGACTTTCAGCAGTCTTTTGCCTCTGCAAGGCTGGGGGACCTATTAAAATGATCTGCCCCCAGAGGCGAATGGATTCTGATGGATTTCAGAGGGTTGTGGATTTTCCTTCTGGTATGACTGGTGTGCCCGTCGAAGCCCAGGTCACTTTGTGGAATGCAGAGATGACTCAGGCAATTGAAATGATCGCACCCAAGCGCCCTCTCCCTTTGAGCAGAGCCTGGCCAGCTCCTTGGTATACACCTCAGCTGAGGGCAACGCAGCAAGAAGGAAGACAGCTAGAATGCTGGTGGGGGAAAACTCGTGCCGAATCTGACCGAACACAGGCTAGAGTTCACTATCGAACCTACTCTGTGGTGGTGATGGTGGCAAAAAGGGAGTTCTTTTCCACCACCATTGCATCTTCTCAGTGTTGTCCAGCAGACCTTTTCTGAGTGGTTCATGGCCTAGCTTTGTAACGGAAACTGTCTTGGTTGCCCTGTGGGATGATTTTTGCTGGGAGAGGGACAGGGGGAGTGTGACCCTGTTGATTCTCTTGGACCTCTGTTCTGGATGGGGTGTGCTCTTGGATCCAGAACTGTCACTTGAGGCACAGGTGGACTCAGTGCATGGAGCACCTTTGATCAGCGTAGGCTGACATTCCAACGACATCCTTATCTGGTCAGAGAAAGCCTAGCTACAGTCATCCATGCTCTGATAACCTCTCATCTGGATTATTGGATTACTACTTTGAAAACTGTCTGGAAACTTCAGCTGGTCCATTAGGGCAGTGAGATTGTTAATGGGGGCTGGTCAATGTGATCATATTATGCCATTACTTTTCCATCTGCACTGTCTGCCAGTCCATGTCTAGGCCTGATTTGAAGTGTTGGTATTAACATTCAAAGCCCTAAACAGCTTGGGGCCAGGTTACCTGAAGAATCGTCTCTTCCCATAAGTACCTGCCCAGACCCTAAGGTCACCTTCAATGGTCCTTTGCCAGGAGCATCTGCCAAAGGAAGTGAGGCAGGTAGCTACCACGAAGAGGGCCTTTTTGGCTGTGGCACCCCGGTTGTAGAATGAGCTTCCCAGAGAGGCTCAACTGGCACCTACATTGTGCTCTTTCCAGGGCCAGGTGAAGACCTTTTTATTTTCTCAAGCATTTTAGTCTTGTCTTTTAGTTCTGTTGTTTTAAATCTGTTATTGTATTTTAAATCTCTGCATTGCTGCTAGGTGTTAACTTTTATTTTATACTGTAGTTTTAAACTTTTTAATAATGTATTTTGTAGTTATAATTGTGAACTGCGAGAGAGCTTTGGCTATCGGGTGGTATAGAAATGTAATAAATAAATAAAATAAAATGCCTCTCTCTGGGCAAAGCTCCTGCCTTTACCACCCTGGGAAAAGTCTGTGGGGACACAGTTCGTTGACCAAGCGCCAATGACTGGCATCATGCAAGACCTCCTTTCCCTGCTGCCTTTCCCAATGGGAAAAACTGGTGAGAGGGCAGCCAGTTGCATGATGCTGCTTGAAGGTGCCCTGAGCATTACCCATCAGCATCGTGCAATTACCATTGGAAAAGGCCAGCAAGAGTGACTAACTGCACAACACTGATTGGAAGTAAGTGCCTCTGACCAGTGTCATGTAACATCCCCTCCCCACCTGTCTTTCCCAATGGGAAAAGCCTTCGGGAGAGCATGTAATCAGGCGCTGCTGCACTGGAAGCACACACCAGAAGAAGAGTTTTCCTGGATTGCCTCTGTGTGGCTTACACTTGTCATGCTCTCCAGAGGACAGCCTTCACACTAGCAATGGCAAACAGATTTATCAAAGACTGTAGTTATCCTGGTATAGAACCAAAACTATGGTTTGAACTTCCAAATATACTGAGACAAATGATGGTTTAGAGCTGTGTACGATTTTCCATCCTGTCAACATTCATAAAATGAAGATGTCACTCCTGTCTCTATGGGTCAGCAACCAGAGAAACAGTAACTATCACTGATCAGTTCAGATACCATGCCAAACTATGGTTAGCAAACCACTTACAACCATGTTTTCAGTTTCTGGTTTACTGGTCAAGTGCAAACCATGTTTTGTCAATTCAAATATTATGCTGAACTTATGCCGAACTTCCTTAACCATGATTTGTTGTGATGTCTGAATTTATGCCAATTCAAATATGACCTAGAATTGGCAATGTAAATGCTGTGACATCTGTATACAGCAGAGGCATGCATAATACAGTAAATTTACTGTGACAGAATCATGTGGCGTTAGATATGAACAATCCTGCCACTCCCCAATTCAAAGCATCCATACTTAAAAGAATTCCTAACAGATTCTTGTCAAACCTTTTCTTGAAAATCCCCAAGGAAGGCAACTCTACAGCTTCCATAGAAAAGCTTATTTTCCTGGCAAGCTGGTCAAACTTTACATTCTTCCTTCTATTTTTTGGGTTAACCGCACAACCTATCCTGTAGATAAACAAACGTTTCTTCTCCCTCTTTTTGATACACTTTAAAATATTTGAAATTCGAGTGCATAACCCCCTCCTTTTATACTAATGAAGCATTCTCTCAGTTCCTTCACTCTTCTCAACCCTTTTATCATTTCTGTAGATTTCCTCCCAGTGTTCTAACTTATCAATACCTTCTTGATCCCAAGCCTTTCCTCATAGGTAAGGCACTCCATCCCTTGATTGTTTTAACTGACATTTTCTGCACCTTTTCCAATACTACAGATGGGATGACCAGAGCCAAAGTCAGTATAACAAACATGGCCACACCATAAAGGCATGACAATACTAGTCATTTTATTTTCAATCTAATTTTTCTTCCATCATGGAACTCAAGGCAGTGTACATGGGTTCCCAGGTGGTCTCTCATCCAGGCACTTACTAGACCCAGACCTGTTTATGTTCAGCAGGTGGTTATATCATGTGGTTTCAGACCATGACCTGGGATCAGCATGGGATTTGCCTTATTTAGTGGAAGCCCCACTGCAAACAGAGTTGATATTTTCACTTACCTGTCCCCCATGACTCCCAAGAACTCTTTCCTAGTTAATCACCATCACTTCAGACCCCATCAGTATATCTGTGAAATTAGTCAAATTAGTGTTTTCCACTGCTGGCTCCAATGATGTTGTTCTGCCAGCAGAACAGATACTGCAGTAGAACAGGAAGTCCCCATCCTCTTTTCCCTGCTGCAGCCACCCCCTCCCCCCAATCCTATGGAGGGTCCCTCAACCCTCCAGGGCAGATCTGGAGAGTGTGCAGAGGCGAAAAGAGAAGAGAGAACAAGGAAGTCCCATTCTGCTGATGGAATGAGGTCACTGGATCCAACCCAATGTGGAGAAAATGACTGAACTGAAACAATTATGAGATTAGTATAGACCTGATCTTTATGAGTTTCTTGCTTTTAAACAGATGCATCCTACAAATTATGCTCTATTGGTATCAAGACAATGAGTAATAAGGATATTTCTCCATCAGTGAAGAATGGTATTGTTAAGACTGTAAGCCTGAGGGCAGGGACTGTCTTTGTAAGCTACCCTGGAAGCCTTTTTTGGCTGAAGTGTGAGGGAAAATGCTTTAAATAAATAAAATAGAGCAGGTTACTTCTCCTACTTTCTCCAACAGGCTTATGCAAATTAACTTAGAATCTTTGGCTTTGAGAGTTGAAGGAGTAACTGCCATACTCATTTTATGATCTGCCTGCACCTCAGCAACAGGCTTTCTGAGGAGCTCCATCTTCATCCTCAACTTTACTCAACGTGCACAATCTTCAACTGAAATCTGGCTTCATATGGTCTTGATGAACAGGGCTTCCTAGCAAGGATTCTGTGTCCCAACCATTACGGTTGTCAGATGTCCATTGTTTTTGCAAACAATCCTCATTTTGGAAACACCATCTCTCCACAGGTGTTAAGAGAATATGAATGAACATTACAAACTGAGAACCCCACATTTCTGTAACTTTTATCAGCAAACTGAGATATTAGTAGGTATAAAATTGACACAACATACTCAGGCAACTGTATATATGTTTAAATTAGCTTAATTTATTGGAAATAAGCATGATATACTTTCATTTCTGTAGTGCCTCAATTATTAATTTACACATCACTAAAGTGGCATACTTAAAATGACTTGGTGAAAACAAGAACTAAAGCACTGGATGGAGCAATCCTATGGTCTCTGAACAGAAAAGCAGCCTTGGGAGGGAGGAAAGGTGGTGTCCGATCAGCGAGGGTGCAATCGATAGGATTGCACCCTTAACTGATTAGACTGCAAAAAGACTGACCAGTAACAGTCCCCCAAAGTTAAAGGGTGCTACTTAGAGAAATTATTTGAGACTCACCACCTACATGAGTCTGTGACACCTTAAAAACGAACACATTTATTATGGCACAAATGTTTGTGGACTAGAGTCTATTTCATGAGATTCTTTAGGACAGAAGTGGGCAGACAGTAGATCTGTGGGTGATTTGCAATTGATTAGCAAAGATTTCTGACTTGTTCAACAACAGTAGCAACAAAATTACTCCCCCCCCTCCAAATTATACTGCTGAAATGAAGAAACCTTTTTGTGTGGAAGGACTATGACTGCTGTTCAGTTCTGGTACTCAAAACAAATTCCTGGGCTCAGGTTTCTTTTGCACCAGGCTCTAGTTGGTGGATCTCAGGGTTTTAGTAAAAAAAAAAAAAAAAGATCCCGCAAGCCTGAAATCTGTAGACCTCTGCTTTAACTTAGTCTAGAGACCATAAAAGCTTAGAAAATTATTTAAACCGCTCAAAAATTTGTAGTGCATGGGCTTCAATAACTGGACAAGTGGTCTAAACAAGAACAGTCAATAACACATTTTAATGGCCCATACACGAGATCATATTCTCATGCTCTTGAATAAATTTCACCTTTTGTTTCCTTAATCATAACTACAGCCATATTTTAGAATTGTCACTTAACATACAAATACTCATTAAAGTGTGGGAAAAAAAATCCTTTTCAGCATAATCCTGAACGTGTTTACTCAGCAGTCACATTGATCCCACAGAGCCTTATTCTGTAGTAGCAGTGCTTAGAATTGCAACATTTATAATTCTTCACTCACTTCATTTTAAGTATGGCAGGCAATTAAAGGTGTTAAGAGATAACTGATTCCCCACCAGGTAAGGTAACATTTTTAAAAGAGTAAAATAAAAATCCATAAATAAGATTACATAATCACATCCTTTATATATATAAACATACACACACACCTAACTCAGTACATTGCACAATAATCAGCATTTAATTATATGTAATTCTCACTGAGATATTCCACATTACAAAAAAACCTAAAATAAATATGCTAAAAGAGGAGGCCAAACTTTCAAGCATCCTCTGCTTACCATCTGATTAACATTTCATTTGCTTCAAGGTCAGGCATCTGCATGTTGCATGAGACGACTTGTAGCAAAGTCCTCTGTCCTTCCACGCCTTCAGCGTAAACCACTTTAGTTTTAGAGATACCCTCATAGAATAGTAGGGTTGGAAGGGGCCTACAAGGCCATCAAGTCCAACCCCATGCTCAATGTGGGGGATAATCATCTTGAGATAATCATCTTGAGATAATTATCTGAGTATGGAGCTAGATGTGATGGAGAGGAAGCAATATTTTTTATATCTGCTGTGATCATGTATAAATTCTACAACAAAAGGTATGTGCATGTGAGAGGAGCTGAACCCACCCACCCTCACCTCAACTCCCTGTGTTCCATCATTTCAGACACTTTTCTCCCAGCTGGGTTTCAATGCCAGCTATGAAGCAGGCAGGAAAGAAAGTGAAGAGATGAGGCATGGCAAGGTTTGGGGTGGGTAAGGAAAGCCCTTTGACCTGCATGCACCTTTTGTTGTAAAAACTAGACATTCTGCTCCATCTTTTATACTGGGCAGGTATGTTAACAAGCAAGTAGGATTATCCCCTACCATGTCTTGTTTGGCGCCAAGTCTGAGGCCTATGGTAAACATAGAAGGTAAACATTCTCTCAACTGGTAACGCTGTTTCTTGGCTGTACTGTGAATGGGGGCTCACATGAAGGAAAACTCCTCCATATAAAAAAACCACCACCACCGGGTCCCTCCACATAGAAACTCAGCATATCAGGGAGAAGGCTAGGATAAAACCTTCTCCCTGACATGCCCGTTTTTTTAGGTAGAGGAAATATTTTTGTATGATCAAGCATTCCATCACATGAACCCCTTACATGTAGTCAGAATCATATAGCAAAGATACAGATTATTCACCACAGTGAGAACAGGGCTTGAGGGTGTGTGTAGACATATTGCAGCCTGTTCTGGTCCCCCCTGCCCAAATCACAGAGAGTTCGAGCACAGTCCACATTGTATCCTGTGATCTGTCACTGTTTATGCACCACTTCCAGGTAAGTATGCATAGGACTGCAGCCTAAATCGGGGTTAAACCCCACTGAATGTAGTAGGGCTTACTTCTGAGGGAACATGCATAGGATTGTGCTACTATTTTCCTCTACTTCTGCAGTGAAGCTGCTTGTACAATGGCCTGACCCACAGCAAATAATTTCAAGTCTGTATCTTTATTTTAAATATTGTCCTTATGAAAAGTTACAACAAATCTGGAACAGACTTCTGAAAGTCAACTGATACTAGGTCTTTGGGAGATGGATTTAGACACAGCTTTAGACACAGGCATTCAGTTGATGTCATTTTTAATTACGCGTACAGCAGTTCAATAAGAGACAATGTTTCATCTTCTGGGCTCTGCCCTTGATTATGCTTGTAGACATCTTGCAATACAGATGCAGCTGTGCTCCATAAAGTAACTGGATCAGGCTTGCCATCAACCTTGGCCAGTATTATTTTGTCCTCAAAATACTCTTTGATTTTCTTCTTCATATATACTGCGCTGTAGGAATCTTCACAATTCCTCCTTCATCCTCTGAACCAGATCAGGGATGTTAATTTGTTCATCATTGTCTTTCCAATACTTCACAACTTTAAAGATTTCATTATTGATGGAATCAAATGGCCACCCAGCAAACATTTTTTTTCTTCACACCTTTCAGTTGAAGAATTTGATGCATCGCTGTAAAACTTGCATTTGATGGTATATGGCATCAGCTGTATGAAGGTCGTCAACAGACATAATCCTAGACTTGACCTTCTCTGCCCAATTGTCTTCACGTTTATTACAGATGCCAAGAAGTGCTGTTTGGAAGACCAAAGTTTGAACAGGAAAAACGTTGAAACTTTTTTCCTACAGAAAACTTGGATGGTTTACCACAAAACAGACAGCACTCATGGAAGGTAAACATTCGTTCTTGAGAAAGAGGGGTACAAATTTCACCATCAGCCATGTGTGAATCTCTTTTAGTATGGTTTCTGTCTTGTTTGATAACATTTACATTGCAACACAGTTGACCACACTGGTTGTATACACATTGGTCAGGTGATGTCACAATGTTGTCTCTGCATTCATGACTTGCGTGCTTAATTCCTGGCTCCCCTTTTCAGCTGATGCCATCAAGGAACAATCTTTTGCAGATCACACACATCTCCTGTACAATGTAACATATAAGAATTTTATTTTGTTGTGTAGTCCTATTTTTTTTAAATATCAAATGCTAATTTTTATTTCTTTTTCAGCACATTTCTATTATTACCTATTATTTGTCTTAATGGAAAGCTGTGTTCATTAGTGCCAGTGTGGTGTTGTTTTCAATTCCCCATTCCTTGAAGCTTACTGTGGCATTAAGCCTGTCACTAAATGGGGTGGAAAAGTGAGAGATTTATCCCAACCATCCTACAAAGCTACGTGTGTATCTTCAGATTAATGATTGATGCCTCCAGTGAATGAGCATCTCTACACCAGCCTAAAATCTTGCATTTAAAATGGGGCTTTCTGCTTTGATGACTCCCTTTTTCACCCACTTCTTTCCCCCCTCCCCTTTCCCCCTCCTTCTCCCCACATCTGAGTCTTCCATTATCTTTCATTGGTCTCACTCCTCTTCTTGCCACTTTTCCTCCTTTCATGGAGGGAATCATAGCTCATTATCTGTGATCTGTTTAAAAATGGAACAAAGGGCATTTAGTGCAGGAGATGTAGAGCCCGCAATCTCAATCGCAGGATAAAAGCTCTGTGTGAAGAAAGCCTATGTCTGCCTTCTACTTTCTCTAAGACAAAGGACCTAAGTAGTGGGTCAGAATCAAAAGCACACAAAACAATTTCTAAACACAGACAATACATAAAACTTCCAGTCCAATTTTGTCTCCTTCACATGGATTACTCATAGAACATGACTGAGTTAACAAATGAAGGGGGACAAAAATCAAAGTGTAAAAAAATACTGACACAATACTAGGTATGACTTACTGTAACTGCTGCTGCAGGTCCCAGCAAGGGAAAAGGAGTCTTTTCTGCTAAAATCACCTCAGTAATCTTCTCAGACAATTAAGAACCTCATGAGGGGCAAAAAATCTTCCCCTTTAAGAATCCAGTCCAGGATCACACTCACAGAATTACAAGTATTTATCGAAGGTGGAAAGCAAAAGATGCATTTTGTTGATGCACGTGATCGTTCTGTATACATATGATTGGTCAAAGTTCAGTGTTAGATCACATTAGAGTGGTGGCTATCTTTAAAATCTCCAATTTTGGAAATGTTTCTCCAAATGATGATTTTCCAGATTTTGGGGGGATATGTTTAATGAATTAAACAAGAGTTTTGGTATCTTTTGCAAACAGTCTGACGTCAGCCCCCAACTTTCCTACACGAAAAGCACCATAGAGCAGGGACGGGCAGAGCACAGATCTGGATCTACTGGTAGATCTCTGGATGATTTGTAATTAATCAGCAAGGATTTCTGACTTCCAGCTGCTGAACACTAGCAGCAACAAAGTGACCCCCCCCCCAAATCCTAAATTATAGAGCTGAAATGGAGAAAGCTTAGGGCAACCAGGAGTGGATTTTTGTGTAGAAGGGCTGTGAATGCCATTCAGTTCTGGAACTCAAAATACATTCCTGGGATCAGAACTCTTTAATTCTCACTGTGTCTTTTACACTAGCTGTGGGTGGGGTGGGGTGGGGAGAATCTTTGGCCTCTAATAAAAAAAAAGTACATCCCGCAAGCCTGAAGTCAGCCCACCCCTGCCACAGAGAAAGCAGAGAACGCGAGCTGCTCTCCCCGTCCACGCGTGAGCAGCAAAGTGCGCGCAGAAAGCAACCTCCGGAACGGCCGTCGCACCGTTCCCCGCACAGACGCGCCTTTCCGCGCAGGAAACGCGTAACGTGTGAAGCGGCCGGAACGCTTCCCTCCAAGCTCCCGGAAAGGCTCGTAGGGCAGGCTCAAGTTCGGCCCTGCTACGCAGCCACTTGTTCACGTATCACAGTTCTTTACGCCGCCCAACAGCCGACGCTCCTCCGAGCGGTTCGCAGAACTCCTCAGCAAACCCAGAGGCTGCGTTGATCGGCGCATTTATTCTTCGGCAGCCCCTTCAACCTGACGAGCCCAGGCGAAAAGCCGACCCTTCGCCCGAGCCGGCGGGCGCACGCGCTCCGGGGGCTCCCCGTCCGCCTCACGAAGGCGGTCGCCGTCCCTGAGGGGAGACTGAGGGAAGGGGCGAGGCCTTCCCGGTCCAGCCGGTCGACCAGCCGGTCCCCGGCCTTCCACCCCGCGGCGGCAGACAAGAGCGGCTCCGCGTGCGCGTGCGCGACGTCCCCACACCGGCCACCGCGCGGCCCGCTTCCGCTCACCTCGCGCGCCGTCTTCCTCCTCGTCGCGGCCGGTAGCCGAGGGGGAGCTCAGCCGCGGCGGCGGCGGAGGAGGAGGGAGGGGCGGAGGGCTGGGCTGGTGGGACGCCTCGGCCAATGAGGCGGCGCGCCGCATTCGACGCCCAGGGGGAGCGCAAGCGGCGGCGGCGGCTGCGGCGGCGCGGGCGCGCGCGCGGCGGCGACGACGGCCGCCCCTCCTGCGTCTCGCGGGCGTGTGCGCGAGGCGGAGCCGCGAGGGGCGGGCAGCACGTTCGGCTGCGAGCGAGCGAGCGAGCGGCTGACTGGCTGGCTGGCTGGCGGCGCGTGCGCGTGCGCGCGGCCCCCCCCCCCACCTCCAGAGAGAGGGCGCGAGCGAGCCGAGTGAGGGAGAGCCATGGCCGGAGCTCAGTGACTGACTGACTGACTGACAATAGGCAAGAGCTGCAGGAACGCCCGCCGCAGCCGCAGCAACAGAAGAGGAAGGCCGCCGCCGCCGCCGCCAAACCCCGCTCAGCAGCATCAGCCGCCGCCGCTTCCTCCTCCTCCTCACCGCGCCCCGCTCGCTCGCCCGCCCGCCCGCTCCTCGGCGCCCCTCCTTTCCCCAGGCCGGCTCGCCGGGAATGTGAGAGAAGCGGCAGGAGGAGGAGGAGGAGGACGAGGCCTCGCAGGCGGCGGCGGCGGCAGCAGCAGCGGCGGCCGTGTCGTTGGGGGAGAAGGGAGGAAAGCGGGCGGGAGACGGCCGAGCGGGGCGCGGTGCATGGGACCGAGTGGAAGCCGCCGCCGCTGCTCCTGACGCCGCCGCCGGCGCCGCGACGACGTCTTGCGCTGGGGGAGGCCGACGAGGCCTACCAGGCGGCGGCTGCTCCTCCTGCGGCAGGGGCCGCGCCGCGGAACGCGAGCGGGAGAGGGAGGCACGCACTCGCGCTCGCACAGGCGCGCCGGCCCGGCTTGCCCTCGCCTCGCCCAGGGATCGGCCCCCTCCTCGTTTTCTCTCCGCCTTGTCTCTGGATTCTCTACCAGGAGGGTTCAAGGTAACTTCCTCAGCGGGCCAGCGACCCGGCCGCCGTCAGGGAGAGACGGGGGGCGGCGGGGAGAAGAGCGCTCTCTTTAGAGCGGGGCGGGGAGCGACCATTAGGGCTTTAGGGGCAGAATCAGCCCGCGGTGGTCTGTGAGGACTTGATCTCTGCCCCTTGATCGGGGTGGGGGTGGGGAAGACACCCAGCCAGGCCGGGGGGCCTGGCAGGGCAGCCCCCCGCACCTTGCTCGCAGCGCCTCTTCGGCCGCCGAGGGGGCTGGTGGGGCCGCCCCTTACCTCTCGGTGCCCGTCGGCATTTTTTCAGCACCTTTTCTGAACTCTCTTCCTCCCCCTCCCCCGTCTCTGACGACGACGACAACACCGTTGCTTTATATGCGCCGAAATCGTGCCAACCCTCCTCACGTAGAAAGAATGATAAATAATAATCCCTTTTTAGATCTACGTTACCCCCGTGGGTGAGAACCAAAAGGGGGCTGTGGGAGGGAACCCAGTGCTGTGCCTTCCTCTTGAGAGTCTCCACAGTAAATAAATGTGATCTGAATTCTGCTTTTTCAATTTCAGGATTTCCAAAGAATCTGTCACTTGACAGATCTGGAAGGGGGGGGGGGCTCCATGATCTTTGTTTATTGTTGTATGTTGCCAAGGCTTGTTGAGTTAGAATGAGACCTTAATAATGCATAAAGCAGGAGAGAGGAACTGTTACTAAATTTATACCTGAGAAGTGCGGCTAAAGCATGCTGACACAGTGATCCTGCGGTTGAAGGGATCTGCTTGAGGGTTTGTCCATTAATAGGGCTAGCAGTTCCATTTTCAGTCTTTGTGAAAAGATTTCTAGATAGATGAAGACATTCTAAGCGCTGTGGTGAGCTGTGTCTAACAGGCCCAGAACCTAAGACTGCAATGCAATGTACACTGAGTTTAAAAAGAAAATCAAAACAAAAAAGGGGACTAGGAAAAGCGGAAAAGAACTCAGTGGGATTTAATCCTGAGTAAGCATGCCTACTGGGCTGTCAGTGTGATTATGATTCTTTTTTTAGAGTTTCAGATTCCCACTGGAGTACAAGTAACATCCTTTTTTTGTGGTGTGTACAACCTCCTTTCATTACATGTTAAAGACTGGTTTTGTACAACTGAAGTATAGAAAACAGTGTTGTTCTTGCATAGAGCCCTCACATATTCATAGTATATCTAATATTTAAATTGATAACAATTATACTAATGCAGTATCATTAATCTTTTGCGCGTAGGCTGTATAATTCACAGCAACGGGTATGAGAATGATGACTTGATAAAGTAAGGACTGTTATAGATAACGCCACTCTCACTGATGAGTGTCAAGGACTCATGTGATTCCATTTAGAGGTTTAGAGTAGTTTTTGAGCACACATTTAAGACTTTTGTGCCCGTTAAATTTCAGCAAATGTCAACTGTCATTTAAAGAATCTTCATGTAACTTGACCAGAAATATTTAAATCAGCATTTGATCATTGTTGATACCCCTTGTCCTGCAAAGGTTTATGTAGTATGCATGGACCCACTGACTTGTTTAATGTGTTGTATATAGGTTTTAGTAGGTTTTAGTTGCAAATATGTAATTTTGCCATTGTGTACTACTTTAAAAAAAATTCACCATAGGCAAAGACTTTTAAAAATTGTACTTAATAGTTCATATTTAATTTATAAAGTCAGTCTGTTCCCTACTGAGTGTACATGTAAGAGAAAGTAAGATGTGGAATCTTAAAAAGGAATTAGTCACATAACATTATATTTGAAATAGATGACAGTAGATTATGGTTAATCATTGTGAAAACTTCCAGACCTAAGAGTAGTTCATCAGTGGAACAACTTAATTAGTTAGGTTGTGGGATCTTTTCCTGGAGGCGTCTAAGAGAAGGCTGCATAAGGACACACGTGTTTAGGGTATCCTGGCTTAGGACATGGACTGTGTGTCACAACTTCTTTGATTCTAGGAATCAGAAGCAAAAGAGAAAAATAATATATTGCTAACTAGCATAATAAGTAATGGACATGATAATTAACTGTAATTGATCTCTCAGTGTCATTGTTTTTACAAAACTTGCATTAAAGATAAACAAGCATAAAATGTTAGTTAGGTTAGGTCTGTCTTTATTATCGTATTTTAACAGTGCACTGACTGAAAGGTGCATTGTACTTTTGCAGAAACATTTACTAATAGTAGGAGGAGAGTTCATGTTACCAGTTTCAAGATGTCATGGATTTGCTGTCTCTGTACTGCAAGCAGAATTATTGAATGAGAATTTTAAAATGTCCCCAAAAGTAAAATATGAGAGTCAGAGTGAGAATAAGGGAAAAAAACAAACACCAAACCTGGATGTGCATTGCAATATTTGGCTGATGCCTATTAATGGATGCTTCTGGAGCCACCAGTTACATGCAAGATGGCATAATCAGAACTGGACTAGGAAAGTGGATTTTTCTAACTTAAAGGTACCCTAAACCAATGTGTTAAACTAAACTGTGCACATGAGAGAAATATTTCTTGATAGTATGATCTTAAAGGGAGGGTTAAATGTGAGGGGGAGTATTTCTTCTAAAATTCTTATAATATTTAGTTGGGAATATTAATAATAATTCTTCCCTTCAGTAGGGATATGTCCTCAGCACCAACCACTCCTCCGTCAGTGGATAAAGTAGACGGATTTTCTCGGAAGTCCGTCAGAAAAGCCAGGCAGAAGAGGTCGCAAAGTTCCTCCCAGTTTCGGTCTCAGGGCAAGCCTATTGAGTTAACTCCACTTCCTCTGCTAAAAGGTAAGGCTCTATACCAGTTTATCATTTGGAAAGCAAAGTTTTAATTATAACCCAATTGTGGCTGGTTCAGGAGATACTTGCTATTCATTGAAAGAAGGTTCAGCAGGCATTAAAGTGAGGGCACAATCCTATGCGTGTTTAGACAGAGAAAAGGCCTACAACTCCCAGCATTCCCCAGCCAGGCTGGCAGGGGAATACTGGGAGTTGTAGGCCTTTTCTCTGTCTAAACACGCATAGGATTGCACCCTTAGTTATATAATACTTGTGTAAGTTCTGTACATGCTTATGTTGAAGAACCTGTGATATGGATACTGAACACCTGCTCTGCTGATGGTAATGTAGCTGCAGTTTTATTAGGAAGTGCAGTTTTTTTAAATTAATCCTTGATCCCATACCCTAATGATTTCCTGCAGCACTTAAGCTTTTACAACTTCTATAGCTTCTGTAGAGAGTTGAAAAATATGGGGAACTTTTGTAAATATTCTCTTACTGAGATGTTTTCACTGTCGGATATTTTCAGCATAGCAAAAGTAAAGTCCTCATCACATGCAAGGGAGAATGCTGTTTTACAAGCATGGAAAATATATGCCATGGTTATTCGATAATTCTGTTATGTTTGAGTTTTGGACCTGCGAGATTTGTTTTGTTCAGGAGCTGCTCATATTTTCCCTTCCTTCTATGTATCTAGTTTATTTGCAATAAGCAAGGTATAGAATATTTAATAATAATCTAACGAGGATGACATGCTCTGTTTTTGTGAGATATATGAGCAGCAAATATGCTTATATATGCCCCTGAGAATGAATGCAAGTGGTCTGGATTGGTAATGACTTAGTGGAGTTTGTAATGTGGCAGACTTGGGTTGATGTTGATGGACATATGAGCATATCACATGTGATTGAGAGAGGGGTGGGGTCTTGCCCAAGCAAACACTGATATAAACATTAAGGCTAGACTGCACTAAGAGGGCTGGCTGACAGAAGCTTGGTTATGCTACCTCAGCTACCATTAAACAAACCTAAGACAGGGTAGAGGAGTTTTGGAGAGCAACTCCCATCATCCCTCACCACTGGCTATGCTGGATAGGAATGATGGGAGTTGCAGTACAACAACATCTGGAAGGCCACGTGTTCCGCACCCCTGATAGAGACAAAGGAACTATCTGGCAGCATAAGGGGCTGCCTGGTGAGTTTTTTCATTGATGAGCTGCCCAGACTGAGGTTCTGTGACAGGCCTTGGAGTTATATAGCAGGAATTGGAGTGGGATTGGCTGTCCTGTATCACCTGGCACTGAAGCTCAGAATGTTCTTGGCATAGCAGTGTATGTTGCCTGACTTGAAATAACTAAGGTTTCCTTGTGTGGCAAACAGCTATAGTGGCACAGGGAGCAGAGAATGGATGCCTGTTCCTCCAGAGCTCTTGGTTTAAACCCTTTAGCACCTGACACAGGGATGCTTAACTCTGACTCCAGATCCCATCTTAATCTGATGCTTTTCTCCTGAGGCTAGTGTTTCCAAAAATTCTGGTGATATCTGGCACAAGTGCTCTTAGTTTTGGCCTTCAGTATACATACATAATACTCTGAATTGATCATGTGGGCTAATGTTACTGTAACACTACAAATAATATTGTTCAGTGTGTTGAAATACCTGACTAACAACTGTTTTTGTTGGTTCCTCTGGCATTTTGATAAATGAATCAATGTTGCATTTGAATATTAAGAAAATATTTTAAAAGCTTATTGGCCTAAAATTCCACATGAAATCTGCATTTTGCATACGTGTGGAAAAATGGAAAATGCACTTTCACAGGGAAGTCGACTTGGCCTGTAAACAGGTCAAAAATGCTTGCCAGTTGATAGGTCAAATAATGATTAAGGGCGCAATCCTGTCCGGATAGGTGGCCGCCTCTGAACTTGGAGGTGACCGCCTATCCAATGCAGGGCAGGAACAGCACGGAGGGGATCATCCCCTCCGTGCTTCAGCCACCTTGCATTCGCAGCTGGATAGCTGATTTCGGCTGTCTAGCTGCGGGAAGTTAGAGCGGGGGGCGGACGCTGGAGGATGCATAGGAAGCGTTGGAATGGCACTTCTGCCCTCCCCGCCCTGGCTTGCCCCCAGGAACGCCCTGTTTTCGCCACTCCGCGCTCCTCTTCTGAGTGCGAAGCGTGGGGCTGCCTACGAGGCAGCGCGGGAGGAGGTGGAGGTCAGTTCTCAGGGAACCGACCTATCCTATGGCCATCTAGCCTCTGACTAGCGGCCATAGGATTTTGCCCTAAGTGTGTTCAAAATATCAAGCCAGTAGAAATGTAACACAGAGAAAGGTTTATGCTAATACAAACCCGCAGATTATTTAGCTATTATGAAACAGTGAAACAATATTCTAAACTGTTGTAAACAATTATTATTTATAGCTTACTAGAGATGTCAGGAATTTAACCTGGGACCTTCTGCATGTAAATGCATGTGCCCTGTGACTGAGCTGTGCCCCCTCGTTATGCAAATGCAAATGAATGTCAGTAGTATTTAAAAGAATGGAAAGTTCTTTTTAGTTTTTATTTAGAACCCCAAGGATAGTTGAGGCAGTTAACAAAATTTAAAATGAAGTTAAATAAAAATGCATTTAGCTCCTATATGAAGACTGTTTTTTTTTTTATGTGGACATAGTGCTGATCAGGAGGCTCCTTCCTATAATTGAAGAGAGAGAGGGTATTGCTGTGCACCTAGTCTCTTGCAAGACTGGTTAGCAAGGAGCAGTCACTTCTACATCAATTATTGGATGGCACCACAATACAATTATAAAGGTAGACTGCCTCTGCCACATATACTGTATAAGGGCATTATTGACCACGTAATATTTGACCGTGGACAATATTTGACCATGCAATTGATCTGCTTCCCAGACTTACAAAGAGGGCTTGAAACCTCCCAGGTGACTGGCCATTCCTCAAAATTTGACGCTGTTGTCTGAGTATTTAAACATTTTCTAGCCCTGGATCACAGCTTGCATTTGAAACCAAAATGTTGGGGCCTACGAACTGGCTTTCCCCCACATGCTTGGCATATTATACCTTTTGCTCTTTCAGGATTTTTTATAAGTTATGTTCCATATATCACAAAGAATGCAGATACTAATCTTATAAATTATTAGAAGAAACATGTCTGAAACGGTACAAGGTTAACTCAATGATTTGGAATTGAGGGCTTTGCCGGTTAATAAAATAATTGAAAGATAACCTGGAAGTAGTCAACTTACATGTCAAGCTTAAGTCCATATGAAGAGCACCTCGCATCTTCTTAGAGTAGAGGCACATTGTCTGCAGCAGGCCTTTATTGAAGATACTGCTTAGGAAATTGTTCTTTGGTCATATAATATGAATACTGAGCTTCATGTGGTGTATAATTTTTCAGATCCCTGTAATGGAGAAACTCATTATTCGGTTGCTGTGCTAAGAGAATGTTTCAGATTTCTCAATACCAGCACTACATTGCACAAGCCTGGATAAATATTTAATAATAGTGTTTAGTATTTCTTGAGTGTTCAAAGCATACCACCGATGAAACAGGGCTGTCGTAAGGATTACTGAGATAATGTAGGTCTGTATTATTATCCCCAGATTTGGTGGGGTGGAGGGGATGAGGTTGAGAGAATAGTAGTTTGCCTAAGACCACCTAGTCAATTCATGGATGAGGTGAGATTTCGACCAGGGACTTCATTCATAGCTCAGTCTACTAGCTACTACATTAAGGGTGCAATCCTATGTGATCTGCCCTGGGCATGAGTATCCAAACCAGCGCTTTGCATTTAAGCTAGATGGGTGTTTTCACCCATCTAGTAGAGGCTTTGGCGTGGGGGAAGGAAGCTTGGCCAGCCGTAGGATATGTGCTATGGCTGCCGCCCCAGTCTCCTCATCTCCCTGCCCCTGGGAGTGCTCTGTTTTCCGAGTGTGGAGAGGTAGCTGGCGAGGTTCTCTCTGTGCTGGCTACGAGGGGAAGGGGGAAGGGACGGGGAGTGCAGTTTCCTGGATCCAAGATCAGGGCCCTGTTTCCAACCTTTTATCCAGGAAACCAAACAATCATAGAATCATATAATAGTGGGGTTGGAAGGGGCCTACAAGACCACCGAGTCCAACCCCCGGCTCAGTGCAGGAATCCAAGTCAACACATCCCTGACAAGTGGCTGTCCAGCTTCATCTTGAATGCCTCCACTGTGGGAGAGCCCACCCCCTCCCTAGGTACTTGGTTCCATTGTCATATTGCTCTAACAGTCAGGAGGTTTTTCTTGATGTTCAGCCGGAATCTGGCTTCCAGTAACTTGAGCCCATTATTCTGTGTCCTGCAGTCTGGGATGATCAAGAAGAGATCCTGGCCTTCCTCTCTGTGACAACCTTTCAAGTACTTGAAGAGCGCTATCCTATCTCCCTTCAGTCTTCTCTTCTTACGGCTAAACATGCCCAGTTCTTTCAGTCTCAGGATTGCTCTCAAAAGTAGCCTTCACGTTCTTAAGCACAAGCAAAACATTTCTAGGTGCCTGGGATTTTTTTTCTGGTTCTATTCAACTTGGTCTTTTGATTTTTTATATGAAATCTCCTGATAGGCTAAATATAGATAAAATAACAAATGTTCACAGTGTGAAGTGTTTATGTGTCTGATAGTCTAGTGACAAACATGACAGGAGAAAGCCTTTTGTAAAATAAATGTAATTTGAAAGTAATTGTTTACATCAGGCATGTTTTATATAAAACTATGCAGATCAGTGGGTGCACAGAGTGCGGGTTGTTTAAGGCAACTTAGGTTGCAATGCTGTGGTCCTAAGATGGTGTCCCAGAGGCCATAGGATAGGTCAGATCTCACTTTCTGAATTCAGAGGCAGAGCTCCAAGTGAGGGAGTTTTGGTCTATTTGTTTAATTACCTAATGCTTGTAAACCACCTTAAGAATAATTTGATTGAAAGGTGGAGTACAAATCTTCAAAAATAACTAAATTAAGATAGCAGGCAGAGATGTGGGTTTTCTGGAAATTTTTAAATTGGAAAATGTCCCTATGTGAATTATGGTAATTTGCATAGGGAAATTTTCCAATTTAAAATTTTCCAGAAAACCGACATCACTGCCTGCCCTCTTAATTTAGTTATTTCAGTAATTATGGTAATTTGTACAGGAAAAAATTCAGTTATTCAGAATTTTCAGCATCTAGGGCATCAGAAAATGTTTTCAGTGAAAAGTACAAGTGTACTTTTGAAATATGAAATATTTTTGAAATATGAAATATGTATTGTTGTCCTGAAATATTTAAGGGAAAAAATTAAAGCACATTTAATGTGATTTAAATGTTACAATATGTTAATTTTTTTGGAATACTTGTAAAAAATTTAAGGACAACCCAAAGAACTGTGCATCATATATTGTGCTTAGATGCAGTGGTGGGCTGGGCTGGATGAGGGATAATAAATGGGGTTTGAATCCTGGCAAGACAGAAGCACTGTGGGTGGGTGGGTCACAGGTCCAGGAAGTAGGTCAGTTACCCATTCTGGATGAGGTTGCACTCCCTGAAGGAACAGGTGCGTAGTTTGTGGGTTCTCCTGGCTTCATCTTTGTCAGTCAGTGGCAAGGAGCACCTTTTACCAGCTTTGGCTGGTATGCCAATAATGGCAGTTCCTGGATCATGATAGCTTGGCCATGGTGGTACAGGCATTGGTAACCTCAAGATTGGATTATTGTAATGCGCTGTATGTGGGGCTACCCTTGAGCTTGGTCTGGAAGTTGCAGCTGATGCAGAACGCATTGGTGAGACTGCTTACTTGGGTCTCTTTCCGACAGCAAGTTATGCCCTTGCAAAAGAACTGCTCTGGCTGTCAGTCAGCTACCAGGGCAAGTTTAAGTTTTGTTGTTAACATATAAAGCCATAAATAACTTGGAACCAGGTTATCTTAGGGATTACTTCACCACTGATGTCCCTGGATCATCTCTGTGATCATCAGAGGGAGTGCTTTTGATTGTGCCACATTCTCCTGAGGTTTGCCTCAGGAGCTCTTGGAGTAGATCATTTACTGTTGCAGCACCCACCCTCTGGAATGGTTTACGAACTGACATTAGATAGGCCTCACAGTTCTGATATTTTTATGTCTTCTTAAGACTCATCTCTTCACACAGGCTTTCCCTGAAGTATAACCTAGCCAGCTGTGGTTTGTAGCATGCAGTGGAGTGTGCGGTTTTTACTGTTGATTAATTTTGTATTGGGTGTTATTGTTTCGATGCCATTGTATTTTGTGTTCACCACTTTGATACCTTGTGTATAAAACTGGGTAATAAAAATAAATAAACCACTCATCTATTTCAACAGCGCTAAACTCTCTTCCACTAAGGGAGTTGGGGCACCTCTAGTTTTACTGTCATTACTTATTAGCTCCATTTCACACTGAGATGTATCTGTATTTCAAGGACATATGTTTATTCTGTCACATTCTTGCCAGTTATAATCACCTGTAAAACACTACAACTGTGAAACTGCCAAACTTGCGTAACATTGTATTTGCAACTGGCATCCATTCATTGTTACTAGTGAACCTGTGAAATGGAAAATGTTCCTAGGAAAAATAAAGCACCGGAAAAATTTTCTGTTTTGGAAATTTTTCCACACCATATCACCGATGGTAATGTGGAAGTGAGGAGTTTTAGAGACCACTGCATTCAGTTCGATGTTACATTGCAGTTCACTTGTCAGGCTGCCATCTTTCGGAAATTATTACTTTTTTGAGTAGGTGCAAATATGACAGATGGAACATTTTCTGAAAAGACGACAGTAATTTGAGTAATATTTTCTAGAAATTGTATATACTGAGACTAGTATATTCACAGGACACAGGAAACCTTGGTTTTATACAAAACGTGTATTTAATTCCTCAGAGTTGAGGAATGTCCTTTATTTTTGCCTGTTATGACAATTAGGACATGTTAAGTGTTCAATTAAACATTGTCTTTGGATAAAAGTATTTCACAGCAAACATGAGATTCCATCTGTAAAAGAAGGGAGGTGGAGTGGCTGCAAATGGGAAGAAAAGTAGGGAAGGGGCAATGTTTGGGAAGTAGTGGGTAGTAATGCAAGCCTTCAGGAGTAATAGGTTACTTGCATGAGATACGGAGCAGGAGTTTGGGACTGTTAGAGGGTATGGAGGAGAAGGCAGACAGAGATGGTGTAACATCCACAGGGATCGTGGTGAGAAGCAAGAGAGTTTGGGAATGTTAGATTTCAGTATCTCAGAAATAGCCCATTGCCCTGTGAACCCACTGGTTGGAATGCAGAAATGGGTTTTGGAATCATTTGGGCACTACCACAATATTTTTAGGTGTCTGCGCTGCTAGATGCCTAGAAATAATCCGGTTCCAATTGTAAACATCTTGTCAAAGAAACACATTTTCTTTCAGCTCTTAGCAAGCTCAATGGATTATGATAGAATTAAAGTTTAAATATATAACTAAAGGGGAGTAGTTAGATACACAACACAGGATGTGGTAAGGGGGGATGATTGTGATGGGAATAATTTGTTGATCTGCAGGGCTGGAAGGGGGGATACCCTCTGTGTGCCAAAATTTGAGAACCCACTGATTTAGGGCACAGGAATTTTTCAAAAAATACAGGAGTTGAGCACAACTTTGTAGAAAATAATATTTGTTAAGGGGAAAACCAAGTACATGACAGAAATGGTTAAGAATGGCACTTGACTTTAGGGCTGTGATTTACTCACTAGGTAACTTGTACAGCTACTTAGGGTTTTTTGTAGTAATTTGCCTCCTAATACTAGCATGCTAGTCTGAATATGGATTTGCACAGGTGGAGCCTTTGACCTCCTGCCAGAATTTCATTGATTTAGGTGGAGCTCTAGGTAATTATAGAGCTAATAGTTGTGTTAGAAGCAGGAATTACTATGTCATCTGAAGGGTTTATCTGTCAAAGATAGGTTATTGAACTGAAAGATTCATCCCGATTTAAATCTTTCATTGTAAAAAATAAGTTTGCAAATTGTTTCAGGATACTCTCTCATCTTGTGGAGAAATTCCATATTTCTGTAGTTACCTTTTATGCATCTGTGAATCTGAAGATTATGAAATAGTTCTTCAGTAATGTTAAATTGCTCTGGTGGACAACTTAAGCCAGGGAATGAACAGGGGGAGTGTGATCCTGTTGGTGCTCCTGGACCCCTCAGCGGCCTTTGATACCATCAGTCATGGTATTTTTCTGGGACTTCTGACTGGGGTGGGCATAGGAGGGATGGCGTTGTGCTGGTTTTAGTCCTTTCTGGCAGGACATAGTAACTAGTGCTGGTGGACATTTATTACACCTTTGACTTATGGGGTGCTGCAAAGTTCTGTTCTGTCCCCAGTATTTTTAATGGCTACATGAAGCCACTGGAGCAAGCCATCTGGAGGTTTGGGCTAAAGCATCAGGTGAACCTGGAAATTCTGGGTTGTTTATGGGTTAAACAACCCAGAGTTAACCCAACAATTGCCTATGGTTTTTTGTTGGGTAACCCCTGGGTTGTTTAACCCGTAGACAACCCAGAGTTTCCAGGTTCACACATCACAAAACAACCCAGCAATGGGGCATTCCTTGGTTGTTAATCAAAAGTGGAAATGGCTCGCACGCTCCACTCATCCTCATAATTCCTGTGTTAAAACAACCCTGGAATTGCGACGATGACATGTGAACCAGGTCATTGTGTTCTGCATCCCTGCAGATCTTCTGAAATTGGGAGGGGAGCGTAAAGGAGGGTCTTACCTGATGATCTTAGTTGTAGGGGTGATGCTCATAGATGAGAATGCATTTCCCAAGTAAGTTGGGCTTGATGATTCACAGAGTAATGGCTCATTGATATTCTATTTTTGTTTAAGGGCCACGTCTTGCATTTCATTTTCTGAAATGCATTATTTGCACTAGGATATTTGCAAGTATGTTAGTTGCTATCTTTAGATAATGAATTCCATAAATTCCATAATGAAATCTGTAATCATCTGATGAAGCGGAGTATAGCCCACCAGTGCTTATGCCATAATAAAAAACTAACATCTTGAAGGTGCCACAATATTCTTAATTGTTCTTGCTGCAACAAACTAACATGGCTACCCCTGTGGAAAAAGTTAATTATGTGTTATGGGAAGAAATACTTTTTCCTTAACCTGAATTCTGTTTCCATCTGTTTGATTGGATGGATGAACTTACGGTGTTACATGAGAGAGAAAAAATCTCTGTAATTTCGCAGCACTTTTTGAGTGTATAATTCCATTATCTCCCTCTTTAATAGTTTTCCTTCTGTTTAAATGAAAACCTCTTCCAGCCTTTCCTCACAAGGAATTGAATTTGTCTCAGTGTGCATCACTTTCCACTTAACAAATCTCATCTGCCACTCATTTGTCTTTTCACACAGTTTAGAGAGATACCTTCTGGAGTGCTTTGGATTTCATACCTTGAATTATTTGGTTTCCTGAGCAAACTGGATGACCTCACTGTTCACTCATGCTCTTTTTATGAATGTTAAGTAACACTGGCTCCCAATAAAACAGGGGTGGGCAACTTGTGGCCTTGCAAATGTTGTTGGACTGCAACACCCATCAGATAACATCTGATGCTGTCCAACAACATCTGGAAGGCCACAGGTTCCTGACCCCTGTAATAGACAGCCAGGTGTGTGTGTGCGCGCGCACACACACACATTTGTTGCAATTCTTTGCTTCCTATTTTTAACCAATTAAGGGCTATCAGATTGCTGCCTGCCAGATGGAAGCCTTCCATCTCAGAGGCTTCCGAGTATCCAGTGCCCTGCTGGACTGCTGCCAGCATTTTCACATTTCTCTTATTTTTTGCTGTTTTTCCTCTAGACTCACCTCCGAGCCCATCTGGTGGTGGTGGCACCGGGACTGGAGAGGCCATAGGTTTTCTCGTATCCTGGACTTTTCCCTCCCTGTCCACTGGAATGCCCCTTTTTCAACCTCTATGAGGTCCTCTGAGGCTACTTTTGCATCCTCGAAAAGCAGCTGGTGTCTTTCCATGACGGCTGGGAGGGGGATTAGATCATGTAGTCCCCTTCCCGAGGTAATAGGAGTGTCTACGGCTTTAGGATGGGGATCATAAATCTCATGATCCCTTGGATGCTGTCCAGGGACTACAGGATTACTCTTCAACTGATTCATATTAGAACTTGTCTTCACCTATGCATACTATGTTTTTTAATGCCCTTGGTGTGGGATTTTGTCAAAAGCCATTTGAAAATCCAAATATATATTGTCTATCATATTCACCCCATCTACATGTTTCCGCATACTTAAATAACTCTAAAAGGTTGATGAGCAAAGACCTCCTTTTGCAGAAGCCATACTGATCCTTTCTCTAGCCTTAATAATGCTTTCCACCAATTTCACTGGAACAAGCATTAGGCTGATGGAATCTGTAGTTTTCCTAGATTCAGTTGCATTATCTTTTTAAAAAATCAGTGTCACATTGGCTGCCTTCCAATCCCTTCTGATAAGGAGTTTGATTTACATATTTCAGTTGAAAGACCAGCAGTTCCTTATTCGAGTTTAAGAACTCTTGGGTGAGTGCCATAAGGCCTGGGTGACATACTACTTTTTAATTTGTCAGTGATTTCTAAAACATCATTTTTAGATGTTTTAGAAATCATTGACAAATTAAAACATTACCTCTATTTAACATAGTTCGTCAAATGAACTCCGTGAAAATAATGATAAAACAACAATGGTGGTTTTTTCAGGTACAGGTATCTTATTGTAGTTGTTTCTTAGCTGCTTTAAATTGTTTTTAAATTTTGTATGTTAAAGATTTTATATTCAGTTTAGATTATGTTGTATTTTTGGGTTGTAATTTTTGTGAACTGCCCAGAGAGCTTTGGCTATTGGGCAGTATAGAAATGAAATAAATGAAATGATTCAGGAATGGATGGCTTCTGCAGTGGAGACTTATATAAAAGAATCCATTTAGTTTCTCTTCAATTTCCTTTTCTTTCAGTATTCCTTTTTAGTCATCTAACAGTCTTACTGCCTCTCTGGCTGGTTTTCTGATTCTGATGTATTCCGTGTGGCTCACAGGCCCTGTAGAAACCCTGAGAATTCCAGCTTTCATTTAAAAGCTGTCATGGTTGCAAAGATAAGCTTTAAAATGTGATGATGGCAAGTCTTTGGAAATTGCAAGGCAATAAAAAATGCCACAAATGACCTTTTTCAATCTTAATGTTTCTGAGATCATATCGTATGGTTTTGAATGTATGAAGTTCTTATAGTCCTGGAGGTGGATCACTCATGGTATAATTGCTGTGTTGTCTGAATTGGTCTGTGGTCAGTGCTAAGCAACATTGCCTATGATACACAGGCCTGGTTCCCGTGTAACGACAAACTACAGTTTAAACAATCCATGGGTTGTCATGCACGAGTGGGAGAGAGCATGCCCCCCCCTTCCGCTTTTATTGAGCAACTCATGATCGGCTCCTTTGTAGTTTGCTGAGCATGACGTCTGAACCTGGACCACTTAACTACTGGGGTTATTTAACTACTGGGTTGTTTAGCCCCGTAAACAACCCAGCAGTCCAGGTTCGGATGTCATGCTCAGCAACTATGAAGGAGCTGATTGTGGTTTGCTGAATAAAGACAAGTGGTGAGCACGCTGCAGGCAGCTCTCCCACTCATGCATGACAACCCCTGTGTTGTTTGACTGATGGTTTGTTATTACATATGAACCAGGTCCATGTATCGTAGGCAGTCTTGCTTAGCATTGACCACAGCCCGATTCAGAGAACACAGCAAACAATTATAGTGCGAGTGATCCAACTCCAGTATTATAAAAACTTCATACGCTCTGCTGTTTGTTCCTGACAGCACATGGGTTGAAATCATGGGGAGCGATCTTGCAGACTATGAGTTAAATCCAACTTCATGCCAGTGGACACTTATGGCATATTCCTGGAGATCAAGAAATGTGATGTCTAAATTAAAATATGGTCCGTGGAGGACTAGGAAGGAGATAAATGGGAGAAGCATAGGTCCACATCGATTTCTTCCTCTTTGAGTCTTAGAAAAGATGTTACTCTCGGTTGAATGTTGGGGGGTGAGATTGTAGAAATGAGGGGCATAAAAGACTACAGCTGTTCCTAGCTGTAGATGAAGCAGTAGGTAGGAACTGAAATCCTATTCTCTTAAGAACTTGATTCTCCTTGTGTAGGGGTTAAACAAGACCAATTTGACACCTTGTGGTATCCTTTTATTTCATATGTAAAGGAATAACTGTATGCCAACAGACCACCAAATATACAACAGTTTGGAGAGACTCTTTAATCTAATTCTCTCACATGCGTACTATTATCTTACATGAGATTGAAAATTACGATTACTGGCTAGATGTGAATAGGGCAAACTACATTTATACTTACTTATTCTGGGGTATGTTTACTGTTAATGTTTTACTACTTTAAATGCGTTGTTTCAATTACCTTGAAAAGCCAATAAATAATATTTGAGATGAAAAAATAATGGCAACGGACTGTTGTATTCACAGTCTGATGTACAGGTCTTGTGGTTGGGTGTGTGTGGTATTCTTGTAAATGCTGAATTGTGTCATCTGACCAGATAAAAACATTTAAGTCATCATAGCCAATGTTCACCATAAGGGCTTTTGTTTGAAAGCCAGTCCTGTCATAAACGAAATATACTGTCTGGTAAGAAAAGTCAGTTATTGTAAACATATCTGATGAATATTTTACAGGCAGGGATTGAGTGTTCTTATATTTCAGTTCTTGCTGTCTTATTTGCATGACAGTTACAATTTAGGATTAGAGCATGGGTTATCTTCCCTTTTATTTTTTCACTTTCCCCTAGTAACTTCTGTCACTTTTCTTTCTCATTTCTCATAACCTTTGCCATTTTCAGAGCTTTAAATGTTCTCTTCCAGTTGCAGTGATTAGCCGCAGCCACAAGAGAGTGATATATTTAACCTTTGGATGATCATGTCTTGCCCTAAAACACTACTAGATGTGGTTAGTCTAGATTAATCAAGAAGTATATATGTTGGGGAAATCTATAGAGTATATTGTATATGATGAAATAAATGTGGCTTACAATGAAAAACATGCAGTTCTTTAGACAGAGTATATGAGTTTTAAGAGTCTTGGAGTTGAACTGCCAGAGAGCTTCAGTTTATTAATTTATAAACAAACAAACAATTTGTTATTTGTGACTGAAAAATGCAACATGTTAAAGGGCTATGATTTGACATGCTTGACATTTTTGAGTCATGCGTTTTCAAGAAGGGGTATCCATATGTCCTCTTTTATGTGGAATGCCACTTTAAGTAAGGACAGGCAGTTCTTTAGAATAAATTACGTGGATAGCAGATGTAGAAGTGTATTCCTTACATTTTTGTGTACATAGTTTTCATTAATTGCCAAAGGGAATGGGACAGAATTGAAAAAAGATGATGTCAGTGAAGGATGGATTGATAGCGTTATGTGCCTGTTACACCTTTTGTGAAGTCCTTTCATAATTGTCAGGTGGCAGAATCTATTGTGAGTTGACATCATGCCAATTCCATTTCCCTAGGGCATGGAATGTCCTTGTTAGTTGGAAGAGATCAGGTGCCCTTGGTGAGCTGGAGGTGTGGTCAGAAACGTCATTTAGGACAGCAGTGCCCTTAATGCATGAGAGAAAATAAGACTAGGAATTCTGCCTCTGTTCACATATGAGATGTGCATTAGAATTACTTTAAAAACTTGAGAACTAGAGGAAGAGTTGCAAGTCTAACTTCTCCTACCATCATAGTTCTATGGAGGTTTTGTCTAAGGACCGTTTCACACAGGTGACAGCAAACCTGGTTTTACTAACCAGTGTACCTGTTGGGAAACCATGGGGAATTTCAGCTCTTGACTGTATTATATGCTTGCTTGTGAGCACATTTGTTGCATTTGCACAATACTTTTTATTTCTTTCTTTAATTTTATTAAGTATATTTATATTCCACTTTTCTAAAGTAAACTGAAATCAAAGCAGCTCACAAGACATGAACTTATGAAAACAAAACATCAATTTAAAAAACAAAATACAAGAAGAATTAGATAAGCATCCTCAGGCTTATCTCTGACACCTGAAAGATTAGGGTATCTAGGAAACTCATAGGGAGGGCTTGAGATATTTTTTTTTCTTAAAATGACTTATTTTTAGAAGCCAGGTGAAGTGTAGGAAACAGAAAATCCAGTTAGAGCACACAGGTTAGCAGGAGTGAATTAAGAGACCAAAAGAGGCCTGTGGCAAATTAACTTGCTTGGAGTGGAGGGAGTGATGAAAGCAATAAAAGGAGAAAGTAACAACAAAACAGGGTAAAAGCTGGGAAAGTCCAGCAGTCACAAGGTGACCAGGGTATGGATAACACTTAACTGCAAAAAAGCTCTTGAATATATTGTATGCCCCAGGATTCAGGAAGTGCAAGACTCAGAAAATTGAGAGGATGCACCATAACATACCCACAACTAGTGCTTAAATACTAAGAGTAGTTAATGCTCTTGTCTGTCTGGAACTGCCACCCCATGATCTAGAAGACCTTTCCTAATCCCGATGTCTAGTGATCCTCTTTAGCTAGTCACTCCTTGATTTATTCTTTCTTCATATATTCCAGGGATTGGTTACCGGCATTGAAAAATATGCCAGGAGTGATCCATTGTATGAATTACACCCTGTCCACAAGCTTTTGCATCAAGGATTATGGAGTGTGTTCTGGAGCACTCTGTTTGCTAGGTCATCCAGCCACCGCAGAGGCAGCCTGACCAGCTCTATGAGTGACCTGAAGGTTGCAGTGAGTGCAGCAGATTGAAAGGGAAAGAGCTATCTTTCTTCCTAGTCACCTAGGCTCTTCAGTTGTGCTACGGCTTTTCATGCTGTGTGAAACTACTAATGCTGCTTAATTATTTATATTACTGCTACTTCCGGAATACTTTCAGAGATTGTCCATTCAGAGTAATAATTCAGAAGTAACAGTTTTGCCTCATTCTCCTGATATGATTCGAGGCTGGAATTTATAAGAGAACGTTGTCACACGTTGGGTGGTCTGTTTGTGTGTGTTCATTTTTAGACATTCATATAAATACATACAAAATGTATATAAAACAACCGCCCAAATCAAGTAAGCGGGGTGGGGATACATCAGTTTTTCTCTTCAAGAGAACTGAAGTACTTTCCCGTTTCTGTCCATCTGTCTTTAGAAATGCTCACTCCTTGCCATGGATTAGAAGACATATGACCTAGAGTATCTAGGAGTAAAAAATATATTTAACCCCTGTGATTTCCCAGTATTTTGAAAGCTCCGTCCCCCTTGATCTTTAGTAGTGACAAAATTAACATTTTAAATACATTATTAAAGTATTAATAATATGCCTTTTAATCAATTAATTGGTTTAAAATACATTTGCCATGATAAAACCTCAGTATAGAAGTTCTTGGAGATATTTAAGGTAGTGTAAGATTACTTGCCCCCTTCATGGATCACTGCCTTGTTGTGGCGAAGGGGCTTGCGTAACTCAGTGAAGCCATAAGCTATGCCGTGCAGGGCCACCCAAGACGGACAGGTCATGGTGGAGAGTTCTGACAAAATGTGGTCCACTGGAGAAGGAAATGGCAACCCACTCCAATATTCTTGCCAAGAAAACCCCATGGAACGTATCACAAAGCTAAAAGATAAGACGCCGGAAGATGAGCCCCTCAGGTCGGAAGGTGTCCAATATACTACTGGGGAAGAGCAGAGGGAATTTCCAAGTAGCGCCAGAAAGAGTGAAGCGGCTGGGCCAAAGCCGAAAGGACACTTGGCTGTGGATGTGTCTGGTGGTGAAAAGAAAATCCGATGCTGTAAAGAACAATATTGTTTAGGAACCTGGAATGTCAGATCAATGAATCAAGGTAAGCTGGAGGTGGTCAAACATGAGATGGCAAGATTGAACATCGACATCTTGGGAATCAGCGAACTAAAATGGGCAGGCATGGGCGAATTTAATTCAGGTGACCATTATATCTACTACAGTGGGCAAGAATCCTTTAGAAGAAATGGAGTAGCACTCATATTCAACAAAAAGGTGGGAAAAGCAGTACTAGGGTACAATCTCAAAAATGACAGAATGATCTCAGTACAAATCCAAGGCAAACCATTCAACATCACAGTAATTCAAGTCTATGCCCCAACCACTGATGCTGAAGAAGTTGAGGTTGATGGGTTCTATGAAGACCAACAACACCTTCTAGAACTAACACCAAAAAAAGATGTCCTTTTCATCATAGGGGATTGGAATGGCAAAGTAGGAAGTCAAGAAATCACCGGGATAACAGGCAAGCATAGCCTTGGTGTACAAAATGAAGCCAAACAAAAGCTAATAGAGTTTTGCCAAGAGAACATGCTGATCATAGCAAACACTTTTTTCCAACAGCACAAGAGGCAACTCTACACATGGACATCACCGGATGGTCAGTATCGAAATCAGATTGGTTATGTCCTTTGCAGCCAAAGATGGAGAAGCTCTATACAGTCAGTGAAAACAAGACCTGGAGCTGACTGTGGCTCAGATCATGAGCTGGTTCTTGCAAAATTTCGGCTTCAGTTGAAGAACATAGGGAAAACGACTAAACCACTGAGGTATGATCTAAATCATATCCCTTAGGAATATACAGTGGAGGTGAGGAATAGATTTAAGGCAGCAACTCAATCTATCCCAAAGAAAAAAAATTCAAGAAAGCCAAGTGGCTGTCTGATGAGACTTTACAAGGAGCTGAGGAAAGAAGGGAAGCGAAAAGCAAGGTAGAAAGGGGAAGATATATCCACCTGAATGCAGAGTTCCAGAGAATAGCAAGGAGAGACAAGAAGGCCTTCTTAAATGAACAATGCAAAGAAATTGAGGAAAACAACAGAATGGGAAAGACTAGAGATCTCTTCAAGAAAATTGGAGATCTCAAGGGAACGTTTTGTGCAAAGACGGGCATGATAAAGGACCAAGAAGGCAGGGACCTAAGAGAAGCAGATGAGATTAAGAAGAGGTGGCAAGAATACACAGAAGAACTATACAGGAAAGATCTGAATGCCCCTGATAGCCATGATAGTGCGGTCACTGAACTTGAGCCAGACATCCTCGAGAGTGAAGTCAAGTGGGGCTTAGGAAGCATTACTAACAAAGCTAGCAGAGATGACAGTATTCCAGCTGAGCTATTTAAAATCCTAAAAGATGATGCTGTTAAAGTGCTGCACTCAATATGCCAACAAATTTGGAACACTCAACAGTGGCCACAAGAATACACAGTTTACATTCCAATTCCAAAGAAGGGCAATGCCAAAGAGTGTTCAAACGACTGTACAATTGCGCTCATTTCACATGCCAGCAAGGTTGTGCTCAAAATCCTACAAGCTAGGCTTCAGCAGCATGTGAACCGAGAACTACCGGAAGTACAAGCTGGGTTTCGAAGAGGCAGAGGAACCAGAGATCAAATCGCCAAGATTCGCTGGATCATGGAGAAAGCAAGAGAATTCCAGAAAAATGTCTATTTCTGCTTCATTGACTACACTAAAGCCTTTGATTGTGTGGATCACAACAAACTGTGGCAAATTCTGAAAGAGATGGGAGTACCAGACCACCTTATCTGTCTCCTGAGAAACCTGTATAAGGGTCAAGAAGCAACAGTAAGAACCGGACAAGGAACAACCCATTGGTTCAAAATTGGGAAAGGAGTACGACAAGGCTGCATATTGTCACCCTGCTTATTTAACTTATATGCAGAGTACATCATGAGAAACGCCAGGTTGGATGAATCACGGGTCGGAATTAAGATTGCTGGGAGAATTATCAACAACCGCAGATACGCAGACGATACCACCCTAATGGCAGAAAGCGAAGAGGATCTCAAGAGCCTCTTGTTGAGGGTGAAAGAGGAGAGTGCAAAAGCTGGTTTGAAACTCAACATTAAAAAAACGAAGATCATGGCATCTGGCCCCATCACTTCCTGGCATATAGAAGAGGAAGAAATGGCAGCAGTGACAGATTTTATTTTCTTGGGCTCCAAGATCACCGCAGACGGTGACTGTAGCCATGAAATTAAAAGACGCTTGCTCCTTGGGAGGAAAGCTATGGCAAACCTAGACAGCACAGTAAGAAGCAGAGACATCACCTTGCCGACAAAGGTCCACATAATCAAAGCTATGGTTTTCCCAGTAGCAACGTATGGCTGTGAGAGCTGGACTATAAGGAAGGCTGAGCACTGAAGAATTGATGCTTTCGAACTGTGGTGCTGGAGAAGACTCTTATTAGTCCCCTGGACTGCAAGGAGGTCAAATCAGTCCATCCTAAAGAAAATCAACCCTGAGTGCTCATTGGAAGGACAGATCCTGAAGTTGAAGCTCAAATATTTTGGCCACCTAATGCGAAGAGAAAACTCTCTGGAAAAGACCCTGATGCTGGGAAAGATTGAAGGCAAAAGGAGAAGGGGATGGCAGAGGATGAGATGGCTAGATAGCATCACCGATGCAATGAATATGAACTTGAGAACGCTCCGGGAGAGAGCGCAGGACAGGAAGGCCTGGTGTGCTATGGTCCATGGGGTCATGAAGAGTCGGACACGACTTAACGACTGAACAAGATTACTTGCAGTAGAGTCCTAGGCATGTCTACTCAGAAGAGTTAGTCAGTTCAGTTCAGTGGATCTTATCTCGGAGCAAGTGTCTAAGTTACCATTCATTGGTAGAGAAGGCTATTTTTATATATATACAAGTGGGGCAAAACGCTGCAGTGTGGAGGAGTCTTGTTCATTGTTTCGGCGACTCAATTATGCTCTCCTCCCCCTCACCTCAGTCTTCTCTGATTCCCCCCACCCTTTTCAGCCAGCATTCCAAGCTAAATGGGCATAACTGTCATTGAGGTGTTTGGGTGATTTTCCAAACCTTGGTTTCCCCACAAGATTGCCAATACCTCCCTTTTGTGCATGGTTGTTGCTGCATAAGTGTGGGCCTTCCCCCCTCAAAATGGGAAATAGAATATAAGCCAATCATAATATTCTTTTTTTGTTTCCTGTTGTAGTACTAAGCCAGAAAAAATGACCTTAATTCTCAGCCCTACTGATTAAAATTGATGATTTACATTTCTGTCCTGCCCTTTCCTTCAAGGAGCTCAGGGCAATGTATAGAGGATCCCTGCAAGAGGGATGTATAGAAAAGTGGGCCCATTAAGGGGAGGGGGGGAGAAAGCATATTACCTTTCCTACTTGTTTTGTGTGATATTACTACCTAAGACATTTTACATAGTTCAAATAAATGATCCCATGGTCAGACTCTTTGATAATTTGGGGTCTTTTCTCAAACTGTCTTTTCTCAGATTTATTAGTTGCCCTATTGCAAGTAGCTCTCAGGGCAACATAAAATTAAAACTCAAATAAAACCCCAAATCCACATAAAACAGAAACTGCATAATAAAACAATCAATTAGAAGTGTCTTGAGCTAAAGCAGGCATCCCAAAATGATCTAAAATATCAAAAATAAAACTACTTAATAACACAGCCCTATGACCTTTGGATGTAACCTTTGACTGTGTATACAGATCTGAGTTTATCTTGGGTTAGGTGACTGAAAGACACAATCCTATGCATGTTTAGACAGAAAACAGTCCTAGAACTCCCAGCATTCCCCAGCCCGTCATGCTTGCTGGGGAATCTTGGCAATTGTAGGACTTTTCCCCCCCTAAACATGATCCCCTTCATGGATCACTGCCTTGTTGTGGCGAAGGGGCTTGTGTAACTCAGTGAAGCCATAAGCTATGCCGTGCAGGGCCACCCAAGACGGACAGGTCATGGCGGAGAGTTCTGCCAAAATGTGGTCCACTGGAGAAGGAAATGGCAACCCACTCCAGTATTCTTGCCAAGAAAACCCCATGGAACCTATCACAAGGCTAAAAGATATGACGCTGGAAGATGAGCCCCTCAGGTCGGAAGGTGTCCAATATACTACTGGGGAAGAGCAGAGGGTATTTCCAAGTAGCGCCAGAAAGAGTGAAGCGGCTGAGCCAAAGCCGAAAGGACACTCAGCTGTGGATGTGTCTGGTGGTGAAAAGAAAATCCGATGCTGTAAAGAACAATAGTGTTTAGGAACCTGGAATGTCAGATCAATGAATCAAGGTAAGCTGGAGGTGGTCAAACATGAGATGGCAAGATTGAACATCAACATCTTGGGAATCAGCGAACTCAAATGGACAGGCATGGGCGAATTTAATTCAGGTGACCATCATATCTACTACTGTGGGCAAGAACCCCTTAGAAGAAATGGAGTAGCACTCATAGTCAACAAAAAGGTGGGAAAAGCAGTACTGGGGTACAATCTCAAAAACAATAGAATGATCTCAGTACGAATCCAAGGCAAACCATTCAACATCACAGTAATTCAGGTCAGTGCCCCAACCACTGATGCCGAAGAAGCTGAGGTTGATCGGTTCTATGAAGACCTACAACACCTTCTAGAACTAACACCAAAAAAAGATGTCCTTTTCATCATAGGGGATTGGAATGCTAAAGTAGGAAGTCAAGAAATCACCGGGATAACAGGCAGGCATGGCCTTGGTGTACAAAATGAAGCAGGACAAAAGCTAATAGAGTTTTGCCAAGAGAACATGCTGATCATAGCAAACACTCTTTTCCAACAGCACAAGAGGCAACTCTACACATGGACGTCACCAGATGGTCAATATCGAAATCAGATTGATTATGTCCTTTGCCGCCAAAGATGGAGAAGCTCTATACAGTCAGTAAAAACAAGACCTGGAGCTGACTGTGGCTCAGATCATGAGCTGGTTCTTGCAAAATTTCGGCTTCAATTGAAGAACGTCGGGAAAACCACTAAACCGTTCAGGTATGACCTAAATCATATCCCTTATGAATATACAGTGGAGGTGAGGAATAGATTTCAGGGATTAGACCTGATAGACAGAGTGCCTGAGGAACTATGGACGGAGGTCCGTAACATTGTTCAGGAGGCAGCAACGAAATCCATGCCAAAGAAAAAGAAATGCAAGAAAGCCAAGTGGCTGTCTGATGAGGCTTTACAAGTAGCTGAGGAAAGAAGGGAAGCGAAAAGCAAGGTAGAAAGGGGAAGATATATCCACCTGAATGCAGAGTTCCAGAGAATAGCAAGGAGAGACAAGAAGGCCTTCTTAAATGAACAATGCAAAGAAATTGAGGAAAACAACAGAATGGGAAAGACTAGAGATCTCTTCAAGAAAATTGGAGATCTCAAGGGAACGTTTTGTGCAAAGACAGGCTTGATAAAGGAGAAAGAAGGCAGGGACCTAAGAGAAGCAGATGAGATTAAGAAGAGGTGGAAAGAATACACAGAAGAACTATACAGGAAAGATCTGAATGCCCCTGATAGCCATGATAGTGTGGTCACTGAACTTGAGCTGGACATCCTCAAGAGTGAAGTCAAGTGGGCCTTAGGAAGCATTAGTAACAACAAAGCTAGCGGAGATGACAGTATTCCAGCTGAGCTATTTAAGATCCTAAAAGATGGTGCTGTTAAAGTGCTGCATTCAATATGCCAACAAATCTGGAACACTCAGCAGTGGCCACAAGACTGGAAAAGGTCAGTTTACATTCCTATTCCAAAGAAGGGCAACGCCAAAGAGTGTTCAAACTACCACACAATTGCGCTCATTTCACATGCCAGCAAGGTGATGCTCAAAATCCTACAAGCTAGGCTTCAGCAGCATGCGAACCGAGAACTACCGGAAGTATAAGCTGGGTTTTGAAGAGGCAGAGGAACTAGAGATCAAATCGCCAAGATTCGCTGGATCATGGAGAAAGCAAGAGAATTCCAGAAAAACGTCTATTTCTGCTTCATTGACTACGCTAAAGCCTTTGATTGTGTGGATCACAACAAACTGTGGCAAATTCTGAAAGTGATGGGAGTACCAGACCACCTTACCTGTCTCCTGAGAAACCTGTACGAGGGTCAAGAAGCAACAGTAAGAACCAGACATGGAAAAATGATTGGTTCAAAATTGGGAAAGGAGTACGACAAGGCTGCATATTGTCACCCTGCTTATTTAACTTATATGCAGAGTACATCATGAGAAACGCTGGGTTGGATGAATCACAGGTCGGAATTAAGATTGCCGGGAGAATTATCAACAACCTCCGATATGCAGACGATCCCACCCTAATGGCAGAAAGCGAAGAGGATCTAAAGAGCCTCTTGTTGAGGGTGAAAGAGGAGAGTGCAAAAGCTGGTTTGAAACTCAACATTAAAAAAACGAAGATCATGGCATCTGGCCCCATCACTTCCTGGCATATAGAAGGGGAAGAAATGGAAGCAGTGACAGATTTTACTTTCTTGGGCTCCAAGATCACCGCAGACGGTGACTGTAGCCATGAAATTAAAAGACGCTTGCTCCTTAGGAGGAAAGCTATGGCAAACCTAGACAGCATAGTAAGAAGCAGAGACATCACCTTGCCGACAAAGGTCCGTCTAATCAAAGCTATGGTTTTCCCAGTAGTAATGTATGGCTGTGAGAGCTGGACTATAAGGAAGGCTGAGCGCCGAAGAATTGATGCTTTCAAACTGTGGTGCTGGAGAAGACTCTTACGAGTGCCCTGGACTGCAAGGAGGTCAAATCAGTCCATCCTAAAGGAAATCAACCCTGAGTGCTCATTGGAAGGACAGATCCTGAAGCTGAAGCTCCAATATTTTGGCCACCTAATGTGAAGAGAAAACACTCTGGAAAAGACCCTGATGCTGGGAAAGACTGAAGGCAAAAGGAGAAGGGGACGACAGAGGATGAGATGGCTAGATAGCATCACCGATGCAATGAATATGAACTTGAGCACACTCCGGGAGAGAGCGCAGGACAGGAAGGCCTGGCGTGGTATGGTCCATGGGGTCACGAAGAGTTGGACACGACTGAACGACTGAACAACAACAACAAAACATGCATAGGGTTTGCCCTAAGAAACTGAACTTGAAGAATTTTACAGCAGTTTGAAATGTTAGATTAAGCTTTAATGTTGGTGTTTATTTACAGTAGATGCTTACTAATACTGCGCATGTGAGCAGTAATGGATATGAACTTCTTTTGTTGGTTCTTGTATCACTAACACCACAGAATTGCATTTGTTTCATTGTTTTAAAAAAGCATTTTCCATGTATGTTTTAAAGAAAGTATAAAAATATCAATTTCATGTATTTGCTTAGGGAAATATATGAAAGGGAAACATGATTTCTTAACAAGTAGATTTTAAAATGAATTCCTTATTTTAAATACCAATCATGTTTATGACTGTTGCTTTTGGATATCCATGGCCAGAGCTTTCTGTATGCATCTTATTCATATCTTGTCGTCTTGTCTTAATTGTCACGTTCAGCACCTCCCATTTGCTTAATATGCAGATCTGTAGACCTTAGAATGGAATTTTATGTTTCACAGGTGAGAGTTACAGTTGAGCTGGAGTTGTGCTAACAAGGACAGATTATATTTGCAATATATGTTCTTAGAATTCATCTAGAAACATACCAGCGGTAGTTTTATGTATGAAGCCATGCTTGTTTTCTCCACTGTTATGAGCTGTGTAAAGACTTTTTAACAGGTAATCAGAAATGTGACTCTTAAGGCAAGTAATCTTGGATTCTTTTTGGTTAAAAGACACAGATAATCTCACTGTTGATGTGTGTTTATTAGAATTGATTTATTTGAAAGAGGAACAGGTAAACATTAAGTAGAAAATAGGTTTTTAGAAACCAAAGTTGATGTCTTAGATTGTGTGTGGTGGTGTTAATGGATTTTTGTTTTCTTGAATACGTTTGCTGTCACAAAATTAACAGGAAAGAGCTTTTGTTTAAGAGTTCAGATGTAAATGGGAGAGAAGGAAAGAGGCACAACTAGACAAAAACATAGATGGAAAACTAAGGTTAATTTTGATTTGCTTAAAACCGTGTTTCTCGTCATTTTAAAACCTCACAGCATATTGAAAGTACCTTAAGTTATACCCCCAATTTCCCAAACCAACAAATGAGCATATTTGCATCATCACAATTCCCAGTCATACCTTTTTCTAGCTGCCATCGTGTTCTCATCTCCCGGAGAGAGGAAGCACAGTCCATAGAATTTTTGGAGCAAGTGATCCTCTACCTAGAGGGAAAAAAGTGGTAGCATGTGGGACAGAATTTTTTCTCAGATTATTCCCAAGGATTATTTGAGTATTTCTGGGGTAGTGGAATACTTGGTACTGAGGTTCTAGTATCACCTTAATTCAAAATTGGAGCTGACTTTTTAACTAAAAGTTCAGACTGTGTGAAAAACAAACACTGAGAGCAAAGTGGATGAGGAGGAAGTCAAGCCTCCATATGATTACAAAACACAACCCTTTTCAGTTTAATGGTTGGTTAACTGAAGTGTTGTATGCCATCCTATTTGTGTGCCAAGTAATTTTTATATTAGTCACTGCTTAATTAGGAATGTATGTGTGTAGGTATTGTGTGCACCTCTGCCAAATATGTACAGAGGGGAGGAAAGGGTTGGTGCGAACCGAAATACTGGTTGTTTTGTGTTAGTGTGAGACACTGGGAAACTAGATGGGAACAGTACCTATGAAGACAAACTGGAAGAATTTGATTTTTTTAAACAACGTGGCAGTGTTAATCCATACAGATTGGCTGGAATTCATGTTCACGAACTAAAAGTACTTCTGTTCGTGCACAGTGGGAGCTGCTGATTTTTTCTTCCTTCTGCTTCTCACGTTGCATCAATGCTGTTCTGGAGGGTCCCCCAACTTTCAGGAGTAGCTTTTTTGAGTGGTGCTAAGTGTGGGCTGGTCCATGAAGTCACGAAGAGTCAGAAGTGACTGAACGAATAAGCAACAAAGGACTGTAGTGGGAAGGCCTTGTTAACATGCAGAACTCCATGCAAGGTTCTTGGATCCTGGTAGTGGTGTCCAAACATTTTTACTTCTCTCAATATTCAGGTTACTCATATTCTTCTTGTCAGCACTTGACTGCTAGTTGTTTAGTCACTGTTCCTAATTTATTTTACAAATACATGTATTTTGTAGAATACCCCCTGAGACACACCATATAGCAGCAAGTTTGCATTCTTCTAAGTGCTGGTTTAAGACATTTTAATTTTCATGAACATTTGATATATGATGGCTTTGCTTATCTGTGAGTGGAACTCTGTTAACAAGACTCTGCTGCTGGAGGAAGGGAGAAGCTGATTCTCATTGATTGTTCCTTCCCCTTTGTGTGCACTGCTGCTGCGGATGGCCTGGGGACCCCTCCAGAACAGCATGGGAGGTGGTGCTGGGTGAAGTGGGAACTGGCGAAAATCACTCTCCCCTACCCCTTCCAGTGGGGAGTAACTGCTGGATCTCAGTCTCTTCCCTGAATGGAAGTAGGCTTTATGTTTGTAGAAGGTCAAGTGTGGATTCAAACTGGTTATGTTTATAGTGCTCCTTGTGTATTTATTTTAGTCTGGGTTTACAAACACATTTTATTCTCTTGTAAGCTGCCTTGAGGCGTTCTTTTAAATGTTAAAAGATGATAAATAATTGTCTCAATTCCAGGTATTTTATACATAATTTTACAAAGAATAAGAGTCCAACAGATGCATTTGCTGTAGTTTTTTTTTTAGTAGAGGTGGGTTGTAGCTCAGTGATAGGGCACATGCTTTGCGTGTAAAGGGTCTCGGGTTCAAACCCTGTCATCTCCAGGTAGGGCTGATAAAGACTCCTTTCTGAATCCCTGGCAAGCTGCTGATTACAACATGGAGTTAGATGGACCAGTGGTATGGCTTAGTATAAGGCAGCTTCTTAGGTACTATTTATTAATAATTTGATTTGTTCAAGGCCCAGAGCATACCTCTTGTATGTGGCAGTATGCCTATGTACATCAGTTGCTGGGGAACATGGGTGGGAGGGTGCTGTTGCACTCGTGTCCTGCTTGTGGGTTTCCTGTTGACAGCTGGTTGGCCACTGTGTGAACAGACCTTGGTCTGATCCAGTGTGGCTCTTCTTATGTTTATGTGAACCTGGACATGCCTGGTTCTTTGGATCCCAGCATTCAGGTATCTTTGGTGAAACATCACATTATGCTTTTTAAACAAGGACATTTTAGAAGCCAGTTTAATATTTTTATGTGGAAGACCATATGGGGCAGCAAAATTTTCTTATTCATGCACATGAAGAAAAAGGGCACCCACATAGACCTAGCATTTGGCATTTTTAAACCCGTAGCTTCTGCACTTAATGCTTCTGGGTGGTTGTCTAGGCACGATATGTTCTAGCTTTGAGAATGCTAGAGTCCATTCTTAATCCAGTACTTCCAGTGCTGTTTCTCTAAGGTAAGTGAGTATCTGCTTGAACTGGCAGAGGGGCTGTTGGCAAGCTACTGTGCTGTGAAGGAAGGAAGTTGTGGGCCAGATGGAAAATCTACATTCCAGTCATTGCGAATTTAAGGGTGTGTATTTGCACATCCAAGAGAGGAGGAAGTCATCAATCTAAATAATGAAAATACATTTGCTTTCAAATGTTTCCTTGGCACCTTCAAATAGAGAACACCTTTTAAAAGTCTCTTGGCTAGCAGAGATATTATCTTGTTGACTTACTAAAGAAGTCCAAATGCACAAATATATTTGTTCCTTGGGGAAAAGTATGAAGGGATAGTATTGAAGCAGTAGCATTTAGCTCTCTGCCATATCATTTGCTGCACAAATTGATACAATACATTGATGTTTGTTGGTTCCCTAGCTTTAGAGTGCTTTTTGTCAGCAGCTCTCTGGTTTATATGGAACAAGTGTACCTCTTTCCAGGTACTTCATGCTTCATCATAAATTTTCTTTAAAGATGCCCAATAATCAAAAGGTGTGGTATTTGTGGTTAAGGAGACTTGGCTACTTCTGATTGTGCAGAATGACTTCCTCTAGTGTAGTCAGTCCTAAATAGCTGTCTGATCCACTGGATAGATTTTGTTTTAAGATAGCAGATGTGGCCTAGCTATGTCATTCTCCTGTGAATCATAAACTGCAAATACTTAGTGTCTTGATCATAAACAGTTGTAGGTGAACTAGGTGTGCGATCCTCAGCCTAGATGTTTTGGGCCCAGTAAATGGAAAATGGCACATGTCTTTTAGTATACATCAAAATGATGATGAATTGAAAGCAAATCTCAAAATTGAATTGCTTACTTCTAGTTGTCACTTTGACAGCTACCCAGAAGAGTTGTGTGTGGTGATAAGGTCTCTGAGGAGTGAGGCTCTGGCTAGGATTGGTAGGTGTGGAACAAGGCAGGGAGCAGTAGGAAGTTGAGTTCCTTTGTTGTTCAGACCAAAGGAGCAGGTATGACCTGTCTGAGTTTGTTAGGTGTTTGGGTAGGTCTCATAGCTTTTTCTGATCCTGTTGCAATTCCTTCCTCCAGCTATTTGTCAGGAATGGTGCATAGGATGTATTTTATCTGAGACTGAAATATTTGTATTTAAAAACTATGTATAAGTGTGTTAAAATACTTGGGATTTTAAAAGAAATCCAATTCTTCTATTGTGTGCCTTGAAAAATAATATTTAGTCTTTCAAGTACATTTCAGGGAATTGTCTCTTAGGTGTCTTGTCTGGCTTACTGAGTTCTGCAGGGTTCCCTTGGACTATTCATTTGTGTTGGAGAAAGTAGCCCCCCCTGCCCCAGCCTCCCCAGGTCAGCTTACCCAGCCTGTCTTTCCTGGCTGAGACGTGTTTTTTTCTGTTCTTAGGGATGCATCCTGTGTTTTTCTGATAATCACAAAGAAAATACAGTAAAGGTGCTGACAAAGTTTGCCTGAGCCAGGCTCAGAAATGAACTTCAAAGACTCACAAAAGCTCCCCTCAAATGAGAGACAAATTTTTAAAGCTCCCATCTTCTCTTGCTTGGATCTAAACCCAGTCAGGAGAAGAATCCCTGCCTTCAAAACCAACCTTCCCTTTCCTTACATTTTAATTAGTGGTAGGAGCATCAGTGGAGACAAGAGGGCAGGGAGAAGTCCCCCCCACTTCCTTCCATCAATCTGATGCACTGGGTAACAGTGTACTGGAGTATGAGGGACTGTGGGAGATGTAACTTTCCTGATAGTTGCTGCAGTCTCCCTCCTCTACTATATGGTTCTGTCCCTCTTCCTGCTGCTGCCAATTTAAAGGTAAAGAAAGGGAATGGGGAATTGTGTAAGGAAAGGGCAGTGGGGAGGTCAATGGAGACAGGAGTCAGGTAATTTTTGCAGTCCTTGGATTGTCTCAGAAAAAGACCCAATGTTGGTTTGCACAATCAAACGAGCCACCATGGCTTGTTTTAATCACCATTTCCTGAATTATCCACCTGGGCATGGCTTGTGTTGTCTGAACCCAGGCAGCATAGGTTGTTTGAGGGGGAACAACCCTTAAATAACTGTACAACAGCTCCTGGGTTGAGGGTTGTTTCCCCCTCAAACAAGCCATGCTTTCTGAGCTCGCATCACACAACAAACTGCACCCAGGCACATAATTAAGGAAATGGTGCCTGACTTACACCTGAGATTAAAACAAGCCACCATGGCTTAAGCCATGGTGACTTGTTTTAATTGTGCAAACCAGGTCGAGTTCTTCTTCTAGATCCATTTCAGTCAGGCTTCAGGCCTGGTTTTGGAATGGAAACTGCCTTAGTCGCTCTGTGGGATGACCTTTGCCAGGAGAGGGACGGGGGAGTGCGACCATGTTGATTCTCCTGGACCTCTCAGTGGCTTTCGATACCATCGACCATGGTATCCTTCTGGATAGGTTGGTTGGGTTGGGAGTTGGGGCACTGCACTGCAGTGGTTCCGCTCCTACTTGATTGGCCAATTCCGCAAGGTGGTGCTGGGGGATTATTGCTCTGTGCCATGGCAATTGTGCCATGGGGTTCCACAGGGCTCTATTTTATCCCCCATGCTGTTTAACATCTACATGAAACCTCTGGGGGAGGTTATCTGGAGGTGTGGGCTGAGGTGACATCAATATGCAGATGACACCCAGCTCTACCTCTCTTTCTCATCAAACCCAGGTGAGGCAGTAGCTATTCTGAATCAGTGCCTGGGCACAGTAATGGACTGGATGAGCGCCAATAAACTGAAACTCAATCCAGGCAAGACGGAAGTCCTGTTAGCGGGTGGTTCGTCTGCCCGGCTAGGTGATATTCAACCTGTTCTGGAGGGGTTGCACTCCCCCTAAAGGATCATGTTCATAGTTTGGGGGTGCTCTTGAATCCAGAACTGTCACTTGAGGCACAGGTGAACTCAGTGGCACGGAGCACTTTTTATCAGCTTAGGCTGGTATACCAACTACGCCCTTATCTGGACAGAGATAGCCTAGCTACAGTTACCTGTGCTCTGATAACTTCTCGTCTGGATTACTGCAATGTGTTATATGTGGCGCTGCCTTTGAAAATGGTCTGGAAACTTCAGCTGGTCCAAAATAGGGCAGCAAGATTGTTAACAGGGACTGGCCAGCAAGCTCATATTACGCCAGTACTTTTCCAGCTGTACTGGCAGCCAGTCCATTTCCGGGCTCGATTCAAAGTATTGGTCTTAACATTCAAAGTCCTTAACGGCTTGGGGCCAGGTTATCTGAAAGATTGCCTCCTTCCATATGTGCCTGCCCGGACCTTAAGATCATCCTCAGTGGCCCTTCTCCGTGAGCCCCTGCCAAAAGAAGTGAGGCGGGTGGCTACTAGGAGGAGGGCTTTTTCTGCTGTGGCACCCCGGCTGTGGAATGAGCTCCCTAGTGAGGTTTGCCTGGTACCTCCATTGTATTCCTTTCGGCGCCAGGTGAAGACCTTTTTATTTTCCCAGGCATTTTAGCATTTTAGCTTTCTAGACTTTTAGCTTTGCTGTTTTAAATCTGTATTTTAAATTCCTGCACTGCTGCTGGTTTTATTGTGGTTGTATTGTTATATTGTGGTTTTAATGTTCTATATATTTTAAATTGTTTTATTGTGTGCCATTTGGTTTTTTTGTGAACCGCCCAGAGAGCTTCGGCTATTGGGCGGTATAAAAATGAAATAAATAAATAAATAAATATGCTTTTTTGGAAGAGCTTGGCTGAGGCTAGCTTGGAAGAGCTCAAGCATGTATAAAATACAGTTTTCCCTAGCTATTAAAACATACTGTCATTTTAGCCACTAATTATAACCACCGTAGTAATACAGACTTGCCAGATTTCCATATAATGAAACTACTAGAAAGATTGCATGTAGACGGTTTTTAGGAGTTTTTAAGAAATATTATTTTTTGATAGTAGCTTCAGAATTTCCTAGAAATCTTCTTGAAAGACAAAGGTGGGGGACCTGTGGCCATCCAGATGATGTTGGACTATGTCTCATATTATCCCTGACTATTGGGCATGCTGGCTGGGGTTGATGGGAGTTGTAGTTCAGTGACATCTGGAGGGCCACAGGCTTCTTACCCCTATTGAAAGAGTTCAAGCCCAAGAACATTGTGAAGTAATAGGCCATTTCTAAAATTAATAAAGTACCTTTTTTAAAAAGGGGTAATTATAAATCACATTGTATAGTCTTCAAACGCCATACAAAAACAGTTTCTTTTTAAGGCAGCTGAAACTTCTGCATTCACCTAATTAAAGTTCACGCCACATTTTTTCCTTTGACTCAGCCTCAGGACAAGAAAAAGGTAGGTAGACCGCACTTGCATAGCACAAACTATCTGCTCTCCTTATCTTAATTTACTGGAATTTGAAGTGGTGTAGCAAGGATGTAAACAGGGGAGCGCTTACAAAACAGTCACTAGGCTTCTGGCACTGAATATATATATTTGTGAGGTTCAGTTTTCATTGATCTGAGTCCTGTGGCTTGCTCTTTATTTTTGTCTAGATTCATGCTTATGGGGAATATACTTCAAATCAGTAATTCTGAGCCATCATCTGGTTGCCAGTTTTTTGTGTGCAATTTCTAGTTGCCGCTGGTGGGGACCAGTAGCAGGAGAGGGCTATTGCCCTCATGCCCTGCTTGGTGGGTTCCTATAGGCATCTGGTTGGCCACTGCTGGGAAAAAAGATGCTGAGCTAGATAAGGTTTCGGTCTGATCCAGTGGGGCTGTTCATAGGTGCATTACTTACAAGCCTGTATCAAGCAATAAATATTCTATAGACACTGTGCATGGGGGCTATTGTGTCATGGCGAGCTCCCATGGATACCATTTTTGCATGGTGCCCGTGGGTGCTCAGCTTGCCATGGTTTGTGGTGTCATGCAAACCCAGCCAATAGGTTGTCTACCACCTGGGTTTGCGTGGCACAGCAAGCGCCATGCAAAAACGGTACTTGTGGGCACCTGGCACAATGCGATAGCCCCCGCAGATAAATTAATCCACAGTGGGCTGTTGTGATGTGTGAACAGGCCCAGTTTGTGATGAAATTCAGAACAATTGTCTTTTTAAAATTCATGACAAACTTTATTCTTAGGGAGGATAAAGTGCTATAGAATCTTATTCCAGAAAATGATTTTGGAGAGAGAAAACACACACCATCCTTTGTATCATTAGATTTCAGATATTCCTAATAGTGAACACATAACTTGCGTAATGGTTCTCTTAGGCTATAATCCTATGAACTAGTCTCACTAGTCTCTTCCTTCCCATGTGCTTGCTTGCGAAGGGATGGAGCACCTGCCAGCCTTCTCCTTGCATGAGCGCTTGGGCACTGACTGACTTGCAGGCCTACCCAGTGGTGGCAGCTCTGTAATGTTCTAAGAGCCAGGCTGTTGCTTAGCTCCTAGCCGATTACAGTGCTACTAACTGGTAAGACCTTCTTCACGAGTTTGCTCAGAGTTGGTGGCAATGGTGTAATGGATAAGCCAACAAATGAGTGTAAGGAGAAGACGAGGATGAAACTTTTGAAAAGCAAATAGCTAATGTTTCAAGGAAGCATGATGTAGTAGTAATGGGGGACTTCAATTTCCCTGATATTTGTTGGGAGACAAATTCTGCAAAACATGGCCCCTCCAGGAAATTCCTGATTTGTGTGGCGGATAACTTCCTCCTACAGAATGTAAAGATAGGAACTAGAAGATTGGCTATCCTTGACTTGATCCTAACCAACAGAGATGACTTAGTGGATAAAGTAGCAGTTACAGGAACTCTGGGGGAAAGTGACGATGTTATACTTGAGTTCATGGTTCTAAAGGAAGCAAAAGCCGAGTGTAGCCAAACGCGTACCCTGGATTTTAGAAAAGCTGATTTTCATAAACTCAGAACAATGATCAGTAAGGTCCCATGGCAAGCGACTCTAATGAGAAAAGGAGTCCAAGATGGGTGGGACTTTTAAAAAAAGGAAATTCTCAAGGCACAATTATAAACAATTCCCACAAGAAGAAAAGGTGGAAGACAACAGAAGAAGCCAGTGTGGCTTCACAAAAAGCTTAGAGATGAAGTGAAAACAAAAAAGGACACCTATAGGAAGTGGAAGGAAGGCCAGGCAACCAAGGAAGAGTACAGGCATGTAGCACAGAATTGCAGGGATGGCGTCAGGAAGGCTAAAGCTGAGAACAAGCTGAGGTTAGCGAGGGATGCTAAAAGCAACAAAAAAGCTTTCTTCAGCTACATGCAAAGTAAAAGACAGAGTAAAGAAATGGTGGTTCAGCTATTAAATAAGGATAGCAAAATGATAACAGATGACAAAGGCAGAGGTGCTCGATTCCTACTTTGGCTCAGTCTTCTCCCAAAAGAGGGTCTATGACCCCCCTGGCAAGGGCGAAGTACAGGCTGAAGGGGCAGGATTGCAGTTTGAAATTGATAGGCATATGGTCAAGGAACACCTAATGACTTTGAATGAGTTCACATCTCCAGGGCCAGATGAACTGCACCCTAGAGTAATAAAGGAACTGGCAGAAGAACTCTCAGAACCACTGTCTATTCCCTTTGAGCAATCATGGAGGATGGGTGAAGTGCCAGATGACTGGAGGAGGGCCAATGTTGTCCCTATCTTCAAAAAGGGCACAAAGGAGGAACCTGGGACCTACAGACCAGTCCGTCTGACATCACTCCCTGTGAAAATTCTGGAGCAGATGATAAAGCAATCCATCTGCAAGCACCTTGAAAACAATGCAGTGATTACTTGAAGCCAACATGGATTTGTCAAGAACAAATCCTGCCAGATGAATCTGATCTCATTTTTTGATCAGGTCACCTCCCTTGTGGTCTGTGGGAATGCTGTGAACATCATATACCTTGACTTCAGCAAAGCTTTTGACAAAGTGTCCCATGATATCCTGATGAGCAAACTAGCTCAAAGTGGGCTAGATGAAACAACGATCCGGTGGATCCACAGTTGGCTACAGAATCGGACTCAAGGAGTGCTGATCAATGGGATCGTCTCAAACTGGGGAGAGGTAACGAGCGGGATACCATGGGGCTCAGTCCTGGGCTCAGTGTTGTTCAACATTTTTATTAATGACTTGGATGAGGAGGTGCAGGGAATGCTGATCATATTTGCAGATGACACAAAATTGGGCGGGATAGCTAATACCTTGGAAGAAAGAAACAAAATTCAAAGTAATCTTGATAGACTGGAGCGCTGGGCAGAAAACAACAGAATGCAATTTAATAGGGATAAATGCCAAGTTCTGCACCTAGGAAAAAGAACCCAAATGCACAGTTACAAGATGGGGGATACGTGGTTCAACAACACTACAAACGAGAAGGATCTTGGAATTGTTGTAGATCACAACATATGTTGAATATGAGCCAATAATGTGATGTGTCTGCAAAAAAGGCCAAGGCTCTTTTGGGCTGCATTGATAGAAGTATAGCTTCCAAATCACATGAAGTACTAGTTCCCCTCTACTCAGCAATGGTTAGGCCTCGTCTTGAGTACTGTGTCCAGTTCTGGGCACCACACTTTAAGAAGGATGCAGACAAACTGGAGAGGTTTCAGAGGAGGAAAACAAAGATGATCAGGGGACTGGAAATGAAGCCCTATGAAGAGAGAACAAAAGAACTGGGTATGTTTAGTCTTGAGAAGAGAAGACTGAGGGGAGATATGATAGTGTTCTTCAAGTAGTTGAAAGGTTGTCACAGAGAGAAAGGCCAGGATCTCTTCTCGATCATCCCAGAATGCAGGATGTGGAATAATGGGCTCAAGTGACAGGAAGCCAGATTCCAACTGAACATCAGGAGAAACTTCCTCACTGTTAATGCAATACTACAATGGAAGCAATGACCTAGGGAGGTAGTGGGCTCTCCCACACTGGAGGCATTCAAGATGAAGCTGGACAGCCACTTGTCAGGGATGCTTTGAATTGGATTCCTGCAATGAGCAGGGGGTTGGACCCCTTCCAACCCTACTGTTCTATGATTCTATGATTCTACAGAATGAGAGACCATGACTGGGCCAAGAACGTACAGCACACTGGCTGTTGCACCCAGGTTCAAGACCAAATCACTATCTGCTGTAACACAGCTGCCCTGTTCAGATGCACATTGGGGAAGGGTGGTTAGGCTAACCATGGTGCATGGTGGTTACCATTAACCACAGCAAGTGCTACTGCCACACGTGCAGATAACCATGTTCCGCAATGTGGTTAGACTAAGCATTCTCTAACCACCGTCCCTCCCGCAGGAACCCGCAGTCCTCTGGATGGGTGGTCATGCATTCCAGTGGCCTTTGCACTGTCAGCCATTTTGGTGCTTGGTGGCTACTCCTTCTTTGGCCGCTCCTGCTGCGGAGTTCTATGGCAGCTGTCAATTAACCACAGAGGCTGTTCAAAAACTATGCTAAGCCATGGTAGAGCCCACTAACCATCTTGCAGGAAGTGGTTAAGGAACATGATCAATCTGTGGTTAATAAACCACCATGGTTGGGACAGACACCTGTTCAGATGTCATGTTAAGCCAACGTGGTAAATTCAAAAGTCCTAGCCGTCATGGATTAGCATGATGTCGGAACAGGGCTAGTAGCTTTCATTGGAATCCCTGATTAGCTATGCCTAAAGATGATCTCCTTCCATCAAAAGGGCCATTCTGTAGAATGCTGCATTCTGTTCCAACAACAAAATAGTTGCTCATTTTCAGCACCCTAAGCTGGCAGCATAAAATTATGTGGAGTAATGCTATGGGAAAGGTTTGATCACAAGATCACTGAACTTGAACTGATCACTGGACTATGGAGAGAAATGCTAAACAATCCATCCCCCCCCTCCCGGTGTATACCTTGGCCCCAAATCCAAAGCCCACCATGGTGGGTGGGGAACAGGAACTGATGTATGATCACTAGCCTCAGATATCAGTGAACAGCAAGTGCTTCCAAGTGCCTTTGAATTTGGGGATGCGGGTATTTATTTCTATCCTGCCCAATAGCTGAAGCTCTCTGGGCAGTTCACAAAAATTAAAACCAAAAAGCACACAGTAAAACAATATAAAATATAAAAGCATTAAAACTACAATCCAACCAGAATAAAACCTAGCAGCAATGCAGAGATTTAAAATACAGATATAAAGCAGCAAAGCGAAACAGTAGGCCATCTACTGCCTGCAAGCCTAAGCTGTCTCACCCCTTCCCTTCCCTATATCCCGAGAGCATTTCTACACCAGGCTAAAATCCTGCAACTTTAAGGGGGCTTTCTGCTTCCGTTTTAAATGCAGGATCACAACTGGTCCCTTTGGACGTGCTTCCCCCCTTTTCCCCTTTATCTTCATGTTCTATATTCTTCATTATACAGCCACTAGATGGCGCTGTGGTGTAGCTCCTCTTATTGTACGACTTCCTCTTTTCACAAGGAAATTCAATGTGCTGTAATTTGATAGCTCATTATCTCTGCTCTTTTAAAAAATGGGATAAAGGTCATTTAGTGCGGGAGACACCCTGGAGGTTGATGACGTCATGCAAAGGACCTGCAAACTTCCGTGACTAACCAATCTCAGTGACAGGATAAAAGCTCCATGTGGAGAAGCCCTAACTCAGCTGCCACAATTCAGTCCTGTAAATTTCAATGCATCACCCACCTACTCCATATTCTAGGGAATAAGGAAACAAAAACAGGATTACAACTCTCTGCAAGATCTGTACGTAGTATGAGAAACTTTGGTTGCAACATCCTGAGTTATGCATAAACTATGCAGCCCTGCCAAACCTTTTGTGGGTTGTGCAAATATTTAAAGTGTTTTCACAGAACAAGCCATATCAAAAACACAAGTTCACTGAACATCCTATTTCGACATTCAGTTTCATATTTCTGGCCGTACCTGTTCTCAGCATATGCTTCTTTATTATGCAAGGACTAACTCACCAATGATCCAGGGACAATGAAATGCTTTTAATTTTTGATATGTCTTGAGTTAACTGCTGTGATATAGAAACCATTCAGCAGAGCTGTTGCTCTGACCTCCCCACCCTCTTCTACTGTGTGAAAATCCTATGGGCTGGAGAGAAGGAAGACTTCAAATCTCTCCACCTACCCTGATATGTATATTCAGCATCATTTCTATGTGGAATACACAGTGTAAGTGACATGTTTTGTACATCACATAAATAACCCTAAATTAGTGTTCCAGATTACTAAATTGCGGTGAAGTGGTTCATATTACACAAGTCATGCAATAAACACCAGAGGCAACAGGGTAGAGCAGAGTCGGGGGGGGGGGGCTCCTGAGATCATATACACAACTATGACCTGGGGAGGGGAAAATCTGAACAGGTATTTCCCCTTCCTGCCACTGCGGCTGCTGCAGCACGCTCTTCAGTCATTCCTTTTCTGAGGTCGCAACAGTGACCTTGGAAGAGGGTCCGAGAGGGAGAAAAGGGGTGGGGAGGGGAAGGGGAAGGGGAGAGGAGAGGCATGGACCTCCTGGATCTGCAGGCCTCTCCATTCCTGTCCCCGCCCAGCTCAGAGGCCCGTCTAGCTGAAAATAACATAATTGGAGGAATGGGAGGCTGTAAAAGCCTCTTGTCTTCTTCTCGCTTGGCTAGCTCTTGCCAGCAGGGTGTGGGGTAGAACGGAGGGCTATCCATAGGATTGCGCTCGAAGTGGTGCAAAAAAGCAGCCATCTTTCTGTGCAAGGCCACATCATTGAATAGCTCAAGCGGTGGGGCCCTAGCATTTTAGAGAACCAGAGCAAATACCATTATTTCAGTTATGTAGCCAGAATGTAAAGTACAGAACATTTTATCAATCACTCAGCTTTGGTATATTTAACAAATGCTCCCTATTTCTCACACTCTCTAAAAATATCCACTTAAGAGTCAGCGAAACCAGGCACACACAGCCATGGTGTGCTTCTCCTGTAGCAATTGCAGTCATTGCATTTTGCAAGTGAAGGCTACGAAGCAATAATGATTTCAAGAGCACATGCAGCAAATCAGGTAGCGCCTTTTGGGGTAGTTTGATCACACCTGTGCTACAGAAAGAACAAACACGAACAGGGAGGTGAGGTTGTTTTCCCCCCAAAAGGCCACCCAGTCTGCTCCTGACAGGACTAGGATTAAATATCAGGCTTGCTGAATCACAGCTACTTCTTCCATCAGATGACACCAGCTCAGATATTGAAAAGGCAACAGTACAGACAGGGTTGCAAAGGAGTTAGAACTTGCTCATTAAGTTTGGCAAAAATTACTGTGGCTAATTATGGGTAGTAATAATATATAACCCAGCGATAATAGTGCTTTCTTCTTTAGAAAGGAAAGCGGGGTGGGGGGAAGAGTGGCATCTATTTTGTAAATGAATTTCCTTTGTCTGCTCTATCACATCCAAATCAAAATGTGTTGAATTTTTCCAAGATTAAAAGGTTTATTCCCAATTTAATACAAACAACCAGCTATTACAGGCTCAATATTCATAATGTTATCCTGCCATTCTACAACATCTGGCATTTTGAAGGTCTTAGGAGTGACCAAACAACCAATTACCTAGGCAGGTAGTGGGCTCTCCCACACTGGAGGCATTCAAGATGAGGCTGGACAGCCATCTGTCAGGGATGCTCTGACTTGGATTCCTGCATTGAGTACCCCTTCCAACCCTACTATTCTATGATTCTAAGGGGACAGGATGGACAGCCAGCAGCCTCTCCCTTGTGCTTGCCCTTACCCAGTGGCAGTGACCTATTACAGTGTCTCCACTGCTGGCTAAACATGCATGGGTGAGTGTGAGGGAGAGGATGGCAGCTGCAGCAGCATTGCTACCAAGCGGTGACCGGAACTGAGGGGAGGCAGGCAAGCAGGCAGGCACACTCCTGACTGGCCCTTCCCTTGGAAAAAAGCAGGTATAGGGTGAAGGCTGCTTCTTGAAGGTGCTTGGGGTTCCTTCAAGCAGTGATTCCTGATGGGCCCTTCCCTTGGAAAATGTTGGGGTGGGCGGTTGTTGGATGCTGCTGCTTGATGGTGATCACGGTACCTTCAAGCAGCATGGTCTGACTGGCCTCTCAGTGTTCCCTTTCAGTGGGAAATGTTGGGAGAGGGCTTGCCCAGAGAGGAGGAGACAGCCTGATGACAGTCATTTGCCAAACAATGAGCAGAAAAATCAGTGAGCCCCATTGAGTTCATTGAGACTTCTTTCCAGGTAAGTGTTTATAGGATTGCAGCCTAAAAGAGCTTCTGATAAAGTACCCCCAGAGGTATGTTCTATTTATGGCAAGTTTGTAGAGCTTGGTTCAAACATCTGTTAGCTAAAGCAGCGGTCCCCAACCCTTTTAGACCCATGGGCACATTTGGGAATTTGAGAAATTGCTGTGGGTGCCACCACAAAACGCCTAATCAGCGGATCACCGCTTTAGCATCTATCGCAGCTGTGCATCTTAGGTTTGTTTCATGTCTGTTGGACACCACAGCATCTCTTTAATAAGGGATTGTCTAATTCAGCTAATCGCTGGCAGTACAATACAGCTAATGCTTCTTTTAATCAAATATTTTGGCAATGCCCAGTAGTTGTCTCTTTTTGGGAGGAGGTTATGACACAGATAAATTTTGTACTGGAACAGTCTTTAATATTCACAGATGTACATGCTCTTTTATATTATTTACCTACTTCATGGAAATTAAGACATGGTCAGCATAAATGGATTCTTTGTGCCCTTTTGAGAGCTAGAAGGCTGATATTACAACATTGGAAGGATAAACACTCACCTCCTATAATGCAATGTCTTACAGTGCTTTCAATATTTGAATGGGTGGCATATTCACCTTCAAATGGATGCTTATTTGGATAATTGGTCCGCTTTTGTTGAAGCCTGTGTATAATTGCTAGGAAGTTGTATGCATTTCATATGTATTCATTGCTATGGATATATACAAATCCATGTATATATATTTTAAAAATGGAAAATAATAACAACATGCTTTTTTTTGCGGGTGGGTGCCATGTTGGGGACCCCTTTATGGGTGCCATTGGATGTGTCTGTGGGTGCCATGGCAGGGATCCCTGAACTAAAGAGTTAAAAACACTCCCTCTAGATTTCAAGGAATATCTGAAGCTTCAGGGCTATCTTGAGATTGAGTTACCTCGAATCCAAGGTAGTACAAATAACTTTAGAGGTTGTGATATTTGCCTCAAAAACATGCCTCATCTGAGGAAGATGCACAGCTCTAGGTTTCACCTTGTTATGTATTTCTTTCTTTGCCTCTATTACTTTTGTCCTTAAAGCAAATAAATACCAATTAGGCAAGCTGATTCTGTTTGGGACTTTTGCTGTTTCATCGGAAGGATTCTGAAAATTACTACATGAAAAACTATATAAAGTGCTAGCTAAATTTACATCAGACTCACTGCACCTTTCCCCTTTTCCTTTCTCTCTCATACTGAACAATGTCAAAGCAACAAAGAATACTTCAGGTCAAAGTATACTGAATTTCTTTCAGTATTTTCCACATAACCTACAGCGCTATCAATAATGCTGTCCTGAGGTTTTCTTTGGGACTTCTGAACAGATACAACAACTGTGTTAAAAGCAGAATCACTTCTCAAACAAATTGAATGCATAAAAATTGCGTGGCTTGGTTTGTTGATAGAGAATGTTTGAGGTCAGGGCTGAGCTTGGACCTTGTGGAATGTTGGTTGAAATATAAAGATGAGGAAGGAATGTGGGAGGCTTTCAACTACTTTCATATTGAACCTTTTCATATTGGAGTGTGAAGCCCTTTATACTTACTACAATCAGTGTACCTTAGTGTTTTCAGTAAGAGATAGAGGTTCATTTTTTTACTTTCATATTCCAGTTTATCTATGAACAACCAGGTTATGTTGAGGGCTAGGTGTACCCATGTGCTTAAAAAGCAAAACTTCACCAAATTGATTAAAAATCTGTGCTAAAAAAGAATAGGGAAATTTATCCAAAAAAGCAAATGTCCAGATTTTTCTTTTGCTCTTTGGGAAGTGGGTACAGAATCTGTGTAGATAATTGAAGCCTCACCCATAATTGCCGGAAATCCTGCTGAACCCATCCTCTTTATCTCACCTTATTCTGAGATGCTGTGTCATGGGCATTGCATCACTACTTATTGGTTTATTCTGAGATGTTATCAGGGATTATCAACACACATTAAACTTACTTTAACAAGCTTGCTTTTTGTAAACTGAAACCTGAGTCTCTCAAAAATGCTGATTTCTGTGAGGAAAGATTTTCTCCTTTCATGGAATTACAGAATACCAATACTCCACATGAAGAGCAAACTGCATTTTAAAAAGTTGTTTAAATTGATAGGACTATCTGATTTGCTATTGCTAGTCAAAATAAGAGGCATCCTCTCATTTTAATGATCTTAAGGTTGTTGAATTGCTTGTGCCCTCAGTATTTGATGTAGACTTTTGGACAGACAAGTGATGAACGAGAACAAAGCTCAGTTCTTTGTAATTGGCAGATTTCTTCAGCCTTCCTATCCTGAAATACTTAAAATTGAATATTTCTTCCTTCCAAATATTTAAAATAGTTCTTGATAGGAAAGGTGTTCAAAAATGTCAGTTCTTGAACTGTTATTTATGCTAAGGCATGATCTACTGCCACTGTGTGCTATTTATGCATAAGGCATGATCTTGTACCAGTGTATGTTATTTATGCATAAGGCATGATCTTGTGCCACTGATGTGGTGAGAATGTTCTATTTTTAGAAAAAGTGGCCTTACCCGGTAAATGTCATTAAACTGCTTCATAAAGGAAGAAACACATAGTGTGTACTGTGGTGTTGAGCAAGAGTTGATTGGAATGTAAGTACACCTGCAAGAAGGAAGGAAAGACGATACCAAAACAGGACATAAGTAGTTTTTAGAATTAAGCTGAGGCGTGTAGGTTCAGTGTTAAGTTTCAAGGCAAAATCAAAACCTTTGATTAAAGAAAAGAGAAGAAAAAAGAAAAGAGAACTAAACTGAGAAAGCAGAATGTGCTATCTGGCTTAGGTGAGAGATACATAGAAACAGAATATAAAACAAAACTCATCTGGGGCTTTAATGAAAGATTCCTGTGCCAAATGATCATATAGTTGAAATGAATGTTTTGCATGACTTTCTACTTGGAGACCAAGGAAAGAAGTGGTGGGAGGAGATCAATTTTAGAGCTGGATTAACAACTCCAAAGCCTTGGTGCTCCTGCTAAATAGTGCTTATATAGACTATCATTGAATGATTGAATTGCTTTGAGAAATGTTTGGACACAAGGATGGGAAAGGAATGAGAAAATGACAGGAAATGCTGTGTGGTAAGTTGTTAGTGACATAAAAGGTCAAACTGTGGTGGTGGCTCTTGTATATAATGCCATAACTGTAAAATGCATGGCAGGTATTTAGGCTTTCCTCATGACAGCCTGTCTGTAAATATTGATTTTTGTGTAGCTTCTCATCCCCCCCGCCCAAGCCTGTACATTCTCTGGGTGGAATCCATTGGTGACTGCATAAAAGAGCTCCACCGACCTGCCCTGTTGAGAAATGATCATTTCCACTCATTTTGGGGCTTGCCCCCAGAAGCACTAGAACACCATTGCACAAGCAGTGGGTGCCACTTGTGCAACAGAATCAGCAGCGTTGGCCTCATGTGTGGAGCAAAAGCGGACGTGAGCCCTATGCATGGATTGGCAGCACTGGATACTACCCCATCTTCCAGATGGCAGCTTCCCTAGCCTTACTGGACAGAGGCTAGGAAGATGTAGGAAGAGCATATTTTGGTTAGTAATGCTAGGCATCCCTGCTAAGATTGAAAAGTGTTAAACTGATTGCAGATCAAAAAGTCTTTTGTCTTTAAATAAGAGTAATCCTATAGGAAAGGGTTTCACACTGATGGCCCTTCAAAAAATAAAAAAAAATCTCCTGCATTTTTTTTACTGAGGTAAAGCATTTAATTCCCAAGCAGTATACATGTCTTCATTTTAGGTAGAAAGAATCTTCTTTTATTCAGGAAGCGTAATTTACATGACTGTATTTTTTATTTTTAAATGTATGTTTATATATTTTCATCTTCTTGTAATCTATTGTTAGGATTGGATCGGAACCAATAGAGCCCCAAAGCAGTTCTGATTCTGAGGAAGAGATAGAAACCATGGGAGGGGAACCCGCACGCTGTTCAGAGGCGCCACTGGAGGGAGAGCCCCTGCCTGCTCACATTCCTGAGAGTGGTAGCGACCCTGACAGGCAGGGGGAGGGGAGTTTCGGGACGCTAGGCACTGGCGCAGGGACAAGCGGGAGATGGAGGGCGCTGAGAGGAGGCACTCAGCTCACTTGGTGCGATGTCAACAGCTGCGCCCCGATGTCCCATGGGAAAGGGCTGGACTTTCGCCTCCTAGCCCTTACGTTCAGAGGCTTCCCACCTTTCCCTCCAAAATGGAGACGAAGCTGTCAGGAGCACCCTTGCTGCCTTCTGAAATCCTCAAGAGGCCAAAATCAACACGCAGATGATAGGGCTCTTTTCCAAGGCTTTATTTCCATTCAACCTAATGACACTTACAGATGCTAATTGCCTGAGCCTAATGAGGGAAACTTAAGAGAGCTGCCTATCCGGGGTTTCTAGCCTTAGGGAAACAGTTGGTCTCCGTTTTGGAGGGAAAAGGCGTGAAGCCTCTGAACATAAGGGCTAGGAGGCGAAAGTCCAACCCTTTCCTGTGGGGCATCGGGGCGCAGCTGTTGACGTCGCGCCAAGTGGGCTGAGTGCCTCCTCTCGGCGCCCTCCATCTCCCGCTTGTCCCGGTGCCTAGCATCCTGAAGCTCCAGTTGTCCCTCCCCCTGCCTGCCAGGGTCGCTACCACTCTCAGGAATGTGAGCAGGGAGGGGCTATTCCTCCGGCGGTGCCTTTGAACAGCGCACGGGTTCCTCTCCCGTGGTTTCTATCTCTTCCTCAGAATCAGAACTGCTTTGGGGCTCTATGGGCTCCGATCCAACCCTGACATATAGCTATAACACATAGAATTATATTTGCATTAATATATTACATGTTTAATAGGATCAATTACTTTCTCCCGTTTTGTTGAACCTTTCATGACTCTAACTTCACCATTTATCAGTTTAATAAAAATATATTAATTTAAGCAAACAAAGTCCCAGATTGTAGCTTTCCTATTAACTGCATTCAGAATTTTATGTTTTCGCTAAGGCTATGCCATTAAAGTTTTGTTTGATATTAATATTAGTTTAACCTTTCTTTTGTGTGTGCGTGTGCAGAAATCTTTAAATGTAAAATTTAAATTGCAGAATAGATAATGAAGGAATAATATGGCAACTGGTGATTTCAGTAATATCCTTCCAGAAATGTACTATATGCAGGCTTGCTGTGCATGTACTCTATAACAACATCACCAAGATCTATATTTGATTCATTTTATACATTTTCTTTAATTTTCATGAAGGATAATTTCAGAGTGTAATAACTTAAGGTGGGTTTCCCGAGGCTGGCTGTCAAAAGCAGGATGGATACAAATCAATTATTAAAAGATATAATAGATTATTGTTTTTTTAAAAAAAATCTTTAATTTTTTTAAAGTACTAAATTTCTCTCAATGAAAAAATAACATAGTTATAATTAAATCTAATCCCAAGCATGCTAAACCTACACCAAACATCTCACAAAAATGAATTAATGGCTCTGTCAAACTCATACACATTGCATTACCTACCAGTCAGACATGGGCATTCATTTCTGTTCTTCCTATCATAAAAAATGTATCTGTCTAGTGTCTAGCTACTAGTGTTTGCTTTTTGAAAGTTTTGTGCTTTGCCCCAGCTCAGTGGCAGAGCACATGTTTTACATGCAGAAGGTCCCAGGTTCAATCTCCAGCATCACCAGGTAGGGCTAGGAAAACATCCTGCATGAAACCCTGGAGAGCCGCTTCCAGTGAGCGTCCACAATACTGGGCTTTAGAGACCAGTGGTCTTACTCTGTGTAAGGCAGCTTCCTATGTTCCTCTGACTGGATTCAAGTGATCGCATAGGGAGAAGAAGTCATCGTGGCTTCTCCTCTCACCCCCACATGTGCTGCATGCACAGCCACCATTTACATAATTACCCGCGATGCAGTGCGGGTTGGTATGTTATCCAAACCCAGCGTGCGGAGTGGGTGGCTTCGTATCTACCCTACAATCCACAACATGCAGTAGAGGTTGTATGGTGGGTACGAAGCCACCCCTGCCACACTGCATGCTGGGTTCGGATGACTCATCAACCTGCACTGTAGTGCAGGTAATTATGTAAATGGCGGTCACACGCATGGCACGCATGGGGAGAAGCTACAATGGCGTCTTCTCCCTACCTGATCGTCTGAACACCCCCTCTGATGAAAGTCACATGTGATAATGAATAAAATTGTTGTTCTGTGATTATGTGGTGGCAGACCTGGGGTGAGCAAGGCAGAGGAGTTTGCTAGGACACAGATGATATAGAAATAATGGATGGAGGCAGAGTAGAAAGGAGCTGTGGAGTGAATTGGAAAGACAAAGTAAAACATCATAGTACAGGCACAGCTTCCTGTTCCTATATTCCCCCACATTTTTGCCACAGAAAGACTATCATGGTTTCTAGGAGGAAGAGAGACCATATCTGGGAATATGCCATCAATGGTGTTGTAAAATGCTGTATTGAGTTGTAAATTAATATGTTTTAGTTATTGGATTTGCATAATTGTTTAAGCAATATGTGAAGAACTATCTGTGTCAAACTTGATTTAAACCAGTGATTTAAATCCAGGTTTTCTCTTGCTTATTTAAATAAATCCACCCGCTCAGATAGTGTCTTAGACAACATTTTCTCCAGGAACTCTTCACAATCAAGTACTAACTGGCAAATCCACCTTCGCAGCCCAGTTGCAGACAGGCACACTTTTTCCGCCCAAGATTATAAACATCTGGTGAAGGTTTCATACATGTAGAATAATATGTCAAAAAACACTGGGTTGTTTCCAGAGGTGCTTTTCAGTTCAAGAAAAGGGTCCTTTCGTGAAGGCAGGGGCCTTTGATCTAGTGAAGATTCCGGCAAATGGAGGGGTTTTTTTTGTCAATTCCACCTCCCACTTGTGTCACCTCCCATACTGATTTAAGGGGTTGTTTAACACCAGAGCAGATTTGGAGGGGGTAGGGCTGCAGGAGAAAGGGGGAACCTGTGAAAATAATCTCCCCCCACTCACTTATGGAAGCCGAGAGTGCTCTTTCCACCTGTGGAACTTCATTCATAGAGTCTTTGGATCCAGGCCAATATATGTAGATTTTCCATAATTTTATAAAACATTATATTAATAGGTCAAAAACAGCATAGTTCATTGGCCAAAAGCAGTTTACTTGGTCGACAATGCCAATCTCTCTCTCTCTCTCTCTCTCTCTCTCTCTCTCTCTCTCTCAGTATGTGAGCATAACTCATTGTTATCTGACCTAACAGATTTGCTTCCTGCCTTGTTGCAGCAATAACAAAATTTAGCGAATACTCTGGATATTGTGCTAATTGGGGCAAAAGTGAGACCCTGATTTTAGGAAGAGAATTTCCTACTGTTACAACAGAGAATTCTATATTTTGTCATCAAATACGTAAGTCCTCTTCTGCCAAAGACAAACAGAAATATGGTAGAAAGTAAGATTAAGGACATGCTATACAGTATTAAGTTTGTTAAAGATCACATAGAAGATCTCTAAGATTTCTGGAACAGCGTTCTCTGGACAGATGAGTCAAACTTAGAACTTTTTGGCCTCAGTGAGAAACTTTCTGTTTGGTGAAAAACAAACACTGAGTTCAAACAGAAGGGCTTCATCCCAACTGTCAAGCATGGCGGTGGGAATGTGGCAGTTTGGGCCTGCTTTGCTGCCTCAGGACCTGGATGGCTTGCCATCATTGACACAGCAATGAAATCTGCAGTATATCAGAAGATTTTAGAGGAAAATGTCTGGCCATCCATCTGTTGTGAGCTGAAGCTGAACTGAAAGTGGGTCATGCAGCAAGACAATGATCCTAAACATACATGCATATTTACAGAAGAATGGCTGCAGAAGAAGAAATTCCATGTTTTAGAATGGCTTACTCAAAGTCTGGACCTAAACCCCATCGACGTGTTGTGGCAGGACCTGAAGTGAGCTATTCATGCAAGGAAACCGTCAAATGTCACTGAGTATAAGCAATTCTTTAAGGAGGAATCGGCCATAATTCCTCCAAACTGATGTGAGAGACTGACGAAAAGTTACAGGTAACACTTACTTGAAGTCATTACTGCTCAAGGGGGTGTCATCAGGTACTGAATCTAAAGATTCACAGACTTTTTCACACATGGATATTGAACGTTGACTCAGTTGTGGATAAATAAATGTTGGAAAAGCATCATGTTTGCATGTCATTTGTTTACTCAGGTTATCTGTTGTTCTTTTTCTAGGATTATGGGGCTAGAGTAAGATCTAATAATATTTTAGGTTTATTTTATTTATTTATTTCATTTCTAGGTTGGAAATATATGACAATCCTAAGAGGTTCACAAACTTTTTCTCACCACTGTATGTATATTTATGACGTTGCTTATATTGATTAAAAACAACAACCCTACAATAGGAGGAAGGGAATCTTGATTCCATAAACGGTTAGGCACTATTAGATTCCATGCATCTATGTCATCCATGAACTTTTAAGCCCTTCCATAACCGCAACTAGAAAAGCATGGAAATATTAGATGCCTACCTATCCTTTGACCATTCTGATTGTCATGCAGAATTTTCTCAGTGGAAGAACCCACCAGTGGTGACAAAATGATTCTCTGAAAGGAATGGGTAAATAGAGGAATTTATACACTAACCTATCTGATACAGAGGATAATTTTAAAGCATCAGGCCAATTACAGAAATAATATATTTTATTTCTTGTAAATATTTATATTCTGTATTTCCAGCTCATTAGCTCCTTTAAAATGGCTGACAAGCAAGCATTAAAAAACAATAATTAGCAGCAACAGTGAATAAACAGCTGTGCAAATAAAATAATCTAGAGACCATAGGAAGAATGGCTCAAACATAAAAAAAAATCTGTTTTATAGATGTCTTATAAATACTACTAATAAATACTATTTATTAGTACATCCACCTCTTAATACATCCAACTTAGTACATAGTACATCCAACTCTTGCCTGGAAATTTTTGTACTGATGCATTTGGTGCCTCCAAAGCTCCCCAATCTATTCTCATTGTTAAATGCTGTACTGTGTATTACCTGTACTATAATGATTACTTGTAATTGCATCATATCAAACCTAGATAAGCCTTGATGGTCTGAGATGTTGAATACAGAAACTTGAGTGTTACAACAACCAGTGAAATCCATAAAGACTATAAGAGTAGTTCTTTAGCTAAACTAATTCAGCAAAAAATGTCTAGATAGCATTGGCATCCTGTCAGGCATTCTGTATTTGGAGGATTTTGGCAGTGATCGCTGCTGGAGATGTAATGGCTATCTGGTACATATAGGAGAAAAGTGGGTTAACTTGATCTTGTCAACCTCCCTAAGTTTTGTTTAAATCATGGCATTTTGGAGTATATTTCTGCTGCTTCCGCCCTCCAAAAATTTGATGAAGAATGGATTGCTAGAGCTGTAATAGTTGCTCTGTAAGGAAGAGTACATTTTGAAATTAGTAATGAAATAAGAAGTGGGAATAATAGACAGGAAACCCCAGATAATCATGATCAAATATGGGAATTATTGAATAAGAGACTAAATAGCTATGCTGCAACATTGAACTCTAATCCTGATTTAGTTATGTACTTGTTTTGTTTGATGTTAATGGGGCTTTAGGTTGGGGTATGCTCAGCAATGGGAGAAGGAGGGTATATTTTATATGTGTTTGGGGCTAAGTAATGATTGTTGCATTGTATTGCTACTTTGAAAATCAGTAAAATTATAAACACAACAAAAATATCCTGTTTGGTGTTGAATGTATCAGTGTCACTAAAAATCTCTGAGTAAAGGTTGGGAAAATGGAATGGTTGGGAATGGAGCTTTCACTCCTCAGTTTTTTTGAATGCCCATTTTGGCAGAAATAATGTGTGGCCCATTTCAATTAAGCCACATTTAATTCCCAACACTTGAGCAAGTGCTGGAATCTTACATTGACAATCTCATCCATTTCAGTGGTTGTAAGCTTTTTGTATGCTTTTTGTCAAGAGTTTTCAGCATTGTATTTATTAAAAACAAACACCCTGCATCTGGAGTTCGATTAGACTGTTTGAGTACTTCAGAGTTATGCAGCTAGAGCAAGCTGCAGTAATTTCTAACACTGTGAACACTCTGCGGTTTCCAAAGTCATCTCTGTAGATTAACTATGGAACAAGATTTGACAGTTGCAAAGGAATACTTGTAATGTTTCTATTACAATATGTTGTAATTTTGTCTGCATATTAACTAGCAAAATTCTTTGATTTCTTTATCTTTAACGAGGGGATGGCAAAATAACTTGTACATTTAATTTGTCATCCAACAGTCTAGCGGTCCCCTTGCGGGTCTGCTTCTGCTGTATTTTAATATTTGTTATTGTTGATTTCAATGTTTTGAGCAATACGCCTCTCAAATTCTTTATGGGTTACTCCTCCCCACCCCCAGTATGCCCTGCGTCCTATCCCACATTGTCTGGGGGAGCCATCTCTAGGTGCTTTGAATGGGGTGGGGGGGAGATGTGGCTGCATTGGGAAGGAGGGGATTGAAATTTCCTTAAATTAATTTATCTCAGGATGCAAGCCATTATCACTGTTTTTTTGCATGTGTGGTAGTTTGACAGCTCAGGACTGTTATGCTACACACAAGTGGTTTTTGCTCTTTCCTTTTTTATACGTCCCCTGTGGCTGTTGGGACATTCTCCAGGATTCAGACATGTCACATTTTCACAAAGCGGCTGCATGTAGTGTAGAGCTTTTGTGCTAATATGAGCTTCAGTAACCTCAGTCTGCTGACACTCATCTTTGTGTCATCTCTTTTGACCCAGAGGCAGAGGTTGAAGGACTTACTAAGTGCCTGGAAGAAACTGAGATCCTGCTGAATGCCAGCTGACTTAAGCTTTGCTATTTCAGTTTACAGGGAAACTACTTCAGAATTATGAGGTTACTGATATCAGTATGATTTGTATGAGAACACATGGCAGAGTCTTGGTGAGATCTGCCATGCAGAAGGACAAGGACATTTCCCCCTCCAGTCACATATTTGGCATCTTTGCACCTGAATACTTCAGATATTAAGGACACAGAAGAACCTAGCCCTTCCATTTCTTGGATCCCATCCAAGACCCTGTGAATCTTGATACATTCACCTGGAGAGATCTCAGAAGCACCAGGGACAAAGCACTATCAAACTCAGGTTGAAGCCTAGTAAATGCCCCTAGACACTCAAACTGTATCCTCTGGTCTTGACTCTTTAAGAAGCCACAGTAGCCAAGAACTGGGGTCAGTGCCTAAGAGGCTTTCCTTGGTTCACAATTTACTACTTTTTAAAATTCCTCTGATTGTATAGTATATTTGGGCTGTAAGTAGCTCTGGGTGCTTGATGAGCAGGATATAAATATTAATGGTGGTTAAAATTAAGGGATCAGTTGGTAAATTGTCAGCAGTCCTATGAATGTCAGTTGGTAGAACAGGATATACATAAAGGACAAGAGTTTATGTGCTACGTTTCTCCTTAATGCTGTTATCTCCCTCACAAATAACCTATAAGTTCCACTTAATGCTGTAGACAGAACAAAGTTACTTTTGGCTTTTTATTTTATTTTAAATGGGGGAGTAGCCATTGTCGCTTTATCCCAGGAGCCCTGAAATTTGATTTTTCACTTAGCATGATGTAATCCAGGAGTCCCCAGCCTTTTTAGGTTGGTTGTCACATTTGGAAGTGTGAGAGTATTGTGGGTGCTCTCACAGAATAGTTGTAATGGGTGGGAGGTTGCCCATTCATAAAATGGCTGCCATGGCAGCCACGGCTGATCACAAAACACTTATTTCTCAGAAAGCAAAGCGGTGAGATTAAAAGAAAATAACTTCCCCAAGAATATAAATACAAGGCAAAGGTGGGGTCTGTGCTCCAAAACACAAAACCATTCTTTTGAACGCAAAGATGGGGCTGGATGGCAGCATTTTGCTTTGCAGCATGCCAGCCTCCCAGTAATTTTTTTTAAATACCCCCTCTTAAAGAAGTAGAATAAAAATCAGGAGAAGTAGTGGGCTTGGCGGGTACCAAGGGGCACCACATTGGAGACCCCAGGTATAATCTAATTAAATTAGCATAGCTCCTCTTGCACTCCATCTTAAAACTGTTACAAATTGCAGACTTGGTTTTTCCATGTCCAGCTTTTCTCTCTGCCTCCCCTCCCCTCCCCTTGTTTTGCTTACCATTAAGCCCGTAGAACAGTTCTGAAGAATTTGAAAGCTTGTCCACTGCATTGTGCCATTTTAGTTGGTCCCAATAAAAGTATGCTCCTTCTGTTGCTTTTGGGTATGTTCGCTGTTTCTCTTTTGTTTGTTTTTTCTCTGAAAAGTGCACTTGAAGTAGCAACTTGATCAAGCAATAGGGTGACTGTGCAGACGGAAGCACACAAATTTTGCGTTTGCAGTGTAAATTTAGTGACACTAGAAGTAGAGAAGTGACACCAGATGTCAAGAAACTGAGGTCTATGCTGGTGGCTACCCCTTTTGTAGCTGAAGCACAGCCAGACAATGGAAAACAGTTACATGGCTCTATAGTGTGTGGCAAAGGAAGGATCCCTTCTATTCCCTTTGTGCAGTAGCACGCTATGGTTGGCCTCTGCTAGCCATACATTGTTGATTGGAAAATGTGCCATGTCACAAAAGACCTATATATTTTAATTCCTACGTAGATTTGGAATCCAGGAGTTTTTACTAGGCAGTGAAAATTGTAAACTATAGGCCAAATGCTAATTTAATTTTACACAAGTGATGTGTCATTGGGAAATGCAAAGTATGTAAATAAAAGTACTGGTTTTTTTTTCAGAAGTTCAGAAGAGAGAGCAGATAGCTTTTTGCAGGTCTTCAAAATCACAAAATCTATATAGACTAAAGTAACCTTTTAAATTGAAGCACTGCTTTAAAACACATTTTGTTTTGGTTCATGATGCTGTTTAAACATTATGAATAAAGCTGCTGTTTCTAATCAAACTGCAGGGTGGGGAGAAGTCTTTTCCCTTTGCTTGGTGTCTCCTGTTCATGTAGAGATCAGTGTTCCTTACTGTGACTTGCATATTACCATTAGCCCCCTGGGTACTTGAGATTAATTTACATTTTATGCTTTTCCTTTGAAGATGTGTAGCAGAGTAACTAACCTGACACTGTGAGTAAAATAGAAACTGTCAACTGATTTGAGGAGATTTATGGTATGGCTGCAGCGTTCATGGTTTCCTTAAATGGTATTTTTGTGCCAAACAATTGATTCAGTACATAAAGTGAATGTGAAAGGTTTGTGCATCTGTGGCTATAAATGAACATTGTAGAATACATCGTGTAAGTCATATTTATATTCATATGTATTGATTTTTGATTACATATATTGAATATTTACTTCTTCGTAGTCAGAGAAGCATGACTTCCTTGAAAGGTGTAGTGTTACACTTCTGAAAGGTTTACCTGTGGGTCAGACATGCTGATGCTAGAGAAGTGAAACAGTGTTTTTTCCACCTCTCCAAACTTTGAGAAAAACTGAAATATATGCAATACTTTTGTATCAAAGCTAAACTTGTTTACTCCCTCCCGCTCCCCACCCAAATGTTCTGGGTCGTTCTGCATCTACATATCCGTAACAATGTTATAGAAAATTAAAGATTTCTGCAATGGAGAGATATTATTAACTATGAGTTGAAAAGACAAATGATACCTCTTGCAATAAAATAATCTCAGAATGACTGGGACTTAGTCACTTAGATCTAGTCCAAGGAATTTTCCGTATAATGTAGTTTGGAAAATACTGTATTGAAGTTCAAGTTAGATACGCCTGTATTAAAAAACAAGATTTGATTATTCTTGTTCTTTATTATTTGAGCTCTGTGAGATATTCAGCATTTTGCAGTTCTGCTAAATCTAAGTGGGGATTAAGGATCTTGATTCCTTTGCAGGACTAAGACTACCAGAGAACTTTTGGTGTGGGCTTATTTCTGAAACTACAAATGAATTATTGATGACCACGGTGCAATTCAGTATCCAAGAAGCCAACCTCCAAAAGCACAATTGTTCATTTGGTTGTTGTTTTACTGGATACTACTTCTGTTTGTTGCTTCCTTTTACGCATAATTTGTTTAATACAAGAATGATTTTAGACTCACACAGACTTTCCTTTTACCCTTGCAGACGTTCCATCTTCGGAGCAACCTGAGTTGTTTCTAAAAAAACTTCAGCAGTGCTGTGTCATTTTTGACTTCATGGACACGCTTTCAGACCTTAAAATGAAAGAATACAAGCGCTCAACTCTTAATGAACTTGTGGATTACATTACAATAAGCAGAGGCTGTTTGACTGAGCAGACTTACCCTGAAGTAGTTAGAATGGTGAGTTTTCTTCTTTTCATAAACACTTTATAGACCCCATTGTTTGCTAAATATAATAGTGGAGTAAGTACCTTAAATGAGAATGTTGGGTCTATGTGTTAGTATTGAAGTCTTTCAAATGCAAAATAGGGAAGATATTTTTCATTTAAAACATCTTTAAATTTAGATTATTTAAATTGTTTTAATTTACAGTATAAAATACAAAGAGAGGTGAAGGTCTGGGGAAACCTGGTGTGTGTGTGTGTGTGTGTGTGTGTGTATATGTATCCTCCCCCCCATTCCCACCTTGAATTGTTCAATCCCCCCCAGTCCCCCCCCCTCCAATTTTTCCTGAACTTCACATCTCTAGAATACAGTTTAAAGTGGGGAGCATGGAAGAATTGTAGAAGCCTTTGTATTCCTTATTTATTTATATCCAGGACTTTTGAATGTTGAGCTTCTTTGCTGTGGTTTTAAAACAGTTCTATGTGGTGTTAATGTTGCGCAATGTACTAAGGTTTAGGGAAAATACCAGCTTTCATGTGTAAGATTAAGAACTTTCTTTACACATAGAGATGACTTTAAATCAAGGGTTTTAAACAATTCTTGGGGTTGTGTCTAATATTGTATCACTAATTGCACTGATTTTCCAAGTGGTAAGAGGCCTTTTACAGGTTGGTTGCTGTGGTGAACAACTTGTATTGGGAGACAAGGGGCAGTTGACCCTGTTCATTCTTCTGGATTTCAGCTTTTGATGTCATCAATTGTGGTATCCTTCTGGGCTGCTGTGCAGCGGTGGGTTCAGGGGGAACCATACTGAGGTGGTTCCGCTCATTTTTGGGGGAGGGAAGGCAGGTATCAGAAAGTGGTGCTTGGGGGACTACTCGGCTCCATGACCGTTGGATTTTGGGATATTTCAGGGTTCCATCTGTGCTTTTTAACCTTTGGGTGAAATCATCTGCAGATGTGGTCTGAGGTGTCATCAGTCTGAGATGTCAGTTGATGACATCCAGTTCTATCTCTTGTTTTCATCTGCTCCGAGGGATGTAGTTGAAACCCGAATTGATGTATGGAAACTGTGGGGAAGTGAATGTGGGTGCACAAACAAACAATCCTGCTAACATGAAGATACTGTTGGTTAGGAGATTAGCTTATCCTGGAGTTGGGAATAAAACCTGTTTTGGATGGGATTGCACTCCCTAAAGACTCAGGCTTGCAGTTCTGGGTTGATCTGGTGCTGCTTTTGGTTGCTCAAGTGGCAGACTAGGAGTTCCTTTTACCAGCTTCATCTGGTACACAAGCTATGCCCTTTCCTAGAGAAAGCAGCCCTAGCCACAATCATTAAAGCTTTAGTAACTTCAAAACTGGAATATTGTAATGCACTATTTGTTGTTGTTCAGTCGTTAAGTCGTGTCCGACTCTTCGTGACCACCTGGACCATGGCACGCCAGGCCTTCCTGACCTCCGCTCTCTCCCGGAGTGTGCTGAAGTTCATGTAATGCACTATACATGGGGCTAACTTTAAAAAGTGTCTGAAAACTGCAGTTGTTAGAAAATGATGCCAGCAGGCTGTTGTCTAAGGAAGCATTGAACATATTTCCCCAGTGCTATTCACTGAATGGTGCTAACATTTCTGGGCCTATTTTTCTTTAAGATTCTGGTTCTTGCCTTTAAAGTTCTAAACAGCTTGGGTCATGGGTCCCTAAAAGGCGGCTTTATCCCATATGTTTCTCCCCCATCTCCTTCATTCAGCACCGGAGGCTCTGCTCCAGATTCTTACAGTGAGCATCTATAAAGAGCAGGGCTGCCTTGGTTGCAGCACCAACTCCCTGGAGTGTTCTTCCTAAAGACACTGCCTAGCAACAGCATTAGTCACTTTTAGATGCCATGGTAAGACTTGGCTTTACAAAGAGGATAAAGGCATGAGCTTCAGGTTGCTTTGGTTGTTTTGATCTTCTCTTTGGATTTTGTGTTAAGATTGTTTTCCCATTTTTTGATTTGCTGTTACTTTAGTTGTGAGATGATTATTTACTTTGCTGTTTTATTATTTGTAATTCTTATATTGTTATAATGGCACTTCACTTTGGCAGGGTTCGCACATAATGCTAACTCACAATATGGGTTGTTTAATTCTGTGTTGTCCTGATGTGTCAATGTGGTCATGCTATCCATAGTTTGTTAACTGTGAACAGCCCAGAAAGAGAACCCATGGTTGATACATTAAACCACTATCAAGTTTATTCCTTCTGAAGTTGAAGATAGTTGGATATAGGTGTTGTCTGTTTTTATATTGGCTAGCATCCAAAGGGGTGCAACTGCTAAAGTAAATTACATTGCACTAATGTAAACTACTTGGGGAAATTGGTGTGCCAGCTAACACTATTGCCATAACACTGGAGTAGTTTATGTTACCTCAACATAATTTGTTAGTGGTTTCCCTTGTTGGGTACTGCCCATTGATATGAATGGGCAGTATCCAACATGATATGTCTGCACTTGCACAGAAAATTCTGGACAGATCAACAGTGTAAACATTTATACAATGCTTGTGTGCAAAATGTACACAGTACATATACAGGCCGCTAGATGCTATGTACCATTAGATTTTATTTGAAGTGGTACTTGGTCCTGGAAGCTGCACTGTTATTCAGGTCTGATTTCAATAAACTGTGCATTAGAATAACTGGGTGGAAACACTGATTTATCTTAAGCCTCTGAGAGTGGTCAAAATATGATTAAATAAGCTTTAGTGTTTGTATGATATATCAGTTGCTTAATAGAGATATGATATCCTATTTATTTACACCAGTTATATAGGCTGCCCAGTGGTGTTGTTCTCTTGGCACCTCTGAAAGAAAAACAGAATATAAAGAAGCAGGGATCACTTCCCAGTACCATCTAATTTGCTTGTACCATACTTATAGGAAAAACAAAATGCTTGATAAGCATACTTAGGAACATAGGAGGCTGCCTTATACTGGGCCTGTTTGCATGATCACAGATGGGGAAGTAAGCCATGGTGGCTTATTTCCCCTGCAGCTTGTGCTGGTCACATTTGCGTAATTACCCTTGCCAGTGTGGCTTGCAGTGTTGTGTGAACCGGTGAGGATGGCTTGTTGCCGTGGTTAACAAGCCACCCCAGAACTCTAAAACAGCCCATGGATTTTGGGTGGCTTGTTAATCATGGCAACAAGCCACCCTCGCCGGCCTTACACGACACGGCAAGCCATGCTGGTGAGGGTAATGATGCAAATCCCAGCCACCCACCCCTGGCACGAGACCAGCATGTGTGGAGAAATAAACTACCATGGCTTATTTACCCCTCCGGGATTGTGTGAACCCAATCACCAAGTCAGACAGATAAAAGGAAGTACTTATTCATACAGAGCATAGTTAAAGTATGGAATTCACTACAACAGGATGTAGTGATGGCCACCAATTTGGATAGCTTTAAAAGGGGGTTGGACAAATTCCTGGAGGAAAAGGCTATCAATGGCTACTAGTCTTGATGGCTACATGCTACCTCAAGTACCAGAGGCAGTGAGCCTGTGTACACCAGTTGCTGGGGACCATGGGTGGGAGGGTGCTGTTGCGCTCATGCCCTGCTTGTGTGTTCCTGGTCAACAGCTGGTAGGCCACTATGTGAACACAATGCTGGACTAGATGGACCCTTGGTCTGATCCAGCAGGGCTCTTCTTATGTTCTTATGTTCATTGGTCTGTCTAGCCCAGGACTAGCAGCAGTGATTGGCAGCAGCTCTCCAGGGTTTCAGGCAGGAGTTTTTCCAGCCCTACCTGGAGAATGCAGGGGGTTCGAACCTGGGACCTTTTGCATGCAAAACATGAGTTCTGCCACTAAGTTCTGCCCCCCCCCTTTCCCCTTAGTTGTACAATCCTTAGTTGTACATGTTTAACTAAAAATCTGACATAACTGATTTTATTAATGAGATATGTGTAGGCAAAATCTTAGGTATGATCCAGTAACTAATTTTTCCAATTGACAGCTAATCTTGGGGGCTGTGCTGTAAGTGATCCCTTCAGCAGTGGAGAAAAAATGGTGTCACAGACTCTGTTGATATACCTTTATTCTGCTTCTAAATCTTGCTGTTCTTAAAGTGAAATCGACAAACTGCTTGCCATCCCAGTCAGCCACTGCATGCTGTTGTCTTTATTTCGTTTTCCCTTCAGGTCTCATCTGTCCTCTACTGCTGGGGAACTTCTACCTTTCTAGCTGAGCAGTCTCTGCCTTTCATTATGACACTAGTGGCAGGTTACACTTAGAAAATGCATCATCCTTTCCTTTTAACATTCATTAGATTCACTGTTATGTTTCTGCATTTTAAAAAAATGTCATCAAAAGACTCCCCAAACTAAAAGCAGATGTGGTTAATCCTCTGAAAAAAATCTGGACTTTTCTCCTTCCCATGATGCCTGATACTTATGCAGGGATGTGTATATTCTGTAATCACCCCTTCAATTCCAAAGACTCCCAAAACGTGCATTTGGAATCAATATGCACGTTAAAGATATTTGCTTATATTTATTTATTCTGCACATTTCCATCTCCTTCCAAGATTTATTGGGTTAGTTGCATTCATATTTTTGCAAGGAGTGCATTTACTGAGGGATATAAGTTGGAGGGCATGAGGAGGAGGGAAGCTGCTGCATGGAGATAGGGTTTAAATAGCTAGTAAGGTCAGGACAGGATGACATATAGTAATTAGAGAAGGGTCACTAGTGCCTGTGGCCTAATTAGTGAGGAACCTTCCCAAACCAGGCGTTGTCCACACTTTCCCCATCCTTTATCTGCAACCACAAAGACTAGAAATTTGGTTTTATTTTTCTAATAGCGATACTTGCTGAGTTTGCTGAATTCTGTGTTCATTTCCATTTACATAATGGACCTGCAGACCCATGATGTGCATGTAACCCTACTTTTAAGTAATTATTGTACATTTAATCATTCTGGCTCCAGAATCACCATTGCTCACTTTCCATGTCTGAACCAGTGTAATTTTGTGGAAGGCAAGGGCAGGGAATAATGTGTGCTTTGCATGTATCAAGTTTTAGCTTCATTCCCCAACATCTTAAATTTGAAGCAGCTCAGCAGTGCTATGAAAAACCTGAGATCCAGGGGAGCTGTTTCCAGTCAAGGGAAACTGTTCCCCTATGGAAGGGCAGTAGGTCTTGTTCATTATAAATCATACTGTGATAAAGCAAGGAATGTATTACTAACAAATATTAGGCTCAGGCTAACCTTTGCTCTGCTATAGCTGGTTTTGGTGCTGGGCTTTGTGTAACCCCACTTCATAGTATAGTGGTGCTGATCTACACTGCTGGTGTGCCATCTTGAATCTGCTTACAGTGCCACAGATGTGTTGTTCTGTGGTGCGCAGTATTCATTGTATAATTTCTCCTGACCCATTGGCACAATGACTTATTGTCCTTAGCTTGTTTATACTGTCCATGTGATGTGCCATTGTGATGGAAAAGCTCTCTTGATTATTTTGTTGTTGTTGATATCATAAGCTCCATAATGAAACCCCAGACTGCCTCCATGAAGGCAGGTTGATAGAAGCATCTATGCAGGGCTGTCAGTCCTAGGGAATGTGTATTCCTTTGTTATGGAAACACATTCATTGGTGAGGAGCTTCTCAGTTGCAAAGTGATCTGCCAGTGTAACACTCTTTATGGCCCATCCACTTTAAAGACAGTAATCTAGACTTTGCCTATAGTCATGGGGGTGAGGTGGGGCAGGGATGTTTTTAGCATAGGCTAGTGGCAAAGGAGATACTTAGCTTGGTCTTCTGACCTTGGGATCCTGGTGAACATTAGCTGAGGGCAGGCCTGCCTGGGGGCTGGGGGAGATGGGACAGTTTGCCCTGGACCCCTGCACAGCAGGGCGGCCCTGACAAGCACTTGTTTTTAATAAAATGTGAGTCATTCACATCAGCCGAGGCAAGGAGAGCCTTAAACATTTTTAAAAAAAACCTGAGGATTTTTTAATTGTAATTTTTGTGTGTGACAGGGTCCCCCTGAAAATTCCATTGTGCTGGGCCACCATATTCCTCTGGGCGGTCCTGGCTGAGGGCAGAAATTAGCATTTTAAATAGTTAAGTCCCTTGAAGCCAATTGGGCCAGTGCCCTCAGGGCTGTCCCTCTCCAAAAAGAAGAAACTGGCTTACTGAAATAATTTAGAATGCAAACTTCTGTCCCATATTAGATTTCTACTCATGGCTTGGGGAAGTCCTGCCTCTTTGTCAGTTGAGGTTGTGTGTGTATTGCACAGTAGCTAAATAAAATTATAGAGCCAGCTTATAATACCATCTCCACAAGCCTATATGTAGAATTTACCTTGATTTTATTATTTTATTCTTTTGTACATGTTGTGTTTTTCTCCCCCCCACCCCCACCTCTCTGTGGGAAATGATTAAAAAAAAATTCTATGTTCAAAACCCCATGTGTCTAGCTGCTTGGCAACCTTTCTGATCTTTAGAGGAGTAATGATAGGGGGAAACCAGGAAGAGGTGGGCTGAGACTCTTCCAATATGCTGTCCTCTTCCAACACCCCTGCAAGGGTCCCTCTCTATACAGGAAAGATCTTAATGTCCCTGATAGCCATGATAGTGCAGTCACTGAACTTGAGCCGGACATCCTAAAGAGTGAAGTCAAGTGGGCCTTAGCAAGCATAACTAACAACAAAGCTAGCGGAGATGACAAGCTGGGTTTCGAAGAGGCAGAGGAACTAGAGATCAAATCGCCAAGATTCGCTGGATCATGGAGAAAGCAAGAGAATTCCAGAAAAACGTCTATTTCTGCTTCATTGACTATGCTAAAGCCTTTGATGGTGTGGATCACAACAAACTCTGGCCAATTCTTAAAGAGATGGGAGTACCAGATCACTTTACCTGTCTCCTGAGAAACCTGTACAAGGATCAAGAAGCAACAGTAAGAACCAGACATGGAACAACTGATTGGTTCAAAATTGGGAAAGGAGTACGACAAGGCTGCATATTGTCACCCTGCTTATTTAACTTATATGGAGAGTACATCATGAGAAACGCCGGGTTGGATGAATCACAGGTTGGAATTAAGATTGCCGGGAGAATTATCAACAGCCTCAGATACGCAGACGATACCACCCTAATGGCAGAAAATGAAGAGGATCTCAAGAGCCTCTTGTTGAGGGTGAAAGTGGAGAGTGCAAAAGCTGGTTTGAAGCTCAACATTAAAAAAACGAAGATCATGGCATGTGGCCCCATCACTTCCTGGCATATAGAAGGGGAAGAAATGGCAGCAGTGACAGATTTTATTTTCTTGGGCTCCAAGATCACCGCAGACGGTGACTGTAGCCATGAAATTAAAAGATGCTTACTCCTTGGGAGGAAAGGTATGGCAAACCTAGACAGCATAGTAAGAAGCAGAGACATCACCTTGCCGACAAAGGTCCGTCTAATCAAAGCTATGGTTTTCCCAGTAGCAACGTATGGCTGTGAGAGCTGGACTATAAGGAAGGCTGAGCACCGAAGAATCGATGCTTTCGAACTGTGGTGCTGGAGAAGACTCGTACGAGTCCCCTGGACTGCAAGGAGGTCAAATCAGTCCATCCTAAAGGAAATCAACCCTGAGTGCTCATTGGAAGGACAGATACTGAAACTGAAGCTCAAATATTTTGGCCACCTAATGTGAAGAGAAAACTCCCTGGAAAAGACCCTGATGCTGGGAAAGATTGAAGGCACAAGGAGAAGCCCATCTTGGCTCATTATGAGCTGCAGAGAGAGACTGGGTGAGGGGATCAAGGCGGTGGTGAACGCCTCCCTTGAGGAGGGAGTGATGCCATCAGCCCTCAAGGAGGCAGTGATAAGACCACTCTTAAAGAAGCCCTCCTTGGATCCTCAAGTTTTGAACAACTTTCGCCCAGTCTCAAATCTGCCATTTTTGGGCAATGTGATTGAGCGGGTGGTGGCGGTGCAGTTGAAGGCACACTTGGAAGAAACTGATTATCTAGACCCATTTCAGTTGGGCTTCAGGCCTGGGCATGGGACAGAAACGGCCTTGGTCGCCTTGGTAGATGATATGAGGAGGGCTCTGGATAGGGGTGAATGCTCCTTCCTTGTTCTCCTCGACCTCTGAGCGGCTTTCGATACCGTTGACCACGGTATCCTCCTGGACCGCCTGGAGGGGTTGGGCATTGGGGACACCATATTGCGGTGGTTCCGGTCCTTCCTCTCCGGCAGGTACCAGAGGGTAGCACTGGGAGAGGAGGTTTCGGACCCGTGGCCACTCACTTGTGGGGTGCCACAGGGTTCCATCCTCTCCCCGATGCTATTTAACATCTATGTGAAGCCGCTGGGGGCTATCAGCAGGAGGTTTGGGGTGCAGTGTCATCAATATGCGGATGACACGCAGCTCTACCTATCGTTTAAATCTTCACCAAGGTTGGCCGTAGAATCCCTGTCCAAATGTCTGGAGACGGTGAGTGGCTGGATGGGGAGGAATAGGCTGAAGCTGAACCCTGACAAGACCGAGGTACTTTTGGTGGGAGACAAGAGGAGGCTGGGGGTTGTTGACCTGGTGTTGAATGGGGTACAGCTACCCTTAAAAGACCAGGTCTGCAGCCTGGGGGTCATTTTGGACTCCCAGCTGTCCATGGAGGCTCAGGTGTCAGCTGTGAGCCGGACAGCGCTGTATCAACTCCATCTGATACGGTGGCTGCTCCCCTTCCTTCCTGACCATCTGCTCCCATCGGTAGTACATGCCCTGGTCTCCTCTCGTTTAGACTACTGTAATGCGCTCTACGTGGGGTTACCCTTGAAGATGGTTCGGAAACTGCAGCTGGTACAGAACGTGGCGGCTCGCCTGATTAAAGGCAGCCGCTGGCGAGATCACATCACTCCAGTGCTGAAGGAGTTGCACTGGTTACCAGTTGTTTTCCGGGCCAAATTCAAGGTGTTGGTTTTGACCTTTAAAACCCTATATGGTTCTGGCCCAGCCTATCTTAAGGAGCGCCTCCAGCAGCACCAGACAGGCCGCTTAACAAGATCAGCCTCGGATGGACAGCTAGACTGGTGGGGACGAGGGAGAGGGCCTTTTCTGTTGTGGCCCCCACTCTGTGGAACTCCCTCCCTAGGGAACTCCGCCATGCCCCCTCTTTAATGAGCTTCCGTCATGGATTAAAAACGTGGCTGTTCAGGCAGGCATTTGGGGTGGGTTAGGGTATTTTAGAAAATGTTTTTATTGTAGAATTTTATTGTTTTAAACTGTTTTTATTGTATGTTGTACATCGCCCAGAGTGGCTGGGTGACCAGCCAGATGGGCTATTAATAAATTTAATAATAAATAAATAAAATAAATAAAAAGGGGACGGCAGAGGATGAGATGGCTAGATAGCATCACCGATGCAATGAATATGAATTTGAGCACACTCCGGGAGAGAGCGCAGGACAGGAAGGCCTGGCATGCTATGGTCCATGGGGTCACAAACAATCGGACATGACTGAACGACTGAACAACAACAAATGAAGGCTAATAGCAGTGTAAGAAACCCTGGAGCAGGACACTTAGGGAAGTAAGTTGTGTGAGTATGTGGGGAAAATGCCAAACCTTGGCTAATTAGGGTAGTTAAAAAAAACAAACAAACCCCAGATGGTTGGCTTCCTTCGTTCCTGTGACAACTGCATATTAAGATTTCATTGTGTTGCAGGGAGATACGTACGTGTGAATCTCTGGAAAGATGTTGCCAGTGGTCTTAAATCTGAGTTAAAATCTATGGAAAAGGCTGTGTTGTTAATAATCTTTGATGAAAACTAACATTCACCAGAGTACTTAAAACATGCTTTAGAATTAAATCTTCCAGTGTTCTGAAAGCTGGCTTTTCAAATATCTATGCTCAATACTGACTGTTACACTTGTTAGAAAAGGCAGACCTTAATATCCTCTCTGTTGCTTGCATGACACTGTCACTTATCTCAATTGACACCAGCCTGACAAAGTTGGCTGCTTTATTTAAAATCTATAAAGAATAAATACATTAAATTTTGAGGGTAATTTTTAAAAATCTTCTGCAAGATTTAAGGTAACTTTAGCAGGACGGAGCTGTAAAACTACATATTAAACTTGTTTTGCTTGTTGATTTCTCTGAATTACTACTTATTAGTGGCAGGTCATTTTTTGTAATCCTTATATACAGCTGCGTAGACATTGCAATCTGTTTGGCTTTTGTAACATTCCATTATGTTTTTTAGTGTCCCGTTGCTTTGTTATACTTCTCTATAAATATGGACTGCAGAGAAATTGTTTGATGTGGATCACACAAGTGTGTGTGAGAGAAAGAGGCAGGGCAGGGGTGTGGGAGAGAAATCTGATATAAATACCATCAAAGCTTAAAACATAATTGACTTTTTTCAGTATGTTGAAAATAAAAATTATTAAAAATATAACGAAGAGCTTCATATATTCAGCTCCATATTTCACTTCATTATTGGCCATGCCAGTAAATGTTTGCCTAATTTAAAATACACATTTTGGGCAGGTTCGCATGTCACTTGGTGGTTTATAAGCCATGGTGGTTTATAAGCTACTGTGGTCCCTCACATGATCAGGCAATTAAGCTATGCAGGGTGGCTTATCCCCCCCCTCCTTCAATAGTCCTCCCGCTCAGCTGGGATGGTATCCCAACTTCCTTTGCACTGGAAATCATATCCTGCCATCCCTCGTGCGGCCACCACGCTTCCCAAGCTGGATTTCCAAGCCTTTCCCTAATCTCCTTGAGTGACCAGCCACGGTTTATTAAATCCAGTCTTATTGAAACTTGTTTCTTTTAAAGTCTTTAATTCTTTTAATATGGTGTTTAATCTTTTATTCTTGCTGTTCACCACTCTGAAAACTTTTGATGTGGAATGGTATATAAATACTGTAAATATATAAATAATATCCAGCTGTGTGCACCAAAAAGGGTGTGGGGACTCTAACCCTTGAAAGTTTGCAGGAACAGGACAAAATTTCATACCCAGCCTCCCCTCAAGGGGAGGCATCTGATGCGCAACCAAAACCCTGCACGATTATAAATGTCCAAGCAAAAACACGTCTGCACCAAAAGGGGGGTGGGGGCTCTAAAACCTTGGAAGCTTGCAGGAATGGGACAACACAACCAATTCACAACCAAAACATTGTTATTTTAGGATGCCTTCCTAGAGTGACCAGCTGTGGGTTATCAAACTTGGTTTGCCAGAACTCTGTTTCTTTTAAAAAATATTAATTAATTAAACACATGGTGTTTTTATTCTTTTATCCTGTCTGCTGTTCACTGCTTTGAGATCTTTGGATGTGGAGTGGCATACAAATATTGTAAATAAATAAAACCTTTACAAACACGTGCGAGCAAAAACACCTTTGCACCAGAAAGGGGGTGATGGCTCTAAACCCTTGGCAGTTTGCAGGAATTGGACAAAATTTCATGCACAGGTTCCCATCGTGGGGAGGCACCCCAAGGCAGAACTAAAATCCTGTGTGGCTATGCCTCTTGGAAGTTTGCAGAGCGCACCGCTGAGGGAGGGGTGAGGGTGGAGACAGGCGGAGAGTGCAGTCTGTTGCTCGGCAGAGCTCGGAAACAGAGATTGCCCAAGAGGAGCAGAGCGGCTGCAGCGGTTTTGACTGCTTTGGCCAGGCGACTCTGTAGGCAATTTGTTTAAACCACTCTAGAGCACCAGACCACATGATAAACCATGATGGTTATAGGGATGGCAGAGAATTCCGCCACGGATCTCAGTGAGGCCGAATGTCAGTGCATTCAGCCCCCCAAACTCCGTGGCGGAACGGCCTGCCCCCCCCCCGCGGATCCCCCCTGGGACGAGACTTACCTGGGGCGGATCTTCCGGGCGGCGGCGGCTCCGGTGGCGGCGGCTGCGGCAGCTGGTCTTCCAACTGGCTGCCGCCGCCGCCATTTGCAGCCTTGCCTTGTAAAACAACAACAACAACAACGTGATAGGGTACGTAAAGATTTACGTAGCCTATCATGGCTGGGTTTAAAAAAACAAAAAAACCCCACGTACGCAAATGGCGGGGGCTACGGCCACCGCCACTTGCGTTCCTTATTTTTGGCCGACTTAGTCTACGTAAATATTTATGTAGAGACAGCCAAAAATAAGGAACGCAAATGGCGGCGGCCGTAGCCGCCGCCATTTGCGTACGCGGTCCCCCCCCCGAGCCCTCCGCGGCTGGAAACCCGGCTGCGGACGGCTCTGGCCTGGGCTGGGTCTGGCTGGCTGCTCCGCGGAGCTGCCGCGGAGCACAGCCGGCTGTGGAGGATTCCGGGGGGGAGGAACGGATCGCCTCCCCCCCTGTCGAGGATTCCGGGGGGAGGGACAGAACGCCTCCCCCCCCACCATCAACATAATCCGCGGAAAGGTAAGTGACTTTCGTACGTCCCTAGATGGTTAAAATAAACCTCACTGTAGACCATGGCATATCAAGGTGGCTTATTTTGGCTAAAACAACTGTGATTGGAGAAAACTGTCTGCAGATGACACGATAAACAATCATGGCTAATTCAGAACAATAAACCATTGTGGCATATCGTGTCGTGCGAACTCAGCCTTCTATTTTCTGGTGAATTAGGGTTTCTAAAAGCTTTGAAATTGCATGTGAGAATGACCCTTTACATGCCCTCATGGGGTTTGGCACAAAGAAGACACTTATAAGGACACTTGCATGACCTTTGAACACATATGTGTTTGTTCCAGATTGCGTTGGTTGGCATGACAATCACAACAAGCCACGGTGGCTTATTGTGAGCTGTGGTGTGTGCATGGCATGATTTGCATAATCATTGCCTGGCTGCTGCTTATTGTGTCATCCAAACCTGGGCAGCATGGCTTCTTGGAGGGTTAAACAGCCCTCACATAACCCTACAACAGCTCATAGGTTTTGAGTGTGTGAACCGGGTCATTGTGAAGAGATTGACCTGATCTAGTGCTTACAGCTTGTTGTCCCAGTGGCTTCATTGTTGATCTTGAGAGGAAAATGGAAGTTGGCTATGATATAAAGAACACAGTTAGGATGACAGCAGTTGCTGTAAATTAAAAGAACCATTCCAACTAATCTCGATGGCTCTATTACGTAATGGCTCCTGTTCTTTCAGTTTCCTGAACTTCAGCCATGCGTGTGCTAATGTTAGAGGATTTACAATATTTTCTTTCAGTTTAGAGCACATCCATGCAATCTGAACATGGTAGCTACTATAACATAAGAGCAGCCTTGCTGGATAAGACCAAGGGTCCATCTAGTTCAGCATTCTGTTCACACAGTGGCCAACCAGCTGTGCACAAGAAACCCACAAGCAGGACATGAGTTCCATAGCAGCCTCCTGCCTATGTTCCCCAGCAGCTGGTATACATAGGCATACTACCTGTGATACTGAAGGTAGCACATAGCCAACAGGACTAGTAGTCATCGATCACCTAATCCTCCTTGAATTTGTCCAGTCCCCTTTTAAAGCCAACCAAATTGGTGGCCGTTACTACATCTTGTGGAAGTGAATTCCATAGTTTAGCTATACGCAAGGTGAAGAAGAACTTCCTTTTGTCTGTCCTGAATTTTCTGCCAGTTTGCTTCTTTAGATGACTTTTGATTCTAGTATTATGAGAGAGGGAGAAAAATGTCTCCCTATTCGCCTTCTCCACACCATGCATAATTATGTACACCTCTGTCATGTCCCCCCTGACTGGCCTTTCTTCTAAGCTGTACAGTCCCAGCTGCTGTAATCTTTCCTCATAGGGGAGTTGCTCCAGCCTCTTGATCATTTTAGTTGCCCTTTTCTGCATTTTTCCAGCTCTACAACATCCTTTTTTAGGTGTGGTGACCAGAACTGTACACAATATTCTAACTGTGCTTGCACCATAAGTTTGTACAAGGGGAGTATGATCTTGGCAATTTTATTTTGAATTTCTTTTCTAATTATACCTAACATGGATTTGCTATTTTTCACAGCTGCTGCACACTGGGTTGACATTTGCATTGAGCTGTCCACCACAACCCCAAGATCTCTTTCTTAGTCATCACTGCTAACTCAGATCCCATCAGCTTATTCTTGTAGTTGGGATTTTTTTTGCCCCAATGTGCTTCATTTTACAATTCTTCTTATATTTTAAATCTAAAATTACTTTAGGTACCTGTTGATTTACTGTTAAGTAGCTATCCAATCACTTCTTCCTCTTTCTGGGATACTTGCATTTGTGTTTGTTTAGAACTTTGACAAAATCTAAGGCTGTAAAAGAAACTTAAGAGGAAATTTGCAGTCTGTTTAAAATAACTGTGTCCACATATATTTTTGATAAACAAGTATCCATATAACTGGGTGCAGCAGCTATGAATCCTGTACACACACAAGAATGGGTCTCAATCTCATGCGCACGTGAACACACACACACGCGCGCGCATGTGTGTATGATTAATAGTGTAAATAGTTATATTTAAATAGTGTATTTACCATTTCTTAATCTTTTTGCATTTTATTGTTAGTGGACCCATTGAGTTCTATAGGACAAAGTAAATGACCTATTGTTGGCAACACCATTGTGGGAGACACACTTGCTTTCTACCATAAAAGTCAATATCAGGCATTCATTCATGGGGGAAAAACTAATTTTAGAATTGCAGAAATGTCTTGTTATTTCACTTGCCTCCCCTTTGGACTATGCACATTCAGTGCCAGAAATTCCTGTCACTTCTCTTCAGTTTTGATGGAGGGACTATCAGCAAGCCATTTTTTCCACAATACTAAAAATGGCATTCTCCAATTAAAAAACAACAACACCTTGTGAATATGATTGGTGTAGCACATAACTCCTCCTCCTCTAAATTAATTATAGTGTTTAGAATAGTCTCTGTTGAATTAGGACTAATTTGGTGGATGCACATGTCCCTTTCCTGCTAGCATCACCAATGCAATGAATATAAACTTGAGCACGCTCCGGGAGAGAGCGCAGGACAGGAAGGCCTGGCGTGCTATGGTCCATGGGGTCACGAAGAGTCGGACACGACTGAACGACTGAACAACAACAACAAGACATTTCACATACATACGTAACAAACCTCTCCCCCCCCTTAATTAAGAGGGAGCAATGTCAAATGGAAAAGAGTAAAACACTCACCCCTTGCACCTTTCTGCTTTGCATCACTCCATCCGACAGCTGTTTTTTTGTGGTGTCTGCTGCATGGAAACTGGGAAGGGACTCTCAGAACGGATTTGGCTGGGTCTTGCAGGAGCTGACTCCTGCAAGCCCCAACCAAGTCAGGTTCCTTCTACCCACCCTGCTTGCATCCTGATTGGGGTGCAAGCAGAGCAGGAAGTGGTGCAAGGAAATCCACAGCTTATCTCTGATTTTGGAGATGATAAAGGGATTTGCCTTTGCTCTGTTCATCCTTGGGGCAAAGCTTGGGGAGGGTGGAGGCGAGACCCACAGAGGGTGCTCAAATTTCCATGGGCCAGATTGGGCCCAATGTGGGCCAGAAGTTGCCCCCCCCCCCGGTGTAAAGTATAGTTCAGCCCTCAGAAGGGTGCCTTATTCATTCATCACCATTTTTGGCATTTAGCAACATATGATCCAGAGTATGTGGCCTCTTCTGCAGTAAAAACATATAAAAATGCATAATATTGGCTGTTCTTGTGAAAACAACCTAGGAGTTTATGTGGCAGCCCAGTGAGTGCCTAGGAAAAGATAATGGGATTGCAGTTGTTGTTGTTCAGTCATTAAGTTGTGTCCGAGTCTTCGTGACACCATGGACCATAGCACACCAGACCTTCCTGTCCTCCGCTCTCTCCTGGAGTGTGCTCAAATTCATATTCATTGCATCGGTGATGCTATATAGCCATCTCATCCTCTGCCGTCCCCTTCTCCCTTTGCCTTCAATCTTTCCCAGCATCAGGGTCTTTTCCAGCGAGTTTTCTCTTCGCATTAGGTGGCCAAAATATTTGAGCTTCAGCATCTGTCCTTCCAATGAGCACTCAGGGTTGATTTCCTTTAGGATGGACTGATTTGACCCCCTTGCAGTCCAGGGGACTCGTAAGAGTCTTCTCCAGCATCACAGTTCGAAAGCATTGATTCTTCGGTGCTCAGCCTTCCTTATAGTCCAGCTCTCACAGCCATACGTTGCTACTGGGAAAACCATAGCTTTGATTAGACGGACCTTTGTTGGCAAGGTGATGTCTCTGCTTCTTACTATGCTGTCTAGGTGTGCCATACTTTACTCCCAAGGAGCAAGCGTCTTTTAATTTCATGGCTACAGTCGCCGTCTGCGGTGATCTTGGAGCCCAAGAAAGTAATATCTGTCACTGCTTCCATTTCTTCCCCTTCTATATGCCAGGAAGTGATGGGGCCAGTTGCCATGATCTTAGTTCTTTTAATGTTGAGTTTCAAACCAGCTTTTGCACTCTCTACTTCCACCCTCAACAAGAGGCTCTTTAGGTCCTCTTCGTTTTCTGCCATTAGGGTGGTATCATCTGCATATCGGAGGTTGTTGATAATTCTCCCGGCAATCTTAATTCTGACCTGTGATTCATCCAACCCGGCATTTCTCATGATGTACTCTCCATATAAGTTAAATAAGCAGGGCGACAATATACAGCCTTGTCATACTCCTTTCCCAATTTTGAACCACTCGGTTGTTCCATGTCCGGTTGTTACTGTTGCTTCTTGACCCTCGTACAGGTTTCTCAGCAGACAGATAAGGTGGTCTGGTACTCCCATCTCTTTCAGAATTTGCCAGAGTTTGTTGTGATCCACACAATCAAAGGCTTTAGCGTAGTCAATGAAGCAGAAATAGATGTTTTTCTGGAATTCTCTTCACAAAAAGTGATGTGCTGACGTTGCAGCACTATGATGGTAGCATCATGGGCTGATGGACCAGCACAAAACTGAGACTAGAAAGCAAAGAAATAAGACTTCTTTCCTATTTCCTTTCTTATTCCAAATTAGTAATTATTAATCTCATAGATTCATCTGTATTATTAATTAATCTTTTGTGCTTTAAGTGAATTAGCATTTTGATTCGAAAAATATTGAATAAATTATCCACAGATAAACATTTATAAAGCAAATACTGTCCTGGCTGTCAGCAACAGCAGTGAGGCAAAGCACTTCCAGTATAAATTTGAATCTTAATGAATTGGTTGTTTTTTGAGATGAAGCTTTCACAAATCAGATTCTTGTGACTGCGATAACACAGGTTTGCATAGTCTCATATTTGTAGAGCCTATCATTTTGGTTTGTTCACTTTGTGAATGACAGGGAAGAACATACTTATTGAACATGATCCCTCTTTATATGGGTGCAGTGCCTCCATAGAGAGCATTTCCTCCATGGGGCCTAAGAATCTGTATAGAGCTATGTTTTTCTACCTCCTCAGTGTGTGCACACAATCAGTATGCCAGGCCAATGCAAGGAATGGGGAGGTCTGTGTATCAGTTCTGTCCAGCTTTCTCCCCTCTATTTGGTCAAACAGCATGAACACATTCCCTGAGTAAGTGGAGGAGAAAGGCTGTATGAGGATATCAAAGGTGTGCACACACCTCCTACTCTCTGTAATGGCTTGGAGCACTGACTGTACATACACAAAGGGGGTAGGGAACAGGGCTCTGGTTTGCTCCATGAGAGATTCCTCTACACACAAGTGCTGCACCCATGCAGAAATGGATTGTGCTAATCAATCTATTTAATGGATTCACTTTTCAAAAAAGGCTGTTGTGTCCAAGCTGAAGGACTTATCTGACAGAATTATTGTTTTAAAATGACCTAAAACATGTTGCGCAAAGGAAGAATCATGGTGCGCTTCACGATTTTGTTCAGCTTTATCCCAGTTAAAAAAAAGATAGTAAAATTGGATGCAATATGTTACTAAAAATATAAGAGCTTTCAAGTCTACTTAGGTTAATAAAATTTAAGCTTGAAAAAGGTCCAACTCAACATTGTGGCTTATTATTAATCTTTGTAAGCCACCCTGGGAACCTTTTTTGGCTGAAGAACAGGGTAAAAATGCTGCAAATAAATAAATAAAATTTCACCAGAAGTGGTTGTTAACCTTGCAGTCTGAATTAGCACACATGCAGATTTTGCTCTTAAAGGTGAAAAAAAATGTTTCGTTGTGCCAGGATTCCAAACCAAATCCTGAACTAACATAATTTGGATTTTGGATGCCGAGAATTGCATGTATGTATACAGTTGCCTTTCTCCAGTGGAAAAATGGATATGCACAGATTCTTTCTAACAGGATAAAAGTAGAGATGTGAAGGTGCAGGGAAGAACAATGAAGCCTGTTCCCTGTTTTATTTTGGGGGGTGATGTTTGCTTTTTTTTAGCATTGAGAGGGAGAATTAAGAAATGTTTTCTTTATCAAATAGATGGGGCAATACTTCTTAAAGCCAATTTATGCTGCTACAGATCTCTTGTATTTAAAAGCAATTATGCTCATTGCTACTAGCTTTATTCGGGTGTTACTGTGCTCCCTGTACTCAGGGAGTGAGGATGCGCCACGTAGTCCTGCCCCCATTGTTGTGCATGGCACAGTGTGCAGCTGCTATGAAAAAGGCAAATTCCATGTTTGGAGTAATTCCAGTAATTGAAAGGAAAACTGTCAGTATCATATTGCCCCTATACAAATGTGTTGTGTGGCCACACTTGGAATACTGTGTAGAGTTCTGGTCACTGCACCTAAAAAGAGATATTGTAGAGTAAGAAAAGGTGCAGAAAAGGGTAACGGAGGGAGCAGTCCTAATGGCCGCTAGACAGTGGGTAGACGGCCATAGGATATCATGTTTTCTGGGAACCGACCTCCCCCTACTTCCGCGCTGCCTCAGAGGGGAGATGTGGTAGAAGTGTACAAGATTATGCATGGTGTGCAGAAAGTGGATAGGAAGAGGCTTTTCTCTCTCTTTTTTAATATTAGAACCTTGGGTCATCCCACAAAGCTGAATGGTGGGATATTGAGGACAGATAAAAGGAAATACTTCTTTACACAGCTCATAGCTCATATTTCAAGTATGGAATTCACTACCACAAGTTGTAGTGATAGCCACCAATTTGGGTGGCTTTGAAAGGAGATTAAACAAGTTCATGGAAGATAAGGCTATCTAGGGCTGCTAGTCATGAAGGCTATATGCGATCCCAAAATCAGAGGCAGTATACAGTACTTACAGCAGTTGCTGGGGAACATGAGCAGGAGGGTGCTTTGCACTCATTTTCTACTTGTGGGCTTCCCATTGGGATAGCTGGCCGGCCACTGTGTGAACAGAATAGAATTCTGGACTGAATGAATCCAGCCTGGTTCTTCTTATGTTCTTACATTGCCCCCCAGGTGTCTGCACAGGGGAGACCTATGCACATACGTACCTGTGTAGGACTCCCGTTTGCAGATGTTCATGCCATATGTGCGGATGCCTGTGTAGGGAAGTGCAGTGTACGACGTCAGGGGTGGGGTTTGCAGTGCAGCCCCGCTCCCTGATTGCATGTTCAGCTAATTGGGTAGAGTAACAGCTGAATAGGGCTTCTGTGTTTTACTAAATTACTAAACAAGCAACACAGTTAGGTTAGGACTTGATAGAACAATGCTATCAAATGTTGCCATATGCAGAACATCTTCATTTATTTGGTGCGAGAGTGCAGTCTTGGAGTATGCCAAGCATATTGCTTCTGCAACGTGGTAAGGCTTTTGTACAACACAGCGTCTGACTCTTCTTGGTTATCAGTTCTCAAGAAGATTCATGCATCTTCTGGATCATGAAATAAACAGATTAATATTTGAAAACAGGTACACAATGAAGGTATCAACTGTCAAAGAGTTTAGACGCTTGTTTCAATTGATGCAAATCTTCCATTGTTCTGGTTTTATGAAGCTCATGGTTGTTCAGAATCAGAAGCTATGGGTTCTGAAACTGAGTTTTTCTAGTATTTGCACAGATAGGATGGTGTGGGATATAAATAAATAAAGAAAAGATAGGTTTAGAACAGCTAGTTTTGTCTACAGTTATGACACTCTCAGCATCCTGTGTGTGTTTACTCAGAAGCAGTGGAGCTTAGTCCCAGGTAAGTGTGTACAGGGTTGCATCTTTACTGTGTACAATGATGGTATACTACTGAAAAGGTTAACATTGTAATAAAGTTTAGCTGAATGTTCAAATTTATTACGTTATAGCAATGTTGGTGCCAGTGGGGGATTTCCTGTCAATGCAAATAGCAACTTCAAAGGATTGATTTTCGTCAGGAGCACAGCAGGGGAGGAAAGAGTTAACCTCCCACCTCTCTTTGAATTCAGTAATTATCAGCTTTCTCAGTGCCTGCTAACCAATATTCCTTTTGGACACATTAATTTTGTCAGTCTCAGAAATAAGCAGCTTTAAATTGTTTATATATCAGTCATGTTGACATGTCTTCATTTGTAAATATGCAACAGGAAATTTGAAACTACTTTCAGGAAAAAATATTGAATAGACCTGGGAACTTAAATAGTGATTTAGAGAGTTCAGATTGTTTTTTATGCATTTTCTCAGTCCTTACAACAGCCTTGTAAGGTAGGTCAGTATTCCTGTATTGTTAATTGAGGAGGAGCTTGTAGAGGTTGAGGTTGAGAGATAGTGGCTTACTTATGAATACACAGTGGAGGTGATGAATAGATTTAAGGGATTAGACCTGATAGACAGAGTGCCTGAGGAACTATGGACGGAGGTCCGTAATATTGTTCAGGAGGCAGCAACTCAATCCATCCCAAAGAAAAAGAAATGCAAGAAAGCAAAGTGGCTGTCTGATGAGGCTTTACAAGTAGCTGAGGAAAGAAGGGAAGCGAAAAGCAAGGGAGAAAGGGGAAGATATATCCAACTGAATGTAGAGTTCCAGAGAATAGCAAGGAGAGACAAGAAGGCCTTCTTAAATGAACAATGCAAAGAAATCGAGGAAAACAATAGAATGGGAAAGACTAGAGATCTCTTCAAGAAAATCGGAGATCTCAAGGGAACGTTTTGTGCAAAGACGGGCATGATAAAGGACGAAGAAGGCAGGGACCTAATAGAAGCAGATGAGATTAAGAAGAGGTGGAAAGAATACACAGAAGAGCTATACAGGAAAGATCTTAATGTCCCTGATAGCCATGATAGTGCGGTCACTGAACTTGAGCCGGACATCTTAGAGAGTGAAGTCAAGCAGGCCTTAGGAAGCATTATTAACAACAAAGCTAGCAGAGATGACAGTATTCCAGCTGAGCTATTTAAAATCCTAAAAGATGATGCTGTTAAAGTGCTGCATTCAATATGCCAACAAATCTGGAACACTCAACAGTGGCCACAAGACTGGAAAAGGTCAGTTTACATTCCAGTTCCAAAGAAGGGCAATGCCAAAGAGTGTTCAAACTACTGTACAATTGCGCTCATTTCACATGCCAGTAAGGTGATGCTCAAAATCCTACAAGCTAGGCTTCAGCAGTATGTGAACCGAGAACTACCGGAAGTACAAGCGGGGTTTTGAAGAGGCAGAGGAACTAGAGATCAAATCGCCAAGTTTCACTGGATCATGGAGAAAGCAAGAGAATTCCAGAAAAACGTCTATTTCTGTTTCATTGACTACGCTAAAGCTTTTGATTGTGTGGATCATAACAAACTGTAGCAAATTCTGAAAGAGATGGGAGTACCAGACCACTTTGTCTGCTGAGAAACCTGTACGAGGGTCAAGAAGCAACAGTAACAACCGGACATGGAACAACTGAGTGGTTCAAAATTGGGAAAGGAGTATGACAAGGCTGTATATTGTCGCTCTGCTTATTTAACTTATATGCAGAGTACATCATGAGAAAAGCCGAGTTGGATGAATCACAGGTCGGAATTAAGATTGCTGGGAGAATTATCAACAACCTCAGACGATACCACCCTAATGGCAGAAAGCGAAGAGGATCTCAAGAGCCTCTTGTTGAAGGTGGAAGTGGAGAGTGCAAAAGCTGGTTTGAAACCCAACATTAAAAAAACTAAGATCATGGCATCTGGCCCCATCACTTCCTGGCATATGAAAGGGGAAGAAATGGAAGCAGTGACAGATTTTATTTTCTTGGGCTCCAAGATCACCGGAGACGGCAACTGTGGCCATGAAATTAAAAGACGCTTGCTCCTTGGGAGTAAAGCTATGGCAAACCTAGACAGCATAGTAAGAAGCAGAGGCATCACCTTGCCCACAAAGGTTCGTATAATCAGAGCTATGGTTTTCCCAGTAGTAACGTATGGCTGTGAGAGCTGGACTATAAGGAAGGCTGAGCGCTGAAGAATTGATGCTTTCGAACTGTGGTGCTGGAGAAGACTCTTATGAGTCCCCTGGACTGCAAGGGGGTCAAATCAGTCCATCCTAAAGGAAATCAACCCTGAGTGCTCATTGGAAGGACAGATCCTGAAGCTGAAGCTCAAATATTTTGGCCACCTAATGCGAAGAGAAAACTCCTTGGAAAAGACCCTGATGCTGGGAAAGATTGAAGGGAAAAGGAGAAGGGGATGGCAGAGGATGAGATGGCTGGATAGCATCACCAATGCAATGAATATGAACTTGAGCACACTCCGGGAGAGAGCGGAGGACAGGAAGGCCTGGTGTGCTATAGTCCATGGGGTCACTTAACGACTGAACAACAAAACATTGTTTGTCTCTTAGCAAACATGCTCCAAAGGCGAATTTAAATCAGTCATGATGTTCCCTATTGCTGATAGATTCTTCTCTCTCTGAGTATCAAACACTGCAAGGCATTTGTGCATACCAAAGACTTCTGTAAAAGTCAGCATGCTTTAGTAGTAGTATATCAAAATGCACCCTCTTGTGGTGGAAAAAGGAAAGCCTAATGATAAAGCCTTTTACTTCCTGGTTGCTATTCCTCCGTATCTTAATCCTCTCCTAGTTTTCCTTCATACTTCCTTTTTATTTCTGCATCCTTATAGCTCCTCTTCAAATGAGCTTTTTTGGCTTCCTGGCTTAAATTGTTAATACTGTAACAGTAGCTATTTCTCTAGCACTTTTTTCAGCTTTGTTTGATCAAAATAAGAAAACCTGCATGAAATAACCCAGGCATTTATATCAGGAGCAAGCAGCTTATGGTTCTCCAGATGTTTTGGCCTACTACTCCCATAGCCCTAGCCAGCATAGCCAATGGTGGGGGATGGTGGGATTTGTAGGCCAAAACACCTGGAAGGCCACAAGTTGTTCGCCCCTGTATATGAACTACTACGTCTATATCAAATTAGATGTTCAGGTAGATTTGTGTGTTTAAAGTAGAGTATACTATTTTACATATTTATTTAATGTAGTTTTGAATCACTCCCCCACTCATTGAGTGCTTGAATCAATTTACAATAAAACCATTAAAAATAACATATAAAAAAAGGAAACAAAACAAATACGTACATTGCAGTAAATCAGGGGAATTATCTAAAATCAAGGAGCAGCGATTATCACTGAAAGCTCTGTGGAGCTGTATAGTTTTTACCAGCTGTCTTAAAGGCCAGATCAGTATGCTGAAATGCAATATGTGAATTAGTGTTTAAAAACTCACAGGCTTTGTTTCAACTCCTGGATAAGTTTCTGATTAATTTAAACAAATAACCTGGAATATTGAAAAGTATTAAGAGGATGAGATGAGAACCTGAGAGCCAGTGTGGTGTAGTGGATACAGTTTTCGACTAGGCTGCAGATGCCTGAGTTCAAATCTCTTCTTTGCCACAAAGTTCATTCAGTGGCCTTGGGAAAGACACTGTATTCCAGTTTCTACCTAACAGAAGTGTTGTGAAAATAAAATGCTCTTGCTCCCTCCTTATTGATAGCTTCTTTAGATTTGAATTACTCACTGTAAAGAAAGAAGTGCTGGAGGCTGCATTTACACTTGGTGTGGGCCCAATTAGGTGTAACAATAGCAGTGGACAGTGTTAGTAATCAGGTTACTTCCCTTTCTTGGAATATGAGCTATGCTCAATGCCCAAGGTACCCAAAGGAAGGGCTTTGTTGTTGTTGTTCAGTCGTTCAGTCGTGTCCGACTCTTCGTGACCCCATGGACCATAGCACGCCAGGCCTTCCTGTCCTGCGCTCTCTCCCGGAGCGTGCTCAAGTTCATATTCATTGCATCCGTGATGCTATCTAGCCATCTCATCCTCTGCCGTCCCCTTCTCCTTTTGCCTTCAGTCTTTCCCAGCATCAGGGTCTTTTCCAGGGAGTTTTCTCTTCGCATTAGGTGGCCAAAATATTGGAGCTTCAGCTTCAGTATCTGTCCTTCCAATGAGCACTCAGGGTTGATTTCCTTTAGGATGGACTGATTTGACCTCCTTGCAGTCCAGGGCACTCGTAAGAGTCTTCTCCAGCACCACAGTTCGAAAGCATCGATTCTTCGGTGCTCAGCCTTCCTTATAGTCCAGCTCTCACAGCCATACATTACTACTGGGAAAACCATAGCTTTGATTAGACGGACCTTTGTCAGCAAGGTGATGTCTCTGCTTCTTACTATGCTGTCTAGGTTGGCCATAGCTTTCCTCCCAAGGAGCAAGCGTCTTTTAATTTCATGGCTACAGTCACCGTCTGCGGTGATCTTGGAGCCCAAGAAAGTAAAATCTGTCACTGCTTCCATTTCTTCCCCTTCTATATGCCAGGAAGTGATGGGGCCAGATGCCATGATCTTCGTTTTTTTAATGTTGAGTTTCAAACCAGCTTTTGCACTCTCCTCTTTCACCCTCAACAAGAGGCTCTTGAGATCCTCTTCGCTTTCTGCCATTAGGGTGGTATCGTCTGCATATCGGAGGTTGTTGATAATTCTCCCGGCAATCTTAATTCCGACCTCTGATTCATCCAACCCGGCATTTCTCATGATGTACTCTGCATATAAGTTAACCCTTAATTCTAGATTATTACTACTGCTACTACTATTACAATTTATTTCATTTTTATACTGCCCAATAGCCAAGGTTGTCTGTGTGGTTCATTAAAAAAAATAAAAACAGCTCAAGAGCTGTTGCATAGATTGATCTCTTGGCTAGAATTATCAGGGTCTTCCTGCCTCCTCTCATTGCAGGGTTAAAATGAGACAAGAATTGTTAAGGCACTTAGTTTACTTGTAAACCATACAATTCTATAGAAATAGTTTTTAGCTAAGAATAATGTGTTAGTAAAATGCACAAGAATAACTCATGGGCTGAATCTGCACACAGGAGTTTTGATAATGGTAAAACTGCTATGTGTAGATTCAGCCATGGACTCTGGGTGAATTCTACTGATTTGTACATTAACTCTGGTTTCTTTGAACTGTTTTACCCTGCAAGCTTCAGGGGAGTAGAAATTATGATGAGCTTGATAGGTGAGGATAATTGTAACAGAAGAGCAGCTGGTTGGGTTATAGGAACACTGTTGGGACAGAGGCTGGAAGACTTTAGTGAGAAAATACAGAAGGATTGAATCTCCTGAGCAGTTGTCTAAAGAGTGGTATGTTAAAATTACAGCACTCCACCCTCTGGAATTTGTTATCTTTGTAGAAGAGCAGCTTTTAATTTTGTTTGCTCAACTTCCTAGGTTTCTTGCAATATATTCCGAACACTTCCTCCTAGTGATAGCAACGAGTTTGACCCTGAAGAAGATGAACCCACCCTTGAGGCATCATGGCCACATTTACAGGTGATTTTATTCTTAATGTTTTTTTTATTTTATTGTATACTTTTAAAAAATGCAATACACTAATTTGCATACATGTGCATATACACAAACAAACCAATAAGCATGCAAGGGGAGAGGAAGGGAGGGGAATTGGCTTGTGCCAGTGCTAGAAGGAAGTGCTGACAGGTATTTAAATCCAGTAAGGACCAGTCCTATCTTCCCTGGTGGGTCGGTAGCATCAGCCCAGTTCTGGTGACTGTGGAGCTATCTTGTCTTTCTCTTCAGTCTCTGCAGCCACAGGGCAGCAGGCAGTTGCAGCAAAGTTGTTTCTCGAAGAGAGAGAAGTGAGTTCCCTGCAACATCTGGGCTCCTGGCTGATGTTGGGGCCAGGATGGTCTTCCCTTTGCTTTGGTGTTTGCATAGCAGAGAAGAGAGGCTGAGTTTGCTCCCTCCCTGGTGTCCTTCCGTTGGCAGGCAAAGACCTTTTTATTCAAGCAGGCCTTTGATGTAAAAGCAGGTCTGTTGGGTTGGATGCTGTTTTTTCTGTTATTACTGTGTTTTTTTATTGTGTTTGTATTTTATTATTGTTTTAATCAAGTTTTATATATGATTGTAAGCCACCTTGAGTGCCATTTTTCTCGATAGAAAGGCGGGGTACAAATCAAATAATAATAATAAAAAAGGGTTACAACCTTTTGGTTTTCTGGCTGCTGATGAGTACCAAAGCTTCCTCCCCACGTGCCTGTGCAGTTTAGGGCCTCATTTACATTGCCTTAGACTCAAATACTGTTAGTCCTATTTCTCATCTGTTGACAGTTCAAGGTATATGAGGAGAACAGAAATCTTCAGTCTCTTTAGTCTGATACTCATAAGAGCTATTGCAATTTATTTTTAGTATAGTTGTGTATAGATGGTGGTTTTTAGGTATATTATATCTGATAAACTCTAGGACTTTTTCCTCTTCACTCTTTAGATCTTTTTCAAAATTGCAGCCATAGAACTACTGAATCTCTTTATATTATAGAGGAATGTACATGGGTGAACAATGTTTTTAAATTCTATATTTATCTTGGCTTTCTGTTTTAATGCAGGTACTGATTTTTCAAAAGGGAGTGTGGAACATTGTTTTAAATAGTCTCCTAGGAAATATAGAGCCACATTAGGGAAAATTAGCTATAACCTACAGCTTTTAGTCTTCTTATCAGCTTATTTTTAGGTTGCTTAAATACCTGAGCCACATTTAAGATAGGCTACGGCTTCTAAAACCAATTTCACAGATATTTTAATAGTAGAATATCAATTCCATTGCTTTCTTTATATTCTGTTCTGTACTTTTGAACAATCGCCTGGTCTAGTCAGTTGCTTTCTCTTAAAATGAGTCAGGGCATAGAGCCCCATGGTTTGCATGTGAAAGTCCCTAGATTCAAGCATTGACATCTTCAGATAGAGCTGGGAAAGACCCCTTTGCCAAACTCTGGACAACCAGGGCAAGTCAGGGTAGACGGCACAGAGTTAGATGGACCAATGGTTTGATTGGTATAAGGCAGCTGCATATGTTTCTGTGTACATACAAACAGGTGCAGCTGTAGCCTATTTTTTAAAAACATCTTTGGGAGGGTACCCTTTCCTTTCTCCAAATTGTGCTGTCCTGTTGAGTTTTCATAAAATGTCCATACATCAAAAACCACACAGGGGGAGCAAGAAGTTGCTTCACAGGGTTATTTGGAGTGTGAAAACTGGGCAAGGAAAAAGTTAAGTATTCCCTCCTTCTACTGCTTCTCTTCTGTCAATTATACCCTCCCAAAGTGGCTTTAAACACACACAAAAAGGCTGTTGGACTGCAGTCGTACGTCTTTACATGTAATGTATAGTTTGGGCATTAGTGTGTGTGTGTGTGTATGTGTGAGTGCATGCATGTGAGAGAGTGTATATGTAAGTATCCTTCAGGCTAAGGCAAAATCTTTTCAGCAAGTTAGGCTCCTGATTAAATCAAATTATTCTGTATCAGACATCTGAGTTGTAGGATAATGCTCTTGAACATTTTCTAATTACCATAAAATGTTTCCAAACAGTTTCACCAAGTCTTGTCAACATCACAGTTGCTTTATTTTATATGATTTCAAGGGTCTGGAGGGCAGAAGAATGTGCTTGTTGATTACCCCTGGGAGTTTGACCAGCCAGTGAACAAGCATTACAGGGTTGGCAATGCCTGCTCTTAGCATGAGTTGGAATTCTCCTGACAACAGTTAAATGAGAAGAATTAATGGGCACTATGCTTGTATCACTCTAGTTTATATGAACACACAGAAATATGAGATTATTTATTTGGATATATATCCCACCCAATCCTGATGTCTCAGGGCATATAACAGCAGTAGTCAATGGTATATATGTGTCTGTGTCATATGGAAGGGTTAACTGTAAAAACAGGCCATATAAAGTGACCCAGGGAGTGTGGGAGGTGACAGAGGGAAAAGAGGTTTACCATGGTGGTTGTGTGGAGAATTTTAAAAAATAATGTTGGATTCAGCAACAACAAACCCCCCCCGCCCCCCAGAATATGTAGTACCTCTGGGTGGGTGATGGGGGCAGCAGATGTGGTAACTCATGTGATCCCAAAGAAGGCCTATAGATGATGACTTTGCCTGCCTGCCTGCCTGCCTGCCTGCCTGCCTGCCTACTTATCTACTTGCCTCCCTCTTTTAAGGCAGAAGGAAAACAATAATTTACAAAGGTGTCTAGTAGAAATTAATTTAGTCGTGACTAAACTGTCTTTTGATCTGCAGCTTGTATATGAATTTTTCATACGATTTTTGGAAAGCCAAGAATTCCAGCCCAGCATTGCCAAAAAGTACATAGATCAGAAATTTGTATTACAGGTAAGGAGATCTGTCTTCTTTAAGCTCATGGTGGCATTTATTCTGTTAGATTTTATTAATTAGGATTGTTAGTAGTCGGAGGAATTAATGAGCCTGAGGAATTAAAAAAACAGGTAACATCCCTGTGTACATCCCTGTTTCTCATATTCATTAGAAACCTGCATTGAAATGAACGAAGATAATGTTGCAGGATGGTAGCTGAAATTCACTGGAAGGTCGTAGATGAGAGGAAACATTGGCACTAAGAAATGGGTAACTTAACCAGAAGCCACATGGAAAAAAGTGCCACAAAGCCATCAGTTGAAACAGTTCTCTGTCTGCTGCCACATTATGAATATAACTCGTGCAAAAGGCCTGAATCCACCCCTCCCTCTTAGGGCTTACAAATGCATAAGCAGCGTGGGCAGTATCCACAGGGCAGCTCCACTGCTGCTGGTTCTGTTCTGCCTGTGGGACCCACTGCTTGTGCAATGGGGCTTTGGCACTCCTAAAAATAACCCTGAAATGAGCAGAAATGCTCCCGTCCGTGAGCTCTGTTGACCTGCCCCATTCCAGAAAAGAGTGGGAAGTAAGTCCTGGTAGGGATCAGGGAGGCAGTGTGCAGATATCACAATGGACAAAATGGTTGCAGAGTGTAAGGTAAGCAGAAAGAATGCAAAGGAAAGGCAGAAAAAGCGATTCAGAGGTTTAGAGTCATGTACCATGTCTAAGCTTTTCTTTTTTGTTTTGTTTTTTAAATAGCTGTTGGAACTATTTGACAGTGAAGATCCTCGAGAGCGGGACTACTTAAAGACAGTCTTACACAGAATTTATGGCAAGTTCCTTGGTCTTAGAGCATTTATCAGAAAACAGATTAACAATATTTTTCTACGGTAAGTTTTTGGGGGTGGGGGAAAGAAAGCTGGTTATAGTGTTACATGAGTTATATAACTGAATACGTTCGAACATTTGATCTATGTAATTTGTTTGGGCAGGTTTGTTTATGAAACTGAACACTTCAATGGTGTAGCTGAACTGCTGGAAATATTAGGAAGGTAATGAAGTCTCATTTTAATTACTGACCTCACCTATAACATTCCTACATGGTATTAAACTTGACATGTTGAAAGGGTTATCTTAAATTTTTTGAGAGTCAAACACTGGAACCCCCCAAATGTTTAATTTTAAGGAAGCACCACCGCCACCACCACCATCATCCTACCCTTTCTCCAAGGAGAAAGGAATTAGTTTACATGGTTCTCACCCTGCCCATTTTATCATCACGCTAACCCTGTGAGGTATGTTAGGCTGAGAGATGGGGACTGGCCCAGAGTTACCCAGTGAGCTTCGTAGCTGAGTAGGGACGTGAACCTGGGCACCTGTCTTAACACTATACCTCACTGGCAGTTAAAATTTTGCTTCCAAATAAGTGTATGATGAGCCATACAATATGAGCCATTGCATTGCCATGTAGGATCTATAAGATGAGGAATTCCAGACTCCAGCAAGTGACTTTGTCCAGCGAAATAGGTGTTCTTTTGTTGAAGCCTGTATGTTACCCTCAGCGCTAGCACAGTACCAGCTATTGTGCTTGTCTCTTTCCTCTACCCACCTGTGTCTCATGCAACACTTAAACAGAACTACAGTTGTGTAGATGTGGGTGAACCTGTGGTTAGCCCTCCTTGAAAGTAGATATAGGTTTCCCAGACATAGGGCAAAGTCACTTGCCAAAGCTGGATGCTACTTTGCCTTAGCTAGTTTAAGATGGTCTTTACAGTAACTGTGCTAAAGTGCATTTAAGGAATTGACCTGTTAGGGCAAGTTGCCAGACATTCTGTGTTTTACTGGGCATCCCATTTTTGGCAAGCTAGTCCTTACATTCTTAGTAGTATTTCATGTAACCATGGTGACATTTTTCAAAGGTTATAGGTTTGTATCCTTAGCTGTAAGGCATCTGCTTAATTTTAGTTTAGATGCCAGGTCACATAGTTGGAGGCCATTAAGTTTTTCTGTGTTCCCATTATAGATTTTTTGGATGGTCTGTACCAGCCTTCCCCAACCTGGTGCCCTCCAGATGTTTTGAACTACAAGTCCCAGCATTCCTGACTGGCTGGTTGATACTGAAGGGAGTTGAGGTGCAAAACATTTGGAGGCACCAGATTGTGGAAGGCTGGCCTATACCTTGCACTTGCGTACCTGTTGTTTGATTCCCAGGATTCTAGCTCCAGGGAGACTAGGAACAGACCTCAGGCTCATGTGCTTTCTTCCTTAGTCAATTTGCTTCAAGTAGAAGTGAATGACTGAAGATTTCCTACATTTGTTTGATCATGAAATATCTCTGATCCTGAGAGAAAAACCTCTGTTTTTATCATGCAAAGTCAGGGAAATTCCATCTTCAAGTAAATGTGGATCATTTATTCACTTCTACCTGCAGGGAGTGAGAGAAGGAGACCAAAGCTCACTTCTGATATCATTGTCCCAGGGGTGAGGTAATGAGATGAAAAGTCCCCTAGAGTGCTTCATAATATGCATTGCTTGCACGTATCAGTAAATGAATATGCTTTTTCTGTTTATAAATAAAGTTTGCAAGATCCCCTTTGCTCTTGGGCAAATCTAGAACATGCTTCACATACACGTGTACGCTTGTGCCAATGTACCCTTGTGTAGTTGTGATGAGGTACTGTTCTGTTCAGTCTGTATTGAGAGATGCCATGTTAATAAACAATCTTTTTTCTCATTTCTAGTATTATCAATGGCTTTGCTTTACCTCTTAAAGCAGAGCATAAACAGTTTTTGGTGAAAGTGCTGATCCCTCTACATACTGTTAGGAGTCTGTCACTCTTCCATGCACAGGTAGAAACTTTTATACAAATATTTTCTGTTTCCCACTAGAATTGTGCAACACTGTGCTGTACTGAATGTGCAACTGTACCAAACTGAAAGTATGTTATCAAACTCCCCACAAAGCTGAAACTGTAGATTTCAATAAACACATATTCTTAGGCAGAGATCTTTTACAGGATGTATACGTAAAGCATATACTTCTGCGTTCCCTAGAGACCACCCCCCAGTCAGACAAGACTCCCTCTCATGCAGTCTTCCAGTGGGTACAATGCAGATAACTCTGTGCTCCATCCATTTGAATTGGGTTGTTCTTGGTGCCTTACAAGGTTACTGAGGGGGAGGTGTTGTACCCTGCAGTTGCAGGGTACAACAGCCTTGTCCTTTGCTTTCACTTCAATGACCTGGTTCCCACAATCGCTATGGCCTGTTGGGTTATTTGAAGGTTGTTTCCCCCTTCAACTAGCCATGCCGCCTGGGTTTGGACGACATGAAAAGCAGTGCCTGGGCAGGTGATTAGGCAAATGGTGCCTGGCACACTCTAACGTGCTCTACGGCTGAAACAAACCACAGTGGCTTGTTTAAGCTACAGTGATCATGTGAACTGAGCCAGTATGTCTGCCTGCAAACCTTTGAAAGCAAAACAAAAGAGAAGGCTTGTGGCTTGTCCTTTTTCATGCTGAATTACTCTTGGGCAGGCTCAAAGTTGGGTCTTTAATGTTTGGAGGTTTCTTATAGTGAAGGTTTAGTGTTTTGTCAAGCATTCAGGTTTCTTCCAGCTAGAATAAATCCCACAGCTAGAATTATCCCGCACCAGATTCTTACTTTCTAATGCTGACAACTATAAGCATAACCTAGTGGTAGGCAGCCTGGTGTCCTCCAGATGTTTTGAACTATAGCTGCCATAATCCCTGACCATTGGCTTACGGGAATTGTGGTATAAGGTTGGAGGTTGGTACTACATCTTGAGGGCATCAGCTTGACTACCGCTTCCTTGTACTACTGTATGTCTTATACAGCACTGCCTCTGACATCCCTGCAAGTGTAGTCTTGCTAGGTTAGTCTTTTTATATGTCAGTCTTTGGCCGTGCTACCTCATTTCATAAGATGCCCCAGTGCTGCCAAACATGTAAAAGAAAAACATACACAGGAAGGCATTGACTGCTGAAATTCAGATGACTTCAAACTCACATTTAGCTAGTTGATTTAGTATACTGAGGAGTTGGTGTTTTGATCAACTTGGACGCAGCTTTGATGGAATTCCACATCTTTTCTGGAAATGGAAACTACTTCTAGAAGAAGCTGACGTGGATCCAAAGCTGCCCCTGTGCAAATGAAATGCTTTTGTGCTCACACAAGAGACAGGATGTCTCTGATTTGGCCTTTTCCGGTGCAGCACCCCCACCCTACATCCTAAATTGTTCCAAAGGGGTCACCCAGTCCTCTGGTGCAGGGGGCTACAGCAGGAAGCAGCAGGAGGAAAAGCCCAGTACCACAGTGGGTAGTCTGCTCAAAGTAGTTGGGATCCGAGCGATATATCTGGATTAGCCACCCTAACAATACATTTATTCCCCTTGCCTTTCCAATAAAAGATTTTAATTTTCATGTTTACTCTCTCTTTACAGTTGGCATATTGCATAGTGCAGTTTTTGGAGAAAGACCCTTCACTCACAGAGCCTGTAAGTATGATAGATATACATTTTGTGTCTTGAACATTAACTTTACAGAGCACAGAGCTGTGTATTTCTATATCTAAATGCTCTTTTGTATCTTCTTTGCTTTAATTTAGGTCATTAGAGGTTTAATGAAATTCTGGCCGAAAACTTGCAGTCAAAAAGAGGTAAGCTATGGGCCTTAGGTTGCCTTCCTGTTTGACATAGGATCCATACAGAAAGTTCTGGCCCAAATCATATGCCCTCTGCAGATATGGAGGATTAGGATCATGCCAGCCCCACCTGATATTCAGGTATTAGTTTTCACATTTGCATAGGGACCTACATGGAGAGAACTCAATGGATGTAGGCTGGATCTGTGTGATCTGTACACTGCAAATTTTTCCTATGCTGATATCACATAAGCGTATGGAGAAGAATGCTCAGAGGTAGAACACATGCTGGGCAGATATAAGGTCCAGTCTCAATTCTTGCCATGTATGTGTACAGCCCAAATATATGTTGGCTCTGTCCACAAACCTGTTAACTCCAGTTGCAAATACTAAACTATGGGGCTTCTCTATGCATGCATTGAGGTAGTACTAGCATAGGAAAATCAGTGTCTGATAGATCTTTTGAGCTAGATGCATCTATGTAAATGAAATAACACATAGCTTTACAAAGCTTTTTATATGTTTATGGGACATCTGTGGACATAAACATGAGCAGCTTCCTCCTCACGACTCAGAAGAATGTACCATGTTCTCCCACATGCATTAGTATTCTGTATCAAGGGCTCCTTGGAGGCCTCTCTCAGTCTAATCCAGTAGCCAAGTCCAGACACAAACAAATGGATTCTTTTCAAAGCTCTTTTCCTCTTCTACAACTTAACAACTCTACTGTTAGCAACTAGATATGAGCAGCAGAGTACCTATGCCCTACGTTGGAACAGTTGGTCCCCGTTTGAAAGGGAATTACTGGCAGACCCCTGAACTTAAGGACTAGGGAGAGTCCCTCCCCTTTTCCCTTGGATCCTCTGGGCGCAGCCGTTGTTTGTGCGCCAACCGGGCACCACGCCTCCTTTCTGTGCCCTCCATTTGGCGCCGCTCTCTGCGTCGGCGTCGCGTGTCCATCAAGTCTGCTTCCCACGCTCTGTCACTCCCAGGACTGCTCTCTAAGCTAGGAATGCTGGTGGGAGGAATCTCCGTCAGCTGTTGGCCCTGGGAAAGAGGAGTGTGCTCCTCTCCCAGGAGCGACTCCTCTTCCTCAGAATCAGAACTACTCTGGGATTCTATGGGCTCAGTGTCCACCCTGACATCCTGCTGTTTGACGCTTGAGACATAACGCACTTGGACGTAACTGCGAAGTGCTGTAAAATTATAGGGACATTCAGATTCAACTCCCCACTCAGCTGTGAAGCTCGCTGGGTAACCTTGGACCAGTCACTGGGCTGGTTTGCACTACACGACCGCCTGTGGGTTAAACTTCCCACAGGCTGTCAGGGACAAGCGGGAGAGAGTGGACACTCCCTGCAGCACACCTGCCACTTCTGCTTTTAATTAACAACCCACAAGTGGCTCCTTTGTAGGTTGTTGAGCATATCATCTGAACCTGGACGACTGGGTTGTTTAGCCCCTAAACAACCAAGGACTCTGGGTTTGCACAATACGCTCAGCAACCTATGAAAGAGCTGCTCATTGGTTGCAGATTAAAAGTGGAATTGGCATGTGCTCTCCCCTGCTCATCCCTGACAGCCCGTGGGTTGTTTAACCCATGGACTATCATGTCATGCGAACCAAGTAAATATTTCTCAGCCTCTCCTACTTCACTGGCTTGTTCTGAGGATAAAATCGGGGGACAACCATGGACATTGCCTTAAGCTCTTTAGGAAAGGCAGGATAGAATAATAAATATGTGTGCTTTGTAGTGCAATTGAAAATTTAGCAACCTATGAGGAGGCATGAGTAGTTCTGCTAAATGATTTTATAAGTATACCTTATACTTTACGACATCTAGAGAAAATTATTTTATGAGGCATTTAATAAATAAAATAATACCTTTTTGACGTGCATCATTGACTACTCAGATATCCTAAGTCCTTTGTTTTGTACAGTTTGACAGCAGCCTAATTTAGGATTTTGAATAGTAACTATTGTATGTTGCATATTGTTGTAGGAGTAAAATAATGGCTACCTCCTTAATGCCATCTGGGAAAAGTAAGCTGCCCACCCCATGTTGTTCTTAAACATTTTAAGAGCTGTTGTAACTGTTTTCATCTGCTCTTAAGTGTGACATTTGGAAGTCTGGTGGTTTTACCTTAGGTGAAACACTACAAGCATTCATGTTCTTGTACCAATAAATTCAAGACTTTTGTGCACTTATGTTCTAAGAAGTATATGGATTGCAGCTAATATATGCAAATGAAGAATATTTCTTCTTTGCATTATCTGTACTTGCCTGACTATAGAAGCTGAACTGATACTTCTTTCAAAATCTGTTTGAAAAATTGCAAACAGAAGACTTCTGAATTTGATATTTCCTTTTACACTTTAGGTCATGTTTCTTGGGGAGCTGGAAGAGATATTAGATGTGATTGAACCTTCACAATTTGTAAAAATTCAAGAACCCTTGTTTAAACAAATAGCTAAGTGTGTCTCTAGCCCTCACTTTCAGGTCAGTATTGCAGCTTTCAGGTCAGTATTGTGTGTTGTACATAAATGTGTGTAAAAAGCCACAACAGCTTTTTTTATATGAGAAGTCACTTCAGAAGAATGGATTTCAGAACAGTGAAGCAGCCTCCCCCCCACTTCACGTTTTCCCCTGGTGGAATTTAACATGCAGATTTACTCTCACAAATACATAACTGGAACACTACTGGGGTGGTGGAAGGAGTCGTTTGTGGGGTTATTTGGCACAGATAAGAGATGGAGTAGGAAAGGGTAGGCAACTCCACTGCCTACTCCTGTGATATCTTCATCTAGATTTCCCTCCTCCTAGCTTCTCTTTTAAAAAAATGGAGTTGAAGCTTTCTTATGTGCATTTGTGTGTAAGATTGTGGTAAGCCCCTTAATAGATCTAACAAATCAGTACCTAAATTCTGAGTTTGCCTTGTATTGATAATATTCATTTCACAATGACATACGCCATTACACTGACTGGAAACACTTATTCACTTGTCAGTTTGAGAGGAAATGTTCCCCAAATAGAGGTAGGCATTCTGGGAAGCTGTAAGTTTACATACAGAAGGGAAGATAGTAGTGAATAATGTTGCTCTTGTTTTCTGTCCCACATATCTATAATTTTAGGTACCTAATAATAAAGGCATTAAAATTATAGTATAAATAAAAGTATTTCATTAGGTGGTTTTCCTGTTCGAAATAGAATCCATAGAAAAAGTAAGCTGTGTAGCTCATTCCGGTGGTTTTGGATGGAGGAAGCCCAAAATGCATTAGGGAGGCTCCAGTTGAAGACCTCCCTCTTCACTCAGGCATTCCCCGATTGGTTATGCTGCCCAGTTTGTTTGGTTTTAACGTTTTTATAATTTATATAAATGTTTTTGTATTTATTATGATGTCTTTTAATCTTTTTTTAATACTTGCTTTGTTAAACCGCTTAGAGATAGATTTTAGATATGGTAAGCAGCATAGAAATTTATAAAATAAGTAAATCCCCAGCCCACCCTGAAAGTATGCACCTTGGGCTTAGTAAAAAGGGATGAGACAGGATGAACTAATGGGTAGACATGGGCTTGGATTTGGGAGGCCTGACTCCAGTACTACATGCACCATGGGCTCCTTGTATGGCTGTGGAAGACTGACTTCAAGTGTTTCTCAGCTTCAAGTGTTCCTGAAAAATGGAAATAGTGATCTAGTCTGCATTTGTTAGGAGAATCCACAGAATAGTATTGTAAGGCACACTGTAAATTTTAACAAGTGCTATACAAATAAGCAATGCTTGCTGTTCAGGAATTGACACGCACACATACATTAATATTTATTTAGTTATTTAAAATATTTTAACCCGTCTTTCAGGGCACACTGCCCTGACAAGGCAGCTTTCAAGATTATATAACACATGAAAATAGAATTATAGGCATATTGGAGGTCTTCTCAGTGTGTACTGAGAAGTGTGTACTCAGTGTGGAAACTACTGATCGTCTGCTGTTCTTCGCTGCAGCACTACCCAAGGAACCCAGAGGGGCGGGGCATGGTGAAGGGATGATGTTATCAATAACAATCCTTCCCCTGGTTTCCCTAATGGACTGGCTGTTGCAGTGGTTCCTGGTGTCTGGCAGTTGTTCTGGTTGCCTGCACTGAGTCCAGAGTCAACATCCCAACACCGGAAGCTGTAGGCTCCTTGTGGAGGTCTTCTTGGTGGCTAGCTGGTGGTTCTGCTATCCCCCACCATGACAGCAATCAGGAAATTCGAGGCTGATGACAGAATAAACCATCCTTCTCCTGCTGCCATGGTGTTCCCTTGGTGGCTGATACAATGGCTATTACTGCCTCCTGTCACTGCCTCTGTTGCGATTTGACATGACAAGGTCATGGTCAAGAGCCAGTGTAGTGTAGTGGTGAGAGTGACGGACTGGGAGCCGGGAGATCTGGGTTCTAGTCCCCACTTGGCCATGGAAGCTCACTGGGTGACTTTGGGCCAGTCACAGACTCTCAGCCCAACCTACCTCACAGGGTTGTTGTTGTGAGGATACAACGGTGAGGAGGAGGATAATGTAAGCCGCCTTGAGTTCCTTGCGAGAGGGAGAAAGGCGGGGTATAAATGCAATAAATACATAAATACATAAATACATAAATACATACATACATACATACATAAATAAATAAATAAATAAATGTTTTGCTGTGTGCTTTTGTTTTCACTTGGAAACATTATACAATTTTGGAAATAACAGAATACAAATTTTCCCTTCATTCAAGGTGGCTGAAAGAGCATTATACTATTGGAATAATGAATACATCATGAGTTTGATAGAGGAGAATTCCAATGTAATACTTCCCATCATGTTTTCCAGTCTGTACAGGATTTCCAAAGAACACTGGAATCCGTAAGTTTATTTTGGCATTGCTGCTTACCTTCCAGCATACTGAGAGCATCGTGTTTCTACCTTTGAATGCTGTCTCCTATACAGTAAAACACAAATTCTCTGACTTAAACATTTTACACCCCCTCCAAGGTTTATAGCATAACTAAACTTGACACAGAATGTACTTAACTATGGAAGTTCACAATCAGAACAGTGCATTTAAAAGCATTACAGATATTTATCTGCATTGTATTCAGGAAACTTGTTTCTGGGATACCATACAATGACAGGGAAAGTTGCTGTGTATCCAGTACACAGTATACTGTACTAGCTGACAATGCTGTAAAGTACAGTATGATAGAATAACCCCGTGGACCCTGCCTGGAGATCCTTGGAGAAAAGGTGAGAAACTAAAAACAAAACAAAACTCTGGAACTGCTGAGAGAAAGAGAGCATGAATGTATGTTCTTGGCCTGATTTTGCTCTGTTCATGGAGACTTAGGAACATAGACAAGGACATAACTGCTGGAATATAGAGGGGACTTGGTTGGACTTCCAAAAGAACTGTCTTCATGATCTGATTGTATTTACTTGAAAGTTATACTGGAACTTGTACACAAATATTGTTTGGTGCATAGCCATAGTTTCTCATGTTGTCTGTTACTTGAATCTAGGCCCCCTGGAATTAGTGAATGCTGTGCTTGCAGCCTTGAGCATGTGGATTTTCTAAAGTATTATTTAGGGTTGGGGGTGGGGATGAAGGAAGCAACAAATCACATTTTTCTATGGGCTGGTTCACATATAGCTTCTGTTTGTGGATTATACAAGTGGCAAGCTGTGGGAGTGAATTGCAGGCTTGTGCTTCCTGTTTGCTATACACATAACCTTTTAATTGTCGTCGTCATCGTCGTCGTCATCATCTAATTTATATGCTGTTTTTCCACAAAAAGTGCCCAAAGCAGCTAACGAAACAGCCATGCAACAACAAAAAAGCATACCATTACATCATTATAATAGGACCTCATTACAATAATAAACTACTCATTTCACCGATACTAGCATACTAACGTTTCTGAGTAATTACAAAATAGGCAAAATCAAACATTGCAACACAATTTCAATTAATATCTTTCAGTAGTGTGTAAACCAGAGCCCAATAGACTCAATCTTTCCTATGCATTAAGGCTTTAATGAACACTATGAACTGCAACAGCTGTGCCAGGAAAACAAAGTTCAGAAAATAGCAGCCAGTTTTCTTAAAGCCTGCAGCAGATCTCTCCCATGCTCCACTCTGTCATGCTGGTGAAGTTCTCAAGGCTCCAACAAAGACAAGGATGGTGGTGTTCAGTCTCTTTCCCTGTGCTCTGGATGTGTTCTGCTGCTCCTGGAGGGCCTGTAGTGGCTGCAGATATATACCCATCCACTCTGGAAACCAGGTGTTTTCAGTTTCCCCAAACTGAGATCTAGGCATGGCACATGTGGACCTATGCAGGTAGGTCCTATGTGCTCAGTCTGTCCAGCTCTTTTTAAGAGTTTAAAAGCCAACTATTCGGCAAAGTGAGTAGTCCACCTCAGGGTGCCGCTTTTGGGGTACCGTTAAATGGTAGCATTTGATTTTCTGCCTCAGACACCAAGATGTCTTGTGCTGTCACTAGTTCTATGTGTGATGGAGGTCTGTGTGTAAGCCCAAAGCACTCTCCTTCCAACCACCACATATATATCCCCACAAACTATGTGTGAACAGCCCTAAGAAGAGTTAAAAGCTGGACCATTGCAGATCTTTAAACATTGTTATTTCATCAGTAGACTAACTAGCAAACCCTGGGCAAACTTTCACCTGTTTAAAGTTCACTGCCCACAAACTGAAAGATAAATTGGAGAAGCATAAAGTTCACTCCATACTCTTAAGTCAGCATGTAATTGCCAGGTGCTCTGATGCAGTGGTTTTGTATTCTTTATTTCTCTCCAACCCCACCCCTACCCCACCAAGGCCCAGTAATATTATCAAATGATAGCCAAAAGAGTGGGAACAATCTACAATTCACTGGGAAAAGGGAGGTGTGATGTTCCTCTTCCTTCACAATCAACACACTGTAGGAAACAAAGCTCCAGGCTAACACTGCTTTATTGGTTAACGACTAGCTTCTTCACAAATGCAAATTCTAGGAAACTCTCAGACTGCAATGAACTAGCCAATCCATGCACCTTTGAATATCAATAGAGGATACCATGTGGATGTTAGGAAAGTTGCCAGCAGTCTGGGCAAGAACTTCACGGCCAGACTAGCTTTGCAGGGATGCCCCTCCATCAGGGTGGCTCTCTCCTACATTGGCTATCACAAGTGGCCAGCCTGGTGGAGCATCTTAGCTCTGCTCCTAACTTTTCCCACTTCGCTGTGCGACGGACTCTCGCATCCCTCAAGTCACACCCTTGCCCCCGCCCCCCAATCTCCTCCTCCGAAACTTGCGTTATCATGGTGGAGCTGTTCAGTCTGTGCTATCTGTGTGTTCAAGGTCTTGGGAAGAAAATCTCACCATATCTGGGCTCACTGGGGAGGTTGCCTCCCTCTGTTCTGGCTGTTCCCATTCAGATTCTGAATCTGAGCTGCGAGACACCTCTACATGCTTAGATTCATTCCTGACAGGAGGTTTGTTTACTATGGGTACTTCCTTGCACAGATAATGTGGACGACTATAAGCCTTCTTCAGTCATTCTACTTACCATGTAAAATCAAGGTTCTTAATTGTGTGGCGCACCTCCACAGATACAGGAGGCGCTCCTCTTCAGACCGTCACCCTACATGCATACAGGGCAACGGATACCACAACGGAGGGGCTGGGGCTGGAGCGCTCCTCTCTTCACACGTCCTTTCAACACAGTAAAGCCTGAAGAGGGCTTTAGTCACAGTGCGGTGGTGGTGGTGTCATCAGCACTTTGTGTATCAGGTACTCAAAAATGGAGGCCATACTTAGGCTAAGTAGCATTGTTGTTCAGTCGTTCAGTTGTGTCCGACTCTTCGTGACCCCATGGACCATAGCACACCAGGCCTTCCTGTCCTGCGCTCTCTCCCGGAGTGTGCTCAAGTTCATATTCATTGCATCGGTGATGCTATCTAGCCATCTCATCCTCTGCCGTCCCCTTCTCCTTTTGCCTCCAGTCTTTCCCAGCATCAGGGTCTTTTCCAGAGAGTTTTCTCTTCGCATTAGGTGGCCAAAATATTTGAGCTTCAGCTTCAGTATCTGTCCTTCCAATGAGCACTCAGGGTTGATTTCCTTTAGGATGGACTGATTTGACCTCCTTGCAGTCCAGGGCACTCGTAAGAGTCTTCTCCAGCACCACAGTTCGAAAGCATCAATTCTTCGGCGCTCAGCCTTCCTTATAGTCCAGCTCTCACAGCCATACATTACTACTGGGAAAACCATAGCTTTGATTAGACGGACCTTTGTCGGCAAGGTGATGTCTCTGCTTCTTACTATGCTGTCTAGGTGTGCCATCCCAAGGAGCAAGCGTCTTTTAATTTCATGGCTACAGTCACCGTCTGCGGTGATCTTGGAGCCCAAGAAAGTAAAATCTGTCACTGCTTCCATTTCTTCCCCTTCTATATGCCAGGAAGTGATGGGGCCAGATGTCATGATCTTAGTTTTTTTAATGTTGAGTTTCAAACCAGCTTTTGCACTCTCCTCTTTCACCCTCAACAAGAGGCTCTTGAGATCCTCTTCGCTTTCTGCCATTAGGGTGGTATCGTCTGCATATCGGAGGTTGTTGATAATTCTCCCGGCAATCTTAATTCCAACCTGTGATTCATCCAACCCAGCGTTTCTCATGATGTACTCTGCATATAAGTTAAATAAGCAGGGTGACAATATGCAGCCTTGTCGTACTCCTTTCCCAATTTGGAACCACTCGGTTGTTCCATGTCTGGTACTTACTGTTGCTTCTTGACCCTCGTACAGGTTTCTCAGGAGACAGGTAAGGTGGTCTGGTACTCCCATCACTTTAAGAATTTGCCAGAGTTTGTTGTGATCCACACAATCAAAGGCTTTAGCGTAGTCAATGAAGCAGAAATAGACATTTTTCTGGAATTCTCTTGCTTTCTCCATGATCCAGCGAACGTTGGCGATTTGATCTCTAGTTCCTCTGCCTCTTCAAAACCCCGCTTGTACTTCCGGTAGTTCTCGGTTCGCATACTGCTGAAGCCTAGCTTGTAGGATTTTGAGCATCACCTTGCTGGCATGTGAAATGAGCGCAATTGTGCGGTAGTTTGAACACCTTTTGGCGTTGCCTTTCTTTGGAATTGGAATATAAACTGACCTTTTCCAGTCTTGTGGCCACTGTTGAGTGTTCCAGATTTGTTGGCATATTGAGTGCAGCACTTTAACAGCATCATCTTTTAGGATTTTAAATAGCTCAGCTGGAATACTGTCATCTCCGCTAGCTTTGTTGTTAGTAATGCCTCTGAAGGCCCGCTTGACTTCACTCTCGAGGATGTCCGGCTCAAGTTCAGTGAGCGCACTATCCTGGCTATCAGGGACATTAAGATCTTTCCTGTATAGTTCCTCTGTGTATTCTTTCCACCTCTTCTTAATCTCATCTGCTTCTGTTAGGTCCCTGCCTTCTTGGTCCTTTATCATGCCTGTCTTTGCACAAAACGTTTCCTTGATATCTCCGATTTTCTTGAAGAGATCTCTATTCTTTCCCATTCTACTGTTTTCTTTGATTTCTTTGCACTGTTCATTTAAGAAGGCCTTCTTGTCTCTCCTTGCTATCCTCTGGAACTTTGCATTCAGTTGGGTATATCTTCCCCTTTCTCCCTTGCTTTTTGCTTCCCTTCTTTCCTCAGCTACTTGTAAAGCCTCATCAGACAGCCACTTTGCTTTCTTGCATTTCTTTTTCTTTGGGATGGATTTAGTTGCTTCCTCCTGAACAATGTTACAGACCTCCGTCCATAGTTCCATAGTTCCTCAGGCACTCTGTCTATCAGGTCTAATCCCTTAAATCTATTCCTCATATATCATATATTCATAAGGGATATGATTTAGGTCATACCTGAATGGTTTAGTAGTTTTCCCTAAGTTCTTCAATTTCAGCCGAAATTTTGCAAGAAGCAGCTCATGATCTGAGCCACAGTCAGCTCCAGGTCTTGTTTTTACTGACTGTATAGAGCTTCTCCGTCTTTGGCTGCAAAGTACATAATCAATCTGATTTTGATATTAACCATCTGGTGATGTCCATGTGTAGCCTCTTGTGCTGTTGGAAAAGAGTGTTATGATCAGCGTGTTCTCTTGGCAAAACTCTATAAGCCTTTGTCCTGCTTCATTTTGTACACTAAAGCCATGCTTGCCTGTTATCCTGGTGATTTCTTGATTTCCTACTTTAGCATTCCAATCCCCTATGATGAGGAGGACACCTTTTTTTGGTGTTAGTTCTAGAAGGTGTTGTAGGTCTTCATAGAACCGATCAACCTCAGCTTCTTCGGCATCAGTGGTTGGGGCATAGACTTGAATTACTGTGATGTTGAATGGTTTGCCTTGGATTCGTACTGAGATCATTCTGTTGTTTTTGAGATTGTACCCCAGTACTGCTTTTCCCACCCTTTTGTTGACTATGAGTGTTACTCCATTTCTTCTAAGGGATTCTTGCCCACAGTAGTAGATATAATGGTCACCTGAATTAAGTTCGCCCATGCTTGTCCATTTTGTTCACTGATTCCCAAGATGTCCATGTTCAATCTTGCCATCTCATGTTTGACCACCTCCAGCTTACCTTGATTCATTGATCTGACATTCCAGGTTCCTAAACAATATTGTTCTTTACAGCATCGGATTTTCTTTTCACCGCCAGACACATCCACAGCTGAGTGTCCTTTCGGCTTTGGCCCAGCCGCTTCACTCTTTCTGGCGCTATTTGGAAATACCCTCTGCTCTTCCCCAGTAGTATATTGGACACCTTCCGACCTGAGGGGCTCATCTTCCGGCATCATCTCTTTTCGCCTTGTGATACGTTCCAATGGGTTTTCTTGGCAAGAATACTGGAGTGGGTTGCCATTTCCTTCTCCAGTGGACCACATTTTGTCAGAACTCTCTGCCATGACCTGTCCGTCTTGAGTGGCCCTGCATGGCATAGGTTATGGCTTCACTGAGTTACACAAGCCCCTTCGCCACAACAAGGCAGTGATCCATGAAGGGGCACTGTGTAATATAGCCTTCTCGAACTTGGTCATACTGGCTGGGGATGATGGGAATTGTAGTCCAACACATCTGGAAGGTGCCGGGTTGGGGAAAGCTGGTCTAGAGAGAGGCTCTAGAGAAAGCCTTGAAGGGTCCCCAAAGCTTTGGGTATTGTGAGCAGCATTAATTGGCAGCTTTGAGCACTCATCCTTATGCTGGGTCACAAATGAAAGGAACGACAACTTCTTGGCCATCTACATGTGCAATTGACTCTGATCCTGTGCTGAAGCTTATGTTCTGTCTCTGATTTCAGTTCTTTCTTTTTGGCAGCAAACTCTGGATTACAATTGCCCCTTCTGGTCCTTCTGTTCTTTTCATTCTCCACAGAGCAGTGACCTCTTGAGTTTGGCTTGCTACAATTTCTTTTTGGTTCAGTGTTGCAGAATTTTAAAAGGCTTGACTCTTTGGATTGGGCTGTGGTTCCTGACAACTCGCAGCAAAAAACATTTTAACACAGGCTTCTGATACCGTAGAGGTATCATAGATTTGGAGAAGAGAGGAAGGACCATACCCCAGAGGATCCATAATAACTTTATCTCCTATTTTCCTTCCAGCTGGCATTGTTCTGAGCATGTCCAGAAATATTGTGGTGTGAAGAAGCATGAGAAATGTGTAGGGATAGTGCTATAACTGCTTAAATGTGGTATGATGGGGGCCTTGGTTATCTCAGGAATGAAATAAAAGGAATTTGACCATTATAAGCATAAGAGATCAGAACAAGGTTTTGGCAAAATATTTTTTGACCTGTGTATGAACTTCAGATTAATGGACTCTTACCTTTCATATTTCACAGGGCTATTGTGGCTTTAGTATACAACGTGCTGAAGGCATTTATGGAAATGAACAGCGCCATGTTTGATGAGCTGACGGCCACTTACAAGTCAGATCGCCAGCGGTAACTTTTTAAAGCATTTTTTTTTTTGGTCAGCTGTGCATTAAGCCTGCTGTTGCAGTTTTTCGTTCTTTTTTTATTTTGTTCTTTTACACTTTGCAGTAATTGCATAATTTCCACACACGATTGATTGCAATGCCTCATTTTTTCCCCTGCATGCTCATTAGCCTGGCCCTTGCAAGACGTATAGATGGTTGTTTTTTCCCCCTTTATGAGATACAGTACCCATTGCGTAGCTTGTGAACTTGCATTCCTCACAGAACTTCTTTTGGCTCTATGTTCTTAAAGACTTAAATGTATCAAGAGTTTTGGTAGTAAAAAATAAAATTACAAAACCCCCTCCAACAATTAGCCATCACTTTGCTTGAAGATAGTGTCCAGAATGTACAGGACCTCTTGGTGAGTGGCAAAAGCATTTGACATTAACCCTCATGACTTACATCTTGATCTTTATTTAAATCTCTAAGCAAAGTGACACTTTTTCAGTCTTTCTAGCTTTCCTTCTTCTAATATCTTGATACATCCAAGGCTTTGACATTGCAGGATCTAGAAGAAGTGCCATCCATACAGTCATTAGTTGCACCCTAGTTAAAATGTTTCTCTGTCTTTTCCTTAATCATCCTTCTCCAATTATAGTGCATCATCTTTTGTCTGAAATTTCAGCTTATCCAAAGCAGCAGGTGAAACTATTGAGGAAACTTCGGGAACTCCGGGCAGTTTGCGACTTGGTGAAAGTCGTGTCTTTTGTGAGACTCGGGGTTCCCACAAGCAAAGCGAAGGGTACTGTATGTCATCAAGCCTTGTTAGGTTAGTATAGCCTCTCACACATTTTTGGAGGCCGTAATGTTGTTCAGTTCCACCTCCAGGCTCACAGCTCACTGCTTGAAGTTTTTTATTTTAAAGAAATGTAATTGGCGGAGTATGAAGTGCCCTTGGTTTTTATACACTCAATGCCTGGTACACATAGTTTCAGTCTGAATTGCGCTTGTCTATTAACATTTTGTTTAAACCAGGCTAGGCAGTGTCTATAATGCTAGGGTCATCTTGGAAAACTTTCAGGGAAACAGACGGATGCTGCTAATTTTGACATATGCAAATGCTATGCAAGTTTCATCAAAGAACTGATGGACTCTTATCCATTAGAGATGCATTGATCATGTTTCTGGCATCTCAACAGGAGTCTTGGTATTTGAAAACCTCAAATGGTCAAAATAAGGCTTCACCTCCTTTGCATCAATTGCATTTTAGAGATTATGAGATCTAGAGGCAGTGATTTATAAAGTTAGGGCTTGAAAATCTGCCATGGGATTCTTGTCTTTTTGTCTTTGAACAGGAGACTCCCATGGCACACCTTTGGTTTCAAAAATGGTTTCTGATGTGGCATGAGGGGAATTTGTTTGAGAAACACAAGCCTAAAGCCCCACTGGCCAGCTACACAGAACTAGTCACGCTGTTCTTTGGATTCCGGCACTAATAGCAACACGATTCCTATAGAAATTGAAAATGTTAATCAAGTAGAGGGCACATTTTGGTTAGAGAGTAAGCCCTATTGTTTTCATTGGGGCTTCCTCTGTCAACACTAGTTATACAATTGTAGTTCAGGATTGTACTTGAATACAAAAAATTACAGTTCTTAACTATGTATGGTATGTATAGCTGTTAAATCATTGTAGGGAATTACAGAGAAAGTTAAATTCCCATGTTCTGACCAGAAAACTAGTCCCTAGATCATTAGGGCTCCAGCAAATTTAAAGTTATGCATATATAACACTTATAAACCAGAGAGATACAAAGGTTAAATGACAGTTTTTTGTTCTGTGAAAAGTTGGAGACTGGAGTTGTACTCACTATTTGTCCATAATTCCAGTGCTATGATTGAGATTAATACTTAAGATAGAATGGTTATTCTAATTAAAGATAAAGCATATGAATGCTTTATCATTAATCAAGCAGAATAATGCTTTAATGTTGACATTTAACTGATATAAGCCTATACTAAAAATAGATTAAATTAGTAAGGATTCACTAGAAAGGAAAATAGATGCCCTAGGTGTGGGTGAGAGCAGTATTTGAAGAAATGTATTGGACATGGTAGCTTTTTTTAATGGCTTCAGATACAGGAATGTAAACACATTTCTTTCCCCCCAAAGTCTACATTATTGATCTGTAATTGTGTTAATTCTATTGACTTCCAGCTACTTTTGTTTTGTTGTAGTAGGGTTTTTTTCATTAACTTGGATAAAGAAGTTCTTTTAAGTGCAGGAGAAGTTCAGCCAGCAAACTGAGCAAGTGGTGTGACTCAGAAGTCTTGACAGACTTGGTAGAATTGGATGCTACAAGGCATAACCAGCTTGGGTTGTCCTGTCAATGCATGGTACTTTGCAGTTGCTGTTATTTTGTGTGCAATCTTGCGACATTTTAGAGAAAATTGATATCTTGGGATACTCAGTACATCATTTGTCTCTATTGCTGTTCTGTTTTTGTAGCAGTACTATTGTAAGCCAGATGGTAAAACCAGGATCTTAAAAATCTTTCTTTGTTGCTAATCCTTTTTTAAAAATTTGCTAGTGAGAAGAAAAAGGAGAAGGAACGTGAAGAACTATGGAAGAAACTGGAGGATTTGGAATTAAAGCGGGGTCTTAGACGTGATGGAATAATTCCAACTTAACAAAAAGAAACCAACCAGCATTAATTAACCTGTGGAGTCACACATGTATGTAGTAGAAGATGGAGCAACAGTTTTCTGTATTGTGCAACTTTACAGTAGATTTCACATTTGTTTCATTATTACAACAGCACTGTATATATCTGTCTCTAAGTAAAGGAAAAAAATAAGGACTTAAATCCAAAGTTTGGACAACGGATGGACTTCTCAGAACTTTGCAAAAATAATCATTGTTTTAACCCTTCTTTAAACGAGTCTTCAAAAGATCTGTTGCTGAAAATCGCTATGTCCAAATTCCATTGTCAGGACCTGTTCCTTATTTATCATTAGCAGAGAGTGATACAACTTCAAATGTGAACAATCTTAAATTTAGCTTGTCTTTCTGCTAAACTGTTAAATGTATTTATAGTAAAAGAGAAAAAAAAGATTGTCATTTTCTTATGAGTTTGTGTAACATCTTTCTCCTCTGGGTAACTATGATGTAATTTGACTTTGGTTTTTTTTTCCTTTTTGCACATCTTCATGAGTTGAATGTTTATACAGATCAGGGCCATGGAAAAAATAGAGGTCCTGAATGCTAAGAGTATGTTCTGGTATAAGCAACTTTTGAGTACCAGACTTGCTTTGGTGCTCCTTCAGTGTGAACATTATGAGTAAATTTAAGGTGGTTATAAACAGAATTTGGAAGTATGCTCTGGATTTGTCAGTGAATCAATTGATTGTGAATCCAGGGTCATCCCACCAATCTCTATCAAAGTGTGCAGTGGCAACAATGCAGACTTCAGTATCCGACCAGTATTAGTTGTACACCGTTGATAACATGACCAGATTTGTGTAAGTAATACTGAGGCTAAATTATTGTATTGCTATTTTCTTCGGGCCACTTGAAAATAATTAAAAAAGAAAGAGTACATCTATGAAATCGGTCTCTTATGGTCGTCATGGATCTACGAGTGGGAGCGAGGGCAGGGGGGAGTTGAGCAAACAGTTTGGATTGTTTGAAGTTGTTGCCTTACGTTCCTAAACATGTATTTATTAAACATTCCAGCCAAAAAGAAGAAAAAGAAAAGATGTAGCCTTTGGAGAGGAAAGATACTGTGGGGTTTCTGTAACTCTTAATACTTTTTCTCATCACAGCAACATCTTTTTTGTTTTGAGCTGGAATGGATTCTGGATAACATACTTCAGCATTCTGAACTCGGCTGTTCATTCCTGATTACTGTATTTGTTACCAAAAGTGGTTCTCAACATGCTACTGAAAAAGAATATTCCAATTCTGGCAATCCTAATGTCCTGAGTATTAATAATAAAATTTAAAGCGATTTTATATCAAAGGTGCATTGTGACCAAATTGTTTAAGGTTAAAAAACAAAGCAAAAAAAAAAAGGGAGGGCTGTATTATAAGTATACATTACTGGCTATCTGCTTTGTATTTAGAAGTGGAATATCACATCTTTGGTAGATAAAATGCTGATAAGACTTGTGTACAGTATATATTTAGCTAATGCAGGTGCATTATTATATACCGTAAGGTATGTGTTTTTCAGGATTTTTCTCCAGGATGCTTTTGAACTGTTATAGACAACATATGACAACAATGATTGATAATCCTAAACCATTGATCCAGCAGTATTTACAGTATAAAGCTGAGTTGGTGTTCATGAGTCTTTTGTGATAGTCGCAAACATGAATTTACAACCTGTTGCCATTGATAGAAGTACGGTATAAATACAAGCTTGTATATTTTTCTTCCTGCCATTTAAATATTTGGTAGAATTTGAGAGATTCTTGTTTCCAGGCCAAAAAGAAGAAGAGTGTGTGGAAAACTAATAATCCCCTTCCTGTCTAACTGACTACTGTTTCGGGATTATCAGGTCATAGTTTGTACATATGAGTCTGCATATGGATGTTGTAAACTCAACAGCTTTGTAAAAACTTGAGACTGCTAATTCGGGGGGAGGGCGGGGGGAATCCAGAAGTAAACTAGTCATATGCAACACCGAACACAACACGGTTTAATGGGATTAAGCTAAGCCTCTCTTAAGAACATTGACTGGGACTCAATGTAAACTTGGCAGATGCTGCCATAGGTGAAACGTTCTATTTTAAAAAGTGCTGGAGCAAAGGTGCAAGCTGAAATACTGAAGATGAAATAAATTTATAACAAATCGTATCCCCTAGATCTTCTTGATTTTGACCAGTCTTTTCTTTCTGCAGATTTCGGGAAGCTAACCTCTGCCTGAAAGCAGGCATGCTTTTCTACATGCCAGACTAAACCATTTTAAAGTACATTTTAAACCCATTAAGCAAAGCAAGTTATATTTTATTTGACAGAACAAAATAACAATGAGAAATTGGGAAAACGCATTACCTCCTACACCTAGTATTTTGGTGAATGTCAGTTGATGGCTCATGTTAGGCTGTCAACTGGTACTGGCATATTACCAAAAAACATCATGGGGTTGTGTTGGATAGCCTAATGAAAATGTGGACCAAGTGTGCAGCTGCTGTGAAAAAGACAAATTCCATGTTGGGGATCATTAGGAATCAAATATAAAACTGCCAAGATTACATAATGCTCTTATATGAATCTATGGTACAACCACATTTGGACTACTGTATACATAATTCTGGTCATTGGCACCTCAAAACGGATATTGTAGAGCTGGAAAAGGTGCAGAAAAAGGCCACCAAAATGATCAAGGGGCCAGAGCAATTCCTTTTGAGGAACGATTACAACATTTGGGGCCTTTTAGCTTAGAAAAACGGCAAATAAGGGGATGTGATAGAGGTGTATAAAATTATGCATACTGTGGAGAAAGTGGATGGGGAGAAAAACTCCCTTTCTCATAATACTAGAACCAAAAGCTGAATGGTGGAAGATTCAGGACAGTACTTCTACACACAGCACATAGTTAAACTATGGAATTCGCTACTACAAAATGTAGTGATAGCCACCAATGTGGACAGCTTCAAAAGGGTTTTAAATCTTGGAGGATAAAGCTATCAACATGACGGTGATATATTGCCTTCAGTATTGGAGGAGGTATGCCTCGGAATGCCAGTTGCTGCAGAGCAATGACAGGTGAAGGCTGTTGCCTTCAAGTCACACTAATGGGCTTACCATAGGTATCTGGATGTATTCCATGTGAACAGAATGCTGGACTAGATGGGCCTTTGGTCTGATCCAGTGTATCTCTTATGTTCTTACATCTCCTCTAATGTGCACTCTTACCTTTGGTGTGAAGAGATGGGGAATGCTTAAAGTTCATGGATGATTTACCACTTCCCAGAAGGAACAAACTTATGTTTGTCATATACCCAATGTCTCCCAGATGTTTGTAGTGGCCTGAGTATTGCATTGCAGAAGAAATGACATTTTGGGGCATTTCTCCCATAGGGTCATAGATACATTATTCACAAGTCAGGCCTATGTCTGAAGAGGCACGAAAATGCAATGTGAGAACAAGCATTTCTTTGAGTGAAGGCCCAAGCACAACAGAGGTGGCTCTGGTTTCTCAAACCATCTCCCCAACGTTTTGTCCACAGGTACTGATCTTATTGGAAACTTTTTAGGTGCCCTGTTGGTGGAGAGTAAAGAAAAAAGCCCTACCTACTGTAAGAAAGGAGGAACAAGCATAAACAGCCAAATTCAAATTGCTCAACCAGCCTGTTGTTAAGAGAAGAGAGTAAAGTACTAAGGTCCTTCTCATTACTTCCTTCTGGTTCAGAAGATAGTGGTTTCCCAGTCTCATCAAGATCTTGCAACTTCCACCTGCGTCTCAGTGGACTTGCTCAGCCAGAACTGTACATTTGACAACCTGGATGTTAAGTGGCAGAGACTTCAAGAACTAGGAGGATATTCTGCTAGTGTTACTAGTCATGGTGGCTATATTCTTCCTCCAGGATCAGAGGCAGCATGCCTCCAATTAATGGGGATCAACATCAGGAGAGGGTTATTGCCCTTATTTATTTATTTATTTTTATTTATTACATTTCTCTTTATTACATTACATTTCCTTATGTCCTGCTTGTGGGCTTCCCAAGAGACATCTAGATGGTTACTGTGGGAAATGGGATACTGGACCAGATAAGCCTTTGGTCTGATCTTTCAGGGCTCTTCTTCTGTTCTTTTGTCATCCAAACCACCCCAAAATAGGATATACAACACTATTTGGTAGGTCTTTGTTTCATGATGAAATGAAGGATGAGAATCCCAAAGAGGTCCTGTCCATTATAGAGGTCCTGCAAGATCTGCATCATTACACTCAATGGCCAGGTTTCTGCTTAGCCACAAAACGGATAAATCCCTCTTCCAACATTTGTATGTCTGTTCCTCTAGGGATCTTTGCTCCTCAGTTCAGCCCCAGTTCATAGCTCCTTAGCCTGGGACTTAACTGTGGTTCATTATTTACCATATTTATATGCCCACCATCAATATACTGTGCATGTCTTTCAGGCCATCTTCCGTGGAGGTGATGATTCCTCCCTCTAGAATTGCTAGATGGTTTGGGGGATGCATGCTTATTAGGCTAGTGCGAGTTCCATCCAGTTCCGTTCCCTGAGCTGGCTAGGGCTGATGGGAGTTGTAGTCCAAAACATCTGGAGAGACCCATGCTGGGGAAAGCTGCTTTAAAGGAAACTGTTGGAAAACTTTTTTTCCACTGTTGGAAAATAAAACAGAAGCTTAGTACAGTACAGGTTATAATCCAGCTGCAGAATGCAGAAGCTGCATTCCTGTTGCATAGATTTCCTCACACACGTCACTGTTCCTTCTCATTGTCTTTAATTTTCTTCTTTTCCAAATAATCAGGAACATTTTTATTAAAGATGCTGAAACGTCATCAGAGAATTTGCAAGAAGTGCAGCTTTGTCAAGTGAAACACTCTTCATTTTATATGGTCCTGCTCAACCTGACGCCATGCAGAGGTGTTGGATTACAACTCCCTATCATTCCCAGCCAGCATGACCAATGGCCATGCTGGGGATGATGGGACTACTAGTTCCAACACAGGGTGCCAGGTTGGGGAGGCTGTTTTTCTGCATTCTCTTTTTACCTGCTTTTAATAAAAATATATGGAATGCTAGGGGTTGCTATGCCAAATGCAGCAACTTCATAAACATTGAGCATGAGTACATATTGATATATGTCAATATCATTTCAGTCTCCGTCTCCCATACAGTTACTATTTATTTCTTATTTCTGTATTATAGAAAAGTAGAGTTGGAAGGGGCCTAAAAGGCCATCGAGTCCAACCCCCTGCTCAATGTAGGAATCCAAGTCAGAGTATCCCTGACAGACGGCTGTCCAGCCTCATCTTGAATGCCTCCAGTGTGGGAGAGTCCACCACCTCCCTAGGTCATTGGTTCCATTGTCGTATTGCTCTGACAGGACGTTTTTCCTGATGTTCAGCCAGAATCTAGCTTCCAGTCACTTGAGCCCATTATTCCGTGTCCTGCACTCTGGGATGATGGAGAAGAGATCCTGGCCTTCCTCTCTGTACAGCCTTTCAAGTACTTGAAGAGTGCTATCATATCTCCCCTCAGTCTTCTCAAGGCTAAACATGCCCAGTTCTTTCAGTCTCTCCTCATACGGCTTTGTTTCCAGTCCCCTGGTCATCTTCATTGCCGTCCTCTGAACCTTTCCAGTTTGTCTGCATCCTTCTTAAATTGTGATGCCCATTTATATACAGCTCCACATCTAGACCAATTCTGGAGCGATGAACAAAAAAGATACAAAATAAGATAAAAGAATAAAACTCCATATTAAAATTTATTCTAAAGAAACAATGTCAGTTACGCCTGCTGGTCAGTCAAGGAAGGCTTCCAGACCTATGGGCCACGGATCTGATAAAGGGTTGATCAAGTACTTAGTTGTCACAGAAAGGAAGGCCAGGATCTCTTCTCAATCATCCCAGAGTGCAGGACATGGAAGAATGGGCTCAAGTGACAGGAAGCCAGATTCCGGCTGAACATCAGGACAAACTTCCTCAGTGTTGGAGCAATACAACAATGGCACCAATTCCCTAGGGATGTGGTGGGCTCTCCCACACTGGAGACATTCAAGACAAGGCTGGACAGCCACCTGTCAGGGATGTTCTGACTTGGATTCCTGCAATGACTTGATGGTCTTGTAGGCCTCTTCCAACCCCACTATTCTGTGATTACCATCTAAAGTGAATAACGTTGGTAGCTTTTTTTTTTTTTTGAAGGCCAGTGGCCCTCGTAAAATTATTAACAATGAAGGGATGTCAGTAATGAGTAGTTTCATTAAAAAAACACCAATTATGTCTTTTAAAAATAGCTGAAAATACATGATACTTGTTTGGGCCTATGAGTTTGACACTTGAGGCTTGAACCTCCCACCCCCTGAAATCTTAATGCAAGGAAACTTCTCCCCCTCTCTGTTCAGGATTGCCAGGGGAGGGGGGAGAGGCTCTAACCTCCTTCCCCCACCCAACAATCCTAATGAAAATGGATGAGGAAGAGAGGGCGCCCGGAGATTACTCTTGTGGATTACTCTGAAGATGACATATTTTTCCCAATCACAGTTGCTCTCTGGACAGGCCGCCAAACAGCTGTCATTGCTGCTCAGTCTCTTCCCTTGCAGAATCGGAACAGAGGAGTGGGGAGGCAAAGGTGGATGAATTTACCTTACTTAACCTTACAAGGTGGGTGAGGATTTTCCATTTTCTTCTTGCTTTTACTTATTTTAAGTGCCACACCCATCACAACAGCACATAGCTCTTTCTGTAGCTTCCCACGGGCCTCACTTCCTGGAATGCCTTGGGAGCAACATGATCTGACATGGCGCAGCTCCCAAGGTGTTCCAGGAACTGAGGCCAGCGGGAAGCTACAGGAAGAGACCCTCATGCTGCGGTGAATGGTACACAGCAGGAGTGGGCAACCTGTAGCCCTCCAGGGTTTTTGGCCTACAACTCCCATCATCCCTCACCACAGCTATGGTGGCTACAGCTGATGGTGGTTGTAGGCAAAAACATCTGGAGGGCCACAAGTTGCCCATCCCTCGTTTAGGGCTTTTTAAAGTTAAAAAAGGGCGGAAACATCCTCAAGGGCTGTTGAGCTCATGTCCTGCTTGTAGGTTCCTGGTCTACCCTTGGTCTGATCCAGCATGGCTCTTCTTCTAAAAATAATGGTATGGGATGGTGAATAGTCATTGATCTCCCTACCTTTCAGGAATTTATCTAATTCTGCAAAGTCATCTAAGTCCCAGGCCATCAGTAATGAATTATGCATTGTGTGAAGAAGTATTTCCTTTTTGTCTGTCCTCAAGCTCAAGTTTTGTCAAATTCTAGGATCATGTGACGGGTGAAAATGTTCTCATTCTCCTTCTTTCCACCATCTCCTCATTTCCTTAATTCATAAGATTAGCCAGTCTGTTAATATTAATACATAGTCTTGTTAATGGCATCAGCACTTAATTACGCTGATATTAATAGGACTTTGTCAGATAGTAAGAACTCCAGTAACTTCCTTGGACCTTACCTATTAGTGTACATGGATTAATAACCCCTGCTTTTGCTAATAATTTTTTCATGGCTTAATGATACTTTTGCATTTTGTAGTTTATGCAGGAGAGGGCAGCAGAAGCTCAGTTTGTTCTCTGTAGGAATGTTGTGATGTGAGCCATCACAATTTTAAAAATAATAATGTAAATGCCTGTGAGCTATCTGCTGGTGGGTAGGAAAGAAATATTTTGTATGGGAAAAGGAACTCCTGTGCTATCCTAAAGAGATGAGAAGGTTTACAATTACAGTTTTGACCATTATATGCTTTTAAAAGGGAAAGGAATGGAGCTAGAGATCTCTAACCAAGATCTCATGACCGAATGACAACTGTAGCTCCTGTATCCCAAAGCCTCTGACTCAAGGGAGGGGTCCTGGTGATATCATGAATGGGGTCTCAGTGATGTTACAGGACTGCCAACTCTTGAAAGTGACCATCTGATACCTGGTTGGGCCTGGGACTAGGGTGGCCATGTGTCCCCTTTTGCAGAAGACAGTCCTAGTTGAAGGGTTGCAAGAGGAACATCTTCTATATGACAGCATCCTCTACTTGAAGGGCTCTCCGGTCCAAGCCTGCTTTAAAGATAAGGAACCATTAGAACTGTTGGTGATCACACTTGGCACCTGCGAAGCAGGTGGGCACACAGGTCTCCTGGTCATAGTCTTCCAGGTTATAGTGAGATCTACTGTGTTTCTATTTAAAACATAAGGATTCTCTAAATTTGCATCTATGCATATAAATTAGCACATGCAAATTTTAGGCAAATTGCTTCCCCTTTTACCCAGGTGTGTGTGTGTGTGTGTGTGTGTGTGTGTGTGTGTGTGTGAAGTGGCCACCCTACCTGGAACCATAGCCCAGAGTTAAAGGAGCAGAGCCCAGCAGTAGAAAGGTGAAGCCAGAGATGACAAGGCTTAGAAAAATGGAACAGAGAAGCAAAAGGGGGGGCAGCATCCCCTCCCCTTGTTAAAAAGAAAATGGAAAACTTCGTAGGAATGATGAGCTAGATACATTTTTAAGCACTCCACTCAGTGGCAGAGCCCCTGCTTTGCTTGCAGAAGGTCCCAAGTTCAATCCCCGGCATCTCCAGGCAGGGTTGGAAAAACTCCTGCCTGAAACCCCAGAGAGATGCTGCCAGTCAGAGTTGACAGTACTGGACTAGATGGATCAGTGGTTTGATTCAGTACAAGGCAGCTTCCTATATTCCTATGTTTCTCTGTCCAGCAAGTTAGTAACAATGCGGCCAGGGCAAACAGCAATTCTTTATTGATGGAATGATGATTACGTTTACACCCCACCTTTTTTCCTCTTGCAAGGAACCCAAGGCGGCTCACATGGTCCCATGCACTGCTTATTTGTATAGCTGTGTGTGCTGAAAGTGCAAGTGATATCTGCAATGAACAGGCATGTGTCAGCTAGTTTAGTATTCCCATATTGTAAATTCTATTGTTGTAGAATGCTAAGAATAGCTAAGTGATGTGTCTGAATACCCTGAAATTCTTTCTAATAACAATAAACAATAATAAAATAAAATAAAAATTATTATTATTATTATTGGTAATAGTAATAGTAGTAGAAGTTACATTGGGTGGGATCCAGAGATATGCCAGTGGAATAAATTCTGGTGGTGGTGATATTCTATGAACTGTTGCAGAAGAGCTATTGGAAGACATCACATAGAATCATAGAACAGTAGGGTTGGAAGGGGCCTACAAGGCCATCGAGTCCAGCCCCCTGCTCAATGCAGGAATCCAAGTCAGAGCATCCCTGACAGATGGCTGTCCAGCCTCGTCTTGAATGCCTCCAGTGTGGGAGAGCCCACTGCCTCCCTGGGTCATTGGTTCCATTGTCGTATTGCTCCAATAGAAAAGACCTGGTGCAAGTCCCGTGCCAGGATGCATCTTGAGATGTTGAGCCAGGTAGGGAGCCATAGATGGTGTGCAATAGAAGCACACCACTGGATCTAATTTTTCTTTTCTCACGCAAGGAACTTGCACTAAGTCAGGAAAAGTTCTTCCCCTCACAGAAGAAAGCCTTCTGCTCATGGAAGGGTCCCTCTAGATCCAGCCAATTGTATCCTCCCTTTCTGCCAATGATCCTAAAGTGGTGTTTTCTCAGAACAACCCTGTAAGGCTGAAAGACGGTGACTTTGCTAAAGCCAGTGAATGAGCTTTATAGCAAAGTGACAATTTGGACCTGGCTATCTCTCATCAACATGTAACATTCTGATTTAGTTTTGGTCGGCCCTTTCCGCATGTGTGCCAAAAATCAAGGCCCCTAATGCAGTCACCACCGATAGCTAAAGATCGGCTTGGATGTGTGTATTAAAAGCCTGCCTAAATTTAGAATGGGAGCCTGATGCCTCTGCCTAGGGAGGCCATTCTATCATTTTGGTGCCACCATTAAAAAGGCCCTGTCTCTCATAACTGCCTGCAGCATCATTTAACAGCAATGGGTTGCAAAGCAAAGCCTCCAAAGCCACCACACCTAGGCAGTTTTCTCTTCTCTGGTGTTTTGATCTCTAGTCTGCTGAGCTGGAAAAGCAAGAAGGAGTGAGGGCCCAGTGGTTCCATAGCCAGATCCATGGTGCCTCCTTTTCCTGTCTAGTAGACCCCCATCTTAGAAAAGGCATTCCCTCTTTTGTCTGAGATAAGAGGAGGTGGAGTTGAGTCTCCTGTGGGTGGGGGGCTGCATTCCCTGCTAAGGATCAGCTTAATAGATTTGGGCAGTGGAGGCTGGTGGTTCCACACCTTGGAGAGCTCATTTAGAGTTCTGACTGGTTCTGGCAGGAACCTGGAGTGGATTCACTGCTCCACTGACATCAGAGCCACCAGCCTCCACTGGTTTGGGGATAGCTGGTTGGGGGTGGTGGGAGCTGTAGTCTAAAACATCTGCACAGTTGGGGGAAGGCTGGTATAAGCCAAGTTTTTCTCTTGTGACAAGCTGCCATAGATGAAGGTTGCCGCTTTTGTCTCTGGCAGGGCCCTCTGTCCCAGCAGCTGTGCAGCATGGCCGCAGTTCAGTAGGTGAGACTGTTACCATTGTTTCCATCTGTGTTGATTAAAGTCCAGACAGGTCGAATTTCTGCCTTTCCCACTGCTGTTTAAAAGCACAGGGGCCCTACTAGAAAAAAAGGTGGCAACTGTCCCATGGATAGGGTGGCTGTGTATTCTATATTACAGGGGATAGTGCTGCATTTGAAGGGTTCTCCAGTCCAAGTATTGTGCAAAGATAAAGAACTGTCAGAATGGAGAGCCCTGAAGTTGCCTATCTACCATTAGTACTTTGACAGCAGAGTGAGCAGCGGACGTATGGGTAACCTGATCACAGTCTTCCCCACTATGGGGAGATGTATATCTATGTCACTTAAGTATTTATTTCCAAATTTGAGCCTATACATAAACATTAACTTATGCAAATGTTGATGCAAATCTGTGTCCTCTTTTTGGTGATCCCTTCCCTCTCTCTTTGGCAATGCATAAGTGGCCATGGATGGAACTGAAGGATTTGTTGGACGATATCTGTCTGTCATGAACAGCTATTAGCATGATTGCTAAATGGAACCTCCATGAATAGAGGCAGTATAACTCCAAATATCCAGTGTTGGGGCCAGGCAACAGACAATGGCCATCAACTTTGTACCAGCTTTTGAGCTCCGGAGGTGTTGTATTTCAATCTAGAAGCACTTATATCCTAATTGATTGGCTATTGATAGTGGTGGTGGAGGAGGAAGTGGTGGTGGGGGGGTTAATTCTGATTTCTAAGAATCTCTAGGTGTACATTTCCGTGAGGAAATATGAAATCCAGACTGCGCTAATTAGTTATTAGTTCACAGATTTTCTCGCAGACACACAAAGAAGGTATTATGATACATTTTTTTGCACACGTTCGTCCTTAGACAACAACTGATTTCTGCATGGGCTGCAGGTTCCAAGTCTCGTTGATCACTGAGCTAATGGCACTCCTTAGTGCAACAAAGGAAACACTGTTTCCTTTCTGTAATTCAGCCCCCCACGCCTCCCACCCCTTTTTAATAATGCCCCATTAAATGGCATTCAGCTTCACTAAGGCCCATCAGATCTCATCAGACTTCTCCAGCATGGCGGCTGGCGCCAAACAAATTCAGGAGCAGGCAGGTAAGCCACAACAGCCAAGTGCAGGGAAGATGAATTTTGGCAGGTGCTGAATGATGCCTTCCTCCCCCATCCCCAAAGGCAATGCAGATGATTGGGGAACTTCTGTGGGTTTTACCCTCCAGTTAACACTGTGCATTCATATGGCCCAAACAGGCTCTCTCTTGTAAGCTCAGCGTTTAGGGCCTTATTTCAGGAGCTATGTCCATTAGGAGAAGAAAAAGCAGTAGTGGTAATTCACTCTCCCCGTAGTCCTGAGCTTTTGCGGCAATGTTACAGGATTTTGTTCCCTGTAGCTAAGAAAGCAATGGGTCGTAATGTATAGCTTGATGAAAACATCAACCCAGTGTGCAGCTGCTGCGAAAAAGGCAAATTCCATGTTGGGGATCGTTCGGAAAGGAATAAAAAATTGCCAGCATCATACTGCCCTTATACAAGCGAGCTTCGGCTATTGGGCGGTATAGAAATGAAATGAATGAATAAATATCTATGCTGCAACCACACCTGGAATACTGTGTATAGTTTTGGTCACCACACCTAAAAAAAAGGCTATTGTAGAGATGGATAAGGTGCAGACAAGGGCAACCAAAATGACGAAGGGGCTGGAGCAACTCCTATGAGGGAAGGTTACATGTCTTTAGCTTAGGAAAAAGGTGCATGAGGGGAAACATGACAGAGGTGTACAAAATTATGGATGGTGTGGGAAAAGTGAAGAGGGAGACATTTCTTTCTCTCTCCCATAATAGAGGGAGGATCTGAGGTCATCTGAGGAAGCAAACTGGTGGGAGATTCAGGACAGGTAAAAGGGAGGACGTCTTCACACAGCACATAGTTAAACTATGGAATTCGCTTCCACAAGATGTAGTGATGGCCCCCAATTTGGATGGCTTTAAAAGGGGCTAGACAAACCCATGGAGGTCTCAGTGTTTACTGGTCCTGGTGGCTCTATGTGACCTCTAGCATCAGAGGTGGCATGCCTATGTACGCCAGTTGCTGGGGAACATGGGCGGGAGGGTGCTGTTGCACTCATGCCCTGCTTGTGGGTTTCCTGCGGGCAGCTGGTTGGCCACTGTGTGAACAGAATGCTGGACTAGATGAACCCTTGGTCTGATCCAGCAGGGCTCGTCATATTTTTTTTTTAGCAAAAAAGAAGGAAGCGAGGAAGCAGAGATTCTCAGAAAGCTAATTCTGCGCCCGAAATCCTGTTTCTGCACTCCCATGGAATTGTGGCCTCCATGCTGACCTTGTCGAAATGTGCTGGTCACAGAAAGCTGGCCACAGCTTTGCCATACCAGCCTGCCATGGGACTTCCCTCATCCTGTGCCTGCAGGAAGATTTTGTGAGACAGTAGCTCAGACCAAAAGAGTTGGCAACGAGATGTGCCTATGCATCTCCTCACTTAATGGAACATCATTCCAGCTGCTATTGTGAATAGATGGCAAAATATGTATGTTTGGCTTAATTGCCAGGGAAAACAGAAGTTCATCAGTAAGCCCCTGAAAGGCATTCATGGATTCTCTTTTGATCAGGTCTGAATTAGTTACTAGGGTAAGGAAGCCAAAGTCAGTTGCATCATGCTCGGAAAACATATGCAGGGTGTGGGTGAGCTTGAAGCGTTACTTCCATAAAAAGAAAAGCTCCTAATTTTTTTGGTAAAATGTCATCTCCCCCACCCACGATTTCAAGTGATAATTCTTTTCAGCTGATGCTGAGATGATTTGAAAAGTACATTTCATAGCTGGGATGGAGGAGGCAGGATCTCAAAGTGTGCGCTACTGTACATGCTAGTGTGTGTGTGTGTGTGTGTGAAATGAGCCCCACTGAACATTATGGGGGCTTACCTTTGTGTAAATTCACTTCAAGTTCAAGCTGCATGTATTTGGTCTGGTCTACATGAACAAAGCAGGAGTGAGGAAGGGTGTCCACTTACGCATCGCCAAATCGGAGGACAAAAGAGGAGATGGATTTTACAAAAAATTTGCATATACTCATTTATATGTATAGATGCAAATTGGGAAATAATTACTATAATAGAAATAGAAATACAATACATCTCGTCCTAGTGGGGAAGGCTGTGAGCAGGTGACCTGTGTCTCTGCAGCTCAGTCTTGATGCAATTATTTGGCATTGCTGCCTTCTGTTAAAAAGGAAGTTAGCAGAGAAAAATAAGAAGGCTAAACAGAATGAGCGTTTACCAGTCCCACGTGCACACAAAAGGCTAAAGAAATGAGATGACACCATTCTTTTGGTGAAGAAAAGGTAAAAGGATTTACTCACAAGTATTCTTGCACATACAAATGCAGGAACAGTGTAGGGTTTCAAGCGGAGTTTGTTCAGTCCATTTTGTGTTCCTTTACACAGGCAAGAGCGAGAGAGCAAGCCATGTGCTTCCAGCAATGGAGGAAGGCCAAGAGTGAGAGAGGGAAGGGGAGGAGCAGGAAGGAGGAACCACATTTTAGGCTATAGCGATCCTGAGGCTAGCTATGTCCCAAATTCCCATGAACTAACTGCAACACTGCCCCCTTCCTGTAACTTGCAGATGAGGTTGCAATATTCCCAGCAAGTCCACTGTCCAAGTACTGTTGACGGGCGACTTCAGGGCCCCTACTGACAGAACCCTTATAATGGTTCTTTATCTCTAAGCTGGACTGGACCTGGGCAGTCCACGTCCACATAGAGCATGCCTTCACGCAGAGCATGCCTTCAAAATAGAGGACTGTTCTTTGCCAACCCTTCAAATAGAGGTCTGTCCTTTGTAAAGTAGGACACCTGACCACCCTAGAGTGAGGTGGAAGTATAGATGGTACTTCTTCAGAATGTAGGTGGGAGACTGGTCAGTTTTGAATGCACCCCTATGTAAAACATGTAAAAATGGGATAATAGAAATACGTAGAAGAACTAGCACAACGGGGAGTGGGCTGAGCTAAAACCAATTTTACATGGGGTGAATTTTGATTAGGACTGTGCAGGGACCCTCTGATCTGCTCCTCCACAACCCTTCAGCTCCTTACCTGGGCCACAAAATACATATACAAAATGGGTATGCTAGGGAAAGTTGCTTAAGGAAATAAATGTGAACTTTCAGACGGATAAAAAGGACATTGCAGACTGCTACAGAAATGGGACAAAATCGATTTAGGACTGAAGACACGTGAAACAGACGGTTTCATCCATCCCCAGTTATGAGCAATGAAGATTCACATTACTATGAGCCCATTTGCAAACTGTGTTAGCATCCTTTAAAATATATCTGTATATATGTATGCACACATATGTACATAATGACATACTAACTGTTGCCTTGACTTTGCTGTTTGACCTTCAGCCTGCAAACACCTCCCCACCCACATGTTCCCCTCCCCCAATATGGAAAAGGAAAAATTATTTTGCAAGTACCAGTAAAATATGAAACCCTCTGAAGCATGAAATGCCCCCTCCCCAAGACAGTTATAGCTTTTCTCCAAATTAATCTCTGCCTTTTTGCAAACTTCTGAATTGTGCCAAAAAAGTAATTTGTTCTTATCAGGTCTTGATCTGTGAGTAATTGAAACAGAACTCATAAAAAGCCACTGAATAGAAGCTATAAAATGGGAGAAGCAAAGTGCACGATCAAGACGGTTCTGAAATTGAACTTGCTTTCCCCCTTCAATTAATTAATCAGAAGTGAGCCAGGTAGTTTCTGCTTATGGTTCCAGTAACTGTAATATTATTCTCAAAAGCTACGTTCTAGTCTTATTTTTGTTGGCATAATACTTGATCATGTGGCTCTTTCTGAAACAACCAGACTAAAACCGCAGAGATGGGTTTGATGGGCCATTGGGTTGGAAAGGGATAGGCAAGCTCAGATAAAGATTCGGTGAGTGGAGGAGGCCAGGCACTGGAACAATAAATGATGCTGCATCATTAAAGGCCAGCTCCCTTTCAACATCTTAAAAACTGCCAGCATGGCTAAACTTCCTTGGCCACGCCCTCAGGCAAGCTTTAAAAGGGGGCAATGTCTGTGCAGCCAGATCTACACTACAGTTTTGTTTTAAGCTTTACTCTTCTTTAAATTTTTTAAAAATCTGATTGGCTCAGGGAGTGAGGTCCATTAATTATTTTTGAGAAGTAATTTCAGATCGAAGTGGCTCTCTGGAGCCCCTTGAGTCCAAATGTTGGTGATACCATGGCCTCCAGATGGGGCTTTGGTTCAATGTCAGGAACACTTAGCTAATCCATGTCAGCATTGGAAGACTCCCATGATGCAAACCCCTCCAGATGGCGCACTCGCATAGAAGCGTCAGCATGGAGCGAGTAACAGCAAGTGATGCAGAGAACTCCCCCAGCCGGCCTCAGACAACCAAATCATTGAGCAGGGGGTTGGACTCGATGGCCTTGTAGGTTCCTTCCAACCCTACTATTCTATGATTCTATGATTCTATGATTCCCAAAGACTCAGAAAATAGTTTATTCCAGGGGTGAGGAACCCCTTCCAGCCCAAGGGCCAAATTCAGTTTTGGGGAAGCTCTCAGGGGCTGGATTCCAGTGGTGAGAAAAGGGGGTGGGGCCAAAAACATACAAAAGTCCACCAGCATATTGTATCTTAAAGCTCTTACTGAAAATAACTTAAGAGAGGCATTTCAACCTTTTAGAATGGGGGGAAAAACTTCACAAAACCTGGGAAACCACCAAATTATCGGGTGAAGCCAGTAGAAAGTGGAGGGGCCATCTGTGGAAACTCAAAGGGCCAGATTTGGCCCCCAGGACTGTGGTTTATGCCGAGACCAATTTATTCTGAGCCCAGTTCTGAGCCAAATGGTGCCCTGTTGCACCAGATGTCAGCAGCACTGGGAAAATTACATATCCCAGGGCTCCTGGCCAATAGTTTGCATGCAAAGTTGGGTGCCAGATGCCAGGGCGAGAGGAAGAGAGATTTCCTTCCCTTCCTCCATTCCACTATGACTGCCACCGGAGCAGGGAGGGGGAGGAGGGCAGCAGGCAAGGAGGGCTTAAATTCCTCTCCCCCTGGGATTTTAATCTAAGCCAGAGCAGAAGTTTTGGGGGCTGTAATTCTTGCCATATTTGAAGGGAGCAGCATGAGCCTGCCAAGATCTACACTTCTGAGCCAGAAAATGTGCATTTCAATGACGCTGCCAGTAACAACTCTGTGAGGGTCCTCTTCCTGGAAGTAATTTGTGTGAGCGCAATGGGAGAAACAATAGGTGGTTGTGCTTGTGCAAACAGCTGCCAGGTAGTGACACCTGTCAACATGGTCATGCCAGGGTTTTGGAGCGTGTTTTAAGTTGGATCTCTCTCTCCCCCCTTGTGTGTGTGTGTTTTTAAACTATTCCCTGGTGCATTTCTTTACTAAGGCTGCAACCACTAGAGAGCAATCCTATGCATGTTTAGACAGAAAAAAAGCCTGGGGCATACTGGGAACTGTAGGACTTGGTCTTGTAGGCCCCTTCCAACCCTACTATTCTATGATTCTGTCTAAACTTGCATAGGATTGTGTTGTTGATGGATGGCTCCATGAGATTAACCAATTAACTCCCCTCTAATACAAGGCATGCCGGATTAATCAGGCAACACTTTTTTGAAGTAATTATAAAACTCACAAATGGTAGGCACCATCGTATAAGAGGAGGGACTGCTTCTTCCAAGATGGCTCCTTCTGCAACATTAAACCCAAACCGAAGAAATCAAGAACAAAATTACGCATGCTAAGGGTACAATCCTGTTGAGATAGTCGGCAGCCTCCAAAGTCAGAGGCTGCTGAGTACCCAATGCAGGGTGGCCGTAGCACAGAGGTGATCCTTGCCTCCATGCTCCGGTCACCTTGCATTTTGGGTTCAAGGGCCAATTTCAGCTGTCTAGCCATGGCTTTGGGAGGGAAGGAGGCAGCATGATCAAAAGGAAGCTGCATAAAGTGGCTTCCACAGTCTCCTCCTCTCTCCACCCCTGGGACTGCCCCATTTTCCCTTTATCTGTGCTCCATTTCTGAGTGTGAAGATGTAGCCAGCCTGGAGAGAACCGTGCCAGCTACGAGGGTACGGGAGAGGGTGCAGGGAGCACAGTTTTTGGGAACTACGTTTGGACCCCTGGCTCTGACCTCAGCTCCCAGAAATTGAAAAATCTTATGGCCCTCTAGAGAGCGTCTTGGGGCCATAGAATTGCTCCCTAAATTGAAAGAAGAAGCCTTTTGCTATAAACATATGTGGGGTGTATGTACAGCCCAAAATTCCTTATACACGTAAATATACAAGAGCTCTATATAACATGTAGACATTTGTATAATGTTATATAATTTATATTATATAACATTATAACATTTATATTATATAACATATTATATAATATTTATATAATGTTATATAACATGTAACATTTGGGGGTTGGACTCGATGGCCTTGTAGGCCCCTTCCAACCCTACTATTCTATGATGTTGAGGGTGCTGTTCGCTTGTGCTTTATATTAGGGCTGTGCACCGCTTCGGTCTGAAGCCCGAATAATGAGTCGAAGTGGGCTGCTTTGGAGGTGCCTTCACATGAAACGAGGCAGACCAGAGTAGCAACGAGGCGCCCTGAAGTGAAGCGGCTTGTATTTGAAATGCCTCATCCAACTCGGTGATTTGTTCTGAGCAATTCAGACAGCCTGGCTCCAAAAGTATCAACTTGAGAAAGTTCAACATGGAGTTGAGGAAGAGGGAGTGGGGAAGGCAGGAGGAGGAAGAGGGATGGAGCTTTGGTGAATGGAAACTCTAGTTGCCAAAGCAGGGCTGAATGTAACTCAGCAATCTCCAATCAGTGACAGTGGTGGTGGAGGAGGGAAGACTGAATAACTGGAGAAAAACAGCTGTGTTTCAGAGACAGAGATCATTCTGGTGGTGTTACTGAGGGATGTGAGAACCCACGCCTATCGGGGTTCTCTGGACACTCCCCCCCAGTCCCTGCTCTGCTTGCCGGTCCCTCTGCCTCTGCCATGATTGCCATATTTTTAAAAAACATTGTGATTGGATGTCTATGCACACATAGACATATATGCAAAAAGCACTGCAAATCTTGAGTATATTGGTGATTCACAGCACTTTTTGTGTATAAGTCTATGTGCGCACATCGACTTATATGCAAAAAGTGCTGTGAATCACCCAGGCAGCAGGAGGAGGAGGCATAGCACATGCCCCCACTGCTCGCTAGCTGTCTTCTCATGACAAGGAGATGGCTAGTGGTGGGGTGTGTGCACCGCTCCTCCTCCTCCTCCCTGGTTGGCTGTCAAGGACAGCTGACCAGCAGCGCGGCCCATGCCCCCGCTGCTCACTAGCTGTCTCCTCCTCATGAGCAGGAGACAGCTAGCAGTTATTGGGGGAGTTTCCACCAGTGATTTGCCTCCTCAGTTGACAAGGCACAGTGCGCTCTTGAGGCTCCGATTCTCCTTTGTTCGGTTTATTGCCTTAGGAAGAAACTTCGACCCTTCATTATAGAGCTCTTGTGGGTCAAAATGGGGGCTGGTTTCTGTCTTTGTGTTTATTGCTCTCTTTCCCAGCACAAGCATATGCATGTCTACTGGGAAGTAACTCCCGTTGTGGTCAATGAGGCTTACTCCTGAAATGCAGGTGCATCTGGACTTTCAGGGGAAAGGAGAAAGGCGGGGAGGGGGGGAGCCTCTCTTATTGGTTGACCAGTCCCTGCCAGTCAGATGACGTTAACTCCGACCCACACCCACACCCGGAAGTATGTTCTTCTGCGAAGCGATTACTGCTCCAGAGAACCTGCTCGTGGAGCCCTGCATGGACCACATTGCAGCAAAGCTGATTCCCCTAAAAAAAAATCCAGTACTTCTCCATTAGCTTCCCCTTCTGCTGTCATGGAAACACAGTCATAGACAGCTGAGCAGGCAGGAGGCAGCAGTGGTGCAGGGCTGAGAGGTGTAGCTCTTTGACAGTTTTTGTGGGGGGAAAAAAAATCAAATTTCAGCTGCACCTAGCACAAAAAGTACTGGGCCAAACCATCTAAAATTTAGCAGGTGGGATCCCTCCATGAACTCACTGAAAAGACCGTGATGCTGGGAAAGACTGAAGGCAAAAGGAGAAGGGGACGGCAGAAGATGAGATGGCTAGATAGCATCACCGATGCAATGAATATGAACTTGAGCACACTCCAGGAGACAGCGGAGGACAGGAAGGCCTGGCGTGCTACGGTCCATGGGGTCACGAAGAGTCGGACACGACTGAACACCTGAACAACAATCCCTCCATGCCAGCAGAGAGGCCCCCAGGTTTCATGTATTTATCATGAAAACTGAAAAAGGTATGGCCATTTGTGTTTTCCCATGCAAGTCAATGGGAAAATGCCCAAACCGAGTGATCCGGATATCCGAATCTTGCTTTGGATCTGGAACCGAGTCGAAACGGGGAGGGTCCGAATCGGTCCAAGTCGAAGCAGGGCTGATTTGGAGGGTCTGAAGCGGCATCCAAAGCAAAGCAGGAGGGCCATGCACAGCCCTACTTTATATATCCTCCTGCAACATTTACATGCGTCATCTTAAAAAAGGGAAAGTATGCTTTCCTGAGAAAAACTATTGTTTTAGCTGTAGGGAGATTTAGGCTGCAGTCCTATGGTCCCTGGGAGGGTGTCCCAGGGGTCATAGGCTATAGCGGATCTCCCTTTCCACCTGTGCAGAGGGAGCTCATAGGAATACCGGAAGCTGCCTTATACTGAGTCTGACTGTTGGTTCATCTAACTCACTATTGTTGACACTGACTGGCAGTGGCTCTCTAGGGTTTCAGGCAGGGGTTTTCCCAGCCCTCTCTGGAGTTGCTGGGGATCGAACCTGGGACCTTCTGCATAGAAATCAGGTGCTCTACCAAGCGAGCAATGACCTCCCTCCTGGGGTCCACCCTCGGAAGCCTCCTCATGGGAGTGTAGAACCCTCTTCAGCTGTTGCTGATCCACTGTTGCTGCTTTGGTGGTGGTTACGTCAAAAAGGAAGCATAAAGCCTTACACAGCTCAGGACCGGAATGCCTGACAGAACACTTCTCCTGACCTCAACCTACCCAGACAGTATGATCAACATCTGAGGCCTTCCCCCGAGTGCCATCTCCAAGGGAAACTTGCAAGGTGGCAACAAGGGAGAGGGCCTTTTCAGTGGTGGCCCCCAATTATGGAATGATCTCCCCACTGAGGCCCGCCCGGCACCAACACTGTCATCTTTTCGGCGCCAGGTTCCTCTACTCCCAGGCATTTAATAGCATATGATGGGGCATTTATGTCAGCTATTTAAACTGGTCTAGTTTTTTTAAACTGAAATTGTTTTTGGCTGTTTAAATTATTTTTAAATTTTGTATATTTAAAATTTTATGCTGTATTTTATCTTGTGAATTGTTGTGAGAAGAGAGCTTCAGCTATTGGGTGGTATAGAAATGAAATGAATGAATGAATGAATAAATTCTTGGGGTGGCTTGGGGAGGTTTTGGATCTGCTGGACCTCCCCTTCCTCTGACACACCCCTGCAATATTTTAAAAAGTAAAAACTCAACCCCTCCACCCTGTGATCCTAACAGGGCCTAGGAAGTTTTGGTGCATCCACCATGGGTTCTCCTTCCCTTTCCGCAGTTGGATTGCTCTGACCAGCTGAAATCCTACACACCCAAACTTTTTGGACCTGTGGGCACATTTGGGAATTTGAGGAACTGCTGTGGGCACCACCACAAAATGGCCCCCATGGAGGGTGAGGCCAGTCACTTAATGGCTGCCATGGGGGCCTGGCTAGTCAAAAGAAACTAATTTACTCAACAAACTGAGTACAAGCAGAGGAAGATTTTGAACTCCAAAGCCAATCCACATATTTGACCCCAGAGAAGCACAACCAAATACCCATTTAAGGTTGCGATCCAATGCATGCTTACATGGAACTCAGTGGGAATTACTTCTGAGTAGACCTACCTAGGATTGCTTTGCTCATCCTACCCCCCTACCTTTCCCCCACCCCAAAAGGAAAGAAAAAGTTTTCCCTACCTCAACCCCAGACTTGGGGCCAATCTACATTGCGCCCACCATTGCAATGAATTTGGTGTCCCGTCGGGTTAAACGCTCTCGCATTAAAACATGATTATTCACACTCACCCATTTTCCCCATTGCAGTGCTTCATTGAATGCGCGAGCTTGGTTCACACTCGAGCGCTGTGCTGTTTTCCTGCTGTTTTCCTGTGCGTGCTTCACAACTTCGAATCTTCGAAGATCATGCCTGAAATAGAAAAAAAAAAACATCGCGGAGAAGCCCCGATTCTGTGAGGATAACACCTTAATTTAAAAAAAAAAAACATCTGGAGCAGGGGATAGGAGGGGGTAAAACATAGTCTCATTTGATGGGATACAACAACCCCCTGCTCAGTGCAGGAAGCCTGATTCCCAGGCGGTCACCCATCCAACAACTGACTGGGGCCGACCCCGCTTAGCTTCCGAGATCAGACAAGCATGCGCACATCCAGCCCTTTGCTTGTTGCTGAGGAAATGGGGGCTGCTGAGGAAGCTATGTGATCAGTAGTCGGAAGAAGACATGGGGCCGTCAAGAGCTGTGATTGGACAGGAGGGAAATACAAACCCTGCCGTATATGGACAGGCAGGGGAGGGGACTACGACCGGATATGGTAGCGAAGGCAGAAAATCAGAGCACATTAAGGGGAAATACTGGGATATTAGGGTATTGAAAGCAGGAGCACGGAAGTGGGAAATTCCAGTTCCAATTCGAGGCGGGTACTGTGTGGTGTGAAAGGCGGGCGGTGAAACCTCACTGGAAGCGAAAAAAGGCAGTAAGTGTAGATCCAGCCTTGGCCACTCTGTTCCCCACTTGCTGCTCCTACCTCCTCCCCTGCCATCAGAGCCCTCACCTGGGAAGGTGTGTGTGAAGAATGAGAGAAGAGGCTAGGAAGGAAGAGGAAAAGGAAGCAGGAAGTTGAAAGATTCATGGGTGCTGTTGGAGGTTCCTGCAGATGCACTGGTGCTTGGGGGGGGGTCTGTTTGGGACCCCTGCCATACACACTCTCCTGGGAGTCAGTCCCATTGAATTCAATGAGACATGTTTCTGAGTTGAGCATTGCTCATGTTTAGGTCTCCTTGAGCACATTCTTCCTGTGCATTTTTGTGAATGAAACAGTTTTAGTTTCTTCTTGCAACTGCATCCTATTGTGTAGCAGACAGAGGGCCACTTTGTTTCCAGCTCTGTTTCATTGCAAACTTTGTTTATCACCAAGGCGATCCTGGAAATAATTTAAAAAGGAAAAAAAAATGGCGGAGAAGCATGTTGGGACGAGGTATTCTTTTATTTTCCAGCATGCTGGTCAGAAACAATAGGAAAATTAACAACCTGATGATGACATAAGATCGAACCTCTGTGGCTGCAAGGCTTCGTCTTCAACCTCTGAGCCAAAAAAGATGGGATTATGGGATTCATGGTGTTGTCCATCTTGTTGTCATAGAAGCCTTTCCACAAGAAAAAAGAAAACAGGAGTGACTTGAGGAATGAAAGATGGGTGTGTGCGTCTCTGAGCCTGCATTAAATGACGAGATATGTCCCAGAACCATAGAAATGACAGTACATTTCCAGATGATCTGCAAGGGCCCCTCCTGGTGTATTCAGAAGCAGACTCAAATATAGCAGGCTAGTTAAGCTAGAGCTGTCACACAAAATGAGAGGAGCAGAACTGCCCTCTCCATATACGGGAAGCAATAATGGATGCAGTTTTAGGCTGAATGTAGTCTTCAGCACTGGAGAATCCAGGACCAGAGCTTGTGCCAGGACCAACAGAGTGTGGACCTGGCAGGAGCGAAGCCATTGCTCCTCTGAATCTGTGTGAGGTGTTGTGCTTGCAGTTGTAAAAAAAGCCCTGTGTGATGTACTGCAAGCCCTCAGCTTGTAGTTAAGACTAGGGATGGGAGAACCCCCCCCTGCAGTCTGGTCCGGGGGGTCTGCTGCAGGGAAATCTGGGTTGCTTGGCCTCACCGGATTTCCCCAGAGCCATGCGTGAGCCCACCAGACTCCACAGGGCACCTTTCCTGTTTTAAAAAGGCAAGGTCGGCTGCCATTCGCAGACCTTGGGAAAATCACAGCTGTAAATTGCATATTTTCTGCCACTTGCAGGCGTAAGGCACTTACATCTGCGTACGGCTGCAATTTATGTAGATATACGTGCTTTACGGCCACAAATGGTGTTAAATACGCAATTTACCACCATGATTTCCCCAACGTTCACGGATGGCAGCCTCCGTTCATGGACCTTGTCTTTTTGAAACCCAGAAGCTGTCCTGTACAGAGGCTGGCAGATGCGGAGGTTAGGGGATCCGATCTGCTGTGGACTCCGCAGGTCAGATTCTTGGTAATCCAGCCTTACTTGAGTCCACAGTGGATTTCTTCAGCATCCCTGCCCTGACTGGATGCTGAAATTAGTTTGAATGTAAAGGACCATGCAGAGTTAACAACTTGTGAGGGCGAGGAACGGGGGAAGATAAGAAAAGAGGATGCGTAGCGCAGGTAGGAGAGATCTGGGCTGTGGTGAATTTGACAAGAGGGATGTTAGAGCCCCAGTGAATTGGGGGGTTCCAGTTAACCAGCCATTTCCCAGTGAATAGTAATTGAGATCACTACAAGGACTAATGTCTCAGCTTATAAGGAAGCTTCTGTTTTTCATACAGATATTGACAAGACATTTCTGCATGTATCACATCTCTTTTGTGCCGCGTAACCCAGGGGTTTTCAACCTTTTTTTTGATTGGTGGGCACATTTAGAATGTTGAGAGAGTGTCGTGGGTGCTCTCATAAAATGGCTACTGTGGAGAGGGGTGTGTGTGCGAGTGTGCAGGTTTGCCCATTCATAATATGGCTGCCCTGGTGGGCAAGGCTGGTCCCCAAACCTTCATTTCCCAGAAGGCAAACTGGTGGAACTAAAAAGGGAAGTAACTTGCCAAGAACCGAAGTACAAGGCAGAGGTGGGGGGGGTCTAAGCTCCAAAACACAAACCCACTCTTTTGAACCCAAATAAAGATGGCGCCTGACGGCAGCATTTTGCTTTGCAGTACACCAACCTCCCAGGTAAAAAGAATAATTTAAAACATCTTAAGGAATAAAATAAAAGTCAGAAGGGGCAGGAAGGCTCTGCTGGCATCATGTCGGAAACCCCAAATGTAACCAATATTGCATTTGCTCAACAGGCAGCACAAAGTTAGCAAACTGTCATTCATTACTTGGTGAGTGGGTGGCAAAGAAGAAAAGGGGCATAGTTAAAGAAACAGGAAAGAAAGAAAGAAAGAAAGAAAGAAAGAAAGAAAGAAAGGGGAAGTTATGCAGAGAACCACCCACCGCAATTTGCTCCAGTTCTGTTGGTTAAAGACGAACTGACGGGGCACCCGGTCTTTGCAAAGAACTCCCTGGGCAGTAGGTTCTGGGAACAGTCTGCCTGTCTAGTCAGTGAAGCCTTGTCCTGGGCTGCCACAGAAGGCCTGGGTCTTGCTTTGGCCTGAAGATCGAAGGACTGGCAAACCCCGTTGCTGAAGGGGGGTGTTAGACCGCCCTCAAGGCCCTGTTGTTTGGTACTTAAGCTCTCTTGTGGTTGGAACATGTATAGGCAAAATTTCTGCAATGGATGGCCTTGGGAACAAAGCTGGGTTGCACGGAGAATGCCTTCTTTTTGGGGGTCTCTCTTGCATCTACTGCCATGCAGTTTCATTGGAAGACCACTCCACCCCAGGTTCCAGTATTAGGAGAGAGGGAGAAATCCAATATCCCCTGTAAACCTCTGTCTCAGGCTTTCCCAACCTGGTGCTCTCCAGATGTTGTGAACGACAACGCCCAGCATTCCTGACCATTGGCCATGCAGGCTGCGGCTGATAGGAGTTGAAGTCCAAAACATCTGGAGGGCACCATGTTGGGGAAGGATGCTTTATCATGTCCTGTTCTCTCCCCCATTCCCAGTTGTCTTTTCCTAAGCTAAAAGGGCCAAAATGATTTAGGCTTCCATTGTACAGAATGTTCTCCAGCCCCTTGATCATAGAATCATAGAACAGTAGGGTTGGAGCCTATAAAACCACCAACCCCCTGCTTAATGCAGGAGTCCAAGTCAAAGCATCCCTGACAGATGGCTGTCCAAATCACTTTGGTTGCCTCTGCACCTCTTGTACTGCTATGAGATCCTCTTTCCGGGGGTACTCCTAGATCCATCATTGTCGCTGGGGGCCATGGTGGCCCAGAATGCCTTTTACCAGCTTTGGCTGGTTCACCAAGAGAGGCCCCTCCTGGACAGGGATAGCTTGGCCACAGTGGTACAGGTGCTAGTAACCTCAAGACTGGATTACTGCTATGCACTCTATGTGGGGCTGCCCTTAAGGCTGGCCCAGAAGCTGGAGCTAGTGCAGAATGCAGCAGCTCGGCTGTTGTCGGGAGCTGCCCCTTTTCAGCATGTAACTCCTCTGCTGAAGGAACTGCACTGGCTGCCTATTTGCTACCGGGCCAAGTTTAAGGTTTTGGTACTGGTGTACAAAGCCCTAAACAAGTTGGGACCAGGATACCTGGGAGAGCGCCTCCTTCTTTACCAACCTGCCTGGTCACTGAGGTCATCAGAGGGCATGTTCCACATGGTTCCACATGGACCCATGGCCCGGTTGGAGTCCACCAGGAAAAGTGCCTTCAGTGTGGTGGCCCCCTTCCTGTGGAATTCCCTGCCTTTAGAGGTCAGGTAGGTGCCAACATTGTGTTCCCTCCAGCACCTCCTGAAGACGTTATTTCAAGGGGCCTTCCTTGCATGACCAGCCGTGGTTTGTGAAATTCCACCTTGTTGGGGTTTATCTTTTTAAAAAAAACATTTTAACTCTTTTAACCATTTGATTCTTTTATCATGTTGTTCACTGCTCCGAAATCTTCTGATGAGAAGCGGTATATAAATATTGTAAATAAATAAATAAACAAACTCTTTTAACCTGCTGTTTTATTCTTTTACTGTGTTTTTCACTGCTCTGAAATCTTCTGATGTGGAGTGGTATATAAGTATTGTAAATAAATAAATAAATAAATAAATAAATAAATAAGTAAGTAAGTTGCTGCACTGTAGATTTACGTAAAAGCATTACAATATTCACCATTGCACTAATTGGATGAATCTGTCCATCCCTTTCTTGTCTGAGTCAGGATCCGAGCCCAGGTCGCTGCTCTGAGTGGGGGTCCTGACACTATCCCCAACTCAAAATAATGTATGAGCAAGTTTCATGGCACCGGTCCCAGCGCAGTGTCAGTGAGAATTTGCCTGTGTGAATGAGGCATCAAAGATAACATAACAATCATCATTTCACACATTCAGGTGTCACTCTTCAAAGGTTTCATATATATGGGCTCATCACCAGATGGAGAAATATCAGTTGTGGATGACATGCATGTGTGAATGGACTGTCGCAGATATAAAATCACAAGACAGAATGTCTATCTCTTTTTGTGAGCATCTCTACACCAGCCTAAAATCCTGCATTTAAAATGGGGCTTTCTGCTTCCATTTTAAATGCGGGATCACGACGGACTCTTTTTACATGTGCTTCCTTCCCCTGCCCCCTTTCCCCTCTTATCTGAGTCTTTCATATGTTCCATATGTTTCCATACAGCCGCTAGATGGCGCTGTGATCTAGCTCCTCTTATTGCAAGTTTTCCTCTTTTCATGAAGGAACTCAAGTGAAACTCAAGCGCTGTTAATTTGATAGCTCATTATCTCCGATCTTATAAAAAACAGAATAGAGGTCATTTAGTGTGGGAGATGCCCTGGAGGTTGACAACATCATCTAAAGCAGTGGTCTCCAAAGTGAGGTGCACAAGATGATCTATTGGGGTGCACGAGCCGCCTGATAATTGAGCAGCCTCCTGCTGCCCCAACAAGCTGCCACTGTGTGCAATGAAGGTGGCAGCAGAGGCAGCAAGCTCTGTGGCATTTCTGTCTCAGCTCCAGTCCTATCCTGCCTTTGCCATGCCACTGAGAGGGACTGTGTCAGTCTCGGCCAAGCATGGCTGAGAAAGGCACAGTTGCTTCCTCGGAGCAGCTGCCATCCTGCCGAAGGAGAGCAAATTTGTTCCAAATTTGGTGACCTTTTCTGTGATGACAAGGGGCTGTCAGTAGTATGCTACCTAGCAGACTTTTTTTTTGAAAAAATAAACCCACTTAGGGTGCAATCCTATCTAGATAGAGGGCCACCTCTGAACTCGGAGGTGACTGCCTATCCAAAGCAAGGCAGGAGAAGCACGGGGGGATCGTTCCCTCCATGCCTCTCCTGCCCTACTATTTATAGCTGATTTCAGCTGTCTAGACGCGGGGGGGGGGGCATGTGGGAGAGGAGGCACATAAGATGTGTCGTACAGGCAGATCCGCTCTCCCCACCCCAGAACACTCCTTTTCAGCTACGCTGCCTGTTAGGCAGCGTGGACATGGGTGTGTGTGTGTGTGTGGGTTTTCTGGGAACTGACCTTGGAGTGCGGAATCTGAGAGCAGTGCCCAGAAAACAGCATATCCTATGGCCATATAGCTGCTGTCTAGTGGCCATAGGATTGCTCCCTCCAACTGTCCCTTCAAGGTAAAGGTGATGTTTTAACAATGAGTGAGAAAGTAACTGGTATGGAGAGAGCATTTTGAAAACGGATGTTTGGAATTGTTTCCATCGGTATATGATTTTGTTGCTGAAAATGATGTGTGTCACCTATAAAAACTCGTATCTGCACACTTAAAAACTCGGAAATGGAATTTTCTAACTTCCAAATGAAGAGTTTCAGTGGGTTTTGAACCCATTTGTTAAAAAAAGAAAGAAAAAGCAACACCTTTTGATTAGTTTGCAAGAACAAGTGATTGACATCAGGGAAGATGGAAGTTTACTAGCTGAATTTCAACAAAAACCTTTGCATAATTGGTGGATGGGATTGAAAAATGAGTATCATGATTTAGTAAACACAGCCAATAGCGTACTTCTTCCATTTGGATCTATGTATCTTTGTGAGGTGTCTTTTTTCAGCTATGACAGCCATTCAAACCAAGTATCGAAATAAACTTTAGAACCAGACCTTTGAATCTCTGTATCACAAAGTGTTAAACCAAGATTTTCAGAAATAATGAAGCATATTCAATCACATTGCTCTCACCAGAAAAAGATTAATAACACTATTTTTAATGAGCAATTTTTCCCCATTAATAAATACAATAAATTACTTTTAAAATATTGTTTATTTCATCTTTATTTCATCTTTTAATTCTATTTTTGTGTATGTTTTATAATGCACATAATATATTAGTACAGTAGTACACGTATATAATTTATAAATAAATATACATATATTGGGTGTGTGTGCACAAACATTTTTTACGGATAGGGTGAGCGATCAAAAAAGTTTGGAGACCACTGATCTAAAGGGCCCGCAAACATCTGTGAGTAATCAATCTCAGTAGCAGGCTAAAAGCTCCATATCTCACTTTTCACACATTCAGCTGTCATTTCTTGAGTGCACAGTAATCAAAGGCAGAGAAATCAGGAGAGGTGCAGGCCTCTCTTACTATAGCTCACTGGTATAGCACATGCTTTCAGTGGAGGCTGGTGGCTCAGACTTTGTGGGGCTGTAAATCCATTCTGGGTTTTAGTCAGAACCAGCCAGAACTCCAAAGGAGCTATCCAAGGTGCTGAACCCTGTCCCGCAAATGAGTTCAGCATGTTGGATAGCTCCTTTAGAGTTCTGACTGGTTCTGACTGAAACCCAGAATGGATTTACAGCCCCACCAAAATTGGAGCTACCAGCCTCCGCTGCATGCTTTGCCTGCAATCGGTCCCCGTTTCAATCCCTGGCATCCCTGGGTAGGCCTGGGAAGGACTCCTGTCTGAAACCCTGGACAGCTGCTGCGAGGCAGTGTGTAGACAATATTGACCTAGATGGACCAATGATCCTGACTCAGCATAAGAAAACATAAGAAAGCTTCCTATGCCTCTTCTCTGACAAATGTTGGTTTGGAGACTGGAATAAATGTGTCCTAATCTAACACTTTACATGCCCGTGGATATATTGTGCATATGAGCTTGCTGTCTGGCCTTTGTCAAGCTCTGAGACAGGCTGTAGATGGGGGTCCAGTTCTAATGCAGACAGGTCAAGGCCCAAAGGCAGAAGACGTGGATGAAGACAGGCTGGGGGTCAGCCTCCGGAGTAGGCAGGTGATGATTCAAAGGGTCAGAGGCTGGTGGTGAGCTTCTGGGGCGGGGCCCGGTGGTGTGGCTACTCAGTGGGATGGATTGATCTGACTGAGCAACGAAGCCTGGAGCAACAGTTAGGCAGAGCCAGCCAATTCTACATTAGTTCCTCAGGTCACCTGGTCTAGCTGAGTTGATGAACTCCAGTGCCCTCCTTGGCCATTGTAAGGGTGATGTTGCAACCCAGGAAAGATCAGCCCAGTAAGTCCTTCAGCCTGCAAGCTTCTTTGGTGGTAAAGGAAGTACAGTGCCTGAGTTCCTGGTTCGAGTCCCCCATCAATTTAGACTTTCTTTTCCATTCTGTTGGAAGAAACGGGGTGGGATGAGTGAGTTCCAGAAGACCAATGACTAGTAGGATGTGGCAGAAGATCTCTTTACCTTCAAATTTTGGTTTGGAGCCTGGAGTAGGTAATTTTCATGACTGACTGTGCAATTTAATCTTGATCGCAAGCCACTTTGGATATTATTTATAGAAAGGTGGGATATATATCTTGACAATCCAATTAATCAGTCAATATATGTGCCCTAAACTGATCTTCTCTGTGCCCATTAGTATACCAGAGGAGCAACAAGGTGGCTAGGAAAATGGCGGGTTGTCTGACTTTGAGGTTGTCCACAGAAGGTTAGATGAGCGAGCGCCAGGCAAGAATGCTGGGGACAAATTTGTGTCTGAGGAGGTGCGTCACATCTCACAAGCAACACTGCTGCCATTCAATATAGCAGTTGCCAGGGCAAGGTTTGGATACAGCAGAATTAAAAAGAAGAATTAACTCTGTGCACGCATGTACGCATGCATGCGCGTGTAGGGAAAACCTTATTCCACAGAAAGTTTATATCGGCCTTGACCAACCTGACGCTCCCCAGATGTACAAGACTACAACTCCCACCATCCTCAGTCAGCATGGCCAATGGGACTTGTAGTACAACATATCTGGAGGGTGTCAGGTTGGGGAAGGCTTGTTTCTATACATGGGTGGTTTCCCTTTTGCTTCCTTATCTCTAGAATGCACTGAGTTTGCTCTCTTACCGGCCCCTTTTTTGAACTATATATGCCTGCAGGACATGGCAGAAGATGCCTGATTGACTATACAGAAAAACAAACAGTTCCTTCATCTTACATTGCCTCCTACCATTTTCTATATGAAATACTCTTCCTTTGGGCGGGTGTGTGGTGGGGGTTGGAAGCTTTTCTCTTTCAAACCTGGGGCTCATTATAATTAGTGATGCTGGCTAAACTTGAAATGAGGTGCCTCATCCGTCGAATGCGCTGTGTTCGTCATGCTTGTATGTGTGCCAAGCTTGGATGGGTATCCAATGAACTTCGTTCTGCAAATCGAGATTGATTATAGACTGCATGACTTTTTTTCTCAGTCCTGTCCTCCAGAAAGGAGCTTTTCTGAAGTTATGACTACTTTAGAAAACTTCCTTTTGTGCTTGTCTTTTTTTCTTTTTTTTTTTAAAAGGAGAATAGCATTTCAGCCTGACATGCTCATCCTTGATCACATGATCATTCCAGGAAGTGCTGCCAGGCTGAAATACCATCTCTGAAGACAGGAAGCAGTGCTTGCTAGGTGCCCATGCACGTGACGTTTCAAGGAAGACGAAGGTGGGAGTGTGGCGATATGGCCCAGGGGGCAGGCAAGGAGGAGATCTGTGCCTTTTTAGCAGTTTGCATGTACCAAACGAGAACTCGGAATAATGGAGAACTTCCATCCGAGTTTGGACAGAGAAATTCGGAACATGGCGAGCAAATTGCAATTTCTGTTGGGGTAAATTTGTCTGTCACTAGTTACAATTAGTGAAGGGTTAGCTCCCCTTGGCTCACTTTGACCTCCTTTAGGGTTGGGGCTTTCTTTTAGCATTCTTGGAGAATGCTAAAAAACCCCTAGGTTTTTCTTTAAAAGAAAGATGGAAAAAAATGGGTTCAGTGGGCCCTCCTCAGCCTGCTCTGGGAAGGGCTTGTGTAGAGACAGGAGAGAGTTATTAGTCTCTTCTCAATGGGAAGTGACCATTTTCCTGCTGTGAAAGCTGGGATTTGTCATTTCCCTTGCCTCACAAGCTAAATTAGGACAAAGGGAAGATTATAATCTCATACTCCCTGGCAGGCAATGATGGAAGTGGAGAGTGGGAGTTATAGTTTTCTCTTCCTTGGCTTCCTCTCCTTTTTCCAAAAATAGAGGTTGGAGGGGGGGGGGATTTGCTTGGGAGAGGAGAGGGGTGGGGTGGGCATACATGTGTCTTAATCTAATGTTATGTGGACCAAAGGGGCAAGTGGGCAGTGGAGACACCCCGCCCTTTGAGGCAGACATGAATCTGAAGAGGTGTGAGCATTTCAAACAGGGGGAATCCATATTTCGACTATCGAATAGTGGGACCATTTTGCTGCCAGAGACAAGGCCAGCCAGATTATTACATCACCTGAGGCAGAAAATCCCATAAGCACCTCTCCCAGTCCTGGGCAGTAAAATGCATCGTCATCATCATCATCAACAACTAACCACTTACTGCCCTTTCAAGACACCCGTAATCAACTTTCTGAGCCAGCCACCCCACTCTACCTAATGGTAGGGCTGGCTCTGGGTCTCTGCAGCATTGCTCCAGTTTGCATCCACAGCTCAGGATTTTCCAGTCTGCAAATCTGGGAGAAGGCAGTGGGAGAAGGTTAGTCTATGGGCAGCTGATTTCACAAAGGCCCTCAACTCTGCACTGAGAGAGACTTTTTCTTTATTGTAGCTCCTGTGGGGATAGGGCTTTGGGAGAGGAAAAACTCTCCTAGATGAGAAGTCACAGATTTCCTAAACTCAGTCTATTGTCTTTCTCTTCCTCTAAGGCAGGGGTGTTGAACCTCTTTCAGTCCGAGGGTCAAATTCCATTTTGGAGAAGCTCTTGGGGGCCGCGTTCCAGTGGTGGGCAGGGCTGAATGCAGAGGGGCGGGGGGCCCAAACCCCAAAATACCAGCATATTTTAGCTTAAAGCTAGTAACTAAGCCTTAGAAGAAGTACTTCAACCTTTTAGAATAGGGGAAAATGCACAACTAACAGGTAACCATAACACAATCGGTGGTCAGGGAAAAAAGAGTGGGGCTAGGGGAACTCCAGACTGCCAGATCCGGACCCTAGAGTTGGATAATAGGAAGAATGCTGCATGCTTCCATACACTAGGGGGTTATAGAGAATGTCCTGTAGCTTGATCAGTTCCTATTTCCTGCTCCCTCCCTCCCTTTCCTCTTCCTCTTTGCTCCTCTGTAACAACAAGTGCCACACAGCTCTCTCTGGAAAGGAAGCAAGTAACCGTATCTCCTGCCTTTGCTTACTTACACTCATGAACCCAGCTTTAGGGGATGTTGGTAATGCGAAGAGAAAACTCTCTGGAAAAGACCCTGATGCTGGGAAAGACTGAAGGCAAAAGGAGAAGGGGACGGCAGACGATGAGATGGCTAGATAGCATCACCGATGCAATTAATATGGACTTGAGCACGCTCCGGGAGAGAGTGCAGGACTGGAAGGCCTGGCGTGCTATGGTCCATGGGGTCACGAAGAGTCGGACACGACTGAACGACTGAACAACAACAACAAAAGATAGCCTTCTCTGACGATGTGTATAACAGCACTAATGAAGTGCATTGATATGAACTCCTTCTAAACTGGCTCTAGCCTGGTTTATTGCCTCCAATACTAAATGCTGTGTCGCCATGCTTTCTCTGTATAAAGCAACTCTGCTCTAAGTCACACCAGACTTTCCATCACCTACGAGGGCTGGATTTGGCCCCCAGGCCTGAGGTTCTGCGCCCTTGGTCTAAGTTTCTGATGGTACCGTTCCTGCCTATGCTGTCATGACAGCAAGGAGGGGGTGGTAGATGAATATATGTTTGCAAATGAGGCAGCTGAAAGGTTATTATAGAGAGCAAAAGACCAAGCCATTTTTGGGTGATCCTTTGCATGGCTGCATATATACACCTTGGATTATTCACTGCACAAAATTAAAAAAAGAAAAACAAAATAAAACCACACACATGCCAAAAAAAGAGAAGAAAAAAGAGCTAAGAGTTAAATTTAACCCAGGGGTTTTGTTTGTGGATTCTCTTAGTTCAGTTTTTTTTTCCTTTTCCTTTCCTGGGGTAATGGATACCTGAGTGACTGACTTCACACAATTCTAAATTGCCAGGGTTTGGAAATACCATGAAGGAGGGGAAGATCCAGTGTCCCACTCATTCTTTCCTTCGGAGGGTTCTGCAGCCCCGCCAAGATGCTCCTTTTGTTTCGGTCAGGTGATGTTAGGAGAAACAATACCCCTGAAGTCAACAAGCTTTGGAAAACAGAGAACCTCATGTTTTCTAGCCCGGCACCTTTGATGCTGCTGCCCGTTCATGTAAGGATCTGCCTCCATTGTGATTTGACTGACACGGCCTTTTCTATAAATTGGAGCAATTAAGCAGCCTAGTAGCACCTGGTGAAGAGATCTGCCGGCAGCAACCCTAACAGAGGCAGCCCCGCCGGGTCTCCTGGTTTCTGCAAACAACTGACTTCAGTTGTGAACCACAGCGGGAGAAAAGGGCGGTGTTCGTCAAGCTAGGTAAGAGTTTTTGCTGTCTTTTGCTGGATGTAAGTCACTGCTTCACCCTGTTCTGAGATGACCAGGACAAAGCAATTGGTGGCAAGTGATGGCTATAAACATTTTCATCAAAACATGCATTTGGAGCAAATTCTACATGGGCAACGGATTCATTCATACACACACACACACACACACACACACTGTGTGTGTATTTATTTATATTTGCCTGTGGCTGGACAGATGGTTTGGAGTACTAGCACACCAGAAAGACTGTTTTATACACACACACACACATTCTCTCTCTCTCTCTCTCATATTATATTGCATATTTAAAATAAGTGTATGAACTGAATATTTGATAGTTTCAATTTTTGGAAATTTCAGTAGGATAGAATTGCAATTTCAGCAGGATAGAAACCACCTGGATTGTGCTAATATTCCACTTTTAAATCTTCTTTTGCACCATTGTTTCCACGGCTCTTGTTACTTTGATGCTCTTTCCTCTGTCTGCGGCTGCTTCTGCCTTTCTGAATGAGGCACACAGATGACCCCATCTAAGGAGGTGAATAGGATTATGTCATGATGGCATCATCAGATATCGGTCAGTAAAATCCTGGCCAGTCTTGGCTGATTGATTGATTATTTGTTTTATTGATTATAGGTACCTCTGCCCTTCAAATGATGCCCGGGGCAGTTTGATCATGACACTTGATGATGTCAGTTGATGATGTCAGTAAGGGTAAATGAGGGCAATCAAAGACTGTTTAAATGAGTAAGTGAACGTTTTTGCAAAGAGCGTGCAAAAATGAATAAGTAAAAACCACCCAGAAAGGGAGCTGTTTTTCAGCACTGCCCGAACTGTTCATAAAAAACACCAAATGTATATGCACAGGCCATCTGAGCAGGGCCACTGTCACAAGCAAATATCTCAGGATACCAGCAGAAGGGAGAGTTGAAGCTGTTACCACCTAAGGACCTTGAGATGACAACATCTGGATCTTAACTATCCAGAATATCCTTCCCTACCCATGTGCCCTCCAGATGTGTTGGGCTGCAAATCCCATCATTTCCAGCCAGCATGTTGGCTGGGGATGATGGGAGTTGCAGTCCAACACATCTGAAGGGCACCAGAGTAGGGAAAGGAAATACCCACACTGGAGGCATTCAAGACGAGGCTGGACAGCCATCTACCAGGGATGCTGTGACTTGGATTCCTGCACTGAGCAGGGGGTTGGACTCAATGGCCTTGTAGGCCCCTTTCAACCCTACTATTCTATGATTCTATGAAAGCTGATGGAGAACAACTCGCAGTCAAGCATCTCTAACACTCCTCCGTCTTTGCTGTTTTCCACGTAGCATGAAGCTCCAGCAGGTGGTGCAAGGCTCTCTGCCCATCTTGATCCTGGCCAGCTGTGTCAGCACCGCCCCACCTTCCGGCATCAACCTGCAGACGTTCATTGGCTGTGCCGTGCGTGAATTCACTTTCCTGGCCAAGAAGCCTGGTTGCAAGGCGATGCGCATCACAACAGATGCCTGCTGGGGTCGTTGTGAGACTTGGGAGGTGAGCACCTGTGGCACATAGAGCTGTCAACTTACCCTCTTGGCTAAGTTGCTAGAGGTAGTGGATGGGAGGGTCAGTTAGTGGTCATAAGCTATGACCATAGCTCAGTGGTAGAGCACATTTGCATGCAGGAGGTCCCATGTTCAACTCTGAACTTGTGCCTGGATGCAGTTATAGGCTGGATGAAGGCTAATAAACTCATGCTGAATCTTGCTAGGACAGAGACCTTATGGGTGGGTGGTTCTCAGGTCCAGGAATTGGGTTGTTTTCCTGTTCTTGATGGGGTTGCAACAGGTATGTAGTTTGGGTGTGCTTCTGGATCCATCCACGGATAGCCTAGCCACTGTGATTCCAGCACTAAAACCTCATGATTCATAGAATCATAGCATAGTAGGGTTGGAAGGGTCCTACAAGACAATCTAGTCCAACCCCCTGCTCAATGCAGGAATCCAAGTCAAAGCATCCCTGACAGATGGCTGTCCAGCTTCATCTTGAATGCCTCCAGTGTGGGAGAGCCCACCACCTCCCTAGGTCATTGGTTCCACTGTTGTATTGCTGTGACAGTCAGGAGGTTTTTCCTGATGTTCAGCCAGAATCTGGCTTCCTGTCACTTGAGCCCGTTCTTCCGTGTCCTGCACTCTGGGATGATCGGGAAGAGATCCTGGCCTTCCTCTCTGTGACAACCTTTCAAGTACTTGAACAGTGCTATCATAACTCCCCTCAGTCTTCTTTTCTCAAGGTTAAGCATGCCCAGTTCTTTCAGTCTCTCCTCATAGGGCTTTGTTTCCAGTCTCCTGATCATCTTCGTTGCCCTCCTCTTAGACTACCGTAATGTGCTCTGTGTGGGGCTGCCCTTGTGCCTTGTTCAGAAGTTGCAGCAGGTGCAGAATGCAGCAGCTAGGACACTGTACATGTTGCGCCTGTGTTAAAAGAAGTGCATTGGCTGCCTATTAGCTATCAAGACGAATTCGAGGTTCTGTTGTTAACAAAGCCCGAAATAACTTGGAACCAGGATACTTAACAGACTTCTTTTCCCAACCTGGTGCCCTCCAGCTGTTTTGGACTTCAGCTCCAGACAGCATGGCCAATAGTCAGGAATCCTGGGAGTTGTAGTTCAAAACAACTGGAAGGTGGCAGGTTGGGGAAGCCCACCCAATATGCACCCAGTCAACCCCTGAGATCTTCAGAGGAGGCCCTCTTGGTCATTCCATGACCGATAGAATGTCACCAGGTAATAGCAAATAAGCGGGGCCTTCTCAGCAGTGACACCCGCCTTCTGGAACACTCTGCCATACCTGGTTCGAGAGGCAGAAACTGTGACAAGCATCAAACATATCTTGGAAAAATATTAGTTTACATCGGCTTTCCCTGACCTGTAATGGACTATGACACTGCTCTGATGTATTGCTATTTTTGCTGTAATGTTTGTAATGATTTATTATTTTATATTATTTTTATGTTGTATTATATATGTATTTTAGTGTGAACTATTTAGAGATTTAAGTATATTAAGAAGTATAGAATTATGAATAATAAAAAGAATAATAAAGTCAAATCATCATCAACAACAACAACTCCTGGTATTTCCCATTTAAAGGAGCAGGTGATAGGAACAGCTGTGTTGGGGATCCTGGAGTTCCGGTGCCAGTCAGAGTAGAATAGAGAAGGCTGGGCTGGATAGACACAATGGAGGCTGGTGGTTCTGATGTCAGTGGGAGTGTGAATCCGCTCTGAGAAAAGACAAAAAAATGTAATATTGAATACAGAATTCAGCTTCCTAAGAACCTCAGCTTTCATTTAAAGAGGAAAAACATGTTTCTAGCCCTTAAGATATGCTTGTAAGCCTATGGCCGGTACTTGCTGACATCTTTAAAGCCCAAGAGGTGGTTGAGTAAGTTATGCAGGAGGTCGGAGGTAGAAAAAATGGTGCAAAATAAGAGGCAGATTTCTTCAGTTTGCCTAATTTATACTGCTGCAGAAGTAATTTTTTCTTGGCAAGGAATTTGGATTGCCTAGGTGCAGGATTTTATTTTATTTTAACAATGACATACATTCATCCCTGATTATAGGGTTGTTCGTGTTTTGCTTTTGAGTTACAATAAAGTGTATGAGATCATAGGAAGCACCTTTAAGCCAGGTCAGAGTATTTGTCTATCCCCTATGGGTTCAGCACCTTGGAGAGCTCCTTTAGAGTTCTGATCGGTTCTGACTGAAACCCAGAGCAGATTCATTGCCCCACTGACATCGGAGCCACCAGCCTCCACTGATAGACAAATACAAATATTTCTGCAGGCACCGGCTCTGGGCTTGAAAGCTGAGGTTCTTAGGGAGCTGAATTCTGTGTTCAGTACTATATTCGTTGTTTTTTCCCAGTGCATTTCCAGGGGATTGCAGCATATGCATATATGTCTGTATACAGTTCTGCCTGTAATGAGATTTGGGCAATGTACACATTTGCTAAAGAATGTGCCATGCAATTCTATATGTGTCTATTCACTGGATGCACTGGGACCAGGTAAATAAGATTGCAGCCTTAATCAATTAATTGGTAAAAGGCAAATGAATGATCAAGCAAATGCCTAGGGTTTCATTGAGAATATTTTTGGCTGTGTCCTGTGTGGTGGTGCATGATGACGTGAATATAGCTGCCGAGCAGTGGCTGAAGGAGAATGGGCCCAATCCACTGTGTAAGCAAGGCTTTCAACAGCCTTGCAGAGGCCTTTAGTGGCTTGTTCTGGCTCACAAACAGATGACCTCACTGGCTTCCAGAAATCTCAGGCGGGACTCCATCTCTAATGAGAATCAGTTGCTTTACAATTCCACACTGCAGGTTGTGCCCCCCCCGCCTTTCAGTTGTGTTGTGTGGCAAAATATTTCTAAAGCGTTTACGTAATGCTGTCATTATGTAATTTTGAAAGCCTCTTATGGCTTAAACACTTAAGAGAAAACTGTCCTTTATTACTTCACTGACAGAAAATTCCACAGAGATTAAAATAGAGCCCCTGATTCACAAGTGATATGTTTTATTCCATATCCCAATAATAAGTACGTTTCTAATTTTGGTTGCCTCAGAACTGTGGTGATTGTGCTGTAGGGGTCTGTGGGTGGGAATGACAGGATGGGCAAGCAAGTCCACACACATTGAGCAGAAAGAGGATCGTGACTAATTTTAGCCTCTTTCTCATTTACCAGTAGGCCTGAGCCTCATTTCCCTCACACTTGTGGGAAATACCTCTTGGCATTTGTAGGACTTTACTGAATTAAAGAGAGAGAGAGAAGGGCCAGGTTTACCCCTTGTGCCATATCATTACAATCCCATCATGGTACCGCTATATCACTCTTCCACCTCATAGGACACACAACTTTGGATAATATGGAATAAAAAGCAGGAGATAACACTACGATAGCGGTATATAGAATGTGTAATGTGCCCCAAAAATTATTGGTGCACTTCAATACCACTATAAAGCAGTAGTGGGGGGTGGGGTGGGGAAAGAGAGATTAGGGTGGCCATTTCTGAATCGCCAGAAAAGAGGGCACGCAACAGCAAAAAAGAGGACAAAAGTGGACAGTGATTTATGTACCATTTCCATATGCTTATGTATATACAGAGAGATGCAAATTTAGACATTATTATAATAATTTAAATAGAAACTCAGCACATATCATCATACTGTGGAAGGCTGTGGCCAGGTGACCTTTGTGTCTGCCTATTCATTCTGCTATCCAGGTTCTCAAGAGCAGTTCTAATGGTTCTTGATCTTTAAAATGAATTTGGAAAAGACAGACCTTCAAACAGAGGACAGTCCGATACATCAATGGAGGCTGGTGGCTCTGATATCAGTGGGACGGTGAATCCGCTCCGGGGTTCAGTCAGAACAAGTCAGAACTCTAAAGTAGCTCTCCAAGGTGCAGAAACACCTTGGATGTCTCCTTTAGAGTTCTGACTAAAACCTAGAGTGGATTCACCGCCCCACTGTCCTGGAGCCACCAGCCTTCACTGGGTCTGGCTCAGTGGAAGGCAGCTTGATCTCTCCAGCCTTATCCCTGTATTTCTCTTTTTCCTCCCTTGTGAAAAGAAACCAGTCCTGGATCCCCCTTACATCAAAGCGCACCATCGAGTCTGCACCTACAACGAGACCAGGCTAGTAACGGTGAAACTGCCAAGGTGTGCAGCCAATGTCAGCCCTTTCTACACATACCCCAAGGCCATCCGGTGCGACTGCAGCGTGTGCCTCACCGCAACGACGGAATGTGAGACCATCTGAATCCTCCGACTGCTGTAGCACAAGCTGCTTTGGGCCAAATTCTGCCCAGGTGAAAATTGCAGTAGGGCGGCGGCAGCGTAAACCAGGGCAGAATATAGCTGCTTGGCTCTGAAGTTTCCCTGCCCCTCGATCAGCTGTGAATGCATCTGCACAGCCTGCAGTTTTCATGCTCTGTTTGGTATAGTCACACTTTCAGAGGCTTTGCAAATCGTCGTCAGTTTGTACAGAATGGGCTTTCCTTTGGGTCACCTGGGACCTGAGTTTTCATAAACCCAAAACTATATCCTCCAGTGATACATCTTTGCAAGCATTTTTTTCCATATAAAATTTTTATCCTTGTGTGATACATCTTTTTATCATTTTTATAATTTTTTTAATCAAATGCTTTGCAAGCCTTTTTAAAAACCATATTCACATTTTTACACTGTTAGGTATCCCCTTAGAACATCTTTGGTGGACACATAAGGGGCGTTCACAGATTACATTCAATGTATGCACAATCTGTGTACATATGTACACAAATTGTCATTCTGTATACTTGTACAGCTATTTGCATGCAATGGTGTATACAAATGCTCATACATGGGTTTCTAGGGGATATAGCCCAGTATGCTTTTGCCCACTGATTCCTTTACCTGGAAGAATATGTGACAGAATATTGTAATCCTTACATTGCTAGTCAAGTATTCAAGCTTCTTGATTAACAAATACTATAAATAAACTTTTCGATCTTGAGTAAATAGATTTTTAAAAATTCAAACAATTGCTCATAAAAGTACTGCTGCTACTCCGTACAGAAATAAGTCCTAATGTGTTCAGTAGGACTTGCATAGGATTGTGCTCTCTGAAAAAGTTAATGGTTCTACCTAGACATAATAAAAATAAGTAGTCCAATTGTGTGTGTGTGTGTGTGTGTGTATATATAAAATCTGTCCATCAAAACACTTCTATGAAAATGAATAAAAATGCTAATGAAAGTTAAAAAATTGCTGATGAGAATTTATTTAATAAGGAGAGGGAAAGAGGAAAAGAAGCAATATTCAGATTATACAATTTAAGGTAAGCCTCCAAACAAAGCAAAAAATGGGTGGTGGTGGGGAATGGAGTCCAATGAATTGGTCATCTAATACTGAGTGAAGAGGGTCTCTCCTCCAATGCCTGTCTGCAGCTACACAGCCTTGGGCTGCAATGCAGCTGTAGGCCTCGGCATGTCACTCTCTGTCACTCTGCTGGATGAACACTGTGTGTGGGTTTTGAAGAGGAGTTCTCTGCTCCACCGCCTTCTCTAGTTGGTGCTTTTTATTCATCCCCTCTCCCTGTGGTCTCCTCAGCCTCTTTCCTCTCTCAGATCTTCCACACTCTCCCTCAGAATTGCGTCACAATAATAATAATAATAATAAAAATTATTAATCGGCCATCTGGCTGGTCACTCAGCCACTCTGGGCGATGTACAGCATACAATAAAACAGTTTAAAACAATAAAATTCTACAATAAAAACATTTTCTAAAATACCCTAACCCACCCCAAATGCCTGCCTGAACAACCACGTTTTTAATGCACGGCGGAAGCTCATTAAAAAACCCTCCTCCTTCCACGGCATCTCCTCAGGGCCCAAATGGGTGGCTTTCCACGTATCCTGCAGGGGGTTACACTTCACATCACTATATAAAGGCCCTGTTCAGGCGTGTGCCTGCTCACACACAGGGCTAAACTGGGTACAAGGATGAGCACGCGCATGTAAGCCTTGTCCCTAGCATCCCTGCGAACCTGGCTTTTGCGTAGACCTTCGCACGTTGACCGTGAAGTTCTGAAGAGGGGGATGTACACTAAACCTTGATAAAGCTCAATGCACAGAGGTCTACGTGGAAGTGGGGGACGCTGGTGGTGGGGCTCACATACACACCTGTGTCCCACCGAGGGTGGGAATGCAGAGTAATGTGTGAACACTCCTCTAAAAATGTAACGTGAACATATTTCACGTTTTGGCCTGTGAGAAATAGTTGGGTAGAATTTCCTCATTAAAGGCGGCACTCCCCGTGCTCCCTGACTCACTGCAAAGGATTATGGGATAGCTACTGTGTTTCTTACCAACTTAAGGCAAAGCAGAGAGGAGGAGGGCTAATTTACTCCCTGCTGCAGGCAGTGCAAATGGTGCAGAAAGGAAGCACTTTCCTGCTAGAATTAACGGGAAACCCAGTTTATCAAGACTGCTGTTGCTGTTATTATTACTAATACAGTACTGCTGTGTGGAAAGGATAACTCACCTGGTCATTCTGCTAATGGATAGGAAAATGATGTGGTTAAACTAACACCAACATAATGTTTTCCCATGAATGCGTTCTTGGGGTCAGTTCAAGGTGCTACCTAGATATTAATTCTGTTTTTCTTTTAGATGCCTTTGAAAATTTGAACTACATTATTTATTAAACACTGCTGTTTTGCCAGTTTATTTGCCTGTAGGAAAACCCCCCTATTCCGTGACTGGGAAGAAATAATATTTCACTGGCAATTGTCAGCTGAGAAAGCTTTTACTTTCTCTCTTGCTCATAGTCTGGTTTCAATAATTATAAATGGCACCATCCAACCTGCAAATCAATCTGTGTTTTTAATAAAAATGAAATCACAGTAAGATGTCAGTTTTATGCAGTGTTTATGTCTCATTGCCCCTCATTTAAAACAAACAAACAAACTGTGGCATTTTATATTGTTCTAGTTATTTAGCTACCCTGAAAGTCCAGTAGAAAGGGAGACTAGTATTTTTTAAAAACAAACACATGATACTACATTTCTCCAGTCTTAAGAAACCTCCTTTCCTCCTATTTATTTATTACATTTATATCCTGCCTTTTCCCCTCCTTAAAGAACCCAAGGTGGTGTACATAATCCTTCTCCTCCTCCATTTTATCCTCACAACAACAACAACCCTGTGAGGTAAGTTGGGCTGAGAATCAGTGACTGGTCCAAAGTCACCTGGTGAGCTTTCGTGGCCGAGTGAGTGGGGACTAGAACCCGGATCGCCTGACTCCCAGTCCAACACTCTAGCCACTACCCCACACTGGCTCTCTCCTACTCCTTGCCCCTCTTGGATCTTGTCATCACCCCTTCTCTCCATTGCACAGCAGTGCATCCCATTTCTTTCTAAACTTGCCTCCAATCTTGTATTATTTATTTACAACACTTTTACCTTGCTCTTAAACCAAAAAGGGCTCCCAAAGATTAATAATGAGATAGTCACTGCCCTCAGGCTTACAGGGCTTCTTCACACAGAGCTTTTATCCTGCTGTTGAGATTGCTCACTCACGGAAGTTTGCGGGTCCTTTTCGTGACGTCATCAACCTCCAGGGCACATCCAGAAGTATTTTCTGGTTATTCCATCTCAAAAAGATCTGGAAATAATGAACTATTTAAATTGGATTGTTACGCTATTAAAACAGCCACTAGATGGTGCTGTTTCGTTGATCTCTATGGAACCTTGAAAATTAAAAACTTCCCCTCTCAGCAATTGCGTGGTCGCTGTCTGGGAGCCAGCTGTAAACGTGGAAAGGCTCTACAACAGGAAGGCTGTGGGTTTTTCCTTTAATGTAGAGGCAGCCACACTCTAAAAGACATGGCACAAAAGGAAAAGGGATTGGGAGGGAGAAGGAAAAAAAGCAGAAGCAAAACTCGTGCACCAGTTCTTAGTTTCAAAGATCTTAGACACGTTCTTTCTGGCAGGGAAGCACAAAACAAGCTCCCTGGAGCTGTTCTTTTTCTGCCTGATGTAAGGGGCTAGGTTGGTCTCCCCCTTGCTGTGATGCTCTTCCTAGGAGGCGGGGATGCAGCCACTCGCAGTCGCCCTTGATTCTCTAGCTGATGAATGAGGCTGCAGTCCCAGGGAACTCATTACTTCATTCAAATCCCACCTTGAAACCCAATTGTTCCATGAGGCCTTGGGCTCAGCTCCCTCCTTTCCATGCAGGACTGCAATTTACAGAGCATTCCTCAGGTGGTAGCGGGAGATTGGTGGAGAGATCTCCACTTCCTATGTCCCGCTAGTGCGTACTTACAGTGCAGGAAGTAGTGGTGGTGGGCAGATTTTCTATTCCCCCCCCCCCCCGGCCAGTTCAGCCTTTTAAAAAATCCCCTTCCCCCTGACATACTTTTTCAGCCCTGTGGAGGGAATGATTGGTTTTGCAACCAGTGGATCCAAGGCCTCCCTGACATGCCCCCAACACACCCTTGTAATGCCCCGTTTTCCGCCTCGCTACCTGCAGTGCATCACACAGGTGCTGCAGCGACAGCAGCAAAACTTTCCGCCAAGGCACCTGGGGAACCTCTGGTGTTGAACCTCTCTCTCTACCTGTGCAGGGGGAGGAGCACAGCCTCCATCAGTGCCTCAGCTGCCCTCCCCAAGAGTTTAGGATCGCTCCCTTAGCCTGTAATTGAAATAGTGACATATTCCTTCTCTGTTTACCACCTGCCTCCCTTTCCATCCCCTTCCTATGTAGTTTCCCTTGTGCTGAATTTTAAATTGCATGCACCTTGGGGCAGGGAACTGTCCTCTTGTACCCTGTACAGCACCATGCATATGATGGTGCAATAATGATGATAATGATGATAATGATGATGATAATAATAGGATAGGAAGGGTACAATAGTTGGAGCATATGCTTCAAGGACAGCACCTGGTTCAAATGCTCCATCTCTCCTATGGATGGGCTGTCCCTGCTCTGAACTCTGGCTGGAATGCTCAAAATGAGGACAATTAAACTCCTTTCCAATCCAGTGCTTCAAGACTGTGTCCCCGATGTTCTTTTACAAGGTTTGCAAAGCATCTTCCTTCTTTTCTCTCCTCTCGCCCTTCTGCCTGCCAGGTGGACATTATATAACTAATTAGGATTCTCATCCCCAGTAAGCTTTTTGTTGGAAGGTTTTATTTCCCTCCGTTAGTTAAATTTGTCAGTGAGTACTTCCGCTATTAGCAGCGACTCTGCTGAGGAATGTCCTCCAAGGCTGTATCATGCTGGCTTCTGTCCAGAATCCAGTTCCAACGCAGACAGACAACTAAAAATCATTCTGCTACCTATCAAAGCCCCTCACGAAGTGGAAATCAGGCATGTGCATCTTTTGACTTGCCATGCCGAACGCAGCCCACCAGCCAGGGCCAGAGCAAGAGATTCTGCTCCCTGAGGTGAAAAACAAGATGGCGCCCCTTTCCATTCCATGATCCACAGCTGACTGGCCTTGCAGTTGAATCTTTCTTCAACACTGGTGATGGAATGGCATCCTCTCCCACACCTGATGGCAGCAGGCTAGCTTAGGGGGCACAGGGAAGGCTGCTTGGCACACAACACCATGCCATCACCTCTCAGCATCTGCCACCTGGGGCAACTGCCTCACCTTGCCGAATGGTAGGCCTGGCCCTGCTAAATGGGGGCGGCGGTCCTGCTGCTGGCCATGGATGGTGACTCAAATATGGCTGTGATGAACCTTCTGATTTTAACTGCCTGACTGGGGTCACAAAAACAGCCAAACACCTAGCAGTCCACGGTCCATGTTCGGTGGCCAGGCTGGATGTCAGCACTTGAGCATTCTAGGGCAGCAGCTGAGAGCCCCTGGGTGTTGAGGCCTGTGGATTAGGCCTACCACCAGCCTGTTCTCCCTGGCTTGTCTTTGTCTTGTGGAGTGTGGCTGCGAGCCAGAGTGGCGCTTTGAACTGGTCCCCGCAATGGACCAGAAACGATGTTGCTTCCTGGTACGCAGGCCAGGAAGCACCGAATTGTGCCACAACAGGCTTTGGCTTAGTTGGCCTGTAAGGTTAGGCCGGCCCTGGCTACGAGGGCTTGGGGAAGAGGAGGATTTATTTATTTATTTATTTCTATACTGCCCAGTAGCCGAAGCTCTCTGGGTCGTTCACAAAAATTGGGAGTTTATAATAGTTGAAATGACAGAAGCTGAAAATGAACTAAGTAAGCAGCATGTCGAAAATGAATTCAGCCAGGCTGAAACCACAATGAAGTGATCGTACCAGGGAAGTCTGAGTGTGTGTCTGAGAAAGACGCTGCCACCACGACGGCTCTGTGGACAAATCAGTTCTTTCATTAGTTGCAGATTACGGTTGCATTGTCTCGGCAGAAGAACAGGGAATCTGCTTTGATTTACACCTCTTAAGAGTCAGCTCTGTTGAAACAAGTCAGCTCTTCTTACCTTGCCTGTTGTGTTTAAGAAAAGACCACCTCGTGGGATAGGGAGCTGTCAGAAATCATTCAGGAGCTTGGCATGACGGATCTTCTTGAATACAATCCAGCCATTTAGCCTTTGCTTCTGGGTTAAACAGTGCTGCAGTCGTAAATTTTGAAGTGCAGCTATTCATCATGACAGTTGTGGCATCTGTGTTGATCCATATAAAAAAAAAACACGTCTAGAAGTTTGGTGGCCAGGCTGTCTTCTTCTGTCCTTCTTTGGGGTGATGTGTAAGTGGCCACCCAGCTGTGCCTAAGGATGAGTAACTGAAGCCATAGCATTTTCCTGCCCTGCTTAGCCCAGCCTCCTCTTACCTCCTTTTCCACTAGGTGATGGTGGGCCTGTTCGTACTGCAAGGGCCTCCGAGATCCATGCTGGTTTTAAAACACCAAGCAATCAAGACAAAAAGCATTTGCTCTGCTTAATTAAAGGAACACTTGCATTTTAACAAGCTGGAGGAGGATTGTTTCTTGCTGTCCAGAAGAGATGGCTTGGTTTAATTAGCCAGGACTCTGTAGCTCCTTATGCTACACATTTATGGAGACGTTTACAATTGCTGCGTAAGCAACAATTGCAAGGGGATAAAAGTTGTTCTGATTGCAATAAATTAGTTTAATGTCAATAAAAGTCAGGCAGTTTACCACAGACATCTTGCCAGCACATATTACGGGACCTAATTCAATCTAACCTTTTATAACTCATCTTTCCTGCGGTGGCAGGTTGATTTTACTGGGATTTGGCCTCTTTCTGCTGTAGTTTTGAGCACGTTCAAAACGTTCAGCAGGACTTGAAGGCAACTTCAAGTGAAGCTATTGTAGATCCGTGGAGTAGTTCTATTTGTGCGCTTGTCTCTGTATGTTAGCTGATAGGAGACTTTCTGGGATCCTTAGGTGAATCAGTCTGCATCTGGTCTGTGTCAGTTTCATGTATATTCAATCATAAGTCTGTTTCATCCAATTTTCACATGATTCTGCATTCCCACCCCCCTCAAAAGAAACCTGCACAAAAATTGGCATTTGTTTTTGTTTGCATCTTCCCTTACTATACACATTTTTGTACGCATCTTTCCTGAATATACCAGTTTAACACATCTTTCTCTATATATGCATTTTTGCATGCAATGTCCCCTAATATACACATTTTTGTACATAATTTTTGAGCCAAGAACTGCATAATCAGAAGGATGTATTTATTTATCTAAAAATACTGTTAGGCCGCCTTTAAGGGTGGGACCTTTCCAAGATGGTGTACAACATAAAACCATACAAAACAATACAATTCCATTAAAAAAACCTGCGATTATAAATAAAACATACAGGCCAAAAATTTAAAACAGGCCAGCAAAAACAGATGGGTTTCAGAGCTTTCTTGAAAGCCTGAAAAGAATGGGCCTGATAAACCCCTGATAGAAGCTCATTCCAGAGTTGTGGAGCCACTGCCCAAAAGGCCCTCTCCCTTGAACTCATCAAGCTAACTGCTCTTGGTAGCAGGCAAGTGAGAAGTCCCTCTTTTGATAACCTCAGAGTGCAGGCAGGTTAGTACAGGTGAAAGTGGTCCTTTAAGAATAAAGGTGTCCAGATCTGCATATTAGCCTAGGAAGTGTGGATTGGTTGGGTCACTAATCAGTGCGGACCAAACAGAATTCTCCCCCATTCCTAGAGTGCACAAATGTGTCACCACAGCCACCACCTGAGAAGTAGCATTTACTCCTGTGTGAGAGGGGAAAGAGAATGCCTCTTCTACAGCAGCACCTGCAGCCCTAACTTTTCAAATAATTGGCTCTATCAGAAATGATTAAGGCTGCAATCCTATACCCACTTACCTGGGAGAAAGTCACATTCAACTTAATGGAAATTATGCTGCAAACCTGTAGTCTGTTAGCTGGCCTTTGATGGGCTGTAGGGTTTTGTGGAAGTGCTGGGCTGAATCTACACATAGCAGTTATACCGTTATAACTATTGGTGTCCATTGGTGTCATGAGTGCCAATAGTTATAGAATCATAGAATTATAGAATAGTAGGGTTGGAAGGGTCCTACAAGGCCATCGAGTCCAACCCTCTGCTCAATGCAGGAATCCAAGTCAGAGCATCCCTGACAGGTGGCTGTCCAGCCTTGTCTTGAACGCCTCCAGTGTGAGAGAGCCCACCACCTCCCTACACCCTTGGTTTCATTGATATGATAATGGTATGAAAACGGTATAACTGCTATGGGTAGATTCAGCCCTGCTCTGTCCTCAGAGAGGAGCTCTGTCAGCAGGGCTGCATTCACCCCTAAAGATGGGCAAATCTGTCAGTTTCATTCCCTCCCGCCCACATTCAAATTTTTAAAACCTCAAGTTCTTTCTCTCTCAGATATGAACGCAGCAAATTTGGGTAAATTCTCACCCATCTGCACCCATCAAATTCAATAGGTACAGCTACTCCCAGCATGGAGAAGACCATGTTGTTGGAATAAGCAACAGCCATGAGTTCAAACCCACTGCATGGAGGGGGAAATAACTGGTTGAAAAGTCACCAAGGGCACAGTCCTATGGATGCTTAGACAGAAAAAGTCTGATGACTCTCAGCATTCCCCAGCCAGCATGGGAGTTGTAGGACTTTTTTCTGCCTAAACATCATAGGGATTGAGTCCTAAATGATCAATGCATGTAGGGAGTTGGATTGCTAGTTTTGATTTCGCTTTTGCCCACTTATTTGGCCTGCTTCTGGTTGTACATAAAGACGCCTGTTAATATTACGTAAAGCCCCAGTTTAAAGCTTACTGTTGTCTTCTATCTCAAGTGTGATCAGACAAAACTTACTCCGCAACAGGTTATGGGGTCCAGGAGTTTTCAGAAAACCCAGCCAACAGCCCAGAATAAACTTGAAGGGTTGTGGCTGCCTGAAAGGTGTGCAGGCCACAAAGAAACCCCCAGGAAGGCCTGCTGACTGCAAGGCAGGGGAAAGTGGGAAGAGAGCCTGGGCTGCAGCCCTGAATTTAAGTTTTCAGTGGGGAAGCTGAATCACGTGCATTATCACTTAGAGAAACTTAAAGTTGAACTGCTCCTATCGAAAGATGGCCTGGGTGGCCATGCTGGCTGGGAATGTGGGAGTTGAAGTCCAACACATCTGGACGGCACCGGGTTGGGGCTGGCTGATCTAGCAGATCAAGGGCTACTCAACCCTTCTAAGTTCGCCCCTTGAAGGATTCACAGGGGATGGCATCTTATTTTCATGACTTTTACAGTGCACATTTTCACAAGGATTTCACCCAGCTGAATTGTCAAGTATATGCTTATTCATTAGGAGTACACTTCCAAGGCTCCTGGGTTTGCCCTCTTATTTATTTGTTAAATTTATATCCTGCCTTTCCTCCAAGGTGGTGTACATGATCCTCCCCCTTCTCTCCATTTTATACTCACAACAGCCCTGCAAGGTAGGTTAGGCTAAGCGTCAGTGACTGGCCCAAAGTCACTCAGTGAGCTTCATGGCCAAGTGGGGACTAGAACCCAGGTCTCCTGAGTCCCAGTGCAACACTTTAAGCACTAGACCATGCTGGCTATCTTCTGAAGGGAATGGGGAAGCCCATAAGTAAAAGAAGTCCATGTTACTGGAGGCAATGCAGAGTTTTCTGAATCAGGGAGACTGTTTCCAGTTCTTGTTCTCCCAAGGGTAGGACTTTCCTGCCAACAACTTTGAATGGGTTCGGGCACAATCCTAAGCATGTTGAGACAGAGAAAAGGCCTACAACTCCCAGCATTCCCCAGCCAGCCCTGCTGGCTGGGGAATGCTGGGAGTTGTAGGCCTTTTCTCTGTCTCAACATGCTTAGGATTGTGCCCTTAGCTGCACGTCCACTGTGCATTTCTGCTGTTCACCCATTGTTAGGAACCAGTTGTCGATACACTTTCTATAGAATCAAACCTCTGGTCTGTCTAGCCCTGTGTTGTCTGCCAGTGCTTCAAAGTAGCATTCCCCAACCTGGCGCACCTCAAGTGTGTTGGACTACAGCTCCCATCATCCCCAGCCAGCATGGTATGCCATGACCCTATAAGGTAGGTCAATACTGTTTTCCCTGTACTTCAGACGGGGGACTGAGGCCAAGGCAGTGCAATGACTCCCCATCTTTGGGAAAAGGCTGTGGATCTGGAGGAGGCATTGGCGTGGGAGAGAGAGATTTTACCTCCGAATCGGCTGTGGCCGAATCCCCACCGCCCCAGAAGCTCCAGCGCAAGAAGAGCCCATTTTGCCGGCACTTCTCTGGCTGGAGAAGGTTGTGATGCTGTTGGAGGAGTCCAGCTCAGGAACCCCAGGAGAAACATGTCCTCCCCTGTGCCATCACACCCAGTGGTCATTGGAGCAGGCCAGGGCTCTTGAACCAAAGAGGCGTCATTCACCAGGGGCAGAGCTGGCCGCCTGGACCGTGCTGCAGCTCTGTTTATGGCTCGGTCTGGGTTTGCTGAATGCGGAAGGAACTTGTGAGCTTGCTGACATGATTTCCCAGCCTGAGCTTCTCAGGCACCTATCCCACCCAGGTGCTATTTCCTTTGCCTTACCGGGACCTGACCTCTGCTCTGTTTGGGCGTTGCATTACTGGATCTTGACCTCCACCTTGTTTGGACTTTGCCTTGCTGGCACCTGACCTCCACTTGCTTGGACTTTGCCTCACTGGAACCTGACCTCCGCTTGCTTGGACTTTGCCTTGCTGGCACCTGACCTTCACTTGCTTGGACTTTGCCTCACTGGAACCTGACCTCTGCTTGCTTGGACTTTGTCTTGCTTCCTGTGCTGGAACCTGAACTCGTGTCTAGCACACCCTCCCCCTGTTTGGGCTAGAAACACACCTGGCTGAGATCCCTGCCTGGGACAGAAAAGGCAGATTGGCTGCCTAAGGCCCCATCTAGTGAGTGCAGTGAAGCAGAGGTGAGTTTTGAGCCAAGGGCTTCCTTATTCATAGCCGAAGCTCTTTGCTACTACAAGTTGTTGTGTGGATGCTTGGATGGTTGGTGCATATCCCCGTCTCCTGAGCCTTCCCCGGCCCTTTTGCATAGCAGCGATGTGGCAGCCCACATAAGGCACTGTGAACACTCTCATGGTGCATGAATCCTCAGACACCCCACAAAGCTTTTGATAACTACCATGGGGCATCTAGGCAAGCAATCTGCACAAATTTAGTCAAAGAAGGCTACAGACACATATAAGGTAGATAAACTAATGGCAGGCTAATTTCAAAATATATTTAGAGCTCAACGTTTCAGGTTCTGCCCTCATCAGTAGCTGTGATATTAAATGGTTACCAAGAGTAGCAGTTCGGAATGCTGGGAAATGAAAGTCCTACAGAGAAAAACAAAAACAAAGGTGGTATCCATGTAACATCGCAGCTACTGATGAGGGCAGAACCTGAAACATTTAGTCGTAAATATCTTCTGAAATTATTGTTAGTCTATCTTTCTTATATATTTTAACAAGACTGGCTGCATCCATAGTGGATCTGAAGTGGATCTTTCAGATCTGAAAGTGGATCTGAAGTGGATCTTTCAGATCTGAAAGATCCAGTGGATCTGAAGTGGATCTTTCATAGTGGATCTGAAGTGGATCTTTCAGTTTCTGCCCTCATCAGTAGCTGTGATATTAAATGGTTACCAAGAGTAGCAGTACGGAATGCTGGGAGATGAAAGTCCTACAGAGAAAAACAAAAACAAAGGTGGTATCCATGTAACATCGCAGCTACTGATGAGGGCAGAACCTGAAACATTTAGTCGTAAATATCTTCTGAAATTATTGTTAGTCTATCTTTCTTATATATTTTAACAAGACTGGCTGCATCCATAGTGGACCTGAAGCCTCCTTGTTGCTTTGTGGTTAGGCTGCTTTACACCTCTCTCTCTCTCTCTCTCTCTCTCTCTCTCCTACCACACTCATGTCAAAAGGCTGCTCTTATGAAATTACATTTACAAACTTAGGAAGTTTACGAACTTAGGGAATCGAACCCGGGACCTTCTAATGACAGTTTTGTAGAAAACTTTGACAAAGAAAGCAGCTCCAACATAAAGACATTGGGTTGTAGTAGCTAGTTTTTGGGTGGCTTCCTAGCTGGGAGAGAACTGGAATGGTAACCACGTAGTTCAACAATCACAAGCCACTTTCCTCTGGAGGTTTCCCAGGTGACGCATTTACATCTGGCTCTGCTGGATGGAGTGACGGGGTAGATCCCTGTGGAGCCCCCACCCTACAGCACCTTCGCCTGATTATGTTGGTAGCAGCATTAAAAAGCGATGGCTCGCCCCTGTTCAAATCTGGTTTACCGCTCTTAGGATAGCTACTACTTAAGGACCCCCAGCCAGGGCTCGCATCAGGTGTTGGTGGGAAGGGGCCATAGCTTAGTGGTAGAGCACCTGCTTTGCCTGCAGAAGGTCTCAGGTTCAAATCTCAGCATCTCCAGGTGGGGCAGGAAAAACCACTGCCTGAAACCCTGGAGAGCTGCTGCCAGTCAGTGTCAACAATACTGGGCTAGATGGACCAATGGTCTGAGTCAGTATAAGGCAGCTTCCTATCTGGCCTCTGCAGCCGATCATGTCCCAGCAAGAGGCCCATTGCCAGCTTCCCAAGCCCCCTCCTCCACTCACTTCGCAGCAGCCTCTACTCACCGCTCTCTCTCCCTCTGGGTGGTGATGTGGATTGGGCCCAGAGGGACAAGACTGGTGAATGGGCAGAAGCAACACCTATGAGGAAGGGGAGGGGGTCTACTCAGAGAAGAGGACCTCCTGCACTGAGCAGGAGGTTGGACTCGATGGTCTTATAGGCCCCTTTCAACCATAGAATGATCATAGAATCATAGGATTGGAAGGGGCCTACAAGACCATCAAGTCCAACCCCCTGCTCAATGCAGGAAGCCTGATTCCCAGGCAGTCTCCCATCCAAGTACTAACCAGGGATGACCCTGCTTAGCTTCTGAGATCAGGCACAATAGCTGCATAATAGGCACGTAAAGGCCTACTATTCTAAGATTCTACTGAGGGCACCTTGCACAAGCACCCTCCCTCCCTCCAAAAACCTGGAGCTAACTCTGCCACCATCTCTGTGCTGGCAATGAAAAAGCAGTTTGGCGATTCGAACAACAGCTCCTGGTGTGTGTTTGCATGTACCAATTTCCCCCCGATTTCCCTTTTGAACAATGTTTGTGTCTTGTCCCCAAACTGCCTCCTGAATTGTGGGTTGCTGAAACAGCAGTTTGGAGATTTTCTGTAGCCTGCGGCTTCTAAAAACTAAAAATGAAAGTCTTGTGAGCGTGCGTGCATGCGTGAGCATGTGTGTGGGGTACTAGATTGCAAAACATCCATGCAGCTCCCTCCAAATCCTGGCCGTTGTTAATTCCAAACAAATTTTACAAATACAACATTAGGCGGCTTCATATTTCATTGAGAAGGAAAAGCATCCCAACATGCTGAAGGGTAAAATGCCAATACAGTCTGGTAGCTTCTCTCTTTGGATTATGCTGAATAAGATATAAAAGGAAGAAAAAATGCAGTAAATGTGTCTTCAATTCCATTTCCATGTCATTTGGTTTTTTTTCCTTTTTAAAAGCATCTTTTGAAAACAGGGAACATCTGTAAAGATGCAATTCAAACAGGTCTCCTACATTTCATCTATATCTTAACATAATCAACTCCTAAAAAGTCGACTACGTACTTTGGCCATTCAATAATTATTGCATATTTATACTGGAGCAGATCGGGTTATTGCTTGCCGCAAGCCACAAATAGTGAATCCAGTTTCTTTCGGCTCTTTTGCAGGATCAGGATCTTTGGATACGCTGGTTTTCCTTCTGGCCCATCATAGATCCTGACTGCAGGAAGAATTCTCATAGCTGCTTCCCTTTATATTATGGCTTGCTCAGGGAAAACTGTCACAGTATGGGCCTGGGTGCTTGTATATACAGCTCTGCACTGGTTAGAAAAAGCGAGAAAGGCATGAGAAAGCTACAGGGATGCCCTTAGAGGAGTCGCAGGTGTGGGAGGAGCCTCTTAACAAAACGGCTCCTTTCTGGTCATGTCCCTCTGTGCAGGTGTGGCATGGAGGGTGGGAATGCTTTGGCCAAACGCCAGCACAGTTCCACGTGGATCCCAGGCGCCATCATACGACCGCGCAGCAGCTGCAGCACCTGGCACATGGTTTCTTCTTGGCCTTGGGACTGAAGATGGTGAGTATCGCTTCGTCGAAGACGGCCTTCAGGCCTTTCTGGGTCAAAGCTGAGCACTCCAAGTAGCACTGGGCTCCGATCTTGAACGAGAGAGGAAAACAGGGATGGATGATGACGACGGTAAGGACACAGGAAGAGCCCCACTGGATCGCCTCAATGGTCTGTCTAGTGTAGCACCCTGTTCCTCAAAGTGGCCAACCAGGAATAGCTCACAAGGAGGACACAGAGCCAACAGCCTTCTCTTGCTACTGGTCCTCAGCAATGTGTAATTGAGAGAGAGGTACAGTGCCCTGAAGATGGAGGCTCCATATAGTCCTTATGACCAATAGCCATTGATAGATCCACCCTCCCTAAACATGGAAATCCAACTCATGTAGGGAGCATGTGGCCAACATGTGCTAGCCCCAACCTCTCCACTCCCGACTTTGGTCCATCTAGTCGAGCATCCTCTTCCCCAAAGCAGAACCAGGAACAGCTCACAAAGAGGACATGGACATGGGGGAGAAGGCAATCAATGGCTACTAGTCCTAATGGCTATATGGCACCTCCCACCCCGGAGGCATTTAAGACAAGGCTGGACAGTGATCTGTCGGGGATGCTCTGACTTGGATTCCTGTACTGAGCAGGGGGTTGGACTTGATGGTCTTGTAGGCCCCTTCCAACCCTACTATTCTATGATTGTATGATTCTACCTCCAGTCTCAGAGGCAGTATGCCTCTGTACACCAGATGCTGGGGAACAAGGGCGGGAGGGTGCTATTGTGCTCATGTCCTGCTTGTGGGTTTCCTGTGGGCAGCTGGTTGGCCACTGTGTGAACTGTTAATCTGGTACTAAAAGGGTTAACAAAGAGTAAAGATGGCTAATTTGATCTGGAATGGTTGAACCTGAGGGTTTTGGGGAGACCTATAAGAAGAGCCCCTAAAAGATTCCAGACTCGTAACCAGTTTTATATTCCAGACTCTTGACCCCTGGGCGAGAAGACCTTGAAGTTTGATTCTATGCAAATTGATATTATTTCACTAACTGAGACTCTAGCTAAGATTTTGCAGGACTGTTTTTGAAGAAAGGGAAAAAATGCAGCTGTCTTTACAAGCGGCTTCACAGAGCTTGCTCAAGGCCACGATGTGCTGGCAGAGTATATGAGCGAGATGACCAGAAGAACTGAGCATGCTCAGATGCCTACTGAGAGGAGGAAAAGTACTGTTTTGACATTTCGTGGTGTACACCTGCTGATAAGAGAATGTCCTTACTCGACGCTAGGTGGGCGGGGAAAGCTGTAGCCCTGAGCACAAGTGACAACGGGGAGGAGGTGTTTGGCGGATATGACCCAAAATGGCCAAAGATGACGGGGAGTTCAAAGAAGATATACCAAGGAGAAATGCGTCAATCAAGATAACATGCCAAGATGGCAGACTTTGTGCCATGTTCTGGGACATTTCAAAGTAACCCGTTTGTAATGGTGCCAGATATGTTCCCCAAACACATGAAATTGTGGGAGATAGATGAGACACCTTACTTCTGATTGGTGAGCTAATGTTCTAACCACGTGCACCCCATTTTGATTGGAAGATGGTTGTCTCATTGCTCCTTGGGGCAACACTCCTTGGGGCAATGCTCCATTGCTCCTTTGACCAGAGCAAGTGTATAAAAGCACAGGAGAGCTCATTGCTGCTGCTGTTACTTCACTTCACTCTTTCTTCCATGCCACCAGACCCAAGGATCTGGGTAACTATGGACCTCGTTAGAATCTTAGACTTTGGAACTCGGAATATTTTCTGAAAGTAGAACTTAGAATTATTTCTGAGTCTGGGACTTAGAGTTATTTCTGAGCTTGAGACTTGGAGGTTATTTCTGAGGATGGGATATGGAATTCCATCCTCAGAATGGGCATTTGGAATTATTTCCAGGTCTTGGGTTTTCCTTTCACTCTAACTTCTACCTCTCTTCTTCACATGCCTAGAGCAACCTAGTAATGCTTTAGCGTAGCTTTTATATTCAAGTAAGACGCGGGAGGAAGTAATGGGAGAGTTAACACTGATGTTTTTGTTAAGTTTAGTTTAGTTTTAGTTTAGCCCTAAACTGCAGGTAGTAAACAGGAGAAAGTTGGAAAGAGGAGTCATAACAATGTTAGAAGCTCAAGCTGTTATCTTACTAGCCACATTCATAATACCAGCTTTGGCAATTGCAATTCTTTTAATTAATCTTCTATTTTTGTTGCATTCTCTTTCGCTGTAATTCTAGAGAAAGTTTCTAGCGCTCATATAACCACCATGCCACTTTCTTTATATTTTGAATTTTTCTGAAATAAAGCCTTAAATAGATTTCAATTTACAACTTTGTCTGTAGTGATGCTTGTCTGTTGGGTTTAGCTTGGTTACCCACCGGGATGCTTCAGACCCATTTGGTGCAGGTTCTGAGGTTAAACAGGACCGAATTTACATGAACAGGATGCTGGACTAGATGGACCCTTGGTCTGATGCAGCAGGGATCTTCTTAACTTTCCTGCATTGAGTGGGGAGGTCTGGGGTGGAGCAGATGGGAACGGGGAGGTAGGGGACGGGGCCCAGAGTGCATGGCTTCCTGCCCCCTGCACAAGTTGAAGTTCCCTGTTTAGGTCTTCCCCAACCTGGTGTCTTCCAGAGGTGTTGGGCTGCAAGTCCTCATCATTCCCAGCCAACATGGCAGTCTGACATATGTGGAGGGTACCAGCCTGGGGAAGGCTGCTTTAGTCTGAACAAGACCTGAGATTAGTTTTCTTCCAAAACTCAAATAAAGTTAGAATGAGAACTGTGCGGAAGATCCAGTGCTGAGCTCCCACAAAGTGCTATTAATGTTATGCTAGTGGAAAGTGACATTTGCACAACGTCAGTAGTGCTTGCTAGCCTGGGAAACTTGTCGCACTACTTTATTTATTTATTTGCTTGCTTATTACATTTCTGTACCGTCCAATAGCCGAAGGGCAATTCACAACAATGAAAACCACAAAATACAGCATGAAATACAATATAAAATTTAAAAGTTTAAAACTACAGTATAAAAGGAAAACCCAGAATAAAACAATGCGGAGCAGCAATGCAGAGATTTAAAATACAATAACATTTAAAAGAACAGAAATGCCTGAGAAAATAAGAAGGTCTTCACCTGGAGCTGGAAAAAGCACAATGTAGGTGCCAGGCGAGCCTCTCTGGGAAGCTCATTCTACAGCTGGGGTCCCACAACAGAAAAGGCCCTCTTCTTGGTAGCCACCCGCCTCACTTCCTTTGGCAGGGGCTCCCGGAGAAGGACACCTGAAGAGGATCTATTGACGTTGCGCAAGCGTCGGTTTCCACTAGCATAATGTCAGTAGCGCCAGTGGGAGTGTACTGTTGGATCCTTCCCATCTTCTGTCACTAGGGGCAGCACTACATGTTGTTATGATTCCTGCGTGCTTGCGGTATCAGTGTTAAGGCTAGTGCTTTTTTTTTTTTTGCCCCAGATGTGCAAAAAATGGAAGCAAAATAGGCATGTATGTGTACCTATAAGAAAGTGTGCACACATGTGTAGGAAACCGCAGGTATCCCAGATGTATTTACATGGCTTATAGAAACAGGTATACATGCATATTTTACGGACATGTTATTGTAAGGTGGGCCTAGCTTACAAGGAAGGTGCGGAGGTAGGGTGGCCATGTGTCCTGCTTTACAGAGGACGGTCCTCTCCTCTGTTTGAAGGGTTGTCCGGTCCAAGCTTGGTTTAAAGATAAAGATCCATCAGAAGGGAGAACAGGAGCCTTGAAGCTGCCCATCCATGGATAGCACCTGGATAGCAGATTGAGCAGAAGGCACACAGCTCACCTGGTTGCAGTCTTCTGTGCATCTCTATATATCCATTAGGATTAGACATGCGCAGGCCCGGAAACAAACCCACACAAATGTGGAAATAAACTTTTTCCTCTGGTTTTTTTTTTTCCAAGGACCGTTTTTGTCCCCCCCCCTGAAAATTGGACAAATTGAACAGTGTTGGATGATGAAATATTTTCTTTTAGAATTTAAGATGAAGTATTTATATGCTTAGCTAGCCTATATTCCCCCAAAATGATTTCTAAAACCTATGTGATAAGAACATAGTCTTTTATAGAAAGACTAGAGAGGTAAAATGTCTGGAAATAATGAAGCCACGGGGGAAAATATTTTTTATTCCTCTCTGTAAGATTCCCAGTATAGTTAGTTCTTTCATTCCTCATTAAAATTATTGATCTAAAGTATATTTTACTGATAGACATTTATGCTCAGTTTCCCAGCATGGGAGTAGAGTCACCACCGCTGCATTCTTGACAGTAAATGTACATTCTTGACAGTATGGGTTTTGTTCTACGGAGTCCTATGTTTCTGATGCTGTAGCAGTCATTTAATGTAGTTCTAATCTATTCAGGCAATACAAATTTACTAACTTAGTTTACTTTTAAAAGTTTTAAAATATAATGATAATTTTATGAGCAAACTAAGTCATACATAAAATAACTTTAGGAACAGAAAAGCTGCTTTAGGAACAGAAAAGCATCCCTCCCCAACCTGGTTCCCTCTGGATGTTTTGGACTACAGTGTCCCACATTCCCGACCATTGGCCATGTTGCCTGAGGCTGATGGGAGCTGAAATCCAAAATATCTGGAGGGTACCAGGTTGGGGAAAGCTGTCTTAAAGCAACAAAGTGATTTTAGATCTGTAAAGAGTCCTAAAAACATAAGTATTGCTTATTTTTATTTTTTTTCCCTAAAATTTCATTTTCCCCCCAAAATCTCCCGGAAAAAAAACAGTTTTTTTCCATGGCTTCAACAGAAATTGTACATCTCTAATTAGGATGTGCAAATTTTATGCAGACCAGTGCCCTCTTTTGTCCTGTTTTTTAGTGATGTGAAAGTGGCCACCACATGCAGTGTGCAAACCGGACAAAACTTTCTGGTAGGAACTGACTTTCATGACAAATAACTCTGCCTACAGTGGTCTCCTTCAACTCCTATAGAGCAGGAGATTAAGCCTTAGGGTACCCCAATTTTACAGCTTAACACCGGTGTTTTGTGCAGCTTTCATAATATGTAGTGCTGCCCTCACTGGCCCACTATTCTATTCTATTCTATTCTATTCTATTCTATTCTATTCTATTCTATTCTCTGTTTATTTTTTAAATTTTTCACATCAGGTTTTTCCAAAAAACAAAAACACCCCCCACCCGCAAGGTAAAACAGCATGAACGTGGACAGTAACAAAAATAAAATAATTAAGGGCACAATCCGATGCATGTTTAGACAGAGAAAAGGGCTACAACTACCAGCATTCCACAGCCAGCCATGCTGTTTCTCTGTCTAAATATGCATCGGATTGCTCCCTAAAGCTTATACATAACTCAAGCAGGAAGCAAAATCTACAATAGCGGCAATAAAATCAACATCATACATGTAAATCGGGGTGGGCCTTATACGGCCTGCATGCGCCCCCTGGCCCTTTTGGTCCTCCAGTGCTGCTGAAATTGCCATGGCAGAAAAACCATGGTTTCTTGGCTGCCATGGCACAGCAATTTCAGCAGCAAATTTGGTGGCAGGAGTGCCACCCCCAGTTGTTCCGAGGGGGGCAGGCAGTGCAGCCCACCAATCCCCGAAAGCTGCCCCCCCCGCTGATGTAAAGAAAACCACTACTGAGCCAACGCTAAATGTAAGGCATGTCATAGCGAACCCTTTTGACAGTGAAAGTAAGCTAAAGAGCTAAGTATCAGGCACTGAAATGAGAAAAGCTTTATTATATGGATATTCTTTTGGATTTTTCAGGCTGATCTACCAAGATCTCTGGCATCCTCAATTAATGTACCAGAGGCAGTATGCTTATGTACACCAGTTGCTGGGGAACATGGGCTGAAAGGTGCGGTTGCACTCATGTCCAGCTTGCGGGTCTCCTGTGGGCAGTGGGTTGGCCACTGTGTGAACAGAATGCTGGACTGGATGGAGCCTGGTCTGATCCAGCATGGTTCTTCTTATGTTCTTAATGGACCCCAAATAAGCAGAACGACCTTTAGTTTAGTTCTGCACATATTAACAGCTGCCCTATAATTGGGTTAAATGAAAACTGTACCTCTTTAGCCAGTTTGATGCCATGTTCATAAGTCAGGGGCTTCTCCTTCATGTAAAGCAACCGAGTCAAGGTTTTGGGATCGTCTCGAAGGTCGATCTAGAAGTTAACAAACACAAAAAACTAAAGTCTCCTCCTCCCTCAACTGCCACCACCACCAGCAGCCTTTCTAGCAGGCTGTACTGAGGGAGATGACAGAGGAAGCGGAGCCATTCCACCAGCCCTGCTGAAAGGCTGAATGTTTTCCTCTTCCCTCCCTGTTCCTTTTTCCTTGTGTGTCATGTCTTTTTAGATTGTACGCCTGTGGGCAGGGACTGTCTTGTTTTACTGAGTATATGTAAGCCACTTCGAGAGCTTGTTTGGCTGAGAAGCAGGATAAAAATATTTCAAATAAATAAATCAAGGTATGTTCAGAGTTATGGCATCCCTCAATGAGGAGGAATCTTCTGCCTCTCTCTCATCTATAGGGTCTGGAAAAAAAAAGGCTCTGGGCTATTTGAGGCTTAAATCCAGTGTGAAATAATTCTTGCCACCTTCCAAGCTGAGTTCTATGGAGATCTAGATGCTGGTACCCCTCTTCTAGTACCTCTGTATCATAGAAAGATGGAAGAAAACATTTGTGGTGCACAGACCCAGACAAATTGTTTGCAGTTTTAATTCAGGGTGACCAATTCATTCCTTGGATGCCTTTCTGAAGTATGTCATGGGGAACATTAGTCATCTTTATCCTGAAGACTGATCAAATCAGTTAATTAATTCTAGCTCAGCGAGGATTGCCACCTTTATTTCCATCAGGGCTCTTGTGCCTTTCACAAACAGAAATTATGCTAGTGAGCCTTCCGAAGAACTGCAGTGTCATGCTGGGAAGCTCTCCCCCTGTTGAACTGATGCTGCTGTTAAAGGCACAGAAGCCCTGCAGGTTGGTGGTGGCGGCAGGAGGGAATGGTCAGTAGTGAAGCTAGGTAGTTTTAGACTCTGGACTAGAGATGTCAGAGAATTTCTCCATGAATCTCAGGGAGGCCGAATGCCAGCGCATTCGGTCCCCCGAAATTTGTGGAGAAATGGTCTGCCCCCCGCCCCCCTGGGACGGGACTTATCTTGCTCAAATGTCCCTGGCGGTGGCGGCTCCGGCGGCGGTTCGGTGGTGGTTTGGTGGCAGTGGCGGCGGCCGGTCTTCTGACCGGCTGCCACCGCCACCATTTCCAAGTAAAAAAAAACACACACACAAACAAATGTGATAGGCTACGTAAAGATTTACGTAGCCTATCATGGCTAGATTTTTAAAAAACACCGTGATAGGCTACGTAAATGTTTACGTAGCCTATCACGGCTGACTTTGGGGAAAAAAAAGCATGTACGCAAATGGTGGCGCCCATGGGCACCACCATTTGCGTTCCTTATTTTGGCACGTGTAGTCTACGTAAACATTTACGTAGACTACGGTGAAAATAAGGGGAACGCAAATAGCATTGCCCTTATTTTCGCTGTATTCTACTTAAATGTTTACGTAGACTACACGTGCCAAAATAAGGAATGCAAATGGCGGCGCCCATGGGCGCTGCCATTTGCGTATGCACTTTTTTTTTTTTTTAAGTCAGCCTTGATAGGCTACGTAAACATTTATGTAGCCTATCACGGCTGACTGCAGGGACGCAAATGGCGGTGGCTATGGCCGCTGCCATTTGCGTCCCGGCAGGAGACGAGGTTTTGCGGCCAGAGGGACGGGGCGCCTCCCCCCCGGCCAGAATTTTGGGGGGAGGGACAGAGCGCCTCCCCCTCACCGCGAAGCAAGCTTCGGGATCAGGTAAGTGACTTTCGTCCATCCCTACTCTGGACTCAGTTGGTAGAGCACATGGCTGAGTTAGTAGAGTACATGCTTTGCATGCAGAAGGTCCCAGCTTGTATTTACCATTCCCCAGAGCAGTGGCGACATGTCCTCCTGCCACAGATGGTGGGGGGTCTTGCGCCATCCCTGAGGGCCACAGCAAATGCCTTGGGGGCTGCATGTGGCCCACTGGTTGTGCACTCCTGACTTAGAGGGCTGAATTCACATTTGGTTATACTTAGAGTAGAGCCATTAAAATCAATGGTAGGTAAGTTAGTCACAACTAACTTAAGCCCCACTGATTTTAGTGGGGCTACTCGAAGTATGTCTAGATGTGAACCCAGTCCATAGTATCCTGGAGGAGGATAAGACTGGTCTGGAACCCTGAACAGGAGCACTCCTGGTAGAGGATGAGGATAATACATGGCACCATTTTTTACAGGTTCCGTTTGTTCTACCATAATATCAAACTAATCCATCTAAAAGGCCTTGCTGAACATGTTGCTGAAAGAAAACAAGGCTGGCACTGGATGAACTTCCCTGGAATGGAATTCCAGAGGTTGGGGGCCAAGAATAAAAAGGGCCCGTCTGTGGCCACTACTGAACTGGAGTATTGCAACTGTCACCATCTCAGGCTATCAAGAAATGGCTGCAATATTCAGATTGCAAATGCATTCATTTGCATATGTTCTTGTATATTGTCCTGTTCGTGTTTTTTTAATGGAATTGGCTTTTAAAATCTGTATATTGTATTTTTAAATGTTTTAATCTTTGTAAACCGCCCAGAGAGCTTAGGCTATTGGGCGGTATAGAAATGTAATAAATAAATATATTCAGGGGGCCATGTTATTATAGACTTGGTCAGGGCCTGTATTGAGAAGACTCCTGATTAAAGGCAGCTGCTGGCATGATCACATCACTCCAGTGCTGAAGGAGTTGCACTGTTTACCAGTTGTTTTCTGGGCCAAATTCAAGGTGTTGGTTTTGACCTTTAAAACCCTATGTGGTTCTGTCCCACCCTTTCTCAAGAAGCGCATCCAGCAACACCAGACAGGCTGCTCAACAAGATCAGCCTTGGATGGCCTTCTGTCCGTCCCATCAGCCAGGACAGCTAGGCTGGTGAGGACAAGGGAGAGGGCCTTTTCTGTGGTGGCCCCCACCCTGTGGAACTCCCTCCCTAGGGAACTCTGCCATGCCCCCTCTTTAATGAGCTTCCGCCACACATTGAAAATGAGGTTGTTCAGGCAGGCATTTGGGGTGGGTTAGGGTATTTTTAAATGAGCAAAGGGCTGGATGCACCTGATCATGTCTGATCTCAGAAGCTAAGCAGGGTCAGCCCTGGTTTGTACTTGGGTGGGAGACTGCCTGGGAATCAGGCTTCCTGCATTGAGCAGGGGGTTGGACTCGATGGTCTTGTAGGCCCCTTCCAACCCTATGATTCTATGTCTATGTGTAATTTTACTGCTTTAAATTGTACTGTTGTATATTGCCCAGAGTGGCCGGGTGACTGGCCAGATGGGCGATTAAGAAATTAAATAAATAAAAATAAATAAATACTATTCCTTTGCAGACTCCTCTGCTCTTTCCACTGTGGCTTTTTCTCCACCATTTAGTACCCACAGGGGAGGCTGGTGGCTCCAATTTTGGTGTGGTAGAGATTCCATTCTAGGTTTTAGTTCCAACCACCCAGCAGTCTAAATGAGCTATCCAAGGTGCTGAACCATATCCCCTAATGGGTCTAGCACCTGTAGCTCCTTTGGACTTCTGTCTGGTTGAAACTAAATCCCAGAATGGAATCTCTGCCCCACCGGAATTGGAGCCACCAGCCTCCCCCCCGACTACTCATTTACCTGTGTGCCGATCAGAACGTAAGGCACGTGAGGCATGCAGACTTTCAGTTCTGGCACCCATTCCTCCTGGACGTTGTGGTATGAGGCCGGGTTGACCACCGAGAAACAGATTAAAAACACATCCGTGTTGGGGTAGGAGAGGGGTCTTAGTTGATTGTAGTCCTCCTGTCAGAGACCAAAAGAATGTCAAAGACAGCATTGCAACAGCAGGGAAGTAGCAGTTGGACCCCCCATTTTTCTACCCTTAAATTGCTACGCTGTGCCAGATCCTTGCAATGCCAGACTTCCAAAGAGGCACCTCGTCATCCTCCCACCAAACCTCATATATAGACATGAGCCCACGGCAGGTGCTCAGCCAATGCAGGAGGGCACAAATTGTGTAGGGGCTGCATGTGCCAGCCCCTTTGCAACAGCCCCACCCACCAGTGCAAAGAACTGAGGGGAGATTCTCAGCATGGTGGTGTTGGGAGTGGGGCCAGGCCAGCCCCATACCTCCAACACAGTTTGCACCCTCATGCATTTGGTTAACCCCCTTAATAGGGCTATGGTCTTAGGGCCAAGCTGGATGTTATGATAAACACATTGCTCCCGTCAAAAATGGCAGCCTTGTGTCTAGTAACAGCTAACAGCATCCTGAGATTTTGACATTTTCCTTTCCCGTCCACATCATTGGCTGCCTCTGCTGTGGGGAGAGGAAGAGGTGTCCTACTTTACAGAGGACACTCCTCTGTTTGAAGGGCTACCAGAGGACAGTCCTCTATTTGAAGGTGTCCTCTATTTGAAGAGCTGTCTAGTCCAAGTCTAGTTTAACGATAAATAACCATAAGAAGGTAGAGGAAGGACCTTGAAGTTACCCATCAACACACAGCACCTGGACAGCAGATTAAGGAGGCATATACAGCTCACAGGCTTCCCTACTATGGCGGGATGTATTGTATTTCTATTTAGATTATAGTTATTATTTATAAATATGCATCTGTACATATTAATTATCATATGCTAATTAATGTTACGCAAATCTGTCCTCCTTTGTCCTCTTTTTTTTTTTTGGTGATGCATGTCCCCTTTTTTGGCTATGTGTAAGTGGCCAACCTAAGAATATAATGTCCAAACACAGGGAAGTTATACCAAATGTTAGGGAGATAAGGGGCAAACTGGACATGGGGCTGCCATTTTTGACAGCAGATGTGTCTATATCATAAAGCCTATTTAGATGTTTGTAACTCCAAGCTTGTAGAGACCACAGGGCCACACGTGCCCTGCTCCTGACCTTCCCACATGGAACAGGAAGATCTGAAGAAAGATCATAGAATCCTAGAATAGTAGGGTTGGAAAGGGCCTATAAGACCATCGAGTCCAACCCCCTGCTTGATGCAGGAATCTAAGTCAAAGCATCCCTGACAGATGGCTGTTCAGCCTCGTCTTGAATGCCTCCAGTGTGGGAGAGCCCACCACCTCCCTAGGTCATTGGTTCCATTGTTGTATTGCTCTAACAGTCAGGAAGTTTTTCCTGATGTTCAGCCAGAACCTGGCTTCCTGTAACTTGAGCCCAGTATCCCATGTCCTGCACTCTGGTATGATCGAGAAGAGATCCTGGCCTTCCTCTCTGTGGCAACCTTTCAAGGACTTGAAGAGTGCTATCCTATCTCCCCTCAGTCTTCTCTTCTCAAGGCTAAACATGCCTGGCTCCTTCAGTCTCTCCTCATAGGGCTTTGTTTCCAGTCCCCTGATCATCTTCGTTGTCCTCCTCTGAACCCTCTCCAGGTTGTCTGCATCCTTCTGAAAGTGTGGTGCCCAGAACTAGACACAGTATAACTACAACTACAGTTCGACCAGGGTTCTCCATCGTGGGGTGAACAATAACAGTTTTCAGCCAGATGCAGTTACAATCTTCCTTCAGACCTCTGGAATGAACCGCAAAAACGGATCTCTTAGACAAACCACAAGATGGCACTAGATGCTCGTAGAAGATCCACTGTTGAGCCTTTTGGTTGTCTAACTGTGTCTGCTGCAATTATTCAAGACCTTCCCATTCCAAGAGGTGAAACTTGGGGCACTGGAATGTCTGAAACAAAGCTGGAAAGATGGGATATGACATCCACACACAAAAATTGCTTTAGGGCACAATCCCATGCATGTTTACATAGAAAAAAGTCCTACAACTCCCAGCATGCCCCAGCAGCCATGCTGGCTGGAGCATGCTGGGAAATGTAGGGCTTTTTTTCTGTCTGTACAAGCAAAGGATTGTGCCCTTCATGACACAAGGACTGGACATCTTGTGCCAACTGAAGGCGGAGGCGGGTGAGGAAGGGCACACTGCCTGTTCCAGTCATGTGTCCTGTTGCTAATGGTAAGTTTGTGGGAGTAATTCTTACATAGCAATCCTTGCAAAAAAAAAAAAGAATGGGAATGAGGAGGTTATATTTTTGGCTGCCATGAGGAGGCAAAGTGCCTCCATTTTTCATCTCAGAAAAACAATGGCACAGAAAATGGAAACCAAAGGAAAAAAGAAGGAAGACATGTTACCTGCCCCGCAGTGTCATAAAGCCCAAGCAAATGCTGCCGACCTCCGACTGTCACAGTCACTGTAAAGGAAAAGCAGAAGTTATAAATTGGGGGTTGAGCGGGGGGTGGGGGGAGGAGAGAAGAAAGCATAAGGATATTGCAAGAGCTGCTCTGGATCAGACCAGTGGAGGCTGGTGGCTCGAATTTCAGTGGGGCTGTGAATGCATTCTGGGTTTCAGTCAGAACTAGCCAGAACTCTAAAGGAGAAATCCAATTTTGAGGGTATAGTGTTCAGAGCCTTGGATAGCTCCTTTAGAGCTCTGGCTCATTCTGACTGAAACCCAGAATAGATTTCCAGCCCCACTGAAATCAGAGCTACCAGCCTCCACTGGATCAGACTTGGGGTCCATCTAGTTTGGCATCCTTTTGTTCCTAACTCCCCAGTTAGATGCTTCTGAGTAGGGATGTACAGATTTTGTTAAAACCATTGATAAAACCATTAACCATTTAAAACCATTAACCATTCACCATTTAAAACCATTAACCATTTAAAACCATTTTGTTAAAACCATTTGTTAAAACCATTCCATCTATGTTTCGCAGATTGTCAGGCAACTTTCATTCCATTGTCCACTCATTGACAAGAGTCAGTTTTTTTATTATCAGAATTTAGTTCTACTTGTGTTAATGCGCATTAGTGCAAGTGCGAATTTGCCCAAATCCGCCCCCCAAGTGAAAAATTGGTCTGCGGAATCCATGTGACTCAGAAAAAGCCAGTCCGCTGCAGGATCCGCAGGTTAGATTCATAGAAATCCAAACTTATTTGGATCCGGTGTGGGTTCCTCCGACATCCTTATTTCTGAGAAACTGACAAGTTGGGCATGAAGGTGTCAGGTCTCTGCTGTTGTCTGTTTGTCCCCCACCATCTGGTAGTCAGAGTTGCAACTCAGACCTGCAACAAAATGTTGCACAGTGGCGTGTTGCTGTGCAGGATTCCAGCTGCTCCGTTTCATCCCCTCTCCATGCTTTTCCATCCCCCCGTCCCCCAGTCCTGTCAACAGTCAGTCCATGTTCTGTGGCTACTGATCATTCTCAAGGTTGGATCCAATTTGTGCCATCCAGCTAATGGAAGCAGTTCCATCAGCAATACTGGGAAGCAGGGGGGATTCCCTCTCCTCCCACAGCCTCCTGCGCAGCTTCAAAATCTCCTCCAGATGGCAGGGAAGCCCTTTAGAACAGATTTTCTGGTGGCTCACAGGGCTGCCGGGGGAGGAGAGAGGGAGAAAGTCCCATTGTACTAGCGGATTTCCACTAGCGCAACATTGGATTTAAGCCTCACTTCTCATTGTGCTGCTTTGGTCCCCCCCCCCACCCCTTTAGGGTTTTTTTAATCTAAAGAATTTTTTGTTTGTCTGCAAACCTTAGGGCTCCTCCAAGCCTGTTAATCTCTCCCTCTTGTATGTGGGTGTTGTTGTTTTGGCTACATAAGCAATGGCACTGGCTGCCTGAACATCAGAAATAGAGGAAATGATGCTGGTTGTGAGCATGGGATCACATTTAGCTACAATGGCTAAAAGCCATTGATCAGATCGGTCCTTCATGAATTTATCTAGTCCTTGTTATAGCCATTTAGGTTAGTGCTCATTACCACATCTTTGTTGCGGCAGGGAGCAAAGGGTATGTCATCCAACTGTTGGTCATTATCCTCATTTATTTATACTGCACCACTGATGTTCTTGGAGCTTTACAGCAGGTGTTGGCAGTTTGTGACCCCCCAGATGTTTTGACCTACAACTTCCATCAACTCTAGACCGTCGAGCCAATGGTGCGGGATCATGGGAGCTGTAGGCCCAAACACTTCCCCATGGGATGTGTTTGGGTTATGTCTGGATTAGTAGAAAGTTGCCCATCCCTGCTTTACAGAGTAACATTGGGCCTATTCCTGCACATTAGACATGTCCCTGAATTTGGAAATTATGGGTGACAAGAAATGTAGGCAGGGGAATGGTAGAGACAAGGGTCATAACAGACGTAGGCTTCGTTTTCACTGGGAATGATTTACACTGTCACTTGATCCTTGCATGACAATTTGGTTTGATGTCCTGCAGGTCAAAGCACACGCTTCAGCAGTGGACATACATATTACCGAAACAAAGTTGCCCTTCAGTTCACGTAGCTCATCTTGTTATCCCATCACTAGGGCAGAGTTGAACTTTCCTGACTGGTGCTGTTTGGGTAACAAGAGATCAAAGGAATCTCACCAGGGTCAGGAAGAGAACACCGACTGGCGTATACATGTCTTTAAGGCGCCAGAGCTGCTTAGCAACACTTCCCCACCGAGTGTGTTTGGGTTATGTCTGGATTGGTACAAACTGCATTCATTTTCCTTCCTCTTCATTCATTCTGGTGGATGATTGCTTCTAACATCTCGGTCATTGTGTCAGAACCTACGATCTTGATGAGAATCTAGAAGTGGTGGGTATTCAGTCAGGACAAAGCAAGACTATTGTCTTATTAAAAGACACATAGTCATGTGACCTTTGTTAAGGCCCATGAGGGAAAAAAAGCATTCTACCCTATAAAATGGAAATCAGTGTGTGTGTGTGTGTGTGTGTGTGTGTGTGTGTTCTAATCTTCATAAAATCCTCCCCATCTGGATTTGGGCCTGAAAGACCAATAGAAAATGTGGGTGCATGGAGGGTAAGTTGCAAGCATTGCAAAACAGCATCACTGATCACAGGGCACATCTGTTAAAGCATTGGCCTTAGCTTCCCATTTCCTGGGTTCTGGAGTTTGAGCCAACATGAGATTGCCTTAACTCTGGTCTTTTAAACTGGCATTTTTAAAAAAATCATTGTCCTCCACTCACCACTTGACGTTGTTGGCGGGTGGGATGGGGTGGGGTTCTGCCCTTCCAGATGGGAGAGCAGAGAAACATAAATTGAGTTCTAAGCAGCTGCCCATCCAGGTAACTGGCCATGTCAAGCCTGCTTAGCTTCACAGATGGATTACATTACATGACATGACTCATCATCTGACTAAATTATATCCTTATCAAAAGGGGCTAAAACGTTGTCCATTGCACACTGGGAAGAAGGTGGGTTGGGGCAAGAGCAAGCATGATCAGGAGAAGCTCAGAGCACCCTCCAGATCCTGTAGAACAGATCCTGAAATATGGACGACTGAAATCCAGAATTGACAACCCCCACCCCCTTTGCTGATGCAAAAGGAATGAATAACTTAGGGAATTTATGACATCAAGATGGGATGATGGCCACAAACGTAGACATTTGTTATAATAAATGTATATGCTGTCTTCTTTATTATTTTTTAAAATTTATTATTACATTTATATCTCACCTTTCTTCCCTCATGGAACTCAAAGTGGCTACATGGGGTTCCCAGGTGGTCTCCCCTCCAAGCACTGACCAGACCCAGACCTGCTTCAGCACAATGGCTGCCTCATGTGCCTTTAGACCAGGCCCTGGGGCCTTTTGATGGTTTGGATACGTATTATTTGTGGGCAAAACTCCACCCGCTGGAAGATGGAGGAGGCAATATTCCTCTTCTCCTTGGAGCCCCCTGCCCCCCCAAGGGTTGAGGGTCCCTCCAGAATAATGTTGGAGGGAGCAGTCAGGTCTGAAAGGGGAACTGGCAAACATCTTTCCCTCATTTCCTCTAGGTCTGCGGTCTCCAACTTGGTGCTCTTGGCGCATGTCAGGCTCTCAGTGCCTCCTGATTTTTATTGTATCTCTTACGATCCCCCCCCCACCGCAATTATTTGTTTTTAAAACTGGTAGGCTGGATGGTGAACAGTGAAATCCTACCCCCCAGTGCTATCTTGTTTGGGTTTTGTTGTTGTTGTTGCTGAAAAGAACGGGTGTGTGTTTTGGAACTCAGAACCCAACTCTGCCTTAGACTTTGGTTCTTTGGCAAGTTATTTTCCTTTTAGCCTTTTTTTTTTTAGTGTTTTGTGACTGGCCATGCCCACCATGGTCACCATGGAAGCCCCCCCCCCCCGCCACTCATGGTAGACATTTTGTGGGAGTGTCTGTCTCAAAATTCCATATGTGCCCACCAACCCAAAAGGGCCCCTGCTCTAGCTGGAACATCTGCTGGATTCTGGTCCCTTCCATGAACATATCCAACCGGATATCGTTTTATCTTTTGTTCATTTTAACTCTTGTTGTTCACTGCTCTGGAATCTGTCTAGATGTGGAGCAGTATACAAATATTGTAAATACATACATACATACATACATACATAAATAAATACTATAAATCTTTCCAGGGTGGCTGATAATGAAAATAAAAATACAACATGAAAATACAAAGAATATTAATGGTAAAAAGCAAATAGCACACAAAAGCAGCATCAAATAAAGCAGCCTTCCCCAACCTGGTGCCTCCAGATGTTTTGGACCATAACTCCCATAAGTCTCAGCCAGTATGGTCAATCATCAGCAAAGATGGGACTTGTAGTTGTCCAAAACATCTGGAGGGGACCAGCTCGGGAAAGGCTGAAATAGAGCTATGAAAGTCGTTAAAAGACCAGGGAAAATAAAAAAGGGCTTAAAATGGAGCCCAAAGAAATCAGAATAAGCTTTCCTGGGGAGAGCTTTCCACAAGTAGGGTACCACCACCAGGAAGGCCTGTTCCCCCTCATCACCTCACCTCACCTCACCTGGTGGGGGGTGCCTGGACAAGGGCTTCTAAAGATGATCTCAGTATATGGGCAGCCTCATTAACATTATAACTAGAGTTACATTTTCAAAAGAAAGGGAGAAAGGAAGGGAGCTCTGCTGCAGAACAGTAGATACCCAGTTTATTAGTTTAAATAATTGAAACTCAACAGAAGGAGTTGGAGGTTAGCTTGTCTACTACTGGGAGGGTGGAGAGAATTTAAAAGCCTGTGTCAAAGAGCCACATCAGAGAACAACGTTTAAAAATTTGCATTGGGTTATGTTCTCTGTAGACCTCCAGTGCATGCAGAATGAATGAGGGCTTCTAAGCGGTGTGGGAGATGTAGATGAACTGGAGATGCTTTCAGTAATATATATCCCATAGCCAGATTTCAGAATTATGAATTGTTGGAACTGAGAAAGAAAAGGGAACTTCAAACATTTTTGGAGTGGTTTACCCATTGAGCTAATGGTAAGGGAAGAATGAATATCATGATTCTATGATATTCATATCCCCTCAGTCTTCTCTTCTCAAGGCGAAATATGCCCAGTTCTTTCAGTCTCTCTTCATAGGGCTTTGTTTCCAGTCCCCTGATCATCTTTGTTGCCCTCCTCTGAACCCTCTCCAGTTTGTCTGCATCCTTCTTAAAGTGTGGTGCCCAGAACTGGACACAGTACTCCAGATGAGGCCTAACCAGTGCTGAGTAGAAGGGAACTAGTACTTCCCAGGATTTGGAAGCTATGCTTCTATTAATACAGCCCAAAAGAGCATTGCCCTTTTTTGCAGCCACATCACATTGTTGGCTCATATTCAGCTTGTGATCGACAACAATTCCAAGATCCTTCTCGCTTGTAGTGTGGTTGAGCCACGTATCCCCCATCTTGTAACTGTGCATTTGGTTTCTTTTTCCTAGGTGCAGAACTTGGCATTTATCCCTATTCAATGTCATTCTGTTGTTTTCTGCCCAGCGCTCCAGTCTATCCAGATCACTTTGAATTTTGTTTCTGTCTTCCAAAGTATTCGCTATCCTGCCCAATTTTGTGTCATCTGCAAATTTGATCAGCATTCCCTGCACCTCCTCATCCAAGTCATTAATAAAAATGTTGAAGAGCACTAGGCCCAGGACTGAGCCCTGCAGTACCCCACTTGTTACCTCTCCCCAGTTTGAGAAGGTCCCATTGATAAGCACTCTTTGAGTCCGATTCTGTAGCCAACTGTGGATCCATCGGATCGTTGTTTCAGCTAGCCCACTTTGAGCTAGTTTGCTCATCAGGATATCATGGGGCACTTTGTCGAAAGCTTTGCTGAAGTCGAGGTATATGATGTCTACAGCATTCCCGTGGTCTACAAGGGAGGTTACTTGATCAAAAAATGAGATCAGATTTGTCTGGCAGGACTTGTTTTTGACAAATCCATGTTGGCTTCGAGTAATCATGGCATTGTTGTCAAGGTGCTTCCAGATGGATTGCTTTATGATCTGCTCCAGAATTTTTCCAGGGATTGATGTCAGACTGACTGGTCTGTAGTTCCCAGGTTCCTCCTTTTTACCCTTTTTGAAGATAGGGACAACGTTAGCCCTCCTCCAGTCATCTGGCACTTCCCCTGTCCTCCATGATTTCTCAAAGAGAATAGACAGCGGTTCTGAGAGTTCTTCTGCCAGTTCCTTTATTACTCTAGGATGCAGTTCATCTGGCCCTGGAGATTTGAACTCATTCAAAGTAATTAGGTGTTCCTTGACCATATGCCTATCGATCTCAAGCTGCAATCCTGCCCCTTCAGCCTGTACTTTGCCTTTGCCAGGGGGGTCATAGACCCTCTTTTGGGAGAAGACTGAGCCAAAGTAGGAATTGAGTACCTCTGCCTTTTCTTTGTCATCTGTGATCATTTTGCCGTCCTTATTTAATAGCTGAACCACCATTTCTTTCCTCTGCCTTTTACTATGCACGTAGCTGAAGAAAGCCTTTTAATTTTGTTTTTACTTTGCAAGCTGCCTTGAGGAAGTATAAAAACATTTCATCAAGGAAGAAGGTAAAAAAAATTCAAATAAGAGAGTTAGCAAACCATTACATGGGCTTTAATTGATAACATTTCCGTTTGCATCTGACCAAAACCACAATAAAAATAGCGCTGTGAAAGTGTCGAACAAAGGGCATTGTTCCTTTTACAGTTTGCAATAATTTATCATCGGCTTGGTGGCGGCGGTGGTAGGAGGAGGAGATCCTCAGCAAGATGGGGAAGCTTATTAGAAGAGCAATGTAACAGGACAACAGGGAGGAGGGATCAATCAGTTTGCCATCCCTGCCACTTCCTCAAAAATGGCCTGCCGGTAAATCTAGTTGACACCAACGGATCTACGCTATTGATTAAGTCAAGGGCCAGCAGGAGTGGATTCTGATAAAGATGCACAAAACTCTATGACAGACGGTTAATGAACAAGCTGTCCCCAGGGGAAAGATTCATCCTAACCCTTATCTGCTGGAGGTAGACAAGCTGGTAATAGGAATCCAATGTACAACACATCTGTTCTTTAAACAGCGAAGGAAGGTGAAGCCAGGAAGACAAACAGAACAACAGCCCTCTGACAACCTCTTGCACAGGGAGGGAGCTGGATCTTGATTTCTTAAATGCTCCGAATGGTGCTGATTGGCAAGGCTGGATTTATATTCCCACTTCTGTGCAAAGCAGAGCTTCTGACCGTGTCTTAAGAGCTGCTCCATCACTCTGGCAGGCAGTTGCTTACGTGGGACTCGCTGAAGTGGGAAGTGTTTATTATTTTAATCCGTCATCCTCAGAGCTCGCGCCTTTGGTTGTCTCCCCCCCATGGCCCAGAATGACAGTGCCATCGTGTTCTGAGGCTTGTGTGCAGCTGGGGAAGAGCACAGCGGAGGCTGGTGGCTCCGTTGTTCGTGGGGCTGTGAATCTGCTCTGGGTTTCAGTCAGAACCGGTCAGACCTCCAATACAACACTGGGACCAATGACCTCGGGAGGTGGTGGGCTCTCCCACACTGGAGGCATTCAAGACGAGGCTGGACAGCCACCTGTCAGGGATGCTTTGACTTGGATTCCTGCACTGAGCAGGGGGTTGGACTCGATGGTCTCATAGGCCCCTTCCAACCCTGCTATTCTACGATTCTATGACCTCTAAAGGAGCTATCCAAGGTGCTGAGCTATTTTGGGGATTAGATTCAGGATCTTAGATAGCTCCCTTAGAGTTATGACTGGTTCTGACTGAATCCCAGAGCAGACTCACAGCCCCACTGATGACGGAGCCACCAGCCTCCAATGGAAGAGAAGTCCTGGTTAGTGCTTCTTTCTGTTTTCCACTTCAAAATGTACTCAGCAGGGAGGAAATGAGGTGTAAGAATCACCGTTTTGGAACACATTTTTCCCCCAGTCTGGTCTTATATCTGAACACAGCTCAGTCAGTGGCAGGGCACATGCTTTTCATGCAGAAGGTTGCATGTTCAGTCCCTGGGAATTCCAATTAAAAAGATTCCCTTTAGCAGTGCTAGGATAGATCCTGGAGAAGCAATAGAAATGCCAGCCCCGCTCTCCTTCTCATAGCATGGCCAGCTCAGTTTTGTGGGGAGCAGCTGCAGCTCAGGGCTAGAGCACATGCTTTGTTGCACACAGAAGGATCCAGGTTTGATCCCAGGTATCTCCAGCTGAAAGGATAAGGAGATGGAAAATATCCTTTTTTCTCCCTCTCTCTTTTCTCTCTCTCATAATACTAGAACTCAGTGGGGTCCTCCCATTAAGCTGATTGGTGGGAGATTCAGGACAGATGAAAGGAAGTTCTTCACACAGTGCATAGTTAAACTATGGAATTTGCTACCACAGGATGTAGTGATGGCCACCAATTTGGATGGCTTCAAAAAGGAATTGGACAAATTCAAGGAAGATAATGCTATCAATGGCTACTAGTCCTGATGGCTATACGCTACCTCCAGTATCAGAGGCTGTAAGCCTATGCACACCAGTTGCTGTTGCACTCATGTCCTGCTTGTGGGTTTTCCATGGGCAGCTGGTTGGCCACTGCGTGAACAAAATGCTGGACCAGATGGACCCTTGGTCTGATGCACCATGGCTCGTCTTATGTTCTTATGTACCTAAGACCCCAGAGAATTGCTACCGCAGGGAAGGGAGGATGAGGGGGAGCAGCGCTCCCCTCTTGTCCTCCATTTTGTGCACAGCAGGGTCGTTCTGCGTGCAAGAAAGGAGCCAGCTGCCCACAACGGCAGAGGTTTTGTTGCACAGAATGGTGGCAAGGACTCCTGCCGCTGACGCCTGCTGCCATTTTGTGCAACCCCCCGATAAAGTTCCTGGGTTTCAGGAAGTTTACTGCAGCTTGGTTTGCTGATACAAGCTGAGCTGTGTCTGTCAGGGGGATCCATCGGGCCCCCCAAAAGTCCAGATTTCCCTGCGATGGACAACCCTACTGGCAAAACAAAGAGTTGCTACCTGTTTGTTGCTTCCCGAGAGATGCCCCTCTTCTTAAAGACAATTCTCTTTTCCCTTCCTTCTAAGTATAATTTTCCTACACAGTGGGACATTTCTCTCACCTCCCGAATGCTGAACCTGCCAGCTCTTTATGCATAGTGACAACACGAAGACAGTGGCTGCAAATGAATGGCCGCCAAAGACGACATTTTCAAAAGTCAAGGACACCCCAGAGAGGAGGCGTCTGGAATGTGGGGCATCCATTAGGTTCAGTGGAATGGTTGTGCTCTGGAATAATGGAAAAACCTTTAAGGTGATTGATGCCCCTTGAAGTAAGCGATATAGTTTGGCAATCCTACCGGTGAAGCAGGCCAAGAAATAACGTCGCTTGTTTGAGCCCTTGTCATAGTTCTCTCTCATGCAGGGCAGCTGAAATTAGAGATGGGCGTGCAGCCCGCAGTACAATTGCCAATGAATCTGAGGGAAAATTGGGTCCCTTTCAAAAAGTTAATATGGACTCCAAATTAAGTCTGAATTTGAGTTGGGCTGTGCTCGGCCGTCGTACAGGCCTGTCGTCTCTGGCACAAGGCAATGACATCTCTGGTGGGTGGCCAGGGCAACAGGCCTACTGGAGAGGGGCTGCAGCTCACTACTTTATTAGTTAACGACTAGTTTCCTTACAAATGCCAATTCTAGGAAATTCTCAGACTGCAATGAAAACAGTTAATCCACACAATTACAAATATCAATAGAGGAGCCGAAGTGGAAGTTAGAGAAGTTGCCAGCAGTCTGGGCAAGAACTTCTCAGCCAGACTTGCTTTGCAGGGATGCCCCTCCCTTAGGGTGGCTCCCTCCTTCATTGGCTTCCAGGAGTGGCCAACCTGGTGGATCATCTGAGCCCTGCCTCTAACTCTTCCCACTTCGCTCTGCAATGGACCCTAGCATCCCTCAAGTCACGCCCCTTTCTCTCCTCCTCCCCTGAAACCTGGGTTCTCATGGGGGAGGAAAGGGGGGAGGCGTTCAGGCTGAGCCATCTGTGAGTCAAGGTCTTGGGAAGAAGGCCTTGCCATGTCTGAGCTCACTGGGGAGGGGGCCTCCCCCTGTTCTGGCTGTTCCCATTCTGAATCTGAGGTGCTAGACATCTCCACACACTCCAGTTCATTCCTGACACAAATAAATAAAACTGCACTCATGCAGATACACAACCCAGGCAATCCTTAACCTTAAAGAAGAACATGTTGGCTGATGGATGGGACCTGAGCATGTTTTCATTCTAGGACATCTGACAGTTGGAGCGGAGTTTTCTTTCTGGTGGGAGCGGGGCGCAAACTCCCTGCAGCTGCCCCTTTTCTGGCTGGTGATCTTCCCCTTGCCACAATGTTCTTCCTGGAAGGCAGAGTGTGCAACCTCCCAGGACAACCTCCCTTGGACAATGGGAGAAGTCAGTGTGTGCTTGCCTTCTGCTTAGCGACTGGCGGTTGGATCAGAGTGTCCTTTATAGCAGTGAAGGTGGAAACAGACACGCTGCTAATTAATCAGCTGAAAACAAATTGGGTAAATATTTCCCCAAATAATTAATGTCAATACAGCAAAAAGCAATTAGGCTCAAAAGTAAACAAGTATTGTCATCCCATTCAGCCCACTGATTAAAATGTGCTCCTGATCATGAACCCTGTGTCTATCCGTTATACGTCCATGAAATCTTCTTGCTGTAGGAAACTGAACAAGGGAACAACAGCCTTGGACCCGTTTCAATGACGCAGCCTCCGCAGCGAAGGCCAGGACCATTTGGGGCGAGGTCCTGCAGCCTCTGTTAAGCTGCTCATGTCACGGTTCGCATTTTTCTGCATCAGCCTGTATGGATGTGTGGGTTGAAGTTTTATGGCTTTTTGCCATGACCCCTGCTTATTGGACGCGAGGACTCAAAGTGCCCTTGGCAGACCAGACCACTTGGGTCAAGAGCAATACAGTGAATTTCGACAATGACAAATGCTAACGTACGGTGTGTCCGAAAGGAAAATACACAACACAACATGCCGGGAAGCAACTGACCAGAACACAGAATCTCTGTCAGTACTGGTGGACAGAGAGTCCATTCTGGGCGACCTCAGCCACTTTTTGTAAGTAATGCTTCTCTCTGCTTAAATTCAGTGTATGTTGTCTCTTCCCTATTCGTTTATTCGATTGGATGGATGATATTCTGGAGGTGACGGACTCAACCTTGGGGGAGCTGGGGGTGGCGACGGCTGACAGGAAGCTCTGGCGCAACAACCCCACCTTTCTACCAAATAAAGTTATATATTAATTTTTATAATCTAATTTACTACCTTACATATTTTAATTCACATTTCTTAATCTTTTGCATCAGATATCACAGTGTGTATATTTTATTTTAGCATATTACAGTTTTATCTTGGTGATTTTAAAGCACTTTTTATTGCAGTCTGTATATCTTTTGTGATTTATCTTATGTTAAATGTGACTGTTTTTGGTGTGGCTTTGTTCCTTGAACAGGTCTATGACAGCATAATAAACTTTGATTGATAGACTGATTGTAAGAAGAGATGTATGTTTTTTGTAAAATCTGTTTCATCTGCTTTTCATGGATTGTCAGGTGCATTTAGTTTCATCATCTGCTCTTTGACGGAATCAATTTTTCCCATTTCCCAAATTTGCATGCAAGTCCATGGAATCTGCGCAAGTTGGGAAAAGCCAGTCTGCTCTAGAATCTACGGGTCAGATTCATAGAAATCTGAACTAATTTGATCCCATTGTGGATTTCTCTGACATCCCTAATTGTAAGTAACACAAATTGAGGGACTGGCCAAGAGGATCCGATTCACACAGTTAAGACTTCCGACAGATGAAGGACATTTGATAAGGGTATCATTGGCTGTGGTTTAAACACTCATCCCATAATGATGTGGGGGCTCAGGCATTGCAAATTATTTATTTATTTATTTGTGCTTCAAACCCCTGCCCCCTGGATGCCCCACAGGCTGCACTCCATGGGGCCACACTTCCCCTACTCCACAGGGTGGTGCACAAAAATACCCCTACCAGAAAGGGTCAAATTTCACACTTTTAGCACCCCATAGCAGCCGCAGAGTGCCGTTTTACCCTTTCCCCCCAAATATCTTTTTTTCATGCTGAATTTGGTGTTGCCCACCCCTGGCGTACATCATGGGAGATGACATCAGTACTATCACAATATCAGGCTTGCCTTGTTGGAACAAACCAAACTCCATCTAGTCCAATCCTTGCTTCCAACCAGAATGCTAGACCCCCTATTAGATCCCCTCCAATTCTCTTAAAATTAATTGTCTGTCTTCCAAGGGAAGCACCATTGCTTGGAGGTAGAGAACATGCTTTGTGTGCAGAAGGTCCTAAGGTCAATTCCTGTCTGCCAGCATCCTCAATTAGGGCTGGGAAAGACTCCGGTCTGAAACCCTGGAGAGCTCCTGCTGGTGGTCAGTGTAGACAATACTGAGCTAGATGGATAAGTGACCTGACTCAGTGGCCTGGTTCACACATAATGTTAAGCTACAGTGTGGCTTGCTTGACCTGATTTACACATAATGACAAACCATGGTGTAATTAACCATGGTTTGTTGAATTGTAGGTTGTCATTGTAAGTGAACCTGAAACTATGGGTTAACTATGGGCTGTTAACCATGCACAACCCATGAAGAGAACTCTGTCATTATGAACTGTCATTGCTATGACAGTTAAACTATGGACTGTCATTACTCACAAACCCAAAATTGTGGGTTGTTCATGGGTTGTTTCACTAGGGTACAGAAGCAGTGGGCAAGAGCAGCAACCCCCCCTGCCTCTTTACATGCCAGTGGTGCAGTGCCACAAAGGTACGTGGGGGGGACACAAATGAAAGAGGAAACAAACAAGCCAAGGACAGAGAAAACAAGCCATGGTTTGTTCGATCATCTGCCAGACAAACCCTGGGTAGGGCAACAATCTATGGTTTAAATAAGGCATTGGTAGCATTACATGTGAATCAGGTCATTGTGCCTGAATCCATCCCTGCAAACAAATAATTGTATGTTAACCAGTTACAAACCACAAATGGAAGGCCTGGTTTGTTGTCAGCTTATGAAGTCTGGCTTGTTTAAACCATGGCTTGTTGTGATGCCTGAACTCAAAACCATGGCCTGTCCCTGGCTTGTTTGCACTGCTGTCTGCTCTGAAACAGAAGCATGAACAGCTTGAAAATGAAACTGCTCTAAACGCTGGCACAATGGGTGGAAAACAAACCAGAAATGGGGAAAACAAGCCATGGTTTCTTTGCTTGTTTGCAAAATAATTAATGGCTAAAGCAACAAACCATGGTTAACATAAACCATGGCTTAGGATAATGCAGGAATATAGCCAGTATAAGACAGATTCCTATGTTCACTTGAGGGGGAAATTACTAACACAGCAACATTATTCAGGAACTCAGAAGGAGGAAGAAGAAATCTGCTGAGGTCAGCAACTGGTGGACCCTGCCAAAGTATACTGCATGTCCCCTGAATCGTTAATTTAAAGGCAAAACTGGATATGGAATGGTGTCTATGGCAACAGGATTCATAAGCAGGCCACTTTAATGGTTGGAGTATTTGATCCTCAGTGACCCAACCCATTCTCCATTCTCAAACTGACCCTCCAAACAATCAAGGTGATAATCAGGGCTCTGCAGGGCAGAATTACTGGCACAGGAAATAGTGAATAAGATAAATAATTGTATTTTCAGTAAATAGTTCCCATGCTAGGTTTAAAGGAAAGGGCTGGCTTTAAAAAAGGGTATATTTTCTTTCTTTCTTTCTTTCTTTCTTTCTTTCTTTCTTTCTTTCTTTCCCAATTAGCCAAAGCTCTCTGGGCGGTTCAGAAAAATTAAAACCAAAAAAGCACAGGATAAAACAATATACAATATAAAAGCATTACAACCACAGTATAGCAATACAACCAGAATAAAACACAGCAGCAATGCAGAGATTTAAAATACAGATTTAAATACCAAAGCTAAAAGACTAGGAAGCTAGAATGCAAAAATGACTGGGAGATTAAAAAGGTCTTCACCTAGCACTGGAAGGACTACAACATAAGTGCCAGACGAACCTCTCCAGGGAGCTCATTCCACAGCCGGGGTGCCACAGCAGAAAAGGCTAGGGATGGCGGAGAATTTCTCCCCGAATCTTCGGGAGGTCGAGCGCCGACGCATTCGGCTCCCCGAAGTTGGTTGGGAAATTCTCCTCCGGCCCCCCACCCCCCCGGGATGGGACTTACCTTCAGCGAATGTCCCTCTCGGTGGTGGGTCCCGGCGGCGGTTCAGCGGCGTTTCGTCGCGGGTGGGGGCGGCAGCTGGTCTCCTGACCGGCTGCCGCCGCTGCCATTGCAAAAAAAAAAAACTAAAATAAAAAAACAAAAACACCCGTGATAGGCTACGTAACGATTTACGTAGCCTATCACGGCTAGATTTCCAAAGTCAGCCATGATAGGCTACGTAAATCGTCACGTAGCCTATCACGGGTGACTTTGAAAAAAAAAAAGCGCGTATGCAAATGGCGGCGCCCATGGGGCGCCGCTATTTGCGTTACTTATTTTGGCACGTCTAGTCTACGTAAAGATTTACGTAGACTACGGCGAAAATAAGGGCATGCTATTTGCGTTGCCCTTATTTTCACTGTAGTCTATGTAAATCTTTATGTAGACTAGACGTGCCAAAATAAGGAACGCAAATGGCAGTGCCCCATGGGCACCGCCATTTGCGTACGCACTTTTTTTTTTCTAAAGTCACCCGTGATAGGCTACGTGACGATTTACGTAGCCTATCACGGCTGACTTTGGAAATCTAGCCGTGATAGGCTACGTAAATCGTCACGTAGCCTATCACGGGGGCTTTTTTTTTTTTTACTTTTTGTTTCGCGGCCGGGGAGATGGGGCGCTTCTCCCCGGCCTGAATTTCGGCTGGGCGAGGCGGGACAGCTCCCCCCCCTCGCCTGAACTTCGGGGGGAAAAGCGAAGCGCCTCCCCCCCACCGCGAAGCCAAGCTGCGAAAAGGTAAGTGACTTTCGTACATCCCTAGAAAAGGCCCTCTTCCTGGTAGCCACCTGCCTCATTTCCTTTGGCAGGGGCTCACAGAGAAGGACCCCTGAGGATGAACTTAGGGTCTGGGCAGGCACATATGGGAGGAGGCGATCCTTCAGATAACCTGGCCCCAAGCTGTTAAGGGCTTTGAATGTTAACCCTAGCACTTTGAATCAGGCCCGGAAATGGACTGGCAGCCAGTGCAGCTGGAAAAGTACTGGCGTAATGTGATCTCATTGGCCAGTGCCTGTTAACAATCTTGCTGCCCTATTTTTGACTAGCTGAAGTTTCTGGACCATTTTCAAAGGCAGCGCCACATATAACGCATTGCAGTAATCCAGATGGGAAGTTATCAGAGCATGGATAACTGTAGCTAGGCTATCTCTGTCCAGATAAGGGCGTAGTTGGTATACCAGCCTAAGCTGATAAAAAGTGCTCCGTGCCACTGAGTTCACCTGTGCCTCAAGTGACAGTTCAGGGTCCAAGAGCACCCCCAAACTACAATCTGATCCTTTAGGGGGAGTGCAACCCCCTCCAGAACAGGTTGAATATCACCTAGTCGGGCAGACAAACCACCCACTAACAGTCCCTCCGTCTTGTCTGGATTGAGTTCCAGCTTATTGGCCCTCATCTAGTCCATTGCCGTGCTCACGCACTGATTTAGAACAGCCACTGCCTCACCTGGGTTTGATGAGAAAGAGAGGTAGAGCTGGGTGTCATCTGCATATTGATGGCACCTCAGCCCACACCTCTGGATAACCTCCCCCAGCGGTTTCATGGAGATGTTAAACAGCATAGGGGATAGAATAGAGCCCTGTGGAGCCCCATGGCATAATTGCCATGGCATAGAGCAATAATCCTCCAGCACCACCTTCTGGAGTCGGCCATCCAAGGAGGAGTGGAACCATTGCAGTGCAGTGCCTCCCATTCCCAACCCAGACAACCTATCCAGAAGGAGACCATGGTCGATAGTATCAAAAGCTGCTGAGAGGCCAGGAGAATCAACAGGGTCGCACCCCCCCATCCCTCTCCAGGCAGAGGTAATCCCACAGGGTGACCAAGGCAGGTTCCATTCCATAACCAGGCCTGAAGCCCAGTTGAAATGGATCTAGATAGTGTTGTGAGGGCTTTTAAAAACCAGTTTCAGGAGATGGTTTCTTCTGCCTCATGCTGCTAATACATCTCCATTTCCTCTCTGTGCCATCTTGCATATTGGGACGAACAACAAATACAGGCCTCCCATTGCACATTATGAAGATTCCCATACTTGGTCATATGGAATAAGAATTATGATGGGAGTGGCAAATCTCGCCTACTCTGTATGGAGAGTGCAGGAAATTATGGACAAGTTCATGAACATAGTAAAAAAACAGGCTTTATGAAATGCATTCTGGCTGTGACACCTATTTTCCTAGGTGGGGTTATATGGCTTAGAGCAACCTTCCCCCACCTGGTGCCCTCCAGATGTTCTGGACTATAATTCCCATCAGGCCCAGCCAACATGTCCAATGGTGAGGGGTGAGGGGAGTTGTAGTCCAAAACATCTGGAGGGCACCAGGCTGGGGAAGCCTGCTCTAGAATATTCCATTTGTATCTGTGAATTGAAAAGAGCGGGAGGGAGTGGCTGCATTAGGACAATCATATCGTAGCTTATTATGCCGAGATATGAGTGAGTCTTTTGCCCATGCACACAGCCTCTTCACTCTTCCTTTTGCAGCCCAAGAAACAATCCAGGAAGTATTCATTTAACCACAGTTCCCCATTTTGTCTGACCTGGGAAACAATGGTTACCAGTTTTGGAACAAGCTGGCATATTAAACTATGGTTTGAAGTTGGTTTAATATCATGGCTTGTTCCAAAGTTGGTCATCGCAGTAATCCTAGTTCTCATGAAATGGGAAACTGTGGTTAATTAGAGGCTTCCTGGTTTAACTGCAGCTCTATTCATGTGTTACGGGCATGAATAAGGTAAATGTGTTGAAAGGGGCAGCAGTACTGTGCATTTAGCCCCTCCCACAAAGTTGTGCTGCTCCTTCCACCCTGCCCGCACTGTCGCTATATTCAGGGTAAAATCTGAAGTGGGGAACCTCCTTCTCTCTCCCTGCCTCTCTCCCTCTCCCTCTCTCTTATTTGGAGGAGGCCTGGTTTTTCTAAGCTGAAGCAGCTCCATGGTCTCATTAGTGTCTCTTGATTCCATGCAAGCTTTCTGAAAGATTCCTTTCCAACATTTCTTTGGAAGCTCCAAGCAAGGGGAGTCTAAACATTAATTAAGCAGTCTTTTAATTTAGGCTTGACTTGATTGGCTTCATCCTATAGTGCTTATCCTCCAATATTTCACAGATGAAAATAGGGGCTCGCTTGTACACTGGTAACATATTTACAGAGGCAACAAACCAACCAACCTTGCAAGCGTTTCCATATGTTATCATAACAAAAATGATCTTTAATTCCCAGTGGGTTTTGAACGACAAGCGTCTGAACTTACTGAATAGCTCTGTCCGCTATCTGTTTGAGCAATTGGACTGCCTTGCCATCAGACAGAAGAGCACTGTACTGTTGAAAGGCTAAGAAGATCTAACATCCTTAGTTTACTTAGGAGGCCATTGTCTCTTGAAAGGTCTCGGGTGCAAAACGCATTCGAGATGAAAGATCATTTTTGGCTGCAGAATGGGTCCTCATGCAGTTTTTCCCCCCTGCAATTTTTACAGCCATTCTTTTGCTGCTTCTTATGCGTGTAACACCAGTGCCCTCCCCCAAATCACACATTGATATTATGACTGATATCACAACACTGGAAGGATAAAAGCTTAACGCAATGGACTGAAGACCTAACAACACTAGCAACATTTGAGAGCGTGCTATATAGGCACCACTTGCAAATGGACTTATATTTGGATATTTGGTCTGCTTTTACTGAAGTTTATGTGTAATCTACTCCTTTTTTTTTTTTTTTTTAGAATGTTGCGATGTTTGAAACTGAGGCCTCTAAAGCATGTAGTTATGCTTGCGATTTTTTTTTGTTTCTTGTTTGTTTATGTTTCATTTTGTTTGATTTAAATTCACAAAATTTTTAAAAATATATATATATATTTTAAATGTTGTGGATGGTCTATTTAATGTTGTGGATGGTCTATTTTGTGCATGTTTTAGGGAGCCATGCACTTGTCGGGGAAAAGCCCTTTATTTGAAGGCGTCCTCCATGTGATGGGCCGTCCAGCCCAAGTCTATTTTAAAGATGAAGGACCATAAAAAGAGACAGCCAGCTGGGCCTCGAAACTGCCTATCAATGGCTAACCCTTGGACAACAGACCAAGCAAGGCACACAGCTCCCCTGCTCCCAGTCTTCCCCACTAGGGTGAGATGTATTGTATTTATAGTCAAACGATACTAACAAATTTCCACATTTGCATCTATACCTATAAATTATGCCCGCTTTTGTCCTCTGTTTTGGTAGTGCATTTCCTCTTTTGGGGGGATGCATAACTGGACGCTCTGGCCATGTGGTGTTGCGTTTCCTCCTCCCCCTCCTCCTCCTCTCCCTGTCACTGCCTGTTAACCTTTCCCCACTAAGCCATTCCCAGAGGGGTAGCCTGTTTGTTGCAGCCAACAGAACAAAGGGACTTGTGTGGCACCTGAAAGACTACCAGATTTATTATGGCATAAGCATTCCTGGGCTAGAGTCCCCTATGCCACATTATCCTAACTTGGGCAGATATATGGAGACAGCTACAGTGCCTCACCCACTCCCTCTGGGTATCTGTGGACCCAAAGGGAGCGGGGGGGGGGGAGGAGAACAGGTAGCAGCTGGTGACTCCACCAAAGAGGTGGTGGGTCTACTGAGGGTGCCATGACCAAAGGCCCCTTAAGACATGGAGCCAGCAATGGCTGAAAAACTCAGATTTATTTAGCCCCTCATCTGCTATTTATCAGTCTAACAGTTTCTGGGATAAGAACAGCGGTGTAGCGAAGGCAGGGCTCACAGGGCCAGAGTGCCCGGACTTTTTGGTTAGCAGGGACACTGACATTATCTGCCACCCCCGTCAGAATCCTCTGCTCCCTCCGACCTTAGCTGCAATCCTCACAGGAGCTGAGGGAGAAATGGATCCCCCCAGCAACATCATATTGTTACAAACTATCTGTGTTGTAATGCAAAGCATTTTGGGGTGGCTTACTCTCGAATGAGTAATTAGCACCAATTGGCTTAACAAAAGACATATATAATACACGCACACAGGCATGCGATGGAGGCTGATGGCTCCGATGTCAGGGAGGTAGTGAATCTACTCCAGGTATCGGTCAGCGTCAAGCTTCCGCACCTTGGGGAGCTCCCTTAGAGTTCTGACTGGTTCTGACTGAAACCCAGAGTGGATTCACAAGCCCCACTGACATCGGAGCCACCAGCCTCTGCTGCATGGACCCCCGCACTCACCCCCCTCCCCCAACACAGCTGCCTGCACTTTTGGCTTTGGGGACTTCAGAGTTAACCACTGTACCACTCGATAAGAGGGTGTAGTCGAATATCTCAAACCCGTAGCCCCTGGGCTGTTCATTGCATGCCACCTTTATATTGCAGCCCCTGCAGAGGATTGGATGATCCCCATTTATTACAGCCCCCCCCCCCCCGTGTGTGTGTGTGCGCACGCGTGCATTTGATGGGTCTGGGGCAGATGGACAGGCAGATAATCAGCTTTGCTCTTATTGTCAGATCTGTACGGGCTGAGTTGTCTGGCTGCCGTCCTACCGCCGGCAACGTTCCAGACAGCTTTGTTAGTAGGAAAACCTGCTGGGCCTTCAGTCTGTCCTTCTCCCTCTAGCCATATTGACAGAGCTTTAAAGTGAGATGGATGTGGTACGGAACACAGACCCGGTTATGTTGCAGCAGTTTTGGTTTTGCATTCTCCTCTCACATATCCTTTGCCAAGAAAAGCCAGCTCCTTCAATCTAAATAAATTAAACGAAATTAAGCATGTTGGCACAGATTGCTTCAGCTTCCACTAGCCACTGGAGCTGGACGTGAGAAAGGGGTCCTGCAGGGTTTTGAAGCTCCTTTCACCAACCCCTGGAAGCCCAGCTTAGCTTGTTTCTTCTTTCTGAGATTTCACTAGGTGCCCCCAACTTGTTTTCTAGCTTGTCTCAGCCTCAATGAGTGCTAGAAACTTGCTTTTTATGTTAAGTTATAGTTCTGAATCCTGCACTGTGTGGATAAGTCAGATGAACCTGACTTGTCTTTGAGTAAAGCCCCATGGAAGAGCCATCACAGTGAGAAAATGGGCATTTACTAAAAAGAGGTATAAATGGAGGGCATGATATTATGAAATTTAAGACACAATCCTATGCATGTTTAGAGAGAAAAATGTCCTACAACTCTCAGCATTCTCCAGCCAGCCATGCTGGCTGAGGAATGCTAGGAGCTGTAGGACTTTTCTCTCTCTCTAAACATGCATAGGATTGTGCCCTTAACTGCTCAATCCTATGCAGGTTTATTCAGAAGTACGTTCTACTGTGTTCAGTGGAGCTTACTTACTAGTAAGTAAGATTAGGATTGTAGCCTTATTTTTATTTTCTTCAGTGCCACTCTTGTTATTGTTTGTGTGCGCGCGTGCGTGCGCGCGTGTGTGTGCGCGTTTTACAGCTCATGACTGACAATATAAATTTTAAAAAAGCCTTATCTTTCATACACATTTATTCTGGACCTGGGCCAAGGACTCTTAAGAGAAACCCCAATTTCAATTAGCTAGACAGAATATTAACATTGTGAAGGCAAATGAGTGATCCCTATCCATTCAGGCTGGCCAATATATGAACAGAAATTCTACTACAGAAGAACCTCAAGGACCACAATATTTCCTTGACTACAGGAAACACATGATAAATCTATATTGTCATGTGCTATGGGGTTTTGTGGGTGTGATGAATCTTCTGGTAGTGTTTGACTCAAGTTTCCTAGATCACATGCTGGTTTCCTAACATGCTCTAGGGTGGTGCCACCTTGCCAATAATAACTTCTTTAATTCAGTGCATGAACTTAATTTGTCCTGAAGAATTCGTGCAGGATTTATTTCCCAAACTTTGGATAGCTGTAGCAAGCAAGAGCACATTTCACTCTTACACCTTGAAATGGTTTCATTTCAGCAGGGCTGGATCAAGGCCATAATGGGTCCTAGGGCTAGCCATCCATAGCCCCCCCGCTACTTTGCCACCAATACTGAACTCACACATGACATTTGTGCATACACATACACACATACACATGGACACACACATTTAAAAAATTTTTTTTTACAAGGCAGTAAAAAAAAGAGAGAGAGAGAGAGAAAGCTAGGGCGTTTTGTCTGTGCATGAAATAAGATCTGAAGTAGAAAGAACATGAACTCCTGTCACTCATTCCTACTATCCATTGTTTGGGGCTGGATATGCTAAGCTCAAATATTTTGGCCACCTAATGCGAAGAGAAAACTCCCTGGAAAAGATCCTGATGCTGGGAAAGACTGAAGGCAAAAGGAGAAGGGGACGGCAGAGGATGAGATGGCTAGATAGCGTCACCGATGCAATGAATATGGACTTGAGCACGCTCCAGGAGAGAGCGCAGGACAGGAAGGCCTGGCGTGCTATGGTCCATGGGGTCACGAAGAGTCGGACACGACTTAACGACTGAACAACAACAACATGCTACTGCCTGATCACAGCTACATTAAAATTCTGGTTTCCCAATTGTTTTCTGTGGGCAGTAATCGCTATTCAGTGAGCATTTGTTTGTTGTTTATTCGTTCAGTCGCTTCCGACTCTTCGTGACTTCATGGACCAGCCCATGCCAGAGCTTCCTGTCAGCTGTCACCACCCCCAGCTCCCCCAAGGTTGAGTCCGTCACCTCCAGAATATCATCCACCCATCTTGCCCTTGGTCGGCCGCTCTTCCTTTTGCCTTCCACTTTCCCCAGCATCAGCATCTTCTCCAGGGTATCCTGTCTTCTCATGATGTGGCCAAAGTACTTCAGTTTTGCCTTTAATATCATTCCCTCAAGTGAGCAGTCTGGCTTTGTTTCCTGGAGTATGGACTGGTTTGATCTTCTTGCAGTCCAAGCATTTGATCTTCTTGCAGTGAGCATAGTTAAAAAAAAGGGGGGGGGGTCAAAATGAACCAGGAAGTCCCTACTGCAGATAAGTCTTCACTCTATACTTTTCTCTATGGCCAAATATTGATCATAGGTACAACTTCACTCCCTGGCTAAGAACACTGAAAGATGATAGCAGGCTCATTTCTCTCAAATTTATTGGACAAACCGAATGACTATGTCTTGTAAAAGGATTGGAACCTGAATGTTGAAGAGAGTTTCGGCTATTGGGTGGTATAGAAATGTAATACATACATACATACATACATACATAAATGTTTCACCTCATATTTTGGGTTCTACAAGAGTTCTTTCTTATTTGGAAGCTGAGAACCTGGGTTAGCTACTGATTTAGCTACTAGGACATCTCCTGCACCTTCCCCTGGTAATCTCGCTTTTAAAAAGATCAGCGATAATGCACTATTTGAAATTATCGCCAGATATCCCCAGTGTGTAAAATCAGCATTGTGCTATAACACAGCTACTAGATGGCTGTGTTTTATTGCTGAAAGCCGCCTTGGGAGGGCTTCTGCCCTGAAAGGCAGCCAAGAAATATTTTAAATAAATAAACAACAAATAAATGTTTCATTGAACCTTATGGAGCATTGCCAAGAGGGGATGTTTTCAATTAAAAATCATGCAGCCGCCATTGGTTGCCATCTAAAGGAGCCCATAGTGAATGTGGAAAGACTCCAGAAGAAGAAAGCCTGGTAAGGGTGCAGGTTTTTTCCCTTAATGTAGAGACACCCCAGGTCTCTTGCCTGGAGCTGGCCTTATCTTAAGGGCCGGTGTAAAGGACAGGCATAGTTGGGCTCCTGCCAAGGGCCCACACTCCAGCAGGGGCCTACTGACAAGGGCCTCCTGGACTTGCTCCTCCTCTTGCAACCAGCTTGCTCACCTGCCTCTCACTCTGGCCTAGGCAACAGAGGTGGTGAGAAGGAGGAGCAGGAGATGCCACGGCCTGCTTGCTCCCTGGCTGTCCGCCTGTCAAGCGAGAAAGTGGGAGCAAGATTGAGAAAGAGGATAAGGCGCAAGAGCAGCTGGTGACCATGGTGATGAGAAGGTCGACTCACTCAGGGAGGGTGAGTACACACTTTGAGGGTGTGTACTGGTTTGGAGGCCCACTTCTGTCCGGTCTCCACTTTGTCTGGAGTGGCTACCTCAGCAGTGTTTTAGGGACAGTCAGCACAAGAAAGTTGCAACTTGAAATGGCTGACTACACCAACGAACAGGCAGGACTGTCACCAGCGAAGTATAACAGCCGGAGATCACCTGATGTATGCAGATGCCTTCTGCCTGCCCAGTCACTAACCTAACCAAGCCATCCAGGGTGCCTCCTGAATTGGCTGATCCAGAGAACTGGCAAGGGAAAACTCTGTGCATGAGCTCCCGTGAGTGCTTAAGCTCAACTTCGTATGTTTACCAGAAAGAAAGAATCTAACTGTGGCGGGGACCTGGCAGAAGCAGGCCTCCGAACAAGTACTGAGTGCCTTGCCCAAGGGTCCTCAAAAGCCTGGACCTGGCACTGCTGATCTCCTTGTGCACTGACCATGCTATGCAAAGCAAAGGGATCTGTCTTGGTAGAGCGCTACAGAAGGGTCTGGCTTCGCTGGTGCTTTGTATAAGCAGCAACATTTGTTTTGGCCAGGCTGTCTTTGGCAGCTGTTCCCAAGTCAACTTAAAAGCAAGGTTTTACGTGTGTTCTCCTCTTGCCAATAGAGATAACAAAGGAAACAGACTGTGGAGACACATAGGCAAGGCAGGGGAAGGAGTGGGTATGGGAGGGGAGCATAAATTAATGTTTTCCACACTTCTGTCACAATGAAAAAGAATTATGATTAACAGTGGAAGAATGTGAGAAAGAGAACAATAGGTTCCCTTCTCGTTAACGCCACTTAGGGATCATTTGTTTTAGCCGCACACTTTACAGTGTATGTATGCGTCTCTTTATCATGGTCATTAGACCTGTTCAGGTGAAGATACAAGACACAAATATCAGGAGACAAGGCTACAATTTCTTCAGTTTAGCAAATACAGCCAATCAGCTGAGCTCTGGTACACATGTCTATCAGAAAAAAAAAATTAGCCCCTGTTCAGTGATATGTGGGACCTTATCTGATAGATAACTGATTACCAATCTTTCATCTGGAGCCCTGGGAAGTTAGTCAGAAGAGGGTAAATTATATGATGTCACAAATCGACTCCTGCCTTACGTGGACAGCATCTGCTTTGAAATGGAATTTTCAAAAATCTGCCCTGAAGTATTACCGTTGGTAGAACATTCAGTCTTGCAACTATGAACGCTCTGTGAGCTTGTATATTCTTAAGAGACAGCAAAGAAGAAGGTGAGGTACCGTAACTAGGTAGAATCCATGGGAGAATAAGTTCTGTTAGCCAAAAGGTAAGACCCTCCTCCAGGTGCCTCCTCTGAGGGAGGCTCAGAAGGTGGCAACAAGGGAGAGGGCCTTCTCGGTGGCGGCCCCCCAATTGTGGAATGAACTCCCCAGCAAGGTCTGCCTGATGCCAAATTTGTTATGTTTTCGGCGCCAGGTTAAGATCTTCCTCCACTCCCAGGCATTGGGCAGCCTATGACAGGTTTTTAATCAGGTCATGGGATATTGCTTGGATATGTGTGTGTGTGTGTGTGTGTGTGTATGTGTGTCTGCTCTGTTTATATATTTGTAGCTAAACTGTTCTTATATTATGCGTAATGCTGTATTTTTTAAAGTTTTAATCTTTGTAATCCACCTAGACAGCTTTGTCTATCGGGCGCTATAGAAATGTAATAAATAAATGACTGAAATGAAATGGGAGCATAGATCTTGTTTTTCAGTATCACATAATCTCTGAATCAGAAGATTAGAAGCTGCTTGTTCCTCAAGCATTCGAAGAGATTCGAACAAAACACCAGTTGAGCTTAGTTTATGTAAAATTATACCATTTACTAGAGTATGAGTCTGTCAGCATGCTTCTGAAGGCATATAAAACTACTTTACAAGGGGTTGGATCCAGACTTAGTCATACTTAGGTCAGCCCATTGAAATCAAAGGGACTTTTGTTTGTCATGATTAACTTAAGTCCCAATGATTTCAATGGGTCTACTCTAAGGGTAGTATCCTATAGTGCCTGTGCATTCTCATGCAACAGGGCTTTCACATTTTTAAAAATAACCTGAGACAAGCAGAAATGCTTGTTGCTGGAACGGGGGAGGTCAGTGGAGCTTGCAGACCGGCTCTATTTCTGCTTATTTCCAGAATTATTTTTGGAAGCACGAAAGCCCTGTTGCACAAGCGTGCGCACAGTGAGTGCGATGGAGCCAGTGGAGGCGGAGCGGCCCCTCTGGATACTGCCCAAGGTATGACAAAATGTGGATTCTACCCAGTGAGATGTGATGATAAAACAATTGATCCATCCACCCTATTGTCTACTGTGGCTGTCAGTGGCTCTCTGTGGTCTCAGGTAGAGCTTTTCGCCAGCTCTGCTACCTGAGACACCTTTTAGGAAGATAGGAACATCGGACGAGCCCTGCTGGAACAGACCAAAGGCCTATCTTAGCCTTCCCGAACCTGGTGACCTCCAGATGTTCGGACTGCAACTCCCATCATTCCCATCTGTTGGCTGGGAGTCCTGCATCCTGTTTGCCACACTGGCCAGTCCCATGCCTATGGGAAGCCCAGAAGCAGGACACGAGGGCAACGTCCCTATTCTAGGGATGGATGGATGCCTCCGCCCCATCCAGGTCCTCCGGGCACCTGCTAAGCCACTGGCACTGTTCGCTCTCCCCCAGACCTGCTCACATGCTCCCTCCCTCCCTCCCTCCCGCGCTTGCTGAGCCACCTGCACCTAGCCTGAGTAGTCCACGAGTGCCCGTCATTCCCATGCTCGCCATTCCGTGAAAAAAATGGCAACTCGGGAACTTCTGTAAAGTTAATATTGTGCAGATAGCAGCTGTAAAGACCCCATCTACGCAATATTACAGGCATAAATGGTGCGCAAGCAGAGGCAGAGGCTTGGCGGGTGTGGCCTGGAGGCACAAGCGGTGGTCGGGGAAGCCTGTCGGACTCCTGGATTGAGCCGGGTGCCCGCATCATCCCTCCGCTCTCCTGCTGTTGTTCCCCAACATGGTATCTCTGATCCTGGAGGTAATATATATGCATCAGGACTAGTATCCATTGATAGCCTTGCCCTACGTGAATTTGTCTCATTTCCTTAAAAGCCATGTAGTATCAGGGTTCCCTTGCCACCCCCCGTTCCTCCAGCACTCACAACACACAAAAAGAGAGGCTTCAGTCTCACACCTTTAATTCATTATTCTCAGGTTCATTACAGATGATGTAAAGTCTCTCAAAGACTCTCTGGTGGATCCACAGTTGGCTACAGAATCGGACTCAAAGAGAGTTATCAGTGGGATCTTCTCCAACTGGGGAGAGGTAATGAGCGGGTTGCCGCAGGGCTCAGTCCTGGGCCCAGTGCTCTTCCACATTTTTATTAATGACTTGGAGGAGGAGGTGCAGGGAATGCTGATCAAATTTGCAGATGACACAAAATTGGGCGGGATAGCTAATACTTTGGAAGACAGAAACAAAATTCAAAGGGATTTTGACAGACTGGAGCACTGGGCTGAAAACAACAGAATAAAATTTAATATTTATTTATTTATTTATTTATTAAATTTATTAATCGCCCATCTGGCTGGTCACCCAGCCACTCTGGGCGATGTACAGCATATAATAAAACAGTTTAAAACAATAAAATTCTACAATAAAAACGTTTTCTAAAATAGCCCACCCCAAATGCCTGCCTGAACAACCATGATTTTAATGCACAGCGGAAGCTCATTAAAGAGGGGGCATGGCGGAGTTCCCTAGGGAGGGAGTTCCACAGAGTGGAATAGGGATAAATGCCAAGTTCTGCACCTAGGAAAAGAAACCAAATGCACAGTTACAAGATGGGGGATATGTGGCTCAACAACACTACAAGTGAGAAGGATCTTGGAACTGTTGTAGATCACAAGCTGAATATGAACCAACAATGTGATGTGGCTGCAAAAAAGGCCAATGCTCTTTTGGGCTGCATTCATAGAAGCATAGCTTCCAAATCCCGGGAAGTACTAGTTCCCCTCTACTCAGCACTGGTTAGGCCTCATCTGGAGTACTGTATCCCGTTCTGGGCACCGCACTTGAAGAAGGATGCAGACAACCTGGAGAGAGTTCAGAGGAGGGCAACAAAGATGATCAGGGGACTGGAAACAAAGCCCTATGAAGAGAGACTGAAAGAACTGGGCATGTTTAGCCTTGAGAAGAGAAGACTGGGGGGAGATAAGATAGTGCTCTTCAGGTACTTGAGAGGTTGCCACAGAGAGGAAGGCCAGGATCTCTTCTCATTCCTCCCAGAGTGCGGGACATGGAATAATGGGCTCAAGTTACAGGAAGCCAGATTCCGGCTGAACATCAGGAAAAAATTCCTGACTGTTAGAGTAATGCGACAGTGGAACCAATGACCTAGGGAGGTGGTGGACTTTTCCACACTGGAGGCATTCAAGACGAGGCTGGACAGCCACCTGTCAGGGATGCTCTGACTTGGATTCCTGCACTGAGCAGGGGGTTGGACTCGATGATCTTGTAGGCCCCTTCCAACTCTAGTATTCTATCATTCTATGATTCTATGGCTACAAAGGAATGTCTCCAGGGGATTCAAATGGGAATAAACGAGAGTTGCCTGCAGTTTGAAAAGGTGGCTGTCTCACTAGGCTAACTTAGAGAGGGAGGTTTCACCCCTCATGTGCTGCTTCCCTGCATAGCCTCTCACGCATCGCTAACCGGTTCAAACGTCTGAGCTCTACCCCTGACGTTTCCCTCTTAGCTCTGCGTCTCCACCTCGCATCTCTTAGGTCAGTCCTCAAGCCCCTCTTCCTCACTGCTTCTCACAGAGGGTGTTAAGGAGAAAGCTTCAGGCCTGGCCATCTGGGAGTTGGTAACCTGAGAAGCACACCTATCCATATCTGAACTGGCCTGTGAAAAAACCTCCCCCAGGTCTGGCTGCTCCTCTTCTGAATCTGAGCTGCTTACTATCTCCCTGAGCTCAGAATCAATCTTGATATCTAGGTTGGTGGCCATCAGCACATCTTGTGGTAGCAAATTCCACAGTTAATGCTCTATGCGAGGCAGTGGAGGCTCGTGGCTCCGACATCAGTAGGGTGGTGAATCCACTCCATGTTTCAGTCAGAACAAGTCAGAACTCTAAAGGAGCTATCCAAAGTGCTTTGCATTTGATGTGCTCCTGGCCCACTTCCCCTGAGTACAGGGAAAAGAAACTATTAAGGATGGATGATGACAGGAAGTCATAAGTATGCAATAGTAAAAAATAATCCTTTGGGGTGGATTTTTGCTAGGGCTGTGCACCGCTTTGGTCCAAAGCTTGAATAATGAGTCGAAGCGGGCTGTTTCAGAGGTGCCTCTGTGTGGTATGAGGCAGAGCAGAATAGCAATGAAGCACCCCAGAGTGAAGCAGCTTGTATATGAAGTGCCTTGTCCGACTCAGTGATTCGTTTTGAGCAACGCAGATAGCCTGGTACCAAAAATATCAACTTCAGAAAGTTCAGCAAAGGGTTGAGAAGGAGGAGGAGGAGGAGGAGGGAGGGAGGTTTGGTGAATGGAAACTCTAGTTGCCAAATCAGGGCTAAATGTAACCCAGCAATCTCCAATCAGAGACAGTGGTGGAGGAGGGGGGAAGATTGAATAACTGGAGAAAAACGGCTGTGTTTCAGAGACAGAGATCAATTCTGGTGGTGTTACTTAGGGATATGAGAAGTGAGAACCGCCCCCCAGCCCCTGTTCTGCTCGCTTGTTCCTCTACCTCTGCTGCAATCGCCATGTTCTTAAAAAACATGGCTATTGGAAGTCTATGTGCACATAGACTTATACACAAAAAGCACTATGAATTGCCCAGGCAGGAGGTGAGGCTCACGTCCCCGCCGCTTGCTAGCTGTCTCCTCCTTGTGAGCAGTCCTTGTGAGCTAGCAGTCCTTTGGGGTGTTTCCACCAGTGATTTACCCTCTCAATTGACAAGGCACAGTGCCCCTTTGTTACAGAGATCCTGAGGGTTAAAATGGGGGCTGGTTTCCGTCTTGGTGTTGGAAGAAAATAAAACATGGATCCATGAAATCAAAAAGGGATCCTTATGTTTTAATATGGTTTTTAAAGGGGAGACTCCCCAAACCACCATCAAATCACAGAGCACTTCTGCCTCTACAGACTGAAGCAGAAAAATCATAGATCCATCACTCATGGGCACAGCCATAGCGCAAAAACAGGGATCCAAGGCAGGGATCCTCTTGATTTCATATGATCTTTCACAACATTTCAGGTGAAGCAGAAGATCTGGGATCTGCTGGGAAGCAGCAGATCTGGGATTTTTATTGTGCATACTTGGGCAAAGATGAGTTCTGTGCTTTGATGGCAGGGGGTGCAGCAGGGCAGGGGGGACCCAATGTAAAAATTCAGAGGATCCATATTGAATTGGGCATCTTATTCATGGCTGTATAACATGATGGTGCTATGAAGCCCCCAAATCAATGTTTTTTGCCACTCAATCCATGGGCAGATGTGCTCTGTGATGTGACGGTGTTTGGGGGTATCTTTCTTGTAAAGATCATGAGGATCCCTAAAGATCCCTTCCTCAAATCCATTTTTTTCCACTGTGGCTGCACCTACAAGTGGCGGACCCATGTTTTTTCTGCTTCAGTCCACGGAGGCAGATGTGCCTTGTGATTGGATGGTGGTTTTGTGGGTCTCCCTTTTAGAAATCATATGAAATCAGGAGGACCCCTTTTGATTTTTTGGATCCTCATTTTACCCAGTCCCCTTTGTGTCTACTGCTCTCTTTCCCAGCACAAGCATATGTCTGTCTACTCAGAAGTAACTCCCATTGTGGTCCATGAGGCTTGCTCCTGAAATGCAGGTGCGTCTGGACCTTCAGGGGAAAGAAGAAGGGGGGAAGCCTCTCTCTTTGGTTGAGCAGCCCCTGCCAATGACGTTCAGATGACGTCAGATGACGTTCACTCCAACCTCCACCCCCACCAGGAAGTATGTTCTGTGAAGCGATTTTTACTGGTGCGGAGAACCTGCTCGTGGAGCCCTGCATGGACCACACTGCAGCAAAGCTGATTCCTTTTAAATTAAAATCTGGTACTCCTCCATTAGCTTCTCCTTCCGTTGTCATGGAAACATGGCCACAGACAGCTGAGCAGGCAGGGGGCAGCAGCGGCACTGAGAGGTGGAGCTCTTTGCTTTGAGAGTTTTTGTGGGGGGGGGATCTAATTTCAGCTGCAACTAGCACGAAAAGTACCAGGCCAAACCTTCTGAAATTTAGCCAGTGGGATCCCCTCTATGTCAACAAAGAAGACCCCAAGTTTAATGTATTTATCATGAAAACTGAAAACGTTATGGCTATTTGTGTTTTCCCATGCAAGTCAATGGGAAAATGCCTGACCGAGTGGTCCGGATATCCGAATCTCACTTCTGATCTGGAACTGAGTCAAAGCAGAGGGGGTCCGAATCGGTATGAGTTGAAGTGGGGCTCATTAGGAGGGTCTGAAGTGGCATCCGAAGCGGATCAGGGGGTCTATGCACAGCCCTAATTTTTGTCCCCTTTGTGAAGGTTCCCCCCTTGAATTCTGGTTTCCTGGGGATTCCCTTAATTATGCTGCAACCTCCCTTTGTGTGCTGGTGGCATTGTTTTGTCTCCAAACTGATCTGCACAGGGCCTCTTAAGTTCAGTATTAGAGGGAATGATTTATACCATACACTATATTTAGAAATGCTATGCAGAAGGAAGTTTTCTCTCTGTAAATTAATTCTTATTGCTCTGTCATAAGTTCAATCGCCCCGAAAAATAACTTCATAAAAAAAATAGCTAATCTGAAATCTCTGCTCTGCGTGGACTGTTCTGCCTCCTGCAACTGAATAGGATTTCTTTCCCATCCAATCTTCTTGCAATAGGTTTGCCAGCCAGAGTTTTAGTGAAACGGCCAGCTGAGCAACGCAACTGTATGAAAATGTGGTTTTTCACATCAGGTGAGTCTTCTATTTAACTTTGAGCTCCTCAAAGTGCAGCCACTGCTGGCATATTGCTATGGCAGTTGTAATCTGAGGTGCATATTAGAAAAAAGATGAAGAGTGGCAGAAGTTAAATGGTTCTCTCTTTCCTTGGGCCAGCAGTTCCCTTGCTGCCTGCCCTTCTTTGATGTTTAACTCTCAGCTGAATGGGTGAACATCTGACAAGGGATGTCTGAGAAATTTGTTCCAGTTTGGTTTTGACCAGAATTTACCCAGTTTGCACCTCACAGAAAGTGATTGCAAATTGTGCTCAAACGCCGTACTTTTCCAAACTTGCAATGTGATTAATTGAACCACAACTAAACATGCATTTGAAAAATGCGAATGAAAAAATGCAAATGTTTGAAACATGTGCCCAAACACACTTTAGGGCGCAATCTTATCTTAATAGTTGCCATCCCCTGAAGTCAGAGGCTGCCAAGTATCCAATGCAGGGCGTCTGGAGCACGGAGGTGATCCTTGCCTCCATGCTCCAACTGCCCTGCATTTCCCCTAGACGGGTGATTGCACCCCTCTTCTGGGAGTGGGAGGGAAGGAGGCCAGGACGGACATAGGAAGCTGTGTAAAGCAGCTTCCGTGGTCTCCTCCCCTCCCCGCCTCCGGGACAGCCCCCCTTTCCCCTGTCTCCATGCTCCATTTCTGAGCATGGAGTTGTAGCTGGCATGAAGAGAACTGCACCAGCTACGAGGTGGCAGGGGAGGGGAGGGGGAGGAGAGCATGGTTTCTAGGCTTCGAGGATCCCAGAAACTGAAATATTCTATGTCCCCCAGGCACTGTCTAGGGGACATAGGACTGCACCCTCAATCAATTGGAGAAATGCTTACATCTCAAAAACACACCCCATTGATGCGTGCATTTGGAAAAAAATGCACACAAAATTAAGCACAGGTTTTCATGGGAAAAGAAAAACAACGGTGCTTGCAATCTGATAAAGACACGCACTGGAGTGTGCTTTGAGGTAGAATTCAGAGAACTTCAACAAGCTTGAGGTTTGCTGATTCACATATCCCTAGAACAGAGTCCTTTGACAAGCAATGCCTCTGAGGCGGTGTGTTCCATCTGTGTGATGTGCCAGTGTCTCAGATATGAGGAACTGAACCTAGAACCTTTTGTGTGTAAAGCATGTGCACCCCCAACTGAGTGATGGCTCTAGGCTCTAGGATCTCTTTCAGAAACTGGGGTTGGTCTCTTGCATGACATTGTTGTCATATATTAGCTGGGGTCATTTATTCCTGCATATGTTGTTAGGTGCTCATTAGTGCCTCTGAGCTTATACAGATTGCCCTCTTCCCACCCATATCACAGGGTTCCTAATAAGGTTTGGGGCAGGTTGTCCAAGTCAGGGATTTTGGGATCTCACCCAGCACCTCTTTCCAGGTTAGCAAAATGCCTGTCGATGTGGATGGGGTGGAGAGATCATCTGTGTATTGCAAGTAGGGATGGACGAAAGTCCCTTATCTGGTCCCGCAGCTTTTTTCGGGGGGGAGGCGCTCCGTTTCTCCCCCCAAAATTCTTGGCGGGTGGGGAGGCACCCCGTCCCTCCCCGCCGAAATTCTGGCCGGGGGGGAGGCGCCCCATCCCTCCCCGCCGAAATTCTGGCCGGGGGGGAGCACCCTGCCTCTCCGGCCGCGAAAGAAAAAAGTAAAGTAAAAACAAAAATGAAAACGTGATAGGCTACGTAAAGATTTATGTAGCCTATCACGGCTGACTTTGAAAATCTAGCCGTGATAGGCTACGTAAATCTTTACGTAGCCTATCATGTTTTTTTTTACTTTAAAATGGCGGTGGCGGTGGCTGGTTGGAAGACCGGCCACCGCCGCTGCATCGCCGCCGGGACCCGCCGCCATGAGGGACATTCGCATGAGGTAAGTCCCATCCCGGGGGGGGGGCGGGGGGCGGAGAATTTCCCCACCAATTTCGGGGGGCTGAATGCGTTGGCATTCGGCCTCCCGGAGATTCGTGGAGAAATTCTCCGACATCCGTAAATTTCAGGAACCCCTTGTGGTGAGTACAGTGTGTCTCTATGTGTTGTAGGTGTCAGAGAAATCTGCAACAGATTCAAATGACTTCCGTTTTCTATGACTGCAACCTGAAGATTTTGCAGTTTTTTCTGAGTCACATGGATTCTGCAGACTTGCAGACTGTTTTTTTTTTACTTTCCAGCATGTACGCAAATTTAGTAGTACAAAAATACAAAACAGTTGCAGGAAAATACGTGAATAGATAAGCCCATTTTTTAAAAAACACACACACGCCGTTATATGCATCTCTGATCTCTCTTCAGCCTCTCTTCAGCCTCTGCTGTGTAGCAATCTTTGTGTGTGTGTGTGTGTGTGTGTGTGCTCTGCTCGCTGATCGTATCCTCAGCTAAGAAAAAGGCACAAACTGTTACACATCAGCATAAGTTCCGTAAATTGTGGTGGACTTTTTTGCATACTTTTATGGGGGGGGGGGGATCAGAATCTGTCAATAAGCAGATGACGACGTGAAAGATACCTGACAATCTGCAAAATGCAGATGGAATGGATTTAATAAAATCTGTACATTCCCCAATGTATAGGGACACATTATACCCTTTCCCCACCAGGGTCCTTCCCAGAGGGGGCTAGGCTGCCTAGATCAGGGTTTCTCCCATCACAGTAGTATGCTCAAGTGCAGCATTATGCATTTTTGCTACAGTTGTGAATGGCAACCATTCATCTCTATGGGATAAAACCCCAAATGTACTTGGGAACGCTGCTGGAATATGGGCGAAATTTGCCTCCTAGCTAATGACCTCCATTTCCCTCTCTCTGTTTTTTGTTTGCTACACTTATATCTCGCCTTTTTTCCTCCTTAAGGAACCCAAGGTGGCGTACATAATTTTATCCTCCTCCGTTTTATCCTCACAACAAGAACCCTGTGAGGTGGGTTGGGCTGAGAGTCAGTGACTGGCCCAGAGTCACCCAGTGAGCTTCCATGGCCGAGGGGGAACTAGAACCCAGATCTCCTGGCTCCCAGTCCAACACTCTCACCACTGCACCACGCTGGCGCGCTCTCTCTCTGTGTGAGGGGAGAATCAAACCCACCTTAATGTTCATTTTCTGATCATGCCATTGGTCACACTAGGATGTGACAAAGAGACAGAGTTTAAGGACCAGCTTTTATGGATGTGGCCACTAAGCCCCAACTCCATGGATTTTGCTTGTAGAGTCATGTGCAATTTGTTTTCTTGAGGTCCACCAAACCTGACAGCTTCCTTCCCTGCTAATGCTCTTACATGACTATTTTCCTGTATTCTGCAATTAGCAACCACATCATGCGCCTGCAATGGCTTGTGGCTACCCAGACGGCAACAGAGGGGAAGTGGCCAAAAGCCACTAAGGTTTTCTTTTTCCTCTCCTGGGAACCAAATACATGTTTAACAGGAAATGTTTGATTCACTCCCCTTCATTAGCGATATTCCCAACTGCTTATTGGTCATTGTGCTTGCTCTGCACATGTCACCGAAATTAGAAACATAGGAAGCTACCTTATACCAGGTTGGACTGTCACAGAATAGGCATTGTAATGTGCAAAACTGACAAGAATTTATTGTATTTTGTAGAACTGATTAGTTCTGTGCATGACATGACCTAACTACGAGTGCTAGCAAGTATTATTGCAAATAGGGCAAAGACATTTCTAAGGTTGGCTAATCCTTGGAAGAGAAAAGCTTTTTGGCTTAGGTGGAGGTAGGGATGTCAGAGGAATTTGCAACAGAACCAGATGAGTTTGGATTTTTATGAATCCAACCTATGGATTCTGCAGTGGGCCAGCTTTCCCTCTGTTGGGTGGTTTCCTCAGACTTGCCGACCATTTTTCTAACCTTTGGGAATTTTGTGCAAATTTAGTGGTAGAAAAATATGCAAAAATAAAAAACCTGACCCCAAATGCACATCAATAGGAAGAAGATGAACATCATGGTTAAAGAATTTGAGGGAATGGTTCAGCTGTACTTCTATACAACTATTCAGAGCAGCCATGTCAAAACCAAAAATAGCTGAAATGATAGATAACCTCTGATAGGAGATGGCACTTTAAGAAGAAGCAGCAGAATGTGAATTTGTGCAAATTTGTGCAAATCTGCGCAAACCTGGAAACAAACAAACAAAAAAATTTGATTCCACCGATGGGTGGAATGAAAGGTGCCTGACAATCTGCGAAACACAGACAGAATGGATTTTACACCGTCTGTACATCCCTAGGCAGAGAACCTTCATGAAGCTGCTTCTAAAGTCAGCAGTAAACCTGGATGCATTGGGAAGAAGCTCTCTTAGCCTTAGATGCTAAAACTAGGTGCAGGAGTATGACCAGGTCTGACACTTTGGTTGAAGTCACCAAGATAGATAAAAGGTAAGAGTTTGACCTGGTTGGCAAAAGAGATCCCGGTAGAACAAGAAACCCACCAAACCTGCTTATGCTAGCTCTGCATGCCTTCTATTTAGGCAAATATGAAATTTTGATATTAACTGTTAGATTGAGAGGAATTTAGATCTTTCTGTGTTAACCATATGCCTGCTATTATTTCTGTGGCACTCTTGGTCATTAGAACGTATGAATTTAGGGAGGTTTGTAATCTGAAAACACGTCATTCTCTTAGACTGTTCGAGCAACAAATACGTCCTGTTTAGTACCACATTTGTGTTGTCTGGCTTGGGAGATTCTCCAGGGATCCCTGTCCATGCATTAATTCTTGAAGACCAAACCACTCAGCTGGGATTTGCGAATCTATCATTGAGTGGAATCTGTCCTCAGAGTCACAGATCAGGTGAGTCACAGATGCACCTGTTCAATTAGGAGAAACAAGCTAGTCAGATGGAGCGGGAATAAGTTACTTGTCTCAAGACTGTTTATTATACCAGCCTTCACCAACCTGGTTCCCAATGGATGTTTTGGGCTACAGATCCCAGCATGCCTGATCATTGGCCATGCTGGCTTGGGCTGATGGGAGTTGAAGTCTAAAAATTCAAGGCCACCAGGTTGGGAATGTAGCTGAGCATTATTCATACCAGGGCTCAGAAGCATTCTGAAGAAATGAAGATGGAGGTGGCTGTAGCCTCACGTGGGGCTTCTATTCTCAGTGCAGGGCTGAGCACCACCTCTAGTCTCCCTGGGCAGCTCTCAGCCTGGCCCCAAGAATCTCCGAGTGAAGGAACTGCTGCCATCTTCATTTTCCTGGGTGTGGCTGGTAGTGCCCCTCTGTAATGGTGGTGATGAAGATGTGGGGCAGGGGACACTTTGTCCAATGCCCCCCAAAAGTGGGCACTGAGCCCTTCCTGGATGATCCCCAACGCTGGAATGAGCTCACCACTGAGGCCTGCCTGGTGCTGACACTGTCATCTTTTCGGTGCCAGGTAGAGACTGTCCTCTACTCCCAGGCATTTAATGGCTTACAATGAGGCATTTATGAGGCATTTCCCCAATATTTAGGGAAAATACTGTTTACTGAAATTGTTTTTAGCTGTTTATATTGTTTTAATTTTTTGTGTTAATTTTTTTAGACTGTTTTTATTATGCATTTTTTGTAATACTGGTGTATTTTTTATGAATTGTTGTAAACTGCCCAGAGAGCTTCAGCTATGGGGCACTATAGAAACAAACAAACAAACAAACAAACAAACAAACAAAGATCAGAGGCAGTTCCCCTCTGAATACTAGATGCTAATTAGGGATGTCAGAGAATTCTGCCACAGATATTGGGGAGGCCGAATGCCAGCGCATTCGGCCCCCCGAAATCGGTGGTGGAATGGCCTGCCACCCCCCTGACCCCCCGGGACGAGACTTACCTGGGGTGGATCTTCCGGGCAGCGGCGACTGCGGCGGCGGTTCGGCGGCGGCGGCTGCGGCGGCCGGTCTTCCGACTGGCTGCCGCTGCCGCCATTTCCAGTTAAAAAAAAAAAAAGACGTGATAGGCTACGTAAAGATCTACGTAGCCTATCATGGCTAGGTTTAAAAAAAAAACCGTGATAGGCCACGTAAATGTTTACGTAGCCTATCACGACTGACTTTTTTTTAAAAAAACAACAACGTGCGTACGCAAGTGGCGGCGGCCACGGCTGCCGCCATTTGCGTACGCACATTTTTTTTTTTTTAAAGTCAGACGTGATAGGCTACGTAAACATTTACGTAGCCTATCACGGCTGACTGCAGGGATGTAAACGGCGGCAGCTACGGCTGCCGCCATTTGCGTCCCTACTAGCAAGCTGCCGGATGTCCGGCTGCTGGCGGAGCCGGCTGGCAGCTCCGCAGAATCCCTGCGGAGCGGAGCCGGCCAGCAAGGATTCCGGGGGGAGGGATGGAATGCCTCCCCCCCCATCAACATAATCCGCGAACAGGTAAGTGACTTTCGTACATCCATCTCGAACAAGCAGAAGCATCTGGCTGGCTGGAAACAAAACACTTTGGTCCAATGCTGTATCACACTTAAGTTCATGTGCCACACTCTCTGCCTGCTATTGGATCAGCTGCTCTGATGTCACAGCTCACAATGTCATGGATAACTTTGTGAGCCTTGAGCTGCACTGTCAGCTGCTTTGGTGGCAAAGTAGGGGGACTCCAAAGTGCTGGAAGGTAGTTATGCTGAGGCCTTTCAAACAACATGTTGCTTGCTACAGATTGGTTGAGGAGCCTTGGACAAATGGGAATTATAATTTTGCTTCAATATAGGAAATGTTTCGTCTCACCTCCGTGGGGAGGGAAATTCACCATTGAGGTGCCGCCACAGAGAAGGCCCTGCCCTACACCACCAATCTAGCCCTTTTCGATGGTGGCCTCCGAAGAAGATAATGAATGATAGTCAGGGCCAGCACAAGACTGCCTGCTGCCTGAGGCAGGAGGTCACGAGCCGCCACTGCATGCCAGGGGTGTGTGGGAGAGCGAGATGCCGCCACTTTCTTCTCAATACTTTGCTTCGAGGGGTCCTTTTTTAGAGCAAGGCACTGATGGGGGGGGGTGGCTCTGGAGATGGCCCCTACCACGGCAGCACAGGCGATCTCCAGGGTCACCTCCTCACTAATGCCTTACTCTGAAAAAGGACCCCTCAGCACGAGGCATTTGGCTGGGCGGGCTCTGTGGCGAGCAGTGCTGGGCGATCTCTTGCTGCACCCTTTGCTGCCTCAGGGGAGCAGATGATGTGGCTCTGCATAGCGGCTGCCTCCCTATGCCTTACTCAGTGTGAGGCGTAGGGTGGGCAGCAGTGATGGAGGCTGCCCTGGAGTGCAGCGATGGCTGCTTTTCTGTTGCAGAATTTGCTGCAGCAGAGAAGCGGCCAGCGAGGCTCTCCACAGCGTCCACCTGCCCTATGCCTCACTTTGAGAGGCATAGGGTGGTGGCGGTATTGGGACTTCCAGCGGCCTGCATGCGGGGTCCACTGCCTTTCTGGATCCGCTGCCTGAGGAAATTCACCCAGTCTCATGGGAGGGCTTGCCCTGGCTCTAGGCAGGTTTATATGGCAGGAGGCAGCCTTTCAGTTCTCCTGGCTCCAAACCATTTCAGTCAGGGGTGGGGAATGTGTGGCTCTCCAGAGGTAGTTGGACTACAACTCCCATCAGCTCTAGCCAGCATAGCCAGTGGTGAGGCATCATGGAAATTGCAGTCCAGCAGCATCCAGAGGGCCAAATGGTCCCTGTCTCTGATTTAGGGGGCATAGGTAAAAACCAGCACCTGGGCCTAGAGACAAATTGGAAGCTTGACTGATGTAAGACCAGTGTAATATGTCCTGTAAGATGCATGCCAGAAAGCAATGCTGTCTGCGGCATTTTGCACCACTTATGGTTACCGAATACTTCAAGGGCAGCCCTGTGTGGAGTGCATTGTGAAATTCCCTCCTGGGGAGGTGAGAGTGGCCCCCATCTATGCTCAGTTTTAGGCATGCAGTGAACGTGTTTTTGTCCCATTCCTTTCAATGCTTCCTAATATGTTGCTCTCCAGGGTGTTAACTATAGTTGTTACATAGATGAATTTGTTTTAATGCTCTTTTTGTTTTTGCACACTGCCTTGGGGGTCCCATTTGGGCTGAAGGCAGGTTATAAGGATTTTTAAAAAATAAATAAATGGAATAAATAAATGAGCATAAGCACGTGTCTCCAATGGCTTTCCTTCCTCCAGAGTGGCTATGCTGCCTTGTCCTGCCAGGGCCGTGTTGCTATAAATACACCTGAGATTGTGATGTGCTCTGACACTGTGTTAAAACCAGCCATATTTCCAACCAAAGACAGATAATTTCCCTGCACAAGCAAAACTGTCCTCCAAGTATGGGCTGCGGATGCTCCTGTTAATAGATTTCTCCTTGCCTGTCAGGTTCTGTAAGGATGTTCTGACTCCGATGGTTCTAAACTCAATGCACCTGGGACCTCTATGCAGCCAGCTTTCCAAATTATGCAACCATGTGAGTCTGGAGTTGAAGAAAGGTTTTTCAGGTAGTACAGAGAGCTAGCAGAGCACCATGTCTAAGAGGCTGAGCTGTGATCCGCAGAGTTCTTCCTTCAGATTTCATCTCTGCCAATGTGTGATTGCAGGCATGCTGCTACCTCAGTCCTGCCCTCAGTCTGCCATCTGCAGAATGGGGATAACAAGAGTCTGCTTTAAAATGGCTGTTGGAAGATGGCTGATGTAAGTATCTGAAGTGAACATAAGAACAGCCATGCTGGATCAGACCAAGATCCATCTAGTCCAGCATTCAGTTCACACAGTGGCCAACCAGCTGCCCAAAGGGGAGAACCACAAGCAGGATATGAGTGCAGCAGCACCCTCCTGCCCATGTTCCCCAGCAACTGGTGTACATACGCATACTGCCTCTGATACTGGAGGTAGCATAGAGCCATCAGGACCAGTAGCCATTGATAGCCTTCTCCTCCAGGAATGTGTCTAATCCCCTTTTAAGGCCATCCAAATTGGTGGTCATCACTACATCTTGTGGAAGGGAATTCCACAGTTTAACTCTGCGCTGTGTGAAGAAGTGCCGCCTTTTGTCTGCCCTGAATCTCCCACCAATCAGTCTTATGGAGTGACCCCATTGGGTTCTACTATTATGAGAGAAACTCTCCAAAGTGCTATATAAATGCTAAGGTTTTTTTTTGTTGGTTGGTTGGTTGGTTTGTTTTAGGAAGGACGGCCAGAAGAATAGAAAGCTGCTTCTGCTTGGCCAGAGTATTTCTCCATCTAGTCCAGTTCTGACTGGCAGCAGCAATCTAGGGCCTTGGGCACCTGGTCCAATTAACTGAAGGTGCTGGGGATTGAACCTGGGATCTTCTGCATGCCAAGTAAGTGCTCTACCACTGTGCTATGGCCTGTCCCATCCTTTTCGGGGGAAAAGATCCTTGGACTTCAATAGCTGCGTGATGAATAGGGGAACAGGTGAAGCTTTTTCTGATTAGTTTGGTAAGTACAGGTTCATGACTGCTTATGATATTTAGTTTTTACAGGATTATCGACAACAACCTCAATATAAAAGGTGAGGAAATGTAACACATCTATTATGATCAGATCAAGACTGCATTAAACGCTGGTCCACTGGGACCTATTTCCCAATCCCTTGGGGGATAGGACTGTTCTCATCCATCACGGCTTGGATGCCACTAATTGCTCTGCAGTCATGCCTGTGCATGTGTCTGGAGTACCGTGTACAGTGGTGTAGTGAAGCCAGAGCTCACAGGGGGGAAGTGCCGGGACTTTTTGACTAGCTGGTATGATGACATCATCTGCCCCCCCCCCTCGGACTTCCCTGTAATCCTCACAGTAGCTGAAGGACATGGATTTTCCCAGCCACCACATATTGTTGTGAGCTGTCTCTGTTGCAGTGCAAAGTACTTTGAATGGCTTGGTCTTGAATGGGCAATTAAGACCAGTTAGCTGTTCAAAACACAGAGATGAAAACTGCTAGAACTTCTGTAAACTGCCCAGAGAGCTTTGGCTATGGGGCGGTATAGAAATGTAATAAATAATAATAATGACAACAATAATGGAATTGGTTTGTTGACTTTGAGATGAAATGTTACTCTCTGGTGCTGGGAAAAGAAACCCTTGGAAAACCATGAGGTGGTGGTCTTATGCACTCTGGGGACATGAATGTCCCTCTCTCTCGCTTTGTAAACTCAGGTCTCTCACTACACTGCCCTTTGTCATCTCCCTATTCTATGACTCTCAGCTGATCCTAATAAATTGGGTATTATGCCGTTTCAGAGGGGCAGAACCTCAGGGCCAGGGCCCAAAGCTCAGCCTGACACCAGAGGTCCCAATCCAGTTTGCCATGTTCCATAAGAACCTAAGAAGAGCTCTGCTGGCTCAGACCAAGGGTCCATCTAGTCCAGCATTCTGGTCACACAGTAGCCAACCAGCTGTCGACCAGGAACTCACAAGCAGGAGATGAGTGCAACAGCACCCTCCCACCCATGTTCCCAAGCAACTGGTTCCATGTTTCCCAGAAGGCCATGCCTCCTTCCCCTGGCCTCACAAACTTTCTCCCAACTGTTGATTGTTCAGTAGTTTCCCACCTTTGGTACAATTTTCTCCCATTCTAAAAGGTTGGAATGCCTCTCCTAAGGTTACTGCCAATAAAAGCTTTAAGCTAAGCTATGCGGGTAGTTTTTGTTCTTTGGACTCACCCCTTTTGCCTTTGGCTCCACCCACCAGAGGAATGTAGCCCCCGTGAGCTTCTCTAAAATAGAATTTGGGCTAACAGGGGTTCTGCACCTCTGTGCTGTGCACTTCTGCTGGCATAGACTCTCTCTCTCTCTCTCTCTCTCTCTCTCTCTCTCTCTCTCACACACACACACACACACACACATACACACACACAGATATAGGTCAACCCAGCTGCCTGCATTTTTGGACTCTCCTTGGGGGCGTGGCTATGGGGACTGTCAGGTTGCACTTCCAAATGTACCACTACACACTGACTGTACCTGCTCTTGTGTTATTTGATAGATTTCAGTTGCTGAAGCCTGTGGACAATGTGGGAGTGTAGCCTGCCACTTGTTATTCACCCACCCACCCACCCACTCACTCCAAACTAGTTCCCACCCTTCTCCTGGCAACAAAGGAGAGGGTCTTCTTGGTGGTGGCTCTCCATTTATGGAATAAGCTCCCTGATGAGGCCTGCCTGGTGTCAACATTCTCATCTTTTCGGTGCCAGGTTAAAATTGCCCTCTCCTCTCAGGCATTTGGCAGCGTATAAGGAGTGTGCTTTAATTGTTTTCAATTGTTTTAGTTATATGTTGTTGGTGTGTGTATTATTTGTTCTATGTTATTACATGAATGGTTTTATATTTTATATAATGTATTTTCATGGTCCTTAATTTTTGTGAACCGCCCAGAGAGCTTTGGCTATGGAGTGGTATAGAAATATAATGAATGAATAAGTGAAAGGAAACATTAGCTGGAATAAGATCTGAATGGATGGGCATAATATAACATTTATAATATCCCACTTCTTTTCCTCTTGCGAGGAACCGGAGGCGGCTTACGTGATCCTTCTCTTCCTCCCTTTTATCCTCACAACAACCCTGTGAGGTAGGTTAGGCTGAGAGTCAGCGACTGGCCCAAAGTCACCCAATGAGCTTCACGGCCGAGTGGGGACTAGAACTCAGATCACCTGAGTCCCAGTCCAACACTAGACCACACTGGCTCTTTAACTTTAAGCATCATTTTGAGGCACTGCCTACCATTCAGGGCTTCCTTGTCCCCTGTTGCCTCAGCCCTAGTTTTTCCCCTTAGATGGGATTTAAAATATGGTCTTCCCTGTTCATGTTCTTAGGAACTACATCACAGCAGCACAGCCAGCTTTTAAAGCAGGCTGGCCTCCCTCCAGCTGTTTTCTGGACATTTGTCTTTAAAGGCTAGAGATGTATGAGAATTTTGTTTCACGTCGCAAACCATCGGAATTTGCCCTGTTTGAAAACCTGAATCTGGACACAAACAGGAGCGCATTTGTTTGGGAAAAGTTCGTGCGTACCTGAACTTGCAGTCACCTTTGGATTTTTTTTTCATGTGCACATTAAAATGCATTTTTCCCCAAAAGTATGCATTTTGATGCTTTAATCAATGGGTGGGGGTGGGGGTGAAGTGTGCCCTTTTGAAAAATGTGCACAGAAATGCACACTTTTATTGTCTGAATGGAAAGGAAAACAGGCTGCAAACGAAAAAGGGAGTGAGGTGAACTGGGCTTTGGAGCTTGGAGAATCTCATGAGCTCAGCCATTCCTGGTTCTCCCATACCTATTTAAGGAATTAACTACCATCATCTTATTTGTATGCCGCCTTTCCACAGTAAACCGTGCTCAAACCATGCACAGTAAACCGTGCTCAAAGTAGCTTGCAGCGACATCAAGAAAAATACATAAAATACAGCAACATTTTCAGATAACTAACAGTTACACATTGTAACAAAATGTAAATAATCGTTACTATATAGTCCTCAAATAGGGAATGTATCAGATATTAAACTGAGAATAACAGACACTACACTCGGGCTGCCTTTACACTAAAGAAGACCACTGCAGTCCTCCCGATGTGGAGACTTTCCATGTTTACAGCTGGCTCTGTATTGCCCCTGTAGTAGGCTTTGAACTCTTAATTTAGAAGTGCCAAGATAGTGATAAATCAGATCCAGGTTTAATTACAAGGAGTACTTTAATGAGTACTTTATTGAGTGATTGGAAAAAATCAATTTATATCCCCATACCAAAAAAGGGAAGCACCAAAGAATGTTCAAACTATCGAACAGTGGCACTTATTTCACATGCCAGTAAGGTAATGCTCAAGATCTTGCAAGGTAGACTCCAGCAATTCATGGAATGAGAATTGCCAGATGTACAAGCTGGGTTTAGAAAAGGCAGAAGAACTAGAGACCAAATTGCCAATATCCGCTGGATAATGGAGAAAGCCAGGGAGTTTCAGAAAAACATCTATTTCTGACTATTCTAAAGCCTTTGACTGTGTGGATCATCACAAATTGTGGCAAGTTCTTGGTGGTATGGGGATACCAAGTCATCTTGTCTGCCTCCTGAGGAATCTGTATAACAACCAAGTAGCGACGGTAAGAACAGACCACGGAACAACGGACTGGTTTAAGATTGGGAACGGAGTACAGCAGGGTTGTATACTCTCACCCTTCTATTCAACCTGTACGCAGAACACATCATGCGACGTGCTGGGCTTGATGAAGCCAAGGCTGGAGTTAAAATCGCTGGAAGAAACATTAACAATCTCAGATATGCAGATGATACCACTTTGATGGCTGAAATGAGGAGGAGCTGAGGAACCTCATGACGAAGGTGAAAGAAGAAAGTGCAAAAGCTGGGTTGCAGTTAAACCTCAAAAAACCAAGATTATGGCAAGCAGCTTGAGTGATAACTGGCAAATAGAGGGAGAAAACCTGGAGGCAATGACAGACTTTGTCTTTCTAGGCGCAAAGATTACTGCAGATGCTGACTGCAGCCAGGAAATCAGAAGATGTTTACTTCTTGGGAGAAGAGCAATGACAAATCTTGATAAAATAGTGAAGAGCAGAGACATCACACTGACAACAAAGGTCCGCATAGTTCAAGCAATGGTATTCCCCGTAGTAACCTATGGCTGCGAGAGCTGGACCATAAGGAAGGCTGAGCGAAGGAAGATAGATGCTTTTGAACTGTGGTGCTAGAGGAAAATTGTGAGAGTGCCTTGGACTGCAAGAAGATCAAACCAGTCCATCCTCCAGGAAATAAAGCCAGACTGCTCACTTGAGGGAATGATATTATTAAAGGCAAAACTGAAGTACTTTGGCCACATCATGAGAAGACAGGATACCCTGGAGAAGATGCTGATGCTAGGGAAAGTGGAAGGCAAAAGGAAGAGGGGCCGACCAAGGGCAAGATGGATGGATGATATTCTGGAGGTGACGGACTTGACCTTGGGGGAGCTGGGGGTGGCGACGGCCGACAGGAAGCTCAGGTGTGGGCTGATCCATGAAGTCACGAAGAGTTGGAAGCGACTGACCGAATAAACAACACAAACTTTATTGAGTACAGTCAGCACACAGGCATACCCAATGGTTGGATCAGACAGCTTCTCTGAACCCAGAGCCATGGGGTACAATGGGTTTTATACCATACATGTCAGCAGTGAGGCAGCATGACAGAAGCAAGTGTTAATTAGCATTAATTCCCAGCATAGACTAACAGTGCTTGTTCAGAAGGAAAACAATCAGAACTTTCCCAGCACAGCCACCTGTAGCTTGGCATAAACATAGCTTCACTTCTCAGGCACATCTAGGGATGTCAGAGAAATCCGCTGTGGATTCAAATGAGGCCGGATTCTTTGGAATCTGGCCTCAGGAATCTGTAGCGGATCGGGACCACTTACCTCCACTCCAGGAGGACTGGAGGCAGAATGGCCCTCGGCTGCTTCTTGCCAGCCAGAGCCATTTGCCTCCTCCCTGTGCCTGCCGATTGCCATGTTTAAAAAAAAAAAAAAGGCGATCGGGAGGATGTGCCCATAGACTTATATGCAAAATAGAGCCACAAATCTTGCATATAAACCTATGGAAATATGATAGCACTCTTCAAGTACTTGAAAGGTTGTCACAGAGAAGAAGGCCAGGATCTCTTCTCGATCATCCCAGAGTGCAGGACACGGAATAATGGGCTCAAGTTACAGGAAGCCAGATTCCGGCTGAACATCAGGAAAAACTGCCTGACTGTAAGAGCAATACGACAATGGAACCAATTACCTGGGGAGGTGGTGGGCTCTCCCACACTGGAGGCGTTCAAGACGAGGTTGGAGTCGGACAGCCATTTGTCAGGGATGCTCTGACTTGGATTCTTGCCTTGAGCAGGGGGTTGGACTCGATGGCCTTGTAGGCCCCTTCCAACCCTACTATTCTATGATTCTACATCCTAGGCCCTGATAAGATACCAGCCTTCGTTAGCATGGAATGTGTGGAGGCCGCACTATCGACCTTTGACTCATCTCACATATTCAGAGGCCCACTAGCAAGGGAATTGCACTAATAATGAACTTAAGCAAAGCATTATGGATCTCTAGGCCCCTCTAACACTACAGGAGACTTGGTTACACTCCTGGGGCCATTACAGGCTCCCAGATGGTGACCACGTGATTGCTGAGAGGGGAAGTTTTTAATTTCCAAGGTTCCATAGAGATCAATGAAACAGCGCCATATAGTGGCTGTTTTAATAGCATAGCAATCTGACTTAAATAGGTAGTTCATTATTCCCAGATCTTTTTGAGATGGAATAACCAGGAAATACCTCTGGATGTGCGCTGGAGATTGATGATGTCTTGAAAAGGACCTGCAAACTTCCGTGACTGAGCAATGTCAACAGCAGGATAAAAGCTCCGTGTTAAGAAGCCCCTGATCTTAGCCAAAAGGTTGAGAAGCCAACTTAATGCCTTTGGCCATCCACAATTTACTAACCAAGCTCCAGCTTCCTGATGAAGTTCCCCTCTTGCCTAATACCTTCCCTGCTTCCCCAGAATCATGTAAAATCTCACTGTCGCTCTCTTAATTATCACCATATCAACCGGCTCCACAGGCCAAGTGAGTCATGGTGATAGTTTGGTTCTTACAATGACCTCCAGTGTGCACTCAGTACCTTATGAAAGTGAATGCCTGCCGAGCGTCTTAATGAAGCATAGGATCTCGGGGCTTAATCAGCTCCGAGAGGCGTGGATGCAAAGAGAGACAACGGAGCAGATATTTTTTATATTACAATTATTAGTTCTAAATTTGCACCTATACATGCAAATTCGCACATGCAAACATTATGCAAATCAGTGACCAGCGTTTTGTTTATTTTATTATTTATTTATTTTTATTTTAAATTTTTAATAATAATAATAATTTTATTTGACTTATTTTCATTTTGATTTATTTTTTATATTAGAGTTATTAGTTCTAAGTTTGCACCTATACATGCAAATTTGCATATGCAAATGCTATGTAAATGAGTGTCCTCTTTTGTTTGTTTGTTTATTTATTCATTCATTCAATTTATAACCCGCCTATATACAAATACTCTAGGCGGCGTACAAAGCTAAAATCAATTGATCAACCCCCCCCCCCAATCAAAACAATTCCTAAAAACAGTATATAACAGCCAACCAAAAGGAAAGAGAGTTTTCAAAAGGGAAGGCCTGCCAGGATAACAGAGCCTTTAACTCCCGCTTAAAAACCTTCAAAGAGGTCAGCAGGTGCATTTCAGCCAGCAGGTCGTTCCACAACTGAGGGGTGGCAAAGGAACAGTTCCTTTTGTCCTCTTCTTTGGTACTGCATGTCCTCTTTTTTGGTGACATAGAAGTGGTCACCCTAGTCATGACCACATGTGCATTGACACAACTTGACTAACCACATCCGCATCTCTAGGCAATAGTGTTGCAAGCCCAGATTGGTGGCTCTCTCCCCTGCCCCCCGCCTCCTCCACCTTTTTCAACCAGTGGCGTGCTATTGTCACTAGCAATTCGCTCATCGCTCTGTCCTATATCATTCTTTCCTGGGCTGCTCCTGGTCGGCAAGCCGCTTTCGGCACACAAGCCAGGCTTACCTCAAAAGTCGGCCCAGCTGCAGGAAAATGAAATCATTTCTGGATGCCATCCCCATCTTTCTATTGTGCGTAGATAACGAGTTCACCCCCCCCCCCCCGGTCATATCTTTTCTAATTTAGGACAGTCTTTCAAAAGCAGGGCGAGGCGGTGAAAGGACTGAAGGTGTTTTGTGATCCTGCAGTCACATCGATTACCAGCGGCTCCCAAGTTGTTTTTGACAGGGGATCTAACCATCATGTTCTTGGCTTTGCCTTCCTGCACTGTAGCCAGAACTGGAACGCAAGTCAAACAAAACAACAAAGTCCCTCCAGAACTCAAATGCTGGTATATCATACCTAGAATTACCACATCAAAACATGCTGAGGAATTGCAGCGGCAACTCCTCCCGAGTGCCCTTGGATGCCTGCTCCCTCCCTCCCTCCCTCCCTCCCTCCCTCCCTCCCTCCCTCCCCCGCTTCGGTGAGCAGGTCTCCAGGTGTGCCACACAGTGTCAGCAGATGAGAAAGGCAGCGCATGCTCGGAGGGAACAGGTGCGAGCAGTTGTAGTGCCTTCTCTCCTGGGTCTCAGCAGGATATTTAAAGGGCGATTTCCAGCGACTGCGAAGTGGCAACCTGGATCCTGCCCAGGAGTGGAAGCCTCCATTGTTCAACCAGTATGAAAGGCCTGTAAGTGGCTGCACTCTCATACCTTTCCTTGCTATTGCAGAATCTCTCAGGCTTGTTTCACTCCCAGTATAGCTTTCTGATTGGCTAGAAGTCCTGCAAAAACCCTGACAGGTTGTGGGGAAGTGGTTTACATCAAATGTTGTCGATCACAAGCTGAATATGAGTCAACAATGTGATGTGGCTGCAAAAAAGGCAAATGCCATTTTGGGCTGCATTAATAGAAGCATAGCTTCCAAATCCTGGGAAGTACTAGTTCCCCTCTACTCAGCACTGGTTAGGCCTCATCTGGAGTACTGTGTCCAGTTCTGGGCACCACACTTTAAGAAGGATGCAGACAAACTGGAGAGGGTTCAGAGGAGGGCAACAAAGATGATCAGGGGACTGGAAACAAAGCCCTATGAGGAGAGACTGAAAGAACTGGGCATGTTTCGCCTTGAGAAGAGAAGACTGAGGGGAGATATGATGGTGCACTGTTCAAGTCCTTGAAAGGTTGTCACAGAGAGGGAGGCCAGGATCTCTTCTCGATCATCCCAGAATGCAGGACACAGAAGAATGGGCTCAAGTTACAGGAAGCCAGATTCTGGCTGAACATCAGGAAAAACTTCCTGACTTTCAGAGCCACATGACAATGGAACCAATGACCTAGGGAGGTGGTGGGCTCTCCCACACTGGAGGCGTTCAAGACAAGGCTGGACAGCCATCTGTCAGGGATGCTGTGACTTGGATTCCCGCATTGAGCAGGGGGTTGGCCTCGATGGCCTTGTAGGCCCCTTCCAAGCCAATATTCTATGATTCTATGAACTCTCTATACATATAAGGACACTAAGCAATGGAATCTATGAGCCCTTAAAAACACTTTGTTAATCTCCTTTTCTATGTAAAGAATGAATGAGGGGCAGAAAAGAAGTGTCCTTTAAGGTCAAACATCATATGAGAATATAGGTCATGTGTTTGTTTTTTGTTTTTGTGCGCGCACACAAATTACATTCTATAGCCAAGTGAATGGTCTTGCTAATTTGGTTGTTTCTTTTAGTTAATTATTCTTGCATAAATTGCTGCTATGTTCTCATTGTACTGTCTTGTACTGATTACTCTGTTAATGAATAGGTTTCTGTTTCTGTAATTATAGTTTATTTTATATTTTTTTCCCCAGTCAACCATTAAGTGTGCAATCCTATGCATGTTTAGACAGAAAAAAGTCCTACAACTCCCAGCATTCCCCAGCCAGCTTGGGGAATTGTAGGATGTTTTTTCTGTTTAAACACGCATAAGATTTCACCCTAAATGTATTGAGTTTTTCATTTCTATAGTGCTGTGATATCTGATTGCTGAGTCTACATAGCTTTATCTATTTTTTTTATCTATGTTTATCTATGTTTTTATCTACGTATACATAGTTTTTATTAGTTGTCATTAAATAAATTTTACAAATCTATTTTTTGACACTGGTCTTTTCTGCTTACCAGCCTTAGCTTACTGGAGCAATCTCAATACATCTATTTTCAACTTATGTTTAGGCAATCCTATATCCACTTACCTGGGAGTAAGTCCCATTGAATGCAACAGGACTTACATCTGAGTAGACATGCATAGGATTGTGCTGTAAATTGCATTTGTCATTTTGTTGCCCATTAACTCAGTGTGCAGAGATCCTCTCGGAGCAATTTGCAAGCTCTTAATAATTTGGAGTCATCCACAAACGTGGCTACCTCACCCCTAACTCCAGATCACTTGTGAACAAGTGAAAAAGCACTGGTTCCAAACACAAATCCTTTGGGAACACCGCTTCTTCCTACTTCCCTCCCTTGTGAAACTTGTCCATTTATCTCTGCTTTTTGTTCTTTAGCCAGTTACCACTCCATATGAGGACCCCTCCTCTTAATCCTGTGACTGCTAAGTTTGCTCAGGACCTTTTCATGAGGGACTTTGTCAAAAGGTTTTTGAATGTCCAAGTATATTGTGTCTACTGGATCACCCCAATCTGCATGCTTGTTGAAGCTCTCAAAGTTTCAACAAGCATTAGTAAAGCAGGACTGACCTTTGTAGAAGCCATGCTGATACTTCTTCAGCAGGCTTTGTCCCTTTGTACGCCTGACAATTTTATCTTTAATAATGCTTTTACCCAGAACAGACATTAAAGTAACCAGCCTCTAATTCCCTGGATCTGTCCCCCTCCAGGGATCCATGTTTCAAAATGGGTGATATAAGCAAGTTCAGACATAATGAAAACCATGGTTTGGTACTAAACAAATAAGTATTTGAGAATCCTCAGCCTTGTGTGCTCCTGCCACCTTCTCTGCCGTTCCTGATTTGAGGCAAGTTATCATTGCAATTATATCAAAACAACACAATGGTAATTTGCTTTTGCCCTTAAAACCAGGATTTGAAATGATAGTTTAATCCTGGTTTGTGATTCTGGTTTACGAGGCAAGTGCAAACCATGCTTTGGATGAAGCAACGAACGATGGTTTGCCTCCAACCAGAAAGAGAGGGAGCAAATGGTGAGTGAAGAATTCACAAGCTTTTGGGGAGGGATGTGTGTCTTACAGTCTCATTCACATAAGCCCTGTTCAGTTGCTCCTCCACGTATAGATGGTGTGGGCAAGACCATGCCCTGCTGGTCCTGCCTCAACATTACCACACTGCTGACATCTGCACATTGAGTGGGACATCTGAAAAGGGGCAGAGCATGTATGCGCCACACAATCCGTGTTGGAAAGTCTGGTGTGTCTTACAGCAGAGTTGCTTTATACAGAGAAAATATGGCAACACAACATTCAGTATTTGAGGTGGTATAGAATCATAGAATCATAGAATAGTAGGGTTGGAAGGGGCCTACAAGGCCATCGAGTCCAACCCCCTGCTCAAGGCAGGAATCCAAGTCAGAGCATCCCTGACAAATGGCTGTCCAGCCTCGTCTTGAAGGCCTCCAGTGTGGGAGAGCACACCACCTCCCCAGGTCATTGGTTCCATTGTCGTATTGCTCTTACAGTCAGGCAGTTTTTCCTGATGTTCAGCCGGAATCTGGCTTCCTGTAACTTGAGCCCATTATTCCGTGTCCTGCACTCTGGGATGATCAAGAAGAGATCCTGGCCTTCTTCTCTGTGACAACCTTTCAAGTACTTGAAGAGTACTATCATATCCCCTCAGTCTTCTCTTCTCAAGGCGAAACATGCCCAGTTCTTTCAGTCTCTCTTCATAGGGCTTTGTTTCCAGTCCCCTGATCATCTTTGTTGCCCTCCTCTGAACCCTCTCCAGTTTGTCTGCATCCTTCTTAAAGTGTGGTGCCCAGAACTGGACACAGTACTCCAGATGAGGCCTAACCAGTGCTGAGTAGAGGGGAACTAGTACTTCCCGGGATTTGGAAGTGATGCTTCTATGAATGCAGCCCAAAATAGCATTTGCCTTTTTTGCAGCCACATCACATTGTTGGCTCATATTCAGCTTGTGATCGACAACAATTCCAACATCCTTCTCGCTTGTAGTGTTGTTGAGCCACGTATCCCCCATCTTGTAACTGTGCATTTGTTTTCTTTTTCCTAGGTGCAAAACTTGGCATTTATCCCTATGAAATGTCATTCTGTTGTTTTCTGCCCAGCGCTCCAGTCTATCCAGATCACTTTGAATTTTGTTTCTGTCTTCCAAAGTATTCGCTATCCTGCCCAATTTTGTGTCATCTGCAAATTTGATCAGCATTCCCTGCACTTCCTCCTCCAAGTCATTAATAAAAATGTTGAAGAGCACTAGGCCCAGGACTGAGCCCTGTGGTACCCCACTCATTACCTCTCCCCAGTTTGAGAAGGTCCCATTGATAAGCACTCTTTGAGTCCGATTCTGTAGCCAACTGTGGATCCACCGGATCGTTGTTTCAGCTAGCCCACTTTGAGCTAGTTTGCTCATCAGGATATCATGGGGCACTTTGTCGAAAGCTTTGCTGAAGTCGAGGTATATGATGTCTACAGCATTCCCACGGTCTACAAGGGAGGTGACTTGATCAAAAAATGAGATCAGATTTGTCTGGCAGGACTTGTTTTTGACAAATCCATGTTGGCTTCGAGTAATCATGGCATTGTTGTCAAGGTGCTTCCAGATGGATTGCTTTATGATCTGCTCCAGAATTTTCCCAGGGATTGATGTCAGACTGACTGGTCTGTAGTTCCCAGGTTCCTCCTTTTTACCCTTTTTGAAGATAGGGACAACGTTAGCCCTCCTCCAGTCATCTGGCACTTCCCCCTTCCTCCATGATTTCTCAAAGAGAATAGACAGTGGTTCTGAGAGTTCTTCTGCCGGTTCCTTTATGACTCTAGGATGCAGTTCATCTGGCCCTGGAGATTTGAACCCATTCAAAGTCATTAGGTGTTCCTTGACCATATGCCTATCGATCTCCAGCTGCAATCCTGCCCCTTCAGCCTGTACTTTGCCTTTGCCAGGGGGGTCATAGACCCTCTTTTGGGAGAAGACTGAGCCAAAGTAGGAATTGAGCACCTCTGCCTTTTCTTTGTCATCTGTTATCGTTTTGCCATCCTTATTTAATAGCTGAACCACCATTTCTTTCCTCTGCCTTTTACTATGGACGTAGCTGAAGAAAGCCTTTTTGTTGTTTTTAGCATCCCTCGCTAACCTCAGCTCATTCTCAGCTTTAGCCTTCCTGACGCCATCCCTGCAATTCTGTGCTATCTGCCTGTACTCTTCCTTTGTTACTTGGCCTTCTTTCCACTTCCTATATGTGTCCTTTTTTGTTTTCAGGCCATCCCTAAGCTTTTTGTGAAGCCACATTGGCTTCTTCTGTTGTCTTCCACCTTTTCTTCTTGTTGGAATTGTTTGTGATTGTGCCTTGAGAATTTCCTTTTTTAAAAGCTCCCACCCATCTTGGACTCCTTTTCTCGCTAGCGTCGCTTGCCATGGGATCTTACTGATCATTATTCTGAGTTTATGAAAATCAGCTTTCCTAAAATCCAGGGTACGCGTTTGACTACACTCGGCTTTTGCTTCCCTTAGAACCAAGAACTCAAGTACAACATGGTCGCTTTCCCCCAGAGTTCCTGTAACTGCTACTTTATCCACTAAGTCATCTCTGTTGGTTAGGATCAAGTCAAGGATAGCCGATCCTCTAGTTCCTTCCTCTACTTTCTGTAGGAGGAAGTTATTCGCCACAGAAGTCAGGAATTTCCTGGAGGGGCCATGTTTTGCAGAATTTGTCTCCCAACAAATATCGGGGAAATTGAAGTCCCCCATTACTACTACATCATGCTTCCTTAAAACACTGGCTATTTGCTTTTCAAAAGTTTCATCCTTGTCTTCTCCTTGATTGGGTGGCCGGTAGTAGACTCCGACCACCAGGTTCCTTTTATTCTTTGCTCCATTTATTTCAACCCAGATGCTCTCGATGGGGCTACCAAGCTCCTCCTCCTGTATTTCTGTGCAGAGATATGTATTTTTCACATACAGTGCAACCCCACCTCCCTTTCTGTTCCTCCTGTTCTTTTTGAACAAGTTATATCCTTCAATTGCTGTATTCCAGTCATGAGAGTCATCCCACCAAGTCTCAGTTATACCTATCAGGTCATAATTTCCCTCTTGTATTAAGAGTTCAAGTTCGTTCTGTTTGTTTCCCATACTCTGGGCATTAGTATATAGACATCGAAGACCATGTGCTTCATAGTCTGGCTTTCTTCCTACATGTGTCTGAAGACTATTATTGGGCGCTATCAGAGCTGTTCTCTCCATTGCAGTGCATGCGCCTATGTCCATTGTTACCCGCAACATTACATCTCCCTTCCCCGTAGGATTCAGTTTAAAGCCCACCTGATGAAGTTCTTCATGCTGTGGCCAAACACATTCTTCCCATCCTTTGTGAGGTGCAACCCGTCCCTAGCCAATAGCCCATCTTCCAGGAAGTATAGCTCATGGTTCCAGAATCCAAATCTCTCTCGTCGGCACCACCTTTGTAGCCAGTCATTCACCTGGAGTATTTTTCGTTCCCTTTCTATCCCTCTTCTAACTACTGGTAAATGCAGGCTGGAGCCAGTTTAAAAAGAAGTTCAAATCAACTCATGGTCTGTGTGCTTTTTGCAGAAGCAAGAGGGAGGAGGGAAAAGGAAGAGGAAGCTAGTGGACAATGAGGGGATGAGCTAGAGAAGGTGCTGTTGGCTGTATTACACATTCTCTATCACCCCCCAGTGTCTGGGAGTAAGTAGAGTTGTTCCTATTATCCAGCATTCAGGACCCATGTTCAACAGGGGATCTCCTGATTATGTAGAGCAGCTACACATTTACAGATATGTGCAAGTAGGCACCTCTTTTCAGGTGACTTGCTCCATGTGTGGATGTGTGGAGTGGGGCCAGTTGGGCATTGTGACATCAGAGGTGGGGCCAGCAGGACCCAGTCCCACCCCCTCCATGTATTCAGTTTTCCATGGAGGAATGACTGAACAGGCCCATCGTGTCAACCTGTGCTCTGGCATTATGACTGAACCAGCCATGTGGCTTTTCATAGAATCATAGAGTTGGAAGGGGCCATTTAGACCATCAGGTCCAATGCCCTGCTCAGAACTTGCATGACATTTTGGCATATTCACTGCTCTGGGTATAGCTTGTGTCCCTGCCTGTGGGCTCAGTTCCAGTCAGGATGAGCTTGAGGATATTCTTTTGCTGTCACGGCTGTAGCCATTTAGATAACCCCAGTGAAGGAGGGAGGTTGGCTGGCATCCAGTTTTGTGGAGTGCCTGGCCATGTGCTTACGTTGGTGCTGAACTTTTACAGAATGTTCTCTTTGCTGGAACCAGGCGGCATCTCCCAGGAAAAGGCCCCTTAGAAAATGGCTCTGTTGTGTTCCGGTTTTCCACGCTTGATACAATCAAACAGCAGTATTGTCCTTAGCATACAAAGCCTGCACAGATATGAAGAGTTGCAGTATGGATTAGGGGTTCATATGGTTGTCTTCTGGCTGTTCCCTATTATGGTCACCTAATAGATTCCACTTGAGATGTCATTGAGAGTTGGCAACGACCCAGTCTAAGGGGATGTCAGGCAGGCCTATGACCTATTGAAATTGAAGCTGAAATGAATTTGTGATTGAGCAGATCCTTTTAAACACAAATGTTCCTTGCAAAACTCAAATTTCCAAATTGCTGAAAAAGAGGAAATGCATCACCAAAAAGGAAGACAAAAGAGGATAGCGATTTGCATGCTATTTGCATGTGCTAATTTATATGTATAGAGGCAAATGTATAGATACTTTCTATGATCTAAAGAGAAATAAAGTACATCTTGCCATAATGTGGGAGACAGTGGCTAGGTGATGCGTGTGTCTGTCTGTTCAGTCTGTTATTGAGGTGTTAACTGTGGATGGGCACCTTCAAGGCCCAGCTCTTCCTTTGGATGGTTCTTTATCTTTAAACCAGAACAGGACAGGACCACCCTTCAAACAGAGGATGCCTTCAAACAGAGGATGGTTCTCTGGCAGCCCTTCAAATAGAGGGCTGTCCCCTGAAAAAGGGGACACATGGCCACCCTAGCTCAGCTGCTCAGAGCATGGCCACCCAAGACACTTTCCTGCCTGAGGCAATGGACAAGATGGTGTCTTTCCCCATGGACAAAATGGCACCTCTACCCATTCTTTGTACAGAAGCCAACTGGACTGCTGTTGAATGTCCACCATGCCTGAGGGCAGAGTAATTTAGGAGGTTTTAGGGTAGGCTGCATGACACATGCAGTTCTGTCTTCCATCACCCTGCTGCCTGAGGCAGCTGCCTTGCTCTGCCTAATGGTAGGGCCGACCCTTATTCTGGGATCCCCACCCCAGATCTCTCTCTCTCTCTCTCTCTCTCTCTCTCTCTCTCTCTCTCAACCTTCTACAGAGCTTCCAGGGTGGTTTACAAAAACAAGATAAAATACACAAATGAAATAGAACATGTTCAAAAAACAAAACGGCATTAAAGATATTGAGAGGCAGTGTGGTGTAGTGGTTAGAGTATTGGACTGGGACTTGGAAGACCTGGGTTCTAGTCATCGCTCAGTCATGAAGCTCACTGTGTGACTTTGGGCCAGTCACTGACTCTCTGCCTAACCTACCTCACAGGGCTGATGTGAGGATAAAATGGAGAGAAGGCGGACAATTTAAGCTGCCTTGGGTTCCTTTGCAAAAGGAAAAAAGGTGGGATAAAAATGTAATAGTAAATAAATACATTAAAAAGCCTGGGAGAATAAAATACAGACATACATGGGGCTTAGGGCTAAGCAAAAAGCCTCCACCTTTCATGGTCCCAGTCACAGATGGGGCATTTTGGCAATTTGGGGCAGGGTGGTTAGGGGTGAATTTCAGAAGTGTGGGAGGGTAGTATAAAACTCACCAATTCTTCTCTATTTGCGTTGCCTTTATTTTCGCCGTAGTCTACGTAAATCTTTACGTAGACTACCTGTGCCCAAATAAGGAATGCATTTGCATACGCGCTTCCCCCCCCCAAGTCAGTGATAGGCTACGTAAATCTTTACGTAGCCTATCACGTTTTTTTTTTTTTTTTTACTTTACTTGGAAATGGCGGCGGCGGCAGCCGGTCAGAAGACCGGCCGCTGCCGCCACCGCCGCCGAACCGCCGCTGGGACCCGCCGCCACGAGGGACATTCGCACGAGGTAAGTCCCATCCGGGGGGGGGGCGGGGGTGTGTCGGAGAATTTCCCCACCAATTTCGGGGGGCCGAATGCGTTGGCATTTGGCCTCCCGGAGATTCGTGGAGAAATTCTCCGACATCCCTAGCTGCAAATGCTTCCAAATGTGGGCTGAACGTCTGGAATGTGGAAAGGTTTCACTCAGCACTGCTTTATCCTGGGTGAACCATTAGCCCATCTAGGCCAATGTTGCCTTTTGCTGGCCGGCAGCCATTCTTCAAGGCCTCTGCCAGAAATAATTCCTAGGCCTGCTACCTGCAGTGGCACATGCAGCGGTTTCTTGGCAGAGCACTGGCTTCGGTGCAAAATGGACACTTACCCAAGGGTGTGACGAGACAGCAGTGGAGGCATCGAAGCTGCCCCTTCAGCACGGGGCAAACAGGCAGCAGCTGAGCGGCACAGAAGTGCTGGGCAGAGGCAATAACATCTGTGTGGCTTTTGCCAAACTATGGTCTCTGCTCAGCAGCCTTGTCTTTATGGCGCTGGGCTGCCAGCCCTAGTTACCTCCGCTGCCACCTTGTGACACCCTCCAGTAAAGCTGTTGGGCCCCCTTTCACTATATACCAGCACTAGGGATGGGCAAACCCACTGTAGCTCGCCCCACTCACCACTCACTGGACCCCCGCTGGCCACCTGACCCGCTCATTGCGTGAGGAGAGTCGCTGGGTGGTCTGTGGCCACCCAGTGTGTGGCCGCTTGCTCCCTTGCTGAGCCGCCATTTTGCATAAAAATGGCAGCTTGGCCTTCTTTGTCAAGGGCCATGTATGCAAATGGTGGCTGTAAAGCAACTGTTTAGGCAACATCAGGGGCATAAACGGGCCTTTACGAAAAAGGCCAAGTCGCCATTTTTACGCACAATGGCAGCTCAGTGAGGAAGCGGGGATCCGTGTGCTTGCCTGGCTCAGCGTATCTGCGGACTGGCATCTAGGGGGCCGAGCTAGTGAGGAATTGCTGAGCTTCGAGTTAGGCCTGTGCCATCCCTAACTAGCACTGTGTGCTGGAAGGTGGTAGTCTGCTGGCCAACTACCACATGAGTTGCTGCTGCCTGCTACCTGAGATCTTTTAAAATGGGTGGGCAACGTGTGGCCCTCCAAATGTTTTGGCCTACGATTCCCATGATCCCTCCCCATTGGCTATGCTGTCTAGGGCTGATGGGAGTTGTAGGCCAAAAGAGGCCTACAAGAGGTCTGCCTTAAAATGGAGATGTTGCACATTGAGCTGTGACCTTCTGAACGCAAATCACATGCTCTATCACTGAGCCATGACTCTCCAACACACAACTGGACCCCTATATCCATTTCTGCTAAGTCCTCCCCTTTAAACGCCCCCCCTTCCCCATATCTCCTCATGGGGTCCATTCTTCTATGTGTGCTTTTTAATTTTTAAAATCATTGCAGGACACTGCTGATGGATTGAACTTACCCTCTCTCCTAGAGCCGCCTGTGCCCCTTCCCCCAAATTGGTTCCAGGGGGTTGGGGGACCCTTCAGAGCAGGGGGCTGCAGGGGAAGGATGGGGAAGGAAATTCCCAGTTGTGTACGTGGAATTCTGCTCACTTAACGTTGGATTGAGCCCAGGGAGCTGAACCTGGATATTGCTGGCCCATGTCTAAACGACATCTTGATTTTGTAAATGTCAAATGTCACTTTATGCTCTGAGAGGGTGTAGAGGAATGGGGAGCAGGGAACAGAAGCTGCAGAGAAATAATGGGAGGCCATGGTGGGGATGAGACAGGATTACAAATGAAGGTCAGCGATGCTGCCATGATGTGGCTAATAGAATTACAAAGGCAAGGACATGGTTTGTTCGTGTGTATATGTACGTGACAAATAGGGAAAACTGGTATATTGGAATAAATGTAAGGAACCAAGGGACTGGGGGAATTCATTTTATATTACTCTATTTTATTTTTTTATTAACAGTGCATTAGGTTTTTTTTATAATAACATGGCATTCCAGAAATAAACAATTTAAAACACTGTATTGGTTTTCTTGTTGTTATACCACCAACCTGGAAGGTTGGTAAAGGGGATTATACAGATTCATGGAGGAGAAAGTTATCAGTGGTTTCTAGGCCTAATGGCTCTATGTTACCTCAGGCTGCCTCTGAATACAAATCGCTAAGGAACCTGGTTGACCACTGTGGGAACAGAATGCTGGACTGCATAGGCCTCTGGTCTGATTCAGCACGGCTCCTTTTATGTTCTTAGAATTTTAAAATACTGGATTAAAGCAAAAAAGAAAAGCAACCCGCCACACACATTGAGAAGTTTTAGTTCCTATGAACATGGTGGATGGAGCGACATAGGTAGCCCTGAGGTGATTCCATAACAGGAACGATGATAGGGCCTTTATTCACCTGACTCCCTTCTTCTATGGCTGTCTCACACAGAAAAGGCCTACACATGACCCCCCCTCCAGGCATTCACCCAACATGTGAAGGGATCACAGAACTGCATAGGTTAGCCCCGTCACCCTCGACCAATACATTCCCTAGCCATGAACACTGGCTGCCATTTTTTCAGCCCCAGCAAGAATGGGTCCCACACACATAAAGCTGTATGGAGATATAGCTCGTCCATGTAAGGTTTGCATGTGGGACATTCTATGCATCCCCCCCTCTCTCTTTGCCCTTAGGGGTCCTTCACCCAGTTGCCAAACATGTAGCCAGCAGGTTGGCATGCACATTGACATCCAGGGGCAGGGCTACGCAGCATTCCCCCAAAGCCCCCTCACGTGTACTTGGCAACTAAAGGACAAACAACTAGCTGGCATTCAGACACCTAGGGTGAAGGTGTTCCACAATCGTGGAGCCACAACAGAAAAGACCCTCTCAAAGAACTGTCAGTAAGAACAGGAAGTCTTATTATTGTCAGGGGTGCCCTTGAGCATAGGCAGTGGCAGAGTAGCTCAGTTTCCGAAGAGGAACCACAAAATGTGCGGGAGAAACTTTCCCAGACTCTTCCAGACGGGGAGAGACAGACTCCTTAGGTTTCAATAGTCCAGCTGGATGGAGAGGGCCTCTCTTCACACTCCCCTGTGAGAGATAGTGAAAAGGGAGAAGTGGGGCTTGGAGAGTCTGAATTCTTAGACGCCAGGCACAAATGCAGGGCCAAGACAGAGATGGCAGGGGCGCAGCTTAGGCGATCTGCCTGACTAGTCCGGCGGGAACAGCTACGCGTAGAGACCTCATGAGATAGAGGGAGATCCCCCCCTCACCCCTTAAGTTAGGATAGTGTGCCCGCCTTTTCTCAAAACGGTGTGCAACTGTCAACCTTCATAGCTTCCCCTTGAACTCCCTGAAGGCATTTCCTTTGTAGACTGTGAGTTACTGACAATTTGCATCTGTATGACCCATTGAAGTAAAAGGATTAAAGATCCATGGATAGAAGCCTCTTGTCTGTGTTTTGATTTGGCTATTTGACGTTCAGCAGTGACAAAAGGGAACCCTGACAATTATACTCCTTCTTGTCCTCGAGGATCCAATGGTCAGCCTGGGAGGGCAGACTCTGCCCTCTCAGGCTGGCCATTGGATCCTCAAGGACAGGAAGGAGTATAATACTTCAGTTCAATGGTTCACCACAAGGCGCAGTGGTCCAAAGATCCCAGCAGCTCCTGACAGCCTCTGGAGATGGTTTTAAACAACAGGCAGGTTGAAAAAGGAGATAGGAAGGCAGTCCTTCAGATGCCCTGTTCCTAGACTGTGACATATGGCATGTCATGATGTTTGGTATTTGACTGCATTTTATGGTTGACATATATGAAGCTGCCTTATATGAACCAGCCTTCCCCAACCTGGTGGCTTTCAGATGTGTTGGAATATAACCCCCATCATCCTCCGCCAGCTATCAATGGTTACTAGGCCCAATGGCCAACAGGGATGGGCGATGTTTGAATTCGCCAAGATTTTCCAAACATGAGGTTGCTGTTCATCTCTCCTTGATTTGTGCTCATGTTTGTGATCGCTGTTTGTTTCACGCAAATGGGAAAATTGTGCAAAATGAGCAGCTATCGAATGTGAACGTTGTCCAAACATGGCCCAAATTTGTGCAAGTTTCCAAAATCATGCCTATTTCCCCCATAGACTAAAGCATGGGTGATTTAAAAGGTGTGCATTTTGATAAAGTTGTGCATTCCGAGAAAGTTAAGTATTCTGAGAATCTGAAAAAGTGCATTTTGTGAAAGTTGCACATTTTCCGAGTATGCATTTTGCAAACATGAGGGCAACGTTGGGAGTTTGCAAACATTCTTTGGAGGAAATGCGCTCTTGTTCGGGATTGTGAATGGGGCATTTTTGAGTGATTTGTGAACTGGAATGAAATTCCCATACATCCCTAACTTCCAGTATCAGAGGCTGGATGCCTCTCAATACCAGTTGCTGGGGAACATGAACAAGTGGGGTGCTATTGTGCACATGTCCTGCTTGTGGGTTTCCCACAGGGAGCTGGTTGGCCACACTAGGAACAGGATGCTGGATTAGAGAGGCTTTTGGTCTGATCCAGTACAGTCCTTCTTAGGATCTTATGAGAGATAAGGAGGAGACATTGCTGGCCACATAGAGCGTGTGTGTGTGTGTGTGTGTGACTCTGTGGCTCATCTCAACTGTGAATGACAGTTGACTTCACTTGTGCGTCCCAGAGGGAACTGAGCAGTTTAAGAAATTAAATGGAGCAGGGGCTATTGCAGCTCAAAGAGGGAAGGAATGGAGAGGGAAATTGGCTCAGAGAGCCGATGATAGAGTCTTTGGTTGGCAGGAAGATGACTCATGGACATGTGTCTTATTTTAAAGGGGAGGCTTTTATTCCAGAGGGGAAGTGTTTATGTGGATAATACAAACTACGACGGTGGCATGCACCCTCGGAGTTTCAGCGGCAGCATGCCTCCCCTTACTAGATTTACTTCTTCACACAGCACACGTTCACTGTCACATGATGTAGTAACAGCCGCTAGCTGAGCTTCAAAAGAAAGATCAGAGAAATTCATGACTATTCGTCATGAAGGCTACTGGTCCTGGTGGCCATGTGCTTCTTCCAGGTTCAAAGGCAGTTGCTAGAGGACTATGGTGGGAGAGGCCAGTTGCTTTCACACCCAGCTTGTTGGCAGAAGTGCCACAGAGATTTTCTGGGGCCCGGTGAACTTCATGGGGTTTGGGCCGGCTGCTTTTTAAACATCATAAATCAGAGTGAGCCATTGTTTAAAAGAAATAATTAGGCATGGAAAAAAGCCCTGGAAGGCAGCCACTGAATGGCTTTGGAGGGTCGTGTTATAATTATACGGCGCCTGTCCCCAGTGTTGGAAAAAATAATGAGCTGGTACGCTTAGCTGGTGCCAGTATTCACTGCTCTTCAGGAACAGCTATGGCCTAGCCATTATTTTTTTAAAAGCTAGTTGGTGACAGGAGACATTAAGATTACTTGAGAAAGGGACAGTTCCCCCCTTCTTCTTCTCCTCCTCCTCAATTATTTTAACTACTTACATCAGGGAGGGGGAATATGTGGCCCTCAAGATGGTGGTGGACTACAATTCCCATCAGCCACACCCATCCTAGCCAAAGGTGAAGGATGATGGGAGTTGCAGTCCAACAACATGGGGGGGCACATGTTCCCCATCCCTGATGTACAACACTCACCGTTACATTTACCTTCTTCTTCATGTGTTTTCTTCTCTGGGTGAAATAATAGTTATTATCGATGAAACAGATCGACAGCGATTCTTGTGTGCTAAATGCTGCTTCACACTCTTCGTCTTCGCCCATAATGTGAGATCATATGTATATTTAGCTACATAGGCCGGCTTCAAGGGTAGGCATGGTGGGACAGCTGTTGAGGGCCCACACCCAAGTAGGGGCTGATTGACAGGAGCCCCTTGGGAGTTGCTCCTCCTCTTCACCATTGCAACCTGGTTGTTCATCTGCCTCTCGCTCTGGCCCAGTAACAGTGGTGGTGAGAAGCAAGAGCAGGGGATGCCACTGCCTACTTGCTCACTGTCTCTCCACCCATCAAACAACCAAGTGGTAGTATAGAGCCATCAGGACTAGTAGCCATTGACAGCCTTTTCCTTCACCTGCACAGATGAAAGGGGAAGATTAGTCAGATAGTAACAGGCTGAATCTTCCATGTCTTACACTGAATTTTATGGGACTCAGCTGAGAAAGCAAAGTTTCTTTCTTAACCGGGCTGGCTGAAGATTTTGCTGCTTGAGATGGAGCAGCAAGTGAAGCACCAGGTGCCCAGGACCCAAGACCAGTTGGGTTATTTTGGCGCCTGAGACAGAAAATCCCACGAGCACCTCTTCCCTTCTCTGGCAGTAAAATACAGCAATAAAAAATTAATCAATAAGCAATTTGTGGCCTTTTCATGACACAAAGAAGCAGCTGCTCATGGTGGCCACCTCACTCAGTCCAATGGAAGGACAGGCCCTGTTCTCAGACTGTATGCAGAGGTCCCCAGGAGCAGGTTTAGACTCCACTTTAATGGCAAATTCCACGTGAACCCCTGTCCTCTCCCTGCTCTGTAAGTGAATAGCTTCCATTCAGTCTTATGGGGAACAAAACCAGTCCTTCATGCATGGGTGCAATGGCCTTCACTAAGAGGGGTGTAAGTTGTCTCTTTGTATGGAATTAGATGCAGAGACACCCTCTTCCTATGGCCTCTGTGGCTTGGAACTACACATCCAGCAAAAGGCAGTGGTAGCATGCTGAGATAGTAGAATGGACTGCATCACTTCAGATTGCAGCTGAAGCATCACCTGTTTGGGTGCTTCCCTATGGAAAAAACTGCCCAGTGGAGAAAGGATGGATCACAACAAACTATGGCAAATTCTGAAAGAGATGGGAGTACAAGACCACCTTACCTGTCTCCTGAGAAACCTGTACGAGGGTCAAGAAGCAACAGGAAGAACCGGACATGGAACAACCGATTGGTTCCAAATTGGGAAAGGAGTACGACAAGGCTGCATATTGTCACCCTGCTTATTTAACTTATATGCAGAGTACATCATGAGAAACGCCGGGTTGGATGAATCAGAGGTCGGAATTAAGATTGCTGGGAGAATTATCAACAACCTCAGATACGCAGATGATACCACCCTAATGGCAGAAAGCAAAGAGGATCTAAAGAGCCTCTTGTTGAGGGTGAAAGAGGAGAGTGCAAAAGCTGGTTTGAAACTCAACATTAAAAAAACGAAGATCATGGCATCTGGCCCCATCACTTCCTGGCATATGGAAGGGGAAGAAATGGAAGCAGTGACAGATTTTATTTTCTTGGGCTCCAAGATCACCGCAGACGGTGACTGTAGCCATGAAATTAAAAGACGCTTGCTCCTTGGGAGGAAAGCTATGGCAAACCTAGACAGCATAGTAAGAAGCAGAGACATCACCTTGCCGACAAAGGTTCATCTAAACAAAGCTATGGTTTTCCCAGTAGTAACGTATGGCTGTGAGAGCTGGACTATAAGGAAGGCTGAGCGCCGAAGAATGGATGCTTTCGAACGGTGGTGCTGGAGAAGACTCTTACGAGTCCCCTGGACTGCAAGGAGGTCCAATCAGTCCATCCTAAAGGAAATCAACCCTGAGTGCTCATTGGAAGGACAGATCCTGAAGCTGAAGCTCAAATATTTTGGCCACCTAATGTGAAGAGAAAACTCTCTGGAAAGGACCCTGATACTGGGAAAGACTGAAGGCAAAAGGAGAAGGGGACGGCAGAGGATGAGATGGCTAGATAGCATCACTTGTGCAATGAATATGGACTTGAGCATGCTCCAGGAGAGAGTGCAGGACAGGAAGGCCTGGCGTGCTATGGTCCATGGGGTCACGAAGAGTCAGACACGACTGAACGACTGAACAACAACAACAACAACAAGTTTCTTCCAGATGTGCGCATTTTCTATGTACATTGTAGTTGTTGTTGCTTTGTTTCTTAAACATGGGAGAGCATTCAAAAGTGGTCTCCAGCCAGGGGGGCTCCTAACTCATCAGGGCATTGGACTCGATGGTCTTATAAGTCCCTTCCAACCCCACTATTCTATTGTGATTCTGTGATCACCACAAAAGAAGAAATGCATCCCCCCAAAAAAGGACAAAAGAGGATACCAATTCTCATAACATTTGCATGTGCTGATTTATATGCATAGGTGCACATTTAGAAATAATCACTGTCATTTAAATAGAGAAATGGCGCATCTGACCCTAGTGGGGAAGACTGTGGCCAGGTGAGCTGTGTGCCTGCTGCTCAATGTGCTGTCCAGGTGCCCACTCTAGATGTGCAACTTTGGTTCTTGATCTTTAAAATAGACTTGGACTGCACAGCCCTTCAAACAGATGACATCGTCAAACAGAGGACTGTCCTCTGGCTCTTTTGGGGCTCGCTGGATTTCTGTGCGCCGAGTTGGGTGTTTCTTCTCAAAATCCAGGAACTGTTTCGGGTTGGGTTTTTTTGGGGGGGTGGAGTGCAAAAAGCAATTTGTGCAAATTGTGCAAATGTTGGCCATTGTTTGTGCAAATTATGCCCCGAATGGGCATAATTTGTGCAAATTGCAGCCGCAAAATCCAGGAACTGGCCTGACTCAATGCAGATCGGGTTGACCAGCTTGCAGGAAAGTGAGCCAAAGTCCAGGGGGATGAGCTGGTGAAAGCTTGGTGAGCTTCATCCCCCAGATGATTCCTCCAACATCCCTAGGTTCAACCCCTGGCAGCTCAAGTTGCAGGTGATGAGAAAGACCTTTCTCTGTTTGAGACCATGGAGAGCCTCTGCCAGGTAGAATGAACAGGGATGGACTAAAGGGAGAAATAGCCTGTCCTGGTGTAAGGCAGCTTCTTATGTTCTTGTATGTGCAGATCACGGGTGCAAAACCCTCAGGCCTGGGGACCAAATCCAGTTGAAATGTCTTTCCTAAGGCTTAGTTACTGGCAGTTAACCTTGGCCACAGCCCTTTTGCCTTTGGCCCCATCCACCACTGGAATGTGGCTCCCGAGAGCTTCTCTAAAATGGGATCTGGCCTTTGGACTGAAAGAGGTTATACACCCCCAGTGTAGACCCAGCCTCCTTACACACAGGCTGCATTCACACAACACTCTAACCCACACTCAGTGGTTGAGTGTAGGTTGTTGTTGAACCGTGAGTTATTTGTTGAACCATGGGTTAGCATGTTGTCTGAACTCAGGATGTTTTCCACAGAGTGGCTTGTTAACCATGCAATGTGGCTTATTTTTCTCAAACGAGCCAACTTGAGAACCCATGGTTTGTTGTTGGGTTGTTCAGGGAGGTTAACAAGCCACCCTGTGGAAAACGCACTGCTTTCAGACAATATGCTAACCCATGGTTCAACAAAAAGCCCACAGTTCAACAGCAAACCACACTCAACCACTGAGTGTGGGTTAGTGTGTTGTGCGAACTCAGCCAATCACTTGTTATAACAACAGGTCATTCACTTGTAGGTCCCGCCATTTCTTGCACACACCCCCGAAAGCCATGTGGATCACCACAATGTGGATTTGTCAGAAGAAGCTCTCAATGGATTTTGCTCCGAAGACGTGATACATTCCCCAAGAGGAATGAGAATAAGTGCCACCTTTGTGCATTTCCTGGGAAAGTAAACAGCTTTCGATGGCTTTAATAAATTCGGATGCAGCACGAAAGCAGCAGTGCTCTGCATGTGCCTAAACAAGCCTGTTCAAGGTACAACATGGAAAGAAATGATACCAAGGCATGGAGTGTGTCGCAGTTAACTCCTGCTATTTTGGGGGGGGGGAAGAGAGAGGGGATACATGACTGAGAATCCATTTAACCCTCCCACTCATGACTTCAGGTTGATTTGAGCACACTCTGTTCCCCAGTACAGCTATAAATTTGGGAATATAAGTGCAGCCAGGCCTTTTGCCTAAGGGAGCCTTGACTTCCCCCCTCCCTCTTTCTTGCAATTTTGGCCTTGGCTTTTTAAACAACTCCCTCTTTTTCTATTTGGAGTCTGCAAATGACTCCTTCCCTAACCAACTGCAGCCCGAAGCGTGCTATACACACAGCACATCCATAATGACAGGATCACTCTGCTTCTGTAATTAATGGAACTGTGGAAGGTGATGGGAGAAGTGTGGCTGGCAAAGAATTCTTTGCCCACTTCCTGCCCCAGTGATCCAGGTGGCTGTTCTGTCCTACCCCTATTTCATTCCAAGTTCATTTCATTTATTAAGTTTCTGTACCACCCAACAGCCAAAGCTCACTCAGTGGTTTACAAAGATTAAAACCTTAAAAATACAAGATAATAACATTATCTTGTATTTTTATTATAACAATAACCAGTAAATATATCATTTACACACACACGATTATGAACAATTTTAACCAGCAACGATAAGAAATCCCAGGACCCTTTCAAAAGCCTATCATATGCTGTCAAATCCCTGGGAGTATAGGAAGTTCTTAACCTGGCGCCCCAAAGATGACAATGTCAAATCCCTGTCAAATCCCTGGGAGTATGTCAAATCCCTGTAAAATCAGTGTCAAATCAATGTCAAATCCCTGTCAAATCCCTGGGAGTATAGGAAGTTCTTAACCTGGTGCACCAAAGATGACAATGCTGGCACCAGGCAGACATCTTGACTCTGTTTTTACTTGGCTTGGTTACCCACCAGGGTGTGTAGAATCCAACTGCTATTGGTTCCGAGCATTTCAGAAGTGGGGAGCCACCACCAAAAGGGTCCCTCCCTTGTTGCCATTCTCTGAACCTCCCTCAGAGGAAGCACTTGGCGAAGGGTCCTAGATGACAATTGTAGTGACTGGGCAGGTTCACGCCAGAAGAGGTGTTCCATCAGGTATTTTGGCCCTGATCCATGTAAGACTTTATTAGGGATGGCATGGGCATCTGGTTGGGGCTTAAAGCTTGGCCTCCTGGACGCCAGTCCATGGATCCCCTCACTTGCCAGACTCGGCATGCAGGGCTGCCCACTCCCTCATTTTCACACAAAATGGCAGCTCGGCGAGGGAGTGGGCGGCTGCACACCACTCACCGGGTGCCCATGGACAGCTTGGGGGCTCACTGCATGCAGCAAGCAGGGTTGGGGGGGGGATGGTGGAGGTCTGGAATGTGGCCCAAAGGGAGGGAAATAGTGAATTCACTCATCCTTGGGCTTTATAGGTAAAACCAGCACCTTGAATTGGGCTCAGAAATGTACAAGCAGCCAATGCAAGTGGGCCAGAATGGATGTTCTATGTTTGGACCTTCTGGTCCATGCTATCAATCTGTCCCCCATGCTGTTGCCACTGCCAGTAATCTCACCATTTTGTTATGCCAGGGTCTAGTAGGGACAAAGTTCTACAGACAGTTTCCACAGTTAAACACTGTTTGAAACAGAAGCAGGTTCAGCTGATGAGTTTTCATCAGCCAAAGGGAATCAAAATCTGCCCCCCTCGACTCCCTGCCCATGTATCTCATCATTTTCCAAACAGCATAGCAAGAGCATATTAAGTGTGCAGTCCTTGGCCCTGAGATGGCATTGGAGGGTCGTGGGATGCTGTGGATTCCCCCCTCGAAGCCCATAGACAGCACTATGATCTCAGAGGGGAAAGTCCAAGTGGGAATTCCCCCCCCCCACACACACACACCCAGTCCTGGCCACCATGGAAAGCTCTGCAGTGGATTCCTCTCCTGACATCAGTGTCGTGTCCTCGGGAGGAGAGGAAATGAGTGTGTTGGGGAAGGAAAGTGGGTAGGGAGGGGAGAAGCCATAGATCAACCAGATCCATAAGCCTCTCAGCCCCTGGCACTGTGACTCAGCTAGATGGGCTCAGAGGCTTATCTTGCGAGGAATGCAGTTAAGGAAGATGGAGAGGTGAAAATAGTCTCTGATGCTCCTCCTGCCCTTCCAGCAAGAGCCCAGAGGGGCACTGGAGGCTCGGAAGCCTCCAGTCCAGTCTCAGGGGCTTCTGTTGTTTGGGTTGGAATCCCATAGGACTGTGTCCTGAGTCTGCCTTCAAATAGAGGACTGTCATTTGTAAAATAGGACACATGGCCAACCTAGATCTTTATCTCTCAGACTAAAGTTATCCACCAGCTTTTGCATGTGCCAAATGTTCTTCCAACACATTTCTCAGCTAAAAAACAAAATCCCCATGTATTATACCAAGTTTAGAATTCTGTTATTTGAGAGAAAATAAGTTTAGAAATGTGAATTGTGAAAGAAACATTGAAGAGATGATTTCTATCAGATTCCGGGTGAACATCAGGAAAAACGTCCTGACTGTTAGAGCAATACAACAATGGAACCAATGACCCAGGGAGGTGGTGGACTCTCCCACACTGGAGGCATTCAAGGTGAGGCTGGACAGCCATCTGTCAGGGATGCTCTGACTTGGATTCCTGCATTGAGCAGGGGGTTGGACTTGGTGGCCTTGTAGGCCCCTTCCAACCATACTATTCTATGATTCTATGAGATGTATTTAAATGAAAAGGTTTGTGTGGGTTCTCATGTAGATTTAAAAACAGCAACTCATAGATCATGTGGAATCAGAATGGAACAGACCTATGGGTGGATATATGTGAAAGTGGCACAGGCTGGAAATGGTGGGTTGGATCCAGATTTACACTGGATCAGCTGTGCTGATGGAAATGGACTTCCCCACCCCTCTTTCCCATAGCAGCCCTTTTAGCCTCCTGGAAATATTACACAGAGGCTCAGGAGTCCCTGCTGAATGGGGTGAGCCTTGATGTGGGGGGGGGAATCCCCCCAAATCAGGTGGAAGAATCTTCTATGAGCCGAGACCTTCCATGAGTGGAGTTCTCCCTCTTGCAGAAAGTAGATCCTGAATCCAACCCAGTCTAATTTGCCCATCCCTGTTTAAAAGGTGGTTAGACAAAATTATGGAGGAGAAGTCTTATATTTCTTTGCGGAATGAAAGAAAGAAGGTTTCTCCTCTAAAGGCAGCATTTAAAACGTATAAATAAATAAGTTTATATACTATACTGTATATTCTACTCAATACTATGAATGCTAGGGAAAGGTGAGAATTTTATTTCAGTTTGTTTTTGATAAGAATTTTTCCAAATTTCTCCATCTTCGAGATGAAAAGATAAAAAAAGATCAAATGTGGGAGAAACCAAAACTGGCAGAGTGGTCCATCCAGGCCCAGAGCTTTGAGCACTTAGATCATAAAAGCCTGGGTCTGATTCTCTGCATATTCAAGTGCTGGATTAGAGTTGCCACCTTTTTTTCTGACTAGCTCGTCATCTTTAACAGCTATATGACAGGCAGGTACAACATGGTTCTCTGTATGACAGGAATAGCATCGACTGAATTTGGCAAGTGCAAATGGTTGCGAATGTTGTCTCCATTCATTTTTGATGAGAATTGACCACAACTTGCACATGTCTTAACATCTGAGACAGAAAGAACTTGAGATTTAAAAAATGTAAATGTGGAATAAAGTGAAAGTGATTGATTTGTCCATTCCTAATGTTCACTCAGAAGTATGTCCTACACTGCTGTTGATGAGGCTTACTTTCAAACCAGGGAACACAGGGTTGCAGCCTTAGGACTCTTTGCAACTTAATCATTTTTTGCCTTGACAAAAACAAATTGCTCAGTAATTAATATGTAACCATTTGCACTCCCTCTCCCGGAAGTATGCAGGCAAGGAAAACCTGATGCCTTTTCCCCCCGTCTACTTGATGAATTAACTGTTGGGCTTCATAAATCTCACCGCTTCAGTTTCTCAAGAGGTTAGCAGCACTTTCCAGAGAAACGCATTAAGGAAATTATCCACTCCCTTCACCTCTGCATCCATCTTGTCAGCTTTTAATTATGATGAAATGCTTGCTGGCACTTTAAGGATTTATTTTTGGTGTAGGATGTATTTATCCTGTATGATGGCTACATACAATGAAGTTGACACAGTAATAGTCCTTGTGGTTCAATTGCTGGGCCTGTTGGGAGAGAAAGTGGATAGAGGGCTGGGATTGAATGTGGGAGATTGTAGGTAGGTATCCATCCCTACTAAGGGTAGGAATGTCCATCGCTGGGAAATCTGGTTCTTTTTTGACTCAGTGGAGTTCCACGCTGTATGGCTTGATTTGTGTTTCTGAGATGAGCTGTGGGCTTTCCCCCAAATTCTGGGAAACTTTTCTGCCCATTTTCCCCCTGCAGGTGTCAGAAATGATTCTGAGTGTGTGGAGACAGCTCAGACTCAGAAGGGGAACAGCCAGAACTGGGGTTTCCTCCCTAGTGAGCTCAGATATGGATAGGCATTCTTCTCAGGAACTTGGCTCACAGATGGCTCAACCGTAAGGCCCCCCCCTTTCCTCCCCCATGAGAACCCAGGTCTCAGAGGAGGAGGAGAGTGCGGGGTATGACCTTAGGGATGCTAGAGTCCAGCACAGAGTGAAGCGGGAAAAGTTAGAGGCATAGCTCAGACACTCAACCCAGTTGGCTATGAGTGTGGTAGCCTATGTAGGGGGCCACAGCTGTAAAGGAGGGGCATTTCCCCCTAAGTTATCCTGGCCAGCAAGTTGTTGTTCAAACTGCTGACAATGTCTCTGATTCCCACTTGGCTCCTCTATTGATATTTGTAATTGTGTGGAGTAGCTGTTTTCCTTTGTAGTCTGAGAGTCTCCAAGGATTTGCATTTGTAAAAACCTGGTAGCTAACTAATAAAGTAGTGAGCCTGAAGCCTGGTGCCTTGGAGTGTGTGATTGCAAATGGAGAGGGCCAAGGGACTTGACAGCAGGTTACACAATTTGCACAAATGTCTGAGCAATTTGTGCAAATCACTGCTGAATTTGTGCAAGTTACAGCCAGATTTGTGCAAATTACTCAGCAATTTGTGCAAATTATGGAACCTATGGGAAAAAATGCACAAAAATGCACAGAAAATCTGCAAACTGGCCCAAGACACTACAGATCGAGTCAGGCACCGCAGCAGGATCCTAAACGGAGTGGACAAATTCATGGAGGAGAAAGCTATAGATGGCTACTAGTCCTGATGGCTCTATGCTACCTCCAGTATCAGAGGCAGTATGCCTATTTACACCGGTTGCTGGGGAACATGGGCTGGAGAGTGCTGTTGTGCTCATGTCTTGCTTGTGGGTTTGCCGTGGGCAGTTGGTTGGCCACTGTGTGAACGGAATGCTGGACTAGATGGACCCTTGTTCTGATCCAGCATGGCTTTTCTTACATTTTTATGTTCTTAAGAATGATCACTAAATTTACCTCTCTACATATAAAATTCCATCTATGGAATTTTTGTGCAAATCACTGTCCTCTGGTGTCCTTTTTTTGGCGATTCATAAATGGCCAGCCTACTCCAAAACATGCATTCAGGTTCAAGCTCAGGAGAGCTCCTCAATATCTCTAAATGTGCCGCATTTTACCTACAGCTACCAGGTGCTCAATGGTTGTGTGAAGAAACCCTAAAGTTTACCCAGCCATTAACTAATCATTTCATTAATTTCATTCATTTCTTGATATTCCTTATTTTAAAGCAGGGATAGGGCAACTTGTGGCCCTCTAACTGTTTTGGCCTACAGCTCTCATCAATAGCTATGTTGGCTGAGAATGTTGGCTAAAAACAACTCCAAAAGTCATGGGTAGCTTGGGTGCATTAGAACAAGCCCTGCTGCAGTGGAGTCTCCCTCCAGTTAGATGGTTTGGGGATGGTTGATATGGAGGGAATTACCCTGCTCCCCCCAGACCATGAAGCTGGACCAGAGTGCAGGACATGGAATAATGGGCTCAAGTTACAGGGAGCCAGATTCCGGCTGAACATCCAGGAAAAACGTCCTGCCGGTTAGAGCAATACGACAAAGGAACCAATAACCTAGGGAGGTGGTGGGCTCTCCCACAGTGGAGGCATTCAAGACGAGGCTGGACAGCCATCTGTCAGGGATGCTCTGACTTGGATTCCTGCACTGAGCAGGGAGTTGGACTCGATGGCCTTATAGACCCCTTCCAACCCTACTATTCTATGATTCTATGAACCCAGCTGGGGTTGACTAAGAGCTGACTCATGCATGCTGATATATCACTCAAAATCTCATGGCTTCATGACTTATCAGTCAATGACTCACAGCGGAATGTCTGAAGTGCTGCAATTTAAAAGTTTTTGGTTTGAGTTGACAGCAGGTCATATGAAACCTCTGTCTGTGATGCTGCAATAACTGAGCATTATGTGTGCATATGTGAACAACTCATGCTTATCCCCCCCCACTTCCTCTTTGTCTTTCTTTTGGTAAAATCCAACATAAGTCCTCCACTGAAATGAATGACTAACTTAAGTCCCATTCATTTCAATGGCTCTACGCTAAGTAGGACTTACACAGGATTGTACCCTTTCTTTTGGGCTGAATTTGGCATGTTGTTGTTCAGTCGTTCAGTCGTGTCCAACTCTTCGTGACCCCATGGACCATAGCATGCCAGGCCTTCCTGTCCTGCGCTCTCTCCCGGAGCATGCTCAAGTTCATATTCATTGCATCGGTGATGCTATCTAGCCATCTCATCCTCTGCCGTCCCCTTCTCCTTTTGCCTTCAGTCTTTCCCAGCATCAGGGTCTTTTCCAGAGAGTTTTCTCTTCGCATTAGGTGGCCAAAATATTTGAGCTTCAGCTTCAGTATCTGTCCTTCCAATGAGCACTCAGGGTTGATTTCCTTTAGGATGGACTGATCTGACCTCCTTGCAGTTGAGGGGACTCGTAAGAGTCTTCTCCAGCACCACAGTTCGAAAGCATCAATTCTTCGGCGCTCAGCCTTCCTTATAGTCCAGCTCTCACAGCCATACATTACTACTGGGAAAACCATAGCTTTGATTAGACGGACCTTTGTCGGCAAGGTGATGTCTCTGCTTCTTACTATGCTGTCTAGGTTTGCCATAGCTTTCCTCCCAAGGAGCAAATGTCTTTTAATTTCATGGCTACAGTCACCGTCTGCGGTGATCTTGGAGCCCAAGAAAGTAAAATCTGTCACTGCTTCCATTTCTTGGACTTCGTGAGTTGTGATCTTGACATGCGTTGGAGTGTTTCAACACAGTATTTAAACAAACCAAATGGTAGAAGCTCCAGAGCAGTTTTGTTTGTTGTTTCAAAGAGAAGAAAAGCAGCTTTGGAAGGGGGCCAATTTGGAGCTACCATAGACATAGAGGTCCAATTAAGTGCCAGGCAAAAGAAAGTCCTCCCCCCTCCAACACAATTAACAAGTGCCACAAAGGTTTAGATGGCTTAGGTGGGACTGGAAAATGATGGAGGTTTTGCTGGTCTGTGTACATGCCAGTCTGGGATTGGGGGTACTGGCCTGTTCTGCATAGGGATGGGGGTACTGGCCTGTTCTGGATAAGGATGGACGGACTCATCTGCTCCTGGCTTTGTCGGGTGCTTGCCGAGCTGCCGCCTGCTTGCGATGCTGCGTGAACTTCCTCACAGCCTGGAGAGCGCCCGACGAAGCCACGGGGTCACCCGTCCTCCTAGCGAGCTGCCATTCTGTGCAACAATGGTGGCTTGGGTGCTTTCAGGTGGGTGATGTTGCAGAATTGGCAGCTGTAAAGGGCCCGCATATGCAACATTGCAGGCGTGAAGGCCCCATTCACTATGCTAATGTTGAGCACAATGGCAGCTCGCTAGGAGGACACGGCAGCTGCCGGGTGCGCACTGAGCTGTAGGATGCTTGCTGAGCAGGCCCACGAGTGCCCTGCGGTTTGGTGAGCGAGGTCTGGGACAGCAGGCAAAGGGGTGTTTGTCAAGTCCCCCCCCCACGGACTCTCACAACATCCCTGCTTCTGGATGGGGTTGCACTCTCCTTGAAATGTCAGGTTTGCAGCTTGAGAGTGCTCCTGAGCCCAGCATTGCTTCTCGAAGGTCAGCTGGTTGCGGTAGCCAGGAGTGACTTCCCCATGTGAACCTGCCTGTAATCTACAATCTTCTTCAGAGCCATTGCTGCAGAGGTGCAGAACCTTAGGCCTGTAGGCGAAGTCTGGCCCACCTGGGTCCCAATCCAGCCCTCTGGGGGTTCCCAGGAGGCCCCACCACTTCCCCTGGCCCCACCTCCTTTCCCCAGACCACTGAGCATTTGGTGGTTTCCCAGCTTCAGCGCAGTTTTCTTCCTGTTCTAAAAGACCGAATCCCTCTCCTGAGGTTTAGTCCCTGGCAATAAGAGCTCAAAGCTAAAACATGCTGGTGTTTTGCCTCTCCCCTTTTGCCTTTGGTCACGCCCACCACTGGAACACCCACAAAGGCTCTGAAATTGAATGCAGCCCTTGGCTGAAGGAAGTTCTTAATCCCTTTATGCGTGCACCATACAATAGGGGGCACACAGGACAGGGACTTTTTTGTGGCAGCACCCCACTGCCTATGGCATTTCCTCACTAAGGAGGTCAGGTTGGCCCCATCTTTGCCTAGGTTTAGGTGGGATGAAAAAAAATGATTACTGTGTTCCACCTGGCTTTTGATAGGTTTTAAAACTGGATTAATGTGCTCTCTGGATTGTTTTTTAAAGACGATTTTTTTGCGGGGGGTGGGGAGGTTGCTTTTAATTTGGTCATTTGGTATGAAACTATTGTGAAGTTGTACACGGACTTGTGGCCCCTTTTTGGGCAGAAAGGCGACTACAAGATCTTGTGACAAATAAAGGTTAAAAGCCAGCTGGGTCCACTTGCCAGTGGACTGGACACCATGGGTGAAACAGTTTCCCCCTCCCCCTTCAGTCCCCTGCATACTAGCAAAATCTGCTCCAAAGGATGTGATCCTTTGGACCAGAGTTGGGGGCACGCAGGGGGTGCTGGGGGAAGGAGAGGTAGGGAAGGGTGAATGAGCGATGTTCAAGATCATTAGGATTCTCCCAACATTGTCTTGGTGCTCGTCTCATGCCTGTCTCCCATTTGCCTTTGTGATCACTGTTCGCTTTGTGTGAGTAGGAAACTTGTGCAAGTTGACCAGTGATCAAATGGGAGATTTGTGCAAACCCCCCAAATTGTGCAAACCTCCCCAAATTTCGTCCTGAGATTAAAGTGGGGCTGATTCAGTCTGCTGAGGAAATCTGCGCAAACTAGGAAATTTGTGCAAATCGAACTGGGAATTGGGAATGCAAGCATGTGATCGTCAATTTGTGGATATTTTTGGCAGACACATGGTCGCGCTCACATTTGGGGTTTCGGATGGGGCATGCATCCATGTTTTACGAGCAAAAACGAAATTCTCCTACATCCCTTGTGAGAGGAGGCTGCAGCCCCTTGTAAGGTGTAAAGCTGAAGTTCACTCGGGCAAAGCCAGATGTCTCCCAAAGAAAAGCAATAACTCCATGGAGGTTAGGTGTATCAGCAAGTGTTCACTAAGCTACCTAAATAGAACCTCCATGGCTAAAGGCAGTATACCTCTAAAAGTCTTTTGCTAAGGAGGAGCAGTGGGGAAAGGCTATAGCTTTTATACCTGTTCATAGGCTTCCTGGAGGCAGGGGCGTTGCTAGGTTCTTAAAAGATCCGGGGCACAGGCCCATAACACAAATTTGCATATATATATATATATATATATATATATGCATTTATGTGTACACACACACACACACACACACACACACACATACACTAGTCTAAGCGCATGTCTAATGTGTGTGTGTGTGTGTCCATGCGGTGTACTTGCGTGTGTGTATAGATTACATGCATACATACATAAGTGTGCCCTGACCCCCCCCACTTCAACTCAGACCCCGATTCAGCATTTTGGAAAACATCCGGCTTCTGCTCTGGCCAATTTGTAGTCGGACCACTTCAACTCAGCACCAAACCCGAGTCAATGTTTGGAAAAATGAGTCCTTATGCTTCCTGTTGACTACTATGGGAAATTAGAAAAAAAACCTGTAACTTTGTTCTCTTGGTCAGAACTGGATGATAATTTCAGGCATAGTAGCCCCCTAGAAGGGGATTACACCTGCCCAATGTCAGAAAAATAGGTGCAGGGTTTATATTCTGATTTTCTTTTAAAGGGAACTGCCATTAACATTTCAATTCCTTGGAAGAACTGGATAAAAATGTCAGGATTCATTGTTCTATCAGAGAAGATCATATCTGCCAAATTTTAGAATGATAGCCACAAGGCGTTTTTGTGCAAGGGTGGCTTTGACATTTTGAGGCCTCCAAAAGAGGACATACTTATCTCCCTATGTTCCTTGTGGGCCATTGTTCTGAAAATTACAGACAGCCTAGAGTTGTCCCTATGTAAGAAACCAGCAAAGTTTCAGAAGGATAGGTGCAGCAGTTCATGTGGAAGGGGAGTTCTCAAATTTGGGGGAGGGAGTGATTTGCTTTCCCTTCCATTCACCTCTTCCCCGATAGTTTTTGGGTAAATTTGTATGAAAATGCACAGGTCATTAGAGGTGTCCCCCAGGCAAGAAACCTGCAAAGTTTCTGAAGGATATTCATTCATGCACATTTAGAATGACTAGAATGTATTTACATTTCACCAAAGTTAGCAACAGGGGAACATGGGTGGGAAGGTCATGTTCTCCTTGTGGGTTTTCCCCGTGGGCATTTGGTTGGCCACTGTGTGAACAGAATGCTGGATTAGATGGACCTTGGTCTGATGCAGCATAGCTCTTCTTGTGTTCTTAAATATAGAGCGCCTCTGAGCATGTGCAGAATGTTTTTCTTTCACCACTGGGCACTTGGATTCTCCCACTACCAATTCTATTCCCCTCCATGCAACTATCCCTCCTCATCCTACCACCCTCCAGCAACTCTTCATAAAAACAGATGTCTTGTTTCGTGCAACTCCTCTCTACCTCCTCCTTGTTATGCACAAGCTCTCATTGTATCTTCCTCCTCATAACTTCATTTGTGCCAAGACCTCACCAGGATTCAGCCAATGAGTCTGTTTTCAAAACTAGGGCTAAGTTATGGAGAAACTCTGAGCATGTACTAAGTGCCTTTCCCTCACCAATGAAGCTAGAGTTCATGCAACCCCCTGCCCCAAGCCACAGATGACAACACATGCATAGGACTGAGCTGAAAGGTAGTCAGTTCATTAGATGGAATTGGGTAGGCACTATGTTAACCTTGCAGTACCATGTTCACAACTCAGGACTTATTTCTCAGTAAACATGCAGAACATCAAGGTGCAAACCTCCCTGCAAAAGTAACTTGTGCTGGAATCCTACACGCACTTTCCTGAGGGTAAGCCTCATTAAACATAATGGGACTTCTCATTAGGCATACATAGGATTGCATGAATTAGCAATATTTATCTCCCCTCTACTTAAAAAACAAACCTCAAACTCCCATTTTTAAAATTAAAGCTTTCTGTTCATGGGAACATAGGAAGCTGCCTTATACTGAGTCAGACCCTGGGCCCATCTAGCGCAGAACTGTTGACGCTGACTGGCAGCAGCCGCTCTCCAAAGTTTCAGGCAGGATTCTTTCTTAGCCCTACCTGGAGATGCTGAGGATTGAACCTGGGACCTGCTGCATGCCAAGCATGTGCTCTACCACTGAGCTACAGCCCTTCCTATTGCTGGATAACGGCAACTGACAAACAAAACAGCCCCAGTTTTGTTTCTCTGCGACCATGTGAACCCACTGTTCTCAAAGACTTGAGTGAGGCGAAGGAGAAAAGCCAACCCTCTTGTCTGTTTGTATAAAGTCAAATACAGTTCAGAACTTCTCTTGCCTGCCAAAGAGAAGTTTCTTTATGAATTCCCCCAAGATATGCTCTGGGTGGAATAAAGAAGAGAAAGGAAGAAAGGAAGGAAGGAAGGAAGGAAGGACAGGGGAGGGAAGAAGAAAAGAAGAATGGTGATTGGAAATGTGCGTAGGGTTGGGGGATAGAGAGAATTCCCTAAGCCAAGTGGCTCCTTTCAGAGAGGTGGTACTTCAGAGGAATTTAGGAGGCTGTGGAGGATTTGTAAGGATTGCAAGTACTTAAATGAACTTTATGAGGTGAGGTGGATGAGGGTTTTTTTTTCTAGCTTTTTTAAAACTGTAGTGTAGAAGCTATTTAAAAGCCCCAGCAGTTTCTTGATCATGACACCACATAGTTCTAACCCTCCCTTTGGGATTATTTGAGTCCTACAGCTATTTAGGAGAAATTAAAGTGGAGGAGGAGAAAGAAATTTGTGGAGGCTGATTGGATCCTTTGCTGTACTGAAGCTACTAAACTTCTGCAGAATCCAAAGGTTACAGTCTGGGGCAGTAGAATCAGATGCTGTGTGAAATACCAGTATTTCACATGGAGCTCTTTCTTCCCTTCCTTCTCCCTCTTCAAAATTTCATTGCAGGCAAGCTCCCAACAGTCGGCAAGTAAGAGCAGAAAAGTAGGGGGAGAGAGGCTTTTTGCACCTCAGAAAAACGCTGCACCAGAGATTAGGGATAGTGACCTCCTAATGGTCACCTTAAACACCATCTGATTAGGATCCCTAATCCCCTGGGTGGTTTGACAGTTTTTACTTTTTGTTTTAGACATTGAGAAAAGGAAACTTTGGCTAGCGCAAAAGCCACTGGACCTGTCTGAAATTTGGTAGGTTCAGTCAGCTTCATAGGGCCTGTCAGGTCTATGAAATTATGTGGAAGCACAAAGAAATTATAGCTCTTTGCTTTGACAGATTTTCTCGGAAAAAGCGAATTTTACCTGTGGCTAGCACAAAAGCCACTGGGCCTAACTGTCTGAACTTTGGCAGGCTCAGTCAGCTCTGTGGGGGCTGACAGGTCCCCAAATTCCATGCACATATGTGGAAGCACAAAAAAATTATAGCTCTTTGCTTTGACAAGAGTTTCTGGAAAATAGCAACTTTTACCTGTGACTAGCACAAAAGTCACTGGACCTAACTGCCTGAAATTTTGTATATTAAATTAGCTCCATGGGGCATACCAAGCTCCTAAATTTCATGTATTTGCCGTACACACTAAAAAAGTTATGGCTGTTTTTGTTTTCCAATGCAAGTCTATGAGAAAATGTAAAAAAAAAGCAAAAAAAAAAGCAATTAGGACAGCTCAAAAGATCCAGGTGTTACGTGATGTGCTCTAGTTAGACCTGTGTACAACCTTGCACATGTTCTAATGAGACTCACATAGCCGCTTATAAGGAACCTTTAGACATTGGGAATAGAGCATCTATGGCTAAGAAGGCGATTCCCATCCAAAGAGATTCACACTCAGACACTGTTGGAGAGGATAATGCCACAATTAGGCAAGTCCATTCCATGGAAGTCTACGGGAAAATGTAAAAAAAAGAAAGAAAAGGGAAATTAGGACAGCTCAGAAGATCCGGGGCACAGCTCAAAAATATCTGAAGCCCATGCCCAGGTAGGCCTTCTATAACAACGCCCCTGCCTGGAGGCATGTGGTTTGACACTGTGGGAAGGAGGATGCCAGACCATGGATCACCATGATTCTAATCCAGCAGGGCTCTTCTTCATTCTTTACATTTAGGTCAGGGGTGTTCAATGTCTGGGGGTCTGGAACCCATTTTTCCCACTGGCACTCACAGGGGGCTGCAGCCCTGCTTCCAGTGTGCTGCCAAGTTTGAAACCGACCCTTTTTTTGCTGTCATGTCACTGCACTGCCACATTTCAGGGGCAAGCCATGGCTGGTTCTTTCCAAAAAACCAAGGGGAAACCACCCCTTTTCACTCCACGGTGCCAAATGCTGGTGGCAAATTTGCTGGTGGGGGTGGGTGGCAAAAATGGACACGGGGGCCAACCTGCCACTCAGGGACCACAGTCACCCACCCCTGGTTTAGAGGGAAGAGACCTAAAGTGTTTTCCTGCTCACAGCCTTCCTTCTTCAAACTGCCCCCCCAATCCTCCCCCCTGCCCTTTATGGTCAAAAACAGAGGTCTGCCTTCATAAACACATGTTTGGCCTCCCACCCGGGGGGGGGGCACTTTGGAGGGGGATGTTAGTAGTGGCGAAACCACAGGGAAAGGAGCGCTAATCCTGCTCTTCTCCCCACTGCCGTGTCTCTGCCCTTAAACGTCCTTCTTCCAAAGTGGCTTAACAGGGGTGTGCGAAACACTTACCCCATTCCGGCTGGCAGTCCACGGTGGGGGGGGGGGAAGCGATCCGTCCCTCCTCCCCGGAATCCTCCCCCGCCGCAGCCGGACTTCCGGCCACTGCTGGGCTGCGGCTGCAAATGGCGGCCGCTATGCCGGCCGCCATTTGCGTCCCTGCCTTTGCCGTGATAGGCTATGTACATACATACGTAGCCTATTATGGTGTCAGGAGCACCCTAGCTGCCTCTTGCAGTCCCCTCCAATAGCCAACTCACGACACAGATGAAAGGGATTCTTTCCAAGGCTTTATTCCTTTACAACTTAATGACTCTTTCAGATGCTAATCACCAGTGACTAAGCAAGGAAACGCACTGGGGGTAGTTAGCAGAGTAGCCTAAGCTCCGGGTAAGGCAGTTGTTCCCCATTTGAAGAGGAAGAGCGGGAACAGTCTGAACTTATGGGCTATGAAGAGGTCCTCCCTCTTAACCGGGGATCCTCGGGACGCAACCGTTGTTTTAGCGCCAAGCGGGCAGAGCGCTGCCTCTCAGTGCCCTCCATCAGGCGCCGCCCCCTCCGTCTCCGCTGAGCGTCCAGCAAGATCCCATCCCCTGCTCTCTCACTGTTAGGGTCACTATCTCTCTCAGGAATGCAGGCAGGAGGAATCTCTCCCTGCCGCTGTGCCTGTGAGAGCTGAGCGAGCTCGTCTCCCACGGGTGGTTGGTTCTCCTCAGAATCAGAACTACTCTGGGGCTCTATGGGCTTAGTATCCACCCTGACGCACGGCTTGGCAGGGATGCAAATGGCGGCCATCGTAGTGGCCGCCATTTGTGGCTGCAGCCCGGCAACAGCTGGAAGATGACCCGGAGCTGCTGCTGCTGCTGGAACTGCTGCCGCCAGGTAGGTCCGTTCCGGGGGGGATTTTGGGGGGTGGCGGGGGGTAGTCCATTCCGCCATGGACTCTGGGGGAATGGATTCTAAAGAATCCGGCCTCACTGGAGTCTGTGGCAGAATTCTCCAACTTCCCTAGGCTTAAACGATGACAACGTCCTTTAGCAGATGTATTTCTGATATGGGAGTATGTTTAGCCTGTCATTTGCCCCTCTGATACACCACTCCAGATTTGCTAGCAGGTTTGGAAAACTGGAGTCAGATTTATAAACTTCAGCCCTCTGCTCTCCTCCACTCCATGCACCCCTCCCTTGCCAATTTCAGTCCCCCAGGGGAGATCCTGTGGAGACATGCATGCATTTCTCTACACCGACATAAATAGCGAGGGCAACTTCAGTGTCAAGAGACTTTTCTATTGTGGTATTTTTGTCACATTCCCCAAAGGACAAACATTTTCTGAAGCTTTATTAATATCCACAGATTCCCTTGCCGCACAATCCAGCTGCTCCTTTCCAAGTGAGAAAAACTGAGTGTTTGGAGAGCCCGTTTTATGACCACTCAGTGCCTTTGCCAGGGACTTTAATAGAAAATCTGGCCTTTCTGTCTTTTGAGTAGAGTCTGGAAGGCTCCTGCAATTAAGTCATCTCGCACCTCCAACCCACTGTGTCCTGGTGGGAGTGATTAATCCAGCCCCAATCCACAAATTACAGTTAACTCCTTCCCATCCTGCTCATTTCTTCATTTCCTTCAGATGGATCTTTCACTCTCAGCTCTCCTCTCCCGACACTGTACCTCCATGTAGTTATTCTTTCACTTATTTATTGATACACATTCATTTATTTTCAGCACTGATGACATTCAACCAACACATCCAAACAAAGCGAGGCACAATCATAAAAACAGAACAATGGATCAATTACAAGTATGCAATTTAAAACAAAAAACAACAAAATCAATAGCAGTAATTAAAACTGAGACCACTAAGACAATGAAACAGCAGTGTTCAGTGATTAAATGGGATGTTTTAAACTGGCATCTAAGTATCATCAAACAAGGGACCTCCCAAATCTGCTTGGGGAGGGTGTTTCAAAGATGAGGGGCCAGGCCCTCTCTTTGCTAGCCTCCTGTCTCACCTCACAAGGCAGATTTTACTCAGTGCTAACCTGATGTTGATTTTACTAGAAATGCCTTAAACTGCCGCTCCCATTTCCAAAATGTCTGGGGGAATTTCTTCTTTCCTGAATTAAAAATTTAGACATATTTCACTTTTATGTTCAAAACAATACACGTATATTTTCTCAACCAGCTCCAGAAGAATGGGTAGGGTTCTTCTTACAACTGTGGGATAGCCCTGTGAATCCTACTTCCTGGGTATTTGTGCTTTCCTATTCCATGACATTAGTCAAAGCTGATCTTACGTAGGTCTCAAATAGATCCATTGCATGTATATGACATGACGTAGGTCTCATGTAGTTGCAGTCCAACACATCTGTAGAGTACCAGGTTAGGAAAGGCTGCTATACGTGTTATGCTTCCTTTTTTGAGGTTTTAAGACCGTCCCTTGTCGTAGGAGGAGCCTAGAAATGTTTCTTTTTATCCCCCCCCCCCCCCGAAACCTCTTGGAATATTCAAAGAACTTGTTTCCATTACAATGTCAAAAGACTTTGATTGGTTTCTATAACTCTGTGGATTTTCCTTGAACCAGTTCTGAGCTATTCTTTGGATACAATTAGCAAACTCAGTGTTTAGTCTTCACAAACACATTTGTACTGTTTTTATCTGGCAGGGTGTGTTAGATTTATGACATCGTCCTTCTGGTTGGCTGCAGGGCTGCTCGTTCACAATAAACAGAACATTAAAACAAAAGAACTGATCGCTAGGAGTAGACACAGATGTATCAATTTTGGATTCTCTGAGTTCCTCATTTTTTCAGTCTTAAGTTTGGTTCATTTTGAACTTTAAGAATTTCTCTAGTGTTAAGTTCAGTTCGTCCTGAACGTTGAGATTATTTTTTTTAAAGGTTGCATGAAAATTCATAAGCACTTTTGTGCATATTTTTCCAATTACAAACATGCATTTATACATATATTTTGCGTAATATGCATATTTTGCAAGCAATGATTCTAATATAATGCATTTTGTCAAATATGATTTCCCTTAGTATACATTTTTTTTCTCTTTTGTATTTTGCAAAATTTGGCGAAGTGCAAATTTTGAAGGATGATTGAAGTTTGGTTTGCACGGTGGTTCAAAAGCACAAAATCAGGTAATTTCGCATTAAAATGAGAAATGAGCAGATTTCTCCTGCATCCCTATGGTTGCAAAGAAATGCCTTTACATGAGTTTAAACCCATTGAAAGGAATGCACTTGAGAGCATTTAAGATGGATTGTGGCCTCTTGATGCAAACCTGTGCAATTTTTTTTGGTGTTAATTTTTTTTTCTACTCACGTGGCCATTTCAGCACATGGTGGCCACAGCAAGAGCCTTGCTCACATCGACTCCCTGGGAGTTGAGCCTACAATGGGGCCATCGTGTGCTTTCAGCAGCATGCACATGATTCAGCCTTTGCAGCAATACCCCTGCAAATGTTTGAAAAGCTAAGGGAGGGTTCACACAGCATCATGATGTATCCAGTGTAGAACATGAAATGCGATGCGGGATGTACAGGTTTACATTCTTATGCACAACGGGTGGACACATCAAAGATGCACACAGCATGTTCTGCAGTGCAGTCCTGAAGCTTACTCCCACACTTTATCGTGTGTGAAGCCTACATGACAGAATGCTATGTAAGTTGGCCCTAAATTTGTAGCAACATGCCAAAAGCTGACTCATGCTAGCGGATGCGCAAAACTGGCTTGCAGCTGGGACCTGAAACAGCCAAGACTTTTCCTGCAAACTTCATGCTCTCAAATGGCCATATGAGAAGAGCATTATTGATTTCAATGGGATTTGTACACGTGCAGTATTGCAGCTGCTTTTATTCTCCACCGCAAATGCAAGCCAATGGGGGGGAAATGGCTTCAAGGGACTTCATACCAAAATCAGGAATTCACTGTTTTCAGCCTTCATAATCACAAGATTCTCCCTAGCCCCCCCTACATACCACAATACAGTCTTCCCTTCAGATGTTTTGGACTACAACTCCCAGCAGCCCCAGCAAGCGTAGCCAATAGTCAGGGATTCCCTCGACACTTCCCATAGCTTTAAGCAATTTTCACCCTGTCCTGCCCCAGTCCAGTATTGCAGGGGTGCGGAACCTCTTTCCGCCTGAGGGCCAAATTCAATTTTGGAGAAGGTCTCAGGGGCCACATTCCAGTGGTGGGTGGAGCTGAAGTCAAAGGGGGCAGGACAGAAGGCAAAAGGGTGTGGCCAAAATACAAAAAAAATCAGCATATTATCACTTAAAGCTCTCGCTGCCAGTAACTCAGCCTTAGGAGAGGCACTTGCGCCTTTTAGAAGGGGGAAAAAATCTGAACAAAACCCAGGAAACCACCAAATGATTGGTGATCAGGGAAAAGGGGGCAGGGGCAGGAGAAGGGGGCTGTCACATTCCTTCATCCTTCCCCTTCGCAGTCAACACACTCCAGAAACCAAGGCTACAGGTCACTACTTTATTAGTCAAAGACTAGCTTCTTTACAAATGCGGATTTTAGGAAACTCTCAGACTGCAGTGAAACAGCTAATCCACACATCTTCAAATATCAGTAGAGGAGCCGAAGTGGAAGTTAGAGAAGTTGCCAGCAGTCTGGGCAAGAACTTCTCGGCCACACTAGCTTTGCAGGGATGCCCCTCCCTTAGGGTGGCTCTCTCCTAGGTTGGCTTCCGTGACTGGCCAATCTGGCAGACGGTTTGAGCCCGGCCTCTAACTTTTCCTGTTTTGCTCTGCGACGGACCTTAGCATCCCTCAATTCATGCTCCTCGCTCTCCCGCCCCAAAACCTGGGTTCTCATGGTGGAGGAAGGGGAGGGGACATTCAGGCTGAGCCATCTGTGAGTCAAGGTCTTGGGAAGAAAGCCTTGCCGTATCTGAGCTCAATGGGGGGGGGGGTGCCTTTCCCTGTTCTGGCTGTTCCCATTCTGAATCCAAGCTGCTAGACATCTCTACATGCTCTGATTCATTCCTGACAGGGGCCTGGCAATGTGGGGAACCCTAGAGGGCCAGACTGAGACAGCAGGAGGGCCGGATTTGGCCCATGGGTGTAAGGTTCCCCACCCCTGCAATATTGGAACCAGGCTGGTTGGGGTGAAGTGCTTAAAAGCTATGTGAGGTCAGGGAAGAGAATGGCTTACACTTGCCTCCCCTACCTGCTCTACTTTGTGTTGACCATGGCATACTTTATATAGTAGGAAAGGTGTGCTTGACCTACACACCTGTACCTTCCTGCCCATGTATTGAGGTCTTCAGAGGAGGCCATTTTCCATGTACCATCTTTGTTAGAAGTGTACTCTGCATGTACAAAAGAGAGGGCCTTCTCTGTGGTGGCACCCCAAGTTTGGAATGCCTTCCCCAGGGGGGCTTGATTGCCACCACCTCTGTATTTTTTTGGCATCAAACTTTCCTGTTTGCCCAGTCATTTTGCAGAGAATTTTGAAATTCTGAAATTTTAAAACCTAAGTTTAATTCAGTCTCAATGGATTTTAAGTTGATTTGTGCTTTGTTTGCTGCCTTCATAGTTCTTATGCCTCTGTTGAATTTTATGGTTGTTGTATGATACTGTTTTTATAATTTTATCTATGCCTTTGGAATTAGTTTGTTGTAAAAGAAATAAAAGGAAGTAATACACACACCCCGTACATTCAGTTTGGCCCTTTAACTATTATCTCTTCCTCTAGACCTTATGCTGCTTGTGCAACACAATTGATGGGACCTACAACTTGTGGAAGGAAATCAATAGGGTGGAAAGAACTGGGGGCAGCATAAGCACCCCATTGGATTCTGGCCTGAAATTACGACCTTATACTGTATTGTTTTGTACATCGCTTGGAAATTCCTGTTAATCTAAGTGATTCACAAATATTGTTAAATATGTATGTATGTATGTTTGTATGTATGTCATTTCTATGCCACCCAATAGCTGAAGCTCTCTGGGTGGTTCACAAGAATTAAAACTATAGAGTGCAGCATAAAAACAATATAAAATATAAAAGCTTAAAACCACAATATAGCAGTACAACCAGAATAAAACCTAGCAGCAATGCAGAGATTTAAAATACAGATTTAAAACACCAGAGCTAAAAGATTAGGAAGCTAAAATGCTAAAATACTGGGAGAATAAAAAGGCCTTGACCTGGCGCCAGAAGGAGAACAGTGTAGGCACTAGGGAGCTCATTCCACAGCCAGGGGGCCACAGCAGAAAAGGCCCTCTTCTTGGTAAATGAAACTCATCTCTTCCATGATGCCTTTGGCTTAACTCCTTAAAGCTCAGCCCCAACCATAACTCCCCTCTAAGTAAATGAAGCTGCATTTGCACACAGTCGTCCCTTGTTACCTTTGTCTCTCCCGCCTTCCCTTCCCTCTTCCCCACAGTGAGCAGATTGTAAGTTCCTCAAGTCTCTCTATCTCTCTTTGTGCTTATGAACTCTTCGAAATGACATTAATGGTGCTATAGCATCAACAGCAGCAATAATTATTACATTAGAGGCTGTAGAAGAGATGCTTTCCCACATTATGTCTCCTGTGTGAAGTTTGAAGGGCATTTGTAGTTTATCTGAAAGAAACAGAACATCAAGGGGCTGGAGCAACTCCCCTGTGAAGAAAGGTTACAGCATCTGGGACTGTTTAGTTTAGAAAAAGGGTGCATGAAGGGAGACATGATCGAGGTGTACGAAATTATGCATAGTGTGGAGAAAGTGGGTAGGAAGACATTTTTCTCCCTCTCATAATACTAGAACCCAATGGTGCCATCCCTTGGAGCTGACTCGGGGGAGATTCAGGACAGATAAAAGGAAGTCCTTGTTCACACAGCACATGTTTAAACTACGGAACTCAGTGCCACAAGCTGTAGTGATGGCCACCACTCTAGATGGCTTTAAAAGGGGTTAGACAAATCCCTGGAGGAGAGGCTATCAGTGGCTACTAGTCTTGAAGGCTATATGCTACCTCCAGTGTCAGAGGCAATATGTCTATGCACACCAGTTGCTGGGGAACATGGGCTGTTTCACTCATGGCCTACTTGTAGGTTTCCTGTGGGCAGGTGGCTGGCCATTGCATGATCCAGCATGGCTCTTCTTATGTTTTTGTGTTATGTAGAGTAAATAATACTCCCAGGAGGCACGATTGCCCAAGATCTAGAGTTACCATGTGTATTCACCCGTGCGCTTGACCCTTTGCAGAAGTACTATCTTTGCACTGATGTTATGAAATGGGAACCTGGAGATTTCCTCCTGCCTTAAAATGAGATAAAATCAACACTGTCTGTCTGTCTGTCTGTGCTTTTCCATATGCTTAAGCAAGTAGCTTTTGTAATCACCAGTATTCACTTAGTATTTATTTATTTATAATGCTTATACGCTGGGTAATATAATAATATCTGTAAGTGGTTTATTAATGACATTTACATCCCACCCCTCCTCCAAGAAGCTCAGGGTGATTCCCCATCCTCGTTTTATCCTCACAACAATCTTGTGAGGTAGGTTAGGCTAAGAGACAATGACTGCCGAACAGGCACCCAGTGAATTTCATGGCTGAGTGACTGAGTGGGGATTTAATCCCAGGTCTCCTTGATCTTGCTACAAAGTTCTAGCTAAGCGGCAGGCAACCTGGTGCCCCGCAAATGTTTTTGGACTACAACTCCCATAAGCCCCAGGCAGCATGGCCAATGGTCAGGGATGATAGGAATTGTAGTCCAAAACATCTGAAGGGTACCAGATTGCCTATCCCTCCCCTAGCCACTACACCACACTACCTCTATTCTTAATATTAGTTCTCTATATCATAGAAGCTTCTACTTAAAAATCTAAAACACTGCAGTGCTCCCGTCTCTGATTCCAATCCATCAGTAAAAAACAAACAAATATGAAAGTCCATTAAAATAAGGCTGACTGCAGGATCTCCATTTTCCCCTGAAAAAACAGAGGAAAAAACTGACCGTTGTAATGCATGAATCATTTACCACAAGGGAGAGAGAAACAATGAGTTTGAGAAAGAGTGCATGCATGTGTGTGTGCTTTAGATTTAAGTTGCCTGAGGTGTACAAACTGAAATCCATTCAGGAAGTTAAAAAACCCACAAAAAAACCCTGGCCAGCGTTGAGCTGAATCTGACATGGTGGGTGCCAGTGGAGGCTGGTGGCTCCGACGTCAGTGGGGCATTGGATCTGCTCTGGGTTTTAGTCAGAACTCTGCAGGAGCTATCCAATGTACCTTGGGGAGCTCTGTTAGGGTTCTCACTGGTTCTGACATCGGAGCCACCAGCCTCCACTGTGGGGGATGCTGGAGGGCTTTGAATTCCAAGCTCATGTGCTCCCGGCTTGCATTTGCTGGAGAAAGGCGGTGTAGGTGGGAAATCAGAAGCAGAAGCAGTGGAACCAAACAGGGGCAGGGAGCCCGCAGATATTGTTGGGCTACAACTCCCATCATCCATGACCACTGGTTCATCTGGCTGGGACTGAGCGGAGTTAGAGTCAAACAACAGTTGGAAGGCCACAGGTTTTCCCACCCCTGGAACAAAGTTTTCCATATAAAATTATTTGCTGCCTGATGGAAAAGAAAATTCAGAGGGGACTGTCTGGGTATCAAGCCTGCCATTTCAGATTTCAGTCACGAGGAGTGTGGGCAAGAAATTCCGGCAAAAGGGACAAGGGGCAGGAGTCAAAGGCCTACTTTTGGGCATACGCAAGCTTGAAGAGTAAGAAATAGCTGCCCATTTAGGAGCATTTGAGGTGGCTACCTTTAGACCCCACATAACAACTACAGCCCATTTAGCCTGCCCCACTGCTCCCATATGAACCTTCTCCTTCCTGCTTTAGGAATCATCAGTGATGCCGTTTGGGGTAGCAACCACCAGGAGCAGGGCCTTCTCTCTAGGTGGCCCAATGTTTTGGAAGGCCTTCCCCGTGAAGGTTAGCTGAGCCCCAACACAACTGCAAATATTCTTGTTTCAGTTAAATGAGACTTTGTTTTTTATCCTACAGCTGCCTGCTCTGTTCTGTTCAAGTTTTACTGGTTTTAAACTGCTTTTTTAATAATAATAATAATAATAATAATAATAATAATAATAATATACAGAGATGTTGCCAAACGTGTGCTTCCTGGCTTCCTAATCAGCCATTTTACATTGTAAATCGCTTTGAAAACAACAGTGAACAAGGATTGTAGACGTTTAGTCAATAAATAAAAAATGTGAGCAACACTGCACTTTCCTTCCCCAGATCGAAAGCAGGAGGCAGCGGCGAGGCAATGGGACTGCTTGGGGTGTCACTTCCTTTCCCCCTCTTTTTGTTAGAGAAAGGGGTTTGTGCCATTATTGTGCATGATAACTGTCACGTTATCAGTTTTGCCCTTGTAAAACTGCTTGGAATAATACTCACTCAGCTAGGGTGGCCATGTGGCCTCATTTACAGAGGACAGTCTTGTATTTGAAGGCCCGTTTGAAATGCTGCCCAAGTCCAGCATAAAGACAAAGAGCCATCCGAAGGAAGAGCTGGGCCTCGAGGATGCCCATCAGCAGCACCTGGGCAGCAGACTGAGCGAGGCACACAGGTCACCTGGCCACTGTCTTCCCCACAACGTGAGTTGCATTTCTATTTCGGTTCTAGTAATGGCCTCTTGTTGTTCCATCGTTCAGTCGTGTCCGACTCTTCGTGACCCCATGGACCATAGCACGCCTGTAATGGCCTCTACATTTGCATATATACACATACATTACAATAGGCACGTTTCATGCCAATTCCTGTTCTCTTTTGTCCCCTCTTTTTTTGGTGATGTGTCAAGCGGTGGCTACATCTCAGGGAGGTGAGAAACCTGTGGCAGAGCCATACCACTGCAAAGGGTGAAACAGCAGCATGGCGTTCATACAAAACACAGCTGGTCTTATTGGGAGGGAATTGGTATGAGTTATGTCACTCCGTCCCTGAACCAGTAAAAGGGCACATGGGCCCATCGTCCAATCAGAACATTTATTAGGCTATGCCGGGGGAGGAGCTCCCCCCCCCCACTATGCTCCATGCTAAGCCTTCTGCCGCATGCTTTGGGCACCACAAGGTGAAGTATTCTCAATGGAAGTGTTAGGTTTCTGGACTGTACCACTTCAGGTGTGGAGTCCAGTTTTAGAATTCTCCCTCCATCCAAAAAAATCTCTCAGTGTGTAGCAAAATGAGCTTCACAGAGAGAAAAGAGTAGTCCCAGTCTGCTCACTTACCAGCTGCTGGGCATCTTTGCAGAAGGGAGGGTTGAAAAGTATGACTCACCCCAACGTTTGGTACATTCCTGAATTCAAGCTCTTCAGTTCTGTGTAACAAATACATTGGTTCTGATGGAACTGACTCTAGCGTGTGCGTTGGGGGTGGGGGTGGCGGAAACAGGTTAGCACTGTGCACATCTTCAATAAATATATTTCAAAAGCACGTTGTGTTTTCTTACCTGCATAGTGGTCAAACACCGTAGGCACGTATTCCTCTGGGAAAGCGTCATTGGCGTAACTCATCAGCAGGCAGGTTTTGCCAACAGCTCCATCACCAACCACCACACACTTCAACATCTTCACACTGCTTTCAGAATTGAGGTGCTCTCCCTCCTTGCTGTTCATCTTTGTTGCTTCTCCCCAGCCCCCTTCCTTATTTCTCCACACTTTTTCAAGTGCAAATGTAAACAGCTGAAAGCAAAAAGGGGGTGTGCGGTTGCCGTTGACGGCTTCTTCCCGAATTAGGTTTCGTCGTCGCTGAGTGGCAGACCTTCACGAAATCATAACTAAGCCTCTTCCGACCTGCTCCTTTCGAGCCCAAGAGAAACATGCAAGGGAATAAATAGACAATCCACACGCGTGTTGTTAGCTCAAGTCAGGAAATCTTCATCTTGGAGGCAGAGGCTTTGGTATTTCACACAGCTTAAAAATAGCAACAGTGCGCCGAGTGAAGGGCCTGCTTTTTTTCTCCAGTTTGGCCTGAAAAATTGAGGATTTGTGCTAAATCCTCCCCATTTTCCATTCCTTTCCAAAGAGAAGCTGGGGAAGCCGGAGGGATTTAGTGGAAAGGGTTTCTTTCCTCCTGGTTTTTTTTTCACGCAACCCCCTTATTTTCTCCAGCTTGCTGTATGTCAGGAAATCATGGGTTTCCTGCTGAATTCCATATTAGGATCAGTGGGGCTCGTGAAGGGCTAAGAACAATAGAAGCTCTGTGCGTGTTTGTACTTTACAGGAACTCTGCCAGGACATGGAGGAAGAAAAACACTAGAGGTCTCACTGCAGGCTGAAGTTCAGAGGCTTCCTGCTCCAGAAGACCGTCCTGAATGCTGCTGCTCTGGAGGTGCGTGGATCAGTGCCGAAACAAGCCGTTCCTATATGCCTGGGCAGCTTTTCCCCAGGAGCTGGTATGGAAATGTAAAAGAATCATCCGGGATATGTCGGAGCAGTTACCCTTGGACTGACCCCTGTGAGAGTGATTGCTAACATCTGGGACAAGTTAAGAAAGGTTGTGGTCCTTTGAGGGCAATGCTGCTGGAAGTCCAAGTCTTCTCTGCCCAGATAAACTGGTCCTGTTCAGATGCTGTAATATAAATATCTGCTGCCCAGTCTCCATCAACTGACCTGCATCACCCATCTCTGCTTTTCTCCTTCCTCGGCTGGGTATATTCCATGGTTGAATGTGCTTCGCTGTGTCAGACTGCAGGCAGAGGGCACAGGAGAAGTTGCTGTGGCGCCATCCTGCCTGGCCAGCTGCCCTCACCAGCCTCTGAGCATGCTGAAGTCTGGTTTTTCATTGACCATCTCGAAATCGTGCTGAACTATTCCAGAGGGGAAAACATCAAATAGTACAGCATTCTTGTAAGGGCTGTCATTTACATTACATGACCTTTTCTGGTCACCCAGTCCAGGCTGTACATCCCCAGGGCAGGTGCCTCTGTTTCCCCAATCCAGTTATGCTAGTGGTAGAAAATAAAGGCTGAAAGCAATCATTTGTAAATGCCTTGTGACAAAGTGTGTGATTAAAATGCACCCAAACCTTAATATCTTCACATCAGGGATGTCAGAGAAATCCACAATGGATTCAAATAAGTTTGGATTTCTATGAATCCAACCAAGGATTCCGCAGACTTGCGGTCCAGTATTATTTATTTATTTATTTATTTATTTATTTATTGCATTCATATCCCGCCTTTTTTCCTCTTGCAAGGAGCCCAAGGCGGCGTACATTATCCTCTCTATTTATCCCCACAACAGCAACCCTGTGAGGTAGGTTGGGATGAGAGTCTGTGACTGGCCCAAAGTCACCCAGTGAGCTTCCATGGCTGAGTGGGGACTAGAACCTGGATCTCCCAGCTCCCACTCTAGCCACTACACCACACTGGCTCTGTTTAATTTTACTTTCCCTAATTGAGCACAAAATTAGTTGTACAAAAATATGAAAAATACAAAACATGTATAAAAAAACCACTGACCGAAAATGCACACTTTCCCCCATAGGCTAATGCATGAAAATGTGGATTTGGGGGCGATTTGTGCACAAATGCACATTTTTGTAAGTGCACATTTGCACAAGTGGGCACTTTCCAACACAAACGCAAGTTCAGGAAATTGTGAAAAAATCAGTTTTGCCCACAAGCCAACAATGGAATGAAAGATGCTCGACGATCTGTGAAATACAGATGGTACAGATTTAACAATGTCTGTAGATCCCTGATTCACATACCACCAACTGTGTAGGGATGCTGCCTGGTAGTGATGGAGAGGGGGAGAGGTATGTCCCTCCCCCTGTTTCAGACCATGTGTCATAATTTCTATGAAGCTGCATCTGTTTCTCTGGTCAACTTACTGATTCTGGACATTTATCACTCCTTCTAATAGTGAACTCTATGTCCCCGTGCCGACGGGACTGGAGTCAAACTGGGGATACAGAGAAACAAAAGGGAAGGAAGGTACGGGTGGATCCTGGGGTATGTGGAAGCACAAGATTATTTTTGGAAACCTGTAAGTGGGCACCTCCACCCCCAAAGCAGGCCAATGAGGACTCAACATGCCCAGTGGTCATCTGGAATGTCGAGCATCAGTTGGAAAAGACAAATGGAAAACTGGTGGGGGGCGGGGAATGAATTGGCTTACTTGGGTCCCCAACACAGCCTTCCTCAACCTGGTGCCCTTCAGATTTTTGGACTTCAACTCCCATTAGACTCAGCCAGCATGGCCAATGGTCAGGAATCAGTGGAGGCTGGTGGCTCCGATGTCAGTGGGGCTGTGAATCCACTCTGGGTTTCAGTCAGAACCAGTCAGAACTCTAAAGGAGCTACCCAAGGTGCAAAGTTCTGACTGGTTCTGACTGAAACCAGGAACGGATTCACTGCCTCACTGACATTGGAACCACCAGCCTCCACAGTTAGGAATGCTGAGAGTTCTCCTACAGATCTCTGACTGAGTGGCCATGTGTCCTACTTTACAGAGGACAGTCCTCTATTGGAAGGGTTGTCAGAGGACAGTCCTCTGTTTGAAGAGGCCCTCTGTTTAGGCTTCCCCAACTTGGTGGCGTTGACATATTTTGGACTTCAACTTCTGTCAGCTCCAGCCACCATGGCCAGTGGTCAGGAATTCTGGGAGACTTAGTCCATAATATCTGGGGGGCACCAGGTTGGGGAAGGCTGCTCTGTTTGAAGGGGTGTCCAGTCCAAGTCTGGTTTAAAGAGAAAGAACCATAAGAAGGGAGAGCAGCAGGGGCCTTGAACTTGCCCATGAACAGTTAGCACCCAGATAGCAGACTGGGCAGGCACACAGGTGGTCACCTGGTAACAATCTTCCCCACTGTGGTGAGACGAATTGTGTTTATATTATAGTAGGGTTGTGCAGGGACCCCCCGATCCGACTCGGAAACCATTTTGTGGCTTCCGAGGTGGGCCTGATTTGGTTCTGGCAGATTTGGGCCCCCCCCGACCCGCCTCGGCCCCGAACCCAAAGTGAGGATCGGATATCGAACCCTGCTCCGGGTCCCCCCTGATGCCCCCGCGCAAACCCCCTTACCTTGCTGCCACCTGCTCCTCTGCTGTCGTCCTCGCCACCTCTGCCACCTTCCCCACCGCTGCTGCCCTCAACGCTGCCTCCGTTGCCTCCGCCACAGCCCTCACCATCACCACCGCTGCCACTGCCCTCGCAGCCTTCTCTGCCACCGCCCTTGCTGCCGCCAACTGTGAGGCCTGGACGCGCAGGGCAACTCTTACTGCAGGGAGTTGCCATTTTTAAAGTGGCAACATCCTGGAATTCCCTGGAGGTTGCCATTTTAAAAATGGCGACTCCCTGCAGTAAGAGTTGCCGCGCACGTCCAGGCCTCAGCAGTTGGTGGCGGCGAGGGTGGCGGCAGAGAAGGTGGCGAGGACGGTGGCGGCTGTGGTGAGGACAGCAGCGGTGGCAGCGACGGAGGTGGTGATGGTGGTGCTGGTGAGGATGGCGCTGGTGAGGACAGTGATGGTGGCGGTGGCGGCTCAGGTAAGGACCTGGAGGCACTGGGGGGACCAGGCCGGGGGGGCCTGGGCCAGGGGAGTTGAAGCTCTGAAGTGCACTGAGTGCTTCGGAGAGCCCCCAACCTGCTCCAGGTCGCTTCGTGGCCCCTCCGCCTCTCCTTGGAAGGGGCAAAAAGTGACCCAAAGCAGCCCACTTCGACTTGGGGTTGGACCTCGAGCCGAAGCGGTGCACAGCCAGATACTATAGTAATGATTTCTAAATTTGCATCTCTACATAGAAATGAGCACATGCAATTTAAAAAAAAAAAAATGCCTATCTGTCTCTTCTTTTGTCCTGGTTTTTGTTGATGCATTTCCTCCTTTTCACAATGTGTCAGTGGCCACCCTACCTCACAGGAGTGAATAGCAGCCATTCATTCATATGGAAGAAACTAAAAGGTGAACTCTGGGTGTGTTGTTATCAAAATAACTTGGATTCCACAGCATAGTGACGTCTCGTGAGTAGCTCTTCACTCACTGCTAGTTACACTCCGATTCACTCTAGTAGTTCCCTCCAATCAGGTCTTCCCTTTTGACCCCTGAACCTGGAGCTTCCTTCAGAAGGGATCCCACTGGAGTGGAAGCTAAATCCACTCCCTGTCAAAATTGGGCCTCCCTCTATATTTCTATCCCTCCATCACTACAACTTTTTACATTGTATTTACACTTAAACTATAGTAATGATTTCTAAATTCGCATCTATACATATTAATTAGCACATGCACATTTTGTACAAACCTGTACCCCCTTTTTTGGTGACTTGTTTCCTCTGTTTTGGCAATGTGTCAGTGGCCAACCCAATCTCTGACAAAATTAACATCCACATCAAACTACAGTTCCCAGGAACCTTTCGGGGAAAGCCACATGGCAACTAAACCAACAGAGGTCTGTATTTGGGCTGGGACCCCGTTCGCCAGTGCTTCCAGAAGTCCTATTATTGGTGCACTTTCTCTAGTCCAGGTTAGCGATGGATGAGAATTTTGTCTCAGTTCAATTTTGAAAAGAATTCATGAAAATGCATGAAGTTCTCCATATTCAGGACAAAAAGAGCTTGAGAGTTGAGACGTAGCCAGCACAGAGAGAACTACGCTGGATACGAGCGGGGCGGGTGGGGAGAACGGTTTGTGGGCTCTGAGGTTGGAACTCTGCTTCTAACCTCGAACCCCAGAAACTGAAATATCCTATGTCCTCCAGATGCTATCTAGGGACACAGGATTGCACCCTAATAGTGTGTGTGTGGAATCCTGTGTTCATTCCTAATATATGAGCTGAATATTTCATTGGACCACACTAGGGTAGTACTGCAGGCTAAATTCAACAAACATAGACAGTTGTTTTCAAAGGGAGTCTCCCTATGAAAACATAGAGCAGAATGCAAGACAAGCCCTTTCCTTGGTGATCTTTTTACCAGATCAGTCCCTACCCTTCTTAAAAATCAGCTTCAGTGCAATTATGTCAGTTTAACTCAGGCCTGGACTGGGCTGAGAGAATTTGGAAAGAGAATTCCGCAAGCCACAATGAATGTGCAGCAGGAGGATGGAGATTCACACCACAATGACCCTGACCCATGTCGTATTTCCAAAGGTTAAAGTGGGGAGGGGGAAATTAGTCACCTCCCAAGCCATAAACAGATGTGCTCTTGCATGGTGCTAGTCTGGCCTCCCCTTTCTTCCAGTGACACCTCTCGATATCCACTGGTATTGAAACATGGGGGGGGGGGCTCTCCTTATTGGTTGCCGCATCTCACCGGGCATGTCGGCTAATTTAAAGGGAGAATGATCTGCTGAATGGAGATAAGTACATTTTCCAGCCAGGAGAGTGGGGTGTGGCCTGGGGAAGAAGTTGGTAGGCCAGATGGGGAAACTTCACTGACCATATCTGGCTCACAGGCTGTAGGTTCCCCATGTCTGCTTTAGTGCGAACCAGATCCTGTGCAAGGGAAGTCTATGCAAGTAGGCCTCCATTCACATTGAAGGTTCTGCACATGGTGAGGTGGGGTGTGTGTGTCCCGAGGTGCCTTACTGCATTGGAAATCGACACCCTGTGGCCATGGAGGATCCAGACAAATGAGCATCTGACCATATACATACATACACACACATGAGAAGAGAAGCTTAGAAACATGGAATTATACACGTGGAATGAACATAGGAAGCGGCCCTATACTGAATCAGACCAGTATTGTCAGCACTGACAGGCAGCAGCCCTACCCTAGGAAATGAACCAGGAACTCTCTACATGCAAAACGTGCTCTTCCACTGAGACAAGGCCCTTCCCCTAGGGACTTCAGAGGTCATCTAGCCCAACCCCCTGATCAATCCATGCTCTGCTCTGCAGGGTGCAGGTACAGGATGGATAATTTGAAGCAAAGAAGCCATGGCAGGGGAAGGGGATGCTTAACGCTCCCTCCTCGTTGTTTATCTGATCCAGATAGCTCCTCCGCTGCTTCCCCTGGTACTATTGCATTTCAGTTCCATCCTGTGCAAAGCTTCTCCGCTTCCAACTGCCCTCTCCCAAACCATGCCTGCAATATGCCATTCCACTCTGAGTCCTGACTCGAGTTCCACTCCGTCTCCCAAATTTGGAGGACAGCATTGCACTGTGTTCCAGTTCCTTGCTTTATCGAGGCTTCCATCATTTTTGCAAGGGAATGAATGAAAAGGAGAAAAAATATCAACCCCATTCATCAGAAACAATGTTCCTTTAGTCATCAGGAATCTCTGTGTCATCGGGATCAACGTGCTTGTTCTTGGGTAACTCGCCCACTCATGATCTGGGGAACATTCTTCAAGCAAACCAGAGTCCTCTCGCTGTGTACCAGGGAATGCCTTTCTTTGCAGCCCATCGGGGCCTTTGGAAGGGACATTAATCTACAAAAGGTACTGTGAGACCCAACGTCCAAAACTAAGTTCCTATGGCCAGAGACAGTGCTAGTTCCAGATTATTATTGGGGTGTGGGTGGGTTGGGCCAGAACCCTTTGTGGCCCTCCTCCCTCAATTGCCCTCCCTCCTTGCCACAGCCACCACTCCTCGTTCATTCTCCCAGAGACCCAATCTCCTAAGAAGGTGGAGCCAGCTTCTGCTATGTGGATAGGGAGACATTTCTCGCCTTCTCTCATGATACTAGAACCCAGGGTCACCCTATGAAGCTGATTGGTGGGAGATCCAGGACAGGTAAAAGGACACTCCTTCACACAGCACAGAGTTAAACTATGGAATTCACTACCACAGGATGTAGTGATGGCCACCAATTTGGATGGCTTTAAGAGGGGGTTGGACAAATTCCTGGAGGAGAAGGCTATCAATGGCTACTGGTCCTGATGGCTCTGTGATGCCTCCAGTACCAGAGGCAGTGAGCCTATGTACACCAGTTGCTGGGGAACATGGACTGTTGCTGGGGAACATGGACTGAGGAAGATGTTGCACTTGTTTCCTGCTTGTGGGTTCCTGGTCGACAGCTGGTTGGCCACTGTGTGAACGGAATGCTGGACTGGATGGACCCTCGGTCTGATCCAGCAGACCCTTGTCAGTCTTGGAGCGCTCTGGGGGTAAGCAGTGGACCTCCTGCCAGGGGTGTCAGAGAAATCCGCAATGATTGAAATCAGATCAGTTTGGATTTCTATGACTCTGACCCATGGATCCCACAGACAGATCAGCTTTTCCCAAGCTGCACAGATTCCATGGACTTGCAGACTAGATTTTTTTTTTTTAAACTTTCTGGAATTTTATGCAAATGAAGTAATAGAAAAATACATAAAATTTTTTAAAAAAACCAGCCAAAATGTGCATTTCCCCCATAGGCTAAAGCATGGGAATACCCATTTGGGAGGATTTGTGCATTTTGGGGGGAGGGGTTTTGCACATTTTTGCAAGCATGAATTTGCACAAATTGGAAAAAAATCCGATTCTGTCAATGAATGGACAATGGAATGAAAGCCAGCTGGCAATCCATGAAATGCAGATGGAGTGGATTTTATGAAATCCGTACATCCCTACCACCTGCTGCCATATGGGTCTTGGCAGGTACCCAATGATGCTGACTTTTGTCCCTGGTCCTGGCCAGCTAGTAAAGGCTACTATACATTCTCGAATATTGAAACAAGTTTCATTCAGTGAAATTGAATGAACAAAGAGGAGCTCTTTTTTAGTGATGTGATCCTTGGCTAATTGCAAAGGCTGCATGGGAAGGCAAAATGTTGTCTTAACTACCTCTGTATTTCCTCCAGCTGTCAGGATTTCAAGTAACTAAAGAACCAGAGTGGGTAACATACCTTGATGTCCAACAGTGAAGCTCCAGAAATGTTTGTGATCAGGTTTGAAAAATGCAGATTTTAAACAATGTGAACACTTTAAAATATGCATTTAAAAATCAACAACACATTTTCACACTTTAATCAATGGGGGAAATGTGCACTTTTGGAAAATACACACCGAAATGTGCACTTTTTCCATTCGAGATGTGCACTTTCCTCATTTGAATGAGATGGAAAACAGGTTGAAAACAAAAATGAGAGCAAGCCTCAACGAGCTTCGAAGTGATTGTCAGAGAATTTAGGTGAGCTTGAAAATAGATGGCTCTCCAATCCCTAGTTAATGTGTATTTGATCCCTCAAATAAGCCACCTGCAAACGTGCACCAGTTGTGGCTTCACAGCTGATGCTGCTACAACCTCCCAGGTGATCCGCAGGTCTCATGGACTTGCAATGGTGTTTGCTGATGTAGTTTCAGCTGGTGCAGAAAGAATAAGAAAAGTTGCTGAAATTCTCCCTTCCACCCAGCTCTTAAAGCAGGGGCTGGGAATCTCTTTCAGCCCAAGGGTTAAATTCACTTTTGGAGAAGCTCTCAGAGGCTAACTTCTAGTGTGGGTGGAGCCAGAGGCAAAGGGATTGGAGCCAAAAAGATAAAAAATACCAGCAGATGGTAGCCTCAAGCCCTTACCGCCAGTAACGAAGCCTTAGGAGAGGCACTTCAACCTTTTAGAACGCGGAAAAAACTGCATAAAAACCAGGAAACCACCCAACAATTGGTTGTTGGGGAAAAGGGGGAGGGACCAGGGGAAGGGTGTGTGTGCTTCTGGGGAACCCTAGAGGGCCAGAAGTCCCCCACTCCCATCTTAAAGACAGAGGCATCCTATTCTCTGCATCTGTTAAGTCTTGCACAGCCTTCCCCAACCTGGTACTATAAAGATGTGTTGGATATGCTGGCTGGGAATGATAGGAGTTGCAGTTCAACACATCTGGAGGGCACCGGGTTAGGAAGCAGCGTATGGATTCCAAGCGGATGAGTCCAGTCTTGCAATGGAAGTGTGACAAACCAACGAACCATAGATGGCTGGCTGTTTGGAATCCCTCCATAAAATGGCCCAATGATGATCTTTTTCGGCTCATCTGATTGACCCTCATCTTTAAACTATGCTATTTCCCCCTCTCTCAAAGGCCAATGCTGAATAACATGAATTTCAAAATGATTGCTTACTAATTTGAAACGGGGGCTGGGCGGGGGAAGCTGAGCCAGTGGGAAGGAAAGTTGAGCCTGGCTGATGAATGTGCATTTATTTCTGAATTATACTGACGGTGAACTGTGTCGGGTTACTCACTCACCAAATACAGCTGCAGCCCCTGGAACAGACTAGAATCGCTGTGTCCAGCTGCTTTGTCCATAGCTTCACAGTTTTAATTTTAGTTCTCCATGGCAGATGTGATGACACTTTGGGATTTCTGAGTTCATGCACCAGTTGTGGGAATATCCATATTCTTGGATTCCCACCAGAGTTCTCGGTTTCTCCTTAAGGTCTTTCCTCAGCCTTAGCCTGTCTTCCCCTTTTGCTTTCTCACCTTCTCAAATGTGCTTTTTCTTCTTCTTTCTGCTAATCGTGGCCATCTCTTCGAGCCATGATGCTTTCCCCAGAGATCCCCTTGCTTACAAACTTCACCTCCTTCCTAGGCAGCTATGTAGCAAAGATCCTCAGAACTGGGGCCTGCTTACACCACTTGTATCATCCTCTCTTCTGCCCAGCCTGCCTGAATCCCAGCTTAAACCCTGCTTAAGCTCAGCAGCTGGAGTTAGGAGAACTCCCAAGGCCAAGGCAGTTTTCACAAAGTTAATCCAGCCCATATCCCTGGCCACCACACACAAAGCCTATCCGCACAATACAACGGTCAGTCAGGTGGCTGGGGTCATCTGAGGCCCCTGCAGATAAGTTGACCACCTGTGGTGTCACATGGCACAAGAAGGGCTTACGACAAAGTGTTGCAGTGTGGAATGCACCTGTTCAGGGTTTCAGCTGGCCAGCCAATGTGTCTTTTTCTAGGAGACTCCATGCCATGTGAGCTACAGGTGTGCGCCGACCCCAGCTTTGACTTGGATCCCAATTCGGTGCTTCGGAAAATGCCCCTATTTGGCTCGGACTGATTTGTTGTCCATCTGCTTTGACTTCGTCTTGAACCTGAGTCGAGGTTTGGAAATCTAAAGCTTTGTGCTTCCTATTGACGTCTCCTGTGTCTCTGAAACACGAGCTGGTACTGAAGCATTGTTTGGCTCCAGTTCTGTTGGCTTTGGAGGGAAGCCCATTTGCCGTGGGAACCTGCAGAACCAGACTGGAGTGGCCCAATTCTGCTTGGGCTTTGGGCTTCATCTGAATCTGATGTACAGCCCTAATCTGGACGTATGAAGCTGCCTTATGATGAGATAGACTATTTTCCCATCTAGCCCAGTCAGTGGAGGATGGTGGCTTTGATTTTGGTGGGGTTGTGAATCCATTCTGGGTTTTAGTCAGAACCAGCCAGAACTCTAAAGAAGCTATCCAAGATGATGAACCCTATGGGCTCAGCACCTTGGTCCAGCACCTTGGATAGCTCCTTTAGAGTTCTGTCTGGTTCTGACTAAAACCCAGAATGGACTCACAGCCCCACCAAAATCAGAGCCATCAGCCTTCCCTGAGCCCAGTAGTGCCTGCCTTAACGGGCAATGATTCTCCAGTGGTTCTCAGGCAAAGTGATGTATTTCCCAGCTTGGCCCCCTGAGTTCTTTTAAACTGGGTTTGGTGAGGACTGAATCAAGGGCATTCTGCATGGAAGAAGGAAAGAGCTCTACTATGAAGCTAGCCTTATGCCTGCGAGATGCAGACTATAATTCCCATCACCCCCAGACATCAGGGCCTATGGATGATGGGAGTGGTAGTCCACACACATCCAGAGGCTGCCAGGTTGGAGGAGGCTCCAGTAAGCTATGGTCTCTTTCCAAGCGGCATGCCCAAATCCGCATAGTCAATTTCCATCTGAGATGAGACTTGAACTTGGGACATCCTGGCTTACAGCCCTCATATGAAAGTCTCTCATAGAAAAATAGGAAGCTGCCTTATACTGAGCCAGAGCCTTGGTCCATCAAGCCCAGTACTGTCAGCACTGATTGGCAGTGGCTTTCCAGGGTTTCAGGCAGGAGTTTTTCCAGCACTACCTGGAGATGCCAGAAATCGAACCTGGGACCTTCTGCCTGCAAAGCAGCTGCTCTGTCACTGAGCTATGTCCCTTCCCCGTAGTTATGACCCCACTCCCCATTCTGTAGGGAAAGCTCATGCATGGCTGAGCTTATGATGTCTGTTCACAGAATTCATCCTTTAGAGAAATGCACATTTTAACAATGTACATTTGGGGTGGGGGGAATTGTATTTTCATGCTTCAGTCAAATGGGGGGAAATTACGCATTTGGGCATGGACTTTAAAAAATGGGCACCCAAATGTGTCCTTTCCCCATTTGAACAGTGGTGGTGTGGAGGGTGGTGGTGGTGGTGGGGAACAGGAATTCCGAAATTAGGAACAGGAATGAGGTGAACTGAGCTTCAAGACGGAACAAGCTCAATTCTTAATGTTTCTCCAATTCTGAGCTGCTACTAAAGACTGATGCATTGATTGTTTCTTCATGCCAGCCTTCCATAACCTGGTGCCCTCCAGATGTTTCAGACATACATTGTAACTTCTCTCTCCCTCTTTTGATAATTTTGGGCTAAATAAAAGATCTTGTGCCCATCCCTCTCATTTTCTATTAAATGGCACAAACATCTCACTCTTTGCCCTGAAAGGGATCAATTTTTTGTGAGTGTTTCAAGTGAACCCTCACCAAAGATCGAGGTCTTGCGCATGTTCGCTTTTCTACATGAGGCTGTTAATCCGCTGTATCCACTTTCTATTTCGTTGCAGAATTGAGATCCAAGCACTACACGAATAGCCTTTGCTTTCCTGCTTTCCCACTACATAGCCTCTAGGTGGCACTGTGGTATGGCAGAACAGAATTACACAAGTGGAAATAGCATATTTTTTCACTTTCTTGAAATAATATTACATTTTCTCTGCACTAACCAAAAAACAAAACAAAACCCCTTGATGAAAGTGCTGTTTAAAAACAGAAGCAAAACCGGAGGGACACGATTTCATCTAAAGAACCCATTAACAGCCACAAGTAGGAAATGATGAGCATGCAATAAACATGAAGAAATGCTCAAAGGCAAAAAGGCATTATCCAGCCCATTGGAAATGGATTGGAAGGTGCAACCCTTTTGGAATTCTTGGTGATGGGAGGGAAGAATACAGTGTAAATAGATCACTGGTACTCCAGTGCTTGAGAGCAGGGGAATCCTCCACCTGCAAAGAGAGAACCTCAGGGCAGCAAATGCCACAGCAGCCAGCCATGGCAGTGCTCCACAGTAGGCAGACAGGTGGGAAAGTGGCACTGATCGCCATTTCTTTTTTCTTTTTAAATGGCGATCGGCAGGATGTGCCCATAGACCTATACGTAAATAGAGCCGTGAATCTTGCATATAAGTCTATGTGTCCATAGGCTTATACGCAAGATTCATGGCTCTATTTTGCTTATAAGTCTATGGGCACATCCTGCCGATCCCCATTTTAAAAACAGAAAGAAATGGCGATTGGCACGGAAGAAGCGAACGGCTCTGGTGGAAGAAGCAGCCGAGTGCCATTCCGCCTCCAATCCTGGAGTGGAGGTAAGTGGTGCTGATCTGCCGTGGATTCCTGAGGCCAGATTCTTTGGAATCCGGCCTCATTTGAATCTGCGGTGGATTTCTCTAACATCCCTAGTCACATGGCTCATCATGGCTTATGGGAGGACCAGAGAGGACCCTATATGTCCATTAGGGATGTGTACAAATTCTGTTTTTCCTTGCAAAGCATGTGAGCATGCCCTATTCGAATCCCTGAGCGTGAGCATGAGCACAAGCAAATATCCACCAAAAATATTCGCACATTTTCAAACACATGCTTGTGTTCATCTTGTTCCCAATTCCCAGTTCAATTTGCGCCAATTTCTTAATTTGCGCCAATTTTGTCAGTAGACTGAATTAGTCCTGCTTTAGTCTATGGAGGAAATGCGTGCACATTTCAGGAGATTTGCGCAACTCTCCCCTTTGATCACTGCTCGATTAGCAGGAATCTCCCATTCACGCAAAGCGAGCAGTAATCTCAAATGTGGAAGGAAATCTGGCACAAGATGAGTGGCAAGATAACGTTCAGGGAATCCTTGCGATTTCGACATGGCTCATTCGCCCATTCCTAATGTCAGTTGCTGCTGCAAATGTGATCTATATAATCCAACATACATATAGTAGTTCCAGTGGTTGTGTGTCAATGACATGGAGGTCTTAGGGTGCAATCCTACTGAGATATTCAGCAGCCTCCTCGCCTCCATGCTCCAGCTGCCCTGCATTTTTGGCTAGCCTGTCAAGCCACAGCTTTGGGGAGGGGGAGGGAAGGAGGCCAAGACACGCATAGGAAGCTGCGTTATGCAGCTACCCTGGTCTCCTCCTCTCCCTGCCCGTGGGACCACCCCCTTTTCCCCATCTTGGCACTCCACTTCTGACTGCAAAGATGCAGCTAGCGTGGAGAGAACTGCGCTGGCTATGAAGGGGTGGGGGCAGGGAGTGCAGTTTCTGGGATCCAAGGTCAGAGCCCTGGTTCCAACCTTGGATCCCAGAAACCAAAGTGTCCTATGGCCCTCTAGACAGTGTCTGATGGCCGTAGGATTGCTCCCTCAACACACCTTTATCATGGAGATCCTGGGCTTCTTCGTGCATATAAAGTAAAACAGGCATTTCAGCCCTTTCAGAGCTTACACTGAAAACCCCAAAGTAACATTTTCACAAGAAACATGGCCAAGTGGTCTATTGACTAGGACAATGAATAATTAAGTGTGAAAAAATTCACCCAGTAGAGGCAATGTACATCTCTTGGCTGTTGCAGAGAATATGAAGAGAAACGATCTGATAGTGGAACCCAAGGAAAACAGTTCAATCAAACATTAGTACCATGCTAATCACTGCATTTAAGGGAGCATTTAAAATGCAGATTTCCAGCCCAATGGACATGTTTGGAGCTGCTGCGATCTGTTCAGCTACAGCCTTGGTTAAATGCAGTTGGGGAGTTTTTAAACTATCAGTTTACAGGGTTGGTTCAAGATTCTGCTGCAGCAAGAGCGTGCTGTCGAGAGTTATGAGTGGTGAACTTTGCTTCTTTCCTAGGATAAAGATCATTGTAGCACATCTCAATCAAGACCCATTGTGCCGTTTCCTCCGTGGGCAAGCTCTGTCCCTCTCTAGGCCACCCAGTTTGAGGAGGAACGTTAGCTTTCTGCCATAAGAGGGTTCCAAAAGGCAGTGCAGTACTTTCTTCTGTCGGAGTGAACAGCAGCTGTTACTTATATGGGGGAAAGTAACAGCCCTGGGTAAGGGCTAAGGGCTAAGTAACAACCCTGGGTAAGGGCTAAGGGCTAAGTAACAACCCTGGGTAAGGGCTAAGCTTGCTCCCTGTCTCTGGTTATCCCACTTTTGGCGGGGGGAGGGGGGGAGGATCGATGTTGCCCTTTGTCCCACAGAATGTACTGAGAGGTAATGAGAGTAGAACCTGCTGCTTTCAACATAGCCCTCTCCCGATTTCCACTTCTTGGTCACTCAAGAGTATGACAGAGAGACAGAACCTAGATCTGGCATATGTGTGTCTGCCTAGATAAAAATCATCATTTATACAGTACCAACCACGCAGAGGGGGGGTTACACAGAATGAGAGGCCAGGCCCCTGCCCCAAGGGTCTTACAATCTAGGAATGGACTCAAATGCAAGGGAGATCATATGTACATACACATATAACGATGGGCGTGGATTTACAGTTTAAGATTCGGTAGAAATCCCCAAGAACTAGGGCTGTGCAGTGCACTGCTTTGGCTCAAGGCCTGAAGCCCGAGTCAAAGTGGGCTGCTTTGGGCTGCTTCGGGCCCCTTCCAAGGCGACGCAGAGGGGGCACAAAGCAACCCAAAGCAGGTCGGGGGATCTCCGAAGCACTTTGGTGCACTTCAGAGCTTCGGCACCATGGCCCAGCCGCACTGGCGCCTCCAGCTCCTTACCTGAGCCATCACTGCTGTCTCTGCTGCCACCCTTGCTGCCGCATCCGCCACCGCTGCCGCCTCCACTGCCTCTGCCACCCCCACTATTGCTGCCGCCATCATTGCCGCCGCCAGCTCCTGAGCCCCGGATGCGCGACGGCTCTTGCTGCAGGGAGTCACCATTTAAAAAACATCTAGGAAGTTGCCATTTTAAAATGGCACCAGTGGTGGCGCTGGAGGAGGCAGCGGCCCAGGGAAGGAGCTGGGGGTTTGCGTGGGGGTGTCAGGCCCCCCCAAAGCAGGATTCAGCCATCCAAATCCTGCTTCAGGTTTGGGGCCAAGTCGGGTCGGCCCCCCCCCCCAAATCAGCCTGAGCCAACTTGGGCCCACGTTGGAAGCCATGAAGTGGCTTCTGCGTCGGATCAGGGGCCCATGCACAACCCTACCAAGAACTGTAGCTCTGAAGGGGATCAAAAAGTGCTTACCTGTTTTGTAGGATTACTCTGTATTTTTGAGGTCAAGAAGAATTTTTTCCCCTCCTGGTCTGATCGGTTGACGGCAACGGAGGTGGGGGGTTCCCCTTGTGTTGTAGAATTTGACCATATTTATTTGCTTCAATCATACAGTAATGTCTTGCTGAACTGTGGTACTTCCCGCGCAGGTTACTTGGGTGCTTTAATGGAATCCAGCTTCTTCTCTCTCCCCCTGGTGGCCAGCAAGTGAGACAGCCGATCAACCGAGGACAAGCACCAAGCAAGAGAACGACTGTTTCAAGCCTCATTTTGAAGGGCTTTAATTCGAAGAAACTCAGTCAAAAACAAACAAGCATTCCCAAACCACAAAGCACCCCTTATTTTGAATTGCTTATCCCTGAAATAAAAGAGGCAGACACCTGAAACACATGTTGCTGGATCCAGTTGACGGTGTCCTGCCGAGGCAAAAGCAATGAATCGTATATTGCTGATTCCAAAGCTCTGGTCCTGCAACGGCTATATTGGGAATGATGAGTGTTGCGATCCAACACATCTGGGGAGCGCCAGGTTGGGGCCGGCTGCATTACACAAGCAGACTTTGCTTATGGCCACCCCTCAGGGAGGACCGGCTAAGCTGGTCTGCCCAGTCAATCCCACAGCAGCTTAACTGTCCATCAGCCTCTGGTCACAGGAGAGATAACAAGAGAGAAATGCTCCCTTCGGTGCAATTGACATTTGTAGGAAGAGATGCAGGTAATCGGCTTAGGTGGGCCCGATTCAAGCCTCCTAAAGATCAACAATGAAGTAGCCTCAGTGGACTTCTGAATAGCAGGTCCTTGCATCCGGAACAAGGGAACCAATGACCTAGGGAGGTGATGGGCTCTCCCACACTGGAGGCATTCAAGATGAAGCTGGACAGCCATCTGTCAGGGATGCTTTGACTTGGATTCCTGCATTGAGCAGGGGGTTGGACTCGATGGTCTGTAAGCCCCTTCCAACCTTGTGTTGTTCAATTGTCAAGTCGTGCCCGATTCTTTGTTACCCCATGGACCATAGCACGCCAGGCCTTCCTGTCCTCCACTCTCTCCCGGAGTGTGCTCAAGTTCATATTCATTGCATCGGTGATGCTATCTAGCCATCTCAACCCTACTATTCTATAATTCTATGATTCTATGAATACGGGATGTAGAGCTACTAGGAAACCAGCCCACTTCAGCTCTGATTTGAGCAGACATTTTTAAAGCATCCAGAGGGCTGCCTGGGGGGGTTGCTGTCCATGCGATTCTGTCCCACTCTTCATACACGTCTTTAAGAAGTGAAAAGGCAGTGGGGAAACAACAGCAGACCACCAACAGGCAGTCAATTAAAGTGACACAAAAGCCCGGGGGTGGAGCGGGGGGGACACACACCTGCTGCCTCGCTCACACAGAAATCCTGGTTCAAATAGCATGTGAGAAGCGAGAGCCCCCCCCCCCACAATGCAATGGGTGTGACGAGTGACAAATTCACATCCTCCATCGGCAGCCTTGTCTGGTTCTCCTGGCCTACCTGCATTTCTCAGCTAGTGACAGATTTCACATCCAACGAAGTGGACCAGAGCAAACCCCTGAATGTTGCTTTTAAGCTTAACTTCAGTCATCATTCAGGGCACCATTCCAGCCTTCGCCAACCTGGTGCCCTCCAGATGTGTTGGACTACAAACTCCCATAATCTCCAGCCGGCATGGCCATGCTGGCTGTGGATGATGGGAGTTTGTGGTCCAACACTGGCTAGGGGTGATGGGAGCTTGTAGTCCAACTCATCTGGAGAATGCCATGTTGGCGGAGGCTGGGGTGAATGCCATGAATTACGATCAAAGTTAAGTAAAATGCAAAAATATTTCTTCTCAGGTGGAAGATAGGAGGCATTTTCAGGGAAGCCAGAAGACTATAGATAAGATTAGACAGATGTTTCCAAGGGTTCTGTCCATCCCTGCTTTGCTGACTTGATGTGAATTGTGAAAGTTGCTGCAAATTGAGGAATTTCAAGAGAAATAAAGAAAAAAAGGTTTTTATAAGATTAGCAAAATTTCTTAGCCACACAATCCTAATCTACGCATTGAACATATTCAGAATTATCACTTCCTGTATTAACAGGGACTCAATAATGATAACAATTAGCATTTAGGTCGCCCTTTAGAATGTTCAAAGCACTCCAGATACTTTCCTGTGATTCTTGCAACAATCCTGTTAGGTAGGCCAATATTATCTCCATATTGCAGATACGGGGGGGGGGGGATGAGACTGAAATGGAGGCTTGCCTATTGAGCTCATGGCTGAGGTGAGATTTAAAGTGAGGTTTAAAAGTCCCAGGGCCTAGTCTGAAGGCACATGAGGCAGCCTCCTTGCTGAATGAAGCTAAGCGGGTCTGGGTCTGGCCAGTGCTTGGAGGGGAGACCACCTGGAACCACATGTAGCCACCTTGAGTTCCATGATGGAAGAAAAGTGGGATATAAATGTAATAAATGGTGGTGGCTTCCTGGCTCACAGCAAATATACTTAACCACACTGCAACTGCTCAGGGCACTAGGGCAGGAAACAGCCTTTCTGTTAACAGAAATATCAATGCACAAAATGTTACATGACCGGAACTTCTGTTTCACCAGGCTCACTAGCCTGGTGTCAGTTGCTAGGCAAACTGTAGAGGGGCTCTGAGTCCAGCTATTGCCAGGAGGCCCCACAAGGAGGGTTGCTAACTTTTTCAACAGGCCCTGTTCCTGTGCATTTAACAGTAAACCAGCATGCAGAAAGTTAGCAGGTGAAGCTTTTCTTGGCATGGGGACAAACAGACAGAAACCAGCTGGCTCTCTTAACTTTTGTGTGTCAGGTAGCAGTTAAAGGCATAGGAGTGGGGCAAATTAAAAAGTTGGCAACTATATGTAGTTTAGAGAATAAGGAGAGAGGACATTTTGGGTACTGTGCTGTGCAGAGGATGGCCTTGGGGAGGTAGAGATGTCTTAGGGAGGTAGAGACTAGATAGCTAAATCTTCAATTTTGAATTCTCCCAGTATCTCATTTTTCTACTCTTATGTTCAGTTTGTTGCAGACTTTGAGATTTTTTCTTTTAAAAGTATGCATGAAAATGTGTATGCATTTTGCATGCATTTCTTCTAATATGTGCCTTCTTGTAAGGAATTTTCTCTAATATGCACATTTTTTGCAAGCAATTATCCTGATATAATGCATTTTGAATGTTATTTTCATGAATATATGTATTTTTTGTGTGATTTATTTATTTATTACATTATTTTCACCTAATATATACATTTTTTTTGTCTGTAGTTTTCGATTAGAGAACTCCATTGCACAATTCGGAGATGTGCGAATTGCTAAGGATAAGTGGGTTTCCGTTTGGATATTGGTTCAAAAGTATGAAATTAGTTAAGTTTGCATTGTTGTTCAGTCGTTAAGTCATGTCTGACTTTTTGTGACCCCATGGACCATAGCACCCCAGGCCTTCCTGTCCTCCACTCTCTCTCGGAGTGTGCTCAAGTGATAAACTGAGCAAATTTCTTCCACATCCCTAGTAGAGACCTGGACATGTTTGAATACCACAACCCTTCTTGGGTTCTTATGAGAGGGAGGCAAGGAGCCATTGCTGGCCCCAGAACTGCTGAACATATGACTCATTTCAGGTGCGAGTGACAGATGGCTTGTGTGACCCAGAGGGAGGGTCTGAAACTAGCTGTTTAAGAAGAGCTTTGTGGAATGAGGACTATTGTGACTTAATATCAAAAAAGGAACAGCTGCACCAGTTGACTGAGTTCCCAACACATTTCAACACAGCTCTTTATCAAGGGAATTACAAACTCTGAGGGCACAATGCTATGCATGTTTAGACAGGGAAAAGGCCTACGCCTCCCAGCATTCCCCAGCCAGCATGGCTGGCTGGGGAATGCTGGGAGTTGTAGGCCTTTTCCCTGTCTAAACATGCATAGCATTGTGCCCTCAAAGACCCTTCTGAAGGATTCTCTCTCCCTTACTTCTTCCAAAGAAGACCTTCTTTAGAAGAAGTAAGGGAGAGGTTCCTCTTTGGAAGAAGTAAGGGAGAGGGAATCCTCCAGAAATGTCTCTAAGAGTTTTTCTAAGAGTCTCTTAAAACAGGTTGGGAAACAAGGTAGTGCTGTTCTTTTTTTATTTTGGTTTCCAGCTTTATAGCTGTTTTTTTCTCATCCCTATTGGTGCTGTTGACTATTGTGACTCAAAGAGAGAAGGCATGGAGATGGAAATTGGCTCAGAGAGCCAAGGATGGAGACCTTTGACGGCAGGCAGATGACTCCTGGAGATGTGCCTTATTTTAAAGGGGAGGGTTTTATTCCACAGGGGGAGAGTTTTTATGGATAATATGAGTTATGATGGCTCTATGCAGCCTCAGAGTTTCAGAGGCAGCATACCTCCAAGCACCTGGTTTACTTCTTCACACACTGCAAACTCACTACCACAAGATGCTAGCTTAGCTTCTAAAGAGAATTAGACAAATTCATGACTATTAGTTATGAAGGCCATCAATGGCTACTAGTCATGATGGCTATATGATACTTCCAGGGGATGGGGTAGTGGAAGAGGGTGTGCCATCTGGGGAACCCAGGGGGAGGGCAGATTGGGACCCTAGGCAGGCTGGATTTGGCCCCCAGACCTGAGGTTCTGCACCCCTGCTGTAGATGCTCCTAAGAAGGGAAATGATGTCATTTTCTTTCCAGCCATGCTGTCCAGAAGAAGAAGGCAGCTCCTATGTAGGGCAGCCATTTCTGCTTCTGTGAGGTGTGCTTTTTGTCAGAATTGGGCCCAGGCTCCCTGTTTGGTTTCCGACACTGATCCAGATTTGGAGACGGAGCTAGAAGAAGCCCAGCCGAGACAGGGAGTGGGGGAGGAAATTTCCCAAGACTCCCCAGGAGCCAGTAAAGAACCTTTCCAGGGGCTTATTGAACAGGAAGGCCAGGCTCAGAGACCCCCCTCCCCCTGGGAACCCAGCCTCTGTTGGAGGGGGAGGAAGCACTGGAATTGACAGATGCCAGAGCCTGTGGCTGAGCTAAGCAGGCAGAGCTGGGAGTAGGTGGGAGGCATCCCACCAGATTGACTGCCCATCAGAAGTTGGGTCAGGAGGGTCCTCCCTGAAGGGTGGAGCCCAGCAAAAAGCCTGCTGAGCACAATAGGAAACCCATCCATTAGTTGAAAGGCAACTACCCTGCTTTTGGTAGGTCTCTTAACAAAGGTGCTGTTTAGCTCATTAGGCCCAGAAGACAGCTCCCAGCCTTTGTAGCCGCTTCAGGTGTAAAGAGGTGCTATTAACTGGATAAAAGAGTTTGTGGATTGCACAGCAAGTCTCTGTTGCCTCACTACTCAGCAGGGGGGCTTGGAATCCCTGACCCTCTTTTACAGAGGACAGTCCTCTATTTGAAAGTCTGTGAGAGGACTGTCCTCTGTCTGAAGGCATCCTCTGTTTGAAGGGGTGTCCTGTCCGATTCGACTTCAGAGATAATGAACCGTAAGAATTTTTGCCTATCCACGCTAAGCACCTGAGCAGGCAGATACACAGCTCACCTGGTCACGGTTTTCCACAGCATGGTGGGAGGTACCGTGTTTCTATTTAAATTATAGTAATTATTTCTCAGTGTGTATCCATAGGGATAAATTAGCATATGGAAATGTTCCACAAATCGCTGTCCTCTTTCATCCTTTGTTTTGGTGATGAGTAATTGGCCATCCTGCTCTGATCCAGCCGTGCTCTCATGGTCAGAACTTGCATGGCCATTGGGTAGAATGTAATATGCACCACTTAACTGTGAATCTTCCGCCTGGCAACCTGACTCAGAGCAAGCTTGTTTCTGCTGGTACAGAATGAAGCAGTTAAAAGCCACAGCTTGGTGATATGAGGGCTGGTTCCAGCAGAGCTTTCTCCTAATTAGCTCGTTGAGGCCAAAAGCCCCCTTCTACATTTTCCTATATATAGCAAAGCCAATTTGTGCACTGTTTCTCAAACACTTTTTGAGCTCAGCCTCCCCTTCTAAGCTGATGCTGCCCTTCCAACAGGCCATGCCAACCTCAGCACACCCAGTCTCATCTGATCTTGGAAGCTAAGCAGGGTCACGTGTGGCTAGTACTTGGATGGGAGACCACCAGAGCATACAGGGTGCTGTAGGCTAAGGTAAGGGTCTGTAGCTCAATGGCGGAGCCCCCGCTTTGCAAGCAGAAGGTCCCAGGTTCAATCCCTGGCATCTCCAGGTAGGGCTATGAAAGAATCCTGCCTGAAACCCTGGAGAACTGCTGCCAGTCAGTGTCAACAATACTGGGCTAGATGGACCAAGGGCCTGACTATAAGGCAGCTTCCTATGTTCCTTCCTATGTTCCTTAGCACTAATAGTCTGTTGGACAGGTGTGCATGTGAAGTTCCTTGCACACTGCCAGGGGACATTCAATCTACCCAGTTGTGAGGGTGGGGGGAAATAGGGACGCACCACCTGCCTTAGGATCATGTCCCTCTATGGAACTTCAAGCCCCTCCAGATGCTTCCCCAAAGGGGTCTTCCCCATAGTTGGGGGAGCCACTTGTCTTGGGTGATTAACAGTACAATCCTATATATGTCTACTCAGAAGTAAGCCCCATTGTGTTCATTGGGGTTTACTTCCAGGTAAATGTACATCGGATCACAGGCTCAGAAACAGAAAGTAGGGCAGTGCTTTGCAGGTGACTTGAGGTTCAACGACTTGAATTGTTTTGGATGCCCCACACCTCCACATAATGTGCTCCAAAATAATAATAAAAAAGGAACAGCTGCACCAACTGAATTCTCAATGCATTTCCGCTCTGGTCTTTATCAAGGGAAATGCAAACTCTTAGAGATTCTTCTGGAGGATTCCCTCTCCCTTGCTTCTTTTGTAATTCTCTTGATAAAGACCTTGTCGAAACACGTTGGGAATTCAATTGGTCCAGCTGTTCCATTTTTGATTTTGGTTTCCAGCCTTACAGCTGTTTTTTTCCCCTGATCCCTCTTGGTACTTTTGATAATGTGCTCCAACTCTATTTACCAAGGATCATTTATTTTTCATCCCTGTTCCTAGTAATAGGGCTGTACACTGCTTTGGCCTGAAGCCTACGCTCCAAGTTGAAGAGGGGTGCCTCGGGCCACTTCGGGCTGCCTCCGAGTCGAGACGGAAGGGGCCTGAAGGGGCCCAAAGCAGAGTGGGTCACTCTGAAGTGCTTTGGTGTGCTCCAGAGTGATCTGCAGGCCCAGCTGCCATGCCGCCGCCACAACTGTTGGCCAGCCCCCAGCTCCTTACTTGGTCCTCTGGACATACGCCAGGAGCCATCTTGTTCTAGGAAAAGGGGGAACCACTTTTAAAATGGCTCCCCCCATTCCCTAGAACAAGATGGCTCCTGGTGCGCGTCGAGAGGGCCTAGGAGCTGGCAGCGGCTGGGGTTCCCCTGGTGGCAGTAGTGACAGCCTGCCCTCATTGCAAGCCGCCCCCACAGCCCGCCCTCATCGCAAGCAAGGAACCCATGAAGGCTTGAGCAGAGGCAGGAGTCATCCTCCAGTCAGGTGCCCTCCCCTCCTTGCGAGGAAGGGAGAGAGCGCAGCTGGAGTGGCAGCAGCAGCGGCGGTTCCCGTGGTGGCAGCACCCCCACACAGAACAAAGGCCCAATTAAGGAGCTGGGGGCTGGGTGGCTTGTTGGGAGGGCCGAAGTGGGTCACCCCCCCAAAATCAGCCTGAGCCAAATCAGGCCTGCCATGGAAGCCCTGAAGCAGCTTCTGAGTCAGATCGGGGGGGGGGGGGTGTCCCTGCACAGCCCTAAATGTTAACACTAGTTAAAATGTTGCTAGTAGGACTTGCTAGATTTGCCAATGTTCAGGCTTCTGGCCTGTGCACCAGGTGTATAGAAGTGAACAGCACATTCCTGTACATGTCTACACAGAAGTAGGGATGGGGAAGAAGTTCTTTTGGTTTGCTAGGGATGTTAGAGAATTCCGCCACAGACTCCAATGAGACCGGATTCTTTAGAGTCCATGGAGGAACGGACCACCCACCTCCGCCACACCGCGAAGTTGCCCCAGAATGGATTCTACCTGCCACTGGCCAGGTCCGGTCCGTCTGCTGCCATCCGCTGCTGGTCTGCGGAAGAAAATAATGTCCGGCATAGCGGACACCATTTACGTCCCTTCTCTTTGCTGTGATAGGCTACATAAATCTTTACGTAGCCTATCACGGCAAAGAGCAGGGACGCAAATGGCGTCTGCTACGCTGGACGCCATTTGCGTCCACAGACCAGCAGTGGCCGGAAGTCCGCCAGTAGCCAGAGCTGGCCGGCGGCTCTGCGGACTCAATGTGGAGTGGAGCCAGCTGGCGAGGATTCTGGGAGGGAGGGACGGATCGCCTCCCCGCTGTGGACCCACCCTGGACTCCAGGTAAGGGGGTTTCGTACATCCCTAATTTGCATTTTAATGCAAATCCACCTAATTCACACCTCCTGAACCCATACACAAACCAAAATGTGATTCAGGGAGGGACCTTGTGAGTAGGGATGGGTGAACGGGTGATATTCAATTTGCTAAAATTCTCCAAACATTGTCTTACTGCTCATCTTGTGCGTGATTCCCATTTGCGTTTGCGATCACTGCTTGCTTTGTTCGAATGGGAAACTTGCGCAAATTGAGCAATGGTCAAGCAGGAGATTAGCACAAATCTCCCCAAATTTGCAGAAATCACATTTGCAGAAATTCCCTCCGTAGGCTAAGGCAAGGTTGACTCAATCTACTTAGGAAATGTGCACAAATTTGTGGATATCAAACCAGACATCGGGAATGAGACGAATGTAGGGATGTCAGAGAATTCTGCCACGGATCTCGGGGAGGCCGAATGCCAGTGCATTCGGCCCCCCGAAATCGGTGGCGGAACAGTCTGCCCCCCCCCGCCCCCCCCGGGACGAGACTTACCTGGGGCGGATCTTCCTGGCGGTGGCAGCTCCGGTGGTGGCTCCGGCAGCCGGTCTTCTGACCAGCTGCTGCTGCCGCCATTTCCAGTTTAAAAAAAAAACAAAAACAAAAAAACGTGATAGGCTACATAAAGATTTACATAGCCTATCACGGCTAGATTTAAAAAAACCCACCGTCTTAGTCTACGTAAATGTTTACGTAGACTAAGACATGCCAAAATAAAGAACGCAAATGGCAGCGGCCATGGCCGCCGCCATTTGCGTACGCACGTTTGTTTGTTTTTTAAATCAGCCGTGATAGGCTACGTAAACATTTACGTATCCTATCACGGCTGACTGCAGGGACGCAAACGGCGGCAGCTATGGCCACCGCCATTTGCGTCCCTGCTAGCCAGCGGCCGGATGTCCGGCTGCTGGCGGAGCCGGCCGGCGGCTCCGCAGAATAGCTGCGGAGCGGAGCCGGCTGACCAGGATTCCGGGGGGGAGGAACGGAATGCCTCCCCCCTAGCATCAGCATAATCCGCGGAAAGGTAAGTCACTTTCATACATCCCTAGACGAATGTGAGCACGTGCTCAACAATTTGCGAATATTTTTGGCGGGTGTGTGCTTGCACTCACACTCATGTTCGGAGCTTTGAATGGGGCATACTGGCATGTTTTCCAAGCCAAAGCGAAATTCTCATACATCCCTAGATGTGAGTTGTAGCCTAACAACATATGGAGGGCTACAAGTTCAGCACTCCTTAACTAGAGGATATCCTCAGAGAGGAGGTTGTCTTGAGTAGGGATGTACGAAACCCCCCTTACCTGGCTCCGCCGGGTTCCACTGGGGGGTGGAGGTGCTCCGCGCCCCCCCCGGAATCCTGGCCGGCCGGCTCCGCTCTGCAGGGATTCCGCGGAGGCACCGGCCGGCTCCGCCAGCAGCCGGACATCCGGCCGCTGGCTAGCAGGGACACAAATGGCGGCGGCCGTAGCTGCCGCCGTTTGTGTCCCTGTATTCAGCCGTGATAGGCTACGTAGAGACTTACGTAGCCTATCATGTCTGGGTTAAAAAAAAAACACGTACGCAAATGGCGGGGGCTACGGCTGCCGCCATTTGCGTTCCCTATTTTTCGTTGTCTTAGTCTACGTAAGTATTTATGTAGATTTAGACAGCGAAAATAAGGGGGAACGCAAATAGTGTCCGCTACGCTACTTGCGTTCCTGCTTAGTTTTGTCATCTTAGTCTACATAAATATTTACATAGACTAAGACAACCAAAAATAGGGAACGCAAATGGCGGTGGCCGTAGCCGCCGCCATTTGCATAAACTTTTTTTTTTTAACCCAGACGTGATAGGCTATGTAAGTCTTTACGTAGCCTATCACGAATGGGGGGGGGGAAGATTGCAAATGGCGGCGGTGGCAGCCGGTCGGAAGACCAGCTGCCGTCGCCGCTGCCTCCGCCGCCGCTGTCTGGAACATCCGCCCCAGGTAAGTCTCGTCCCGGGGGGGATCCACGGGGGGGTGGCAGGCCGTTCTGCCACAGAGTTCTGGGGGCCGAATACACTGGCATTCGGCCTCACCGAGATCCGTGGCGGAATTCTCTGACATCCCTAGTCTTGACAGGGCTCAGAGGAGGGCAATGAAGATGATCAGGGGACAGAAAAAAAGTCCTATGAGGAGAGACTGAAAGAACTGGGCATGTTTAGCCTTGAGAAGAGAAAACTGAGGGGAGATAGGAACCCCGCTCTTCAAGTACTTGAAAAGCTGTCACAGAGAGGAAGGCTAGGATCTCTTCTCGATCATTCCAGGGACAGGGAATAATGGGCTCAAGTGACAGGAAGCCAGATTCTGGCTGAACATCAGGAAAAACCTCCTGACTGTTAGAGCCATCCAATAATGGAGCCAATGACTGAGGGAGGTGGTGGGCTCTCCCACACTGGAGGCATTCAAGATGAGGCTGGACAGCCACCTGTCAGGAAGCTTTGGCTTGGATTCCTGAATTGAGCAGGGGGTTGGACTTGATGGCCTTATAGGCCCCTTCCAACCCTACTATTCTATGATTCTGTAAAGTAGGACACATGGCCACTCTATTGTGTGGCACTCAGGCACAGCGAATTAACTTTACACTGTCCCTTGTCCCCCCCGCCCCCTGCATCCCTTCATCTGCTCTTCCCTTAGAGTAGAAAAAACAACACTGCTGGGTGGAGGCTGCATTAAAAGCCCTGCCAGAAAACTGTATAAAACCCAGTTAATGAACCTGTTGCATTACTGATACCTGCGTAGGGCCTGGATTCATTGTTCAAGGTTCAACAGACAAACTCAACGATGACAGGCATTTTGCTGGTGTCACTGACAGAGAGTGCTCTGTGTGTGGATAAAGGGCCTTTTCCCCCTCATCCCCATTCATGGGGTTGCAATGGTAGGTGGGTGAAGAGGAGGAATTAGAGACAAAATTAGGGAGAAAAGGCTTATGCTGCAGCTCCCAGGGAGTCTTGAATCTTGGCATCTCTTGCAGTGTGTGGGAGAGAAATGACCTGAGGATCCCTCCTTGAGGGCTCTCAATATTTCCTTATCAACAGCTCGCATCTCACATCAAATATGAAGTAGCTTAGCAATTGGTTCCTTCCCTTTTCCTTTCCATCTGGCTTTACTGAGCAGTTATACATGGATTTGTGCAGCACATTGCGTGTGTGTGTGTGTGTGTAAAAGCTTTCGTCAAATTGGATTTCTTTTCCTCTCCCCAGCTACCAATCTCACAGGCAGATTTGCAGACATACTTTTGAGATATGACATGGCATTATTGTGAAAGCTCTACCGTTCTTATCTCTCTGGCCTGCGGGGTCACCATGGACTACATATGAGGATTAACATCAGCGCAGCCCTCGAGCAATTTAGAAAGACAGACGGGGTTTTACAGAACACTTTAAAGCAAATAATTCAGATCCTTCTTTCTGTTCGTCCCTTGTATCTCTCTCTCCCCCTCCCCGCCACACTTGTTGTCTGTAGACGTTTCTCAAACACACATTTAAAGATGTTTTGAGGAATGCAAGAGAGAATTGTAAAGTGATCGATAAGTCTCTTCACCCCATCGTAGGCATGTAAAGTCTGTAACCTCAGAGGCACTGGAGGTGGGTGGCTCCAATTTCATTGGGTCCCTGAATCCATTCCGGGTTTTAGTCAGAACCAGCCAGAACTCTCAAGGTGCCAAATCCTATCCCCCAAATAGGTTCAGCACCTTGGAGAGCCCCTTTAGAGTTCTGGGCTGGTTCTGCCTAAAATCCAGAATGTATTCACAGCCCCACCGAAATGGGAGCCACCAGCCTCAAGCGATCAGAGGGACTTTTGCTGGACTCACTACCACACAGTGGTGTAATGGAGCCAGGGCATGTAGGGTCAAAGCACCAGGACTTTTAGATTAGGGATGATGACGCTGTCATCTGCTCACTCCCCCCAGCCTCCTCATGCTTCTCTGCTCCCTCTGAGCTTAGCTGCAATTCTAGCAGCAGCTGGGTGGTGGTGTGGAGTCTCCCAGCAAATTTATCCTGTTGTGAGCCAATCCTGTTGTAATGCAAAGTATTTTGGGGCTTCTTGGTCTGGACTGCGCTATTAAGACCCATGAGTTTTACGAAGACCTGCTCCTGGTGGAGATGAGCACTGCTAGAGCTGGTTGATATGGATCAGCCCAGCTGCCTGAATTTTGGGACTCTTCTTGGCGGTGTGGCTATGGAGACTCATGATGAGTGCCTGCATTTCAAAAGTGACCACTACTCCACAGCTCGACTGTCAAGGGCTTCTTTAGATTTTGTCTTGGATTCTTTTTGTGCAAGCATAACTGCAATTGCTAAACCCAGGTTTGATCTACGAGGCCTTCTATGGTGGTCTGTATACATTGGCCATTGATATGTGTACTTGTCATCCTTGTTCACATAGATTTGTGGTTTATAACTAGAGGAGTGTTTGTTTTTTTAAAAATGAATAATGGAAAACGAAACCTATGAGCCCATTTATTAAATTTGTTTCAGTTATTTGATGAGCAAATTTATTTCATTATTTGTTTAGCCAAATCCTTTTTTTTTTTTTTAATTCATGGCTTGGATTCTTTTTTGCTTTTTCTATTTGGAATTAAAAGTTTAAACCAACTGGAAGAGCTGTACAGGTCTCAGAAAGGTTACAATGAGTGGCAGGGTGGGGGAAAAGCCCGATGAAAGTGGTAGATTTAAGATGGAGTCTACAAAATGGAGTCGGTTTGTCCAGTTGGTCTGAAATTATGAGGCCTTGGGGTGGCTGGATAGTAGAAGGCCAGGAAGTGCCATGGATGGGAAATCCTGACAGACACACACAGGCACACCCTCCTTTCTCCTCCTCATTGCAAGTGTAACCCACTGGTATAGTTTTCTTTGAGAATTTTGAGTGGGAATATTCCTGCATTCCTCAGTAAAGGAGTGAGATAGGGAGTGCCACCATTTTAGGCAGTTCCCAAAATGCAGTGTGGAAGAAGCTTGCTTTCTCCTCCCTGTAAGACCCTGAACCCTTGAGGCAGGGCTGTTTGCAAAGTTTGCTCCTGTGTTATTGGGCTTATCCACCTTGGGAAGATTGCCGCAGAGCTGGAGTGAACTGAGTAGAGACCGTTTTCCTTCTTCAACCAGCAGAAAAATCAAGCTCCAGAGAGAAGTTGTATTTATATTTTTGTTGTTATGGACTCAGGCGAAAAGACAGGACTTTGGAATGGCTGTGCTCTGTTTTATTGTTTTAGCAATAAGTGAACTGTTACACATGTAAAATTATTACATATGCATTCTTGTTTTTAATTAAGAAATTAAAATGATATATGTTAATTGTACAAGGCCTTTGCTGTGAGTCATAGAATCATAGAATAGTAGGGTTGGAAGGGGCCTATAAGACTGTCGAGTCCAACCCCCTGCTCCATGCAGGAGTCCAAGTCAGAGCATCCCTGACAGATGGCTGTCCAGCTTCATCTTGAATGCCTCCAGTGTGGGAGAGTCCCTTTAGAGACCCTGAAGAACAGTGTTACCCAAGCCCAAGAAAAACCACCCTCACTCTTTTTCAGGATCCCTCCCCAATCCCCCCTAAACTCGCTCCCTCTTTTTCACATACACACTATCTCCCATCCATTGGGGTACACAAGCACACAAACCTTCCCAACCTCCTAGGTTGCTCTGATCTCACCACCCCAGCCCTTCCTAGCCTCCTGCTGCTCTCCCTAGCCCCCGATGTCTTCCCTAGCCCCCTGGCTTATGAGAGAGAAGTGACAAGAGTGGCTGTTTCTTCTCCCCTTCTTTTCCTTGGCTGGGTGCCCTGCAGCCACCAGCCACCTTCATTTCCTAAGAATCTCTCTGAGCTCCATGTGGGCCAGAGACATTCATGGCGGATGAAGATGGCAGCAGCTGGAGGCCCTCACTTTGCTTTGAAGTGATCCCAGCTGCAGGTAAGAAAATGTGTAATTTTCTTTTTTAAATAAAATGTGGGAGGATCAGGGCTCCTCAGTTGGTAGGCACCGAGAAAAGTGTCTAGGGGGTGCATTGGTGCCCTACCTTGAGGTATTACATTTCTGGAAATTTTGAAGCCATGGAAAAATCCACCCCCCCACCATTTTTTTCTGGAAAAAATGGAAAAGTATGCAGTACTTTTTTTTTTTTTTAGTGCTTCTTACAAAAGTCACTTTTTTTGATTTAGCACAGCCTTTCCCAAACTGTTGCCTTCAAGATGTTTGGGATTGCACCTCCCATCAGCCCCAGGCAGCATGGCTAATGGTCAGGAATGCTGGGAGTTTTAATGCAAAACATCTGGAGTGCACCAGGCTGGGGAAGGCTGCTTTAGGAACCTAAAATATATTATGTATAACTTGATTTGCTCATAAAAATATCTTTAAAATTAAACACTTTTAAAAGTAAACTCAGTAATCTTTTAGTTATTGTCTGAATAAACTATACTTTTAAATTTATTATACCAAACACAATACTTTTATGAGCAATGCAAGTTATACGTAATATATTTTAAGTTCCTGTTTTATGTCTGTCCCACGGGAACTTCAGCAAGTAGTCCCTGAAATATCTGAGTCATCCTAGAAGCCAGAAGAAGCAGGAAGAACTGGAGGCAGAGGATGACTGGTGTACAGCATCTGTTCCTGTTTGTAAGGAAGTTTAGGGAAATTCCTAAACCTGTTCCTGTTTGTGGGGTGGAGATTAAGGAAATGTGATCTGAAGGAAAAGCTGTTGCAATTTTATTTAGCCGGGAAAGACTCTCACCTATTAGGAATAGTAAGCAACCATGTTCAGTTTAAGAACCTTTAAGTAATCTCAACCTATTATTTGAAGAATGATATTTTATTCTCATCTGTAAATAATTTCTGATAATAAACATCTTTTTTTTTCATTTTGAAAGGATGTCTCTAGTGGTGGTGTCGGCCCCATGCCTTCACCATAGGAACCAGGCTACCGAGTTTCTTTTAGGTAGAGAGGGTTTTTTCTAATGGCAGCAGCTAAAGGTTTTATAGCCAAGGCAGCATTCCCTAGTGGTGAGGTTTAATTGGGAACTTTATTACAAACTATGGCAGTGAGTTCCATAGACCCAAGTCTTAAAGTTAATTTTCTTTAAAAAGAAAGAAACATAGGTAGGATAACCCACATGCTGTTCTGTTGCATCTGGTGGCAATTTTGGGAGAACCTACAATGTTGCTTTCCTATGCGGGTTTTAGATTAGAACTACATTAACTGACTGCTACAGCATCTAATCAGAACAAGCCCAGAAATACAGGACTCTATAGGACAAACCCCCAAAAGTCAAGAATGCACATTTTCATCCATATTATGATATAGTGACTGTACTCATATGTTGGGAAACTGAGCATGACTTGGAACATCCCTAAATGTCCTTCAGTAAAAGATACATTAGATCAATAATGTTAATAAGGACTGGAAGAAATAACTATGCTGGGAATCTCACAGAGAGGATTAAAATTTTTTTTTTCCCCCATGGCTTCATTATTTCCAGATATTTTACATGTCTAGTCTTTCTATAAAAGTCTTATTACATAGTTTTTAGAAATTCTTTGTGGGGAGTAAAGGCTGGGAAGCAATATATAAACGTCTTGTCTTAGGGAGCAATCCTATGGCCCCAAGACAGTGTCTGGGGTCATAGGATACTTTGGATTCCTGGATCCGAGGTTGGAGGTAGCGCTTCGACCTCAGAGCTGGGAATCCATGTTCCTCTCCCACTCCCCCATGCAACCAGTGGACAGAACCGTGATGGCTGCCTCTCTGAGGTCACAAAAGCAACCTCGGAGAAGGGGTAAAGGGGGTGTTTCAGTGGGTAGGGATAGGAGGGGACTGGAGAGGCCGGGATAGTAGCTACACTAAGTCCTTTCCAGCCTCCTTCGCTCCCCCCTCTGAAGTGCCCCAACTAGAAACAAAAAAGCCCACTTAGCAAAAATGCAGGGCTGGAGGATGGGGAGGCAATGATTGCTCCCACCATGGCTTCCGCTAATGATCATAAGCCTTGGAAGTTCAGAAGCTTGCAATCGTCAACGGCAGATGTCATAGCATTGCGCCCTGAAGTGTTTTATCCATCACTGCAAAGGAAAATATTTCATAATCCAAAGCTGTTCAATTTCCCCAATTTTTCAGAAAACAAAAACAAGAAAGGTCCTTGGAAAGAAACAGAAAAAGGGTTTTTTTTTCCTCTGAAGTTTTCCATTTTTTTCCTGGGTCTTCACATCTCTAGCCTTACCTCGGCCAATGGCGCCCACGGGCACCGTATTGCCTACCCCTGGTGAAAACATTCTATACAAGCCCAGTCAGGTTTGAATGCGCTTAACGCATGAGTGACAGGTGTAACGTTAGCACTCCCAGCAATCAGGTGGTGCACCCTTTGTGTGCTAAATTTACAAGGGCTTGCACATGTAGTCAGTGCGTTAAAACATAATGTGCAAGAGTGGAAGAGGTAAAGATTTTACCTGTGGCCTGAGGCCAGAACAAATCAGGCTTTGTCGAAGAGCGTTAAGCTCTGCTTTTGATACTGAGAGCTGCCCATTGCTATCACAGAGAGGCAAATCAGGTGCTTAAGGAACCCAGCATGAGCTTCTGTGAAACTGTTCCGGAAGCAACATATTTTATGTAACAGACCTGGCCTGATTTTCTTCAGCAGAATAAATACTTAGCACATGTTCTGTGCCCTCAGTGCATTCATGTCATCAGTTACTGAGTTGCCTGGTGGCCTTTGACAAAAAGGGACCTCGAGACAATATTTTGCGAACCAATGGAGAGGGATAATGCGGAATGCAGAGGATCTGTGCAATTCATCTGACCTCTGGCATTCTGATGTCAAAAACCATGGATGAAGATTTTCTTATAAGGACTGTCTCCCAGCCTCTGATTTTATCACTGTCTGCAAAACACAGAGTTCTTAAGCTGGGAGGGGGTGAGTGAACCTTAAGCCACTGGCCTTGCTGATGGTCGCCTCCTCCTATAGAACACTTAGTGCTTTGGGACCCACTGGGGGTGATTTCCTGGAGGAAACATCCGTGCAGCAAAAAACCCTAAAGAGCATGCAAGGAAACATTCTTCATGGCAGGTTCCAGGTTATGAGAATCTCCTGCTTTTTGAAGACCCTGGATCTGCTTAAAATTTGGGGCAGCGGTAGGGAACTAAATTGGGGTGGGGTGACAGAGGAACTCCCCTCTCAGCCCTCTGCAGGCTGATGAGGGAAGGCGCTGCATGGCCAAAGCTGCCCTGACTGAGTGGGCAGCCAGAGGAGTGCTCTGACCCCCAGCTTGGCTGGGATGCTTTGCTCATGCAGTGTCCTCCCTGATGGGTCCCTGGGGGGGCATGTGAACAAAGTTGGCCCATGCTGGAAGAAGCAGGTTAAGTCTCCTGCTGCATCTCCTGCTGTTATTTCCAGTCTGTGATGGGAGATAACAGTGGGGATTTATCTGGGGAGTGGAGATCCATGAAGGCTCCACAGGCCAGATGGGGAAACTCTGCAGGCCTGATTAGGCTCATCATGGGCTGGAGGTTCCCCATCACTAATTTGGGGGTTGTGGCGGCGGCAGGCAAAATATTCTCAGTGGGCCTCCTTAACCTATGAAGGGCAAGGCATACCAACAGAACACCCCAGATTTAGGCATGGATGAATCAGCCTACAGTCTGTGTCACTTTTGCACAGGTTCACCAATAAGTCTGTTCTGTCCAATTTCCATCTTAATCTCCATTTTTTAAAAAAATCGTATGAGAATTGGCATTTAAATGATATTTAAATATGTATTTTAAATGCATTTTCTCCCCAAAGATGCTTTTCTAAATGCATTTTCTTCTTTTTTCTTAAAGAATGCATTTTAGAATGTATTTTGATTCTTTTGGGGAGCTGAGAACTGCGCTGGAACATTTGAGAAGTGCAAAAGCCTAGGCACATCTACTCAGAAGTAAGCCCCATTAAGCCCATTGGGACCCACTCCCAGGTCAGTGAGTTCATAATTGCAGCCTAAGTTCTGATCCACACTTTAATCTGGAAGTTGTGGATAAGGTCAGTTCATCTTGGAATTGTCAAAGGTTGAACTCCTTCAAACCTCTTTATCTTTATGAAACAAGCTAACTTCTTCTTCCATTGTCCAGGCGTCCTTCCAATTCTCTTGGGTACGGCTACTTAAATTTTTCCTTTTCCCTTCCCACCCCTTTTCCCTACTGTGTTGTGTCTTTTTAGATTATAAACATGGGAGTGAGGACCAGAACTAGTTCTGCTTATCTTCAGCTGCGGCACAGGCCCCCACACCATTTCATGGATTTTCTGGCCACATCTGTCTTTAGGAGAGCCATATTTACCACTTTTGAAGGTGGGAGATGTTGGATTTGAAGCAAAGTTGCAGGTTGTGTCTTCTGAGCTGAAATCCTTCCCTCTGGTTCCTGATAGGCTATATCCTCCCCACTGCAAAAACTCTGGTAAATAAATGAACGAATTAAAAGCTTTTTGCCCCTTCAATATGCTGATGATAATGTAATCTGTGCACATTCAGAGGAAGATCTCCAAACTATCCTAAACATCTTCGCAGAAGCATATGAAGAGCTCGGCCTCTCGCTTAACATCAAAAAACCCAAAGTGCTTTACCAGCAAGCACAAACCAATCTCTCTATAGCGCCATCAATCCAGCTTAACGGTGTGATGCTGGAAAATGTTGATCACTTTTCTTATCTTGGCAGCCATCTCTCCACAAAAGCCAACATAGATGCTGAAATTCAGCATCGCCTGAGCTCTGCGAGTGTAGCATTCTCCCGAATGAAGTGTAGAGTGTTCGAGGATTGGGACATTTGCACAGAGACTAAAATGCTTGTTTACTAAGCCATTGTACTACCGACCTTGCTGTACGCCTGTGAAACATGGACCATCTATAAACGCCACTTCCATCTTCTCGAAAGATTCCATCAACGCTGCCTCCGAAAAATTCTGCAAATTACTTGGGAAGACAGACAGACTAATGTCAGCATACTGGAAGAAGCAAAGACCACCAGCGTTGAAACAATGATTCTCCAACATCAACTTTGCTGGACCGGCCATGTTGTTCGAATGCCTGATCATCGTCTCCCAAAGCAGCTACTTTATTCCCAACTTATGAATGGAAAACGGAATATCGGTGGACAGCAAAAGAGATTTAAAGATGTTCTCAAAGCTAATCTAAAAAAATGCTACAGGGTGAAAGGGAGAAACGAACTTGGCGGAAGGCACGTCAAGCAAACCCTCATCATGACTGCCTTCCACCTGGAAACCTATGTCCTCACTGTGGGAGGCTGTGTGGATCCAGAATTGGCCTTCAAAGCCATCTGCAGACCCACTGTTAAGACTCTACCCTTGGAAGACAATCTTAGTCGGTCACGAGTGATCACCATGATGATGCCCCATTAAAACCCCCTCTTCAGCTGGAAAAGGCTCCCGGAATGGCTTACAAAGATTATTAATAAAGGCAGTCCCTGCCCTCAGGTTTGCAATCTAAAAGACACAACACAAAAGGAAAAGGGATTGGGAGGGAAGAGGAAAAAAGCAAACTCAGGTGCTCTTTCTTAGCTACAAAGTTCTTACACGTGATCTTTCTGGCGGGGAAGGGTGAAGCCAGTTCCTTGCAGCGGCTCCCTCTCTGGCTGAGGTATGGGGCCAGGTTGGTCTCCCCTTTGCCATGATGCTCTTCTTGGGAGGCCGTGAGTGCAGCTCTCAGTGGCCCTTGGTCCTCTGGCCAAGAGATGAGGCCAGAATGTACTTCTGTACAGCTCTCCAGTCCTGGAGTCTGTCTGCAAGCTTTGGATGTGCACAATTTAATAAGAACAAGAGATTGAAGTATGAAGGAAGCAGTCCCTCATTTGCCTCTGCTTTAGGCAGGAAAGCCGCTCTTGTCCAGCCTCAGTTGCTCCATTTACAGTATGGTGGATAATAATACTGACTTAACCAGGGGAGGCTGGTGGCTCTGATGTCAGTGGGGCAGTGAATCCGCTCCGGGTTTCAGACAGAACCAGTCAGAACTCTAAAGGAGCTAACCTAGGTGCAAAATTCTGACTGGCTCTGGATGGAACCCGGAGAGGATTCACCACCCCACTGACATCGGAGTCGCCAGCCTCTACTGGACTTCTCTTACTGGGTTGGTGTAAGAATTGCAATTAGGCAATGCACGGGAAACACTTTGAACACTTGAATGCACCCTTTCTTTCTTTCTTTCTTTCTTTCTTTCTTTCTCTCCTCCTCCTCCTCCTCCTCGCTATCTGAGTATGCATTCCAGATCAAAAATTACAAGATAAATGTACTTTTTCTTTTTAAAAAAGGTGTTCATTTGCCTCAGGCATGCAGTAAGAGGTATCACACTTGTAGGTCAGAAAGCCACACTTGTTCTGAACCTGTGTTTCCATTATAAATGGTTACGTTATTCAAGTATCTAGTGGAACAGCGAATTAGGGACACTTTCCGTGTTAATTAATTAGTCATGTCGGACCGTGCTGCAGCCTAAAGCAGCCGCTGCCTCCGCAGCCATAGCATTACTACAAGAGGGATCATATATCAGGAGATCCTGTGTCTGCCTTGTATTTTATCCATAGTGTGAAGCAATTTGAAAAAGGAACGGGAATGGGGTCAAGTTAGCTCAGCAGAGAATGCTATTTTGATCTTCTAGGTGCCCTGGGAGCTTTATCAATGCCTCTGCAACTCACTGGTGGGCAACGGGTCTTCTGTGATAGAGCTGGTCTCATGGGGTTAGAGAGACACAACTGGCGGCCACTTATGACGTGCCAAAAAAGAGGACAAAAGAGGAGCATGATTTGCATAGAATTTGAATGTCCTAATTAATATGTAGAGATGACAATTTACTATAGTGCGGAAGACTGGGGCCAGGTGACCTGTGCGTCTGCTGCTCGGACTGTGCTCCAGGCGCTCACTGTTAATGGGCAACTGTTCTCATGGTTCTTGATCTTTAAACTGGAGTTGGACAGGGCAGCCCCTCAAAGCGGAGGCACGTGGCCATCCAACTGGTGGTCTCAGGCCTCAACTGGTCTCACATTTCATTTCCCATTCAGTGTGAGCATAGCAGCCCAATTCCAAGGGCATCTCTTGCCATGATGCCGTAACTGAGGCTGGACCGAAATTTGCCCTCTAGTTTCCTTACAATATTCTGATTCTCTCCCCATGAAACGGGGGATGATTTTCTACTGATTTCTTTGGGGTAGTGGTGGTGGTGGAAGAAATCTTAGCAAAATGTTCAAGGAGGTTGCCACTTACTAAAACAGTGGCTGGAATTTAGTCATCAGTGAGGAAACGCTTACCTGAAAAAAGAAGACTTCAGCAATCGTTGAAAACAAAGTCACATAGGTGCATGCCTGACCTCACTTGGAAAGGCATTGCACAGAGAGCCAACACGCAAAAGGCCCTATTCCTGGTGGTTTCCAAGCAGATCTCTGACCCATATGGGAGCACCAGAAATACCTCTTCAGAGGACTTCAGTCCTCAGCAACGTATAAAGTAGCTGAGGGTTTTCAAATTTTTCACCCGCTTTTCAAACTTTTTTTTTAAAGGTTATCTCTGATGTTGCCTTGCTCCCATGTGATGTGATGCAATGTGATGTGATGCAGCATCACTCCCAATGCATTCCGGGAAGTGCCAGAGAGAAGCTGGGAATGGCACAGGTCTTAAAAATAAAAGTAAAACAAGCAAGGAAAAAGCCACAGAAAACCCCTTGGCCAATGTGTCAACCCCTTGCAATTTCAGAGAAATGTATTTTTCCACCCATGAATTGTGTGTGTGTTTTGTTTCATCCCCACCCACTCAAAGATGGCTGAAATTATATATATTTTCAGCCCAGCTTTGCATTTAACCCCCTTCTCAGAAGCTCAAAGAGCAAAATAGAGCATAAGAATGTAAGAAGAACCCTGCTGAATCTGAGCAGTCCCATGTAGTCCAGCAGCCTGTTTATGACAGCCGCCCACCAGATGCTTCTGGGATGGAAGTCCATGTCAGGAGCACCGTTGCTGCCTTCTGAAATCCTCAAGTAGCCGGAATCAACACGCAGATGATAGGGCTCTTTTCCAAGGCTTTATTCCCATTCAACCTAATGATGCTTACAGATGCTAATTGCATGAGCCTAATGAGGGAAACTTAAGACAGCTGCCTATCCGGGGTTTCTAGCCTTAGTGAATCAGTTGATCTCCATTTGGAGGTAAAGGCAGGAAGCCTCTGAACTTAAGGGCTAGGAGGTGAAAGTCCACCCCTTTCCCGTGGGGCATCGGGGTGCAGCTGTTGACATTGCGCCAAGCGGGTTGAGCGCCTCCTCTCGGCGCCCTCCATCTCCCGCTTGTCCCTGCGCCGGCACCCTGAAGCTCCAGTTGTCCCTCCCCCTGCCTGCCAGGGTCACTACCACTCTCAGGAATGTGAGCAGGGAGGGGCTCTCCCTCCGGTGGCGCCTCTGAACAGCATGTGGGTTCCTCTCCCATGGTTTCTATCTCTTCCTCAGAATCAGAACTGCTTTGGGGCTCTATCGGCTCCGATCCATCCCTGATAGTCCACAAGCAGGATGTGAAGGGAATAGCCCTTTCCCACTCTTGTCTCCCAGCATTTGGTACTCAAGAGTTATACTGCCTCTGAATATGGAAGTTCCATAGAGCCATCAATTCGCCTAACCCACTTTTAAAACTAAAGCCAGTGGCCACTGTCACATCTTATAACTCGAATTCCATAAATCAAGACTATGTTGTGTGAAGATATTCTTCCTTTTCTCCATCCCGCATCTCTCTGCTGATCAGTTTCATTGGATGGTGCTATGGACCAGAACTGTGGACTCTCCTCCTCCTCGGATCCTGACCCCTCGTCCTCAAGCGTGGCTCCAGTTCAGAGAGAGGATTTGGTTACAGAAGGGCGTGATGAGGCTTCCACCTCCCTGAGACCCAGTACTCTAGGAAGACCTCAGGGACCTTTCCCCCTGCATCTAGAGGAACTTGCATTGTCATCCTTGAACTCTTAGGATTTCAGCCATGAAGACACCAGCACACTAAGGTCACACCCATGAAAAAACAGACCAGCCCCCTGTAAAAGATAAAGCCTTTGTCAGTGTGGAGGTGAGGCCAGCCAACCTAAAGGAAGCCAAACCTCTACTTAAAGCTCAGTTTCGTTCTGCTCCTTGTTGGAGCAACACGCAGAAAAGCTTGTCTGTCTTCCAGCTCCAGCACCTCTTGGAGCTCTCCAAGGTGCTGTCCTGTTTGCATTCCTCCCTTCCTGAGACACCTGCCTTCCTCCAAACTTTGGTAAACACCAAGCCCACAGTGGACATCTGTAACCCAGACCTCAGCAGCACCCAGCAACATGAAGATCTCATCAAGACAGAAGCCAGACATAACAGATGGCCACAGGAAGTACACATAGTGTGTGATCTATGGAATCTGCTGCCACAGGATATGGTGATGGCTGGTGGCTTAGATGAGTTGAAAAGGTGAGCAGACCAATTTATGTCTATAGGCAGCAGTTAGTCATGATGGAACCTCCATGATCAGAAGCAGTATATCTCCATGTTGCCTGTCGGGCATCAGTGGAAGAGGGGTATTGCCTTCCTGTCCTACCCATAGACTTCTCAGAAGCAACCTTTCTTTTGTTCTTACTTTACTATACTTTCTTGAGTAAAGTGGCTTATGGCTGGAATTTTACTTCCCTCCCTCCCCCGTGCTTCCCCTGGTTTTGAGCAAACACACAGAAAACGCAGAAAGGGACAGCAATGCCAAATGGATAATCTGGTAGCACGAATAGGGAGAAAGAATAGGTAGAAGGACATGAAGCTGCAATGGTCAGGAAGGATCAAATTCCCACATCCATTTGAAATAACCAGACAAATCCTGGGCTGCTGGACACCTCTAAGTCTCCCCCCATTATTAAATGCTTGCAACAATGAAAAGAAAAAGAAGTCACACTCTTCTAAATATGATCTGCCTGCTCTTCCAGCTATTCTTGACCTGCATCAGATTCTTGGGTGCTGCAAATGTCTAGACCACCATAATCCAGCATGTGCTGGATTCTGCATTGGCAGAGAGATATGAGAGAGCAGGGAAGTGAAAAAGCTATTTATTTATTTATTTATTTATTTATTAATTACATTTCTATACTGCCCAATAGCTGAAGCTCTCTTGGTGGTTCACAACAAATAAAACCATAAACTCCATCTTGATAAGACATAATATTTAAATTTTAAAGTGTGAAACTACAGTATAAAATAAAACTAACCAAAAAACCCAAAATAAAACCTATCAGCAGTGTAACAATTTAAAATACAGGAAGGGCGCAATCCCATGGCTGCTTGACAGCATCTGGGCGGCCATAGGATTTTTTGGTTTCTGGGAGCTGAGCTCGGAGCAAGGGCTCCGAGCTTGGTTCCCAGAAACCATGCTCCCCGCCCCTCCCCCTCCCCTCCCCTGACCTCTCGTAGGTGGCACGGTTTGTCCCCAGCTCCATGCTCGTAAGAGCGGTGTGGAGCAGGTGAAAAGGGGGTGTTCCTGGGAGCGGGGAGGGGAGGAGACCGCGGAAGCGCCATTATGATGCTTCCTATGTTCTGTCTGGCCTCCCATTCTCTCCGATCCAACTCGCCTTGGCTAGCCAGCTGAAATCAGTTATCTAGATGCAAATGCAGGGTGGCTGGACCGTGGAGGAGAGGATCCCCTCTGTGCTCTGCCCACCCTGCCTTGGATAGTTGGCTGTCCCTGAGTTCAGAAGTGGCCAACTATTCCCATTGGATTGCACCTGAATGGATTTAAAGCAACAGAAACTGACAGATTAAAATGCCTAGAAAAATAAGAAGCTATTCAGCGGTAGCTGAAAAGAGCATAACATAGGTGCCAGGCAAGCCTCACTGGGAAGCTCATTCTGCAACGGGGGGGGGGGGGTAGAGGTGTGGGGGGGACGACAGAAAAGGTCTTCTTCTTAGTAGCCACCTACCTCACTTCCTTTGGTGGGGGCTCCTGGAGGAGGGCTGCTGAAGACAATCTTAGGGGCCAGGTAGGTATATATGGGAGGAGACAATCCTTCAGGTACCCTGACCCCAAGCTGTTTAGGGCTTTGAATGTTAACACCAGGACTTTAATTGGGCTTGGAAATGGTTTGGCAGCCAATCCAGATGGAAAAGTACTGGCATAATATGATCACATTGGCCAGATAGATAGATAGTGAGATTAACAGACCTCGTTTAGGTTTTTCGGGGGGAGGGGGGATGTGGGAATGTAGAACAGCAACCGTGAGGCTTCCTTTTCTTGTACCGGACCAGACTTGGACTCCTGTGCTCTTTTTAACATGCCCTTTGGTGCTCATTTCTTCCCTTGCTGTCCAAACTACATTTATAATTGCAATGGGCCTGTGGTTTTCATCCCCCTCCCCCGAAAGGCTGAGAGGGATGCGGCTGGAATGTAGGGCAGCTCTAAGCATTTCTGACTGCATCTTGCATCTCAATGATGCCTACATGGAAATATTTTTATACCTACGTGGGCAGCCCTTGCCTGATGCCTGGACAGGCAGCTCCAGATGCTGCCGTTACACCTTGCCATCCCTGGATGGACACGCGCACACAAGGCAAAAAGGTCAATCCCAGAGAAGTAATGCCAACTCTATCAGAAACGGTCCCTCTTTTTGCTCCCTATGTAGAGTTCCTTGAAAAAAATAAAATGCACCAGGCTGCTGAATGCTCAAGTCTTTATTGATGGCTCAAGGTTGTGTAACCAGGATCATAAGCTGAGGAGGCTGCGTAGATGGCGTGGGTGCCAACGGAGAGGGAATGATGCTTTATTGGTCTCTTACACATCATATCCTGTTGATTGGAGAGATTTCTCTCCTGACAGCTACCTCTGATTTCTCGCAGTGACATACCAATATGATGGGTACTCCACCAGAGCTGGGTGCATTTTGTTTGCCTTTTGGTTCATGTGCTCATTTTTATTTTTCACGCCTGCCCTGACTGACAAGTATCTTTAACAAAACTGAACAAATACATAAAATAATGATGATATGAATTTAGGGCGCAATCCTGTGCAGGTTGACAGACAAAAAGTTCCACAACTCCCAGCATTCCCTGGTCAGCCATGCTGGCTGGGGAATGCTGGGAGTTGTAGGATTTTTTTTCTGTCTAAACACGCTTAGGATTGCAACCTTTGTTAGCTAATTAAAATCTGCATACATTCTACAGAAAGATGCTGGGAGTTGTAGGACTTTTGTCTGCCTACATACACATAGGATTGTGCTCTTATATTGTTACAGGGACCCCACTTCCCCGAGCAGCAAGAAGGTTCACAGGTGCAGTGCTTACTCAGGTTCCCTTTGAAAGGAGGAATCCAGCGGAGGCTGGTGTCTGGTGTCAGTGGGGCGGTAAATATGCCCTCCGGGTTTTAGTCAGAACCAGTCAGAACTCTAAAGGAGCTATCCAAGGTGAGCACCGGCCCACTGACATCGGAGCCACCAGCCTCCACTGGAGGAATCACTGGAGACTTAAGACATTGTTCCATAATACACTGGTTTTAAAATCTTTACACTGGCTGCCAATTTGTTTCTGAGCAAAATATAAAGTGCTGGTTCTTACGTTTAAAGCCTTACATGGTCTAGGTCCAAGGTACCTTAGGGAGCACCTTCTCCCCTGCATCCCAGTCCACCAGCTAAGGTCCTCTGAGGGCTCTCTGCTGCGGCTTTCTAATGTGAGACTGGCAGCCACACGCTAGAGGACCTTCTCCTTTGCCGCCCCTCAGTTGTGGAATGACCTGTCAGCTGAAATGCGATGGCTGACTTCGTTGAAGGTTTTTGAGCAGGCATTAAAGACGCGGTTATTCCGACAGGCCTTCCCTGTTTAGAACTTTTGTTCCTTTTGCTGACTTTTGTATATTATTTTTAAGCAGTGTTATTTTAAGCTGTGTTTTCTTGTTGGATTTTTTAAAACAAATTGTTTTTAGTTCAAAGTTGTTTTTAGTTATATGTTGTTTGTCCCTATGGTTTATGTGAATGGTTTTAAAACTTTGTATATTGTATCTTAGGGAGCAATCCCATGGCCACTAGGCAGCAGCTAGATTGCCATAGGATATGCTGTTATCCGGGAACCGACCTCAGAGCCCTCACTCTGACGTCCGTTCCTGGAGAACTGACCTCCCGCCACTTCTGCGCTGCCTCAGAGGCAGCGTGGAACAGCCCTGTCCTCCGCACTCACAGGGGGAACGCGGAGGGGCTGGAAAGGGGCATGGCTGGGGGCAGCGTGGAACAGCCCTGTCCTCCGCACTCACAGGAGGAATGCGGAGGGGCTGGAAAGGGGCATGGCTGGGGGCAGCGTGGAACAGCCCTGTCCTCCGCACTCACAGGAGGAACGCGGAGGGGCTGGAAAGGGGCATGGCTGGGGGCAGCGTGGAACAGCCCTGTCCTCCGCACTCACAGGAGGAACTCGGAGGGGCTGGAAAGGGGCATGGCTGGGGGCAGCGTGGAACAGCCCTGTCCTCCGCACTCACAGGAGGAACGCGGAGGGGCTGGAAAGGGGCATGGCTGGGGGCAGCGTGGAACAGCCCTGTCCTCCGCACTCACAGGAGGAACGCGGAGGGGCTGGAAAGGGGCATGGCTGGGGGCAGCGTGGAACAGCCCTGTCCTCCGCACTCACAGGAGGAACGCGGAGGGGCTGGAAAGGGGCATGGCTGGGGGCAGCGTGGAACAGCCCTGTCCTCCGCACTCACAGGAGGAACGCGGAGGGGCTGGAAAGGGGCATGGCTGGGGGCAGCGTGGAACAGCCCTGTCCTCCGCACTCACAGGAGGAACGCGGAGGGGCTGGAAAGGGGCATGGCTGGGGGCTTTCCAGGGAGGGGACATCGTAGCTGCCTGTACGACACATCCAATTTGTCGTACAGCAGCCTCCTTCCCCGCTCTGTGCTCCTGTGGCTAGACAGCTGCAATCGGCTGTCTAGCAGAAAAAGCAGGGCAGGGAAAGCATGGAGGAAATGATCCCCTCCGTGCTTCTCCTACCTTGCTTTGGATATGCGGTTGGATATGCTTTGGATATGCGGTTGGATATGCTTTGGATATGCGGTTGGATATGCTTTGGATATGCGGTTGGATATGCTTTGGATATGCGGTTGGATATGCTTTGGATATGCGGTTGGATATGCTTTGGATATGCGGTTGCATCCGAGTTTGGAGGAGGCTGCCTATCTGGATAGGATTGTGCCCTAGATGTTTTAACTTTGTAAACCACCCAGAGAGCTTCTGCTATGGGGTGGTATAGAAACAACAACAACAAACAACCTGCCACTCTCTGGCTGGACATTGGAGCATCTGGACTTTGGCCCCTGAGGTTTAGCCCTGGCTGCACCACTGACTGATATATTTATAAATATACTCTTAGGGGACAGGAGCCCATTATTATCCAGCTCCCTTGCAGAACAAGTTAATTGCTTTCCCCTTTACTCTCCCCTCTTTACTCCACCCCTGCTGAGCTAAACCAACCAGTTCATGGGGGGCGGGAGGGGGCAGGTTACATGTAACTAAGAGCCAAGCCAGTGTAATGTGTGGTCTAATGTACGTAGTGATATAAATAGGAGATTTTAAAAAATCTGTTTGAGGTACTGTTGGTCTTGGGTTTGTAGCCCACATCTTTTTTACCCACACCCATATATGCATCACCACATATGCATCACCTTTCCCATTAGTGATTATGCCTCAGCTTTAAAGAAACGGACACGAAGTAAAAGGAAAATAACCTCGGGGCATGTACAAAGTTCCTTTCCCTGTGCCATCTCACTTGTACACACATTTCCAACAGAATTTCTTCCAAGGCAGCTGGCAGGCCTAGCCACAGTCTTTCTCTTTTAAGAATTCAGCACTGCCTTTACCTCTTTTCACAGCATTCTGAGACCATGACTCCGAATGAGTTTTTTTAAAAACAACAACAACAACAACAACAACAACAAAAACAACACACACCTGTAAAACTTATAGTTTATGGCTGTACTCACATGGATACAGCAGTCCTTCATAGCTGACTGTAACTGTTTCATTTTGTCACCAGATTCCAGAGTTTTGGAGGGGGCAGACATGGGTTCAAAACTCGACTCAGCTATTAACTCTGTGGATGACCTTAGCCTAACTCCCAGAGGAAGTGTCATGTAAACCACCCAGGGTATTTTGGAGATACAAATGTGATCAGCAAATAACTGAAGCACCGGAACGCCTAATAGCACTAGCACTCAGAGAGAAATAATGCACGGTATTCCATCTCATGGCTGAAAAGGTTTTATTGCATTTCAAATATATGCTGCTTTATAGGCACACATCTATTGACTTGCTTCTCTCCTGATCAATCTACAGATCAGTTATTAAAAAGATATTCTAAAAACACTCCAAGTTTCCCTCTGTTAAGTTGTGTCTTGATACCCCTTCTTCTCTTGAGCAGTTTTGAATGGCCAAAAGCCTTACTAACTCAGGGAAAATGTCTATGATGGAGGGAGCAATCCTATGGCCACTAGACGCTGCCTAGAGGGCCATAGGATATGCCCTTTTCTGGGAACTGACCTTGGAGCCCACGCTCCAAGGTCGGTTCCTGGAAAACCAACTGCCCCCTTGTCTGTGCTGCCTTGGAGGCACCGCAAAGACCCGTCCTCCATGCTCGCAAGAGGAGCATGGAGCGACTGAGAAGGGCAGGTCTGGGGGGCACTCTGGGGCGGGGAGAGCGGAGCTGCGCGTATGACACATCCAATGTGCCATATGGCAGCTTCTTCTCCCGGTCAGGCCCCCTGCTGCTGGACAGTTGAAAATGGCTGTCTAGTGAAAAACAGCAAGGTAGGAGAGGTGCAGACAATCCCCTTGTGCTTCTCCTGCCTTGCTTTGGATAGGCGTTTGCCTCCGAGTTTGGAGGCGGCCACCTATCTAGTTAGGATCGCACCCTAAGTGAAGGAAAGATGTTGACAACTGATGCAGGAAATGCGTTGCTTTCATGCAAAGCAATTACAATACGGCTGAGTTGCATAAGGTTTGTAAATGTCCTATTACCTGCTGGAGGTGCAACACAAGTGATGTAGATTTCTTACACGTTTGCTGGAAATGTGGTCCTATAACGATGTTCTGGAGAAATGTGATCCAGATCAGAAGCAACATTTGGTATACAATTGAATAAAATTGTATGCTGCTATACTCTATAATGTCTATAATAAAATTGGAAAGAAAGAAAATGTGATTTTTCATGTGGAATAGACCTCACAAGTGGAACATCCCCCGCGCCCCAGTAAAGAAGAAACCTCTTTCCTTGTAAAGGGCTACTGTGATATCAGCAGTTGGTAGATCAACTGTATCTCTCTACCCTCACCCCTATTTGCATGTTTGAAAATTCCAGTAACTAGCTGGAACCATGCAACAGAATTCAGGTATGAAAGATGTAAGAGGCAAGGCTAATAAGCTGCAGCTGTTGGTTAATCAGTAATTTCCAATGCATTTCTGCTGTCCTTATCAGTGGAAATTATTCAGCAGTTTGCTAAACACAAATTGTATTTCCTTCTAGAAGAACATATGTAGAGGAGCTGTGGCTTGCCATGCTGGCTGGGGAATGCTGGAAGTTGTAGGACTTTTTTCTGTCTAAACAGGCACAGGATTGTGCCTTAAACCAATCTTCCCTCACCTGGTGCCCTCTAGATGTTTTGGATGGAGCTCAGTGGGGCTTATTTCCAAGTAGACATGTACAGGATTGCAGTGTAACTGTTTCATTCATTCATTCATTCATTCTATTTTTACTCCACCCAATAACAACAAGTTATGTGGGTGGGTTACATGATAAAAGCATAGAAGAATCAAAACAGTACATAACAGAATCAAACAACTATTGATCAGCACAGGAAATACAGTCCACAACTCAGAAAAGCAGTCATTCTAGCCTTCTATCAGCAAATCTAAAATCTAAATGCAGTACAGTGCCTTATAGCACTGTACTTTGACAGTCACATTTTTCCTGCTATTTATCACATTCCCTTTTTCTTCCTTGCTTCGAATTCCTGCAAAGATGCCCACCATTTGTTCGGCATCATAATATAATATTGCTGTTGTGGCTTTGGACAAAGAGGAGCGCAGAGAACTGAGCCCAGCAGTAGTGATGACCATAGAGAACATTTCCATGACTCCCCCCCCCCACCCCTTTTGGTGAATGTTGCAAAACAAAGGAGTCAGACAGATGTTAGGAGCCAGTTTGGAAGGAGGGATGGATGGAGTGAATCAGTGAGGGGAGAATCCCAGTTTTTTCTGGTGTGTTCTAACCTGCACAGGGGCCAACCAGCTCTTTATGGGAGACTCACAAACAGGACATGAGTGCAATAGCACCCTCCCACCCATGTTCCCCAGCAACTGGTGTACAAAGACATACCAACTCTGACACTGGAGGTAGCATATAACCATCAGTTCTAGCAGCCACTGATAGCCTTCTCCTCCAGGAATTTGTCCAACCCCCTTTTAAAGCCACCCAAATTGGTGGCCATCACTACATCTTGTGGTAGCAAATCCCAAAGTTTAACTATGTGCTGTGTGAAGGAGCACTTCCTTTTACCTGTCTGGAACCTCCCACCAGTCAGCATCCTGGGATGACCCCAAATCCTAGTATTACGAGTGAGGAAGAAAAATGTCCCCCTATCCACATTCTCCACTCCATGTGTAATTTTGTACACCTCTATCCGACCTTCAGCTATTGGGAAATATAGAATTGTAAAAATACTTGTACCCCTGTTCATGACCTTAAGGGTCTGCTGTACTTTGCCCCAAGGCATGCTAGGGGGCTTCCTATGCTCTTGGGAGCACCTCCAATTTTGTTCCATGACAAAATGTTTGTAATCCTTGTGCAACAGCTGTTGCTCACTACCATTCGGTGGAGCCCAGCTGGGAGAATACTGAGGTGAAACTGATGGCCAAACTAGGGATGTTGAAGAATTCTGCCATGGTCTCCAGTGAGGCTGGATTCTTTAGAATCTGGCCCCCCGGAGTCCGTGGTGGAATGGACTACCCCCCACCACCCCCCAAATCCCCCCCGGAACGGACCTACCTGGTAGTGGTGGTGGTGGTGGTGGTGGCGGGTCATCTTCTGGCTGTGGTAGGCTACATAGATACTTACATAACCTATCATGGCTTGGCAGGGACGCAAATGGCAGCCGGCATAGTGGCTGCCATTTGCGGCCGCAGCCTGGCAGTGGCTGGAAGTCTGGCTGCGGCTGGCCCTGGCCACTGGCTCCACAGCCTTGCTGTGGAGTGGAGCCAGCCAGAGAGGATTCCGGGGGGGAGGGATGGATCGCCTCACCCTCCCACCATGGCTGGCCAGCCGGAACAGGGTATTTCGCACACCCCTAGGCCAAACGACGTGTGAGGTTAGAGCCAGGGATGCTGGAGAAATCTACAATGGATTCAAATGAGTTTTGGATTTCTGTGGATCTGACCTGTGCATTCTGCTGAGTTGCAGATCAGTTTGTTACTTTTGGGGTGATTTGTGCAAGTTTGCACTTGTGCTAATGTGCATTAATGTTAATCTGTACTTGTTCTAATGTGCATTAGCACAAGTGCAAATTTGCGCTAATGTGCATTAGAGCAAGTGGAATGAAATTCTTGTACAACCCTAAAAAAATCCAGTTGATGGAATGAAAGGCACCTGACAATCCGTGAAACACAGATTGTGTGTTTCACAAACACAAACTTTCACAAACTTAGCAAAATCCATACATCCCTAGTTAGAGTTCCATGTTTAAAATTCCTGCTGTAATATTCTTTTTGTAAAAATATCCATGGAGCCACCAAATCTGAGTCAAGGCTATGTGTGTGTGGGGCATTTAACACCCTCCCCCCAAATACACCTGAGGATTAATCAAGATCAGCCTGCAGTACTTCTATTAGTCAGGGATGTGAAAACTTGCATGCTTAAAAAAACATTAAAATATGGATCCTTATTCCAACTCAACCCTGAATTCATTGCATAGGCTACTTACAATCGCTCAGCCTCAGCTCTCCATGCATTAAATGAGATAATGATATTAATAATAGCTTATTTCACAGTTTTTGAAGGGCGGGGATGATTAATGAAATAATCATGATAAAGAAGTTAGCATTATAAAATGCTTTAAGTATGATGATCTTTTCTGGTAATAGAAGCACTCCTCATTCAAAAGACCATAGAATGCATCTGAAAAGTTGGAAAAAAAGAATCAGGACTCACTGAAAATGACTATCTATATAAGTGATGTGTAATTACTGGAAGCAAAATGTATCACATGTTTTTTGATCTCTCATACTCCACCTTTGGAACTGAAGCAGTGTCAAAATGGCATGGCTCCCCCTCTAAGTGAATTGAACTCATTCTACTTTATTATAATGTTGTAAATTTGGGGGTTTGGACAGGAGAGGGCTAATGGGGCCAGAATAACTGAAAATGTCCTTTGATAATCCCAGGGCATAGCTACCAGACACACCATTTTGTTAGGGAAACTGAAGGTGATGTGTTTCCATGGGAACTTATTGTTAAGAAGCCTTCTGAATGGGGCAAAAGCAGATCACTTCTGAATATACAGTTGCAATCAAAATTATTCAACCCCCATTGCAAATCAGGTCTATTGTCAAAATTTACAGACTTTCAGCTGTTTGCAATGAACAAATCAAACAAAAGCAATTGAAATAGCTCAACACAATGAATGCTTCAAGTGGTTTCCCCAAATTCAACTGAAAATGCAACTTATAATGACTTCTCCAGTCTCAAAATTGTTCAACCCCTTCATGGCAAGCATCTTTAGTACTTAGTAGAGCACCCTTTTGCTGTTATGACCTGCTGCAAATGAGATGCACAGCCAGACACCAGCTTCTGGCAGCGTTCCTGAGGAATCTTAGCCCATTTCTCATGAGCAACAGCCTCCAGTTCAGAAATATTCTTGGGTCTGTGTGCTGCAACTGCCTTCTTCACATCCCACCAGAGATTTTCTATGGGGTTCAAGTCAGGTGACAGTGATGGCAACTGTAGAATCTTCCAGGACTTTTTCTGCAACCAAGCGTTGGTGGAATTTGAGGTATGCTTGGGATCATTGTCCTGTTGGAAGGTCCAATGACACCCAAGCTTCAGCGTCCTCACAGACGGCATGACGTTTTCTCCTAGGATTTCCTGATACTTCAATGAATCCATCTGGCCTTCCACATGCTGCAGTTTTCCAATGCCAGAGGATGCAAAGCAGCCCCAAGCATCACCGAGCCACCACCATGCTTAACTGTAGGCAGAGTGTTCTTTTCAGCGTATGCTTCATTCTTCTTCCTTCATACATACCACTGATCCATCGGGCTGAACAGTTCCAGTTTTGTTTCATTGCTCCACAGAACAGAATCCCAAAACTTCTATGGCTTATTTATATGATTTTGAGCATCTTGGAGCCGACAGTTCTTGTGCTTTTGGGTCCGTAGTGGTGTACGTCTTGGAGTTCTGGCATGGAAACCTTCTGCATTTAGTACATGCCTTACTGTGCTCACTGAAACCTCAGTGCCTGTTGCCACCAAGTCTTGCTGTAGGTCATTTGCAGTCAGTCGAGGGTTTTTCTCAGCCTCCCTTCTCAGAAATCTGGTTGCAGCTGTTGATAGCTTCCTTTTTCTGCCCCGTCGAGGTAGTGTAACCACTGTCCCTTTAACTTTGAACTTGTGAACTATGCTTCCAACGGTGTCTCTTGGATCATTCAGTGCCTTCACTATCTTTGTGTATCCTGTTCCTTGTTTGTGAAGGGCAATGATCTCTTCTCTTAAGTTTTTGGACCATTCTTGTGACATAACCACATTTCTCACTTGCAGTCAAACATGACACTCGACAAACCCCTCGCCAGTGCAGGTATTTCATGTGTTCCAGCTCAAGCACACCTGGTGCAACTAACGAAGCCCTTGATTCGTTGCATCAGGTGTGCTTGAGACAACACCTGTTTTGCATATTTGTACTGTTGTGAGGGATTCTATTCAGGGGGTTGAATAATTTTGAGACTGGAGAAGTCATTATAAGTTGACTTATAATTGAATTGCATTTTCAATTGAATTTGGGGAAACCACTTGAAGCATTGGTTGCGTTGAGCTGTTTCAATTGCTTTTGCTTGATTTGTTCATTGCGAACCGCTGAAACTCTGTAAATTTTGACAAGAAACCTGATTTGCAATGGGGGTTGAATAATTTTGATTGCAACTGTACATCCCCCACCCTCCAACAATGATGTAATCTAGGTTTCTGTGCTAAAAGAGGCAGACACAAACAGACACTACAAGAGACACAGAGGTGGAAAGCTGAATTTGGGCTTTATAAGTAAAGAGCATTTGGGGCTGCTCCCTCTTGTTCCCCCGAGAAATCTGATGTGTGAGCAGTAGGATTTGGACAAGGTACTGGAGAGTTTTAGCTGAGCCTCCACCTCCTGTGCTTAACCTGTATGTTTGTAAATAGCCTGGCCACAGTGATCCATGCACTGGTAACCTCACGATCGGACTATTGCAATGCGCTTTACATAGGACTGCCTGTGAGTTTGTCCTACAGCCACAGACTGCAGCTAGTATAAAATGCCACACCCAGGCTGCTGAGTGGGATAGCCTATTGGGAATATATTACACCAGAGCTGCATTGGCTGACAAAAAGTTCCCAGGCCATTGTCAGGGATGAGTCTAAACCCCTTGAGAAGTCTGACAGCTCCGAATCTGAATAAGTGTGGGAACAGCTAGATCAGAGCCCAGGGGAGGGACTTGCCCTAAAGCCCCAAGATGCTGGGTGAGATTCCTCCTCCGAAGACCTTGACAAACAGATGGCCCAGGCTAAGTAGCTGGCCCCTCCCTTTACCATGAGAACTCAAGTTTCCAAGGAGGAGGAGAAGGGAGTGACTTGAGATGCTAAGGTGTGTTGCAAAGCAGGAAAAGTTAGGGACAGGGCTCAGATGCTCCGCCAGGATAGCCATTCAGATGCCAATGTAGGAGGGAGCCACACTAAGGTAGGGGCATCATTGTGAAGCAAGTTTGGCCACGAGTTTCATGGGCGAACTGTTGACACGTTCACTACCCTCTGGTTCATCTCCTCTCATTAGAGATCACAGATTAGTAGGGGTGGACGAAAGTCACTTACCTTTCATCGAAGCTTGTTCGCGGTGGGGGGGAGGCGCTTCGCTGCTCCCCCCGTGAAATTCAGGCTGGGGGGGAGGCTTCCCACCTCGCCCGGCAGAAATTCAGGCCGGGGAGGAGGCTTCCCGCCTCGCCCGGCCGCGAACTCAAAAGTTTTTTTTTTTTTTTTAAACGCCCCCGTGATAGGCTACGTGACGATTAATGTAGCCTATCACGGCTAGATCTGCAAAGTCAGCCATGATAGGCTACGTTAATCGTCACGTAGCCTATCACGGGTGACTTAAAAAAAAAAAAAAAGCGCGTACGCTAATGGCGGCTCCCATAGGGAGCCGCCATTCCCGTTCCTTATTTGGTCGCTGTAGTCTACGTAAATCTTTATCCGTACGTGCTTTTTTTTTTTTAAAGTCACCCGTGATAGGCTACGTGACGATTTACGTAGCCTATCACGGCTGACTTTGCAAATCTAGCCGTGATAGGCTACGTTAATCGTCACGTAGCCTATCACGGGGGCGGTTTTTTTTTCTTTTATTGGAATGGCGGTGGCGGCAGCCGGTCGAAAGACCGGCTGCCGCTCCCACCCCGCATGAACACCCGCCGAACCGCCGGCCGGACCCGCGGCCGGGAGGGACATTCAGCGAAGGTAAGTCCCGTCCCGGGGGGGGCGTGGGGGGCAGGGGGTTGCGGAGGATTTCTCCCTGAAACTTGTTCGGGGGGCCGAACACATTGGCGCTCGGCCCCCCGAAGTTTCGGGGAGAAATTCTCCACCATCCCTACAGATTAGTTGTTTACGGCCTGAGGCAGTCTGAGAGATTCCTTGAATCTAGATTTGTAAAAAGGCTAGTCTCAAGCAAACAAAGTCGTATTAGCTTTGTCTCTTTGTGGTGTTAATTGCGAAGGGGACAGCCATGTTCAAGGTGCTTATGCTGACTTATAAAGCCCTACACCAGGGTAGGGATGTTGGAGGAATTCATCTGGAGTGTGGAGTTCAGCGAGCTTTCATCAGCTTGGCCCTCCAGACTTCACTTGTTTCCCCACAAGCTGGCCTGACTCAATCTGCATCGGGTTGGGCCAGCTTGCAGATTTTCCTGTTCTAAAAAAACTACACATAAATTGAAATGTGCGCAAATTGCTGGCACAAATTTGTACAAATTTTGGGCATAATTTGCATAATTTGTGCAAAATACAGTTGAAATTTGGGTAAATTAGGCAAAATTCAACTGAAAGTTGCATCAGTTATGCAAATTGCATCTGCATATGTCAATTAAAAAAAAAAAACTGGAAAAAAATTCCTAGATTTTGGGAACAGCTGAGTTGGGTGCTCACCGGGAGTCTGTCGAACCCCAAAAGGCTGGATTCCACAGCAACAGTCATCCCTACACCAAAGGTAGGCAATTGTTTGGGACATGGGCACATTTGGCAATGTGAGAAACTGTCCTGGGCACAACCACAAAATGGCTGCCATGGGAGGTGTGAGAAAGGACAAATAGCCTGCTCAAAGGACTGAGCACAAGGCAGAGGCAGAGTCTGAGCCCCAGCACACCAAGGCATTCTTTTGAACCCACAGGTTTCAGCACCAACAGAAACCTATTTCACACCAGTCCCAGCTGTCAGTAAGAAAATGTGTCAATTTTTTTAAAAGTGGGAGGGGTAGGACACCTCGGCAGTTGCCAAGAAAGGGGTCTGGGGCACATTGAAGCCCATGAGCACCACATTGCCAGCTCCCACCCTACACGGCTTAGGACCTGGTTACCTGGCGGAATGGCTTCTCTCCTATGTATCTACCCAGATATTAAGATGGTACCACATCTTGATGGTACCACATTTGCTTTGAGTTTAATAAGCTGCAACCCAAGAGAGGGTGCTCTCAGTACAGGCACCCCGACTGAGGAATGCCCTCCCACCTCATATATGGGGGTGCACCAAAGCTTCCAAGCTTTTAGCAGCAGCTAAGGACCTATTTGTTCACCCAGGCTTCTGACTGCATTTTCCTCTTTGTTCTTGCACTGCATCATGCAAAATGTTATTTATCCCTTCCTGTTCTCCCCTGTTTGATTATGTTTTTTTGTCAATGTTGTATTATTTTACTGTGCAATGAATATGAACTTGAGCACGCTCCAGGAGAGAGCGGAGGACAGGAAGGCCTGGTGTGCTATGGTCCATGGGGCCACGAAGAGTCGGACATGACTTAACGACTGAACAACAACCACAAGAGATTGGAGAGTAGAAAATGGCAACTGTCCAACTGTAATCTGTTGCTTTATGCCTATTGCTTCACATTTCTTGTTCATAATACCAGACCTGATGCTCTTTTATGCATTGCAAGGGAATATGGGATAGGCTGGAAAGATTGAAGGCAAAAGGAGAAGGGGACTGCAGAGGATGAGATGGCTAGATAGCATCACCGATGCAATGAATATGAACTTGAGCACACTCCCGGAGAGAGCGGAGGACAGGAAGGCCTGGCATGCCTTGAGTCCATGAGTCCATGAGTCCAAGAGTCCATGGGGCCATGAAGAGTCAGACACAACTGAACGACTGAACAACAACAACATTACTTGTGCTCCACTTTGGGATTATTTTATCCTGAAAGCAGTTAAGAAATTTCCTAAAGGAAGAAAGGAACTCCAATATACAGAACACCAGAAGCCTCCAGTGACCTCCTCCCAAAGGGAGCTGCTGCTGTTCCCCTGGAGTTTCTCATCTCCTGGAGGTGAGCAGTGAGCAGAATGATGCTTCAGACAGCCTTCTCCCAAACCTTATGTTCAGCTTTCCCCAACCTGGTGCCCTCCAGATGTTTTGAACAAACATGTCTCCCTGTCCAAAGTGGATAGGAAGACATTTGTATCCCTCTGCCATATACTAGAACCCAGTGGGGTCATGAAGCTGATTGGTGGGAGATTCAGGGCAGATAAAAAGAAGGACATCTTCACACAGCGCAGAGTTAAACTATGGAATTCGCTACCACAAGATGTAGTGATGGCCACCAATTGGGTGGCTTTAAAAGGGGGTTGGACAAATTCCTGGAGAAGGCTATCAATGGCTACTAGTCCTGATGGCTATGTGCTACCACCAGTACCAGAGGTAGTGAGCCTATGTACACCAGTTGCTGGGGAACATGGGTGGGAGGGTGCCATTGCGCTCATGCCCTGCTTGTGGGTTCCTGGTCAATAGCTGGTTGGCCATGGTGTAAACAGAATGCTGGACCAGATGGACCTCAGTCTGATCCAGCATGGCTGTTCTTATGTTCTTAACTCCCATCCATCCTGCCACCATGGCCAATGGTCATGGATGATGGGAGCTGTAGACCAAAATGTCTGGAGGACATCAGGTTGGAGAAGGTTGCCATACATTATCCTGTGTAGCCATGAAATAAATTAGATTGCCTTGTACATCCATTCTGGTCCCTCAGTGAAAATATCTGAAGAAAGGAGGTTTTAGGGATGTACGAAACACCTACCTGACTCCACGCCGGGCAATGCGTGGTGGGCGGGGAGATTTGCTCCATCCCTCCCCCTGGAATCCTCAACGGGGGGGGGAGGCGATCCGGTCCTCATCCCCAGAATCCTGCCCGGCTGGCTTCGCTCCGCAGCCAAGCCACGGAGCCACTGGCCAGCTCCGGCCACCTGCAGCCGGACATCCGGCCACTGGGCAGCACTGCAGGGATGCAAATGGCAGCAGGGATGCAAATGGCAGCTGTTGTAGCCGCCATTTATGTCCCTGTCTTGAGCTGTGATAGGCTACGTAAATATTTACGTAGCCTATCATGGCAGGGGGAAAAACCCCAGCATATGCAAATGGCGGTAGCCGCCGCCATTTGCGTATGCTGGGTTCCCCCCACCCCCGCCGTGATAGGCTACGTAAATACTTACGTAGCCTATCACGGCCTCTGCAGGGATGCAAATGGTGTCCCTGCATTAGCCGTGATAGGCTATGTAAGTATTTACGTAGCCTATCACGGCTATGAAGATGAAGTGAATGGCGGCCGCAGGATGGCCGCCATTCGCAAAGCAGCGTAGATGGGAGCAGGTAAGTGCTCGGTTTCGTGCACCTTTTGTGGGGTGGGGGCAGCGGGGACTTCGTCCCGCATGCCTTTTCTGGGTTGGGGGGGTGGGGGCTTCAGTCCGCAATAGATTTCGGGGGGCCGAATGCACTGGCATTCGGCCTCACCGATATCTGTCACAGAATTCTCTGACATCCCCGAGGTTTGCATTCTCCACCCCTGGCTCATGCACTACTTGTGTCTGTCCCGACAGCTGTGACATTTCAAAGGTTTCTCTCTGGGGCATGCTTCTCTTCCAAACTTACCAGGCAATTAGTCCTGTTGCTGAAATCAGATACTGAAACTCTCCTCCCCCCGACCCCCGCCTGGGCTTGAAGTTGGATGTGTGAAGCAGAGCAGATGGGCAGAATCTTGAGCTATGGGGCCTATTTTCAAAAACACAGAGTGGAAAACTAAACCAGTGAAGCACAGGCAGAGTTGGGGGCTTTGATCCAAAATTCAAAGAGCCAAGGATGTGTTTTGGGGAGACTTCTCCAACCTGGCATGCTCCAGATATGTTGGATGTACAACACCCATCATCCCCAGCCAACATGCCAGGGGCAATGGGTGTTGTAGTCCAACACATCTGGGGGGGCAGGTTGGAGAATGCTGGTTTAGGGGTTTGGAGATGGTGTTTCGAGTGAGCAAGAGAGAGTGAGAGGGAGAGAGAAAAAATGGTGGGAAAAACTGAATGGAAAGCAAACTTCCAGTACGTGCATCGGCCTGGCATCTTGGTCATAGAATAATAGAATCATAGAATAGTAGGGTTGGAAGGGGCCTAGAAGGCCATCAAGTCCAACCCCCTGCTCAATGCAGGAATAGGGGTCCTCTGGGGAGGGTCCTCTGGGGAGGGTCCATAGCTCAGTAGTAGAACTAGGAATGGATGAATCCATCAACTTTGGTTTCCCTCAGTGTCTCATTTTTCCAAACGTTGAAAATTTTAAAGAAATGTTTGCATGAAAAGATTCATACACATTTTTGTGTGCATTTCACCTAACATGTGCATTTTTGTACATATTTTTGCCTAATGTACAGGGGTTTTTTGTAAACCATTTTCCTAACAGAACACATTTTTGAAGATTACTTTCACTAATATATGCATTTCTGTGTTCTCTTCCCCTTAATGTATGCATTTTTGTACACTTTTTTTTTAAATCAGAGAACTCCATTGAAAAATTTGGAGAAGTGTGATTTCCAAAGGATAGCTGTGTTTTGGTTCACATATTGGTTTGAAAGCAATGGAGGCTGGTGGCTCCCATTTCAGTGGGGCTTTGAAAGCATTCTGGGTTTTAGTCAGAACCAGCCAGAACCCTAAAGGAGCTATGCAAGGTGCTGAACCCTATACCCAAATAGGTATAGGATAGCTCTTTTAGAGTTCTGGCTGGTTCTGACTGAAACCCAGAGAGCCCCGCTAAAATTGGAGCCACCAGCCTCTACCGTTTGAAAGTGAAAAACTTGGTAAGTTCACAAACTGAACAAATTCCTCCCCGATCCCAAAGAAGAAGAAATGCGTGTTTCCCACCAAAGTAGAAGAAATGCATGTTTCCCACCAATTGGTGGTGTTTCCCAAGCTCACATTAACTGTCACCAGTAAAGCATGCAAAGAAACAGGGGTCAGCCTCCTCTGTGGGTGAGAACCTGGATTCTGTAATCATTGCATTCATTTCTTGTTGTTTCTCTAGCATACTAGCAGTAGCTCTCTTGCAGCCCACTAGTGCACTCTGGTAAGAATGGAGAAAGCTGCTTTGTAGCAGGTGAGACTGTTTGACTGTCCCAGTGAGGGGCATTTCTGCACTAGCCTAAAATCCTGCATTTAAAAGGGGGCTTTCTGCTTCCGTTTTGAATGCAGGATCACCACTGACTCCCTTTACATGTGCTTCCTTTTTCCCTTACCCCTTCCTCCCCCTTCTCCCCGTATCTGAGTCTGCCGTTATCTTTCATTGATCTCGCTCCATTTCTTGCCACTTTTACTCTTTTCACGGAGGAAACTGAAGCGGAACACAACAGGGTAATTTGACAGCTCACCATCTGTGATCTATTTAAAAACGGAACAAAGGGCATTTAGTGCAGGAGGGTCACAGCAGGGTCAATGCATCATGAAAAGAGCCCGCAAACTTCGGTGAAGGAGCAATCTCAATCGCAGGATAAGAGCCCGGTGTGAAGGGCAAAAAGTCTACTCTAACTGGCAGGAGCTGTCCAAGGGTTCAGCTAGAGGTCTTTCAAAGTAGGCACAGCAAGATGCCTCTCCAAAAAGCAATCCCTTAGTTTTGCTCCTCTCCTAATTTTAATAACTTTGGAGCCTAAACATGCACAGAGAGCAGACCATAGGTTCCCCTGCTGCCCCCCAAAGTGACAACGTAACCAAAAGCTAACCTTTGCATGCATCCAGTGGAGGCTGGTGGCTCTGATTTTGGCAGAGCTGTGAATCCATTCTGAGTGTTAATCAGAACCGGCCAGAATTCTAAAGGAGCTATCCAAGGTGCTGAACACAATTCGGGGGTAGGGCTCAGCACTTGGATAGCTCCTTCAGAATCCTGCCTGGTTCTGACTGAAACCCAGAATTAGGGATGTCAGAGAATTCCGCCACAGATCTCGGGGAGGCCGAATGCCAGCGCATTCTGCCCCCTGCCCCCCCGGGATGAGACTTACCTGGGGCGGATCTTCCTGGCGGCGGTGGCAGCTCCGGCGGCAGTTCGGCGGCGGTGGTGGTTGTGGTGGCCGGTCTTCTGACCGGCTGCCGTCGCCGCCATTTCCAGTTAAAAAAAAAAAAAGACGTGATATGCTACATAAAGATTTACGTAGCCTATCACGGCTAGGTTTTTTGTTTTTTTTTTAAACTGTGATAGGCTACGTAAATGTTTATGTAGCCTATCACGTCTGACTAAAAAAACCAACAACAACATGTGTACACAAATGGCGGCGGCCATGGCCGCCGCCATTTGCGTTCCTTATTTTGGCACGTCTTAGTCTATGTCAAGATTTACATAGACTAAGACGGAGAAAATAAGGGGAACGCAAATAGCGTAGCATCCGCTATGGTATTTGCGTTCCCCTTATTTTCGCCGTCTTAGTCTACATAAATCTTGATGTAGACTAAGATGTGCCAAAATAAGGAACACAAATGGCCGCGGCCGTGGCCACCGCCATTTGCGTACATGTGTTGTTGTTGTTGTTGTTTTTTTTAGTCAGACGTGATAGGCTACGTAAACATTTATGTAGCCTATCATGGCTGACTGCAGGGATGCAAACGGCGGCGGCTATGGCCGCCGCCATTTGCGTCCCTGCTAGCCAGTGGCCGGATGTCCAGCTGCTGGCGGAGCCGGCTGGCGGCTCCGCAGAATCCCTGCGGAGCACAGCCGGCCGGCCAGGATTCCGGGGGGGAGGAACGGAGCGCCTCCCCCCCCGTCCAGGATTCTGGGGGCAGGGATGGAGCACCTCCCCCCCCCATCAACATAATCCACGAAAGGTAAGTGACTTTCATACATCCCTACCCAGAATGGATTCACAGCCCAAATCGGAGCCACCACTATCCACTGCATGCATCTAGCCACAGTCCTGATCAGCAGCTAATTTTATAGGAAAGCCACGATGAGGAGAGGGCCCAAGCTTTGCCATGTCCCACAGTGGACTGCCAGCAAGTCTGATTACTACTAGTGTTGTTGCCGAAGTTTGTCATTCCCTGGTTAGGAGTGCGAATTTGTTCAGCCTGCAATGTTCCACTGAGATCCAATCCAAGCATAATTTTTCCCTGTGAAGTTCTTCTCTAGCTCAGAATGTGAAATGAGAGTCTTCATGTTCATGGTCAGCTCTAAGACTGACTAGGCTGATTTGTTGGTGAATGATGCAAAATTATTTAATGTTAAACTCTTACTCTTGATAAAAAATGACATTGGAAAAGACTCGTTGATTGTGGTGAAGCTGCGTGACTAGATTACCTGAGTCAGACATCTGGGGGAGTGAGGTGGGGGCTAGCAGGTATTCCTAGATTTGCTTGTAGATCCTCCAGCTGCTGTCATAGATGAGGTCCCTGAACCCTCATCCTCAGAGGACCCTGACCCCTTGTCCTCTTAAGAAGAGGCTCCAGAGTTAATGTTTTAGGAAGAGAGCTCAGCCACGGAAAGGTGTCAGGAGCCTTTCACCTCCCTGGGACCCAGTTCTCTAGAAAGACCCCAGCGGTCAGATCCCACTGTGTGCAGAGGAGGTGACGTTACTGTTCTCAGCCTCCAAGGCCTCAGGCCACGAGGAAACTAGCATGCTGCAGCCACTTCCATTTCATCGCAGTCTGAGATTGCTAAAACAAACCAGGCGCCTTTAACAGAAAAAGGCTGAGTTGGTATGGAGGTGGGGCCAGCCAGACTGAAGGCAGCCAAACTCTTATTTAAGTATCAGTCTTGCTCTGCTTCTTGTTGGAGCAACATACAGACAACACTGTCTGGCTTCCAACTCTAGCACCACTCAGACCTTTCTGTGGTACTGATCCCTTTCCGAGAAACTGGACCCAACTGGATGCCTGCTCAACATCTGACCCATAGCAGAACCCTGAAACCCAAGCTACAGTGCAGGGTACTGACAGAGCCCACAGCATGTAATGGTTGCTGCCCTTAACATACTGCAGCCTTCTCCAATGGCCATGCTGACTGGGGGAAGATGGAGGTTGTAGTCCAGCCCATCCGGATGGCAACAGGTTGGGGAAATTTGATATACAGGAAAAGCCTAAACAGCAGCCCCAGGGAAAAAAAGCAGAGAAACAAGGTCTACCCTAAATGATGCAACAACACCCTTTTCCTGGTGCAAGGACTGTTGACCTGGTTTCCAGAATGTCTCAAATGCAGAGGCTTTATTGCCCTCAGCTTGCAAAGCAAAGAAGCCAGACTCATGCCAGTGAGGGGGAGGCTGGGTCAAGAATGCTGAGAAAGCCCGCAGAGCAATTAATGTCCAGCCTGACTCATTGATTCCAGAGGGGCTCTCACGTTGAAAAGGAAAGAGACAGCAGATCTGGTTTCCAGAAATATAATGGACAGATCTGCAGAGCTTACTGAGCTGGCCTGCCCCAGCTATGCTGTTCTCCCTCTGCCTTCTTAGCTATCTCCAGCCTGCCTTCATTTTCCAGTTCCTTCTTTATGTCACCTGAAGGCCCATGCCAAAGAGCCTCCCCAAAGTTCTTTGCTCCACCTTTCATAAGACCATGAGAACAGCCCTGCTGGATCAGACCAAGGGTCCATCTAGTCCAGCATTCTGTTCACACTGTGGCCAACCAGCTGCCCACAGGAAACCCACAAGTAGGGTATGAGTGAAACAGCACCCACCTGCCCATGTGCCCCAGCAACTGGCGTACATAGGCATACTGCCTCTGATACTAGGGATAGCATAGAGCTATCAGGACTAGTAACCATTGATAACCTTCTCCTCCAGGTGTTTATCTAACCCCCTTTTAAAGCCATCCAAATTGGGGGCCATCACTGCAACTTGTGGAAGTGAATTCTATAGTTTGACTCTGCACTGTGTGAATAAGTCCTTCCTTTTATATGTCCTGAATCTCCCACCAATCAGCATCATGGGATGACTTCAGGATGGGCTCTAGTATTATGAGAGAGGGGGAAAAATGTCTCCCTATCCACTTTTGCCACACCAGGCATACTTCCCTTTCAGGTCAGTGGCTCCAGAGCTTCCTTCTGAACAGTTCGTCTCCTTGCTCATGCAGAGCTTGCCCAGACATGCCTTTTAGCAGAGATACTACTAAATCAGCTTTCCCCAATCTGGGGCCTTCCAGATGTGTTGGACTACAACTCCCAGAATCCCCAGCCAGCTATGGGAAGGCTGTACTAAAGAAATCATGCCTTTGTCACTGTGTTGTATTCAGGCATGGTAAATCAGATTTTCTCCAGATTCCTCTTTCCCCTCTCTCCCTTCCATAGAGCAACACATAGCCTTTGAAATAAATTATTTTAGTCACCAACACCTCTCAGCAGCCAAAGTTTGATAACACCATCCGCAAGAACCCTCCACATCAAGGCAGCCCATTCTCCTAACTCCCACTGTTCCTCTTTCCTTAGAGTGAGATCCTGCTGCAGGCCTGAGTTAGGAACCCTGCCAGAGAGCTGTATATAACTGTGCAGATAAATGATTTAGTAATCAACAACTGTATTAAACCTGATTCCAACAGTCAGTGTTTAATAGACAGTGTACTCCCCAAGGCTCCTCCATCTCTTCTTCTTGTCTTGACTCTAGCCTTCCTGCTAAAAGAGCCTCCCCTGACCTAGCGCCATCCAGATCTTTTGTACAACTCCCATCAACCCACACAGCATGGGCAATGGTCAGAGATGATGGGATTTATTGTCCAAAACATCTGGAGTGTGCCAGTTTGGGGAAGTTGGTGTTAATACATTCTAAATGTCTGATCCAAGTCCAACAACTTCTAAGAAGATCAGGGGAAAGATACACAGACAAGCTAGAGTGGAAAGTTTCTTTCTATCAAATCAGCAAATTTAAGTTTTGGCTGGTTTTGAATATTTGCATAATCCATATTCTCTTAGCTTAACTTCTGTTCATGTTGACGGATTCTGAATTCAGCATTACATGCACTTATCTTGATTCTTTGTGCAACTGACGTGCAGTTTCAAAAGACAAAGACTTGCTTAAGTTGTGCTCTTTCTATCTGGATCAATACTTGAGGTCGACTAACAGCCAATAACAAGTTCCAGAGAGACACAAGTAGCCAACGTGAAGTTTGCATGTACAGAAAAAGGGAAACGCAAGAGGAAAAGGGGAAATATCTTCAATTTCCTTGTAAATTTTTTTGGTAGGGGGGCGGATTTCATTTGAACTGAAACTTATATGAAATTGATAATCATGTTCCTTTTCTCATATCACCTCCAAGAAAATGGCTTGATCATATACAAAGTCTCACTGAGCTTCTATGGCACCTTGCATTTCCCTGGAGTTGGGGACAGCCTCTGTGGGATCTCGATGCAACGAAGCTACCCAATCCAGCGAGAAGTCATATCATGCACATAGAAAAAGCCAAAAAGGCTTACCTGCACATGGACCCCTAGCTTTGCCTTCCCCAACCTGGTGCCTCCCAGATGTTTTGGACTATAACTCCCAGCATTTCTCACTATTGGCCATGCTGGCTGGGGCTGATGGGAGTTGAAGTCCAAAACATTGGGAGGGCACCAGGTTTGGGAAGGCTACCCTAGCTAGATGAAGAACCATGCATGCAATGGTGCTGTGTCAGTGGCTCAACACCCCATTCCAGTTCCTGTTGCTGCACGTATGGAATCCCTTTTTGAAAGTGGTAGTCTTACTGATCAATTTTTTTTGCAAGGGGGAGTACAGAGGCCCAATCTTAGTTCTCCTGGCAAATAGCTCATATGTGTTATTTCAGCTTTATAAAGTGGACTCCATAAACACACAACGGGATCAGGGTCAAGCAGTTTTCTTTGATAAAAAATTCAAGAATGGGACTGAGAATGTGCTACATTAATAGAAGAATAGCTTCCAAATCCCGGGAAGTACTAGTTCCCCTCTACTCAGCACTGGTTAGGCCTCATCTGGAGTACTGTGTCCAACTCTGGGCAGCGCACTTTAAGAAGGATGCAGACAAACTGGAGAGGGTTCAGAGGAGGGCAGCAAAGATGATCAGGGGACTGAAAACAAAGCCCTGTGAGGAGAGACTGAAAGAACTGGGCATGTTTAGCCTTGAGAAGAGAAGACTGAGGGGAGATAGGATAGCGCTCTTCAAGTACTCGAAAGGTTGTCACAGAAAGGAAGGCCAGGATCTCCTCTCGATCATCCCAGAATGCAGGACACGGAATCATGGGCTCAAGTTACAGGAAGCCAGATTCCGGCTGAACATCAGGAAAAACATCCTGACTGTCAGAGCAATATGGCAATGGAACCAATGACTTAGGGAGGTGGTGGGCTCTCCCACCCTGGAGGCATTCAAGATGAGGCTGGATAGCCATCTGTCAGGGATGCTTTGACTTGGATTCCTGCACTGAGCAGAGGGTTGGACTCGATGGTCTTGTAGGCCCCTTCCAACCCTACTATTCTATCATTCTATGATTCTATCCCCCCTTGTTTTCCTCTGGGTGTCTTTCACTGCCTTTGCAATACAGGGCTGGCTTCCAGGCTCCTGAGCTTAAAGTCTGCCCATATCTTCTCCTTCCAGTTCCTGTTGAAAAGCTCAGAACAGTAGCTGAGCGCTGAAGGTTATGGTGGTCACCATAAATCAGCGCTGAGGGTCTGAGATGCCTGTTTGATGGGCTTGAATAGAGTTTTAAGGCTTGCGAAAGAAAATAAGTAAGGAGGAGACAACTGCCACAGTAGGCTATGAAGACTTCAGTCCTCTGTATATTTACTTGGGAGTAGGTCCCATTGCCATCAGTGGGACGTGATTCCACATAACATGGACAGGATCTAGCTGCACAGCTGTAACTCTGTGTAGCCTTACTTGCAGGTAAACTCTGTTAAAGCCACAAATAAATGTGCATAGGATCAAACTGCAAGGGTGGAAGGTTTCCAGAGAAATCATCTACTTGTTTTGACAGTTCTCCCTCTGAAATATAGAACAAGGGACATGTCTAAAAATACCCCCGCCCCCGAACTGACCTGGTAGATCAGGCCGAGGATCCATTTAATCCCAACCATTTAATCTCCTGCCAGGGCCTGCAGGAGAAGCCACCACCACCGGGGAAGAGGTGGGCCTGCTGCTGCCGGGCCTGCTGCCACCGGGCCTGCTGCTGCCGCCGCCACCACCACCACCAGGCCTTCCCTGTAGACTTCTGCCTGGCAGACCGCCAGTCCCTGCAGGACCAGGCCCCCAGGTACCGAGCCAGCTGTGCTGCTCCACCTGCCCCACCCTGGAGGGGCTACATAAGCTGGCTGAGGTGGCATGGGAGAGCCAGGGCCTGTAGGAGAAGCCACCACCACCACTGGGGAAGAGGCGGGCCTGCTGCTGCTGCTGCTGCTGCTGCTGCTGCTGCTGCTGCTGCCGCCGCCGCCGCCGCCGCCGCCGCCGCCGCCACCACCACCACCACCACCACCACCACCACCACCACCAGGCCTTCACTGTGGACTCCTGCCTGGCATTATTTTTAAGGGGATTTTTAATTGTTTTTTTAGGGGGGGGATTTTGTTGTGTTTTTAGGGGTGGGTAGCCTGCCTGATAGGCGGGGGCGAGGGGGCATGTGTCCACCTGATGGAGGCAGTGGGGGGAGTGTTGGGGGCCAGAACATACCGAGGCTGGGCGGCAGGTGCTGGCGGAGCGCTAGGGGCAGGCCATGCCAGGTAAGGGGAACAAGGGAGAGATGTGTAGTATCTGTCCCCTGCTCCGGGCCTGTCCAGAGCCAGAGGATGGTTGGGGGAGGCATGACCCCATCTTCTGGCCTTCGTTTGCTGCTCTGCAATGCCAGGTCTGTTACCCAGAAAACCCCCCTCATCCGTGACATGATCCTGGATGTAGGGATGGACGAAAGTCCCTTACCTGTCCTCAAAGCTTGCTTCGCGGTGGGGGGGAGGCGCTTCGGTTCTCCCCCCCGAAGTTCATGCGAGGGGGGGGAGGCGCCCCGCCTTGCCCGGCCGAAATTCAGGCTGGGCAGGAGGCGCCCCATCCCTCGCCGGCAAAATTCAGGCCTGGTAGAAGTGCCCCGTCTACCCGGCCACGAAAAAAACAAAAATAAAAAAAACAAACCACCCCCGTGATAGGCTACGTAACGATTTACGTAGCCTATCACGGCTAGATTTCCAAAGCCAGCCGTGATAGGCTACGTTAATCGCCACGTAGCCTATCACGGGTGACTTTGAAAAAAACAACAACAGCGCGTATGCAAATGGCGGCCCCCATAGGGAGCCGCCATTTGCATTCCTTATTTGGTCCCTGTAGTCTACGTAAAGATTTACGTAGACTACGGCGAAAATAAGGGCAACGCAAATAGCGTTGCCCTTATTTTCGCCGTAGGCTACGTAAATCTTTACGTAGACTACAGGGTCCAAATAAGGAACGCAAATGGCGGCTCCCTATAGGGGCCGCCATTTGCATACGTGCTTTTTTTTTTTCAAAGTCACCCGTGATAGGCTACGTGGCAATTAACGTAGCCTATCACGGCTGACTTTGGAGATCTAGCCGTGATAGGCTACGTTAATCGTTACGTAGCCTATCACGTTTTTTTTTTTTACTGCACTTGTAATGGCGGTGGCAGCAGCCGGTCGAAAGACTGGCTGCCGCCCCCGTCCCTGATGAAAACCCGACGAACCGCTGCCAGGACCCGCCGCCAGGAGGGACATTCGTGAAAGGTAAGTCCCATCCCGGGGGTGGCAGGGGGGTGGCGGAGAATTTCACTGCCGATTTCGGGGGGCTAAATGCGTTGGCACTCGGCCCCCCGAAGTTTCGGGGAGAAATTCTCCCCCATCCCTACCTGGATGAGGGTGCAGACCTGGCATGTATTACGGAGACCTGGCTGGCCGAGGCTGCTGCTCCAACCCTTGCAGCCATGTGTCCAGCCGGATTTTCGTATGCACAGCAGCCGAGGGCTGGGGATCGGGGAGGGGGAGTGGCTGTTATCTACCGAGTGTCCTTGGTCTTCACCAGACCCCCTCTCTGGGAGACCAAGGTTGCTGAGTGCATGTACTGGAGGTTGGGCCCGAAGGGCAGTCTGGGGATTCTGCTCGTGTACCGTCCACCCCGCTGCATGACTGACTCCCTGGCCGAGGTGCTTGAGATGGTCTCTAATGTGCGTGTACAGTCCCCTAACTTATTGATGTTGGGGGACTTTAACATACACTCAGAGGCCATCCTCACAGGAGCACCTCAGGACTTCATGGAGACCATGGCCTCCTGGGAGCTGCACCGTATTCTAACTGGGCCCACCCATGTAGCTGGTCATGCACTAGACCTTGAGTTTGTTTCTGGAGAAGCCGGGAGTGATCTGGAAGTTGGGGGTATATCCACCACCCCCTTGTCGTGGTCAGATCACTATCTGGTGCTGTTGGACTTCTCGGTTCCACAACCCCTCCGCAGGGGTGGAGGACCCATTAAAATGGTCCACCCCAGGCGTCTTATGGATCCAAATGGATTCCTGAACGCACTTGGGGATTCTCTGGGGTATGCCAATGGCCACTCAGTCGAGACCCTGGTGGGTGGCTGGAATGCCGCAATCACTGGAGCATTAGATCAGGTGGCTCCGAAACGCCCTCTCCCCCTGAACAGGGCTCGGACTGCACCATGGTTCAATCCGTGGTTACGAGCTCTGAAACAGGAGGTGAGACAGCTAGAGTGCCGGTGGCGGAAGTCTCGCTCCAAAGACGATCAGACACTGGCTAGAGCTGTATCTTCACGGGCTAAAGCTGTATCTTCCCTCACGGAGGCAGTGATAAGACCGCTCTTAAAGAAGCCCTCCTTGGATCCTCAAGTTCTGAACAACTTTCGCCCAGTCTCAAATCTGCCATTTTTGGGCAAGGTGATTGAGCGGGTGGTGGCGGTGCAGTTGAAGGCACACTTGGAAGAAACTGATTATCTAGACCCATTTCAGTCGGACTTCAGGCTTGGGCATGGGACAGAAATGGCCTTGGTCGCCTTGGTAGATGATATGAGGAGGGCTCTGGATAGGGGTGAATGCTCCTTCCTTGTTCTCCTCGACCTCTCAGTGGCTTTTGATACCGTTGACCACGGTATCCTCCTGGACCGCCTGGAGGGGTTGGGCATTGGAGACACCGTATTGCGGTGGTTCTGGTCCTTCCTCTCCGGCAGGTACCAGAGGGTAGCACTGGGAGAGGAGGTTTCGGACCCATGGCCACTCACTTGTGGGGTGCCACAGGGTTCCATCCTCTCCCCGATGCTATTTAACATCTATGTGAAGCCGCTGGGGGCTATCATCAGGAGGTTTGGGGTGCAGTGTCATCAATATGCGGATGACACGCAGCTCTACCTCTCATTCAAATCTTCACCAAGGTTGGCCGTAGAATCCCTGTCCAAATGTCTGGAGACGGTGAGTGGCTGGATGGGGAGGAATAGGCTGAAGCTGAACCCTGACAAGACCGAGGTACTTTTGGTGGGAAACAAGAGGAGGCTGGGGGATGTTGACCTAGTGTTGAATGGGGTACGGCTACCCTTGAAAGACCAGGTCCGCAGCCTGGGGGTCATTTTGGACTCCCAGCTGTCCATGGAGGCTCTGGTGTCAGCTGTGAGCTGGACAGCGCTGTATCAACTCCATCTGATACGGCGGCTGCGCCCCTTCCTTCCCGACCATCTGCTCCCATCGGTAGTACATGCCCTGGTCTCCTCTCGTTTAGACTACTGTAATGCGCTCTACGTGGGGTTACCCTTGAAGACGGTTCGGAAACTGCAGCTGGTACAGAACGCGGCAGCTCGCCTGATTAAAGGCAGCCGCTGGCGAGATCACATCACTCCAGTGCTGAAGGAGTTGCGCTGGTTACCAGTTGTTTTCCGGGCCAAATTCAAGGTGTTGGTTTTGACCTTTAAAACCCTATATGGTTCCGGCCCAGCCTATCTTAAGGAGCGCCTCCAGCAGCACCAGACAGGCTGCTTAACAAGATCAGCCTTGGATGGCCTTCTCTCTGTCCCATCAGCCAGGACAGCTAGACTGGTGGGGACAAGGGAGAGGGCCTTTTCTGTGGTGGCCCCCACTCTGTGGAACTCCCTACCCTAGGGAACTCCGTCATGCTCCCTCTTTAATGAGCTTCCGTCATGCATTAAAAATGTGGTTGTTCAGGCAGGCATTTGGGGTGGGTTAGGGTATTTTAGAAAATGTTTTTACTGTAGAATTTTATTGTTTTAAACTGTTTTATTGTATGTTGTACATCGCCCAGAGTGGCTGGGTGACCAGCCAGATGGGGGATTAATAAATTTAATAACAGTAATAATAATAATAATAATAACTCCTCCTTTCCAGTAAAGATCAGTTCGATGCCTCAAGGAAGCTTGCAAGCAGAGTCTGAAGGAAATGGGACCCCCCCCCCTTCCTTCTTGCTCATCTTTCAGAGTCACACTTCACACTTCACATGAAGTTCTTACAGGCTGAGGGCGAGCTGGCTAACAGGGAAGCCTGGTGGGAGTCAGGAAAGAGGGGAACTCTGGGGTAGTGGTTAGAGTGTTGGACTGGGACTTGGGAGATCCGGGTTCTAGTCCCCACTCCGCCATGAAGCTCGTTTCATGTGAGCGCCTGGACTTCAGACCAGTCACTGGCTCTCAACCTAACCTACCTCACAGGGTTGTTGTGAGGATTAAAGGGAGAAGAGGAGGAGGATCATGTAAGCTGCTTTGAGTTCCTTGGAGGAAAAAAGGTGAGATAGGAATGTAAGAACAAATAAACTAAACTCCGCTGGTCTCCTCGAGAGACAGTTTCGAAAGCCGCAACGTCTTTCTCAGTGTTTCAGACCCCACCCCCATCTCCCTCTCTCTCTCCCGAAGCAGAAAATAAAGTTGCCCTTCCTTCACGTTCTGCCTTCTCCTCCCCCCGTCCTTCGTGCCAAACCAATTGCAGCCTCCCCGTCCAGCCTTTCGCCTCCTCCCCTCTCGCCTTCCTCCCCCAACCCCATCCCCTTTCTTCCTTTCACATTCCCCCCCTCTCTCTTTCCGAAACAAACGCCCGGGTCTGATGAATTATTCAGCCTCCTCCTCTCCTGGCGGCAGCAGGCAGCAGAAGCAGCCCGGGCGGGCGGCTCTCTCGCCTGGAGTGGGGCATCTGGGCCAGCGGAGAACTTTGAGCCCAGCTCCAGGCGACTGTGTGAAGGAGGCAGATCCAGGCGCGGCCCGGGAGAAGTCAGCCCCGCCCCCGGGCCGCCGCTGCTGGCAAACCTCCCATTTCGGAAACCATCCCATCGTCTCTCTCGTCTGGATCCCCCAGCGCCGCCGGAGGATTGGCGCCCTCCGGACCTGCCCAAGCGGAACCGCCGTCCGCGCCACGCGCTTCCCCCGCCCGGTCGCCCTCCGCCCCGCGGCAGGTGTGCAGACCTCCCCGTCTCGCCCCCCTCGCCTGCCCCCCCTCCCAGTCTTCCCCGGCGCGGGGGCGCAGCCGAGCCCAGAGCCGAGAGGGCAGCCGCGGCGGGGAGAGGCAGGCGAGGCCGGGGGGGGGGGTCCCTCGGCGGCGGCGCTCCGCGGACGAGCGAGATGGCGAAGGGGAGGCCAGGCGCTCCCGGGCGGAGCCGGGGCCAGCCCGGCGGGGCCGGCCGGCGGCGGTGAAGGCGCGGCCGCGAGGAGCTGTCCAGGGTGCTGACAAGGAACGGGGCGGAAAGGGGCGCTTTCCAGGGTGCTGAACTCGGTCGGAAGCCGCCGGGGGTGAGCCACTTTCCCCGCCAGCCTCTCGCTTCGGGGAGGCGGCCGCTCGGCTCGAAGCGCAGGAACCGTCTTTACGCCTTGAAAATTACTAGGAATAAGAAGGCGAAGGAAGAGTTTGGCGTGCTTGTTCGCTCGCTCGCTCGCTTTCAACGGAGGCTCCCCCGCGCGCCGTTCCACTTCTCCGGCGCGCCCGGTGTGCGCCGCAAGTCGTGAGATCCACCAGGGCTTGGCTCGGCTTGGTTCTCCTCCGTCCAGCCGCAGCCAGCCAGCCAGCCAGCCAGCCCGGGCGGGCGGGGGGCGGCTTGGGAAGGCAGCGTGGTCATGTTGCTGGCTCGCTGTGGGAGCGGCGGCGGCGGCAAGAGCAGCAGCCGGGCAGACGCGCAGGCGCAGGCTTCCCGGAGGCTGCAGTGCCCGAGCTGCGAGCGCGGCGTGGCCACAGTCCGGGCTTCACCAGCCGCTGGAGCGCCACTACCATGAACTGCCTCGGACCCCTTCCCACAGCTACTCCACGGCACTGGGCTCAAGAGACCTTCAGAGACCCTCCCCGCCGCTGCGACCCCTTGGCTCCAGGGCCCGGCTCTGGAAGCGCAGGATGCCGGGGGGCAAGCGAGGGCTGGTGGCACCACAGAACACGTTCTTGGAGAACATCGTCCGGCGCTCAAGTGGTAAGTGAGCTTCATTTCCCTCCTCCTCCTCCTCCCCCCCCCCCGGGCCTGGAGTGGGGGATGGTGTAGGAGAAAGGAAAGTGAGGGTTAAGCTGCCCCAAAGTTCGTCAAAACACCCCCACACTCCTGAACTTTTGAGTACAACGTGTTGAAGCTGAGAAAAGTGGTACTTCCGGAGGGCTGAAGAGCTCATCTCGTCAGAACTTTTATTAGCTTCTTTAAAGCTTTGATGGATGATTTTACGTATGTATTATTTCATTTATATCCCACCTTTTTTCCTCCAAGGTGCCCAAGGCGGCTTACTTGACCCCCTCCTCCTCTCCATTTTATCCTCACAACAACCCTGTGAGGTAGGTTAGGCTGAGAGTCAGTGAGTGGCCCAAAGTCATCCAGTGAGCTTCAGGGCCAAGTGGGGGCTAGAACCAGTGTCTCCCGTGTCTCAGTCCAGCACCCTAACCTTTGTACCACACTGGCCATCGGCTTTATTATTATTGTTGTCTCCGTCTTTTTAAATCATTGTAGTTGTCGCCATTGTCATTGTTCTGGCACCTTAACATGCATGATGATTTATGGAGTTCCAGTAGAAAAAGAAAAGACAGGTCCTGCACACGCGCTCTCTCTCTCTCTCTCCCCCGCACCCCTCAGTTTATAATCTAAAAAAGAAAAGAAAATTAAGGTGAGGAAGGCAGGCGGCATCATGTACTTGTTCAGGGAGGAAGTTAAAAGGGGAGGGGGCAGCAAGAGCAATAGGACAGACACAGCCCCTCCTTGATCTATCTTTGGGAAACTCTTATTCCACTTAAAAAGTACGTCTATCTTATGTGTGAAGAGAGCGTGTATGGCTGGTCATTGGAATTTCCCCCCCTTGATGGAAGAAATTGAAGGGAACAGATATGTTTTGGCAGTAAGGAAGATTAATAGTACAATCATATGCATGTCTACTCTGAAGCAACCTCACTGAATTCAGTGGGATTTACTCCCAGGTAAGAGTGTATAGGATTGCAGCCTTAGTTGCCCTGTGTAACCCCCCCCCCCTTCCACCTGTAGGCCTGGAGAAGCCTCAAGGCGATTCTGCATTTTAGTGTGAAAACTGCTGAGCAGGAGAAATCTTCATTTTCCCTGGCAGTTTGCTTTCACTTCTCTCCTTGCACTTCCCACAGATATGTGGTGGTTTTTGTTGTTGTTGTTTAAACACTAGGAACGTGGCTGGGAGTAGGGGGTTTGCCTCCAATACTTGACCAGATTGATTATTTGATAGTGTGTCTAAGTGTGCCAACAAGTGATCATAATGAAAAAATAAAAGTAAAAATGAAACACGCACTTTCCTGGTTGGAGGAACTCATGCTGACTGTAAGACCTATTGTGGAATAAGACAGACAGAAAGAACCTTTTCCCAAATACAGTTATCAAGCTATTTAGAAAAAGTTTACATGGTGTGTGTTTCCCTCTCTCTCTCTCTCTGAAAACATGGTGTATTCTAGATTGTCGTTAAAACTCATGCATGTATTCTAGATGGTCCTTAAAAGTGATGCACATAGGCAACTGCCTGTAGTTGCAGGCAAACTCTCTGCACATGTTTTAACATTCCTTTTTGCACTCCATGTGTGCTTTTTTTTGGGCGGGGGATCAATGTGATAACTGAAGTGATTTTTATTGTGCTTCTTGATTTTATCTCCATGCTCCTGGAATAAGTAGTACCCATAACACCCATGTAATAATTTATTCATCGACACGCTTTAACCTTTATTGATTGATTGATCTGTCATATTGGTATAGCCTGCCCTTTCCCCCAGGAGCTCAGAATAATGTGCAGTGGGAGGAAGTTGTCTCATTTTATCACAGCTTTGAGATAACACCTAGGCTGAGAGGGTGGTGACTAGCTGGAGGCCATCAGTGGAAGTTTATAGCAGAGTGAGCATTTGAACCCAGGGCACCCCATGCCGTAATTCGACATTCTAACCCTTACAGCACACCACTACAAACACATCTTTCTATTTCTTTTTCTATTGCCTTAAGATCAAGATGTATGTCTAGAAAACAGAGAGTGATAGGAAGTATTTGGCTCTAACAAAGAGGTAAAAGGCAGTTCTGCTAACCCCACAGTTCCTCTGTTAGGATAATTTTGACAAGAAGATTGCTGTAATTCCCACTGCCCATGTGCCTAGAAGTTCCCCCCTCCTGTTTCACATGTAATCTGCCTCACCATTCCTTTAAAGTAATAGAAAAGAATGCAGATCAGCCCACAAGCATAACTAAGCAAAAGGGATGTTTAGGAGAAGCCCCCAGTCCAGAGTTCCTAACATGGATTTTATGAAGACATGGTTAGTGCTGTTTGTTATCTGCCCCCCCCCCCATCAACCTTCCTTGTGCATGATTCACACTAATGTGCAATTCTAAAATGTATTTATTTATAGCATTTCTAGGCTATCTTACTGCCAGACGATGCTCAAGGCAGCTTGCAAACAGTTTAATAGAAAACAATAATAATACATTCTGGAATTCATCCATTCATTTCCATAAGTTATGGTTTGATCAACCTTGGGCAGAGCAAATCCTACAAGATTGGGAGAGGGAGAAGCCATGGCAGACAAACTGCCAAATCTCAAAACCTGCTGAGCTTATGCTGGCAGGGTAAAAAGTGTGTATGTGAGTGTGACAGCATTCCCCCCTTCCCCCCTTTGTCAGTGTTTTTTACCCCTTTGCTAAGATTCCCCCTCCAAGTTATTGCAGGGCTGGTACTTTCTCCCCTGTTCCGTGGACACGTTAGGGCAGGTTGGGTGGAGGCTTTGGTTCCATTTCCTTTCCCTCCTCTCTGCTGTCAGACGGCCAAAAGCAGAGGGCCAATGGCAGTGGGGGGCAATGGTGTGGTCCTTCCTGTGACAGCTGGGAGGAGGCATCCAAAGGATGGGCCTCCCTCTCCACCCAAGGAGGAGATCTGCAAAATTCTATGGCCCCTGGGACACCCTCTCAGGGACCATAGGATTGCTCCCTTAACAATGATGAATCCAGTCCATGAAGGAGAGATGTATCCATGGCTGGTAGCCATGATAGCTTGATGGACCCTCCATGGACAGAGAAAGTAAGTCTTTGAATACCAGATGCTGAGGGCAAACAAAAGATGGCCATTATAAGCAATGTGAGCTCCCATTGGCCATGGCCCAGTGGCCATGCTGGCTGGGGGCCATGGGAGCCATAGCCCAACACATCTGGAGGGCAGCAAGTTGGGGAAAGCTGACCTACCTTACCAGCATTAAAAATAGGATGCTGGACCAGGTGAACCTTTGGCCCGATCTGGCAAGGCTCTTACTTTTTTTTTTTTTAATTGTTAAATGTAAAGAAAATTATATAACAACACATGGAAAATATCTCAGCAATCTTAACCCCCAAATCAAATAAAAATAAATGTTTTGAGATTAATTTCAGAAAAGCAATACAAGTGTTTTATTCTTTGAACAACACAAATGACATTTCCCTGTAAAAAACTGTATTCAATTAAAATTGTAATAAATGGTGTGCTTCAGGAAAGATGTCCTTGCATGCTCCCTGTGCCCCCAGAATAAAGACAAGGTACCAAGCATACTGAATATGAAAGTTCTCAGACTCCAAATTCCTTTGTATTTTCAGTCTCTTTGTGGCCCCATGTGTGCAGCAGGATTAAGATGACTGTAGATACTTTTAATATTCTTAATACACCACTAAATGTAGGAACAGCAGAAGAGGGTCTGTCTAATCCAGTGTCTTGTTTTCAACAGTAGCCACTCACATTCAAGCAGGATTTTAACTTTCTAAGCATCACAGAAATTAAGGGCTTATCCAGGTGACTGGTGTAAAGCATGCATAATTGGTGGTCAGGGTGATGACCATGGATAAGTGCAAAAGGACTTTTGCACTGGTCACCGTAGCAGTTTTTCCAGCTGCAACAGTCATAGAAATTGCTGGTTGGATGACAACCATTGCCTTTGTGTCCTGCTTGTGAAAGCCTGAAACATCTGGTTGGATGTCGGTGGAATCAGAACATACCTTGGCCTAATCCAGCAAGGCTATCATGCTATTATGACACACTTCCCATCATTTTCCTTGAGACCATTGTACACAATGTTTTTATGTGTTGTGATACATACCTTGAAAACATTCAAAAAGGACCACAGGAGAATGAGGAATGGATATATTCAAGATTTCAAAATGCACAAGTACAGTCTGATACTTGTACACCCAGAACAAGCTAAAGCAATACCCTGCGTAGCCCAGTGTTCTAACTGACAGGGGCCAGCCTCAGATACGCCAGGATGTTTCGATAGATACGGTACCGAAATAGATCTCCTTTTGGGATGGGGTTAGAGTTTGATTCCTTCCATGAAGATTACAGGGCCTGCTTGCACTGGTTGTTGCTCAGTCGTTCAGTCGTGTCCGACTCTTCATGACCCCATGGACCATAGCACGCCAGGCCTTCCTGTCCTGCGCTCTCTCCTGGAGCATGCTCAAGTTCATATTCATTGCATCGGTGATGCTATCTAGCCATCTCATCCTCTGCCGTCCCCTTCTCCTTTTGCCTTCAGTCTTTCCCACCACACCACAATTAGAGTACAATCCTACGCATGTTTAGACAGAAAAATGTCCTACAACTCCCAGCATTCTCCATAGCTGGCTTTTTTCTGTCTAAACATGCATAGATTTGCACCCTTAATTATTTATTTACATTTATTTTAAAACGTTTATACCCTGCCTTATCTCCATGGTGCGGACTGGGAGGGGCAGGCAATGAGCAGAATGCAGTGAAGTTGTGGGTGCGTTTGGACGGCAGTGGTTAAGGTGTGCACTAACAATTCCCCTTCAAAGCCAGCATGTGGAAGGTGGAGTGGTAGAGAAGGAAGAATGCTCTTTCTCTTGCCATCCCACCCTAGCCTCTGGCAGGTTAATGTGTGAAAGTCAGGACAAGTCTCTCCATAGCCCCATCATCCATCCATTGCCTAGTTTTTTCAAAACCTCAGTTTTAATATCTCTACCAAGTAGCATTCTCTGTGGCGCTTTGGCAGCTTCACCCTGCTCTCTAGTCCTGTGGCTGTTGGTTTGAATCCCCATGAGGCTGCTGCTGGAGGGGCAGGGGAGGCTGCTACTTTGGGGGAAGGACCATAGTTCAATGGCAGAGCATCGCTATCTCTACCCAGTTGAAAAAGGATCAGGTAGGAGGCGACATGGAAGACCTCCACTGCAGAACTGCTGCAAACAATAACGGACTAGATCGACAAATGAGTCCAGCTTCCTAGGTTAGATAGAGATCTTTAATGGGCTGAAAACATGCTGTTAGCTGTGACTGAGATCTTCATCCCAGCAGCCATTGGCTCACTTGCTCTGATGTCACGGGAAGCACACAGACGTTCTAACTGGTGAAAGAAACAGTCAGTTTTGACAAACTCTGCCACTGTGCCATCACTGTACCATCACTCTGCCATCACTGTGAAATAAGCAGAAAGTTGGTTTGGCTGAGAAAATCTTTCATGGGGCCTAGGAACAAGATGTCATTCCTTAAAACAAACAAGTAAACAAGGAACAATGGGGCTATGTACAGGTGCTGGGAAGAGGGGACAGGTTGAAAAAGTAAGCAGAGAGGAGCCATTGTGGCAGGGAGCCCAATAAACAGAGAGGCAAATGGTGGTGTAATAAAATCTGTGTTTACCTTCTCATGCCGTAGTCAGTCTGGGGTTGACCTACTTTTCACTTACTTATTTCACGTCTTTCTTCATTGCTGCAATATGGAACAGGGCAATGGAAAAGGACAGATCCATTGAAAACATGAATAAGTCTGATTATGACATGGTTTTCAGGCTGAAAAACCAGGCAGTGTCTCTATTCAGGGTGCGCCAAGATCAGAGGGCTTGTTTTGGGGGGTGGATTGTGACAGAAAAGTGTGCAAAGACAAAGCTGCAGTTTGCAAATGACCCCAGGTTCATCACAGCCACTCTTTCCTCCTGGCCATTTCCCCATCCACTCTTTCTTCATGATAAGAGTTTCCCCCTTTTCTCGCTTTCCTTTAATGGGGAATTTACGCCAACGCACCTGTGCACTCATTCTGCCGAGACACTTTGCTAATTGTCTTCGGCTATTTTATTTTCACAGAAGCTGAAACGCACTATTTGCAGTGATCCAACTCCCTTCCCCCTTTCTGGCACACAATCCACCCGGTTGAATTTGTCAGATCAGCCTTCCACAACCTGGCGCCCTCCAGGTGTTTTTGGATGACAACCCCCAGCATTGCCTAGCACTGGGCATTGCTGGCTGGGGCAGATGGGAGTTCAAGTCCAAAGCATGTGGAGGGCACCAGGCTGGGGTGGGATGTGTTGGTTGCTGGCAGTGGCCGATGGGGGCAATGCTACAACATCAGGGATATTTTGGGGTGGGCTTGGGACGCTTCTGCAATTCCAAGGTGAAACACAGGAAAATTATACCAAGACACCAAGCAGTGCTGTGCTAGTGGAAAGGAAATCCACTGGTGTGACTCAGCAGGGGCTGGTGGCTCCAATGTCAGTGGGGTAATAATCCACTCCGGGTTTCAGTCAGAACCAGTCAGAACTCTAAAGGAGCTCTCCAGGGTGCTACCAGCCTCTACTGCTCAATCCTTTAGCCAGCCACTATTCTTTATTGGAAGCATGTCTGCATTGCTGCAAATGTGTGAAATATCATCTCTCCTGGAAATGGTTGTATAGGACCTGCATGTAAGATGACTTGGCCTGCTATCCCATGTTCTCTCAGCACCTGAGGACTTTTAGCATTCCTTGGAAAGCTTTATGTGTGAGTTGCTGTTGGGGCCTGGTCGCGACAAAGAGCACATCCTACTGTACCACTTTGATTGTGAGAAAGCAGACTGATGACTGAATCTACTCCCCCTCCAACATTCCCGCACATAGAAAACTAGCACATCAGGTAGGAGGCTATGCTAGAACCTTCCTTCTTGACATCTAGTTTTCTGTGTGTAGGGAGACAAATGTCAGAAGGGTAGCCATGTTAGTCTGTTGCTGCGAAACCCATGAACAGTCAGGCAGAGAGGTAATGGCTAACACATTTATATCAGTGTAGTCCATAGGCAAGAGCCTGTGAGACTGATGAAATGGACTTTGATGCACAAAAGCTGATACCACACCATACATTTGTTAGTCACCAGAAACAATGCGTTGTTTATGCGCAGGATTTGTTTGTTGTCATTTCCTTTGTGGTTGTTTCATATGGGGGAGCAGTCAGCCGCATCTAACCTCAGCATCTGTGATATGTACATTGGCCCACTAGTTGGGCGTACCTCTCTGCCTGCCTCTCCAATACATGTTCAGGGTGTGATCATCAGGGATGCTCTGACTTGGATTCCTGCATTGAGCAGGGGGTTGGACTCGATGGCCTTGTAGGCCCCTTCCAACCCTACTATTCTGTGACTCTATGATAGTGATGTGCCAGTGGAGGCTGGTGGCTCCGATTTTGGTGGGGCTGTAAAGCCATTCTGGGTTTCAGTCAAAACTGAACTAAACTCTAAAGAAGCTATCCAATGTGCTGAACCAGACCCCCCCCCAAATAGGTCCAGCACCCTGGATAGCTCCTTTAGAGTTCCACCTGGTTCTGACTGAAACCCAGACTGGATACACAGCCCCGCTGAAATCGGAGCCATCAGCCTCCCCTGTGATGTACCATGATACAATGACTATCTTCAAGGTTCAAGCATCTTTCTGCAGTGCACCTATTTCTTGCTTTTGGCACTCCATGGTCCATTGATCCTGTGAAGTCTGACAGCATGATGTAGCGCCACCTTCCATCAGCTGTGTTGGGGTTGTCTCCAGTGTTGGCCCTACTTAGAGTAAACCCATTGAAATAAGTGGGTCAACAGCCACATTGGCTGGGAAGGATGGGAGTTGCAGTCTCAGGGTTGTATCCAGTGTTAGCCCTACTTAGAACAGACCCACTGAAATGAATGAGTCAGTAGCCGTACTGGCTGGGAAGGATGGCACTGGTGTCCTCCAGATGTGTTGGACTACAACTCCCATCATGCTCAGCTAGTGTGGCCAATGGGAGCTTCAGTCCAACACAGATTGGAGAAGGGTGATGTATCAGAGCAACTAAGAATATGAGCTGGAGAATTCCCAGTTCAAATCTCTCCTTAGCCACAAACTCACTTGGTGGTCTTAGCTAAGCCACTATTTACTTCGATTGAGCCCCCTCCTCTGCAAAAAGAAGGGCTCATTACTCTGGCAGATCTTAGAGGCTATGGAAAGGATTGCTGAGGTACTGGGTATACTTCCCCAAACTCAAATGTGTTATAGGATATGAAGTCCCCTGTCATGCAAAACAGGGTTGGACTTGGAGGTCTTTTGAGCACTGATTCTAATGAGAAGGGATGACACTGTCTGGTGACCAAAGCAGTGTTGACTGTTCTGGTTTAAAAGATCATTATGTCTTGTGCTGCCACCCCCACCAATTAAAGCCACCTCCTTCAGTGAATATCCTTTCATCACCATTGTCATCAGCTGTTCCTCCTCCTCCTTCTCCTCCTCTTCCTCACCCTTGCTCCCACTTGCTTGCTGGACAGGCAGACAGCCAGGGAGCAAGCAGGCCATGGCATCTCCTCCTCTTCCTTCTCACCACCTCCATTGTCTGGGCCAGAGCGAGAGGCAGGTGAGCAAGGAGGAGCATCTTTCTTCCCCCCTTTCTCTTAATACTAGAGTTGGGGGTTCATCTGATGAAATTAATTGAAAGGAGATTCATGAGAGACCAAAGAAAGGCCTCCTTTACACACAACAATGTTTACTGAATTTGCTGCCATGAGATGCAGGGATGGGTACCGGCTTAGACAGTTTTAAAAGGGGATTAGACACATTGAGGATGATGGGTCTATCACTGGCTGTTAGGGACGAGAGAACCAGCAATCTTTGAGCTTGCCTAAATTCTCCAAAACTCACTTTGGAGCTTGTTTTGGATCACTCCTGTTTTAGTTTTCAACATGTTTTTCAGCTCATTCAAGTGGGAAAAGTGCACAGTTTGAATGGGAGAACTACACATTTCTCTGCATATTTTTCAAAAGTGTGTGTGTTTCCCTTTGTTGACTAAAGCTTGAAAATGCATACTTTTGGGAAAATGTGCATTTCAAAGCACCCGTTTTTTTAAAATACCAATTTTTCTAATGCAATGACAACTTCAGGAAATTGTGCACATTTCTCAAAAAAAGCACTCTTGCTGGCATTCACATTTGGGAGTGCCAACGAGACACGTTCACATGATTTGCAAACAGAAACAAAATTCTGGTACATCCCGATCGGTTGTTGGCCATGATGGCTATGTGGGACCACAATGTTCGGAGGCAGCAGGTCACAGCAAATGCTCATTCCTGGGGAATGGTGGAGGCAGATGGCCTAGGCAAGGATGGGCTGAGGAGAGGGCATGGTTCCATAAGAAGGCATTATGTTTACAGATGAGATTCAATTAAGGTCTCGGATTGCAGGTTTATTGATTCTGAATGTGAGCTAGCTAGCATTCACTAACACAAGGGAGAACACCTGCCACTACGCCATGCAACAGAGTTCAATCTGGTGCACACAGATCATAAGAACATAAGATGAGCCCTGCTGTATCAGACCCAGCGTCCATCTAGTCCAGCCTTCTGTTCACACAGTGGCCAACCAGATGCCCATGGAAGACCCACAAGCATGACATGAGCGCAACAGCACCCTCCCACCCATGTTCCCCAGCAACTGGTGTACATAGGCTCACTGCCTTTGGTACTGGAGGTAGCACGTAGCCATCAAGACTACTAGCCATCAATAGCCTTTTCCTCCATGAATTTGTCCAACCCCCTTTTAAAGCCATCCAAATTGGTGGACATCACTACATCCTGTGGTAGCGAATTCCACAGTTTAACTCTGTGCTGTGTGAAGGAGTCCTTCCTTTTATCTGTCCTGAATCTCCCACCAATCAGCTTCATGGGATGCCCCCACTGAGTTCTAGTATTATGAGAAAGGGAGAAAAATGTACCCCTATCCACGTTCTCCACACCACACATCATTTTGTACACCTGTCATGTCTCCTGTCACTCGCCTTTGTTCTATGCTAAACAATCCCAGCTGTTGTAACCTTCCCTCATAGGGGAGTTGCTCCAGCCCCTTGATCATTTTATTGTTGTTGTTCAGTTGTTCAGTCGTGTCCGACTCTTCGTGACCCCATGGACCATAGCACACCAGGCCTTCCTGTCCTGCGCTCTCTCCCGGAGTGTGCTCAAGTTCATATTCATTGCATCCGTGATGCTATCTAGCCATCTCATCCTCTGCCGTCCCCTTCTCCTTTGGCCTTCAGTCTTTCCCAGCATCAGGGTCTTTTCCAGAGAGTTTTCTCTTCGCATTAGGTGGCCAAAATATTGGACCTTCTGCTTCAGTATCTGTCCTTCCAATGAGCACTCAGGGTTGATTTCCTTTAGGATGGACTGATTTGACCTCCTTGCAGTCCAGGGGACTCGTAAGAGTCTTCTCCAGCACCACAGTTCGAAAGCATCAATTCTTCGGCGCTCAGCCTTCCTTATCGTCCAGCTCTCACAGCCATACATTACTACTGGGAAAACCATAGCTTTGATTAGACGGACCTTTGTCGGCAAGGTGATGTCTCTGCTTCTTACTATGCTGTCTAGGTTGGCCATAGCTTTCCTCCCAAGGAGCAAGCGTCTTTTAATTTCATGGCTACAGTCACCGTCTGCGGTGATCTTGGAGCCCAAGAAAGTAAAATCTGTCACTGCTTCCATTTCTTCCCCTTCTATATGCCAGGAAGTGATGGGGCCAGATGCCATGATCTTAGTTTTTTTAATGTTGAGTTTCAAACCAGCTTTTGCACTCTCCTCTTTCACCCTCAACAAGAGATAGTGGCCTGTAACTGGACAAGCTGTCTTTCAAGGACAATTATTTGCCATTCCTGATCTTCTTATGAATAATAAGTTTGCAGAGAACTAAGAAAATCCCATAAAGCCTATGACTCTCCAGAACACAGGTTGATGAGCGTGGTAAATTCTGTAGGTTGGCTCTAGAAATGCTAATTTTGTGTATTTGTTCCACAGGGGTTTTTGTATTTGTCTGTTGTAAATAAAAAGAAAGAACCCTTTGGCACCGTAGAGATAATAGAATCTTAGAGCTGGAAGTGAATTGGAGGCCCTCTAGTCCAACCCCTTGCTCAGTGCAGGTATCTTGCATCTATCCCTGACAGATGGCCTCTGTTCAGATGCCTCCAGGTGAACAGATCAGTGGAGGCTGGTGGCTCTGATGTCAGTGGGGTGATAAATCTGCTCCGGGTTTCAGTCAGAACCAGTCAGAACCATAAAGGAGCTATCCAAGGTGCGAAGCAAAGGGGCTTACTCCCAGAGGCTTACTCCTAGGAAAGCGTGCATTGGATTGCAGCCCAGTTGGCTCTAGCCCACGATAAGATATGTCACAATAAATGTCTTAGTCTTTTACATACCCCAGAATTCTGTGTTCTTTTTAATCTTTCTGGGTCTTTTATCTAGTACTTTTTCATGATTATGATGCATTTTCTCATTTTGGTTCTTACTTCATGTCCTGGGCCACCGTTTACGACTGCTAGATGTAACTAAAGCACCTCGTTTCAGTTCCGCGTTGTTTGTTATGCTCAGAGGTCATAATAATATCAGGCTTATGAAAACCAGTTGTACCAAAGCACAAGATAATCAAGGAAGAACACAAGAACTATAAATCTGTAGCAAGAGCACATAAAAATGAATCACCAAACCATCAAATAACAGGCTTAAAACAAGTTGCATCAGGAGTATTCATATGCCGCTCTTGCGTTTTCCCTGCTGCCAATGCAAATGTAGCCACTTCTGTTTGACAATATGCTTGTTTTAGTACTACACTCAAAAGTAGATTTTCTGATGACCAGACCCAAAGTCAAATCAAAGCGGGAACTAAGGGGAACCCCCCACCCCTGTGAAGCCCTTCTATCTAGCTGCTTTATAAATGGCACAACCAAAGAGGTAAAGAAAAGGAATTTATTTTTTATGCATTTATTTCATTTCTGTACTGCCCAATAACTGAAGCTTTCTGTGCTCCCCCATCCCAGTTTTCCAAGCGCAATGCCACAAATCCTATGGAGTATTTCTATAATGGCCATCAAGGATGACAGAGGGCATTTGCTGGAGCCTGAGGGATGTGGGCACATTCTTTTAGGAAAGTACCAGCCTGGCACCAGGGGCCATCACCTTTTGGCAACTGTGGGCGTTCCAGCTCCCTGGAGAAGTCCATGTCCTACACCTGCATTAGCTCCCGCCCTTTGAAAAAACATCTAAGCCACAATTTAAATTACCCACAGTGCCACTGACATAACGATACTCTAGGGAAATTGAAAGGGCAGCTCCCAGACCCAGTTATGTGGAATGCCTGCCATCACTGCCAGGTAAGCCCAAGGGGTTCCACTGAAGTTGTGTCTGTGTGTGTATAGAACTAGAGGGGACTTTGCCAAGCTCTCTCCCCATCAAACCTGGAGCCAGCCCTGGAGAGCATGTAATTGAAGTCTGTGAAAGCCAGTAAGATTCCGCCACGCTCGAGAGTGACCAAGATTAAGAACCCAGGACAGGGTTATGCAGATGAAGGGGCGGGGATATGCAGATAGAGGAAGTTTCATTCTTAATGGCTGGGGTCTCCAGAAGCTGGAGAACAGGTCCAGTTCTTGCCCTAATCATCTCCCTGAGTGCATCCTTTACTTTCCCTTACATCACTGAATGGCTACTATCCAGTCCTATGGAGAAAGGTTAATAATAATAATAATAATAATAACAATAATAATAATAATAATAGCTATTAATTCCTATGCAGCAGTGAATGGGGCACTGTTCAAGTGAGGCAAAACCTGTCCAAAACAACATAAGAACACAAGAAGAGCCATGCTGGATCAGAACAAGAGTCCATCTAGTCCAGCATTCTGTTCACACAGTGGCCAATCAGCTGCCCACGGGAAACCCATAAGCAGGACATGAGTGCAACAGCACCCTCTCACCCATGTTCCCCAGCAAGTGGTGCACATAGGTATACTGCCTCTGATACTGGAGTTGGCACATAGCCTTCAGGACTAGTAGCCATTGATAGCCTTCTCCTCCAGGAATTTGTCTACCTCCCTTTTGAAGCCATTCAAACTGGTGGCCATCACTATGTTTTGTGGAAGTGAATTCCATCATTTAACTCTGCGCTGTGTGAAGGACTTTTTATCTGTCCTGAAGCTCCTACCAATCAGCTTCATGGTATGACCCCAGGTTCTAGTATTATTAGAGAGGGAGAAAAATGCCTCCCTATACATCTTCTCCACAACATGTATAATTTTATACACCTCTATCATGTCTCCCCTCACTCCCCTTTTCTCCAAGAGGAACAGTCCCCAAACCTTCCCTCACAGGGGAGTTACTCCAGCCCCTTGATCTGCACTTTTTTCAACTGGACAGTGGGTGGCCCGGTTCTCATTGACAGACTTCCCACAGAGGGTGCCCGTGTCCCTGTGAACAGAGTGTGAAATGACACACACAAGGCCTGGTCCTGGGAATCCTTGCAGGAAACTAACATCCCCCACCCATTGTAGCGATGGGCATATCTGGCTAGTCAACAAAAATGGTGGTGAGGATGAAAGTGATACAGCATCCCTTGCAAACAGGGCTCTGCTAAAGCACATGAAGTGAGTTCCATACTAGAGGGCTGCCCACAGCAATGAATGAATCACTTTCGGCTGCAATCCTATACAAATTTAATTGGGAGTAAGTTACATTGAAACTAGTAGGATTTACTTCAGAATACACATGCCTAGGATTGCATTCTTAAGGGCATAAAGTGCTGATCCCCAAACAGCAGGTCTGATCACAAAGCATAGATGGATCAGGGCCTGTTTGGTTCCTTAAAAAACCAGCAGCAGATGATTTTTTTTAATTTGATGTAATATGGCTTCAGTGCTACTTCCTATAAACTCCCATTCTTCTATATGCTGTAGTTATAGTACATCGTCGAGGAGAGTCATAGATTGATAGTGCAATCCTATATGCATCTATTCAAAAGTAAGCCTCATTTAGTTCAATGGGATTTTCTCCCAGGTAACGGTGCCTAGGACTGCACAGTCTCTTTCTCCCTTAGCTCTCTGTTTTCCAAAGAACTAAACTGCACTGAATGTTCCGCAGTATCAACACTCATGTTGGCGATAGCAGTTCAGGTGAGGCAAAAACATAGGGCTGCAACGTTAAACCGATTAGTCAGTTGGATTAATTGACTGCAAACCTTTTGATAAAATGAAATAAAATGGTAAGTTGGGTAGCCAATTTTAAAATGGTAAAGCATTGTAAAGCACTTACAATGGTAAAGCATTGTAAAGCACTTAGATGTCTCCTGTGACATATGCATTAATAATCTAGAAACAAAGTATGCTTTTTCTTCCTGTAGAACTATTATTTCCCTCATCTGTAAGTATATGCAGATTTTAATTAACTAACTAAGGTTCTATCCTATGCATATTTCAATCCTATGTCTGGCTGGGGAGTGCTGGGAGTTGTAGGACTTTTTTTCTGTTGAAACATGCATGGGATTGCACCCTAACTGACTACAAGTCATTTGATTAACAGACAAAGATTTCTTTAATTGGGTAACAGCCCTAGTAGAAACATTTCCTGGAACTCCCCCCCCCCCCAACATATTACCATAAGAATTAGGAATAGATTAAACATCTATTTAATCTATAAATAGTTTGGGGAAGGCTGCTTTAGAGATTCACAGAACACTGGCTGCCAGTCCATTTCCGGGCCTGATTCAAAGTGCTGGAATTAACATTCAAAGCCCTTAATGGCTTTGGGCCAGCTTATCTGAAGGATTGCCCCCTCCCATATGTGCCTGCCTGGATCCTAAGTTCATCTTCAGGGGTCCTTCTTGGGGAGTCCCTGCCAAAGGAAGTGAGGCAGGCGGCTACCAGGAAGAGGGCCTTTTCTGCTGTGGCACCCCAGCTGTGGAATGAGCTCCCTAGAGAGGTTTGCCTGGCACCACATTGTCCTTCTTCTGGCGCCAGGTGAAGACCTTTTTATTTTCCCAGTATTTTAGCGTTTGAGCTTCCTAGACTTCAGCTCTGGTGTTTTAAATCTGTATTTTAAATCTCTGCAGTGCTGCTAGGTTTTATTCTGCCTGTACTGTTATACTGGCTTTCATATTTATATTGTTTTATGCTGTGCTTTGTAGTTTTAATTTCTGTGAACTGCCTAGAAAGCTTTGGCTATTGTGTGGTATAGAAATAAACAAACAAACAAACAAACAAATAAACATCCACATTCAGAGGCCGTAAACCTCTTACTCCAACTTGCTGACAAGAAAGAGTAGGGAATGGTTATCTCTCTCATGCCCTACTTGTTTTCCTGGGGCACCTGACTGGCCACTGGTGAAAACAGATCATTGGACTAAAATCGACATATCATCTGAATCAGCAAAGCAGTTCTTCTTACGCTGTGTTATATTTACTGACATTTTGGAGTCTGTCCATGTAGCAGAGCAACTGAGTTGGTAGAGTAGAATGTTTAGACCAGGGTTGGGCAACTTGAGGCTCTCCAGATGTTTTGGCCTACAACTCCCATGATCCCTCACCATTGGCTATGCTGGCTAGAGCTGATTGGAGTCGTAGGCCAAAACATCTGGAGGGCCAGATGTTGCCCACCCCTGGTTTAGAGCAAGCTTCCCCTACCTGGGTCCCTCCCAAAGTTTTGAACCACATCTCCCATCAGTCCCAGATAGCATGGTCAGAGGTGATGAAAGTTGTGATCCAAGAGGGACTCAGAGGTTGGGGAAGGCTGCTTTAGAGATTCACAGAACACCACCTGACTTGAAAAGGGTATGATGTGACCTGTAAGCTTGCAAGTCTACCTGCAACCATACCATTTGGAATCGTGTTTGGACAGAAACACTGTCATTACTGGAAAAAGACTTATATTCAAAATAGGAACATAGGACACTGTCTTATACTGAGTCAGATCTAACCTCTCCAGGGTTTCAGGCAGGAGTTTTTCCTGCCCTATCTCAGACCTGGGACCGTTTGCATGCAAAGCAGGGGCTCTTCCACGGAGCTACGGCCCCTGATGAATCACTTACCAGGCTTCAGCAGGGACATCTTTCTTTTATACTTTTAAACAGTTTGCTTTGTGAGCAAGAGGTGATATGGTGAAATAGCTGCTTCCGAGAGGGCGGCCGGCAATGCTAGTGTTGGCCACAAGGGGTCAGACGATGTGTTATTGTGTCTTCCAAGCTGCAAAGTTTAGAAAACAGTGAAATTGAATTATTGGCCTATATAACCAGTGAATAATGGGAGAAAGTTAACCGTATGCTGGATGAACAACTGACTGACTTCCCACTGCCGTGACGTGGTGGTTAGCCTGAGTTCAGTGACAGAAGTGTGGGTTTTCCATGAAGCGTGCTGATACAGACCCCTGAAACGTTCCTCTTGAATGGCTGGATTTCAAAAGATGATATTATGTGGTTTCTTCTTTTTGATTTCAAACTGAGAGTTTCCAGGAACATCTCTGGGAAGTTATCTTGACAGGAAGGAATTGCAGTTGGTTTTCACGTGCTCCACTGTTGGCAAGAATGGTATGCAATATTTTGACAGCCTGGAGGATGCACAAAAGCAATAGCTAAAGAAATGGGACCGCAGTACTTCTTTGGAGGGGTAGAGGAGCTCACATGAGAGCCAAAGCCCACAGCCCAGAGCCAACGGGAGAGTGCTGGTTCCCTGGAATTGGCAGATGGGGCTCCTCGAACACACAAGATATTTGGCCACGCTGGCAAAAAGAGTTGAGTTAGGCTTAGTAGTTTGGTCCCAGTGAAATTTGTCTCGGCCAGGGCATTGCACTTGCTCCTTGACTAAAAGCCAGAGACTACACAAGGAAAGCAGGAGGGTTTCAGTCACATACAGAAGGATTATGAACCTGGCCTTTTCTTTCTTTTGTTCACTAGAAAAGTAGATGTCTAACAAGAAGAGTTCTAGCCTAGCCTTTTCCCTGATGAGCTACTTTTCTACATGGAGGCCCTCATTTACATGTGTGTGTGTGTTGCGTGTATACCTGCACAATGCACATACACACAGTAACACACATATATACATATACATATATAGCTTTTCTCTAGGTGTGACCACCCACAATGGTGCAATGGATGGCTACCGGAAAAAAAGCCTTCTCTGGAGTGGCCCATATCTGTGGAATGCCCTTTCCTGGGAGATCTGCTTGGCATCTTCACTGTATATGTTTAGATGCCAGGCTAGAACCTTGCTCTTCCAACAGGCATTTAATCTTGTTGGTCTGATTATTCACTTTACTGATGGCTCCTTAATATGTTCAATATCTTTAATGTTTTAATATTTTGATATTTTCACTGCTGAATGTATTGGTTTTTGGTTGTCATTTTATCTTGTTCTGGGTTATCTTTATGCTTGTAAACTTCCAGAGGGCATCTGCCAGTTGAGTGGTATGTAAAGACCCCCCCCCCCAGTCTGAAGTGGTACAAGCCTGAAACAGGATAACCAACATGTCCTGTTTTTTGTGAAAATTTGGCCAAAGTTCCTCTTTTAAAGGGGAGCTCAGTTTTCTCAGCAATGTCTGGACAGATCACAGGTGACAGGTGGGATCTTCTGCCTGGCTAGTTTCCTCTACCCTCAAGTTTCTAAAGGAGCTCTTACCAATGGGGAGATGTGCAACAGGAAGGGGCTGTAGATCAGTGCTAAAGCACAGACTTTGCATATATAAGGTCCCAGGCAATGGGATTATGTAGTAATGATGCCTCCTGTTAGAAAGGCAATTATTAGCAGAGAAAAAAGAAAAAAGGCAAAACAGAATGAGCATTTACTCGGCCCACATACATACAGGCTATCTTAGGACAATAAAGGAGAGACTGTCATGGATTTTAGGAAATAGCTGGCTTTGCTTTATTGGACTTGCTCAGAAGAAATGCTAACCTACCTGTTTTAAAACAATATAAGATGTCTTATTATAAAATGCAAATGCTAATTATTAATGATAGATTATTAAGAATTTGAAAATGTAAATAAGTAAGAAGTATTATATTAAATTGTATTAAAGAGAAAATTCAAGCTACAAAGAAAATACAGTGAGTTTTTTTGGTGTCCCCCCCAAAAAAAAGGCAATTGGAAAATTATCACCCAAGCAAAATCATGAAGGCCAGGGGCAAATGGCAGGCCTTGATAATTTGCCCACCAACCACAAAGGATGATATAACCTTAGACCCCTTATGTGAATGCTAGACAGATATCAGCCAAGAAAACAGGGGCCCCTTCCAGACTATCAACCAAGATTTTATATTTCAAGACAAGAAGGCCATAGGTGGTAAACAGGCAGCTAAATGCTCCCAAAGTAGATAGCTCAAAGTCCCAACCATAACAAGACTGTACCCTTGTTCAGTGGAAGAAAGAAAAATGCTTTACTCACAGATATTCTTGCATATACAATGCAGGTACAGTGTAGAGTTTCAAAAGGGTTTGTTCACTCCATTTTGTGTTCTATTACACTGGCAGGAGTGAGAGAGCAAACATGTGTGCTCCCAGAAATGGAGGAGGTTGGGGGGGGGGGAGGAATGGAAGGAACAAAAGGAATAAATCCCAGGAAACCACATTGTAGGCTATAGAGATCCTAAGGCTAGCTGTGGTCAAAATTCCCATGAACTAACTGCAACACTGCCCCCTTCCAGTAACTTGCAGATGAGGTTGCAATATTCCCAGTACCGGGTTCAGTCTGAAACATCTCCCGGTATGGCTAAGAAAGACGTCTGTCTGAAACCTTGGCGGATCTCTGCTAGTCAGTATGGGCATTACTAGAGCTGTGTGCAAATGGCCTCTCGAAATTCTCCACCCTATTTTTGGGCAGAGAAATGGGGTAGGGGGGAGCATTTCACTGAATTTTTCAGGGGGAGGAGAAATTCTCCAACAGTTTCTCAGGGTAGGGCTCACCGTTAACAGTGGTGGTATAGCACAGCCTCATCCCCCCCCCCCAGGTGTGTGTCTCATGGTTTTTTGTGTTTTTTGCAGCAACTGTGTCGGCCGCCGAGCTACCTTTTTGCATCCTCCATATTGCCCTCATAACATTCTCATGCCAGTGGCATTCTGGGGGAAATATGGCAGCCACCACACAGACAAAAAGGTGCAGAATATTTGGAGAAAGTACTACTAAATGATCTTCCTTTTTTTAAAAAAATAGCCCAATTTATGCAAAATTATCTAATTACTCTGGATTGCTGCTGAAATTTGGCAGTGTCAGAAAAGCTGCCTTTTCACTTTAAAACAAGGTGTGTGGGGAACACGCACCTTGTTTTAATGCAGAATTATGCTTCCAGAAAACACAAGGAGGTCAAATTTGCATTAAAACAAAGGGCACGCTCCCTGAATGTCTTGTTTTAAAGTGAAAAAGCAGCCTTTTTTGCTCCCGCTCCCCTGCCGAAATTTGGTGGCAATTTGGAGGTGGCAACTTGGAGGGTAGTGGGGCCCTCAAAAAGGCTGGGGGGGGTCACATATTCCCACTCCTGTATTAAAGGATGATCCTCCTCCCCCTGTAAACCAATCCCACTCAAATCTTGCCAAGAAATAAATAATCCCACACCATTATTTGACCACCTCTCTTGGACTGATTCGGCTTTTCATGCCATCCTATCATTATGTAACCTGTGCTGTTAAAACATGCACACACGCTTCACACTCCAGCAGTGTGCGGAGTGTTTTGTTATTTTAAAGGCACGGGGGGTGGTGGATATTGTGTCTGTATTTGTCTTATAGGATCTTATCAGGTAGGAGGGCTAGTGTAACGTAGTGGTAAAAACTCAACTACAAATCAGGGAGAGCCCAGTTCAATTTATTTATTTTAAAGAAGATCTTTATGATACCCTTCATCAAAGCTGTCAGGGCAGTATACATCCATATTAATACAACATCAATATGAAATATATAAAATCATACTTAGACAAGCAACAGAGCATAAAAACAGCATAAAAACAACATAAAACTTCAGCAAAGCAGATACCCCCCTACAATTGGTATTATATGTTAAAAGCCTAGGCAAAAAACAAAAACCCCCCCTCTTCCCTTATGGACAACAGAATGACATCACACTAGCTGAACTTCTCTGGAGAGGGCGTTCCAAATCCTGCCTTCACTGTGAGCTCTGAAGGTCATCCTATCACTGTCTCTCAGCCTCATCCCATCTCTATCTTCAGGGAAGACATTTATACTTAGTGCTGGTTCCATGTTTTGGGGGGCCCTTGGGCAAGACACCCTTACTGGGCCACCCCCTCCTCTACCTTCTCCTCGCTATTGGGCCAGACACCCTCAATGGGCCACTCCCTCCTCTACTTTCTCATCGCCATTGGGCAAGACACCCACAATGGGCAAAACACCCTCAATGGGCCACTCCCTCCTCTACCTTCTCATCGCCATTGTCACCAGCTGTGCTTGCTCCTCATCCTCTCTCTCATCATTGCTACAACTTGCTTCCCTAACAGGCAGCCAGTGAGGATGCAGGCAGGGGCATCTCCTGCTTCTTCTTCTCACCATCCACATTGTGTGGACCAGAGCAAAGGGTTAATGAACAAGCAGGTAGCAGTGGTGAGGAAGAGAAGCAACTCCAGGGGGCTTTTATCAGAGGGACCCTACTGGGGTGTGGGCTCTCAGCAGGAGCCCCACCATGCCTATCCTTGAGGCATGCTGTGCTCATACTGACGCACCTTACAGGGTTGGGCATGTTGTGAGACATTCAACAAGATGATGTATCTGGAGAACTTTCAAAGTGCTGCATGAATGCTACGGATGGTTTTTAAGGAAAGGTTTGGTATACAGCCTCATTTTAGTTACTGCAGTTATTCCATGTAAAATGTGGAGATCTACCAGCAGTAAATTTTGAGATTTGTTCTCATTCCTATTTGTGTTGCAATGAGATATATTTACACAAAATTATCCATCATACTGTGTGCTTGTTGCTGGCTGTGGGAGTCCTTTTATGCTGAGTTCAGAGCCAGTTACATAACATGAATAGATGAACAAAAATATGCCATTATACACAGAACAGCTTCCCTGCCAGGGTGGCCGTGTGTCCTCCTTTACAGAGGACAACTCTCTCTTTGAAGGCATCCTCAACTGCAAAGCCTGACTGGGCCAAGTCCAATTTAAAGACAAAGAACCCAAAGAAGGGAGAGCAGCAGAAGCCTTGAAATTGACCATCCACAGTGAGAACCTGGACAGGAGACTGAACACCAGGCACGCAGCTCACCTGGTTGCAGTCTTTGGCACTAGGGCGCAATGTATTGTATTTCTATTTAGATTATAGTAATTATTTCTACATTCACATCTATACATACAAACACATACAGAATTCACATTTTATGGACATTGGTGTCCTCTCTTTTATCCTCTTTTTTTTTGACAATGCATGAGTAGCCATCCTATTTCCACCCCCTCCCAACCCACTTTGTTGTTGTTGTTGTTCAGTCATTCAGTCGTGTTCGACTCTTCGTGACCCCATGGACCATAGCACGCCAGGCCTTCCTGTCCTGCACTCTCTCCCGGAGCATGCTCAAGTCCATATTCATTGCAGCGGTGATGCTATCTAGCCATCTCATCCTCTGCCGTCCCCTTCTCCTTTTGCCTTCAGTCTTTCCCAGCATCAGAGTCTTTTCCAGAGAGTTTTCTCTTCGCATTAGGTGGCCAAAATATTGGAGCTTCAGCTTCAGTATCTGTCCTTCCAATGAGCACTCAGGGTTGATTTCCTTTAGGACCCAACCCACTTTACCCATTCCCAATGACCCCTGTGTTTTAGTACCTTTTACAGGTATATTTATACTACAGCCTTAAACTGGTTGCATAGTCAGCCATTCCCTCTCCTTGGGGAACTCTGGGACATGTAGGTCTCTAAGGGGAGCGCGGGGACTCTAATTCTCAACACCTTTACCAAGCCACAGTTCCCAGAATTCCTGAAGGGAAACCATGACAGTTAAGGTGGTGTAAAGTTAGGGCTACAACACTCTTAAATTTAAATTGTGAGTCTGACAGCAGGGAATGCCATGCTATACATCTTTGTAAGCTGCACTAGTAGGAGCCCTTTTTTGGCTAAAGGGAAGGGTATAAGTGCTATCATAAATAAATGAATACATACATACACATGTACATGCCCCAAACACCAAACCACACTTTTGAATCTACGCTGTTCTACTAGCCTGTTTCAAAGAAAGCAAACGGATGAGACTTAAAGACAAGTAACCTGGTCAAGGAACTGATGCAGAGGTGGATACTGACCTTGAAGTGCCAAATCACGTATTTGCCCCCAGAAAGTACAACAAAATAACCCATTTTGCAGAAGGAAAACTGGTGATCTTCTGAGAAACACACCCACACACCCACAGGCAAAACAGCCCTGTTTCTCTCACTACCCACTCAAACCCTCTAGCATGCCCCCCCCCAGCTTATCTTTTTCTTTTTCCTGGGTGGCTGGTCACTCTTCAAAACAAAGAAGAGTTGGCTTGCAGCTATCCACCATGGTTATTTTCTAAGAATGCCTCTGGGGCCTCCACAGGTCCCAAAGCATTCTAGGAAATGAAGATGGTGCCAAAAGCTGCCAAATTGCTTTGCAGTGTGCCAGTCCCCCAGTTAAAACATTTTCTTTTAAAATATAATAAAATAAAAATCAGGAGGGGCAGAGAGCCTGGTGGTCACCACGAGAGGTGCCCATGGGCACCAAGTGGTAGACCTCGGTACGAGAGCTTGTCAGATATCCTAGTGCCTTTGCACTCACTGGCCATAACAATGGAGTGTGGGAGTAGGGAAGTTGGAGAAATCCATTTGGGGGGTGGGGTTCAACCAGTTTTCTTAGGCTCAGCCCCTTGGACTTTGTTTCAGTTCCCACTGCATCACCCAACTCGATCTTCAGCAAGTTGGGCCAGTTTGCAGATTTCCCAGGCATTTTGTGCATTTCTTTTGGAAGGTCCTGCAATTTGCAGAAATTCCTGAGCAATTTGCGCAAACTATGGCCAAATTTGCTCATATTAAACCCAAATTTGCAAAATTACAGCTGAACCTGTGCAAATTATGCAAATTATGGGCAAATTTGTGTAATTTGCTCAGGAATTTGCACAAATTGCAGGACCTTCCCCCCAAAATGTGCAACAAAGTTCCTGGAGTTGAGGCTCACAGATGCAAAGCATATCATACATGTTGCGGAACTCCATCGAGACCAAAAAGAACCTGATTTCCCTGCGACGGATTATCCCTAGGTAGGTGCCAGCCTTACTGCTTAGCAGGCTTTGCGTAGTGAACAATTTGGGCAGAATACTGACTAGCCATTTCCCCTTATATTTCCAAAAGTGAAATCCAAGCTCAAATTACAGAGAAAGGACCTGGAAAACCACTAAGGAGTCAAGACCTATCCAAGCTCCCCCATGACTATTTTATTTTTTCTTCTTCTGCTTCTGCCTCAGAAACAACCCCTCATAGCAATACTTTTCCAACTTCCCTTTTGTGATCACAAAGGACAGATTTGCCCGGAATGTCAGCCCCTGGACTATCAACCAAACACTGCCAATTTTGTAAAGCTCGGTAAAAATTGCAGGCATTGGGAAAAATGCTGCAACAGCCAATTTTATCTTGTTAGACTGATAGCAAAAGCCTCCTGCTTGGGGCTGTGGACATCAGGTTTACATTCATGGCTTCCTGCACTGGAGTTCTTTAAACTTGGAGCTGATTTTATTATTTGGTTTTTAATTTTTTTTTTGTCAGAGAGGTCACGTCAAACTGAAAATATTATGCAACTTTGCTGTAACCAAATATAGAACAGAATCTGCAAATCAACATCACGTACACTGTCATAGGTGCCCAAGCATAATCATACCATTCTAGATGGGCCATAGCTAGGGATGGGGGAGAAATTGGTTCAGCTGAAGATTAACAAATTTATTCTGGCAGAAGCTTTCATGGACTATCAGAAGCATGATGTGTTATCGAGAGTTTCCGGTATATATACTGTACGTAGATGGGATTGTAAAAAGTGAGAAGGGACCACACTTGGAATATTGTGTACACTTCTGGTCACTGCACCAAAAAAAGGATATTGTAGAATTGGAAAAAGGGCAGAAAGGGGCAACTAAAATGATCAAGGGGCTGGAGTAACTCCCCTATGAGGGAAGATTACAGAAGCTGGGATTGTGTAGCTTGGAGAAAAAGTGGTTAAGGGGAGACATGATAGAGGTGTACAGAATGATGCATGGTGTGGAGAGAGTAGATAGGGAGACATTTTTCTCCTTCTCTCATAATACTAGAACCCAAAGGGGTCATCCCATGAAGCTGATTGGTGGGAGACTCAGGACAGATAAAAGGAAGTACTTCTTCAAACAGCACAGAGTTAAACTATGGAATTCACTTCCGTAAGATGTAGTGAGGGCCGGAAATTTGGATGGCTTTAAAAGTGGATTGGTCAAATTCCTGGAGGAGAAGGCTATCAATGGCTACTAGCTACTAGTCCTGACGGCTATATGCTACCTGGGAGGGGGGAATCAGAGGCAGTATTATTTATTTATTTATTGCATTTATACCCCGCCTTTCTCCCTCTCGCAAGGAACTCAAGGCGGCTTACATTATCCTCCTCCTCACCGTTGTATCCTCACAACAACAACCCTGTGAGGTGGGTTGGGCTGAGAGTCTGTGACTGGCCCCAAGTCACCCAGTGAGCTTCCATGGCCAAGTGGGGACTAGAACCCGGATCTCCCGGCTCCCAGTCCGTCACTCTCACCACTACACTACACTGGCTCTCTGAGTAATGTACACCATTACTATGTACACCAGTTGCTGGGGAACATGGGCAGGAGGGTACTGTTGCACTTGTGTCCTGCTTGTGGGTTTCCCATGGGCAGCTGTGTGAACACTGGACTAGCTAGACCATTGGTCTGATACAGCATGGCTCTTCTTATGTTCTCATGTTCATAATTAACAGTGGCCACTGTTAATATGGTAATTGTCACTGTCAGTCCTGGAGTAGCAGGATGGACTGTTCCATTTCAGAGTGCAAGGGGAAAGATTCACACTTCCAAGATTCTGGAACTCCCTGACTCAGGACGTCTGGCTAGCTCCCACCTTACTATGTTGGGCTGTTTTCCTACTGCCCCGTCTTCTTTTTGAATTTTTTTTTTAAAACATTATTACCTTCTTTGACCTATTGGAAATAGGTCAAATAAAGTAGAAATCTAGCATGCAGGGAATGGACTGACACTGACTTAGAACATTTATCTCTGATGTGCTAGTTTTTCCTTGCAGGGAATTTATCAAATGGAAGTAACCTTCAGACATTGTGCTCCACCCCTCCAGTCTGAAGTGGTACAGTCCATCTTACCACTTTAGGATTTATCCTCTCATTCTGCTGTATTTGTATAGACTCAGGTCTCAGGCAATGGTTGATTGAGAACTGCATGGAAATGATACATTTTGGCTTGGAAGCCCTATCTCCAGTGGGTGACTGCTGGCTGTGACTACTCATTCATTAATGACAAGCACTCTGCACATGCTCACAGCTACTCTTAACATTATATACTGATAGCAAGCTCATTCTCTGAGTGCTGATCCTTATGTAGCCAAAATGGGACTATCCACGCATAAGAGGGGGATACCAACAGGCTTGGGGGAATCCCACGAACTATAGAAAAAAACAAGGGGGAGGGGACCCCCCAACACACCCAAATGAGGACTGAGCATGCTCAGTAGCCATGAGTGTCTGGTGGGAGAGAAAACTGGGAGGGGGGAATCAAATTGAGTATCCTGGAGGAGGAGGATATGGCTGGCTTGAACCCTGAATGGTAGTGTTCCATGCTACAACATTTCATTGCAGGTGTCACTTCTTACTACTATTAACACATATTTTAATTTGGCTATTAAAATTGTTGTTTTGGTTTACTTTGCTTTGAATATGGTTTTCTGAACCTTCTGTAAACTGCCTTGGCTGGCTTCAGAAAGGTGGTACAGAAATATAATCAGTCAATCAATCCATCAGTCAGTCAATGTATCTTCTGGAACTAAGCACAACCACTGACAAATGGGTCTTTTAGCATGCAAACCTCAATAACTTGGATGATTTCATTTGATGTGATGGTTCATTCTACCTTTCTTCTTTCTTTCTTCCAATTTAGAATCAAGTTTCTTACTGGGCAATGCTCAAATTGTGGACTGGCCCGTAGTTTATAGTAATGACGGATTTTGTAAACTCTCTGGATACCACCGAGCTGATGTCATGCAGAAAAGTAGCACCTGCAGGCAAGTCTTTTCTGGATTGCTTTCGAGATCCCTGACAGAGGCTGTTGGCTCTGAGGTCAGAGGCTTCACACCTTGGAGAGCTCCTTTAGAGTTCTGACTGGCTTTGACTGAAACCTCGACTGGATTCACTGCCCCACTGACATTAAGCCACCAGCCTCCACTGGAGATCCCTTTGTGTTTTTGGATCTCCTAATTGCCATTTCATAGTAGAAGGTTGCCCAGATGCCAGTAACTTTTTTAAAAAAGTGTGCATTCATTTCAGAATGAATGGAAAATGTAACCAAATGGAGCTCCTTTGGTTCAATTTCCGTCCATTGTGAAACGAATGCATGGAAGAATGAAACGGCTGGAATGGGCATCATTTTCAGCACACATATTATGTCTACATTATACCATTCAAAGGCTGGAGAAATTCAGTGAAATGCTCCCCCCAATTTCTCTCTCCACAAATAGGGGTGAAGTATTTTGAGAGGCCATTTGTGTACAGCTCTCAAATCAGGTTGCTGCATGGTATGCCTTCAGACTGTGATCTTACCAGCCCATGGAAGCAATCACATGTGAACATGACCCACGATAATTAAAGATTAGCGAGAGTCACAGTTAATTGTTGATCTTCCCCGCCCCTACAATTTGGCATTTGGGAGGATGTTAGAGCTTTCATGGGTGTTGCCCAGTGTATCATGTTGAGCCCTGTATGTGGATTGCACAGGGTGGGGTGGGGGCATTAAGAATGTAATGCTTTTATGTATTGTCAGCTCTCCCTTTCTCTCCTTTTTTTTTAAAGGGATGGGTTCTTGAAAATGTACCCAGAGCATCACTTAAATTGAATGCTTTATAGCAGCAGTATAAATCTTTCCTCCAGCAAAGAAGCCAGCCACCTATGTTTGCTTTAGAGGGTTTCATAACAATTTTGCAATCGTAAATGTTGAACAAAAAAAGGTGTAAATCATAGTTAAGCATATGCAGGCTGCAATTATGCTGTAGTCCAAACCATAAATACGTTTGCTAAGGGTACCGTATTCTTTGCTTGTGAAGCCAATGTGAATTCTCTCTCTCTCTCTCTCTTCTTTCTTTCTCCAGTTTTATGTACGGTGAACTCACAGACAAGAAAACCATCGAAAAAGTCAGACAGACATTTGATAACTATGAGTCAAACTGCTTTGAAGTCCTCTTGTACAAGAAAAACAGTACGTATGGAATCATACAAAACTTGTTGCATTGGAAATCATGATGTATACTGTGGTGTAGTGGTAAATTTTGAAGTCCAAGCACTTATCATGATAATCTTGATGGCCACGCTTCCAAGGAGAGCTCAAAATTGCAGGCAGCTGTGTTGATCCGAATCAAGAAAACCCATTCTAGGATTTTTCATCTGCTAGAGGAGGCCTTTTGTAAAGCTAATGGGCCTTAATTGTCCATTCAAGACCCAGCCACCACAAAGTATATTGCTGGGGAAATTCATTTTCCTGCAGCTACTGTGAGGATTGCAGCTAAGCTCAGAGGGAACAGGGAATTCTGAGCAGGGTGGCAGATAGGGATGCTGGAGAACTTTGAGACAGACTCAAATGAGCTTGGATTTCTAAGCATTCGACCTGCAGAATCCTCTGCGGAGCAACTAGGGATGTATGAAAGTCATTTACCTTTTCGAAGGGTGACATTCATGGTGGGGGGGAGGTGCTCCGTCCCTCCCCCCGAAATTCTGGCCGGGGGGGAGGTGCTCCGTCCCTCCCCCCCGAAATTCTGGCCAGCCGGCTCTGCTCCGCAGGGATTCTACGGAGCCACTGGCCAGCTCCGCCAGTGGCCGGACATCCAGCCGCTGACTAGCAGGGACACAAATGGTGGCGGCCGTAGCCACCGCCGTTTGCGTCCCTGCAGTCAGCCGTGATAGGCTATGTAAATGTTTACGTAGCCTATCACGGCTGATTTAAAAAACAAACAAACAACGCGCGTACGCAAATGGCGGCGCCCATGGGCGCCGCCATTTGTGTTCCTTATTTTGGCACGTCTTAGTGTACGTAAACATTTATGTAGACTAAGACAGTGAAAATAAGGGGAACGCAAATAGCGTAGACACTACGCTATTTACGTTCCCCTTATTTTCGCCGTCTTAGTCTACGTAAATGTTTACGTAGACTAAGATGTGCCAAAATAAGGAACGCAAATGGCAGCGCCCATGGATGCCGCCATTTGCGTACGCGCGTGTTTTTTTTTAAAAAAAATCAGCCGTGATAGGCTACGTAAACATTTACATAGCCTATCATGGTGATTTTTAAAAATCTAGCCGTGATAGGCTATGTAAATCTTTACTTAGCCTATCACATTTTTTTTTTTTTTTAACTGGAAATGGCGGCGGCGGCGGCAGCCAGTTGGAAGACTGGCCGCCACCGCCGCCGAACCGCCGCTGAACCGCTGCAGGAGCTGCCGCCGCCAGGAAGATCCTCCCAAGATAAGTCCCATCCCGGGGGGGGGGAGGGTGGCAGACCGTTCCGCCACCGATTTTGGGGGGCCGAATACGCTGGCATTCGGCCTCCCTGAGATCCGTGGCAGAATTCTCTGACATCCCTAGGAGCAACCCCTTGAGGCCACATGTCCATGGACTTTTGGATCTTTTTTTAACTTTCCCAAAATTCACACATATTTATTCATAGGCAAATACACAAGTTTGGAATGGGGGCCAATCCACTAAATGTTACTTACTGAGGTAAATTATGTAAATTGTTACAAAACCTTTCATGTAATTATTTGCATATTTTTCCACATGACAAAAATAATATTCGCATCTGCCTGTGAGCGGACGACAGAACAAAAGGCGCTTGACAATCTGTGAAACACAGACAGAGCGGATTTTATGCAGTCCCTACATCCCTAGTGGCAGATGACATCAGCATCTCTACAAATAAAAAAAAAAGTACCAGCACTGCCTTCCTGAGAGGCCTGCCTCCGTTACACGAGTGGATATAAGTTATGAAGTCTTTTTCTGAGCATAGGTCCTTATGCAGCCAAAAACAGCACCATCCATACCCAAGAGGGAGTTTGAATCCAGGCCCGATTCAAAGAGTTGGTATTAACATTCAAAGCCCTAAACAGCTTGGGGCCAGGTTATCTGAAGGATTGCCTCCTCCCATATGTACCTGCCCAGACCCTAAGATCATCTTCAGCGGACCTCCTCCAGGAGTCCCTAGCCAAAGGAAGTGAGGTGGGTGCCTCCCAAGAAGAGGGCCTTTTCTGCTGTGGTACCGTAGTTGTGCAATGAGGTCCCTAGAGAGGTTCATCTGGAGCCTACGTTGTACTCTTTCTGGCACTGTATACTGTAGTTTTCATATTGTATTGTATGGTGTATTTTGTGGTTTTAATTGTTATGAACCGCCAAGAGGCTATTGGGTGGTATAGAACCATAATAAATAAACAAACAAACAAACAAACAGCAGGCTCCGGGGAATGCCCATGGTTTTCATTTTTTTTTTTTTTGCTATGGAAGGACAAAAAATCTTTGGGAAAAATAACCCTCTAAGAAGGGGTGTTGGTGTTGGTGGGGAGAATCCCACAAGCAGCCCAATGTGGACTCAGCATGCTCAGTGGTCACAAATTATTGACTGCCTATTGTGGGGGAAATAGAAAACTGGGTGGGGATCCATTCCCCCACAACAGGCAGATATAGAATATCCTGAACAGGAGCACTCCAATAGGGATATTCGAGGAATTCTGGTAGGGGGTGGAGCTCGAGGAACTTTCATCAGCTCGGCCCTCCAGATTCTGTTCCATCTTCCACCAGCAGGCCTGACTCAGCACATAGCAAGTCAGGCCAGCTGGTAGAATTTCCATAAAATATTTTGGTTTGCATAAAATAACATGTTTGCGAATTATGGCGGCAAATTGTGCAAATTTGCATAATTAGTGCAAACAGCCATAATTGGTGCAAATTATGCAAATTTGTGCAAATCTCTATTTGCACAAATTACTGCCAAGAAAAGAGAATACATTAAACGTCCCTGGAATTTGGGGAAACTATGTGGTTCAGCTTGCAAAAGCAAGCTGAGTTGGGCACACTGTGGTAGTCTGACGAGCCCCAAAAGGGCTAGATTTCCTGATGACATCACTACACTCCACGTCACAACATTTTGTTGCAGGGGCCACATTCTTGTTGTTCTGGAGAGATCAACTTGGTACTGTCCATACATCTAAGCAAAAGAAGCAGGACCTGCTCCCATGCTAAGGAAGGAAATACTTATGGGGTATGTAGGAAATGGGCTGCCACCAGTTACATAAACTTTAGTTGATTAATAGGGATGTACGAATCCCTTTTAGCCTTGTGATACGTTTGGCTGTGAGAGCTGGACTATAAGGAAGGCTGAGCGCCGAAGAATGGATGCTTTCGAACTGTGGTGCTGGAGAAGACTCTTACGAGTCCCCTGGACTGCAAGGAGGTCAAATCAGTCAATCCTAAAGGAAATCAACCCTGAGTGGTCATTGGAAGGACAGATACTGAAGCTGAAGCTCAAATATTTTGGCCACCTAATGCGAAGAGAAAACTCTCTGGAAAAGACCCTGATGCTGGGAAAGACTGAAGGCAAAAGGAGAAGGGGACGGCAGAGGATGAGATGGCTAGATAGCATCACCGATGCAATGGATATGGACTTGAGCACACTCCAGGAGAGAGTGGAGGACAGGAAGGCTTGGCATGCTACGGTCCATGGGGTGACGAAGAGTCGGACACGACTGAACAACTCAACAACAACACAACGAATCCCTTACCTTGTTCCATTGTGGAGCTTCCACGGTGGGGGGGAGGTGCTCTGTCCCTCCCCCTGGAATCCTCCCGGCCACTGCTGGGCTGCTGCGGCTGCTATGCCGGCTGCCATTTACATCCCTGCCAAGCTGGGATAGGCTACATAAGTATTTATGTAGCCTATCACGGCAAAAGGCAGGCATGCAAATGGCGGCTGCAATGGCAAAGAGCAGGGGTGCAAATGGCGTAGTGGCTGCCATTTGCGCCCCTGCTCTTTGCAGTGATAGGCTACGTAAGTATTTATGTAGCCTATCACGGCCTAATGCAGGGACACAAATGGCGGCCGCTATGGCGGCCGCCATTTGCGGCCGCAGCAGACCGGCAGTGGCTGGAAGACAAGCTGGAGCCACCACTGCATCCGCCGCCAGGTACGTCCATCCCAGGGGGGAGATTTCAGGGGGTGGCGGGGGGGGGAGGCTGTTCCGCCATGGACTCCAGGGGGCCAGATTCCAAAGAATCCAGCCTCACTGGAATCCGTGGCGGATTTCTCCAACATCCCTATTGATTAATTAAATGTAATTTGGTTGGTTGATTGATTAAATCTTGGTAACTTGGCAATTTATTGATATTATTATAAACATGGCACCATTGCTTACAATGCACTTTACAGAAGATGAGCTACGGCCAACTGGTTGCATGTTTAGAAAGGAAAAAATGCCTACAATTCCCAGTATAGCGGGGTTTCCCGCCCCGCCCCCAGCATGGTAGGAGTTGTGGCCCTTCTTCCATCTATACATGCATGGGATTGGGCCTCAGAGAATGGTGCTTGTTTTTAGGAGCCCCTAGAGATGTTGGAGAATTCCACCATGGACTCCAGTGAGGCTGGATTCTTCCCCGGAGTCCGTGGCAGAACGGGGCAATCCTCCCCCGCGGAATCCCCCCTGGACGGAGTCTACCTGGCAGTTGATGAGGTGGCGGCGGCAGATGCAGCGGTGGAAGCGGTGGCTCCGGCTCCTCTTCCGGCCGCTGCCAGGCTGCTGCGGCTGCAAATGGTGGCCGTCGTAGTGGCTGCCATTTGTGTGGCTGCCTTTTGCCATGTTAGGCTATGTAAATACTTACGTAGCCTATTATGGCTTGGCAGGGACACAAATGGCGGCTGGCATAGCCCGGCAGCGGCCGGAATTCCAGCTGCGGCCGGCCCCGGCTAGCGGCTCTGCAGAGTTGCTGCAGAGCGAAGCCGGCCAGGGAGGATTCCAGGGGAAGGGATGGAGCGCCTCCCTCCCACCGCAGATGCCCCAGAATGGAGCCAGGTAAGGGTTTTGTACATCCCTAGGAGCCTCCAATTTATCTTTAAGCACAGATTTTATTTGTATTTTCTTTATAACCCTCCCTACCTCCAAGGGCTTCAGGGTGGTGTACATGGTTCTCCCCCCTTTTATCATCACAACAATTCTGTGAGGCAGGCTTTACAAAGAATTGCTCCCTGGCCCAGGGTCATCTAATGAGTCTTATAGGTCAGCGGTGATTCATAGCTAGGTTTCTCCATCCTAGCCCAAGAGTCTAACCCAACAGTGTTGAACCTCTTTCAGCCCGAGGGTTTGGGATGTCAGAGAATTTCACCACGGATCTCGGTGAGGCCGAATGCCGGTGCATTGGCCCCCCCGAACTCCGTGGCAGAACGGCCTGCCACCCCCCCGTGGATCCCCCCCTGGACGAGACTTACCTGGGGCGGATCTTCCGGGCAGTGGCGGCTCCGGTGGTGGCTCCGGCAGTGGCTTCGGCAGCTGCTGCCACCATTTCCAGGCTTGTGTGTGTGTGTGTGTGTGTGTATATATATATATATATATGTATATATATATATATATATATATATATATATATATATAAATATATAAAGATGTGATAGGCTACGTAAAGATTTACGTAGCCTATCATGACTAGATTAAAAAAAAAAGAAAAAAAAGACGTCATAGGCTACGTAAATCTTTACGTAGCCTATCATGGTTGGGTGGGTCTAAAAAAACAAACAAACCGCGTACGCAAACGGCGGCCGCTATGGCCGCCGCCATTAGCATTCCTTCTTTTTACCGTCTTAATCTACATAAATATTCACGTAGAGCGAAAAGAAAGGGGAATGCAAATAGCATAGTGGGCGCTATTTGCATCCCCTTTGGATTCGCCATTTTAGCCTACGTAAATATTTACGTAGGCTAAAACAGTGAATGAAAAAGGGACGTAAATAGTGCCCACTATGCTATTTGCATTCCCCTTTCTTTTCACCGTCATAAGACGGCCAAAAAGAAGGAACACAAATGGCGGCGGCCGTAGCCGCCACCATTTGCGTTCGCGGTTCTTTTTTTTTTTTTTTTACCCAGAGCCCTCCGCGGCTGGAAATCCGGCTGCGGATGGCTCTGGCCTGGCTGGGCCAGGCCTGGCCGGCTGCTCCGCGGAGCTGCCATGGAGCACAGCCAGCCGTTCGAGGATTCCGGGGGAAGGAATGGAGCACCTCCCCCCCAGGCCAGGATTCCGGGGGGAGGGACGGAACGCCTCCCCCCCACCATCAACGTAATCCGCGGAAAGGTAAGTCACTTTCTTACATCCCTACTGGGGGTTAGATCCCATTTCAGAGAAGCTCAGGGTGGGTGAGTGGGGGGGGGGAGGCTGCATTCCAATGGTGGGCGGGTCTGAAAGCAAATGGGGCAGGGCCAAAAAATGCCACCTTAACACTCTTACTGCCAATAGGAGAGCCCTAGGAGAGACATTCCAGCCTTTTAAAATGGGGAAGAAACTGCCCAAGAGCCAGGAAGCCCCCAAATGATTGCTGATTGGAGGAACAGGAGTGGAGTCACAGGAAGGGGGGTGTCCATTTGAGGAACCCTGGAAGGCCAGATTGGGTTCCCAGTAGGGATGTACGAAAGTTACTTACCTTTCCGACGGGTGACATTCGCGGTGGGGGGGAGGTGCTCTGTCCCTCCCCCTGAAATTCTGGCTGGGGGGGAGGCGCTCCATCCCTCCCCCCCCGAATCCTGGTCGGCCGGCTCCGCAAATGGCAGTGGCCGTAGCTGCCGCTGTTTGCGTCCCTGCAGTCAGCCGTGATAGGCTATGTAAATGTTCACGTAGCCTATCATGGCTGCTTTAAAAGAAAAAAAACCCTGCACGCATGCAAATGGCGGTGCCCATGGGCGCCGCCATTTGCGTTCCTTATTTTCGCCGTCTTAGTCTACGTAAATGTTTACGTAGACTAAGACGGTGAAAATAAGGAACGCAAATGGTGGCGCCCATGGGCGCCGCCATTTGCGTACGTGCGGGTTTCTTTTCTTTTCTTTTAAAGCAGCTGTGATAGGCTACGTAAACATTTACGTAGCCTATCACGGTGTTTTTTAAAAATCTAGCCATGATAGGCTACGTGAATCTTTACGTAGCCTATCACTTTTTTTGTTTTTGTGGGTTTTTTTACTGGAAATGGCTGTGGCGGCAGCCGGTCAGAAGACCGGCCGCTGCCGTTGAACCGCCGCCGAACCGCCGCCGGAGCCGCCGCCGCCAGGAAGATTCGCCAAAGGTAAGTCCCATCCCGGGGGGGTGGCAGACTGTTTCACCACCGATTTTGGGGGCCGAATGCACTGGCATTCGGCCTCCCCGAGATTCGTGGCAAAATTCTCTGACATCCCTAGTTCCCAGGGTCACTGGATGTGACCACTGCTGTATTATCCCCCCAATTTTTTGGGGGAAACTAAAATTAAATAATAAGTACAGATCTTGAGAAACTGGCATCCAACTCTAATGCAATGCAGGCTGCATGTACTGACCCTGTAGGACTGCCAAGGACATAGGAAGTTGCCGTATACTAGGTCAGACTCTTTGACCATCTAGCACAATTTTGCTTGTGCTATTGGCCACCAGCTCTTTGGGATCTCGGAGAGATGGTTTTTCTCATCACCTACTAACTGTTCCTTTTTAAAGTGGAGATGCTGTGGGGTGAACCTGGGACCTTAAGCATGCAAAGCTCATGCTGAATCACTGTGCTGTTGTGTCCCTCAAGTCTTTGACAGTGTCTCCCAACTTATATCACCATCTTCAGACACTGAGGCAAATCCTTGAAATGGTCTCTGGTCCCTGCATCAACCTCTTATCCTTTGAGTTTCTGCTTGCCTGCTCTTTCGGCTAAGCTGTCCACCTGACTGCTCGTACATGTTAGGCCAAACCTCCCGAGATGCGTCATCTGGATCAACCATGCTGCACACAGTCTCAAGTGCTGTCATTCTTTTATATCCAGCTGGTTACATAGCAGGATCCTGAAGTTAAAAAAGAAGTACGTCTGTAGGCTTGCTTGTTTCAAAGCCAGCAGGTTTGGTGACTCCTGGATTTAGGTGGTGCCTGGCTTTACATAGGGTGGCCCCTTATGCATCAACCAAAAAGAGCGGCAAAAGAGGGCACGGATTTGCATTAAATCTTGATATGCCAATTTATAGGTATCATTCATAATGCAATATTGCAATAATGCAATAATATCGCAGAGCTCGTGTGGCGCAGAGTGGTAGGCAGCAGTAATGTAACCGAAACTCTCCCCACAACCTGAGTTCGATCCCAGCGGAAGCCAGGTCCAGGTAGCAGGCTCAGGTCGACTCAGCCCGTCATCCTTCCGAAGTCGGTAAAATGAGTACCCAGCTTGCTGGGGGAAAAGTAGTCACGACTGGGGAAGGCAATGGCAAGCCACCCCACTATACAGTCTGCCAAGAAAAAGCCAAGGAAAAACAGTGTCCCTCTAGGGGTCAGTAATGACTCGGTGCTTGCACAAGAGGAACCTTTCCTTCCCCATAGTAACCTATGGCTGCGAGAGCTGGACCATAAGGAAGGCTGAGCAAAGGAAGATAGATGCTTTTGAACTGTGGTGCTGGAGGAAAATTCTGAGAGTGCCTTGGACTGCAAGAAGATCAAACCAGTCCATACTCCAGGAAATAAAGCCAGACTGCTCACTTGAGGGAATGATCTTAAAGGCAAAACTGAAGTACTTTGGCCGCATAATGAGAAGACAGGACACCCTGGAGAAGATGCTGATGCTAGGGAAAGTGGAAGGCAAAAGGAAGAGGGGCTGACCAAGGGCAAGATGGATGGATGATATTCTGGAGGTGACGGACTCGACCTTGGGGGAGCTGGGGGTGGCGACGGCCAACAGGAAGCTCTGGTGCGGGCTTGTCCATGAAGTCATGAAGAGTCGGAAGCGAGTGAACGAATAAACAATGAAACCACTTAATATATTGAAATCTCTATTCTAGATGAACAAGTTGACAGTGATGTCAGAGAAGCTTCACTGAAAGATTCCCCATTCCTGTATGGGGCAACAGGGAGGACAAAGAGGCCTGGCCAAAGAGTCAGCACCCTGTCACATGCCTTATAAGCCTTTACAGCATGCAAGGGTTCCATGGCAGGTGCATAGGGGACCCAAGTGAGACATGCCAATGAAAGAAACAGGGTGCAGAAACTTTCTCTGAAGGCAGAAAGCTCAAAAACCACTAACCTGATACTAACTGCTGAGATGTAGCAGCGCTTGGTCTGTTGCACCAAAATCAACAAGGTGTCTGACTAATGCCTTCCTCCAAGACTATCACTTCCTCAGCTCCGTGACGCTGAAGTGAGGGCAACACATTGTCTATATGATACAGCAGGCTCTGTAGCCCACAAAACTGTATGCCCACAATAAATGGATTTAGTCTTTAGGGTTTAGACCAAGGACAAGATGGATGGATGACATTCTGGAGGCAACAGACTCGAGATTGGGGGAGCTGGGGGTGGTGCCGGCTGACAGGAAGCTCCGGCCTGGGCTGGTCCAGGAAGTCATGGAGAGTGACTGAGCGACAAGCAACAACAATGCAATATACTTCTTACTATAGTGGGGAAGAGCTAGCACAAGAAACTTTGTTCCCAGAGGCAAACAACAAGATGGCGCCCCCCATTCCATATACAGAAGAATCTTATTCGACATTGGTGAGGGTAGAGTGTCCTCCATTGCACCTGAGAGCAGCTTAGGGTGCGCAGGGCAGGCTGCTTGGTGCACACCGCTTTGTCCTCCAACACCTCGCTGCCCCTCCCCCCCAGCATTTTCTGCCTAAGGCAGCCACCTCAGTCTGCCTTATGATAGGGCAGTCTGCTGCCAGGGGCTAACTCTTGATGGGCAACTTCAAGGCCCTTGCTCTTCCTTTGAGGCCCCTGCTCTCCTTTTGCCTGGTTCTTCATCTTTCAACTGGACAGTCCTTTAGACAGAGGAGGCCTTCAAATAGAGGACTGTCCTCTGTAAAGTAGGACACATGGCCACTCTATCGTCACATGGCCACTCTATCTTTTTCCTCAGTCCTAATCTGTTTCTCTAAGTCTGCTGCACCACAATGCCTCGCCTACAACAGGGTTAGGGGGTCCTGGGGTGGCTAACCATGTTGTGTGGTGGGCTCCCTGATGGTTAAATTGACCTCCGGAGGACTTCCAGGCTGTGACCAAGACGACTGACAAATAACATAAAAATGATGGAATTATAATAAACAATATTAACAATTTTGGGGGGCATCATTAGAATCCTTCCCTCAGAGCAGTAGATGGAAGATGGCCCTGGGGGCAGGGAAAGCCCAGCTGGAACAGGAGCATGTGTTTGGTGTCATCCGCACCTCCCTCCCTTTATCTTGGAACGCTTCCCACAGGGCAGTTGATGGTCTTTAGAAGCAAGGGACACTGAAGTTCACATACTGGCATGAAAGAACTAGCCAAATCGCTGGCCGCATGCCAACAGTATTGTTTCAACCTCTCCTGCACATTGACTACGGTTTGTGTGACTGATCAGAAATGACAGAACAGTGGGCCTGTGCAGAGATCACGCTAAGCCAGGAATTTCCACTAACCACGGTGGCTTAGCATGTCATGTGGGGGGAGAAAACCATGTTCCTTGTGGTTAGTAAGTCACCCTGGGTAACCACCCCCCTACAACAGGGTTAGGGGGTCCTGGGGTGGCTAACCATGTTGTGTGGTGGGCTCCCTGATGGTTAAATTGACCTCCGGAGGACTTCCAGGCTGTGACCATAGAGTCCACTAGCTAGAGTGTCCACCACTGCTGGCGACACTCTAGGCACTGTGGATTTTATGGTCACATGGCCATTTCAAACGCCGGAGTGACTGCCAGGAGCCTGTTCGTCCTGCGGAGGATGATGGGTTGCACATTAAGCATGCTGGGAAGATCGCCAGGTACCAACAGAGAGGGGTGGTTAGTGGAACCATGCAGTGCCGTGTGGTACTGCCATTGCCTGGCGGGTCCACCTGTCGTGGTTTTGCTACCCTCCCCCCGTAGTTAAATGTTGAATTGGTCTGATTCAACAAGGCTCTTTTTACACTCTTACGGTTTTCTGAGATTTCCAGGCATTACTCCAGTCATAGAATCATAGAACAGTAGGGTTGGAAGGGGCCTACTAGGCCATCGAGTCCAACCCCCTGCTCAGTGCAGGAATCCAAGTCAGACCATCCCTGACAGGTGGCTGTCCACCAGCTTCATCTTGAATGCCTCCAGTATGGGAGAACCCACCACCTCCGTAGGTCATTGTTCCATTGTATTGATCTTTCACGAAGTTTTTCCTGATGTTCAGCCAGAATCTGGCTTCCTGTCACTTGAGCCCATGATTCCGTGTCCTGCATTCTGGGATGAATTCTGCATTCTTCATCCTGTCCTGCATTCTGGGATGAATTCTGCATTCTTCAGAGAGCTTCGGCTATTGGGCGGTATAGAAATGAAATAAATAAATAAACAAACAAACAAATAAATAAAAATGATGGAGAAGAGATCCTGGCCTTCCTCTCTGTGGCAGCCTTTCAAGGACTTGAAGAGTGCTGTCATATCTCCCCTCAGTCTTCTCTTCTCAAGGCTAAACATGCCCAGTTCTTTCAGTCTCTCTTCATAGGGCTTTGTTTCCAGTCCCCTGATCATCTTTGTTGCCCTCCTCTGAACCCTCTCCAGCTTGTCTGCATCCTTCTTAAAGTGCGGTGCCCACAACTGGACACAGTACTCCAGATGAGGCCTAACCAGTGCTGAGCAGAGGGGAACTAGTACTTCCCGGGATTTGGAAGCTATGCTTCTATGAATGCAGCCCAAAAGAGCATTTGTCTTTTTTGCAGCCACATCACATGGTTGGCTCATGTTCCGCTTGTGATCGACCTCAATTCCAAGATCCTTCTCGCTTGTAATGTTGTTGAACTACGTATCCACCAACTTGTAACTGTGCATTTGGTTTCTTTTTCCTAGGTGCAGAACTTGGCATTTATCCCTGTTCAATGTCATTCTGTTGGTTTCTGCCCAGTGCTCCAGTCTGTCAAGATCCCTTTGAATTCTGTTTCTGTCTTACGGGGTATTAGTTATCCCACCCAATTTTGTGTCATCTGCAAATTTGATCAGCATTCGCTGCACCTCCTCCTCCAAGTCATTAATACAAATGTTGAAGAGCACTGGGCCCAGGACTGAGCCCTGCGGTACCCCACCCGTTACCTGTCCCCAGTTTGAGAAGATCCCACTGACAAGCACTCTTTCAGTCCGATTCTGCAGCCAACTGTGGATCCACCGGATCGTTGTTTCATCTAACCCACTTTGAGCTAGTTTGCTCATCAGGATATCATGGGGCACTTTGTCGTAAGCTTTGCTGAAGTCAAGGTATATTATGTCCACAGCATTTCCACAGTCCACAAGGGAGGTGACCTGATCAAAAAAATGAGATCAGATTCCTCTGGCAGGATTTGTTTTTGACAAATCCATGTTGGCTTCGAGTAAACACTGCATTGTTTTCAAGATGCTTACAGATGGATTGCTTTATAATTTGTATACCTGGCAAGCAACACGCACAAAATAGCAGCAAATTTTTCAATCTATAGCAGGTTTTGGAAGCCCAGCTCAAGAATGGTTAGAATCCTACAGAGTGAGCCATAACCAGCATTGCTTTACTGTCTGGAAACACAATAAAGTTTGGGGATTTGGGGAAGCAGAGACAACAGGCCCAAGTGAAAGGCGGGGGGTAGGCAGCAGAAAGAAAACAGAAGAGGGGAGAAGGCAGCTGGGAGAGACCTTTGCCCTTCTGTGCAGCTACAGCCCATTAATGACCACATTTTCATGCATTTTTCCATCTGACAGGCATTTAGCTAGTTCAAAGTCATCATGACCACTCTCATCATTGCCTAGTCAGGGTTAAGCGCTGATCGGTCCCATGGATTTCAGCACTTAATTCTCTCATTGTATTCAATGTGTTTAAGCATGACTTGTTCATTGTGGAAAATAATAGGTGATAATCATGAAGATGAGCCTGCCTTTGTGTTGTTATTTTGTTCTGCATGATGATGTGTGTTTTATTTGATGTCTTTTTTTTTTATTGCAGGAACACCTGTTTGGTTTTACATGCAAATTGCACCGATAAGAAATGAGCATGACAAAGTGGTTTTGTTCCTGTGCACTTTTAAAGATATCACTTTATTCAAGCAACCTATTGAAGATGAATCAACCAAAGGTAATTTTTAAGGCTTCAAAGAGATAGGGAAAACATAATCTATCATCTATCTATCTATCTATCTATCTATCATCTATCTATCTATCTATCTATCTATCTATCTATCTATCTATCTATCATCATCATCTATTTATCTATCTCAATCCTAACAGTACTAAAAACAATTCTCTAGGAAGTCTTCAGCTTTGAGATTTGCAAGGAAAAGACAGGTGTTGGCCTCTATTTCATTTTGTATTATATTCTTTTTATAATATTATGAACACTGCCTGGGATTACCTTTGGTAAAGAAGGAGCCACGCGGAATTTTAAAACAAACAAACAAACAAACAAACATAGATCTTTCTTCGTCCTTATCCAGCCCATCACAAAAGTGATGAAACACATCAAGAAGTTGAGAGAACCAAGAAACTCAGCTACTATGGCTCACAGATGTACTGAATGCTGTGCACATTGGTGGTATCTTCTAATGCTAACTGTAATGCCCAGTGTTGCTCTTTGGAAAGGCCACAGCTCAGTGACGGAGCGAACGTTCCAGATTCAGCCCTTGAAGCAGGACCAGCCCAGGATGTTTTGCTGCCTGAGGTTAAAGATAGGATGGTGCCACCCCCCCCAGCCCCGGCTGTTCCACTCACAGAAGTCAACTGGACTGGCAGTTGAATTTTACTTCAGTGTTGGTGATGGGACAGCATCCCCCACTTCACCTGCGGACAGCAGGCTAGTTTAGGTCATGCAAGGCAGGTTGTCCGGAACATACAGCTATGTTGTCCAGCAGAAGGGAGCAACCAGGAGCTGCTTCAGGAGCTGCCACTGGAGTTGCCCACTTCACTCTGCCTAACGGTAGGGCCAGCCCTGCTTAGGAGTCTCCAGTTTAAGGATCACAGGTAGCACAGTAGCAGAAGTCCTTTGCCTGAGGCCTAGAACCATTGTTGGTCAAGGTAGAGTGATGATACTGACCAAGATGGAACAATGCTCTGGCTCAATATGTGGTCAAATTTTATAGATAAGCTAGTGTCCTTCAGAGTTTTTGACTACACCTCCCATGATTCTTAATCATTGGCCATGTAGCCTGGGGCTGATGGAAGTCGAAGTCCAAAACATCTGGAGGGCAGCAAGTTGGGGAAGGCTGTTATAGATGAATTGGTTTGTATTATACTAGTATCTCAGAGTTGCAGCTGTTTTGTCAGACATTGTGCTCTGGCATCTGCATAATTCATATTCTCTCTTTTCCAAACAACATTGCCATATACTTTGAGCCTTTCCAGCTGAGTTTATTTTGGAATTATGAACCAGAGAGATACATACATTACAATGTACTGGGAAATGTAGAAATGGGAGGTGTGTGGGGGGGGAGGTCCTAGGGTGAAACATATTTCAAACTTAATAGAATGTGTAGTTGGAAAGCCCAGTTTCATTAAAAAAGATGCTAAGGTGTTTTTTTTCCCAGAGGGCGCAAGATTCGTACATAATACAGCCTCAAAATGTTACCATCTCACGATAGCGGAACAGTATGTAAATATGAGACAGTGTTCATTATTCATGGAAAGAGTAAGTTTCAGTGAAAAATTAAATGGAACTAAACTGTTGATGCTAACATACAGGCTCCCTGTCTCATAGAATCATAGAATAGTAAGGTTGGAAGGGGCCTACAAGGCCATTGAGTCCAACCCCCTGCTCAATGCAGGAATCCAAGTCAGAGCATCCCTGCAGATGGCTGTCCAGCAATATATTTTGTTTCATTGTATTTTGCTATGATGGAAGCTTTAGCAATGTCCTATGGCCCTAAGAATCTGTGCTATTAGAAAATGGTTTTTCACACCTCTTAAAGTAATAACCAATCACAGACTGAATGGCTTGATGGGGTATGATTTGCACACAGAAACATTTCAGTCCAAACCCCTTGACATTCAATCTTGTCCTAGTTTTACAATAGCCACTTTATATGCAGGTGGTAGGGGGACTAGAGCTCAGAAGCAGAGCACCTACTTTGCATAGTGGAAGTAGAACCCTTCACGTCTCTGGTACACAAGGCTGGCATGAAGGGTAGGCATGGCTGGGCACCTGCCCAAGGCTTAGGCTCCAGGGGCCCAAGCACAAGAGCCTCTCCTCCTCTTCATCACTGCAACCTGCTTGCTCATCTGCCTCTCACTCTGGTCCAGACAACGGATGTTGTGAGAAGCTGGAGCAGGAGATGCCACTGCTTACCTGCTCCCTGGCTCTCTGCCTATCAAGCAAGCAAGTGGGAACAAGGATGAGAAAGAGGATGAATAGCAAGAGCAGCTGGCAACAATGACAGTGTGAAGGTAGACTCACTGTAGGAGGGCCCCCGCTGAGGGTGTCTTGCATGAGGGCCCTCAAAAACCTGGAGCTTTTGCACCAGGGTCCAGCGGTGGATTTTAGGGTTCTAGTGAAAAACAAAGTAGATTCTGCAAGTGTGGAGTCTGCCTAGCCTTGTTGTCGACAAGAGAACCTTTATGCTGCAGTCCTGTGCCCACTTTCCTCTGAGTAAGCCCCATTCAAATCAATAGAACTTACTTCTGAGTAGACCTGTATAGTGTTGTTCCTGTAAATGTTATTCTACTAGATAAAACTTTCTCAAGGGGAGTGAAATTCCTCAGCATGCTGCCTTCCCTGAGTATTTTACTAACAGGGCTGCAACCTTATTAATAGGTCCCATTGGACTCAGTGGGGCTTACTTCTGGGTAGACATGCGTAGGATTGCACTGGAAATTAATTTCAATGTCACATTATTAAAAAAGGCTTCTAATTCACTCAAAAGTGCAGATCAATCAAAAGACAATTTGGAAAAGTAAAACACACGTAACCATATTCTGGGTGCATTTTCTACCCAGCATACAGATGACTCATAGGTAATTAACGAAACAATGCAACTTGTTTTAAGCCTCCAGGTTATGGTTCCTTTCTAGTAGAGATTTTCCAAAATGGTTCTTGTTAATTTAATTTTCTCATTGCAAATGCAAACAAAATGGATAACCTTGACATTACAAAAACATTACTTCCTGAAGATTCCCAGTACATACAAAAGTATTTTTTTCTTAATCTGCTTTCTATTGGGAGGATGTTTAGGGATGTACAAATTTTGTTAAATCCATTCTGTCTGTGCTTTGTGGATTGTCAGGCAACTTTCATTCTGTCATTGCTCAATGATGGAACTGGATTTTTTTTTAAACCGGAATCGTTTTGCTTGTGCTAATGCGCCTTTGAACCCTTGCAATGTGCTAATGCTCATTAACTAATGCGCATTTGCACATTTGCGCTAATGTGCACTTACATCAACTAATTCACATTAGTTAATGTGAATTAGCTCAAATCCCCCCCAAAGTGAAAAAAAACACGTCCATAAGTCCACAGAATCCATGTGACTTTGGAAATGGCAACCGGCTGTAGAATCTGCAATTTGAATTCATAGAACTCCAGCCTCCTTTGAATCTGACGTCCTTAGATGAAACCACTGCATATTTTCTTATTTTTCTTTAAAGAAAAGTATTAAGTTGTTGCTCATTGAGTCTAATTTTTTTAAATTAATGCCAGGGAAAAGTTGAAATCAGTAAGTTATCTCTGTATCGAAGGGATGGAACTGCAGGATAAGGAAGAAAGCACCCATGTTTTAAGGATGAACAGCGGGGAATTCACACAGGCATGCACTTCACCAGATTCCCTCATCACTTCATTACTTAGGACTTGGTGACTCACATATGAATTGGTGGACTCTACTGAAAACCATTCTTCTGGAGGCAAACGTTCTTTCAGGGGCATACATTACTCTGGTTCCAGAACTGGTCATACTTAGAGCAGACCCACTGAAATCAATGGGACCTAAATTACAGATGACTAACTTAAGTTTCATTGATTTCAATGGGCCTATTCTAAGCATGGCTGTTTCTGAATACAACCCATTGGAAGCTGTGTTGGCCTGTTCATGTAAGAAAGCCAATAGTTGATGCTGTTGTAGTTGAAGGATGAACATGGATGTAGTTGTGTGACTCAGCACAGCCCCCGCTGCCTCTACGGCAAGCACAGCTCCATAATAACAGAAGCTCTCTGCTGGTTCACATCAAGTATCTATCTAGTCCAGCATGGGGATGGATGAATCTGACAGTCTGGGATATTTTGAACTTTGAACATGAAGAACTCTGTGAATGTTGGTAGTTTCTCATCAAAAACACACTGAAATGGAATTTTCACTCATCTGTGCCAGCCAAGTTCAATAGGTACAACCTATAGGTACAAGTTCAGTGGAAAGGACCTTGATGTATCTGCTTGCCATATGGCTGTAAAAGATGAGGAGCCTATCAGAAAAAAGAAGTGGCAACCCTAATTCAGCACTACGAACATGGCTGACTACACAGGGATTCAAACTGGAGATGTTGGAGGAATCTGTCCAGGGGGTGAAGCTTGCTGAGCTTTGATCAGCTTGGCCCCCTGGACTTCAGCTCGCTTTCCCATGAGCTGGCCTGACTCGACCTGCATTGAGTTGGGTGAGTCTGCAGATTTCTGGATTTTTTAAATTATTATCTGCATTAAAAGGAATTTGCACAAATCGCAGCTGCAATTTGTGCAAATTACCCAAATTTGGGCCACAATTTGCCCAAATTATGGCTGCAATGTGTGTAATTCATGTAGGGGTGTATGAAACCCCACTTACCTGGCTCCACTTGGTTCCGCAGGTGGGGGGAGGTGATCCGTTCCTCCCACCCGGAATCCTGCCTGGCCGGCTCCGCTCTGTGGCCAGGCCGTGGAGCCACCGGCTGGGCCAACCCACAGCAGGGCCTCCAGCTGCTGCCGGGTTGGTGCAGATGCAAATGGCGTCCTGAGTAGGGGATGCCATTTGCGTCCCTATGGTAGCCTGTGATAGGCTACGTAAATATTTACGTAGCCTATCACGGCTAAAGCAGGGACACAAATGGCATCCCCTATGCCATTTGCATTCCCATTTTAGCCGTGATAGGTTATGTAAATATTTACGTAACCTATCACGGCTAAAGCGGGAATGCAAATGGCGTAAGGGATGCCATTTGTGTCCCTGCTTTAGCCGTGATTGGCTACGTAAATATATACTTAGCCTATCACGGGGCCGGCATAGGGATGCAAATGGCGGCCGCTACGATGGCCGCCATTTGCGGCCACAGCAGCCTGGCAGCAGCTGGAGCCGGCATCGCTGGAGCCGAAGCCGCAGCTGGAGCCACAGCCAGGTAGGCTCCGTTTCGCAGGGCTTTCGCGGGGTGGAGGGTCCGGGGGCTCCATTCTGCCACGGATTCTGGGGGGCCGAATTCACTGGAATTTGGTCCCCCTGGGATCCGTGGCGGAATTCTCTAACATCCCTAAATTTGTGCAAATTGCACCTGTAAATTTGAGGAAATTGTTTTTAATGCAAATACACCCCCCCTTCCCAGATTTGGGGAAGAAACCTGCGGTTCAGCTCACAAAAGCAAGCCAAGTTGGGGGCACTGCAGAAATCTGGCAAAGAGCCAGATTCCCCAAAAGAGCCAGATTTCCAGGTGATGGACATCCTAATTCATCCTAGGACGGACATCCTAGATCTAAATACTCAAAGCCCTGGGCCTAAATGGATATATCTGTTAATTTCGGTTTCTGCCACATTGGATTTTTTTAAATCTCAAGTTCTTTCCATCCCAAATGTTTTGGCCTACAACTCCCATCAGCCCTAGCCAGCTTGTGCAGTGCTGAAGGATGATGGGAGTCTCAGTCCAACACCATTCTGGAGGGGCTCAACTTGCCCACCTCTGGACAGTGGGCTAGAAGCCCTGATGCCCTGACTGTGCACAACAAGGCAGCATTGCGCTCTCCAAGGCTGAGCTTCTGCGAATGCAAAACGAGGCAGCAATTTGCATTTATTATTAAAGCTAATCCTTAAAACATTTAGCAGCAGAACCGTGACAAGTCTAAAGAACTGAACAGCGAGAGAAAGCTGAAATGCACATTTCGTATTTTTAATGAGTTGGCATCCTATAGAATTTTAGCGCCTGTCAAGCGAAGGGTTGAAAATGTTTCCTGCCTCTCTTTATACAGAGATGATTAGACACCAGCAGAGAACTCAGTACCTTTGCATCTTGCCTGCTGACAGGTCCTCCATCATTTGAAAACTTTCCTATTCTTCCACCAATGGAGAATCGGGTTCCAGGAAAGAGATCAGCCCAAACTATCTGAGCCTTTTCCCAGGGGTGGATGTTTGGTGGCCACTTATGAATCCTCCCCCAAGAGGAAGTGCATCACCCAAAAAGAGGACAAAAGAGGACAGCGATTTATCAAAATTTTGCATATGCTAATTTGTCCCACAAAGCTGATTGGTGGGAGATACGGGCCAGATAACAGGAAGGACTTCTTCACACAGCTACACTATGGAATTCCTTACCGCAAGATGTAGCGATGGCCACCACTCTGGATGGATTGGACAAATTCACCGAGGAGAGGCTATCAATGGCTACCAGTCCTAATGACTGTACGCTATCTCCAGTCTCAGAGCCTATGTACACCCTGGGGAACATGGGCAGGAGGGTGCTGTTGCGCTCATGTCCTGCTTGTGGGTTTCCCGTGGGCAGCTCGATGGCTACTGTGTGAACAGGATGCTGCACTGGAAAGACCCATCATCTGAAAGCAACAGTACCAACAGGGATCATATTTTTTCGCCATAATTGCCTATGTAAATATTTACGTAGAACGTAAATATTTACGTAGAACAGGTGCTAGAACGGTGAAAAAAGGGAATGCAAATGGCGGCCGCTGTAGCTGCCGCCATTTGCATACGCTGGTGTTTTTTTTGGGGGGGGGTTAGCTGTGATAGGCTATGTAAATTCTTACGTAGCCTATCACAGCTTGAAGGACGGCAATGGCGGCCGCAGCAGCCCGGCTGCGGCCGGCCAGGAGACCAGCTGCCACCGGAGCCGCCACCAGAACCGCCGCCGCCGAATCCGCCAGATCCGCCCCAGGTAAGTTCCATCCCAGGGGATTCCGTGGGGGGCGGGCGGGGGGGGAGGAGGCCGTTCCGCCATGGATTCCGGGGGGATCCGGAATCCTCCAGCATTCTTCTTTAGAATCTGGCCTCACTGGAATTCGTGGCGGAATTCTCTGCCATCCCTAGAATTGAACAAATTTCTTCCCCATCCTTAATACCAAGAATGTTGGGGCTTTTTCCCCCTCATCCCCACTGGTTTTCCTGGGTAATAAGTATCCCATATTTTCACTCTGGCTCTGCAAAGTGCTCTTCCCCTTCTAGGTTTTTGTTCAGCATGAATCAGACAGCATTACCTCCAGCTAGGGATGTATGAAACCCCCGCTGTCTGGTCTGGGGGGAGGGTCTGTTGCGGGGCAATTCAGGTTGCTTGGGGCCCTGCAGAGTCCTCTGGAGCCCTCCCGTGTCTGCCAGAATTGGCAGAGGGGCTCTCTGGCTTTCTAAAAAATGTGATATGCTAATGCTGGCCGCCATGAGCCTAATGCAGGAAAATTACAGCCCTAAATGGCTTATTTTATGCCATTTGTGGCCGTAAAGCACTAACTTTTACCTAAATTGCAGCTGTTTATGGCCGTAGTTAGGTAAAAGTAAGTGCTTTGTGGTGCAAATGGCGTACAATACACCATTGACGACTGTAACTTTCCTGCGATAAGCTAATGGCAGCTGCTGTTAGTGTATCGTGTTTTTTAGGAAGCTGGAGAACTGTCCCACGGGAACTCCTCCAGACCTGGAGGTAAGTGTGGCCGGTCTGCCACAGACTCTGGAGGTCGGATTCTTTGGAACCCAGCCTCATTCAAGTCTGTGGCAGATTTCTCCAGCATCCCTACCTCCAGCATTGCATCCACCGGTGTGCCTGCATTTACATTAACCATTGTGTGGTAGATTGCATGACAATCAGAGCAACCCTTTCATTGTCTGACAGTGTCATTTACACTTCAACGGGCAGGGATCAGCATGCGAATTGCCCTAATTACCCTCCCGTGGTCCTTATACCTTCAGACCTTCAGCATTGTTGTTAACCTAAGCATTTTTGTTAGCGATTAAGATCTTGAATGCCACTCTGACACATTGATTTAAATGCTTTCATTATTTTCTTCACTTTCCGAGATGAGGCAATCCATGAGAAAGAGGTTAATTGCAACCCAATAGAACTGTGCTACTGTTTTATTAAGGAGAGAGCTAGCCATGACTGCCTTTTCAGCAGAAGCAAACCCACTGACAACGAGGCAACCAGATGCGACTTGGTCCCTGAGCCAGCCTTGAAAATAGCATAACATTTTTTTTATGGTTCCGCTTTTAAATGAAAACAAAACAAAACATAACACCAAGGAAGCTGTTGCCTGTACCTCCCTGGTGATGACATGTCTGGAAATGCTTCAGGAAAAAAAGGAGTATAGGAAGCTCAGACTATTTTACCCATTGAACCTAACAGGGTCGAGTCCAGGGGAGTTGAACCTCTTTCAGCCTGAGGGCCAAATCTATCTATCTATCTATCTATCTATCTATCTATCTATCTATCTATCTCTCTATCTATCTATCTGAAAAAAAAATTGGCCACCTTTCAGGGCAGAAGCCCTTCCAAGGCAGCTCACAGCAATAAAATACATAAAAACATGTAACATATTAACAGCGATAAAAACATAAATACAATGAAATAGCAGTCAAAGCAACACTAAAAGCTGACAATAAAACACCACCAACAGCAACAATAGCAACAGCCGCAGTCCCATCAAGAGAAGGCAACGGTACAATAATAATAATAATACGTTTTCAAGGCCTTCTTAAAAGCAGTGATGGAGCATGGAGGACCTCCGATGGCAACTTGTTCCAAAGGTGTGGGGCCACTGCAGAGAAGGCCCTCTCATGTGTGGTTACCCACCTAACTGCTCTCACAGGTGGGCAAGTGAGAAGGACCTTGTCATGTTCCTTCGCCCTCCCCCTTCGCAATCAACATGCTCCAGCAAACAAGGCTTCAGGCTAACACTACTTAGTTAGTTAACAACTATCTTCTTTACAAATGCAGATTCTAGGAAACTCTCAGACTGCAGTGAAACAGCTAATCTAAACATCTATGAATATCAATGGAGGAGACGAAGTGGAAGTTACGGATGTTGCCAGCAGTCCGGGCAAGAAGTTCTTGGCCAGACTAGCTTTGCAGAGATGCCCCTCCCTTAGGGTGGCTCCCTCCTACATTGGCTACTACAAGCAGCCAACATGGCGGAGCGCCTGAGCCCTGCCCCTAACTTTTCCTGCTTCGCTCTGTGATGGACCCTAGTGTCCCTCAAGTCACACCCCTCACCTCCCCCCTCCGAAACTTCAGTTCTCATGGTGGAGGAATGGGGGAACTGTTCAGGCTGGGCCATTTGTGTGTCAAGGTCTTGGGAAGAAAGTCTCGCCGTATCTGTGCTCACTAGGGAGGATGCCTCCCTCTGTTCTGGCTGTTCCCATTCTGATTCCAAATCTGACATGCCAGACATCTCCACATGCTCAGACTCATTCCCGAGAGGCCTCTCTATCTGATCTTAAAGTCCAGGCTGGCTGATACGGGTGAAGGCAGTCCTTCAAGTAACTTGGTCTCAAAACTGAATTCCATTTCAGAGAAGCTGTCAAGGGCCACATGTCAGTGTTGTGGGGGGGGGGGGAGCTGAAGGCAAAAGGGGTGGGGCTGAAGGCAAAAGGGGTTGGGCCAAGGGCAAGAGGGTGGGGTTAAAAGTGCCAGAGCTACCAGCATATTGTAGCTTAAAGCTCTTCGTGGCAGTAACTAAGCCTTGAGGCATTTCAGCCTCTTAGAATGGGAGAAAAACTGCAAAAAGCTGGGAAACCACCACATGACTAGTGGTTGGGGAAAGGGAATGGGAGCATTTAAGGGTGCAACCCTATGCATGCTTACATGGAACTAAGTGGGAGTTGCTTCTGTGTAGGCCTACATAGGATTGCTCTCTGTGTGTGAAGAATGAAAAGGGGGGGGGTGAGAAGGAGATAAAGAGCAAGGCTAGGGATGGAGGTGGAGGAGGAAGTACCAAGAGAAAGAACAAGGCTAGAGTGTAGGAGGGGGAAGAAAAAGCGAAGTAAAGAGGTGGGGGAGAGAAAGAGCAAGGCTAGGGGCTGGGAGGAGGAAAAAATAGTGAGATAAAGGTGTGTGTGTGTGTGTGTGTGAGAGAGAGAGAGAGAGAGAGAGAGCACAAGGCTAGGGACTGGGAGGAGGAAGTAGTGAGAGAAACAGGAAGGCTAAAGGCTAGGAATGGGGAGAAATGGTATGGTAAAGAAGTGGTGAGAGACATAGCAAGGCTAGAGGCTGGGAGGGAGGGGAAAATACCAAGTCAAAGGGGAAGAGGGGAGAGAAAGGGTAATGCTAGAACCTAGGAGTGGAGAGAAGCAGCAAGATCAAGGGGTGAGTGGGAGAGAGAGCAAGGCTAGGAATGGAGAGAAAGGACAAAGCCGGGGATGGGGAAAGGAAACTAATAGTGAGGAAAGGGGTTGGGTGGGGAGAATAGAAATCACAAGGCTAGAGACTTGGAGTGGGGTGGGGAGAGAGAGAAAGAGGGAGATTGAGATCAAGCTGCACAAAAGCTGGGGAACCACCAAATGGCTGGTGGTTGGGGAGAGGGAGTGGGAGCAGGGGAAGGGGGTTGTCAGGGTGGAAAGTGTGCTGATAGAACCCCGCAGCAGTTCTGATTCTGAGGAGGATCAGCAATCCATGGGAGAGGAGCCAGCTCATCCCTCACAGGCACAGCAGCTGGCAGAGATTCCTCCTGCCGGCATTCCTGAGATAGATAGTGATCCTAGCAGTGAGAAAGTGTGGGAACGAGGCTTGCTAGATGCTTAACGCAGATGCAGGGAGCGACGAATGATGGAGGGCGCGGAAAGGAGGCGTAGCGCCCATTTGGCGCGCAAGCAACGGCTGCCTCCCATGGACCCAAGGGAAAGAGGGAGGATCTCTCCCTAGCCCATAAGTATAGGGTCTTCAAGTGACTCTCCTTCAAACGGGGATCAACTGCCTACTCAGAGCATAGGCCACTCCTTGCTTAGTTGCTGGTGATTAGCATCTGAAAGAGTCATGAAGTTGTAAAAGGATTAAAACCTTGAAAAGAATCCTTTCATCTGTGTCTTGAGTTGGCTATTGGAGTCTACTGAAAGAGGCCACCAGGGCGCTCCTGACAGGGGTGTGGCCATCTGGGGAACCCTGGAGGGCTGGATTGGGACCCCCAGGAGAGCCAGATTTGGCCTCCAGGCCTGAGTTTCTGCACCCCTGCTCAAGTCTAGTTGGTTGCAGCTCCCCCAGGGTCTCAGGCAGGAAGACTTTTGTGTCACTTGCTACCTGATCCTTTTCAGTGGGGACACCAGGGATTGAACCTGGGCTGCTCTGGATGCAAAGCATGTGCGCTACCTCTGAGCTCTGGTCCTGCCTCAAATGCCTCTTCGTTTGACTGATAACGGCTTTACATCCTTGCCACATCATTAGCACAGCATCATCATCCTCAGTCCGTCTTTCTCTCCTGGATCATGGCAAGAACTTTTCCATTTCTATTCCTGCATTTATTATTGATTTATTTAATAGCTTTATGTACTGCTTGCCATATTTTTGTTTTTTAAATCTCTAAGCGGTTTGCAAGGAGATACAATACAAATACATTAAAATTCATGGTATGATCACTTGGAAGTAGGTCTCATTCGGAACTGTGTGATACAGGTTTGGATCAGGTATGTCTGTGAAAGTGCCCAGCGCCCCATATACAACATCTGCTTAGCCACTTCCCCTCCCTCTGTTGTTGTCTGCCCATTTTACACAATCAATTAACAAGAGAGCCAGTGTTGCGGAGCAGCCAAGAGTGTGAGCTCAGCTGGTCTCAGTCCAAATTATAATGTCAGCTATGGACTCACGAGGTTAGGCACTGCACTGCTCAACAACTTAAGCAAGATGATATGCCTCAGCCTTCCCTCTAGGGATGCTTGAGAAATCCATCTCAGACTCAAGTGAGGCCAGATTCTTTGGAATCCGGCCTCTGGAGTCCATGGAGGACCAGCTGCACTCACCTCTGGGTCCGGAGGAGTTCCTGCGAGGCGGATCTCCGGCTCCCTATAAAATGCAATACACTAATGGCGGCTGTCATTAGCTTATTTGAAGAAAGTTACTGCCGTAAATGGCATATTGTATGCCATTTGTGGCGGTAAAGCCCTTATTTTTACCTAAATACAGCTGTAAAAAGCTACAATTTAGGTAAAAGTAAGTGCTTTACAGCTACAAATGGTGTAAAATACACCTTTTAGGGCTGTAATTTCCTGCGATAGGCTAATGCAAGTTGGCATTAGCATATTGCGTTTTATAGGAAGCCAGAGAGCTGCTCTGCCAACTTCAGCAGGGCTCCAGAGGACTCTGCAGGGCCCAACAAGCCCAAATTGCCCCTCATCAGACCCCCCTCCCCAGAATGGACAGTGTGTGTGGGGGTTGTTTGTTTGTTTATTTCTATACCGCCCAATAGCCCAAGCTCTCTGGCCAGTTCACAAAAATTAAAACCACAAGTATAGCATAAAATTATATAAAATATAAAAGCATTAAAACCACAGAATAAAACCAGAATAAAACCTAGCAGCAATGCAGAGATTTAAAATACAGATTTAAAACAGCAAAGCTAAAAAAACCTAGAAAGCTAAAATGCTAAAATGCCGGGGAGAAAAAAAATGTCTTCACCTGGGGCAGAAAGGAATACAGTGTATGTGCCAGGCGAACCTCACTAGGGAGCTCATTCCACAGCCAGGGTGCCACAGCAGAAAAGGCCCTCCTCCTAGTAGCCACCCGCCTCACTTCCTTTGTCAAGGGCTCACAGAGAAGGACCGCTGAGGATGATCTTAAGGTCTGGGCAGGCACATATGGGAGGAGGCGATAATAACAAACCATGGTTTCTTGTTACATCTCAGCTGTTCCATGCATGTGAAGACTTTTCGACTCCCATATGTGCTATAAATGCTGAACATATTTTTTCAAAATACTTGCTGTATCTCTTTCAAAAACTCCACATGCCAATTGGACAAAAATCATCTCCCATTTTCATGGCCAATAATGTAGGTGAGATTAAGCAGCAGGTGTTTTTGTTGTTGTTTATGTCCCCATCAGGAAATGGTTCTGCTGTGTTTTGCTTCAGGCAATGTGCATCTCATAACATGACGTTTCTCCATTACATGGTTTTCATTGCTTCACAAATTAGCTTACACATGCTCTCTCTCCCCAACTGTGCCCCTTAAAAACCAGTGAAGGGCACCCCTGTTTTAGGCCAAATGGCCATTCTCCTTTATGACAATGTCCTTTGCTCGGAGCAGGTTTCCCAGCTTCCAATCTGCTTAATGCTGAACATCACTGGAAAGCAATTAGTTTGATTTATGAGCCAGAAAGAGACAGTTTGATGTCAAAAGCAAACACAGTAGCTGGGAAAGAACTTGCTGTTGTGCTTATTTATTTGTATGTTTGCAATCGGCCCTTCTTCCTCAGGGCCAAATGACATGTCAGGCGGGACGTCCATGATCAGATCTCCAGACGTTTTTATGTTTTATTGTAATGCAGCTGCAGGGAGTGGGGGTGGTGCAAAAGTGCTGAATCGAAGCAGGCTGTCCCCACTTCTGTATTGTTTTCCTGATCTAAATAACCCCCAGTTTGCTGTTAGCCCCACAGAGGAGTGGAATACAGGTATCCAATAGCAGCTTTTGTGTGTGTGTGTGTGTGTGCATTTAGAGAGAAAAAAAGGAAAGAGTCGAGTGCCCTCTCTGCCAGTGTGCCTGTTCTGATCCAATTTGGACACCCCCTTCCTAACATGGGGAAAAAGTTGGAAGATCCAATGTCAGGTCTTGCTCTGAGATTGCTTGCAGCTTGGGTCTGGATAAGGGTCAGAGTTGATAGATAAGGATAAGGGTCAGAGTTGATAGATGTTGTTGGAGACAGGCTGGAGTTAGGTACCATGGTGAGAGGCCCTGGGATCTTCTATTGCTACTCATTGGGAGAAGTTGCACAACTACTGAGCTGGCTTCACTACAAGGGCTTTAGAGCATGTGGTGTGTACTGATCAGCTTAGAATCATAGAATAGTCATAGAATAGTAGGGTTGGAAGGGGCCTGCAAGACCATCGAGTCCAACCCCCTGCTCAATGAAATCCGAGTCAGAGCATCCCTGACAGATGGCTGTCCAGCCTTGTCTTGAATGCCTCCAGTGTGGGAGAACCCACCACCTCCCTAGGTAATTGGTGCCATTGTCGTATTGCTCTAACACTCAGGATGTTTTTCCTGATGTTCAGCCGGAATCTGGCTTCCTGTCACTTGAGCCCATTATTCCGTGTCCTGCACCCTGGGATGATCGAGAAGAGATCCTGGCCTTCCTCTCTGTGACAACCTTTCAAGTACTTGAAGAGTGCTATCATATCTCCCCTCAGTCTTCCCTTTTTAAGGCTAAACATGCCCAATTCCTTCGGTCTCATAGGGCTTTGTTTCCAGTGCCCTGATCATCTTCATTGCCCTACTTTGAACCTTCTCCAGCTTGTCTGCATCCTTCTTAAAGTGTGGGGCCCAGAACTGGACACAGTACTCCAGATGAGGCCTAACCTGTGCTGAGTAGAGGGAAATCAGCCGACAGTACTAAAGCTGGGAGGTCAGTTGACTTTCTTCAGGCTGGAATGGGAGCCCAGGGGGTCCCTTTTCCCTAAGGCAGGGATGGGGAACCTCAAGCCTGGAGGGCAAATCTGCCCCTCCTGGAGTCTCATTACAGCCCTCTGGGGTAGGGCTGTGCACCGCTTCAATCTGAACCCTGAATAATGAGGCAAAGTGGGCTGATTTGGAGGTGACTTGTCTTGCTACAAAGCACATGCTATGACAGCTATGTTAGCATCTCCCCACCCCACCCCACCCTAATGTAATAGGTAGGGATGGCGGAGAATTTCTCCATGAATCTTTGGGAGGCCGAATGCCAATGCATTCGGCACCCCGAAATTGGTGGGGAAATTCTCCGCCGGCCCCCCGCCCCCCCCCGGGTTTGGACTTACCGTGGCCGAATGTCCCTCTCGGCGGCGGGTCCCGGCGGCGTTTCGGCGGCGTTTCGTCGGGGGCGGGGGCGGCGGCCGGTCTCCTGACTGGCTGCCGCCGCCGCCATTGCAAAAAAAAAAAAGTAAAGTAAAAAAGAAAACCCACACACCTGTGATAGGCTACGTAACGATTTACGTAGCCTATCATGGCTAGATTTCCAAAGTCAGACGTGACAGGCTATGTAAATCGTCACATAGCCTATCACGGGTGACTTTGAAAAAAAAAAAAAGCGCGTACGCAAATGGCGGCGGCCCATGGGCGCCGCCATTTGCGTTCCTTATTTTGGCACGTCTAGTCTACGTAAACATTTACGTAGACTACAGCGAAAATAAGGGAACGCTATTTGCGTTGCCCTTATTTTCGCCGTAGTCTACGTAAATCTTTACGTAGACTAGACGTGTCAAAATAAGGAATGCAAATGGCGGTCTTCATGGGAGCCGCCATTTGCGTATGCGCTTTTTTTTTTTCCAAAGTCACCTGTGATAGGCTACGTGACGATTTACATAGCCTATCACGGCTGACTTTGGAAATCTAGCCGTGATAGGCTACGTAAATCGTTACGTAGCCTATCACGGGTGTGTGTGTTTTACTTTTTTTTTCATGGCCGGGTAGACGGGGCGCTCCTACCCGGCCTGAATTTCGCCGGCGAGGGATGGGGCGCCTCCCCCCCGGCCTGAATTTCGGCCGGGCAAGGCGGGGCGCCTCCCCCCCCCCTTGCCTGAACTTCGGGGGGAGAACCGAAGCACCTCCCCCCCACCGCGAAGCAAGCTTCGAGAACAGGTAAGGGACTTTCGTCCATCCCTAGAATAGGTTTACTGATCATTCCTGTTGTCCGTTCATTTAAAAATCCAGAAAATTTCACTGTAGTTGCTTATCTCCCCCCCGCCGCCCACCTGTTCAATTGTCTCTCAACCATCAGTTTGTCCTTGCTTTGATTCTGTCTAGATTTTTATATCTATATATAAATATAGATATTTATATATTTATATCTAAATTGAGTACTTTCTTTCTTTGGTCTTGGCTCCCCTCCACCTCCCCTTCTCAATTCCTGTATTCCTTCCCTTCCCATTTTTGATCTCTTTCCCCTAAAACAAACAAACAAACAACCCCCCCCTTTCTCTTCTGTCAGGATTATAGTTATTCCCCCCACCCCCTGCTTGTAGTGTTTGCTTTTCTTTTGCTTGTGTGTATGTGTGTGTGTGTGTGTGTGTGTGTACGTGCTTGTTCTGTGTGGACAAGCAAACAGTGCATGTCAAAGGAGTACACACAGTCCATATTTCCAAAAACAATGGGCAAAGGACTACACACATTAACAGCTATTATTTAAATAATATAATACTACACTGTGTGGTGCAAAGCCCGCCCGCCCGCCCAATATGAGACATCTTTGGGGTCTTGGCAGGGACAGAGGTAGGCAAGGTGCTGCTGTGTCCTCTTGGCAGGGTTGCTGTGTTGCTTCCTGCCTCTGTCAATCCAGGAGACATCTGTCATTGCTCTTCTCTCAACCAATGTGCCCACCTGGCAGGGTTGCTGTCTTTGTTTGCTTCCTGCCTACCAGCCAGTATTTTCCCAGGCAATTCAGCCAAAGAGGCCCTGAGGTTTTTGACTGTTAATATGAAAGTAGTACTAGGGGAAAGGGGTTATTTCCACTTGAAAGAAACTACAGCAGAGTGTAGGGACTTTGACCTCCTCACTGCTTCAATTCCTAACTCGGTTATCCCTTAGGGATGTCAGAGAAATCCTCCACGGACCCCAGTGAGGCCGGATTCTACTGAATCTGGCCCCCCGAAGTCCAGGGAGGATTGGATCTCCTACCTCAGCCTCCCAAGGAAGTCCTCATTGGCCGGATCCTGCCTGCCACTGGCTCCAAAGCCCCAGGGATACGGCCGCCATTGCTGTATCGCTGGCTGGACCGATGTACTGCGGATGCAAATGGCATCCGCTATGCCATTTGTGTCCCTGCTCTTTGACGTGATAGGGTACGTAAAGATTTATGTAGCCTATCACGCCAAAAAGCAGGGACGCAAATGGCGTCCACTACTCCAGACGTCATTTGCGTCCTCAGTACGACAGTCCAGCCAGCGATACGGCAATGGCGGCCATATTGCTGGGGTTTCGGAGCCAGCCGGCGGCTCCGTGGAATTGCCGTGGAGCGGAACCAGCCTGCCAGGATTCTGCGTGGGAGGGACAGATCGCCTCCCCCCCCAGTGGACTCCACAAAATGGAATGGGGTGAGTATTTCATACATCCCTATTATCCCTTTATGAACTTTGGTTTGAGTTTCTGAGTACAGTACATTTTACCTGCACCTAGCACAAAAACTACTGGGCCAAATTGCCTGAAGTTTGGCATGTGGGGTGCCCTCCCAGGGGGCTGAGAGTTTCCCTGATTTCATGTATGAAATCATGTATGTATCATGAAAACTGAAAAAGTTATGGCAGTTTGTGTTTTCTCATGTAAGTCAATGGGAAAATGGCAAAAATTAGTGATTCAGATGTCCAAATCTTGCTTTGGATTCAGATCCAAATCAAAGCAGATGGGGTCCGAATCAGACCCAAGCGAAGCGAGGCCACTTCGGAAGGTCCGAAGTGGCATCCAAAGTGAAGTTGGGGGGGGGGTCCATGCACAGCCCTACTCTGGGGTTCTCCAGTTGTCCTGCCTCCTTCCACTGGCCCCAGCCCTTTCCCCTATCCACTGATCATTGGTGGTTTCCCAATGTTTTCCCCTACTCTAAAAGGCTGAAATGTCTCTCCTAAGCCTTAGCTATTGGCTATAACGGCTTTAAGCAATAACATGCTGGCATGTTTTGTATTGTCTTCCCACCTCTTGGCCTTTGGTCCTGCTCCCTTGCCTTGACCTTGCCCATGACTGGAATGTGGCCCCCAAGAGCTTCTTTGAAATGGAATCCAGTCCTCTGGCTGAAAGAGGTTCAACACCCCTGCTGTAAGGCCTTGTCTGCCTGGCTTCCTGAGCAACCTGCTCGTTGGTGGCCCAGGAGGGAAAACGCTGCAGGCTGGCTGAGGGAGACCCTGGGCAAGTCTAACTTCCCTTTTCCTATCACCTGACATTCAACGTTCACCCTTATCAGCAGCCAGTAAGGGAGTGAACTGCTGAGAGATAGAGGAAAGCAGGGTGTTGTGATTAGGGATGTCACAGAATTCCGCGATGGATCTCGCTGAGGCCGAATGCCAGTGCATTTGGCCCCCCGAAATCCATCGTGGAACGAAGCCCCCACTGCCCGCACCCCACGAAAGGCTTGTGAAATGGAGCACTTACCTGCTCCCATCCGCGCTGCTTTGCGAATGGCAGCCGTCCTGCGGCCGCCATTCGCTTCCTCCTCTTCATAGCCGTGATAGGCTATGTAAATACTTATGTAGCCTATCACGGCTAACGCAGGGACACCATTTGCATCCCTGCGGAGGCCGTGATAGGCTACGTAAATATTTACATAGCCTATCACGGCGGGGGGGGGGGGGAACCCAGTGTACGCAAATGGCAGCGGCTACCGCCATTTGCGTACGCTGGGTTCCCCCCCCCCGCTGTGATAGGCTACATAAATACTTACGTAGCCTATCACGGCTACCGCCATTTGCGTACACTGGGGTTTTCCCCCCTGCTGTGATAGGCTATGTAAATATTTACATAGCCTAACATGGCTCAATACAGGGACGCAAATGGTGGCGGCTATGACAGCCGCCATTTGCATCCCTGCAGGGCTGCCCAGCGGCCGGATGTCTGGCTGCAGGCGACCGGAGCCGGCTGGCGGCTCCGCAGCTTGGCTGTGGAGTGGAGCCGGCCAGGCAGGATTCCGGGGGGAGGGGCAGAGCGCCTCCCCCCCCCACGGATTGCCCGGCGTGGAGCCAGGTAGGTGTTTCGTACATCCCTAGTTGTGATAGTAAGACATCAGTTCATCCCAAATGGGACTTCCAGGACTGAAAAACAAACAGAATGCCATATAACAATCAAACAATTACTCCTTCCCCCAAAATAATGAACCATATCAGAGAGTATTTTCATGGAAATGTGCATCTCAACAGCATTGCCTTAACTTGATGCCTAAGGCCACCCAGCAAAGTAGCTGGATCTCATGGGGGAAGTAACTCCATTGTCTGGGCACCTTTATTTTTTAACTGAACTTTGTTGATAAAAAAAATGAAAATTGACAAACTGGCTGATAGAGTACAGAAGTTAAAGCTAACTTTATACAAAAATATGCAGTCTTGCATCCATTGAGGTGTTTTAAGTATTGCAATTCATTTGTCGTTCATTTATTATTTAGTTACATACATGTCAAAACATCTTTCATAATGTTTTGAAAATTAATTCTTTCATGCCAATTGAATAGCATATACATTTATTATACCGACCTTCTAATGAAACTTTTTCTTTTTTTCCTTCCACACCGTTCTCACAATTTCTTTTTTAAAAAACTATTTTATTAATACATAAAACAATCTACAATATATCATTATACAACACAATCAGTATAAACATTCAATTATATTAGTTACTCAACAAAAACACCCGGCATAACACCACATATAGACTTCTAAGAATGATTTGAGTATCAGATTAAATAGCTCATAACACCATGTATAAATGTCTAAGAATGAATTTAATATTAAATACATCAATAGATTAAATAATACATGAGATCAAGTTTTAAATATCTTCCAATGCCAAAGATTTAAAAAGTAGCAAAACAAGAATATATATTAATTTATATGCTATGATTATTTTTTCCAAATTCAATAAAAGGTTTAGACTCCATAAATTTAGGAGTCTTTTGTCTACCATCTGTCAATCTAACTACCTCACTGATTTCATAGAATCATAGAATATAGGCTTGGAAGGGGCCTACAAGGCCATCGAGTCCAACCCCCTGCTCAGTGCAGGAATCCAAGTCAGAGCATCCCTGACAGATGGCTGTCCAGCCTCGTCTTGAATGCCTCCAGTGTGGGAGAGCCCACCACCTCCCCAGGTAATTGGTTCCATTGTCATATTGCTCTAACAGTCAGGAAGTTTTTCCTGATGTTCAGAATCTGACTTCCTGTCACTTGAGGCAATTATTCCGTGTCCTGCACTCAGGGATGATGGAGAAGGGATCCTGGCCTTCCTCTCTGTGACAACCTTTCAAATACAACTGGACACAGTACTCCAGATGAGGCCTAACCAGTGCTGAGTAGAGGGGAACTAGTACTTCCCAGGATTTGGAAGCTATGCTTCTATGCAGCCCCAAAAAGCATTTGCCTTTTTTGCAGCCAGATCACATTGTTGGCTCATATTCAGCTTGTGATCGACCTCAATTCCAAGATCCTTCTCGCTTGTAACGTTGTTGAACCACGTATCCCCCATCTTGTAACTGTGCATTTGGTTTCTTTTTCCTAGGTGCAGAACTTGGCATTTATCCCTATTCAATGTCATTCTGTTCTTTTCTGCCCAGTGCTCCAGTCTATCAAGATCACTTTGAATTTTGTTTCTGTCTTCCGGGGTATTAGCTATCCCACCCAATTTTGTGTCATCTGCAAATTTGATCAGCATTCCCTGCACCTCCTCCTCCAAGTCATTAATACAACTATTGAAGAGCACTGGGCCTAGGACTGAGCCCTGCAGTACCCCACTCGTTACCTTTCCCCAGTTGGGGAAGATCCCATTGATCAGCACTCTCTGAGTCCGATTCTGTAGCCAACTGTGGATCCACTGGATCGTTGTTTCATCTAGCCCACTGAGCTAGTTTGCTCATCAGGATATCATGGGGCACTTTGTCGAAAGCTTTGCTGAAGTCGAGGTATATATATGATGTCTACAGCATTCCCACAGTCCGCAAGGGAGGTTACTTGATCAAAAAATGAGATCAGATTCATCTGGCAGGACTTGTTCTTGACAAATCCATGTTGGCTTCGAGTAATCACTGCATTGTTTTCAAGGTGCTTACAGATGGATTGCTTTATCATCTGCTCCAGAATTTTCCCAGGGATTGATGTCAGACTGACTGGTCTGTAGTTCCCAGGTTCCTCCTTTTTACCCTTTTTGAAGTTAGGGACAACATTAGCCTTCCTCCAGTCATCTGACACTTCACCCGTCCTCTATGATTTCTCAAAGAGAATAGACAGCGGTTCTGAGAGCTCTTCTGCCAGTTCCTTTATGACTCTAGGATGCAGTTCATCTGGCCCTGGAGATTTGAACTCATTCAAAGTAATTAGGTGTTCCTTGACCATATGCCTATCGATCTCAAGCTGCAGTCCTGCCCCTTCAGCCTGTACTTTGCCAGGGGGGGTCATAGACCCTCTTTTGGGAGAAGACTGAGCCAAAGTAGGAATTGAGCACCTCTGCCTTTTCTTTGTCATCTGTTATCGTTTTGCCATCCTTATTTAATAGGTGAGCAACCATTTCTTTCCTCTGTCTTTTACTATGCACGTAGCTGAAGAAAGCCTTTTTGTTGCTTTTAGCATCCCTCGCTAGCCTCAGCTCGTTCTCAGCTTTAGCCTTCCTGACGCCATCCCTGCAATTCCGTGCTACTTGCCTGTACTCTTCTTTGCTGCTTGGCCTTCTTTCCACTTCTATATGTGTCCCTTTTTGTTTTCAGGTCATCTGTAAGCTTTTTTTGAAGCCACATTGGCTTCTTCTGTTGTCTTTCACCTTTTCTTCTTGTTGGAATTGTTTGTAATTGTGCCTTGAGAATTTCCTTTTTGAAATGCTCCCACCCATGGTGGACTCCTTTTCTCATTAGCGTCACTTGCCATGGGACCTTACTGATCATTGTTCTGAGTTTATGAAAATCAGCTTTCCTAAAATCCAGGGTACGCGTTTGACTACACTCGGCTTTTGCTTCCCTTAGAACCAAGAACTCAAGTACAGCATGGTTGCTTTCCCCCAGAGTTCCTATAACTGCTACTTGATCCACTAAGTCACCTCTGTTGGTTAGGATCAAGTCAAGGATAGCCAATCCTCTAGTTCCTTCCTCTACTTTCTGTAGGAGGAAGTTATCCGCCACACAAGTCAGGAATTTCCTGGAGGGGCCATGTTTTGCAGAATTTGTCTCCCAACAAATATCGGGGAAATTGAAGTCCCCCATTACTACTACATCACGCTTCCTTGAAACATTGGCTATTTGCTTCTCAAAAGTTTCATCCTCGTCTTCTCCTTGATTGGGTGGCCGGTAGTAGATTCGGACCACCAGGTTCCTTTTATTCTTTGCTCCATTTATTTTGATCCAGGTGCTCTCGATGGGGCTACCAAGCTCATCCTCCTGTATTTCTGTGCAGGGATATGTATTTTTCACATACAGTGCAACCCCGCCTCCCTTTCTGTTCCTACTGTTCTTTTTGAACAAGTTCTATCCTTGAATTGCTGTATTCCAGTCATGAGAGTCATACCACCAAGTCTCAGTTATACCTATCGAGTCATAATTTCCCTCCTGTATTAAGATTTCAAGTTCGTTCTGTTTGTTTCCCATACTCTGGGCATTAGTATATAGACATCGAAGACCATGTGCTTCATAGTCTGGCTTTCTTCCTACATATGTCTGAAGACTATTATTGGTCACTATTAGAGCTGTTCTCTCTCTGTTGTGGTGCATGAGCCTTCGTTCATTATTACCCCCAACTTTACATCTCCCTTCCCCGTATGATTCAGTTTAAAGCCCTCCTGATGAAGTTCATCATGCTGTGGCCAAACACATTCTTCCCAGCCTTTGTGAGGTGCAACCCATCCCTTGCCAACAGCCCAACAGAGCTCCAGTGTGGCAGAGCTGAAAAGTCTACTCTGGGCACCTCTCAGAGGAATGGAGGGGTTTTGTATCCATCGCTACCCAACCCCTGATTTGCCCTGAAAATGATGTTTCTGGGCTTACTGCCAGTGGGAACTGCTGGTTAGGGATGTTGGAGAAATTCAAGACAGACTAAAATGAGCTTGGATTTCTGAGAATCCAACCTGCAGAATCTGCACTGGAGCGACCCCCTCAGGCTGTGCAGAGCCTGTGGGCTTTTGGATGATTTTTTTTTTTTTACTTTCCTGAAATTTATGCATATTTATTCGTACGAAAATATGCAAGTTTCTGCTGAGGAAAAGTGGAATGGAATGGGGATAATATGCTAAAAGTTACATACTAAGCTAAATTATGTAAATTCTTAGGAACCTCTTACACAATTATTTGGGTTCCTTGCAAGAGGGAAAAAGGCGGGGTATAAATGCAATAAATAAAAACTAAAAAAAAAATTTGCGTATTTTTCCTCATGACAAAAAAAAAATTCCCATCTGTCTGTGAGTGGAAGATGGAACAAAAGACGCCTGACAATCTGCGAAACACAGACAGAGTGGATTTTATACAGTCCCTACATCCCTACTGTTGGTGATTGATTAATGCCTATTGAGCTTTCTGTGAGTGTAATGGGGGCCCACAGAGGAGACACACAGCTCTCTGCCCCGGGCTCTTCTCTAGAGCTGTGCACAAATGGCCTCTCAAAATTCTCCAGCCTCTTTTTGGGCAGAGAAATTGGGAGGACAATTTCACTGAATTTCACTCCTGTGGGAGGAGTGTCTCACAGATAGGGCTCAGTATCAGTTGGGGTTGTAGCACAGCTTCTTTCTGTTTTCCTCAGGGTTTTTGGTTTATTGCACTGCTTCTGTAAATGGCAACAGCATCAACTGTGGTGAGCCTTCCACGTTTCTGAGGCAGAATTTTGAATTTCTTTGGGTGTTATTTTTGAGCTTACCTAATCCCTGCGAGGTGGCCGAGGGTGCTGTGTGTGTTTTCTCTCTCTCTTGCACATCTTTCCATTGCTCTGCAGCCTCCCAGGCCACCTGCACTTCCTGAACTGAAAGAGCCCCATGGGAGGAATCGACTCACGATGTCTTCCTCATGATGGCTTTAACTGAAGTGCGGGAAGCCGAGGAGGCTACACACTGCCACAGAGATGACTGTACAATGACAGGCAGGACACGCAGGCACACTCCTCACAAGTAAGGTAAGGACCCCAAACTCAAGCCATGAGAATTTCTCCAAAATTTCTCCTCCTTTGAATTCCTTTTTGAAAACAGTTTCTTTTCTATCAGAATGAATGAGAATGGTAAAAAAATGTGGGAGGAATTTTCAGCCTACTACTACTCTTCTCTTCCTATGGTACGGCATCTCCATGCATCCTGACCCCTCTTGGATGGCTATCTGAGATAGGATCACGCTGTAAGACAACTTTTAATTTACAAAAATTCAACTAGAAGAACCTGAATCCCTTGTTGAGTCACACTTGAGTAGGTACTAATTCAATCTTTCTCCCCCCCAGAAATCTCTTATTTTCCCAAGTCTTTCTTGTGTCCTTACATTGTAATTACAGTATATTCTCATGTATTGAAAAGAGGTTAAAGTACAGATATTAATGGAGAAATGTCTGTGTGTAACATTAATCTAGTGAAAATCAGTGCAATTAGAGATATAATATTGAAACAATTGGGATGCACTTAGATTAATATTATTCCTAGACAGTGGAGGCTGGTGGCTCTGATGTCAGTGGGGTGATGAATCTGCTCTGGGTTTCAGTAAGAACCATTCAGAACTGTAAAAGAGCTATCCAAGGAGCTGAACCTATATTGAGCATCAGCACCTTGGAAAGCTCCTTTAGAGTGCTGACTGAAGCCCGGGGTGGATTTACAGCCCCACTGACATCGAAGCCACCAGCCTCCACTGTCTCCAGTCTGGGTTCCATCACCCATGTGCCCACCCTCTGCATTCCACAGAGGGAGGGAGCCAGGGCAGAGCCACCTCCAGTGACCACAGTGTGAGCAAGTTGGCATGGGAGCAGATCATCCTTCAGATATCTTGGTCCCAAAGCATTTGGGGGCAAGGAGTTGAAGCTCTTTCACCCTGGAGAAGCTCTCAGGGGCTGCATTTCAGTGGTAGCTGGGGTGAAAGGCAAGGCCAAAATACCCCAAATGCCAGCGTATTTTAGCTTAAAGCTTTTCCTGCCAATAATTAAGCCTTAGGAGAGGCATTCCAACCTCTTAGAATGGAGGGGGAAAAAATGAAAAAAAGGATTGGTGATCTGGTGAAAAGGGGTGGAGTCATGGGGAGGGGGTGGGGCCGTTTGGGGAAGCCCAGAGGGCAGGATTGGGACCACAGGTGGGCCAGATTTGGCCCCCAGGCCTGAGTTTCAACAATCCTGATTATTTATGTATTTATTTCATTTCTATATTGCCCTACAGCAGAAGCTTTCTGGGCAGTTCACAAAAATTAAAGCCACAGAGTGCAGCATAAAACAATATCAAATGTGAAAACTTAAAACCGTGAAATAACAGTGCAACCAGAATAAAACCTAGAGGCAATGCAGATATTTAAAATGGAGATTTAAAACATCAGAGCTAAAAGGTTAGAAAGCTAAAATGCTAAAATACTGGGAGAATAAAAAGGTCTTCACCTGGTGCTGGAAGGAGAACAGCGTAGGCACCAGGCAAACCTCTCTAGGGAGCTCGTTCCACAGCTGGGGTGCCACAGCAGAAAAGGCCCTCTTCCTGGTAGCTGGTAGCCACCTGCCTCACTTCCTTTGGCAGGGGCTTCCCAAGAAGGACCTCTGAGGGTGATCTTAGGATCCAGGCAGGCACATATGGGAGGAGGCGATCCTTCAGATGGCCTGGCTCCAAGCCATTTCGGGATTTGAATGTTAATACCAGCACTTTGAATTGGGCCTGGAAATGGACTGGAAGCCAGTGCAGCTGGAAAAGTACTGGTGCAATGTGATTTTGTTGGCCAGTCCCTGTTAGCAATCTTGCTGCCCTATTTTGGACTAAATTTTGGATTTAGGGCTTTAAAAGAAAGAACTAGCACTTTGAATTGAGCCCAGAACAAATTGGGAGCCAATGAATGTAATATTCGTGCTACGTGTCAGAATAAACGGGCTTCCATCTACTATACTTTATGGAGTGGGGAGGAAGCTAGATACACAGTGGTTGGTTTGGGTGGCAGCTTCATTTTTTTTCAACAGCTGATGGCTCCTTTAGCTATCAAAGTCAGTGGCAGAAGGTGAGATTGATTTTCATGGTGGTGGATCAGGGCTGCTCAAGCTTCTGGTCCTGGCCTAGTCCAAAATCGGGTTCATCAGAGGAGGAGTCAATGGAAAGGCATGCATTTTCTTGAGGACAGGGAGTCAGGATGACAAAATTACAAAGTTACTCTATTGATTTTGGGCAAGTGTCAGTATTTCACCTTCATTAGCCTAATGAACAAGGAGGCTGGAAGCACAGCCCCTTTCCCCTGTGCCCTGCCAAGCCTCTGCACAAGAAGTCATTTTCAGAATGGCTCCTTGATTTGAAGGAGCAGACAAATGAACACTACAGACTCCTGTCCACGGAGGAGAAAAGAGAAGACTTATTTCCCCCCAAGGCTAGAATGATTCCATGCTTCAGCATTTGCTCAAGCAATCAGAGCAGCACCAAGCCATGCCTTGAGCGTCTCACTACAAATGGTCTTGACAAATGTGTTCAAGCAGCTAACCCATTAAATGAATATTGGGGAATCGTCCCTTTCTGCTTGAAGAAGTTCATCATGCCCAGCAGCCCGCCACCACTGGGCTAAGCAGCTAGCCCTTCGGGGTTAGTCGTTCTTGTACACTGGAAGATAAATGGAGGGATGGTGAAGGATGTAACCTCCTTAGTAGGGCTTCAGTGTTTACTTGATTGATGGGTTAGATCAGGGCCCCTCAACTGTTTTGGACCCATGGGCACATTTGGGAATTTGAGAAAATGGCGCTATGGGCATCACCACAAAATGGCTCCCATGGAAGGTTTGGCTAATCATGGGGGCCTGGCTAGTCAAAGGACAAGTAATTCACTCAAGAAACTGTGTACAAGGACAGGAAAGGTCTGAACTCCAAAGCCAATCGATATATTTGACTCCACAGAAGCACAACAAAATACCCCATTAAGGTTGCAGCATTTACATGGAACTAAGTGGGAGTTACTTCTGCATAGGCCTACATAGGATTGCTCTCGGTGTGAGAAGAATTACAGAAGGGGCTGGAAAGGGAGAGGAACAGAGCAAGGCTAGTAGCTGGGAGGAGAGATGGGGGGTGAGAGAGAGAGAAAGAGCAAGGCCAGGGACAGAGAGGGAGAGAAAGAACAAGCACCCAGCGAGGCAGAAGGAAGGCGGCCATGGTGTCTTCTTGCCTCAGTAGGCAGGACAGGCTGGGCATGCCTGACTGAATACACTGACTGGAAGACCAAAGAGCCAGGGTCAACCAAAAACACGTTCTGCCGTTTCTAGTACAAAGAGGAGGAAATAAAATAATATTAAAAGCTTTAATCCAATCACTATGCAGATTAATGACCTAAACTTCTGGGAATAAGTCTTGACTGACTGACCATCTGTCATCAAAAATTCAGAATAGCTGACTAAGCTGAGATAATTTAGACAAATGCAAGAGACATAGATGGCATATTATGCTGCAGTCTCTGGCAACCTTCCTGTACCTGTAATCTCAGTTTGATTTCTTTGAAAATGGCTACGTCGGTGTGTGTGTGTGTGTGTGTGTGTGTGTGTGAACAAGTGCTGAATTCCATTGCAGAGAAGCTCTCGAGGCCCACATTCCAGTGGAGGGTGGGGCCAAAGGCAAAGGGGGCAGGGCCAAAAACACCAGCATATTTTAGCTTCAAAGTTTGACTGCCTTTGACTAAGCCTTAGGAGAGGCATTTCAACCTTTGGGGAATGGGGGGAAAACTGCACAGAAGCTGGGAGTCCACCAAACAGTTGGTAGCCTGGGGAAAGGGGCCAGGACCAGGGGCTATGCATTGTCTAAAGATGGAACTCATCTTCCTAGCCTTTTCTCTCTAAGGGCGCAATCTTATGCATGTTTAGACAGAAAAACGTCCTACAACTCCCAGCATTCCCCAGCCAGCATCTCTGGCCTCATGGTCTGACCTCAGCATTCTCTGAGTTATTCTCTAGGTAACAGGGAGTTATTGCCTCCTCCAAATTCCAAGCTAGCTTTCCAAAGCCTTGTTGTTGCAGAACCCAGAGTCAGAGAGACCACGGAGTGAAGGAAAAAGAGATTCTTTATTTAACGCGCGGGCTTAAGGCTGGAATCATTTCCAAAGAGCCAGAAGCCCCGATTTACATTAGCACATTGGTTTTATAGACATTGTGACATATATGAAATGGCTCCTCCTCTCCCTCCCGCATGGGGTTGCAATCCTCAACATTTTTCCTCCTAGCACCATTGTTTATAATACAAGAACTGGGTTATAGGGTAGCCATGATAAGGAGAGAACAGAAGAGAACAGCAGAGAACAAGATATACAATTGTATGACCTTTGACAAGATAAGGAATTCCTGTGTCTCGTCAGCTTACAACAATATATTCAAGGGAGAAAGAGCTCAGCAAGAACATGAAGCATGAGACTGCATGAGGCTACTTAGTCTGATCCCCGATATGGCTGCTACATTCCCCCCTTAAATGCATAATTTCATTACAATTATAGCATTTCTGATAACTATACAAAGCTTTTTGTGACATACATATTACTTAGCCTCTTGTTGGGCTATTAGAGCTTAGAGGGCAGCAGTTTTACTAGCTGAGACATAAAACAGATTGGTTAAACAGCGCATAAGACAAGGAACGCAGAGACATAACAGAACTTTTATGAACAATACTGGTAGAATTAGGATGAACAATGCTTTCAAGCTAGCTAAGATCTGGAAGCCAAGGGGTTAACTAATTGAGCTAATTGTTTTGTTAGCTACTATACTGTGCAGCTTGTCGATCTGTTTATCTACAGCATTGCCATTATCAGTTAAGTTAAATCAACAGAGCTTTTGGTGTGTCTCACAACTTAAATGATGAAGAAGGAAGAGGTAATCTATACCAGCTTTATTTTCTAGAACTGCACCTCTTAGATCACGCAACTCTTTATTTAACAATGACAATGCTTGTGAGGTGGCATTTATGCTTTTGGCTAAGCTGCAAGCTAACTGGTTGATTTCCAGACCATCAGCCAAGGCTAAACCTGGAACCTTAACCAGTGACATTGTTAAGGCCAATTTTTCTGAGTCAAAATATAACTGCACATGACTATTACAATTTTTAGTTAGTTGGAGTGCTCGAGGCTGCCGTTGACGGATTTTCTCGGGCTACAGGGGAAGAATTGGCACCAATTTAATTGGCAGCTGAGGCAACATGGGTGGTTATTAGACAAGTTGGCAGGAATGAATGACCAAGTGCGGGAACTACATGTCTAAAACCATCCATGAGGCAAAAGTATGTGGGCATTATTAAAAGATATGTTTTGAATTTTATTTCAGTGGAAGGGGGCCAGGGATAGCTTTATATTTTCTGGAAAATTTTTGACAATTAAGCATTCGTGCACACGTAGCATTTGTTTCAGCAACGATGGGGGTGCATAGAGTGAACTCTGTAGGGGGTAGGATCTTTGCAACCACGCCCCAATTAGCATTTTGGGAATAAGTTAAACTTACACCATAAACTCTTAACATGGTATCTTTTTGAATGTTCCCAGGATGTCTACAGACAGGTATTAGGCAAGAGCTAATAAGCCCGTTTGCAGGTATACCTCTTGGCAAACAAAAATGTTTTATGCTCGTGATGTTAGCCAGGTGAAGCCAGTAATTATCAGCAAATCACTGGGACAAACTTCTTTTTCTAGGGGCAGACCCCCCTTTTTGCACCTTATTAAGGAAACACAATGCAGCACTACTAACACTACAACACGCATGTTTGATCTTCTTTGGGATCTGACCGTACGCTGGGCAGCTATTCACCTGGCAAGCTGCAGTAGGGTCTAGTCCCCTTCTTCAATTCTCCAGTTGCAGGTCTGACCGTATGCAGGGGGACAGTTTCCCGGTGTGTCTACAGTAAGGTCTAGCCTGAGTCTTCTTACTGCTTTTTCAGAATGATTTTTAAAGGATTTTCAGGATTTCTGTTTACAGTCTACTCTCCCCCTCTCGCTCTCTTGACTCGTGTCCAGTGTATCCAGGGTTTAACTCCAGCTGCTTTCATAGCTGTGGGGGTGGAAAGTATGACAGTTTTCAGTCTTCTCTATCTGGGAGTCAAAGGGTTATTTTTCCCTCTTTAACTCATACTTTAACTCTTGGTTGGAAAGGATGAACTTCTGTGATGGGAATTGGGGGCTTATTTTTTTAAGACAAAGCAACGCTGGGCTTGAAGAACTTTGTTTAGTGTTTGGACTTCTTGTTTAAGGCTAACGTTTGCTTGCTTTTGATGCTGCTCCAGTGTCAATTATGAAGTCAATGTCACGGCCCCTCACAGTCAATGTCACGGCCCCTCTCAAGCTGTCTCCCTCTTCGCCCATTCTGGCCCCTTTGTTTTTTTCCTTTGTGTATTTGATTTATTTTATTTGGGCATTCATGCCACTAATGTCCATCTTGTCCACACTGGGCACACTGGTTCTTTTTTAAGAATCTTCTGCCTCTGCCGGGTCTTCTTTTTTTTTCTTTCGTCCACGTCTTTTTGGGCCTCTGGGCTGAGGGAGGTGTACTGGCGATAGGCATTTGAAAGACGCTCCAAGTACGCTCTGGGGCCTCGGTGGCACCTTGCAGCACTTTAGACACTTTGGTCATATTAATTGACTTCTTCATACCTGCTTTCATGGCTTTTAACAGCAGGGTTTGATACTGGGTGAGGCGCTCTAGCCCCACTTGTGTTTTGGGATTCCAGCAGGGGGGGGTTACTTACAAGGAGACTTTATTGGGTACAGCACACAGGCGTACTTAATTTTTGGATCAGACAGCTTCTCTGAACCACGAGCTATTGCGCTAAATGGGTTTTTATACTATACATGTTACCCATGAGGCAGCACAACACTAGCAAGCATTTTCAGCATAGGCTAGAAGTGTTTGGTTCTCAGGCACAGCTTCCTGTAAACAATTTCGCTTCTCAAAGTGCTTGATAACACTTTTATTTATTAGTATGGGAAGACAAATTTTTTCTCTTTCTTTTGCTTTCTTTTTCTTTGCTGATCTGCCTGTATTGCAGATCATGTTTCAAACTTTTTACACAAAACTTTCTGCTCCATGCACCAGCCTTGTTTCTTTATTTGTCTTTTTCAAGTTAAACTCACTTACTTAAACCTTTCTGCCTTACACTAGTCTCAATGACACACATTTGGGATAGGCTCTTCTTCTCCTTCTAGTTACATTTTCTTCATTTTAAAGAACTATTACATTATTGTGGCTACTTTACCCCAGGTAATAAGCTCCAGGCACAATCAGCTGCTTTTAATTTACCCTGGGGGCAACTATGGCCACGCTTCTTTTCTTACAAATGTTTTTTCTTTGCCTCTTGCCTTTTCTTTCTTCTTTTTTCCTCCCTCTTCTCTATCTGTCTTCTACTTTCTCTATTCCTTCTTTTCTACTTGCTTTTGTCTTTTTTTCCTTGTCATCCATTGGGAACCACACTTAGTATCATTTGGAGTTGCAACTAACACTAATCTGCAAATATCACATATACTTTATGATATCTAAGAAATCATAAAATATACACAACAAACTTTTTCTGCAATTTAACACTATGAATGGAAAGCACTTTTTGCATGTAAGGCATGATGGAGCAGATCCAGCAATCATACTGCTCTTCTGGCTGAAAGCTCAGGGCTCATTAAAATTAAGGGACGGACATACCCACACACGCAAAGAGTTCTAGGTCACCATTTTTGCATCGGCAACTCTATGCTGCATGAGTTCTAGCAGAAGGAAATCTAAAAGTTATAGATCAAACTCAGCCTGCTGTACACTGAGCTGACTACAAACATAGACACACGGTCCACAGCGATGAGAGTTCAAGTTTATCAAAAGCTTCATAGCACTGTCCATGGCAAGTTTGTGACAATTTAAAATTTTAGTTCATGTGCAGAGTGTCTCTAAAAAGCCCAGACATTGATGGAGGCAAACAGAGAAGGCTCTGGGCAATGAAGATGCGATGTTTCCAGCAAAGGCTCTCCACTTTTGCATTAGTTTAAAAAGGGAAAGTGTGGCCCTACACCCCTTCTGACAGACAAGGGCCTTTAACTTTTTAGCAAGGCCTGTGTCTAAACAGAGCGGCACAGCTCAGCTCTCTAGCCATGACACTTTAACTTGGGCAACTCCTCTGTAAATTTTATTTTACTTCTGTCAGGTTCTCTCACAGACATTTTAAAAACTTACTCATTTTTTTTTCTCTTCTAACCTGGTACACGAAAGCACTGAAACACTGAGTGCCGAAACTCAGGACGCTGGGGGGTGATGGGCATCGCCTTATACTTGCATTTTTCAAGCAGCCATTAATCTTCGGGGAGGCGGTGGGGTGATTTGCAGGACTTCAAAGGCAAGCTTCTCAGTTTGTTTGTATTTGTAAATCCCAAGCTTAAAACAGGACACGATGAGGTACAGGGCAGCCAAATTCTTGCTTTGGCACGGGCAACAAATAACTCGGTTCAGCTTTCTTCGCTGGGGTCTCAAACAGGAAAACAGTCTTAATTTAAAGTTGTAACATCACTGACAGCGTCAGCCAGCCAGCTACACAGATCTCATTGTTTTTTAAGACAGTTGCTCCAATATTTTCTTCTCAATCAGGTTGGGTCTTTCAGCTTACACAGTTTATTGCAGCTTTCAGGAGCATGGCAGTAGCGTGATTTTGGCTTGGCCAGGAACATGCTGTCTGGTTTCTCGGTCTCTTTAGCACACACACTTAGGCAGTGTAACACTGGACACTCAAATCAGTGAGATTTCTTTATTGCAGGGAATCCCACGGCAAAAGCTTAATGGTTACGCTCTTCAGAAATCATATAGCCGATGGTCAGTAGCTACAGGCTCTATGCAATTCTAACACAGTTCAAAGCTAAACACGGTTACCTTGGCAGAGATCTTCAACGTGGTCTTTCCGCTTCATTCTGCTTTGGGACAGTCTTATGGCACACTTTTCACTCGAAGAGGGGTCTAGCCTGTGCTCTGGGGGCTGATTCTTCACCTTTATTTTCTATTTTGCCTTCATCTTCTGGGTCTTCATTTTCAGTTTCCATTTCTTAGGGATTTCATCTCAATTAGGCGAGGTGATGATGTTGCACAACTCAGAACGTTGTGGGCAATTTTCCTGCCCCCCCTCTCTCGGCGCGCTAGGCTAACAGCTACTTCTTCGGCCTTACACTCTCACGCTCCCACGCTTTGTTAAAAGCCAGACTGTCCTGCAACATTTTTCTAATTAACAGCCTCAGATCTTGTTTTTTTTTCCTCTCAGCTCGACCTTGAGCTTTTTGCTGTTTTCTCTTTCTATTCTGAATCTTTTTAAAAAAACCTTTTTCCTTCTTTGTTTGACATACATCTCAAGGGGGTGCAAGGTTTGCTTCCCCCAGCACCCATAGCCTCCCTCTTAAATTGAAGACAGACACAATTAGGGAATGGGAATTGGTCAATGAGTAAGGGGTCTCACTGGCCGACACAAGAGGATTTTTCACACCACGCACTTTGCTACTGGCCTGGGCACCCGGACGGTCAACGGTATGCTTCAGAAACCGCAGTAGCCACTCACACAATCATCAATCTCTCCACTACATCCATATGTCCCTGCCACCCACTTTTCCCACTTTTTACCAGAGCGGAAAACGGCTTCCCCAGCTTCCTCAGCTTCCTACTGAGTACTGGCGTGCTGGGTACTGGCGCCCACTCGGGGGTGTGATCAGGCCCCCCTTCTACCCGCAAGGAGTAGGTTCTTTTGTATACGTATACCACCAACACTGACCTTCTTCATAAGGCGGGGCCCTCTTTTTCCCATATACTTGCCTTTCTCCTGAAGGCTTCTAATGTGGGTTTCAACTCAATTGCAGCTGCGATACAGGCAGGGCTCAAGTTCCTTCCTCCGCTTCCCAAGGTTCTCTTGCTGCTCACTACCGTTTGGGCGATCCCGGTGCAGGCTTTCTCCCATTCACTCGACAAAAAGGTCGGTGGCGCCAAGAAAGGGAGGCATGCGCCGAGCTCGTCTTCCCGGTGCGGCGATCAAGAGCAGGCAACTGCCACCTGTCTGGCTCAGAGCCTGCCACATCCGAGTCACGGCACCATTTATGTTGCAGAACCCAGAGTCAGAGAGACCACGGAGTGAAGGAAAAAGAGATTCTTTATTTAACGCGCGGGCTTAAGGCTGGAATCATTTCCAAAGAGCCAGAAGCCCCGATTTACATTAGCACATTGGTTTTATAGACATTGTGACATATATGAAATGGCTCCTCCTCTCCCTCCCGCATGGGGTTGCAATCCTCAACATTTTTCCTCCTAGCACCATTGTTTATAATACAAGAACTGGGTTATAGGGTAGCCATGATAAGGAGAGAACAGAAGAGAACAGCAGAGAACAAGATATACAATTGTATGACCTTTGACAAGATAAGGAATTCCTGTGTCTCGTCAGCTTACAACAATATATTCAAGGGAGAAAGAGCTCAGCAAGAACATGAAGCATGAGACTGCATGAGGCTACTTAGTCTGATCCCCGATATGGCTGCTACATTGTAAATAATGCCAGATCTGTAGAGATTCTGGGGTGTGGACAGGGAAGGGGTACTCAAGAAGAAAGAGGCATGGTTAGGTTATAGTGATGGGACTTGTAGTCCAACTTATCTGGAGAGCAACAGTTTGTGACAGCCTGGTTTAGCGTTAGATTCGAACCAGCAATGTTGAAGGAATCTGTCTGGGGGTAGCGCTCAGTGAGCTCTTGCTGGCTCGACCCCCTGGACTCTGATCTGACTGAGTCAGGTCAGCTGGAAGATTTTCTGCCTTTGCACAGCAGCGCGGCAGCGGGGGCAGCGGGAGGATGAAAGGGGAGCACCGTGGCGCTTCCTTTTCATCCTCCATTTTGTGCAATGTGGCCCTGCGTGGGGGCACGGTGCGTGAGTCTGTCCTCCTTCTCCTCCAGCAGCCCAGAAGGAGGACAGACTCATGCATGGGGCCACCATGTGCAAATGGCTGGCTCTCCCCCTCCCAGGCCCTGGGAGGGGGAGAAGCAGCCATTTGCACGCAGTGGCGGAGCTGCTGGCGGCAGCGGGCGGCGGGTAGCTGGGGTGGGGACTCCCACTGCTGCCCATCATCTGCTGCCGCTGCCGGGCACAAATGCTTTGCGCTGTCCTCACATGTCAGCAAGGAGAATGTGAGGGGTTTGCACATGGCGGCAGTGGAGTCCCCGTTGCCGCCCACCACCATCATGCGCAAAGGGCTCCTTCTCCCCCACCAGGGACCCAAGAAGGGGAGGAGCCGCCATTTGTGCACAGTGTCAGGCTTGATTCTGAGCGCAGGGAGATAGTTAGCAGCTCAGATTCAGAAGAGGAGCAGCCAGAACTGGGGGAGGCTTTTTCACAGGCCAGTTCGGATATGGGTAGGCGTGCTTCTCAGATTACCAACTCCCAGGTGGCCGGGCATGAAGCTTCCTCCTTGCCCCTCTCTGTGAGAAGCAGCAAGGAGGAGGGGCTTGAGGACCATGACTTAAGAGACGCAAGGCAGAGACGCAGAGCTAAGAGGGAAACGCCAGGGGCGGAGCTCAGACGCTCGAACCAGTTAGCGATGCGTGAAAGGCTATGCAGGGAAGTGGCACGCGAGGGGCAGGACCTCCGCCCTAAGTTAGCCTAGCCAGGCAGCCACCCTTTCAAACTACGGGCAACTTTCGGTGAACCCATTTGAATCCCCTGGAGGCATTCCTTTGTAGCCAGAGAGTCTTCGAGGATTTGCATCTGTAATGAACCTGTGAATATGAATTAAAGGCGTGAGACTGAAGCCCCTCCTTTTGTGTGTTTGTGAGTGCTTAAGGACAGAGGGGGCCAAGGGATTTGTGACACACAGAGCCCATGAGTTCCAGCAGGGAGCCTGCAGCCCAGCTCACAAAAGCGAGTGAGCTGGCAGCTTGGGGGAAATCCGACGAGCCCCAAGAGAGCTGGATTTCCCTGCGCTGGACATCCCTAATCCAAACTGGGCCAGAGTAAGGTATGATGTTAGGGATGGTGGAGAATTTCTCCCCGAATCTTCGGGAGGCTGAGCGCCAATGCATTCAGCCCCCCGAAGTTGGTTGGGAAATTCTCCGCTGGCCCCCCGCCCCGCCCCGGGATGGGACTTACCTTCAGCGAATGTCCCTCTGGGCGGCGGGTCCCGGCGGCGGTTCGGCGGCGGTTTGTCGTGGGCAGGGGCGGCGGCCGGTCTCCCGACCGGCTGCCGCCACCGCCATTGCAAAAAAAAAAAAAAAAACTAAAGAAAAACAAAACAAAACACCCGTGATAGGCTACGTGACGATTTACGTAGCCTATCACGGCTAGATTTCCAAAGTCAGCCATGATAGGCTACGTAAATCGTCACGTAGCCTATCACGGGTGACTTTGAAAAAAAAAAAAAAGCACGTACGCAAATGGCGGCAGCCCATGGGCGCTGCCATTTGCGTTCCTTATTTTGGCACGTCTAGTCTACGTAAAGATTTACGTAGACTACGGCGAAAATAAGGGCACGCTATGACTTAGTAACTTTGGAAATCTAGCCGTGATAGGCTACGTAAATCATCACGTAGCCTATCACGGGGTCTTTTTTTTTTTTTTACTTTTTGTTTCGCGGCTGGGGAGATGGGGCGCTTCTCCCCAGCCTGAATTTCGGCCGGGCGAGGCGGGAAGCCTCCCCCCCCTCGCCTGAACTTCGGGGGGAAAAGTGAAGCGCCTCCCCCCCACCGCGAAGCCAAGCTGCGAAAAGGTCAGTGACTTTCGTACCTCCCTAATGATGATGATGATGATTAACATTTCTATACTACCCCATACCTGAAGCTTTCAGGGCAGTTTACAGAAGTTAAAACATTCAGTTTTGGTGCTGAATCTCACCTAAAGTGAAATTTGAAAAGTATTGCATTGCATTTCTATACTGCCCCATAGCCGAAGCCCTCTGGGTGGTTTACAAAGATTAAAAAGCATTAAAATACAGTATACAAAGTTTAAAAACCATTTACATAAACACACAAACAAACAGTATACACGGAGACAACATATATCTCAACACAACTTTGGGCACTGCTGTTCTTCTGGCTGTTCTTCTTGACACAAACATCTAAAAGGGTGATAACCACTGGTGAGGCCTTTTCATACATGCATCTACAAGGCTCTGCTGAGTGAAACATGTAGGAACTTTGACGGAAGTTTCAGTGGAACGAGCAAACATTCCCAGAGGGCTTTTTATAAAATGCTAGAAGAACTGCCAGGTGACATTTGAGGCAAATCAGAGTGATATATAGGCCCTTTCATAGGCAGCCAAACTCCCGATATTATATTTTATGCCTGAAGAAGTACTTTTACTTCTAGTTTTGTGGGGGAAATTAGCTACTGGGTCTATCATAGAAAAAAGAAAATGAGGTTCCTTCTTGATAGAAATTGTAGCACACCAGGTGGGTCATCTATTAGGTGCTAATAAGATTATATGGCAGTACGATCTGCCATCAGAAGGATGTTTCTTGATTAGGATGTTGATCGCCGCTGTTTGCCCAAATTGTATTATTGGGAAATGTTAGGAGACACACACTTGTTCAACTAGTTCTGCATTACATGGATACCAATTTGCTTCTGAGCCCAACTGCAGCTCCTCCTTGGTGGTAGCCCCACGACTGTGAATTTCAAGGGTGGCTTGTCTTTGGCTCCAACAAAGACCTTTTTAATGTTAATTGACTGAACATTGCAGACCTAAATATTCTGTGGTAAACTGTATGGGTAGAATCTAACTAAAGTCCTACTTAAAGTAAATGCACTGAAATGAGTGGGACTTAACGCTAGTCATGACTTAAGTCCTTTTTCTACCATTTGGATGAGAATTGGATGCCATTGCTGGCACGGTAAAATGGTTAGGGCTGTAATATCTCAAATGACAAATGACTGACGATCATTCCCAACCAATGTAGCTCATGAAGTTTTCCTTCCTCTTCACAGGCTGGACGAAGTTTGCTCGGTTGACACGAGCTTTGACGAACAGCCGGAGTGTTCTGCAGCAGCTCACTCCCATGAACAAAGCGGAGGTGGTCCATAAACACTCTCGGTTAGCTGAAGTAAGTGTCCATTTAGGCCGCTGGGTGTTGAACCTCTTTCAGCCCCAAATACCAAAAAATACTCACATATTTTAGTTTAAAGTAGAGCTGTGTGCAAAGGGCCTCTTGAAATTCTCCACCTGACTTGCGGACAGAGAAATCTGGGAGCCAATTTCACCAGGGGGAGGAGAAATTCTCAACCGTTTCTCCCCGGTAGGGCTTCCCATCGGCAGGGTTTGTAGCACAGCTTCTCCCATTTTTGGTCAAGGTTTAGAGGGTCTTCGTGGTGCAACAGCATCAACTGTCTTGGCAGGCTGGCCCTCAGTTTGCATCCTCTGCAATGGAGTGTTGTGTCCAGCTCCAGGGATGACATGGAGCTGGTGCTCTGCCAAAATCTGCCCTCCAGTTTCCTGAAAGTGTTCTCCCCCCATGAAAGAGGCTTCCATCATTCTGCCTCATTCAGGATGTTTTATCATGTATTTTTGTGGTGTTTTTGAGCATACCTAATCACAGCCTGCCTCTCAGGCTGCCTGCACATCCTGAGCTGAAAAAGCCCCATGGGAAGAATTACCTCATGGTGCCTTAAACTGGGCTCTAATTGAAGTGTGGGAAGCCAAGGAGGCTACAGGAGGCCAGAGAGATGATTGTACAATGAAAAACAGGACACTTGTGCTCATTCCTCGGCCACCTCCTAAGTAAGGTAAGCCCAAGAAACCCAAACCCAACCCAGGAGAATTTTTTTGAAATGTCTTCACCATTGAATTTCTTTTTGGAAGCAATTTCTCTTCTATCACATTGAATGGGAATGGTCGGAAAAATGAGGGATAAATTTTTGGCACGGCATTAGTTGAAAGTCCTTACTGCCAGGAGCTAAGCCTTAGCAGAGGCATTGCAGCCTTTTAGAAAGGGGGAAAATGGCACAAAAGCTGGGAAACCACCGCATGATCGGTGGTTGGGAGAAAGTGGGTGTGGCCTTCTGGGGAATCCAGGTGGATTGGATAAAGGAGTGTGGCCAAGGTGACCTGCCAGTAACTGAGCCTGAGGAGAGATATTTCAAACTTTTAGAATGGGGGAAAACTACAGAAAAGCTGGGAAACCATCAGCTGATGATCAGTGGCTGGGGGAGAGGGGGCATGGACATTTGGAGAACCTCAGAGAGCCAGACTGAGACCCCAGGAAGGCCGGAACTGAATCTCAGGTCTGAGATTCCACACTCCTGATTTAGGCCTTAGTAGGAACTGTTACTGCTGTGGGCCTTTTCCACCACAGAGGGTTTGGGGACAAGAGGCTTATGGGAAAAGAGGGTGAGAACCAGTGGAGGTTGGTGGCTCCAATGTCAGTGGGAGGGTGAATCTGCTCCGGGTTTCATCTAGAACCAATCAGAATTCTAAAGGAACTGTCCTAAGTGCTTTACATCAGTTTGTACCTTGGATAGCTCCTTTAGAGTTCTGACTGGTTCTGATTGAATCCTGAAGTGGATTCACAACCCCACTGACATCAGAACCACCAGTCTCCACTGCTAAGAACTCATGGGGGCTTCAGTGTGGGGGGACTGGGGCAGGGAGACCTAGAGACCCCATAGTTCTCCTAAAGACATCATTGAGAGTGTGACAGGCCAGAACCTAGATATGGGCTCAGTCTAACAATGTCTTACTTTCAATTTGAAAACACATTTTTTTTACTTGAACCCACTCTGAATTGGGTCTGCAGCCTGTCACTACATAAGGAGCAATAACTCAAGCTATACCATCTTTTGCTTCAGGTTCTCCAGCTGGGTTCTGATATACTTCCACAATACAAACAAGAAGCTCCAAAGACCCCACCGCATATAATTTTACACTACTGCGCTTTTAAAACCACCTGGGACTGGGTCATTTTAATTCTCACCTTCTACACAGCCATCATGGTTCCTTACAATGTGTCTTTCAAGACAAAGCAGAACAACATTGCCTGGTTGGTCCTGGATAGTGTGGTAGATGTTATCTTCCTGGTGGACATAGTATTGAATTTTCACACGACCTTTGTGGGACCTGGAGGAGAGGTCATATCCGATCCCAAACTCATCAGGATGAACTACCTGAAAACCTGGTTCGTGATAGATCTTTTGTCATGTTTACCTTATGACATCATCAATGCCTTTGAGAATGTGGATGAGGTAAGTCATTTCAACTTCATTTGTCCTGGATGGCTTGATCACTGTCGTTGATAACATTCCTAATGTAAATCAGAATCAAATGTTAGAGTATTGGGAACATAGGAAGAGCTGTCCTGGATCATACCAAAGGCCTATTTAGTTCAGCATTCTGTTCTCACAGTAGTCAATCAGATGCCTATGGGAAGCCCACATGGAGGACATGAATACAATAGCACCCTCCCAATCAAGTTCCCCAGCAACTCGTAATTTAGAGGCTAGGTTGGCCTGGTGACCTATTCAGTCCTCTATTTGAAGGTGTCCTTGATTTGATGGGCTGTCCAGTCCAAGTCATAAAGAGGGAGGGTTGGAGCCCATCAACAGTTAGCATCTGGACAGCAAGACTGAGAAGGCACACAGGTCACCTGGTCAGTCTTCTTGACTACTGTGAGAAGCATTGTATTTCTATTTAAATTATACTTACTATTTCCAGATTTGCAGCTATACATGTAAACTTACACAGGGAAATATTATACAAATTGGCGTCCTCTCTTGTCCTCTTTTTTTTGGTGATGCCATTCCTTTTGGGGGGGGGGCAATGAGAAAATGATCACCCCCTCAGAGACATGCTGCATTTGATACTGGAGGTAGCGTATAGCCATCATGACTAGCAGCCATTGAGAGTCTTATTCTCCATGAACTTGTCTAGTCCCACTTGAAAGCCATCCAAGTTGGTGCCTTCACTATATCTTTTGATATCAAATTCCACCATTTAAAATAGGAGCTGAGTGAAGAAGTGCTTTCTTTTGTCTGTCCTGAACCAATCTCTCACCAATCAGCTTCATGGGATGACCCTGCATTCTAGTATTATGAGAGAGGGAGAAAACCGTCTCTCTGTCCTCTTTCTCCACACCATGTATATTTTTATACACCTGTATCATACTCTATCCCCTTCATGGATCACTGCCTTGTTGTGGAGAAGGGGCTTGTGTAACTCAGTGAAGCCATAAGCTATGCCATGCAGGGCCACCCAAGATGGACAGGTCATGGCAGAGAGTTCTGACAAAATGTGGTCCACTGGAGAAGGAAATGGCAACCCACTCCAGTATTCTTGCCAAGAAAACCCCATGGAACGTATCACAAGGCTAAAAGAGATGACGCCGGAAGATGAGCCCCTCAGGTTGGAAGGTGTCCAATATACTACTGGGGAAGAGCAGAGGGTATTTCCAAGTAGCGCCAGAAAGAGTGAAGTGGCTGGGCCAAAGCCGAAAGGACACTCAGCTGTGGATGTGTCTGGTGGTGAAAAGAAAATCCGATGCTGTAAAGAACAATATTGTTTAGGAACCTGGAATGTTAGATCAATGAATCAAGGTAAGCTGGAGGTGGTCAAACATGAGATGGCAAGATTGAACATTGACATCTTGGGAATCAGCCCATCATATCTACTACTGTGGCCAAGAATCCCTTAGAAGAAATGGAGTAGCACTCATAGTCAACAAAAGGGTGGGAAAAGCAGTACTGGGGTACAATCTTAAAAATGATAGAATGATCTCAGTACGAATCCAAGGCAACCCATTCAACATCACAGTAATTCAAGTCTATGCCCCAACCACTGATGCCGAAGAAGCTGAGGTTGATCGGTTCTATGAAGACCTCCAACACCTTCTAGAACTAACACCAAAAAAAGATGTCCTCTTCATCATAGGGGACTGGAATGCTAAAGTAGGAAGTCAAGAAATCACTGGGATAACAGGCAGGCATGGCCTTGGTGTACAAAATGAAGCAGGACAAAAGCTAATAGAGTTTTGCCAAGAGAACACGCTGATCATAGCAAACACTCTTTTCCAACAGCACAAGAGATGACTGTACACATGGACATCACCAGATGGTCAATATCGAAATCAGATTGATTATGTCCTTTGCAGCCAAAGATGGAGAAGCTCCATACAGTCAGTAAAAACAAGACCTGGAGCTGACTGTGGCTCAGATCATGAGCTGCTTCTTGCAAAATTTCGGCTGAAATTGAAGAACGTAGGGAAAACCACTAAACCATTCAGGTATGACCTAAATCATATCCCTTATGAATATACAGTGGAGGTGAGGAATAGATTTCAGGGATTAGACCTGATAGACAGAGTGCCTGAGGAACTATGGACGGAGGTCCGTAACATTGTTCAGGAGGCAGCAACGAAATCCATCCCAAAGAAAAAGAAATGCAAGAAAGCCAAGTGGCTGTCTGATGAGGCTTTACAAGTAGCTGAGGAAAGAAGGGAAGCAAAAAGCAAGGGAGAAAGGGGAAGATATATCCAACTGAATGCAGAGTTCCAGAGCATAGCAAGGAGAGACAAGAAGGCCTTCTTAAATGAACAATGCAAGGAAATCGAGGAAAACAACAGAATGGGAAAGACTAGAGATCTCTTCAAGAAAATCGGAGATCTCAAGGGAACGTTTTGTGCAAAGACGGGCATGATAAAGGACAAAGAAGGCAGGGACCTCACAGAAGCAGATGAGATTAAGAAGAGGTGGAAAGAACACACAGAAGAACTATACAGGTTAGATCTTAATGTCCTTGATAGCCATGATAGTAATGTCCTTGATAGCCATGATAATGTGGTCACTGAACTTGAGCCGGACATCCTAGAGAGTGAAGTCAAGTGGGCCTTAGGAAGCATTAGTAACAACAAAGCTAGCGGAGATGACAGTATTCCAGCTGAGCTATTTAAAATCCTAAAAGATGATGCTGTTAAAGTGCCGCATTCAATATGCCAACAAATTTGGAACACTCAGCAGTGGCCACAAGACTGGAAAAGGTCAGTTTACATTCCAATTCCAAAGAAGGGCAACGCCAAAGAGTGTTCAAACTACTGTACAATTGCGCTCATTTCTCATGCCAGCAAGGTGATGCTCAAAATCCTACAAGCTAGGCTTCAGCAGTATGCGAACCGAGAACTACCAGAAGTACAAGCTGGGTTTCGAAGAGGCAGAGGAACTAGAGATCAAATCGCCAACATTCGCTGCATCATGGAGAAAGCAAGAGAATTCCAGAAAAACGTCTATTTCTGCTTCATTGACTACGCTAAAGCCTTTGATTGTGTGGATCACAACAAACTGTGGCAAATTCTTAAAGTGATGGGAGTACCAGACCACCTTACCTGTCTCCTGAGAAACCTGTACGAGGGTCAAGAAGCAACAGTAAGAACCAGACATGGAACAACCGAGTGGTTCCAAATTGGGAAAGGAGTACGACAAGGCTGCATATTGTCACCCTGCTTATTTAACTTATATGCAGAGTACATCATGAGAAATGCTGGGTTGGATGAATCACAGGTCAGAATTAAGTTTGCTGGGAGAATTATCAACAACCTCCGATATGCAGACGATACCACCCTAATGGCAGAAAGTGAAGAGGATCTCAAGAGCCTCTCGTTGAGGGTGAAAGAGGAGAGTGCAAAAGCTGGTTTGAAACACAACATTAAAAAAACTAAGATCATGGCATCTGGCCCCATCACTTCCTGGCATATAGAAGGGGAAGAAATGGAAGCAGTGACAGATTTTACTTTCTTGGGCTCCAAGATCACCGCAGACGGTGACTGTAGCCATGAAATTAAAAGACGCTTGCTCCTTGGGAGGAAAGCTATGGCAAACCTAGACAGCATAGTAAGAAGCAGAGACATCACCTTGCCGACAAAGGTCCGTCTAATCAAAGCTATGGTTTTCCCAGTAGTAATGTATGGCTGTGAGAGCTGGACTATAAGGAAGGCTGAGCGCCGAAGAATTGATGCTTTCCAACTGTGGTGCTGGAGAAGACTCTTACGAGTGCCCTGGACTGCAAGGAGGTCAAATCAGTCCATCCTAAAGGAAATCAACCCTGAGTGCTCATTGGAAGGACAGATCCTGAAGCTGAAGCTCAAATATTTTGGCCACCTAATGTGAAGAGAAAACTCTCTGGAAAAGACCCTGATGCTGGGAAAGACTGAAGGCAAAAGGAGAAGGGGACGGCAGAGGATGAGATGGCTAGATAGCATCACCGATGCAATGAATATGAACCTGAGCACACTCCGGGAGAGTGCGCAGGACAGGAAGGCCTGGCGTGCTATGGTCCATGGGGTCACGAAGAGTCGGACACGACTGAACGACTGAACGACTGAACAACAACAAAATCATACTCTATACACCTCCATCATACTAAGCTAAAAGGTGATAACCTTTCCTCATAGGATTCAACGTTGTTGCTCCAGCCCCCTGATAATATCAGTTGCTCTTTTTTGGACCTTTTCCAGCTCTACAATATCCTTTTTCAGGTGCAATGACCAGAACTGTAGTCAGTGTTCCATGTGTGGTCGCATCAGTACAAAGGCATTATGATTTTGTCAGTTTCATTTTCAATTCCTTTTCTAATGAGATCCAACTCAGGATTTTCCTTTTTCACAGCAGCAGCATACTGGGTTAATATTTTCACTGAGCTATCCATGACAACCCCAAGCTTTCCTGTTCAGTCACCACCAGCTCAGACTCCATCAGGTTTAGATGAGCATCATCATGGGGATTTGCATCTAAGGTATAGCTTAGTGCAGGGGATCCCAACACAGTGCCCGTGGGTGCCATGGCACCTGCAGGACCCTCCAATGGCACCCATGAAGGGCTCCCCAATGTGGCACTTGCAGGCAACTGCAAACAATTTTTTTTAATGTCCCCGTGTTTTTTTTTAATATAACCACATGGATTTGTATATATCCATAGCAATGAATATGTATAAAAAGCCTATATTTGATCATACAACTTCCTAGCAATTATACATAGCCTTGCTATTTCTCTCCATCCAATCCCTTTCCTTGCTATTTCTCTCACTTCCCCATCCCTAGCCTCCTCCCTCCCTTCCTTCCTTCCTTCCTTCCTTTCTCTCTAGCCTTGCTCTTTTTCTCCCACTCACCACTTTATTGTCCTGTTTCTCTTGACTCCCAGCCTCTAGCTGCGCTATTTCTCCCCCCCCACCTCTTTTGACTAACTAGGCCCCTCACATCAGCCATTTTGTGACTGGCCACATGCTCCATGGGAGCCATTTTGTAGTGGTTTCTCAAATTCCCCAAAGTGCCTATGAGTCCAAAAAGGTTGGGGACGCCTGGCTTAGTGTGATCGAGCCCTGGCATAGCACGAGAAAAAAATAAATCCAGCACCTATTTGCTTGGCTTCCTAAAACTCCTATGCTGATGGCTCAGAAATGTAAATGAGTTTTAAATCCCCCACGCCAAGTAGATGTTAAAAGAGAGAGATAAGAAAGAAAGAAAGAAAGAAAGAAAGAAAGAAAGAAAGAACGAGAAATGCTTTGGGATTTTAACTTCTGTGGTTGAGTTGCCAACAAACTATATTGGATGCTTGACATTGCTGGTTGTTTTCCCGAATCTTTATGTTTGTTTACAATATTTATACACTTCTTTGGGAAGGCAGACTCTCACCTTGCTGCGAGTATTCCTTCCCAAAGCATTTGTGTATAAATATTATAAACAAGTAAAAGGATTATATATAAAAACAGCCCCCGCAACATCTAAAAGTCTATCGCGACAAAAGCTATGAAGCAACAGCAGCAGTCAGATCACAAGACTGAGGCTTTTTAATAAAGACATTCATTTAATCATTCTTCACAACACTAAAGATGTTCAGCTTGATGCACGAAGAGGACAGAGAATAAATGTGCCCCCAAAATGTTTTTCCTCCTTTTTAAATGAAGACACATAGCTTCCCAGACAGAAAGGCATTAATTCATCCATTCAAAGAATGTTCAATTTTTAATGCCCACCCGCGAGGTCTTTGCTAAATTTTTAGTGTTGTTCACCAGCGTCTTATTTTGTCCCTTCAGAGAATGCTCTGTTTTCAAACATTGGTGTGGAATGTTTGAGAAGGATGTTTAAACGTGACGTGAGTGAACAAGAAACAGACCCATGGTGTGGCCTCTCCTCTCACTCCTATGATGAAAAGCAAAGCTCTGTACTGGGAGACACTGTTGCAATGAGATTCAATGAAGGCAAAACCTATACTGACCTCATAAATACATGAGAACATAAGAGGAGCCCTGCTGGATCAGACCAAGGGTCCGTCTAGTCCACCATTCTGTTCACACAGTGGCCAACCAGCTGTCTGTGACAAACCCACAAGCAGGACACGAGTGCAACAGCACTATGTTCCCCGGTAACTGGTGTTCATAGGCATACTTCTTCTGAGACTGGAGGTAGCATATAGCCATCAGGACTAGTAGCCATTGATAGCTTCCTCCTCCCTTTTAAAGCCATCCAAACTGGTGGCCATCACTACGTCTTATGGTAGCGAATTCCATAGTTTAGCTATGTGCTGTGGAGAAATATGTCATTTTCTCTGTCTTGAACCTCACAGAGGGATCAAAAGAGTAAAGCAGAATACTTCCTCATCCCCAGCCCAAAATGAACAGGGCCTCCTCCTCCACAGCCTCACCTGTCACAGCACTGAGCACTCAGCAGGATGTAAATGAAACATCTTCCTTGAGATTGAAGGCTCATGCTGCTACCACTTTCCCCCCTTAATGGGTTTTTTTCTGGTATGAAAGAAGATGGAAGTAGTGGTGGGAAGACATGGGAGGCTTACAAATGGAAGCCAACATGGTTTGGACCCATGTAAAGGACACCTGTGTGCCTTACTCAGTCTGCTGTCCAGGTGCTGTTGATGGGCAGTTTCAAGGCCCTTTGGCTCTTCCTTCTGATGGCTTTTTATGTTTAGGCTGGACATGGACCTGCTGGGAAATATCCATCAAATAGAAGATACCACCAAAACAGAGAGCACTCATAAGGACATAAGAAGAGCCAGGCTGGATCAGCTCAAGGGTCCATCTAGTCCAGCATTCGATTCACACAGTGGACGATCATCTGCCCAAGGGAAACCCACAAGCCAGACCTGTGCAACAGCACCCTCCCACCCTTGTTCCCCAGCAACTGGTGTACACAAGCATACTTCCTCCAGTGCTGGAAATAGCATATAGGCCACCACCAGGACTAGTAGCCATTGATAGCCTTCCACTCCAGGAATTTGTCTAACCCACTTTGAAAGCCATCGAAACTGACGGCCATCGCTACATCTTGTGGTAGCAAATTCCACAGTTTAACTATGTGCTGTTTGAAGATGTCTTTCCTTTTATCTGTCCTGAATCTCCCACCAATTAGCTTCATGGGATGACCACTTTGGGATCTAGTATCATGAGAGAGGGAGAAAAAAATGTCTCCCTATCCACCTTCTTCACACCATGTATAATTTTGTGCTCCTCTAGCATGTCAGACAGCCCTTCAAAAAGAGCAGGGATGAGAAACTTCAGGGGCCCTGGGGGCCATATTCCACCCCCCAGGCACCCCTTCCCCCACAAGCCACTGTGGCCACACCAACAGCAGCAAAAACATCAGTGGTTTGATGCCAAAATGTGTGGCCAGCCACCAATTTCTTTTGCCTTCTGTGGCTCAGTGGAGTGGTGGGGCCTCACAAGAGAACAGGTGGGGCATATGCTGCCCACCTCTGAAATAGAGGACAGTCCTTTGTAAAAGAGAATGTATGGCCACCCTGCTGAGAACACCCCCACAGCTCCGCCTCATGATTGCAAGTGCTTGTTCACTTGCCTCTTGCTCTGATCCAGACAGTGGAGATGGTGAGGAGGGGTGGGCGGATCACTCACTGTCCGTTCTGCAACGGTGTCTGCAGAGGGGGGAGGCAATCTGTTCCTCCCTCCCGGAATCCATCCAGGCCGGCTCCGCTCCGCCTCGATCCTGCGGATCCGGCCACCAGCTCCGCTTTGCTGGAGAATGTCGATATGGCCGGCAGCCATTGCCATGCCGTATTGCTGTAAGTCAGGCTCCGGATGCAAATGGCGTAGTGGGCGCCATTTGCGGCCGTAAAGCTGGTAGATTAGCCTAAATGCAGCCATTTATGGCTGCATTTAGGCTAATCTACCAGCTTTACGGCCGCAAATGGCATCCACTACACCATTTGCGTCCCTGTTTTTTGAATTGATAGGCTACGCAAATATTTGCATAGCCTATCACGTGAACAGGGACGCAAATGGCGCCCACTACGCCATTTGCGTCTGGAAGAGCCTGACTTACAGTGATATGGCACAGCACTGGCTGCCTGCTGTATCAACATTCGCCAGGGATGCAGAGCAGGTGGCTGGCTCCGCAGGATCGAGGCAGCGACGGATCTGACCCAGACGGATTCTGCGCGGAGGTGGAGGTGAGTGCTCCGTTCCGCCACGAGTCCCAATGGGGCCGGATTCTTGGAATCTGGCCTCTTTGGGGTCCGTGGCGGATTTCTCCCCCATCCCTACTTATGATGGGGAGTAGATGGCATGGCCTCCTTGCTCACTGGCGCTCTGTCTGTCAAGCAAGCAAGTGATGAGAGAGAGGATGAAGAGAAATAGGATCTAGTTCCAATGGCAGAGGGAAGATAGATTCACTGAGGGATGGAGCCCATTAAAGGTGTCCTCATTTCATTTCATCTCATCTCATCTCATTTTCATTTATTATATTTCTATACTGCTCCATCGCTGAAGCTCTCTGCCCAAGGGTCCTCCAAAACCTGAAGATGGCACTGGGCAGGGCGAGTGCACAATAAAACCTCATCTGGAAGCACTCTTTCTGTGACAGCGTCCAATATCTGCAGCCGTTTCGTGCAAAGCAGTGCCGTCTGTCTTGTGTGGCAATAGCCCTGGATGCATATTCATCTCCTGGCAGGCTGCATTGTTTTCACTGGCAGCTGCCTATGTGATATTCGCTCTCTCTATCACTAGGACTGTAGAGCTTAACAAACTATTCTATTCTTGAACAGACATATATAAACAGATGCGCATAGCTACAAGTAAACATAAATTGTTCTTAAAAAAAAAAAAACCCGAAAAGGGGGGAAAATCCACAGTGCAGAAATATAATTTCCTTGAGATGAATTCCGAGAACAGGGAGAGGGAACTCTCTGCAATTCTAGTATACTGGAGGATCAAATGGCTTGTATTGGTCTATGAGTCATCCGGTACACAATCATCGAGTGAACTGGCTGAGGGAGAATAAACCACTAACCAGGAAGCCGATTGTCCTCCTTATGGCAGGTAGCATCAGCTTTACTCTCCCTGCTGCAAAAGAGTCTCCCTCTTTCTTTCCTCCCTCTTCCTCTGCAGCCCCGCAAGCACCACATCCTAATTCTACACTTCACCCTGATATCTCATTAATGAATTGATTAATTGATTTGCTGCACTCATATACTGCCCAGCGACCCACATTCTCTGGATGTTTTCCAAAAAATATGTTAGCAGCCATCTTGAAGTCATCCAAGTTAAGACAGAAGAGAATTAGAAGGCAAATGCTTCCTGCCCTTGCTCTGCAGCCTGCCCACTGGGAGGGAAAGGGCACCCTTTCAGCCATGGGATGGGCACACAATTCTCACCCCCATCAGGCTAATGAAGCAGCTGGCAGCAGCAGTTAAAGCAGAGAGAGAGAGAGAGAGAGAGAGAGAGAGAGAGAGAGAGATGGGGAGGGCAGTTTCAAGAAGTGTTTTTCCCTTGGAATCTCTAGGCTGGATCCACCCTTCGTCATACTTAGAATAGACCCATTGAAATCAGTGGTACATAAGTTAGTCATGACTAAGTTTAGTCCTGTTGGTTTCAATGGGTCTACTCTAAGTATGACTGAGTCTGGATCCAACCCTCCTCCCTCCCCAAATACTGCGTGAAATAGTTGCTCATAGAACTTTTAGCTCTGGCCTAGGTTAGGGAAGCTTAGGTCTCTCATCTACAACCCTCTAGCTAAGCACAGGGATGATAATAATGCTGGACAGCCACCTGTCAGGGATGCTTTGACGTGAACTCCTGCATTGAGCAGGGGGTTGGACTCGATGGTCTTGTAGGCCCCTTCCTATCCTACTATTCTATTATTATGTAATAATAATAATAATAATAATAATAGTTTCTAAAATCTATAAACTACCCTTCATATAATAGGCATCTGAGGGAGGTGTACAGAACCTATTCATCAAATTAAATTATTCATCAAATTAAAATTGTGCCCAGTTGGCTTTGCTGGTTGCTTTTTTATTTCAAAATGATTCCAGGCTGCGTCTTGCGCTGGGGTGCAACGTCAGCGCCACGTTTTACAGAGGGAAGGTTTGCTACTAGGAGTGAGGAAGAGCTTTGCTTAATGTGGTTATTCCATTTGTTTCCATTGTTAAAAGATTCATTCATTTTGTTATTCATGTATTTGCTGTTCATTCATTTTCATAACTGCTTTGAAACTCGCTTATTCATTTGGATTACTCTTTGTTCATTTTTCTTTCCCTGTTTATTTCAATGGGAGGTCCAGACAGTTTTCTTCTGCCTGTAACTTGGATGTTTTCCATGCAAATGGTGTAACGTTTCTAGTCATTTTATTATCCCTCCCCCCTCCACCCCACCCAGGCATCAAACATGTCCAATTCTAGACAGATTGGAAATGTAGCCCCTATTTTATAGGCAATTTATCAAGCCTCACACCCTGTAAGTTTCCCACTGGTTTCAATGGGAGGCCCATTTAGTTTTCTCCTGCTTGTAACCGGTCGTGTAGTGGTAAATGTTGAAGGGAACTCATCGTGACAGTCCCCAGAGGCCCCCCTTCCCCAGGAGATTCCAAAAACGTAGGCAGCTGTGTTGATCTCTCTCTCTCTCTCTCTCTCTCTGTGTGTGTGTGTTTGTGTGTGCGTGTATGAGTGTGGAGCAGAAGTACATAGCATAATAGCCAATTTATTAGGATCAGCTGACAGTCATAGAATAGTGAGCTGTCCAAGGGCACTGTAGTGGTTGGCATGCTGGACTTCGGCTGGAGAGAGCTGTGACTGCATGAGAAAATGAAAGACAGGGACCTAATATGTTCCCAAACAGCGTAAGACCACCACCTCAAGATTTTCCAGGAGTTCCTTTCCCCAGCACCAGGGAGAAACAATTTATCTCAAAGTCAACAAACCAGTTCTACCAGTTCTTAATCTCCATCAGGAGCAGATTTTGCGTGTGTAAAGCAAATGGGTCTTAGTTGCCTATCAAGACCAAGCAACCCCAAAGTACTTTGCATTACACCAGGGATAGTTCCCAGCAGTATATTGTTGCTGAGAACCCCCCCGCCCCCGCTACTGTGAGAATTGCAGAGAAGCTCTGAAGGATCAGAGAAGTCTGAGTTGGGTGGCAGATAAAGTCAGCATCTCAGGTAATAAAAATGTTTTGGTGCTTCGACCCTGTGAGCCCTGACTCCAGTACACCACTGCCTTTAGCTTCTCCATTTTCTGTATAAATTGCATGCAATTTTGAGGTGTTCCATTACTCCTTCAAGGCATCAGAGCTGCCAAATTTCAAGGGGTCCTCATTTTAAAGGACCCTTAAAATGAGGAAAGGGGTCCTCATTTTAAAGGCCATTTAAAAAATCTGTCCATTCCATTTGTCCCCCCCATTGCCTTTCTGTCACCTGTGTCAGCTGTTCTAGAATGTATCCATTTTTCACCCCAAAAGAAAATGAAAAATAAATGAGAAGTCAATTGGTTTTTCATTTGGATATCATTGGCTTGAATTCCAAATCATGTTTATAACTAAAACAAATTAAATGAATGAGGCTCATTTGTTTCATTTTTCATTCATTTAAAAGATGAAACCACATCCTTAGATGATGCAACTAGAATCATAGACTCGGAAGGGGGCATTTACATCATTGAGTCCAACCACCTGTTCAGTGCAGGAATCCAGTTTAAAGCATCTCTGATAGATGGTTGTTGGGTCTCTGCCTGAATTCCTCCGATAATGGAGAGCCCACCACTTCCCTCGGCAGTTGGTTGCATTGTTTGACCGCTCTGACTGTTAGGACGTTATTCCTGACGTTCAACCGAAATCTGCCTTCCTGTAACTTAAGCCTATTATTTCATGTCCTACAGTCTTGGAAGGTAGACTCCAGCAATTCTTGGAATGAGAATTGCCAGATGTACAAGCTGGGTTTAGAAAAGGCAGAGGAACTAGAGACCAAATTGCCAATATCCGCTGGATAATGGAGAAAGCCAGGGAGTTTCAGAAAAACATCTATTTCTGTTTTATTGACTATTCTAAAGCCTTTGACTGTGTGGATCATAACAAATTGTGGCAAGTTCTTGGTGGTATGGGGATACCAAGTATTCTTGTCAGCCTCCTGAGGAATCTGTATAACGACCAAGTAGCAACAGTAAGAACAGACCACGGAACAACGGACTGGTTTAAGATTGGGAAAGGAGTACGGCAGGGTTGTATACTCTCACCCTACCTATTCAACCTGTACACAGAACACATGTGACGTGCTGGGCTTGATGAAGCCAAGGCTGGAGTTAAAATCACTGGAAGAAACATTAACAATCTCAGATATGCAGATGATATCACTTCGATGGCTGAAAGCAAGGAGGAGCTGAGGAACCTCATGACGAAGGTGAAAGAAGAAAGTGTAAAAGCTGGGTTGCAGTTCAACCTCAAAAAACCCAAGATTATGGCAACCAGTTTGATTGATAACTGGCAAATAGAGGGAGAAAACGTGGAGGCAGTGACAGATTTTGTCTTTCTAGGCACAAAGATTACTGCAGACGCTGACTGCAGCCAGGAAATCAGAAGACGTTTACTTCTTGGGAGGATAGCAATGACAAATCTTGATAAAATAGTGAAGAGCAGAGACATCACACTGGTAACAAAGGTCCGCATTGTTCAAGCAATGGTATTCCCCATAGTAACCTATGGCTGCGAGAGCTAGACCATAAGGAAGGCTGAGTGAAGGAAGATAGATGCTTTTGAACTGTGGTGCTGGAGGAAAATTGTGAGAGTGCCTTGGACTGCAAGAAGATCAAACCAGTCCATACTCCAGGAAATAAAGCCAGACAGCTCACTTGAGGGAAGGATATTAAAGGCAAAACTGAAGTACTTTGGCCACATAATGAGAAGACAGGATGCCCTGGAGAAGATGCTGATGCTAGGGAAAGTGGAAGGCAAAAGGAAGAGGGGCCGACCAAGGGCAAGATGGATGGATGATATTCTGGAGGTGACGAACTCGACCTCAGGGGAGCTGGGGGTGATGACGGCCGACAGGAAGCTCTGGCGTGGGCTGGTCCATGAAGTCATGAAGAGTCGGAAGCGACTGAACGAATAAACAACAACAGTCTTGGATGACAGAGAACAGGGTGTGGCCCTCTTCTGTGTGACATCTCCTTAGGTACCTGAGAAATGCTATCATGTCCTCCCTCAGTCCTCTCTTCTCAAGGCTAAACATACCTGGTTGTATCGCTCCTGCAGTGGGCGTTGAACTCTTGGGTTAGAGGTGCCAAGATAGTGATAAATCAGATCCAGGTTTACTGATGAAGGAGTACTTTATTGAGTAACTTACAGCACAGAGGTATACCCAATGGTTGGATCAGACAGCTTCTCTGAACCACGAGCCATGGGGTACAATGTGTCTCATATTCTACATGTTAGCAACAAGGCAGCATAACAGCAGCGAGTGCCCCTGGTGTCCATTCCCAGCATAGTTACCTGCAGCTTACACAAACATACTTTGCTTCCCGGGCACAAGATATTTACTCAGCAGTATGGAATGTGACGTGAGCTTAGGGATGGCGGAGAATTTCTCCCCAAAACTTCGGGGGGCTGAGCGCCAACATGTTCGGCCCCCCGAACAAGTTTCGGGGAGAAATCCTCTGCCCCCCCGCCCCCCCCGGGACGGGACTTACCTTCACCGAATGTCCCTCCCGGTGGCTGGTCCGGCCGGCGGTTCGGCGGGTGTTCGAGCGAGGCGGGAGCGGCAGCCGGTCTTTCGACCGGCTGCCGCCGCCGCCATTGCAATGAAAGAAAAAAAAAAACGCCCCCTGATAGGCTACGTGACGATTCACGTAGCCTATCACGGCTAGATTTGCAAAGTCAGCCGTGATAGGCTACGTCAATCGTCACATAGCCTATCACGGGTGACTTTAAAAAAAAGTGTGTACGGATAATGGCGGCCCCCATAGGGAGCCGCAATTCCCGTTCCTTATTTGGTCGCTGTAGTCTACGTAAAGATTTACGTAGACTACGGCGAAAATAAGGGCAACGCTATTAGCCATTAGCGTACGTGCTTTTTTTTTTTTTTTAAAGTCACCCGTGATAGGCTACGTGACGATTTACGTAGCCTATCACGGCTGACTTTGCAGATCTAACCGTGATAGGCTACGTGAATCGTCACGTAGCCTATCAGGGGGCGTTTTTGTTTTTTTTTTAACTTTCGTGTTTGCGGCCGGGCGAGGCGGGAAGCCTCCCCCCCGGCCTGAATTTTGGCCGGGGCGAGGCGGGAAGCCTCCCCCCCCGGCCTAAACTTTGCGGGGGGACCAGCGAAGCGCCTCCCCCCCCACCATGAACGTCCTTTGAGGACAGGTAAGTGACTTTTGTCCACCCCTACGTGAGCTGTTATCGGCTTTTGTCTCATTTCACATGCTCAGAGGCTTACAATGAGCCTAAACAAAGCATTATGGATCTCTAGGCCCCTCTGATACTACAAATTACTTTGCTACACTCCTGGTTCCAATACACCAGTTCATAAGAATGTAAGAAGAGCCCTACTGGATCAGACCAAGGGTCCATCTAGTCCTGCATTCTGTTTACTGGACTTCCCTATGAGGAAAGATTGAAGGTACTTCAATCTTTCCTCATAGGACTTCATTTCTAGCCCCCTGATCATCTTTATTGCCCTTCACTGAACCTGTTCTAATTTATCTGAGTTGTTCTTAAAGTGTGGTGTCCAGACCTCGACAGAATATTTGAGTAGAGAGGAATTGGTACTTCTCGTGATTTTGGAACTATACTTCAATTGATGCAACCTAATATTTCATGTGCCTTTTTTGTGGCCACAGCACAGTGCTGAGTGCTGACTCATCTTCAGGTTGTGTTCAGCTCCAAGATCCTTTTCACACGTATTCCCCATCTTATACCTGATCTTTTGATATTTTTCCTAAATGAAAATTGTGTGCTTGTCTGTGTTAAATTTCATTCTGTTATTTTCTGCCCAATTTTCTAACCTATCAAGATCATTTTGAATTTTGTTCCCATCTTCTGAGGTGCTAGCTATCCCACCTAATTTTATGTCATCTGCAAATCTCATAAGTGTTTCCCTACCTCTTCCTCCAAGTCATTAAAAAAATGTGGAAGAGTACAGGGCCCGGGACTCACCGTGTGGCCCCCCACTTCATACCACCCTCCAGTTTGCTGAAGAACCTTTGACAAGCCCTCTTTGGGTACAGCTCTTAGCCAGCTATTATCTAATAGTAGTGCCTAATAGCCATCCAGCCCATGCTTAACTAGCTTGTTAATCAGAATATCATGGGGCAACTTGTCAAATGCCTTGCTGAAGTCAAGATATACTGTATTATGTCCACAGCATTTCCATGATCTACTAAGGATGTTGCGCGATTGAAAAATGAAATAAGATTAGTCTGGCAGGACTTGTTCTTGACAAATCCATGCTGGCTTCCTGTGATTACTGCATTAGTGTCAAGGCGCCTACAGATCAAGCTCTTCATAATCTGCTCTAGAACCTCTAGATATTGCTGCGTGCCTGCCTGGTCTATAATTTCCCGGATCTTCCTTTTTGCCCTTTTTGAAGATAGGGACCACATTTGCCTTCCTCCAGTCCTTTGGTACTTGACCTGTTCTCCAGGATTTCTCAAAGACTTTGAGAAATCCTGGAGAACTGGTGATAGACAGCGGTTTCTACGCATACCTACACATGTGTCCATTGCTTCTCGATAAAAGGGACACACTTACATTGCCTCTGTGGAACAAAAAGTGAGGAAGTTGAGCTTCCCTTGGTTCTAGAAACCATGGTTGGTAACCAAGTTCAGCCCAAATCTGAAGATCTCAGGTTTAGTCCCTGGAAGTCCAATTACAAGGATCTAAAACTGGGAAAGTTTTTGTCCGATAAATTTAGGACTTCTACCAGTATTGACAGTACTCAGGTAGATGGAAAATACACCTCTTCAGGAACTGAGTTTGAAAAATGGCAATCATTTAGTTAAGCATATCAGTGGTAAACGGAACTTCCATACCTATGGACATACATTTCGGCCAACATTGTTGGAGACTCTAAACTAGCTGGTGTTCAAATGGGATATGGATACTTAGATACACAAAGGAAGCTGTTGATGCAAAGGTGTAGGTTTATCTACCAGAAGATAACAAGTCAGGGAGAGAATAACACACATAGGAGGATATGGGTGATGTGACAAGTACTGCAAAAAGTATGATGAAGAAAACAGTGAGCCCCATATAGCAGTGGAGAGCTACATTGGCATGATAAATGGGAGATTAGGTGAAAGGATAAGAAATTTTAGAAAGACAGCAAAAGTACATGGAAGAATATTTTCACAGAAATGCTGTTGTGCTGTGTTAAATGAAGAGAGGACCAGGTCTCTCATACGACTTGCTTATGACAGCTAGTTGATATTTCCAGAGCAAGGTCATCCATACTGTGCACCAAGGTCAGGCTTATTGTTCTGCTTCTAGCAGCAGAATTCGGGGGGTGAGAGGTGAAAGAAGGGATTGATCTCTGGGTGGTGCTGTAAGGTTTTTGAAAACACGTTGGCTCTAGCATGGAGGGTGCTCTGCTTCGGGTAGCAAAATGTCTTGGATCAGCACTGTTCTGGAGCAGATGCTTGTTCCATAGCTTTTGATGACTAGAAGGTGTTTCTTCAAGGAGCACTGATGGATGATGCCTTCGACCTATGAGACACTATCCTAGCTGTAGGGAACAGTTGGGTGTTGGGATGTAGTGGAAAAGGAGGGGGAAGTCTGGGTTTTGTAGTGTTTTGGGGGGTAGGGAAGCTCTCCAAGTCTATGTTGTTTGGCTTTGGGGAAATGGATGGTGTTTTAAAGATAAGCCCCAGCTAGGTGCCTGCTTGTTTTCCTATTGTCAGTGTGTATATTTGTCAAAAACAAACAAACAAACAGGTAACAGAAGTGTACCTCACCATAGCTCTCTCCTTCCATGAAAGTGGACACTATAATGGCTTCCCATGGAACTTCCTGCCATGGCAGCATGTGTGTCTCTGGGGTGCATATATGCGAGAATATATGGGGGAACACAACATTAAATGAGACAACAGAGAAGATCTACCTGGCATTAAAAATGCCCTGGCACAACAGTTCTTTCAATGGAGTGCTATTTGGCAACTGATATCGTTCTGATGATATGCAAAATGGCTTTTATATCCCCCCACCCTGAAGCCAAGGTAGTGGGGTTTAAAATTACTGTTGTTGTTGTTGTTGTTGTTAATTAATAATAATAATAATATAATAAATTGTTAAGATGATGGCTTGGTGCCTAAAAATTCAATATTGTGCAGTTTTTAAAGGTAGCCATGTTGTACAGCCCCAGCATTCTTTCCAGAGGCAGTCAGCAGAGGAACTGCCACATCCAACACTCTTCTGGTCTACTGCTGGCAGCGTGGGAGGTGGGGGTGGCTGGAGGGAAATATGTATGCAAGCTTCGGAGCTATTTGAAAGTCCTCCCCCACTCCAAGGGCATGTCGGAGGATTGGGAGGGCTGTGGATCCAACAGTTCCAAAACTTCCCCTGATCCACCCCCTCGGAATGCTCCCTTGTTGCTGTTACACTGCTCGTCACAGAGTGATAAGAGAGAATGGGGAGAAGGAGATCCACTCTGAACTATGGCCCAGGAGCCATAGGGCTGAATTCTTAATTTAAATGATTAATACTTTATTTCTGGATAATGCTGCTGCTGCTGTTTCTACCTTCTTTTTTTTAAGCGCTCCTGGTCTCAAACTGGATATGTTATTTTCAGAATGGACAAGATGTTCATGGAAATTGTAATTTAATTCAGCTATGCAAAAGAAGAACACAGCAAAGTTTCTAGCCCAAACATATTTTTTAATTACACACTTGCCTATGCCATCAGTTAATCAATTATGGCCAAAAATAAAGCCATTTATTTATTTATAGTATTTAAAATAAATAAAGATGGTTTACAATAAGAAGAGGACACATTCAAAAATACATGCAAGGAAAGAGTTCAGTAAAACATAAAAGCAGTATAAAACAAAGAACAAACTGATTAGAGCTGGAGCAGATTAAAAGGCCTTGGAAATCAAAAGGTTGCCAGCTGGTACTGAAATGTCATCAAGATAGGCCTTCTGGAGAGTGCATTTGAGAGCTGGGTTGCCATGAATGGAAAGGCCCTCTCACCTGCTGCACCTCACCCTGAGCGGGCAGTGAAAGAAGGGCCTCAGAAGAGAATTTGAGGGTCTCAGCAGGAAGATGCAGAGCAGTCTTCTCCTACCTGGTGCCATCTGGACTACAAGTCTCATCAACCCCAGCCAGCATGGCCAATGGACATGTATGATTGGACTTGTAGTTCAAAGCATCTGGAGGTCACCAGGATGGGGAAGGCTGATAGAGAGGCAGGCCCTTATCCCAAGGCATGAAGGCCAAAAGCAGTGTGGTATAGTGGTTAGAATGTTGGACTGGGACTCGAGAGACCTGGGTTCTAGTCCCCACTGAGCCATGAAACTCACTAGATGATGTTGGGTTGGTGTGAGGATAAAATGGAGAGGAAGAGTATTATATACACAACTTTGGGCTCCTTGGAGGAAAGTAACAAATAAACAAAACCAGCACTTTGAATTGGGACTGGAAATGGACTGGAAGCCAGTGGAATGGGAAAAGCATCGGCATGATGTGCTTTTTCCACCCAGTCCCAGTTAGAACTCCTGCAGCTGAACTATGTGAAGTTTCCAGACTGTCTTCCAAGGCAACCCCAAGGACAACACACTGCAGTAGTCCAAGCAGAACATTACCAGGACATTGAAGCTGGGCTATTCCTGACCAGGTCACGTTGTAGCTGGCAAACCAACCTAAGCAGGAAAAGTAGCAGCCTGTGCCCCAGTGATGAAGACGAGTCAAGGAGCACCCCCAGATGATGCCACTTATCCGTTCGGGGAGCGCAACCTGCATCAGAACAGTATGAACACCAGTCTCTTCTGTAAAGCTTCCCTGGGGGTTGCCTGGAGGCAGTTCCCGCTTGACACACATAACCAGGCAACATAGGGTGGCCATGTGTGCTACTTTACAGAGGGCAAGCCTCTGTTTGAAGGGCCGTCTAGTCCCAATCCAGTTTAAAGATAAAAAACCATAAGATGGGAGAGTGCAGAGACCTTGAAGTTGCCTATCATCGCCTCAGCACCTGGTCAGCAGAATGAGGGGTCACACAGGTCACCTGATAATGATCTTACCCATGAAGACTGGATGTATTCTATTGCTATTGAAAATATAGTAATTATTTCTAAGTTCACATATACATTACAGACGTAAGTCAGCATATGCAAATTTTGCGCACATCGATGTCCTATTTTGCTCTCCTTTTTGGTGATTGGTTCCCTCTTCTTTGGCTATGTGTGCGGCCAACCTACAGGTGAGTGGCTATTGACAAGCCTAGTTTAGATAAAGGAAACCAATTTTCAGCGGATCTGATTTCTGCTGCTGATGTGATGGATGTAACTCACTTCATTTACTCAGTCATGGCTTGGAAAACCTCAGTGCATTAACCTTCGCTGTGGGTACCATGGCAGGCTTCACAAATGGAAAGCTAACACAATTAGCTCTGAAGTACAACCATTTACTATAATTTATTGGAAGGGGTTACTTCTCTTAAAGCCTCTTGCATGGAAGGTTTATGAGCACTGATTCCAGTAGGCTGCAGAAGATGGAGATGAATTGATGAGTATAATAAGCAAGTGACTACAATGCTCAGTGGTGAAAATGGATCCTACCTTCTTTAGACATAGGGTGGCCACTTTTGCATCACCAAAAACGAGAATGTGCATTGCCCAAAATTGCACGCATGCGCGCACACACACACACACACACACACACTCACAAGCACCAATTTTCATATCATTTGTATATGCAAATTTGTATGTATGAGTGCAGAATTATAATGCATTATTAGACTTCAAATGTAAGTACAGTACATCTTATCATAGACTGGGTGGCCTACGTGCCTGCTGTTCAATCTGCTGTCCAGTTGCTAACTGTTGAGAGGCAACTGCAAGGCCCCTGTTCCCCCTTCTGATGATTCTTTGCCTTACTGGAATGAAACTGGAATTGGACTGGACAGATGTGCCAAACCCTTCTGGGCTGGAGAAACTCCTACATAATAAAGCTGCACGACGTGGTGCATAGTAAGCATTCATTACATTTCTTACATTTCTATGCCACCCAATAGCAGGCAAAGTTCTCTGCATGGTTTACAAAGATCAAAACCCTAAAAATGCAGTATAATCATATAAAATATAATATTTGCATGCAAAAATATAAAACAGGTTTTTCAACATCAACAGTAAAAATCCCAGGACCCGTTTAAAATCTTATCATATGCTGCCAAATGTGTGGGAGTAGAGGAAAGTCTTAACCTGGTGCCAGGAAGATGACAATATTGGTGCCAGGTGGACTTCATTGGGAAGAGTGTTCCATAATGAGAAGCAGTGTGGTTTAGTGGCTAGAGCGTTGGAGTGGGAGCCAGAAGATCTGGGTTCTAGTCCCCACTCAGCCACGGAAGCTCACTGGGTGACTTTGGGCCAGTCACAGACTCTCAGCCCAACCTACCTCACAGGGTTGTTGTTGTGAGGATGGGGTGGAGAGGAGGAGGATTGTGTACACTGCCTTGGGTTCCTTAAGGAGGAAAAAAGGCGGGATATAAATGTAACAAATAAATAAATAATTGGGGGGCCACCACCAAGAAGGCCCTCTCCCTTGTTGCCATCCTCCAGACATCCCTTGGAAGAGACACCTGGAAGAGGGCCTCAGATGAAGATTGTATTGTATGGGTAGGTTCCTAATGAGAGATGTCTGAGAGAGGGAAACACATCTCAGGGATGCCATTTTCTACTGTATCTCCATAGCAAGCATAATGTGTAGTGTAACCCAGGTCTCTGATAAATAAGCCATTCAATCCTAGGGTGGCCACATGCAAAGGACAGGGCTTTGGTGTAGAAGGAAGATCATAGGAAGTTGCCTTCTACTGGGTCTGACCACTGGTAAATCTTGCTCAGTACTGTCTTCACTGATTGGCAGCAGCTCTCCAGGGGTTTGGGCCAGAGTATTTCCAAACCCTTCCTGGAGGTGCCGGGGATTGAACCTGGGACCTTCTGCTTGCAAGGCAGGTGCTCTACCACTGAGTTGCAGTGGCCCTCTCCTAATTTCAGCAAATGCAGATTTTCCAGCAGGTGAGCCAAGAAGTCCCCTAGTCCCCTTGATACAGGAGCCCTCTCTTCCTTCGCTTCTGATCCTCTGAGATCGAATCCCCTTTTTAGTTCACTGCTAGAATAGAGTGGAAATTCCCAGTGAGACGATGACAGGGACACCCAGCTTAGCAATGTGTGTCTTCCATTTTCATGTCACTCTTATGTCATTCAGCGTGCAGAAAGCCATCATTGCCTGTGCTATACTGCAGACATGGATGGGAAATATTTTTTTAAAACTTGATGTAAAGAATAAAAATTCGATGGCATGCTGGAGGAGTAGGAAAACTTTGCTTGTACATGCTGCTCTTAGGTCATCCCTGGAGAGAGCCCATGAAGAGTTTGCAGAGGCAGCCTGAAGACAAAAGGGAGCTGGAAGTATTTGTTTGCAGTGTCTCTGTTTATGCAAGATTTATAACTGATCATTTAGGCTATAGGATATTGAATTTTAATTACCCTTCTCTGACATTTCCCTCCCTGAAACGAACTGTATATATTAACGGGGAAACAGATGTTGGGTGCACATGATGTAAACTCAGATCCTTTGTGGGAGGCATCCTAACGAACGCCGGGTCTAATTGAGGGCTTGTTCTGTCTCTAAAACTTTTACAGGGAAACACTGAGGCCTACCGTCTTCTTTCTCATTGGTATTGGAATGCAGTTGGTGCGGGGAGGGGAGAGAAAGAGAAGGCAGTTTTGCTCAGGAAACAAGGGAAATGAAGTAATCCTTTTGGACGCAGGCTTAGAAGAATGCTGACGGCTGTGGTGCTGATTTGGAACATTTGTTGTGTTGCACAACAGGGAATTGGTAGGAGGGGAAAAATGGCAAGAAACCTTGGAGCATCTCCAGAATGGTGATCAAAATACAGCATGGGAAGTGGAGGGAGAGACAGGGAATAATCTGTACTGTAATGCACAAAGGGACTTGGGGCCAGTGGTGGTAAAGGCTCTGGAAATGATTGGATGAGCTACCGTGATGTCAGGGAAGGGGCACTGTTGGGAGAGGATCTGCCATTGGCTGCACTGCTGCGCAGGCCTCTGGCTGCCATTGGCTGCACTGCTCAGATCCTCAGAGGGGGGAAGGGCACACAGAAGGGCTGAGGGAAGGGGAGGGGTTTGAAGAGTCAAGGAAAAGAACAGGCTCTATCATGTCTCTGCCTAGTCTTTCCCCCTCTATAAGTCCTTTGAGCTGCTTAGTACGAGCAGTTTGACTTGACACTGGAAAGCCGTTCTTTGAACACTGGTGTGGTGTGTTTGTTGCTAGGAGTCCCTGTCAATAATCTTGTCAATTTTGAACCAACTGAGGTTTTCAGACACTTTTAGAAGGGAGGCCCACCAGCACCGCCATCATCCAGGGCTGCACGAAACCATTTTGCTTCCTGAGATAAGGTGGCCATGTGTCCTCTTTTACAGAGGACTGTCCTCTATTTGAAGGGCTGCAACAAAACCAAATGAATTTGGATTTTCATGAATCTGACCCATGGATTCTGCAGTGGGCCAGCTTTCCCCCATCATGAATATTCTGCAGACTTGAGGACTGTTTTCTAACTTTCTCAAATTGAATGCAAATTTTGTTGTAGAAAAACACACAGATTTTTTTTAAAAAAAACAACAGGCAAAAATGCACATTTCCCGCATAGGCTGGAACATCTCCCCTATGAGGGAAGGTTACAACAGCTCGGATTGTTTAGCTTGGAAAAAAGGAGGGTAAGGGGGAGACCTGACAGAGGTCTACAAAATTATGCATGGTGTGGAGAATGTGGATAGGGAGACATTTTTCTCCCTCTCTCATGGTACTAGATCCCAAAGCGGTCATCCCATGAAGCTGATTGGTGGGAGATTCAGGACAGATAAAAGGAAAGATGTCTTCAAACAGCACATAGTTAAACTGTGGAATTTGCTACCACAGGATGTAGTGATGGCCACCACTTTGGATGGCTTTAAAAGGAGCTTGGACAAATTCCTGGAGGAGAAGGCTATCAATGGCTCTCGTTTTGATGGCTATGTTCAACGCCGTACCAGAGGCAGTGAGCTTATGTACACCAGTTGCTGGGGAACATGGGTGGGAGGGTGCCATTGTGCTCATGCCCTGCTTGTGGCTTCCTGGTTGACAGCTGGTTGGCCACTGTGTGAACAAAATGCTGGACTAGTTGGACCCTTGGTCTGATTCAGTGTGGCTCTTCTTATGTTCTTAGGCTAAAGTGTGAAAATGTGCATTTTGTGGGAATTTGCACATCTTTGCACATGTCAAATTGTGCAAATCAAATTTGTGCAAATTTGGAAACAAACAAAATAAATTCTGTTGATGGGTGGATGGATGATGGAATGAAAGGCGCCTGATAATCCGCAAAAACACAGATGGAAGCTGTACAGCCCTACTTCTAGCTATAAGTCAATTCTGGTTCTGCAATGTGGCTGGCTGGAAGAATGCTAGTTTCTTTGGCTAGCCAGAAATGTTGCTTTTCAAAGCAAGGTCAACCACGGTTTGGACTAGCAGGGCTTTTATATGCATTTATGATAAGTGTTCCTTAATTGTTTATTTATCTCAGCTGATTCCCCAACCTGGTGCCATCCAGATGTGTTGGACTGGAACTCCCATCATCCCAATGGCCAGGGTGACTGGGAAAGATGGGACATGTCTGGAGGGCACCAGGTTGGGGATGGCTGGTTTATCTTAAAAAGAATTCTGTCTGTATGATGGGGGAAATCCTTGAAAATGTATGCTGAGAACATATCATCATCATCATCAATTACATTTATTATTACTATTATATTTATTATTATTAATAACATTATTATTATTATTATTATTATTATTATTATTATTAACTATTACTATTATTATTGTTTATTACATTTCTATACTGCCCCATAGCTGAAACTCTCTGGGCAGTTTACAAAAGTTAAGCCATTAAAATACAGTATACAAAGTTTTAAAACCATTTACATAAAAGCATACAGACAATATATACAAAGAACATATAACTAAAAACAACTTTGAACTATTTTTTTTTAAATTGCAACAATAAAATGACACAGCTTAAAAACAGTATACAAAATTCAGCAAAAGGAACAAGAGTTCCAGAAAGGGAAGCCCTGCTGGAATAACCGTCTTTAAGGCCTGCTTAAAAACCTTCGAAGAGGTCAGCAGGCGTCAGCATTAACACCAGAAAAGAAAGATTAAAGCGCTCCTAGGGGCTTTGGGGGCTAAGCTCTTTACAAGTAGCTCAGCTGGAAATTTCTCTCTTTGTCTTTGAGGAGTCCTTTGCTTGCAGTTTCCACCAGCCTACGACTTAGGCTCTTTGCAGCAATGCGTCTTCTAGAGATGCTCCTTGTGGACAGCCAGCCCCTGCCCTCATCCCCCAAAGTCCACCATCAGTGATAGGGTGGCCATGTGTCCTCCTTTGCAGGGGACAGTCCTCTACTTGAAGGGTGGTCAGAGGGCAGCTCCCGACTTGAAGGGCAGTCAGAGGACAGCCCTTCTACTTGAGGGTGGCCAGAGGGCAGATCACTACTTGAAGGGTGGTCAGAGGGTGGTCCCTTACTTGAAGGGCATCCTCTATTTTAGGGGTGCACAAACCACATCCCAGAGGCTGCATGCCTACACCCCTCAAGCTGGCTTGACCACTCCCACCCCCAGAGATCCTCATACAGATCGCTTATTCCCCACGCTGCATGAGCCAGTATCACATGGGGCTGCAAAGGTTGTGCACCTCTGTTCTATTTGAACAGCTGCCCCGTCCACGTCCAGTTTAAAGTTAAAGAACCAGCGAGGGAGTGCAGGGGGCTTAAGCTGCCCATCAACAGTCAGCACCGAGACATCAGACCAAGCACAGGCACACGGGTCAGAAACTTCCCCTCTATAGGGACATGTATTGTATTGCTACTTAAATTATAGTATTGATTTCTAAATTTGCATCTATACATATACATTAGCATATGCAGATTTTATACAAATGTCCTCTTTTGTCCTTTGGGGGGTGATGTGTAAGTGACCACTCTTGTCAGCAAGTCCCCTTGTCATGCTGATTGCTCCCTCCACACACATTTCTTTCATTTGGTTTGGCAGCTCTGGTGAAGTGCTGATATTCCTCATAGGACTGGACCCAGTTCTGTGGCCTCTAGTTGCTGACCCCCTTGTTGAACTTTTGGAGGCATGAAATCTCAAAAATGTACACATTATTTTTTAGAGCCTGTGTGAGGTAAAAAAAAGAAAGAAAAAGAAACATTCCAGGCACATCCAGGCGCTCCAGTTTTATTCCTATGCTGAAATAAACTCCAGTGTTTTATGGCTTCATAATATAATTATCCAACATTTTGACTAGACTGATTCGATAATGATGCATAGAAAAGGGCAATTTAAACCTGGCAAGGAAAGAATGAACGCTTGCCTCACTGCCTTCTGTTAAATGAAACATCTTGGGCTGCTGATTCTTTTGCCGTGGAATTATTCTTGGGGTGTGTTTCCATATTGAGTCGGTAATTATTCTGAATGCAAGATTTAGGATAACCCCCCCACACACACACACACTGAAATTAATTAAAAGCCTCTGATTCTGATGCTGCATGTACTACTTCCAACACGAGGCATATGGTCATTGAAAGAGGAAAACAACAACGGCATCCAAGCAAAACCTCTCCTGTGTAAAGCACTCACAAGCACTTAGTAGTAGCATATGACACTCACTGCAATGGCTCATTAGCTTTCTGTGTTTAGACAGATGTCCTGTCTTAAGAACTGTGTAGGCAGATGACATGGTATGGCCGTCATCAGCTAATCAGAAACGCAAGACTGAAATGCTGGATCAGTCCAAGGCCTTACCTAGTGCAGATTCTGTTCCCGCGATGGCCATTCAGATGCCCAGGGGAGGCCCAGGAGCCGGACATGAGTGCAACAGCACTCTTCTGTTTGTGTTTCTGAACAACTAGCATACAGAGGCAGTATGCAGAACATGTTTAGCCACTGCTAACTGAAGCTCTAGTGATGTCAATGGTCCTTAAAGGCATCTGTCTTTAATTGTGTTGGAACCCTCTTATATTTGCCCAGTTTCATATTCCCTGGCTCTGGTATATGAATCTTGGTGGCTTACCATGCTGTTGTTAGATAAGAGGCAATATAGTACAGGCCTGAGAGCTGTTCTTGAGCTTTGAGTACAAAATGGGTTTCTCCACCTATGCACAGACAGAGTGCTTTTAAGCTTCAATCTATTTTAGTTCATGTCCTGGGCCTCAACTGATGCTGATAAGGAGCTAAGCAAACACTCTCCAAACAGGCATTTTAAGTAGAGGGTGCATTAACGTCAGACGATTCCTGAATCCAAAATGGGTCACTTTGTAGAGATTTGGGATGTCTGATGCAAGGCTGGTGACCTCTGAATAGGGATTTGCGAACCAACCCCCATCTGGGTTCTCCGGATGCTCACCCAGCCCCTGCCCCCACTTGTCTGTCCCTAGACTGCGTTTGAGCCCCTCCCATGCTTGGCGAGCAGCCCACACTCACCCCAGCAGCCTCGTTGAGCTCCGCGGTTGTCATTTTATTTAAAAAATGCACATGTTTTTGTATGCGCGAAAATGTGCATTTTTGCAAATGCACAAATTCGCATATGCAAAATGTGCATTTTTGCAAAGGCACACATTAGTGTGTGTGTGAAAATGTGCATTTTTTGGAAAAAGAGCATTTTCATGCATACACAAGTATATGCATTCACAAAAACTGCATTTTTGCATATGAGAATATGCACATTCGCAAAAATATGCATGAATGCATGTGTGTGGATATGTGCATTTTTGTGATCGCCATTTTATTTCTCAAAAAATGGTGACCATGAAGCTTGATGAGGCCACCGGGGTGAGTGCAGGCCATTTGCCAAGCATGGGCAGGGGCGGGCAGGGGCAGGGGCTCAGTGAGGGGGGCTTGGGGGTGTGGGCAGGAGTGGGTCCACCAGATTCCCTGACTGAATTGGGTGCCCACACCATCCCTACCTCTGAAACAGCCCAAATTGAATCATGCTCCTTCCAAAATGCTTGGAAGAGCACTTTGGAAATTTGGAGGGATACAGAAACTAGGGGTGTCTGTCCCTGGGAAATCTGGTTCTTCTTTGACTCAACAGAGTTTCATGGTATATATGGTTTGATTTGTGTTTGCGAGCTGAGCTACAGGCTTTCCCCTGAACTCTGGGAACCTTTTTTTTGCACATTTTTCAGAATTTCCACAATCTGTGCAGAATTCTGAGCAATTTGTGCAAATTACAGATGAATTTGTGTAAATTGTTCAGAATTTTGCACAAATTGTGGAACCTGTGGGGGAAAATGCATGAAATGTAGGGGTGTACGAACCCCACTCACCGGTCTGGTTCGGGGCATCTGTGAGGGGGGAAGGTGATCCGTCCCTCCCCCTGGAATCCTCCCCAGCTGGCTCCTCTTTGCGGCGAGTCTGTGGAGCCTCTGGCTGGGCCCATAAATATTTACGTAGCCTATCACGGCAAAGCAGGGATGCAAATGGCATCCACTACACCGGACGCCATTTATGTCTGCAGACCAGCAGCGGATGGCTGCAAACTGAAGAGGACGGACCTGGACCCGGCCGGCGGCAGGTAGGGTCCGTCCTGACAGAACTTTGCAGGGTGGCGGTGGGGAGTAGTCTGTTCCCCCACGGACTCTGGGGGGCCAGATTCTAAAGAATCCAGCCTCACTGGAGTCTGTGGCAGATTTCTCTGCCATCCCTAGCAAAATGTGAGAAAACCTGTGAACTGGCCAGACTCACCACAGATTGAACTGAGTGCCGCAGTGGGAACTGAAACAAAATGGGGGGGGACCTAGAAAAACTCCACCCCCCAATGGATTATCCTGACATCCCTAACAGAAACACAGACAATGTGTCTGCAGAAAAGAACAGAAAAGATACATTTCTCCCCAAGGAAAATGTCAGGTAAATGAGAGGTAAGTGTGGAGGTATAGTTTTGTGACTGACAGATTTGGCTTCCAACCAGGGCTCTCCTTTTTACTCCCAACTAGTGCTCTGGGGAGGGCTGCAGAAGGAACTTATCAGAGGTTGTGTCTGTGTCTTCCCTGCATTTGGTGATTGTGTGCCTGTAGCAGCAGAGTCAGTGGCAGTTAGGGATGGATAAATCTGTCAGTTTCAGTTTCTAGATTTCTCATTTCCAATCTTAATTTCAGTTGATCTTGAACTTTGAGAATTCCTCCAGTCTTAAGTTTAGTTCATGTTGATAATTTTTGAATAAAAATTGGCATGAAAATTCATAATTCAAATTCAAATTTTGGTGCACATTTCTCCCAATGCATGCATTTTTGTATGCAATTACAACTAATATACACATTTTTGTAAGCAATTTTTTTAAATATAGTGCATGTTCGAACGTTATTTTCCCTAATATACACATCTTTTGCAAGCAGTTTTTTTAAAATATAGTGCATGTTCGAACATTATTTCCCCTAATATACACATCTTTTGCAAGCAGTTTTTTTTAAAATATAGTGCATGTTCGAACATTATTTCCCCTAATATACACATCTTTTGCAAGCAGTTTTTTTAAAATATAGTGCATGTTCGAACATTATTTCCCCTAATATACACATCTTTTGCAAGCAGTTTTTTAAAAATATAGTGCATGTTCGAACATTATTTCCCTTAATATACACATCTTTTGCAAGCAATTTTTTAAAATATAGTGCATATTCAAACATTATTTTCCCTAATATACACACCTTCTGCAAGCAATTTTTTAAATATAGTACATGTTTGAACATTATTTTCCCTAATATACACATTTTTCTATGTACATTTTGATTGGAGAAATCCATTGCAAAATTCAGAAAAGTGTGAATTTCAAAGGATCACTGGGTTTCAATTTGCAGAGTGCCTCGCAAGTGCAAAATTAGGTAAGTTTGTGTTAAAATTAAAATGCAAAATGAACAAATTTCTCCTCCATCCCTTGTGTCTGGAGCTTCCAGGAATATCTTTGAGAAACAGCGCTAACTGCAAGTCATCTGTCCACACGGTTACCTTTCAGTGGGGTGGCTGCTGTTGACACCAGCCCCCAGGCACCTGCAGTTCCAATGAGACCCTATACGTGGAGTCCAGGTCCCACAGCATTTTGTCTCTGGCTACCAGTACATGGAGAATGAGGCATCACCAATTCCCTGCTAAAGGCAGTGCCTGCCTGCAACTTAAAATAGGGGCTCATGTATTTGCTCCGGGCAGCCATGGCAGCCAGGACAAGGTGTGGGGAGAACTGGTTTTGCTCCCACTGCTGCCTTCCTTCCCACTCGTGGTAGCGAATTCCATAGTTTAACTACATGCTGTGTGAAGAAGCCCTTCCTTTTATCTGTCCTGAATCTCCCATCAATCAACTTCATGGAATGGCCCCAATGGGTTCTAGTATTATGAGAGCTGGAGAAAAATGTTTCCCTGTCCACTTTCTCCCCAGTATGCTGTATTAATCATTTCACAAAGAAGTAAAGGTTTTTCCTTCCTTCCTAGGGGATCAGCAGTCTCTTCAGTTCCTTAAAAGTGGTGCGCCTTCTGCGGTTGGGCCGTGTCGCCAGGAAGCTGGACCATTATCTGGAATATGGTGCTGCAGTGTTGGTGCTTCTGGTCTGTGTCTTTGGACTAGTGGCCCACTGGCTAGCTTGTATATGGTACAGCATCGGAGACTATGAGGTCATTGATGAAATCACCAATACCCTCAAGAAGGACAGCTGGCTCTGCCAACTGGCAGAGAGTATCGGAACGCCGTATCGGTACAACACGACTGGATCAGGGCAGTGGGAAGGAGGACCCAGTAAAGATTCACTTTATATAACTTCTCTCTATTTTACCATGACAAGCCTTACAACAATAGGATTTGGAAACATCGCTCCAACCACTGATGGAGAGAAGATCTTTTCAGTGGCCATGATGATGGTTGGCTGTAAGTAGGATGGTTCTTGTATTTATCTCAATTGCGATTTTGTATTGTTTTGTGTGGGATTTGAGATTATGAATATCATCTCAACCAAATCAGAAAAGTGATGCTCGTTGGACTGATGTAGAATGGTAGGGAATCTAGTTCGTAGCAGTTTTACTCAAATTGTTGGGTAGGATAGTGACTCTGGAAGCCTCATGTTGTCACGCTTCATCTGGGCTTCCAATCTCTATTCTGGGTGACAGCTCAGGTGAGGATGCACAATGTGAGAGTGATGGCTGGAACCCACCTGGAACTTGGGTTAATTTCAGGACCCTAGACAGCAATTCTGGAGCTTGAGTACTGATAAGTTACTCCAGCACTGACTGGCAGCAACTGGCAGTATTTTATAGTCAGGCCAGGAGAGTCTTTCTGGAAGTTCCACCCTCTAAGTGCAGTATCTGACTGTTAATGAGCCAGCAGCCTTTTTCTGTAGGTGTTGGGTTCTTTAGGGGAATGAAGGTTGGAGGAGTTAGCTGGGGACTGCTCCTTAGGGTTTCCCTGTCCACTAGAGGAGTCTGAGATCCACCCCTGAAGCCAGGGGAGAGTAGCAACTATTGGGGGTTGTGTGGATAGTATATGGGGTCTGAGGCAGTTGGTCCCAGTTCAGAAGGACCAGGAACAGGTTCCGGTGCCTCCTTGGTGTCACTGGAGGCTTCAGTCTTTGAAGGCTCCTGGTTCTGGGTTATGACACATCTGTCCTTTCCATCTACTGCTTCCAGTGGCTCTGGGTATATCAGCATTGGTAGCTATGTTTCTTTATGGTAGCATACATGTACATTCTGTTTTTATAGTGTCACAGATGTGGCTTGGCCATTCTAATGGAATATTTGTATTCATCTTAAAAGGCCCGTTCAGAAATCACTTTTTTTTTTTTAGATGTACAGTATACATAAGATTTTTCTTTTACATGTACACCTAAAAAAATGTAATCTATGCATAAGACTGCAGGTTCATGCTGAGTCTATACTCAATGGCAAACCCAAGACTGCTGCCATGTAATGTCACGTGTGGACTAGCTCTCTGATGCAAGTTGTAGGATCTGTGCTTTGGACTCTGTGTGTGTGTATGTGTGTGTGTGTTTGTGCCGCCATCTTTATGAATGATGGAGGAGCATCTGGTGATATGCAACAAAGGCATGTGTGCATCTCAAACATGCTTCAGCATTGAGTCTCATGCTGTGCAAACTGTTTGTGAACACAGTCTTGTTTGTGAGACTATAGCAACAGTCAGTGCATCTATCAAGCCATTTACTTGGTCTTAAAATGTCGACTGTGATGAGGCTTAAAATGGTACTCTCAGGCCGGGCTCATGGAGGTCAAGCTGGAGTGAATTTATCTGACAGTTTTGAAATAACATCGTGGCGTTGGAGGTGTTTCAGTTTGTTCTCAAAAAGTGTGAAGGGTTTGCATCTTGGGCTAGGCTGCAATGTCTATTTTTATCACCTGAGAATGGTATCCCTGGTCACCATGGGAGCTGGAGGCAACCGAGATGATTTCAAGACCCGATGTATTGTATGGGTTATTTCCCACCCCCCCCTGCATCTTCCTTTCAGCTTTCCTGCTGATCTGTGGCTCTTTGGAGCATCCATAAAAATGACAGTACAAAAGAGACTGTTTCTCTTCTCGCATGCTATCGAAGTAACAGCCCTTCAGTCAGATGGGAGTCTTCAAACCACTGTGCAGTTTGAGTGGCTGGAAAATGCTATCGGGTTACAGAGCACTGCCTGGCATGCTCTCAGGTTTAACCTTAATGAGTAGCAATGTCTTGCTTTACGCCTGGCCAAAATGGTTTGCAACCTATCAAGCCAAATTTCAGAGCAGCCTTTCTGAAGGGGTGGGTGGGGCCCATGCAGGGGAGGCTGGTGGCTCCAATGTCAGTGGGGCTGTGACTCCATGCTGGGTTTCAATCAGAACCAGGCAGAACTCTAAAGGCTCTTTCCAAGGTGCTGAACCCAATCCCCGAAATAGCTCCTTGGGTAGCGCCTTTAGAGTTCTGACTGAAGGCTGAACCACCAGCTTCCACTGGGTACATGCCAGAACCACCCTGCTGGGCTTGCCCCACATCCTGAAACTTGTGTTGGTGGGGTAGCCATTTCCACCTTTTGTTTATTTTCCTTTTCCATTGCAGCCAGTGGGAGCGAAGTAGTAAGGCTCTCAGTGGCTCACAAGACATGACAGCTATATCATACCTCCAGTACCAGAGCCTGGATGCCTCTTTTTGTCAGAGGGTGGGGGAAATGAATGGGAGGGTGCTATTGTACTCATGCCCTACTTGTGGGCTTCCCATCGGGGCATCTGGTTGGCCCCTGTGGGAACAGAATGCTGGACTAGGGAGGCCTTTGTTCTCATCCAGCAAGACTCTTCTTATGTTCTTATGCTCTCCAGCAGTGGAGAGGGAGGCCTGAAGCATTCTATTCCCCTGCCCCCAGCCAACCAATCAGGGAGCATAGGATTGCTCCCTTTGGCCCATAAGCCATGTTCTGTGATCTTCAGCCTCCCTGTTTCAGCGCTCCCAGATGCTGGGAGGTGGTACAGCTATGTCTGGGCTGCACTATGTTAAATTGCAGGTGGGAGAATCCATGAGTGATAGCTCCTCAGTCCAAATAGGTTCCCTGGGTCCAGCTCTTCTAACTTTTGCTGCTGCTCTTTGGGCTCAATGCTGGAAAAGAAGTCCATCTTTGAACGTTGATTTTTTTTTTTTTTTTTTGCTAATGGCTTTAAATAAAGCTTCCACCAATGATTTGCCAAGCATTCTGTAACTCAAGGGTAGAGTTTATTGTATTGATTGTAAAGCGAACATATATTTTGCTTTTTCTCTGTGGAGGTCTTAATTGCAGGGGGAATTTAGTTCCTTTTCTTGCAGGTTGTGCTTGCATACGGGCCATTGAACCTCCTCAGATAACACAGTGATGAATAGGCTCATCTAGAGACATCTGTTGTAATATAATCAATGGTGCCAAATGCTAATGTAAAACATCCCATTCACAAAGCTTGCAAATGATTCTCCACCGAGGAAAACCTGTTTCCACAACAATACATTAAGGGCAGCATTGGTAAAATGGGGTGAAGGCTTCCCTTCCTCTCATTCTTCCCCAGCAATTGTAAGCAGTTAAAAGAAGGAAGGCTAGTCAGGGCAGAGGAAACACAGAAGAAGAAAAGTCTGGCAGCAGTTCCTTTGTCCCTTGGGGCACCCCCGCCCACAAATCACTCTTGCCAAAGAGGAGTCTGAGAAGGTCTGGAGGCTCTCTTTAGGCCATGGGGTGGGCCTAGAGAGTGGTGAGGGGAAGGCAAGCTTTGAAGACATTATCCAGCCTTCATGGCCCCCCACAGCCAATAAAAGAGAGCTTGCTGGCTCCATCATCATCCCCAGCAAGTAGAGGTGTTCAGAGCAGGAGTGGGCAACCAATTTGCTTTTTAGTGCATAGCTATTTAAGTTGCACTTCCAAACCAGTACATGAAACGAAACACCTTCCTCCTCCTCCTCCTCCTCCTTCTTCTTCTTCTTCTTCTTCTTCTTCTTCTTCTTCTTCTTCTTCTTCTTCAGTATTTGCACTTCTCAGAATTTTGCAATTCAGCTGTCTGAGACATATAAAGAAACATATACCCAAATGCATATATTAGGGGAGAGTGTGCACAAAATGTGTACATTAGTGAAAATGATGTACAAGGATGCATTGTACCTGGAAAATTGTCTACAGAATATGTATGTGTGTATATATATATATATATATTAGCCAACGTTGTGTAGAACAATGCACATATTGGGAGAAATGCACACAAAATGTGTATGCATTGTCATGCATCTTTTTTAAAAAAGTTCAGACTGATGCAGAAAAGGGATGGAATGAATTTAAGCTTGGAAAAAGGTGAAAGTGGTAGAACCTGAAATGGACAAATTTGTCCATCCCCCTACTTTAGTCCAAAAGCAACATAACAACCACAGCAATGGCAGACTTCTAGACTGCAACTTGAAGGACATAGGCCCTGCAATTATAATACAAATGTAACAAATAATACCAGCTGGACAAAGAATGACTCCCCATCTTCAGGTTCCTACTTCCAGCTCTCTGTTGAGGGATTCCATCCCTGTAGGGCTAAACCAACCTGTTGCACAGGCAGGCAATATGTGCATTTGCTCCTCACTCAGGGGTTTCACAACAGACCTGGGAACTCTAGTATACACAAATAGGACTTTTTAGATGGTGCCCCCCCCCCAATCTCCTCAAAAGGTAAAAATAAGGATAGCATTTTACTGAGGACAGGGACCAGAAAATAGTGAGGTTCTCCAGTAAATAGGGACACTTTGGTTTTATGAGCCATACTCCACGATTCATAGCTATTCAGAACCATGACTGTGTGTATGCCACAAACAGGGTTGCTGTACTCCACCACTGTTGTCATCAGCATCATACAGTGCCATCAGTGAGCATGATGCTTTTATGGCAGGTATGGAGCATGTGTGGCTCTCCAGATTTTGGGCTGCAACTCCCATCATCCTTCAACATTGGCTATGCTGGCCAGAGCTGATGGGGGCTGTAATCCAACAACATAGTGCATTTTACTTATGTATTTATTTACAACATTTGCATACCACTTCACATCTAAACAGATTCCGGAGAAAGCATGGTTGGATCTTTCCATTTGCAGAACAGACTGAGATCTAGCGGAAGCTCCCAACTGGAGGAAAAGAGGTGCAGGCAATTTTTGCTGATTCCCCCTTTCCCATGCAGCTCCTCACTTAATCTCCTACACTGTTCTGGAGTGTGTCCCAACTTTCTGGAGCAGCTTTTCAGGGGGCTGCAGGCAGGTAGGCATGGTTGGGGACCTACACCCCGCAGGGGCCCAATGACAAGAGCCCCCTGGACTTGTTCCTCCTCTTCGCCATGGCAGCCTGCTTGCTCACCTGCCTCTCGCTCTGGCCCAGACAGTGGTAGTGGTGAGAAGGAGGACAAGGAGATGCCACGGCCTGCTTGCTCCCTGGCTCTCTGTCCATCAACGAAGCAGGTGGGAGCAAGGATGATAAACAGGATGGGGAGCAACAGCAGCAGCTGACAATGGCGGTGAGAAGGCAGACTCACTGAGGAAGGGGGGCTATGGTAGGTGTTTTACCCATGGATTCGCCAAATCCGATGCCGATATTGGCTGCAGGGAGAAGGAGGAATCGACAAAAATTGGCTCTGTCCCTCCTCCAGTGAGAGCATCCATGAGTGGTATTGCACTTTCGGGAACTCTAGATCTAGTCCATGGGGAGTGGGGGGAAGCACAACACAGATGTTCACAGTTTAAACATGCCAGTGCCATTGACTTTAAATGTGGTTGCTTTTATAATGTTAAATCTTAAACCTAAATGAATATGCTTTGCATACTGCCCTGGGCCGTTGGTAAAAAAGGGAGATGCAATTTGTAACATTTAAAAACAAATTCACTTGAGAATACACTAACTTTTTTTTTAGGGGGGCGGATTAATTTTCTGTACGTATGTGACGTTGCCAACAGATCAGAAAAGAAACCCCAGGCTTGCTCCTGTGCTTGATGATCTGCAGAAAACAGCAAATGAAGCTTTCCATTAAGCATCCACTCCCGTGAATGTCTGCAGATTGAGCTGCTGTTAAAGGCACCGGCGCACAGGCTGGCTGAAAAGAAGTTGGTAGCTATAGTGTTTATGTCCTATACCTTAACCTTGTCCAAAAAGGAAGGAAGGAAGGAAGGAAGGAAGGAAGGAAGGAAGGCAGCCAGCCAGCCAGCCAGCCAGCCAGCCATTTTGGGATGATTCACACTGTCCGTTTTCGAAGGAATTTTCAAAGGCCACAAGCATCCCCCTTACCAGTATTCTCATATTTTCACAAGCAAGGGGATGTTTGCAGCAGCACTGCGGCAATTCCTAAACAAATGCAGGGAAAACATCTCTGTGTTATTGAAGACACCCCAGGCTATAAGCATTGCATTTTTAATCAGGCCCTCTCAGGCTCTGAATATATAAACCCCAGAAGGGTCCCCACCCCCCGCTTCATGCCTAGGATCTCAGAGAAGTGCCTTTAAGTTCTCTGTCTCTCTTGCTTCTTTTCATTGGGTTGCTCCCTATCGAATATGACACACAAGCCGGATTTTGCAGGGTTTGGGTGACTTTCTGAAAACTTGAATGTTTCTTCAATGGTTATACAGAAAGAGAAGTTATTGCCCTCTGGATCTTCCCCCTCCCATAATCCCAGGCTGAGGTAATTCAGAACTGGGGTGTGTGTGTATATATAAAAAAATGCAACTGGAATTCCGCAATATATGTTGAGGGCTGCTTCTTTTGTCTATCTGTCTATCACATCCTGTAACCTGCTTTTGCTTCCAAGAAGGTCATGGTGGCTTACACTGGAACACTGTTTTATATAGAAGTCTGAGGTAAGGCTGTGCAAATCAGCAAAACTTGAGCTCACCAAAGTTCTCCAAATTCCATCTTAAAATGTGTTCCTGCTCGAGTCCGTATCTGATTACGAGCTTTGTTTTTTTCTTTTTGCATGAACATCCGTGCGTATGTGTGTGCACATTTCCCCAAATATTATGCATCAATTGTGCACATTTCTCAGAAGTACACATTTTTATGCGCATTTTTCAAACTTATGCATGCTGTCGAACACATTTTTTTTGGCCCGCAAATCACATTGCAAGCTCAGAAATGGAGGACTTTGAACATGGATTGTGTCTTCAGTCCCAAACGTGTGAACTGGGTAAAATCCTGACCAAATACTGTATGAACTGAAATGAATTTCTCATACATCCCTAGCCTGAGGTAGAATTGATTGAGACATAATAATAGGGATGGTGGACAATTCCGCCACGGGCTCCAGTGAGGCCAGATTCTGTACAATCCGGCCCCCCAGAGTCTGTGGCGGAACGGCCTCCCCCTGCCACACCACCCCACAGAATCCCCCCAGGATGGACCTACCTGGTGGTGGATGCGGTGGTGGCGGCGGATCCGGCAGCGGCTCCGGCAGCGGATGAAGCGGCAGCGGCAGCAGCTCTGGCCTCTGCTGGGCTGCTGTGGCTGCAAATGGCAGCCATCGTAGCGGCCACCATTTGCATTCCTACGCTAGCCCATGATAGGCTACGTATATATTTACGTAGCCTATCACAGCTAAAGCAGGGATGTAAATGGTGTAGGGGACACCATTTGCATCCCTGCTTTAGCTGTGATAGGCTGCGTAAGTATTTACATAGCCTATCACAGGCTAGCGTAGGGACGCAAATGGCGTCCCCTACGCAGGATGCCATTTGCATCCGCAGCAGCCCGGCAGAGGGTGGAGGCCCTGCTGTGGGTTGGCCTGGCCGGTGGCTCCGCGGACTGGTCGCGGAGCGGAGCTGGCCAGGCAGGATTCCGGGGGGGAGGACCGGATCGCCTCCCCCCCGTCGAAGATTCCGGGGGGAGGAACGGATCACCTCCCCTCACCTGCGGACCCCAACGGAGCCAGGTAAGTGGGGTTTCGTACACCCCTACATAATAAGCCTTATTCAAGTGTACCATTTCTGGGTAGAATAAAAACACAAGGAGTGTAGAAACACCTTCTACATGTGGAGGGCAGCTTTCTGAAGGGCAGAGCCTCTGTGGATAGAAAAGATTCTTCACTTTAAAAAGTCACCCTCCATGGGTGGAACATTATGAAAATGGTGATGGAGGGGGTTGGGGTTAGCACCCTTCACCTTCTCACGTGTTTATAGTGTGTATAACTTTGCAGTTTATTATTTATTTATTGCAATTATATCCTGCCTTTTTCCCTCTTGCAAAGAACCTAAGGTGGCTTACATTATCCTCCACCTCTCCATTTTATCCTCACAACAACAACAGCCCCGTGAGGTAGGTTGGGCTGAGAGTCTGTGACTGGCCCAAAGTCACCCAGTGAGCTTCCATGGTCGAGTGAGTGGGGACTAGAACCTGGATCTCTCAGTTCCCAGTCCAACACTCTCACCACTACACTGGCTCTCTTTTGAAAATGTCCACCCTATTTAAGGGCAGAGACATGGGGGTGGGGGTACCATTTCACTGAATTTCTTCAGTGGGGAGGAGAAATTCTCCAACAGTTTCTTGGGGGGGGGGTGCGTAGCTCAGTGGTAGAGCCCCCGCTTTGCTTGCAGAAGGTCCCAGGTTCAATCCCCGGAATCCCCAGGTAGGGCTAGGAAAGAATCTTGCTTGAAACCCTGGAGAGCCGCTGCCAGTCAGTGTTGACAATTTTGGGCTGGATGTACCAATGGTTTGATCCAGTATAAGGCAGCTTCCTATGTTCCACCATTCCTATTCTGCCTAGAAAGCAAATGCCTGAATTGGGCTATAGAGTCCATACAGATCCTATATACCTATCCTGAAGTTCTCTTTCTTACTGCATTTTCTCCCACTGATTGTTACCACATATCTATGCGTAAGCCCTCTTTGCCACTTGGCAGACAGGAGAGCTACAATGGGGTGATATTGTTAATGCTAACATAATTACTTTTCCATTCAGGTTCGCTGTAGCCTCCTTCCAGTGATAAGGAGGACTTTATCACACATCAGGTGCAGATGTGTAGTGAAATGGCCACCTATATGGTCTCGCAGTGGTCTGGTTCGCATGTAATGCTAAGCCAGGATTTAGCAGCACATGGATGAGTATCTGTGAACCTGGTCAAAGCTTTAGGCTTACATGCACCCCCCCCCTCCTTTCTCATGTGGCTGGGTGGAGGAATAAAGCATGATTCAGTTTCACTTTCCCCGATTCCTGGCTTGTCATTACATGCACACCAGGAATCATGGCTTAAAACAAACTCTGGCTTGTTAAGCCAGCACAACCATCTGAGGTTTGCTGTTGGCGTTGTTGTTTAGCAATTGTCCAGAGTTTGTTTTAAGTCACAATTCCTGGCTTGTATGTAGTGACGAGCCAAGAATCAGGGAAAGTGAAACTGAATCCCTGTTGAGTCCTGGACTGGTCCTGGCTTCACGGGAGGTGGAGAAGGGAAGGGGAGCACACCCAAGGCCCTGCTCAGGCTTAGAGAAACTCATGCATGGAATGCTAAACCATGGTTTAGCATTACATGAGAACATAGCCAGTGACTTGCCTAATGCCACCCAGTAGGCTTGATGGCTGAAAGCTGAGATTTGAAGCTGTGTCACTGTAGTCCATGTCTCTACTTATTGCCCCACACAATCTCTTCTCATGTCTAATGCAGCATTAAGTCCCCAGCCAGAGCCAGTCAATTCAGGTCCCAGCTCAGGCCTGGTGTCAGCATGTGGCATACCAGGGCAACCGACAGGGCCCCTGTGCCCTGGGAGGGCCTGCTAGGACCGTCCCTCCCCTGCTGCTGTCCCCTTCAGGCCCCTGCATGGAATTGCCACCACCATCAGAACCCCTGCCCAGAATTGCTGTTCCCACATGCTTCAGGTGCCAGTGCCAGTTACTCACCCCTCCCCCATACTTAGCGAGGGTTATTTAGTGGGGTGCTTTCATATGATCTGCAGTGGGTGGTTGCCATCTTAGGTCCCTCAAAATGGATTTGGGGTGTCATAAAAGGACAGTAAATTGTTAGTTATTTAATGTATCATTGTTGCATTTTTACTGGGACAGTGGGGAGAGGCACTGTCATGCCTCCCTCAGACTCCTCCGAGGATGAAGGGGACTGGCAGGCTCCAGACCCAGGGGAAGGGACCATCACAGAAGGAGCCCGAGTCCCCTCACCTCCTGTGGATGTTCCTTGCCTGGCTGCAGCCTCCCCAGACGATGCAGAGGGCGAAATGCTAACCCCAGCAGAACGAAGTCAGCTGCATGTAAGAGAACAATGTAGGCAGACCCGAGCCCCCTCACCTCCTGTGGATGTTCCTTGCCTGGCTGCAGCCTCCCCAGATGATGCAGAGGGCGAAATGCTAACCCCAGCAGAACGAAGCCGGCTGCATGTAAGAGAACAATGTAGGCAGACCCAAGCCCCTTCACCTCCTGTGGATGTTCCTTGCCTGGCTGCAGCCTCCCCAGAGGATGCAGAGGGCAAAATGCCGACCGCAGCAGAACGAAGGCGGCTGCATGTAAGAGAACAATGTAGGCAGGCCTCTGTCCATTTCAGACAGAGAGGCTTCTAAAATCAAGAGGTTTGATTACATGCAGCTGTTTCAGGACACTGCAGTTAAAAGCCAGGAGCAGACAGGGGCAAGGCTGCTGGAGAACAACGTTTTCATACGCTGGGTCTCATCAGCCTCATCTCGACTCTGAACCTGAACCCCTGCCTTGCTCATGTTCCCTTCTGTGTTGGACTTTGGACTGGGAAATGGACTTCTGTTTGCCACATCTCCTTGGATTTGAATGTACTGGTAATGCTTCCCACTTCAGTCTCCTTTTGCCTCACTTAGCCGTGGACAGGTTTACAACCCTGTTATCAGCTAGGGAGTTATCACCGCTAGCTGCAGTCAGCTGACAAGAAGAACTGACAGGCATTTGTGGGATTTTCTGCCTCAGGTGCCAAGATAACATGGCCAGCTTTGAGATCTATGCACCTTGATGGTGTGCATGTGTTCCATTTGCTGCTCTACCCCAGGTAGCAAATGGTCTTGGGCAAAGGGATTGTATATCTTGCTCCTGGAAGACAAAAGAGTTCCAACACTTGGTCAGAAAAAATATTTATCATCTTTAATTGCCACTCTGGTAATTTCCACAAATCCTCAAGAAGAAGAAGAAGAAGAAGAATCCCACTCATTATGAGGAAGGTGACTGAGTACATTCTGTGTATTAAATAATGGCATGAATGTCCCTGAGCACAAGAAGCCCAATTTGTCAAGGTGAAAAAAGAGCACAAGCATTTAGTGTTGCATCAACTGACAGCAGCATCAGCAAGGAATGGTCTTCCTTGGCCTGCTTTTATGATTACATTCCAGAGAGAACCTTGGTGTGAAGGTGTGGTGTCAGGAACGGGTCAGGAGTTCTCACTTTTCCATGTAAGGGAGACTTTTCTAATGAGCTGAGAGCAAACTGTACTGAAATCAGACCTTCTGCTCAGTAGAAATTAGGGCTGTGCACTGCCTCGTTACAAAGTCCGAATAACAAGGCAAAGCGAGCTGTTTTGGAGCAAAAGCCTCGTGATAGGAGGCAGTTTAGGGCAATACTGAGGTGCTACGGGGCGAAGCGCACGCCCCACGAAGCGCCTCCTCTGCCTCATATATTCGGAGCTCTACTGAATGCCTCAGCAGTCCAGACAGGCTGTCTCCAAAATGTATCAACTTCTCAAGGCTCACGTGGAGGGGCATGAGGAGGAGGAGGAGGAGGAGGAGGAGGGATGGAGGGGGGAAGGCTAGTGGACGTGGGGAGGCAGGAAGGCGAGTGCAGGAGGAGGAGGGAGTGTGCTTACGAATAGGAACCCTCAGCCAGAACCGACACTAGCAGTCTCCAATCAGAGAGCGTGTTGGAGGTAGGGATGTGGGAGAATTTCTCCACGAATCTTCGGGAGGCCGAATGCCAACGCATTCGGCCCCCCGAAATTGGTGGAGAAACAGTCCGCCCCCCGCGCCCCCCGGGATGGGACTTACCTTTGTCGAATGTCCCTGGTGGCAGCGGCTCCCGGCGGTGGTTTGTTGGCGGCGGCCAGTCTTCTGACCGGCTGCCGCCGCCGCCATTTCCAAGTAAAACAACAACAACAACAACAACAAATGTGATAGGCTACGTAAAGATTTACATAGCCTATCACGGCTAGATTTTCAAAAAACACCGTGATAGGCTACGTAAATGTTTACATAGCCTATCACGGCTGACTTTGGGGGAAAAAAATAAAGCGCATATGCTTTGGGAAAAAAAAAAGCGCATAATAGCGTTGCCTTTATTTTCACTGTAGTCTACGTAAATGTTTATGTAGACTACACGTGCCCAAATAAGGAACGCAAATGGTGGCGCCCATGGGCGCCGCCATTTGCGAACGCTTTTTTTCCCCCCAAAGTCAGCAGTGATAGGCTACATAAACATTTACATAGCCTATCACGGCTGACTGCAGGGACGCAAACGGCGGCGGCTACAGCCGCCGCCATTTGCGTCCCTGCAGGAGATGAGATTCGTGGCCGGAGGGACGGGCGCCTCCCCCCCGGCCAGAATTTCGGCTGGAGGGACGGGGCGCCTCCCCTCCGGCAAGAATTTTGGCGGGGAGGGATGGGGCACCTCCCACCCCGCCCAGAATTTCGGGGGGAGGGACGGAGCACCTCCCCCCCACTGCGAAGCAAGCTGCGGGGCCAGGTAAGGGACTTTCGTCCATCCCTGGTTGGAGGAAGGGAGTATATACGTCAGCGAAGGGCTGCGTTCAGTCATTGCGCTTTGGGAAAGAGGACTGGTGTGGGCGGATGATCGTTTGTGTGTGTGTGTGTGTGTGTGTGCGTGTGCGTGTGCACATTCCTAGGAGTTCTTCCTTCAGTTTATTCAATTTTGATCACCATTAGGCTTTCCTCAGAATTTAAATTAAAAGGAAACAGCTGGGTTGTACTGGGAGCGTTCCCTTCTCTCATTCCTTGATCATCCATCCCCATTGGGACGGTGTCTTCTGCAGCACCTCTTCCAGCCACTTTCTCCTATATCTTTGTACCTCCAACTCGTTTGTTATTTGTATTTGATTAGATTCTATCTCTCCTTTTCATATTTTTTCAAACTAGGGATGGTGGAGAATTCCGCCACGGATTTCAGTGAGGCCAAATGCACTGGCATTCGGCCCCCCGAAATCTGTGGTGGAATGGCCTGCTTACCTGGGAAACGGACGAAGCTTACCTGGGGCGGATGTGTCGGATGGCGGCGTCTCTGGCGGCGTCTCCGGCGGCGTCTCCAGTGGCGGCAGCGGCGGTGGCTGGTCTTTCGACTGGCTGCCGCAGCCGCCATTTACATCCTGGTCTTTGTATTTACATAGCCTATCACGGCAAGCCAAGCAACCCCCCCCCCAACAACGGCATATGCAAATGTCGGCAGCCATTTGCGTTCCCTATTTTTCGCCGTTTTAGCCTACGTAAATATTTACATAAGCTATTACGGCGGAAAAAAAAGGGGAACGCAAATAGTGTAGTGGGAGCTATTTGCGTTCCCCTTTTCTTTTGCCGTAATGGCTACGTAAATATTTACGTAGGCTAAAACGGCAAAAAATAGGGAACGCAAATGGCGGCTGCCATAGCCACCAACACTTGCGTACGCTTTTTTTTTTTTTGCCCAGCCGCGATAGGCTATGTAAATACTTACGTAGCCTATCATGACGGCCTGGCTGGACGCAAATGGCATCTGCCATGGCGGAGCTGCCATGGAGCGGAGCCACCACAGCGCAGCCGCCACAGAGCGGAGCTGGCTGGGCAGGATTCCGGGGGGGGGGGGAGGACCGGATCGCCTCCCCCCTCGTCGAGGATTCCAGGGGGAGGGATGGAGCGCCTCCCCCCCACCGCGAATCAATTCCGCGAAAGGGTAAGTGACTTTCGTACATCCCTATTTCAAACTAACATAGCTTTTCCTTGCAAATTGCTACCACACTGCCCCTCTCCCACCATTCCTGTGTTTGTTTGTTTATGTCGATTTTGGACTCTGGAAAAGGCTGTGTTTGTTGTGTAACATCGAGCCTTACTTCTGTTTTCTCTGTTCTATTTTCTTGTTGTTTTTGTCAGTCAACTGTGTCTTTGTTAGATTTTTACAAACCCACTCTTATTTAGAATTTTAAAAACAAACATTGACTTTTGGGCATGTCCCCCCGCTTTAAGTCATATTCAAGCATTCAGTTTTTTCTTTCACTCTAAATCCTTAAAGAAATGCATATTATAACAGCCTATGTGTGTAGTGTTTGTCCCCCCACCCCAGTGCTTAAGTGAACCATCTGTGTCTTCTCTGTGTTGATCCTCCCAAAACAGAAATTAAATAAGGTTTTCTTTTTTTAAAAAAAAGGGTTTGATTTGGCTGTTATCTAATCGCCTGCACTATTGCCCTGTATTTCTTGAAGTTATCCTGCCTTCTATAAAAGAACATGAAATATAAAACAATAAATTAAAGACACCCATCATTTGCTAAGGTGGTTCTGCTTTTCTTTAGCTCTTGTGTGTCTGTGTCTGAGTGCGTGCTAGGTTGTAGTTCCACCAACACTATACATCCAAATTTCAAGGCAGTGTTGAAAAAGCTCAAGGCACGTAGTATTTATATTAATTACCTTCTTATTCAACTAACAGTCCACTGTGTGGCAAAGCAATTCAGTGCAATATGAAGCATCTTCGGGGTGCTGGCAGGGGCAGAGGTGGGGAGAAGTTACAGCTCTGTGCTTTGGGAGTTTTCCTGGAAAAAATTGAATTTCATCTGCACCTTGCATACAAGCCAGGGGGCCAAAGTGCCTGGAATTTGGCAAGTGGGATGCCCTCAAGGGGGGCTGGGAGGGGCCCAGGTTTAACCCACATCCGTGGAAACAGGGAGAAGTTACAGTGGGGCGGTGAATCTGCTCCAAGTTTCACTCAGAACCAGTCAGAACTCTAAAGAAGCTATCCACAGTGCTGAATCCTATCTCCCGGGCCTGAGTCTCTGCACCCCTGCCCCACAGCATGCAGACTGAGCACAGTCTCCTCTAGACCCCCAAATCAGATCCAGCTGAATGTTCCTCCAGACTCCTGCAGCCATTGGGGCCAGCTTCAGCTGATCGGCCAGCTACGGCCTTTCCTGGACAGGGATAACCTAGCCACAGTAGCACATTGCTGGTAACTTCCCAATTAGACTACTGCAATGCACTCTACGTGGGGCTGCCCTTGAAGACAACTCAGAAGTTGCAGCTAGTGCAAAATACAGCAGCTGGACTGCTGACCAGAACACCTCATCAAGATCATATAACACCAGTTTTAAAGGAATTGCACTGGCTGCCCATACACTTCCGGTCAGAATTCAAGGTTTTGGTGATGACTAGGGATGTACGAAAGTCACCTACCTTTTTGCAGCTTGGCTTTGCGGTGGGGGGGAGGCGCTTCGCTTCTCCCCCCGAAGTTCAGGTGAGGGGGGGGGAGGCGTCCCACCTCGCCCGGCCGAAATTCAGGCCAGGGAGAAGTCCCCGTCTCCCCGGCCGCGAAACAAAAAGTGAAAAAACACACACACAAAAACACCCCGTGATAGGCTACGTATAGATTAACGTAGCCTATCCCGGCTTGACTTCCAAAGTCAGCCATGATAGGCTACATTAATCATCACGTAGCCTATCACGGGTGACTTTGGGGGGAAAAAAAAATAAACCACGTACGCAAATGGCGGCGGCCCATGGGCGCCGCCATTTGCGTTCCTTATTTTGGCATGTCTAGTCTACATAAAGATTTACGTAGACTACGGCGAAAATAAGGGAACGCTATTTGCGTTGCCCTTATTTTTGCCATAGTCTACGTAAATCTTTACATAGACTAGACGTGCCAAAATAAGGAACGCAAATGGCGGCGCCCATAGGCCGCCGCCATTTGTGTACGCGCTTTTTTTCCCCCAAAGTCACCCGTGATAGGCTACGTGATGATTAACGTAGCCTATCACGGCTGACTTTGGAAATCTAGCCATGATAGGCTACGTTAATCGTTACGTAGCCTATCACGGGTTTGTTTGTTTTTTTACTTTATTTTGTAATGGCGGCAGTGGCAGCCGGTCGGAAGACCGGCCGCTGCCCCCGCCCCTGCCGAACTGCCTCCGAACCGCCACCGGGACCCGCCGCCGAGAGGGACATTCGCAGGAGGTAAGTCCCATCCTGGGGGGGGGGGTGGCGGAGAATTTCACCGCCAATTTCGGGGGGCCAAATGCGTTGGCATTCGGCCTCACCGAGATTCGTGGAGAAATTCTCAGAAATTCTCCGCCATCCCTAGTGATGACATTTAAAGCCCTAAGCGGCTTGGGACCTCAATATTTGATGGAGCGCCTCTCCCTATATATATCTGCCTGAGGACTGAGATCTGTTGGAGGGGCCTCCTCTGCATCCCACCAGTGTGAGCCATATACTATGGTGGGACATGGGAGAGGGCCTTCTCTGCTGTGGCACCCCAGTTGTGGAATGCCCTCCCCTTGGATGCCCGATTGGCACAGACATTGGTCTCATTTCGTTGCCAAGTAAAATCATGGCTTTTTACCAAAGCCTTTGAAGCTAAATGCATTCCCTAAAGTAGGACACTGTTTAAACTGTTTTATTGTTTTAGATTTTAAATTAGTATTAGCTTGTTTAATTGTTTAATATGTTTTTAGGTGTTAAAATTATTTATTGTTTTGTAGTGCTTAAATTGATTTTATATGTATGCCGCCCTGAGATCTTAATGATATAGGGCGGGATACAAATGTTTTAAATAAATAAATAAATAAAATCCTGTGGCGAGCTGTACTCTTGTCCTGTACTCTTGAACTACAACCAGAAGTCGCTGCACAATTCCAATGCATCATGCTGCCCTCGGCATCGTTTAACACTGAACTGCCTCTGTGGACGTTTGACTACTTCAGAGAACCTGAAACCACTCTGCAATTTGGCACAAAGCCACAGGACTGGCACCTGTCCAGGGGAGGCTCAGAACTGGAACGAGAGTAGTTTTCCAAGCTGTGGTTGAAAGACGCAGTGTCAGGAGGAAGCCTGGATTGTGGGAGATAGATATGTCCCGCCTTGTACTGTGCCTGGCCTGTTGCCAGGGTGTCACATCTTTCCCCTAAATAAGCACAAGACGGACTCCGAAAGGTGAAAAGACTGAATGCTTTTGCTAGGGTGGCCACTTTTGAATCTCTCAAAAAGAGGAGATCCATCACCAAGAAAAGGGGACAAAAGGGGGATGCACATAAAATTGGCATATGCTAATTCATATGTATAGATGCAAATTTAGAAATGCTTATTCAAATTTGAATAGAAATACAGTAAATCTTCCCCGTAGTAACCCATGGCTGTGAGAGCTGGACCATAAGGAAGGCTGAGCAAAGGAAGATAGATGCTTTTGAACTGTGGTGCTGGAGGAAAATTCTGAGAGTGCCTTGGACTGCAAGAAGATCAAACCAACCAGTCCATACTCCAGGAAATGAAGCCAGACTGCTCACTTGAGGGAATGATATTAGACAAAACTGAAGTACTTTGGCCACATAATGAGAAGACAGGATACCCTGGAGAAGATGCTGATGCTGGGGAAAGTGGGAGGCAAAAGGAAGAGGGGCCGACCAAGGGCAAGATGGATGGATGATATTCTGGAGGTGACGGACTCGACCTTGGGGGAGCTGGGGGTGGCTGGTCCATGAAGTCACGAACAGTTGGAAGTGACTGAGCGAATAAACAAACAAACAAAAAATCTTACCAGAGTGGGGAAAACTGTGACCATGCGACTTATGTACCTGCTTGCTCAGTCAGCTGCAACTCCAAGGCCCCTGGGCTCATCCTCCTGACGGTTCTTGGTCTTTAAGCTGGACTTGGATTGGGCTGGCCAGCCCTTCAAATAAAGGACACCTTCAAAATAGAGGACAGCCCTTGGGCAGCCTTTCAAAAATAGGGGGCTGTCCTCTGTAAAAGAGGACCCATGACCACCCTGGCTCTTGCCTGTGTGAGGGGTTACAAAAACTCAACTGGATGGCTTAGGATGAGGAGTTTCCAAACTTGTGCTCATCCAAATTTCTCCCCGGATTTTAGAGCACTGAATGATCAGAACTTATTCCCAAAGTGGGAACTGCTAGATGCCTTAGGAATTCTCCCCTGTTGCATTTTGGGCTTCCAGATTTTGTGCTGTGGACAGTTACTGTGCATTTTGCCACAAGTTTGCAGCCATGGTTGTTCAGGCAGGCATCTGGAGTGGGTTAGGGTATTTTTTGGGATGTGATGTTTTTAATGTAGTATTTTATTGTTTTAAATTGTTCTTGTTGTACGTCTCCCAGAGTGGCAGGGTGACCAGCCAGATGGACGATTAATAGATTTAATAAATAAATAATAAATAAATTTGCTATGGGGGGAGGGGGGAGGGAGCAATGTTGCTCTGATCGTACACATGATTGCATTAAGATCCTATTTTGAGGTGTTTTACTGATGCACATTTGCACTTGTGCCCTTTGTTAATGCCTCCTGCCCTGCCACTAGGGACGTTGGAGAATTCCACCATGGACTGCAATGAGGCCAGATTCTTTAGAATCCAGCCCCGGAGTCTGTGGCGGAACAGGCAATCCCCACCACCACCCCGCAGAATCCCCCCGGGATGGAGCCTACCTGGTGGCGTTGGCGGCTCTGGCGGCGGCTCTGGCAGCGGCTCCGGCGGTGGTGGCAGCTCCGAGTGGTCTTCCGGCTGCTGCCGGGCTGCGGCTGCAAATGGCGGCTGCTACGCCGGCCGCCATTTGCACCTTGCCAAGCTGTGATAGGCCACGTAAGTATCTACATAGCCTATCACGGCTAATGCAGGGACGCCATTTGCATCCCTGTCTTTTGCCGTGGTAGGCTATGTGAATATATATGTAGCCTATCATGGCTACGGCAGGGACGCAAATGGTGGCCACTATGGTGGCTGCCATTTGTGGCCGCAGCCCAGCAGTGGACGGAGGTCCGGCTGCGTGCGGCCCCAGCCGGCGGCTCCGCAGAGTCGCTGCGGAGGAAGGCTGGCTGGGGAGGATTCCGGGGGTGGGGGAGGGGACGGAGCACCTCCCCCCCACTGCAGATGGCCCCAGTGGAACAAGGTAAGTGTTTCATATACACTTACCCACCACACAAGAGCAAACTCAGGCTCATTGAGTGTACTGTATCCAGCTCACTCATCTGCGTTTTACTGATTCATATGTGTGCTTGTGTGCCTTGGTAAAACGCTGCACAAAAAGAGTCTTGATGCATGATCACATTAGGATGGCTTTTTGGCAGTGTCCTCTCAATGGCCACAGTATATTGTTAATGATGCTGAGGTGAAAAGGGGGCAAATAAATGGAAGGAATATAGGGAGCTGCCTTCTACTCTTGGTCCATCTAGTTCAGTATTGTCTACACTGCCTGGCAGTGGTTTGGGATGTCCATTGTGTGCAATGCTGTTTCGCTTTTGACTCAACAGAGTTCCTCAGGGTGCACAGCTAAGTTTGTGTTTGTGGGCCAAGCCACGGCTTCCCCCCCCCCAAGCCAGCTGTAATTTGCACAAATAGAGATTTGCAGCCATAATTTGCACAAATTGGAAAAATGTGAACTTGCCCAACTTGCTGCAAAGCAAGTCGGGCTCTGCAGGATACAAACAGACTGTAGTGCAGAGGGGTGGGGGATCAATGGAACATTGTCCATCTCCACCCCCCAGATGGATTTCTCTGGCATCCCTAGCAGTAGATCTCCAGAGATTCAGACAGGACTCATTCTCTGCTCTACCTGAAGATACCAGGGAAGAGACATGTGGCCTTTTGGATGCAAAGCAGATGCTGTAGCACAGAGCTATATCCCCTCCCTTAAACTGCTCTGAAAGCTGTGGCAAACTGCACATCCTCCAGTTCTGGAGGTCTTTCCACATTCTTCCAGGTTGCATTTACAGGAGCAGTTTAATCTAGAATTGCCACCCTTTGTTCACTCCCTTTTTATGGGGAGCCTAGCCAATGCTGGTGCCAAATTATTTCATTCCATCAAACCTATGGCAAACCTGTCATCCCTAATTGGGATAATATTTTATTGGTTTTTGGAATCGAGTGAGTATGCATGTGTTGCAGCTTGGGATCTATGGATTTTGTTAAATTGCTTGCTTGATCAATTACATTTCTAGTCTGCCCAATAGCTAATGTTAGATCCTTTCCATTTGTGTTTTGCAGAGTGTCAGGCACCTTTCGTTCTGTCATCCACTCATTGATGGAATTGGATTTGATGAGATGCACAAGAATTTCATTCCACTTGTCCTAATGTGCATTAGTGCTAATGCGCATTAGTGCAAGTTTCTAATTTGTGCAAATCCCTCCAAAAGTTTTTTTTTTAAAAAAAAGGTCCACAAGTCCATGCAATCCTTGCAACTTGGAAAAAGCCAGTCCGCTGCGGGATCCGCAGGTCAGATTCATAGAAACCCGAACTCATTTGAATCGGTTGCGGATTTCTCCGACATCTAAGGATGGACGAAAGTCCCTTACCTGGTCCCGCAGCTGTTTTCGGTGGGACCAGGTAAGGGATAACTACAGTCGTAATTGTTATGAGTCACCTCCACAGGATTACATTTTAATACACAGACTTGGTCTTTCGGGGACAGCTCAAAAAAGATACTGCCTCTCATCCAAGCAGCATCTTTGTGCAGTATTGCTACATGGATTTGTACCTGCAAGTGTCTTGGGGCATGATTTATGGGCATTAAAATGTAGTCGGCATTTTTTCACAGGATTACCTCTAGAAGTGTCTTGCCAAAGGCATTATGTTTTTATCCTTGTGAGCATCCTTTGTTGAAGTGGATTTATGTAGTGCATGTAGGGATGTGCGAACTTACTCCTGTCTAGGGATGTACGAAACACCTACCTGGCTCCACGCTGGCAATCCATGGTGGGGGGGAGGCACTCCATCCCTCCCCCCCAAATCCTCCCCGGCCAGCTCCACTCTGTGGCAACTCTGTGGAGCCGCCGGCTGGGGCCGCCCACAGCCGGACATCCGGCCGCTGGGCTGCACAGGGATATTTACATGATAGGCTACGTAAATATATACGTAGCTTATCATGGCTTTCCAGGAATGCAAATGGCGGCCGCTACGCCATTTGCACCCCTGTCTTTTGCCATGATAGGCTACGTAAATATATACATAGCTTATCATGGCTAAAGAAATGGATGCAAATGGCAGCAGCTACGCCACTTGCGTCCCTGCCCTGAGCCGTGATAGGCTATGTAGATACTTCTGTAGCCTATCACGGTTTGCCAGGAACGCAAATGGCGGCCGGTGTAGCAGCCGCCATTTGTGCCCGCAGCCCAGCAGCGGCTGGAGCTGCCGCCACCACCGAAGCCACTGGAGCCGCAGCCAGGTAGGCTCCGTTTCACAGGGCTTTCACGGGGTGGTGGGGCGGGTTGCTCCATTCCGCCACGGATTCCAGGGGGCCAAATCCACTGGAATTCGGCCTCCCTGGGATCCGTGGTGGAATTCTCTAACATCCCTACTCCTGTCCAGGTTCTCCAGGTGCCTGCTCAGCCCCTGCTTCTGCTTGCTGGTCCCTGGACCACGCTTGAGCCCTTCCGGGCTTGGCGAGCAGCCTGCATTCACCCTGGCAGCCTCGTCGAGCTCCATGGTTGCTTTGAAAAATATGTGCATTTTTGCGATTGCCATTTTATTTTTCAAAAAATGGTGACCACGGAGCTCAATGTGGCAACCAGGGTGAGTGCCGGCCACTTGCTGAGTGCAGGCAGGGGAAGAGCAGCAGCAGGGGCTCGGGGGTGCAGGCAGGGGGGTTCCACTGGATTCCTGGATGGATTCGGGTGCCCACACTATCCCTAAGTGCAGGGGTGCAGAACCTATTTCAGCCTGAGGACCAAATTTCATTTTGGAGAAGCTACCAGAGGCCACTCCCAGTGGTGGGTGGGGTGGGGTCAAAGTCAAATGGGGGAGGGCCCAAAACATCACAAATATCAAATCATATCAGCACCTTTTAGCTTTTAGAATGGGGAAAAAAACTGCACCAAATCCTGGAAACCACCAAATGACTGGTGGAGGGGAGAAAGTGGTGTGTGGGGGTGGACATTAGAAGGGTGTGTGGCGTTCTGGGGAACCCCAGAGGGCAGGATTCTGACCCACTCCAGAAGGTCAGATTTGGTCCCTGGGCCTGCAGTTCTGCAACCCTGATGCAGAGACATGGAGCAGCCTTTGTAGCTGTGGCTGCAGTAAGATAGTGAAAAGAACCCCGATTAGTTCCAGCAAAGATTTTAATGAAATGTGAGAAAATAGATGAGGGAGGCCTTGTGACTCCACGGCTGCCTGTTTGCATTTGATGCAGATTAGCAGCTGAATATATAGCGGCTGCTAATTCCTGGTATACCTGTATCGTCCTCTATTTGTAAGCCAGGGTTTTAATTAATCCAGCTAGACTACATAGTTCCTTATGCATTAGATTAGGTGGATACACAAATCCAATTAGGGGGGAAAAAACCCCACACCAGTTGAGATCATAGGCAGAATTGCTGCAGATGTTTAATTTGCAATCCTAGCACTTCACTAATGCAAATGGGCAATGACTTGTTCAGCTGGGTGTGAGCCAGTGGTCTAGCACAACAGTCAGAGCGGCAGAAATTTCTTATGTGGCATCTGTTCTCATGGCTGACACAGTCAATCCTCAGAATGTCATCTCTCTTCTTTGCAAACCCGTATTTCCAGCATCTGGACCGCAGTCGGGGTCTATGTCATGGGTAGGCATGGTTGGGCACCTGCCGAGGTCCCTCACTTCAGCAGTGGCTTACGAACAGGTGAGAAGAGCCCCCTGGAGTTGCTGCTCCTCTTCGCCATGGCGAGCTGCTTGTCTGCCTGCCTCTCGCTCTGGCCCGGACAACGGAGGTGGTGAGAAGGAGGAGCAGGAGATGCCACGGCCTGCTTGCTCCCTGGCTGTCCGCCTGTCAAGCGAGAAAGTGGGAGCAAGATTGAGAAAGAGGATAAGGCGCAAGAGCAGCTGGTGACCATGGTGATGAGAAGGTCGACTCCCCGAGGGAGGGGGCCCACTGCAGGCAACTTGGCCAAGGGCCCCCCTGAAACCTAGCACTAGCTCTGCTTCCTGCCACACGAGTTCTAAGTATGGCGACCTGAATTCATACTTAGTCAAAGCCCTGCTTTCCCACAGCATTAGCTCCATACTAGGAAGAAGCTTTGCCTGCTGAATCTGTATGTGCCAGGCTTCTGTTCCAGGGCATGGTTGGGCATCTACCAAGGGCCCGCGCCCTGGCAGGGGTCCACTGAAAACAGCCCCCTGGAGTTGCTCCCCCTCTTCACCACTGCAACCTGTTTGTTCGCCTGCCACTCGCCCTCACCCAGACAATGGTGGTGGGGAGGAGGAGGAGCGGGAGATGCCATGGCCTGCTTGCTCCCTGGCTCTCTGCCTGTTAAGCAAGGAAGTGGGAGCAACGGTGAGAAAGAGGCTGAGGAGTAACTGCAGCAGGTGACAATGGCGGTGAGAAGGTGGACTCCCTGAGGGAGTGGGCCCATGGAGGTTGGCTTGCCCAATGGCCTTCAAAAACATGGAGCCTGAGACTGACACCAGTCCTTCCTCATGACGCTATGGTTGAAGAAGCTGAATCCCTCACAGGAATGCTATCTGCATAGCCATGCATTTCACTTGATGAAGTTCCTGTCTATGGACAAACCTTTGGCCTAAGGGCTGCGTCTCATGTTGCATGTAATTCTTTGATTTCTCACTACTAGGGACGGGTGAGAAATTCGTAGGGATCTACGGACGACTTACCTGTTTTGTTTCGTACATCCACGGTGGTGGTGGGGGCACTCTGTCCCTCCCCCCGAAATCCTCGATGGACGGCTCTGCTCTGTGGTGACTCTGCAAAGCCGCCAGCCGGGGCAGCCTGCAGTGACATCCGGCTGCTGCTGGGCTGTGCAGGGACACAAATGGAGGCCTCCGTAGCCGCCGTCCCTTTTTTTTGCTGTGATAGGCTATGTAAATATTTACGTAGCCTATCACAGCTAAAATGGTGAAGTGAATGGCGGCCGCATCTGCAGCCACCATTCGCAGAGCAGCACAAATGGCAGCAGGTGAGTGCTCTGTTTCGCACGCCTTTCACGGGGTGGGTGTGGGTGTGGGGCTTCGTTCCGCCATGGGTTTCGGGGGGCCGAATCCTCACCGAGATCCGTGGTGGAATTCTCCTCCATCCCTAGAAATTCTTTCCATCAAGGTTCATACAAATTTGTCAAATTTGTGCCTTCTGAGCCCATAAGTGAGGAAAGGCAGCCACAAGCTGAAATCTGCAGTTTCCCTAGCTTGGTGAAGCAAGTTCTTCAGGGGAAAATGCACATATTAGTGGAAAGTATCCACAAAATGCATATGTTAGAGAAAAGTACACATGAGACTGAGTTACATCAATGGAAAAGTGCTTGATAAAATGTATATATTTGAAAAATGCACACAGAAATGCATCTATTTGGGGCAGGTGTGCAGAAAACAATGTGAATCTCCATGCAGACTTAAAACAAACGAACACTTCACAGCCTTGTGTGGAAAAGGACAGAATGAGCATAAGCCTGAAAATATGATAATTTTGTTGAGAACGAAATAAAGAGATCTGTCCATCCCTATTCACTACTTGTGATGAGGACTCAGGTGAAGGCGCAAATGGGCTCCATAGAAGAGCATCGCATCTGTGGTGATACAAAAACCACATCGGTGATGATAGCTCTGTGTGTATGCCCAGTTCATACATGCAACTTATCACTTGAGAATGCTGCGGTCAGGTCAGCAAGTGACAAACATACATGTGTGAACCAGGACTACTTTAAACCCATACCCCACATTCCTGCCTGTTTTTTTAAGGCTGGAGATTTACTCTGCCCCTTCTGAAAGCCTTACTTCCTGTCTAGCTTGACCTTTTTCAGATTTGTATGATGCCAAAGAAAAGAAAAAGGGAACGGCCAGCAACACTGAAAAGTGCTTTGGGCTTTAGCAGCATGTGTGAAGTCGCCCGAGGGGATCGTGGGCTTCTTGCTTTTAATAGCAAAGCAATGGCAGATTTGAAAGGAATAAGCAGAATAAGACTAAAAATAAGGCATTTTCAGGGCCAAAACTCTGGGAAGGGGCTGCAGTCAACTCATGTTGTGCCCAAGGTGTAGTTTATTTGGGGTTGTATGCATTGCCTGGACCATAATAATAATAATAATAATAATAATAATAATAATAATAATAATAATATAGCTCTCTGGGCACTTTACAAAAGATTAAAATTTTTAAAAAAACACCCAGTATAATGCACAATGTAAAAACCGAGTACATAGGAAAATGATTTAAAACTAGGGCTGTGCAGGGACCCCCCGATCCGATTCAGAAGCCACTTCGTGGCTTCAGAGATGGGCCCGATTCAGCTAGGGCAGATTCGGGGGGCCCCAACCCGACTTGGCCCTGAATCCAAAGCGGGATCCGGATGTCAAACCCCGCTTCAGGTCCTCCCCGACACCCCCGTGCAAACCCTCTTACCTTGCCACCATCTCCACCACCGCCTCCTCTCCTGCCTTCTCCACCTCCACCACTGCCTCTGCCACCGCTGTCATCACCACCCTCACCGCCTTCTCTGCTGCCCTCGCTGCCGCCTTCTCTGCTGCTGTCCTCGCCGCCGCCAACTCCTGAGACCTGGACACGTGCACCGGCTCTTACTGCAGGGAGTCGCCATTTTTAAAATGGCACCTTCCAGGAACTTCCAGGAGGTTGCCATTTTCAAAATGGTGACTCCCTGCAGTAACAGTCGGCACATGCATCAAGGCCTCAGGAGTTGGTGGCGGCAAGGACAGTGGCGGAGAAGGCAGCAAGGGCGGTGGCGGCAGTGGTGGCAACGGCGATGGTGGCAACAGCAGCGACGGAGGTGGTGGTGGAGACAACGGCGATGGTGGCAGCAGTGATGGAGGCGGTGGCAGTGGCTCAGGTAAGCACCTGGCGCAGCTGGGCCGGGGGTGCTGAAGCTCCGAAGCACACTGAGTGTTTTGGAGAGCCCCCAACCCGCTCTGGGTCGCTTTGTGCCCCCTCTGCTTCACCTCAGAAAGGGCTCAAAGTGATCTGAGGCAGCCAGCTTCGACTCGGGGTTCAGGCCTTGGGCCGAAGCGGCACACAGCCCTATTTAAAATGATTAGCAATAAAATCCTAGGACTGGTTAAAACCATATCATATGCTGTCAAATGCCTGGGAGTAGGAGAAGGTTTTAAAGTGGTGCCAAAATGATGATGGTATTGGTGCCAGGCAGACTTCATTCAGGAGCATGTGCCATAATCTGGGGGCCACCACTGAAAAGGCCCTCTCCTTTGTTGTCTTCCTCTGAACCCCCTCAGAGGACGCACCTGGAAGAGAGCCTCTGGTGATGATCATGGTGTACAGGTAGGTTCATACTGGGAGAGGTGCTCCAGCAGGTATTTTGTTCTCAAGCTGTGGAGGGCTTTATAGGTCAAAACCAGCACCTTAAATTGGGCTGAGAAATATACAGTCCACCAGAGCAAGTGGCTTCTTTAAAAAGAAGAGTAGATGCCAGAGCAGCATGTCGACCAGCTCATTCACCGCCCACCTCTTCCATGCCCAGATGTGGAAATAAAACAAATGTTCTCCTTACTACAGTAAGCCAGGGAAGGGCATTGGCAGAAGGGCTGTGTCGGAAGTTCATCAAGTTGGACTCATTGTGCTAGATCCCCCCTCACCATTCCCAAGTTTTGCTCAGAACCCTCATAGAAACTTTAACCCAGGGGTAGGCAGTGTTGAGCCTGTGGGTGCCAGAGTGCCCCTAGATACTTTTCTCGGCACTTGTGAAGGTGACTTACCTCCCCATTTTTTAAAATTTACACATTTTCTTACCAGCAGCTGGGATTCCTGTGAAATAGGTTTCTGTTGGCGCAGAAGACAGTGGGTTTAAAGAAGTTGTTTACTGTGCTGGGGCTCAGACCCCACCTCTGCCTTCTACTCAATCTTTGGAGCAGGTCACTTGTCCTTTGCCACACCTCCTGTGGCAGCCATTTTGTGATGGTGTCCAAGACAGTGTCTCAAATTGCCGAATGTGCCCACGGCCCAAAAAGGTTGCTTACCCCTGCTTTGACCTATGCATAACGTGCTGCTAATGGCACTGCTAATGGTGAGTCTGAACCCTGAGAACTGTCAGAGAATGTTTCCATCTCCTGGTCCTGGAGAAATTTGGCGAAATGCTCCCCCCGATGTCTTTGCCCACAAACGGAGTGGAGAATTTCAAGAGGCCATCTGCATGCAGCTTTGCTCCCAAACTCACATAATTAAATCACCAGCTGTTCCAGGAATTATATTGTCATCTCAAAAAATGTATTTATTCTGCTTATACTCTGTCTTTCCCCTGAGGAGTTCAAGCAGGTGAAGTTGTATCCAATGGGCTGTGTCCAGTGTTAGTCTAACTTAAGTCCCATTCATTTCAATGGATCTGCTTGAAGGAGGACTAACATTGGATGCAACCCATTGCTCTATCCCCTTTTAACTTCACAATGACCACGTTGCATGTAGGCTGAGAGTCAGTGGCAGGTGGCACCAGGATCAGTGCAGTCCTGAGCAAGCTTGGATTTCATGTAGTTGTACAAGTGTACGCAGTGGGTTTTCTATGGATTTCTGTGCACATATAAGAATTAATGCATGCTTGGCAACATTGGTGAAGTGGCCATGGGTGAAACAGGTCAGGAAGCAGCTATAAACATCTCAAAGGGGCATACACAATTGACATCTGGCTGGTTTTGTGTTTCCTCTAGAATTGCAATGAAACCCAGAAACAAACTGAATTATACCATCATAAACCTCATGGCATCCGTTTTTCATAGAACTGATTGTAGTTACTACAGCCATGGAAGCTGATGTTTGTCACAAAAGTTGAGCTCCCTGCCCCCCCCCCCAGGTTCCACACCATGAATAGGAGCTTCATGACAGATGGTCCTCTCACCACATGCCATCCAAATGAGGTTCCTATGGTGTCAGAGAAAACGACAGGCTAGAAAATAGCCTTCTATGTGTGGGAAGTTTTTTAGGAGGGGAGAATTCAGGCAGCAAATTCCCCACCTGCAGTCAAAAGTGGTAGGATCTAGTAATAGTTTCACCACACAATCTCCCATTTGGGTAGGCCAGGAGTGGGCAGAAAATAGATCTCCAGATGTTTCAGACTTCAGCTCCCAGCATTCATGACCATTGGCCATGTTGGCAGAGGCTTCTGGGAGCCGAAGCCCCAAACACCTGGAGATCCACTTCCTGCCCATCTCTGGCATAGAATACCTGTTAGCCCACAGCCAAAATGTAAGTTCTGCTTTAGTTTTGCACAGTGGCTGAACATTTCATATTCCTTGCCATTGTGTCTGCTGATTGTAACTGCCAAGGATGCATCGGATTTTCTAGCCCCATGATAACTCATTTCAGCACTAATTCTAGCCTTCTCATCCTTAAGAAACTGTGGTCTGCTCAGCTGTGTGTGTGTGTGTGTGTGTGTACTAAGCCCTGAAGCTGGCTAGCGCATATGCTTCAGCTCTAGTCGGGGTCACACGCCAATAATGATTAAAAGCAACATTGAGCGTGCCCTGTAGCATGTTGCGGGACCTGGCACAGACTTTGTTGGCTGGTGCCACTTAGCCCTCTAGTCCCACACAGCCCCCCCCCCTTCATTCAGGGCAAATGTTTCCTCTTTCCATGTTCAACACAACTAGCACAGTGGACCTAATACTCCACTCTTGGCTCTCCCTCATGGAAGAGGAACAGTTGTGTTTAGGGAAGGGCTGGATTTTTCTAATGCAGATTTAGAAGGGATTTCTCCCCCTATGCATGCATTAGTCTGGCTTTCCAAACCAAATAAAGTCTCTTCTTGTCTTTAGTGTTTTTATCAGGGATCATGGCAATGATGCGTTGTTTCTGATGCATTAAAAGAATATCTTCCAGGGATTAGAATTCTGCGGGGCATGTGACGTCCAAATACCACCCTCGCCGTACTCTGATTTTACTCAGTGCCTGCCCGAAATAGGATTGAATATTATATTACGTACGGAGACCGGGAGAGAAAAAACAACAGCAACTCCCAGCCAGAAATGATGAGCCAGCAGCCGAACCAATTCTATGATTAAGAGCAAAATTTAAATGCCCAGGTTGTCCTTGTGACAATTCACATGCTTCAAGTTAAGCTTGTACTATACATGAATGCTTTTTTCTTTTCTTTTTTTGCTAAATGGGGACATAATCAGAAGACACATAATTAAGATTCACAGAAAAACAAACAAACAGAAGAGAACAAAAGGAAGTATTTCTTCACACAGCACATAGTTCAACTATGAAATTTAGTACCACAAGACAGCCACTGATTGAGATGGCTTTAAAAAGGGATTAGACAGATTCATGGAGGAGGATAAAGCTACCAGTGCCTGCTACTGCCAGGCTCAGAGGCAACAGGCCTTCGATGGAGTACCTCTCGTGGTATCATAGAATCATAGAATAGTAGGGTTGGAAGGGGCCTGCAAAGCCATCGAGTCCAACCCCCTGCTCAAGGCAGGAATCCAAGTCAGAGCATCCCTGACAGGTGGCTGTCCAGCCTCGTCTTGAATGCCTCCAGTGCGGGAGAGCCCACCACCTCCCTAGGTCATTGGCTCCATTGTAATATTCCTCTAACAGTCAGGAAGTTTTTCCTGATGTTCATCCAGAATCTGGCTTCCTGTAACTTGAGCCCGTTATTCCATGTCCTGCACTCTGGGATGATGGAGAAGGAGAAGAGATCCTGGCCTTCCTCTCTGTGACTTTCAAATACTTGAAGAGCGCTATCATATCTCCCCTCAGTCTTCTCTTCTCAAGGCTAAACATGCCCAGTTCTTTCAGTCTGTCTTCATAGGGCTTTGTTTCCAGTCCCCTGATCATCTTTATTGCTCTCCTCTGAACCATCTCCAGCTTGTCTGCATCCTTCTTAAAGTGCGGTGCCCAGAACTGGACACAGTATTCCAGATGAGGCCTAACCTGTGCTGAGTAGAGGGGAACTAGTACTTCCCAGGATTTGGAAGCTATGCTTTTATTAATGCAGCCCAAAAGAGCATTTGCCTTTTTTGCAGCCACATCACATGGTTGGCTCATATTCAGCTTGTGATGGACAACAATTCCACGATCCTTCTCGCTTGTAGTGTGGTTGAGCCACATATCCCTCATCTTGTGACTGTGCATTTGGTTTCTTTTTCCTAGGTGCAGAACTTGGCATTTATCGCTATTCAATGTCAATGTCATTCAATGTCAATGAACATATTGAGGCTGGGCGGCAGCCGGCAGGCGCTGGCAGAGCTCTAGGGGCAGGCCATGCCAGATAAGGGGAACAAGGGAGAGATGTGTAGTATCTGTCCCCTGCTCTGGGCCTGTCCAGAGCCAAAGGATGGCTAGGGGAGGCGTGAACCCATCTTCTGGCCTTCGTCTGCTGCTTTGCAATGCCAGGTCTGTTACCCAGAAAACCTCCCTCATCCATGACATGATCCTGGATGAGGGTGCAGACCTGGCATGTATTACGGAGACCTGGCTGGCCGAGGCTGCTGCTCCAACCCTTGCAGCCATGTGTCCAGCCGGATTTTCGTATGCACAGCAGCCGAGGGCTGGGGATCGGGAAGGGGGAGTGGCTGTTATCTACTGAGAGTCCTTGGTCTTCACCAGACCCCCTCTCCGGGAGACCAAGGTTGCTGAGTGCATGTACGGGAGGTTGGGCCCAAAGGGCAATCTGGGGATTCTGCTCGTGTACCGTCCACCCCGCTGCATGTCTGACTCCCTGGCCGAGGTGCTTGAGGTGGTCTCTGATGTGCGTGTACAGTCCCCTAACTTATTGGTGTTGGGGGACTTCAATGTACATTCGGAGGCCATCCTCACAGGAGCACCTCAGGACTTCGTGGAGACCATGGCCTCTTGGGAGCTGCACCATATTCTAACTGGGCCCACCCATGTAGCCGGTCATGCGCTAGACCTTGTGTTTGTTTCTGGAGAAGTGGGGAGTGATCTGGAAGTCAGGGGTATATCCACCACCCCCTTGTCATGGTCAGATCACTATCTGGTGATGTTGGACTTCTCGGTTCCACAACCCCACCGCAGGGGTGGAGGACCCATTAAAATGGTCCACCCCAGGCGTCTTATGGATCCAAATGGATTCCTGAACGCGCTTGGGGATTCTCTGGGGCACACCAACGGCCACTCGGTCAAGACCCTGGTGGGTGGCTGGAATGCCGCAATCACTGGGGCATTAGATCAGGTGGCTCCGAAACGCCCTCTCCCCCTGAACAGGGCTCAGACTGCACCATGGTTCAATCCGCGGTTACGAGCTCTGAAGCAGGAGGTGAGACGGCTAGAGCGCCGGTGGCGGAAGTCTCGCTCCAAAGACGATCAGACACGGGCTAGAGCTGTATCTTCAGCCTATCACGTGGCGGTAAAGGCAGCAAAAAAGGAATATTATGCTGCCTCTATCGCGTCTGCAGAGTGCTGCCCCAGGAGGCTGTTCCAAGTGGTCCGGAGCCTGGTTGGTCCTGTGGCTCCTGAACCACTGGAGCATTCTAAGGCCTCCTGTGAGGCCTTGGCAAGGCACTTTGCAGATGAAATTGATCAGATTAGGTGTGTTACTCTGCATGCTGTGGATACAGTTAGTGAGCAAGAGGCAGCCTGTGGCAAACCGGTTTTGTGGGATCGGTTCCAGCTTCTTCCTCCTGATGAAGTGGACAAGGTGCTTTCATCTGTAAGGCCGACCACCTACTTACTTGATCCTTGCCCATCGTGGCTCATTATGGGCTGCAGAGAGAGACTGGGTGAGGGGATGAGGGTGGTGGTGAACGCCTCCCTTGAGGAGGGAGTGATGCCATCAGCCCTCAAGGAGGCAGTGATAAGACCGCTCTTAAAAAAGCCCTCCTTGTATCCTCAAGTTTTGAACAACTTTCACCCAGTCTCAAATCTGCCATTTTGGGGCAAGGTGATTGAGCGGGTGGTGGTGATACAGTTGAAGGCACACTTGGAAGAAACTGATTATCTAGACCCATTTCTGTCGGACTTCAGGCTTGGGCATGGGACAGAAACAGCCTTGGTCACCTTGGTAGATGATATGAGGAGGGCTCTGGATAGGGGTGAATGCTCCTTCCTTGTTCTCCTCGACCTCTCAGCGGCTTTTGATACTGTTGGCCACGGTATCCTCCTGGACCACCTGGAGGGGTTGGGCATTGGAGACACCGTATTGCGGTGGTTCTGGTCCTTCCTCTCCGGCAGGTACCAGAGGGTAGCACTGGGAGAGGAGGTTTCGGACCCATGGCCACTCACTTGTGGGGTGCCACAAGGTTCCATCCTCTCCCCGATGCTATTTAACATCTATGTGAAGCCGCTGGGGGCTATCATCAGGAGGTTTGGGGTGCGGTGTCATCAATATGCGGATGACACGCAGCTCTACCTTTCATTCAAATCTTCACCAAGGTTGGCCGTAGAATCCCTGTCCAAATGTCTGGAGACGGTGAGTGGCTGGATGGGGAGGAATAAGCTGAAGCTGAACCCTGACAAGACCGAGGTACTTTTGGTGGGAGACAAGAGGAGGCTGGGGGATGTTGACCTGGTGTTGAATGGGGTACGGCTACCCTTGAAAGACCAGGTCCGCAGCCTGGGGGTCATTTTGGACTCCCAGCTGTCCATGGAGGCTCAGGTGTCAGCTGTGAGCCAGACTGCGCTGTATCAACTCCATCTGATATGGCGGCTGCGCCCCTTCCTTCCCGACCATCCGCTCCCATTGGTAGTACATGCCCTGGTCTCCTCTCGTTTAGACTACTGTAGTGCGCTGTACGTGGGGTTACCCTTGAAGACGGTTCGGAAGCTGCAGCTGGTACAGAACGCGGCAGCTCGCCTGATTAAAGGCAGCTGCCGGCGAGATCACATCACTCCAGTGCTGAAGGAGTTGCACTGGTTACCAGTTGTTTTCTGGGCCAAATTCAAGGTGTTGGTTTTGACCTTTAAAACCCTATATGGTTCCAGCCCAGCCTATCTTAAGGAGCGCCTCCAGCAGCACCAGACAGGCTGCTTAACAAGATCAGCCTCGGATGGCCTTCTCTCTGTCCCATCAGCCAGGACAGCTAGATTGGTGGGGACGAGGGAGAGGGCCTTTTCTGTGGTGGCCCCCACTCTGTGGAACTCCCTCCCTAGGGAACTCCGCCATGCCCCCTCTTTAATGAGCTTCCGTCGTGCATTAAAAACGTGGTTGTTCAGGCAGGCATTTGGGGTGGGTTAGGGTATTTTAGAAAATGTTTTTACTGTAGAATTTTATTGTTTTAAACTGTTTTATTGTATGTTGTACATTGCCCAGAGTGGCTGGGTGACCAGCCAGATGGCCGATTAATAAATTTAATAATAATAATAATAATAATAATTTAATAATAATAATAATAATAATAATAATTCGTTGTTTTCTGCCCAGTACTCCAGTCTATCAAGATCACCTTGAATTTGTTTCTGTCTTCCAAGGTATTAGCTATCCCGCCCAATTTTGTGTCATCTGCAAATTTGATCAGCATTCCCTGCACCTCCTCCTCCAAGTCATTAATAAAAATGTGAAAGAGCACTGGGCCCAGGACTGAGCCCTGCGGTACCCCTCTCATTACCCCTCCCCAGTTTGAGAAGATTCCACTGATAAGCACTCTTTGAGTCCGATTCTGTAGCCAACTGTGGATCCACCTGATCATTGTTTCATCTAGCCCACTTTGATCTAGTTTGCTCATCAGGATATCATGGCGCACTTTGTCGTAAGCTTTGCTGAAGTCGAGGTATATGATGTCCACAGCATTCCCACAGTCCACAAGGGAGGTTACTTGATCAAAAAATGAGATCAGATTACTCTGGCAGGATTTGTTCTTGACAAATCCATGTTGGCTTCGAGTAACCACGGCATTGTTTTCAAGGTGCTTACAGACTGATTGCTTTATCATCTGCTCCAGAATTTTCCCTGGGATTGATGTCAGACTGACTGGTCTGTAGTTCCCAGGTTCCTCCTTTCCCCCTTTTTGAAGATAGGGACAACATTAGCCCTCCTCTAGTCATTTGACACTTCACCCATCCTCCATGGTTTCTCAAAGAGAATAGACAGTGGCTCTGAGAGTTCTTCTGCCAGTTCTTTTATTACTCTAGGATGCAGTTCATCTGGCTCTGGAGATTTGAACTCATTCAAAGTCATTACGTGTTCCTTGACCATATGCCTGTTGATCTCAAGCTGCAATCCTGCTCCTTCAGCCTGTACTTCACCTTTGCCAGGGAAGCCATAGACACTCTTTTGGGAGAAGACTGAGCCAAAGTAGGAATTGAGTAGGAATGTCAGAGAATTCCGCCACGGATCTCGGTGAGGCTGAATGCCAGTGCATTCGGCCCCCCGAAATCTGTGGCGGAACGGCCTGCCCCCCCTGCCCCCCCGCGGTTCCCCCCCGGGATGAGACTTACCTGGGGTGGATCTTCTGGGTGGCGGCGGCTGCGGTGGCGGCTGCGGCGGCTGGTCTTCTGACCGGCTGCCGGCGCCGCCATTTGTCTTGTAAAAAAAAACCAAAAACCATGACGTGATTGGCTACGTAAAGATTTACATAGCCTATCATGGCTGGGTTAAAAAAACACAACAAAAAACGACGTGATAGGCTACATAAAGATTTACGTAGCCTATCATGGCTGGGTTAAAAAACAAAACAAAACCCGCGTACGCAAATGGCGGCGGCTATGGCTGCTGCCATTTGCATTCCTTATTTTTGGCTGTCTACGTAAATATTTATGTAGGCTAAAACGGTGAATCAAAAAGGGACGCAAATAGCGCCCGCTACGCTATTTGCGTTCCCCTTTATTTTCGCCGTCATAGTCTACGTAAATATTTACGTAGATTAAGACGGCCAAAACTAAGGAACGCAAATGGCGGCAGCCGTAGCTGCCGCCATTTGCGTACGCGGTTTTTTTTTTCCCCAGAGCCCTCCGCGGCCGGAAATCCAGCTGCGGAGGGCTCTGGGCTGGCTGGGCCTGGCCGGCTGCTCTGCGGAGCTGCCGCGGAGCACAGCCGGCTGTGGAGGATTCTGGGGGGGGAGGAACGGATTGCCTCCCTCCCTGTCGAGGATTCCGGGGGGAGGGATGGAACGTCTCCCCCCCCCACCATCAACATAATCCACGGAAAGGTAAGTGACTTTTGTACATCCCTAGAATTGAGCACTTCTGCCATTTTTTTTGACATCTGTTATCATTTTGCCGTCCTTATTTAATAGCTGAACCACCATTTCTTTCCTCTGTCTTTTATTATGCACGTAGCTGAAGAAAGCTTTTTTTGTATGAACGTATCTGTATATAGGTATGCTGGAGAAATTTGAGACAGATGAAAATGAGTTCGGATTTCTAAGAATCCGGCCTGCAGAATCAGAATCTGCTGTGGAGCGACCCCCTCAGGCCACACAGAGTCTGTGGACTTTTGGATTATTATTTGTTTTACTTTCCCGAAATGTAAGCATATTTATTTGTAGGAAAATGCACACATTTCTGCTGAGGAAAAGTGGAATGGAATGGGGGACAATACAGTAAATGTTACGTACTAAGGTAAATTATGTAAATTCTTACGAAACCTCTTACGTAATTCTTTGCGTATTTTTCCATATGATGGGGTGGAGGGAACCATCTGTGAGCAGACAATGGAACAAAAGGCACCTGACAATCCATGAAACACAGACGGAGTGGATTTTACACAGTCTATACACGCCTACCTGTATTCTACAATCATCTTCTGAGGCCCCCCCTCCAAGTGTCTCCTCTGAGGGAAGTTCAGAGGATGGCAACAAGGCGGGGACGACGACTTCTCAGTGGTGACCCCCCTCCCCCAATTGTGGAATGGTCTCTCCAGTGAGACTATATATTCCCATTATATAAACTGAAACACAATGTGTGTAGTGTGTCACCATACCCCTTAGTTTGATATTTTCTGTCCTTTGAAGCACTGTTGTGCGCCTGATGTATGATATGTATATGTGAGTTTTTGGTTTTATGTACACTGCACATACAGATGATACACTCTAAATCTTCTTTTTGAAGGAAAAGATGTATATTTTCATTCTTGTGTGCATAATTTTGCTCCTTTGTATAATATACCGTTTCCCGGGTCTGTTGATTTTTTTGGTTTGTGTCCAGCTGGTCCACCTGGTCCCAATGTTGACATCTTTTGGGCACCAGGTGAAGACTTTCCTCTACTCCTAGGCATTTGACAGCATATGACAAGGCTTTCAATGGGTCTTGGGATTCTTACTGTTGACGCTTTAAAATTGTTTTTATATTTTTGTACATGAATGGTTTTATATTACAGTAGCATATTGTATTTTTAGGGTTTTAATCTTTGTAAACTGCCCAGATAGTTTTGGCTACCGGGCAGTACAGAAATGTAATACCTGAATGGATGGATGGATGAATAGCTGAATACCAGTTACTGGGTAGAGAGCTATTGCCTTCACACCACATTTTGGGGCTTCCCATTTGTGTCTGATTGCCCACTGTGGGGAACCCCTCCCCAGCCATGTGGTTCCTTGGGGTCCTTTGAGCCAGTTTCTGTCTCTCAGGAAAACCCAGAACCTTTGATGTGGCCCAGGACTAATATGTGTAAATGCAACCCTACTGGCTTGCTATAAAGGGAAAACTGCCTTTCTACCTGCATAGCTGTTTCCTTTATTCTTATTATTGGGTTTGTTTACCTGGAAAACCAAGTTATTTACTTGGAGGAGATGGGGAAGGAGTGGTTGCTCTGGCTTCCTTCCCCTGTTGCTAAACTCACATGGGTGCCTAAATCGTCTCTGTGTTTCACCTTTTGTTTTTACGTTGATGCTTTGTCACTAGGGCCGAGACATGTAATCACTGGCGCTCCTCCTCATGTCTTACATCAGGTGAGAACATTAATTACACCACCTAGTACAGTGTTGTCTCCATAAGCCTTGTGACATCCAGGAGCACTGTAAAGAAGTCCAAGTGCCCCCTTCTAGCAAGCCAAAAGGGTGGCCCAAAGGGTAAGTCAGTTGGCTTAGGACAGCCACATCCCTGGTTTGGGACCCTGGCCATCTTACACAGTTATGCATCATCACTCACAAACTATATCCAACCCACCCATCCACCCACCCACACCCTTTTTTGCTTGGCCAAGGAATAATTTGGGTTGCTGAGCATCTACTGGTGCAGACCAGACTTTCTCAACCTGGTGCCCTCCAGATGTGTTGGACTATAAGTCCCATCAGCCCCAATCAATGTGGTGAGAGTCAGGATGATGGGTACAAAATATCTGGAGGCCATCAGGTTGAGGAAGGCTGGTGTAGGCAATACTGGGCTAGGTGGACTAAGGTTCTGACTTGGTATAAGACAGCTTCCTCTGTTGAGCGAAAAGAGAAGTGCCTGTCCCCAGCCTCTCTCTCTCACTCACGTCAGAGGAGTCCATGTAGGGGTGGAGTTTGCCAAGCTTTCAGCAGCTTGCCCCCCTGGAGTTCAGCTCACCTCCCCATGAGCTGGCCGAACTCGATTGCATTGAGTTGGGCCAACTTGCTGACTTTTGGGGGTTTGGGGGGTGGGTAAATAGAGCTGGGAGTTGGGGGAGAGATGTGGTGGGAGCTGGGAGATCCAATGAGAGAATGAGGAGAGATGTATTAAGTTGCTGGAAGAGCTGGGAGGTGGGTGGGGGAGATGTGATGGAGCATTGGGAAATGTCACAGGGGCAGACTCAGTGGTGGTGGAAGAAGTAGTGGAGGGGTGGGAAGGAGATGTGGTGGGGGAGATACCCCAGGTTGCTGGGAGACACAGTGACATGTGGGACAGGGGAGATACTGTGAGGGGAGACAGGGCAGAGGTAGCAATGTGGGGATGGGCAGGTGTGGTGGAGGCTTTTCCCAAAATCCAGGAACTTTCTTCATCTTTTTGCATAAAATTCTGGCTGAAATTTGTGCAAATTATGCAAATTGAGACTGCAATTAGGGGTGGACGAAAGTCACTTACCTTTAGTCGAAGCTTGTTCGCGGTGGGGGGGAGGCGCTTTGCTGCTCCCCCGCGAAGTTCAGGCCGGGGGGGGAGGCTTCCCGCCTCGCCCCGGCCGAAATTCAGGCTGGGGGGAGGCTTCCTGCCTCGCCCCAGCCGAAATTCAGGCCGGGGAGGAGGCTTCCCGCCTCGCCCGGCCGCGAACTCGAAAGTTTTTTTTTAAAAAAAAAACACGCCCCCATGATAGGCTACGTCACGATTAACGTAGCCTATCATGGCTAGATCTGCAAAGTCAGCCGTGATAGGCTACGTTAATCGTCACGTAGCCTATCACGGCTGACTTAAAAAAAAAAAGCACGTACGCTAATGGCGGCCCCCATAGGGAGCCACCATTTGCGTTCCTTATTTGGTCACTGTAGTCTACGTAAATCTTTACGTAGACTACAGCGACCAAATAAGGAATGGGAATGGCGGCTCCCTATGGGGGCCGCCATTATCCGTACGCGCTTTTTTTTTTTTAAGTTAATCGTTAATCGTCACGTAGTCTATCACGGGGGCGTTTTTTTTTCTTTTATTGGAATGGTGGCGGCGGCAGCCGGTCAAAAGACTGGCTGCCACTCCTGCCCCGCACGAACACCCGCCGAACCGCTGGCCGGACCCGCCGCTGGGAGGGACATTTGGCGAAGGTAAGTCCCGTCCATGTTGGCGCTCAGCCCTCCGAAGTTTCGGGGAGAGATTCTCCGCCATCCCTAACTGCAATTTGAGCAAATTGCTATTTACGGGGGAGAGAGGGACAAGAAAAGTTCCCATATTTTGGGGAAAAGACTGTGGCTCGGTTTGCAAACACAGGCCAAGCTTCGGGTGCCAGGGAAATCCAGTTAGCCTGAAAAGGGCCAGATTTCCCCATGACAGACAGCCCCACTCTCTAGCGATGACCAGCCAGAGGTGACTCCAAACCACTGGGCAGTCGCTGTTCACATATCTAAGCCCCACTCCCATTGCAGCTGCTGCATTCACTGATGGAAGGCACAGGAGCCCATGGCTCATCCCTATGATCCGTTGTGAGTGCAACTGATGTGCTGGGGCTCTGTCTGCACCGCTCCTCGGGTTGTGATCCTCCTTTTAAAATGTTTTTTATTTGCAACACAACAATAACAGCAGCAACAATAGCAATGACAAAGCAAATGGGGGGAATTAATATCATAAAAGATATTACTATTACATCACTGTTGATACAGAAAAGAAAAAAAGTAAACACAAAAAGGGGGAAAGACAGATTAGATGCTTCTGCTTCAAATATATATGTTAGTATAAGCATTAGGGATGTACGGACTGTGTAAAATCCATTCTGTCTGTGTTGCGCGGGTTGTCAGGCACCTTTCGCTCTGTCGTCAACCCATTGTGGGAATCAGGTGCTTTTGTTTTGGAATTTGAGCACATTTGGATGTGTAAAAATGCACAGTCCCCCCAAATGTGCATTTTCATGCTTTAGCCTATGGGGGGAATGCACATTTTTGGCCAGATTTTTTAAAATTTTGCATATTTTTCTATGCTGAAATTTGTGCAAAATTCAGGAAAGTTGGAAAGCCTGTCTGCAAGTCCGCAGAATCCACCTGATGGGTAAAACCTGGAACGCTCTGGAATCTGCAGGTTGGATTCATGAAAATCCAAACTCATTTGGTTCCATTGCAGATTTCTGCAACATCCCTAATAAGCAGTTAATATAAGCATCCCATATATCTAATAGGGTTTATTTATCCTGTATATCTAAATAGGCACTCATTTGACTTTGGCGGTTGTAGGAGTTATGCTCAAATCTAGCAAGAGCAGGAAGATCTTCAGTGCATTGAGTGATGGATGGCTAGATGAAACAACGATCCGGTGGATCCGCAGTTGGCTACAGAATCGGACTCAAAGGGTGCTTATCAATGGGACCTTCTCAAACTGGGGAGAGGTAACGAGTGGGGTACCGCAGGGTTCAGTCCTGGGCCCAGTGCTCTTCAACATTTGTATTAATGACTTGGAGGAGGAGGTGCAGGGAACGCTGATCAAATTTGCAGACGACACAAAATTGGGCGGGATAGCTAACACTTCGGAAGACAGAAACAAAATTCAAAGTGATCTGGATAGACTGGAGCGCTGGGCAGAAAACAAGAGAATGACATTGAATAGGGATAAATGCCAAGTTCTGCACCTAGGAAAAAGAAACCAAATGCACAGTTACAAGATGGGGGATACGTGGCTCAACAACACTACAAGCAAGAAGGATCATGGAATTGTTGTCGATCACAAGCTGAATATGAGTCAACAATATGATGTGGCTGCAAAAAAGGCCAATGCTCTTTTGGGCTGCATTAATAGAAGCATAGCTTCCAAATCCTGGGAAGTACTACTTCCCCTCTACTCAGCACTGGTTAGGCCTCATCTGGAGTACTGTGTCCAGTTCTGGGAACCACACTTGAAGAAGGATGCAGACAAACTGGAGAGGGTTCAGAGGAGGGCAACAAAGATGATCAGGGGACTGGAAACAAAGCCCTATGAAGAGAGACTGAAAGAACTGGGCATGTGTAGCCTTGAGAAGACTGGGGGGAGATATGATTGTGCTCTTCAAGTACTTGAAAGGTTGTCACAGAGAGGAAGGCCAGGATCTCTTCTCGATCATCCCAGAGTGCAGGACATGGAATAATGGGCTCAAGTGACAGGAAGCCAGATTCCAGCTGAACATCAGGAAAAAACATCCTGAGTGTTAGAGCACTACAACAATGGAACCAATGACCTAGGGAGGTGGTGGGCTCTCCCACACTGGAGGCGTTCAAGATGAGGCTGGACAGGGAGTTAGAGCAGGGGGTTGGACTCGATGGCCTTGTAGGCCCCTTCCAACCCTACTATTCTATGATTCTATGATTCTGTGATTCTATGGGTGGTGGGTATTTTTCCTTCCAAGCTCATAGTATAAGTCTCTTTGCAGCTGTAAGGGCTCTCAGTATCCAGTTTTGCTGCCCATTGGATTGTGCTCTGATTAGGGATGTCAGAGAATTCCGTGACGGCTCTCGGTGAGGCCGAATGCCAGTGCATTCGGCCCCCCGAAATCCGTAGCGGAATGAAGCCCTCGCCCCCCCAACCCACGAAAGGTGCGTGGGACGAAGTCCCCACTGCCCCCAACCCACAAACGACGCGCGAAACGGAGCACTTACCTGCTCCCATCCGCGCTGCTTTGCGAATGGCGGCTGTCCTGTGGCCACCATTCCTTCCTCATCTTCACAGCCGTGATAGGCTATGTAAATACTTATGTAGCCTATCACGGCTAACGCAGGGACTCCATTTGCGTCCCTGCGGAGGCCGTGATAGGCTACGTAAGTATTTACGTAGCCTATCACGTCGGGGGGGGGGGGAATCCAGCGGACGCAAATGGTGGCGGCTACCGCCATTTGCGTACACTGGGATTTCCCCCCCCCTGCCGTGATAGGCTACATAAGTATTTATGTAGCCTATCATGGCTCAATACAGGGGCGCAAATGGCGGCGGCTACGACAGCCACCATTTGCATCCCTGCAGGGCTGCCCAGCGGCCGGATGTCCGGCTGCGGGCAGCTGGAGCCGGCTGGCGGCTCTATGGCTTTGCCGCGGAGCAGAGCCGGCCGGGCAGGATTCCGGGGGGGAGGACCAGATCACCTCCCCCCCCATCGAGGATTCCGGGGGGAGAGGCGGAGCACCTCCCCCCCACCGTGGATTGCTCGGCACGGAGCCAGGTACGTGTTTCATACATCCCTAGCTCTGATACAATGATGAAAAATGCTGTGGTTCCCCATGTGCTTATTTATGCATTTTTATGCATACTGCATTTTGCCTATCACAACGCTCCTGATAATCAGGAGGAAGGATGAGTGATTTGCAGTGCTGCAAACAATGATTTCAGTATGGAGGGGAAACCCTGAATACAAAGGGAGCCAGTGTGGTGAAGTGGTCAGAGTAGGGGTTGGCGACCTGGTGACCTCCAGGTGTTTGGGACTACAAATCCCAGAATGCCTGAGCATGGTTGGCCACATTGGTTGGGGCTAATGGGAGTTGTAGTCCAATATATATGGAGGGCACTAGGTTGCTTACCCCTGGGTTAGAGTGCCATGTTAGGGCCAGGAGACCTGGGTTCAAATCCCCACTCACCCTGAGTGGCCTTGGGCCAACCATTTCTCTCAGCCTAACCTACCTCACAAGGTTGTTATGAGGATAAAATTGGGGATGGAGAAGGGAGGGGACAATGATGTACACCGACTGAGCTCCTTGGAGGAGTGGAAGGACAAAAACAAAATGAATATAATACAAGGGAATGCTTATCAAGTACCCACACACATGGACAGGAGCTCATTGGATTCTGAAGAGAACATAAGCTGTGTATACTAATTAATCCTAAATTGTTGTACTGCAACAGGCAGAAGTCACTCTGGTCTTGGCACACATGAGCGCACAATTACTAATCTAAACGTTCTATTTATACTCCTGCCGCTTGAGTTTCTCTCTTTAGTTGGTGGATGGCACAAGATAACGTATCACTGAGGAGCCATTGCTTCACCTCGTGTTCCCTGATCAGACACCTGCAAAAGCAACACAGAGGATGCTTTTATATACATCATCAAGAGGTTTCAATAGGGCCTGAGAACTGGCCAGCCCGCTGCCAATCACTGAGAGATACAAGAAACAGCTTTCCCCATACCTTGTGTTGATTGTCAGTACCAGGAATCAGTGGGGCAGCCATCTTTTCTTTTCCTGCCCAAAGCTTTTCCCTTTGCAACCTTAAAGCAGGGTGTGAAGAGATGGGAGGGGCCGTAGCTCAGTGGTATAGCCCCGGTTTTGCAAGCGGAAGGTTCCAGGGTCGATCCCCAGCAACTCCAGGTAGGGCCTAGAAAACTCCTGCCTGAAGCCCTGGAGAGCCATTGCTGCCATTCAATGTCGACAATACTTGGCTAGATGGACTAAGGGTCTGATGCAGGATAAGGCAGCTTCCTATGTTTCCTGTGACCTTCCTTCTTCCCTTTTTTTCTTTTCACCGACATGCCTCTATAGCTATGGTAGAATCAAATGTTGCCAGGCTGGGCCTGTCTTACATTACTTTATGGTGCAATCTGATGAAAATAGCTGCCAGCCACGGAACTGGGGGGCTGGTGACTATCCTATGCAGGTGGGCTGGAGCATGGAGAGAATCCTGTCCTTCGCACTCTGGCCACCCTACATTTTTGGTTAGATGGGCGATTTTGTGCTTCTACCTGGGGACTTTGGAGCAGGAGGTGAGGCTGCATGGCACATAGGAAGCCTGGTAAAGTGGCTTCCATGGTTTCCTCCCCTCCCTGCCCCCAGGATCTCCCCCTTTCTCCCATCTCTACACTCTGTTTCTGAGCATGGAGAAGTAGCTGGCACAGAGGGAATCGTGCTACCTACGAGGGGGCTGGGAGGGGGTGGGGAGTGTGGTTTCTGGGAACCACGTCTGGCACCCTGGCTCCAACTTGGGTTCCCAGAAGCCGAAAAATTCTATGGCCCTCTAGACAGGGTCTAGTGGGCCATAGGATTGCTCCCTTAATCCTAGCTAGTTTGTACAGCAATGATAGAGCAGTTCTCACATTCATTGAATATATGGAACCGCCGTATACTAGGGGAGCTCAGATTATGCCCCCCACCATGCATCCAGAGAAGACAAGAAGGGGAGTTGTAGGACTGTACAATCTAGTCCCCCTTACTGTTGATATATGTCCTGCTTCATGGACGGGCATGATTTTTAAGCTTACACTGTGTGTCCAGTCGTAAAGAGACCACATTCGCCCTGAGCGGGATGTCATACAGATGAAAGTGAGTGAGTTACATAATGCACAGGTGCTGTAACAATTAGGAAAGCATTTTCAAATGCTAGTGCTTGTTCTTAAAAAGGTCTTCAGTGATTTTTGCACAGAGCCTCTTCAGGTGTTGCAAAAAGGGTTATCCAAAAACCAAAAAGAGAAAGGAAAGAGAGAATGAAAAAGAAAAAGCAAGTAGCGCATTCATGGTTGTTCATTGTATTTGGAGTGCAATAATTGAAACAGAGGGCTACTTCTTCATTAAATAAAGGGGAAAGGGGTGTGGGTGGGGGGAGAGGGAAAAGGACTTACCAGACATGTTGTGTCTGTGTGTTTTTAAGCTGCCGTGCCTAGACTCGTTTATTTTTATTTTATTTATTAAATTTCTTAATCTCCCATCTGGCCAGTCACCTGGCCACTCTGGGCGATGTACAACAGTACAATTTAAAACAGTAAAATTACACATTAAACATTATTTAAAAATACCCTAACCCACCCCAAATGCCTGCCTGAATAACCAAGTTTTCAGTGCGTGGCGGAAGCTCATTAAAGAGTGGGCATGGCGGAGTTCCCTAGGGAGGGAGTTCCACAGAGTGGGGGCCACGACAGAGAAGGCCCTCTCCCTCGTCCTCACCAGCCTAGCTGTCCTGGCTGATGGGACAGAGAGAAGGCCTTCCGAGGCTGATCTTGTTGAGCGGCCTGTCTGGTTTATGGTGCGCTTTGCAAATGCTTCCAGTTTGGACACTACCTGCATAGAATGGCTTGCACATCATGTAGCCCTTTTTGCAAGCAGTGAAACAAACAGGGAGGCGGTAGTTTTGCATTATGTCCCAACACAGGATTGCAGCAAAAATGAATGGAATAGGACTAATGTGCATAAAAATGCTTATGAATCTTCATGAAAACATTAAAAAAACCATTCTCAACCAAATTTAAGATTGGAAAAATGAGACACCCAGAGAAACTGAAATTAACAGATTCGTCCGCCCCTAGTCAGGTGAGGCAGTTTGGAGCCCAGAAGCAACAGGCAGGGAAACAATGAAGCAAACCCATCACAGCCATTTCTCCACTCGAAATCCGGGAGCTGCTTTTTCTTTAGCAAAAACACCTGTCAGGCTTTTGCTGCATGTAGTTCTGTCCTTAATAAAAAGCACCCAGACAAAGAAATTAGTGGAACAATAAGGCCAAGAAAGGAAACAATAATTATGATGCGACTAATATGCTCAAGGCCAATGTAATGGAAAAGAAGCTCATCCAGCACAGCCCTCTATCCCAGCTTTTTAGAAAGAAATTGGGCAAGAACTCAGAATGCATTAGCATTCAGCCATAAATGAAATTGGCTCTTATCCAGAGAAAAGTGGCAAGCTTGCGGTTAGAAGCACCCATGCTGCCTTTTTGGCCCAGTTGCCTTTAGGCTGGGTTTTCTAGGGGGCTGACCCAGTCCTTTTGAACTCCTTGCCTAAGGAGACCCACGAGGGCATCCTTTTGCATCAGCCAAAAAAAGAGGACAAAAGAAGATCCACAGATCTACATGCAATTTGCATGTCCTCATTTTTATGTATGGATGAAAATTTAGAAATAATTAGTGTAACTTAAATAGAATCATAGAATAGTAGAGATGGAAGGGGCCTACAAGACCATCGAGTCCAACCCCCTGCTCAGTGCAGGAATCCAAGTCAGAGCATCCCTGACAGGTGGCTGTCCAGCCTCATCTTGAATGCCCCCAGTGTGGGAGAGCCCACCACCTCCCTAGGTCATTGGTTCCATTGTCGTATTGCTCTAACAGTCAGGAAGTTTTTCCTGATGTTCAGCCGGAATCTGATAGAAATCATCTCTTCAATGTTTCTTTCACAATTCACATTTCTAAACTTATTTTTTCTCAAATAACAGAATTCTAAACTTTGTATGATACATGGGGATTTTGTTTTTTAGCTGAGAAATGTGTTGGAAGAACATTTGGCACATGCAAAAGCTGGAGGATAACTTTAGTCTGAGAGATAAATATATAGCTGGGCCATGTGTCCTATTTTATAGATGGAATCCTTATGGATGACAGCAACTCCCCACCCCCCAGGCCCTCCAATCTAGGTCAGTGCTGCACTGAGTATCCAGGTGGAGAAAGCTGAGACAGATCCACCCCACCCAGCTCATCCACCTAGGTCTCAGTAATGCACACCAGGTCAGCTCCTTCATCATAGAATCATAGAATAGTAGGGTTGGAAGGGGCCTACAAGGCCATCGAGTCCAACCCCCTGCTCAATGCAGGAATCCAGGTCAGAGCATCCCTGGCAGATGGCTGTCCAGCCTCGTCTTGAATGCCTCCAGTGTGGGAGAGCCCACCGCCTCCCTAGGCCATTGGTTCCATTGTTGTATGGCTCTCACAGTCAGGAAGTTTCTCCTAATGTTCAGCTGGAATCTGGCTTCCTGTCACTTGAGCCCATCATTCTGTGTCCTGCATTCTGGGATGATGGAGAAGGAGAAGAGATCCTGGCCTTCCTCTCTGTGACAACCTTTCAAGGACTTGAAGAGCACTATCCTATCTCCCCTCAGTCTTCTCTTCTCAAGGCTAAACATGCCCAGTTCTTTCAGTCTCTCTTCATAGGGCTTTGTTTCAAGTCCCCTGATCATCTTTGTTGCCTTCCTCTGAACCCTCTCCAGCTTGTCTGCATCCTTCTTAAAGTGTAGCGCCCAGAACTGGCCACAATACACCAGATAAGGCCTAACCAGTGCTGAGTAGAGGGGAACTAGTACTTCCCGGGATTTGGAAGCTATGCTTCTATTAATGCAGCCCAAAAGAGCACTTGCCTTTTTTGCAGCCACATCACATGGTTGGCTTATATTCAGCTTGTGATCGACAACAATTCCAAGATCCTTCTTGCTTGTAATGTTGTTGAACTGCTTATCCCTCATCTTGTGACTGTGCATTTGGTTTCTTTTTCCTAGGTGCAGAACTTGGCATTTATCCCTATTAAATGTCATTCTGCTGGTTTGTGCCCAGCGCTCCAGTCTATCCAGATCACCTTGAATTTTGTTTCTGTCTTCCAAAGTATTAGCTATCCCACCCAATTTTGTGTCGTCTGCAAATTTGATCAGCATTCCCTGCACCTCCTCCTTCAAGTCATTAATACAAATGTTGAAGAGCACTGGGCCCAGGACTGAGCCCTGGGGTACCCCACTCGTTACCTCTCCCCAGTTTGAGAAGGTCCCACTGATAAGCACTCTTTGAGTCCGATTCTGTAGCCAACTGTGGATCCACCGGATTGTTATCTCATCTAGCCCACTTTGAGCTAGTTTGCTCATCAGGATATCATGGGGCACTTTATCAAAAGCTTTGCTGAAGTCAAGGTATATTATGTCCACAGCATTCCCACGGTCCACAAAGGAGGTGACGTGATCAAAAAATGAGATCTGATTCGTCTGGCAGGCCCTCCCTGTGACATAAGAATACATCACACCATAGCAGTCCGGATGCGACCTGTGGATGGGCAACGTCCAGGGCCTTGCCGTTCTTTTGTTATGGCTCTTCATCTTTAACTGGGACTTGGGTGGGATGGTGCTTTAAATGGGGGATGCCTTCAAATAAAGGACTGACCTCCAGAGGTCGCTCAAACAGAGGACAGCCCTCTGTAAAAGAGGACACATGGCCACCCACCTGTGCCCCAAATTCAGTTTTTTTGAAAGAGGTACAAAACATTTTATATTTAGAAATATATATGTATACATCTATAGGTCTTTATAATTCTGTCATTTGTTTTATTTGACCTTCCCTCAGCAGTTAACTCATTTTTAATATAGTGGCTCTTTGATGGATTGAACCCTTAATAGTTTATAATAATAATAATAATAATAATAATAATAATAATAATAATAATAATGTATTTTATATTTTGTGTGGTACAAACGTCAGTATTGGCCTTGCACACCCTAAGGCTGCAGCCCCATGGGACAGTGTGGATCTGCTTTTCCACCCATGGGGTAGGACTCCTGCAGGTGGACCTCCCACCCTCACAGGCCTCTACATTGTGGGTGTAGAATCTTCTGCCACCCTTGCCCCTCAGCTGTTGTTGTTCTGATGGTGATCATGGCAAAAGGGGGATTCGTGGGGGAAGGGCCTTTGGATCCACTGGATAGCAAGCCCTCCTGTTCCCCAGACACACACCTGAAAAAGTGGGGAGGGACATCAGCCCAAGAGCTGGTGTACTTATTTTCCCTTCCATTCATCCAATCTGGAAAAAAAAAATGCTCAAAGTTAGAAGAAAATTGTTAAAATGCCCCTCAACACAAACACACATTTTCTGCCCTGCCGCCAGCTCAGATACTTCCCTCCTGCCCTCATAGGATTGCCCTGCCTATGGCTTAGTACCAGGCTACCTCAAAACTGCCTGCTTCTCTTTATGAAGCTGGCTGTGGTCCAGATCAACTTCAAAGGCCCTACTCTAGGCCTGTTTAGGCATTTGAATGGACTTGTTCTCCATTGCATAAAGGGTTATTAGCCCTGCCCTTCCATTGTGTCAGTGTGCTTACCCAATCAGCCCTCCATGGGTTGGGGGTTGAACTTCTGCAGCTGTATGTTCTCTGACCTCAATCCCTCCTCTGGCTCAGCGGTGGACTCAGAGAGAGAGGAGGCTTCATCCAATAGCCCATCATCTGCTTCTCTGGGACCTTCCAGGCTGTAGGACCTGGCTTTGCCAGACTCCTCAGATTCAGACATCGAGCCTTTTAGAAGTAGACAGCTCCTCAAAGGGGGTGGAGTTAACAGCATGTTCAGATCTTCCAGCCTTCATAAGGCCTCTGCATGTTGCTGAGACAGCACTTCTTCCTGAGTGAGTTCCAGCCAGCATAGATCTGTCCAGGGTCCTGAAAGGCCTTTGGGCTTGGCTGTGTCTGGGAATATTGAGCTCAGCTGGTCAGGACAGCAGCAGGGAGCCAACTTTATTCACAAAGACTCCCTGCACAATTTAGACCCCTGGAAAATCAGAGTTCTACATCACATGGGGAGCTAATCCAAGTACAGCAGGCTCCCTACTGCAGAAGTTCACCTGGCCATGCGTGGAATACTACAGAGCTGAATATGGTGATGCTACAGAGGGAGCAGGACTAATGAACATGGTCCTGATCTCCTGGTCATGCAGTGGTGAAGACACGAGTTGAATAGGGCTTCTCAATCCCATCATTATGTGAAATCAGACAGATGGATGTAAGAGACCATGGTCTCATTACTGGTGGTGCAAGAACTTTTGCATGCCTTTCCCGGAAAGATTCATTGGGCTCTTGCTCTTTCTGCTTTCAGGCATGCACCGAAAAACTTTTTATCCCTGCAAGCTTTTAACATTTAATAACCTGCTGCTTTATCATATTACTATTAGGTAAGGGTTTTTTTTAATAGCTGCTGTATTACTGCCTTGTTTCATTTACTTTGCACCTTATATTTTTTATATTGTACTGATAGATGGTTTACACTGTAAGCTGGTTTGAGTGTATAAGGAGGACAACAAAAGCTATCTCAACATTATTATTGTTATTATTTTGTTAGACTGTAAGGAGCCAAAGCAGGGAGTACGTTCTATTATAATTGTTGTCATGATTTCTTTCCCTCTCCCATTTTCCATGACATATGACATCATCACCTTAAATGTTTAGTTCGTTTGACTTCACACATGAGAAGAAACAACTCAGATCATACACTGGTAGATGCAATTGAATATCTTAGAAACTTGGGGCATTGCCCAATTAAAATAAAAATCAGTTGTATAAGTTTTGCAGAGTAATCCTATATTTACATTACACTAGTTGAAGGGTTCTAGGATTTGATGGGGGCCACCTCTAATGTCTACCCTGGCACTCCGTTAACCCCCCCCCCAGTGGCTGCCAGGTGGCCCCATTTTAATTTCCCACAATTCCCTGGTGCTGCCTGGCACCCAGTGCTGCCTCAGTGTACTACTGTTGCCACCAGGCCCACTAAAATAGAAGCCCCCACCCCCAAGGGTAGTTTCCCAGGGACCCTCTCAAACTGGGACTCATCCTTGGCTACTAGTCACCACCAGACTCTCACAGAGTCCATCCCAGCTGTCCAGGTGCACACATCATGAGAATATAAAAAAAGCCATGCTGGAGGGGGGAACAGGGCCATCCCACCAGCCCTGCTGACAGTTTACCTAATTCTTTTTGCTGCCCTCCCCATTGCCTATTCCTTGTGAGTTGTGTCTTTTTTTTAGATTGTAAGTTTGCGGGCAGGGACTGTCTCCTTCGTTCATTGATTGTAAGCTGCTCTGGGAGCCTTTTTTGGCTGAGGAGCAGGATAAAAATACAATCAATCAATCAATCAATCAATCAGTCAGGCCAAGGGTCCATCTAGTCCAGCATTCTGTTCACACAGTGGCCAACTAGTTGCCTGTGGGAAACCCACAAGTATGACATGAGTGCAACAGCACCCTCCCACCCATGTTCCCCAGCAAGTTCTATACATAGGCATACCACCTCTGATACTGGAGGTAGTATATAGCCATCAGGACTATAGCCTCTTTTCCTCCAGGAATTTGTTTAACTTCCTTTTAAAGCCATTCAACTTGATGGCCATCATTACATCTTGTGGAAGTAAATTCCATACTTTAACTCTATGCACTGTGCAAAGAACTCCCTTTTATCTGTCCTGAATCTTCCACCAATCAGCTTCATGCGATGATCCTGTTGAGTTCTAGTATTATGAAAGAGGGAGAAAAATGTCTCCCTATCCACTTTCTTCACATCATGCATAATTTTGTACACCTCAGTGTCATGCCTCTTTTCTTCCTTGCTGCTTTTCTAAGCTAAATAGTCCGTTGTAATCTTTCCTCATAAGGGAGTTGCTCCAGCCCCTTGATCATTTTAGTTGCCCTTTTCTGCTCTTTTCCCCATTTGACAATGTCCTTTTTTTAGGTGTGGTGATTAGAACTATACACAGTATTCTAAGTGTGGTTGCCCCACAGCTTTGTATAAGGGCAGTATGATCTTGGTAGTTTTATTTTTAGTTCATTTCCTAATTATGCCTAACACAGAATTTGCCTTTTTCACAGCAGCTGCACACTGGGTCAAATTCGGCTACTCTTGTCTTGACTTCTGAGTTTCTGAGAGAGGGGCTGGGCTCTACCATAGAAATAAAGGCTGTAATCCTAGAAAGCCCTACCTCAGAGTAAGCCCCACTGAACTCAATAGGATGTACTTCTGAGTGGGCATGCAGAGGACTGCATTGTTAAGGGACCTCTTGGGCCACAGGGAACATTAACCATAAATATGTATTAAAAGTGTAGCCTGCCTTTTTCCTTTTTAAAATGTTGCTCCAATTGCACCATTCCCGTCATCTACTTCCTTTTAATCAACGGTGTCTTTTCTTTTCCAACTGGATGTCCTGCACCAAAAATCAGGAATTTTCCCCTTGACATTTTATTCTAAGCGACAATGACTGTGACCAGCTTGAATTCTGAGGTTGCCCTCTTTGTACAATAACCGCCGGCCTCGTTCCTGCAGGGTAAAGTGACTCTGTTCAGCATTTCACACAGCAGTGGAAGAAACATTTTTTTCTCCTTTTTCTAAACACACACACACAAATCCATTATAGCCCCCTAGGAGGGTCCACGCAAATTGATAGGTCCGCTTCGATTTTATTAAAGTTACCAATTTTCCGTTTTTGGCTCCTGGGGTTCACAGGGCTCCACATCAAGCAATTACTTCATGATTGCTTTTATCAATAGTCATCTGGTGTGTTCCCCCCCCCCCTTGCTTCAGTATTTCCTTGAAAAGTAGGAGGGATGGAGTTGCAGGTCAAATGACGGCAGGGGATGTTTCAAACAGCAGGGGGCCATTTCCTGCCCCTGAAGGCACCCCTTTCACTCTCTTTCTTTCCCGATAATTCAAACATGGCTGACGCGTGCTCACTGTGGTCTAATTCAGCTCCATATAATGGGCCATCTTCGCTCACTGGTCTCTCCTGTCTGTGGACTGCCAGGGCAGGGGTCCCCAAACATTTTGAGTTGGAGGTCACGTTTGGAACTTTGAGAGAATGCTGTGGGCACAAAATGGATGCCATGGGGGAGTGACTGCCCATGTATAAAATGGTTGCTATGGTGGGCATGGCTGGTTACACAAAACATTTGTTTGCCAGGAGGAAAACGGTTGAGACTAAAATTAAAATGACTTGCCCAAGAACATAAGTTCAAGGCAGAGGTGGGGTCTGAACTCCAAAAGACAAAACCGCCCTTTTGAACGAACATAAAGATGGCACCGGGGGGCATCCCTTCAGTTTTCAGTATGCCAGCCTCCTAGTTTCATTTAAAAACATTAACTGATATGCAGGCAATGTGATGTGCATGGTACAGCACTCCAGAACAAAACAAATGGCCACCAGTAGCTCATCGAGTTTATAAATGTGTCAAGTTTATACATTTGTAGATTCAAACAATTTTAAATTTTAAATTTACAGATTTAAAAAATTCTATCTATCTATCTATCTATCTATTCATCTGTCCATGAAACGTTTCAGTATAAAACACCAGCTTCAGTCGCAAATAAGAGTATGCTACAATACCACTTATAAGCTGAACCAGAACCAATCTGGAAGCGGCCAAAAATTAATTCAAAAGGCCAACTCGGAACAAGCCAAACATTTTTTTTTTAAAAAAACTGTTAATTAAAAAGGTTATGAAATAAAATAAAAATCAGGAATGGTAGGGAGCCTGGAGGGTGCCAAGAGAGGTGTTTATGGGCACATTGGTGCCCATGGACACCATGTTGGAGACCCCAGAGCAAGTGGACTGAGGCGGCCTTCCTGCCTGAGGCCTTCCCAGTCCTCTGAGGCGAATGGACTGAGGCGGCCGTCCTGAGGCCTTCCCAATCTTCTTAACTAAGGCCGCTTACAGTGAAATTCTATGCATGTCCATGCAGTGCAATGGGACATCCTCCTAGGCAAGTGTGCATAGGATTGCAGCCTTTGGGTCCTATATGCAAAATGAATTGGTGGAAATAGCTGCTACTAGATATAGTGATGGTGACTGGTGTAGATGGCTTGAAACAGGGGTTAGACACATTTCTGGAGGAAAGGTATATCGCTGGCTGGAAGTCATGATTCATTTATTCTCATTTATTTAAAATTCTTATGCCTCACCCTTCCTCCAAAAGGAGCACACAGAGCAGCTTAGATTGCAATCAGATAGCTGTTTGGACAGAAAAAAGACCTACAATTCCCAGCATAGGATTGTACCCTTACAATATTAATGAAATAAGTAGCAGGAAAGCAACCTATTCCTATCACAGTAAAACAATTTAAAGTGCAACAATAATAATCTAACCTAAAAACACCAAGCCAACATATCAGGAGCGAAACGCTTTTGTAAATAATAAACATTTAAAAGTACTCACAGTGGGGGCTAATTGTACCTCTCCTGGGAGGGAGTTGCACAAATGGGGGCCACCACTGAGAGTCACCCATCTTGCGCCACCATCCTCCTTGCTTCATTTATGGGACTACGGGGGACAGCAAGAAGGGTATCTCCTGCAAATCAAAGGGCCCTAGTTGGCTGGCAGTGGGGGAGGTGTTCCCTCAGGTACCTGGTCCCAAATTGCTAAGGGCTTTATATGCTAAAAGCTAGACTTTAAATTGGGCTGAGTAGCTCACCAGCAGCCCATGCAGTGCTTTCAGGACTGGTGTAATACGATCCTTCCTTCTATCAGCAGCTGGGCTGCTGCATGCTGCCCTAGCTGCAGCTTCCTGACCATCTTCAAGGGGAGCCCCACAAACAGCACATTGCAGTAGTCTATCCAAGATGTTGTCAGAACATGGACTGCTAAGGCCAGATTATCATGATGCAGGAAAGGCCATAGTCGCCAACAGACTGTAGCTGGGCAAAAGTGCATCATCCCTGGATCTGGATGAAGAGAAGGGGTTTGCGATGGGGAGGGTGGAGGGAGCAGAGGGAAGCCTGAGTGCTGCCATTGGGAGGATCAGCCACAGCCCGTGCAAATTCCTTAGCCTTCCCCCAAGTGTGTCAGGGGGAGGGTAGACTGCAGTGACTGTGGGTATATGGTTGCCCCTTGACGATTGCGCTGGGACTTTGTGTATGTTGCTGTAACTCACAATGTGGCAACAGCTCGTTCTGTTGCATACTCCACCAGGATTGTGACCCTGCAAGACAAAGTGCTCATTGTGAGTGTTTGGCCAGGCATGGTGATGGCTGGAGCAGCACACCTGGGCTTTGCCTATGGGAATTGTAGCTGGTTGTGGGTGGGGTAGCGCTTCCCTTATGTGTGGGGGACACTGCTCCCTGCCATTGGGAGAGAAGAGTGTTAGAGGAATACATTTGGGCAAGACACAGTTTTCACATGTAGCAAACATGGGGTGGGGGAGGAGGGGGTGAGACAGGGATGGGAGAACCAGTGATTTTTGGGTTTACCTAAATTCTCTGAAAAGCACTTTGAAGCTTGTTTCGGCTTGCTCCCATTGTAGTTTTTGACCTGTTTTAGGCTCATTTGAGTGGGAAAACTGCACATTTTGAATGGGTAAAATGTAGATTTTTGTGCATTTTTTAAAAAGTGTGCACTTTCCTTCCATTGACCAAAGCACAAAAAGAATGGTTGCTGGATAACTGAAAGTATAATTTTAGATAGATAGATAGACACACACACACACACACCCTCAAACACTTTAAGTATAGACAAAAAGCATGTTGTCATTTTCTATACATCTCAGGCACTTTTCCTGTAGAAAAATGGCATTGTGTCACTAATGTTTGAATGTGAACCAGCTGTACTTTTATTTTATTGGATTTAATATTTGTTCGCCCAAGGCAAACACACCATAGGTATCTTTTCGTCTGCTTCCTTTTGGTTATTATGTAGGTTTTATGTATTGCAATCTCCTAGCTTGCCACAGGTAATGCATATATTAAAGATAACCCAGAAGTCAATAATATGTGTGCATCTTAAATCTATCCTTAGAAGAAGCCCAAGGCACTTATACTGTTGTTTATTTGTCATTAGGATTGGTAGAAAATTCTCTTATTATGTAGGAAATATTTTCACTAATGCTACTAGGAGGAGATTTTATCTATTAACAACTCTTGCCAGTGTTTTACAGCAGCTTCATGAAGCCACTTAAGTCATTAACATCTGAAGGTGGGCATGATGCATCTACCTTGCAGGGAGATGTGTGTGCTGCACCCATATAGGGATCTGGGCAGGAAGACCCCAACGAGATGTGCAAACACAGGACATGTAACTCATGCACATTCATGAATCTGCACCTTCATGTCCAAAGCTGGAATGAATGAGGCAGAAAAAGAGAAGCCTCTTCTGTGGGGGAAGAAAACTTGGGAAATTGGAGGAGAGATTTCACTGCAATGCTAATGGACAATCCTCAAACTGACTGGTGGCTGTCCAGCCTTGTCTTGAATGCCTCCAGTGCAGGAGAGCCCACTACCTCCCTAGGTCATTGGTTCCATTGTCATATTGCTCTAACAGTCAGGATGTTTTTCCTGATGTTCAGCCGGAATCTGGCTTCCTGTACCTTGAGCCCATTCTTCCGTGTCCTGCACTCTGGGATGATTGAGAAGAGATCCTGGCCTTCCTCTCTGTGACAACCTTTCATGGACTTGAAGAGCGCTATCCTATCTCCTCTCAGTCTTCTCTTCTCAAGGCTAAACATGCCCAGTTCTTTCAGTCTCTCCTCGTAGGGCTTTGTTTCCAGTCCCCTGATCATCTTCGTTGCCCTCCTTTGAACCCTCTCCAGCTTGTCTGCATCCTTCTTAAAGTGTGGTGCCCAGAACTGGACACAGTACTCCAGATGAGGCCTAACCTGTGCTGAGTAGAGGGGAACTAGTACTTCCCGGGATTTGGAAGCTATGCTTCTTTTAATGCAGCCCAAAAGAGCATTGGCCTTTTTTGCAGCCACATCACATAGTTGGCTCATATTCAGCTTGTGATGGACCACAATTCCAAGATCCTTCTCGCTTGTAGTATTGTTGAGCCACGTATCCCTCATCTTGTGACTGTGCATTTGGTTTCTTTTTCCTAGGTGCAGAACTTGGCATTTATCCCTATTCAATGTCATTCTCTTGTTTTCTGCCCAGCGCTCCAGTCTATCAAGATCCCTTTGAATTTTGTTTCTGTCTTCCAAAGTATTAGCTATCCCACCCAATTTTGTGTCATCTGCAAATTTGATCAGCATTTCCTGCACCTCCTCCTCCAAGTCATTAATACAAATGTTGAAGAGCACTGGGTCCAGGACTGAGCCCCGTGGTATCCTGCTCATTACCTCTCCCCAGTTGGAGAAGATCCCATTGATAAGCACTCTCTGAGTCCGATCCTGTAGCCAGCTGTGGATCCACCTGAGAGTTGCAAAATGAGTCCCCTCTACAATGGGGCCACCATGTTTAATTTTCATTAATGTCCCAGAATACCTGAGTGAGTTAGCGTCACTCTGGGAAATTAAAAATGGCAGATCCCAACTGCTTGCTGCCTGACCCTGGGGTGGGGGTGGGGGGAAGGGCAAAGGACAGTACAAATGGGCTCTGCTACCGGAGGATTCCTGGTATCCATGTTGGCCCTACTCTCAGCCTTTTTATTTATTTTTTAACCATCAGTGCAGCATGAAGGTTTTTTGTGTGGAGCCAGGGACTTAGTATAGCCATTAAAATATTAAATACTCAAACATTTTGTGAACATTTGCCCTGTGCAGATTAGCAGCTGTTTAGGGGAGTGTGAGTGAGCAGGGTGCTTGGCTTGGCCATGTTGGCTTTCACTCAAATGCTTTACTGTCATGCAGTTTGACAGGCCTTTTGAGAGATAAGAACAGGAAAAGGAGAATCAGTATCGTTTTCTGCATCAGCCCTGCTTGGGAAGCAGCCTCGTGAAGTGTTAATATCAACAGCAGAAACAAGCAATGAGGCTTCCAGTATACTCCCGGCTCGGCCATGTGTGCTTAGGCACAATATAAAGAGTAAATTCTATTAAACCAATTAAACAAAACCTCTCCGGCAAGATTGCCCACTTAGAAGTGAAACTACAGAGTGTCGGCGGTTCGTGTTCATTATTTACAATGGGAATAAAAGGAAAACAACGAGAAAGCAAAAATGTAATAAAGACCGGGAGGAAGGATTTCGTTTTCAAACAGCATGCATTTTCACGCATACGCAAATATGCACATTTTGGTGTCGGCCAGTTTATTTTTCAAAAAATGCCAACCTCGGAGCTTGACGAGGCCGCCAGGGTGAGTGCGGGCCACTTCCCGAGCGTGGGCAGGGGCTCCAGTGCGGTCGAGGGACTGTTGAGCTGGAACAGGGTCTGGGTGGGCTCCCAGAGAACCCAGACAGGGGTGGGTTCGCACATCCCTAGTGTTAATGCCACTGGAAGATTTGCCTAAGTCATATAACGTGTGATCTGTAAAACAGAGGTAGCAGCTTGAACCTGAAAATCAGAAGTGGGGAATGTTTTTTCAGCCCATGAGCAGCATTCCCCCATGATTCCCCCATGTATGTAGCCATAAATTCTGAAGTGCAGTCATTCACTGTGACAGTCCCCATAGCCATGCCCCCAAAGTGAGACCAAAAATGCAGGCATCCCTTGTGTTGATCCATATCAAGAAACTGGTTCTAGGGGTTTTCATTTTCATCAGGGATAGGGCTTTTGTAAATCTAATAATGTCCTATTCAAGGCCAAGCCACCTCAAAATATGTGGCGTAACAACAAGGGATATGTGCGTTAGTAAAACTTGAGCTCACCAAAGTTCTCTGAACTGTTTGTTTGTTTATTTATTTATTTCATTTGTATATCACCCAATAGCCGAAGCTGTCTGGGCGGTTCACAAAAATTAAAACCACAGAGTGCACCCTAAAAGAATATAAAATATAAAAGCTTAAAACCACAATATAACAATACAACCAGAATAAAACCTAGCAGCAATGCAGGACTTAAAATACAGATTTAAAACACCAGAGCTAATAGATTAGGAAGCTCAAATGCTAAAATACTGGGAGATTAAAAAGGTCTTCAGCTGGCGCTGGAAGGAGGACAACGTAGGCGCCAGGCAAACCTCTCTAGGGAGCTCATTCCACAGCCGGGGGCCACAACAGAAAAGGCCCTCTTCCTGGTAGCCACCTGCCTTACTTCCTTTGGCAGGGGCTCCTGGAGAAGGACCCCTGAGGATGATCTTAGGGTCTGGGCAGGTACGTATGGGAGGAGATGATCCTTCAGATAACCTGGCCCCACAACATTTAGGGCTTTGAGTGTTAATACCAGTACTTTGAACTGGGCTGGGAAATGGACTGGCAGTCAGTGCAGATGGAAAACTCCATCTTGAAGCTCGTTCCAACTTGATTCCGTGTCAGATTATGAGCTTTGGGTGTTTTGTTTTCACAGGAAGATGCATGTGTATTTTTGTGTGCATTTAGCCAAATGTACGCATCAGTTGTGCACATCTTTGAAATGTACACATTCTTCTCCCATTGCTTAAAACATATTTGTGCGCATTTTTCAAAAGTGAGCATTTTTTCATGCCCATTCTCCCATTATATTCATGCTTTCAAACACATTTCTTTTGGTCCACAAATCGCATTGGAAGCCCAGAAATGCATGGACTTGGACCACAGATTGCACACGAGTCTGTATTCGGAAGGCGTGAACTGGGTAAATCCCCATCAAGAACAAACTGGGATTAATTTCTCATAGATCCCTAATTACAGCAGAGAACACAAACTTGCTGCTTAGAGAATTCATTTCCCCCCAGCTAGTGTGTGGATTGCAGTGAAGCTCAGAGGGAACAGGGAAGTCCGAGTGGGCAGGCGGCAGGCGATATAAGCACCCTGCTAATCAGAAAAGGCTGCCACCGCATTCCTATGAGCTCTGGGTCCACTGCACCTGTGCCCCCATGGCCACGCTCTCAGTGGCCACATGCCGGTGGTGGGCAGGGCCAGAGACAAAGTGGGCAGGGCCAAAGTCATGAAGGCTTACCTTGCTGCGGTGGGCTGGCATGCGTTGTCTGCTGGGTGTGCCATCCACGATCCCTCTCACCTACCTCTTCTAACAATAGCGCTCTGCGCCTGCAGTTTGCATTGCTGCAGTGGGGGCTGGTGGCTCCGATGTCAGTGGGGCGGTGAATCCGTGCTGGGTTTCCATCAGAGCCAGTCAGAACGAGGGAAGTTGGAGAAATCCACTACGGACTCCAGTGAGGCCAGATTCTTTGGAATCCGGCCCCACGGAGTCCATGGCAGAACAGACTACCCCCTACCGCCACCCCCCGAAATCCCCCTGGGATGGACCCTACCTGGCGGCGGATGCTCCGGGTCATGTTGTCCTCCTTGTGCAGCTGGGCTGCAGAATGAAATGGTGGCCGTCGTAGCGGCTGCCATTTGCGTCCCTGCCCGTGGCCATGATTGGATATGTAAATATTTACGTAGCCTATCACAGCAAAGAGCAGGGATGTAAATTTGAGTCAGCAGCACGGCAGCCGCGGCTGGAAGTGCCGGGGAGGATTCCGGGGGGGAGGGACGGATTGCCTTCCCACACCAGCGGATGCCCCGACTGGAACCAGGTAAGGGATTCATACATCCCTAGTCAGAACTCTGAAGGAGCTATCCAATGTCAGTGGAGTGGTGAATCCACATTGGGTTTCCGTCAGAGACAGTCAGAACTCTAAAGGAGCTATCCGATGTCAGTGGGGCAGTGGATCCATGCTGGGTTTCTGTCAGAACCTGTTGGAACTCTAAAGGAGCTATCTGATGTTAGTGAGGCAGTGGATCTGTGCTGGGTTTCAGTCAGAACCAGTCAGAACTCTAAAGGAGCTGTCCAATGTCAGTGGGGCGGTGAATCCGCACTGGGTTTCAGTCTTCCGCATCTTGGATAGCTCTTTTAGAGTTCTGACTGGTTCTGACTGCAACCCAGAAAGGATTCACCGCCCTATTGACATCGGAGCCACCAGCCTCCGCTGCATTACTGCATTGCTTAACTGGGGTCTCCCTACTCCTGCAATGAAAAAAAAAAAAAGCATTTTTTGTCTCTCCATCCCACATTCTGGCATTCTGCATCTGTTGTAGCTGCATCCCCCCCACCCCCCTGTTGTGACAGGCTCCTTCCCTCAGTGCTCGCTGCCCCTTCCCCATCCCGCCCCCCCAGACCTCACCATTCACTTTTGGCATAGACGTGATGGAGCAGGACTTCAGCGAGCCCCCCCAGGTCTGAACGGGAGCTGGCTCAGCAGGAAAGGGGGGAGGTGGGCAGAGCGTTCATATGAGAAGCGGAGCCAGGAATATATGGCTGATGATTTCCAAGTGCTGTGGGCAGTGAGAGGTGGCGGGAGGAGCTGTGGCTCAGCGGCGGAGCCCCTGCTTTGCATGTAGAAGGTCCCAGGTTCGATCCCCAGCATCTCCAGGTAGGGCTGGAAAAATTCCTGCCTACACCCCTGGAAAGCCATTGCTGCCAGTTTTGACAATACTGGGCTAGATGGGCCAAGGATCTGGCTCAGTGTCCTGATGGACCAATACTGGTCCTGATGGCTATGTGCTACCTCCAGCACCAGAGGCAGTGGGCCTATGTACACCAGTTGCTGGGGAACATGGGTGGGAGGGTGTCGCTGTTGCTCTCATGTCCTGCTTGTGGGTTTCCCACATGCATCTGGTTGGCTACTGTGTGAGCAGGTTGCTGGAGTAGGTGGACCCTTGGTCTGATCCAGGTGGGCTCTTCTTATGTTCTTATGTTCTCAGGCAAGCTTTTCTGCATCTGGCAGCTGGCCGAATCTGAGCCACCTTGGTTCCCTGGGTCTAGGGGGCCACATGGAGTCTGCCTCTGAGTCCATGAGGGGGGCTTACTATGTCATGAGAGGTAGAGTTGACAGCTGTCTGCCCCAAGGGCCTAGGATCCCCCTGATGCCTCAAGGTCCCCCAAAGAGAAAGCTCCACTGCAATCTTTGGCTCAGGAAACCACCACATCATTCCCCAACAGAGTCCTCCAAAGGGGGCATGGCATATATATAGATATCTGCCACTAAAGATGACACGAAATTGAACAGACAAAGTGGGCTCTAGTCCATCAAAGCCTATGCCACAATAAACCTGCTTGTCTTTAAGGTATCACAAGAACCAAGGTTGCTTGGACAGTTCAAGTAAAGCTCCTTGTCTACATCATTTCATAAAGTGTGAAGCTGTAAATATTGCGATGTGCATTGCAGAGCAGGCCTTTACAGCAGGAGTGGGGACTGCCAGGCTGGATCCAGTCCACCACCCTCTAAGAACATAAGAAGAGCCCTGCTGGATAAGACCAAGGGTCCATCTAGTCCAGCAACCTGCTCACACAGTGGCCAACCAGCTGTCAACCAGGAACCCACTAGCAGGACACTACTGCAACAGCACCCTCCTGCCCATGTTCCCCAGCAACTGGTGTACATAGGCCCACTGCCTCTGGTGCTGGAGGTAGCACATAGCCATTAGGACCAGTAGCCATTGATAGCCTTCTCCTCCGTGAATTTGTCCATATGTGCCATATAGCTGGCTGAATGAGGGCTGACCCTGGACGCAAATGGAGTCCACTACGCCATTTGCGGCCATAAAGCTCTTAGATTAGGCTAAATGCAGCCATGTGGTAGCAAATTCCATAGTTTAACTGTGCACTCTGTGAAGAAGTCCATCCTTTTATCTATTCTGGGTCTCCCACCAATCAGCTTCATGGGATGGCCCACTGGTTATAGTATCATGGGAGAGGGAGAAAAATGTCTCCCTATCCACTTTCTCCACACACCATGCATAATTTTGTGGACCTCTGTCATGTCTAGGCACAGCAGAGGAATCTGTCCAGGGGGTCAAGTCCACTGAGCTTTTGTTGGCTCAGCCCCCTGGACTCCAGCTCGCTTTTTCTGTGAGCTGGCCCAACTCAACCGGTGTGACTCGGGCCAGCTCGTGGGCTTCTGCTGCTGGTAAAACCCCTTGCACTCCCGTTGGCCAATGCTGATGCCAGCAAATAGACATTGAGCGGTTTGCACATGGTGGCAGTGGTGGCAGCAGGTGGCAGGTGGCAATGGCAGGAGCCCCCTCCCCCACTGCCGGTCGGCCTCCAGTGCCAGCACCTGCACCGGCACTGCCGTGTGTGAATCCCTCATGCAGGCCTTGCTGACACCGGCAAGGAGAGCACGAGGGGTTGCGCACAGTGGCAGTGGTGAGTGGAGAGCAGCAGCGGCAACAGGAGTCCCTGCCGCCACCATCACCCTTTTTGCTGCCACCACCACCAGCTACTGTGCACAAATGGCTGCACCTCCCTCCCAGCATCCGTTGTACCAACTCCATCTGATAGGCTGCACCCCTACCTTCCCCGCCATCTGCTTCCATCGGTAGTACATGCCCTGGTCTCCTCTCGTTTAGATTACTGTAATGCGCTCTACGTGGGGTTACCCTTGAAGACGGTTTGGAAGCTGCAGCTGGTGCAGAACATGGCGGCTTGCCTGATTAAAGGCAGCTGCTGGCATGATCACATCACTCCAGTGCTGAAGGAGTTGCACTGGTTACCAGTTGTTTTCCGGGCCCAATTCAAGGTGTTGGTATTGACCACTAAAACCCTATATGGTTCCGGCCCAGCCTATTTCAAGGAGCGCCTCCAGCAACACCAGACAGGCCGTTCAACAAGATCAGCCTTGGTCCCTTGGATGGCCTTCTCTCTGTCCCTTCAGCCAGGACAGCTAGGCTGGTGAGGACAAGGATAGGGCCTTCTCTATGGTGGCTCCCGCTCTGTGGAACTCCCTCCCTAGGGAACTCCGCCATGCCCCCTCTTTAATGAGCTTCTGCCATGCATTGAAACCTTGGTTGTTCGGGCAGGCATTTGGGGTGGGTGATGGCATTTTTAGATGTCGTTTTAATGTGCAATTTTACTGTTTTAAATTGTACTGTTGTACATCGCCCAGAGTGGCCGCCCACTGGCCAGATGGGCGATTAAGAAATTTAATAAATAAATAAATAAATAAATAATTTTGCATAAGGCAGTGTGGCAGCAGGGGCAGGAGGATGAGAGAGGAGCACCACTCCTCACTCATCCTCCCACCTCCCCCCCCAATTGTCACACCACTGCTGCTGCACAATCCTCATCCCTCTCCCTCTGCTGTGGCTGTTGTGCGGCGGTGGTGACACTGGTGACACAGCGGTAGCCGGAAGGGAAGCACCATGGGGCTCCCCTCCCAGTTTTGTTGCCACTACCCTCACCACTGAGTTACTCTCCCTCTCTGTGCTGGTGCCCACACCAGCAGAGAGAGGACAGTTTCTTGGTGGTAGCAGCAGTGGGAGTGATTTGTTTTTCTGTCCGTGTGCATCAATGTAGGCAAACTCCCCTTGCTGAATTTGTGAAAATTATGGAGGTAATTTGTGCAAACCAGGCAAGGGAATTTGCCTAATTTGTGCGAATTACCTCTGTAATTTGTGCAAATTTAGGCACACACACACAAACAAACAAAAACAAACACTAGTTAGTTCCCGGTTTTCTGGGAAAATCCTCCCACATGGCTGGCAAATGGAAGCCGAGCTGGGGGCAACGGGCAAATCCAGCGAGCCCCCAAAGTGCTGGATTGCCCCACAACGGCCATCCCTAATCATGCCTCACCCTTTTTAAAGCAAAACATGAGGAATAAGGACTCCTTGTCAGTAAAGTTATACTCATGAGCAAGACTCTGTTCACAAGTAGACCATTTTTCAGGTGCCATCAGTGGCCATCTGCTGTGCTCTGGGTGGGTCTCTGGAGGCTCAGACGTAAAATCCTTCAGTTCTAGACACAGAGCGATGGAACAATGCCTGTGTACCAGCTCCCAGACTCCTTGCTCTGTAGATCTCCAGTAACCTAGCTTTTCTCTGGACCTCCCTTGTGTTTGGGCTGCCCACTGACCTTGCCTTTGGAACTAACCCTTGCTGGAAGCCTGTCCATGTGTGACTGCAAGCAGGACATGATGCATGGATAAAGAGAAGAAAGAAAACCCATATAAGCAGTGGGGTCAAATGGCCATGAAATGATGAAACTACAAGGCCTCTTCACTTGGTCCTCTCCATATGTACAGTAAGATTGGGAGTGGGAAGATGCCCCGTGGCCCCAGTCCCAATGTAACACATGTTTGGCTGTGCTCCCCAACATCCACATGTTCAACAAGACGTCTCCAAAGGGTACCTACATATGTGCGAATATAGTGGCATCGATGCGCCATGCAGTCGGGAACCCTGAGTGTGCAACGTTCCAAATCATGTGGAGCACCTATGCACATAGATGCTCCTTTGCAGGGAAGGGAAAGGATTAAATGCCTCTTCCTAAGTTGCCAGTTCTTCCCTGCAAGTGCTCCCCCCCCCCCATGCATGCTGCTTTGCTGCTATTAGCAGGACATGTTCCCAACCCCGTATCTCCTTCATAATGACTAATGCCACCATTTGGCCTGATGGGCCCTAAATAGCTTTATCAGCATTCTGCTGATTTCCTTTGGGAGCTACATTTTTCATTACTTTCTGTGCAAACACATTGATAGTATACGTGGAGCACCGCAGAAAGCCAAAGGCACATATTCCATATCTTCTTTGGGGTTGACCCAACCCTGAAATATTCACTTACATGTGTAATAGGAATAACTACTTGCACGAGTAAGGAATGATCATTAGACTCCAGCCTTCCGAGGACAGATACCCAAATTAACAGTGAAGTTAATTCCTCCTTTGCAGGCCCCTGCAGACTAGCTAACCTAGATGTTCACAGGACAGCTCTGTAATTAAATCATAGTTGCATATTAATTGTGTGATTTGCTGTATCCTTGTAGATAAAGGTCCTTAAAACCAATTACTCTTTCCCCCATGGAATTAACTTTGCTCCCTTTGCTGTTGCATGCAATCTAGTTTTTACGGACTACTTTTCTCTTCCAAGAATGATGGCACAGGTCTTTGATCTGGGGCTGGCCTTGCTGACCGAGGCAAAAACATCACAGTTGCCAACCCCACCTCCAGTGCTGGCTTCAAGCTTTGGAGGGCCCTTCGGTAAGTCACCCTGAATGGGCTGCCTCCTTTAGTGAGTCTGCCTTCTCACTGCCACGGTCACCAGCTGCTCTTGCTCCTTATCCCTTATCTATCATCAGGCCGTGGCATCTCCTGCTAGAGATGGTGGAGAATTCCACCACGGACTCCAGTGAGGCCGGATGCTTTGGAATCCGGCCCCCTGGAATCCGTGGCGGAACGGAGCAATCCCCCTCACCACCCTGCGAAGTCTGCGCGGACTGGATCCTACCTGCCTCTGGCGGGTCCGGATCCGGCTGCTGCTGGCCGCCGTCCGGGCTGTGGCCGCAAATTCCGTCCTGCGTAGCAGATGCCATTGGCGTGCCTCCCTTTGGCCGTGATAGGCTACGTAAAGATTTACGCAGCCTATCATGGCCAAAGGGAAGGATGCAAATGGCATCCTCTACACCATTTGCGTGCCTCCCTTTTTGCCGTCATAGGCTACGTAAATCCTTATGTAGCCTATCACGGCAAAGCAGAGATGCAAATGGCGTCCCCTACGCGGGATGCCATTTGCGGCCACAGCCTAGCCATGGCCAGAAATCAGGCTGCAGCGGGCGGCCCCGGCCGGCGGCTCTGTGGACTCGCCGCGGAGCAGAGCCGGCCGGGGAGGATTCCGGCGGGGAGGAACGGATCGCCTCCCCCCCAGTGGACCCCCCGCAGATGCAGGTAAGTGGGGTTTTGTACACCCCTATCTCCTGCTCCTCCTTCTCACCACCACCATTGTGTGGACCAAAGCAAGAGGCAGGTGAACAAGCAGGTTGCAATGGTGAACAGGAGGAGCAACCCCAGGGAGCTGTTGTCAGTGGGCCTCTGCTGACTTGTGGGCCCTCAGCAGGCACTCAGCCAGGACTAACAAAAAAAAACCAAATGCACAGTTACAAGATGGGGGATACGTGGCTCAACAACACTACAAGTGAGAAGGATCTTGGAATTGTTGTCGATCACAAGCTGAATATGAGCCAACAATGTGATGCGGCTGCAAAAAGGGCAAATGCTCTTTTGGGCTGCATTAATAGAAGCATAACTTCCAAATCCCGGGAAGTACTAGTTCCCCTTTACTCAGCACTGGTTACACCTCATCTGGAGTACTGTGTCCAGTTCTGGGCACCACATTTTAAAAAGGACCAGACAAACTGGAGAGGGTTCAGAGGGAGGCAACGAAGATGGTCAGGGGACTGGAAACAAAGCCCTATGAAGAGAGACTGAAAGAACTGGGCATGTTTAGCCTTGAGAAGAGAAGACTGAGGAGAGATAGGATAGCGCTCTTCAAGTACTTGAAAGGCTGTCACAGAGAGGAAGGCCAGGATCTCTTCTTGATCATCCCAGAGTGCAGGACACGGAATAATGGACTCAAGTGACAGGAAGCCAGATTCTGGCTGAACATCAGGAAAAACGTCCTGACTGTTAGAGCAATATGACAATGGAACCAATGACCTAGGGAGGTAGTGGGCTGTCCTGCACCAGAGGCATTCAAGACAAGGCTGAACAGCCATCTGTCAGGGATGCTCCGACTTGGATTCCTGCCTTGAGCAGGGGGTTGGACTTGATGGCCTTGTAGGCCCCTTCCAACCGTACTATTCTACGATTCTATGATTCTATGACTACCCTTGATGCTGGCCCTGCCCACCCCTCCTAACGGCTCAAGCCCCTCCCCCCCAGCTTACCCTGATGGGCGACAAGCAAGGATCGCACCCAGTTGGGCACCGCTGCTTGAAGGCACCCAACACTATCGACACCAGCGTTTCCAAAGGGAAGGGCCTCCAGTCACCAGCACCCAACCATCATGATGTATTCCTCCCAGAGAGGCCTATCTGGGGCAGGGGGGAAGGAGGACTGAGAGGTGAAAATGGCTGTCATCACCCTCACATCCTGCCAGCAGCAGCCTAGCAGAGCACTGGATAACTGGAAGCCTCTGAGATTTTCTTTCTTTCTTTCTTTCTTTCTTTCTTTCTTTCTTTCTTTCTTCCTTCCTTCCTTCCTTCCTTCCTTCCTTCCTTCCTTTCTTTTCCTTCCTTCCTTCCTTCCTTCCTTTCTTTCTTTCTTTCTTTCTTTCTTTCTTTCTTTCTTTCAACATTTGTATCCCACCCTATATCATTAAGATCTCAGGGCGGCTTACAGATAAAATCAATTTAAATAGTATAGAACAATGAATAATTTAAACAGCTAAAAGCATATGAAACCATTAAACAAGCTAATACCAATTAAAAAAACTTAAACCGTTAAAACAGTTCTGTAAAATTCCCTAAACTTTAATTCCCTAAAACTTTAGGGAATGCATTTAGCTCTCAAAGGCTTTGGTGAAAAGCCAAGTTTTTACCTGGAGCTGAAATGAAGCTCCAGCGCCTGCTCCAATCAGGCCTCCAAGGGGAGGGCATTCCACAACCAGGGGGCCATAGCAGAGAAGGCCCTCTCCTACCTCCCACCATAGTGTATGTCTTGCACTGGTGGGATGCAGAGGAGGGTCCCTCCAACAGATCTCAGTCCTTGGGCAGGCATATACAGGGAGAAGTGTTTAGGGATGTACGAATTGTGTACCTTCAGTGCTGCTAGACTGCCACAGTTTGCAGCCAGTGCTCCGTTCCGTCCTTAACAAGCCCCCAGAATTCTCCTCTTTTTTTTCAAGCTTCTCTTTGTTTGAATAAAAAGCACACTCTGCACATGCTCAGGGAATGAACAAAATGAGGAATAAACATACCAGGGAATATGAAGAACTGTATTCTTCTATTATGTGTGTGTGTGTGTGTGTGTGGAGATTCTCTCTCAATCCATCTGTTTCCCTGGTATGTTTATTCCTCATTTTGTCTATTCCCTGAGCATGTGCAGAGTGTGCTTTTTATTCAAACAAAGAGAAGCTTGCTAATCTTTCCCTTCATGCTGCATTTGTACAAGTGTGACTGCTTTGGAAAGAACTTTCCATTATACTGTCTCTTTTTCATGAGTTTCATAACAGAAGTGTGGTGTAGTGGTTAGAGGCCAGCTCAAAGTCACCCAGTGAGATAACTAACAGGAGGTTTGATCATGGACTGGATGTGGAACTACAAAGCTGAGCTGGGGGCAAGTGGGGTGCTGACATGTGTAGGAGTAAGTCGCATTGAGCTCAGTAAGACTTACTTCTGAGTAAACATGCACAGAGTTGGTTCTCCTCTCCATTTTAGTCTCACAACGTCAACAACAACACTGGATGTGGAAATGTAAAGCTTAGCAGGGAGAATAATACCTCATGCAGGGCTCCAGGACCGGCATGGTCATTTTAAAAGGTTTTTTCTTTCTTTAAAACAGCGTTACTTTAAACAAGAGAGTGCATCGCTCAGGCACACCTAGGGCAGCCTTGTTTTGGGAAGCCTCTAGGAGGAGGAAGTGTTTTGGCTGAAAGTAAACAGAGATGGAGGATTTCAATTTAAAAAGAACATCCACCAACAAGGTGGTGAGCACAATTCATTTTTTTAAAAAAAGTATGTATTTCTTATCGGAACATACTACACTGCGTTTTTATTTACGAAAATTCCATGACTCTTTGCAGACGATGAAAAAAAAGCCGCATGACTAGGGATGGCGGAGAATTTCTCCCCGAAACTTCAGGGGGCCGAGCACCAACGTGTTCGGCCCCCCGAACAAGTTTCGGGGAGAAATCCTCCGCCCCCCCGCCCCCCCCCCCCCCGGGATGGGACTTACCTTCCCTGAATGTCCCTCCCGGCGGCGGGTCCGGCTGGCGGTTCGTCGGGTGTTCGAGCGGGGCGGGAGCGGCAGCCGGTCTTTTGACCGGCTGCCGCCGCCGCCATTGCAATAAAAGAAAAAAAACAAAACGTCCCCTGATAGGCTACGTGACGATTCACGTAGCCTATCACGGCTAGATTTGCAAAGTCAGCCGTGATAGGCTACGTCAATCGTCACGTAGCCTATCACGGGTGACTTAAAAAAAAAAAAAAAGTGTGTACGGATAATGGCGGCCCCCATAGGGAGCTGCCATTCCCGTTCCTTATTTGGTCGCTGTAGTCTACATAAATGTTTACGTAGACTACGGGGAAAATAAGGGCAACGCTATTTGCGTTGCCCTTATTTTCGCTGTAGTCTACGTAAACATTTACGTAGACTACAGCAACTAAATAAGGAACGCGAATGGCGGCTCCCTATGGGGGCCGCCATTCGTGTACGCGCTTTTTTTTTTTAAAGTCACCCGTGATAGGCTACGTGACGATTGACGTAGCCTATCACAGCTGACTTTGCAGATCTAGCCGTGATAGGCTACGTGAATCGTCCCATAGCCTATCATGGGGGCGTTTTTGTTTTTTTTTTTAACTTTCGTCTTCGCGGCCGGGCGAGGCGGCAAGCCTCCTCCCCGGCCTGAATTTCGGCCGGGCGAGGCGGGAAGCCTCCCCCCCCGGCCTGAACTTCGCGGGGGGAGCAGCGAAGCGCTCCCCCCCACCGCGAACAAGCTGCGAGAAAAGGTAAGTGACTTTCGTCCACCCCTACGCGTGACTGCTGGCTCCGCAGGACCTCGTGGTGCTTTTCCTCAGAGGATTCCGTGGCACGGACTGAAGGGAACTCGATCCCATTTCAGTCCGTGGTGGAATTCTCTGACATTCCTAGAGGCAGTCCCTCAAATATCGTGGTCCCAAGCCGCTTAGGGCTTTAAATGTCATCATCAGCACCTTGAATTCTGACCGGAAGCTAACTGGCAGCCAGTGCAATTTCTTTAGAATTGGTGTTATATGATCTTTATAGATGTTCCGGTTGGAGGCTTTCTGCTTATGGGCAGCAAACCGATAGGGGTGGGTCCTAACTGTGCTTTCCTTTAACTCAGGAAATCAGATGTTACAACGCACTAGACGCTGGATTTGTAAGCTATCATGAAATCTTCCATTTGCTGGCATGCAGAAGTACTTCGTAAAACAAAGTTTGGTTCCAATATCCGGGCCCTGCTCTTCTGAAGTTTAAATCAATTGATGAACAAAGTGTTTTCTTTCTGAAGGGATGCTGGCCTTTTTCCCGGAGTGAGCCAAAGTGGACTGAGCCATACTTCTTGAGATATCAGTTACAAATAATGAACAGGTCAAGGAAGTCTTATAAATCCAGGGCAATCAATATGAAATTTCCCCAGGAATGTAATGAGTATTTATTTATTTATTTATTTATTTATTTATTTATTTACATCCCTTGTTTTCTTTTTCTTTTGTGAGACATGGTCCAGCCTGTGTTAAAATTATTACCTCCCATTGGTTTACAGTGGCTGACTATGTGTTATTTCTTCCCATGAATTCAACGGGGCTTTAAAAATGCTAATCTTTTGGATGGAGCATAGTTTTCATTATTTATTACTTAGGGTGCAACCCTATGCATGTTTAGACAGAAAACAGTCCTACAACTCCTAGCATCAGGAAGTTGTGTAGGACTTTTTTGTTTTTTGTCTGAACGTACATAGGGTTGCACCCTTAAGGAATTTTTTTCCCATCTTTCTTAATAAGCCCCGAAGTGCCTTGAGGGTTATTTTTTAATTTCAAGTGGCCAAATATACACCCAGGTGCTGTAAAGGGCCTCAGACTATTACATAAGAAGAAGAGCCCTGATGAACCAGACCAAGGGTCCATCTAGTCCAGCATCCTGTTCACACAGTGGCCAATCAGCTGTCGACAAGGAACCCACAAGCAGGACACGAATGCAACAGCACCCTTCCACCCATGTTCCCCAGCAACTGGTGCACACAGGCATACTGCCTCTGATACTGGAGGTAGCACATGGCCATCAGGACTAGTAGCCATTGATAACCTTCTCCTCTAGGTACGGTTTTGAACATCTCTTTAAAAAAAAGCTTCCTGGCCAACATATTACCTATCAGAATGTTTAATCTCAAGTGTCTCTACAGACACTTGAGAGTGTTTAATCTCTACAAAATGAAGCCAGTGAACAGGACTGGTGGCAGGTTTTAGTGGGCCCCTGGCCACAGGATGCCTGTGGTCTCCCGCCCTTGTAGTGAGTGTTGGGGGGAAATTCATTCAGTTACATTTTAATGAGAATTTGCCTAATTCCTGAGCCAAAGTGTGAAACAGAACACAGTCATCCTTCGGTATTTGCACGTCTCTGAATTTTGTGATGCATCTCTCCAGTCAAAAATTGCATACAGAAATGCATCTATTGGTGGGAAAGTGCACAAAAAACGCATAAATCACATGCAAAAATGCATTAGGAGATGGCTTACAAAAACATTCATATGGTAGGCCAAATTGAGTACAGAAATGCATACATTAGGCGAAATGCGCACAAAATGCAGACAACTTTTCATACAGACTTTAAAAAAAAATTTTTTTTGAACTGATGCAGAAACGGGACAGAATGGACTTAAGACTGAAAAAATGTGAAACAGACAGATTTGTCCATCCCTCATTTTGGCTCTTTTCTTCACCCCACCTTTTTAGGTCCCTTCCACTCTCTCTGCTCCTGTGGGGTCTTTGATAGGGGGAGCAAAACACAAGGGATTTGATGTTCTGATGTTATGTTAGGTAAGTTCACATTGAAATGTGAACTGAACAAATATCTCGCCATTCGTAGCCACAAACCCATTTTGTGATGTCCAAGTATACCACTCGCTTCTCAGCTTCAAGCTCCCACCTCTCCCACAAGCCTGCAGTACAGAAATAATAATGCCAGACTACTTTACAGGGCTGTTGAAAGGACCACTGTGCAACTATATGCTCTATGAGTACAAGAAAATGGCTTATGCTCAGAAAGTGGTGCTTCTCCAGGGTTCAGTAGGGGAGCTATGCATTTGTGGGACAGGCCCCTTTTCTTGGTGACCTCTGATCCTAATGGGCTCGACACCCAGACGGAATCATTCACAAGACACTACTCAACAGCAGATGTGACTTTTTGCTACAGGACATTGGGGAGGAGATTGAGTTCCTTGCGAGAGGGAGAAAGGCGGGGTATAAATGCAATAAATAAATAAATAAAGTGGACACTTAGGTATTGTCCAAAAAATGCCTAATTATGCATAAATTATGCATGAATGCATAATTGTGCCAATTACATAAAATTTGCATATGCTTATTTATGTATAGCTGGAGATTAAGGCATCAGTACTATATTTTAAACAGACATACAATTCATCTCATCATAGTGGGGGAAACTGTGACCAGGTGACTGGTGTGCCTGCTGCTCGGTCTGCTGTCCAGGTGCAAACTGTCGATGGGCAACTTCAAGGCCCCCAATGCTCTCCCTTCCGATGGTCCTTTAGCTTTAAGATGGATTTGGTCTGCACAGCCCTTCACCTAGAAGATGCCTTGAAACAGAGAACTGTCCTCTGATGGCACTTCAAAGAGAGGACTGTCCTCAGTAAAGTAGGACACATACAACTTTAGTCACCCTAGGAGGAGATGGTCTTTGAGCAAAGGTGGTCTTTGAGTAAAGTAGGATGCATACTACTTTAGTCGTCCTAGGAGGAGATGGTCTTTGAGCAAAGGTGGTCTTTGAGTAAAGTAGGATGCATACTACTTTAGTCATCCTAGGAGGAGATGGTCTTTGAGCAAAGGTGGTCTTTGAGTAAAGTAGAATGCATACTACTTTAGTCATCCTAGGAGCAGATGGTCTTTGAGCAAAGGTGGTCTTTGAGTAAAGTAGGATGCATACTACTTTAGTCATCCTAGGAGCAGATGGTCTTTGAGCAAAGGTGGTCTTTGAGTAAAGTAGGATGCATACTACTTTAGTCATCCTAGGAGCAGATGGTCTTTGAGCAAAGGTGGTCTTTGAGTAAAGTAGGATGCATACTACTTTAGTCATCCTAGGAGGAGATGGTCTTTGAGCAAAGGTGGTCTTTGAGTAAAGTAGGATGCATACTACTTTAGTCATCCTAGGATGAGATGGTCTTTGAGCAAAGGTGGTCTTTGAGTAAAGATGGTCTGAGTAAAGTAGGACACATACTACTTCAGTCATCCTATGAGGGAATGGTCATTGAGTAGGACATACGACTTTAGTCATCCTGGGCTTTGAGTAAAGTAGGACACATACTACTTTAGTCATCATAGGAGGAGATTGTCTTTGAGGAGGACAAATACTACCTTAGTCATCCAAGGCGAGATGGTCTTTGAGTTACTCAAAGGCCAGGAGTGATGTACGGGATGGGGTCGGAGGTTGGCAGGTAAAAAAGGTGGTGGTGCCCTTAGTGAAATCTGCCCCCATCTGCCAATTTTTACCCTAATTGTGGCTGTTCTGTAACCTTCTAAAAACAGTAGCTTAGGGGGCCATCAAAATAGACGTGGGGACTATGAGTCCTCTGTCTCCTACCCCCATAATACAAGCACCATGAAAGACTAAATCCCATTAGGGGGTAATACATTAAAACATAGCTGAAAGAGATGATTTATGTGGGGCCCAAATCCAGATTCGGGCCTTGAGGTCACTCCTGTATTGTGTCAGACATGGCTTCTGTCAAGTTTGGAGACATGGCAAATATGAGCGCAAGGCACCACTGAGAGTTGCCTCTCAGAAGAAGCACTGCAGCACAGCCTCCTTGGTATTTAAACCAGTGAACAAGTGTGGCAGCTTTTACAGGGGTCAGGTATTGCCACATGACCTGCTCTGGCTTGTTGGGGGAAAGAGGATTCCATAGTTGGTGTGGCTGATTTCCCTGCAGTTCCCTCCTTTGGCCAGAGGTGGCATGTGTCACACCAGCTGAACCCTCTCTGACATCCTTGGAGTCACAGTGTCAGGGCCTGCTCTGAACTGAACCCAGTGGGGTCCTCCCATGAAGCTGATTGGTGGGAGATTCAGGACAGATAAAAGAGAAGGCTTCTTCACACAGCGCAGAGTTAAACTGTGGAATTTGCTACCAAGGGACAGAGTGATGGACACCGACTTGGATGGCTTCAAAAGGGGATTGGACAAATTCCTGGAAGAGAAGGCTATCAATGGCTACTAGTCCTGACTAGGGATGTTGGAGAATTCCGCCACGGACTCCAGTGAGGCCGGATTCGAGTCCGGCCCCCCGGAGTCCAGGGTGGAATGGGGCAATCTCCCCCGCCACCCCACGGAATCCCCCTGGGACGGAGTCTACCTGGCAGCGGCGGTGGCTCCAGCGGTGGCAGCTCCGGGTGGTCTTCCAGCTGCTGCTAGGCTGCGGCCGCAAATGGCAGCCACTATGCTGACCACCATTTGTGTATCTACATAGCCTATCACGGCTAATGCAGGGACGCCATTTGCGTCCCTGTCTTTTGCCGTGATAGGCTAAATAAATATATATGTAGCTTATCATGGCTAACGCAGGGATGCAAATGGTGTAGCGGCCGCCATTTACGTCCCTGTGGTAGCTGTGATAGGCTGTGTATATATTTACATAGCCTATCACAGCTACGGCAGGGATGCAAATGGTGGCCGCAGCCCAGGAGTGGATGGAGGTCCGACTGTGGGTGGCCCCGGACGGCGGCTCCGTGGAGTCACTGTGGAGTGGAGCTGGCCAGGGAGGATTCCGGGGGGAAGGGACGGAGCGCCTCCCCCTCCACCGCAGATGGCCCCAGCATAACAAGGTGTTTCGTACACCCCTAGTTCTGACAGCTATGTGCTACCTCCAGAATCAGAGTAGTATGCCTATGTACACCAATTGTTGGGGAACATGGGTGGGAGGGTGGTATTGCACTCATGTCCTGCTTGTGGATTTACCACAAGCAGGACATGAATGCTTGTGGTTGGCCACTGTCTGAGCAGAATGCTGGTCTAGATGGACTTTAGGGATGCCAGAGGAATCTGCAATGGAACCAAATGAGTTTGGATTTTCATGAATCCAACCTGTGGATTCCGCAGTGGAGCAGCTTTTCCCCTGTTGTGCTGAGAAAACAACTACAAAGCTGCACGATCACAGAACTTGGAGCATCTCTTTCAGCCCTTCACCATGTATTTCATATTTAATGTCTGTAATGTTGCTGTTGGAATTGGCTTTTGCTTTGGATGTCTAGCAGTGTGAACATATGGCAGCTGTCTCTCATTAAAAAACCCAAAACAGGTAACAGTATGCTGATGCTCATGAAACTGTTCCAGGGAGCACAAATTTCAAATAAGCTAACAGATATTTATAGGCACTCTTTAGAAGCACATTCTCTTCCACGTGAGGAGAGCTGGAGAGCGCAGGTAAAATCTCAGCAGGACTTACATAAACCTGGATACATGCTGGTTGCCACACCACCAATTAAGACAGTGGCCAATTTGCCCTCAGTAAGCTTTTTCTTCACCAGCAAGGTAATCAAGCAGGGAAGACAGAAGTTCCAAACCTTAACTGTAGCCACTGGAAGATGGCTGGGATAGCTTCAGTCATTAGCACCATGAAGGATAAGTTGCTGACTGGCTGTTCAAAACTGGTGTGGGTTGCTGATGGGTGGGGAGAAACTTCTAGCCAATCAGCAACCATGTGCTTGCCAGAAGTGACCCCAGCATCAACTGCTATAAGAATATAACATAAGAGCCATACTGGATCAGACCAAAGGTCCATTAGGGATGTACAAATTCTCTAAAATCTGTTCCGTCATAGTTTCATGGATTGTCAGGTGCCTTTCATTCTGTTGTCTGCCCATTGGCGGAATTGGCTTCTTGTGGAAATTTGCTTGTGCAAAAATGCGCAAATCCCCCATGTGCATTTCCATGCGTTCATTTCCCCCTAAAACTCATCAGAGCAGTTTATACTGAGATCTGATGGTCATTATTGTTTTGCTGCTGCAGAATTGTCTGTCCTCTGGTTTGATGAAGATGCCTCATTATCTGGACAGAGTGTTCTCAGTGAAAAAATTAAAATAAACTAAAACATAGCAAAATTATATCTGGGAAATCCAAATGTTGTGCCCAGGATCAACCATGGAAATTGCGCACATTAGTTAGGGCTGAGCCAAAATTACACATGACTTGTTGCCAACATTTTTGGCAGTGTCAAAAGTGCCACCCTATTATGATGTTTTTGGCAACCTTTGTAAAACTGTCTGCCTGTTCATTTATATGTCTCTGACTTCCTTTGGCCTCAGTTATGCCATCAGTGGCCAAACCCTGGTTGGCTATGTCACTATTTGATGTCAACTTGTTCACTGCATGCTCCCTTGACTGGGTGGGTCCTGCCATATGATTAATTCAAAAAGCATTACCCTCCCTCTCAGCTGCTCTCATTTACCCGATAGTGATGTTACGATGCAGCCAAATCTGGTTGCATATGTAGCATTTTCCTATTATCCTATTTACTATGATTGGCTGGTATCACCAGTGTGACTGATCTAGAAAGAAAGAAAACATGGGGCTGTTCCAGCATCACACCACTTCCTACTAATTTTAGTCTCTCTCTCTCTCTCTCTCTCTCTCTCTCTCTCTCTCTCTCTCTTGGGGGGGGGTGTACACACACACACACACACACAGACCCAATTGGAAGAAAGCATGAAGAAATGTTTCAATATTCCCAGTTGTGTTTTAATAAACATGAAAGTCTGTTTGGCAGAGCAGGAGCTGTGTTTTTGCAGCCTGCCTGGAGCAACTGTTGTGTCGCCTAATTTTCCTCAAAATATAACAGGAGCTCTGTGTCCATGTCAGAGAATTTGCTGGGAATAAATTAAAAGAACAGCAAAAGAAGCCACCCCCAAATGGCAACAAGCTGTTAGGCTCTCCTATGCTGCATTGATGACCTCTGTCAGCTTGACTCATGGAACTCTTTGATGGAAACCGTCAATGTTGACCCCGTCGGCTGTTGGGTCTGCCCTACAAGAGCAGCACTGTGTATCCTCTTGTGTCTCAAGCTTATTACCTGTGACATTCCTGACACAGCAAGGCATGCAGTGGAACAAACATGATATGGCTTTAATCCACAGATGTCAGCAATGGCTCAGTAATGATATTGGAGACAAGAGCCTTCTGCAAAAGCTGGTTTTCCAGCCTTTTGACAGAAAACCAAGTTCCTGGTTTCTTGTGTCAGCTAATGCTACAAACGACTTGACAAGCAAGATTTGGATGGGCGCCGCCAATCAAAGCGAACCAAATGTGACCCTGGATGTGCTTGCGTGTGCATGCGTAAATGGCAATTAGCCAGCATTTGGGATGCTTGTTAAAAACTTGAGGAAATGTTGGGAGAAGGGAAGTGATACACATTGAGGGCTTTGCCAGTTGTTAACATAAGCCCTCATAACCTTTTCACGCTCCACAAAACCCATCTTCATTATCTGCTTTTCCAATTTCTTGAGAGAAATGACTCGGCTTTTACCAACACACAGAATGGAATGTAAGGAATAAGATATTCATATTCTTACTGCCAACAAAACAGTGGTGTAGTTTTGCCAGGGCCTGCAGGGTTGAAGCACCAGGACTTTTTGACTAGCAGGGACAGTAACGTCATCTGCCACCCCACCCCCCTCAGACTTCCTTGTTTCCTCTGAACTTAGCTGCAATGTTCACAGTAGCTGGGGGGTGGGGGTGGATTTTCCCAGCAACAATAGATTGTTTGAGCTATCCCTCTTGTAATTCAAAGTATTTAGGGGTGGTGCCTTGGTTTTGAATGGAGAATTAAGATCCATCAGCTGTACAGTACACTGTCCTTTGTCAGTTCACTATTCTCAGACTGTGAGCCGATCCTAATCAATTGGGTATTTCATTGTTGTACCTTATAAGAAATAGCTAGTGGTATGATCAGGAAATTCACACCTTCAGACATTCATGGTGGAACTGTTACTACAATTGCCACCAAAAATGTTCCCTGAAGCGAATGTGGGGATTCCTCCTCTGGAGAAATATCTGAGGGCATTTCTCGAGATGGTTCTGTACATTTCTATCTGGGACCCACAGAACTCATGGATCCTGCTTCTGAATTCAAGCTGTGCTAAGGTGTTAGCTTCTGTCTCTCACCTACACAGGATGTCCTCTTAGGTGTCTGGGGTTGGTGAAGAAACTATCCAGATGATATAGTTTAGAACAGGGGTGGAAAATGCGGCCCCCACTTCCCCCCAAAATTGTAAAAAGCAAAAACAAAATAATTTACAAAACACACACACAAAAGAGTCTTTTTGTCTCTTTTAGTGCTCCATAGCTACAGCTCCATAGCCTTCTGGCACTCAGTCATCACTCCAGATGCCATTTTTAAAATTTTCTTTTCTTTTTAATTTTTTTTCAGTGCTGTGTGTGTGTGCGTGGGCATGCACAACCCATGGGGAAGTGGTCCAGGGGGCAAAAAATGCCCCCTGGAATTCCCCAAGTTGTCCACCCCTAGTTTAGAAGCACTGTATAACTTACTTAATTGGGCTGGCCTTTGGAGCTCTGGGGTAAATCAGCAAAGAATGGGGAAATGTAGTGAAGATGTTAAGCTGATAGCATTTTTATTCTGAATTAGTGGGGTTTTGTTTTGGCATACTACAATACCATTGGGATGGGGGAGGCTGTAAATGTAAACAACAACAAAAACTACTTTAGGGATACTGTTCCAGAGCTCCGCATAGGCGTACATGGATAAAGATATGCTTCAGGTGGGAATTTCCCCCACTTATTTCAGTGGAGATGTGCCAACAGATGCTTACGTGGAGCTTTCATTTCTACTCAAGGGAGTGCAGCTGCAGGTAGAGCTGGGGGAGAAAGTCGCTTGGTTCACACTTTCATGCAAACTCACCTAATTTCACACTTTCAAACCAATATCTGAATCAAAACTCATTTATCCTTCGCACTTCTCCCAATTTTGCAATGGAGTTCTCCAATCAAAACATGCTTACCACAAAACGTATGTCAGAGAAAAGGGTTCACATGAATGGATATATTAATGCAAGTAGTGTTCGGAAATGTGCTATATTAGGAAAAATGCCCACAAAAATATGTATATTAGTCAACATTACTAAAAATATGTATATTAGTCAACATTACATTGTTGATGGGCAGCTTCAAGGCCCAGCTCTTCCTTCAGATGGTTCCTTGTCTTTCAACTGGACTTGGACTGGACAGCCCTTCGAATAAAGGACATCTTCAGAAGAGAGGACAGCCCTCTGGCAGCCCTTCAAAAATGATTTGTGGCTGTACAGTGCCAGAACCTGCTGCTGAGAGCCCCCATTTGAAACTCTTCTTACACACCATCTCCCAGCATGAGGGTTGCCCCTTTTGTTTCTGGCCCCACTCCTGTGCCTTTAATAACAGCCTCACACACAGAAATTAAGCACATGAATTGTCTCTCATGGCTTTATCTTCATGCGCAGAAGAGAAGATTCACCTGCTTAATTTCTGTGGGTCCACTTGCTGGATATTAGCATTAGCATTAACAATAGCAACATACTCATGCTTATTTAATAGATCTGTGTGTTCCAGGCACAGTGTCTGTGGACAGTAATGAGAACCTCAGCTGTGTAACTGTTTTAATTATGATTTCAATAACCCTCTTGCAATATAGATGCACCAGCCAGGACCGGGGTTTAGTGTATTCAGAGTCTGATTTTCAGGGAAAAACACTGCAGCATTGTCACAATGATAGAGGCAGGTCTGTTTTCCAAAAGCCTGTTAAAATACTAATTAGTGAAATGATCATTGTAATAGCAAAGCATCTGACTAGGATGGTCATGTGTCCTCTGTCCTGTCCAATCCAATTTAAAGATAAAGAACCCTAAGGAAGGAAAGCAATGGGGGCCTTGAAGTTGCCCATCAACTTAGCACCTGGACAGCAGACTGAGCAGCACACCTGGTCACAATCTTCCTCGCGACGGTAAGATTTGCTGCATTTCTATTTGAATTATAATAATTATTTCTAAATTTGAATATAAATTAGCATATGCCACTTTTATGCAAACGTGTACCATCTTTTGTCCTGTTTGGGGGTGATTTGTTTCCTCTTTTTCAGCAATCCCTACGGGGCCACCCTACATTCAAGCAGGCCAAGGGTCCACAGGCACCTGCTGGCAGGGCCCAGTTCGACACTGTTACCTGTCCTGGGTCCCTTGTGCTTGCTAGTTGGGTCTGAGCCACCATTTTAGTGTCACACAATGCCCCTGCTATGACATTCTGTTATTTATTTATTTATTATTTATATCCTGCTCCACATCAAAGGTTTCAGAGCGGTGAACAACAAGATAAAAGAATGAAACCCCATAATTAAAACAAAACATTTCAAAAGAATCAGTTTCTGAACTGAATAAACTGCAGCTGGTCACTCAGGGAAAGCCTCTCGAAATAACAGTGTTTTCAGGAGGCACCGAAAGCAACACAATGTTGGCGCCTGCCTGACCTCCAAAGGCAGGGAGTTCCACAGGAAGAGGGCCACCATGCTGAAGGCTGTTTTCCTGATGGACTCCAACCAGGCCATAGGTCCATGTCAACCACCAGGAGCAAGCCCTCTGATGACCTCAGTGACTGGGCAGGTTGGTAAGGGAGAAGGTGCACTCTCAGGTATCCTGATCCCAAGTTGTTTAAGGCTTTGTACGCTAGTACTAATTAGGAATGCTGGAGAAAATCTGGTGAGAGCCAGGGGGTGCGGGGGAGAACTGCTTTGTCACCTTCCAGGTGGGATAGAATGAGCATGAACCAATGGAAGACGGTTACATGGCTAGGAAATAACACTTTACTTGTTCTCTGCTTTATTGGTTGGGTAACAAGTAGGGATGTATGAAAGTGACTTACCTTCTCACGAAATTGATTCGCGGTGGGGGGGAGGCGCTCCATCCCTCCCCCCAAAATTCTGGCTGGGGGGGAGGCGCTCCATCCCTCCCCCAAAAAATTCTGGCCGGGGGGGGCGCTCCGTCCCTCCCCCCCAAAATTCTGGCCGGGGGGGGAGGCGTGCCGTCCCTCCCCCCCTGAATCCTGCCTGGCCGGGTGCGCAAATGGTGGCGGCCGTAGCCGCCGCCGTTTGCGTCTCTGCAGTCAGCCGTGATAGGCTACGTAAATGTTTACGTAGCCTATCACGGCTGAGTAAAAAAACCCCAAACAAACCGTGCGTTCCTTATTTTGGCACGTGTAGTCTACGTAAACATTTACGTAGACTATGGCGAAAATAAGGGGAAAGCAAATATCGTAGACTGTTTTACAGCTTAGACTAATAGCGTAGACTAATAGCGTAGACGCTACGCTATTTGTGTTCCCCTTATTTTCGCCGTAGTCTACGTAAACGTTTACGGAGACTACACGTGCCAAAATAAGGAACTCAAATGGCAGCGCCCATGGGCGCCGCCATTTGCGTACGCACGGGGGGGGGGTTGTACTCAGCCGTGATAGGCTACGTAAACATTTACGTAGCCTATCATGGTGTTTTTTAAAATTTAGCCTTGATAGGCTACGTAAATCTTTACGTAGCCTATCATGTTTTTTTTTTTTTTAAACTTGGAAATGGCGGCGGTGGCAGCCGGTCAGAAGACCACCGCCGCAGCCGCTGCCGCCGCACCGCCACCGGAGCCGCCGCCGCCAGGAGGATTCGCCCAAGGTAAGTCCCGTCCTGGGGGGGCGGGGGGGGGCAGACAGTTTCGGGGTGCTGAATGCGCTGGCATTCAGCCTCCCTGAGATTCGTGGCAAAATTCTCTGACATCCCTAGTAACAAGCCTGATGTCCTAACTGTGACCAGTGGCTGGTTATAACCACAGTTACAAATTGTGACTGTATTAGTTTGGTTGGGAGTGATTGTTCGATGAGTGGAGTGTATGAGTTGACTGGTTGATTGTATATTTGAATGGTGGGTGGCTGTGGAGAGTGTGTGGGTATTTTACGGTGGTAAGGATGTGCCTAGGAAACTCTAATATGGGGACCCATGGAGGAGGCACCACTATTCCAGTGACTTGGGGCAGAAGGAGATACGGTAGGAGGAGGGGGCTGGGACATCAAAGTAGAATGGGCCACAGGTGTTTATACACTGTTCCCCTTCTACCCCCCTCCTCTAGCTCTCATGTAGCTGGTAGCTCTTCCACTGTGCCCTCTTGTCTTTTGGTGCTGCTATTTAATGCCAGATTGGTCTGCAATAAAACTGCACTCATTCACGATTTAATCATGGATGAGAGGGCCGACCTGGCGTGTATCACTGAGACTTGGGCGGGTGAGTTGGGTGGAGTGAACCTGACTCAGCTCTGCCCACCTGGGTACTCAGTGAAGCACCAACATAGGTTGGAGGGCTGTGTGTGGGGGGGAGTTGCCGTGGTTCATAGAACTTCCATCTCTTTCACCAGGAGACCACTCCACCTTGGAGCGGGTCTTGAGGGGTTGCACCTGGTGTTGGGCCATAGAGACAGATTGGGGATGCTGCTGGTGTACCGCCCACACTGCTGCCCAGCATCCTCCCTGACTGAGCTGGCGGAGGCAGTTGCAAGTGTGGTGTTGGAGGAACCCAGGACAGTGGTTCTAGGTGACTTCAACTTCCATGCTGAGGCTGTCTCCGGAGTTCCAGCTCAGGACTTCATGGCCTCCATGACAACCATGGGGCTGTCTCAGTATGTTATCAGCCCAACACATGAAGCAGGGCACACTGTTGATTTGTTTTTTCCTTCAAGTTGTGACATGGGTAGTCTGAAGATTGGGGGGCTCCAAGTAACCCCATTGTCATGGTCAGACCATTTCCTGGTGAGATTTGAACTTACGGCATTAATCTCCTCCCACGGGGGTGGGGGGCCTATTTGGATGGTCCGCCCTAGGAGACTGATGGAATCCAATGGATTTCTGAATGCTCTTGGGGATTTTCCAGTGGAGAGAGCTGGTGATCCAGCTGAGGCCCTAGCCTCACTGTGGAACAGTGAGATGCAGAGGGCCATCGACATGATTGCACCTGAGTGCCCTCTCCAGCACTGTGGAGGCCGTTCTGCTCCCTGGTATACTGGGGAGCTGTGGTCAATGAAACCGGCTGGATGTCGGCTGGAGTGCAAATGGCGCAAGACCCGAAGTGAAGATGACCGAGCACGCTCTAGAGTGCATAATCGTGCCTATTGCCTGGCAGTGCGGGCAGCAAAGAAGGTTTATTTTGCTGCCTTCATTGCATCCTCAATTAGCCGTCCAGCAGAGCTCTTCCAGGTGGTCTGGCGGGTGTTAACATCTTCCCCAGTAAATGGGGCCCTGGCCCCGTCGAGGACCCGCTGTGACCTTTTTGCATCGCACTTTGAGGACAAAATCGCTTGTCTCCACAGCGACCTTGATGCTGTTGTTAGTGCAGTACCAGTTGAGGTGTCTGATGCCACCATCTGCCCGATTTTGTGGGATCGGTTCCAGTTGTTATGGCCTGATGATGTGGACAAGGTGCTTGCAATAATGCGACCGACCACGTGCCCTCTTGATCCCTGTCCCTCCTGTCTAATAAAAGCTAGTCGAAGGGGTATGACTGGGTGGGTCCAGGGAGTGATAAATGCTTCCCTACAGGAAGGGGTGGTCCCTGCTGTCCTTAAGGAGGCAGTAGTGTGGCCACTCCTGAAGAAGCCCACCCTAGACCCAATGGTATTAGACAACTACCACCCAGTCGCAAATACCCCTTTTCTAGGGAAGGTACTTCAGAGGGTTGTGGCGAACCAATTTCAGGCACTCTTGGAGGATACTGATTATCTACACCCATTTCAGTCTGGGTTTCGTTCTGGTTATGGGACTGAATCTAGGAGTGCTCGAAAGTCACTTACCTCGTCTTGCAGCTTGCTTCGCGGTGGGGGGGAGGCGCTTCGCTTCTCCCCCCAAAATTTAGGCCGGGGGGGGAGGCGCCTCGCCTCGCCCGGCCAAAATTCAGGCCGGGGGGGAGGCGCCTCGCCTCGCCCAGCCGAAATTAAGGCCGGGGAGGAGGCGCCTCGCCTCGCCCGGCCGCGAAATAAAAAGTTAAAAAAAAAAAACGCCCCCATGATAGGCTACGTGACGATTTACGTAGCCTATCACGGTTAGATCTGCAAAGTCAGTCGTGATAGGCTACGTTAATCGTCACGTAGCCTATCACGGGTGACTTAAAAAAAAAAAAGCGCATACGCAAATGGCGGCCCCCATAGGGAGCCGCCATTTGCGTTCCTTATTTGGTCGCTGTAGTCTACCTAAATCTTTATGTAGACTACGGCGAAAATAAGGGCAATGCAAATAGCGTTGCCCTTATTTTCGCCGTAGTCTACGTAATCTTTACGTAGACTACAGCGACCAAATAAGGAACGCGAATGGCGGCTCCCTATGGGGGCCGCCATTAGCCGTACGTGCTTTTTTTTTTTTTTTAAAGTCACTTGTGATAGGCTACGTGACGATTTACGTAGCCTATCACGGCTGACTTTGCAAATCTAGCCGTGATAGGCTACGTTAATCGTCACGTAGCCTATCACAGGGGCGTTTTTTTTTTTTTACTTTTCTTGGAATGGCGGCGGCAGCAGCTGGTCGAAAGACCGGCTGTCGCCCCCGCCCCTGTCGAAGCCCTGCCGAACCGCCGCTGCAACCCGCCACTGGGAGCGACATTCGGGAAAGGTAAGTCCCATCCCGGGGGGGGGGGGCGGAGAATTTCTCCCCGAAACTTCTTCGGGGGGCCGAATACGTTGGCACTCAGCCCCCCAAAGTTTCGGCGAGAAATTCTCTGACACCCCTAACTGAATCAGCCTTGGTCGCCCTGCTGGATGACCTTCATTGAGAGAGGGACAGGGGGAGTGCAACCCTGTTAATTCTGCTCCATCTCTCATCGGCTTTTGATACCATTGACCATGATATCCTCCTGGATCGACTCCGTGGGATACGTATTGGAAGCACTGTGCTACAGTGGTTCCGGTCCTACCTACGGGGCCGATTTCAGAGAGTAACATTGGGTGACTATTCCTCGGCCTCTTGGCAATTGAGCTATGGGGTGCCGCAGGGTACCATCCTGTCCCCAATGTTGTTTAACATCTATATGAAGCCGCTGGGAGCGGTCATTAGGAGATTTGGAGCTAAATGCCATCAGTATGCTGATGACATGCAGCTCTGTCTCCCTGTGACATCTGAATCAGGAGAGGCTGTGCAAGTCCTGAATCAGTGCCTAGACTCAGTGATGGGCTGGATGAGGGCCAATAAACTGAAGCTGAATCCTGGCAAGACAGAAGCCCTGTGGGTGAGTGGTTTCCGGGTCTGGGAGATAGGCTCATTGCCTGTTCTGGATGGGGTTGCACTCCCTCTGAAAGATCAGGTCCGTAGTCTGGGGGTAGTCCTAGATCCACCATTGTCGCTGGAGGCCCAAGTGGTCGTAGCAGCTCGGAGTGCCTTTTACCAGCTTCGGCTGGTTCGCCAGCTACAGCCTCTCCTGGACAGGGATAGCTTGACCACGGTGGTACAGGCATTAGTAACCTCAAGACTGGATTACTGCAATGCGCTCTATGTGGGGCTGCCCTTAAGGCTGGTCCGGAAGCTGGAGCTAGTGCAGAATGCAGCAGCTCGGCTGTTGTCGGGAGCTTCCTCTTTTCAGCGTGCAACTCCTTTGCTGAGGGAACTGCACTGGCTGCCTATTTGCTACCAGGCCAGGTTTAAGGTATTAGTACTAGTGTACAAAGCCCTAAACAACTTGGGACCAGGATACCTGAGAGAGCGCCTCCTTCCCTACCAACCTGCCCGGTCACTGAGGTCATCAGAGGGCATGTTCCTGGTGGTTCCACATGGACCTATGGCCCAGTTGGAGTCCACCAGGAGAAGAGCCTTCGGTGTGGTGGCCCCCTTCCTGTGGAATTCCCTGCCTTTAGAGGTCAGGCAGGCACCAACATTGTGTTCTTTCTGGTGCCTCCTGAAGATGTTGTTCTTTCAAGAGGCCTTCCTTGCATGACCAGCCGTGGGTTGTTGAATTCCACTTCGTTGGGATTTGTCTTTTTAAAAATGTTTTAACTTTTTAAACTGTTTTAACCATTGTTTTATTCTTATGTTGTTCACTGCTCCGAAATATTCTGATGAGGAGCAGTATATAAATATTGTAAAATAAATAAATAAATAAATAAATAAATAAATAATCAAGATAGACTAAAGTGAGCTCAGATTTCTAAGAATCCGGCCTGTGGAATACGTTGCAGAGCAACCCCCTCAGGCTGTGTGGAGTCCGTGGACTTTCGGGTGATTTTTTTTTACTTTCCCAATATTGACACATATAAATTTGTAGGAAAATACATAAGTTTCTGGTGAGAAAACACTGAATGGAATGGGGGACAATATGCTAAATGTTACGTACTGAGGTAAATTACGTAAATACTTATGTAAATACTTATGTAATTATTTGCACATTTTTCTGCATGAGAAAAAGAAAAATATTCACATCCATCTGTGGGTGGACAATGGAACAAAAGGCACCTGACAATCCGCGAAACACAGATAGAGCGGATTTTACACAGTCCGTACATCCCTAGTACTAATACCTTAAACCTTGCCTACTTTCCCCATTGATATTCAATGTATGCTTGGAACCTCTGGCGTGTGCTATTAGACAAAATAATGGTATTCATGGATTTGTCCATTTTGGATTAGAATTTAAAATTAGTCTTTATGCTGTTGATTTTTTGTTGTTCATCTCGAGACTCCAGTCATTGGTTCCAGCTTTGATGAAATTGATTAATACCTTTGGTGAATTGTCCAGCTATTCAATTAATTGGTCAAAGTTGGAATTAAGCTGATTGGACATAGGGTATACTCTAGTGTATTAGCCAACTGGCAATTTCAGCTGTGCCCAGAGTTTATTACTTATTTGGGAATAATTATTCCTAGAGATATATCTCAAACAGTTAGTTTAAATTTAAACAATTTGATTAATGATATTTCATGAGTTATAGATAGATGGGCATCTTTAAAGTTGAGTTTATGGGGTAAGGTGAATACACTTAAGATGAATAAGTGAATAGAGGACAAAGCACAGGCTATTCCAGTACAATCAGAAAACTAGAAACATATAGGGAATAGAGACTATGGAAGGAAAAGACTCTCCAGGGGTAGTGACCTGCAAAGTCTGTGCAATGTTTGTTTTCTTGCCTGAGATCAACAGGGCCAACATGTGCCACAAGTGTAAGCTGATTACGCTGCTGGAATAAAAAGTAAGAGAACTAGAACAGCGAGTGTCCACCCTTGAGTAGGGATGTCAGAGAATTTCGCCATGGATCTTGGGGAGGCCGAATGCCAGCGCATTCGGCCCCCTGAAATCGGTGGCGAAACAGTCCGCCTCTCCCGGGATGGGACTTACCTTCGGCGAATCTTCCTGGCAGCGGCGGCTCTGGCGGCGGCTCTGGCGGCGGCTCCAGCGGCAGCTCCGGCGGCGGCTCTGGCGGTGGTGCGGCGGCAGCAGCGGCCGGTCTTCTGACCGGCTGCCGCCGCTGCCATTTCCAAGTTAAAAAAAAAAAATCAAACAAAAAAAGTGATAGGCTACGTAAAGATTTACATAGCCTATCATGGCTAAATTTTAAAAAACACTGTGATAGGCTACGTAAATGTTTATGTGGCCTATCATGGCTGAGTAAAAAAAAAAGCCCATGGGCGCCACCATTTGCGTTCCTTATTTTGGCACGTCTTAGTCTACGTAAACATTTACGTAGACTACGGCGAAAATAAGGGGAACGCAAATAGCGTAGATGCTACGCTATTTGCATTCCCCTTATTTTCGTCGTCTTAGTCTACGTAAATGTTTACGTAGACTAAGTCATGCCAAAATAAGGAATGCAAATGGCGGCGGCCATGGCTGCCGCCATTTGCGTACGTGCTTTTTTTTTTTTTTTACTCAGCTGTGATAGGCTACGTAAACATTTACGTAGCCTATTACGGCTGACTGCAGGGACGCAAACGGCGGTGGCTACAGCCGCCGCCATTTGCGGGCCTGGCCAGCCAGGATTCGGGGGTGGAGGGATGGAGCGCCTCCCCCCCCAGCCTAAATTTCGGGGAGAGGGACGGAGCGCCTCCCCCCACCGCGAATCAATTTTGTCAAAAGGTAAGTGACTTTCGTACATCCCTACCCTTGAGGGAATAAGAGAACACGAAGAGTTCTTGGACAGAACGGTGGAACTACAGCAGCAAAATGAAAAACAGAAGCTAGACGACCAGCAAGCTGAGGCAGAAGAGGAAAATGCTGAGGTGAGGAAAAATGAAGTAGAAGATACTCCTTGGAAAAGGGTAACAGTTAGGAGCAGAAGAACTAGAAGCCACTCTACACTAGTGGCAGCAGTGGAGCTAAGCAACTGTTTCCAGGTACTTGAGGATGAGACTGGAGGACAGCATGCAGAGGAAGAATTACAGGGGAACCTGCATGAGAGTGAGCAAGAGGCTGAAGGCCAGTCAAGCAGAGGCAATGAAACCAAGGCCTACAACAAGAAGAAAAGAGTAGTAGTTGTGAGAGACTCCTTGCTGCTTGGGATTGAGACCCAATTATGTTGCGAAGACCCATGGACTCACCAGGTATTTTGTATCCCAGGAGGACTGATTAGAGACGTGACTAAAGGGTTGCCTGCACTCATAAAGCCCACTGACAGGTACCCCTTTTTTCTCATCCATGTGGGAACAAATGATACCACCAAGCGAAGCTATGAAGAAATCACGTCAGACTTTGAAGGAAACTTCCTTCAAACTGAAAATGAAACTCAAGAACTTTGGGGCCCGGATAGTTTTCTCATCCATCCTTCCAGTAGTTAGAAGAGGGATAGAAAGGGAAAGAAAAATACTCCCGGTGAATGACTGGCTACGAAGGTGGTGCTGACACGATAGGTTTGGATTCTAGGACCACGGGCTATACTTCCTGGAAGATGGACTATTGGCAAGGGATGGGTTGCACCTCACAAAGGCTAGGAAGAATGTGTTTGGCCACAGCATGAAGAACTTCATCAGGAAGGCTTCAAACTGAATCCTATGGGGAGGGAGACGTAAAGTTGGGGGTAACAATAGATGAAGGCTCAAGCACCACAACGGAGAGAACAGCTCTAATAGCGCCCAATAATAGTCTTCAGAAACATGTGGGAAGAAAGGCAGACTATAAAGCACATGGTCTTTGATGTCTATATACTAATGCCCAGAGTATGGGAAACAAACAGAACGAACTTGAACTCTTAATACAGGAGGGAAATTATGACTTGATAGGTGTAACTGAAAATTGGTGGGATGACTCCCGTGACTGGAATACAGCAATTGAAAGATATAACTTGTTAAAAACGAACAGGAGGAACAGAAAGGAAGGTGGAGTTGCACTATATGTTAAAATACATATCTCTGCACAGAAATTCAGGAGGATGAGCTTGGTAGCCCCATCGAGAGCATCTGGGTTAAATAAATGGAAAAGGAAAGGAAAGGTTCCTCCTGTGCAAGCACCGAGTCATTGCTGACTCCTAGAGGGACGCCGCTTGCACTGGCGTTTTCATGGCAGACTATAGCGGGGTGGTTTGCCATTGCCTTCCCCAGTCATGACTACCTTTCCCCCAGCAAGCGGGGTACTCATTTTACTGAACACAGAAGGATGGAAGGCTGAGTCGACCTGAGCCGGCTACCTGGGACCCAGCTTCCGCTGGGATCGAACTCAGGTCGTGGGGAGAGTTTTGGTTGCAATACTGCTGCCTACCACTCTGTGCCACATGAGGTTAAAAGGAACCTGGTGGTTGGAGTCTACTACCACCCACCCAATCAAGGAGAAGATGGGGATGAAACTTTTGAAAAGCAAATTGCCAATGTTTCAAGGAAGCATGATGTAGTAGTAATGGGGGACTTCAATTTCCCTGATATTTGTTGGGAGACAAATTCTGCAACACATGGCCCCTCCAAGAAATTCCTGACTTGTGCAGTGGATAACTTCCTCCTACAGAAAGTAGAGGAAGGAACTAGAGGATCGGCTATCCTTGACTCGATCCCAACCAACAGAGATGATTTAGTGGATAAAGTAGCAGTTACGGGAACTCTGGGCGAAAGTGACCATGTTATACTTGAGTTCTTGGTTCTAAAGGAAGCAAAGGCCAAGTGTAGCCAAACACGTACACTGGATTTTAGGAAAGCCAATTTTAATAAACTCAGAACAATGATCAGTAAGGTCCCATGGCAAGCCACTCTAAGGAGTCCAAGATGGATGGGAGTTTTTAAAAAAGGAAATTCTCAAGGCACTATTACAAACAATTCCAACAAGAAGAAAAGGTGGAAGACAACAGAAGAAGCCAATGTGGCTTCACAAAAAGCTTAGAGATGACTTGAAAACAAAAAAAGCACACATATAGGAAGTGGAAGGAAGGCCAAGCTACAATGGAAGAGTGCAGGCAGGTAGCACAGAATTGCAGGAATGGCGTCAGGAAGGCTAAAGCTAAGAACATGCTGAGTTTAGCGAGGGATGCTAAAAGCAACAAAAAGGCTTTCTTCAGCTACGTGCATAGTAAAAGACAGAGGAAAGAAATGGTGGTTCAACTACTAAATAAGAATGGCAAAATGATAACAGATGACAAAGAAAAGGCAGAAGTACTCAATTCCTACTTTGGCTCAGTCTTCTCCCAAAAGAGGGTCTATGAGCCCCCTGGCAAAGGTGAAGTGCAGGCTGAAGGGGCAGGATTGCAGCTTGAGGTCAATAGGAATATGGTCAAGGAACACCTCATTACTTTGAATGAGTTCAAATCTCCAGGGCCAGATGAACTGCATCCTAGTGTAATAAAGGAACTGGCAGAAGAGCTCTCAGAACCGCTGTCTATTATCTTTGAGCAATCATGGAGGACGGGTGAAGTGCCAGATGACTGGAGGAGGGTCAATGTTGTTCCTATCTTCAAAAAGGGCAAAAAGGAGGAACCTGGGAACTACAGACCAGTCAGTCTGACATCAATCCCTGGGAAAATTCTGGAGCAGATTATAAAGCAATCCATTGGTAAGCACCTTGAAAACAATGCCATGATTACTCGAAGCCAATATGGATTTGTTAAGAACAAATCCTGCCAGACTAATTTGATCTCATTTTTTGATCAGGTAACCTCCCTCATGGACTGTGGGAATGCTGTAGACATAATATACCTCAACTTCAGCAAAGCTTTCGACAAAGTGCCCCATGATAACCCTATGAGCAAACTAGCGCAAAGTGGGCAAGATGAAACAACGATCCGGTGGATCCACAGTTGGCTACAGGATCAGACTCAAAGAGTGCTTATCAATGGGATCTTCTCACACTGGGGAGAGGTAAGGAGCAGGGTACCCAAGGGCTCAGTCCTGGGCCCAGTGCTCTTACACATTTTTATTAATGACTTGGAGGAGGAGGTGCAGGGAATGCTGATCAAATTTGCAGATGACACAAAATTGGGTGGGGTAGCTAATACCCTGGGATTAAGCTGGGCAGAAAACAACAGAATGATGGATAAATACCAAGTTCTGCACCTTGGAAAAAGAAACCAAATGCACAGTTACACGACAGGGGATATGTGGTTCAACAACATTACAAGCGAGAAGGATCTTGGAATAGTTGTCGATCACAAGCTGAATATGAGCCCACCATGTGATGTGGCTGCAAAAAAGGCAAATGCTCTTTTGGGCTGCATTAATAGAAGCATAGCTTCCAAATCCCGGGAAGTACTAGTTCCCCTCTACTCAGCAGTGGTTAGGCCTCATCTGGAGTACTGTGTCCAGTTCTGGGCACCACACTTTAGGAAGGATGCAGACAAACAGAGGGTTCAGAGGAGGGCAACGAAGATGATCAGGGGACTGGAAACAAAGCCCTGAGAAGAGAGGCTGAAAGAACTGGGCATGTTTAGCCTTGAGAAGAGAAGACTGAGGGGAGATATGATAGCGCTCTTCAAGTACTTGAAAGGTTGCCACAGAGAGGAAGGGCAGGATCCCTTCTCGATCATCCCAGAGTGCAGGACATGGAAGAATGGGCTCAAGTTAGAGGAAGCCAGACTCCAGCTAAACATCAGGAAAAACCTCCTGACTGTTAGAGCAATACAAAAATGGAACCAATTATCTAGGGAGGTGGTGGGCTCTCCCACACTGGAGGCATTCAAGATGAAGCTGGACAGCCATCTGTCAGGGATGCTCTGACTTGGATACCTGCATTAAGCAGGGAGTTGGACTCGATGGTCTTTTATGCCCCTTCCAATCCTACTATTCTATGATTCTATGATTCTATGAATACCATACCCTGAATTATTTATGTTATACGAGGGATCCCTATACTTATACCTGGCAAATATTTCCAAAAACTCAATGCTTTGTTCCGTAAATTCTTTTGGGGTTCCTCTCCACCCAGAATATCTTTAAAAAGGATTCATCTTCCAAATAATGAAAGCTGGTTCAGTTTTTCCAGATCTAGCTTTTACCTAGGGAGGTGGTGGGCTTTCCCACACTGGAGGCGTTCAAGATGAGGCTGGACAGCCATCTGTCAGGGATGCTCTGACTTGGATTCCTGCATCGAGCAGGGGGTTGGACTCGATGGCCTTGTAGGCCCCTTCCAACCTTACTATTCTATGATTCTAGCTATGTACAATCAGGCCTATTTGCTGACCTGTACTCAATTTTTGTCTTTTCCATTCAGATTTTCCTCCATGGTCAGTATTGGAATCTTCTTGTCTGGAGCCTCTCTTTAAACGGATGGCATTAGGTTCTCGGCATATTAAGTTAGACAGAGCTCCTCCCACAATTTTGGCAGTTAGGGAAGTCTGGCGTATGTGACATCAATGACAGTTTGATCCATTTTCCCATGCTAAATTAACTTTATGGGGAAATCCAGATTTAGGAATTGGCGAGAAAATGTTTTTTTTGGCAGACCTGGACAGGTAAGATGATCTTTACCTGGACAGAGAAGATGATCAATTAGTGGGGGTTGATGATGAGTTTTTGGCATTTTCAGTTTTGTGAGATCAATTTGATCTGTCTGCTACAGCAGAATGGCAGTATTTGCAACTGAAACATCTGTTAGTATCTAGATTCAATCCTGCTGCTTTTACTGCCTCGGAGTCTCCTTCGCTATTGGAAATACTTATTGAAGGAAGCCGATCAGATGTATCGATCTATGATTCATGTTTACAAACATTTATTATCAATGAATAAATATGATACAAACAGCTTACAGTAGGAATGGAACAGGGAATTGGAATGTCCTATTTTGTTTAATCAATGGACTGCCATCTTGACATTTCAATGCATTGAAATCAATGGATTTCAATGGATTTTGCCTTAGTCAACAAAAAAAACTTTTTTTTCAGGTCTATTGGATGCCACAATGTCTTTTTAATAAAGGCTTGTCAAATTTGGCTAATTGTTGGAGGTGTAACGCAGTCAATGTTTCTTTTATTCATATGTTTTGGAAATGCCCAATGGCCTCCTCCTTTTGGGAGGAAGTTATTGTATGGATATATTTTGTATTGGAAAGCGTTTTAATATTTACTGATATAAATGTTCTTTTAAATTACTTACCTGCTTCTTGGAACGTAACACATGGTCAGCATAAATGGATTTTTCACGTCCTTTTGGTTGCTAAAAGACTGATACTATGATATTGGAAGGATAAAAGCTCACCGCCTATTAAGCAATGGACTGAAGACTTAACAACACTAGCAACATTTGAAAGAGTGGTATATAGGTGTAACTTGCAAATGGACTTCTATTGCGGATATTTGATCTGCTTTTACTGACGTTTATGTGTAACCTCCCCTCCCCCGCTTTTCTCTCTCAAATATTGTGATGTTAGAAACTGAGGATTTTGAACATGTTGTTGCGTTTTTATGTTTATTTCATTCTCCCCCCCTATTTTTTTAGGTTTTGTAATGTTTTCAGTTTGTTTTGTTAATTCTCAATAAAAGACTAATTAAAAAATTAGTTAATACACAGTGGGAAGGGCATGACCAGTGTGCCTGCTCAGCCTGCTGTCCAGGTTGATGGGCAACTTCAAGGCTCTTGCTTGACCATCTTAGGCTGCAATCCTATGCATGTTTAGACAGAGAAAACTCCTACAACTCCCAGCATAGCTGGCTGGGGAATGCTGGGAGGTATAGGAGTTTTCTCTGTCTAAACATGCATAGAATTGCAGCCTTAATGTGTTTTTTAAGTCTTTTAACTTGACCTGAACTGGACAGTCCTCCAAATACAGGAATCTGCAAGTAGAAGACTATCCTCTCTAAAGTATGTCACATGGGCACCCTAACCCTAGAGCAATTTTCCTGTTCACGCAGAAAAAGCAGCAATCGGAAACACGAACAGAAATCAGGCATGAGATGAGTGGAGAGACAATGTTTGAAGAATCCTTGCAATCTCAAACGTTGCTTGTTCGCCCATCCCGAAGTCTAGGGGGTTTGGGGAATGCTTGACAAATTCAGATCAAAGAATATCAGAGAGGCAGTGCAGTGTAATACTTAGAGTGTTGGATTGGGACTCAGGGATCTGGGTTCTAGTTCCCACTGGGCCATGAGGCTCATGGTTGTTGTGGGGATAAAATGGAGAGCAGGAGGATCATGTGCACTGCCTTGCCTTCCTTGAAAGAGGGAAAAAGTGGGATAGAAATGTTATAATAAATAAAAACTAAAAAAATGAAACAGTGAAAACAGCCCTAAGAGAGACCGTAGGCATGTTCATCATACCAGCAATATTTCTTCTTAGTATTATCATGATGAAATATACAGCATAGCAATACTTACGTATAATTTCTCAAAAAGTATATGCAAATGTAGGGTTTTGTAAATGTGAAAGTAGTGGATGTGGTTGTATGTTGTCCTGGAAATTGGTGTTTGACAGTATTTGACAGCGAGAATTCATCATCCAATAAATACATTTGTTGATGTCCTTCCTTTCAGTCTCTAAAATAGGGGTGGGTGGATCACTTACCTGGCTCCATTCCAGGGATCCACGGTGGGGGGGAGGCGATCTGTCCCTCCCCCCGGAATCCTCGCCGGCTGGCTCTGCTCCGCGGCGAGTGCACGGCACCACCGGCTGAAGCCGCCCGCAGCTGGACCTCCGTCCACTACTGGGCCCCGGCCGCAAATGGCGGCTGCCATAGCGTCCCTGCTTTGCCATGATAGGTTACGTATATATTTACGTAGCCTATCACGGCAAAGAGCAGGGACGCAAATGGCAGCCGCTACACCATTTGTGTCCCTGCTCTTTGCCGTGACAGGCTACGTAAATATTTACGTAGCCTATCACGGCTAACGGAGCGAGGGAAATGGCAGCCGCAGACCAGGGCCACCATTTGCACCCGCGGATGGCTGACAAAAGGTAGTTTCTGTCCTGGGGAGGTTTCGCAGGGTGGCAGGGGGGATTGTTCCATTCTGCCACGGACTCTGGGGGGCCAGATTCTAAAGAATCCGGCCTCACTGGAGTCTGTGGCGGAATTCTCCGCCATCCCATCCCTACTCTAAAACCATTTAGCAATTGGTGGGGGTTTTTTTACAGTCACAGTTATCCACCGAAAGCAGCAATAAAACACTAAAACAGTAGAGTAAAAGAGATTAAACATTCAAGCAGTTATCAAACCTAATTTAACCAGACAGCTTCTACCATTACCCCCCCCCCTTCAGTAGGGGAGTGACCATTCACGGCCCAAAGGTTTTCATGATCCTACAGAAGGCCATTAAAGGGAGGGGGAGGGGGTGAGACAGGCATCTCTCAGGGAAGGGGGGTGAGTTCCAGAGCCCAGGTGCAGCCTGTATGCCCCATCCAAACACAGTCCTCCTACTATTCATGGTGGTCTTCCTGGCAGCATCTATTTTGTTGCTCCTATGGGGGGGAGGGATGGCGGGATAGACGGATTTGATCACTAAGATCGTCGGAGGACACCTTGCTGACTGCAACCTGCAGATTACCACCTGGCAGCAACCAGGAAACGGGCCTTCTCTGTGGTGGCATTCACTTAGTGGAATGACCTCCCCTTGGTATTTGGGAGGTGCCAACTGTGGCACATTTTAGGTGCCACTAAAATACCTACCTTTTCACCATGGCCTTTCCTAACTAATCGTGCTCTCCTGTTTGTTGATTGTTAGTTTGATGTTTTAAAATGTTTTATTTAAGAATGGTGTTGTTGTTTTGAATGTTTTCAGCTGAGACATTTTGTATTCTGTTTCTAAGGGCACAATCCATGCTAACTGGAGCACACTGGGAGTTGTAAGACTTCTTTCTGTCTAAACATGCATAGGAAGGAAAGGAAAGGTTCCTCCTGTGCAAGCACCGGGTCATTACTGACCCCTAGAGGGACGCTGCTTTCGCTGGAGTTTTTATGGCAGACTGTAGTGGGGTGGTTTGCTGTTGCCTTCACCAGTCGTGACCACCTTTCCCCCAGCAAGCTGGGTACTCATTTTACCCACCTCAGAAAGATGGAAGGCTGAGTCGACCTGAGCCGGCTACCCGAGACCCGGCTTCCGCTGGGATCGAACTCAGGTCGTGGGGAGAGTTTTGGTTGCAATACTGCCGCCTACCACTCTACGCCACACGAGGCTCTAGACATGCATAGGATTGCACCCTAAATATTTTAAGTGTAGACATTTTGTATTTTAAACTTTTATGCTGCAAACTACTTTGAGATGTAAGAACATAAGAAGAGCGCTGCAGGATCAGACCAAGGTTCACCAAGTCCAGCATTCTGTTCACACAGTGGCCAACCAGCTGTCAACCGGGAACCCATAAGCAGGGCATGAGTGCAACAGCACCATCCCACCAATGTTCCCCAGCACCTCATGCACACAGGCTCACTGTGTCTCTAGATAAGGTCAATTGTCCTAAAAATTGATTGATTGATTGATTAAGTAACTAAATAGCCAGCGACTTGTGAGGCCACACAGTATGTCATAGAGCTGGTCACCTGCTTTTGGCTTGGAGGGTCAAATGTTTGACAGGTCTCCTTTAATTTTTTGCAAACTGTGCCCCGCTTTTCCAGAGCAGCAGACAACATTTCCTTTACAGAAATAAAAATAACAAAAATAATGGCTGGTTCAAGCTAGGGGTGTATGGATTCCCCACCGTCTGTTCTGGTGGGGAATCCGGTGGGAGGGGGAGGCGATCCGTTCCTCCCCCCTGGAACCTTCCAGAGCAGCTCCACTCCACTCGGATTCTGGGGGGGGGGAGAACTGGCTTGGGGGCCACTTACCTTCCCTCCTGCCAGCCAGAGCCATTCGCCTCCTCCCTGTCCCTGCCGATTGCCATGTCTTAAAAAAAAAAAAAAGCGATTGGGAGGATGTGCCCATAGACTTAGATGCAAATGTAGTCATGAATCTTGCGTCTAAGTCTATGTGTCCATAGGCTTATACACAAGATTCACATGCGATCAGCAGGATGTGCCCATAGACTTATACGCAAAATAGAGCGGTGAATCTTGTGTATAAGCCTATGGACACATAGACTTATACGCAAGATTCACGACTCTATTTGCATATAAGTCTATGGGCACATCCTCCTGATGGCTTTAAAAAAAAAAGAAGACTTTTTTTTAAAGGTAATCGGCAGGGACAGGGAGAAGGCGAACGGCTCCGGCTGGAAGAAGGAGCCGAGTGCCATTCCGCCTCCGGTCCTCCTGGAGCAGAGGTAAGTGGTCCCAATCCACTGCGCATTCCTGAGGCCAGATTCCAAAGAATCCGGCCTCATTTGAATCCGCAGCAGATTTCTCTGACATCCCTAGTTCGAGCATGCTGGGAGTTGTGGTTCGACACATCTGGAGAGCACCAGATTGGGGAAGGTTTGGCTATCACCATGCCGCAAGGCCCTACATATATTACAGGGGTCCTTGAGACTGCCAAGCATGGCAAGTATGGGTGAATGAAGGATCTGGAGCCCCAGTCTCTCTACCTGCTGTTTCACCTTAAATGGCTCCCACCTTACTTTATAGGACTTCGGTACAACCTGCCTGCTAATGCCATTGCCTTTGCAGTAAGATCCCCAGGCTCCAGTGCATTGTTACTGCCACACAGTTCAAGCCATTTAGGGCTTTACATGTCAGCATTAACAATGACCTTGAGTTATGGTATTAGAAGTCTACAGGAAATCCATGCAGATCATATTCTTTTGGGGGGGTCAGTGAACGGGCTGGAATTTTTGCGGCAGATAGGGCTGGTGTCATGGGTAGGCATGGTTGGGCCCCTACCAAGGGCCCGCACCTCAACAGGGGTCCACTGACCAGAGCCGCTGGGACTTGCTCCTCCGTGTCAACATCGCAGCCTACTTGTTCACTTCCCTCTCACTCTGGCCCAGCAACAGCGGTGGTGGTGAGAAGGAGGAGCAGGAGATGCCACGGCCTGCCTGCTCCCTGGCTCTCTGCCTGCCAAGCAAGCCAGCGGTGTCAGTGACGAGAAAGAGGAGCAGCCGCCGGTGACAATGGTGGTGAAAAGGTAGATTCGCTGAGGGAGGGGACCCATTGAGGGTGTCTTGCCCAAGGGTCCTCCAAACCCTGGAGCCATTCCAGGTTTTGGATCAAGGAATGGTGGCAGATCCATTCCTTGATCCAAACTAGTATTTCAGAATGCCCTGGGTTAGTCACAGGGAAGTCCATTCCAGGACTTCTACTGAACTGGGGAAGAAAAGGGCATTCTAGAAAGAAGAAACATGACTCTGGTTGTTGCTGCAGGGAGAGAGCCTGAGCAGTAAATTATACTTTTGCTAAGTCTATTTTGTATCCTGATTCTTATTCCTAAGAGTCTCCAGGCCTCATTCTACCATGGGAAGGGAGTCATTTCCTCTTCCTCAGTGTTTTCAATACCGGCTGGAGCATTTAGTTAGTCAGCAGCTCTTATATATAAATCTCCATTAAAATACCTCTGCAGAAATAGGTGGTTTTTTTTTTCATGTTAGAGGGTATTAAACCTGGTGCAGTTTTGCTTATTTGTAATAGGAGCAATTTAGAGCATAGACTGTACATTTCCAGAGCATAAAGTCAGGGAGCTTTTTGTGTGTTATGATGATATGCTTGCTCCTGAAGGCTATTTAGCTAAATATAGCTTAACTCGGCTAGGTATTTTATGCATACTTCCAACCTCAAAACAGACACATGCATAAAGCTTTAGACCATTATTTAATAGTATTGCAAGATGTGTCCTGAGAGACATGCTCCTTCCAAAATAATAGTAAGCATGTAATGGCAATTTTTCTGGTTAATTTGGAGACACTTTTAATAACCAATAGGACAACCCTATGCGTGTCTATTTAGACATTAAATAGACATTTAATTGAGTTCATTTAATTGAGTGCCATTGAGTTCATTAAGTCTTACTCTGAGAAGGTAAGTGCATCTAGAATAACAGCCTATGTGTTTTCTCAGTCCTTCTACACATTTGGGGAGTGAACCCCGGGGAATTATGCAACATTCACCTAATTCATGCCTTTTTCTACTCTATATATAAAATGTAGAGAATAGCCAAGAACATAAATATAGGTAGCCCAATAAGCTTAAAGGAGCTGCATGAAATATTAATAAAGTATATTTTAATGCTACACAACGTAAAATCAGGGGACTCATTGGGTTGGATCCAGACTTAGGCATACTAAGTCTGGAGCCCTGCTGGATCAGACCAAGAGACCATCTAATCCAGCATTCTGTTCACACAGTGGCCAACCAGCTGTCAACCAGGAAACCACAAGAAGGGCATGAGCGCAACAGCACCCTCCCACCCATGTTCCCCAGCAACTGGAGTACTGCCTCTGGTACTGGAGGTAGCACATAGTCATTGGAACTAGTAGCCATTGAGAGCCTTCTCCTCCATGAATTTGTCCAACCCCCTTTTAAAGCCATCCAAGTTGGTGGCCATCACTACATCCTGTGGTAGCGAAGTCTGGATCCAACCCATTGGTTACAACCCTGGATGGCAGGACCAAGCTTGCTTCTTAGTGTGCGCTTGGATAGAACTCTGCCTGCATGGTTTTCCTTACGTTTCCGCACGTAAGAGAAATTAGAGAATGGTCCTATGGTCCCTGGGAGAATGAACCAGGGATCATAGCTTTTTTTGGAGTCCCCTTCCTGAGGCTGTAGACACTCCTATGACCTTGGGATGGGGACTCTGAGTTCAGATCCCCTACCCTGTTCCCTCACAGAAGCCATGGAAACAACCTCACCAGCTGCTTCCTGAAGTTGCAGATGCAACCTTAGAGGAAGGAAAAAAGGGAGCATTCTGGTGGACATGGAGGGGAGACGAGACAAGAGGCTGGAATCCACTCTATCCTGTGGCCTCTCCAGCCCCCAGCAGTTTGACTCCTCTGGACAGGCTCAGAGGCCTGTCTAGAGGAAAATAAAACAAAAGGAAAACTGAGAGGTGAACATTGCCGCTGTCGCTTCTTCCATCCTGCCAGAGCAGCAGCCCAGCAGGACTTTGGATACTTGGAAGCTTCTGAGATTGGAGGCTTCCTTCTAAAGTTTAGAGACTAAGGGCACAATCCTGTGCATGTTTAGACAGAGAAAAGGCCTACAGCTCCCAGCATTCCCCAGCCAGCTTGGCTGGGAAATGCTGGGAGTTGTAGGCCTTTTCTCTGTCTAAACATGCATAGGATTGTGCCCTTATGTTTTTAAGGACAAATGAAAATTCTGGGAGGAGCTGGGTATATTCCTAATCCCAGATCCTCACTGACCCTGCTGTAGGGTTGGCGGAAAATTTCTCCACGAATCTTTGGGAGGCCGAGTGCCGACGCATTCGGCCTCCCGAAAGTGTTGGGGAAATTCTCCGCCGCCCCCCCATCCCCCCGGGATGGGACTTACCTTCGGCAAATGTCCCTCTCGGTGGCGGGTCCCGGCGGCGTTTCGGCGGCGTTTCGGCGGGGGTGGCGGCTGGTCTCCCGACCAGCTGCCGCCGCTGCCATTGCAAAAAAAAAAAAGTAAAGTAAAAAAAAAGACACACACACCCGTGATAGGCTACGTAACGATTTACGTAGCCTATCACGGCTAGATTTCCAAAGTCAGCCGTGATAGGCTACGTAAATCGTCACGCCGCCATTTGCGTTCCTTATTTTGGCATGTCTAGTCTACGTAAAGATTTACGTAGACTACGGCGAAAATAAGGGAACGCTATTTGTGTTGCCCTTATTTTCGCTGTAGTCTACGTAAATCTTTACGTAGACTAGACGTGCCAAAATAAGGAACGCAAATGGCGGTCCCCATGGGAGCTGCCATTTGCGTACGTGCTTTTTTTTTTCTTTCAAAGTCACCCGTGATAGGCTACGTGACGATTTACATAGCCTATCACGGCTGACTTTGGAAATCTAGCCGTCATAGGCTACGTAAATCGTTACGTAGCCTATCACGTGTGTGTGTGTGTGTTTTTACTTCTTTTTTCGTGGCCGGGTAGACGGGGCTCTCCTACCTGGCCTGAATTTTGCCAGCGAGGGATGGGGCAACTCCCCCCCAGCCTGAATTTTGGCCGGGCGAGGCGGGGCGCCTCCCCCCCCTCGCCTGAACTTCGGGGGGAGAAGCGAAGCGCCTCCCCCCCACCGCAAAGCAAGCTGCGGGACGAGGTAAGTCCCTTTCGTCCATCCCTACCCTGCTGTTATGCCCTCCCCTGTTGCCAAGGTCTCAGAGGAAGAATCTGATTCAGAGATAGAAAAATCTGATTTAGGGCCTAATCAAACTATGCAAGGTCATGAAATGAAAATGCTGCTGGGAACTTGTTTCTGCCTAGTTTCTCAGAGGGGGACAGTCAGGGGGAATCGGCTACTTCTTCACAACTACCCGCACTGAGTATATGACCCTAGAATATTACCCAGAATCCTCTGCAACACATATTGATTCCATGGCAAATACACAGCAGTGCTTTAGAAGACAGGTTGACAAGGAGAAGGGGCCTGGCAGGCAGAAAGTTTGAAAATGCTATAGGTCAGCCTTCCCCAACCTAATGCCCTTCAGATGTATTGGACTACAACTCCCAGCATGCCTCAGCCAAGAAGGCTGAGAGTTGTAGCCCAGCACATCTGGAGGGCACCAGGTTGGAGAAGTCTACCATCGGTGAATGACCAAATGCACAGCTAATCAGATATATGTAATTTGTTCGTGCCTCTATTCATTGACTGGATCTCATACACACTTCCCTGGACATAAGACCCCATTAAAAATAGTGGGGCTTACTTCCAATTAAACATGTATAGGATTGAGTTATAAATCTCTTTATCCCAAGAGACAGAATATATTTTCTTTCCCCCAGGTGACTACACTGTGTGTGTGTCTTTCTTTAAACTACAGCAGAAAATAATTTCCTGCAAACGTTCTTCTTTTCCCTTCGGAAAGGCCAATTAAAGTCACTGGGACATGCTGAAACAGCAGCGACACAGTTATTTTTTTCAATAGCTCGGGATGCTCTAGCTGCTTTTTGAGGTAATTGACAAAACAACCTCCGTAGGGTTTTTTTGGGGGGGGGAATACTTTTTTTATTTATTTTTGTCTTTATAAATGAGATAAACAATACCAACAACCTGATCAATAACTACAATTTCCTAACAATACAATATTCTTTGTTGTTCAGTCGTGTCCGACTCTTCGTGACCCCATGGACCATAGCACGCCAGGCCTTCCTGTCCTGCGCTCTCTCCCAGAGCGTGCTCAAGTTCATATTCATTGCATCGGTGATGCTATCTAGCCATCTCATGTCGTCCCCTTCTCTTTTTGCCTTCAGTCTTTCCCAGCATCAGGGTCTTTTCCAGAGAGTTTTCTCTTCGCATTAGGTGGCCAAAATATTTCAGCTTCAGCTTCAGTACCTGTCCTTCCAATGAGCACTCAGGGTTGATTTCCTTTAGGATTGACTGGTTTGACCTCCTTGCAGTCCAGGGGACTCGTAAGAGTCTTCTCCAGCACCACAGTTCGAAACAATATTCTTAGGAGGACACAATAATACCGAAAAGAAGAAGAAAGGGGGGGGGGGAGGAAAAAGAAGGGAAAAAAGAAGATTTTTTCCCCTTTCTTTTTTTTTAAGAGTTAAATTTAAACTCCAATACATACAGGCTTCAGATCCCATTCTAATTTAGAAACTATACCTATAACATTAGCAATATTACAATTTGATAATCAACCTTACATTTCAATATCATATCATCAGTCTTATAGCAAGGAAGCAGGCTTACAATTCATTCCCAGCAACCATATATTGCCCTTAAGTTAGAATATAATAGTAATAATAAAGCTTAACAGTTTAACCAACCAAAAATCTTACTTAGTAGTCTTATAGTAATGATAATAATAGTAATAATAATAACAGCAGCAAAAAAAAAGAAAAGAAAAGAAAAGAGATGAAATTATAATGTTATATAATAATAAAGTTTGGAAGCAACCTTACAACAGTCAGTAATATATTTTATACTAGATGTATAAATGAGTGTGCACAATACACCCTCAAACAATATATTTAAATACAGCACATCATAACGAGAATTTAAAGAAAAATAAAAAAGAATGAAAGAGAGCAAATGAATGTATGTATAATCAGATATCTCTGACCTAGCCTGAATCATGCAGACTAAACATAAACAATTAACAAAACTTGTTTAAAGATTCCAGTTCATGGGGCTGGAACAGAAGTCTCATGCATTTTTATGCTCCATGCCGCCGCCATTTCATGGTTTAGGAACTTCTTCATCTGACCTTCAGAAACAATGCAAAATGTAGCAGGATATTTTAAGTGATATTGTAAGTTCATTTGTTTTTCCATATTTTTCGCCTTGATGAATTGCCTTCTTTTATCAGCCACCTCTTTGATGTAATCCGGAAATAACATAACTTTATCTTGTTTCCAAAAAGGATTTCCAACCTCTCTTGCCAAACGCAGGATATAATTCTTTGTGGAGATTCTTGCAAATTGGACTATAATCGTATAGCCAGTCCCTTTAGCATTTTGCACACGAAATGCCTGCTCAAAATCAAATAAATAATCAGATGGCACAGGGAGTATCTCATGCAAAAACCTGTCTACAAAGGTAGGCAAATTTACATCTCTAGGCAGATTTTTAATACCAATAATACGTACATTGGATATGCGCGTGAAGGCCTCGGTTGGGAAATTCTGGCAGAGAAATTTTTGAAAAAAACTTGTGTCGTAGTTTCGTTCATTGTCAGCCTATCTTGCAGCTCATTAACCTTCGTCTCCATTTTTTGCCAAGAAGTGTTAATTAAATTCACTGCTCCTTGCACGGCAGTGATGGAATTTTGGATTGAATCCAACCTCTTAGATTACTCAGCAAATTGCGAAGATAAAGTTTTTATCAAAGTAAATAATTCCCCTATATATTCGGTTCTCAGAGCCTTTGCCAATGGAGGTACGGGGGGAGTGGGCGGTGATGCAATTCCGTTCTTTCTCCTCGCTGTAGCCATGTTTCTCTAGCAGGTCTTCAGATATTCTCAAATATTGTTGATATTTCTTAAACCATCCTGCAGATGTTGTTGGTATTTCGTAATCCATATATTACAATGGAACATGTCAGCCCCATTTTCTCCTATTAGATAGGAGTTTCAAAACAGCTTTTTGCGATGTTTATGCTCTGGGAGGGTAGTCTCGGAATCCAGCCCCCCCCCCCCGCTTCTTCGCAGAGAGTACTTTTCTCCAAGATCTCATCCAGCTGCTGCCTTGCCCCCCCCCTTTTAACTCCAGGGGGGAGATGAAAAGGTTTTTCAACCTTTTAAAAAGCTGTTTGAGATAGCGTCCTGCAGAGGCTCTGCGGGCTGCTGCGAGGGCGACATTGGTTCCAACTGGAAGTCCATAGAGTTTTTTCCAAGGAATAAGAATAACATTTATTTTTTCATAGGTTTTTTTTCTAAAAAAAGTATTATTCTTATTCCTTGGTCCTTGCCGAACAGAGCAAAGAGCTGACAGCAGCATGTGAAACCAGGAGAACACACTCACAATGTCATAGCCCGGCCTATGGGTTACCTGTGGGGATGTATGAAACACCTACCTGGCTCCGTGCCGGGCAATCTGCGGTGGGGGGGAGGCACTCCATCCCTCCCCCCAGAATCCTGCCTGGCTGGCTCTGCTCCATGGATTTCAGGGGGCTGAATGCGCTGAATGCACTGGCATTTGGCCTCACCGAGATCTGTCGTGGAATTCTCTGACATCCCTAGTTACCTGGAGATATCTAGCTGGCCTTTAGGTGGACATTTGGTCTGCAGGGCTCTTCTTAGGATCTTATAATCAGACTGGTTGATTGATTTGGGAGTAGGGATGTGGCAAGCATCTGCAGGGTGGTGGTGGAGGAGTCTGATGGACTCAGCTCTCCGAGCTGTGGGTTTCTCACAGACCCGCTCAGTGAGCGCCCCGGGGCTCGGTGATCACCTGGCAGCTGCTCACCCTCATCGCGAGTTACCATTTTCTTCAACAGTGGTGGCTTGGACTCTTCCGGGAAGGGAATGTTGCAGAAATGGCGGCTGTAAAGGGGCCATGTACGCAACATTTATAGGCTTGCATGGAGCATTCACACCTGCAATGTTGCATAAATGGCCCCTTTACGGCTGCTGTTTCCGCAACATTCCCTTCCCCAAAGAACCCCAGCCGCCATTGTTGTGCAAAATGGCAGCTTGCGATGCGGGTGGATGGCCCCGTAGCCTTGTTGGGCACTTGCCAAGGTGACAAGAAGCCCACGTGGCACTGTGAGCAGGGGCAGGCAGCAGTGGCGGGTGTGGATGAGACTGTCCATCCCTGTTTGGGAAGGGACTAAAGCTTAGAGGTACGGCACATGCATTGCATGCAGAAGGTCCCGGCTTCAGTCCCTGACAGCTCCCATTAAAAAAAAAGGATCAGGTGGCAGGCCAGGGGAAAGATTCTCTCTCAGACACCCTGGAGAGCTACAGCCAGTCAAAATGGATAATAGTCAACTAGATCGAGCAATAGTCTGTTTGACTTAGCATAAGGCAGCTTCCTGTTCAGTCCACCGCATTTGTAGGCTAAACAAAATCCACTGCATTTCGGCAGGGCTAGCTCTAGGTTTCAGGGGCCCCTGGGCAACATATCTGTCAAGTTCCTTGGTCCTCTCCATTGGCAGTCACACAACTCCAAGGCACCAGGCTTCAGGCTCACTGCTTTATTAGTTAGCTACCAGGTTCTTTACAAATGCAAATCCTCGGAAACTCTCAGGCTACGAAGGAAAACAGCTACTCCACACAATTACAGATATCAGTAGAGGAGCCAAGTGGGAATCAGAGAAGTTGCCGGCAGTTTGAACAAGAACTTGCTGGCCAGAATAACTTAAGGGGGGATGCCCCTACCTTACAGGTGTGCCCCCTTATGTAGGCTCTTATGCATAGCCAACCGGGTGGAATGTCTGAGCTCAGCCTCTAACTTTTCCCATTTTGCTCTGTGCTGGACCCTAGCATCCTTCAGGTCACACCCTACACTCTTCTCCTCCTCCGAGACCTGAGTTCTCACGGGGGAGGAAAGGGAGGGCCTTCCGGTCGAGCCATCTGTGAGCCAAGATCCAGAGAAGTACACCTATCCACATCTGAGCTCACTAGGGAGGAAACCTCCCCCACTTCTGGCTGTTCCCCTTCTGAGTCCGAGCTGCTATCTCCACGTGCTCAGACTCATTCCTGACAGTATCATCTATTGGGTCTCCTCATCTGTCAGAGGGCCCTGGCAGGCTTCCCTGGTTGCCATGGCAGTGCTCCAAGCAGTGCTGGCTAGCGATGTATGAGAATTCCATTGCCGCTCACAAATCACATGAGCATTCCCCATTCGAAGCTCCAGACATGAGTGCGAGCACGTGTCCACCAAAAACATCTATAAATGGTTGCGCATGTCTTGTTTGTCTTGTTTCCAGTTCAATGAATGCATCTATTTGGGGGAAATAGGTCATCTTATTACTGGTCCGATACTGTTCAAGTTGGGAGGAGCTTGCCCAGCTCTTGTTATTACAGCAGAGCCAAATAGGTCCCCTATTCTGCCATTGTGGCTGCCATTTTAGCGCCCAGAATTCTCTTGTAAATTATGTTGGGTGCTCTTCTTAGCATTGTTCGCAGATGACTTCTGGTGGAAAAATGAACAACCAGCCTCCAGGAAGAACTCACCTCTATTTATTTATTTATTAGATTTGTTAGCCACCCATCTGGCCACCTCCCTGGCCACTCTAGGCGGCATAGAATACAAGTGACAACACAAATACTACTGTGGGCAAGAATCCCATAGAAGAAATGGAGTAGCACTCATAGTCAACAAAAGGGTGGGAAAAGCAGTACTGGGGTACAATCTCAAAAACGACAGAATGATCTCAGTATGAATCCAAGGCAAACCATTCAACAACACAGCAATTCAAGTCTATGCCCCAACCACTGAGGCCGAAGAAGCTGAGGTTGATCGGTTCTATGAAGACCTACAACATCTTCTAGAACTAACACCAAAAAAAATGTCCTTTTCATCATAGGGGATTGGAATGCTAAAGTAGGAAGTCAAGAAATCACCGAGATAACAGGCAAGCATGGCCTTGGTGTACAAAATGAAGCAGGACAAAAGCTAATAGAGTTTTGCCAAGAGAACACGCTGATCAAGCAAACACTCTTTTCCAACAGCACAAGAGGCGACTCTACACATGGACATCACCAGATGGTCAATATCGAAATCAGATTGATTATGTCCTTTGCAGCCAAAGATGGAGAAGCTCTATACAGTCACTAAAAACAAGACCTGGAGCTGACTGTGGCTCAGATCATGAGCTTCTTGTTGCAAAATTTTGGCTTAAATGGAAGAACGTAGGGAAAACCACTAAACCATTCAGGTATGACCTAAATCATATCCCTTATGAATATACAGTGGAGGTGAGGAATAGATTTCAGGGATTAGACCTGATAGACAGAGTGCCTGAGAAACTATGGACGGAGGTCCGTAACACTGTTCAGGAGGCAGCAACTCAATCCATCCCAAAGAAAAAGAAATGCAAGAAAGCCAAGTGGCTGTCTGATGAGGCTTTACAAGTAGCTGAGGAAAGAAGGGAAGTGAAAAGCAAGGGAGAAAGGGGAAGATATATCCAACTGAATGCAGAGTTGCAGAGAATAGCAAGGAGAGACAAGAAGGCCTTTTTAAATGAACAATGCAAAGAAATCGAGGAAAACAACAGAATGGGAAAGACTAGAGATCTCTTCAAGAAAATTGGAGATCTCAAGGGAACGTTTTGTGCAAAGATGGGCATGATAAAGGACAAAGAAGGCAGGGACCTAACAGAAGCAGATGAGATTAAGAAGAGGTGGAAAGAATACACAGAAGAACTATGCAGGAAAGATCTGAATGTCCCTGATAGCCATGATAGTGCGGTCACTGAACTTGAGCCGGACATCCTTGAGGGTGAAGTCAAGTGGGCCTTAGGAAGCATTAGTAACAACAAAGCTAGTGGAGATGACAGTATTCCAGCTGAGCTATTTAAAATCCTAAAAGATGATGCTGTGAAAGTGCTGCACTCAATATGCCAGTGTGGTGTAGTGGCTAGAGTGCTGGACTGAGAGTCGGGAGATCCGGGTTCTAGTCCCCACTCGGCCATGGGAGCTCACTGGGTGACTTTGGGCCAGTCACAGACTCTCAGCCCAACCCACCTCACAGGGTTGTTGTTGTGAGGATAAAATGGATGAGGAGGATTATGTACGCCGCCTTGAGTTCCTTGGAGGAAAAAAGGTGGGATATAAATGTAATAATAAATAAATAAATAAATTTGGAACACTCAACAGTGGCCACAAGACTGGAAAAGGTCAGTTTACATTCCAATTCCAAAGAAGGGCAATGCCAAAGAGTGTTCAAACTACTGTACAATTGCGCTCATTTCACATGCCAACAAGGTTATGCTTAAAATCCTACGAGCTAGGCTTCAGCAGTATGTGAACCGAGAACTACCGGAAGTACAAGGTGGGCTTCGAAGAGGCAGAGGAACTAGAGATCAAATCGCCAACTTTCTCTGGATCTTGGAGAAAGCAAGAGAATTCCAGAAAAACGTTTATTTCTGCTTCATTGATTATGCTAAAGCCTTTGATTGTGTGGATCCCAACAAACTGTGGCAAATTCTGAAAGAGATGGGGGTACCAGACCACCTTACCTGTCTCCTGAGAAACCTGTACGAGGGTCAAGAAGCAACAGTAAGAACCAGACAAGGAACAACCGATTGGTTCAAAATTGGGGAAGGAGTACGACAAGGCTTCTTCGCTTTCTGCCATTAGGGTGGTATCGTCTGCATATCGGAGGTTGTTGATAATTCTCCCAGCAATCTTAATTCCGACCTCTGATTCATCCAGAAATGCCGGGTTGGATGAATCAGAGGTCAGAATTAAGATTGCTGGGAGAATTATCAACAACCTCCGATATGCAGACGATACCACCCTAATGGCAGAAAGCGAAGAGGATCTAAAGAGCCTCTTGTTGAGGGTGAAAGAGGAGAGTGCAAAAGCTGGTTTGAAACTCAACATTAAAAAAACGAAGATCATGGCATCTGGCCCCATCACTTCCTGGCATATAGAAGGGGAAGAAATGGAAGCAGTGACAGATTTTACTTTCTTGGGCTCCAAGATCACCGCAGACGGTGACTGTAGCCATGAAATTAAAAGACGCTTGCTCCTTGGGAGGAAAGCTATGGCCAACGTAGACAGCATAGTAAGAAGCAGAGACATCACCTTGCCGACAAAGGTCCGTCTAATCAAAGCTATGGTTTTCCCAGTAGTAATGTATGGCTGTGAGAGCTGGACTATAAGGAAGGCTGAGCGCCGAAGAATCGATGCTTTCGAACTGTGGTGCTGGAGAAGACTCTTACGAGTGCCCTGGACTGCAAGGAGGTCAAATCAGTCCATCCTAAAGGAAATCAACCCTGAGTGCTCATTGGAAGGACAGATACTGAAGCTGAAGCTCAAATATTTTGGCCACCTAATGCGAAGAGAAAACTCCCTGGAAAAGACCCTGATGCTGGGAAAGACTGAAGGCCAAAGGAGAAGGGGACGGCAGAGGATGAGATGGCTAGATAGCATCACGGATGTAATGAATATGAACTTGAGCACGCTCCGGGAGAGAGCGCAGGACAGGAAGGCCTGGCGTGCTATGGTCCATGGGGTCATGAAGAGTCGGACACGACTGAACGACTGAACAACAACAACAACGACAAGGCTGCATATTGTCGCCCTGCTTATTTAACTTATATGCAGAGTACATCATGAGAAACACCAGATTGGATCAATCACAGGTCGGAATTAAGATTGCCGGGAGAATTATCAACAACCTCAGATGATACCACCCTAATGGCAGAAAGTGAAGAGGATCTAAAGAGCCTCTTGTTGAGGGTGAAAGAGGAGAGTGCAAAAGCTGGTTTGAAACTCAGCATTAAAAAAACTAAGATCATGGCATGTGGCCCCATCACTTCCTGGCATATGGAAGGGGAAGAAATGGAAGCAGTGACAGATTTTATTTTCTTGGGCTCCAAGATCACCGCAGACGGTGACTGTAACCATGAAATTAAAAGACGCTTGCTCCTTGGGAGGAAAGCTATGGCAAACGTAGACAGCATAGTAAGAAGCAGAGACATCACCTTGCCGACAAAGGTCCGTCTAATCAAAACTATGGTCCCAGTAGTAACGTATGGCTGTGAGAGCTGGACTATAAGGAAGGCTGAGCACCGAAGAATCGATGCTTTCGAGCTGTGGTGCTGGAGAAGACTCTTACGAGTCCCCTGGACTGCAAGGAGGTCCAATCAGTCAATCCTAAAGGAAATCAACCCTGACTGCTCATTGGAAGGACAGATACTGAAGCTGAAGCTCCAATATTTTGGCGACCTAATGCGAAGAGAAAACTCTCTGGAAAAGACCCTGATGCTGGGAAAGACTGAAGGCCAAAGGAGAAGGGGACGGCAGAGGATGAGATGGCTGGATAGCATCACTGATGCAATGAATATGGACTTGAGCATGCTCCGGGAGAGAGCACAGGACAGGAAGGCCTGGCGTGCTATGGTCCATGGGGTCATGAAGATTCAGACACGACTCAACAACAACAACAACAACACAAAATACAACATAATCAACTAATTATGATTATTAAAACAACATTGCTCTAAAAAAAAACCCTAACCCACCCCAAATGCCTGCCTGAACAACCAGGTTTTCAAAGCCCTGCAGAAACTCATCAAAGAAAGGGCATGGCGGAGGTCACTAGGGAGGGAATTCCACAGAGTGGGGGTTACCACAGAAAAGGCCCTCTCCTTAGTCCTCACAAGCCTGTCTGTCCTGGCTGATGGGACAGACAGAAGGCCGATCTCATTGAGCAGCATCCCTGGTGTTGCTGGAGGCACTCCTTGAGATAGACTGGGCCAGAACCATATAGGGTTTTAGTGGTCAATACCAACACCTTGAATTGGGCCCAGAAAACAACTGGTTACCAGTGCAACTCCTTCGGCACTGGAGTGATGTGATCTCACCAACAGCTGCCTTTAATCAGGCAGGCTACTACGTTCTGCACCAGCTGCAACTTCTGAACCATCTTCAAGGGTAACCCCACATAGAGTGCATTACAGTAGACTAAGCAAGAAGAGACCAGGGCATGAACTACTGATAGAAGCAGACAGTTAGGGATGTAGGGGCGTGGCCACCATATCAGATGGAGTTGTTACAGTACTGCCCAGCTCATGGCCAACACCTGAGCCTCCATGGACAGCTGGGAGTCTAAAATGACCCCCAGGCTGTGGTGCGGACCTGGTCCTTCAGGGGCAGCCGCACCCCATGCAACACCAGGTCAACATCCCACAACCTCCCCTTGTATCCCACCAAAAGTACTTTGGTTTTGTCAGGGTTCAGTTTCAGCTTATTCCTTCCCATCCAGCCACTCACCGACTCCAGACACTTGGACAGGGTTTCTACAGCCACCCTTGGTGAGGATTTAAATGAGAGGTAGAGTCACGTGTCATCCGCATATTGGTGACACTGCACCCCAAACCTTCCTGCCAGTGCCACTACAGATGAAGCAGCAGTGAGAAAAAGAAAGGAAGGGGAGTGATTTCACTCCTTTTTGCTGCTTTCCCCTAATTTCAAGCTTTCGTTTCAGTATTCTACACTGTACTTGATGACTCAGATTTTTTTTTCTTTCATTTCTATACCTCCCAATGGCTGAAGCTCTCTGGGTCATTCACCAAAATTATTTAGATCTGAATATGTGAACTGATTCCGCTTCAGAATGGGTGAATGAGCAGTGTTCAAGATCATGATCTCGGCACTCATCTCATGCCTGATTCCCATTCGCCGCTTGCTCTGTGCGAACGGGACACTTACGCAGTACCGATCAAATGGGAGATTTGGGGAAATCTCCCCAAACTCGTGTATATTTCCTCCACAGACTAAAGTGAGGCTGCTTCAGTGTATTGAGGAAATTTGCACACAGTAGGAAATTGGGAACTGGGAAATGGGAACAAGACCAATGCAAGTATATATTCGATGATTTGCAAATATTTTCAGTGGACATGTGTTCACACTCACATCCAGAGTTTCGAACGGGGGATGCTGGAGTGTTTTGAGAACAAAAACAAAATTCTCATTTATCCCTATTCTCAATAGCATTGTGCTAGATGTGATGTGATTTTTTTATGTTGTTGGACCAATGGTGGATTCTCACATGCAGTCATCACTTGAAGTGAAGATCATGCATGTGTAACATGCTTGTTTGGTTTAAATTCAAATTTCATTCTAAAGCTATACACACACACACACACACACACACACTATTTTTTAAAATTAAAAAGTGAGATTTAAAAACTCACACATCTCTATCCAATGTAGTTTCATGTGTTCAAGGGGAGGGGAGGAAAAGGAGAAGAAAAGGTAGCCAATAGAGGGGAAGATGTGCCCAAATACTTTGTCATCTCTTTGATTAACTATGAAGATTAGGGTTGCCAGAATGTCTGTGGGTTGGACCTGAAGTTCTATGGTTTTAGCTTCCTTCTCAGGAAGAAGGCTGGTTGGTTTCAACTAGGGATGAGGAAGGGATGTGTTCACTTCATATTTTAATGAGAACTTACCTAATTTTGCATTTTCAAACCAATATATCAGCAGAAACTGTTATCCTTCGAAATTAGGGATGTTAGAGAATTCCACCACGGATTCCAGGGAGGCTGAATTCCAGTGAATTCGGCCCCCCGGAATCCATGGAAGAACGGAACAACCCGCCCCACCACCCTGCGAAAGCCCCGCGAAATGGAGCCTACCTGGCTGCGGTGGCGGCAGTGGTGGCTCCGGTGGCAGCTCTGGTGGCAGCGGCAGCTCTGGTGGCTCAAGCCGCTGCTGGGCTGCAGCCGCAAATAGCGGCCGCTACGCTGGCCACCATTTGTGTCCCTGATAAGCCGTGATAGGCTACGTAAGTATCTACATAGCCTATCACGGCTCAGGGCAGGGACGCAAATGACGTAGCTGCCGCCATTTGCGTCCGTGTCTCTAGCCGTGATAGGCTACATATATATTTAGGGATGGGGGAGAATTTCTCCCCAAAACTTCGGGGGGCCGAGTGCCAACGTGTTCGGCCCCCCGAAGTAGTTTCGGGGAGAAATTCTCCGCACCCCCCCGCCCCCCACAACCCCCCTGGGACGGGACTTACCTTTCCCGAATGTCCCTCCTGGAAGCGGGTCCCGGCGGCGGTTCGTCAGGTCTTCGACAGGGGCAGAGGCGGCAGCCAGTCTTTCGACCGGCTGCCGCCGCCGCCATTCCAATAAAAGTAAAAAAAAAAAAAAATGCCCCCGTGATAGGCTACGTGACAATTAACGTAGCCTATCACGGCTAGATTTGCAAAGTCAGCCATGATAGGCTACATAAATCGTCACGTAGCCTATCACGGGGGCGCTTTTTTTTTTTACTTTTTATTTCGCGGCCGGGCAAGGCGAGGCGCCTCCTCCCCGGCCTGAATTTCGGCCGGGCGAGGCAGGAAGCCTCCCCCCTGGCCTGAATTTCGGCGGGGCGAGGCGGGAAGCTTCCCCCCCCGGCCTGAACTTCGGGGGGAGCAGCGAAGCGCCTCCCCCCCACCGCGAAGCAAGCTGCGAGACCAGGTAAGTGGCTTTCGTGCACTCCTAGTATTTACGTAGCCTATCACGGCAAAAGACAGGGGTGCAAATGGCATAGCGGCCGCCATTTGTGGCCATGTCTTTAGCCGTGATAGGCTATGTAAATATATACATAGCCTATCACGGCAACAGGAAGGAACGCCAAAGGCGGCCGCCGTAGCAGCTGCCATTTGCATCTGTGTCTTTAGCCATGATAGCTACATATATATTTACATAGCCTATCATGGCTAAAGAGATGGACACAATTGGCGGTGGCGACGGCGGCCGCCATTTGCATCCTTGTGCAGCCCAGCGGCTGGATGTCTGGCTGCAGGCGGCCCCGGCCTGCGGCTCCGCAGAGTCGCGGCAGAGCGGAGCCGGCTGGGGAGGATTCCGGGGGGAGGGATGGAGTGCCTTCCCCCCACCGCAGATTGCCCGGCATGGAGCCAGGTAAGAGTTTCGTACATCCCTATTCGAAATACACACCTTCTCAGAATTTTGCAATAAAGTTCTCAAGTTGTTGGGTTTTTTTTTGAAACATAGAAAATGTTGATATTACTGAAAATAATATTCAAATAATTTCATTAAGAAAAGTGCTTGCAAAAATGTGCATATTAGGCAAAATTGCATATAAAAGCTCATGTATCTGGAGAAATGCACACAAAGATGGATACAAATTTTCATGCAACTTAAAAAAAATAATTCTCAAAGTTTGAGATGAATCAAACTCAAGATTGGAAAAATGAGAAATAGAGAGAAACCAAAATTGAGAGATTCATCTTTCCCTAGATTCAACTTGGCTTGAGAGATTTTACCATTCACTTTGCCCCACCATCTCTACCAGACTTGACCTCAGAGACACCAGGAACAGTCAAGTTCTTCCCCTGATCTGCTAGCTATCACTCCGTTTGTTCCCACTGGGTGACACTAGGCTCTGCCCTTGCCACACCAGGCTCCAGCTCCTGATCTGCCAATCTCCACCCTTTAGGCCTCAGTTTCCACCACCTGAGTCTAAGTCTCTGAGCTTTAGAAGGTTAACTGCTCAATGTAAAGAACAATGTACGTGGCTAATCCCTCCAGCATTTGGATTTTGCACTTAAAAGGCAGCCTAAACATATTTTAAAGAAATAAATATTCTATCATGCACTGCTTCTTCCTATGCCTAATTCATTTAACCAGAACTAGCAGTATTATGGCACCTAGTTGACTGCACCCACGATGTCTGATGAAGCGATGAACGTGGCTCTGGTAGTTTATGTGAACGCTGTTTTTATTTGCTTGCTGTTAATTACCCTTTTTTCCTCTCTTCCAGCTCTTCTTTATGCAACTATTTTTGGAAATGTCACCACCATTTTCCAACAAATGTATGCCAACACCAACCGCTACCATGAGATGTTGAACAATGTGAGAGATTTCTTAAAGTTATACCAAGTCCCCAAAGGCCTTAGTGAACGAGTCATGGATTATATTGTCTCCACATGGTCAATGTCCAAAGGAATCGATACAGAGAAGGTACAAGTAGCATGTGTGTGTGTGTGGGGAACCTAGGGATAACGGAGAAATCCACCGTGGATTCGAATCAGGATGGATTCCCAAGAATCCAACCTGCAAAGTCCGCAGCAGAATAATCCCACTCACCTCTGGGTCTGTCAGATGTCCCTCGGGGTGGCTCCCCAGTGGTGGCAGTGCTGCTGAGGGCCTTCCTCCCCACACCAGGTGTCAAGGACTTCCATAACAGCTGATGTGGGGAAGAAAGGTCCCAGTGCGACTAGCCCCCAGTGTTCTCACCATGGTCTCCTCTTGAGGAGACCAGGGAGAGAGTGCTGGGGTGCCACTGAGGCACTTATTCCCTGCACCAGCTGCCAAGGGCTTCCTTAATAGCTGGTGTGGGAATGAAGGATCCCGGAGCGGCCAGGAGGACAGCCACCCCATGAAATCCGATATATGTGGTAAGGCTCTAGGGAAATCCACAGAGCACCAAGTGGCCCGGATTTCTCCACCATGGACGCTCCCGGACTCGATGTTGTGGGGTTTGTACACCCCTAGTGAAACCCCAGTTGTTAAACAATTCACCCCAATGTGCATTTTGCAATAGAATACGTAAAAGATGGAGTGGTGTAACCATGCAGAAGTCTACTGCTATTCATGAAATCATTTTATTATGATGCATACTTGAATATTCAAAAAGAACATCATGATAGGCTCAGAGCCATGTGTTGTACACATCAGCACCACACAATTGCAGAAAGCATTCATTCATTCATTCATTCATTCATTCATTCATTCAATAAAAGCAGTCTTCTAGCCCTTAAGGCTGAAAAGATAATCTATTTAGTTGTTGTATTTCTATACTGTCTTCCTGGAGCTGAGCAATGTGGTTTGCAAAAATATCAGAAGATAAAAGCCATAATCAAATAAAAACATTGCACAACATTTAAAACAGCCTTAAAATCCTTGACAACTTAACAAAATTTATAAAGCCAAGTTAAAAAGATGTGTCTTGAAAGTGTGCAGGCAATGTCTGGTAAAACTACACAGAAAGGTTCCCCCCACCCCACCCCAACGCCAGAAATTCCAGCAACTGAATGTAAGGCTAATCAATAAATACTGGAATTAAGGATGGTGTGGGCACCTGAATCAGTCTGGGAACCTGGCGGACCTTCTCCTGCCCACAGCCCCGAGCCCCGCTTACTGAGCCCCTGCCCCCGCTCACCCCCTACCCATGCTCAGTGAATGGCCTGCACTCACCCCAGCAGCCTCATTGAGCTTTGCGGTTGCCATCTTTTGAGAAATAAAACTGCAATCACAAAAATGCGCATATTTGCACACGCGCAAAAATGTGCATTTTTGCAAATGCACTTATTTTTGTATGTGAAAATGCACAGTTTTTGCAAATGTGCTTATTTGTGTATGCATGAAAATACTCGTTTTCCAAAAAATGCACATTTTTGCACACATTAATATGTGCATTTGCAAAATTGTGCATCTTCGCACATGCAAAAAGACACACATTTTTGCTATTGCCTTTTTTTTTTTTTTTGAAACAGCAACCATGGAGCTCAACGAGGCTGCTGGTGTGAGTGTGGGCTGCTTGCCAAGTGTGGGAGGGGCTCAAGAGTGGTCCGGGAACCAGTGAGCAGGGTCAGGGGCTGGGCGGGCATCCAGAGAACCTGGATGGGGGTGAGTTTGCACATCCCGAACTGAAATAAATGTGATTTTTACAAATGGATAACGAAACAAATTAGGATTTTAATAACAAAAATAAATGGATTGCTGAAACAATAAAACAAATTATTTAACCCTCTTAGTGCATCAAACTCTCAAAGTGCTGCTGCAGCAAAAATCATTACTTTACAGCAGACCTTGGAGAATGTTTGGTGCAAAACTCACATCTCTGTTTAATATCTTATATCCTTTTCCCTTTATCCAATTATTTTGCATATTTTTTCCTTTATTGCCATGTCTTCTCTCTCGTGTACCGATGATAGATATGTGATCCTTTTGGCTATTTCTTTTTGCTTTTTACTATTGGTTTTCACATATATAGAGATGTTGATATATGAATTCTCTGTGGCCTTTCTCACCATCCGCTGTTCCTTCCAAACCCGTTATGTTCAGACAAATAGATTAGCATGTTTATTCTTTCTTAAACAGTTGAATGAAGCAGATAAATTGCAGTGCAATGGTTAGCTGGATTCTTTAATCACTGAGTCTTGAGACCATAGGCGCTGTTACACTGCAGCCAATTGATGTTTCAAAAAGAAGCCCACAGCATTTTTTGCAATAGGATTTATTACATTACAGTGATATATTCACCTGAGCCTCATATGGTACATTTCAGGCAGCAAAATGCTCCGTTATTACAAGTTTAATTCCCTTCTTTACAATCCAAATAATAAAAGGAGCCAGGGAGAAAGTGCATATGCCTGCAGAAAAAGGGGGGAAAGATTCTATATTTAAACTTTTGCAGCAGGGTTCCTATGGCAACGGAAAATGATAATTGTATGGAAACGTGAGGATTTAAAAATAACTACTGGCCAATACGTCATGAGAGAAGTGTGTCTTCTTAAAATAGTTAGTGTGTATGTCCTAGAACAAAATAGCCAGTGTTTGCGAAGTAATGGATAGAGCTTTAGGCTTCGCCTAGATCTGTGTTTGAATATCACTAGGGATGGGAAAATCAGTCAGAAGTGAGCATGTTGGGGCTCTCTGGGTTCCACCACAAAGCTCAGTCCAACGCATTCTTCTTCCCAAATGTAAGCTTTTGTTGTTGTTGTTCAAATGGGAAAAGTGGGCATTTGGGTGTGCATTCTTTTAAGGCGTGCACCCAAATGCGTACTTCCCCTTCGTTGACTAAAGCATAGAAAGGTGTTCCTCTCTCTCTTCAAAATGCACCTTTTGAAAGTGTGCAGTTTTCTAATGAACACATTTTGATCACAAGGTTGAGACTATCACGACCTTTGCCTGGAAAAAAAAGGTGCAAGTCCTGGTGTTTCCTGCACTGAAACAAAATTCTCATATGTCCCGAACCTCCACTTGTTTCAAACGAGACACCATGCCTCAGATGTGTGAATAGCTCTCTGATCTCCATAAACTTATGGAAATGCCACCAGCCATGTGTGTGTGCGTGTGGTCTAGATTGGGACCATGGTGCATGGAGCAACCCCCCCCCCTGCTGTTTTCCATGTGAAAATCAACAGCCACCACCCTCCACTCCTGACATGCACACTTTGGGCATCTCATGGCTTGGCTGGGTCTTGTCGAACTGGCCGGTGAAATCAGCCAGCAGTAAGGTGCCCAAAGCATGCATGTCATGAGTGGAGGGCAGTGGCAGTTGATTTGCAAATGGAAAACAGCATCACTTTCATCAGCAACTCTTCCCAGTGTCCCTGCATGAGGGTGGACATGTGCCCTCTTTTACAGTGGACAGGCCTCTATTTGAAGGCTGGCCAAAGGACTGCCCTGTCCATGAAGGGCTGCTGGAGGACCCTTTGAAGGAATCCTCTATTTGAAGGGCTGTCCAATCCAAGTCCGGTACAGAGATGAAAGAACCATAAGAAGGGAGAGCAGGAGCTGGCCTTGAAGTTGCCCATCAACGCTTAGTACCTGGCCAGCAAACTGAACAGGCAGGCACATAGACCATCTGATTGCAGTCTTCTGCACTATGGTGAGATGTACTACATTTCTATTTAAATTATAATGATTCACTCTGAATTTGCATCTATACCTACCTAGGGAGGTGGTGGGCTCTCCCACACTGGAGGCATTCAAGACAAAGCTGGACAGCCACTTGTCAGGGATGCTTTGACTTGGATTCCTGCACTGAGCAGGGGGTTGGACTCAATGGTCTTGTAGGCCCCTTCCAACCCTTCTATTCTATGATTCTATGATCCTATGAGACTGAAAGAACTGGGCATGCTTAGCCTTGAGAAGAGAAGACTGAATGGAGAAATGATGGTGCTCTTCAAGCACTTGAAAGGTTGTCACAGAGAGGAAGGCCAGGATCCCTTCTCGATCATCCCAGAGTGCAGGACACGGAATAATGGGCTCAAGATTTTCTTATCAAGAAAATAAGGGCTATTTGCGTTGCCCTTATTTTCGCCGTAGTCTACGTAAATCTTTACGTAGACTAGACGTGCCAAAATAAGGAACGCAAATGGCGGAGCCCATGGGCCGCCACCATTTGCGTACGTGCTTTTTTTCCCCCCCCAAAGTCACCCGTCATAGGCTACGTGATGATTTACATAGCCTATCATGGCTGACTTTGGAAATCTAGCCGTAATAGGCTACGTAAATCGTTACGTAGCCTATCACGGGTGTGTGTGTGTGTGTTTTACATTTTTTTTTCGCGGCCGGGTAGACAGGGCGCTTCTACCCGGCCTGAATTTCACCGGCGAGGGATGGGGCAACTCCCCCCTGGCCTGAATTTTGGCCGGGCGAGGCGGGGTGCCTCCCCCCCCTCGCCTGAACTTCGGGGGGAGAACTGAAGCGCCTCCCCCCCACCGCAAAGCAAGCTTCGAGGACAGGTAAGGGACTTTCGCCCATCCCTATATACTTGTTCTGTGAAGCAGCATCCCTGAATCTTGCATCTTCTCATCAGCTAATTTGGGCTCCTCAGCAAGTATAACTGCATCCCTCTTTGCAAACAGAGGTATACCACTTTGCAGTCATATGTCTTTGCCAGCAACAACAAGCAGCTGTTTTGCAAAGAGGGCATACCTTTTTGCAATCAGCTGCTCGTTGCATTCTTTTTTTTAACCGTTTTCAAGGGCGTACTTAACACATCTTAAAAACGTAACGTCTGTGGCCAGCAGAAAAGGAGATGAGTGCCAGGAGAGCACTCTTCAAATAAGGTCTCTTAAGCGGTCATAAGAACATTTACAGCAATTCTTGGGTGGAGTTAAAGCACTCTTCTTGGATTCCAACGTCTTAGTTTTAATTGAAACACACTTGACAGCAAGTGAAAAATTAATAGGTTGCATCTCTCACGATGGAAAAATAGGTCATTACACAGAGAACAGCAAATAATATTTGCTCAGCCAACAGTTTCAATTACTCTGCTAGTGACAAAATGTCAATCCAGTCCTAATACATATTTCCCCCTTCAACATCTTGATTCCTGTTGGGCTGCAGTGATGCTAAAATACATGAAGCCACAGGCAAGGGGGATTGCTTGGGAGTTTACCCAAGCTCATTTTATTTTGCCTTCCTGCAGAAATGGAAGTCACATTCAGTCATATCCAGACTACAACCCAGTTCCCCGAAGACCTGGAATTAGGTTGTGACTGTATTAAGCATAAATTGTTGTGGAGTTTCTATAAATTTGGTTGAAAGCAGCCATGTGGTGCAATCCTAAACATGTTATATGCTTTTTATTTTCTTTATTTAAGGCATTTATATAGCACCCTTTGTAATATTTATTCCAAGATAAATCAAAACAAAACCATAATAAGTTATCACAGTAAATCAATTAAAATAAGAAATAACACTACACAATGACACAAGTGGTATGTTGTTGGACTACAGCTCCCATCATCCCTGACTGTTGGCCATGTTGGCTTGCGCTGATGGGAGTTGATCTGATTAGGGATGGGTGAATCTCCTCCATTTGATTTTAAAAAATAATAATCTCAAGTTCTTTCCTGTATATGAAGAACTTTTTGAATTTTGGTACATTCTTATGAAAAAATGTACTGAAATGAAATTCTCACTTGTCTGCATCAGCCAAATTCAACAGGTAAAGCTATTCCTAGCATGGAGAGGGCCATGATGTACCTGCCTGCCATATTGAGGATCCTGTGAAATAAAAAGAGGTGGCAACCCTAATTCAGCACTAACATGATTGAATACGCAGGGATACAAACCCAGACTTTTAGAGCAAAACACTCAAACTTTAGGGCCTGGATGGATGGATCTGTCTGTTTCGGTTTCTCTCACATTCATTTTCTATTTTCAGTTCTATTTGCCCCACATATGTATTATTACATTACTATCTATCTATCTATCTATCTAATCTATATATCTCTATATATATCTATATCTCCTGCCTTTTTTTCCTCTTGCAAGGAACCCAAGGGCAAGGCAGCTTACACAGTCCTCTTTCTCCTCTCCCTTTTATCCTCATAACAACCCTGTGAGGTAGATTAGGCTAAGAGTCAGTGATTGGCCCAAAGTCACCCAGTCAACTTCATGGCCAAGTGGGGACTAGAACTTGGATCTCCAAAGTCCCAGTCCAACACACTACCCACTATACTACAATGGCTCTCAGTGTGAGATCATTGCAAATTTTGGTAAATTCTTATAAAAAATGAGTTGAAATGAAATTCTCACCCATCTCTGCATCTGGAGGGCCATAAGTTCCCCACCCCTGATAGATAGATAGATAGATAGATAGATAGATAGATAGATAGATAGATAGATAATTAGCACTAAAATCTTCTGATGCCAGGATAGGTACCAGACCCATATCATACAGCAGGGATACCTATTTAACTCTCAGCATTATGAGATACCCTAAGCATAATCCCCCACACATACGTTACAAGAGTTCTTTATTTTACTTATCATTAGCATTTTCATTCCACTTTCCTAATACTAGGGGTGGCACAGGCTCTCGATTCCATCTGGGAATCCAGCAGAACCCCCCCTGCCCGCACCCCCGAGCTCCACTCGCTGAGTCCCTGCCCTTGCTTGCCCCCTGCCCATGCTTGGCAAGCGGCCTGCTTGCCTGCGCTCTGTGAGTGAGCCACACTCACCCTGGGAGCCTTGTTGAGCTCCGCTGTTGCCATTTCATGAAAAATAAAATGGCAATCGCAGAAATGCGCATATTTGCATATACATGAAGATGTGCATTTTTGCCAATTCGTATATCTGCAAATGCGAATATGTGCATTTTTGCGATCATCATTTTATTTTCCAAAAAATGGTGACCGCGGAGCTTGACGAGGCCGCTGGGGTGAGTCTGGGCAACTTACTGAGTGTGGGAGGGGCTTGAGCATGGTCCAGGGACCAGCAAGTGGGGACAGGGGCTGGATGGGGTCCCGGAGAACCCAGATGGGGGTGGGTTCGCATTTGTTGTTCAGTCGTTCAGTCGTGTCCGACTCTTCGTGACCCCATGGACCATAGCACGCCAGGCCTTCCTGTCCATCGCTATCTAATACATACGTATATCTAGGGATGTATGAGAAATTAATTTCAGTTCCTTGTTGATCAGGATTTACACAGTTTGCACCTTTCAGACTGAACACAGCCCCAGACACAATCCACGGTCGAAGTGCGAACATTTCCAAGCTTGTAATGTGATTCGTGGACCCCAAAAATGTGTTTGACAGCGTACATACGTTTGAAAAATGTGCATGAAAAAATGCATGCTTTTAGGAAATGCACACAAATAAGCTTTAATCAATGGAAGAATGCATACACTTCAAAGATGCACACATTTGGAAAAATATGCACGAAAATATGCATGGATTTCCATGCGAAAAGAAAAAAACAAAGCTCGCAATCTGATACAGACTTGAATTGGAACAAGCTTCAAGACAGAATCTGGAGAACCTACGTGAGCTCAGCTTTTGCTGATTCACACATCCATATGATACGCACATATGACAAGGGAGCTAAAAAATAGAGATGCTGGAGAAATTCGAGATGGACTAAAATGGGCTTGGATTTTTAAGAATCCAACCTGTGGAACCTGCTGTGAGGCTGTGAGGAGTCTGTGAACTTTCAGATCTCTTTTTACTTTCCCGAAATTTATGCAAATTTATTTGTAGGAAAATACGCAAGGATTTACTGAGACTGATAAATGTACACGGGGAAAAGTTGAGTGGAATGGGGGACAATACGCTAAACATTACGTACTAATGTGAATTATGTAAATTGTTGCGAACCCTCTTAGGGAATCATTTGCATATTTTTCTGCATAATGAAAAACATTTCAAATTCATCTGTAAATGGATGCCGGAATGAATGACACTGCACAATCCATGAAACACACAGGGGATGGATTTCACAAAATCCGGACATCCGTACTGACAAAATTATGAAACAATAATTTGGGAGCTAGTGTGGTGTAGTGGTGAGAGTGTTGGATGGGGAGCCTTGAGATCTGGGTTCTAGTCCCCACTCACTTGGCCATGGAAGCTCACTGGGTGACTTTGGGCCAGTCACAGACTCTCAGCCCAACCTACCTCACAGGGTTGTTGTTGTAAGGATAAAATGGAGAGGAGGAAGATTGTGTACACTGCCTTGGGTTCCTTAAGGAGGAAAAAAGGTGGGATATAAATAAATAAATAAATAAATAAATAGTTGCCAGGCAGCAACCTCCTATATGCGAGTTCAGGGATGTGTGAACCATCCCCTGTCCAGGTTCTCCAGGCACCCGCCCATCCCCTGCCCCCACTTGCCAGTCCCTGGACAACACTTGAGCCCCTCCCTTGCTCGTCAAGCTGCCTGCATTCATCCTGGCAGCCTAGTCAAGCTCCATGTTCACCATTTTTTAAAAAAGAAAGTGGAAATTGCAAAAATGTGCATATTTGCATATGGAGATACACACATTCATAAAAATGCGCATTTCCTTGCATACACAAAGATGTGCATTTCTGTGTTTGTCATTTGATTTTTCATAAAATGGCAACAGGGGAGCTTGACGAGGCTGCTGGGATGAGTCTGGGCCGCTTGCTGAGTGGGGTCGGGGTAAGCGGGGGCAGGGGCATGCTGGGCGGGGCTTGGGGTACCTGCGGGGGGGGGGTTCTGCTGGACTTCCTCATGGAATCAGGCGTGCTCAGTACTGCATAGAGACGTCAGAGAATTCTGTCACGGATCTCAGTGAAGCCAAATGCCACTGCATTCGCCCCCCCGAAATCCATGGCAGAACGAAGCCCCCTGCCCTACCACCCTGCAAAAGGCACGTGAAATGGAGCACTTACTTAGTGCTGTTCACGATGCTTTGTGAATGGCGGCTGCAGCTGCAGCCGCCATTCACTTCCCCATTTAGGCCATGATAGGCCACGTAAATACTTACGTAGCCTATCACAGCTAACACAGGGATGCCATTTGCATCCCTGCAGAGGCCGTGCTAGGTTATGGAAGTATTTACGTAGCCTATCATGGCAAAAAAAGGGAAAGCAAATGGCGGCTGCCGTAGCCACCACCATTTGCGTTCCTGTTTTTTTGCCATGATAGGCTATGTAAATATTTATGTAGCCTATCATGGCAAAAAAAGGGAATGTAAATGGTGGCCGCCGTAGCCACCGCCATTTGCGTTCCTGTTTTTTTTGCTGTGATAGGCTATGTAAATATTTACGTAGCCTATCAAGGTAAAAAAACAGGGGTGCAAATGGTATAGCGGCCGCCATTTGCACCCCTGTCTTTCGCCATGATAGGCTAGGTAAATATTTATGTAGCCTATCATGGCCAAAAACATGACCGCAAATGGCGGCCATCGTAGCTGCTGCCATTTGCGTCTGCAGGCTCCAGACGCCTGCGAATGCACCCGGCCGGCGGCTCCACTGAGTTGCTGTGGAGCGGAGCCGGCTCGGTTAGGATTTCAGGGGGAGGGGCGGAGCGCCTCCCCCCCCGCCGTGAATCACCCCTGCAAAAAGGTAAGTGACTTTCGTACATCCCTAGTACCACAGCATGGCATGCTACATGTACTCATGCTCTTTTCCAGTGGCTTGTAAGCTATACTGTTCCTTTCTTTCTGATCCAAGAGCTCATTTTAAAACATTTCTTTTAATCAGTATGTATGTACAACTACAGCAGGGGTTAACAATATTTAATGGTGAACATGGTGACTGTTCCAGTAACCATATCTTCCTTCTCCAGGCAGCAGTGTTAACTTTGCACATTTTGTTAGTGGAGAACTAATTAGGGCCTGGCTGCCGACCGGGGGCGGAAGACGGGTGGGAGCTCTCAGCTTGTTCAGCAAGCCACAGAAATGACTGTGGCATTTGCAGTTAGGGTATCCTGGCACGTTCTCCCTTCCTGTGTGTGGGTTTTTTTTTTAAAAAAAATCATTTGTGCTCATTACCCAGTCAAATGTTTAAAAAGAAAAAAAGAAAGAAAATCATCCAGTGAAAGTTAGATTAATTACTGCGCCTTTTGTTCCCGCTTGCAAAATAAAGCGCTTTGATTATCGAGGCTTTCTCTAATGCCAGACCCAGTCAGTGGGAGCTACGGTCTACCATGGGAGTTGAAGCACCAGCAAAGGCAGAGGTGGCGGCTTTGCAGGGGTGGGGGTGCAGAATAGCTCAATGGTCGAGTATGTGCTTTGCATGCAGACGGTCCCAGGTTCGATCCCTGGCATGTCCACTTCAAAGGACCAGGTCGAAGTAGATGAGAAAGACCTCTGCCTGAGATCCTAGAGAGCTGCTATTAGTCTGACAAAATCAGGCTAGATGGACAAATGAAAGCCAGCATGGTGCAGTGGTTAGAGTTCTGTACTGACACTTGGGAGACCTGGGTTCTAGTAGGGATGTGAGAACTCACCCCTGTCTTGGTTCTCTGGACACCTGCCCAGGCCCTGCCCCCGCTTCCTGGTCCACGGATGGTGCTCGAGCTCCTCTCATGCTCAGCAAGCAGCCCGCACTAACCCTAGCAGCCTCGTCAAGCTCTGTGGTCACCATTTTTTGGGAAAAATAAAATGGCGATTGCAAAAAGGTGCACGTTTTTGTGTGCATGAAAATGCGAATTTTTGCAAATGGACAGATCCACGTATGCAAAAACGTGCATTTTTGTGAAGGCACACATTTGTGTGTGTGCAAAAATATGCACATTTTTGCAATCGCCATTTTATTTCTAAAGAATGGTGACTGCGAAGCTTGACGAGGCCACCGGGGTGAGTGCAGGCCATTCACCAAGCATGGGCAGGGGGCGAGCAGGGGCAGGGGCTCAGTGAGTGGGGCTTGGCAGTGTGGGCAGGGGCGGTTCCACCAGATTCCCGGACTGAATCGGGTGCCCGTGACATCCCTAGGTTCTAGTTCCCACTTGGCCACGAAACTCACTAGGTGACTTTGGGCCAGTCATGTAGCTTTAACCACCCTGAACAACTCAACAACAAACATGGGTTCTCAAGGTGGCTTGTTTGAGAAAAATAAGCCACACTGCACAATTAAGCCACCCTGCCTGGGTTCAGACAACACATTAACCCACGGTTCAACAACAACCCATACTCAACCACTGAGTGTGAGTTGGAGTGTTGCCTGAACCTAGCCTAACTCACAGGGTTGTTAGTGAGGATAAAATGGAGAGGATGACAACCATGTAAGCTGCCTTGGGTTCCTTGGCAGAGGAAAAAAGGTGGGATATAAATGTAATCATAATGTACTGACAAATATGCAGGACAAAAAGAACTTGAGTTCTAAGAGTTCCTTGCAAGAGGGAAAAAAGGTGGGATATAATAGTAGTAGTAGTAGTAGTACGGCAGTGTAAACTTTATTACTAGAGATCTACCAAACCAATTTTGCTCATTTTTTAAAAAACTGAGGCTTCAGTGGTGTAGATGTGCAGAATATTTTGAAACTTTGAAAGAGTTCAAATTCAAGCTTTGGACAGCTTGGGAAGGGAGAAGGGAGAGGGATGAGGCAAAGGGGAGGTTAACGCATATGCCTGACACTGTGCATGTAATGTACCATGTGACACAGTGTAATAATGGTTACTCCTGTGAGGTTTTAGAGTGCTGGGCCAATGACAGGACAGGTACAGAATGTTGGGAAAGGGGCTGAAGAGAAGTTATTTGGTGATAGAGACAGAGGAAGAGAAACTGAAAAGAAAGAGCTGAAAGGATATCTGAGGGAGAACAGACAGAAACTCGAGAGATGAAAACAGATAGACAAACCAAGAAGAAGATGTAAATGGTCTTTTTAAAAAAGAACATCTTTTTTTTTCACCTTGGCTGGTTTATTTGTAGTACATTTAAATGTAGTAGTATTCTCAGACTACTAGCCCCCATGGGAACATGAGATTTGCACTAGTAATAGTAGTCGTAGTCATAGGAGTCATCTCAAGGTATAGGGCAGTTTCCTGCTGTAATCCACAAATTAGGAACAAAGGTATATCTGTGGCAGTAGGAACCAATGGATCCGTCAGTTTCTCTTTTCCCCACATTCTAATTTTTTAAATCTCAAGTTCTTCTGATCCCATCTATAATGAAATTTGAGAATTTTGGTAAATTCTTATAAAAAATGAACTGAAACAAAATTCTCACCTCTCTTCATTGGACAAATTCAATAGGTACAGCTATTCCCAGCATGGAAACAATGATGTTGCATTTGCCTCTGCCATATCACTGTTAAAGATGAGGAGCCTGTCAGAAAAAAAAGAGGTGGCAAGCCTTAATTTAGTGCCACATACATGATTGAATGCACTGGGTTTCAAGCCCAGCCCTTTCGGAGCTAAACTCTTAAAGCCCTGGGCCTGGTTGGATAAATCTGTTGGTTTCTGTTTCGCATACATACAAACTTGTTTAATCTCAGGTTCTTTTTATCTGAAATAGAAAGAAATCTGGAAACATTGGTAAATTCTTATAAAAAATAGGGATGGCGGAGAATTTCTCCATGAATCTTCGGGAGGTCGAGTGCCGATGCATTCGGCCCCCCGAAAGAGTTGGGGAAATTCTCCGCTGGCCCCCTGCCCCCCCGGGATGGGACTTACCTTCGGCGAATGTCCCTCCCGGCGGCGGGTCCCGGCGGCGGTTCGGCGGCAGTTCGGCGAGGGCGGGGGCGGCGGCCGGTCTCCCGATGGGCTGCCGCCACTGCCATTACAAAATAAAAAAGTACAGTAAAAAACAACAACACACACCCGTGATAGGCTACGTGATGATTTATGTAGCCTATGACGGCTAGATTTCCAAAGTCAGCCATGATAGGCTACGTAAATCGTCACGTAGCCTATCACGGGTGACTTTGAAAAAAAAAAGCGTGTATGCAAATGGTGGCGCCCATGGGGCGCCACCATTTGCGTTCCTTATTTTGGCATGTCTAGTCTACGTAAAGATTTACGTAGACTACGGCGAAAATAAGGGAATGCTATTTGTGTTGCCCTTATTTTCACCGTAGTCTATGTAAATCTTTACGTAGACTAGACGTGCCAAAATAAGGAATGCAAATGGCGGCGCCCATGGGGCGCCGCCATTTGCATACGCGCTTTTTTTTCCCCCCAAAGTCACCCGTGATAGGCTACGTGATGATTTACGTAGCCTATCACGGCTGACTTTGGAAATCTAGCTGTGATAGGCTACGCAAATCGTTACGTAGCCTATCTAGGGATGGGAGAGAATTTCTCCCCGAAACTTCGGGGGGCCGAGTGCCAACGCATTCGGTCCTCCGAAGATTGTTCGGGGAGAAATTCTCTGCCCCCCCCCAGGATGGGACTTACCTTTCACTAATGTCGCTCCCGGCGCCAAATAGCGTTGCCCTTATTTTCGCCGTAGTCTACGTAAATCTTTACGTAGACTACAGGGACCAAATAAGGAACGCGAATGGCGGCTCCCTATGGGGACCACCATTTGCGTATGCGCTTTTTTTTAAAAAAGTCACCCGTGATAGGCTACGTGACGATTAACCTAGCTTATCACGGCTGACTTTGCAGATCTAGCCGTGATAGGCTACGTAAATCGTTACGTAGCCTATCACGGGGCTTTTTTTTTTTTTCTTTTGAAGTTCGCGGCCGGGGAGACGGGGCGCTTCTCCCCGGCCTGAGTTTCGGCCGGGCAAGGCGGGAAGCCTCCCTCCTGGTCTGAATTTCGGCCGGGCAAGGCAGGAAGCCTCCCCCCCGGCCTGAACTTCGGGGAGAGAAGCGAAGCGCCTCCCCCCCACTGCGAAGCAAGCTGCGAGACCAGGTAAGTGACTTTCGTACATCCCTAAGCCTATCACGGCTGTGTGTGTTTTCTTTTGTTTTTACTTTTTTTTTCGCGGCCGGGGAGATGGGGTGCTCCTCCCCGGCCTGAATTTCGCTGGCGAGGGATAGGGCGCCTCCCCCCCCGGCCTGAATTTCAGCCAGGCAAGGCGGGGTGCCTCCCCCCCTCGCCTGAACTTCGGGGGGAGAACCAAAGCGCCTCCCCCCACCGCGAAGCAAGCTGCGGGACAAGGTAAGTCCCTTCGTCCATCCCTAATAAAAAATGAAATGAAATGAAATTGTCCCCAATCCAACTCGTGTCTGTATCAGATTGCAAGCTTTGTTTTTTCTTTGTGCATGAAAATCTGTGGGTATTTTTGTGTGCATTTCCCCAAATATGTTCAGAACATGTGTGCCTTTTTGAAATGTATGCAACAGTGTGTGGCAGAGCCTAGCTAGTCCCTTTAGGGCAGGACAGGGAGGTCGGGAAACAAATTCAGACATAGACTTGGATGGGGTAAAGAACTGGCCACAACTTTATTGGTTCAGCTTGGAATAGAGTTGGTGGGGGCATATGGATCTGTTAATTGGACTACCTGCCTGCAGTCTGATCCCTCCATCCTGGCCCGCCTGCCAGGTGCCTCATTGTGGGAGGCAGGAGTCCGAGGCACACCCCACGGTGCAGACCACTGAAGTGAGCCCCTTTCTGCCTCCCTGGGGTGTTGCCTGGATTGCAGCCACACGCTGAGCTGGGTCTTAATGCCACACCAACCCATGGTCCCTTAAGGGGGACCCCCTCTTGAAAGGGAAAACGGGGTGCCCAATCCCCTTCCCCTTCCCAATGGAGCCAGCCCAATGCCTTCCACACCTACAAAGTTGTGACTTAGAATTGAAAGCTTTATAACCACCCTTACAGTTATACTTGTCAGCCAAACAAAACCAAACATCACTGAGTTAATACTCTTGCAACGGGGAAGGTGAAAACATTGCATACTGGTGCCAATCTGTATGCAGGTAAAATTCCTTCCCAGCCCCATTGACTGGTGACTAACCATAATCCATGGCAAGAAATGAGTTACCCTGGAGTGGGTGGGTGGGGAAGTCGGTGACGGCAACGCTGAAGCCATGTGAGAGGCTCTGCTCTTAAAGCCTCTGGTGGACCAGCGGGGGGGAAGTTTTCCCTCCAGTCTGGCAACAATTCCTGCTGAGCCAATTTAACTCCTGATTGGCTCCCACCCCCCACGTGGGAGCATGCTTCGTGCCACTGTCCTGGCTCAGCGCCTGTTAAGGGCTTCTTGGAGGGCTCTCAGTCTAATCTAGTAGCCAAGTCCAGACACAGACAAAGGGATTTTTTTTAAAGCTTTATTCTTCTTTTATAACTTAACAGCTCTACAGGTAGCAACTAGATCTGAGCAGCAGCATCCCTATGCCCTAAGTTAGAACAGTTGGTCCCCATCTGAAAAGCAATTACTGGCAGACCCCTGAATATAAGGACTAGGGAGAATCCCTCCCCTTTTCCTTTGTATCTCTGGGCGCAACCGTCCTTTGAGCGCCAACCGGGCGCTACGCCTCCTTTCCGCGCTCTCCATTTGGCACCGCTCTCTGCGTCTGTGCCGCACATCCAAACAGTCTGCTATCGGTGCTGGGTCACTCCCTGGACTGCTTTCTAATTTAGGAATGTGGGTGGGAGGAAACTCTGTCAGCTGTCGGCCCTGGGAAAAAGGGGCGCGCTCCTCTCCTAGGAACGACTGCTCTTCCTCTGAATTAGAACTACTCTGGGATTCTATGGGCTCAGTGTCCACCCTGACAGCACCCCCCTGCCTGCCCCCCATTGGGACTGCGCACTGCCACTACATTGCTCCCCAAAGAAGCCGGGAGCTGCATTTCCCCTCGTTGATTAAAGCTTGCTTGTGCACATTTTTCAAATGCACGCATTTTGGAACAAACGTTTTTGTTATGCGAATCGCATAGCAAGCTCGGAAATGTGTGGGCTTCCCCTGCATATTGTATCTGGCTCTTTGTTCAGCTAAAGGAGTTGCAAAATGGGTAAATCCTGGTCAAAAACAAATTGAGATGAATATCTCATGCATCCCTAACTGAGTGCTTTAAAAAAGAGTTGTGTCGTGTTAATTGTGTAACTATGTGCCTCTCTTGTTCGCTGGCCTTAACTGATTTTGTGGGAGTTGCTTTCTACCCAGAGCATTTGCCATATAGAGAAAATGTATACTTGGCACATTTAAATAATTTTAGCAGACAGTTGTGAGTTGTACAGAGCCCTAAACCACAAAACCCTTTGTATCGGCTCTCCTGCCCATTGGTTTTTTTTTTTTTTAAATTGTCACTGTTCCCTTTAGAGTTCTTTTCAGCCATTCTAAGATCATTCTAGAAGCTTATCTTAAACTGCCTGGCTGTGTTTAGAAAATGCTGGAGGAAAGGGAAAACAATATTAGAGACACTTCCTTGGGGATTTGAAGCTTTCTTTTCCAGTCTCAAGAGCAACACAGAAGCTGAGGGAAAGCAGTATCCTTTTCATCCTAGATTATTCCCAGTTTTTCCTCCAACTGCCACACATTCATTCATTCATTCATTCATTCAACGAATGAATGAATATTAGGGTGGGCGCTTATCACGGCTGACATCAAGGGTAGGCACGATTGGGCACCTGTCAAGGGGCCACACCCAGCAGGGGCCCATTGACAAGAGTCCCCTGGAAAATGCTTGCAAAAATACATATATATGGGGAAACTGCGTACAAACATGTATATGGATTTTCCAGCAGACTTCTTATTAAAAACCATATTCACAAACTGAGAGAGGAACTGAGATGGAACTCCGTTTGTGCTTGGAAAAGTGTGAACATGACAGAAAGCAAAAGAGAAAGATTTGTCCACTCCTAGCTTCGCCTCACTCCAGTTGAAGACCCTTAACAAAAGTCTCAGTTGTCTAGGAGACTGCCTGTGAAATGGATGCAATGGTATGGCTAGGGATGGCGGAGAATTTCTCCACGAATCTCGGGGAGGCCGAATGCCAATGCATTCGGCCTCCCGAAATTGGTGGTGAAATTCTCCGCCACCCCCCCCCAGGATGGGACTTACCTCCCTCGAATGTCCCTCTCGGCGGCAGGTCCCGGCGGTGGTTCGGTGGCAGTTCGGTGGGGTTTGGTGGCAGTTCGGTAATGGGGGCGGGGGCGGCAGCCGGTCTTCCGACCGGCTGCCGCCGCCGCCATTACAAAGTGAATGTTAAAAACAAACAAACACACACACATGATAGGCTACGTAACGATTTGTGTAGCCTATCAAGGCTAGATTTCCAAAGTCAGCCATGATTGTTCAGTCGTTCAGTCGTGTCCGACTCTTCGTGACCCCATGGACCATAGCACGCCAGGCCTTCCTGTCCTGCGCTCTCTCCCGGAGCGTGCTCAAGTTCATATTCATTGCATCCGTGATGCTATCTAGCCATCTCATCCTCTGCCGTCCCCTTCTCCTTTTGCCTTCAGTCTTTCCCAGCATCAGGGTCTTTTCCAGGGAGTTTTCTCTTCGCATTAGGTGGCCAAAATATTGGAGCTTCAGCTTCATTATCTTTCCTTCCAGTGTGCAGTCAGGGTTGATTTCCTTTAGGATGGACTGATTGGACCTCCTTGCAGTCCAGGGGACTCGTAAGAGTCTTCTCCAGCACCACAGTTCGAAAGCATCAATTCTTCGGCGCTCAGCCTTCCTTATAGTCCAGTTCTCATAGCCATACATTACTACTGGGAAAACCATAGCTTTGATTAGACGGACCTTTGTCGGCAAGGTGATGTCTCTGCTTCTTACTATGCTGTCTAGGTTTGCCATAGCTTTCCTCCCAAGGAGCAAGCGTCTTTTAATTTCATGGCTACAGTCACCATCTGCGGTGATCTTGGAGCCCAAGAAAGTAAAATCTGTCACTGCTTCCATTTCTTCCCCTTCTATATGCCAGGAAGTGATAGGGCCAGATGACATGATCTTAGTTTTTTTAATGTTGTGTTTCAAACCAGCTTTTGCACTCTCCTCTTTCACCCTCAACAAGAGGCTCTTGAGATCCTCTTCGCTTTCTGCCATTAGGGTGGTATCGTCTGCATATCGGAGGTTGTTGATAATTCTCCCGGCAATCTTAATTCCGACCTGTGATTCATCCAACCCGGCATTTTTCATGATGTACTCTGCATATAAGTTAAATAAGCAGGGTGACAATATGTAGCCTTGTCGTACTCCTTTCCCAATTTTGAACCAATCGGTTGTTCCATCTCTGGTTCTTACTGTTGCTTCTTGACCCTCGTACAGGTTTCTCAGGAGACAGGTAAGGTGGTCTGGTACTCCCATCACTTTAAGAATTTGCCACAGTTTGTTGTGATCCACACAATCAAAGGCTTTAGTGTAGTCAATGAAGCAGAAATAGACGTTTTTCTGGAATTCTCTTGCTTTCTCCATGATGCAGCGAATGTTGGCGATTTGATCTCTAGTTCCTCTGCCTCTTCAAAACCCAGCTTGTACTTCCGGTAGTTCTCGGTTCACATACTGCTGAAGCCTAGCTTGTAGGATTTTGAGTATCACCTTGCTGGCATGTGAAATGAGCGCAATGGTGCGGTAGTTTGAACACTCTTTGGCGTTGCCCTTCTTTGGAATTGGAATGTAAACTGACCTTTTCCAGTCTTGTGGCCACTGTTGAGTGTTCCAGATTTCTTGGCATATTGAATGCAGCACTTTAACAGCATCATCTTTTAGGATTTTAAATAGCTCGGCTGGAATATTGTCATCTCCGCTAGCTTTGTTATTACTAATGCTTCCTAAGGCCCACTTGACTTCACTCTCTAGGATGTCCGGCTCAAGTTCAGTGACCACACTATCATGGCTATCAGGGACATTCAGATCTTTCCTGTATAGTTCTTCTGTGTATTCTTGCCACCTCTTCTTAATATCATCTGCTTCTGTTAGGTCCCTGCCTTCTTTGTCCTTTATCATGCCCATCTTTGCACAAAACGTTCCCTTGAGATCTCCAATTTTCTTGAAGAGATCTCTAGTCTTTCCCATTCTGTTGTTTTCCTCAATTTCTTTGCATTGTTCATTTAAGAAGGCCTTCTTGTCTCTCCTTGCTATTCTCTGGAACTCTGCATTCAGTTGGGTATATCTTCCCCTTTCTCCCTTGCTTTTCGCTTCCCTTCTTTCGTGAGCTACTTGTAAAGCCTCATCAGACAGCCACTTGGCTTTCTTGCATTTCTTTTTCTTTGGGACGGATTTCGTTGCTGCCTCCTGAACAATGTTACGGACCTCCGTCCATAGTTCCTCAGGCACTCTGTCTATCAGGTCTAATCCCTGAAATCTATTCCTCACCTCCACTGTATATTCATCAGGGATATGATTTAGGTCATACCTGAACGGTTTAGTGGTTTTCCCGACGTTCTTCAATTTAAGCCGAAATTTTGCAAGAAGCAGCTCATGATCTGAGCCACAGTCAGCTCCAGGTCTTGTTTTTACTGACTGTATGGAGCTTCTCCATCTTTGGCTGCAAAGGACATAATCAATCTGATTTCGATATTGACCATCTGGTGACGTCCATGTGTAGAGTCGCCTCTTGTGCTGTTGGAAAAGAGTGTTTGCTATGATCAGCATGTTCTCTTGGCAAAACTCTATTAGCCTTTGTCCTGCTTCATTTTGTACACCAAGGCCATGCCTGCCTGTTATCCCGGTGATTTCTTGACTTCCTACTTTAGCATTCCAATCCCCTATGATGAAGAGGACATCTTTTTTTGGTGTTAGTTCTAGAAGGTGTTGTAGGCCTTCATAGAACCCATCAACCTCAGCTTCTTCGGCCTCAGTGGTTGGGGCATAGACTTGAATTACTGTGATGTTGAATGGTTTGCCTTGGATTCGTACTGAGATCATTCTATCATTTTTAAGATTGTACCCCAGTACTGCTTTTCCCACCCTTTTGTTGACTATGAGTGCTACTCCATTTCTTCTAAGGGATTCTTGCCCACAATAGCAGATATGATGGTCACCTGAATTAAATTCGCCCATGCCTGTCCATTTTAGTTCGCTGATTCCCAAGATGTCGATGTTCAATCTTGCCATCTCATGTTTGACCACCTCCAGCTTACCTTGATTCATTGATCTGATATTCCAGGTTCCTAAACAATATTGTTCTTTACAGCATCGGATTTTCTTTTCACCGCCAGACACATCCACAGCTGAGTGTCCTTTCGGCTTTGGCCCAGCCGCTTCACTCTTTCTGGCGCTACTTGGAAATACCCTCTGCTCTTCCCCAGTAGCATATTGGACACCTTCCGACCTGAGGGGCTCATCTTCTGGCGTCATCTCTTTTAGCCTTGTGATACGTTCCATGGGGTTTTCTTGGCAAGAATACTGGAGTGGGTTGCCATTTCCTTCTCCAGTGGACCACATTTTGTCAGAACTCTCTGCCATGACCTGTCCGTCTTGGGTGGCCCTGCACGGCATAGCTTATGGCTTCACTGAGTTACGCAAGCCCCTTCGCCACAACAAGGCAGTGATCCATGTTACTGGATCGTAAATCGATCCAGTAACGTAAATCGTTACGTAGCCTATCACAGGTGGCTTTGGAAAAAAAAAATGCAGCGTTGCCCTTATTTTCTCCATAGTCTACGTAAATCTTTATGTAGACTACCCAGGCCCAAATAAGGAACACAAATGGCGCCCATGGGCATCGCCATTTGCGTACGCGCTTTTTTTTTTTCTCTCAAAGTCACCCGTGATAGGCTATGTAACGATTTATGTAGCCTATCACAGCTGACTTTGGAAATCTAGCCATGATAGGCTACGTAAATCGTTACGTAGCCTATCACGTGTGTGTGTGTGTGTGTGTGTTTTTAACATTCACTTTTGTATTTTGCGGCCGGCGAGACAGGGCGCTTCTCCCCGGCCTGAATTTTGGGGGGAGAACCGAAGCGCCTCCCCCCCACCGCGAAGCAAGCTGCGGGACCAGGTAAGTGACTTTCGTACATCCCTAGGTATGGCCTGCTTTACGATATAGGGCAGGGGTGAAACAGAAGTCAATCTATCATAGTAATATTCCCTGTTTCCCCTTAAGAAGGAAGGCAGATTGGGAGTCTACAAAGGCCAGTCTGATATAGATGCACACATTATATGAAATTTTTACAATTCAGTGTGTTGTATCCTTCACTCTCAGTGACTAAGGGGCATTCAATCCTGTGTGCCCCCACCTGTAGATGCATGGCCTAGACCAAGGGTGTTGAGCCTCTTTCAGCCGGAGGGGTAAATTCCATTTCAGTGATGCTGCCAGGGGCTGCATTCCAGTGGTGGACATATTTTATACACCAGCATACTTTAGCTTAAAGCTCTTACTGCCACTAGGCCTGAGGAGAAGTCTTTCAACCTTTTAGAATGGGGAAAAAACTGCACAAAAGCTGGAAAACCAACAAACAACTGGTGGTTGGGAAAAAGGAGTGGTGACAGGGGAAGGAGAGACCCCTGGCCTAGGTGCAGATTTACCTTCTCAGTGACTACTAGGTCTTTGACATAGGTGTGACAAGCAAATCTCCTATATCACCAGTGCGCCCACAGACATCTTTTTGGTGCCTGCCAAGGTGCCCTATCCCTCCCACTTTTTAAAAAAATAACACATTTTCTTACCAGCAGCTGGGATTGCTCTGAAAGAAGTTTCTGTAGGTGATGCAGAGTGTGGGCTCAAAGGAGTAGTTCAGTGTGTTTGGGCTGAGAACCCACCTCTGTCTTGTCCTTAGTCTTTTGGGAAGGTTTCTTGTCCCTTATTTATTTATTTAGTGCATTTCTATCCCACCTTTTTTCCTCTTGCAAGGAACCCAAGGCGGCGTGCATAATCCTCCTCCTCTCCATTTTTTCCTTACAACAACAACCCTGTGAGGGAGGTTAGGCTGAGAGTCTGTGACTGGACCAAAGTCACCCGGTGAGCTTCCATGGCCAAGTGAGTGGGGACTAGAACCTGGATCTCCTGACTCCCAGCCCAACACTCTCACCACTACACCACTGGTCCCTTGCCACACCTCCCAATTGCAGCCACTTTATGGTGGTGCCCATGACAGTGTCTCAAATTGCCAAATGGGCCTGCGGCCCCAAAAACGTTGCCTACCCCTGTCTTAGATCCACCCTGAGCTTCATAGTGGAGCAGAAACTTGAACCCAGGTCAATCCAACTCTAATGCTTGCTCTATCATGCCATTCTGGCCACATGAGAAGTTGACCTCAGGTTCAGTGCCCTTGCCTTTTTAAATGTAAACACAGGCTACATTTCACTGAACTCTTCTGCTCCAGTCTGAGAAGCGAAATGTATTTCCAAACTGAAAAAAGATCAAGCATGGATCCTGTGGCTAGGCCTTTCTTCCTCTATTCTTTAGGGAGGCTGAGCCTCTCTGTTTATGCTCAGCTGGAGGTGGCTTGAGGCTGGCTGTGTGAATAGAACTGTTTGGCTCATAACTTCAGCTAATTACTGAATTCTTCCTGATGGATTTAGCTGGCTTTTAAAAAACCTACACAGTGAAGTTTTTGCCTTCCCAAACTGCTGGAGAACATGATGAAAGTGCCACCATTGTGCCTCCAAAAAGGAACACTGTTTGAAGGGATAACGCCACTTAGATATATGAGCACATCAGAATTTCTCTCTCTCATTCTCCCCACCACCACCCTCTCTCTCTCTTTCAACATGCCAGACCTCTTTATGGCAAGGATTGCAAGAGTTGCTCAGGTTATAGCCTTCTTTTGTAATACTTTACAATGTAATCTTAACTATACTTACTTGGAAGTCAGTCCTACTGAACTCAGTGGGACGTACTTCAGAGTAAGCATGTGTAGGATCAGGGTGTGAGAATCCCAGAAAGGCTAAAGGGTGACGTGTTTAAATGGTGAAATATATAGGATAGGGTTTGAGATGGAGAGCTACTACATGACCATGTCACTGAGTAAACCACCTCACCTCTTGCCAGTCCTCCCCTGTAAGTCTCCACCTCGCTCCTCCATCCTCATTAGCATGGCAAACAAGGATGGAGGGAGCAATCCTATGGCCACTAGACAGCAGCTAGATGGCCATAGGAAATTGTGTTATCCAGGAACTGACATCGGAGCCTGCGCTCCGAGGTCACTTCCCGGAGAACCGACCTCCCCCCACAGCCCTGTCCTCTGTGCTCGCAAGAGGAGCGCAGAGCGGCTGAAAAGGGGTGTGACTGGAGGTGTTCCAGGGCGGGGAGAGCGTAACTGCCTGTATGACACATCCGATGTGTCGTACAGCAGCCTCCTTCCCTGCTCCATCCTCCTGCGGCTACACAGCTGCAATTGACTGTCTAGCCGAAAAAGCAGGGCAGGAGAAGTGCAGAGAGAATGATCCCCTCTGTGCTTCTCCTGCTCTGCTTTGGATAGGTGGTCACCTCCGAGTTCAGAGGTGGCCGCCTATTTGGATAGGATTGCTCCCTTAAGGACATGGAGTTGCCAAGATTATTCTAGTTCTGCCCTTAGGGCACTTCTACCCCCTCAACTAAAACTGGTTTAATAGTCCTGTCTTCAAATGTATGAGACAGTCCCGGCAGAGTTCTCTGAATGCTTTTAAAGAATTCCCCTGAGGAAGGCCATACACAATATAGTGGCCCCAAACACCAGCGTAATCAAACAATAAAACTCTTTTTTCCGCATTTTGAGACTACCTCTCTCTTTTTGTATTGAAGTTGGATGCTTGCCAGCTTTCTTATACTTAAGGCGTCTTTAACACGATTCTCAGCATCTTCACCAAACTTGCAGGTCCCACTATGGCAGTCTAGAATCAATATATGTTTGGAGTATAGATATGGCCTAAATACATTGTGAACAATGAGAACTAGCCTCTTGGCAAAACATTTCAGCAATGAGCCAAGAAGCTTCTGGTCCAAATATTTCCTCTGCTAAGAATTCACCAGGTTGCCTAAGGCAGACTTCTACCTCCTGGCCTCAGTCTCCCATCTGCAGTGGGGTTAATCATACCGATTTGATGTAAGAATTGCTGAGACGATGTCTGTGAAGCGCATTGCACACTGGGAAGCACTGTATGAATGGTGACCTTGCTTATATTGTTTGTCCTTATGTCTGCCTGGACGTTGATACTTTGTACTGCACTCACTGTCAGGTTGTCCCTCTTTCTCCAGGTCCTTTCCATTTGTCCCAAGGACATGAGGGCAGATATCTGTGTGCATCTCAACCGGAAGGTTTTTAACGAACACCCGGCCTTTCGGCTAGCTAGTGATGGCTGCTTGCGAGCCCTTGCAGTGGAGTTCCAGACCATCCACTGCGCTCCGGGAGACCTCATCTACCATGCTGGCGAAAGTGTTGACGCCCTCTGCTTTGTTGTCTCAGGATCTCTAGAAGTTATACAGGATGATGAAGTGGTGGCTATTTTAGGTAAGGTGGTTCCCTTTATCCGCGCCCCCCCCCCGCCTCCACAGTGCACACTCTTTTATTGCATTAGTTGTGAACTGCAAAATGTAATAACCAATGAGTCATGCCAAGAAGGTGGTACTTCCAACAAGGTAATCCCATTCCCTTGTAGTTGGCTGGGCTTATTTCCAGGCCCAGTTCCAGGTTTGTGGAGGGCCATCAGTGGGCCACTATCTGCTGGAGCCTGTCCTCCCCCTGCCACATACTATGGAGTCATGGAGCTTTTCTGAACAAGACATTTATTGTGCACTCATCATTCCCTACTGATGGATGTTTACATGTTCTTTAGATGATATTGCGACCTTCCACTTTCACTTCTGTATTTAAAAATCACTTTTGGGCCTAGGGATGTCGGAGAATTTCTCCATGAATCTCCGGGAGGCCAAATGCCAACGCATTCGGCCCCCTGAAATTGGTGGAGAAACGGTCCCCCCCTGCCCCCCCTGGAATGGGACTTACCTTTGTCGAATGTCCCTGGCGCTGGCGGCTCCCGGCGGCGGTTCGGCAGCGGTTCGGCGGCGGCGGCCAGTCTTCCGACTGGCTGCTGCCGCTGCCATTTCCAAGTAAAACAACAACAACAACAACAAACGTGATAGGCTATGTAAAGATTTACGTAGCCTATCACGGCTAGATTTTCAAAGAACACCGTGATAGGCTACGTAAATCCTTACGTAGCCTATCACGGCTGACTTTGGGGGGAAAAAAGCGCGTACGCAAATGGCGGCGCCCATGGGTGTCGCCATTTGCGTTCCTTATTTGGGCACGTGTAGTCTACGTAAACATTTACGTAGACTACAGCGAAAATAAGGGCAACGCTATTTGCGTTGCCCTTATTTTCGCCGTAGTCTACATAAATCTTTACGTAGACTACCCGTGCCCAAATAAGGAATGCAAATGGCGGCGCCCATGGGCACCGCCATTTGCGTACGCACTTTTTTTCCCCCCCAAAGTCAGCCGTGATAGGCTATGTAAGGATTTAAATCCTTACATAGCCTATCTCGGCTGACTGCAGGGACGCAAACGGCAGCGGCTACAGCCGCCGCCATTTGCATCCCGGCAGGAGATGAGATTCGCGGCCGGAGGGACGGGGCGCCTCCCGCCCAGCCAGAATTTCGGCCGGAGGGACAGGCACCTCCCCCCTGGCCAGAATTTCGGCGGGGAGGGATGGGGCGCCTCCCACCCTGCTCAGAATTTTGGGGGGAGGGACAGAGCTCCTCCCCCCCATTGCGAAGCAAGCTGTGGGATCAGGTAAGGGACTTTTGTCCATTCCTACTTTTGGCAAGTTTCTTTTAGAGTAGGAAAAATGCACAATTATTTGTGAAAGTGAAAGAAAATGCATTTTCCACTTGTGTAATTGCACTGTTCCATTATACCACAGTGCCACCTAGAGGTTATGTAGTGGAAAAGCAGGAAAGGAACTGCTCTTCGTTCTGTGCTCAGATCTCAATTCAGTATCATAGTGGGCCATCCAGTACACATGCAGCATGCAGGCCTGGAGCTTTGCTCAGTGCCCCCCCCAAATGATCTGCATCAGCTATGATGGTGCCACTGGCAGCCCAGCAGCAATAGGCCCCACCAGGGGGCACTAAATATTTTTAAATAAATAAAAATTATGCATAATTCCCAGGAATTTGAGCTGGTCTGAACTGGTGTGAGGAAAGTGGATAGGGAGACATTTTTCTTCCTCTCTCATAGTCCTAGAATCTGGCAGAAGGGTGCACTCATGTCCTGCTTGTGGGTTTTTCATAGGCAACTGCTTGGCCACTGTGTGAACAGAATGCTAGACTAGATGGACCCTTGGTCTGATCCAGCAGGGCTCTTCTTAGGTTCTTATTTTCTTCTGCTATGACTTTCCCCACATCAGATTGTCAGAGATATGCCATCTTTGGATATGTAAGTTCCAGGTAGGGTTGTGGATGTACGAATCCCTTACCTGGCTCCACGCAGGGGCATCTGCGGTGGGGGGGGAGTTGCTCCGTCCCTCCCCCCGGAATCCTCAATGGGGGGGAGGCGCTCCATCCCTCCCCCTGGAATCTTGCCCAGCTGGCTCCACTCTGCTCCACAGCCAAGCTGCGGAGCCGCCAGCCAGCTCCGGCCGCCCGCAGCCAGACATCCGGCCGCTGGGCAGCCCTGCAGGGACTCAAATGGCGGCTGTCGTAGCCGCCTCCATTTGCATCCCTGTATTGAGCTGTGATAGGCTACGTAAATATTTACGTAGCCTATCACGACAGGGGGAAAAACCCCAGTGTACGCAAATGGTGGTAGCCGCCTACATTTGCGTACTCTGGGTTCCCCCCCCCACTGTGATAGGCTACGTAAATACTTATGTAGCCTATCACGGCCTCCACAGGGACTCAAATGGCATCCCTGCATTAGCTGTGATAGGCTACGTAAGTATTTACGTAGCCTATCATGGCTATTGAGAGGAGAAAGCGAATGGCGGCCGCAGGACGGCCACCATTCGCAAAGCAGCGCAGATGAGAGCAGGTAAGTGCTCCGTTTCGTGCGCCTTTTGTGGGGGGGGGTGGCGGGGGCTTCATTCCACGACGGATTTCGGGGGCCCGAATGCACTGGCATTCGGCCTCACCAAGATCCGTCGTGGAATTCTCTGACATCCCTAGTTCCAGGTAGCTACCATACCTAGTAGCTGTCGATCATCCTGTCTCCCCCGCTTTTATCTTATCTTCTCTAAAACTGTTTAAGCTCAGAGGTCATTTGTGCCCTTATAAGTTTATGAAAGCAAATTAAAGGTGAGAGTATGACTAGTTAGAGTTAGAAAAACAGCAGGCACATGATCACTTGAGTGCAGAGAAATTCGATGCTGGTTGCTAGGAATTTAACATAATTTTCCAGCCCTATGGATATTACGCACCAGTGACATTAAAATCAACTAAGAAAAATTAATGAAATAGGTGTTATTTTCCTCCCTGCACTTTTTTTTAATTTGGCAATTAGCTTGAAATGTCGTATACTTGGCTATTGCAACAGATCGCTAATGCTGTAGTAAAGAAGTCTCGTGCAATTCAACAACGTACTCCCTAGGGAAGCATTTCGCATCAGGCACAGAGAAGTTTGTTCTGGAGCCCACCAGGGGTAGAATTAATTAATTCATTCATAGATACAGATGTATCCCACCACCAGTAGGCCTGGCACATTGCAGAACTTCACAGGCAAAAATAGGACTCCGCCATCCCCGCAGCCCCCGGGGACCTTACAATCTAGAACAGAGAATGGGGGAAACAAGACAGAGTCTAGACATTGAGAGTATTCATGCTGACAGTCTTGGCCAGGGATGGTGTCAAGGGTCGGCCTAGCTGGGCACATGCTGAATTCCCACACTCTAGCAAGGGCCCACTAAAAAGGGCCCCTGTGACCTGCTTTTATTTTTTTTAATTTATTTATTTATTTGTTTGTTTGTTCATTAATTAATTAATTAATTTAATTTCTTAGTCACCCATCTGGCCAGTCACCCAGCCACTCTGGGTGATGTACAATGGTACAATTTTAAACAATAAAATTATACATTAAAACATTATTTAAAAATACCCTAACCCACCCCAAATGCCTGCCTGAATAACCAAGTTTTCAGTGTGTGGCGGAAGCTCATCAAAGAAGGGGCATGGCGGAGTTCCCTGGGGGGGGGGAGTTCCACAGAGTGGGGGCCACCACAGAGAAGGCCCTCTCCCTCATCCTCACCAGCCTAGTTGTCCTGGCTGATGGGATGGAGAGAAGGCCCTCCGAGGCTGATCTTGTTGAGCAGCCTGTCTGGTGTTGCTGGAGGCGCTCCTTGAGATAGGCTGGGCCGGAACCGTATAGGGTTTTAAAGGTCAAAACCAACACCTTGAATTTAGCCCGGAAAACAACTAGTAACCTTGTTTTTGAGGATCAAATGGGTGCACACCACCATGACATCATCGGAGAAAGGATATAGATGTGATGAAGGCACGGGAACTGAAGAGCAGTGGGCAACTACCATTGTGTGTTGGCCTTATTTGAATGGGGTAGCGGTGGAAGCTCTTCTTCTTCTTCTTTTAATTTCCTCCCTTGTATTTTGGAGGTTCAGTATTCATTTCATGTACTGAGTGACTTGTGGGAATTTCAGCCTGTCCTGAGTTCAAGGGAAGCAGCTTTAATTACTGGAAGTGCCTTTCATTCTTTTCATCATCATGGGCAAGCCATTCGGAGAATTACTTGTATTTATTGTATAACGCAGAAGTCGATGGAAGGTATAAATCTAGCTCAACAGGAATTGAATGGAAAGAGTCTGACCGAGGACTTTTCCTGATGTTCTTTGGCAGACTATCTAGCAGGAGCGAGCAGTGAGTCATTAATTGTGCCTGCTTTTCTTCCAAACAACATGAAAAATGGTGGGCTGGGCTGGTGGCGGTGGAACGCTTGTGCAAGGTTGGAAGATCATCTCTGCCATTTGAAGATGCAAAGGATTCCCCCTACCCCTGGCCCTGATACCTACAGTGCTTGAGATGCCAAAGCGAAGATCAAATAATGGAGAGCGGTTCTACATGGAGCGGTTCAAGCAGAAAGCATGAGGAATGCATTTATGCAGGAGTGAGAAAACTCTTGTGGGGGGGGCAAATCTGGCCCTCTGGAATTCCCCAGATGGCCCCTCACCTTCCCTTGATCCCACCCCTTTTCTCCAACCACCAGTCGCTTGGTGGTTTCTTGGCTTTTGTACAGTGTTTTCCCCATTCTAAAAGATTGAAATGCCCTTCCTAAGGCTTAGTTACTGCTTTAAGTGCTTTAAGCTGCAACGTACTGGTTTTTGTTATTTTGGCTCTGCCCCCTTTGCCTTTGGCCCTGCCCACCACTGGAATGTGGGCCCCATGACCCTCTCTGAAATGGAATTTGGCCCTCGGGCTGAAAAAGGTTCCCCTTCCCTGCATTAGTGGGAAAGTCAATGCGGAGGCTTTACAATGCTAATTCCTAATTCTTCTCACCCCACAACCCACTCCATAGACTATACTCCAGATATCTTTTTTTCTCCTTTCTCTGAACTGCCTTTCTCAAAAAGATGCCCATTTATGAAGGACCTTTCGTGTATATTGAGTTATGCACTAATTAACTTCATCAGTACTCTGCATGGTAGGTCATAAATATTCCCAATTGTGGATGGGAGAATTGAGGCTAAAAGGGGATAACTCTTCCCAAGGCTAAAGCCAGAGAGCTAAACTGACTTCTTTACTCCACATGTAAGGCTGGAAGATGTAAGGCTGGAAGATGACTTGGATTCCTGCATTGAGCAGGGGGTTGGACTCGATGGCCTTGTAGGCCCCTTCCAACCCTACTATTCTATGGTTTTATGATTCTATGTCAAAGGGTTTTTTTTAAGAAAGGTGAAGCCAAGTGGCATGAGAATGAGGCATAATCATTGACCGTGGTGTGTTATGTATAACCCACTTTTCTCTGCTAAACAGTTTTTGTAGGGATTTGTAGATAGATCTGTGTCAAATGCTCACCCATTTCAGTTCTGGGGACATACGTAATCAGAGGTGGTCATGTGAAGCTGCCTTTTACTGAGTCCATCTAGCCCAGTATTGTCTTTAGTCACTGACTTAACAATATGGCTTGTCAACATCTTCTGCAAAGATCTTTCTCAGCCTTGCTCCTCAAGTTTTGTTTTGTTTTGCTTTTTTAAGACGGAGATGACAGGTACTGAACCTATGACCTTCTGCACACAAAGATGGTCTACCAGTGAACTATGGCCCTTCCCAGAAGTAGTCCTTTGTGTGGGGAGTGAAATATTTCTTGAAAAAAAGTTAATGAATTATATATATTTTTTATATTGATATTATATTTTTTTTCTAGTCCTGCTCACTGCTAGTTGTTTACTGTTGCTTCTGTGCCCTTGCCCCTTCCTGGTGAGGGCTTCTTTCACCTTCCCCAAAATGGTCCCTGCCAGTCATGGATCATTCAATGAATGTGATGAGATCACAATGCTATGTAGCCAATCAGATTTGGCCATGATGCCACTAAGTTAATTTCAAGTAAAAGTGATGCTCTGTGGTCTGGCCACATGAGTGGTCCAAACCAATCAGGGATCCTGCACTGAACATGATGACATTACTGAGGGCAAAGCATTTTTTGTCCACTACAGCAATCCTTGAAAAATTGCTAAAAAGGGGCACCATTTAATGACAAAAAATATTCATGAAACTTTCCCTCTGCTTTCACCTCCCTATCTGTAGTGTCTCAAAACTCATAATGAAAACTGGCAACTACTGCAGAACAAAAGAAATGTATGTGCTTTTGTATCAAGGACAATGGTGTCCCTATTACAGTACTTTCATCTCTCTTAAAAACTACTGTTGTTCTCCATACCACTTCTCTATTAATATTAACTCCATTCTCTAAACCACATTGGTTTAGTTGGGTATTCCCATTATTGGCAGAGCATTCGCAATGAGAGGTCTGTGTCTTCCATACCTGTGATACTATCACTCACCTTTGAACCAAAACAGGACACACAGGCTAAAGAGTGAGTCTTGTCTCTAAAACCCTCCTAGCTGTTGCCTGTGTTCAATGGAGGCTGGTGGCTCGTATATCAGTGGGGCAGTGAATCTGCTCTAGGTTGCAATCAGAACCAGTCAGAACTCTAAAGGAGCTATCCAAGGTGCTGGACCCATTTGGGGGATAGAGTTCAGTACTTCATATAGCTCCTTTAGAGTTCTGATTGGTTGAGACTGAAATCCCGAGCAGATTCACTGCCCCACTGACATAGGAGCCACCAGCCCTCACTGCCTGTGTTACAATGATGTCACAGAATGCTTGCTGGCATACTGGAGATTGAGGAGGGTCAGCCATAGAATGCTGGGGAATACTGCAGTTTTTGTGAGGGGAGAGGAACATTAGACGTATTTAGAGGACAAACCTCACCCAGAACGTGGGGATAGAAAGGGCTGGGTGCTGCTGGTGGAAAGAAAATGGAGCAGAAAAGGAACTGGGACTCTATGATGCTGTTTCCTAGGGAGCCAAGGGGGTTGGATGCCAAGTATGCTGAGGTATGGATGGCATGATTTCACATGTACTGGTCATCTTAAATCTCTTAAAAATAAGCTTTCTTCTAGCGTAAGTCTTGCTTTTTCTTTGTTTAACATTGTTTGGGGCTTTGCTATTTTGCACACATTTTCTGAAACTAAAGTGCCCAGCTGTTTGTGCAACAAGATCTACAGAAATGAACATAAGGAGTAAATAACTCATACTGAGATCTGTAGGATGGAGGCTTCTTTAATGACAGAAAGTCAATGCACCATTCAGATCTCTTCTTCAGTATTTTATTTCCCCAAGAAGACCACCTCCTCCTTCCCCATTAAATGGTTGCTGGTCTAATATCTGGATATCTAAGGGAACACCTGTCTTGTTGTGAACCTGCCCGGTGTTTGACATCTGCAGGAGAGGAAGACAGTAAATGAGAACGGGAGCAAGCCGAACCGAGTTTTGAGGTGAAGTTTGGAGAATGTCAGCAAGCTCAAATATCCCTGGTTCTCCCACCCCTACCTTATATTGAGCCAGATGATTGGTCCTTGTAGCTCAGTATTGTCTACACTGATTGGCAGCCACTCTCCAGGGTTTTGAGGAGAACAATATATTTCATTTGCTGTTACTGACAGCTTTCTAAAGAGAATGCCAGCTGAGCCAATGGTTAACTACCTTGCTCCTTGCAAAGTCAGTCAGGTCTAGCAGATAAAAGGTTGTTCTTGACCTTTGAACCATCTCCAGACCTACTTGGAGATGCTGGGGATTGAACCTAGGACCTCCAGCATGCAAAGCAGGTGATCTGCCGCTCAACAATGGCTCTTTCCCCAGCTTGGTGGTGGTGGTTGTGGTGGTGGTGGTGTGTGTGTGTGTGTGTGTGTGAACTGATGCACAACAGCCAGAACCTACATACAAGGCATCCAATATGCTTAAAGTCAGTAGAGGCTGGGAGCTCCAATGTCAGTGGGACAGTGAATCTGCTCTGGGGTTCAGCCAGAACCAGTCAGAGTTGTGGTCAACTTGAAAGGTTGTCACAGAGAGGAAGGCCAGGATCATCCCAGAGTGCAGGACACGGAATAATGGGCTCAAGTTACAGGAAGCCAGATTCCGGCTGAACATCAGGAGAAACTTCCTGACTGTTAGAGCAATACGACAACAGAACCAATGACCTAGGGAGGTGGTGGGCTCTCCCACACCGGAGGCATTCAAGACAAGGCTGGACAGCCATCTGTCGGGGATGCTCTGACTTGGATTCCTGCATTGAGCAGGGGGTTGGACTCAGTGGTCTTGTAGGCCCCTTCCAACCTTACTATTCTATGATTCTATGATTTTATGAAACTCTGTATATTTAGGGGTGTACTCCAGTGTGTACAAAACTGTGTTTATTAGGGGAGTACTCCAATTGGAGAAGTGTAAATATTGAAGGATAACTGAGTTTTGCTTCACATAGTGGTTCAAAAGTGCGAAATTAGGTAAGTAAGTAAGAGGAAGGCCAGGATCATCCCAGAGTGCAGGACACGGAATAATGGGCTTAAGTTACAGGAAGCCAGATTCCGGCTGAACATCAGGAAAAACTTCCTGACTTAGTGCAATACGACAATGGAACCAATGACCTAGGGGGGTGGCGGGCTCTCCCACACTGGAGGCATTCAAGATGAAGCTGGACAGCCACCTGTCAGGGATGCTCTGACTTGGATTCCTGCATTGAGCAGGGGGGGGGGTTTGGACTCGGTGGCCCTGTTGGCCCCTTCCGGCCCTACTAGTCTACGATTCTATGAACTCTAAAGGAGCTATCCATGGTGCTGAACCCATTATGGGGGATAAGGTTCAGCACCGTTAGAGTTCTGAATGGTTCTGACTGAAACCCAGAGTGGATTTACTGCCCCACTGACATAGGAGCCCCACCCCACCCCCCCACTGCTTAAAGTTATATGTGTGCCTCATATTTGTCTGTTATCCCTGTGGCTTTGCATTCATTGGCTAGCCCAGAACACTGCATGGCATAAAGTATATGTCTGACTGAGCCACTGGGGAAAATACTGCCTGCAGGTTTCCCCTTAGGCCTCCATCAGGAAAAGTGGCAGCACACGTGTTTTGCATGCCAAAGGCGCAAAAGTTAAAGCGCATCCTTTTATCTACGAGAGTTGACTGGCTTTAAAAGAAAGGTGGCTAATCACTGGCTCAGCAGACACCTTTTGGGATAATAATAGTGCATATTACTTCCTGCTCTACCATATATATATCGCGCATGTATGCATATTGGTGTCCTGGCTGTGTCCTTTTTCCTGCTTAGAGGGTTGAGGACTCTCTATGTTGCAGAAAACGGCATCCATTTTTTAAATGTGGCAGCACGTGGCTCCATTTGGTATGTAATGATTTTGCTGTGTGTCTCAGGCAGACTGATGCCCTCCAGATGTTGTGGATTTCAGTTCCCATCAGCCCTAGCTAACATGGCCAATGGTCAGGAACACTGGGAATTGTGGTCCAGGGTTTTTGGAAGGCATCATGTTGAGGAAGGCTGGTCTAGTGCTCTAGGATAATTTAAGGTTGGTTGCCTGTAGGAAACATACTCTACTGTTGTTCTTCTGAGCTGTTTGAGACAGCAGCCTTTTCCAATCCTGGCCAAAATTGCTGGTGAATGGAGGCTTTATTAGAGTGGCAGCTTTCAGTTTTTAATGCCAAACTTTCAATGGAAGAAAGAGGGTCGGAGCTAGGCTGCATTCCTACAATACAGACAAATTGCTCAGACTGAGAAACTAGCTGTGAATAGGGATGTCAGAGAATTCCGCCACGGGTCTCGGTGAGGCCAAATTCCAGTGCATTCGGCCCCCCGAAATCTGTGGCGGAATGGCCTGCCACTCCCCCCGCCACCCCGCAGATCCCCCCTGGGACGAGACTTACCTGGAGCGGATCTTCCGGGCTTCGGTGGCTCCGGTGGCGGCTCCGGCAGCAGCTTGGGCGGCAGTGGGTGGTCTTCCAAAAGGTAAGTCACTTTCGTACATCCCTAGCTGTTAGGGATGTACGAAAGTGACTTACCTTTCATGGATTATGTTGATGGTGGGGGGGAGGCATTCCATCCCTCCCCCCGGAATCCTCGAATGGGGAGCAGCCAGCCAGGCCCACCCCGGCCAGGCCAGAGCCGTCCACAGCCAGATTTCCGGCAGTGGAGGGCTCTGGGTAAAAAACAACAACAACCGCATATGCAAATGGCGGCGGCTACAGCCGCCGCCATTTGTGTTCCTTCTTTTTGGCCATCTTAATCTACGTAAATATTTACGTAGATTATGACGGCAAAAATTAAGGGGAACGCAAATAGCGTAGCGGGCACTATTTGCGTCCCTTTTTCATTCACCATTTTAGCCTACGTAAATCTTTACGTAGGCTAAAACGGCGAATCAAAAGGGGACGCAAATAGCGCCCACTACGCTATTTGCATTCCCCTTGATTTTCGCCATCATAGTCTACATAAATATTTACGTAGATTAAGACAGTAAAAAGAAGGAACACAAATGGCGGTGGCCATAGCCGCCGCCATTTGCGTACACATTTTTTTTAAACCCGCCCCCAACCATGATAGGCTATGTAAAGATTTACATAGCCTATCACGTCTTTTTTTTCTTTTTTTTAAAACCTAGCCATGATAGGCTACGTAAATCTTTACATAGCCTATCACGTCTTTCCCCCCCCCCCACAAGCCTGGAAATGGCGGCAGCAGCCGGTCGGAAGACCGCCCGCCGCCGCCACCACTGGAGCCGCCAGTGGAGCTGCCGCCGGAGCCGCTGCCGCCCGGAAGATCCGCCCCAAGTAAGTCTTGTCCTGGGGGGGATTCGCAGGGGGGCTGCAGGCTTTTCCGCCACAGATTTCAGGGCCCCGAATGCACTGGCATTCGGCCTCACTGAGATCTGTGGCGGAATTCTCTGACATCCCTACTAGCTGTGAGCAGGGATGGATGGATCCATCTGTTTCTGGCACATGACACTTTTGCATATGTTTGCTCATTTGTGCATCTTGTTTGTGCATCAATCTGCAATTTGTTCTATTAAAAAAAACTGAACAAAATGTTATATTGGGTAAAACCCAGCCTGTCCTACATAAATCTATTGAAATGGATGGGACGTAAGTTAGTCATGACTAACTTGAGTCACTCTCCAAGTAGGACTTACATTGGATTTTACCCATTGGTTTTAAACATATTTGTTCACAAACCACACACTTTTGTATGCATTTTACCCTAAAATATGCAGTATTGTGTGCATTTTGGCACTTTTCTGTATTACAGAAAACTGTATCACAAAACTGTATCACAGAAAATTTTACCACAAAATTCAGAGAAGTATGAATACGGAAGAATAAATGTGTTCCAATCTGCATGTTAGGCCAGGAAGTGCGAATCGTGTTGGTTTGCTTTAAAATGCAGACTGAACACCCAGGCATCCCTAATTCTGCGGGCCAGCCTTTATAGGGACTGATGTTCTAGCCCTGGCCCTTGGGATCAGCTGACTGATATTGCAGCTCAGAGTGGCACCTTTGGGAGCCCAGAGCTCAATGGTGGAGCAGGAAGTAAAGCACCAGAGCCAGGCTGTGGGGGACCCTGCTGTGTGATACCCCATCCCAGCATCTTCCAAAAGCATCGAAGAGTCTTGGGGCATCTTGAAGATTATGGCCAGTGCTTTCTTGGACAACAGCTCATGGGCCTTTTTTCCCTGAAACCTGATGTTGCAATGCATTTGTTAACCTTTAAGCCGCCACAAGGTCTCTTGGTTGCAAAAGACAAATGTAGCTACCCCTCTGGAATTTGTCACCAGCAGACTGTAGGTTAGTGATGCAGAACCTTGGGTCTGGGGGCCAAATCTGAAACTCCAGGAGTCCCAAGATGGCTGCATCACTTCCCCTTCCCCTGCTGCCACTCCTTTTCCTATAAGGACTGATCATTGGGTGGTTTTCTGGGTTTTGTGGAGCTTTTCCTTCATTCTAAAAGGTTGAAATGCCTCTCCTAAGGCTGAGTTATGGCAGTAAGAGCTTGAACCTCAAATATGCTGGTCTTTTTTGTATTTTTGGCTCCACCCCTTTGCCTTTGGCCCTGTTCCTTTTGCCTTCAGCCATACCCACTACAGGAATGCAGTCCCCGAAAGCTGCTCTGAAATGGAATTTGTCCCTCTGGCTGAAAGAGGTTCCACACCCCTGCTGTAGGATAACCCCTTTCCTCTACCCACAGCTATTTGCATCATTAGAAGCATCTGGCACACACTGAAGGCAAGAAGGGATGGATTCAGGGTAAAGGAGGCATAGGAGGAGGGGTAGCACATAGATTCAAAAGGCCAGGAAAGGGGTTGTGGAAGAAGAAACAGGGGCCTCTGGGCCCTGCCCGCTATGCTTGCAAACTAGGGGCTGGATCATACCCCATATGCATGCTGATGTGGCTCAGGGAGAACCTAAGAACCTAAGAAGAGCCCTGCTGGCTTAGACCCAGGGTCCATCTAGCCAGCATTCTGTTCACACAGTGGCCAACCAGCTGTTGACCAGGAATGCACAGGCAGGACATGAGCGCAACAGCACCCTCCCACCCATGTTCCCCAGCAACTGGTGTACGTAGGCTCACTGCCTCTGGGACTGGAGGGAGCACATAGCTATCAAGACTAGTGGCCATTGATAGCCTTCTCCTCCAGGAATTTGTCCAACCCCTTTTTAAAGCCATCAAAATTAGTGGCCATCACTACATCCTGTGGTAGTGAATCCCATAGTTTAACTATGTGCTGTGTGAAGAAGTCCTTCCTTTTATCTGTTCTGAATCTCCCACCATTCACCTTCATGGGATGTCCCTGGGTTCTAGTATTTTGAGAGAGGGAGAAAAATGTCTCCCTCTCCACATTCTCCACACCATGCATAATTTTGTCGACCTCTATCGTGTCTTCCCTCACCCTCCTTTTTTCCAAGCTAAACAATCCCAGCTCTTGTACCGTCTCTCATAGAGGAGATGCTCCAGCCCCTTGATCATTTTCACTGCCCTTTTCTGCCCTTTTCCCAACACTTTTTCCAGGGAGGGGGCGTAACTCAGTGGTGGAGTAGAAACCCCCAGGTTCCATCATTGACAACTCTGTGCAGAAATGAGACAGCAGAACTGGGGAAGAAGCCTCTCCTGGGACCCTAGAACAAAGGCGCAGAACGTCAGACTTGGGGGCCAAATATGTCCCTCCTGGGGTCCCAATCCAGCTATCCATGGTTCCCACTGGAGGCTGGTGGCTCCAATTTCAGTGGGGCTGTGATTCCCTGCTGTGTTTCAGTCAGAATCAGCCAGAATTCTAAAGGAGATATCCAGTCTGCTGAACCCTATCCCCACCTTGGATCGCTCCTTTGGAGGAATTACAGCCTCACTGAAATTGGAGCCACCAGCCTCCACCGTGGGTTCCCCAAATGGCCATGCCCTCTTTCCCTTTTTTTTGCTGCTTTTTCTTCATTCTAGAACACTGAAATGCCTCCCAACGCTTAGTTACTGACAGTAAGAGCTTTCAGCTGAAACATGCTGGTATTTTGGGCCCCTGCCCCATTTCTGCATTTGGCCCAGCCCCTTTCTGCCTTTTGTCACCACTGGAATGCAGCCCTGAGAGGTTCTCTGAAAGGGAATTTGGCACTCAGGCTGAAAGGGGTCCCCCAACCCTAGAGAGCCACACTGCTACCCAGGCCAGGTAATCCCAAGCTAGTTGCAGCGGCTGAGTATAAGACAGTTTCAGATGGTTAATTTGCAAAATTCAGCATTGCGTTACCTTTGTGCAGGTTTGTTTCCTTTCTCTTTTTAGTGCAAAGGAGATGTATAGTGTAGACTGTGTAGTACTGAGCCAGGCTGCCTTTTCCAAAGATATTTGAAAGCTGGCAAGTTCATATTTGAACTGCTTGCTGTGATGTTCCTTGAACACAAGATCACAACGTGCCACCCTCCAGTCCCACAGGATCCTACTGCTTTGGCAAGGGCTGTTCTTCTGCCTTGCGGAGAGAGGAGGCAGCAAGGTTCTAAATGTCAGTCTGAGTTTTTGATCCTGCCTCACTTAAAAGGAGTCGGAATGTTCTTGAAATCAAATGGCTGTGCGGGTTCTGCATAAATAAGCCCATCTAGACACTTGCAAGGCCTTGGATACCCACTGGTGCAGCTGACAATGCCCCCCACCCACTAGCAAGGAGAGATCTGTTTTGTTTGTCTAACGTGATTTCCTGAATACAAGATGTAGACATGCTGGATAACGGTGCATTTGTATGAAGAAATGGCCACTCCTTTGGTCTTTGGGCCTTGCTCCTTTTAACTGGAGAGCCAGCGTGGTGTAGTGGTGAGAGTGTTAGACTGGGAGTTGGGAGATCCGGGTTCTAGTCCCCACTCACTCAGCCATGGAAGCTCACTGGGTGACCTTGGGCCAGTCACAGACACTCAGCCCAACCTACCCCACAGGGTTGTTGCTGTGAGAATAAAATGGAGAGGAGGATTATGTGCGTCACCTTGGGTTCCTTGCAAGAGGGGAAAAAGGCGGGATATAAATGCAATAAATAAATAAATAAATTTGTGCCCAGCTATTTTCTGACAGGGAGAAGAAGTAGGGATGGGCGAATATGCCCTCGAAATTCCTCCTTGAAACTCAGTTCACCCCATTCACTTTCCCAAACTCATGCGTCTCCCCCGACCCTCCAGTTGGGAAAATGTGCATTTATCCCCATAGGCTAAAGCGTGAAAATGCTGATTTTCCAAGAGCACATTTTTTAAACTTTTCATTTCTTATGACATTTCAACAAAGGAAAAGGAAGTAAGAAAAAAGGAAGGGAAAATGTGGCTATAGATTTGAATACACTGTATCAATTTCAATGCATACATATGAAATGTGTGTATATATAAATGCATGTTTCTAAGCACTATACATAAACTTCGACAAAAGCACACCAAATATCCAAATAAATATCCATGCACAGGTGGGGTCCATACACCAGCCCCTCAAATGTTGAAAGCGTTATAATCCATTGCATTATAGGAGGTGAGCGTTTATCCTTCCAAAGTTGTATGATCAGTCTTTAGCTGTCAAAAGGGCACCGCGAGTCCATTTGTGCTGACAACGCATTAACTTCCAGGAAGCAGGTAGGTAATTTAAAAGAGCATGTACATCAGTAAATATTGAGGAGTGTTTCAATACAAAATTTATCCATATAATGACCTCCTCTCAAAAAGGTGCAACTAACAGGCATTGCCAAACCATATGCTTAAAAGACACGTGCTGTGTTGCACCTCCAAGAATTATCTAACTTAGACAAACCCTTATTAAAGAGATGTTGTGGCATCCAACAGTCATGAAACAAATGTTGGAGCTGAATAACATGTTTGTTGGTATGCACGTGCCTACATGTGCTATTTCAAACATAGAGTCATAGAATAGTAGGGTTGGAAGGGGCCTATAAGACCATCGAGTCCAACCCCCTGCTCATTGCAGGAATCTAAGTAAGAGCATCCCTGAGAGGTGGCTGTCCAGCCTCATCTTGAATGCCTCCAGTGTGGGAGAGCCCACCACCTCCCTAGGAAATTGGTTCCACTGTTGTATTGCTCCAACAGTCAGGAGGTTTGTCCTGATGTTCAGCTGGAATCTGGCTTCCTGTAACCTGAGCCCATTATTCCACATCCTGCACTCTGGGATGATCAAGAAGAAATCCTGGCCTTCTTCTCTGCGACAACCTTTCAAGGACTTGAACAGCATGATCATTTCTCCCCTCAGTCTTCTCTTCTCAACGCTAAACATGCCCAGTTCTTTCAGTCTCTCCTCATAGGGCTTTGTCTCCAGTCCCCTGATCATCTTTGTTGCCCTCCTCTGAACCCTCTCCAGCTTGTCTGCATCCTTCTTAAAGTGTGGTGCCCAGAACTGGACACAGTACTCCAGATGAGGCCTAACAAGTGCTGTGTAGAGGGGAAGTAGTACTTCCCAGGATTTGGAAGCTATACTTCTATTAATGCAGCCCAACAGAGCATTTGCCTTTTTGGCAGCCACATCACATGGTTGGCTCATATTCAGCTTGTGATGTACCTAGGGGTGTATGAACCCCACTTACCTGGGTCTGCTGGGGGGTCCGTGGGGGGGGGAGGCAATCCAGTCCTCCCCCCGGAATCCTCCCTGGCCGGCTCCACTCCATGGCGAGTCTGCATCCACAAATGGTGTCTGGTGTAGCGGACGCCATTTGCGTCCCTGCACTTTACCATGATAGGCTACGTAAAGATTTAAGTAGCCTATCACGTTAAAGAGCAGGGACGCAAATGGCGTAGCGGATGCCATTTGTGTCCATGGTCCGGCAATACGGCCATGGCGGCCGTATCACTGGGTCTTTGGAGCCGGCGGCAGGGAGGATCCGCCAGCGAGGACTTCGCGCTGGAAGACAAGGTGGGAGATCCGATCCTCCACAGACTTCGGGGGGCCGGACTCAATAGAATCCGGCCTCATTGGGGTCTGTGGAGGATTTCTCCAACATCCCTAGATGTACCACAATTCCAAGATCCTTCTCGCTTGTAGTATTGTTGAGCCAAGTCTCCCCCATCTTGTAACTGTGCATTTGGTTTCTGTTTCCTAGGTGCAGAACTTGGCATTTATCCCTATTAAATGTCATTCTGTTGGTTTCTGCCCAGTGCTCCAGCCTGTCAAGATCACTTTGAATTCTGTCTCTGTCTTCCAGGGTATTAGCGTTCCCGCCCAATTTTGTGTCATCTGCAAATTTGATCAGCATTCCCCGCACCTCCTCCTCCAATAGGGATGTCCGTGAATTCTGCCACAGACCCCAATGAGGCCGGATTCCAAGAATCCGACCCCATTGGGGCCCGTAGCGAAATGGAGCACTCACCTCTGGCTCCCCTTGGAATCTGTCCAGGTCGGCTTCCTCCCTGCGGCAATCCTGCGGAGCCGGTAGCTGCCTCTGCAGAATCGTCGCAGAGTGCAGCCGGCCTGGACAGACTCTGGGGGGAGGGATGGATTGCCTCTCCCACCTGCGGATGCCCCCCTGGACCCGGAGGTAAGGCGTCTGCCCACCCCTATCCTCCAAGTAATTAATAAAAATGTTGAAGAGCACTGGGCCTAGGACTCCGCCCTGCAGTACCCTGCTCATTACCTCTCTCCAGTTGAAGAAGATTCCATTGATAATCACTCTTTGAGTCCAATTCGGTATAGGGATGTCAGAGAATTTTGCCACGAATCTTGGGGAGGCCAAATGCCAGTGCATTCGGCCCCCCGAAATTGGTGGCGAAACGGTCTGCCCCCCCGGGACGGGACTTACCTTGGGCGAATCTTCCTGGTGGCAGCGGCTGCGGCGGCGGCAGCCGGTCTTCTAACTGGCTGCCATTTCCAGTAAAAAAAAAAAAACTTGATAGGCTACGTAAAGATTTACGTAGCCTATCACGACTAGATTTTTAAAAAAATACCGTGATAGGCTACGTTAATGTTTACGTAGCCTATCACGGCTGATTTAAAGGAAAAAAAACACGCGTGTACGCAAATTTGCGTTCCTTATTTTGACACGTCTTAGTCTATGTAAACATTTACATAGACTAAGACGGTGAAAATAAGGGGAATGCAAATAGCATTAGACGCTACGCTATTTGTATTCCCCTGATTTTCGCCGTAGTCTACGTAAATGTTTACGTAGACTAAGACGTGTCAAAATAAGGAACGCCAATGGGTGCCGCCATTTGCATACGCGTGTTTTTTTTTTCTTTTAAATCAGCCGTGATAGGCTACGTAAACATTTATGTAGCCTATCATGGCTGACTGCAGGGACGCAAACGGCAGCGGCTACGGCCGCTGCCATTTGCGCACCCGGCCGGCCAGGATTCGGGGGGGAGGGATGGAGCCCCTCCCCCCCGCCAGAATTTCAGGGGGGAGGGATGGAACGCCTCCCCCCCATCTCGAATCAAATTTCGTTAAAGGTAAGTCACTTTCGTACATCCCTGACGCATTCAGAGTTGCGAACAGGGACATGTTCATGTGATTTGTGAACAGGAATGAAATGCTTGTACATCCATAAAAAGAAGCAAGAGGCATTGGAGTTGCAATGGGACACAATCCAAGGGGGAAGTGCTCCTGTGCAAGACCAGTGTGAAATGAATAGGCACTCTGTAAGTCCTCACAAGTGCTCTTGCACAATTCTCAGTCAGTTCAAGGGAGCTTGCTTCTGGACTTCTTCCTGGATTGTGTCCCCCTGCAACAATAGTCTCTTGCTACTTCTTTTATGGAGAAAGTGCTATATTTTCCATATTAGAAGGTGTGGGAATCCAACGCACATGGTATTTTCTACCATCCGGGTCTTTTTCCTCAGATTCCCCCCCCCCCTCAAGTGGGCTACATTCTAGAAAGCATAATTTAGGAGGGAACATAGCTTTACCTTCAGAAGGTCCAGGCTCAGTTCCTTGCTTCTCTAGTTAAAAAAAAGGAGTCGCTGATCTGGGAAAGCATCTTTTCTCCTTGGGACCTTGGTGAGGTGTTGCTGCTTGGAACAGTCAATGCAGTGGCTTCATAAGGCCATGCAAAGAAATATGTAAAAACTGCTAGTCCAGCTAACCAACTATACCAATGTACATCATTGATGGCACATCAACAGCCTGAAAGGGATGGGATAAAAGGCCTTTAGCCAATTTACAAAAATGTACCTATTACCTGGAGATAATTCTTATTCACCACAGGTGAGTGGACAAGCAGCTGTTTACAAGCCTAGTTTCATACAATCCATTTTCAATTAATTATTTAATGATGCACCTTGTTTCTAGACTGATGCAGAAAAAGTCTAACGATTTATACAGAAGTTACTCATCAGTAAGTGGGCTTGCATGTTAGAAAGCAGTGTTATTCTAGAGATGTGAAGGACATTTAAGGCACAATCTTATGCATGTTTAGAGAAAAGTCGTACAACTCCTAGTCATATAACTCCTGCTCCCTTAACTACTGAGCAAGTATATCTTGAAAGAGTACACTGCATAAGCAAGTTTTGTTATGCTGTCGTTATGAAGTAGAAGAGCACTTAACTACTAAAAGAATAAATTCAACTACCAAAAATAAATAAATGTTAAAGCAGTACATAATGTAAGCCATCCATTAGCAGCAAACTCAGCAAGACAAGCATTGACTTTCTGCTATGTTGTCATCTAAAATCATTAGTGGGATTATTATGTTATTCCCAGTTCCCCACGTTCTTTTTCGAAAGCTATTAAATCCTTTTAAAAAGATCCATTCACAGTGTTCCTACAGATTGTATTACAAGGGTTAGCTGCAAGGCCCACAAATAAAAAGTGCTAACAAATACGAACAGATTGATTTAGATTCCTAACCCACTGTATCTCATGGCCGAGGATGAGTAGCAAAGTATTCTACCACCAGTACCATGTTGGTTTTCTTTCATATGCTTCTTGTAAGATACTTGAAATCCTGAACCAGGACTCTGGGAACAGGATGCAGATGGTTAGCACACCACCATGATGGCTTGCTAGGGGACGGAGCAGTTGTCTTGCTCTCTGCCGCACTTTGGCGAGGGTGGCCACTTATGAGTCACAAAAGAAAAGAGGAAACCCCTCACCAAAGAAGAGGAAAAAAGGGGACAGTCATTTGCATAAAATATTGTTGTTCAGTCGTTCAATCGTGTCCGTCTCTTCGTGACCCCATGGACCACAGCACGCCAGGCCTTCCTGTCCTGCACTCTCTCCCGGAGCATGCTCAAGTCTATATTCATTGCATCAGTGATGCTATCTAGCCATATCATCCTCTGCCGTCCCCTTCTCCTTTTGCCTTCAGTCTTTCCCAGCATCAGGGCCTTTTCCAGAGAGTTTTCTCTTCGCATTAGGTGGCCAAAATATTTGAGCTTCAGCTTCAGTATCTGTCCTTCCAATGAGCACTCAGGGTTGATTTCCTTTAGGATGGACTGATTTGACCTCCTTGCAGTCCAGGGGACTTGTAAGAGTCTTCTCCAGCACCACAGTTCGAAAGCATCAATTCTTCGGCGCTCAGCCTTCCTTATAGTCCAGCTCTCACAGCCATACGTTGCTACTGGGAAAACCATACCTTTGATTAGACGGACCTTTGTCGGCAAGGTGATGTCTCTGCTTCTTACTATGCTGTCTAGGTGTGCCATAGCTTTCCTCCCAAGGAGCAAGCGTCTTTTAATTTCATGGCTACAGTCACTGCATGTGCTAATTTATATGTATAGAGGCACATTTCAAGATAATTCTTACCATTTAAATAGAAATACAGGAGATCTCACCATAATGTAGAAGACTGAGGCCAGGTGACCTGTGTACCTGCCGGCCAGCCTGCTGTCCAGGTGCTACATCAACACTTCTTATTGTTCTTTATCTTTGACATGTGACTGGACAGCTCCCCAAGTTGTTTTCATGCACTGAATATCCCATCAGGCCGAATGCAACTTGAATCCAAATTCTTCCACAGGGTGTCTGGGCAGAGAAGTGTCTCTTCCTTTGCTAGGGATGGCACAGGCTCCCGATTCAGTCTGGGAATCTGGCGGACCTGCTCCTGCCCGCACCCCTGAGCCCCGCTCGCCCTGCCCCTGCTCGCCCCCTGCCCGCGCTCAGTGAATGGCCTGCACTCACCCCGGTTGCCATTTTCTGAGAAATAAAATGGTGATTGCAAAAATGCGCAAATTTGCGCACATGCAAAAATGCGCATTTTGTGAATGCGCGTATTTGTGTGCGTGCAAAATTGCATATTTTATGAAAAATGCACATTTTCATGCACACACTAATGTGTGCCTTCCCAAAAATGCTGATTTCGCACTTGAGATTATGCGCATTTGCAAAATGCACATTTTTGCACATCCAAAAACATGTGCATTTTTGTGATTGCCATTCTATTTGTTTTAGAAATGGCAACTGCAGAGCTCGATGAGTCTGCTGGGGTGAGTACGGGCTGCTCGCCGAGAGTGGGAGGGGCTTGAATGCAGTTCGGGGCCTAGCAAGTGGGGGCAGGGGCCAGGCAGGAGTCTGGAGAACTTGGATGGGGGTCAGTTTGCACATCCCTATCTTTTGCAACTTCCTTTTCTTCACTTCACGATGAACGACTGGATCTTTGAATGGCAAAGCTGCTTGTTGTGGCATAACAGCCCTTTTAGTTGCATTGATTTGCCTTGTGTACAAATGAGGATCCATCATTTCATTTTTGGCAGTCTCCTAATTAAAAAAATAATAAATTAACAGATGCCTGCTCTGCATTTTGCCATTCAGCAGCAGTTTGGAATGGTGGCTATTTTTAATGCAGCAGTTGGTGAATTAAATGAGGTGAAACTTATTCCAGTTTCTCTGGGAAGCTCCCAATCCCATAAATATTTATTTCCAGGGCTGTGAGTACTGAATGCATCTTCGAAAGACCAGCGTAAGTGTCAAATCTAATATCTGGCAAGATCTCAAGATTTATGAAAATGTTGTCTTAACCTGGGCTGCTGCACTGGGGAGGTCATAACTGGCCCCAAAGTTGTATAAAAATAGATGCCACTTCATGCCCTTATTGCTTCCCTAGCCTAGCACCCGCCAGGCAATTTGGACTACAATTCCCATTAGCCCCAGGCAGCATGACCAATGTTTGGGGATGAAGGGAGCTAGGGAAGGCTGTCTTAGTGTTACTTTGTACAACGTGTTTTCTCTTACAATAAAGGAACTGTTCTAATTTGTTTCAGTGTTTCACTTAAAAAAGAAAAGGGATGAGAATTTCATTCAAATGGTATTAACCACAATCTATGAATGAGTGGGGCAGGGACTAAAGCACTAACATCCAACGTACTGGGCTTTCTCAGGCTGCAATCTTTTTTCCCGTGAAAAGTTGTTTTATTTTGAAATCAAACTAACAAAACAAAGGCAACAAAAAGAAGACCATGCCCAAGAATAATCAAGATCACAAAAGAAACAAAGGGATTCACTAATTATAATTCTTATGATGCTTATGAAAACATCTATTGTGAAACAGCCTACGTATGAGCTCAGTACCTCATGAAAGAGTAAAAATGCAATTTATACGGCACATAAATGGAACGTGTGCAAGCCTGCGTCATTTTGTGTGTATGTGTGTATGAGTCAGAAAAAAATAGACAACTGTACTTGGTTGGAATTTGGTTGAACGTTTGAAGAGCTTAAACACAGGAAATAAATGGAAACCATGGTGCCATGATACCTTTCTCAAAGTTAGGATCCCTTGCTTGCTGCACTTGGTGAGTAAGTTTATTATACACAGTCATAGTCTCCCAAATTTTACCAACCCACTGCTCTTTAGTTGCTTGCTTTGGAGACTTCCAGGGACATGTTATACATCACTTTGCAGGAGCATACAGTTCCTTAAAGAGGTCTTTATGCAGCAATCCTGTGCACACTTCCTTGGAATTAAGGGCATCTCTACACCACCCTAAAATCCTGCATTTAAAATGGGGCTTTCTGCTTCTGATTTAAATGCAGGATCAGAACGACTCCCTTTTTCATGTACTTCCTTTCCCCCCTCCCCTTCCCCCCTCCTCCCCGTATCTGAGTCATCCGTTCTCTTTCATGGATCTCACTCCTCTTCTTGCTGCCTTTCCTCTTTTCATGGAGGAAACTCAAGTGGAACACAAAGGGGTAATTATTTGATAGCTCATTGTTGTTGTTCAGTCGTTCAGTCGTGTCCGACTCTTCGTGACCCCATGGACCATAGCACGCCAGGCCTTCCTGTCCTGCGCTCTCTCCCAGAGCGTGCTCAAGTTCATGTTCATTGCATCGGTGATGCTATCTAGCCATCTCATCCTCTGACATCCCCTTCTCCTTTTGCCTTCAATCTTTCCCAGCATCAGGGTCTTTTCCAGGGAGTTTTCTCTTCGCATTAGGTGGCCAAAATACTTGAGCTTCAGCTTCAGTATCTGTCCTTCCAATGAGCACTCCGGGTTGATTTCCTTTAGGATGGACTGATTGGACCTCCTTGCAGTCCAGGGGACTCGTAAGAGTCTTCTCCAGCACCACAGTTCGAAAGCATCAATTCTTCGGCGCTCAGCCTTCCTCATCGTCCAGCTCTCACAGCCATACGTTGCTGCTGGGAAAACCATAGCTTTGATTAGACGGACCTTTGTCGGCAAGGTGATGTCTCTGCTTCTTACTATGCTGTCTAGGTTTGCCATAGCTTTCCTCCCAAGGAGCAAGCGTCTTTTAATTTCATGGCTACAGTCACCGTCTGCAGTGATCTTGGAGCCCAAGAAAATAAAATCTGTCACTGTTTCCATTTCTTCCCCTTCTATATGCCAGGAAGTGATGGGTCCAGATGCCATGGACTTAGTTTGTTTAATGTTGAGTTTCAAACTAGCTCATTATCTGCGATCTATTTAAGAACAGAACAAAGGGCATTTAGTGCAGGAGATGCCCTGGAGGGACATGGCATCGTTGAGATCGCTCCGTGAAGGAGCGATCTCAATTGCAGGAAGAAAGCTCTGTGGGAAGGAAGCCTAAGTCTCGGTGAACTCAGTGGGACCGGTTTCTGGGTAAACCTGCTGCAGCACACCCCAGCGCAGGCAAGACAGGGTCTTTTCCAAACTGGCAATGGGGCTCCATGCTTCTCCCCTGGGGTAAGTTTATTCTGATCCTCTGCTATGGCATCAAGCCAAGACTGTTTTATTTCGGAAGGCTCCTGGGCTCCTCCGCGCTGTTGCTCTTGCACTTGGTGTCTCTTGCACCCGACGGCATCGCGGCTCTTACTGCTACTTTAACAAAAAGATGATAGTGTTGTTTTTATGTCTTTAATAGCAGTCTCATTTTTTCTTTTTAATGCTATAAGCTGGCCTTGAAGTGCTTTGGCACAAATGCCGGGGTATAAATATGTTTTATAAATACAATAAATAATAAAACCTGGTGAGAACGCCCACTGCACAATGCAGTAGCTATATTAAGTAGATACAGCAGCTAAGATATGGACTGGAGGTATTCAATATTACTGTTATTAGTGCGACCTTCAGCAACAAAATGTTGCAGTGTGGAGTGCTCTTGTTCAGGATTCCAGCCAACCTACTACACCCCTTCCCAGGATGCTCCATTCCCTCTGGTTTTCTGACCCTGTCCTCCCCCCCAACAGTCAGCATTCTGTGCCAACTTGGCATGCTTAGTCCTCATTCATTTGTTTTTTTGGGGGGTCCCTTCTTAGTAGATTTTTCCCCATGTATTTATTTTTTGCAAACCTTGGGGTTCCCCCAGGCCTGCTAATACACAAGCTCCTTGTGCGTGGATGACGCTATTTTAGCTACTTAAGGATCCACACTAGGAGAATGAGTTTACTATTCTTAAGAACATAAGGACTTAAGAAGAGCCATGCTGGATCAGACCAAGGCTCCATCCATTCCAACATTCTGTTCACACAGTGGCCAACCAGCTGTTGACCAGGAACCCACAAGCAGGACATGAGCGCAACAGCACCCTCCCACCCATGTTCCCCAGCAACTGGTGTACATAGGCTCAATGCCTCTGATACTGGAGGTAGCACATAGCCATCGAGACTGGTAGCCATTGATAGCCTTCCCCTCCAGGAATTTGTCCAATCCCCCTTTTAAAGCCACCCAATTTGGTGGCCATCACTACATCCTGTGGTAGAGAATTCCATAGTTTATGTGCTGTGTAAAGAAGGACTTCTTTTTATCTGTCCTGAATCTCCCACCAATCAGCATCATGGGATGACTCCATTGGGTTCTAGTATTATGAAAGAGGGAGAAAAATGCCTCCCTATCCACTTTCTCCACACCATGTATAATTTTGTAGACCTCTATCATGTCTCCCCTTACTCTCCTTTTTTTCAAGCTAAGCAATTCCTGCTGTTGTAACCTTCTCTCATAGGGAAAGTGTTCCAGCCCCTTGATCATTTCAGTTGCCCCTTTCTGCACTTTTTCCACCTCTACAATATCTTTTGTTTAGCTGTGGTAACCACACCTTATATAGCAAGGGTGCAGAACCTCAGGCCCAAGGGACAAATCTGGCTTTCCTGGGATCCCCATATGGCCATCCAGCTTTCCCTAGGTGGTCATGCCCCTTCCCCCCACCCCCTTTCCCACAGCCACTGATAATTTGGTGGTTTCCCAGCTTCTTAGCAGTTTCCCAGGGCCAGCCTTACCATTAGGCAGAGTGAGGCAGTCGCCTCAAGCAGCAGATACTGGGGGTGGCAGCAAGGTATGGAGGTGAGAGCTGTGCGCTACATGGCCTGCACTACACCGCCAAGGTACCCTGCTGCCTTCCTATGCGGTGGTGAATGCTGTGTCAAGGGCTCCGTGGAGGCCTCTCTCAGTCTAATCCAGTAGCCAAGTCCAGACACAGACAAAGGGATTCCTTTCAAAGCTTTATTCTTCTTTTACAACTTAACAACTATACCGTTCGCAACTAGATCTGAGCAGCACAGTACCTATGCCCTAAGTTGGAACAGTTGGTCCCCGTTTGAAAGGGAATTACTGGCAGACCCCTGAACTTAAGGACTAGGGAGAGTCCCTCCCCTTTTCCCTTGGAGCCTCTGGGTGCAGCCGTTGTTTGCACGCCAACCTGGCACTTCGCCTCCTTTCCGCGCCCTCCATCTGGCGCCTCTCTCTGCGTCTGCATCGCGCATCCACCAAGTCTGCTATCTGTGCTTGGTTACTCCCTGGACTGCTAACTAAACTAGGAATGCTGGTGGGAGGAATCTCCGTCAGCTGTTGGTCCTGGGAAAGAGGAGCACGCTCCTCTCCCAGGAGCGACTGCTCTTCCTCAGAATCAGAACTACTCTGGGATTCTATGGGCTCAGTGTCCACCCTGACATGCTGTCCCATTGCCAGTGTTGAAGAAAGATTCAACTGCCAGTTCAGGCTTTTGTACATGGAATGGGAAGGGGCACCATCTTTGTGCTTCGCCTCAGGCAGCAAAAGGTCATAGGCTGGCCCTGCAATTTCTGCTTCATTCTAAAAGCTGAAATGCCTCTCCTAAGGCTCAGATACTGGCAGTTAGAGCTTTAAGCTAAAACAAGGAAGTATTTTTGCCTCCAGACATCCCCCAATTTGCCTCTGGCCCCAACCAACACCTGAAATGTGGTCCCCCAAAGCTTTTCCTTTATGGAAATTGGCCCTTGGGCTGAAAGACACCCCTCACCCCTGGTATATAGGAGGAGGAGGAAGAGGTTTATACCTCCAGGAGATTTTGGGTTGAAGGATAAAAAGCATTTTGCTCAGTCTTTGAACCAGGAAACAAATTGGGAGCCAGTGAACTTGGTGCAATATCACTGTCATACCACCACAAAAACACTGATGATCTCCAGGCCCTTTGCCCATTGTCTCCTCACTGCCCATTTGAAGCTCCTTGGGATCAGGGACCTGTCTCTTTTGCCTGTGTAACCCTATAAGGCCCACGTACATTGGTGGCATGGTACTGTATGAATAAAAAACGTTAAGTCAAATGTACATGAATTCTCTGCAGATCTCAAGCTTGTTCTTAGAAATCCAGGTTAACCCAGAAACATACACAATTCTTCAAAGGAGTAACATTTACAGAAAAGATCAGTATCCCATTTAGATCCTGAGTCAGTAAAACACTCATCATTTGTTGGAGCTGGTCTAAGTTCGGAATGATTGACATATTATGATGGCAGGTTGTCTAGGGAAGAATGTCATGCAAGTAGCATGTTTTAATTGAATTTTCCCACTGCTTTCGCAGGTAAAGGTGATGTGTTTGGTGACATTTTCTGGAAGGAGACCACTCTGGCACACGCATGCGCTAACGTACGGGCATTGACGTACTGTGATTTGCACATTATCAAGCGGGAGGCCTTGCTGAAAGTTCTGGACTTTTATACAGCTTTTGCAAACTCCTTCTCAAGGAATCTCACCCTAACCTGCAATCTGAGGAAAAGGGTAAGATCACTTTAATCAAATTTGTATGGGGAACGTTGTATAAAATGATCATCTGATTTGATATTAGATACAGCACATCTTCTTTTTATGAAAAACAGATTTCTAGGTTTTAGGAGTACAAAGACAGGTTTGAAGGTGTGTGGGCAGTGTCTGATGAACTAAGAGGAGGGGAGTGAGCAGCATATCCAGAGGCCAGGGGCTTCAGTGCCCTCAAAAAGATCTTCTTCCTATTTTAGCATCAAGCAGAAAATCTCCCTATCAGTTAGCTCTTGAAAATGATGAACATAAATTAGCTATTAAAAATAGGCCTTTAGGATTGGGTTAGGAGATGCCTTCATTTTTACACAGCTGGGAAAAATACTCTTTTTATGTGGGTGTTTTTAAAACCAGATTAATGAGGGTCATATCAATGTTGTCTGCATGAGCAAATCTCATAACTGTAATGAATAGATTTGTGGAGCATTTAACTCTGATGCTTTTATGGCTGGAATGTATTTCTTTTCCCTAAATCCCTACTTTATCACTAGGAAAGACATCCGTAGGTGCAAAAGATCACCAGTATAATAATCTGTAACAAAATCTTCACAAGGTGCAATTTGAAGAGGTGCAAAGGCATGGATGTGGCATTCATTACTCTACGTTCAGTCTAATCCTATGCATGCATACGTCTTTGCTAACAGGAGATTTCACAGTTCTGATAAGTCTGTGAGACTTGGGTCTTCAGTCAACGATGTCCATAAGATGAATTTGATCCATGCCCCCCTCTAGTTGCTAATCATCAGTTCTACAGGTGCTAATAAGTAGTGGAAGTCCCAGTTAAGTATGGACAAACCAGTCCATGGTGGTTTCTCTTTTTTCCAATCTTACGTTTGGTCTGTCAGCAACTTTGATTTTTTTTTTCGTTCATGTGAAAATTCATAAGTATTTTTGTGTACATTTCTCCTAATACATGCATTTTGCCTAATATACACATTTTGGGAAGTAATTTTCCTAATATAATGTATTTTCAAATGCTATTTCCCCTAATATACACTGTTTTGTACAAATGTTTTGATTCGAGTACACCAGTCAAGACATGTGTACAAAACTGAAAGAACTGGGCATGTTTAGCTTTGAGAAGAGAAGACTGAGGGGAGATATGATCATGCTCTTCAAGTCCTTGAAAGGTTGTCACAGAGAGGAAGGCCAGGATCTCTTCTCCATCATCCCAGAGTGCAGGACACAGAATACTGGGCTCAAGTGACAGGAAGCCAGATTCCAGCTGAACATCAGGAGAAACTTCCTGATTTTTAGAGCAATATGACAACAGAACCAATGACCTAGGGAGGTGGTGGGCTCTCCCACACCGGAGGCATTCAAGACAAGGCTGGACAGCCATCTGTCGGGGATGCTCTGACTTGGATTTCTGCATTGAGCAGGGGTTGGACTCAATGTCTTGTAGGCCCCTTCCAACCCTACTATTCTATGATTCTATGATTTTATGAAACTCTGTATATTTAGGGGTGTACTCCAGTGTGTACAAAACTGTGTTTATTAGGGGAGTACTCCAATTGGAGAAGTGTAAATATTGAAGGATAACTGAGTTTTGCTTCACATAGTGGTTCAAAAATGCGAAATCAGGTAAGTTTGTATCAGAATGCCAACTAAACCAATTTTTTCCCCATCCCTAATCCCAGTCAACCCAGCCCTGGTTTTCAGTCTTTATTTGGCAGCTATATGTGGTGTCTTTTCCAGACTCTTATTTTCAGCAAAGAGATCTAGAAACTTGATGTTCTGAAATGAAATGTTTGGATGTTCACATTCCAAATCTGTGGTTGTGCATAATAACTAAAAATGCCCTTAAAAGAATCGTCTGTCAATCGCCATGCCAATTTCTCACGGAATCATTGAAATATTTCTCACTAGTTCTGCATCTTCCAGAAGTTGCTGAGGGGGAATTCCCGGCCTTTTGAAAAGCAATGTGGACAGCTCATTTAGAACGGAGGGAATGGAGATTATGTCTCTTACTCCTTGCAGGCATTGTAATTTTTGCAGCAGGGTCAGTGGGTGGCAGATAACTGATAAGGCGTGCAGTTCATCTTTTACCTGTGTAAGGCCATTTGTCTTTTGCTTTGCTCTCTGCTTGAATTTAAAGGGTGAGTGGGCGTTAAAGTATTCCTTACCTTCAGACAAAGATGTCTGAAATGAACATGATTCTTCTCTTCAAATATCAGAAAATATTCCTCTGCCCTAATTGCAGGCAACATAGAGAAAATCACCATCCCTTCCAGTTTAAGATTACAGATAACCATCCTGCACTTTAGATTACCTTTTTTTCCCTTTTAGGATCTTGCTGCACATCACTCCCGCATCCCCATCCCTCCCGCCTTGAAAATACCTAGCTGCTGATGCTGGCATGCTAAGGAGCACGCCTCTGATGGTGTACCTGTGTTAGCCTCATGATCACCTCCACCCCTTCGAAGTGAAATAGATTTTTAAAAAATAATCTTTGCTTGCAATATTGGTGAAATAATACTACTGTCTAGGATGCAGAGTTGGGCTGTTTGAGACAGGCCTCTCCCACCCCACTACATCCATGGTGGAGCTTCCTTGGAGCTCCTTAAAAATGCAGAGCTCCATGTTTATTGCTGGAGCCTCTCATTCACTTCTGTGGCTTCAGCTACCATTATTACTCAGATAACCCTACAGCTATTTTTCCCTACACTTGCTCTCTCACATGCTAGCCGGTCCCTTCTCTCTGTCTGGGCCCTGAGTTCCCTGTGCTGAGATAATCTACATGTACCCACTGGTGCAGCTAAGGCTGGACCTTGGAGCCAAAGTTGAGGGCTGTGCAGCTCCCCCCACCCAATGACCACCCAGTGAGTGGCAGGTGAGGAGGGCAGCAGGGAAGGAGACACAAGCTCCATTTCATTCCTGTTGTCCTGATGGTGCTAGGATGTAATTGAGTTTAAAATGCAAAACTGGACATGCTCAGCATATTTTTTTGGCAAACAGTTTTGTTGTTGCTATTGTTCTAACGAATCAGGAATGTAGAGGCAGTTATAAAGCCTGGAATGGTGACTGGGGAGCCAAGAGAAATGTCCGCTGTGTGCTTCACAACTGCAGTAATACACATGGCTGTCTACAGCCCCCCCCCCCCCCCCGCATAAGGCTGTTAAGTCCAGAGTCTAAAATTGCCTAGCTGCACCACTGCATGTACCAAAACTGAGATTTACTGTGATGAGTGTGTGTGATGTCAGCCACCACTTTATTGTGGTGGGGGGGGGGGGCTGAGAAGTGGTTCTGGGAGGCTCACGAGAAATCAAAGGGACTGGAGCCCAGGAGAAGCTGGCAGGTCAAGGCCTCATGGCAGCTAAAGATGGGAGAAGCAGAAATTTTTGAGCTTGCTTAAATTCTCCAAAAATCACTTCGAAGCTCATTTTGGCTCGTTCCCATTTTCTTGTCCGGCCCATTTTTCAGCTTGTTTGGAGCCGGGGAGTGTGCATTTCTGTTTATTTTTATTTTTTCCAAAACTGAACACTTTCCCCCATTGACTAATGCATGGAAATGTGTATTTTATTTTATTTTTTAAAAAAATGCACATTTTTCAAATGCAATCACAATTTCTGGAAATTGCAAATATTTCTAAAAAACAAAACAAGCACTCCTGTTTGCATTCAGGATTGTGAACAAGACCTGTTTGCATGATTGGCAAAAAGAAACAAGACTCTCCTACATCCCTGGTGGTAGCAGCAGACAGATCTGGGAATGGGAAGCAGAAGATTAGTCCATAGAATCATAGAATAGTAGGGTTGGAAGGGGCCTATAAGACCATGAAGTCCAACCCCCTGCTCAGTATATGATTATTTATTTATTTATTTATTACATTTATATCTCACCATTTTTCCTCTTTAAGAAACCCAAGGCGGCGTACACAATCCTTCTCCTCTCCATTTTATCCTCACAACAACAACCCTGTGAGGTAGGTTGGGCTGAGAGTCTGTGACTGGCCCAAAGTCACCCAGTGAGCTTCCATGGCCAAGTGGGGACTAGAATCCGGATCTCCCGACTCCCAGTCCAACACTCTAGCCACTACACCACACTGGCTCTGAGTCGAATCTGAGTTGAAGCATCCCTGACAAGTGGTTGTCCAGCCTCGTCTTGGATGCCTCCAGCTTGGGAGAGCCCACCACCTCCCTAGGTAATTGGTTCCATTGTTGTACTGCTCTAACAGTCAGGAAATTTCTCCTGATGTTCAGCCGGAATCTGGCTTCGTGTCACTTGAGCCCATTATTCCGTGTCCTGCACTCTGGGAGGATAAAGAAGAGATCCTGGCCTTCCTCTCTGTGACAGCCTTTCAAGTACTTGAAGAGCACTATCCTATCTCCCCTCAGTCTTCTCCTCTCATGGCTAAACAGAGTACAAATGCTGAGTAGATAGTAGAACAAAGTAGCAGAGTGGAATGGCTGAAAATTAAGGCAGCTGCCCCACCACTGTAGCCGTGCCAGTCTTATTAAAAGGGGATTAGACAAGGGCATGGAAGACAGGTCTAAGTATCAGTGTCTGTTGGCCATGAAAGCTAAGTGCATGAGAGCAGCATGCCAGACCAAACTTATCTCGTCTTTCGACAGAGTTACTAGTTCGGTAGATCATGGGAATGCTGTGGAGATAGTATCTCTTGATTTCAGCAAAGCATTTGACAGGATTTCCCATGATATCCTTGTTGACAAGATGGTAAAATGTGAGTTGGACAATACTACTTTTAGGTAGATCCATAGCTGGTTGAGAAACAGGGCTCAGTGAATGCTAATTAATGGCTCAGCATCCTCCTGGAGAGAGGTCCTGAGTGGAACATTGCAGGGCTCTGTTAGGCCCTTGCTGTTCAAAATTTTTATAAATGGTTTGGATGAGGGTGTAGATGGGTTGCTTATCAAATTTGCAGATGACATGAATCTAGGATAGCCAATACCACAGAACACAGGATCAAGACTCCAATGGATCTAGGCAAGCTAAAACACTGGGGCGAATCTCACAAGATGAGATTCAACACAGATAAATGTAAAGTCTTGAATTTCGGTGCAAAAACTCAAAGACATAAGTATGGGATGGGGAAGACCTGGCTTGGCAGCAGTACACATGACAGGAACTAGGTGTCTTAGTGGATCACAAGCTGAATATTATCCAGCTGTGCAATGCAGCAGCTAAGAAAGCTAATGCTATTTTGTCCTGCATTAACAGAAGCATGATGTCCAGATCACAGGAAATAACAGTTCTGTTCTATTCTCCATTAGGCAGGCCACATTTGGAGTACTGTGTCTAGTTCTGGGCACCCCATTTTTAAAAGGGCATTGATAAGTTGGAGCATGACCAGAGAAGAGCAGCCAGGATGGTGTGGGGTCTGTGAGGAATGGTTGAAAGTAGCGATGTCCATCACTGGGAAATATGGCCCTTTTGAGGCTTGTGAGATTTCTGTAGTGCCCCCAAATCAGTTTGCATTTGCAAACCAAACCACAGCTTTCTTCCCAAAATCCAAGAACATTTTTGGGTTTTTCCTTAAATGTGCATGAATAGCAATTTGTGCAAATTTCAGCTGAAGTTTGTATGATTTGTACAAGTGGTGGCCACATTTTGCACAAACCACACAAATTATGGCTGCAATTTGTGCAAAATATGGTCAAAATTTGTGCAAATTATGCAAATTGCAGTTGCAATTTGCTATTTATGCATTTTTTTTTTAAAAAAAACAAAACACCTGAAACCCTGCAAACTGGCCCAACTCAATGCAGATCGAGTCAGGCCAGCTCATGGGAAAATGAGCTGAAGTCTGCAGGGCCAAGCTGTTGAACGCTCAGTGAGCTTCACCCCCACCCCCGGACAGATTCCTCCAACATCCCTAGCTGAAAGAGCTGGGCATGTTTAGCATGGAGAAGAGAAGTTTAAGGGGAGACATGATAGTGGTCTTCAAATATCTGAAGGGCTGTCATGCAGAAGATGGAGCAGACTTATTCTCTGTTGCTCCAAGGGCTAGAATCAATGGGTGGAAATTGCAGGGAAACAGATTTTGGCTAAACATTAGAGAAATTTCCTAACAGTGAGAGCTGTTCAGCAGTGGAACAGAGTGCCTGGGCTCACCTTCACAGGTGCTGGGCTCTCCTTTGCTGCAGGTATTTAATAAGAAGCTGGATGACCATCCATCAGGGATGCTGTACCTGCACCCTGCAGTGCAGGGCCTGCATTGAGCAGGGGGTTGGATTAGATGATCTGAGGTTCCTTCCCACTCTATGATTCTACAATTCCCTGTTTCAGATGCAGTTGGCAACAGTACTAATCAGGATCTTTCTGCTGACCAACAGGTTAGAAGAGGGGCAGGGAGGGGCAAGGGAGAAATACACAGGCCCAACTTTCATTAACAGGTTGCTAAACTATGGTTTAGCAAGGTGGTGAAGTTACTTCCGAACTTCTGTAGCAGTGAGAGCTGCTACATGCATGACTACTTTTCCTGCAATACGTCATCCTCCAATATGCCTTCCTTCCCCTTTTCCTCCTCCTCCTCCAGCTTTCTCTGTCCTTGGCCATTCATTGTTTTTCACCCTAGAGTAAGTCTTTTCCAGGGAAGTAAGCTACTGTAGGTGCAATTTAGCTAGATTATGGAGGAGTTATAGTTGACAAAAATCAATATTGTCTGAGTTTGCTCACCTCTCCACATCCCTTGCAGCATTCTTTATAAAATGCCATTGTCTTTGGCACATGAGACGCTTGGGGGCTGTCTTTATTTGAGTCTTGCTTATTGCCAAGTCCCTTCTCTGGCATACAGTCTGCTCTGATAATTAACCTTTGCAAAGGTGTGTGTGTGTGTGTGTGTGTGTACTACTAAAAAGCCATCACAACAGTGATTGTTAATTAATTGCATAGAACCATTTGGGAGCATGGTGCAAATAAAACAGTTAAAGTGTAGAAGCAACATCTCAAGGCCGTAGCATTTAGAGCTGCGGGCTTGAAATGTTTAATTGGTAAATTAGTCAACAAAAGCTTTAGTTCAGGGATGCAGAACTGAGGGCCCTGGGGGGGCAATTTGAGCCCTCTGGGGGTCCCAGTCCTGCCCTCCAAGGTTCCCCAGAAGGCCATGCCCTGTTTTCTTTGATGGGATTATTTGATATGGCTGCCTCCTGTTAGAAAGGCAGTTTAGCAGAGAAAAACAAAAAAGGCACAACAGAATGAGCATTTATTTATTTATTTATTACATTTCTATACCACCCAATAGCCGAAGCTCTCTGGGTGGTTCATTTCCCAGTCCCACGTGCACACAAGGCTATCTTAGAATAAAAGGAGACCACACCCTTAAGTGGAGAAAAGGTAAAATGGTTTACTCACAGTTTCTTGCATAGACAAATGCAGGTACACCGTATATTTTCAGACAAAGTTCCCCTAGTCCATTTCTTTGTGTTCTATAACATTGGCAGGAGAGAGAGAAAACACAACTGCTCCCAGCAATGGAGGAGGTCAGAGAGGGGCCGAGAGGAGCAGGAAACCAGTTATAGAGATCCTAACACTAGCTATGCCCAAATTCCTATGAACTAACTGCAACACTACCCCCGTCCTGTAACTTGCAGATGAGGTTGCAATATTCTCAACACTCCTGGCTCCACCCCTTCTCCCCCAACCACTAATTGTTTGGTGGTCTCTCAGATTTGGCCATTTTTCCCCCATTCTAAAAGATTGACATGTCTCTGTCAAGGCATAGTTACTGGCTTGAAAAAACTTTAAGTTAAATTATGCTGGTATTTTTGGCCCCACCCTTTTGGCCTTCAGCTCTGCCCACCCCCGAGAGCTTCTCCAAAATGGGATTCAGCCCTCAGGATGAAAGAGGTTCAACAGCCCTGCTTTGGTTGATTAATTTGAGCCTGTTTTGATTCTGGGATGTTCCTGTAAAAAGGAATGGGTGAAGTGTCAATGTGAAGGCATAAATCAAAGGCCACTAATTGAATAGTCAATAATCTCAAAGCTAACTACATTAAAAACCTGCAGTTTATCAACTAAAATAATCTCAATTAAAAGCCAGTTGAAACAGATGGTTTTTTAACACCTTCCTCAAAGCCAGGACTGATCAGTCCAACTATATATCCTTTGGGAGGGAGTGTCATACATTAGGGGCCAACACTGACAAGGTTCTGTCCCCAGTGCCTGCCAATCTAGCTGATCTTGATGGCAGGCCAGCAGTCAGGGCCTCTGATGCTGATATTAGGGCACTGGCAGATTCAGGAAGTTCTATGCGGTTCTGCCACTGTCAGCCCACCTAGTAAGCTGACGGCGGGGCCACCACCTGCCAGACAGTGGAGGCTGGTGGCTCTGATGTCAGTGGGGTGGTGAATCCACTCTGGGTTTCAGTCACAACCAGTCAGGACTCTAAAGGAACTATCCAAGGAAGAAAATAACTAAGGAGAGCATGATAGCGATTTGTAAAACTAGTGTAGAGAAAATGGATAGAGAATTCCCCCCCCCCCATAATTCTAGAACCTGGAGGGTTATCCAGTGACATTGATTGGCAGTAGATTCAGGACAGACAAAAGGAAGTAATTCTTAACCCAATGCATCATTAGTAGTGGGCTCTCCCACACTGGAGGCATTCAAGACGAGGCTGGACAGCCATCTGTCAGGGATGCTCTGACTTGGATTCCTGCACTGAGCAGGGGGTTGGACTCGATGGCCTTGTAGGCCCCTTCCAACCCTACTATTCTAGGATTCTATTATTCATTACTGCATGGAATTTGTTGCAAAAGGATATGATTGCCACTGGCTTATTTGGCTTTAGAAAGGGATAAGAACAAAGATAAGAACAGTGGATTGAGCCATGGTGGCTATGGACATTCATGTTCAGAGGCACTCTTCTTCTGAATGACAATTGCTAGAGGGCAAACAGTGGGGTACAGGTCTTGTGCTCTGCTTGGGGCTTTCTGAAGGCATGTGGTTGACCCCCATGTGCAGCAGGGTCCTGGTTTTGTTCTGATTTGGTGGGGCTCTTCTTACTTTCTTAGATAGACAGTTGATGAGGGATGGATGAATCCATCATTTTTTTTCTTTCTCCTGCATTTGGATTTTTTTTTAATGTCAAGTTCTTTACGTCTCAAATATGAAGAAATTTGCATTTTTGGTAAATCCTGATCAAAAATGAACCCAAGCAAAATTCTCATCCATCTGCACTAGTCAAATTCAATTCTCACATGGAGAAGCCTACCATGTAGTTGTTAAAAATAGGGATGTGCAAACTCACCGCTGTCCGGGTTCTCTGGATGCCCACCCAGCCCCTTCCCTGCTTGCCGGTCCCCAGACCACACTTCAGCCCCTCCCACACTCAGCGAGCAGCCTGCACTCGCCCCAGCGGCCTCGTCAAACTGCATGGTTGCCATTAAAAAAAAGTAAAAATAAATGGCAATAGCAAAAATGCACATGTTTTTGTATGCGTGAAAGGGCACATTTTTGTGCATGTGCATATTCTCATGTCCCCTTCAGGGATCACTGCCTTGTTGTGGCGAAGGGGCTTGCGTAACTCAGTAAAGCCATAAGCTATGCCATGCAGGGCCACCCAAGATGGATAGGTCATGGTGGAGAGTTCTGACAAAATGTGGTCCACTGGAGAAGGAAATGGCAACCCACTCCAGGATTCTTGCCAAGAAAACCCCATGGAACGTATCACAAGGCTAAAAGAGATGACGCCGGAAGATGAGCCCCTCAGGTCGGAAGGTGTCCAATATACTGCTGGAGAAGAGCAGAGGGTATTTCCAAGTAGCGCCAGAAAGAGTGAAGCGGCTGGGCCAAAGCCGAAAGGACACTCAGCTGTGGATGTGTCTGGCGGTGAAAAGAAAATCCGATGCTGTAAAGAACAATATTGTTTAGGAACCTGGAATATCAGATCAATGAATCAAGGTAAGCTGGAGGTGGTCAAACATGAGATGGCAAGATTGAACATCGACATCTTGGGAATCAGCGAACTCAAATGGACAGGCATGGGCGAATTTAATTCAGGTGACCATCATATCTACTATTGTGGGCAAGACTCCCTTAGAAGAAATGGAGTAGCACTCATAGTCAACAAAAGGGTGGGAAAAGCAGTACTGGGGTACAATCTTAAAAATGATAGAATGATCTCAGTACGAATCCAAGGCAAACCATTCAACATCACAGTAATCCAAGTCTGTGCCCCAACCACTGATGCCGAAGAAGCTGAGGTTGATTGGTTCTATGAAGACCTACAACACCTTCTAGAACTAACACCAAAAAAAGATGTCCTCTTCATCATAGGGGATTGGAATGCTAAAGTAGGAAGTCAAGAAATCACTGGGATAACAGGCAGGCATGGCCTTGGTGTACAAAATGAATCAGGACAAAAGCTAATAGAGTTTTGCCAAGAGAACACGCTGATCATAGCAAACACTCTTTTCCAACAGCACAAGAGACGACTCTACACATGGACATCACCAGATGGTCAATATCGAAATCAGATTGATTATGTCCTTTGCAGCCAAAGATGGAGAAGCTCTATACAGTCACTAAAAACAAGACCTGGAGCTGACTGTGGCTCAGATCATGAGCTTCTTGTTGCAAAATTTCAGCTGAAATTGAAGAACGTAGGGAAAACCACTAAACCGTTCAGGTATGACCTAAATCATATCCCTTATGAATATACAGTGGAGGTGAGGCATAGATTTCAGGGATTAGACCTGATAGACAGAGTGCCTGAGGAACTATGGACGGAGGTCCGTAACATTGTTCAGGAGGCAGCAACGAAATCCATCCCAAAGAAAAAGAAATGCAAGAAAGCCAAGTGGCTGTCTGATGAGGCTTTACAAGTAGCTGAGGAAAGAAGGGAAGCGAAAAGCAAGGGAGAAAGGGGAAGATATATCCAACTGAATGCAGAGTTCCAGAGAATAGCAAAGAGAGACAAGAAGGCCTTCTTAAATGAACAATGCAAAGAAATCGAGGAAAACAACAGAATGGGAAAGACTAGAGATCTCTTCCAGAAAATCGGAGATCTCAAGGGAACATTTTGTGCAAAGACGGGCATGATAAAGGACAAAGAAGGCAGGGACCTAACAGATGCAGATGAGATTAAGAAGAGGTGGCAAGAATACACAGAAGAACTATACAGGAAAGATCTGAATGTCCCTGATAGCCATGATAGTGTGGTCACTGAACTGGAGCCGGACATCCTCGAGAGTGAAGTCAAGTGGGCCTTAGAAAGCATTACTAACAACAAAGCTAGTGGAGATCGCAGTCTTCCAGCTGAGCTATTTAAAATCCTAAAAGATGATGCTGTTAAAGTGCTGCATTCAATATGCCAACAAATTTGGCACACTCAACAATGGCCGCAAGACTGGAAAAGGTCAGTTTACATTCCAATTCGAAAGAAGGGCAATGCCAAAGAGTGTTCAAACTACCGCACAATTGCGCTCATTTCACATGCCAGCAAGGTGATGCTCAAAATCCTACAAGCTAGGCTTCAGCAGTATGCGAACCGAGAACTACCGGAAGTACAAGCTGGGTTTCGAAGAGGCAGAGGAACTAGAGATCAAATCGCCAACATTCGCTGCATCATGGAGAAAGCAAGAGAATTCCAGAAAAACGTCTATTTCTGCTTCATTGACTACGCTAAAGCCTTTGATTGTGTGGATCACAACAAACTGTGGCAAATTCTTAAAGTGATGGGAGTACCAGACCACCTTACCTGTCTCCTGAGAAACCTGTACGAGGGTCAAGAAGCAACAGTAAGAACTAGACATGGAACAACTGAGTGGTTCCAAATTGGGAAAGGAGTACGACAAGGCTGCATATTGTCAACCTGCTTATTTAACTTATATGCAGAATACATCATGATAAATGTCGGGTTGGATGAATCAGAGGTCGGAATTAAGATTGCTGGGGGAATTATCAACAACCTCCGATATGCAGACGATACCACCCTAATGGCAGAAAGCGAAGAGGATCTCAAGAGCCCCTTGTTGAGGGTGAAAGAGGAGAGCGCAAAAGCTGGTTTGAAACTCAACATTAAAAAAACTAAGATCATGGCATGTGGCCCCATCACGTCCTGGCATATAGAAGGGGAAGAAATGGAAGTAGTGACAGATTTTACTTTCTTGGGCTCCAAGATCACCGCAGTCGGTGACTGTAGCCATGAAATCAAAAGACGCTTGCTCCTTGGGAGGAAAGCTATGGCAAACCTAGACAGCATAGTAAGAAGCAGAGACATCACCTTGCCGACAAAGGTCCGTCTAATCAAAGCTATGGTTTTCCCAGTAGTAATGTATGGCTGTGAGAGCTGGACTATAAGGAAGGCTGAGCACCGAAGAATTGATGCTTTCGAACTGTGGTGCTGGAGAAGACTCTTACGAATCCCCTGGACTGCAAGGAGGTCAAATCAGTCAATCCTAAAGGAAATCAACCCTGACTGCTCATTGGAAGGACAGATACTGAAGCTGAAGCTCCAATATTTTGGCCACCTAATGCGAAGAGAAAACTCTCTGGAAAAGACCCTGATGCTGGGAAAGACTGAAGGCAAAAGGAGAAGGGGACGGCAGAGGATGAGATGGCTAGATAGCATCACCAATGCAATGAATATGAACTTGAGCACGCTCCGGGAGAGAGCGCAGAACAGGAGGGCCTGGCGTGCTATGGTCCATGGGGTCACGAAGAGTCGGACACAACTGAACGACTGAACAACAACAACAATATTCTCATGTGTGAAATGCACATTTTTGTAAAGGTGCACAGTAGTGTGTGTGCAAAAATTTTTTGGAAAATGAACATTTTGTGCATACGCGAATATGCGCATTCGCAAAATGCACATTTTGCGTGTGCGCAAATATGCACGTTTTGTGATCACCATTTTATTTCTCAAAAAACGGTAACCACAAAGCTTGACAAGGCTGCTGGGGTGACCGCAGGCCATTCACCGAGCACGGGTAGGGGGCGAGCGGGGCAGGGGCTCGGCGAGCGGGGCTCGGGGGTGTGGGTAGGAGCGGGTCTGCCAGATTCCCAGACCAAATCGGGCGCTGCACCATCCCTGGTTAAAAATGGCTGTCAGAGAACAGAGGTGGGGACCCTACTTCAGTACCACAAATGTGGTTGAATATGCAGGGAATTCAAACCCAGACTTTTAAGAGCAAAGCTGGGGATGGACTGGCACCCCCCCAGGTCCTCCGGGCACCCTCCCAGCCCCTGCCCCTGCCTCCACTTGCCCAGCTGCCCACATTCACCAGAGAGCCATTGTCGAGCACGGCGAGCACCATTTTGCAAAAAAAAAAAAAGATGGCCATCATGATATGCACACATCTAGATGTACACAGAATGGTGCCATGAGTAGCCCATCTACTCAAGATTACAGGCATAAATGGGCCATTTACACCTGTAATTTTGTGTAGATGGGCTACCCACGGTGCCATTTCGCACACATCTAGATGTGCGCATATCACAATTGCCATTTGGGGGGGCAAAATGGCGCTCACGGTGCTCGACTACAGGTCTCTGGTGAATGCTGGCAGCTCGGCGGGTACAGGGGGCGCCAACCGGGGGCACAGCTCAGAGGGTGCAGGTGGTGGTGGGTCCACTGGACTCCCAGACTGAACCAGGCTCCTGCACCATCCTGAAGCAAAGGCCTCAAAGCCCAGGGCCTGGACAGACGGAACTGTCCGTTTTCGTCTCCCTTAAATTCTTATCTAAACCCAAGTCAGATGAAATCCTCACCCATTCCTGCCATTCACTTGGCCAGCTGATGGCTGTTGTCCCAAGCCTGCCTGAAAAAGGATCCCAGCACTCATAGGATCAACTCAGCATCACATCCCCCAAACGTTGTGTGGAACTAAAGCGGCAAGTCTTCCACAGGGAGCTCCAGAGTCCAAACCATTTCCAGACAGATGTAGAGTAGAGATAGTAACATAATTGGGCTGGAGTTTTGAACAATCTCATCAATTATTAGCAAATCTCAATTCATCCACGGTGGGATTATGTTGTACCGCTGCCAGAATCGATTCAAATGGAACCTTTCTGACATTTTACTTTAACAAGCTCCGGGGTCTTAGAGAACTGCCCGTAGCCACAGCCTTCTGCCTTGTGTAGCTTTTAGCACTGAAGAAATTGGCTATCCCTGGTGCTAAGTAAAGACATGTTAAGAACAGGGACGAGCCTTGTTGTGCTGCTGTGCCTCACACAGTGAGAATTTCAGTAATTGATACCAACTTATATGAAAGCCATTGCCCAGAAAAACAAATGAAATGGAGCTCTTGATTCAGTAAAAGGTTTCCATTTGATTAAATGTTAGGATTATAGATTTCTTTTACCAGTGCCATTAGGGTGAAGCAATAAATCAAGCATAAATAATCCACCAGCTAAGCTTTTCCCAACCTGATGCCCCGTAGATGTATAGAACTACAACTCTGGTGACAGAGCTCGAGTTTTGCCAATTTGCCCATCCCTTCTAGTGTCCAGGTTGTAGGGATGTCAGAGAATTCCGCGACGGATCTCGGTGAGGCCGAATGCCAGTGCATTCGGCCCCCCGAAATCCATTGCGGAACGAAGCCCCCACCCCCCCAACCCATGAAAGGCGCGCAGGACAAAGTCCCTGCCGCCCCCACCCCACAAAAGGTGTGCGAAACAGAGCACTTACCTGCTCCCGTCCGTGCTGCTTTGCAAATGGCAGCCGTCCTGTGGCCGCCATTCGCTTCCTCCTCTTCATAGCCGTGATAGGCTACGTAAATACTTATGTAGCCTATCACGGCTAACGCAGGGACGCCATTTGCATCCCTGCGGAGGCCGTGATAGGCTACATAAGTATTTACGTAGCCTATCATGGCGGGGGGGGGGGGAAACCCAGCGTACGCAAATGGTGGTAGCTACCGCCATTTGCGTACTCTGGGGTTTTTCCCCCTGCTATGGTAGGCTACGTAAATATTTACGTAGCCTATCACGGCTCAATACAGGGACTCAAATGGCAGCGGCTACGACAGCCGCCATTTACGTCCCTGCAGGGCTGCCCAGCGGCCGGATGTCTGGCTGCAGGCAGACGGAGCCAGCCGGCGGCTCTGCAGCTTGGCTGCAGAGCGGAGCCGGCTGGGCAGGATTCCGGGGGGAGGGATGGAGCGCCTCCCCCCCGTTGAGTATTCCGGGGGGAGGGATGGAGTGCCTCCCCCCGACTATGGATTGCCCGGCGCAGAGCCATGTAGGTGTTTTGTACATCCCTACCAGGTTGTGGACTAAAAATAGATCTATGTTCAAAAGCATTTTCTACATATGTGCATTCTTCAGTGACCTTCAGGTGGAGTGGGGCATGCAAAAGGCTAAACATTTTATTCATTCATTCATTCATTCATTTGATTTATTAGTTGCCCATCTGGCCGGCTACTTGGCCACTCTAGGCAGCATACAATACTAATACTAATAACAATACAAAATACAACATAATGAACTAAACAAAACAACATTGCTATTAAAAAAAAAAAACCCTAACCCACCCCAAATGCCCACCTGAACAGCCAGATTTTCAAAGCCCAGTGGAAGCTCATCAAAGAGGGGGCAAGGCGGAGGTCACTAGGGAGGGAATTCCACAGAGTGGGGGCCAATGCAGAAAAGGCCCTCTCCCTAGTCCTCACCAGCTGAGCTGTCCTGGCTGATGGGACAGGCAGGAGGCCTCCCGAGGCTGACATTTGCAAAGACATTTGCAAAGGCACGGGGGTTTACCAGTGAAGACAGGGGTGGCAGCTTCTGTGAAAGATGTTCTTTTGCTTTTGCCTGGAGAAGGAAGACACATCTAGGGGAACAGTAGCAACATTCACCATTAAATAATGTTAACCCATGCCGTAGTTGTACATCTGGGAATGGTTACAGCACAGGGCTATGGATTAAAAGAAAACAGTCTGCATGCTTAGCATGTTAAAACAATCTCTCAGATTGGAAAGAAAGGACAGGTAGAGTTTCCAAGCCACTGGAGAAGAGCGTGAGTACATGTAGTGTGCAATGCTGTCTTAGGCTGCATGGCAACTTGTTTCTATTAAAGAAAGCCAGTGTGGTGTAGTGGTTGGAGTGCTGGACTGAGAGCCAGGTTCTAGTCCCCACTCAGCCATGGAAGCTCAGTGGGTGACTTTGGGCCAGTCACAGACTCTCAGCCCAACCCACCTCGCAGGGTTGTTGTTGTGAGGATAAAACGGAGAGGAGGAGGAGTACGTACACCTCCTTGGGTTCCTTGAGGAGGAAAAAAGGTGGGATATAAATGCAATAAAATAAGTAAGTAAATACATAAATAAATAAATATTACTGTTTCAGTTTGTTTATTGTTATTGTTATTGTTATTTATCATTACATTTATATCCTGCCTTTTCTCCTCTTGCAAGGAACCCAGGGCAGCTTACGTAGCCTTCCTGCTCTCCATTTTTTTATCCTGACAACAACCCTGCAATGTAGGTTGGGCTGAGAGCCAGTGACAGGCCCAGGGTCACCTAGTGAGCTTCATGGCCGAGAACCCAGATGTCCCAAGGCCCAGTCCAGCACTCTAACCACTACGCCATAGTGGCTCTCATTGGAGCATTTCCCAACTGTTTGAAGCGGCTGGGAGCAGGAGCGGTCTGCAGGCAGCCAGCTGCCTTGTCCTCCCGTAATGCCAGATGTGGAACTGCACTATGTCATGACATAGTGTCGTTCCAGCTGCATTGGGGTGGGGAGAGGGTGGCCCATGGCAGCCCAGCTGGCTGCAGAGTGCTGCTCGAAGTGGCCTGAAAAGGTTCCATTTAAACCAGGGTTGGACAACATGCAGCTCCCTGGCCCATTTTGTGCCCCCCACTCACTACTGTCGCCTCCTCCATTTCGCGGCGCAGCGGCAACATTGAAAAAAAGAGAAGCTATCCAACTTTAAAAGAAGGTGGGCTTTGCTGCCCACCGCACTGCTAAATTTCAGCTACAAATTCAGCAGTGTGGCAGCAGTGTGGGGGGTGCCCCTTGGCAGGAGCCAGGGGGACGATGTGGCCCACTCACCCCCGGAAGTTTCCTATCCCTGATTCCAACTATTCTTTGTTTGTTACTTTTAAACAGAAATTGCCACCTCCACCTCTCCAGTCTCCGCAAAATGTTCACTTTTGTATCTCTTCTGAAAGAAAGCAGAATTGTTGCTCTTTCACTTCCCCCTGCAGGATCGCTGAAAAAGTTTGAGATGCAAAATTTGGAAGAGCACCAGTCTTCTATTCCAAGCTGGGGAAGGTATTTCAGGGAGTAACGCTCAATATTATTTGAGGTGAACATTACGAGCTGCCACAACTTGTGTTTCTGAGCTAGGAGAAGCAAACCTCCATGACATCTCTACTTAGCAGCAAGACAGTTCAAACCCTCCCATCACTGGGATTCTTGGGAGCAAATTTCAAACAGTAGTGCCCTTAATGTGAGAGCATTCATCGGAAATAATGTGGACTATAATACAAATGTCAGTCTAGAAAAATTGTAAGAAACAATGACCTTCCAAAACAATGTGCTTTTATGACCGAAGTATAATTGGATCCTAAGGGAAACATTTTGTGCATCACGTTTACTGAAAACATTTGATAGGGAAAGTCAAGGACGCTTTCTTTGTATAATTGAGTTAAACCTGGCCTTCAAGAGCTGGCTGGATTTCAAGGAGGGAGGCTGGAAGTGCTGTGATATACATGGCAATATGTATATGGTGAAGGACTCTGCACTGTATGTGAAAAATCAGACTTTTCTTTTTCTCTTTTACACTTCTGTTTCTCTACCTGACAGGATATGTCTGGGAGTAACCACGTTACTTTTCAGAAACTGTTAAAATACTTTTATGCCCATTCTAGTACTAGCTAGTAATAGCTCATAGAGCAAGAGTCTCCAACATTTTTGGATCGATGGGCAGATTTGGAATGCTGAGAGAGGGTTGTGGTCACTCTCGCAAAATGGCTGCTATGTTGGGCATGGCTGGTCACAAACCATCCATTTCCCAGGAGGCAAACTTGTGAGACTAAAAGAAGTATGACTTGCCCAGAAACCTAAATACAAGGCAGAGGTAGGGTTTGAGCTCCAAAGCATACCACTCTTTTCAACCCACATTTTTCTGCTCTAACCCTTTCACAGAAGGGAAACCATTGAGGCTCAAAGACATGAGGACCAGGGGAATGTAAATGGTGCTGGAGGAGGTCACATTACTTTGCAGCTTGCCAGCCTCCCGGTTATTTAAAAAAAAAAACACTACAAATTTAAAACAAATTTTAAAAATCAGAAGGGACAGGGAGTCTGATGGACACCAACCACCAAGAGAGGTGTCTCTGTAGGCCCATTGGTGCCCAGAGGTACCACATTGGAGACCCCAGTCATGGAGGAGAAGGCTATCATTGGTTACTAGTCATGTTGGCTATATGCTACTTCCAGTATCAGAGCAATATGCCTATGTACACCAGTTGCTGGGGAACATGGGTGGGAGGGTGCTGTTGGGTGCTTGTGTCCTGCTTGTGGGTTTCCTGTGGGCAGTTGATTGGTCACTGTGTGACCACAATGCTGGACTTGGTGGTCTGATCCAGCTCTTCTTTTGTTCTTATTTAGGCTTTGAAAGCTCACCCCTTCTGTCCAGTGGAACTCAGTCTAGACTCAACCAGGTTCAATTCATAGGTTTATAAGTGTCACCTTCCTTATCCTCCCCTTTCACAATTAACACACTCCAGGCTACCAGGCTTCAGGCTTGTTACTTTATTAATTAACGACCAGCTTCCTTACAAATCCAAATTCTGGGAAACTCTCAGACTACAATGAAAACAGCTACTCCACGCAATTACGAATATCAATAGAGGAGCTGAAGGGGAAGTTAGAGAAGTTGCCAGCAGTCTAAACAAGAACTACTCGACCAGACTAGCTTGGCAGAGATGCCCCTCCCTTATGGTGGCTCCCTCCTACGTGGGCTTTCATGAGTAGCCAACCTGGTGGAACATCTGAGCTCCACCTCTCCCTTTCCCCGCTTTGCTCTGTGACAGACTCTAGCATCCCTCAAGTCATGCCCCTCACTCTCCTCCTCCCCTGAAACTTGGGTTCGCATGTGGGCGGGGGCTTCAGGCTGAACCATCTGTGTGCCAAGGTCTTCAGCTATTGGGTGGTATATAAATAAATAAATAAATAAATAAATGGTCTTGGGAAGAAGGCCTTGCCGTATCTGAGCTCAATAGGGAGGGAGCCTCCCCCTGTTCTAGCTGTTCCCATTCTGCGTCTGAGTTAGTAAACATCTCCACACACTCAGATTCATTCCTGACAGTAAGCTGTCCATAGCCATGAAACATGGGTGTCTCTGAAGGGGGTTCACTCGAACCCCTTTGTGCATTGAATGAATGTGTGTGTGTGGGGGGGGTGTCACAGGGCTATATCATGTAGTCTCTTCTCCTGCAGTTCCCACACTTGCCGGCTGTGACTCCTGTCCCAGGTTCAATCCCCCACATCTCCAGGTAGGCCTGGGAGGGACCTCGGAGAGTTGCTGCCAGTCAGTGTTGACAATACTGGGCTAGGTGAACCAATAGTCTGGGTCAGCATAGGGCAGCTTCCTATGTTCCTGTCTACATCCCCTCATGTGCCTTTCAAAATGGTAGGAGTTTCCTTTTGATACACTTCTTTCTTGCTCTTTAGTCCTTTTACTCTCAAATTGTCTGCTACTTGTAATTTCTGGTGCAAACCTTTGTACCTCCCACAAGTCAATGTTAGGGATGTACGAAAGTCACTTACCTTTTCGCAGGGGTGCTTCGCGGTGGGGGGGAGGCGCTTCGCTTCTCCCCCTGAAATTCAGGCCGGGGGGGAGGCTTCCCGCCTCGCCCAGCCGAAATTCAGGCCGGGGAGAAGCGCCCCGTCTCCCCGGCTGCGAAACAAAGTGTAAAAAAACAACAACAAAAACCCGTGATAGGTTACGTAACGATTAACGTAGCCTATCACGGCTAGATTTCCAAAGTCAGCCATGATAGGCTATGTAAATCGTTATGTAGCCTATCACGGGTTGTTGGTTTTTTTTTACACTTTGTAATGGCGGCGGCGGCAGCTGGTCAGAAGACCGGCTGCCGCCCCCAACGAAAGGCTGACGAACCGCCGCCAGGACCCGCCACTGGGAGGGACATTCGTCAAAGGTAAGTCCCATCCCGGGGGGGGCGGGGGGGCAGAGAATTTCACCGCCGATTTCAGGGGGCCGAATGCGTTGGCGCTCGGCCCCCCAAAGATTCGGGGAGAAATTCTCCGCCATCCCTAGTCAATGTTGTAATAACTTAGGAGGAAATGGCACATTTACAATTTCCCTGTGTGGCAATTTTTTCAACGTGCCCAGTTAGAAGCCATTCCTCCCTGCCCCTTCCTTTGCACGCTTCAATATGTGTGAAGTGGGGATCAATGAAAATATGAATGAGGCGATTATTTGCCGCCCCTTTCAAGCAGCCAGAGGAGAATTGCCCTGCTGAAAATCTTCTTTCCTTGCAAAATTGGCAACATGAAAGACTGCAGGTGTATGAGCAAGGCTTTCTGATTTTGGAGATTAACTAATTGTACAGCCATCAATCACTTTCACAGCTTAACCAAGAGTGTGGCGCTCTTTGCCCTCTCACCCTGCAAATCCTGGTGTGATTTAATGGCACTGTTTTAATGGCAAAATGTGCCTTGTAGGACAAGGCGAATTATGCTGAATTTATTAGGAGGGTAATAGTTTGTTTTAAAGGCTGAATTACAAATCAAAGTGAAACTGCCTGAGAAAAACATGGAGTTTAATAGCAATAAAGCAGCATAGCATTAACCGTCTCAAGGCTTCCAATTAATGAAACGAGCTAAGATGAAGACTTCTGTGGGAAACAAGTGAAACAAAGCAGCAAGGAGCTGGAATTCAAAGAACCCATGAGATTTGGCCTTTTCCATTTGTTGGGGCTAGGGTTGCCATATCTCTCAGTTTTGGTTTTTCCTGCAACTAACTAAATCAGTAAAATGAAATCTCAAGTTCTTTTTCTCCCGAATATAAATAACTTTGTTAACCTTGGTAAATGCTTATAAAAAATGAACTGAAATGAAATTCTCACTCATCTGCACCACCCAGATTCAATAGGTACGCTGTTCCCAGCATGAGAGGATCATGATGTACCTGCATGCCATAAAGCTGTTAAAGATGAGGAGGCCATCAGCAAAAAAACCAAAAAACCAAAACAAAAAACAAAAAAAAGTTGGCAACCCTAATTCAGCACTAACATGGCTGGATACACAGGGATTCAAAGCCAAACTTTGAAGGGCAAAGCACTCAAAGCCTTGGGCTTGGATGGATAAATCTGTCAGTTCCAGACTTCCCCACATCTGGATGTCTTTTTAATCTTACGTGGCGATGTCGGAAGAATCCATTTTCAGGGTGCACCTCAGTGAGTTTTCACTGGCTCAGCCCCCCGGACTCCGGCTCGATCATCCACAAGTTGGGCCAACTTGGCACACGACGAGTCAGGCCAACTCGCAAATTTGGGGGATTGCAGGGGGTTTTGCGCAAATCACCATTTGCACAAAATAGTGGCCATATATCGCCCAATTTGCACAAAATCACAGCTGCAAATGGTCTAATTTGTGCAAATTAGACCATTTATGGCTGCCATTTTGCGCAAATCAGCCTGCAATTTTGTGGAGGAAAAACCCTTGGCAATGTTCCCAGGCTTCAGGAACTATCTCACAGCTCAGCTCAGCAGCTCACAAATGCAAGCTGAGCTGGGCCTGTCGTAGGGATCCATCAGGCCCCAAAAAGACTGGATTTCCCCACAACAGACAACCCTAATCTTAAGTTCTTTTTGTCCTGAATATGAAGAGCTTTCCGAATTTTGGAAAATTCTTATCAAAAACCTAACTGAAATGAAATTCTCACCCATCCCTAATTGCAGCCCCAGCTTAGGACCACCAGAAATTAATTTCCACGTGGTAGTTCGAGAGATAGCAGCGGTAGAATTTAAAAGCCACTGTGCAGGTCCACATCTGCAGAGCTACTATGATGCAGTAGGTACAAGACAGGCATGGCAAATGTATCCTGGCAGTGAGGTGGGGTGATTTTGTAACAGAGCAACCATCATATCCATAATGGGAGATGGGGTGGCAGAATTTTTCATCCCCCCCATTGACTCCAATGGGAGGAAAATAACTACCCTGGCTCCAGGACTGGCTCAGTGCCGGGCCTATTTTGTGGGCATGTCAAGGTGTCAGTCTCAGTCCTCCAACCCCCATCTGCAATATAGAGATGGGAATACTGGCCTGCAGTACAGGGTTGTTGTAAGTATTCCCGAGATAGTTTACAGAAAATGCTTTTTTTTTTTTAAGAAAAATATAACAAATGACAGAAATATACATTTGTAATATCAGATGAAAACAAATGAAAAATGTCTCTCTGATATCTAGTTAAACATATTTGTGTACAAATGCAGCATACATAATTACTGCTGCAATCTGATGCACACTTATCTGAAAGTAAGTCTCACTGTACATAGTAGTAGGACTTGCTTCTTAGTAAACATGCGTAGGACTGCACTGTACATTACAGCATTGGCGACCTTCACGAAAGTACTGCTCCTGTAGATGTTATTCCAGTAAATGATAAAGGATTGCTAGTTTCGTTGCAATGGTTCAGCAATTTCCCTGTTCTCAACCCTCGTGCAATAGCAGGCAATTGATACCACAGAGCATAGCTTACCAAATCTTCTCTTGCCATTCCTCAACAGAGACTTTGTTGTTATTTTTAGTCCCTTATGATTGTACAATGCCACCAGCTATCAATAAAATTGATATCCTTTGCTCAGCTTTCCCCAACATTTTCCTAATTTCACAGGGGCATAATACAACTGAAAATCTCATAATCCCCACCCAAACCCCTCTTTTATTGCATTGTTTAATGACATCATTAGCTGTCTTTACTTACTTAATTCCACTCTTCCAATTTATTTATTTATTTTCATTTATTTACAGCATTTATAGACCACTCCACATTTAAACAGATTCCAGAGTAGTGAACAATAAAAGATGAAATGAGAAAAAGATAAAAGAAATAAAACACCTTATTGAAAATAGTTATTTTAAAAAACAGAGTACCAATAAAAACAATGGCTGGTCAGTCAAGGAAAACTTCCTGGAATAAAGCTGTTCTTAGGAGGCACCAGAAACAACACAGTGTTGGTGTCTCCCTGCCCTCCAGAGGCAGGGAGTTCTAGAGAAAGGGGGCCACCACGCTGACGGCTGTGGTCCAGGTGGATTCCGACCAGAATATAGGTCCATGTGGAACCACCAGGGGATGTTGTGATATTATCTTGTTATCTTCCCATTCTGGCCCCCGCCCACCCCACACAAACACACGTTTTCTGTGAACTGCTCCATAGCCATGGACATGGAAAGTCACCACACAGTCACCACTTCTTGGCTCCAGGGATTTCTGGATAACATGGATTATCTAGATCCATTTCAATCTGTCTGCAGGCCTGGTTATGGGACAGAGACTGCTTTGGTCACCTTCGTGGATGATCTATGCTGGGAACTGGACAGGAGGAGTGTGTCCCTGTTAGTTCTGCTGGACCTTTCGGTGGTTTTCAGTACCAGAGACAATGGTATCCTTCTGAGGTGTCTGTCTGAGATGGGAGTGTGAGGCACCGTTATATGGTGGCTCCAGTCCTTGTCGAAGGGGCGATCTTGGAAGGTGGTTGCTGTTAGCCACCATGGCTGTTGGCCTGTGGCATCCCCCAGGTTTCCATCTTATCCCCCAGACTATTTAACATATACATCAAACTGCTGGGAGATGTTGTCCGGAGTTTGGGGGTTCAGTGCCACCAGTATGCTGATGATACCCAACTCTGTCTTTCCTTTCCATCTAAATCCAAGGAAGCTGTTTTGGTTCTAAATTGGTGCCTGATGTTGGTAATGGGCTGAATGAGGGCAAAGAAACTGAAGCTTAATCCAGACAAGACAGAGGTGCTCCTGGTCAGTCGAAAGGCAGATCAGGGAATAGGGATTCAGTCTGTGCTGGATGGGGTTGCGCTCCCCCTGAAGACTCAGCCTCACAGTTTGGCTGCACCGTTGGACTCGGCCCTGAACCTGGATGCCCAGGTCTCGGCGGTGGCCAGGAGTGCCTTTGCGCAGGCGAGGCTGGTGTGCCAACTGCACCTGTTCCTACAGACATCTGATCTGGCCATGGTCACGCATGCTTTAGCTACTTCCTGTTTGGACTACTGTAACGTGCTCTGTGTGGGGCTGCCTTCAGAAACTTCAGCTGCTCCAGAATGCTACTTCCAGATGATTGACCAGGTCTGGTTACAGAGAGTGTGCGACTTCCCTGTTGCAACAGCTTCACTGGCCACCAGTCTGTTTCTGGGCAGAATTCAAAGTGCCAGTTATGACCTAAGCCCTATATGGCGTGGGACCAGGCTACCTGGAGGACCGCCTTCTCCCATGTGAGCCTGCCCAGTTCCTAAGATCTTCCGGAGAGGCCCTTCTTTCGAGACTGCCACCTTCAGGGATGCGTTTGGTGGTGACTAGGGATGTACGAAAGGGACTTACCTGGTCCCGCAGCTTGCTTCGTGGTGGGGGGGAGGCGCTTCGGTTCTCCCCCTGAAGTTCAGGCTGGGGGGGGGAGGCGCCCCGCCTCGCCCGGCCAAAATTCAGGCCGGGGGGGGAGGCGCCCCGCCTCGCCTGGCCGAAATTCAGGCCGGGGAGAAGCGCCCCGTCTCCCCGGCCGCGAAATAGAAAAGTAAAAAAAAACAAAACACCCATGATAAGCCACGTAACGATTAACGTAGCCTATCACAGCTAGATTTCCAAAGTCAGCCATGATAGGCTACGTTAATCGTTATGTAGCCTATCACGGGTGACTTTGGGGGAAAAAAAAAAGCGCGTACGCAAATGGCGGCGCCCATGGGCGCCGCCATTTGCGTTCCTTATTTGGTCCCGGTAGTCTACGTAAAGATTTACGTAGACTATGGCGAAAATAAGGGCAACGTTATTTGCGTTGCCCTTATTTTCGCCGTAGTCTACGTAAATCTTTATGTAAACTACCGGGACCAAATAAGGAACTCAAATGGCGGCGCCCATGGGCGCAACCATTTGCGTACGCGCTTTTTTCTCTTTTTTGCAAAGTCACCCATGATAGGCTACATAACGATTTACGTAGCCTATCACGGCTGACTTTGGAAATCTAGCTGTGATAGGCTCCGTTAATCGTTACGTAGCCTATCACGGGTGTGTGTGGGGGGTTTACTTTATTTTGTAATGGTGGCAGCGGCAGCCGGTCGGAAGACCGGCCGCTGCCCCCACCCCAGATGAAACGCCGCCAAACTCCCGCCGGGACCCGCCGCCGAGAGGGACATTCGAGGGAGGTAAGTCCCATCCCGGGGTGGGCGGGGGGGCGGAGAATTTCACCAACAATTTCGGGGGGCCGAATGCATTGGCATTCGGCCTCCCCGAGATTCGTGGAGAAATTCTCCGCCATCCATAGTGGTGACCTGAGACAGGGCCTTTTCGGTGGCCACTCCCAGGCTGTGGAACTCCCTCCCAAGGAAGGCTAGGTTTGCTCCCTCTCTGGTGTCCTTCCACCAGCCGGCAAAGACTGCTTTATTTAAGAAGGCCTTTAGCATGTAAGTGGGTCTGTTGGGTTGGGTGCAGTTTTTAGTCTGTTGTGTTTTTATGGTATTTTAAGCTATTGCTATATTGTTCTAACCAGTTTTAGTTGTCTCTGTAAGCCACCTCGAGTGCCATTTTTTGGTAGAAAGGCGGGTACAAATCAAATCAAATCAAATCAAATCAAACCATCAATTAATAAATAAATACACTTATGTCAGACCACATAGAAAATTGGCCAGAAAAAAGTGGCCTGCCTTGACCAGATCTGTTCTCATTTTCAGCCCTCTTCAAAAATAGAAGAGAATACTTTTGAGCATCCTGTGCATGTAGCTTGAATGTGCAGTGCCCCAAACCACCCGGATGTTAGGGATGTCGGAGAAATCCTCCACGGACCCCAATGAGGCCAGATTCTATTGAATCCAGCCCCCCAAAGGCCGTGGAGGATCAGATCTCTTACCTCCACCTCCCCGCGAAGTCCTTGCCAGCCAGATCCTGCCTGCAGCCAGGTCCGAAGCCCCAGTGATACAGCCACCATTGCTGTATTGCTGGCTGGACTGATGGACTGCAGACGCAAATGGCATCTGCTACGCCATTTGCGTCCCTGCTCCTTGATGTGATAGGCTACATAAATCTTTACGTAGCCTATTGAGTGAAAAAACAGGGACGCAAATGGTGTATGGCCGGCCAGGGAGGATTCCAGGGGGAGGACCGGATCGCCTCCCCCCGCCTGTGGACTCCCCCACAGACCCCAGGTAAGGGGATGTGTACATCCCTACTGTGGTGTAGGGGTTCGAATGTTGGCCTAGGGAGACCTACGTTCGAGTCCCCACTCATCCATGAAGCTAACTGGGTAACTTTCGGCCAGTCACTGCCTCCCAGCCTGACCTACCTCAGAGGGTTGTTATGAGGATAAAATGGAGAGGAGGAAGATCACGTGCGCTGCCTTGGGCTCCTTGGAGGAAAGGCAGGATATAAATGTAACAAATAAATAAACACTGCCTAAGCCACTGGTAGGGCAAGCAACATTTGAACTGTTAAAGAAAGGTGTGTGTGTGTGGGGGGAGCTATGGCAGGAACCTGCTGCTGCTATAGGAAGCCCTCTCCTCCATGCGACCACTTCCAAATTTGCCACCTGAAAATACTGCCAAACTTGGGAGGACCCATTTCAGTTCTGCTGTACTGAGAAAAACAGAGGAACAAAAAAGGAAAGGACCTTGGAAATTCTGTTCACTCCTACTTATTGCCTGTGTCAGCTATTTTTGCATTTCTGAGAACCCCCCCCCCCCGTTAAAGTGTTCAAAATGGGGTGGTGGCAAAAATGAACTTGAGATTATGTAAAAGAGACTTGGGTAGCTTGTACCATCTATCTATCTCTATCTGTCTGTCTGTCTGTCTGTCTATCTATCTATCTATCTATCTATCTATCTATCTATCTCTATTTATCTATTTTCTACTTCTGTCCTCCCTGGCAACTTTGACTGGAAGCTTTGAAATCTCCTTATCATTACTTAATCTAGTTTCTGGCAGTTTTCTCCCTGCATTTTGTAAATAATTTTATATAATGTTTTATGCCCAAGAGTTGCTACAAACAATCAAAATGCCCTGGCCCTTTGAACACTGCATGCTCACTTTTGATGGGTGTTGTTTATTTATAGTCTGTGTTATATAATGAGGATTATTTACTTTTTTGTCCAATGAAATTTGTGTTCCTTTTGCAAAAAAAGAAGAAAAAAAGCCAAAATCAAAACATTGTGTTCAGTACACTGTATGCTTAATGCATTTTTAGCATGGAGGTTTTCAACTATAACTGGTGTTTGGGGGGTCCTTGGCTTGAAGCTTCTCTACAGATCCTTATTTTCAAAATCCAGTTTAATTATTTGAGCTAAGTGGAGAGAAAGTGTACAACAGAATGCTGGAAAATAAGTTTCCTTGTTAAAATTACCACTTATAAATGTACCCTCAGGTAAGACCTCTGACTTTTCCTCTGTAAAATTCAGGCTTTGCCTTTTAAGTTCCAGGAGTAGAAATTTCCAGGAACTTGATATACATTCATGAGAACATATCCACACTAGATCTGTCTTCCCAACCTTGCACCCTACAGATGTTTTGGTTTACAGCTCCCATCAGGCACTGCCAGCATGACCAATGGTCAGGGATGACAGGTTTTATAGTCCAAGTTATCTGGAGGGTACTAGGTTGGGGAAAGCTACACTAGAGATGCTGGAGAAAACCGCAACAGAATCGAATGAGTTCGAATTTCTGTGACTCTGAGCCATGGATTCCCCAGCAGACTGGCTTTTCCCGAGTCACACCGATTCCACTGACTTGCCAGAATTTTATGCAAATATAGCCATAGAAAAATACGCAAAAAAACCCTGGCTGAAAATGTATATTTCCCAAGCATGAAAATGCACATTTTGGGTGGAATTGTGCATTTTGGAGGGCTTGGGGGGAATTTGCGCAATGCTGGAAATTGGAAAAAAACTCATTCTGTCAATGAGCAGACAACAGAATAAAAGGCACCCAACAATCCACAAAACACAGACAAAATGGATTGTACAAAATCCCTACAACCATAGACTACGCTACATACTTCAAAGCAGAGTAGAATTGTTCCCTCTATCCAGAAGATCCTTTGCTTTGTAGTTTGAAGGGGAGGAGGCACAGAACCACCTTTCTAAGTTTCAGAAGCACTCCCCCCCACAAAAAAATTCCAGGACCATGACAGTGAAAGTAGTACAAAACTGATTTATGTTTGTACTGTAGACAGTGGTTTAGAGTTCCTCATCAGTTTCCTGGCTATTTGAAAAGGAGAGTTTATCCTATTACCATACCCCCTTGATGGGCAAAGCTGTCTTTCTTGAATTTGTGCCTTTTACAAAGGGAACATCTTCAAATGAGAGGAAGCAAACCTCACCATGCTGCAAAGGTGGGGCAGGGCGGCAGGGCCGGCCCTACGATAAGTAGTATGGGGGCTTAGCAGTGCCTTTGGCGCCCCCCCACTACCTCGCCCCCTGCTGCTGTGTCTGCTGACCCAGCTTACTGCATCTACTATTATTATTTATAGCGTTTCTAGTATTTGCAGTGCTCTGAGCATTTGGCAATGTTGCCTCAAAGCAAAGCCGTGTTCTGCTAATTCATTTCTAGAGCAAATGACATCAAACTGTGAATCGAAAAAGGAACGTACTTTAAAGCTAACAGAGGGAAGTTCATGGTTGTAGTTGCAGTAGAATTTTGAAACAAAGATGAAAGCAGGGATGGGCGAACGAGCAATGTTTGAGATCACTGGGTTTCTCCAACATCATCTTGCCACTCATCTCGTGCCTGATTCCCATTCGCAGTTGTGATAGCCACTTGCTTTGCGCAAATGGGAAAATTACGCAAAATGAGAAGAGACTGAATAGATTTGTGCAATTTCCCCCCAATTTCCCAAAATTTCCTAATTTGCACAACTTTTCTCCATTGGCTGAAGCAGGGCTGATCCCGTCTATAGAGGAAATGTGCACAAATTGGGGAATTTGCGCAAATTTAACTGGGAATCATGAAAGAGATGAACACAAGTGTGTCTTTGACAATTTGCAAACATTTTTGGCCAGGCAGGCTCATGCTCACTTTCAGAGCTTCCAGCAGGGTATACTCACATGTTTTGCGAGCAAAAATGAAATTCTCATACATCCCTAGGTGAAAGACACTGCTTTTCTTTGCCCTAGCTCACTGCAGACAGCACGCTCAACAAATGCTGAGTCACCAAGCTCAGCTTGGCACCCCCTTCAGTTTGGCACCCCTGAGTAAGTGCCCCGCTTATCCTCCTCTAACACCAGCCCTGCAAGGCAGGGCAGAGCAAAAATGTGTGGTGTGGTACTCTGCATTTCAAAGGTGGACTAGCTTTTGCTGACCCCTGCAGAATGAGAGTTCAGAGTAGATTGTAAGTTACTACTCTCTCACGTTTCACAGGCAGGAATGTTGCTTCATACCAGGTCAAACCAATGGTCCATTTAGCTCAGGAATATCTCCTCTGAGTGGCAGCTGCTCTTTGGGGTCTTAGGCAGAGAGAGAGCTCCTTTTCCATCACCTGCAAAACCATCTTTTTTTCTACCTGCAGTTGCCAGGGATTGAACCTGGGCTGGGAGGGGACCTGCTGCACACAAAATGTGCTCTACCACTGCTAGCAGGCATACAATCTAAAAAGACATGACACAAAAGGAAAAGGGGATGGGGAAGGAAGAGGAAAAATCATAGAATCATAGAATAGTAGGGTTGGAAGGGGCCTACAAGGCCATCGAGTCCAACCCCCTGCTCAATGCAGGTATCCAAGTCAGAGCATCCCTGATAGGTGGCTGTCCAGCCTCATCTTGAACGCCTCCAGTGTGGGAGAGCCCACCACCTCCCTAGGTCATTGGTTCCATTGTCGTATTGCTCTGACAGTCAGGAAGTTTTTCCTGATGTTCAGCCGGAATCTGGCTTCCTGTCACTTGAGCCCATTATTCCGTGTCCTGCACTCTGGGATGATCGAGAAGGGATCCTGGCCTTCCTCTCTGTGACACCTTTCAAGTACTTGAAGGGCGCTATCCTATCTCCCTCAGGGTTCTCTTCTCAAGGCTAAATATGCCCGCTTCTTTCAGTCTCTCTTCATAGGGCTTTGTTTCCAGTCCCCTGATCATCTTTGTTGCCCTCCTCTGAACCCTTTCCAGTTGGTCTGCATCCTTCTTAAAGTGTGGCGCCCAGAACTGGGACACAGTAGTCAAGATGAGGCCTAACCAGTGCTGAGTAGAGGGGAACTAGTACTTCCCAGGATTTGGAAGTTATGCTTCTATTCATGCCGCCCAAAAGAGCATTGGCCTTTTTTGCAGCCACATCACACTGTTGGCTCTTATTCAGCTTGTGATCTACAACAATTCCAAGACCCTTCTTGCTTGTAGTGTTGTTGAGCCACGTATCCCCCATCTTGTAACTGGGCATTTGTTTTCTTTTTCCTAGGTGCAGAACTTGGCATTTATCCCTATTAAATTTCATTCTGTTGTTTTGAGAAAAGAAATTAAGTAGATGGTCAGTGGGGCTGGTGGCATGGCCCGGCTTCCCCTCAAATCTCCAGGGGGGTGGGTGCTGCCACAGAGGTCATGCCGAGCCTCTCTCCCATTATTACATATCACTTAAGTTTCTTCTCTCCCTGCTGAGTGCCCCATTCATTTCCTCTACAAGAGCATGTCTGCCACCAATTGAAAAGTAGAAGACAATTTTTCTTTTGCTTAAAAGTGCTGTATAAAAACCTAATCACCCTGCAGTGTATTACCAACACGTCTGAATGCACATTGTCAGCTGCAGCATTATCATATTGTTCATATTAGAGGTATGCATTGACCCCCTGGGCTTCCAATGGGCATTGAGTTAAGAGCCAGAGTGGTGTAGTGGTCAGAGTGATGGGGTGTTGAGAGTGTGGTGCAGTGGTTAGAGTGATGGGGCATTGAGAGACAGTGTGGTGTAGTAGTTAGAGCGTTGGATTGGGACTGGGGAGACCAGGGTTCAAGTCCCCGCTCAGTCATGAAGCTCACTGGGTGACTTTGGGCCAGTCACTGACTTTCAGCCTATCCTACCTCACAGGGTTGTTGTGAGGATAAAACAGAGAGGAGGAGGATTATGTAAGCAGCCTTGGCTTCCTTGGAGGAAAAAAGGCAGGATGTAAGTGTAAAAATAAATAAATAACTAGCCACTGTGGGAACAAAGTTTTGGACTAGATAGGCCTTTGGTCTGACCCAGTACAGTGAGTGGCAGTGGCAACAGGTAGTATGTTAATTTGAATGTATAGATTATTCAGGGGGGTTATGGTTTTCTTTTTAAACAATACAAGCTTGAAGTGTGTAAGCTGCCAACTGGATGGCCCGATAGCAGAATGGCATCATGGAACTTGGTGGCAAAGAAGGAGGTGACACTCTACATGGACATAGAAGTGAAGACTGGAAGATCTGCCTCTCTGCTTTATCATGAGAAATAAATGGACCCCAGCCCCGCAGTACAGAGGTAGTATACCTCTAAAAAATGCTGGAGGTGGGGGGCAAATAATAGAAAAGGCCCTCAGTGGCCAGAGGCAGCTGGCTGGCCACTGCTGGAAACAGAACACTGGGCCAACCTTGGGCTGCATCGGCAGTGCACTTCTCAAGCTATGATCCCATCTAGGAAGGGAAAAAACATGAAGTCACCTTTGATGTGCTTCTCCACTGTCCCCTGGTGCTATCTTCCTTTATTATTCATTACGAATGCATTTATGTGTTTCATTCTCTCAATCCAAATCCCGCCTGTTCTACACAGAGCACCGATGTCTTGGCATCTTGCCTTCACACCAAGCTTCTCTCTCTCTTTCCTGGGCGACTTGCTTGCCTGTGCCTTTGTCGCAGCTGGCACAGCCTCTGCTTGCAACGTGACCAGCGCCGGGGCTGGGTTAGTGTTCGGACTGAGTTAGGTTTCATTCATTACTCTCAAGGGAGATGAGAACGATTCAGGCTAGGATAACAATGCAGAGAATGTCATATTACCACTATCTTCCCCATCCCTGGGCTAGAGATAAAGAAACCTCCTCAGTTTTCCAGGGCTGACAATCAGTTAACCTTTACTTAACCTTCACTGGCACCAGAGTCAACTGCTGCCCCCGCCACTCCACCCTCTTAAACGTAAACTGCATTGACAGAAAGGGTTGCGGTGGTAACCCTTAATCTTAAATAAAAATCTGTGACATGGGGACCATGTTGCTAGTCCCTCGCACACCAGGGAAATGAATCCTAACAGTGAATTCCCATCACATTAATGACTATTGCTCTCGCATCTCTCCATGCCACAGAGCGTGTTTCCATTTCCCCCCAGAGGGCCAGCACACAGTGATTAATTTAGTTCTTTTTTTCCATCCTCCTCCTCTGGGCTTTAACTTCTAATTCTGGGCTAAGCACTCAGAAATGTCTCTCTCTGTGCGGGCGTCTCTATTCTCAGGGAGGCAAAAGGGAGAACAACAAAAGCTTGTTCTATTAGGATTTTTTTTTTCTAGTAAGGAAATCTTGTCTGATTTCCCATGAAAAAGCAGCTCTTGTGGGTTCAGCACTGTGGTGGTTTCATCTTGTTGGGTCTCTGAGATGAAATGAAAAATTTTACCAAAATGTCGAACATTTTCAAAGTTTGCTTTTGAAATCTAACTTTGATGTGAGCTTATTGTTTTTCATTAAAAAAAGAGCCTTGCTGATACATTTTCAGCTAATAATGTTTGTGTCAACTTGCCTATATACATACACCTTTCTTTCTAGCTAAAACCTCTGCATCTAACAGGATGTGTAACTGAGAATGTGAGGGGGGGCGGGGAGTTGTCGTTCAGTCGTTCAGTCGTGTCCGACTCTCCCTGACCCCATGGACCACAGCATGCCAGGCCTTCCTGTCCTGCACTCTCTCCCGGAGCGTGCTCAAGTTCATATTCATTGCATCCGTGATGCTATCTAGCCATCTCATCCTCTGCCGTCCCCTTCTCCTTTTGCCTTCAATCTTTCCCAGCATCAGGGTCTTTTCCAGTGAGTTTTCTCTTCGCATTAGGTGGCCAAAATATTTGAGCTGGGGCGGGGAGAGCAGGTATCAAATAAGGAAAATGAATTCTTTTTTCTTCTGCAAGCAAGAAGCTGCTTTGCATTCCCCCCTCAAATTAAAGCCAAGGTACAAAGTACCTTGATGTATTGTTGGTTGCCTTTGATAGGTTCAGGGAAAATTAATTGGAATGTTGTCATTTTACTCGCTAACTAATGTGGATATAAATGCTATGATTTATGAAATATTTGCAATAGGTCTAGAACAGATAGGAATGTATATATTTTACCGATGTTTTGTTTTGCTGTGAACTGCTCTGAGCATAATTTTATTGGAAAGAGGCATATATACATACACACATACGTGCATATATACACAACATGGAAAATAGCATGGCTTTTTGTTGTTGCTGCTGCTGCTGCTGTATAGAAGGGCGTCCTCAAACTGGCAAGGATGAAGCTATTGGCTGGCTGGCTTTTCTGCTCAATTCATTGCTCTTTCTAGTGGCTAATTTTCTCTAGTAGTATGGAAAAGGAGGAACATCAGCCACTAGAGATAACTATGTTCCGTACCCCCCTGGAAGAATCCTTGGAGGAGGAAGAACTGGAGGACCAGGAATGACCCACCACTAGCCGTGCCTGCCAGTAAACCAGGAGGAGTCCAGGTCTGCAGCAGTGTCTACCATGAGAGCATCACCTGTGGGGGTGGAGGCAGAGGAACCCCCAAACCCTTGGGAGAGACACTGCCTAAAAAGATAGGAACTCAGAAGCAGTGCTAGTCTGAGCCAGAGGCCTCCTTGTGTGAAAAGGTCTACTTGCACATGGAGGGCTTGCTCACAAGGAGGACCTTTTTCAGCTGCAGTCACAGCTCACAGCTGTGTGGCTGAGGTGTGGCTCTGACAAGCCTCTGCATAAAAACAGCAGTGTAAGGCTGAGTGAGTTGCTGGAAACAGTGTTGACTAGATCATCCTGAATCCCACATGCCTTGACTGAGTACTTCTGGAGTGAACTCAGGCTATTGTTCTGCCTGCTCCTTGTCTGCTGTGTTGCCTTGGGACCTGCTTACCTGGACTGAACTCTGGCCTGCCTGCCTGCTCCTTCTCTGCTGTGTTGCCTTAGAACCTTGTTGCCTGTCAGCTGGACTGTTGAGACCTTGCCTTTTGTTTGAGCCCTGCTTGTGCTGCCCACCCTGGAATGGTTGTTGAACCTGCAACTGCTAGGCTCAGACTCTGGAAATGCAGAACTATGGAAGATTCAAGAAACCCAGCCAGATGATTTATTTCCTCTCTCAAGACGTTGCTCTGATAAGAGTGAATCTAGATTGTAGCATCTGAGGGACTGAGCTCTTAACCAGATGTTCCTAGTTTGAAGCCCACCTATAATATGAACTTACTTTAGGCAAGCCACCTTTGTCTCAGAATCAGCCCCCCATTCTATAATATGACAGTGATAACCTTGACCCACCTTAGAGGGTGGTATTCTCAGAGATAACTAGGGGTGTATGAAACCCTGCTTACCTGGCTCTGCTGGGTTCCGCAGGTGGGGGGAGGCGATCCGTTCCTCCCCCTGGAATCCTCGAAGTGGGGGGAGGCGATCCATTCCTCCCCCCCAGAATCCTGCCCGGCTGGCTCCGCTCTGTGGCCAGGCTGCGGAGCCGCAGGCCGGGCCAACCCGCAGCGGAGCTTCCAGCCGCTGCCGGGCTGCTGCGGACGCAAATGGCGTCCTGTGTAGGCAATGCCATTTGCATCCCTATGTTGGCCTGTGATAGGCTACATAAATATTTACGTAGCCTATCACGAAAAAAAAAACAGCCAACGCAAATGGCGGCGGCTACGGCGGTCGCCATTTGCATTCCCTTTTTTTCTGCCGTGATAGGCTACGTAAATATTTACGTAGCCTCTCATGGCAAAACAGAGGGGCACAAATGGCGGTCACTATGCCATTTGCACCCCTCAGTTTTGCTGTGATAGGCTACGTAAATATTTACGTAGCCTATCACGGCGGGGAAAAAAAGGGAATGCAAATGGTGGCCGCCGTAGCCACTGCCATTTGTGTTCCCTGTTTTGTTTTGTTTTCGTGATAAGTTATGTAAATATTTACGTAGCCTATCACAGGCCGGCATAGGGATGCAAATGGCGTCCCCTACACAAGATGCCATTTGCGTCCGCACCAGCCCGGCAAATGGCTGGCATCCCTGTGTTAGCCGTGATAGGCTATGTAAGTATTTACATAGCCTATCACGGCTATATGGATGAAGCGAATGGCGGCTGCAGCCGCCATTTGCTATGCAGTGCTGACAGCAGCAGGTAGGTGCTCCGTTCCGGGCCCATTTCGTGGGGGTGCTTCGTCCCACCACGGATTTCGGGGGGCCGAATGCACTGGCATTTGGCTTCACTGAGATTTGTGGCGGAATTCTCCACCATGCTTAGAGATAACAATGGAAGGAGTGAGACAATCAGGCAGTCAACACCTTCTCCTTCAAAGTAAAAATGATAAAATGAGCATCTGCAAGAACCCTGGCCAGGCAGCCACCCTCTGACTATTATTTATAGATACATATATACATATATATAAAAAATATGAAGCAATAGATCAACACACAGCTACTCCTTTGGAAAATGAGGAGTGTAATAGTATTCATTCCCTTTTGTTCGTCCCCAACATTTGGTAATCAGAGGTAAACTGCCTCTGAATGTAAAGCTTCTGTTCTTAGCTAGTAGAGTGAAAATAGGTTTATTAATAGCTATCTTCCATTTTATTTTTTTAAGGTATCCACGAGAATCTGAGAAAATCTGTAGGTGCACAAACATGCATATTTCTTGGTACTTCCTTTCTCAATGTTGCTGAGGTTCTCCAGGAGCTGTAGGTTCTTCTCTAACATGTCTTTCCCTTACTTACTGACCCCAGCCTCTTTCCCTTTAAAAAATTGCTTTAATATTTGAATGAGATTTTATTTTATTTTCTTGTAACCACCAGGATGGCAGAGTGTGTTATTATGTTTTGTAAAGCGCCCAGAGCATCAGCTGGCAGCAGGAGCAGGGGGTAACATATAATTAAATTTTTTATTTGCTATCCCCTGCAGCTTGCACTGCAGAGTACAGCCAAATGAAGGAAAGCGCGGCTCTCAAATGAAGATCTACGCACTCTGTATTTGGGTCATAGCGGGGAGATAAAAGCATTGGGCTGTTTTTTCCCTTGCTGTTTCAACTAGGTTCTAATTAACATGTTGAGGTTCTAAATTGGCATAAGCAGCTGCATTAACACCGGGTCGGCAACTGGGTCTTTACTGTATTTGAAAGGCTCATGTGTTTTTTAATGAAGACAAGGGGTGGCTTTGATCACTGAGCTGACTTTCTAGATGGACTGTTAGTGTGCCACATCACCCCTTGCAGTTATCTGTGCAGTGTCATCAAAATCATTCTCACCTGCATGGAAAGCTTGGACCCATCTACACCTGGCTTTTGTTCCGGGGTGGGTGTGAGTCGAGGTCCCTCATGATAGATGATACAATCACGACTCCACAGCCATCCATGGGTTTCTCCTGGAAAATGTGGAGTTCCAAGGAATCATTTTGCTGCAATTTTTTGGGTTTGCTGCAGGTTTCCCTGCAGCTGCTGGCTGTCTGTCCCTTCCCCAATCTGACTGCATTTTGCGGTGGGCATGTTGTAGGCATGCATAGTGCTTGCATCGCTCTGTGATGCCCCTTTACTCTCCCCATCCCTTTGCAGCTGTGCAGTTACAGAGGCACAGAGGGGCGTTTTCAGTTATTTAATCACAATTTCGCACATTTTTGGAGCTTCGTATCTTCGCAATGGTTGCTTTTGGACTCAGTGCTCAAGGGCCAGGGGTGGGGGAGGTCTTGGGGGAGTGCCATCTTTGCTCTGGCTGCCATTTCGGAGTGATGAGTAGGCACGTACCGTTCATGCTTGTGAATGCGAACCATCACGAGAGTCTCGGGCTGGGGATCTGTCAAAAGATGGCGTGGAAATGAAGGGGCACAGAACATCCACTTTTTGAGTAAAAAGGGATGGAAAGACACAGAAGAGCCCCTCAAATACAAAACAGCCACTGAAGTGTCACACCCTCATACTCACAGGACTGCGCAGCTGAGCATTTCAGTAAAATGGCAAAAAAACGGCACGGCAAATCTGTTAGGGAAGTGCGTAGTACATTGCGAGTGTATCACAGGGCGTGCTGATTCGAAGATGCATTACTGCTAGGGATGGCGGAGAATTCCGCCACAGATTTCAGTGAGGCCGAATGCACTGGTATTCACGCCCCCGAAACCTGTGGTGGAACAGCTTCCCACCCTCCACCACCCCGCAGAATCCCTCCAGGACGAAGCTTACCTGGGGCGGAGGTGGCGGCGGCAGCTAGTCTCTCAGCCAGCTGCTGCGGCCACAAATGGTGGCCGTCGTAGCGGCCGCCATTTGCGTCCTGCCAGGATGCCGTAATAGGCTACGTAAATACTTACGTAGCCTATCACGGCAGCCTGGCAGGACGCAAATGGCGGCTGCTACAATTACTGCCATTTGCAGCCGCAGCAGCCCAGCCATGGACAGAACTCCGGCTGCAGACGGCCCTGGCCGGCAGCTCTGCAGAGCTGGAGCAGAGCTGGCCAGGGAGGATTCCAGGGGGAGGGATGGAGCATCTCCCCCCCCACCGTGGAGGCCCCTGCGTGGAGCCAGGTAAGGGATTCGTACATCCCTAATTGCTGCGCAGTTGTGACAGGGTGGGGGGTCAAAGCGGTGCCATGTAGCTGGGGTCCTGGCGAAAGCTGACTGCAGCTTGCTTGAACTGACAATAACTTTTAATTGTTTAATGAAAAAGAGGACAGGGACCTTCTGCTAGGCAGAGGACAAATTCTACAGCCTGTTTGCAGGTTTAACTCCGGATGAAAAAAAGTAACACAAAGCACCATCCAGTTGATCCTACTACCCTTTTGCGATGGGGGAGAAATGCATTTGGTTTGCATTTCCAATTTCACACTTCGGAACCTATGTGCCAATTCAAACACAGCTATCCTTCCAAATTTGCAGTTCTCTGAATTTTGCAATGGATCAAATGCATGCAAAAATGTATGTATTAGGAGAAATAAACATGCACGCTTAAAAAAAAAATCTTCAAGTTCAGGACAAACCAAATTAAAGATTGGGAAAATTCTCAAAGTCAGGGATGAGCCAAATTTAAGATTTGAGTTTTGTTCACCAAATTCATAGAATCATGGAACAGTAGGATTGGAAGGGTCCTATATAAGACCAAGTCCAACCCCCTGCTCAATGCAGGAATCTAAGTCAAAGCATCCCTGACAGATGGCTGTCCAGCTCCATCTTGAATGCCTCCAGCATGGGAGAGCCCACCACCTCCCTAGGTCATTGGTTCCATTGTCGTATTGCTCTAACAGTCAGGAAGTTTGTCCTGATGTTCAGCCGGAATCTGGCTTCCTGTAACTTGAGTCCATGATTTTGTGTCCTGCACTCTGGAATGATCAAGAAGAGATCCTGGCCTTCCTCTCTGTGACAACCTTTCAAGGACTAGAAGAGCGCTATCATAGCTCCCCTCTGTCTTCTCTTCCCAAGGCTAAACATGCCCAGTTCCTTCAGTGTCTCCTCATAGGGCTTTGTTTCCAGTCCCCTGATCATCTTTGTTGCCCTCCTCTGAACCCTCTCCAGTTGGTCTGCATCTTTCTTAAAGTGTGGTACCCAGAACTGGACCCAGTATTCAAGATGAGGCCTAACCAGTGCTGAGTAGAGGGGAACTAGTACTTCCCGGGATTTGGAAGCGATGCGTCTATGAATGCAGCCCAAAAGAGCATTGGCCTTTTTTGCAGCCACATCACATTGTTGGCTCATATTCAGCTTGTGATCTACAACAATTCCAAGATCCTTCTCGCTTGTAGTGTGGTTGAGCCACGTATCCCCCATCTTGTAACTGTGCATTTGGTTTCTTTTACCGAGGTGCAGAACTTGGCATTTATCCCTATTAAATTTCATTCCGTTGATTTCTGCCCAGCACTCCAGTCTATCAAGATCCCTTTGAATTTTGTTTCTGTCTTCCAGGGTATTAGCTATCCCGCCTAGGGATGTTAGAGAATTCTGCCACAGACTCTAGTGAGGCTGGATTCTTTAGAATCCAGCTGGATCTTTAGAATCCAGCCCCCCAGATTCCATGGCACCATTCCGTGGCGGAATGGAGCAATCCCCCCGCCACCCCATGAAACTCGCCCGGGACGGATCTTACCTGGTGATGGCCATCCAGTCCATCCGCTGCCCATGGTTTGTGGCCGCGGATGGCTGCCCTGGTCTGCGGCCACCATTTCCCTCCCTGTATTAGCCGTGATATGCTACGTAAGTATTTACGTAGCCTATCACAGCAAAGAGCAGGGACGCAAATGGCCATTTGCGTCGCTGCTCTTTTCGTGATAGGCTACATAAATATATACATAGCCTATCACGGCTAACACAGGGACGCAAATGGTGGCCGCAGCCCGGCAGCAGACGGAGGTCCGGCTGAGGGCGGCCCTGGCCGGCAGCTCTGCGGACGTCCCGTGGAGCGGAGCTGGCCAGGGTGGATTCCGGGGAGAGGGACGGATTGCCTCCTCCCCACCGTGGAAAACCCGGACCGGAACCAAGTAAGGGATTTGTACATCCCTAATCCTGCCCAATTTTGTGTCATCTGCAAATTAGATCAGCATTCCCTGCACCTCCTCCTCCAAGTCATTAATACAAATGTTGAAAGCACTGGGCCCAGGACTGAGCCCTGCGGTACCCCACTCGTTACCTCTCCCCAGTTTGAGAAGGTCCCATTGATAAGCACTCTTTGAGTCCGATTCTGTAGCCAACTGTGGATCCACCTGATCGTTGTTTCATCTAGCCCACTTTGAGCTAGTTTGCTCATCAGGATATCATGGGGCACTTTGTTGAAAGCTTTGCTGAAATCAAGATATATTATGTCTACAGCATTCTCACAGTCCACAAGGGAGGGTACCTGATCCAAAAATGAGATCAGATTCAACTGGCAGGATTTGTTCTTGACAAATCCATGTTGGCTTTGAGTAATCACTGCATTGTTTTCAAGGTGCTTACCAATGAATTGCTTTATAATCTGCTCCAGAATTCTGTCAGGGACTGATGTCAGACTGACTGGTCTGTAGTTCCCAGGTTCCTCCTTTTTACCCTTTGTGAAGATAGGGACAACGTTAGCCCTCCTCCAGTCATCTGGCACTTCCCCCGTCCTCCATGATTTCTCAAAGAGAATAGACAGCGGTTCTGAGAGTTCTTCTGCCAGTTCCTTTCCTTTATTACTCTAGGATGCAGTTCATCTGGCCCTGGAGATTTGAACTCATTCAAAGTCATTAGGTGTTCCTTGACCATATTCCTATCAACCTCAAGCTGCAATCCTGCCCCTTCAGCCTGTACTTTGCCTTTGCCAGGGGGCTCATAGACCTTCTTTTGGGAGAAGACTGAGCCAAAGTAGGAATTGAGCACTTCTGCCTTTTCCTTGTCTGCTGTTAGCATTTTGCCATCCTTATTTAATAGCTGAATCACCATTTCTTTCCTCTGTTTTTTACTATGCACGTAGCTGAAGAAAGCTTTTTTGTTGCTTTTAGCATCCCTCGCTAAACTCAGCTTGTTCTTAGTTTTAGCCTTCCTGATGCCATCCCTGCAATTCTGTGCTACCTGCTTGTACTCTTCCTTTGTAGCTTGGCCTTCCTTCCACTTCCTATATATGTACTTTTTTGTTTTCAGGCCATCTCTGAGCTTTTTGTGAAGCCACATTGGCTTCTTCTGTTGTCTTCTGCCTTTATTTCTTGTTGCAATTGTTTGTAATTATGCCTTGAAAATTTCTTTTTTTTAAAACTCCCACCCATCGTGGACTCCTTTTCTTGTTAGAGTTGCTTGCCATGGGACCTTACTTATCATTGATCTGAGTTTATTAAAATTGGCTTTCCTAAAATCCAGGATACGCATTTGGCTACACTCGGCTTTTGCTTCCTTTAGAACCAAGAAGTAGACTAAGACGTGCCAAAATAAGGAACGCAAATGGCGGCGGCCATGGCCGCCGCCATTTGCCTACGCGCGTTTTTTTGCTTTTTTTTTTAAGTCAGCCATGATAGGCTACGTAAACATTTACTTAGCCTATCACGGCTGACTGAAGGGACGCAAACAACGGCGGCTACGGCCGCCGCCATTTGCGTCCCTGCTAGCCAGCGGCTGGATGTCCGGCTGCTGGCGGAGCCGGCTGGAGGCTCCACAGAATTGCTGCGGAGCACAGCCAGCCGGCCAGGATTCCGGGGGGGGGGAGGAACAGAGCGCCTCCCCCCCATCCAGGATTCCGGGGGGAGGGACGGAGCGCCTCCCCCCCACACCATCAGCATAATCGCGAAAGGTAAGTGATTTTCATACATCCCTACCAAGAACTCAAGTATAACATGGTCGCTTTCCCCCAGAGTTCCTGTAACTGCTTCTTTATCTACTCAGTCATCTCTGTTGGTTAGGACCAAGGCAAGGATAGCCGATCCTCTAGTTCCTTCCTCTACTTTCTGTTAGGGGTGGATGAAAGTCCCTTACCTTTCGCCGAAGCTTGTTTGCGGTGGGGGGGAGGCGCTTCGCTGCTCCCCCCGCGAAGTTCAGGCCGGGGGGGGGAGGCTTCCCACCTCGCTCCGGCCGAAATTCAAGCCGAGGAGGAGGCTTCCCGCCTCGCCCGGCCGCGAACTTGAATGTTTAAAAAAAAAACAAAACACGCCCCCGTGATAGGCTACGTGACAATTAACGTAGCCTATCACGGCTAGATCTGCAAAGTCAGCCGTGATAGGCTACGTTAATCGTCACGTAGCCTATCATGGGGGCGTTGGTTTGTTTTTTCTTTTGTTGGAATGGCGGCGGCGGCAGCCGGTCAAAAGACCGGCTGCCGCTCCCGCCCTGCACTAACAGCTGCCGAACTGCTGGCCGGACCCGCCGCCGGGAGGGACATTCGGCGAAGGTAAGTCCCGTCCCGGGGGGGGTGGGGGGGTTTGGAGGATTTTTCCCCAAAACTTGTTCGGGGGGCCAAACACGTTGGCGCTCAGCCCCCCAAAGTTCCGGGGAGAAATTCTCCGCCATCCCTACTTTCTGTAGGAGGAAATTATCAGCAACACAAGTCAGGAATCTCTTGGAGGGGCCATGTTTTGCCGATTCACGTCTATCGTTATTTGTCCTTAGCCATGAAGCTGGGGGTGTGACTAGTAAATCATAAAAAGAGGCCTGCTGAGTCAGATCAAAGGCCTATCTAGTCCAGCATTCATTTCTCAAAAGGGCCAACTAGATGCCCCAAGGCCAAGGGGAAGCCCACAAGCAGATCATGAACGCAATAGCACCTTCCAGCACAGTGATGTCATATATCCCTTGCATCACAGTGGTGAGACCCATTATGAAATACATGAAGTTGCCTTGCACTGAATCAAATTAGTGATAGAGCAGTGAGCACACACTTTGCAAGCAGAAGGTCCCAGGTTTGAATCCTGGCATCTCCAAGTAGGGTTCAGAAACAATCCTGCCTGGAACCCTGGAGAGCCACTGCTGCCCATCAGTGTCAACAATACTGGGCTAGGCAGACTAAGGGCCTGACACAGTATAGGGAAGCTTTCAGTGTTCTTAACTTCTCTGTCTGGAAGTGGCTCCCTGGGGGTCCTGGGTGTGGTGTGGGTCTTTCTCAGTCCAGTTTTACCTGGAGATGGTGGGGATTGAATTTGGACCCTTCTGCATGTGTGGAATGTGCTCTACCATTGAGCTATGACTCTTCCTCCTCTGGCTTGGAGGCCCAAACCCTCCAGGCTTCGAAAGGAGGACTCCAAAATGGTTTGTGGTGTACCCATATCCCCTAACCTCTCATCTCAAAGTCCTGGTGTCTTCCCTTGAAAGTTTGAAAAAAAGATTATTATGACCAACTAAGGGATTATCTATATCATAAAGGGTATCAGATACTGCTTAACCTGATATGTAATATTATTAGGTTACCTTTGAACACATGTCAAAGTCACTGTGAGTTAGTATCTCCAGTATGCTTATATTGATTGATTGATTTGATCTGTACCATGCTTTTCTACCAAAAAATGGCACTCAAGATGGCATCTTTTTGCATCTGCACTTGGAGAGAGGCAATTAAGCCAACAAGGAGCTGAGTGAAATTGTAAAACTAGCTTTGGTAAAATAGCTATCTTGCTTTAAAGCTCCTTTGAACATTTGCTTATAAGCCTGATCAATCTCAGTGGTACTTACTTCCAGTACACATGCATAAGATCTGGTGCAAGTATGTTCTTTTTGTCATATATCCCTTGCATTAACTGCAACAGGTTCATCGGCTTTTGGAACTGCTACCAGTCGGTTTGTCAGGTGTCATGCTCAAAAAACTGTGTGATCATTGTAATACTGATCAACATATGTTGATCAGAGAGCCAGTGTGGTGTAGTGGCAAGAGTGTTGGACTGGGAGTCAGGAGATCCGGGTTCTAGGCCCCACTTGGTCATGGAAGCTCACTGGGTGACTTTGGGCCAGTCACTGCCTCTCAGCCCAACCTACCTCACAGGGTTGTTGTTGTGAGGATAAAACGGAGAGGAGGAGGATTATGTATTCCACCTCAGGTTCCTTAAAGAGGAAAAAAGGCGGGATATAAACATAATAAATAATAAATAAATAAATATGTCAACACACCTTCCTCTAACTGTACACTGAAGTATTTTCTCCCCATCTCTCCCCTCCTCTCTTCGTTGGGTCTTGCCTTGAGGAAATAGATCATAAAATATCTTTGCTTTATATTTTTGTGGTTCCTAGCACCATGTAAAATATGACCAAACTGGTCCCCATGGGAAATACTGTAGCATAATGAACGATGCTGGCATATATAAGGGTGGATGGTTATACAGTAGTAAATAATGGATAAATTGAATTTAGATAGCTATGTCTATCGTCCACAGCTTGCCTTGGTCAATTTCCTTTGAATTCCCTTGTAGAGAAAATTGCAAAAGAAGAAAAGAAAAAAAGAGATGTTATTCTCACAAAGCCAATAATATCTGGTCACGTGAAGTATGTATTTGTCACCCCAGACCCCAAGAAAAGTTCACTTGTTCCTTACTGTGTATTTGGTTTTTCTCCCTTGCAGATTATTTTCCGGAAAATCAGTGATGTCAAAAAAGAGGAGGAGGAGCGCCTGCGGCAGAAGAACGAAGTGACTTTGAGCATCCCCGTGGACCACCCTGTAAGAAAGCTCTTCCAGAAATTCAAGCAGCAGAAGGAAATGCGGAACCAAGGCACTACCATCATTGACCCAGAGAGGAACACCCTCCAGGTGGAGACCCGGTCCATGCAAAACGGTGCCGCCATCACCGGCACAAGTGTGGTCACTGTGTCACAGATCACACCCATCCAGACATCACTGTCCTATGTGAAAACCAATGAGGCCCTCAAACAGAACAACAGGGATGCCATGGAGCTCAAGCCAAATGGCAACAGCGACCCCAAATGCCTCAAGGCTACCAGCCCCGTGAGGATGAAAAATGGGAACGGAAAAGGTTGGCTTCGACTAAAAAACAACATGGCGGGTCAAGAAGAGAAAAAGGAAGACTGGAATAATGTCACAAAGGCAGAGTCCATGGGTTTATTGTCTGATGACCCCAAGGTTGTCGATTCGGAGAACGGTGTGACTAAAAACCCGCTGAGGAAAACAGACTCTTGCGACAGTGGGATAACTAAAAGTGACCTTCGTTTAGACAAGGCCGGTGAGAACCGCAGCCCCCTGGAACACAGCCCCGTTCAAGCAGATGCAAAACACCCCTTTTACCCCATCCCTGAACAGGCCTTACAAACTACCCTCCAGGAGGTCAAACATGAACTCAAAGAAGACATCCAGCTGCTAAGCAGCCGAATGACTGTCCTGGAGAAGCAAGTGGCAGAGATTTTAAAGATATTGTCTGCAAAGAACACAGCCCAGATACCTTCTCCAAAATCCCATTTACCTCCTCAGCTACCATCCCAAATTCCTTGTCAGGATATTTTTAGTGTTTCAAGGCCCGTATCACCTGAATCAGAAAAAGATGAAATCCACTTTTAATATATGCCTATTTTTTTTCTTTGTATACTAAGTGTATACTGTGAAATGGGCATGCACACACACACAGACATGCACTCATGTATGTGTGTATGTGTATACAATATATGAAATAAATTATATATATATATATATATAAATATATATAAAACATATATATTTTCACTTGCATTCAATATGACTTGAACACAAAAAAATGGATTTTGATATGTAAATATTGCATGTCCAGCTGGATCCTGGCCTGCCAAAGAAAACAGTTATTAACATAGATATTGCTTGTATAATATGCAGTTGACTGCATGCACACTTTCAATTTATTTATAATCTCTATTATAAAATAAAAGGATGAGTTTTGTTTAAAAAAGAGAGAGAGAGAAGGCAATTGCTATTTTAAAAAATCAGGGACCCAGTTTGTATTCATCTTAGTCTTTTCATGAACTGAATTTTCAATTTTTTGTAAAGATTATAATAATCTATATGCCAGGTATGGGGAAACATTTTGGACTGGTACCATCTAATACCATATTAATTAACTGAAGGGCTAGACATGTTAGGCATTCCTTCCATATACATATATGTGGAATATCAAGAATAGAAAGCGAACAATTCCTGGGTTTGTCACACTCCAGTGGGACCCACAATCTGAAACGGGAGGCTTGGCGCTTATGCAGACATGGCAATGGTTCTGTTGTCTGTTGTGTTCTATGGGGCAAAATAAATGGGCTATGTTCTTGAAAATAATTGGGAGGTATCTTGGCCCTTGCTCTAGACAGTGCTATTACCCCCCCCCCCGCATATATCACTCCTTCTGCCCATCACAATGACAGACATTTTGCTAATGATGGATTAGCTGGGCTTCATAGAATCATAGAATAGTAGGGTTGGAAGGGGCCTACAAGGCCATCGAGTCCAACCCCCTGCTCAATGCAGGAATCCAAGTCAGAGCATCCCTGACAAATGGCTGTCCAGCCTCGTCTTGAAGGCCTCCAGTGTGGGAGAGCCCACCACCTCCCCAGGTAATTGGTTCCATTGCCGTATTGCTCTGACACTCAGGAAGTTTTTCCTGATGTTCAGCCGGAATCTGGCTTCCTGTAACTTGAGCCCATTATTCCGTGTCCTGCACTCTGGGATGATCAAGAAGAGATCCTGGCCTTCTTCTCTGTGACCACCTTTCAAGTACTTGAAGAGTGCTATCATATCTCCCCTCAGTCTTCTCTTCTCAAGGCTAAACATGCCCAGTTCTTTCAGTCTCTCCTCATAGGGCTTTGTTTCCAGTCCCCTGATCATCTTTGTTGCCCTCCTTTGAACCCTCTCCAGCTTGTCTGCATCCTTCTTAAAGTGTGGTGCCCAGAACTGGACACAGTACTCCAGTTCTGTGTCCAGAACTTGCTGTACTGAAGTTAGCTGTGGACTGGATCGTGCCTGTACTTTCCCCGTGACTGCATTATTCTCTTCCATTGCTCTAAATAATGGATGCCCACAATGCATCCATGTTCTTCATTTAGCCTTTTTTTATACTACAAGAAATATTTACATGTGTGTGTGTGAGCGCGCACAGGGTGTCGGAGAAATCAGCAATGGAACCAAATGAGTTCAGATTTTCACGGATTTGCAGGCCGGTACTCTAAGTTTCCTGAATTTTGCTCAGATTTTGTCATAGAAAAATACCAGTTTTTTTTTTTTTTTTGAAACGGCCAAAAATGCACCTTTTCCCCAAAGGCTAAAGCATGAAAATGCACATTTGGGGAGAATTTGTGAATTTTCACAGGTGTGCACTTGTGCAAATCAGAAACAAAAAAATCAAATTCCATCAATGGGCAGATGGCATGGATTTTACACAATCTGTACATCCCTAATACACACAAGGATAGTTGTGTGTGTGTCCCTCTTTTTAAAACCTTGATTGACAAGGAAAGAAGGGAGCAGTGGATATTAATATTGGCAAATTGCTCTGCATGGGTGATATTCATTCTTCTGATCTTCAGTATACTGAAGGAAAGGTAATAGGCGCTTATGTGTACCTATGTATTTTATGCAAAGGAACTCACACAGATCCCCAGTATACCTCTGAAACAGTGCTACCTTTCTTAAAATCATGTTGTGTGTGTGTGGGGGGGGAGCAGGTTTTCTTCTCAAAGGTATTGATGCTCCCTTGTTAGAATAATGCTGAACAGACGCACACTGCCATACCTAGGCCCAGTGCATCTGGGTCACTTCGTCACTAACATCCAGCAATGAGATTTCTACAGGCAGATCTGCTTTCCTAAGCGGGCAGAAGCGAGGGGAAGGAAGGCTTTGTTCTGCAGTGGGGTATTACATAGGGTGGCCATGTGTTCTCTTTTAGAAAGGGCAGTCCTGTATTTGAGGAGCTGCCAGAGGACTGTCTGCTATTTGAAGGGCTCTCTTGTCTAATTCCGGTTTAAAAATCAAGAAGCGGAGGAACTGTGGCTCATCAGCACTGAGCCCCTGGGCAGCGGGCAGGTCACCTGGCCATGTCTTCCACAGTATGGTGCCACGGAGGCTGGTGGCTCCGATGTCAGGGGGTGGTGAATCCGCTCCGGGTTTCAGTTGGAACTCTGAAGGAGCTCTCCAGGGTGGCTGATTCCGACTGAAACCCAGAGTGGATTTGCCACCCCGCTGACACTGGAGCCACCTGCCTCCACTGGTATGGTGAGATGTAGTGTGTTTCTATTTAAACTCTAATATTTCTTAATTTACATCTACACCTATACATTTGCATATGGAAGTTTTATGCAATTTGCTGTCCTCTTTGGGGGGGATTTGTGTCCTCTTTTTTGGCAATCCATAAGTGGCCACCCTATATGCCAGACCTGACCCCATGCATTGCCTCCACTGGGAAGCTGCCTTATACCAGGTGAGACCCAGTGTCCATCTAGCCCAGTATGTTCTTCTTCAGCCTCTCCCAGCCTGGTGCTCTTCAGATGGTTTGGACTTCAAATCCCATCAGCCAATGGTCAGGAATGCTGGGAGTTGTGGTCTAACACATCTGGGGGGCACCAGGTTGGGGAAGGCTGGTCTGCTCCCTGTGGAAGTGGCCCTCCAGGGACTCGGGCAGCAGGCTTTCCTATGGCCTGCTACCCGATCATTTGAGCTGGAGATTCTGGGGACTGGAGATTGGACTTTCTGTAGGCAAAGCAGGTGCTCTGGCACTGGTCTGTCTGGATCCTTCTCTTTGGAGTCTCTGAGCTAGCCCTAGCTGGTTCATTCTTTCATTTACTTCATCACTGCATTTTCATCCCACTTCTCTGACCATCTTTGTCTCCTGGTGGCCCACATCAGTGAAAGGAGAGAGACAGGGCCCGCCATCAGGCTTGCAAACTAAAAAGACAAGACACACAAGGGAGGGAGGGTGGAGGGAAAAGGAAGAGGTGGGAGATCAGGGTTTTTTTAAGGCCTGGACATGATGGAGAGCTGTAAGCGGGCATTGGAAGGCACTTCTGGCCAAGGTGATCTTCCCTTGCTGGTGTCCTCAGCAGAATAGCAACTGGTGGCTCTTGTTCCTTTGGCCAATGGATGGGGCCAGAATGTTCTTTCCCCTTCTCTCTGCAGTCCCAGGGCAACAGGCGGCTGGAGCTGAGTGTTCTTTCCGGCAGGGAGGTGGAAGTGAGCCCCCTGCTGCCAGGACTGATTCTGAGCGTTGAGAGATAGTTAGCAGCTCACATTCAGAAGAGGAACAGACAGAACCGGGGGATGCATTTTCCCAAGCCAGATCAGATATGAGTAGACAGGCTTCTCAAGTTACTAACTCCCAGATGGCTGGGCCTGAAGCGCCCTGCCCGCCCCCTTCTGTGAGAAGCCAGGAGGAGGACAAGGAGGAGGACGAGAGTGGGGGCTGCGACCTAAGAGATGCTAGACTGCGGCGCAAAGCTAAGAGGGAAACGTCAGGGGCGGAGCTCAGACGGCCAACCCAGTTAGGAATGTGTGAGAGGCGATGTAAGGAAGCATCACTGGAAGGGCGGGACATCCCTCCCTAAGTTATTCTAGCCAGCAAGCCTCACTTCAAACTGCAAGCAATGTCGGCGTTCCCATTTGAATCCCCTGGAGGCATTCTTTTGTAGCCAGAAAGTCTTCGAGGATTTGCATCTGTAAGGAACCTGTTGATAATGAATTAAATAGGGATGTCAGAGAATTCTGCCACAGATCTCGGTGAGGCCGAATGCCAGTGCATTCGGCCCCCCAAAATCCATGGTGGAAAGAAGCCCCCGCCCCCCCCCCACCCCACGAAAGGGACACGAAACAGAGCACTTACCTGCTGCCGTCCGCACTGACTTGCAAATGGCATCTGCTGCCATTCGCTTCCTCATCATAGCCATGATAGGCTACGTAAATAATTACGTAGCCTATCATGGCTAACGCAGGGACGCCATTTGCGTCCCTGCGGAGGCCGTGAGTATTTACGTAGCCTATCACGGCAAGCAAAAAAAACAACAACAGCGGACGCAAATGGCAGCGGCTACGGCGGCCGCCATTTGCGTTCCCTTTTTTTTCGCCGTTTTAGTCTACGTAAATATTTACATAGGCTATTACAGCTAATAAAAAAGGGGAACGCAAATGGCATAGTGGCCACTATTTGTGTTCCTTTTTTTTTTCACCGTAATAGCCTACGTAAATATTTACGTAGGCTAAAAAACCGGGGGGGAAAGGAACGCAAATGGCACCCACTATGCCATTTGCATTCCCCTTTTTTTTTTTGCCATAATAGCCTACATAAATATTTAGGTATGCTAAAACGGCTAAAAAAAGGGAACGGAAATGGTGGCCGCCGTAGCTGCCGCCATTTGCATCTGCTGTTTTTTTTTGCTTGCCGTGATAGGCTACATAAATATTTACAACGCCTATCACGGCAAAATACAAGGACGCAAATGGCGGCAGCTACGGCAGCCGCCATTTGCGTCCCTGAAGGCTGCCCAGCGGCCGGATGTCCGGCTGCGGGCAGCTCCGGCTGGTGGCTCCATGGAATCTCTGCGGAGCGGAGCCGGCTGGACAGAATTTCAGGGGGAGGGACGGAGCACCACCCCCCACCCCGAATGTCACCCTTTGAAAAGGTAAGTGACTTTTGTAGATCCCTAGAATTAAAGGCGTGAGACTGAAACCTCTCTTCTTGTGTGTGTGAGTGCAAGAGGAAGGAGAGGGGCCAAGGGAAACGTGGCACCTGCAGCTGCTCTTTCTCTGGCCAATGGATGGGCCAGTTTGGTCTCAATGTCATTCTGGGAAGCAGGGGCTGCAGCTTCCCAGTGGACCTAGGTCCCATGGCTGATGTGCAGCAGACACAGTTTGTCCGTACAGTAGCACGCAGTTCTGATTCTGCCATTTCTGCAATTTTGGGATGAGCACCAGGGTCTTTATGAGCAACATCTGTTTTAGGGATTGTGTGCCCCTCCTACCATATTGGTCTTGGTGCCCCCTAACCACGCAGCCTTTCCATTCAACTGGATATTACACAGAGACATGTGGACACACTAAGACCAGGTGTAGCTAGGGATGTTAGAGAAATCCTCTGAAGATTCAAATGAGGCCTGATTTTTTGGGATCCGACCTCAGGAATCCATGGTGTGTCGGCCCCACTTATCTCCTCTCCTCGAGGATTCCGCGCAGGATGGCATGGCTGGTTGTTGCACTGACAGCCGTTCACCTCCTCACCAATTGCCATTTAAAAAAAAAAGGCGATCGGCAGGATGTCCCCATAGACTTATACACAAAATAGAGCCGTGAATCTTGCGTATAAGTCTATGTGTCCATTCGCGAAGGGCTCCGGCTGATTCAGGTAAGTGGCAGCCCTCGGGTCTGTGGAATCCTCACAGAGCGGAGCTGCTCCACGAGGATTCCAGGGGGGAGGAACGGATCGCTCTCCACCCCCCCCACACACACAGATTCCCCACCAGAACAGATGGTGGGGAATCCATACATTCCTAGGTGTAGTGTGATGGTTAAGAGTGAATTGTGAGGCAGGAGTTTCTCTGTTGGCCTTTGGCAAACCATATTGCACCCTTGTAGGGATGTACGAACTGTGTAAAATCCTCTCCCTCTCTGTTTCACAGATTGTCAGGCACCTTTTGTTCCATTGTCCACTCACAGATGGATGCAAATTTGTTCCCCATCATGCGGAAAAAATGCAAATAATTACGTAAGAGGTTTCGAAACTATTTAAATCATTTACTTTAGTATGTAACATTGAGCATATTCTCCCCCATTCCATTCAACTTTTTCCTCAGCAGAAATTTTCCTATGAAGAAATATGCATAAATTTTGGGAAAGTAAAAAAATAAAAATAAAATCTGAAAGTCTATGGACTCTGCATGGCCTGAGGGGGCCGGACTCCACAGCAGATTCCACAGGTCGGATTCTTAGAAATCTGAACTCATTTTAGTCCGTCTTGAATTTCTCCAGCATCCCATTCCCTACAGCCTCATGATTGGTCACTTCTGGAATTTTGTGGGTCCTTTACATGACATCATCGACCTCCGGGATGCCTCGCGCACCTTTCCCCTTTTATCACGCTTTCAAAACGATGGGAGATAAACTAGTAATCAAAGTTAATGGTGCCATACCAGGGGGGTGTAATAGTGGCTTGGTGCCATGAACTTGCCAAGGAAGGACTTTCCTTGATTCAAGCCATGTGTCTCTGATCGCCAATCAGAGGGAGAAGAGAGTAAAATGCCTCCCTGCAATGAAGGGAGACAGATCTGATCCCCCATCAAGCTCAGAATCAACATGTTCTGTTGATTCAGAGGACCCATTAAGTTCAGTGAGGCTTACTCCCAAGTCAGTGTGCCTAGTAGGGATGGCGGAGAATTTCTCCCCGAAACTTCAGGGGGCCGAGCGCCAACATGTTCGGCCCCCCGAACAAGTTTCGGGGAGAAATCCTCCGCACCCCCCCGCACCCCGCACCCCCCCCGGGACGGGACTTACCTTCACCGAATGTCCCTCCTGGCGGCGGGTCCAGCCGGCGGTTCGGCGGCTGTTCGTGCGGGGCAGGAGCGGCAGCCGGTCTTTCGACCGGCTGCCACCACCGCCATTCCAAGAAAAGAAAAAAAACAAACAAACGCCCCCTGATAGGCTACATGACGATTAACGTAGCCTATCACGGCTAGATTTGCAAAGTCAGCCATGATAGGCTACGTAAATCGTCATGTAGCCTATCACGGGTGACTTAAAAAAAAAAGCACGTACGGATAATGGCGGCCCCCATAGGGAGCCGCCATTCCCGTTCCTTATTTGGTCGCTGTAGTCTACGTAAAGATTTACGTAGACTACAGCGACCAAATAAGGAACGCGAATGGTGGCTCCCTATGGGGGCCGCCATTAGCGTACGCGCTTTTTTTTTTAAAGTCACCCGTGATAGGCTACGTGACGATTAACGTAGCCTATCACGGCTGACTTTGCAGATCTAGCCGTGATAGGCTACGTTAATCGTCACGTAGCCTATCACGGGGGCGTGTTTGTTTGTTTTTTAACTTTCGAGTTCGCGGCCGGGCGAGGCGGGAAGCCTCCCCCCCGGCCTGAATTTCGGCCGGGGCGAGGCGGGAAGCCTCCCCCCCCCTGGCCTGAACTTTGCGGGGGGAGCAGCGAAGCGCCTCCCCCCCACCGCGAACAAGCTTCGGCGAAAGGTAAGGGACTTTCGTCCACCCCTAGTGCCTAGAGCTGTGAGGAAGCAGTACAGCACAAGTTAAGCAAAGAATGCAAGACTCCACCCCCACACTCCACCCCACCACTCCTTAGCACACATGCCAGGGAGGGGCTTCCTCTATGCAAACCACGTGTCTGCTGTGTAATGAAGCCCATTTTATTCCCACATAGAAAGTGAAAGCAGAAAGCCCCAGAAAAGATATGGGTTTTTTGCTTAATGTAGAAACACCCTTTATCTGCCTTCAAGGGATCATATTATTGGCCTACCTTAAAGGGCTGTTGTAAGGATCACAATATTATTTATATGAAGCACTTCAAAACCTTAACCAGTGCTACATAAACCCTAAATATTATAATGGTTTTTGAACAATGAATTCACAGTTCTTACTTGTTTCACTGGATCCTGGTTCTTCCCTGTTGTCCCCTCATTACAAGGACCTCATTTGCTGACCACGCAAAGCACAATATATTGTTCCAGGGGTTCAAAATGCCATTCTTTCTCCAGATAGTTGCTCTTGAGATTGGGACATGAAATGTGGTTTTACAACTGTCACCTTTCATTCATGAGCAGAGAGAGTTTATTTTGGATCCCTCACCCACCCCATAACTTGCCCAGTTATTTGACAAAAGGCTCCAACTTTGTGAAAAGGTAAGTTTCTGTGGGAAAATCAAAACTCAGGAAAAACAAATCAACTTAGGTCTAATTCAGACTGATCAATAAGTAGGATGGGGGATACATTAATTTGGTTCACATTTTAATGCACATCGACTTAATTTTGCACTTTCATTCCAATACTCAAACCAAAACTCAGGTATCATTTGAAATTTGGACTATTCCAGGTTCTGCAATGGAGCTACCCAATAACAATAAAAAATACATACAAAAATGTATATTTTAGTAAAAATAATGTTCAACAATGCAGTATATTAGGCAAAACTGCCTACTTAGGAGAAATGCATACAAAAATGCATACAGGTTTTCATGAGAACATTTTAATTTAAGATTGGAAAAATTCTCAGAGTTTGAGATGCACTGAATTTAGGACTGGAAAAATGAGAAACTGACAGCAAATGAAATTGACAGGTTCATCCATCACTACCAGTAACCAACTTTTTAATCTTGAGTACATGGGCTTCTTCACACGGAGCTTTTATCCTGCTATTGAGATTGCTCACTCATGGAAGTTTGCAGGCCCTTCAGTTGATGCCGTTAACCTCCAGGGCTTCTCCTGCACGAAATGACCCTTATTCTGTTTTTTTTAAGTTCAGAGATAATGAGGTATCAAATTACTCTGCTTGTGTTGCACTTGAGTTCCCTCCTGAAAAAGGAAAAGCGGCAAGAAGAGGAGTGAGATCAATGAAACATACGGAAGACTCAGATAAGGGGGAGAAGGAGGAGAAAGAGGAGGGGGAAAAGGAATTTAAAAAGGCATCAGAAATCCCCATATTAAATGTGGGATTTTAGGCTGCTGTAGAGATGCTCCATGTGTCATGGACCAGCAATGCTCTCTTCCATAAGTGGAAGGGAAAAGAGGCAAAATGTTGTTGTTGTTCAGTCGTTAAGTCATGTCTGGTGACCCCATGGACCATGATCCCAAGGAGCAAGCGTCTTTTAATTTCATGGCTACAGTCACCGTCTGCGGTGATCTTGGAGCCCAAGAAAATAAAATCTGTCGCTGATTCCATTTCTTCCCCTTCTATATGCCAGGAAGTGATGGGGCCAGATGCCATCATCTTAGTTTTTTTAATGTTGGGTTTCAAACCAGCTTTTGCACTCTCCACTTTCACCCTCAACAAGAGGCTCTTTAGATCCTCTTCGCTTTCTGCAATTTGGGTGGTATCGTCTGCGTATCTGAGGTTGTTGATAATTCTCCCAGGAATCTTAATTCTGACCTGTGATTCATCCAACCCGGCATTTCTCATGATGTACTCTGCATATAAGTTAAATAAGCAGGGCGACAATATACAGCCTTGTCGTACTCCTTTCCCAATTTTGAACCAATCGGTTGTTCCATGTCCAGTTTTTACTGTTGCTTCTTGACCCTCGTACAGGTTTCTCAGGAGACAGGTCTGGTACTCCCATCACTTTAAGAATTTGCCACAGTTTGTTGTGATCCACACAATCAAAGGCTTTAGCGTAGTCAATGAAGCAGAAATAGACATTTTTCTGGAATTCTCTTGCTTTCTCCATAATCCAGCGAATGTTGGCGATTTGATCTCTAGTTCCTCTGCCTCTTCGAAACCCAGCTTGTACTTCCAGTAGTTCTCAGTTCACATACTGCTGAAGCCTAGCTTGTAGGATTTTGAGCATAACCTTGCTGGCATGTAAAATGAGCGCCATTATACGGTAGTTCAAACACTCTTTGGCATTTGCCCTTCTTTGGAATCAGAATATAAACTGACCTTTTCCAGTCTTATGGCCAATGTTGAGTGTTCCAAATTTGTTGGCATATTGAGTGCAGCACTTTCACAGCATCATCTTTTAGGATTTTAAATAGCTTAGCTGGAAGACTGTCATCTCCACTAGCTTTGTTGTTAGTAATGCTTCCTAAGGCCCACTTGACTTCATTCTCTAGGATGTCCGGCTCAAGTTCAGTGAGCGCACTATCATGGCTATCAGGGACATTCAGATCCTTCCTGTATAGTTCTTCTGTGTATTCTTGCCACCTCTTCTTAATCTCATCTGCTTCTCTTAGGTCCCTGCCTTCTTTGTCCTTTATCATGCCCGTCTTTGCACAAAACGTTCCCTTGAGATCTCCAATTTTCTTGAAAATTTTTCTAGTTTTTCCCATTCTGTTGTTTTCCTCAATTTCTTTGCATTCTTCATTTAAGAAGGCCTTCTTGTCTCTCCTTGCTATTCTCTGGAACTCTGCATTCAGTTGGGTATATCTTCCCCTTTCTCCTTTGCTTTTCGTTTCCCTTCTTTCCTCAGCTACTTGTAAAGCCTCATCAGACAGCCACTTGGCTTTCTTGCATTGCTTTTTCTTTGGGATGGATTTCGTTGCTGCATCCTGAACAATGTTATGGACCTCCATCCATAGTTCCTCAGGCACTCTGTCTATCAGGTCTAATCCCTGAAATCTATTCCTCACCTCCACTGTGTATTCATAAGGGATATGATTTAGGTCATACTTGAATGGTTTAGTCGTTTTCCCTACATTCTTCAATTTAAGCCGAAATTTTGCAAGAAGCAGCTCATGATCTGAGCCACAGTCAGCTCCAGGTCTTGTTTTGACTGACTGTATAGAGGTTCTCCATCTTTGGCTGCAAAGTACATAATCAATCTGATTTCGATATTGACCATCTGGTGATGTCCATGTGTAGAGTCGCCTCTTGTGCTGTTGGAAAAGAGTGTTTGCTATGATCAGCGTGTTCTCTTGGCAAAACTCTATTAGCCTTTGTCCTGCTTCATTTTGTACACCAAGGCCATGCTTGCCTGTTATCCTGGTTATTTTTTGACTTCCTACTTTAGTATTCCAATCCCCTATGATGAAGAGGACATCTTTTTTTGGTGTTAGTTCTAGAAGGTGTTGTAGGTCTTCATAGAACTGATCAACCTCAGCTTCTTCGGCATCACTGGTTGGGGCATAGACTTGAATTACTGTGATGTTGAATGGTTTGCCTTGGATTCGTACTGAGATCATTCTATCATTTCTGAGATTGTACCCCAGTACTGCTTTTCCCACCCCTTTATTGACTATGAGTGCTACTCCATTTCTTCTAAGGGAGTCTTGCCCACAGTAGTAGATATAATGGTCACCTGAATTAAATTCGCCCATGCTTGTCCATTTGAGTTCGCTGATTCCCATGATGTCAATGTTCAGTCTTGCCATCTCATGTTTGACCACCTCCAGCTTACCTTGATTCATTGATCTGACATTCCAGGTTCCTAAACAATATTGTTCTTTACAGGATTGGACTTCCTTTTCAGCACCAGACACATCCACAGCTGAGTGTCCTTTCGGCTTTGGCCCAGCCGCTTCACTCTTTCTGGCACTACTTGGAAATTCCCTCTGCTCTTCCCCAGTAGTATATTGGACACCTTCCGACCTGAGGGGCTCATCTTCCGGCGTCATCTCTTTTAGCCTTGTGATACGTTCCGTGGGGTTTTCTTGGCAAGAATACTGGAGTGGGTCTTCCACCATTTCCGTCTCCAGTGGACCACATTTTGTCAGAACTCTCCTCCATGACCTGCCCATCTTGGGTGGCCCTGCATGGCATAGCTTATGGCTTTACTGAGTTACGCAAGCCCCTTCGCCACAACAAGGCAGTGATCCATGAAGGGGAGGCAAAATGTACCCTTCTCCTTTTTGCCTTTCCCTTCCTGTGGCCTTTTCTGCTGCCACCAGGTGGAAATCTCCCCTTGCCCCCCCCCCCAGCTGCCTCCACCAAACCAGCCTTAAAACCCCCTGGGTCTCATGTATCTACTTTAGGTACTGTGGGGGTTGGCTATTAGATATGCAGTGGCTAACACAAAAGTAAAGATACAACAACATTTCAAACAACAAAGTTTATAAGGTTACTGAAGAAGGATGTTAATAGGAAAACATTTTAAAATCTGAAAGAATGCACACACAGCACATACAAAAACATATGAGCAATAGGGTAATAAAATAACCAGAGATAAATGCATCCAGCTAAGCAAAGTCTTCCTTTTTTTAACCCATGTCCCTAATCCAAGCAATATCTTGCTGTCATAAGTCCAGCGCCCTTTCAATGAGTTCTCCAGTTCCAGGAGCTCTGACTCTTCCTTTCCTCTAAGTCTCTGGGCTTCTTGCCTTCCTTTCTCTCTTCTTCAATCTCTCTTTCTGGCTTAGGCTTTCTACATATCTGCTAGGAACGGAACCTGGACTCTTCTGAATGCAAAGCACAAACTCCACCACTGATCTATGATGTTCCCGTTTTGTTTTTACAAAAGAGTGTTTACAATAGTATAGAGTAAGAATGGCCAGGTGGTGAGTCACATCCCAGATCTGGGTCTCAAAGCAGTTGTATCTGGGCCCTGTCAGCCCTACCAAATTTTCGAGTTTCGTAAAATGTTTGCCCACAGTTTCCTGTGCATGGAAAAAAAAAAAAAAGAGTTGAAGCCAGACATCTTCTATATTTGAATGGTACATCTCTCTTTTGGATTTTGTATGTAACATGAATGTAATGTGTACCTTTTGTATGTAACGTGATGCCTGAGCCCATGTGTTCCAAATAACTGTGATGGCTACAGGCCATTAATTTTGTGATGGTGCCTGACTACACATGTGATGATTGGTGTGTGTAGCAAAGTACATTTCTGGTCCCTGGATCCCTCCTTGGGATCATGGTTCTTTTATTCTGGCCCTGAGCTGATTAAGAGTTAGAAAACACAATTGTGAACTGCATCAAAATGCTGCAGCATTGAGTTGCTCTATTCAGGGTTCTAGCCAGCCAGTCATGTCCTTTTCCAGGGTAATCCATTCGATTCCTCCTCTCCCCTGGTTTTTGGTTTCCATCCATAGTCAGCCAACATTTCCTGACCACTGAGTATGCCTCGTCTTCACTGAGCTGTTTGGGGTTCCCCCTTAGGGTTTTCCCCCCAAAAGTTATTTTTATGCCTCTGCAAAGCTTGGGGTTCCCCCAAGCCTGCATGGGCAGTGCCACTTTGGCTCCATAAGGATTGGAACTCAGAATATTGAGCAGTGGGAGTGGGGGGCTCCTATGTCAGTGGGGCAGTGAATCCACTCTGCGTTTCAGTCAGAGCCAGTCTGATAGCTTCTCACCTTGGATTGCTCCTTTAGAGTTCTGACTGGTTCTGACTACAACGTGGAGCAGATTTACTGTCCCCCTGACATTGGAGGCACCAGCCTCCACTGGTATTGAGGTGGCTTTTAGGCTAAGAGCACAGCCTTACACAAGTGTAGGCAGAAAGAAGCCCTACAGCTCCCAGCATTCCCCAGCGAGCACTGCTGGCTGGGGAATGCTGGGAGTTGCAGGACTTTTTTCTATTTAAACTTACATAGGATTGCACCTTAATATCAATATTCAGAAACAGGGGACCCCACAATAGAATGCTGCAGTGTATTACTGATATGAGAACGCAACCTACGACTGTGGCTGAGGGGGCTGGAAGAGCAAAAGGGAAAGGCAGGAGTCCCTGCTCTGATGTGGGTTTTACTTCAGGCATAAAAATTCTGTGTTTGTTGAACATTTAAAAGTGCAACCAGCCAATATGCAAGCCAATGGATCGTGAAGCTTTTGAATGCAACCGAGGGCTCGATTAGGCCTGGGATGTGGTCTGAGGGGGCAATTTAAATGGCTTGACCTTTGCTGCAACTTGAGAGGCAGCAGGGGGGATTTTTGGTGGGGAATCCAAACTAGCCTCAGCCCCACCTTTAAATGGCAATATTGACAATGGACTACATTGCAGGGCTGCTGTAAGTTCCTCTCAGTCAGCGCAGCCCTCCAACTTAACAATAGGGCAAGAACAGTGAACTACACCGTAGGTTTGTTCTAGCATAGTCTCTCAGCTCAACCCGCAATGGGAGAGGGGGGAAGCAATGGATCACATTGCAGGGTCGTTGTACTCGCTCAGATTGAGCTCAACTTGCAATCAGGGTCTAACATTGCTGGACAACACTGCAGGGTTGTTGTAAACCACTCAGAGCCTGACCTGCAGTATTCAGCGTGAACTATGCTGCACAGCTCTCATAAGCTACTCTGCCCCACCCAGGGCCCCTTCCAACCTGCAATATGGAAAGTGAACTGCACTTGCTTTGGAAATCATATTAGTGGGGTTTGTTTGTTTTTGTCTGAAACATTTCACACTAAGTAGGAACTGGGTTAGAAAGAGCAGGAACTCTGTGTGTGTGTGTGTGTGTGTGTGTGTGTGTGTGTCTGGGGGCAGGGGTGGGAAGGTGTAGACAAGCTGGTGCCTAGTCCCAACTACAGAAAAATCTTGCATTTCTCTATTGATGTTGATGGGCAGCTTTCATTTCCAGCCCCAGGGACATTTTAAAGCAGGTAAGGGGAGACATGATAGAGGTGTACAGAATTATACATGGTGTGGAGAAAGTGGATAGGGAGACATTTTTCTCCCTCTCTCATAATACTAGAACCCAGGGTCATCCCATAAAGCTGACTGGTGGGAGATTAAAGATGGATAAAAGGAAGGAGGTCTTCACACAGCACACAGTCAAAGTATGGAATTGGCTACCACACAATGTAGTGATGGCCACCCATTTGGATGACTTTAAAAGGGGACTGGACAAATTCATGGATGAGAAGGCTATCAATGGCTTCTAGTCCTGATGGCTCTATGCAACCTCCAGTATCAGAGGCAGTATGCCTATGTACACCGTCCCAACCATGTTGCTGGGGAACATGGGCAGGAGGGTGCTGTTGCACTTGTGTCCTGCTTGTGGATTCCCAGGTGACAGCTGGTTGGCCACTGTGTGAACAGAATGCTGGACTAGATGGACCCTTGGTCTGATCCAGCAGGGCTCTTCTTACGTTCTCTGACGTCTCAGGCAGAACTTTTTGCCCACCCCTGTTACATCAGACCACTAGTACCTGGAAATTTCATGGGTTGAGTTGAGCCTGGGACCATATGGATGTGAATCACTGGCTCTACCACTGTGCTGTGGGCATGGTCCACTCTGCATAGAAATGCCAGGAAACGCCCTAATACTGAGTAGGATCTTTGGTCACTCCAGCCCAAGACTGTCTACTCTGGTTGGCAGTGGCTCTGCAAGGTACTTTTTCTGGGCAGCCTGATCTCTGAACACCGGCTATTTTAAAATTTGAGATTCCAGTCTACAGTTATCTTTGCCAGTCACAGAGGATGGATGGATGGATGGATGGATAGATAGATAGATAGATAGATAGATAGATAGATAGATAGATAATCAAAGACAGGAATCAGTTGCTCATCCCTTTTTGACTGCCTTCCCATTGACCAATTCTCATGAAACACACTTCATTGCAAAGCTCTTGACATGCAGCTTCCATGACTAACAGTTTTCACTATAAGTCGGGAGTTTATTTATGTCCATAAAGCATTTTTTAAAGAATTAGGCTATCTTCTATAACAGTGTACTGTAAAGTTTTGTTTTTGATATCAACAACATGTCAAGTATAATAAAAAAACATAATTAATTGCAAATTGGAGCAAAGTGAACTATGAACACACTAGGGTTGTACGAAACCCGACTTACCTTGCTCCGCTGGGGTCCGCAGGGCGGGGAGGAGATCCGGTCCTCCCCCCCCCCGAATCCTCCCCGGCTGGATCCGCTCCACGGCATGTCCATGGAGCCACCGGTGGGGCCAATCCACACCAGGCTGTTGCAGACGCAAATGGTGTCCTGTGTAGGGGATGCCATTTGCGTCGCTGCTGTAGCCATGATAGGCTATGTAAATATTTACGTAGCCTATCACAGCTAAAGCGGGGATGCAAATGGCATAGCGGATGCCATTTGCGTCCCTGCTTTAGCCGCGTGATAGGCTACGTAAATATTTATGTAGCCTATCACAGCTACAGCAGGGACGCAAATGGCGTAGTCAGGAGGCAGGTAGGATCCAGTCTGCAGGGACTTCATGGGGTGGTGAGGGGTATTGCTCCGTTCCACCACAGACTCTGGGGGACCAGATTCTAAAGAATCCAGCATCACTGGAGTCCGTGGCAGAATTCTCCGCCATCCCTAGAACACAGTCAACACACACAAAAAGTCTCTGTTGTTGTTGTTCAGTCGTTCAGTCGTGTCCGACTCTTCGTGACCCCATGGACCATAGCACGCCAGGCCTTCATGTCCTGCGCTCTCTCCCCGAGTGTGCTCAAGTTCATATTCATTGCATCGGTGATGCTATCTAGCCATCTCATCCTCTGCCGTCCCCTTCTCCTTTAGCCTTCAGTCTTTCCCAGCATCAGTGTCTTTTCCAGAGAGTTTTCGCTTCACATTAGGTGGCCAAAATATTGGAGCTTCAGCTTCAGTATCTGTCCTTCCAATGAGCACTCAGGGTTGATTTCCTTGAGGATGGACTGATTTGACCTCCTTGCAGTCCAGGGGACTCGTAAGAGTCTTCTCCAGCACCACAGTTCGAAAGCATCAATTCTTTGGCGCTCAGCCTTCCTTATAGTCCAGCTCTCACAGCCATACATTACTACTGGGAAAACCATAGCTTTGATTATACAGACCTTTGTCGGCAAAGTGATGTCTCTGCTTCTTACTATGCTGTCTAGGTTTGCCATAGCTTTCCTCCCAAGGAGCAAGCGTCTTTTAATTTCATGGCTACAGTCACCATCTGTGGTGATCTTGGAGCCCAAGAAAATAAAATCTGTCACAGCTTCAATTACTTCCCCTTCTATATGCCAGGAAGTGATGGGGCCAGATGCCATGATCTTAGTTTTGTTAATGTTGAGTTTCAAACCAGCTTTTGCACTCTCCACTTCCACCCTCAACAAGAGGCTCTGTAGATCCTCTTCACTTTCTGCCATTAGGGTGGTATTGTCTGCATATCGGAGGTTGTTGATATTTCTCCCAGCAATCTTAATTCCGACCTGTGATTCATCCAACCCGGCGTTTCTCATGATGTACTCTGCATATAAGTTAAATAAGCAGGGCGACAATATGCAGCCTTGTCGTACTCCTTTCCCAATTTTGAACCAATCAGTTGTTCCATGTCTGGTTTTTACTGTTGCTTCTTGACCCTTGTACAGGTTTCTCAGGAGACAGGTAAGGTGGTCTGGTAGTCCCATCACTTTAAGAATTTGCCAGAGTTTGTTGTGATCCACACAATCAAAGGCTTTAGCGTAGTCAATGAAGCAGAAATAGATGTTTTTCTGGAATTCTCTTGCTTTCTCCATGATCCAGCAAATGTTGGCGATTTGATCTCTAGTTCCTCTGCCTCTTCGAAACCCAGCTTGTACTTCCGGTAGTTCTCCGTTCGCATACTGCTGAAGCCTAGCTTGTAGGATTTTGAGCATCACCTTGCTGGCATGTGAAATGAGCACAATTGTGCAGTAGTTTGAACACTCTTTGGCATTGCCCTTCTTTCGAATTGGAATGTAAACTGACCTTTTCCAGTCTTGCGGCCACTGTTGAGTGTTCCAAATTTGTTGGCATATTGAGTGCAGCACTTTAACAGCATCATCTTTTAGGATTTTAAATAGCTCAGCTGGAAGACTGTCATGTCCGCTAGCTTTGTTGTTACTAATGCTTCCTAAGGCCCACTTGACTTCACTCTCGAGGATGTCCGGCTCAAGTTCAGTGACCGCACTATCATGGCTATCAGGGACATTCAGATCTTTCCTGTATAGTTCTTCTGTGTCTTCTTGCTACCTGTTCTTAATCTCATCTGCTTCTGTTAGGTCCCTGCCTTCTTTGTCCTTTATCATGCCCGTCTTTGCACAAAACGTTCCCTTGAGATCTCCGATTTTCTTGAAGAGATCTCTAGTCTTTCCCATTCTGTTGTTTTCCTCCATTTCTTTGCACTGTTCATTTAAGAAGGCCTTCTTGTCTCTCCTTGCTATTCTCTGGAACTCTGCATTCAGTTGGATATATCTTCCCCTTTCTCCTTTGCTTTTCACTTCCTTTCTTTCTTCAGCTACTTGTAAAGCCTCATCAGACAGCCACTTGGCTTTCTTGCATTGCTTTTTCTTTGGGATGGATTTCGTTGCTGCCTCCTGAACAATGTCATGGACCTCCGTCCATAGTTCCTCAAGCACTCTATCTATCAGGTCTAATCCCTTGAATCTATTCCTCACCTCCACTGTATATTCATAAGGGATATGATTTAGGTCATACCTGAATGGTTTAGTGGTTTTCCCTACATTCTTCAATTTAAGCCGGAATTTTGCAAGAAGCAGCTCATGATCTGAGCCACAGTCAGCTCCAGGTCTTGTTTTGACTGACTGTATAGAGGTTCTCCATCTTTGGCTGCAAAGTACATAATCAATCTGATTTCGATATTGACCATCTGGTGATGTCCATGTGTAGAGTTGTCTCTTGTGCTGTTGGAAAAGAGTGTTTGCTATGATCAGCGTGTTCTCCTGGCAAAACTCTATTAGCTTTTGTCCTGCTTCGTTCTGTACACCAAGGCCATGCCTGCCTGTTATCCCGGTGATTTCTTGACTTCCTACTTTAGCATTCCAATCCCCTATGATGAAGAAGACATCTTTTTTTATGTTAGTTCTAGAAGGTGTTGTAGGTCTTCACAGAACCGATCAACCTCAGCTTCTTCGGCGTCAGTGGTTGGGGCATAGACTTGAATTACTGTGATGTTGAATGGTTTGCCTTGGAGTCGTACTGAGATCATTCTGTCGCTTTTGAGATTGTACCCCAGTACTGCTTTTCCCACCCTTTTGTTGACTATGAGTGCTACTCCATTTCTTCTAAGGGAGTTTTGCCCACAGTAGTAGATATGATGGTCACCTGAATTAAATTCGCCCATGCCTGTCCATTTGAGTTCGCTGATTCCCAAGATGTCGATGTTCAATCTTGCCATCTCATGTTTGACCACCTCCAGCTTACCTTGATTCATTGATCTGACATTCCAGGTTCCTAAACAATATTGTTCTTTACAGCATCGGATTTTCTTTTCAGCACCAGACACATCCACAGCTGAGTGTCCTTTCGGCTTTGGCCCAGCCGCTTCACTCTTTCTGGCACTACTTGGAAATACCCTCTGCTCTTCCCCAGTAGTATACTGGACACCTTCCGACCTGAGGGGCTCATCTTCCGGCGTCATCTCTTTTAGCCTTGTGATACGTTCCATGGGGTTTTCTTGGCAGGAATACTGGAGTGGGTTGCCATTTCCGTCTCCAGTGGACCACATTTTGTCAGAACTCTCTGCCATGACCTGTCCATTTTGGGTGGCCCTGCATGGCATAGCTTATGGCTTCACTGAGTTATGCAAGCCCCTTCACCACAACAAGGCAGTGATCCATGAAGGGGAAAAGTCTCTGTACACCTTCATAAACAGAGGTGTAGGCCAAGGTACAATGCTATGCCAGTGACATATGGCCTGTAAACAAATCATGAAGGGATTACGAGATACCTACAGTTAAAAGTAACCCAGTCAAAGTTTAGTTATTGCTCAAAATGGAGGTCTCCAGCTGTTGAATTTAACAAAATAACATTTAAAAATCTCTCTACGCCTTTAGTTAAGTTAAAGCTTTCATTAGGTTTGATTTTTCTCCGCGAACTGTGTTCACAGGGAGCCAACTTGTAATTTAGAACCTTCAAGTCTAATGGGGTGATGCAGAGGTAGGAAATGGGCATAAATGCACATTTGAAGTTGCTATAGGCACACCATTGATTCATGTAGCCTTATATTCTCTACTTTGAATGGCGGGTCATTGGCAAAAGTACCTCTCAGCCCTGCCTGCTCTCTGAGAGATCTTTAACTCAAAGTTGATTCTGGAACCTTCCATATACAATCCAGAAACTCAGATCTTCAAGGGCAGTGAGCATTTAGTCTAGTGGTGCTTCAGATTCGCTCATTCAACATATTTATGTACTTCTTCTCAGAGGTGCAACCTTCCAGAACAGTTTCTAATATCTGAAATGATACCATCTCAATAAAGAGGAATGCACCACAACCAAAGAACATCACAGCGAAAGAGCATTTACAAAGTTAGATGAAACGGTCCTGTCCAGCTTGGGTGAAGGTTTGAAGGGGAGTTGATCTGAAGCAGTTGCCTTTCACTAGAAAGGCAAGGCAGAGTCAAATCCAACAAAGCTGAGTCATGTCCAGCTATGCAGGATGGCAAGGCAAGGTCAGCACAGGCAGAGTCTCGGCAGCATGCAACATGACACTACTGCTAACGTAAATTATATTGTACTGCTGTAAATGGCCTCTAATGCAACAACAATAGCACTTGATGGTGCGACAGGCTTTCTGGGGAAACCCATCACACTAGCAAGTGCTGTTGGCTTGCATTAGATATCGTTTGCATTAGGGCAATGTAATTTATGTTAGCAGTAGTGTCATATTGGATAATGCCCTCTGTCAGGACTCTGGACAAATCCATGAGGGCTGGAACTCAGGAAGAGCTGTTGTCTTAGCAACATGCAGAGGCCTTTTGAAGGCTGGAAGGCCTGGACCTGCTGTTAACTCCACCTGGTCTGAGGAGCTAACTACTACTTAAAGGGCCATTGTCTAATTCTGCAGCCACTGGCTCCTAGGGCACCTTCGTAGCCAGTCATTCACCAGGAGTATTTTTCTTTCCCTTTCTATCCCTCTTCTAACTACTGGAAGGATGAATGAGAAAAGTAGCTGGGCCCCAAAGTTCTTGAGTTTCCTTCCCAAAGCTTCAAAGTCTGATGTGATTTCTTCGTAGCTCCGCTTGGCGGTATCATTTGTTCCCACATGGATGAGAAGAAAGGGATACCTGTTAGTGGGCTTTATGAGTTCAGGCAACTCATTTCCAATCTTAAGTCTGGTTCATCCCAAATGCTGAGAATTGGGGGGGGGGGTATTTTTGATTCCTTTCTGAATGATCCCCAACATGGAATTTGCCCTTTTCACAGCAGCCATACACAGGGTTGGCATTTTCATTCAGTTATCTACTGCAACCCCAAGATCTCTTTCCTAGTGAATCACCAGCAGCTCAGACCACATTAGCCTATGTGAAGTTAAGAATTTTTTGCCCCAGTGAGCATCACTTTACACTTGCTTAGGTTGAACTGCATTTGGCATTTTAATGCCCATTCTCCCAGTTTGGAGAGGTCTTTGTAGCTTAACTCCATCCTTTTTTGTTTTAATCCCCCAAAATAATGTGGTGTCATCAGCATGTTTGGCTAGCTCACTGCTCAGTGACAGAGTTTTACAGAGCAATCCTACAGATGTTCACTCTGAAATAAGCCCCTTTATGTTACTCCCATGTAAGTCTGCACAGAATTGCTACCTTAAGGGTGCAATCCTATGCATGTTTCGACAGAAAAAAAGTCCTACACCTCCCAGCATTCCCCAGCCAGCCGTGCTAGCTGGGGAATGCTGGGAGTTGTAGGACTTTTTTCTGTTTAAACTTGCATAGGATTGCACCCTAACTTGACAATACTGGGGGAAGAAAATGGCAAGTGAAGGCCGATGGCAGCAATGAAGGCAATTAATATTTTAGCCTCTAATAATTTGTTCACCACTAGTGCTGACTAGGTTGATTTCACTGAACATTTTTATTAAACCTTAAGTCCTTCCTTTCTTAATGCCCTTTCCTTGAGTACATGCCATTTCACAAAGACTAGAGGGATAAATTATCAAGAATTTGCAATGAAAAGGAAAGGCAAATGCTTCACAGGGGTTTCTCTCAATGCCAAAACAAGTTTCATTCTATGTCATAAAGTGAACCAAGGAATCTGATGCCGCTCTGACATCAAGAAGAAGTCCATTTCAAGGAGCTGATCTTTATCAATGGTTGGTCACAGAAAGTTGGCAACTTCTAAAACAACAGCATATAAATAAATTAGCAAGCATTGGCTAAAGTCACAACTTGAAGCCAGATATGAAGGTAAGGTGCTAAGGGATGTGTACAAGACATATTAACCTTATCAAAATTATTTTGACTTCCTTCAACATTCATGTAGCTGTCTATACCAGAAGGATACATTTTGTTTTAGCCCAAAATGCTGGGAAAAGTCTAATGAAAATATGGGAAACTATCTCTCCAAAGTTAAGTGTACATTTATCTCTTCACTGGGCTTGAAGCACTTCAGTTTGGCTGCTTTGTTGCTCCAGTTTCTTTTGATGGGCTGAAAAAAGTGCAGGTCAGAATGTTTTTAGCAGGTCAGAATATTTGCAGCTCCATTGGCTGCACAGAATGGGCAAGAATGCATTTTTATTGGACCAGTTTATTTTCAAGTGTTTTAATTTAAACTTTCCAGATCCATAAATCTATCAGCAGACATAGCTGTTCCTGAAAAAAATAAAATAATAATAATTATTATTAATAATAATACTTGGCTATATGCCTAGGTGGCACACTATTGTCTGCCTTTGTATTGTACTCTGCTAATTGGATCGCATGTTGCTAGCTCTGAACCTGGAGAAAGAGCACGACTTCTTTATTTCTTTAAGTTCTTTTGAAGCAATTTGGCAAATTACCATGTGTCACAGGAGGAATTATTATCACTTTTGAGTTAGGCGTTCCTTGATTGCCTTATTACACAGAACAGAACCTTCCACATTTGGTGTCCTATTAACCAGTGTTCCTTTCCAGGGCAGTAAGCAAAACCACAGTTACATACATTCGTGGGAGTAGTTAACTAAACAGTTACATGGTGCAATTTAAAGCTGGGCAGTAAATTGGGATGATGAACTTCCAAAAGAAGGCTGTTCTTTCGGGCTGTTGGGTGATACGTGAGTGACCCTAAAATATTTACAGAATTAATGCTAAAGGGGCTGTAATGGATGCTGCATAGGCCCTGTTGGACCTCAGTGAAGCTTCTTCAAAGGCGTGTAGTATAAGGGAGCAGTTGTTCGTGATCTCTCAACCTTTTGTGCTGCCAAAGCCAGGGGTGGGGGAACCTGTGGGCCTGCAGATGTTGTTGGACTCTAACTCCCATTAGCCTCAGCCAGCATGGTCAATGCTCAGGAAGATGGGAGTTGTAGTCCAGCAACATCCCAAGGCCTACAGGTCCCCACCTCTGGCCTATTGGCTTCTACCAATAAAAATCTGACCCTAGGTGTTCAGCTGTGTATTTAGTAATGGGAGGCTTACTTGGGATGCTAGTCATAATATATATGCTTAGAGTAGACCTATTTGATGGGTCTACTGAGATTCTGGATAACAGATAGATAAATAGATAGATGATGATGAAGAAGATAGATAGATAGATAGATAGATAGATAGATAGATAGATAGATAGATAACCATTGATGACCACTGACTTAGGGCACAATCCTATGCATGTTTAGGCAGAAAAAAGTCATTTGCCTCTCAGCATTCCCCAGCCAGCAGTGCTGGGAGTTGTAGGATTTTCTTCTGTCTAAACAGGCGTAGGATTGCAGGACTTTTTTCTGTCTAAACATGCATTAGATTGTGCCCTTAGGTGTGTTTCACTCTCTGTTGGACTGTGGGCAAAAGGAATCTGTAGAATAAGGAGGACAAGGATCTGTGAACAAGGATTTCTCCGATGCTATCCTATGCTTTATCTGTTGTTTCCTTATGCTCTGTAGCCTAGTAATTGGGAGAGACACAGATGCATCCATTCTCCTAGAACTCATTTTACAGTCCCTTAGCCAGAGTCTTTCCAACTGGCTTCTTCCATCAGTTGTACCTTAAAGAAATGGAGTTTACCACATAGCTCTCCCTTCTGCCTGCCTAATATACAAAAAGTTCCCCTTCATTTCCTTTGGCAGAACGCAGGTCTTTCATCTTTGCTTCTGCCATTTACTCCCCTCTCTTTCTTCGCTATCAGATAAGGATGGCTGTGGGCTCCACCCCCTTCCCCAACTGCCCACACTTCCTGGACTGAAAAAGCTCCATGGGAGGAGTTACTTCATGGTCAGTGGAGCCGGACTCCAGGGCCCCTGAAGCCCAGAACCCCAAAGGGCACGTAACGGGGCCAGTGACAAACAGGCCCACTGTCAACACCTGGGCTGACATAGGCATGCCAGGACCCACTGGGGCTGGTGCTGCTAACCACAGCACCCTTCCTCTCTTCATATTTTTAAAAAACATTTTATGGTCAGGGGGCAGCTGGCTGGGCACGTACATGATTGCGGATGTTCATTTTTGAAATAGATCATCCTTTTCTACAACGAAAGGGTGCTTATTCCAGGGAACAGTGTTTCGCATCGGGGCAGCGGAAGCAAGCCCCATTTTCTTCCTGTAGCTGTGATGTTGGCGCTATGATCTATAGGGTTTAAAACGCAACACTGCACACGCTCAGAGTATGTCTTCTTTTATCAGGGTTGGCAAACGGTCTTGTTTTGTCTGGGGTTTGCTAACATAACAGGTATGTCAAAGCCACTGTAAAGCACGGAATGACAGTGCAGGGGTGGTGAGAAGAGAGATGTGAACGGTGTGCTTCATAACTGAAGTCATCTCCATGGCCATCTAAAGGGGGCCGGGAGGCACTAGACCATTTGGTCCATGGTCTAAAATTCCTTTTGTGCACCGCTGCTCATGGGACCTCCCCATGGGCTTTAACTGACATGAGGGAAGCCGGGGAGGCTACAGTTCACTGCAGAGATGGTTGTACAGTGAAAGATGGGACACTCACATGCACCCTTCAGCCACCTCATAACTAAATAAGGGTGCAATCCCATGCAAATTTAGACAGAAAAGAAGTCCTACAACACCCAGCATTCCCCAGCCAGCAGGGCTGGCTGGGGAATGCTGGGAGTTGTAGGACTTTTTTCTGCCTAAACTTGCATGGGATTGTTCCCTAAGCATAAGAACCCTGAGCCCCACTCAGAGAGAAGTTCACCAAAATGTCCTTCTCCTTTGAATTTTTAAAGCCTTTTCTATCAAATCGAATGAGAATGCTCAGAGAAAAATGAAGATGGCCTTTTCCGCAAACCACTAACACAAATGCACCCATTCTCCTAGAACTCATTTTACACTCTCTTAGCCAGCATCTTTCCAACTGGCTTTTCCCATCAATTGTGCCTTAAATAAATGTAGTCTACCACAACAATAAATCTCCTTTCAGGCTGTCTAATGTGCACGAAGTTCCCCTTCATTTCCTCCGGCGAACCTGGGAACTTTGCTTCTGGCATTTCATCCTCCCCTCTTTTTTCCTGTTAGATAAGGGCGGCTTCTCCCGCTGCCTCTTCTCTGCTGCTTTACATTTCCACCAAATCTTTCTCTCGAATGAGCTTTTACAATCCTGCTTCCCACCTCACTCGAGGGCAAGAACTGCATCCACAAGGATAAGGCAATGGTGATAGGGCTGATGCATCTTTGAGTCTTCTCCTGAGCTAGGAAGCTGTTTTAACAACTGCTTCATATCCCAGCCCATCAGATGTACTTATATTAGAACATAAGAGCTTAAGAAGAGCCCTGCTGGATCAGACCAAGAGCCCATCTAGCCCAGCATTCTGTTCACACAGTGGTATCCAACCAGCTGTCGACCAGGAACCCACAAGCAGGGCATGAGCGCAACTGCACCCTCCCACCCATGTTCCCCTGCAATTGGTGTACATAGGCTCATTGCCTCTCATGCTGGAGGTAGCACATAGCCATCAGGGCTAGTAGCCATTCTGTCCTTCCTTCCTTCAATACGCTCTGCCCCACCTACATAGTCCATCAAGCTTGGGGATAGAGAACTTTTGTCCTGCAGGCCTAATCCAACCCACAGAGATTTCTCGTCTGGCCCATAGAAAAGGCATGGGGCAGGCAGAGCCACTCTGACTGATGCACTGAATGGATCATCCTCCTGGTCTCTCAGCTGGGGCAGTTGTCCCCCCCTGATCTATCTAATAAAAGGAGGAGATCACCTCTGTGTAGGGATGCACAAGGGCTTGTCTTGAAGTGCACAACACATTCTTCTTATGCACTCTTTATGGACTCTTCTATGTCCTACTTCATTGTACAGTCAACCTGTCCGGCTGGTGATCTTAGACAAGCTGGTGAAGAGGCCTTTTGTTTATCTTCACATGAGAGCGGACAAACCAGTCTCTAATGTACATTAGTATATTTATTATCATGAAAAGGATTTTTACCCCACTCTTCACCTGAAAGAAGCTTCCAGAGCTGCTTACAAAGATCAGCCTCTGACGCAGATGTGCAATCAAAAAGACATGGCATGAAAGAGGAAAGAGGAGGAAAAGAGCAAACTCAGGCACTCATTCTTAGTTATAAATGTTTTAATATAATTTAATGTATCTGTTTTGTGAGCTGCCCAGAGAACTTCTGTTATGGGGTGGCTATGTATATAACTACTGTTAATACATCAAAAGATATAGAGAACAACCTGATGGTCCCTGGGAGAGTGTCCCAGGGAACATAGGATCATTTGAAGTCCCCCTCCTGAGGTCGTGGATACTGCTTCAACCTCAGGGGGGGACTCTGAGTTCCGATCTCCATCCCTGCCATCTTGCAGCAGCTGTGGAAAGAGCTGTACCGGCTGCTTCCTGAGGTCACAAATGCCACCTCGGAGAAAGGCAAAAGGAAGCATTCTGGTGTGAGAGGAGGAGAGAGGCAAGGCCGGGATATGAGGAATTCTATGGCCTGTCCTCCCCCAGCCCAGCCCCCACCAGTGCACCTCCTCTAGATGGGCTCAAAGGCTCTACAGGGGCTCAAAGGCCCCTCTACAAGAAAAAAAAATGTAAATAGGAGGATAGAGGGATACATTTTTTATATATATACCCCACCTTTTTCCCGTTGTAGAACTCAAGGGGGCTACATGCAGTTCTGAGGTGGTCTCCCCTCCAAGCACTGGCCAGACCCAGACCTGCTTAGTTTCAGCAAGGAGGCAGCCTCACATGCTTTCAGGCCATGCTGTGGGATCTGTCCTCCTCCATCCTCCTCCTGCTCTGCTGGCAACAACCCGGCAAGGCATTGGATACTTGGAAACCTCCAAGATCAGGGGCTTCCATCTGACAAGGGAAGGGCACAACCTAAATGCCGTATGCATGTCATCAGATGACATGGAGCTCTCTCTCCCTTTGACATCTGAATCAGGAGAGGCTGTGCAAGTCCTGGATCAGTGCCTAGACTCACTAATGGGCTGGATGAGGGCCAATAAATTCAAGCTGAATCCTGGCAAGACAGAAGCTCTGTGGGTGAGTGGTTCCCAGGTCCAGGAGATGGGTGCATTGCCTGTTCTAGATGGGGTTGCACTCCCTCTAAAATATCATGTCCGTAGTCTGGGGGTACTCCTAGATCCATCATTGTCACTGGCGGCCCAAGTGGCCGCTGTTGCTCAGAGTGCCTTTTACCAGCTTCAACTGGTACACCAGCTATGGCCTCTCCTGGACAGGGATAGCTTGGCCACAGTGGCACAGGCATTAGTAACCTCGAGGCTGGAGTACTGCAACGCGCTCTGTGTGGGGCTGCCCTTGAAGCTGGTCCAGAAGCTGGAACTAGTGCAGAATGCAGCAGCTCGGCTGTTGTTCGGAGCTGCCCCTCTTCGACATGTAACTCCTCTGCTGAGGGCACTACACTGTCCTCCTATTCACTACTGGGCCAGGTTTAAGTTATTAGTACTAGTGTACAAAGCCCTAAACAACTTGGGACCAGGATACCCGAGAGAGCGCCTTCTCCCCCTAACCAACCTGCCCAGTCACTGAGCTCATCGGAGGGCATGCTCCTGGTAGTTCCACATGGGCTCATGGCCTGATCGGAGTCCACCAGGAAGAGAGCCTTCAGCGTAGTGGCCCCTGTCCTGTGGAATTCCCTGCCTCCGGAGGTCAGGCAGGCACCAACACTGTGTTCCTTCCAGCTCTTCCCGAAGACATTGTTATTTTGGGCAGCCTCCCTTGAGCGACCAGCCACCGTTGATTAAATCCAGTCTTATCAGAACTTGTTTCTTTTAAAATGTTTTAATTGTTTTAACATGGCATTCTATTCTTTTATCCTTGCTGTTCACCATTCTGAAATCTTTTGATGTGGAGTGATACCTAAATACTGTAAATCAATAAATAATAAACCCATAGGATTGTTCCCCCAATAATATAAGTGTTCTTTCTGGCAGGGAGCAGAGAAGCAATCTCCCCGCATCTGCTCCCTCTCTGGCTTGTCTTCCCCTTGTCATGAGACCTTAGGCATATTTTATGGAAAGGCAGGATAAAAAATATAGTAAAGTAAAAAGGACACAGTGGCCCTTGGTCCCCTGGCTGACTGCAGAGGCCAGAGTGTGCTGGACTTCAGTTCTGCAGTTCCAGGGCAGTTGGAGCTATGAAATATCGTATTTATATTGGGGAAATAGAGATCTCTCCTGGTGAAAAACAAAAAGTGCAGTGCCCCCTTATAGACAATGTTTTGACTTGCCTTGTGGGAATGTTCACCTACTCATTTATTTTGCTTTTGCTTGCTCTCACTTGCTCTTGCCTTCACTTGCTCTGAGCGACGTTATCACAGGGCCATAATGTCACCCCATGTGTTGCGTGCTCCCTGATTGGATGAGGTCTCTCACAGAACTAATCCAGGAAGAAGAAGAAAAAAACAGCAGCCAATGAAAAACAGGTGGCACCAAATGACCTGCAGCCAGGATTGGTGGGGTGGCAGTGGGGTGTGTGGTCGTGGTGGGGGGGGTGTATGGTGGGACAGACAGACAGAATATTCACATAGCTGAACTGTCTTTTCAGGAAATATTTCTACCCATCAAATGAGCTATTTTTGACTCAAAAGTCAAAACTGGACAATATTTGGCACAGCCCGAATTGCAAGCATAGGCATCCAGAGATCTCAAACCATTCACATTCATAGCCGCCACTGTTTAAATCAATGGCAGCACTTGGAGACATGGGCTGCATAATGCCATTGAGCAGTAAATTCAATTTATTGAATGGGGAAATGTGGTGGTTGGCAATCAAGAGCGCTTTAGCAGTTAAAAATATCCACTCCCTGGGAGTTTTGGCCAGGCACCAGTAAGACAATAAGATTTATCTGCAGATCCGTTATCCCCAGCAGGGCCATTAAACATGCAAAGCAAGGGGATATATCGATTGCTGCGAAATAGCTTATTTAATGCTAAAACGCAAAAAGTGGCTTTGTGAGATGTACAGTTTCCCCCCATTCCAGTAAAACAGCTGTAGAACAGCTTGGCATTGATTATCGTGGCGAGTGTGGCAAGGGAAGCCTACAATCCATCAGCGAGCAAATGGAGAATGCACTCTACACTTGTAAATACACAGCTTTTCCTCAGCGCCATAGCGTCTTTCAACGCCCCTCCCTATCAGTTTGCTATGACTAGGGGCAGACTTGCAAACCAGGTTTACATATTTTATTAACCCCGCTCTCACTTGTAAAAATACAAGGCGAGACCCACCCGGTGGTGTATCATGGCCTGCTAGATGCTTGATCTCTCCCCCTCCCCCCTTTTTTTTGCAGTCCTGGGTTGGCAGTAAAAACAGGATGTTTGTTGAGCTGGGGTGTCACAGGCAATGGGAGGGGGGGCAACCCTAGGGGAGGGGCCATACTCAATGGCAGAGCCCATGTTGGTGACTCCCTTGTCGCAACAGCTTCATTTCAGTCTGTTTCCAGGCACTATTTTCTAAAATAAAATCATGGTAGAGCCGAGATTCAAACCGGGGACTTTGTGATGCCTAGCTCAGTCTAGGGATGTTGAGGGTGTCTGGTTGGGGCTCAAGGCCCAGTGATTTCTCATTGGCTTGCCTCCTGGATGCCAGTCTGTGAGTCTCTGGGCTTGCCCGACTCAGCATGTACATGTGGGTTGGACAGTCTTGTGTAACTGGACCGCGTTATGGCCACCGTTTGCATAAAATGGCCCTTTACGAAAAAGGCTGAGCTGTCATTTTGCTTACAATGGTGGCTTGGCGAGGTGGGATTTTATGCAGAAAAGTGGGACCATGCAGCAAGAGGTTCAGGCAACCAGTGAGGGTCCAGCATGCGGAGCGCAAGGTGGGCTAGGGTGAGTCCATCCATCTGTATGTAGCTCAGCCTTTTTAGCCACTACACAAGGGATGGGGGACCTCTTTCATCCTGAAAGTCAAATTTAATTTCAGAGATGCCCTTGGGGGCCACATTCCAATGGTGGGCAGGTCCAAAGGCAAAAGGGGAGGATCCAAAGGCAAAAGAGGTGGAGCCAAAAATAGAAAACGTACCTGCATATTTTAGCTTAAAGTTCTTACTTTAACTTTAAAGTAGCTAAACTTTAACTTTAGCTTCAAGTTTCTATTGTAACTAAGCCTCAAGAGAGGCATATCATCCTTTTAGACTGGGGGGACAATTGCACAAAAGGTGGGAAACCAATAAATGATCAGTGGTTGGGTGAAGGGGGTGGGGCCAGGAAAAAGAAGCATGACCACCTGGGGGCTGAAATGGGACCCCAGGAGGGCCTGAGTTGGCCCCAAGCCCTGAGGTTCCCCACCCCTGCACTACACCATATAAGCTCACATGGGAAGCAATAATAAAGATTAAGGGCCACCTGGGTGTGTGAGTAATTGCTTCCCTTCACCACTGAGCCACTTTGCCCCCATTATTGTAAAATGTGGCCCTCAGTTCTTGTCCTGGGTGAGAGAAATGTAGGGTGCCTTTGGGCAGCCAAGACACAAGAGACCAGCAGGCTGTGCCAGCACCTCTCTCTCCCTTCTTGTGGCTGTTTTTTTAAAAATCCTCTGCTATGGCCTGTCAGTAACAGAGGCCTCTGAAGTAGCCTTTCTCAAAGTTATGAGGAAGACCAGGCCCGGCGTCACCACAGGCATCTTTGGGCACCTGCCAGGGCCCCAGCACTCTGGCAGAGCCCACTGGTGCTGACAGTAGCCCTCAGCCTCTGGAAAGCCACAATTTAAAATTTCCCACAATACCCCAAAGCAACGCTACATCAGAGGCACTGTGGGAAATTTTAAACAGTGGCTTGTAGGAAGCCTCTACTGCCTCCCAAATAAGCCCTCAGCTAGGGTCCTCTGATATAGAAGGGGGCCCACCAGACAGCACTAAACCAAGGGTCTCCTCAAGCCTGGAATCATCCCCGTGGAAGACGAGAGACAACGTCTTGACATCAGTAGCCATGCACACCCAAAACATTGACTTCTATATCGGGAACATCTATGGTCACATGGCCATACAAGCCAAGCATATTAAGACATTGTGTGCCAACCACTAATGACCACTCAGTACTACTCGGCCTACATCACAGTTCCTCTGCAGGCTGCCTTGGCAGAAAACCGCTTTTTCCAGAGCTGAGTAACAAAGAGCGGTGATTGCTTGTGAAAGGGCCTGCAGACAAGCCCACGGCTTGCCTTCCTGGATGGCGAAAGCCGGCTGTCATTCCAACAAAAGCCTAGCAACGGGAAGAGACCAAAATGTCCCCCTCCCCTATTTGGCTGAGATGAAAATTAAAGCCTTTGCTGTCAAAAGCTGCATGAAGCTGGCCTCCATTTTGTGTTTGGCTCCGGTCCCCTTTTGGCACAGTTGTGAGGATATCAGAGCTAATTGGCATGCCTAAATAAGACACGTGTGTGTTCAATATATGCACGTTTCCCCCAATGCAAAATAGTTATGGGGTCTATCAAGATATTCTTGTTGCTGCAGGTGAGTTGTTCCAAATTTGGGCCCTGTTCCAAATAATAAAACATTTGTCAAAAGAGTGTGTGTGTGTGTGTGTGTGAGAGAGAGAGAGAGAGAGAGAGAGAGAGAGAGAGAGAGAGTTGAGCCATAACTTGTGCAAATTAAAAAATATGGGAAATCCATGAACTGGTTTGACTCGATGCAGATTATCAAGTTGGGCTCTGCAATGGAAAATGGGCCGAAGTCTGGGGGGCCAGACCAAGGGAAGCTTGTTGAGCTCCAATCCCCCCAATGGATTCCTCTGACATCCCTATATATCACTCAATAATGAAAGTTCTCTGGGAGGCTTATGATAAATATGCATGTCCCGCCTTTCCATCCAAAAGTGCCCAAGGTAGCTAACAGTTGAGGAACACAGGAAACCATCTTTCTCCACTAGACACTTTGCTCAGTATTGTCTACAGCAGGGATGCAGAACCTCAGGCACTGGGACCAAATCTGGCCCACCTGGGGTCTCAATCTGGTCCTCTGCAAGTCCCCAGATGGCCACACCCCTTCCTGTGGACCCACCCCCTTTCCCCTGGCCACTGATCATTTGGTTGTTTCTTGGCTTTTGTACAGTTTTCTCCCATTCTAAGAGATTGATGGGCATCTAAATGGCAAATGCAGTTCATAGAATCATAGAATCATAGAACAGTAGGGTTGGAAGTAGGGGTGTATGGATTCTTCACTTTCTGTTCCGGTGGGGAATCCGTGGGGGAGGGAGGCGATCCATTCCTCCCCCCTAGAATCCTCCAGAGCAGCTCCACTCTGCTTGGATTCCGGGGGGGGGGGACTGGCTTGGGGGCCACTTACCTTCCCTCCTGCCAGCCAGAGCCATCTAAAACTCGTTTATGGGTGACCAATGCTTTAAGTGAAAATATGCTAGCATTTTAGGTATTTTGTCCTGCCCCCTTTGCTGTTGGCTCCACCAATTTTGCCTCTGCGCCCCCCCACTGCTGGAATATGGCCCCCAAGAGCTTCTCAAGACTTGATAGATTTGTCCATCCCTGGTGATGGCCCTTCTTCATAAGACAAAACAAACAAGATCAGTGCAACCAAAAGAATTACAAATTGCACTTGTTTTTATATGATTGTGTCAGACAGTGTAGCAGATAAAATGCCAACCATCAGCCAGGCAGATCAAGGAATGCCCACAAAAAAAGATGTGCCTGTAAAAGGTGACGGATGTTTGTGGACAATATGTGCTGGAATACTCACATGTGATTTTGGCCTATGACGATAAAGAATTTGGCTACTAGGTGAGAGATAATACTTTTATGGGGTGGAGTGGAAAGAACTAAGGGTCCAATCCTATGCACTTTTAGACAGAAAAATGTTCCCCAGCCAGCATATCTGGCTGTGGAATGCTGGGAGTTGTAGGACTTTTTTTCTCTGTAAGCATGCATAGGATTGTGCCCTAACCCAACCTGTGGACTTTGGCATGTTATAGTCAAGCGCAAATCCACTCAAAGTGTAACTGAAGAGCTGCCTGTAAAAATAAGGTAGCAGCCAGCTTTAAATACAGATTCATTTTTCTCTGATTTTGCTGGGCTGATCTGCTGCAGTGGAAAGCTAAGAACACATCCATGACCAGGTTCAATTCAATGCATCTTTACTCCCTAAAATATTAATATCCACATTCATATCAGTAAAGGAAAAGATTAAGAAACAGAAATGATAAAAATAGGGGTGTCAGAGAATTCTGCGACGGATCTCGGTGAAGCCGAATGCCGGTGCATTCGGCCCCCCGAAATCCATCGCGGAAAAAAGCTCCCGCCCCCCTAACCCACGAAAGGCGCGCGGGACGAAGTCCCTGCCGCCCCCAACCCACAAAAGGTGTGTGAAACGGAGCACTTACCTGCTCCCGTCCGTGCTGCTTTGCAAATGGCGGCCGTCCTGCGGCCGCCATTCGCTTCCTCTTCATAGCTGTGATAGGCTATGTAAATACTTACGTTAGGAATGTACGAAAATCACTTACTTTTCGGGGATTATGCTGACGGTGGGGGGGGAGGCGCTCCGTCCCTCCCCCAGGAATCCTGGAGGGGGGGAGGCGCTCCGTTCCTCTCCCACCCCTGGAATCCTGGCCGGCCGGCTGTGCTCCGCAGCGATTCTGCGGAGCCGCTGGCCGGCTCCGCCAGCAGCCAGACATCCAGCCGCTGGCTAGCAGGGACGCAAATGGTGGCGGCCATAGCTGCCGCTGTTTGCGTCCCTGCAGTCAGCCGTGAAAGGCTATGTAAATATTTACATAGCCTATCATGGCTAATTAAAAAAAAAATGCGCGTACACAAATGGTGTCGGCCATGGCCTCCGCCATTTGCGTTCCTTATTTTGGCACATCTTAGTCTACGTAAACATTTACGTAGACCAAGAGGGCGAAAATAAGGGGAACGAAATAGTGTAGCGTCTACACTATTTGAGTTCCCCTTATTTTCGCCGTCTTAGTCTACGTAAATGTTTACGTAGACTAAGACGTGCCAAAATAAGGAATGCAAATGGCGGCAGCCATGGCCGCCACCATTTGTGTACGTGCGTTTTTTTGGGGGGGTTAAGTCAGCCATGATAGGCTACGTAAACATTTACGTAGCCTATCACGGTATTTTTTTAAAATCTAGCCATGATAGGCTACGTAAATCTTTACGTAGCCTATCACGTTTTTTTTTGGTTTTATTTTTTTTAACCTGGAAATGGCGGCGGTGGCAGCCGGTCAGAAGACCGGCCGCCGCAGCCACCACCGCCGAACTGCTGCCGCCGCTGCTGCTGCCGCCACTGCCGCCGCCAGGAAGATCTGCCCAAGGTAAGTCCCATCCCGGGGGGGGGGGGTGGCGGGGGGGGTGGCAGGCCATTCCACCACCGATTTCAGGGGGCTGAATGCACTGGCATTCGGCCTCCCCAAGATCCGTGGCGGAACTTGCGTACATCCCTAACTTACGTAGTCTATCACAGGGACACCATTTGCATCCCTGTGGAGGCCGTGATAGGCTACATAAATACTTACGTAGCCTATCACAGTGGGGGGGGGGGAAACCCAGCGTATGCAAATGGCGGCGGCTACCGCCATTTGCGTACACTGGTTTTTTTTCCCCCTGCCGTGATAGGCTACGTAAATATTTACGTGGCCTATCACGGCTAACTACAGGGACGCAAATGGCAGCAGCTACAACAGCCGCCATTTGCGTCCCTGCAGGGCTGCCCAGTGGCTGGATGTCTGGCTGTGGACGGCTGGAGCCGGCTGGCGGCTCCGCGGCTTGGCCACGGAGCGGAGCCGTCCGGGCAGGATTCCGGGGGGGAGGACCGGATTGCCTACCCCCCCATCGAGGATTCCGGGGGGAGGGATGGAGCACCTCCCCCCCCCAGTGGAAACAGAATGGAACGGAAGGTAAGTGTTCCGTCCATCCTTAGATAAAAACCAAACCTGATTCTCCCTGATCAATATGCAGCTTTACTGTACTGAAAAAAGCTCATCAGTTTTATGGGTCAGACTTTTTTTTTTTTTTAACTGCTGCGCATGATTTTGCGGAAGGAGAATCTTTGTAAACTTGAAAGTGCATGAAGAGCATATGTGTGAAGGATTCCACTGGTATCACACAGGGTAACTTCAAAAAGAAACAAGGGGAAACCAACAGCTTTGAGACATTGGGTGAAGATATTCCTCCACAAAGGTCAGAACTGCACGCCAAACTTCAGAAGTTTTAGTGCATTAAAAGGTGCTTATTTTTAGCTCTAGACCCCCGCCGTGGTGATGCCATGATTCTGTGGCCTTGAGGGCTACAGTCCTAGGTGCACTTCCCTGGGAGTAAGCCGCACTGAGTAGAGTAGGGCTCACCTCCGAGTAACCACGATTTCAGGATGTTTGGTGGCCATCTCTTATGCGCCGGCAGTGGGGAGGCCGTCCATGGCACAAATGTAGTCAGAGATGGAATGGCAGGTGATGTCTAGTGTTGGCACCAGCCCTGGATTTCAGAGGATGTAGAAGAGCCGTCGCTACTAATATGCAGTTGTGTGTATGTTAAAGCCATCTGCTGGAGACCACGATGACCTGCTGCACATAGGGATGTTAGAGAAATCCGCCACGGATTCAAATGAGGCTGGATTCTTTGGAATCTGTGGAATCTCTGGAATCTGTGGCAGATCGGCCCCACTTACCTCCACTCCAGGAGGAATCTGCGTGGAATGGCACTCGGCTGCTTGCTCAAGCAGAGCCATTCCCCTCCGCGCCGATCGCCTTTTTTTTTTTAATGGCAATCAGCAGGATGTGCCCATAGACTCCCCTGCTCAAACAGCTTCACTAGCTCCCAGTCTGTTTCCCAGCACAATTCAAAGTGCTGGTCATGTCCTATAAAGCCCTATACGACTTGGGTCCAGGTTATCTGAAAGACCATATTCCCCCCTATGAGCCTACTCGTGCCTAGGGGTGCACGAAAGCCACTTACCTGGTCTCGCAGCTTGCTTCGCGGTGGGGGGGAGGCGCTTCGCTGCTCCCCCCGAAGTTCAGGCCGGGGGGGGAGGCTTCCCGCCTCGCCCGGCAACGAAATAAAAAGTTTTAAAAAAAAACGCCCCCGTGATAGGCTACGTGACGATTAACGTAGCCTATCACGGCTAGATCTGCAAAGTCAGCCATGATAGGCTACGTTAATCGTCATGTAACCTATCACGGGTGACTTTAAAAAAAAAAAAAAGCGTGTACGCAAATGGTGGCCCCCATAGGGAGCCGCTATTCGCGTTCCTTATTTGGTCGCTGTAGTCTATGTAAAGATTTACGTAGACTACGGCGAAAATAAGGGCAACGCAAATAGCGTTGCCCTTATATTCGCCATAGTCTACGTAATCTTTACGTAGACTACAGCGACCAAATAAGGAACGTGAATGGCGGCTCCCTATGGGGGCCGCCATTAGCCGTACGCGCTTTTTTTTTTTTTTTTTTAAAGTCACTCGTGATAGGTTACGTGATGATTAACGTAGCCTATCACGGCTGACTTTGCAAATCTAGCCGTGACAGGCTACGTTAATCGTCATGTAGCCTATCACGGGGGCGTGTTTTTTTTTTACTTTTATTGGAATGGCGGCGGCGGCAGCCAGTCGAAAGACCGGCTGCCGCCTCTGCCCCTGTCGAAGACCTGCCGAACCGCCGCTGGGACCCGCCGCCGGGAGGGACATTCGGGAAAGGTAAGTCCCATCCCAGGGAGGGCGGGGGGTGGGGGGGCGGAGAATTTCTCCCCGAAACTACTTCGGGGGGCCGAATACGTTGGCACTCAGCCCCCCGAAGTTTCAGGGAGAAATTCTCCCCCATCCCTACTCGTGCCACCCCCAAGATCTTCAAGGGAGGCTCTTCTCACCATCCCACCACCATCACAGGCATATCTGGTGGGAACGCGGGAGAGGGCCTTCTCGGTGGCTGCCCATTGGCTCTGGAACTCCCTTCCCACAGAGGCAAGAGTGGCACCCTCCTAGATTTGTTTTCGCAGGCATGTAAAAACTTTCTTGTTCCAGCAGGCCTTTGGGGATAGCTAGTCTGGACCTGTAAGAATAGGACGGATGGATACTATATTTCTTGTCTTTTAACGTTTTGATATTTTATACAATTTTAATATTATTGATGATTTAATTATATTTTTAACTTCTGTATACTTCTATTTGTACTTCTACTTATAGGTTTTAATTGTACAAGTTTTAATGTTCTAAAGCTGCCTTGTGTCCCAGTATTAGGAAAAAGGCAGGATATTAATAATAATATTAATATTAATAATAATAATAATAATAACAACAACAACAACAACAACAAATTGTGGCACGGCCATTGATGTCTATGTGATGGTTCCAGGAGGGATGGAACTGCAGGCAGCAGGTTTCTCGCTGCCCCCCCCCCCCGCCACCGAGCAGGGCTGTGCGTTTGGTCTTGTCCTGCTCTAGAGCAAGTCTTGGCTGTTTGCAAGCTAGTACTAACACCAAAAAAAGATGTCCTCTTCATCATAGGGGATTGGAATGCTGAAGTAGGAAGTCAAGAAATCACCGGGATAACAGGCAGGCATGGCCTTGGTGTACAAAATGAAGCAGGACAAAAGCTAATAGAGTTTTGCCAAGAGAACATGCTGATCATAGCAAACACTCTTTTCCAACAGCACAAGAGGCGACTCTACACATGGACGTCACCAGATGGTCAATATCGAAATCAGATTGATTATGTCTTTTGCAGCCAAAGATGGAGAAGCTCCATACAGTCAGTAAAAACAAGACCTGGAGCTGACTGTGGCTCAGATCATGAGCTGCTTCTTGCAAAATTTCGGCTTAAATTGAAGAACGTCGGGAAAACCACTAAACCGTTCAGGTATGACCTAAATCATATCCCTGATGAATATACAGTGGAGGTGAGGAATAGATTTCAGGGATTAGACCTGATAGACAGAGTGCCTGAGGAACTATGGACGGAGGTCCGTAATATTGTTCAGGAAGCAGCAACGAAATCCATCCCAAAGAAAAAGAAATGCAAGAAAGCAAAGTGGCTGTCTGATGAGGCTTTACAAGTAGCTGAGGAAAGAAGGGAAGTGAAAAGCAAGGGAGAAAGGGGAAGATATACCCAACTGAATGCAGAGTTCCAGAGAATAGCAAGGAGAGACAAGAAGGCCTTCTTAAATGAACAATGCAAAGAAATCGAGGAGAACAACAGAATGGGAAAGACTAGAGATCTCTTCAAGAAAATTGGAGGTCTCAAGGGAACGTTTTGTGCAAAGACGGGCATGATAAAGGACAAAGAAGGCAGGGACCTAACAGAAGCAGATGAGATTAAGAAGAGGTGGCAAGAATACACAGAAGAACTATACAGGAAAGATCTGAATGTCCTTGATAGCCATGATAGTGCGGTCACTGAACTTGAGCCGGACATCCTAGAGAGTGAAGTCAAGTGGGCCTTAGGAAGCATTAGTAACAACAAAGCTAGCGGATATGACAGTATTCCAGCCGAGCTATTTAAAATCCTAAAAGATGATGCTGTTAAAGTGCTGCATTCAATATGCCAACAAATCTGGAACACTCAACAGTGGACACAAGACTGGAAAAGGTCAGTTTACATTCCAATTCCAAAGAAGGGCAACGCCAAAGAGTGTTCAAACTACCGCACAATTGCGCTCATTTCACATGCCAGCAAGGTGATGCTCAAAATCCTACAAGCTAGGCTTCAGCAGTATGCGAACCGAGAACTACCGGAAGTACAAGCTGGGTTTCGAAGAGGCAGAGGAACTAGAGATCAAATCGCCAACATTTGCTGGATCATGGAGAAAGCAAGAGAATTCCAGAAAAGCGTCTATTTCTGCTTCATTGACTACGCTAAAGCCTTTGATTGTGTGGATCACAACAAACTGTGGCAAATTCTTAAAGTGATGGGAGTACCAGACCACCTTAATGGGAGTACCAGACCACCTTACCTGTCTCCTGAGAAACCTGTACGAGGGTCAAGAAGCAACAGTAAGAACCAGACATGGAACAACCGATTGGTTCAAAATTGGGAAAGGAGTACGACAAGGCTGCATATTGTCACCCTGCTTATTTAACTTATATGCAGAGTACATCATGAGAAATGCCAGGTTGGATGAATCAGAGGTCGGAATTAAGATTGCTGGGAGAATTATCAACAACCTCCGATATGCAGACGATACCACCCTAATGGCAGAAAGCGAAGAGGATCTAAAGAGCCTCTTGTTGAGGGTGAAAGAGGAGAGTGCAAAAGCTGGTTTGAAACTCAACATTAACAAAACTAAGATCATGGCATCTGGCCCCATCACTTCCTGGCATATCGAAGGGGAAGAAATGGAAGCAGTGACAGATTTTACTTTCTTGGGCTCCAAGATCACCGCAGACGGTGACTGTAGCCATGAAATTAAAAGACGCTTGCTCCTGGGGAGGAAAGCTATGGCAAACCTAGACAGCATAGTAAGAAGCAGAGACATCACCTTGCTGACAAAGGTCCGTCTAATCAAAGCTATGGTTTTCTCAGTAGTAATGTATGGCTGTGAGAGCTGGACTATAAGGAAGGCTGAGCGCCGAAGAATTGATGCTTTCGAACTGTGGTGCTGGAGAAGACTCTTACGAGTCCCCTGGACTGCAAGGAGGTCAAATCAGTCCATCCTAAAGGAAATCAACCCTGAGTGCTCATTGGAAGGACAGATAATGAAGCTGAAGCTCCAATATTTTGGCCACCTAATGCGAAGAGAAAACTCCCTGGAAAAGACCCTGATGCTGGGAAAGACTGAAGGCAAAAGGAGAAGGGGACGGCAGAGGATGAGATGGCTAGATAGCATCACGGATGCAATGAATATGAACTTGAGCACACTCGGGGAGAGAGCGCAGGACATGAAGGCCTGGCGTGCTATGGTCCATGGGGTCACGAAGAGTCGGACACGACTGAATGACTGAACAACAACAACAACAACAACAGGGAGCTAGGCAATAGAGTAGTCAAGTTGGCAAGCAAATGGTCAGGCACACAGGTTTCAGTCCAAGGAGGTTTAAGCTAAGGCAGGAAGGGTCAAAATCCAGGCAGAAGTCAGAACACTGGCAGTCAGGCAGGCAACAAGGCTCAGGCAGTGGCAGCAGGAGTAGTCAAGATCACAAGCCAGAGGTCAAACACAGTCAAACAGCCAGGTGCGGTATGCAGCCCAGAAGCAGGGTCACTGAGCAGTCCAAAAAGTCAGGAAACAGAGCATCAGACACTGGGCACAACTCAGGAGGCAAGGGGTATGGCATAGGCTGGCAGGACCAAGTTGCTCCAATGCTGGCTGGGTCTCCAGTGAAGGCTTTCAAGCCCAAAGCCAGCCAGACCCCACCCGGAGCTCAGCCGTGGCAATCAGAGCCTACTCCTGAGGAGTCCCTTTCTCTAGAGGAGACATCTTCTGGAGGTGCGCACTCCTTCGCACAGGAGCCTGGCTAGCCTGTCGCTTGAGGCGACGCCACTTCCGGGGATCAGGGTTGGCTCAGCCTCTGCCTCAGAGGCAGAGTCCCTCTCTCCTGACCGGGATGGTCAAGCAGCCACTTCCCCCAGGGGTTCAGTCTCCTGTCGGTCTGGTGGCAGCCCCTGGTCTGGGGTACCCTGGGCTTCTGGGGTCTCTAGCCCCTCCTCTGAGGAGGGCTCCTCCAGTCAGGGTAGGACAGACCCAGGCATCTTGTTCTCTTTCTCCCTTCGCCCCTAATTACAATCAGCAGTCACTTGCTAGATCAGCCATACCCAACCGGCTGCCCTCCAGAAGATTGGGACCACAAATCCCAGCATTCGTGACCATTGGCCATGCTGGCTGCGGCAGATGGGAGCTGAAGTCCGGAACATTGGCAGGCACCAGCTCGAAGGAGGCTGCACTACAGGAAGGGTTCCCAAGGCTGGGATCTCCAGGTAGGTTTGAGCTCCAGCATCTTTGAGCACAGCAGGGGTGCAACAAAGTGGCCCAACAAGCCCTGTCCAGTGGCTCCCCTGCCCAGTGCATCCGCCGCCACTGAACAAACCAGCCGTGTCGCTCAGACAAAGAGAGGGGACAAATGCTTTAAGGACAGCTCCTGCCGTAGAACTGTCATTTTTAGAGCATCACAGAACTTCCTAGGAAGCAGTGCTCCTGTCAGGAGCGCCCTAGCTGCCTCTTGCAGTCCCCACCAATAGCCAACTCAGGACACAGACGACGAGGATTCTTTCCAAGGCTTTTTTCCTTTATTACTTTATGACTCTTTCAGATACTAATCACTAGCAGCTAAGCAAGGAACTGCACTGGGGAAAGATAGCAGAGTAGCCTAAGCTCCAGGTAAGGCAGTTGGTCCCCGTTTGAAGGAGAATCATGGGAAGACCCTGAACTTATGGGCTAGGGGGAGATCCTCCCTCTTTCCCTTGGGTCCTCGGGACGTGACCATTGTTTGCACGCCAAACGAGCGCTACGCCTCCTTTCCGTGCCCTCCATCTGTCGCCGCTCTCTGCATCTGCGCCGAGCGTCCAGCAAGTCCCTCTCCTGCGCTCTCTCACTACCAGGGTCACTATCTCTCCCAGGCATGCTGGCAGGAGGAATCTCTGCCAGCTGCTGTGCTTGTGAGAGATGAGCAAGCTCCTCTCCCACAGATTGCTGTTCCTCCTCAGAATCAGAACTGCTCTGGGGCTCTATGGGATCAGTTTCCACTCTGACAGCTCGAAGGCTCCTGCCTGCTTCCTGAGCAGTGATGTAGGGCTGCCGGGTCGCACCGGGGCTTCGCTCCTGCACTTTTATTGGAACCGGGCCCCAGTCGGGTCCTGGTCTGCTGCTGCTGCTGCTGCTGCTGGGGCAGATGCGGCGGGTGGAGGAGGGAGCAGAGGAAGGGAGTGAAAGTGGCTGGCAGCTGCCTCTCGCCTACCGCGCAGAGCCAGCCAGACAAAGGGGGTGAGAGAGGGAGCCTGAGGGAGCCCTGCAGCCCCAAGTCAGCTGCTCCCCTCCTCAGCAGGGGAGGAAGGAGAAAAGAGGCGCGAGGGACCAAAGCTACCTTCCCTCTCCCTCGGCGCCACCTAGTCTCCTCCTCAGCCCTCAGCTCCTCCGCCTTCCACCCCCTAAGCATCACCCATGCCTCCCAACTCGACCATCCCTAGCCAGCCCCTTTCCCCACCCTGCTGCCCATCCCTGCTCCGTGTGTGCAAGCCCAGCAGGCTGTATGAGGCTTGTCACCGTTCTCTTCTCCTCCACTGCCCTCGTAATCCTGCAGCACTGGCCACCAGTTCAGGGCTGCTGCTGCTGCTGCTGGCCACGGCAGCAGGGGCAGGGCCATGCTGCCATTGTCTGCCACTCGGGCTGATGCATGGGGTTTCCTGTGCGTGGGAGAGGGATTCAAAAGAAAGAGAGGGGGCAAACGCTTTAAGAATGGTCCCTGCCATAGAACTTTCATTCCTAGAGCATCACAGAACTTCCTAGGAAGCAGTGCTCCAAGGTTCCCGCCTGCTTCCCGCAGATGCTCTAGGAAGGGGTTTCTATGGCAGGAAACATACAGCCCATTCCTAGGCATTTATTATTGCTGCTGCTGCTGCTGCTGCTATTATTATTATTATTATTATTATTATTATTATTACTGTTTCTCCCCTTTTTACTGGCTATTCTGTTTGGATGTAGAGAGGTATATAAATGTTGTAAATAAATAAATAGAACCCATGATCGATGTACAGTATGTAGATGGCCTTCTCTCTATCCCATCAGCCAGGACAGCTAGGCTGGTGAGGACGAGGGAGAGGGCCTTCTCTGTGGTGGCCCCCACTCTGTGGAACTCCCACCCCAGGGAACTCTGCCATGCCCCCTCTTTGATGAGCTTCTGCCATGCATTGAAAACGTGGTTGTTCAGGCAGGCATTTGGGGTGGGTTAGGGTATTTTTAGAAATATGCTTTAATGTAGAATTTTATTGTTTTAAACTGTTTCTATTATTGTACATCACCCAGAGTGGCTGGGTGACCAGCCAGATGGGCAATTAATAAATTTAATAAATAAATAAATAATAGACAGACAGGAAGGAAGGAAGGAAGGAAGGAAGGAAGGAAGGAAGGATCAGGCTTCATTTTCTATGACTAGGGTTACCAATGACAGGGAGAGGTTTAGTGCCCACTGCTAGTGGAGTCACTGATCCATTTATTTTCTCTAGGGATGTACGAAAGTGACTTACCTTTCACGGATTATGTTGATGGGGGGGGAGGCATTCCGTTCCTCCCCCCGGAATCCTCGAATGGCCGGCTGTGCTCCACGGCAGCTCCGCGGAGCAGCTGACCAGGCCCGGCCTGGCCAGGCCAGAGCCGTCCGCAGCCAGATTTCCGGCTGCGGAGGGCTCTGGGTTAAAAAAAAAAACAAAAACGCTTACGCAAATGGCGGCTACGGCTGCCGCCATTTGCATTCCTTCTTTTTGGCTGTCTTAATCTACGTAAATATTTACATAGACTATGACGGCGAAAATAAAGGGGAACGCAAATAGCGTAGCGGGCGCAATTTGCGTCCCTTTTTCATTCCCCGTTTTAGCCTACATAAATATTTACGCAGGCTAAAACGGTGAATCAAAAGGGGATGCAAATAGCGCCCGCTATGCTATTTGCGTTCCCCTTTCTTTTCACCTTCATAGTCTACGTAAATAGTTACTTGGATTAAGACGGTAAAAAAAGGAATGCAAATGGCGGCGGCCGTAGCCACTGCCATTTGCATACGCTTTTTTTTTTTAAACCCACCCAACCACGATAGGCTACGTAAAGATTTACGTAGCCTATCATGTCTTTTTTTAAAAAAAAAAACCCTAGCCATAATAGGCTATGTAAATCTTTACGTAGCCTATCACGTCTTTTTTTTTTTTTTTTTACACAAGCCTGGACTGGAAATGGTGGCGGCGGCAGCCGGTCAGAAGGCCGGCTGCTGCCACCGCTGCTGCCGAAGCCGCCGCCGGAGCCACCGCCGCCCAGAAGATCCGCCCCAGGTGAGTCTTGTCCCGGGGGGGATCTGCAGGGGGGGTGGGGGGCAGTCCGTTCCACCACGGAAGTCGGGGTGCCGAATGCACTGGCATTCGGCCTCACCGAGATCTGTGGCGGAATTCTCTGACATCCCTAATTTTCTCCCATTTACACAAACAGTCATCATGTACTCCTAGATGGAAGAGTAAAGCACCACATTTGTGCGGTAGGTCCAGTGCTCATTGTCCAAGATTCCGCAGGGCACAGCAATGTGTGTATGTATGTATGTGTGTGTGTATATGTATGTATGTATGTATATATATATATATATATATATATATATATATATATATACACACACTGCTTTCCTCCCCTGCTCATTCCATCTTTGCTATAGCTCAGTGCTACAGAGCCCCTGCTTTGCATGCAGGAGATCCCAGCTAAAAGGTTCAGGTAGAAAATGATTGGAAAGACTCATTGTCAGTCAGAGTACACAACACTGGGTTAGATGACAAATAGTCTGACCTAGGAAGAGGCAGCATCTTAGGACAGAACCGCTTTTTGCACACATACCACCCATCATAATAATGGCATCTTGCTGGTTATATAATGATAGTTAAAGGGGCAGGTTGTCTGGGAAATGCTGAACTGAACATTATGGTCTGATTAGGGTTTCAGTTTGGGGAAATCAGTAAGTAAACTTACGGTTATGCGTTCTTGCTTTCCTTTTTGATTGATCAAATCAATCAATCATACTTATAGCACACACAGTCCATTTCTTCCAGAGGAGCAACATTTAAAGTCAATTGACCTCCTCTGGAGTAAATGGACTGTAGATTACTTGCACATCAGTGTCTCTTCGTGGAGCAGCAAAGAATGGCACTATCGCAAGGGTGTTATTGCAAATTCCAGGCACGTCCGAAGCATGGGCGGCGGGGGAGGGGGGCATGTCATTTGTCCAAAATGAGAAATGACACCTAGGATGAGCCCCACTTACAGAAAGGTTCCAGGTGTACAGACATCTACTGCTTGGAGCTAAATAAACCTGGATTTAAAATCCTTTCTCACTGGTGGTGGTGGGGAAATATTTCATGGCGTACAGCAGGAAGCCTCAAAGGTGTGTGGAGGGGGGTGGGGTGGGGGTTGAATGTTGGAGGTTCCAGGGCCTATTTCATTTCTGTCTTCTTACCCTGATAAGATTCTGTTTCAAGATTCTACTCAGATTTTTATCAGAACGCTTTATCTTGAACAGTGCCAGTGTCAGGGGTAGGCATGGTTGGGCACCTGCTGAGGGCCTAGGGATGGCGTAGAATTCTGCCACGGATTTCAGTGAGGCCGAATGCCAGTGCATTCTGCCCAAAAGTTTCTGCCCAAAACTTGTGGCAGAACGGCTTCCCCCCCGCCCCCCCAGCGGATTCCCTCCCCGGAACGAAGCCTACCTGGGACAGCAGCTCCGGCGGCGGCAGCTCCGGCGGCCACCGCGGCAGCAGCTGGTCTTTCAACTGGCTGCCACGGACACCATTTGCGTCTGCTGTTTGCCGTGATAGGCTACATAAGTTTTTTTGACCAGCTACCGCAGCCGCTATTTGCGTTCCCTTTTTTTCACCGTTTTATCCTACGTAACTATTTACGTAAGTTATTACTGCGAAAAAAAAGAGGAACGCAAATAGCGTAGTGGGCGCTATTTGCGTTCCCTTTTTTTCCTGCCATAATAGCCTACGTAAATATTTACGTAGGATAAAACGGCAAAAAATAGGGAACGCAAATGGCGGCTGCCGTAGCCGCCACCATTTGCATACGCTGTTTTTGTGTGTGTGTGTGTTTTTGCTTGCCATGATAGGCTACATAAATACTTACATAGCCTATCACGGCATCCTCAGCAGCCCGTTCGCGGCCACAACTCCGGCTGCGGGCGGCCCAGGCTGGCTGCTCCGCGGAGCCGGCCGGGCAGGATTCCAGGGGGGAGGACCAGATCGCCTCCCCCCCCCCATTGAGGATTCCAGGCGGAGGGACGGAGCACCTCCCCCCCCGCCGTGAATCACATCCGCAAAAAGGTAAGTGACTTTTGTACATCCCTATGAGGGCCCACATCCCAGCAGGGCCTACTGACAAGAGCCCCCTGGACTTGCTCCTCCTCTTCACCATCTCAACTTGATTGTTCACCTGCCTCTTGCTCTGGCCTAGACAGTGGAGGTGGTGAGGAGGAGGAGCAGGAGATGCCACGGCCTGCTTGCTCCCTGGCCCTCTGCCAGTCCAGCAAGCAAATGGGAGCAAAGATGAGAAAGAGGATGAGGAGCTGGTGACCGTGGCGGTGAGATGGCAGACTCGCTGAAGGAGGGGGCCCAGGGAGAGTGTCTTGCCCAAGGGCCCTCAGGACCCTGGAGCTGGCATTGAGCTTGAGCTGCCAGTATTAAAAAGTAGGCTTTCATTTGCGAGGGCAGGGAGGAGATACATTCCAGGGGACCGAGGGATGGGCAATAATTGACACCCTGATCTAGTTGGATTCAGAACCAGTGGCTACTTTATTGGTTACAGCTGAATAGAATTTAACGAGGGCATAGGGGATGGATTTGGTCATCGGGCGGCCCGAATGCTGGCTGATAATTCCAACTTGGCCTGCATGCTGGGTGAGTAGGCGGGAGGTGCAGGACTCTTGGGCCCACCATGGCATAAACCGGTGGAGGCTGGTAGCTCCGATGCCAGGGGGGTGGTAAACCCGCTCCGGGTTTCAGTCAGAACCAGCCAGAACTCTAAAGGAGCTATCCAAGGTGCGTTGGAGAGCTCCTTCGGAGTTCTGACTGGTCCTGACTGAAACCCAGAGCGGATTCACCACCCCATCGCCATCAGAGCCTCCAGCCTCCACTAGCATAAACTGTCCTCATGGGCCTTTCCTGTGCTCTGGGTGTATAGTAGCCTTGCTTGCCCTCAAGCTGGGTGGGGCCTTGCAGCCCCCCCCCAATCCTTTAAGGGGAACCCCATTGTGGGAAGTGGAGAATCCATTCCTATTTCCCTTAAAATGATTCCAGTCCAGTGCTTCCAGTGCCTACACTGTAATTGTGACAAATACATCAAGAGATCATGTTTCTCCGCATATTATAACTGTGGTGAGGCAACGCCTTTGGCGCAACCTCGGCTTTGTTAGTCATGCTAAAAGGAAGGTGAAAACCAACCACCACGTGGCCAGTTACATCTACAGGAAAAATTCCTTCCCAACTCTATCGACTGGTGGTTGACTTTAGTGCTCAGGGATGTGTGAATCAGCAAACTTCGAGCTCGCTGAAGTTCTCTGAATTGTGTCTCAAAGCCTGTTCTGACCTGAGTTGGTATCAGACCCCAAGCTTTGCTTTTTTTTCTTTTTGCATGCAAATCCGTAAATATTTTTGTGCATATTTTCCCAAATGTATGCATCAATTGTGCGCATCATTGAAATGTATGCATTCTTCTCCCGCTGATTGAAGCACACTTGCGTGCACTTTTCAGAAGTGTGCATTTTTCATGTACTTTTTAAAAAAGGATGCATGCTCTCGAACCCATTTTTCTGGTCTGCAAGTCATACTGCAAGCTCAGAAATGTACGGAGTTCAACTGCAGATTGTGTCTGAGTCTGTGTTTGGAAAGAGCCTCGTGTGGCGCACAGTGGTAGGTGGCGGTATTGCAACTGAAACTCTCCCCATGACCTGAGTTCGATCCCAGCAGAAGCCAGGTCTCGGGTAGCCGGCTCAGGTCGACTCAGCCCTCCATCCTTCCGAGGACGGTAAAATGAGTACCCAGCTTGCTGGGGGAAAGGTAGTCACGACTGGGGAAGGCAATGGCAAACCACCCAGCTATAGTCTGCCATGAAAACGCCAGCGCAAGCGGCATCCCTCTAGGGGTCAGTAATGACCCGGTGCTTGCGCAAGAGGAACCTTTCCTTTCCTGTGTTCCATCCAGAAGGTGAGAACTGAGTAAAATCCTGATCAAAAATGAACTGAAGCGAATTTCTCATACATCCCTGGTCCTTATCAAGGTAGTTAACTTTTTGGGAGCAGTAGGTAGGGGAGTCAGCACCAGCACTGAATGGAGAGGCAGGCCAGGGCAAAAATGTATACTCTGCCAGCATACCAGAGGGACAAGGGTTTCCCTCTGGTCCACTCCCTGATATTGCACCCCCTCCCTTTTGCCATCTCCCATCTCCCCGCCGACAGTCAGTCAACATTTTGTGCTCCTCTGACTTCTCCTGCAATTATGGCACTATCCATCGGTGCATGGCACTTGGCCATCTTATACATACAGCAGATGCTGCCCTATATTCATTGCAGTGTGTCCCCAGAGCAGTGGTACCTCTCAAATGAAAGGGGCTCCAGGGTAGCTTCTACCTTGGTTGCCCTTTCTGTACCTTTTCCGGCTGTACAAACTGGCCCTGCCACTAGGCAGAGTGAAGCAACTGCCTCAGGTGGCAGATTGGGGGGGGGGGCAATGGCGGCAGTGTCGCTGTTCTCATGAACACTCCAGCTGATCCCCCGTGCTGGCAGACAGAGGGGTGTATACCTCACAAGCTGTCCTGGGCCTGCTGCCTCGGGTGTGGTGGAGGATGGGATCCTATTGCCGGTGTTGAAGTAAGGTTCAACAGCCTCCCCTGTCCACTTTTTCTCCACCCTGACTTGTCCAGGCTGATCTGGGCTTTAATAAACAACAACACAGAACTCTATGAAACATGTAGTTTAAGCCTTGCAGTGAAGTCTAAGTGAGATTGAAGATGTAGTGATGGCCACCAATTTGGGTGGCTTTAAAAGGGGGTTGGATAAATTCCTGGAGGAGAAGGCTATCAATGGCTACTAGTCCTGATGGCTCTGTGCTACCTCCAGCACCAGAGGCAGTGAGCCTATGTACAGCAGTTGCTGGGGAACGTGGGTGGGAGGGTGCTGTTGCGCTCATGCCCTGCTTGTGGGTTCCTGGTCGACAACTGGTTGGCCACTGTGGGACCAGAATGCTGGACTAGATGGACCCTTGGTCTGATCCAGAAGGGCTCTTCTTACGTTCTTATGTATTCTGGTGTTTATGGGGTGGTGCTTATATCGACATAATAATCAACAGGTCTGAAAATAGGTTTGTGGTGAGTGGTTGACGTTTTCCTCCTATATTATGCCATAAATGTTTCCCCAAGCAAGGCAGAAATGTATGATTTCTTACGGGATTTCATAACCATGACAACCACTACCAATGCCCCCCCCCCTTTGGTAGCTTCCAGAGTTGAAATCACAACTTCTTTACTAAGAGGAGGATAGAAAAAATGAGCACAGGTGAGCTGACATTTGAAACATTTTCATAGTTGTTTCCTTTTAAACATATATATTTTCTTCTACCTTCCCAAAGCTATTTAAACTCTGTGTGTGTGTGTGTGTGTGTGTGTGTGTGTGTGTCTCCAATTTTTGTTTGAAAGAAAAAGTCTGTCTATTAGGAAGTTGGGAGGGGTTTAGGCCCTGTTTTATTTTTTATTTTTAATGATCCCCTTTTAACAATGCTGAAATCACAGGAGCCGTAAAATGCTAATGATGATATTTCATACAGATGGCATCTTTGAAGCTACCTCTTTTATACACACTTGAATGTTGGGTAGGCGTTACAGAGGGAGTTGAAAGAGATTAGGCAGGGCTAAAAATACACTCTGGTGTAGTTATAATCTAGGTTAGTTAGACCCAGTTGTTTTCATCTCCCATGAAAATCTCATTAAAGGCTAGGAGGGTGGAAATGTCTCTTCCACTTGTCAGTTCCCAAATAGGGTTTAAAAATAAAGTGCCAGCCACTGAGATCCCATGTTCAGCCATCTGAGCTTGTATCTGTCCTCACCCACAACCAAGATGATGCCAATATGACCACCACACCACTGCCATGGCAACCCCCTGTCTCCTTTACCTCCAGTTGCCACCTCGTCTCAAAAAGGATACCATAGGAACAGACCATGGCTCCAGGTGTACAAAATCATGCATGGTGTGGACAATGTCAATAGGGAGATTATATTTTTCACCCTCTCTCATAATACTAGGACCCAGTGAGGTCATCCCATGAAGCTCATTGGTGGGAGATTCAGGATAGATAAAAGGGAGGCCTTCCTAACACAGAGCATAGTTTGACTATGGAATTCACTGCCACAAGATGTAGTGATGGCCACCAACTTGGGCAGCTTTAAACAGGAAAAAGACAAATTCGTGGAGGAGGGAGGCTATCAGAGGCTGCTAGGCTATGTGCTACCTCCAGTATCAGAGGCAGTATGCCTATGTACACCAGTCACTAGGAAACATGGGCAGGAGGGTGCTGTTATGCTCATGTCCTGCCTCTGGGTTTTCTGTGGGCAGCTGGTTGGCCACTGTGTGAGCAGAATGCTGGACTAGATGGACCCTTGGTGTGAACATAAGAACATAAGAAGAGCCCTGCTGGATCAGGCCAAGGGTCCATCTGGTCCAACGTTCTGTTCACACAGTGGCCAACTAGCTGTCACCTGGGAACCCACAAGCAGGGCATGCATGAGTGCAACAGCACCCTCCCACCCATGTTCTCCAGAAACTGGTGTACATAGTTGTACTGCTTCTGCTACTGGAGGTAGCACATAGCCATCAGGACTAGCAGCCACAGATCCAGCATGGCTCTTCTTTTGTTCTTATGAAATCCAGTGTTAGGGCATCCTCAACAATTCCTCTCCTTGACAGTCTCTGCAATCAAGACAGACACACTGCAGGCAGTTATGCACACATTTTGCGTGGCATCACTGACATTGCAGCAGGATTCAAAGCTTTGTTCTGTTGCTTCTGGATTCCATGTGGATGCCTCCCATGTGCTATCAAAGGAAGGGGTTGCTTTCGTGCTGCTGTTGGCACTGTTTGGGTTGCTTGGCTGTCCAAGACTCTTTTTGAGAGTGCCCTGGACACTGTGGCTGCAGGTTTTGGTTGCTGCCCTCCTTGTCACTGAGTCATGTGAGGCACTATGGAACTTCCTGACAGCATGCTCAAGCAGCATGTGGGAGGAGGTGTGGACCTCCATTTTTATTTTATTTTTTTGCCACAGCACGACATACACACACACACACAAACACACACCTTCTCTGACCGACATCTTCCGATCGAAACAGGGATTGATTTTGTCTAATATGCTACATCTCAAAGTTTCTCAACTTTATTCCCATGAATAGCAATTTACGTTCAGTCTCATTAAAACTACCAGAAACCCTCCAGGCTAAGGAGCTACATATACCACATGTCTGACAGATGACAAGGCTCCTGCACCAGGTAGGTAATCATTTCCCATTTTCCTCAACTGGTTGGAATATAGAACAGTCAGCAGTGCAGGGGAGAGACACAACTCTCTCACCTGTGTTGGACCTGTGTCCCCAGTTCAGACTGATGCTGCTGTATCGCCAATGTTCATCCTCACAACTTAGTCACAGGCTTAGTCACTTCTCACCTAACAGTACTGTAGCTCATGTTACAAAACTGGCAGGTAGAATAGATGTCGAAGGTGTGGAGGAATTTTAAGACACGACTCTCCGATACTCTCAAGGTCTGGCTTATTCCCGAAACAACACAGCTGTGTGGTGGTCTCAAGCCTGGGCAAAAGCAGACACCTCATTGCCATATTCCATGAGGTTATATACTTTTCTTTACATAGCATAAATACATCTGCGCATGTTGTTGTTCAGTCGTTAAGTCGTGTCCAACTCTTTGTGACCCCATGGACCACAGCACGCCAGGCCTTCCTGTCCTCCGTTCTCTTCCGAAGTGTGCTCAAGTTCATATTCATTGCATCAGTGATGCCATCTAGCCATCTCATCCTCTGCCATCCCCTTCTCCTTTTGCCTTCAATCTTTCCCAGCATCAGGGTCTTTTCCAGGGAGTTTTCGCATTAGGTGGCCAAAATATTTGAGTTTCAGCTTCAATCAGGGATTAAAACTACACAGCAACAGCATAAGGAAAGGAAGCAATTTAGTATGCACTAGCCATTTCTTGTAGACAAGCTTATTAGTAAAACAAAAGCATATATTCTTGAGCAACTCACTAAACTGGAATTTTACATTTTGGGGTACATCTTGACCCCAAAACAATTTGTGGTTATCAGTTCTAGACACAAAGCAACTCCTTCTACACTCTCTGTGCCGCTCTTGCTTGGTCTTCATTTAGTTCACTGTGCTTTGCAACATGGTTATCACACTCTGGTCTTGAGAGAGAGAGCTTGGTTCCTGCTTCCGACCGCTATACACTTTCTGGTACTTTTCCACACTTCTCTACAAGCCTCTACTCCAGCTTTCCCCAACCTGGTGCCCTCCACAAAAGGAAATACTGGTTGTGGTTTTCCAGCATGCATACCTAGGGATGGGGGTGGGAGAGAAGTCTGATCAGTTTGCATTTTAATGTGAATGTACTGTATTTATTTATTTATTTATTTATTACATTTATATCCTACCTTTCTTCCATTGTGGAACTCAAGGTGGCTACTGTGTGCTCCCCCCTTCAAGCACCGACCAGACCCAGACCTGCTTACCTTCAGCAAGGAGACTGCCTCACATGCCTTCAGACTATGCCCTGGAACCTCAGACTATGCCCTGGAAGCCCTGGAAGCAGAAACTAAGGTCTCTCTCAAGACCAGAGTGTGATAACCATGTTGCAAAGCATGGTGAACTAAATGAAGACCAATTTGCCTTTCCTGAACCAATCAGGACTGGAGGGGAATCTGTGCCCCTCCAGATATGGTTGGACTGCAACTGCCATCAGCCCTCATTTTTAGCTATGGTGGCTGGGGCTGATGGGAGTTGAAGTCCAACAACATCTGGAGATCCGCAATGTGCTTACTCCCGCAGTAGGTGAACTGAAATGTAGTTATCCTTTGGTATTCGGAGTTCTCTTGTGATGCAGTTTTCCAATCAAACAAGGCACACAAAAATATTTATATTAGGTGGAAGTACACGCAAAAAATGAATATGAACTTGAGCACGCTCCGGGAGAGAGCGCAGGACAGGAGGGCCTGGCGTGCTATGGTCCATGGGGTCACGAAGAGTCGGACACGACTGAACGACTGAACAACAACAACACGCAAAAATGCATATATTAGGGAAAATGGCATACAAAAAGGCATTATATTAGGGAAAACTGTGTGCAAAAGTGTGTATTAGGCAAAAATGCATACTGAAGTGTATATATTTTTGTACATGAAAATGCATACAAATTTTCACATGGACTTTTTAAAAACAAATCACAAATGAGAACAAACTTAAGAGTGGAAGTATGAAAAACTGATAGAAGTAAAATTGACAGATTCATCCATCCCTACACATACCTTGCATAAATCTGCAACAAAAACATGCATGCGTGACAGTCATAGCTCAATGGTAGAGCACATGGTTTGTATGCAACACTATGTGCTTGTCATATTTAGTCTGAATATTTGCATGCCACCTTTCTGCCTTAGCAGCTAAGGCAGGCGACAATGCAACCTAACATTAAAATATACCCCAATTAAAAACCTTGACAAATTGCAAGAAAAGAAAACAAATCACTACTACCCCAACATTAAAACAAAATAGTTATTATTAATTCTGTATTATAAAAAAGTATACCCTAGCACCTTACAATGACTTATAAAACAAATAAAACAAATAAAGCAATAAACAATTTACAATGCAAAAGTATGTGTTTCTATTCCCAAGTAGGCATGTACAGATTTGTTAAATCCATTCCATCTGTGTTTCAGGGATTGTCAGGTGTCTTTCATTCCATCAACTATTCATTGGTGGATTTTTCTCAGTTTCCCGAACTTGCATTCACTTTGGAAAGTGCACCCTTGCACAAATGTGCACTTCTGAAAATCCTCCTCAAATGCTCCCCAAATCCACATTTTCGTGCTTTAGCCTGTGTGGGGTAATGCACATTTTTGGTCAGTTCCCCCCCCCCCCATTTTTCATATTTTTTACAACTAAATTTATATACAATTCAGAAAGTTAAAAAAAAAACCAGTCCACACGTTTGCAGAATCTGTGCAACTTGGAAAAAGTCACTCTGCAACAGAATCTGTGAGTCAGATTTATCAAAATTTGAACTCAACGGAATCCATTGCAGATTTCTCCGACATCCCTACTGAGAACTAAGTCCCACTGAGTTCAATGGGACGGACTCCCAAGTATAGGCGTATGGCAGAGGTAGGCAGCCTGCAGCCCCCAGCCTAATTCTGAAAGCCCTCAGGAAGGAAGCAGTTCAGGCCTCTGGAGACAGTGATCTTCCGTGTCCTGGCAGCCTGATGGGTGGGAATGAAGAGGGCTGGTCAAGAAGAGAGAGAGGGAAACAGTGGAGGCTAGTGGCTCCAATTTTGCTGGGGCTGTGAACCCATTCCAGTTTCAGTCAGAACCAGCCAGCACTCTCAATATGAACTCATATTGGGGACAGAGTTCTGGCTGGTTTTGACTGAAACCCAGAATGGTTCCACAGCCCCACCAAAATTGGACCCACCAGCCTCCAATGGAGGGGAAAGGGGGGGGGTCCTGATGAGTACATAGTGCTGCCATCCTTTGGCTATGGTCTCAGTCCCACCCATAATTGGCATGCAACAGCCAACAGATCACCCCCAAAGGAATGCAGCCCTTAAGAGAAAGATGGTTCCCCAACCCAGGTGGGTAGGACAGCAGCCTTATAGATTCCATACAGAAGCTGTATAATATGACTTTAAAAAAACATAGCAGAAAGATAAAGTAAACTACGATTTCGAGGTTTCCCTCCTTAAAGGAGAAATAATTTTCAACAAACAAAAAATAATAAACATAAAGAAGAACGTAAGAAGAGCCATGCTGGATCAGACCAAGGGTCCGTCTAGGCCAGCATTCTGTTCACACAGTGGCCAACCAGCTGTCAACCAGGAACCCACAAGCAGGACATGAGCACAACAGCACCCTCCCACCCATGTTCCCCAGCAACTGGTGTACCTAGGCTCAGTGCCTCTGGTGCTGGAGGTAGCACAGAGCCATCAGGACTAGTGGCCATCGATAGCCTTTTCCTCCAGGAATTTGTCCAGCCCCCTTTAAAACCATCCAAATTGGTGGCCATCACTTCCTCTTGTGGTAGCAAGTTCCAGAGTTTAACTATGCCCTGTGTGAAGATAAGAAGTCCTTCCTTTTTTCTGTCCTGAAACTCCCACCAATCAGCTTCATGGGATGACCCCACTGGGTTCTAGTATTATAAGAGAATGAGAAATCCGCCCATCCCTAGATTCCCTTCAGCCTGAGGCTGTGGGATCCGCAGCAGAGTGGCACCAGCTCTGTGTCCATGATCACAGGTCTTCTTCTCTTCTCTTCTCTTCTCTTCTCTTCTCTTCTCTTCTCTTCTCTTTTAAGTTATGAAATTTATAGAAATAAATCCATAGCAAACTCCATAAATCTGAAGGATGGTATGTGAATGTGATTCACATAATATTACGATAATAAATATGTATTTATTATTCGGGGTTTTCTGGACTTACTTTAAAGAGCAGTCAACGAGAGGGACACACATCAGAAATACTCAGAAATTACTAAAATCATTATTTCCACAGTCCCTGTCTGAGAAAACAAGACTGCAGTGGTGGACACGAAAGGTGAGAAAAATGGTGCCAAGGGGGGGAAAGCAAAAAGCAAAAAAGCAAAATGGCCCGGATTGTATCGCGCTGCATCTTAACATGCTGTGATTGTGTGGGTTTACTGGAAAAGTCACGGGACCTCTGTGCTGTTTCTTCAAGCCTTCTTCGTGTGCTAGCTTTTCAGTGTACAGCTGATCCTGGTTCTCATTTAAAAGGAGCCCAGGAGCTGTGTTTCTTGCCTTTAGGGAGAGCTGCCTTTGCTTGCAGGAGTCCCTCTAGACATGGCAAGCATCGACTCCACGGCGGTTCTATGCGAACCGATGCTCCACAAGGCAGTCACAATTTGTACTCATAGACTGACTGCCGCCCCAGCATACATGGCATGCAAAACATGGGTCTTCTCAGGTGAAGGACGACAGGATGGATAGAGCAGGAAAGAATGCAATTGGCAAGAGACCAACCGATTTGAGGAGCAACACAAACATCTTCCTTCAGCAGCTATGCATCAAGTGGGTGCACCTGTTTTCTTAAAGTATCACGTAGACCTCCCTGTGGGTTCCCACTTTCACAAGTCAGATCCCAAATGTGAATGCTGAAACCAGAATGCAACATTTCACCTTGCAATTCATAACTCATGTGCTTTATTTAGATCTATACACATTTCTACCTGGATTTTGACAATCAAAAATCTCAGAAAACGGCCAACAATCAAATTCTAAACATAATTGCACAGCTACCAAATGCATTCCATTGCATGTCCCCTAGACAGTAGTTTTAAATATCAAACTATGAGACACTGACATCATACTTCAGATCAAACACTTGATGAATATTCAGCAAAGTTTTGAACTTTGCAATACCAATATTCCCAGAGGAGTTTTGAGGAGAAGTTTGGGGGAGCAAATTCATGAATAAATACATTTCCATTCTTGATGAATAATAACGTTTGGATTAATAAAGGCCTTGTTTTTAGCTGGTCATTCTTGTCCTGACATGTTTTCCCTCCCTTAGATGCCATAAAGCATACCATAGTTTCCACCTTTTCTATCAGTATGCTTGTGCCGAGAATGAACTCTGCCTGCTGACAAGATTGGGAGTGTACCTCTTAGAGCTTGTGCTACAGCAAGAAGTATACACATAGCATCTTTTGCAGGAGACACTTGAGGAACACCTCTCGGATCATACACTGCTGCTTGTGCTGTGCTGAACACTTCCTGTGCATTTTTTTTTACATTTTGATTCAATTTTATGGTAAAGAAATGGCTTTTTAAAGGAGAAAGAAAATGTTGGTGAAATCCTCACAAATGGGATGCGGGGTTCTTGCACTTCCCTTAGTTATGATGTGGCCAAGGGATGTGTGTGAGGGATATGTGTGAGCATCCTGCCTTCCAAGGTACAATAATCTCTCCAGTTGTCTGCAGTGTCCCCAGCTTCCAACACTTCAATTAAAGCCCAGGTGGGGAAGTCATAAGGTGACTCCTCCCACAGGGCTTTTTCACTTTGGGAAGTGTGGGCAGCCACAGAGGCTGCAGGGCAATGGAGTAGGGTTGGTGGAGAATTTCTCCCTGAAAGTTCGGGGGGCTGAGCGCCAACGTGTTCGGCCCCCCGAAGAAGTTTCGGGGAGAAATTCTCCGCACCCCCCGCCCCCCGCACCCCCCCCGGGATGGGACTTACCTTTCCCGAATGTCCCTCCCGGCGGCAGGTCCCGGCGGCAGTTTGTCTGGTCTTCGTCAGGGGCAGGGGCGGCAGCCGATCTTTCGACCGGCTGCCGCCGCCGCCATTCCAATAAAACTAAAAAAAAAAACACCACGCCCCTGTGATAGGCTACGTGATGATTAACGTAGCCTATCACGGCTAGATTTGCAAAGTCAGCCGTGATAGGCTACGTGACGATTTATGTAGCCTATCACAGCTGACTTTGCAGATCTAGCCGTGATAGGCTACGTTAATCGTCACGTAGCCTATCACGGGGGCGTGTTTTTTTTCAACTTTTTATTTCACGGCCGGGCGAGGCGCCTCCTCCCCGGCCTGAATTTCGGCCAGGCGAGGCGGGAAGCCTCCCCCCCCGGCCTGAACTTCGGGGGAAGAGCAGCGAAGCGCCTCCCCCCCACCGTGAAAAGCTGCGAGACCAGGTAAGTGACTTTCGTGCACCCCTACAATGGAGAGATGAGGGAGGGAGGGAGAGAAAGAAAGAAAGAAAGAAAGAAAGAAAGAAAGAAAGAGCAGCACCCTCAGCATGCTCAGTCCGCCATGCTCCATCACTGAAGGCTTTTAGGAAGGCCTAGAAAATATATAAATATATATAGAAAATGGAAGGCAAAAGAAAGAGGTGCTGACCAAGGGCAAGATGGATGGATGATATTCTGGAGGTGACGGACTCATAGGGGTGGACGAAAGTCCCTTACCTGTCGTCGAAGGACGTTCGCGGTGGGGGGGAGGCGCTTCGCTGCTCCCCCCGCGAAGTTCAGGCCGGGGGGGAGGCTTCCCGCCTCGCCCCAGCCGAAATTCAGGCCGGGGGGGAGGCTTCCCGCCTCGCCCCGGCCAAAATTCAGGCCGGGAAGGAGGCTTCCCGCCTCGCCCGGCCGCGAACGCGAAAGTTTTAAAAAAACAAACAAACGCCCCCTGATAGGCTACGTGACGATTAACGTAGCCTATCACGGCAAGATCTGCAAAGTCAGCCATGATAGGCTACATCAATCATCACGTAGCCTATCATGGGTGACTTTAAAAAAAAAAAAAAAAAAAGCGCGTACGCTAATGGCGGCCCCCATAGGGAGCCGCCATTCCCGTTCCTTATTTAGTCGCTGTAGTCTACGTAAATGTTTACGTAGACTACGGCGAAAATAAGGGCAACGCAAATAGCGTTGCCCTTATTTTCGCCGTAGTCTACGTAAACATTTACGTAGACTACAGCGACCAAATAAGGAACGGGAATGGCGGCTCCCTATGGGGGCTACCATTATCCGTACACGCTTTTTTTTTTTAAAGTCACCCGTGATAGGCTACGTGACGATTGACGTAGCCTATCACGGCTGACTTTGCAAATCTAGCCGTGATAGGCTACGTGAATCGTCACGTAGCCTATCAGGGGGCGTGTTTTTTTTTTCTTTTCTTGCAATGGCGGCGGCGGCAGCCGGTCGAAAGACCGGCTGCCGCTCCCGCCCCGCTCGAACACCTGCCGAACCGCCGGCCGGACCCGCCACCGGGAGGGACATTCGGTGAAGGTAAGTCCCGTCCCGGGGGGGATGCGGGGGCGGGGGGGGTTGGAGGATTTCTCCCCAAAACTTGTTTGGGGGGCCAAACACGTTGGCGCTCGGCCCCCCGAAGTTTCGGGAATAAATTCTCCACCATCCCTATGGACTCGACCATGGGGGAGCTGGGGGTGGCGACAGCCGACAGGAAGCTCTGGCGTGGGCTGGTCCATGAAGTCACGAAGAGTCGGAAGCGACTGACCGAATAAACAACAGAAAGAAAATATTTTATTTTACTCTGGCAAAGTGTCTCTTGATATGACTGATGTTGTTGCTGGATTTGTTGTTGTTTATTGCTGTTTTTATTGCATTCTTACTCTTTTATTGTGCTTTAATTGCTTTTAATATTGCATCAGTTTTATGTGTTTTACTGTAGTATGCTGGCTGGGGAGGGCTTCTGCCCTGAAAGGCAGCTAAGAAATATTTTACATACATTGTTGTTGTTCAGTCGTTCAGTCGTGTCTGACTCTTCGTGACCCCATGGACCACAGTACGCCAGGCCTTCCTGTCCTCCGCTCTCTCCCGGAGTGTGCTCAAGTTCATATTCGTTGCATCAGTGATGCTATCTAGCCATCTCATTCACTGCCATCCCCTTCTCCTTTTGCCTTCAATCTTTCCTAGCATCAAGGTCTTTTCCATGGAGTTTTCTCTTCGCATTAGGTGGCCAAAATATTTGAGTTTCAGCTTCAGTATCTGTCCTTCGAAGGAGCACTCAGGGTTGATTTCCTTTAGGATTGACTGATATGACCTCCTTGCAGTCCAGTGGACTCGTAAGAGTCTTCTCCAGCACCATCAGTTCGAAACCACCAAAGAATTCCTTATAGTCCAGCTCTCACAGCCATACATTACTACTGGGAAAACCATAGCTTTGATTATATGGACCTTTGTCGGCAAGGTGATGTCTCTGCTTCTTACTATGCTGTCTAGGTTTGCCTTAGCTTTCCTCCCAAGGAGCAAGCGTCTTTTAATTTCATGGCTACAGTCACCGTCTGCGGTGATCTTGGAGCCCAAGAAAATAAAATCCATCACTGCTTCCATTTCTTCCCCTTCTATATGCCAGGAAGTGATGGGGTCACATGCCATGATCTTAGTTTTTTTAATGTTGAGTTTCAAACCAGCTTTTGCACTCTCCACTTTCACCCTCAACAAAAGGCTCTTTAGATCCTCTTCGCTTTCTGCCCATAGGGTGATATCATCTGAGGTTGTAGATAATTCTCCCAGCAATCTTAATTCCGACCTGTGATTCATCCAACCCGGCATTTCTCATGATGTACTCTGCATATAAGTTAAATAAGCAGGGCGACAATGTACAGCCTTGTCGTACTCCTTTCCCAATTTTGAACCAATCGGTTGTTCCATGTCCGGTTCTTACTGTTGCTTCTTGTCCCTCGTACAGGTTTCTCAGGAGACAGGTAAGGTGGTCTGGTACTCCCATCTCTTTCAGAATTTGCCAGAGTTTGTTGTGATCCACACAATCAAAGGCTTTACCATAGTCAATGAAGCAGAAATAAACATTTTTCTGGAATTCTCTTGCTTTGTCTGTGATCCAGCGAATGTTGGTGATTTGATCTAGGGATGTACGAATCCCTTCCCTTGTTCCAGTGGCGGTGTCCGCTGGAGGGGGGGAGGCACTCTGTCCCTCCCCCCGGAATCCTCTATGGGGGGAGAGGCGATCTGGTCCTCCCCCCCGGAATCCTCGACGGCCAGCTCTGCTCTGCAGCAGCTTCGCGAAGCAGCCAGCCAGGCCAGGGCTGTCCACAGCTGGATTTCTGGCTGCGGACTGGCTGCTGGGTAAAAAAAAAAAAACAGCGTACATAAATGGTGTCGGCTACAGCTGTCGTCATTTGCATTCCTTATTTTTCACAGTCTTAGTCTACGTAAATATTTATGTAGACTATTATGGCAAAAATAAAGGGGAACACAAATAGCGTAGTGGGCACTATTTACGTCCCTTTTTGATTCGCCGTTTTAGCCTACGTAAATATTTACGTAGCGCCCACTACGATATTTGCGTTCCCCTTTATTTTCGCCGTAATAGTCTACGTAAATATTTACATAGACTAAGACGGTGAAAAATAAGGAACCCAAATGGCAGCGGCGGCAGCCAGTCGGTAGACCAGCCACTGCCGCCAGAGCCGCTGCCACCTGGAACATCTGCCCCAAGTAAGTCTCATCCCGGGGGGGGATCTGCGGAGGGGCGGGGGGGCAGGCCATTCCACCACGGATTTTGGGGGGCCGAATGCACTGGCATTTGGCCTTACCGAGATCCATGGTGGAATTCTCCGCCATTCCTAATTTGATCTCTAGTTCCTCTGCCTCTTCAGAACCCAGCTTGTACTTCTGGTACTTCTCGGTTCACATACTGCTGAAGGCTAGCTTCTAAGATTTTGAGCATCACCTTGCTGGCATGTGAAATGAGCACAATTGTATGGTAGTTTGAACACTCTTTGGCATTGCCCTTCTTTGGAATTGGAATGTAAACTGACCTTTTCCAGTCTTGTGGCCACTGTTAAGTGTTCCAAATTGGTTGGCATATTGAGTGCAGCACTTTAATAGCATCAACTTTTAGGATTTTAAATAGCTTAGCTGGAAGACTGTCATCTCCACTAGCTTTATTGTTACTAATGCTTCCTAAGGCCCACTTGACTTCACTCTCGAGGATGTCCGGCTCAAGTTCAGTGACCGCACTATCATGGCTATCAGGGACATTCAGATCTTTCCTGTATAGTTCTTCTGTGTCTTCTTGCCACCTCTTCTTAATCTCATCTGCTTCTGTTAGGTCCCTGCCTTCTTTGTCCTTTATCATGCCTGTCTTTGCACAAAACGTTCCCTTGAGATCTCTGATTTTCTTGAAAAGATCTCTAGTCTTTCCCATTCTATTGTTTTCCTCGATTTCTTTGCATTGTTCATTTAAGAAGGCCTTCTTGTCTCTCCTTGCTATTCTCTGGAACTCTGCATTCAGTTGGATATATATTCCCCTTTCTCCCTTGCTTTTTGCTTCCCTTCTTTCCTCAGCTACTTGTAAAGCCTCATCAGACAGCCACTTGGCTTTCTTGCATTTCTTTTTCTTTGGGATGGATTTAGTGGCTGCCTCCTGAACAATGTTACAGACCTCCGTCCATAGTTCCTCAGGCACTCTATCAGGTCTAATCCCTGAAATCTATTCCTCACCTCCACTGTATATTCATAAAGGATATGATTTAGATCATACCTGAATGGTTTAGTGGTTTTCCCTACGTTCTTCAATTTCAGCTGAAATTTTGCAAGAAGCAGCTCATGATCTGAGCCACAGTCAGCTCCAGGTCTTGTTTTTACTGATTGTATAGAGCTTCTCCATCTTTGGCTGCAAACCACATAATCAATCTGATTTCGATATTGACCATCTGGTGATGTCCATGTGTAGAGTCGTCTCTTGTGCTGTTGGAAAAGAGTGTTTGCTATGATCAGCGTGTTCTCTTGGCAAAACTCTATTAGCCTTTGTCCTGCTTCATTTGGTACACCAAGGCCATGCTTACCTGTTATCCCGGTGATTTCTTGACTTCCTACTTTAGCATTCCAATCCCCTATGATGAAAAGGGCATCTTTTTTTGGTGCTTGTTCTAGAAGGTGTTGTAGGTCTTCTTAGAACCTATCAACCTCAGCTTCTTCGGCCTCAGTGGTTGGGGCATAGACTTGAATTACTGTGATGTTGAATGGTTTGCCTTGGATTCGTACTGAGATCATTCTATTGTTTTTGAGATTGTATCCCAGTACTGCTTTTTCCAACCTTTTGTTGACTATGAGTGCTACTCCATTTCTTCTAAGGGATTCTTTCCCACCGTAGTAGATATAATGGTCACCGGAATTAAATTCGCTCATGCTTGTCCATTTTAGTTCCCTGATTCCCAAGATGTCGATGTTCAATCTTGCCATCTCATGTTTGACCACCTCCAGCTTACCTTGATTCATTGATCTGACATTCCAGGTTCCTAAACAATATTGTTTTTTACAGCATTGGATTTTCTTTTCAGCACCAGACACATCCACAGCTGAGTGTCCTTTCGGCTTTGGCCCAGCCGCTTCACTCTTTCTGGCGCTACTTGGAAATTCTCTTTGCTCTTCCCCAGTAGTAGATTGGACACCTTCTGACCTGAGGGGCTCATCTTCCGGTGTCAACTCTTTTAGCCTTGTGATACGTTCCATGGGGTTTTCTTGGCAGGAATACTGGAGTGGGTTGCCATTTCCTTCTCCAGTAGACCACATTTTGTCAGAACTCTCCGTGACCTGCCCGTCTTGGGTGGCCCTGCACGGCATAGCTTATGGCTTCACTGAGTTATGCAAGCCCCTTCGCCACAACAAGGCAGTGATCCATGAAGGGGATTTTACATACATACATACATACATACATACATACATACTATAAGGTAACCTTTAGAATACCACCAAAAAATCTTAAATGCTGTGAGACTGAGGGAGAAAAATGGAGGCCTCTTTCACAGAGAAAGAAAACTTTTGGGAAACTGGAGGACAGTTTTTGGCACAGCAATAACTGGCTGGTTGGGCAGAATTGACTGGGCCAACCCTGGTGAGGAAGGAACCCAAGTTCCTTATTCTTTCCCCTTCTTTGCTGCATCTCTTTTGCCAGGCTGAAAGCTGTTTGCTCTGTGATGAGCCAACTGCGTTGCTCAGCTGTGTGTTGGTTTCAAAGAACCACTGTTCCACTGGATTGACTTGGCTGTGAAAGGAAAGGCTTGGATTATTCCCCCCATAAGTAAAGTCCTCCTCAAACCACCTTCCTCCTAAATTTCTTTTGAAGGATGCTCATTTTCCAGTACATTGAGGAACTCAAAGCACTCAGATATAAAGTCATATTACAAAATGGAACAAGCCAACATGTTAATTATTCAACATAGAATTATAGAATAGGCCTACAAGACCATCAAGTCCAACCCCCTGCTCAATGCAGGAATCCAAGTCAAAGCATCCCCAACAGATGGCTGTCCAACCTCATCTTGAATGCCTCCAGTGTGGGAGAGCTCACCACCTCCCTAGGTAATCAGTTCCATTGTTGTATTGCTCTATGACTAACACTCAGGACGTTTTTCCTGAAGCTCAGCCAGAATCTGGCTTCCTGTAACCTTACCCCATTACTCTGTGTCCTGCATTCTGGGATGATCGAGAAGAGATCCTGGCCTTCTTCTATGTGACATCCTTTCAAGGACTTGAAGAACACTATCAAATCTCCCGTTAGTCTTCTCTTCTCAAGGCTAAACGTGCCCAGTTCTTTTACACAGCTTTAAGATTTTCAAAGAGTGCCATTAATCACATTAAAGGTCTCCCTTTTATGTATTTCATATGTAAGAAATATAAAGCTTGCAGAAGTAAGCTTTTTTTATTGCTTCTGAGATTTTTTCTTTTTTAAAATATCCAAATCCTCTTCAAGTTATTGACTGCCAGGACAGCATCACAGAAGGCTTTCATAACTCAGTTAAGAGCCATTCCCTCACAGCAACCTTTTCTATTCAGCTGAGCAGGAACACACGAGCTGTGTGAGAAAGAAGGCTTTTATTTTATTTTAATTTTTTGTAAGAAAAAAGGGTGGGGAAGACAACTGTGCTTGAATGATTCCCAAACTTCTGATAGCTGACATGCAATACCCACCCCCCGAATTAAAACTGGAATCACACTCCCATCTCGCACTTAAAATGTGTGATAGTAAGAACAAGTGATGATGTTTTATAATTTGTTGTAAACCGCTTAAACAGAAAATGGTACATAAATATTCAAATAAATAATATATAAATAAACATCTGGCGCCCTGCAACAAAATGTTGCAGTGCAAAGCGCTTCTTTTCAGGCTGCCAGCCATCCAGTCTATTCCCACTCTCCCACCATTTTCTTTTTTCCCCTTCTGTTTCCTCAGCCCATCAGCATTCTAGGTTCATGGAGTGTGTGTGGTCCTCCTCAGGCTGTTTTTTGTGTTTTTTTGCTCCATTGGGTGGAAGGGGGGGGTGCCCAATCTCAGCTGCATTGAAATCTTGGATTTCTTTGTTGATTTCTATGGGCAGCTTTCACTTCTGTCCCTGGGGACATTATAAAAATAACTCTACAGTGTGAACTGAGAATTGGCCAAGACATACAATGAGATGGCTCTGTCTAGCAGCCAACTTCAGATCCCAGCTGAGGGGAAGTGATGGCCCCAGGCCTGGAACCAAGTCACCTGTAGTTTTAGAGGGGCCTAGAGATCCATAATGCTCTCTTTAGGTTCATTATAAGTGCAATTCCCTTGCTAGTGGGCCTCTTGGCTGGTAAGATGAGTCAAAGGTTGATAGCATCGCCTCAGCACATTCCATACTAACAAGCTGTGAACCGTTTATCTTATCAGGGCCTGGGAAGCACCTGAGAAGTGAGGCTCTATTTACAGATGTCTGTGCTGGGCAAATTCTGGTTGTCTCCCTTCGGACTGGGGGCTGTTAGTCTATGCTGGAAAAGTTGCAGATGCTGTCATGCTGCCTCACTGCTAATGTGTATGGTATAAAACCCATCTTACCCCATGGCTCTGGGTTCAGAGAAGCTGTCTGATCTGTCTGAAGCGTGCCATTGGTTACGCGTGTGTGCTGTAAGTACTCAATGAAGTCTCCTTGTAAGCAAAGATGGATCTGGGTTATCATTATCTCGGTACCTCCAAACCTTAGCAGCCCACTGGGGGCATGTGGGGCAGGCAAAGCAGCCCTGGCCAAGGCAGGGTGGCTTTCCATGCGCCATGCTTTTCCCCACTGGGGAGAACATGGCACGGGTGAAGCAGCAAAGCAGCCCCACAGGGAGAGGGAGTGCTCCTTAAGTTGCCACCAGTGGAGGCTGGGGGCTCTGATTGCAGTCGGGCTGTGAGTCCGTTCTGGGTTTCAGTCAGAACCAGCCAGAACCATAAAGGAGCTGTCCATGGTGCTGGACCCTATCTCCAAAGTAGGTTCAGCACCTTGGATAACTCCTTTAGAGGTCTGGCTGGGTCTGACTGAAACCCAGAATGGATTCACAGTCCAATCAAACCCGGAGCCACCAGCTGCCACTAGGGATGTACGAAAGGGACTTACCTTGTCCTGCAGCTTTTTTCGCGGTGGGGGGGAGGTGCTTCGCTTCTCCCCCCGAAGTTCAGGAGAGGGGGGGAGGCGCCTTGCCTCACCCGGCCGAAATTCAGGCCGGGGAGAAGCGCCCCGTCTCCCCAGCCGCAAAACAAAAAGTGAAAAAAAACAAAAAAAATCCCCGTGATAGGCTACGTAACGATTAACGTAGCCTATCACGGCTAGATTTCCAAAGTCAGACGTGATAGGCTTCGTTAATCATCATGTAGCCTATCACGGGTGACTGGAAAAAAAAAAAAGCACGTACGCAAATGGCGGCGGCCCATGGGCGCCGCCATTTGCGTTCCTTATTTGGGCCCGGGTAGTCTATGTAAAGATTTACGTAGACTACGGCGAAAATAAGGGCAACGCAAATAGCGATAAGCTACATGACGATTAACGTAGCCTATCACGGCTGACTTTGGAAATCTAGCCGTGATAGGCTATGTTAATCGTTACGTAGCCTATCGCGGGGTTTTGTTTTGTTTTTTACTTTATTTTGTAATGGCGGTGGCGGCAGCCGGTCGGAAGACCGGCCGCTGCCCCTGCCCCTGCCCCCGCCGAACCACCGCTGAACTGCCACCGGGACCCGCCGCCGAGAGGGACATTCGCAGGAGGTAAGTCCCATCCCGGGGGGGCGCGGGGGGGTGGAGAATTTCACCGCCAATTTCGGGGGGCCAAATGTGTTGGCATTCGGTCTCACCAAGATTCGTGGAGAAATTCTCAGAAATTCTCCGCCATCCCTAGTGCCACTTTGCCTGCGGTGCACCTTCCTCCACTGGGGAGGACGAGGGGTGGGTGAAACAGCCCCAGCTGGAGCACCAGGTATAGCTTCCCCTGGTGGTTCAGCCGGGTCGGATGATGTCAGGAGCCATGGCCACATCCCCTGGCTATAGCCGGCCTGCAGAGGGCCAGAAGCACGTCCCCACCCCTGCTGGCCTTGTCGGTTCCTTCATGTTCCTTTTCTGGTTACTCCATCTCATTCCCACCCCCACCCAGTTTTCAATTCCCACCCGCTTCTGGTCAAACTGCATGTTGTGACCATTGAGTCCACACTGGCCTGTTTATGGTGAAGGTGGATTCCCTCTCTTGGAGTTTCTTTTGAAGATATTTTGTAGTCCTGCACACCTTGGGGTTGCTCTGAGTCGGCTGTGATACCTTCTGTTTGTGCCTTGGTGGTGCCATTTTGGTCATGCTGACGGGAGCGTGCAAAGATTAGAATCAGGAAAGGACAGAATGAGATGACAGCCTGCCCCCAGAGGACCCCAATCTGCTGTGCTGCTGCATGTGTTCCTACTCAGGGTGTGACTCCTGATTGTAAGAATGTGAGACCAGAAGAGTCACTCATGCAGAGAGGAAATAGTATTTCCATCTTCTTCTTGTTTGTATTGAACTGCTCACGTACAGCAGCACCATTTTTTTAAATGTCAATAGTCCACCCCACCCCAATGGCTTTCAGAGGATTCCTCCTCAAGAATATCGATATTTCAGTCTAGTTAACTGGTTCTACACACCAATTGGCTATTCTTCTGAACAATTAAGGGCTTTCCTGGACAAGGCATTTATCATGCACTCATCATTCCCTGCTCACAGTTATTTATGGGTTATATAGATAACGTTGTGACCCTACAGTTTTGCATCTCTGTCTAACCAGCACTTTGGGGTTTTTTAGAGCACGGAAAATGCAGCACTTAATTGTGAAAGCGAAAGAAAGTACGATTTCCTCTTGTGTAGTAACACTATTCCACTATACCATAGTGCCATCTAGATGTTATGTAGTAGGAAAGCAGGAAAGGAAATGGTCCTTGTATAGTGCTTAGATCTAAATTCTGCAATGATACTGAAACTAGATAAGTGGATTAACGGTGCATTAACAGCCTCATGTAGAAAAGCTCTAGGGCTGCAGTCCTATACCCACTTACATGGGAGAAAGCCCCACTGGACCCAATGGGACTTACTTCTGACTAGAATTGCATTATAAGTGGGCCTGTGTTGCAGGATGAACATGCTAAAGACACACATCCCATTTGGCTTCAAAGAAATGGCAATTTAATCTGTATTGAGATCAAAATACTCCTAAGAAATGGTCTCAATCTTTACTGCTTTTATTTTTTTTAACTTTATTTTGGTTTAGTTTGCAATTTAATTGTGACTATATCCAAGTGTATCCAAGTGTAGGCATTTGAACCTTTCTGTGAATCATGGGTCTCCATATTAAAATCACTTCTCCTTGGCCTGCACAGGAGTGTGAAACTGCACCCCCCCTTCCTAACACACATACACACACACATATGTTGGTGGCACAAACCCAACAAAATGGCTCTTGCTAAATGGAAAAAGAAAATATCTCATCCCATTTATTTCTCCTTGGATCACCATCTCTCCTAACGCTCCTGACACTACAACCCCTGGGTGTTAAATGCAGAGGAACAAATACTGGCAAGCAAAGAGCCATGTGGGAAGTTGCAGGCCTCACTTTATATGCCCTTTAGACAAAGCCTGTGCACTTTGCCCTGGGCCCTTTCTTTGCAGCCCATTAGAGCATCGCCCAGAACTAGGCCATGTGCAGAACATGACTTCAGAACTTGTAAAGCGCAAGCTGTCCTCAGACGGTTTACGGGCTCACAAAGGCACGGGGAGCACTTTGGCACTAATGAGATGGCCTCATCCAAATACATTAGCAAGCTTCACATCAGATTAAGTCTGGGCTTCTAGTGGTAAAAAGCTAAGAAAGACCCAACTAATGGGCTTTCAGGTTGTATGGATGACAAAAAGACATTGTAAAAAAGAATGCACTCTCTCTCATTCTCGGCCTCGGAGATGCGGGGCAAAAGAAGAGCAGCTAACACTCGACGAGATGGACAGTTTCAAAGAGTTTTCTGAGTAGCATGACAGAGAGATCTCAGAAGTCTGGAGGCAAAGTTCCCCAAAAGTTAGCTTTGCAACATGTCCGAGAGACAAACTGGCAAAATCAGCAACAGCTCTGTGGACAGGTGTTGGTTACTGCACAGGAATTGGCAGTCTGCTTTTAAGATGGCCCTGAAAAACAAGTAGTGATGATGGGTCTCGCCCATTTTCATCTGGCCCTTTCATCCACACCCACCCTACCTGCTGTCATGAGCTGGGCTTGAGGTGTGCTGAACTGATACAGCACAATCGCATTTTGAGCAATGTAGGGACAGGAGTCTAGGTGATTCACAGGTGCTTCTTCTCTGCTTGTACAGATGTCAGACAGAGGCAGTGGAGGCTGGTGTCTCTGAAGCACCTTGGGTAGCTCCTTTAGAGTTCTGACTGGCTCTGACTGAAACCCGGAGCTGATTCACTGCCCCACTGACATTGGAGCCACCAGCCTCCACTGAGATGGGTAAGATGTGGTCTCTGTCTCCCCAGTTGGAAAAACAATCATGCATTCCCCCCCCCCAAGATTTGGTCCCCCCCCTTTTGTTTGTCAACGTGAATATTAGACTTCATTAGCTGATGTATTTGGACAATATTTGAAAGCCTGTTGATGTGTATTTTATGTGTAGTAAAGGAAAGATAATGTATTCTTTTCAGTTTTAACTGGAAAGAAGTAGACCACTGCAGCCTCCCATTTGGGCTATTTTTGAAGACTCCTTGCAAAAATATGCACTGATTCATTTATGCCTCCTTCGCTTGTCATATCATAGAATCATAGGGTTGGAAGGGGCCTACAAGACCATCGAGTCCAACCCCCTGCTCCATGCAGGAAGCCTGATTACCAGGAGGTCTCCCATCTAAGTACTAACCAGGGCTGACCCTGCTTAGCTTCCAAGATCAGACAAGATCAGGCGCATCCAGCCCTTTGCTCGTGTCCTCCCCACTCTTAATTGCTCTCAGTGACATAATTACATAGCCAAATCTGATTTGTTATGTAGCATATATATTGATATTATGTGTGTGTGTGTGTGTGTGTATATACATATAGTATATGTATATAATGTATTATGTATACATATATACATGTGTGTATAGGATAGATAGATAGATAGATAGATAGATAGATAGATAGATAGATAGATATAGATAGATGAGAGAGAGAGAGAGAGACAGACAGACAGACAGACAGACAGATATTATGTATATGCATATATTTTATGTAGCATATATATTGATGTAAAAGTTGAGTCAAAGGTAGCCTTGTCACAAACACTTTTGTCAGTGCCTAAAAAACAAAAAAAAGCCTCCCATTTGGGCTATTTTTGAAGACTCCTTGCAAAAATACGCACTGATGCATTTATGCTGCCTTCGCTTGTCCTCACTCTTAATTGCCCTCAGTGACACAATTACATAGCCAAATCTGATTTGTTATGTAGCATTCTGACATCATCCTATTTGTCCAAGTGACTTCTCCTGGAAGAAAGAAGCAGCAGATCCCAAAAGGTTGTTTCTGTGTTTGTTTCTGGAAAAATTTCTACCCAAAAATTGACACTGGAAAATATAAGAACAAAACTCTACCTTTTTTTTTTCTAATAAGCACTATATGAATATTGCCTTTTTTAAAGGGGAGGGAGCTTGTTTTCATGTGTCTTTTCATACCAAAATGAAACTAACTCCTGCCTTGGTCTGCATCATACACAGCATAGTGAGGGCAGTATGTGGTGTTGGAAAGAATCTTGAGGGAGGATTGTTTATTTTTTATTATTAACATTTATACCCCGCTTTATTTGCCAAAAAGCTATTAATGTGATGCACATCAATTTAACACAATACACCTTAAAACAAGTATATTGTAACAAAAATATTAAAAACACTAAAGCAACTACGTAATTTAAAAGGCTAAATTAAAAAGATGCATCTTCACACCCTTTCTAAAAGCCAAGAGAGAGGGGAATCATTCCATAAGAACCTAAGAAGAGCCCTGCTGGATCAGACCCAGGATCCATCTAGTCCAGCATTCTGTTCACACAGTGGCCAACCAGCTGTCCACAGGAAACCCACAGGCAGGACATGAGTGCAACAGCACCCTCCTACCCATGTTCCCCAGCAACTGGTGTACATAGGCATATTGCCTCTGATATTGTAGGCAGCCTATAACCATCAAGACTAGTCTCCACTGATAGCCTTCTCCTCCATGAATTTGTCCAATCCCCTTTCGAAGCCATTCAAGCTGGTAGCCACCACTACATCCTGTCGCAGCAAATTCCATAGTTTAACTATGCACAGTTTGGGAGAGAGCCAGGAGAAAGCCCTTTCACATGTCCCTGACCAATGGGCCTCTGCGGGAAATGGTGCCCTCAATAGGCCCGCTCGTGCAGATCATAGAATCATAGAACAGTAGGGTTGGAGGTAGGGGTGCACGAAAGTCACTTACCTGGTCTCGCAGCTTTTCGCGGTGGGGGGTAGGCGCTTCGCTGCTCTCCCCGCAAAGTTCAGGCCGGGGGGGAGGCTTCCCGCCTCGCCCGGCCAAAGTTCAGGCCGGGGGGGAGGCTTCCCGCCTCGCCTGGCCGAAATTCAGGCCGGGGAGGAGGCGCCTCGCCTCTCCCGGCCGCGAAATTAAAAGTTAAAAAAAAAACGCCCCCGTAATAGGCTACGTGACGATTAACGTAGCCTATCACGGCTAGATCTGCAAAGTCAGCCGTGATAGGCTACGTAAATCGTCACGTAGCCTATCACGGGTGACTTTAAAAAAAAAAAAAAGCGCGTACGCAAATGGCGGCCCCCATAGGGGCCGTAAAAAAATCTTTACGTAAAAAAAGATTTACGTAGACTACAGCGACCAAATAAGGAACGGGAATGGCGGCTCCCTATGGGGGCCGCCATTATCCGTACGCGCTTTTTTTTTTTTTTTTAAGTCACCCGTGATAGGCTACGTGACGATTTACGTAGCCTATCACGGCTGACTTTGCAAATCTAGCCGTGATAGGCTACGTTAATCGTCACGTAGCCTATCACAGGGGCATTTTTTTTTTCTTTTATTGGAATGGCGGCAGCAGCCGGTCGAAAGACCGGCTGCCGCTCCTGCCCCAGACGAAGACCCGACGAACTGCCGGCCGGACCCGCCGCCGGGAGGGACATTCGCCAAAGGTAAGTCCCGTCCCGGAGGGGGTGCGGGGGGCGGGGGGGTGTGGAGAATTTCTCCCCGAAACTTGTTCGGGGGGCCGAACACGTTGGCGCTCGGCCCCCTGAAGTTTCAAGGAGAAATTCTCCGCCATCCCTAGTTGGAGGGGGCCTTTAAGACCATTGAGTCCAACCCCCTGCTCAAGGCAGGAATCCTAGTCAGAGCATCCCTGACAGATGGCTGTCCAGCCTCATCTTGAATGCCTCCAGCGTGGGGGAGCCCACCACCTCCCTAGGTCATTGGTTTAATTGTTGTATTGCCAGAAGAGAACCTGGCTTTCCTCTCTGAGAAGAGATCTCAGTATTCAGGTGGGTTCATAGTGAGACAGGTGGTCCCTTAGATCAGTGGTCTACAAAGTGGAGTGCGCACACCCCAGCGGGTGCACAAGACAATCCATTGGGGTATGTGAGCCACCTGATCATTCAGTAGCATCCTGCTGCCCCAACAAGCAGCAGGAGGCATCAGCTGATGCTGTTGGGCCATCAATTGTCCAATGATGGTGGCAGTGGAGGCAGCAGAATGGGACGGGAGCTGAGAGGGAAGCTCCATGGCATTTCTCCCTTGGCTCCAGTCCTATTCTGCCCCTGCTGCAGCCACCAAGAGCAACTGCACCAGTCTCTGCCAGGCATGGCAGAGGAAGCCACAGCACCACAGCAGTTGCCATCATGCCAAAAGAGAGCAGGAAGGAGATAAATCCTTCCCGCTCTCCTTTGGCAGAATGAAGCCAAGAACAAAGTATGTGTTATAACAGCTATGTCAGCTATGACAGCCATTAAAAGTAGGGCTGTGCACTGCTTTGATCTGAAGCCCGAATAACAAGTCAAAGTGGGCTGTTTCAGAGGTGCCTCCATGTGGTACAAGGCAAAGCAGAATAGCAATGAAGCACCCTGGAGCAAAGCAGCTGGTATACGAAGCACCTCGTCCGACTCGGTGATTCGTTCTGAGCAACCCAGACAGCCTGGCCCCAAAAGTATCAACTTCAGAAAGTTCAGCAAAGGGTTGAGGAGGAGGAGGAGGAGGGAGGGAGGGAGGGAGGTTTGGTGAATGGAAACTCTAGTGGTCAAATCAGGACTGAATGGAACCTGGTAATCTCCAATCAGAGACAGTGGTGGAGGAGGGGGGAAGATTGAATAACTGGAGAAAAACAGCTGTGTTTCAGAGACAGAGATCATTCTGGTGGTGTTACTTAGGGATATGAGAAGTAAGAAATCCCCTCTGCCAGTCCCTGCTCCTCTCACTGGTTCCCCTGCCTCTGCCATGATCACCATGTTCTTAAAAAATATGGCAATCAGAAGTCTATGTGCATCTAGACTTATACACAAAAGCGCTGTGAATTGCCCAGGCAGGAGGAGGAGGTGAGGTGCATGTCCTCACCACTTGCTAGCTGTCTCTTCTTTGTGAGGGTGTTGGGGGTGTTTCCACCAGCAATTTACCCTCTCAATTGACAAGGCACAGTGCCCCTTTGTTATAGAGATCCTGGGGGTTAAAATGCAGGCTGGTTTCCATCTTTGTGTTGGAAGAAAATAAAACAAGGATCCATGAAATCAAAAAGGGATCCTCATGATTTCATATGGTTTTTAAAGGGGAGACTCTCAAAGCCACCATCAACTCACAGAGCACATCTGCCTTCTTGGACTGAAGCAGAAAAATCACTGATCCGCCACCCATGACCACAGCCATGGAACAAAAAGGGATCCAAGGCAGGGATCCTCTTGATTTCATATGATTTTTCATGCCATTTGAGGTGAAGCAGCAGATCTGAGATTTTTAGTGTGCATACTTGGACAAAGATGAGTTCTGTGCTTTAATGGGGGGGTTGGGCAGTGGGGACCCAATGTAAACATTCAGAGGATCCATATTGAATTGAGCGTCTTATACATGGCTTTATAACATAATGGTGCTATGAAGCCCCCAAATTTATGTTTTTGTCACTCAATCCATGGGCATAGATTTGCTCTGTGATATGAAAATGTTTGGGGGGGATCTTTCTTGTAAAAATCATGAGGATCCCTAAGGATCCCTGCCTCATATCCAGTTTTTTCCACCATGGCTGCACTCACGAGTGGGAGATCTATTATTTTTTTGCTTCAGCCCGTGCAGGCAGATGTGCTTTGTGATTGGGTGGTGGTTTTGTGGGTCTCACCTTTAACAATCATATGAAATCAGGAGGATTCCTTTTTGATTTTGGGGGATCCTTGTTTTACCCAGTCCCCTTTGTGTCTACTGCTCGCTTTCCGAGCATAAACATATGCGTGTCTACTGGGAAGTAACTCCCATTGTGGTCCATGAGGCTTGCTCCTGAAATGCAGGTGCATCTGGACTTTCAGGGGAAAGGAGAAGGCGGAGAGAGATGGGGGAAGCCTCTCTCATTGGTTGAGCAGCCCCTGCCAGTCAGATGACATTCACTCCACCCCCCCCACCAGGACGTATGTTCTGCGAAGCGATGTCTACTGGTGTGGAGAACCTGCTCGTGGAGCCCTGCATGGACCACACTGCAGCAAAGCTGATTCCTTTTGAATTAAAATCCAGTACGTAAAATCTTTACGTAGACTATGGCGAAAATAAGGGCAACGCAAATAGCGTTGCCCTTATTTTCGCCATAGTCTACGTAATCTTTACGTAGACTACAGCAACCAAATAAGGAACGTCAATGGCGGCTCCCTATGGGGGCCGCCATTAGCCGTACGAGCTTTTTTTTTTTAAGTCACTTTTTAAAGTGATGATTAACGTAGCCTATCACGGCTGACTTTGCAAATCTAGCCGTGATAGGCTACGTTAATTGTCACGTAGCCTATCACGGGGGCGTTTTTTTTTCTTTCTTTTATTGGAATGGCAGCGGCGGCAGCAGCCGGTCGAAAGACCGGCTGCCGCTCCCGCCCCTGACGAAGACCCGATGAACCGCCGGCCGGACCCGCCGCCAGGAGGGACATTCGGGAAAGGTAAGTCCCGTCCCGGGGGGGGGGTGCAGGGGGTGGGGGGGTGCGGAGAATTTCTCCCCGAAACTTCTTCGGGGGGCCGAACACGTTGGCGCTCGGCCCCCCGAAGTTTCGGGGAGAAATTCTCCACCATCCCTACACCTTCCATTGTCATGGAAACATGACCACAGACAGCCAAGCAGGCAAGGGGCAGCAGCGGCACTGAGAGGTAGAGCTCCTTGCTTTGAGAGTTTTTGTGGAAAAACTCAAAGTTCAGCTGCACCTAGCACAAAGCATACTGGGCCAAGCTGTCTGAAATTTGGCAGGGGGCACCCCCTCTGAGTCAGCAGAGAGGTCCCCAGGTTTCTTGTATTTATCATGAAAACTGGAAAAGTTGTGGCCATTTGTGTTTTCCTATGCAAGTTAATCGGAAAAAGCCCAAACCGAGTGGTCCGGATATCTGAATCTTCAGATCTGGAACTGAGTTGAAGCGGAGGGTGTCCGAATCGATCCAAGTCGAAGCAGGGCTGATTAGGAGGGTCCAAAGTAGCATCCGAAGCAGATTGGGGGTCCGTGCACAGCCTTAATTAAAAGCAAGTATCAACATAAACTGAACTTAGAACCAGACAAGAATTTTGTAAACCAAGATTTACAAAAACAATGAAGCATAATCAATCTCATTGTTCTCACTAAAAATATTATTATTAATAAATGTGTGTGTGTGAGTGTGCACACATGCACACACTCACCTGTGTGTGTGCGAGGGCAAAAAGGGGGGTTGTACCATTAATTAAATATATATATATGAAAAATATTGTTTATTTCATCTTTATCTCACCCTTTTCCAGTTCTATTTTTTATATGTTTTATAATGTACATAATATATTAGTACAGTAGTACATTATATCATTTATAATATAAATACACCAATTAAATACACCAATATGCATATATTGGGGGTGCATGCTCAAAACATTTTTACTGATAGGGGTGTGCGATCAAAAACGTTTGGAGACTACTGCCTGACACAACCAGGTCCTAATCCATTTAGAGTTTGAAAGGTTAAAACCAACACATTGAGTTGAGCCCAGAAAGCAACTGACAACCGGTGCAGACCTTTCAGGACAGGTGTGATACAATCTGGCATGCTTCTGGCATCAGGGCTCGACACTCCTGTGCCCTTGTCAAGGCCTGCCTCCCACTGGGGTGGAGAGTGCTGTCAGTTCCTGGAGCAGGGCTGTCAAACTTCTTTCAACCTGGGGGCCAGATTTCATTTTGGAGAAGCTCTCAGAGGCCGCATTCCAGTGGTGGGTGGGGCCAAAGGCAAAGCAGGTGTGGCCAAAAGGCCAGCCTATTTTATCTTAAAGCCCAGTAACTGAGCCTTAACTGAGCCTTCACTCCCAGTAACTGGAAGCCTTAACTAAGCCTTAATTCCCAGTAACTGAGCCTTAGGAGAGACATTTGGGGTGGGGAAACTGCACCACAGCCACAAAACCACCCAATGGTAGTTGGGGGAAAGGTGGTGGGGCCAAGGGAAGGGCGCAAGGGCACCTGAGGAAGCCCAGAGCCAGTGTGGTGTAGTGGTTAGAGTGTTGCACTGGGAGCTAGGAGATCCAGGCTGTAGTCCCTGCTTGGCCATGGAAGCTCACTGGGTGACTTTGGGCCAATCACAGGCTCTCAGCCCAACCTACCTCACAGGGTTGTTGTTGTGAGGATAAAATGGAGAGGAGGAGAAGGACCATGTTAGCCACCTTGGGTTCCTTGGAGGAAAAAAGATGGGATATGTATGCAATAAACAAACAAACAAACAAATAACTAAATATTGGGACCCCAGGAAGGCTGGATTTGGCTCCCGGACCTGAGGTTGTGCACCCCTGCCCTAGACCTCCTAAACCTGCTGCTCCCGCTCTTCCTTCTTCATGCCATCTGTTGATCTTCCCTTTCTGTGAGAGGGACCACCAAGACGAGAGAAAGGACACAGCAGTAAGTCAACTTCACAGAACTCTTCCTCTGGGAGGTGGTACAGATGGGGACCTGGGGGCAAGGCAAGCAGATGGCCAGTGGTGCAACTTGATCCGAGAAAGACTCAGAGCCCTTCAAGCCACCACCTCCAATGTCTAAGCTACAGATGGGTGAGTGTTTTCTTTCGGTTTGGTTTTGATAAGAATTTATCAGAATTCGCAATGTTCTCCATACGTAGGACAAAAAGAACTTGAGATTTTTTAAAAAAATTGAATGTGGGAGACAAGGGAAATGAAACCGACAGATTCATCCTTCCAGGCAGAGGGATTTGAGTGCTTTGCTCTTAAAAGTCTGGGTTTGGATCCCTATGGATAATATATACACTGTTAGTCCCACATGGAGTAGACCCATTGAAATTAATGAGATGAAATGAAAGTTTGTTGGGACTAACATAAGTCCCATTCTTTCATTGGGTCTCCTCTATGTAGGAGTACCATTGGATACTACCGAATGCATTCGAACATATTAGTGCTTAATTAAGGCGGCCACCTCTTCATTCTAACAGGCTCTTCATCTTCAGCAGCTATATGGCAGGCAGGTTCAAGACAGTCTTCTCCATGCTGGGAGTAGCTCCACCTGCGGAATTTACTGGTGCAGATGGGCGAGAATTTCATTTGATTCATTTTTTGATCAGAATTGATGAGATTGGCAAAGATCGTCTTATTCAGGAGAGAAAGAACTGGAGATTTTGAAAGCTCAAAAGTGGGTGGAAGTGAAACTGGCCGGTCTGCCCATCCCTAATCAAAGCCCTTCAAGAGTAACTGACCGGGGGGGGGGGCAATGAAGATTAGGGTTCATATGTTGGAGGCCCACTGACAAGAGCCCCCTGGACTTGCTCCTCCTCTTCACCATTGCGATCTGCTTGTTCACCTGCCTCTCGCTCTCTCCCAGACAACGGAGGTGGTGAAAAGGAGGAGCGGGAGAGGCCATGGCCTCCTTGCTCCCTGGCTCTTTGCCTGCCAAGCAAGCAAGTGGGAGCAGTGATGAGAAAGAAGCTGTCAGCAGCTGGTGACAATGCTGCTGAGAAGGTTGACCCCCTGAGGGAGTGGCCCGTTGAGGGTGTCTTGCCCAAGGGCCTTCAAAAGCTTGGAGCTGACACTGTGGGCAGCCCTTCAAATAGAGGATGCCTTCAAGTAGAAGGCCACCTTCTTTAAAGAAGGACACATGGCCCCCTGGCGTAGGCAGATACCATGTTATCTGGGGATCATCCAGCTTTTGCCAGGCTTACTCATAGCTGGGTCTAGCAAAGCAATCACAAGGGGAGACAGATGAATTATGACACCTGAAGTCAGAGGGAAAACTCTAAAAAGAAAATGTAATTAAGGAATAAATTGAAAAGTGAAAACACCTGTGATTCAGTGGCCAGAAATGATTATTTTAGAAGGAGAAAATGATCCTCATCAGCTTAATTTTATTTCGTTCCATCACTCTGGGGAAGATGAGCACTTCACTCACTTATTAAATATAAAATAAACTGCTTCTGTTCGCTTTGTTAGCAGTAATGAGTATTTTGTGGCAGTATATTTTCATTAAGAGTGCTTTGAACGGTATAACCATCTCTGTATATTGAGTCAACCGACACACCAAAAACATTCTATGTGGCTTTAAGACAGGCTTGCTTGGTACTAAATGGTTTCTCCGTAGAAGCAGAAAAGCAAGTGGAGAGATAGGTTTGCTCAGCGCCAGCCAGATCCAGGTTTGATGGGGTCTGCAGCAACACACCCTTTGGTGGGCTCCCTCCTCCAAATTCATTTTCAACAATGACACAGAAAGACGTTCTGTAGCAGGGGTGCACAACTTTTTCGGCCCCGAGGGCTGCATGTATTATGTGTCTGTTTGGATTGGCAGGGGCTGCACAGACATACACACACTCCCATGCAACACATACACACACACACATTGCACTCACACATACACACCCGTCTCTCTCTCTCTCACACACACACACATGCACACAGCACACCAGACACACACCAGCATCAACAGGACTTGATCTTCTCACAAAAGCATGTGTTCCATGTCACAGCATTAAGGTTCTGATGCCCCCTCCCCTCCCCACCCTACCTCTCCCCACTCCAGCCAACACAACACAACCCAATCCAATCATAAAAGAAGAGGAGAAACAATTTCAGAACAGGCTCTATGGTTCCTGCTACAGAAGCATCATTCCTAGAGCATCCACAGAGCAGCCTAGGAAGCAGGCGGGAACCTTGGAGCATTGCTTCCTAGAATGCTTGAGGGATGCTCTAGGAATGAGGCTTCTACCGCAGGAACCATTGAGCCTGTTCCTAGAGCATATTTCCTCTCCCCCCCCTTCCTTTTGTTGTCAGCAGTGGCAAATGCTGGGGGCCTGGGACCACCAGACAGGGCTTGTAGAGATGCCCGCATTTTTTGTACCACTGCTCTATAGGAAATTAAAATGGCCACCTACTACTTCTACCACCAAATAAACCCACAGCTGGGGCTCCAACATCACTGTTGCCAGGCCCGAGTTTATCTACTGCAGAAAGGAACACAGCTCTGGGGGAAAATTTCATTAAAGAGGGCAAATGGTTTGGAGAATATTCAGGAAGCAGCTTTTTTATTACAGTCTATAGGATTCTTCCTGAATGGTAGTTTGTGAGGAGAGTGGATTAATAAATGAGCCTCCAGAATTAATTAAGGCCTGTGCAACATCTTCTTCTACTTAAAAACCATCTGTGAGATGATTTGGATATCATGGAAGACTTAGAAAATACTAATCCAGATAGTAGCCATATTCTTTATTGCCTTGGAGAAACTGGGGAGAAAAGGGAACAGGAAGTTCCTGTTCAGTCCAAATTTCACCAACAAATGATGGTGCTACTGACCAAGTGATTAAGCCATAGCTGTCTATGTGCTAAATAGTTCTAATTGAGCTTGCTGACTTGAGTTGAGAGCCCTCAGGCTGAAAATGTCTAACTGGCTCTGCCACCCATGTGAATCAACTGGAGAGATCCTGCTCAGTATATTATCTGTCTGTGAGATTGAGGGGATGGGGGTGCAAAGCAGAGCCTTCTTGGTGGTGGCACCAATTCTCTGTAACTAATTGCCTAGTTATACATATAACCTGATAGTATCATTTTTCAGAAAAGATGTAAGGTGTGTTTTCATGGGAAAACCCTTTCATGATCCTTTGGTGGTGGTGGTAGCACAAAACTGCAGCTTTCCAAACCTCTCCCTCTTTGCCTAGTTGTTGGTGACATAACTGATCTTACAGGAGTGGTTTAAGGGAGGTCTGCTAGGATCTAGTGCCCAGAGAAACTGGAGAGTCCAAAGTTGCATCCAAAATTCACCCTTCTCAAACAACCCCACAAGGGCACCTTCCCCTTTGACAGGTACTGGAAACAACCTGGTGGGACCGTAAGCAACCCTAGAACAGAATACCTCAGGAAAGTAAATGTGTGGGACTGTGAAAGAGCCTGAGAAAAAGAGGGAGTTTCAAAACTTCAGGTGAACTCCCATTGCCTTGGTTGTCATGACACTTCTTTATCCAGAAATGTGTTATAGATATATAGAGAAGGAATGGTCAAAACACTGCAGCAAAGTGACAGAGTTTCCTTCCTGGCGCACAGTTTTAAAAATATTTTTGTGCCATTTGGTAGGGAAAAAATAGCAAGGGCTGTTCCAGGTGTGAGCTGGCTGTGAGGAATGCTAGGTATATTAAATCAAATGATAAGAGAACGCAAGCAAACTGTTATTAAACAGATCAACATATATGAGGTGTCATCAATTTCCATGATATACTACTGTCTAAAAGTACTCCTGAAAAACATCTACCCTGTTATTTTCCCTACAGCAATGCATATTTTATATGACTGAAAATGTGAGTGGGTGTCTCTGTGTGTGTCTTAAATGAACTCTTTTGGTGGCAGCAAAAAGGGCCCTCCACTTCAGTGGTTCTTCGGGGATGACACTGAAAACACACAAAAGCATCCACCAATTTAAAGTGAGAACAGTGAAATGCAGGAAACATGGTCTTTACTCTGAATTGGCTTCGTAGGCCGCTGGTGATGGCATTACCTGGTTGGCTATGAAGCATGAAGACATAATCACACTTACAATGTAGACTCTGAATCCAATTCCCAGGGAGAACACCGCCCATTTTCATTAAATTAGCACCAAACCAGCAATGGGGCGGGGGGGATGAATATACAAAAACCCAGCATGAATAAGAGGGGTTCAGGGCCCTGGAGATTTCTATGTTTACCCACCCCTCATTCAGCTGAGCAAATGAACAGCCCTTTTTTAAAAATAATCTGTACACACAGAGCCACCAGATGGGCTCTGAATCTTGGCCAGGAACAACCACCGGGGGAAGAGACAGCAGCAAGTATAATCACATTAGTCAGACTAAGTTTATTACTTTTAAATTACTTGCTGAAAAATACAGATGAAAATTTAAATTTGTTGCAATTAATTATTTCTAATACTCCTCGGCTTCGTTTCCCCTTTTTGCTAACGTACTCTGTGAAAGCACCAGCCTTTAATGATCAGTGAGACTGTCTGAAGTGATTCTAAAAATGAAGTGGCAAATTTACAATACTAATATCTTTTCTATCTCTTGCCATTAAAGATGCATGTGGGTTAAGGCAGGCTTGAAAAATTCAAGCTTCTGTAATGGTCAGAAGCCCCTGTGTGATTGTGCACAGATGATTTCCACCCTAGCAGGAGTTCTCAACCTTTTCCACTACAATCTTTGCCTAAGTCAAGATCAAAACAGCTTGAATTTCCCCAAGTGTAGGGCCAATTGTGTACTGTGTATATATATATATGTACCTACTACTATCTCATGCATTTGATGAAGGAGGCTCATAAAAACAACTAAGAATACAGATAGGGGTAATCCAGCAGACATTGTTTACTTGGACTTCCAGAAGGCTTTTGACAAAGCCCCTCATCTAAGACTCCTGAGCAGACTTAGCAGTCATGGAATAAGAGGAGAGATCCTCTTATGGATTGGGAGATGGTTAAAGAACAGGAAGCAGAGAGTAGGAATAAATGGTCGATTCTCACAATGGATGTTAGAACTGGGGTGCCTGAAAGATCTATATCAGGCCTGGTGCTTTTTAGCTTGTTCATAAATGACCTAGAGGTAGGTGTGAGCAGTGATGTGGCCAGTGGAGGCGATGTCACTGGGGCAGTGAACCCACTCTGGGTTTCAGTCAGAGCCAGTCAGAACTCTAAAGGAGCTATCCCAGGTGTGAAGAACTAGAGCTCTGACTGGTTCTGCCTGAAACCCAGAGTAGATTCACCACCCCACTGACACTGGAGCCACTGGCCTCCACTGGAGGGCAGTTAGGTGGGCAAGTACATGAAAGGGCCTTTTCTGCAGTGGCCCCACACCTCTGGAATGGATTGCCATTGCCATGGGAATGGTAGTACTACTGGGGCTGTGGGCCTTTTGCTGACTCTGGTCAGCTTGCCACAACTCAGTGGCAGAGCAGGTGCTTTGCATAAGAATGTAATCTCCAGTTAAAAGGATTAAGCAGATGGTGTGAGAGCACCTTGGATGGCTCCTTTAGAGTTCTGATTGAAATCCTGAGCAGATCCACCACCCCACTGACATTGGAGCCACCAGCCTCCACTAGAGATGGCCAGTGGTGCTGTGTGGCGCCAGGGCTTGCAAGGATGCAGTGTCAGCACTTTTCTAATTCTCAAGGATGCTGACATCATCAGCCACCCACCTGCTTCAGAATTCCCCGGGCCCTCTGCGTTTGGGTACAATTAGTGTCATGCCGAAAATTTCTCCTACATTTTTCTCGACCATTCTCATTCAATTTCATTTAAGAGAAATTGCTTTTGAAAGGAAATTCAATGGTGAAGAAATTTCAAAGAAATTCCCCTGGGTTGGGGTTGGGTTTCTTTGACACGTTCCCTTGGGCCCCCTCTTTCCTTATGCACTCACACACACAAATAGAGAGGCTTCGGTCTCATGCCTTTCATTCACTATCAACACAGGTTCATTGCAGATGCAAATCCTCAAAGACTCTCAGGCTACATGGAATACAGCGGCTTCATTTACAAATGACAACAGGGGATCCAAATGGGAGCTATGATGTTGCCAGCAGTTTGAAACATGATTTGCTGGCTAGCATAACTTAGGGAGGGAGGCCCCTCCCTTCCAGTGATGCTCCCCTACGTCGTCCCTCACGCATCGCCAACCGGGTCGACCATCTGAGCTCCACCTCTAACTTTTCCCGCTTCACTCTGCGCCACAGTCCAGCATCCCTCAGGTCACACCCCACACTCTCCTCCCCCTCCTCCCCCTCCTCCTCCTCCTCCTGGGTTCTCACAGAGGAGGGAGGGGGGCTTCAGGTCCAGCCACTGGGTGTTAGCATCCTGAGAAGTATGCCTATCCATGTCTGAACTAGCTCAGGAAGATGCCTCCCCCAGTTCTGGCTGTTCCCCATCTGAATCTGAACTGCTAACTATGTCCATATGCTCAGAATCAAACCTGACATTCTTGGGCTTCCTTTACTCAGGAGGTGGCCAAGAAGCGAGCACAGGTGTCCTGTTTTTCATTGTACAATCATCTCTCTGGCTGCCTGTAACCTCCTCGGCTTCCCACACTTCAATTAGAGCCCAGTTTAAGGCACCATGACATAATTCCTCCCATGGGGCTTTTTCAGCTCAGGACGTGCAGGCAGCCTGGGAGGCTGGCTGCGATTAGGTAAGCTCAAAAACACCACAAAAATACATGATAAAACATCCTGAATGAGGCAGAACAATGGATGCCTCTTTCACAGGGGGAGAAAAGTTTCAGGAAATTGGAGGACAGATTTTGGCATAGCACGTGCTCCACCTCGTCCCTGGTCCTGGACACGACACTACCCCACCTGCATTGCAGTAGATGCAAACGAGGGGCCAGCCTGCCAAGGCAGTTGATGCTGCTGCATGGAAACCCTGAAACCCTTAAGAAAAAAAGGAGAAGCTGTTCTACAAGCCCTGCCAATGGGGAGCCCTACCCAGGAGAAACAGCTAGGGATGTCAGAGAATTTCACCACAAATCTCAGGGAGGCCAAATGCCAGTGCATTCAGCCCCCCGAAATTGGTGGCGAAACAGTCTGCCACACACCCCCGCCACCCCCGGGACAGGACTTACCTTGGGCGAAACTCCCTGGCAGCGGCGGCTCCAGCGGTGGTTCGGCAGTGGCAGCTGTGGCGGCCAGTCTTCCGGCTGGCTGCCGCCGCCGCCATTTCCAGTAAAAAAAAAAAAAAAAGTGATAGGCTACGTAAATGTTTACGTAGCCTATCACGGCTGAGTAAAAAAAAACCCGCGCATATGCAAATGGTGGCACCCCTGGGCGCCACCATTTGCGTTCCTTATTTTGGCACGTCTAGTCTACGTAAACATTTACGTAGACTATGGCAAAAATAAGGGGAATGCAAATAGTGTAGCGTCTACGTTATTTGCATTCCCCTCATTTTCGCCGTACTCTATGTAAATGTTTACGTAGACTAGACCTGCCAAAATAAGGAACGCAAATGGCGGCGCCCATAGGCACATCCATTTGCATGCGCGCAGTTGTTGTTGTTGTTTTTTACTCAGCCGTGATAGGCTACGTAAACATTTACATAGCCTATCACGGCTGACTGCAGGGACGCAAACGGCAGTAGCTACGGCCGCCGCCATTTGCAGACCCGGCCGGCCAGGATTCGCGGCAGGAGGGACGGGGTGCCTCCCCCCCGGCCAGAATTTCGGGGGGGAGGGACAGGGTGCCTCCCCCCCAGCCAGAATTTCGGGGGGAGGGACGGGGCGCCTCCCCCCCACCTCGAATCACATTTCGTCAAAAGGTAAGTGACTTTTGTACATCCCTAGAAACAGCTGAGAATTTCTCCTCCCCTGGAGGAATTTGGTGAAATTGTCTCCCAAATTTCTCTGCCCACAAGTGAGGTGGAGAATTTCAAGAGGCCATTTGCACACAGCTCCAGGTGCAATCCTCACAGTAGCTGGGGTGAAGGAATGAATTTTTCCAATATACTGTTCCTTGTGGTAAGGTAAAGCATTTTGGGGTGGTTTGGTCTTGAATGGGCAACTAAGACCCAGTAGCTTTCCAACAGACCTGCTCCTAGCAGATGAAAACTCTTAGAACCGGTTGGTTGATGCAGATCAACACAGCTGGCTGCAATTTTGGACTCTCCTTAGGGGCACGTCTATGGGACTGTTGCCTTGCGCACCCACACTTCAGGATTTACCACAACTCCACTGGAGGGAGCCACGTTTGCCAACAACACCAAATTACTGAAGGAGGTAAAAACGAAGAGGGACTGTGAAGGGGTCTCAGATGATCTCTCCAAACTGGGCACATAGGTAATAAAATGGCGAAACAAAACAGAATAGGTAAAAAGAAAATGATGTCTATAAAGAATATGACAAAATGTTTATATAAATACTGATATTTCCCACGAAATTTAAAACAATAGATTAGCCGTATATCAGATATACATAGTTTTAACACCAATTTCCAAATCAAAAGGCTGTACAAATATACAATGCATATGTCCCAGATGCATTTTGACCAAACTGGTCCTCTTCAGTGGGAAAAATGCAAAGAGTAATTACAGCCCTTACTAAAACATGTTTTTGTGATGTTAAACTTCCTACATGGAACCCATAAAACAAAATACACAAACTTAGAGATACCTGGGATAATATACCTTACCCAAACCATCAGATAAATGTAAACTAGGGATGTCAAAGGAATCTGATTGGGGAGATAGAGCATAACAATCTTTTGTTGGCTTGCCCCCCACCCCCCGACTCCATTCTGACTTTCGCTAGCTGACCCGACTGGGTCCGCAGTGAGTTCAGCCACCTGACAGATTTTCCATCTTTTTAAAAATTTGTGTAAATAGCCATTTGTGCAGCTTACGCCTGCAATTTGCATAATTAATGCAAATTTCAGCTGAAATTTGTGTAATTGTGGCTGAATTTTGCACAAATTACGCAAATTGCAGCTGAGGCTCACACAAATGCCTAATTATGCAATTTTTTTAAAAAAAACTGAAACAGTTCCCAGATTTCCAGAAAAAAATGTGGCTCAGCTTGCAAATGCAAGTTGAGTCTAGGGCATGATCCAGTGAGCCCCTAAAGGGCCAGATTTCCTGGTGATGGACATCCCTAATGTAAACTAATAAAAAATCAGTTTGCCAGAAAATATGACCTATACAAACTCTGTAATCCTCACCATGGGGATTACATGTCCACATGATGAAGACATGTAGAGTCCAGACAGAGCCGTTTTACTGATTAATAAAATGGCAAATACAGTTCAGCGTCAGTAAGTGTCGAATGATGCACATTGAGGCCAGGCATCAATCAGGGATCAGCTCTGTTGGGCAACTGCCAATGGCCCAAGCACTCAGGAGGGCCTGCTGCATTCTCTTCCCTCCCCTTCCCTCCCCTAGAGGCAGGTGGGTTCTGATGTAGCATCCAACCAGAAGCATTGTGGGGGAATTGAAATGGTAGGCCACCAGCAGCAGCACTTGCCATAGCTTCTGCTCTGCAACCACCTGCCTCAAGGGAAGGGCAGGGGAGCCCCTGGGGGCGCATGCCACTGTGAAGGACACCAAACTTAGCACCGACGGGGGCAAAAAAATCTGGGGGCTGGACTGGCAGCGACTCATCAGGAAAGGGATCCTGAGGATATGGTGGATACCTGCATGAAAATGTCAACTCAGTTTGTGGGAGCTGCGAAAAGGGCAAATTCCAAGTTAGGGATCATTACAAAAGGGATCAGAACCAAAACCGCCAATCTCATAATGGCTTTATACAAATCTACAAGGTGGAGACCACACAATGTGCAGTTAGGGTCACTGCATCTCAGAAACTAGGGACGTAATCCTGTTGGGATGACTGTAAGCCACTGAACGCAAAGGCTTATGGCCATCCAAAGAAGAGCAGAAGGTAAGGCGGAGGCCCTCTTCACCCCCACACTCCTCCCGCTTGGCATTTCAGCCAGGCGGGCTTTTTCCCCAGTCCCGTCCCCTCCCTGCCCATGTGTAAATGCCCCCATTAACTTCCCTCTAACTTTTTTTTAATTGTATTTTTTATTTTATTATTTTTATTTACTCAGTGTAAAACCCGCCTATATACAAATACTCTAGGCAGTGTACAGCTTTAAAAACAATTTAACAAAAAATCCAGCAATAAAAACTACACAGCATAAAAAGGGTATATAATGGTCAACAAAGAAGAACAGAAGTTCTAAACGGGGATGGCCTGCCGAGATGATAGAGTCTTTAATTCCCTCTTAAAAGCCTTCAAACAGGACAGCCAGAGCGCTTCAACCGGCAGGTCATCCCACAACCGGTTGCGTTTGCGACCTCAGAGAGGCAGCTGGTGCAGTTTTCTCCATGCCGGATGCCAGGGGGAGGGGCAGGGAGAAACATAGGATCATAGCATAGTAGGGTTGGAAGGGGCCTACAAGGCCATCGAGTCCAACCCCCTGCTCAGTACAGGAATCCAGGTCAAAGCATCCCTGACAGATGGCTGTCCAGCCTCATCTTCAATGCCTCCAGTGTGGGAGAGCCCACCACCTCCCTAGGTCATTGGTTCCTTTGTCATATTGCTCTAACAGGCAGGACGTTTGTCCTGATGTTCAGCTGGAATGTGGCTTCCTGTCACTTGAGCCCATTATTCCATGTCCTGCACTCTGGGATGATCAAGAAGAGATCCTGGCCTTCCTCTCTGTTGCAACCTTTCAAGTACTTGAAGAGTGCTATCATATCTCCCCTCAGTCTTCTCTTCTCAAGGCTAAACATGCCCAGTTCTTTCAGTCTCTCTTCATAGGGCTTTGTTTCCAGTCCCCTGATCATCTTTGTTGCCCTCCTCTGAAGCCTCTCCAGCTTGTCTGCATCCTTCTTAAAGTGTGGTGCCCAGAACTGGAAACAGTACTCCAGATGAGGCCTAACCAGTGCTGAGTAGAGGGGAACTAGTACTTCCCAGGATTTGGAAGCTATACTTCTATTAATGCAGCCCAAAAGAGCATTTGCCTTTTTTGCAGCCACATCATATTCAGCTTGTGATTGACAACAATTCCAAGATCCTTCTCACTTGTAGTATTGTTGAGTATCCCCCATCTTGTAACTGTGCATTTGGTTTCTTTTTCCTAGGTGCAGAACTTGGCATTTATCCCTATTCAATTTCATTCTGTTGTTTTCTGCCCAGCGCTCCAGCCTATCAAGATCACTTTGAATTTTGTCTCTGTCTTCCAGGATATTAGCTGTCCCATCCGATTATGTGTCATCTGCAAATCTGATAAGCATTCCCTGCACCTCCTGATCCAAGTCATTAATAAAACTGTTGAAGAGCACTGGGCTCAGACTTCTCACTCCAAGGTTGGAGTTCTGATTCTGACCTCAGATCCAGGAATCCAAACTACCTTATGGGCCCCCAGATGCCATCTAGGGACCATAGGTTTGCTCTCTCTCTTCATATAGGTTTGCAGACTTATAGGCTAATCCTATCCATGTGTAGGGATGGACAGATTACTTACCCCATTCCGGATGGGGGTGTCCCCGGGGGGGGGAGGCAATCCATCCCTCCCCCTGGAATCCTCTTGGGCATGCTCCACTCCACGGCGAGTCCGCACAGCCGCCGGCTGGGCCCGCCCACAGCCAGACTTCCATCTGCTGCTGGGCTGCGGCTGCAAATGGCATCCAGCATAGCGGGCGCCATTTGTATCCCTGCGTTAGCCATGATAGGCTACGTATATATTTACGTAGCCTATCACGGCAAAGAGCCGGTTAACGGCCACCATATGCGTCCCTGAGTTAGCCGTGATAGGCTACGTATATATTTACATAGCCTATCACGGCAAAGAGTAGTGACACAAATGGCGTAGCGGAAGTCATTTGCGTCCCTGCTCTTTGCCATGATAGGCTACATAAATATATACGTAAGTATTTACATAGCCTAACACGGCTAATGCAGGGAGGCAAATGGCAGCCCCAGACCGGGGCAGCCATTCGCGGTCACATACCAGGGCAGCGGACAGACCAGACCAGCAGACACCAGGCCGGGAAATTTTCACAGGGTGGTGGGAGGGACTGCTCTCTTAGGGATGTACGAAAGTCACTTACCTTTTCAAAGGGGGTGATTCGCGGTGGGGGGAGGCACTCCGTCCCTCCCCCCTGAAATTCTGGCCGTGGGGGGAGGCGCTCCATCCCTCCCCCCCCGAATCCTGGCTGGCCGGGTCTGCAAATGGCGGCGGCCATAGCCGCCGCCGTTTGCATCCCTGCAGTCAGCTGTGATAGGCTATGTAAATCTTTACGTAGCCTATCATGGCTGATTTAAAAGAAAAAAAAATGCGCATACGCAAATGGTGGCGCCCATGGGCACCGCCATTTGCGTTCCTTATTTTGACACGTCTTAGTCTACGTAAACGTTTACGTAGACTAAGACGGCGAAAATAAGGGGAACGCAAATAGCGTAGCGTCTACGCTATTTGCGTTCCCCTTATTTTCGCCGTCTTAGTCTACGTAAATGTTTACGTAGACTAAGATGTGTCAAAATAAGGAACGCAAATGGTGGCACCCATGGGCACTGCCATTTGCATATGCACGTGTTTTTTTTTCTTTTAAATCAGCCGTGATAGGCTACGTAAACATTTACGTAGCCTCTCACAGTATTTTTTTTTAAATCTAGCCATGATAGGCTACGTAAATCTTTACGTAGCCTATCACGTTTTTTGGGGGGGTTGTTTTTTTTACTGGAAATGGCAGCGGCGGCAGCTGGTCGGAAGGCCAGCCGCCGGAGCCGCCGCCGCCGCCGCACCACCGCCGGAGTCGCCGCCGCCGCCAGGAAGATTCGCCCAAGGTAAGTCCCGTCCCGGGGGGGGCAGGGGGCAGACCGTAGACCGTTTCACCACTGATTTTGGGTGGTGAAAATCTCCCCGAGATTCGTGGCGAAATTCTCTGACATCCCTACTGCTCATTGGTGTCCGTGGCGGAATTCTCTAACATCCCTATCCGTGTGATGTCAGAAGTACTGTATTCAGTGGGGCTGATTCTATTCAAGGGGGCTTATTCTGGGGAAGGTGTGCATAGGATCGAAGTGCTAATCTCCGAAGATTAAGCTTGCACTGCTATACATACATACTAGGGGAGAAGATTTCACACTGACAAGAAAAAAGCAGCGTGATCTGCCAAAATCAGCAGACGAAGCTGTTCACGATGTGGAGATTAGCATTACCACCTGGAGATCAAGCCGTTGTGAGAGGCACTGGAGCAAAGGCTGGTAGTCCTACTAGGGAGTAAGACCCAGTGATGTCAGAAGATCTTACTTTTGAGTACACAATGCAAAGGATCGTGTTATTAATTTATTATTATTTTTATTTATTTGTCACATTTCTATACCACCCAGTAGCTGAAGTTCTCTGGATGGTTCACAACAATAAAATCAAGATGATGAAATACAATGTAAACAGTTTAAAATTTAAAACTCCAGTATAAAAAATTTGAAAAAGCATATAACCAAAGAGAACCTAGTAGCAGTGCAAAGAATTCCTGAAGGACTATATGAAGTATTGGACTTTTTCAGAAAGGAAGAAAGATGAGGGGAAATTCTTGGGTGATGGGGGGGGAAAGCAAACCTTATAAGGACATAAGAAGAGGCATGTTGGATCAAACCAAAGACCATCTAGTCCAGCATTCTGTTTGCACTGTGGCCAGCCAGGTACAGGACAGGAGGGGAACAGCACCCTTATATTCAAGGAGAAGGGGGCCCTGTGAACTCATAGAATAATAAAAGAATGATTGAACTGATTTCATATGCATGAATAAGCTGAATGGATGAATCTAAGAAAAATGCCTATTATTTAAGAATCCAATTGAAGAACTGTAATGAAGGCCACAGAAGATGGGGCAAGTGCCATTCAATAGTTTGTCCTCCGTCAATGTTCTCAGCGACGGCTCTGGTTTGGTGCCATATAATCTTCCTTCCTCACCAGCAAAGGACAGATAGCTGTGATTTATTTGATCAATTACTGTGCTCTTGCCATGGAGGACGACAGAGAGGCCTGTTCAGTCCGAAACACTGGCGATCACATTTCACTGGCCAAGAAAGAACTGTTCCTCCACCAATTCTGGTCCAAGACTATTGGGCGTTTTATCCATCAAGTCAAAAACCTTAGATACTATCAGGGAGGAGACGCAGAGGTGTGCCATCCATCTTCCTTGGAACATTCCAGGAAAGCATACACACAGTTTTAAAATGCCAGCCCTGACTTCCCTGCACCTGTCCTTTCTCAGTCATCTGGACAGGGGAGGTGAACAAGCAGCGACAGAAAGGAGGAGAAGGAGGAGGAGGAACAGTGTTGGGAAGCTGTACGGCAGGGGTGCAGGACCTCTGGCCCACAGGCCTAATCTGGCCTGCAGAGGCTTGCACCCCCTCTAGGGGGCCTGCCCTCTCTGCCCCACAAGCCTGGCCCTCTCCACAAGCCCCGCCCTGCTCCTACCTGGGGTTCCGGAGGATGTGTGGGGAGCAGAATCCCTGCTGTTATTAGAGATGTGTTGTTGTTGTTCAGTCGTTCAGTCGTGTCCGACTCTTCGTGATCCCTTGGACCATAGCACGCCAGGCCTTCCTGTCCTGCGCTCTCTCCTGCAGCGTGCTCAAGTTCATGTTCATTGCATCGGTGATGCTATCTAGCCATCTCATCCTCTGCCATCCCCTTCTCCTTTTGCCTTCAATCTTTCCCAGCATCAGGGTCTTTTCCAGGGAGTTTTCTCTTCGCATTAGGTGGCCAAAATATTTGAGCTTCAGCATTTTGCAGATTGTCAGGCCCCTTTCATTCCATCATCCACCCACAGACGGATGCATTTTTTTTCTGCCATGCTGAAAAATACGGAAATAATTACATAATTATTTGCATAATTTACCTCAGTGCATAACATTTAGTGTATTGTCCCCCATTCCATTCAACGTTTCCTCAGCAGAAACGTATGTATTTTTCTACAGATTTATACGGGTAAATTTCGGGAAAGTAAAAAAATCATCCGAAAGTCCACAGACTCCGCACGGCCTGTGGGGGGCACTCCGCAGTAGATTCTGCAGGTTGGATTCTTAGAAATCTGAGGTCATTTTAATCCATCTCGAATTTCTCCAGCATCCCTAGCTGTTATCTCCAATCACAGATTGGAGATAACAGCAGGGATTTCCCAGTGCTGCTGCTTCACTGCACAAAGGGCTTCCCTGACTGAGGAAGCCCATGAACAGCAAAGTTGGGGCTGAGCTGGCTGCTTTTCCATTGGAGAAGCAAAGGGGATGTGGCCAGCTTGGCTTTGCCCGCCCCACAATGCATTGTCTGTGGGCTCCCTGCAGGGCTGTGGACTCTGGCAGATGCCGACAGTGCCAGTGCCTGCCACTGGCTTTCTCTAGACAATGCCACTTCAGTAGATATTGGCCTACCGAAGCCACCCACAATAAATGTGTTAGCCTTTGAGTTGCCACAGGACTCTTCATTCGATTAGAAGCAAATTCATGGGACCATCCACAGCACAGGGCTGTCTCAGCAAGCGAGATGCCAAGGGCCAGCCTTTCTTCAAATTGAATACTTTGTCATCCAGGTTGACAGTGGCTAATGCTGCACCAAACTGCTGGTTAAGTACAATGATTGTGTTGTGTGAGGATACCTGTCCCATCGCAAATCAATTTTATTTTAGTTATTTTTTTAAAAGCCAAACTTGTAAGGTGGCTTAGTAGCTGCATCTCACATGTCCTTTCTCATTTTAACAGCAGCAGACTTGGGGAAACAATGGATTTCCTTGACGTTATTCAGAAGTGTTGCGTTTGTTTATTTTTTGTTTTCTGTAGGGATGGAGGAAGAGTCTGGTTTGGGGGTGGAGCTCGGTAAGTTCTCACCAGCTTGACCCCACGGATGCCAGCAAGTTGGCCAAGCTCATAGTTCCCTGGCTCCTCGTTTTCTCACAGGAATGCCATTTTGCACAAAAATTGTGGGTATGCTACTGACATAAATCGCAATTTGTGTAAAATGGTGGCCATGAATAGCACCATTTATGCAAATAATTTTGCATAAATGACGATATTTACGGCCGCCATTTCACACAAATCACAATTTATATCAGTAGCATACCCACAATTTTTACGCAAAATGGTGGCTTGCGGGAAGAAGAGGAGCTGCGAGTTCTTGCCAGGCACCCATGGACCGTCCAGCACCTTGCCCCACACACCAAACTGGGCCAGGTGGCTGATGGGAGTCCAGTGCGTGGTGTGCAAGGCGGGGGCGGGTGAGTTTGCCCATCACTCATTTTGTGCAGCCTGGCTTCAGAGCTGGCACACGGGTAGTTCGTTCAGGTTTGGGATGAGACTCTGCTAAATTTCTTCCAAATGCACAGCCTCCTAACTTCTCCCATGGCAGAGTTGTTTTTCCTTCTTCTTGCCAACTTGAAAAATCAGCAACACTCTTCTGTAGTCAGTTATAAGAGTGAGCCGATGAAGAAATGACATCTAGCATCCGTGTGTGTGTGTGTTGATCAAAACCAATTGAGTTTCAGTCCAGGAAGTTTTCTCCTCCTCCTCAGAACTCCATTAGCAATTTGAAATTGAACTTGTGCCAAAGGATGGATTGGGCCTTAGGGGACGGCTCTCTGAGTCTGCCAGCCTCCAGCTTATCCTCAAACTAATGGCTCGAAACTGTCAGAGGAATGTCGTTGATGGCCAAGATGAGTCTCCCTTCCTTTATCTTGGATGTCTATTAAATGACCCTGGAGTAGAGCACATCAGATGAATACCTGATTTGAGTGCTTGGTGATACTTCTTGGCCCAAACTCACCGAAAGCAACTCCCCATCGATGGTTAGTTTGGAATACGGGAGAAATCAAAACTGGCAGATTCTCCGATCCAGGCCCAGGGTGTTGAATGCTTAGCTTTTAAAAGTCTGGGTTTGGTTTTCTTAGGGCGCAATCCTATGGAAGTTTAGACACACAAACTCTGGGGCAATGCTAGGAGTTGTAGGACTTTCAACTGTCTAAGTATGCATAGGATTGTGCTTTTGATACTTTTGGATGTAACAAGTATTTGAACCCTGAAAGGCTAAATAATGTTTCAGACAAAATAAATAAATCCCTATGTATTCAACCATGTTTGTGGTGTTCAATTAGGCTTGTGACCTCTTAGCTGCAGAAAAGGGCAACTAAAATGATCAAGGGGCTGGGACATCTCCCCTACAAGGGAAGGTTACAACACCTGGGCTTATTTAGCTTGGAAAAAGGAGGGTAATAGGAGACATGATAGAGGTATACAAAATTATGCATGGTGTGGAGAATGTGGATAGAGACACATTTTCTCTCACACACACAATACTAGAACCCAGTGGGGTCATCCCATGAAGCTGATTGGTGGGAGATTCAGGACAGATAAAAGGAGGGATGAGGCTGGTGAGGATGTGTCAGGGGTGTTTCTGAGCACAGGGAGTGGGATAGCAGTTCAGATTCTGAAGGAGAACTGCCAGACATGGGGGAAGGTGTTTTCCCAGGCTAGTCCAGACATGTGGGCCAGCTTCTCAGGTTACAAACACCCAGCTAGCTGAGGATGAGGGTTCCTCTTCACACACCCCTGTCAGAGGCAGTGAACAGAAGGAGGCAAGGTTTGGGGAGTTTGATTGAATAGACGCCAGGTGCAGGCACAAAGCAAAGAGGGAGAAGGCCAGGATGGAACTTAGATGGTCTACCTGATTGGCCTTGCATGAGAAGCTGCTCTCAGAAGCCGCACGAGAGAGAGGGACCTCCCCCCCCCTTAAGTTAGGCTAGTGAGACCGCCTTCCTCTTCAAATGGCGGGCAACTCCCTTAACTTCCTATTGAATTCCCCTGAAGGCTTTCCTTTGTAGACTGAGAGTCACTGAGAATTTGCATCTGTATGACCCTGTGAAGTAATAGTTCAGAAGCTGTAGACTGAAGCCTCTCGTCTGTGTTTGTTTTTGGTGTAGAAATAAAGTGGGGGCCAAAGGAATCCTGACAAGACAAGGGAAAGGGCCTTCTCTGTGGTGGGCCCCACTCTGTGGAACTCCCTCCCTAGAGAACTCCCCCATGCCCCCTCTTTAATGAGCTTCCACCACACATTGAAAACTTGGTTGTTCAGGCAGGCATTTGGGGTGGGTTAGGGTATTTGTTGAACATGATGTTTTAATGCTTAATTTTACTGTTTTTGATAGTTGTATTGTTGTATATCGCCCAGAGTGGCTGGGTGACTGGCCAGATGGGCAACCAAGAAAATAAATAAATAAATAAATAAATTTCCCTACACAGTGCCTAGTTAAACTATGGACTTCACTACCACAGGATGTAGGGATGGCCACCAGTTTGGATGGATTTAAAAGAGGGTTAGATAAATAACTGGAGGAGAAGGCTATCAATGGCTACTGGTCCCAATGGCTATGTGCTACCTCCAGTACCAGAGGCAGTAAACTTATGTACACCAGTTCCTGGGGAACATGGGTGGGAGGGTGCTATTGAGCTCATGCCCTGCTTATGGGTTCCTGGTCAACAGCTGGTTGGCCACTGTGTGAACAGAATGCTGGACTAGATGGACCCTTGATCTGATCCAGCATGGCTCTTCTTAAGCTCCTATGTTCTTTTTTTTTCCTGACAGGCTCCTCATCTTTACAGGCAGATACAAACTGGCCCTCTCCATGCTGGGAATAGCTGTAGCTATTGGTTTTTTCCATTGTAGATGGGTGAGAATTTTGTTTTGGTGAGAATTTGCCAAAAACTGTAAATTTCTTCAAATCAAATATGGGAGGAAACAAAACAGACAGATTGGTCCATCCCTACTAAGAGCGAGTTGGAGAAGGGGAAGCAGATGTTGCCTCAGTTAATGTATCTCCCAGGATCGTTGGGGGATAAGTTGGGATAACCTGAAACAGCTGCATCATAGTAGCTTGGGACCAGCTGGCACTGATCAGAGCACCAAAACATCAGAGAGAGCCAGTGTGATGTAGTGGCTAGACTATTGGACTGGGAGTCAGGTGATCTGGATTCTAGTCCCCACTTGACTGTGGAAGCTCACTGGGTGACTTTGGGCCAGTCACAGACTCTCAGCCCAGCCTACCTCACAGGGTTGTTGTGAGGATAAACTGGAGTGGAGGAGGATTATGTATGCCACCTCGGATTCCTTAAGGAGGAAAAAAGGCAGAATATAAAAGTAATAAATAAATAAACATTGGTTAAAGGGGGGAAGGTTAGGCATCAGCGGAGGGTCCTTCCAGGCCACTGGGACACTGTCAGCTGCCTGATCATACCACATGTCGACACCAGGATTGCCCTCTCATGTAGGGATGGGCAAACATGTGATGTTCAAGATTGTCTCCAAATTCCTCCTTGAAGCTTGGTTTGCCTTGTTCATGCGACCAGAATAATAATAATAATAATAATAATAATAATAATAATAATGAAACATATGCATTTTTAAAGTCCACATTTTTCTGATTGAAAATGTGCATTTTCCCCTATAGGTTAAAACATGAAAATGTGCACTTTTGAACACAAATGCAAGTTCAGGGAATTACCAAGCTTTCCCAAGAATTGCGTTTCTGCTCGTGTTTGCATTCAGGGCTGTGAAAAGGAATGAAATTCTCACACACCCTTACCTGCATGTTGTTTCTTGGTAGCTTTGCACATTACCCATGAAGACAGCATGTCCCAAATTACTTTGAAAACAGCTTTTCATTGGGTTGGGGGGCGGGGATTGCAGAGCTATGGGTAAGGTGGGGGCTTTTTGTTACGGCTCTCGAATTCTGGACACCATCGATGCCCATGATACACATTTGCCTGGCTTAACCCAACATGGCAACACTGTGTCATTACCTTCATTCAACCAGTTTTGTCTCATTAGGGGGAAGGAGCTATTTTGTAGTTATTTTGGAAATCCTATGAATTTTTATTGCCCTGCCAAGAGACAGAGAGAGAGAGAGACAGAGAGAGACAGAGAGAGAAAGAGAGAACCAAACCCCATGGATACCTCAAGCCCAGTTGCAATTCTCCTGAAGGCATTTAAAATTAGCTTGCTGATCACAATTATCCAGCAAGCGAGAGTAAAATCAAATGAGGCATGTCAATCAGCACTTGAGAAGGCTGGAGGCTGATTGGAAAAGAATATTTAATGGTTCTTGGTGCAAAACTTGGGATGGAGCAGAAATACTCGCTCTTTGCAATGTCAGATTTAAGAAAGACAAAAGGGAGTATTTGTTCACACAACACATGATTCACTCATGGGATGCACTGCCATAAGTTCTGGTGGCTTTAAAAGGAGATCAAACAAATCCATGGCGGAAATGTTTCTCCACAGCTACCAGTGCTGGTGGCTATTTATCATCAATAGAATCAGAGGCAGCCTGGCTTTGAGAACTGGGGATGTGCACACAAGCAAAAAAGTTCGTCCAAGCCCTCCAAATCCCACCTCGAAGCTTGCTCCGTCTCGTGCCCGTATCACATTGCGATCTATGTTTTCTTTTCTCATGAAATATCATGTGAATTTCCATGTGCATTTTGCCACATGTACCCATCGATCGTGCCCATCTTTGAAATGCGCACATTCCTCTCCCATTGAATGAAGCACAACTGTGTGTCATTTTCAAAAGTATGTATCTTTTCATGCACATTTTCCATATGTATGCACGCCGCCCAACATATTGCGGAGGGAGGGGGGTCTGTGAAGCACATTGAAAGCTCAGAAATGTAAAGTCTTTGCCTGTCCTTGCGTTCGAGTCCATGTTCAGTCTGGAATGTGTGAACAGGGTAAATCCTGATTTTTATTTTTATTTTTAAATGATCTGCAAGTCATTTCTCATATATCCCTACTGAGATCCAGTTTCTAGGGAGCAACAGCAGCAGCTCTCATGTTCTGCTTTTGGGCTTCCCAGAGGCATCTGGTTGGCTGCCTAGGAAAATAAGATGTTGGACTAGATGGACGTTTGATCTAATTCAGCAGGTTTCTTCTTATGTTCTTAACATTATATAAATATGTGGCTTGAAATCCACTCTAAAGGTGCAATCCTATGCATGTTTAGACAGAAAAAAGTCCTACAACTTCCAGCATTCCCCAGCATGGCTGGCTGTCTAAACATGCATAGGATTGCCCCCTAAATGGTTTAAGGGGAAGAATGAATAGCATGTTGTAAAAATAACACTAACATTTTTTACAATATTTACAACTAGGGATGTGCAAACCCACCCCTGTCCAGGTTCTCTGGACACCTGCCCAGGCCAGCCCCTGCCCCTGCTCGCTGGTCCCTGGACTGCTGTTGAGCCCCTCCCATGCTTGGCAAGCAGCCCACACTCACCCCAGCAGCCTCATCGATCTCTGCAGTTGACATTTTTTGAAAAATAAAATTTATTTAATGTATGTGTAAAATTGTGCATTTTGTGAATGCACAAAACTGTGCATCTCTGTGAAAATGTATGTTTTCACACATGTGTGGCTATGCGCATTTGCAAAAATGTGTATTTTCGCATACGCAAATACATGCCTTTGCAAAATGCGCATTTTCACACATATGCAAATAGGCACATTTTTGCGATCATCATTTTTTTCCCCAAAAAATGTTGACCGCAGAGCTCAATGAAGCCACTGGGGTGAGTGCGAGCTGCTTGCTGAGTGTGGGCAGGTGGCGAGCAAGGGCAGGGGCTCAGTGAGTTCAGGGATGCTGGGGGTGGGGGGTTCCACCCGATTCCCAGATGGAATCGGGCACCTGAGCCATCTCTATTTACTTCATTTACAATAATGTAAAAATAACAATACCTAACACTATCTAGCAGGTGACCAAGCCAACAGCTAAGAAACTTAGCTGGAATGGTGTCCTCCCCCGTCCAGCCAAATCCTTTACTCCATGTTGAGAGAAGCTGGAACACTGTGTCTCTCTACGCATGGAGAAAGACACAATGGGTTGCAACAGGGGTGATGACATTAACAGCCATGACCACGCCCACTGACATCATCCAGCCCACAGACAGCCTGGTGTGGGACAATTCAGTCCCCCAGCTAAAAGTGGTTGGCTGTCCCAAAAAAAAAAAACTTTTAGGGGGCAATCCTGACTCCACATTCACTGAAAGCAAGAGCAATAATCTGCTCACCCCATCCCCAATTCAACACACACCCCTCTCTAATCTCAATTCCTGTGGGGAAACACTGAACACAGTACTCTTTTGGTAGGATTCTAGTAAGATTCTATGGGTGATTTGTGGAAAAAACAGATGAGCCATCCATGGGGAAAATTCCCATTAATGCAGAGTATTGTTGTTGTTGTTCAGTCGTTCAGTAGTGTCCGACTCTTTGTGACCCCATGGACCATAGCACGCCAGGCCTTCCTGTCCTGCGCTCTCTCCCGGAGCATGCACAAGTTCATATTCATTGCATCGGTGATGCTATCTAGCCATCTCATCCTCTGCCGTCCCCTTCTCCTTTTGCCTTCAGTCTTTCCCAGCATCAGGGTCTTTTCCAGAGAGTTTTCTCTTTGCATCAGGTGGCCAAAATATTTGAGCTTCAGCTTCAGTATCTGTCCTTCCAATGAGCACTCAGGGTTGATTTCCTTTAGGATTGACTGATTGGATCTCCTTGCAGTCCAGGGGACTAGTAAGACTCTTCTCCAGCACCACAGTTCGAAAGCATCGATTCTTCGGTGCTCAGCCTTCCTTATAGTCCAGCTCTCACAGCCATACATTACTACTGGGAAAACCATAGCTTTGATGATACGGACCTTTGTCGGCAAGGTGATGTCTCTGCTTCTTACTATGCTGTCTAGGTTTGCCATAGCTTTCCTCCCAAGGAGCAAGCGTCTTTTAATTTCATGGCTACAGTCACCGTCTGTGGTGATCTTGGAGCCCAAGAAAATAAAATCTGTCATTGCTTCCATTTCTTCCCCTTCTATATGCCAGGAAGTGATGGGGCCAGATGCCATGATCTTCGTTTTTTTAATGTTAAGTTTCAAACCAGCTTTTGCACTCTCCACTTTCACCCTCAACAAGAGGCTCTTTAGATCCTCTTCGCTTTCTGCCTTTAGGGTGGTATCGTCTGCATATCGGAGGTTGTTGATAATTCTCCCGGCAATCTTAATTCCAACCTGTGATTCATCCAACCTGGCATTTTTCATGATGTACTCTGCATATAAGTTAAATAAGCAGGGTGACAATATGCAGCCTTGTCGTACTCCTTTCCCAATTTTGAACCAATCGGTTGTTCCATCTCTGGTTCTTACTGTTGCTTCTTGACCCTCGTACAGGTTTCTCAGGAGACAGGTAAGGTGGTCTGGTAGTCTCATCTCTTTAAAAATTTTCCACAGTTTGTTGTGATCCACACAATCAAAGGCTTTAGCGTAGTCAATGAAGCAGAAATAGACGTTTTTCTGGAATTCTCTTGCTTTCTCCATGATCCAGCGAATGTTGGCGATTTGATCTCTAGTTCCTCTGTCTCTTCGAAACCCAGCTTGTACTTCCAGTAGTTCTCGGTTCACATACTGCTGAAGCCTAGCTTGTAGGATTTTGAGCATCACCTTGCTGGCATGTGAAATGAGCGCAATTGTCTGGTAGTTTGAACACTCTTTGGCATTGCCCTTCTTTGGAATTGGAATGTAAACTGACCTTTTCCAGTCTTGTGGCCACTGTTGAGTGTTCCAAATTTGTTGGCATATTGAATGCAGCACATTCACAGCATCATCTTTTAGAATTTTAAATAGCTCAGCTGGAAGACTGTCATCTCTGCTAGCTTTGTTGTTACTAATGCTTCCTAAGGCCCACTTGACTTCATTCTCGAGGATGTCCGGCTCAAGTTCAGTGACCGCACTATCATGGCTATCAGGGACATTCAGATCTTTCCGGTATAGTTCTTCTGTGTATTCTTGCCACCTCTTCTTAATCTCATCTGCTTCTGTTCGGTCCCTGCCTTCTTTGTCCTTTATCATGCCCATCTTTGCACAAAACATTCCCTTGAGATCTCCGATTTTCTGGAAGAGATCTCTAGTCTTTCCCATTCTGTTGTTTTCCTCGATTTCTTTGCATTGTTCATTTAAGAAGGCCTTCTTGTCTCTCCTTGCTATTCTCTGGAACTCTGCATTCAGTTGGATATATCTTCCCCTTTCTCCCTTGCTTTTCGCTTCCCTTCTTTCGTCAGCTACTTGTAACGCCTCATCAGACAGCCACTGTGCTTTCTTGCATTTCTTTTTCTTTGGGATGGATTTCGTTGCTGCCTCCTGAACAATGTTACGGACCTCCGTCCATAGTTCCTCAGGCACTCTGTCTATCAGGTCTAATCCCTGAAATCTATTCCTCACCTCCACTGTATATTCATAAGGGATATGATTGAGGTCATACCTGAATGGTTTAGTGGTTTTCCCTACGTTCTTCAATTTCAGCCGAAATTCTGCAAGAAGCAGCTCATGATCTGAGCCACAGTCAGCTCCAGGTCTTGTTTTGACTGACTGTATACAGCTTCTCCATCTTTGGCTGCAAAGGACATAATCAATCTGATTTCGATATTGACCATCTGGTGATGTCCATGTGTAGAGTCGCCTCTTGTGCTGTTGGAAAAGAGTGTTTGCTATGATCAGCGTGTTCTAATGCAGAGTATAGTAAACCCCTAAGCATACATCCTTGTTACTGGTAAAGTGATTCAGGATATGAAAACAGACAGACAGACTCAAAGAGACGGGTTTACATTATTATCAGATAATGTTATTTGGATTTTTTTTTTTATGGTTATGTATCCAGCAGGTTGCAAATGTGTAAGCAAATAAATAAAAGAATATTGTGACAATTGAAAAGTGCCTTGCAAATTAAAAATGCAGTTGGAAATACAAGAAGGAGTGATTCTTTATCCTGAGATTAAGTGGCCTCGGAGTGCAGAAGAAATCCAAATGCCTGTTTCTTCTGTATATGAACAGTCTCTGCTGTTCTGACTTTTCAGTCATAAACTATCCGGCAGAGCCAGACTTTTGCAGCACAGAAATCTTACAGAAGCGGGGTTGGCACTGCCCATTCTCATGGATCACAGAGCGGTTTCCGGATAGTGGCCATGATGAGATGCAGTCAGACATGTCATGTTAGAAATCAGCAGAAGGAACTTTCCGATGTTCCAAATCCTGAGCAGAGAGAGAGGGAGAGGGTTTCTCTCCATCTTTTATCATTCTAGAACCTGACGCCATCCAATGGAATGGATTGGTGGGAGCTTCAGCACAGAGAAGAAAGCAAATGTGATCTTGGGCTGCATTAACAGAGGCACTGGGTCCAGATCATGGGAAGTAGCAGTTTCGCTTCATTCTGCCTTCAGCAGCATTTGTAGTTAGGGATGGCCGGACGCACCTACGTCCGCTCCCTTTGGGGGGGCGATGAGCCGTCCTCGCTGCCCGCCCGCACGAGCTATGTGGTGGGAGCTGCAGGATGGCTTGGCATTCACCTGAAAGCACTGTGAGGCTGGCCGTCTCCTTAGTAAGTCGCAACTGTGCACAGAAATCACGGCTTGGGTTAAAGTTGAGTCTATGGCTGCTTTAAAGGGGCAATGACTCAAGATTACAACATAAAGGGCTCTTTATGCTGTAATGTTGAGTCATTGCCCCTTTAAGGCAGCCATAGACTCAACTTTAAATATGCAGAGGTAACCAAGCTGCAATTGTGCGCAGGGGCACAGGATGGCCCTGCAGTGCTTCCTGCCAGTCGCTGAGTGGGGAAGCAAGCCCCCTGAAGCCGGGCAATTGGGGTCCGGAAGGCCAGATGAGGGAGAGTCCATCAGACTCTACCCCCTCCTCAGACTCATGCGCCGTCCCTATTTGTGGTACTGCATTCAGCTCTGGGCACCACATTTTAAGAAGGACATGGACAAGTTGGAGCACATCCAGAGAAGAGCCACCAGGATGGTGTGGGGTCTGGAAACCAAGCCCTATGAGGAACGGTTGAAAAAGCTGAGTATGCTCAGCCTGGAGAAAAATAGATTAAGGTGAGACATGATAGCAGTCTTCAGGTATCTGAAAGGCAGGAGATGGAGCAAGCTTGATCTCTGTTGCTCCTGAGGGCAGGACTAGAACCAACAGGTTGGATCACAGGGAAGCAGACTTCAGCTTAACACGAGGAGAACTTTCCCAACTATGAGAGCTGTTCAGCAGTGGAACAGACTCTGCCTCGGGAGGTGGTGGGTTCTCCTACGTGGGAGGTACTTTAGCAGAGACTGGGTGGCCATCAGTCAGGGATGCTGTAGCTGCACCCTACAGTGCAGAGCCCGCATTGAGCAGGGGGTTGAACTAGATGATCTCCGATGTCCCTTCCAACTATATGATTCTGTGACTTCTTCATAAAGGGCATAATTGACATATGGAATTATCTGCCCCTCGATATGATGGTGGACACCAATATATACAGCTTTAACTGAGAATGTGTCAGATTCATGGAGGATTGGGACATCAATTGCTGCTACTCCAAAGAACACAAGAAGAGGCCTGCTGGATCATATCAGATCAAGGACCTAGCTAGTCCAGCATTCTCTTCCACAGGGCCAACCAGGTGCCTCTGGGAAGCCCCCAAGAGGACATGAACACAATAGGCATTGGTAGCCTTATCCACCATGAATCTGTCTAATCTCCTTTTAAAGTCATTCACATTGGTGGCCATTGCTACATCTTGTGGTCTTATAGGCCGTTTACAACCCTACTATCCTATACTACTGTTCTGTGATCTTGTGGTAGTTTAACTATCTGATGTAGGAAGAAGTCTTTCCTTTGATCTGTTCTGAATCTCCCATATATCAGCTTCATGGGATGACCCCCTTGGGTCCTGGTATTATGAGAGAGGGAGAAGAACTTCTCTCACTTTCTCCACATCATGCACAATTGTGTACACCACTGTCATGTCCCACCTTACTCACCTTGTTGCTAAGCTAAAAATCCCCCAGTGTAACCTTTCTTCATAGGGGACTTTCTGCAGCCCCTTGACTTCCTGCTTTCTCCCCTGCACATCCCATGTGCACCCCCCCAAATCTGCTCCAGAGTCTCCCCCAAATTTTCTCCAGACAGTCTTCCAGTTCTGCTGGCAGACAGACACCACTGGATACAACCCAGTGAAAACAGATCCACCAGCTTAATTGCTTCATGTCGGCTGCTCTTAAAGACTCAGGAGCAGGAGAGAAAACCATCTGGCAGCAGCTCAACCATCGGAAGCTGCCACATCCCAAGTCAGAACATTAGTCCTTCTAGCTTAGTACTGGCTACTCCAGGAGTGGGCAGATGTCAGGCTTGTGGGCCTACTTGGTATATTATTATTGGATTATTATTATTATTGTTGTTGTTGTTGTTGTTACCACTACTACTATCCTGAGACTTATCACCCAGAGCCTAGTACAAAAGACATAACAGTAGGGATGTACAATTTTTCTTAAATCTTTCCCATGTATGTTTTGCGGATTGTGAGGCATCTTTCGTTTCATTGTCCACTCATTGATGGAACTTTTTTTTAGGGAAGTACGAGAATTTCATTCCACTTGAGCAAATGTGAATTGGTATAAGTGTGCATTTGTGCTAACGCACATTAGCACAAGTGTGCATTTACGCAAATCCCCCCGCAAGTTTTAAAGAACTTTAAAGACCTTTGATGAATCCATATGACTCCAAAAAAACCAGTCTGTCTGCTGCAGCATCCACAGGTCAGAGAAATCCAACCGAAATCCAAACCCAGTGGGTTCAAATCCAATTTGAACCCACTGGGGATTTCTCCAATATCTCCACATAACACTTAGGACTAAAGAATTCTGAGCCCAGGAATTTGTTTTGAATAGAAGACCCGAACAGTCCTTCCATGCAAAAATCCATTCCTGAATAAACCCCCTGGGTTTTCCTCATTTCAGCAGTATAGTTTACGAAGGGAGAGGAGTCATTTTCTTGTTGCTGTTGTTAAACAGTTGGCAGTCAGAAACCCTTGCTGATCTTCTTGAAATCACCCAGAGAACTGCTGATCTCGACCTACATTCTGCCCACCCCTGGTCTATGCTGACAAGCAGTGGTTCTCCAGGGTTTCAGAGAGGGGGTCTATCTTTCCCCTACCTGGAGATGCTCGGAATTGGACCTGAGACCTTCTGCATGCAGTGTATAATGAAGCAACAGCCCCTTCCCAACATCCATCTTTTTGAATGTGACCAAAATGCAAAGATGGTTAAAGACACAATCAGTAAGGGAAGCAAAGAGGACATTCCAGGTTCTGCGTGGGTTTCTGCTGAGATGGGGTTACAGCTCCAAGGGTGTGGAGTGTTTCATCAAAATACCACTACTATTTTTATAACACATTTAAACTAGCAAAGTGCTGTACACTCCTGTAGTTATTTACTCTCACGCCAGCTTGCACTCTTACAAAATCTGCCACCACAAGATGCAGTGAAAAGAGAGTAGAGGTCTTTTTTAAAAGCAGTAGTGTGATTCCTGGAGGACTAGAAATACCAATGGCTACTAGCCATGATTATTTATTTATTTATTTATTTAGTGCCCTGCCTTTCTACCAAGAACATTGATTCTCTTCCAGAAACAATTAAAATTGATTAAAATTTTAATTTAAAATAATAAAACAATACATTAAAATACAATTTAAAAAAAAAACATAATTACAGTATCTACCAACCCGCCAGACCCACTTTCAGGCTAAAGGCCTTCTTAAATAAAGAAGAAGGGCAGGCTCGCATGGGAGAAGGTGGTCTTTGAGATTGCCTAGCCTCAAGCCATATAGGGCTTCCTATGTCATAACCAGCATTTTGAACTGTACTCAGAAATAGGCCAGTAGCCAGTGAAGCTGTTGTAACAGGGAAGTCGCATGCTGTCTGTAACCAGTCCTGGTCAATCATCTGGCAGTAGTATTCTGGAGCAGCTGAAGTTTCTGAAGGCAGCCCCATACAGAGCACATTACAGTAGTGCAAACAGGAAGTAGCGAAAGCATGCGTGACCATGGCCAGATCAGACGTCTCTAGGAACAGGCGCAATTGGCACACCAGCCTCGCCTGCGCAAAGGCACTCTTGGCCACCGCCGAGACCTGGGCATCCAGGTTCCGGGCCGAGTCCAACAGTGCACCCAAACTGCGAGGCTGAGTCTTCAGGGGGAGCGCAACCCCATCCAGCACAGGCTGAATCCCTATTCCCTGATCTGCCTTTCGACTGACCAAAAGCATTTCTGTCTTGTCTGAATTAAGTTTCAATTTGTTTGCCCTCATCCAGTTCATTACCAACATCAGACATAAATCTAGAACCAGAACTTGACTTTAGCTGGAAAGGAGAGACAGAGTTGGGTGTCATCAGCATACTGGTGCACCGAGCCCCAAAAGTTCTGACAATGGCAATGAATTCATTGCCCCGTTGGGTTCAACGCTCTCGCACTAAAACCTGATTATTCACACTCACCCATTTTCCCCGTTGCAGTGCTTCATCGAATGCATGAGCTCGGTTCACACTCGAGCCCTGTGCTGTTTTCCTGCGCGCGCTTGTCTGATCTCAGATGCTGAGCAGGGTTGGCCCTGGTCAGTGCTTGGATGGGCCACCGCCTGGGAATCAGGCTTCCTGCACTGAGCAGGGGGTTGTTCTATCCCTTCAAATGAGACTAAGTTTTACCCCTCCTATCCTCCGCTCCGGATGTGTTTTTTTTAATTAAGGCGTTATCCTCGAAGAATCGGAGCTTCTCCACCATGTTTTTTTTTTTCCTAATTCAGGCATGATCTTTGAAGATTCGAAGTTGTGAAGCTTCCCAACTTCAAATCTTGGAAGATCATGCCTGAATTAGAAAAAAAACATCACGGAGAAGCCCCGATCCTGCGAGGATAACGCCTTAATTTAAAAAAAAAATCTGGAGCGGGGGATAGGAGGGGGTAAAACTTAGTCTCATTTGAAGGGATAGAACAACCCCCTGTTCAGTGCAGGAAGCCTGATTCCCAGGTGGGCACCCATCCAACTACTGACCGGGGCTGACCCCACTTAGCTTCTGAGATCAGACAAGTGTGCGCACATCCAGCCCTTTGCTTGTTGCTGAAGAAATGGGGGCTGAGGAAGCTATGCTATCAGTAGCCGGAAGAAGACATGGGGCTATCAAGAGCTGTGATTGGACAGGAGGGAAATACAAACGCCACCGTATATGGACAGGCAGGGGAGAGGACTACGACTGGATATGGTAGGAAAGGCAGAAAATCAGAGCACATTAAGGGGAAATACCAGGATATTAGGGTATTGAAAGCGGGAGCACGGAAGTGGGAAATTCCGGTTCCAATTCGAGGCAGCTACTGCATAGTATGAAAGGCAGGAGGTGAAACCTCATTGGAAGTGAAAAAAGGCGGTAAGTGTAGATCCAGCCAATCTCTCCCAATGGTTTCATGTGTATTTTAAATGATGACTAAATGGAACCTCCATGTACAGTGGAAATATGCCTCTGACTGCCAGTTGCTAGGGAAAAAATAACTCTGGGCCTGCCATGTCTTTCATGGCCTGCTTGTGGGCTTCCTAAATGCACTTGACAGTCCTCTGTTGGAAACAGTATGCTGGACTAGATAGACCTCCAGCCTGATCTGGCCAGGCGATCCATGTGTTCTTTTACCCTGCAGTCACCAGTGGTGTAGTGGAGGCAGGGCTCGCGAGTGAGTGAGTGAGTGAGTGAGTGAAAAAGATTTTAACCCCCCTGCATTTCTTCTCAGAGGTCCAGTTGAAAGACCCCTGCCTTCCTCTCAGCTTCACTGTTTTTGGGTGCCAGTTGAAGGCTGTATATTGTACAAGGTTGTACAATCTTAGAAGGGGGCGTGGCTGTGAGGGGGCGTGGCTGTGACTGTCACGGAAGGGACCCGGCACTTCTGAATTTGCCACTACACTACTGGCAATCACTATTAATCCTACTGTTTTAAACATGGAGAACTTACGTAGTTGTGTTTATTTCAAGCATTTATACCCCACTCTTCAACCCTATGGGAATCCACCACAGCACCTTAGAGATCAGTACAAATAAGACAGTCCCTGCCTCAGTCTTAAAATCTCAATTGTAGATATTTTTAGATTCTAAAAAGACACAACGCAAAAGGAAAAAGGAATGGGGAGGGAAAAGGAAAAGAACAAAACCCAGGCACCAATTCTTAAGGTTGTATGGTTCTTAAAGGACAAGCTGTGAAGGAGATGGGCTGCTCAAACTCAGGCCTCTGTGGACCTCCAAGAAATAGTCTGGTGGTGCATCCATCCTCAAAATGGCTGTAAGGCAGCTGAAAGTTGTTGGTCTTACAGGGTGGGACCTCAATTTTTTAAAATCTGACAGCTTCCAGTCATTCCTGCCACTGATGGTAAGGCCCCTACCCCTCCATAGCAGACAGCCTGCCAAACAGCTGAACTCCCCTTGCACTGTTTCCCAACAGAATAGCTGGTTCTGCTGCAAGGGAACAGGGCATTCAGGGATGTCTCCCCTTGCACGCCCTTGCAGAGGAAGACTGTGATCCCTGCAGGGTTCTGGGGATCCAACGCCCTTCCCCCAAGTCTCAGACATTACCCACCCCTGGGCTAAGCACTGGGCAACTGAATGAAAAAGGGCCCAGATGTTAATGAAGCTATGGGACAGGAGCACCAAAGACAGTGGCTAAGATTTGAACTCAGGTCTTGGTTGTTGGGAGCTAACCCTTCAATGCACTTGTTCTTAACTGATCACTCCTGGCAGTACTCAGAAAGAAAAAGGCTCAGATTTCCTACTTTTCCCCTAACAATTTAAGGTGTCCTGATAGAACACATACAATATGGATGAGTTATCGATTGTTCTTTCTAGAGCTCCCTCTCTAGCATTTGTGAACATCAGCAATTAATGGCCTCCTAGCTGCAGCAGAAGCATCTATTTTCCAAAGAGATGCCGTTCTAACTGGGAGCGTATGCATCGATCCCACCCAGGCCTTCTGGCTAGGGATGGCGGAGAATTCCGCCACAGACTCCAGTGAGGCCGGATTCTTTAGAAATTCTTTCTAAAGAATCCGGCCCCCCGGAGTCCATGGCAGAATGGCCTCCCACCACCCTGCCACCCCGCAGAATCCCCCCAGGACGGACCTACCTGGTGGCGGATGTGGCAGTGGCAGCGGCAGCGGCAGCGGCAGCAGCTCCGGAGGCAGCTCCGGTGGCGAATGAAGCGGCAGCAGCAGTGGCGGCTCCGGCTGCTGCCAGGCTGCTGTGGCTGCAAATGGTGGCCATCATAGCAGCCGCCATTTGCGTCCCTATGCTAGCCCGTGATAGGCTACGTATATATTTACATAGCCTATCACAGCTAAAGCAGGGACAGAAATGGTGTAGGGGACGCCATTTGTGTCCCTGCTTTAGCCACGATAGGCTACATAAATATATATGTAGCCTATCACGGGCTAGTGTAGGGACGCAAATGGCATCCCCTACGCAGGACGCCATTTGCATTCGCAGCAGCCCGGCAGCGGGTGGAGGCCCCACTGCAGGTTGGCCTGGCCAGCGGCTCCGCGGACTGGCTGTAGAGCAGAGCCAGCTGGGCAGGATTCTGGGGGGGAGGAACGGATCGCCTCCCCCCACCTGCGGACCCCAGCAGAGCCAGGTAAGTGGGGTTTCATACACCCCTACTTCTGGCAAAAGGCCATTTGCTGTGGTGTAAGCACAAGGAATTCTTTGGAAGTACCTTCATCTGAGATGAAGGCAAGATGTTAGATGCGTGCATGGATATACTCCAAGAGTTTGGCCAAGAGCAAAAAATTCACCTCCTGTCTAGGAGATGCTCAGGCTTGAAAGCCACCATAGGCCTTTTAAACATGATTCCCCTTCAAACAAGAAGAAGAAAAGCAGACATCACATCTTGAGATACTGCATGTTTCCACTAGGGATGGGCGGAACCTGCCGTTCCGGGGGGGGGGTCCGCGGGGGGGAAGCAATCCGTTCCTCCCCCCCCCCAGAATCCTCTTCGGCCGGCTGTGCTCTGCGGCGATTCCGCAGAGCCGCCAGCCAGCTCCGAAGTGCCAGCAATACGGCCGCCATGCCATATCGCTGGCTGAAGGGGACTACTGACTGAGGACGCAAATAGCATCCGGGACGCCTTTTTTGGCCATAAAGGCCTTCATTTAAGGTAAATGCAGCCATAATGGCTGCATTTACCTTAAACTAAGGCCTTTACGGGGGCCGCGGTGGCTTAGTGGTTAAGACGCTGAACTGCAGACCGGAAGGTTGGCAGGACAGCAGTTCGAGACCCGAGTGCTGCGTGACGGAGTGAGCTCCCGTCTTCAGTCCCAGCTTCTGCCAACCTAGCAGTTCAAAAGCAAGAAATTGCAAGTAGATAAATAGGTACCACTTCAGTTCAGTGGGAAAGGTAACAGCGTTCCATGCACCCCGGTGTTCAGTCATGCCGGCCACACGACCACGGAAGCATCTTCGGACAGTGCTGGCTCTTCAGCTTAGAAATGGAGATGAGCACCACACCCTGGAGTCGGACACGACTGGTTGGGGACACCTTTGCCTTTACTTTTTAAGGCTTTTACGGCTGCAAATGGCGCCCCAGACGCCATTTGCATCATCAGTCAATCTGCCCAGCCAGCGATACGACAATGGCAGCCGTATTGCTGGCGCTCCGGAGCCAGCAGGCGGGGGGGATCCAGCTGGTGAGGATTCCTCTGGAGGTGCAGGTAGGAGATCCGATCCTCTGCGGACTTTGGGGGGCCAAATTCAATAGAATCCAGCCTCATTGGGGTCCGTGGAGGATTTCTCCAACATCCCTAATTTCCACAGCTGGAAACATGGAGAGTTTTGGTACCATACGACATTGCCTGCTAGAGCTACAGAAAGCAGAGGGTGTAGAAGTTGAGAGGTGAACATTCTTAATGTCCTATATCTGGGGTTGTGAAAGTTTGAGGCCTACAGAGGCAAAGGGAAAAAAGGTCAGGCTTAGACACCTGTTGTTGTTGTTGTTGGGAAGGGGTATTCCTGAGAGGAGTAGTTTCATTTCCCCAGTTAAATTTTAGTTTCATTTCTGCAGTGAAGTTTCATTTCTTCTGGTTTTAAACATTACTTTCAGTTTTGAGGGAGGAGGATATAAAAAGAGAGCCAGTAAGACACTGCTTCTCGGGGGAGCCTGAAATGAGTGGAAACACCCATTTCTGGAACAGGGCAGATCAGTGGAGTTTATTTAAAGGAGCTGTGCTGGTCTGTCCTGACCCAGAAACGAGTGTTTCTGCTACTTTCCGGCCTTCCTCTAAGAAGTGCTAAATCTCCATTGCATAAGTGCTGGTCCTGCTTGTGTAATGGAATTGATGGGACGCACCACTTACTGGAAGGTGTAGGGTGCAACAGAATCAGCAGGAGTATAACCTCCCCTGTCAAGGTTTCACTTATGACCTGGACCCCCTGAGAAACTCCTTAAGGATCTCTTGCTTCCTTAAGAGTCCCACCTTCCTTCTTTTAAACCAACAATTGAAGGTCTGAGGCCTACAGAGGCAAAGGGGAAAAAGTCAGGCTTGGAGGCTGGGGGGTTTTGTTGGGAGATGGTATGCCTGAGAGGAGTATTTTCATTTCCCTGGTTAAGTTTCACTTTCATTTCCCCAGTTAAGTTTCATTTCTTCTGGTTTGAAACAGTACTTTTGGTTTTGAGGGAGGAAGATATAAAAAGAAAGCAAGAGAGCCCGTAAGAGCAGAGTCAGGAGACCAGAGCCTGAAGAGGGAGCAGGAAGAAACAGTCTAGGGGAGTCTAAGTACAGCTAGGATAAAGGGACTTGCATTTTGCAACTTTTGTTTTCTTTTAAGGCCTTTTGTATCACTCAGCTCTATTATGTAAATACCTTTAGTTGTGACTGCTTGCTTTAAATTTACCAGTAAACTGTTGTGGTTAAACCCTGTGTCTGGAGTGTCAGTCACCCACATCTACAGCCTAAACCCCACATTGTGGGAAGGGGAAGTTTAAAAGGAGGAAGGCAGAACTCTTAAGAAGGAAAGAGATCCTTAAGGGGTTGCTCAGGGTATCCAGGTCATAAGGGGAACCCTGACAGGGGTGTTGAACCTTAGGCCATTGGGCCAAATCCTGCCTGTCTGTGGTCCCTGTCTGGCCCTCCAGATTTCCCCAGATGGCCATGCCCACTTCCCTTTCCCCCCAACTGCTGATTGGTTGGTGGTTTTGTGCAGACTCCCCGCCCCCCCTTCTAAGAGATTGAAATGCCTCTGCTAAGGCTGAGTGACTGGCTGGCGGTAAGAGTTTTAAGCTCAATTAGGCTGATATTTTGGCCCCTCCTATTCTGCCTTTGGCCCCACTCACCACTGGAATGCGGCCCCCAAGAGCTTCTCGGGAATTTGGCCCGTGGGCTGAAAGAAGTTCCCCATCCCTGGCTTACATTCTCTTTGGTGAAGAGAGGAACCTGGAGGTGCATTACACATGAGCAGGGCTGGTGAGAAACACTGTTCCAGTTGAAAACTCACTACCACAGGATGTAGCGATGACCGTCAACTTGAATGGCTTCAAAAGGGTATTAGGGAAATGCACGGAGGAGAAGGCAATCAAGGGCTACTAATCCATGCTACCTCCAGTCTCAGAGGCAGTGTGCCTCTGCATACCAGGAGCAAGCTGGCACACAAGCAGGGGGATGCTGTTGTGTGCATGTTCTGCTTGTGAACTCCCCCCCCCCGCTTGTGAACTCCCCCCAGGCATCTGGTGGGCCACTGTATGAACAGAATGCTGGACTAAATGGACCCTCGGCGTGATCCAGCAGGGCTTTTCACATGTTAGGTGGTGGCTGGCATTTCATCAGGAGGAGGGCTCGCTTGACCCCCTCCATGCTCACATGATGCTTACCAGATGTGTGGTGTGGAACATCCCGGGCCTTTTCTGCAGAAGTGTGCAGGGTGGTTGGTGTGTTTCAAAACACACTCACCCATGCAAAAACAACCATTTCTGTACGGATGCCAAGCCCAGTGTGACCCAGAGCGATCTGTCATGTCAGTGTCAGCCACGTCAAGCTAACGCTGCCCACGGCTTTTTGAACCTATAGCCCCTGCCGTGTTTTCAGAAAATGTCTGGAGCTGTTTGCAAACAGTGTGTGCAAAGCCCTGCCGTTTTCAGGGCTTACCCACCCAATGTAAAGATGAGCCATCTGTTCCGGTGGCTGAATCGGGGGGGGGGGGCATCTTGTGGCTTGCTGCCCAAAGTCAGGTCAGTGATATGTATCCCTTGCTGTTCTTCCAGTTTTAGAGGAGGAAGAGAGGAAGCAACCATCAAAATAAACTTGGAGCCCTCTTCTGTGTCAGCCCTATAAAAAGCATCTTCAGTCAGTTTTAGTCATCATGACCACAACCAGAATAGTTGGCTGGAATGATATCTGGGAAGTCTGTCATTTGTCAAGCACTTTGCTGTTCCTCATGTTGTAAACCAAATTTTCACTGGACTGCTTGATGGTATGAAATCCTTCCTTGACCCTTTGCAAGCCAAGTTGTTGTTGTCGTATTAAAGTGTGCATCTCTTCCACTGATGAAGATTTGTCCTTAATGATTAAACAATTAAAGCTTACATGGAACTACCATTTAAAGTGACTAAATTATGCAGCCCTAACGGCAAGCTCTTTCTACAGCTCTTATCGTTTAACTTCTGGAAGTAATAAAAGATTACTTTGTGAAATTATTCAACGCAAGCTATTTCAGGAAAAAGGGGGGGAACCCAACCCCAGGGATTGTTTTTCATTCGACGTGGGTAGAGATGGATGAATTTGTCAGTTTCACTTTCTCCCACATTCAATTCCTTATCTTCTTTATCAAGGAATATGCAAATTCTGGTAAATTCTTATCAAAATTAAACTGAAACAAAATTCTCACCCATCTGCACTGGCCCAATTCAACAGGTACAGCTATTTCCAGTGGGGAGAGGACCATATTGTACCTGCCTGCCATATAACTGTTAAAAGTAGGGATGTCAGAGAATTCCACCATGGACTGAAATGGGATCGAATTCCCTTCAGTCTGTGCCACGGAATCCTCTGTGGAACGGCACCACGAGGTCCTGCGGAGCCAGCAGTCATGCGGCGCTTTTTTTGTCATCTGCACAGAGTCACGAAATTTCCGTAAATAAAAATGCAAGGTAGTATATTTCAATAATAAATACGTACATTTAAAAAAAAAAAAAAATTGTGCTCACCGCCTTGTTTGTGGGTGTTCTTTTTCAACTGAAATCCTCCATCTCTGTTTACTTTCAGCCAAAACACTTCCTCCTCCTCAGGGCTTCCCAAAACAAGGCTGCCCTAGGTGTGCCTGAGCGATGCACTCTTTGTTGAAAGCAATGCTGTTTGAAAGAAAGAAAAAACCTTTTAAAATGACCATGCCGGTCTGGAGCCCTGCACAAGTATTATTCCCCCTGCTAGGCTTTCTATTTCCACATCCAGCCTTGTTGGTGACATTGTGAGGCTAAAATGGAGAGGAGAACCAACTCTGTGCATGTCTACTCAGAAGTAAGTCTTACTGAGTTCAATGCAGCTTACTCCTACACATGTCAGCATCCCACTTTCCTCCAGCTCAGCTTTGTATTTCCACATCCAGCTCATTAGCAAACCTGTTAGTTATCTCACTGGATGACTTTGGGCTGGACTCTAACCACTACATCATACTTCTGTTATATGAAACTCTTGAAGAAAAAGAGACAGTATAATGGAAAGTTCTTTCTGAAGCAGTCACACTTCACTTGTACAAATGCAGCATGAAGGGAAAGATCAGCAACCTTCTCTTTGTTTGAATAAAAAGCACACTCTGCACATGCTCAGGGAATGGACAAAATAAGGAATAAACACACCAGCGAATATGAAGAACTATATTCTTCTATTGTGTGTGTGTGTGTATTCTCCCTCAATCCAGCTGTTCCCTGGAAACCACCACCACCCATTCACCCAAGGGTCTTCTGAGATAACTAACAGGAGGTCTGATAATGAACTGGATGTGGAAATACAAAGCTGAGCAGAGAGGAGAACCAACTCTGTGCATGTCTACTCAGAAGTAAGTCTTACTGAGTTCAATGCAACTTACTCCTACACATGTCAGCACCCCACTTGCCCCCAGCTCACCTTGCCCCCAGATCAGCAGAAGATTTACTTCTGAGTAGACATGCATTGGTTCTCCTCTTCATTTTAGCCTCACAATGTCACCAGCAAGGCTGGATGTGGAAATAGAAAGCCTAGCAGGGGGAATAATACCTCATGCAGGGCTCCAGACCGGCATGGTCATTTTAAAGGTTTTTTCTTTCTTTCAAACAGCGTTGCTTTAAGCAAAGAGTGCATCGCTCAGGCACACCTAGGGCAGCCTTGTTTTGGGAAGCCCCGAGGAGGAGGAAGTGTTTTGGCTGAAAGTAATTACTGCACGTCTCAGGGCAGGGGGAAAAATACGTAAATATCTACGAAAAATAGCCTTTCTTATGGAGGTTATGCAGAATTACAGCTGTCGGTACGGATTTATCTTCGTTAATTCTTGGAGAGGAAAAAAAAGAGGAGAATTCCGGGGGCTTGCGAACTACGGTACGGAGCACTGGCCGCAAACTGCGGAAGTCAAGCAGTACGGAAGGTACACAATTCGTACATCCCTAGTTAAAAGTGAGGATTCTGCCAGAAAAAAGCACTAACATAGCTGAATACACAGTGGTTCAAACCCAGAGTTTTAAGAATAAAGTACTCAAAGTCCTCCCCTTTATGGATCACTGCCTTGTTGAGGCGAAGGGGCTTGCGTAACTCAGTGAAGCCATAAGCTATGCTGTGCAGGGCCACCCAAGATGGATAGGTCATGGCAGAGAGTTCTGACAAAATGTGGTCCTCTGGAGAAGGAAATGGCAACCCACTCCAGTAATCTTGCCAAGAAAACCCCATGGAACGTATCACAAGGCTAAAAGAGACGACGCCGGAAGATGAGCCCCTCAGGTCGGAAGGTGTCCAATATGCTACTGGGGAAGAGCAGAGGGTATTTCCAAGTAGCTCCAGAAAGAGTGAAGCAGCTGGGCTGGGCCAAAGCCGAAAGGACACTCAACTGTGGATGTGTCTGGTGGTGAAAAGAAAATCCGATGCTGTAAACAATATTGTTTAGGAACCTGGAATGTCAGATCAATGAATCAAGGCAAGCTGGAGGTGGTCAAACATGAGATGGCAAGATTGAACATCGACATCTTGGGAATCAGCGAACTAAAATGGACAAGCATAGGTGAATGTAATTCAGGTGACCATCAGTCATATCTACTACTGTGGGCAAGAATCCCATAGAAGAAATGGAGTAGCACTCATAGTCAACAAAAGGGTGGGAAAAGCAGTTCTGGGGTACAATCTCAAAAACGACAGAATGATCTCAGTACGACTCCAAGGCAAACCATTCAACACCACAGTAATTCAAGTCTATGCTCCAACCACTGATGCCGAAGAAGCTGAGGTTGATCGGTTCTATGAAGACCTACAACACCTTCTAGAACTAGCACCAAAAAAAGATGTCCTCTTCATCGTAGGGGATTGGAATGCTAAAGTAGGAAGTCAAGAAATCACCGGGATAACAGGCAGGCATGGCCTTGGTGTACAAAATGAAGCAGGACAAAAGCTAATAGAGTTTTGCCAAGAGAACACGCTGATCATAGCAAACACTCTTTTCCAACAGCACAAGAGGCGACTCTACACATGGACATCACCAGATGGTCAATATCGAAATCTGATTGATTATGTCCTTTGCAGCCAAAGTTAGAGAAGCTCTATACAGTAAAAACAAGACCTGGAGCTGACTGTGGCTCAGATCATGAGCTGCTTCTTGCAAAATTTCGGCTTAAATCGAAGAACGTAGGGAAAACCACTAAACCATTCAGGTATGACCTCAATCATATCCCTTATGAATATACAGTGGAGGTGAGGAATAGATTTCAGGGATTAGACCTGATAGACAGAGCGCCTGAGGAACTATGGACGGAGGTCCGTAACATTGTTCAGGAGGCAACAACTCAATCCATCCCAAAGAAAAAGAAATGCAAGAAAGCCAAGTGGCTGTCTGATGAGGCTTTACAAGTAGCTGAGGAAAGAAGGGAAGCGAAAAGCAAGGGAGAAAGGGGCAGATATATCCAACTGAATGCAGAGTTCCAAAGAATAGCAAGGAGAGACAAGAAGGCCTTCTTAAATGAACAATGCAAAGAAATTGTGGAAAACAACAGAATGGGAAAGACTAGAGATCTCTTCCAGAAAATCGGAGATGTCAAGGGAACATTTTGTGCAAAGACGGGCATGATAACGGACAAAGAAGGCAGGGACCTAACAGAAGCAGATGAGATTAAGAAGAGGTGGCAAGAATACACAGAAGAACTATACAGGAAAGATCTGAATGTCCCTGATAGCCATGATAGTGTGGTCACTGAACTTGAGCAGGACATCCTCGAGAGTGAAGTCAAGTGGGCCTTAGGAAGCATTAGTAACAACAAAGCTAGCGGAGATGACAGTATTCCAGCTGAGCTATTTAAAATCCTAAAAGATGATGCTGTTAAAGTGCTGCATTCAATATGCCAACAAATTTGGAACACTCAACAATGGCCGCAAGACTGGAAAAGGTCAGTTTACATTCCAATTCCAAAGAAGGGCAATGCCAAAGAGTGTTCAAACTACCAGACAATTGCACTCATTTCACATGCCAGCAAGGTGATGCTCAAAATCCTACAAGCTAGGCTTCAGCAGTATGCGAACTGAGAACTACCGGAAGTACAAGCTGGGTTTCGAAGAGGCAGAGGAACTAGAGATCAAATCGCCAACATTCGCTGCATCATGGAGAAAGCAAGAGAATTCCAGAAAAATGTCTATTTCTGCTTCATTGACTACGCTAAAGCCTTTGATTGTGTAGATCACAACAAACTGTGGCAAATTCTTAAAGTGATGGGAGTACCAGACCACCTTACCTGTCTCCTGAGAAACCTGTACGAGGGTCAAGAAGCAACAGTAAGAACCAGACATGGAACAACTGAGTGGTTCCAAATTGGGAAAGGAGTACGACAAGGCTGCATATTGTCGCCGTGCTTATTTAACTTATATGCGGATTACATCATGAGAAATGCCGGGTTGGATGAATTAGAGGTTGGAATTAAGATTGCTGGGAGAATTATCAACAACCTCCGATATGCAGATGATACCACCCTAATGGCAGAAAGCAAAGAGGATCTCAAGAGCCTCTTGTTGAGGGTGAAAGAGGAGAGTGCAAAAGCTGGTTTGAAACTCAACATTAAGAAAACTAAGATCATGGCATCTGGCCCTATCACTTCCTGGCATTTAGAAGGGGAAGAAATGGAAGCAGTGACAGATTTTACTTTCTTGGGCTCCAAGATCACCGCAGATGGTGGCTGTAGCCATGAAATTAAAAGACGCTTGCTCCTTGGGAGGAAAGCTATGGCAAACCTAGACAGCATAGTCAGAAGCAGAGACATCAGCTTGCCGACAAAGGTCCGTCTAATCAAAGCTGTGGTTTTCCCAGTAGTAATGTATGGCTGTGAGAGCTGGACTATAAGGAAGGCTGAGCGCCGAAGAATTGATGCTTTCGAACTGTGGTGCTGGAGAAGACTCTTACGAGTCCCCTGGACTGCAAGGAGGTCAAATCAGTCCATCCTAAAGGAAATCAACCCTGAGTGCTCACTGGAAGGACAGATCCTGAAGCTGAAGCTCCAATATTTTGGCCACCTAATGCGAAGAGAAAACTCCCTGGAAAAGACCCTGATGCTGGGAAAGACTGAAGGCAAAAGGAGAAGGGGACGGCAGAGGATGAGATGGCTGGATAGCATCACCGATGCAGTGAATATGGACTTGAGCACGCTCCGGGAGAGAGCGCAGGACAGGAAGGCCTGGCGTGCTGTGGTCCATGGGGTCACGAAGAGTCGGACACGACTGAACGACGGAACAACAACAACGACTCAAAGTCCTGGGGCAGGCTGGCTGGATCTGTCAGTTTTCAGTTTCTCCCACATTCAAACTTCTTTCACCAGAAGCTTTTGTTTTCTATCCCAAATATGAAGAAATTTGCAAATGCTGATAGATTATTTATTTTATCAAAACTGAACAGAAACAAAATTCCCATCTTACCCATGCTGACTTGTGGATGCCTCTACTTTCCCTCTAGCTGATTTTAACAATATGAACTCAAAACGTCACATTTAGACCATCAAGAAAGAGACAATTACTTGCTGTTCTAAGACAGGATTGATTTATTGCTGTCAAACAAGATTTTTTGCTGCGCTTTCTTTTAAGTGAAATCTCTGATGAATTGGACTTAAAATGTCAACCTGTGTTTCCCAAAAATGCGTAATAAAACATAGCAAAGTATGCAGAGTCTCTACATCATACTATTCAAGCCAAAGGAAATGCAGTACCAGGCCAAGATGAGGGAAAGAATGTTGCAGTCACAGAAAATTCCACAAGACATGTCCTAGATGTCTTCCCAATTAGGGGTGGTGTGGGAGCCCTATTGGGTCTGGGAGTCCATCGGAATCCCCCTCCCCACCTGTGCCCCCAAACCCGGCTCAGTGAGCTGCTGCTCCCTCCTGCCAAGCCACATGAGCAGCCGGGACTTCCTGGCCCATTCGCTCATGCCCTGCAGCTGCCCATCCTCCATGCAAGCCTCCATTTTAATGCAAGATGGGGCTCTGCCTTTTCATAGATCTAATATTGCACACAGCGGTGGCCATAGCAAGCCATTTCCCCAACATAATGTTGGGGAAATGGCCCTTTACAGCCACCATTGTGCTCAACATGAGATCTATGAAAAAGGCAGAGCCCCATCTTGCATCGATGTTGCGCACAACAGCCATAAAGGGCCGTTTCCCCAACATAATGTTGGGAAAATGGCCCTTTATGGCTGCCACGGTGTGCAACATTAGATCTACGAAAAATCAAGGCCCCATCTTGCCTTAAAATGGAGACTCACGTGGAGGACAGATGGCTGTGGGGTGCGAGCGGACTGCTTGCCATGCCCTCCAGGGGCTCGTGCTTCCTGGCTTGCTCAGGTGGGCAGCAACAGCGCCTCCTTGAACACCTCTTGAGCTTGGGCCAAGGCAAGTTCATCCATCCCTATTCCAAATAGGGTGGACACTTAAAAAAGAGGAAATGCATCACCAAGAAGGATGCCTTCTCAGCCAGCCATCGAACTGCTCACCGTAAAAGAGGACACATAGGCACACGACGTCCAAACCAGCCCATGCCTTCTGGAAAACTTTCTGCCCACGACCTTCAAGAGATGCTGGTGCTGCTGTCTTGCTTCCTGCCTTGAATCCCTGTAAGTCAGGGGTGTTGATCCCCTCCAGCTTTCTCCACCAGTCAGTGTGGGAATTCTCTACAGCTGGGTGGGTACCCTGTTTCAGCCCAGGGGCCAAATTCAACCCCGGAGAAGCTCTTGGGGGCTGCATTCCAGTGATGGGCGGAGCGAAAGGGGTAGAGTCAAGAATACCCCCAAAAAATAATAACACCAGCACATCGTAGCTTCACACTTTTACTGCCAGCATCAAAGCCTTAGGGGAGGCATTTCAACCTTCTAGAATGGGGAGGGGGGAGTCTTCACAGAAGCCAAACCACCAATGATCAGTGGTTGGAGGAAAGCAGCTGAGGCTAGGGGAATGAGGCATGGCCATTTGGGGAACCCTGGAGGGTGGGATTGGGACCCCAGTTGGGCCAGATTTGGCCCCCAGGCCTGAGGGTCTGCACCCCTGCTATAGGCTGATCCTGTTTTCCCCTTGGCTGCAAGATACCACTTGGAGCACTGCACAACAGGTGACCTTTGCCCTCTCGCTGGCCTGATCAGAAAGAGGCTGCTCTGCTGCCAACTCCGGTCCATTTTTAGTTCCCCTACAGTGAAAAACGAGGCCACTAGAAGGGTAACTCTGCTTGAAAAATTAATGGTGGGGAGCTCGGGAGTGACCCGGGATGAGAGCCAGTGTGGTGTAGTGGCAAGAGTGTTGGACTGGGAGCTGGGAGATCCAGGTTCTAGTCCCCACTTGGCCATGGAAGCTCACTGGGTGACTTTGGGCCAGTCACACACTCTCAGCCCAACCTACCTCACAGGGTTGTTGTTGTGAGGATAAAATGGAGAGGAGGAGGATAATGTAAGCTGCCTTGGGTTCCTTGCAAGAGGAATAAAGGCGGGATATAAAAGCAATAATAAATAAATAAATAAATATTATTTCTGTAATGTGCAGACAGTTCCTGCACTTCACATTCGATTTAACCACTCCACAACAAACTTGGTGGGAAACTAACTGGAACTTTAAAGTGGATGACTATGACTGGCAACAACTATGGGACAAGCCTCCGTATACATCAATACCAGCCTGAACAAAGGGGATGTCACTGAAGATGGTTCATGGGTGGTATCTGACTCCAAGGCATCACTCACTTGTGACACGCTCCGTTTCCCCTCAGTGTTGGAGGGGGTACCAGGAGTCAGGAACGTGCCGGCAGATGTGGTGGGATTGTGCAGAAGACTGACCATTCTGGCTGGCAGTGGCAGCAGAGACTGGCCATATCACAAACCCAAATGGCCCACATAGGCCAAGTCCAGGAGCATTAAACTTGTTTATGGGGGCGGCCAGTGATTTAAACAGTAAGGAGCTGATTACTCATTTACTTACAGCTGCCAGATCCACGATAGCTAGGTTTGGGGAGGGATTCACCTTCCAGGGATTAGATTACTGGTATGCCATGGTCTGGCCAACTGCCGTAATAGGAAAAATATCATACATGTTGAAGGTGTTGGTGTTGTTGTTCAGTCGTTAAGTCGTGCCTGACTCTTCGTGACCCCATGGACCATAGCACACCAGGCCTTCCTGTCCTGCGCTCTCTCCTGGAGCATGCTCAAGTTCATATTCATTGCATCGGTGATGCTATCTAGCCATCTCATCCTCTGCCGTCCCCTTCTCCTTTTGCCTTCAATCTTTCCCAGCATCAGGGTCTTTTCCAGTGAAGTAAACACGATTCATTTTATGCAATATGGTTTGACTTCATTGCATATACCAACAGAATAGAACATCAATATTTGATTCCCTCATACTATAAAACCCTCTGGCTCCTATAAAGAAGAAAAGGGATGAGGAATAACCCTGAGTCCCTCTGATAAAATATCTAGTAGCACCGACAAGAATTACCTGTGACCTCTGTACACCCATTAAGATATGGTAAGAAGTTGTAATCCTGATGGAATTGGTTTTATTTTAGTTTCGATTTTGGTATGGCTTTGTCTTATTTTGCTTTGTTAATATTACTGAAATTCAATTTTAAAAATTGTAAAAAGAAAAGAAAGAAAGAAAGAAAGAAAGAAAGAAAGAAAGAAAGAAAGAAAGGCTGCTTTGGTGGCGATGGGCCTTGGTTTGCAGGGCTAGGACAAAATCATACGATATTGGTCAAGGCCTGGCTCAACTCAGCATGGGATAAGTAGCCACATGTAGCCAAACTTTGTCTCTTTCTAAAATCTCCCCCAGAGGCAGGCAGAAAAAAATGGAGGTGATCAGAGGCAAACATGACCGGAAGCAGGAACTCTTGGCTGCTTTCCCTCCTCCATTATTTCTCTCTGCAGGTCACAGTGCTGAACAGCTGCTTCTCCCCTTCCTGACCTCTAGGGAAAATGGATGGCTAAGCAGAGAAATAAGCAGGGAGAAAGGATGGAAAGGATAAGGTGCTCCTGTTTCCCCGACTATTTGTCGATGATCCCTCCAGCTTTCTCAACCAGCCAATGGGGGAATGTTTTCTCTATCAGGCTGGGCAACCTCTTTCAGCCCAAGAGCCAAATTCAATCTTGGAGAAACTCTCAGGGACCATATTCCAGTGGTGGGTGGGGCTCAAGGCCAAGGAGCAGAGCCACAGGCAAAAGGGGCAGAAAAATGCAAAACAATATTACCAACATACTGTAGCTTACAGTTTTTAATGCCAGTAAGTAAGCCTTAGAAGAAGCATTTCAACCTTTTAGAATGGGGAAAAAACTGTGCAAAAGCCAGTTCGACAAAGATGATCAGGGGACTGGAAACAAAGCCCTATGAAGAGAGACTGAAAGAACTGGGCATGTTTAGCCTTGAGAAGAGAAGACTGAGGGGATATGATAGCACTCTTCAAGTACTTGAAAGGTTGTCACAGAGAAGAAGGCCAGGATCTCTTCTTGATCATCCCAGAGTTCAGGACATGGAATAATGGGCTCAAGTGACAGGAAGCCAGATTCTGGCTGAACATCAGGAAAAACTTCCTGACTGTAAGAGCAATACGACAATGGAACCAATTACCTGGGGAGGTGGTGGGCTCTCCCACACTGGAGGCCTTCAAGATGAGGCTGGACAGCCATTTGTCAGGGATGCTCTGACTTGGATTCCTGCACTGAGCAGGGGGTTGGACTCGATGGCCTTGTAGGCCCCTTCCAACCCTACTATTCTATGATTCTATGATTCTACTCTGCAGGCAGAGCTAGGTTACTTTTTAGGTGCTGAGTGTAATACATAGCCAAGCTCTCAATCTCTGACAGTCCTGAATTGCCTACCTGTAAAAATGGAAACCTACATTTAAGGGGGAATCGAATGATCTTTGAATTTATCTGCCATTGTTCCCCCTCATTTCTAGGCAACCCATGATAGGGGGACCTGCCTTCCAGTCTATGCAGTCAGCAGTTCCCAGTGGGAGCAATCATGCCCATCAACTGACAGGAGCATCCGCCCGCTAGGATGCTGTGATGACACGCCAGGAGAAGGCATCTTGTCTCTGGATTAGCTGGTGTCCTGACCCAGACACTGGACCTCTTAGATAGGAACCTTGAGCTGGAAGGAATTCACCCGCATCACCCAAACCCACCTGGGACCATCTGAGAAGAACCACTTCGCTAAAAAACTCTGGCAAACCCACTGTCGCAAGAGCGGACTTCCACTCACGCAACAGGACTGTCCCCTCTTCTCCTCCCTGATGCAGTCCCTCGTGCCTCCAGTCTGCCCTGAACTGTCTGCCAAATCTTCAGAGCAGATTGTGCATGTGTGTGTGTGGGTAGGAGTCTTCAGCAGGAGGAGGAATCGCTCCCTTTCCTGTTCCACTGATGGTCATTGATAGCCATATTCCCCATGAATTTGTCTAATCCCCTTTTAAAGCCATCAATGTTGGTGGCCATCACTATATTTTGTGATGGTGAATTCCACGATTTAACCATGCACTGTTTGAAGAAGCCCTATGAGGAGAGACTGAAAGAACTGGGCATGTTTAGCCTTGAGAAGAGAAGACTGAGGGGAGATATGATGGCACTCTTCAAGTACTTGAAAGGTTGCCACAGAGAGGAAGGCCAGAATCTCTTCTCGATCGTCCCAGAGTGCAGGACATGGAAGAAAGGGGTCAAGTGACAGGAAAGCCAGATTCCAGCTGAACATCCAGAAAAACTTCTTGACTGTCAGAGCAATACAACAATGGAACCAATGACATAAGGAGGTGGTGGGCTCTCCCACACTGGAGGCATTCAAGACAAGGCTGGACAGCCACCTGTCAGGGATGCTCTGACTTGGATTCCTGCAGGGGGTTGGACTTGATGGTCCTATAGGCCCCTTCCAACCCTACTGTTCTATGATTCTATGATCCTACGAGACTGAAAGAACTGGGCATGCTTAGCCTTGAGAAGAGAAGACTGAGGGGAGATAAAATAGTGCTTGATTCTATGAAGCGTTGACAAGAACATAAGATGGGCTGTGCTGCATCAGAGTAAAGGCCCATCTAGTCCAGCATTCTGTTCCCACGGTGGTCAACCAAGATGCCTGTGGGAAGCGCACAAGCAGGACACGAGTGAAACAGCACCCTTCAGCCCATGTTCCCCAGCAACTGGTATTGAAAGCCATAGTGCCACCAATACTGGAGGTAATATATAGCCATCATGTCTAGAAGCCATTGGTTTGATTTATTTATTTCTACATTCATATCCCATCTTTTTTCCTCTTGCAAGGAACGTGAGGTGGCCCACATGATCCTCCTCCTCTCTGTTTTATCTTCACAACAACCCTGTGAGGTGGGTTAGGCTGAGAGTCAGTATCAGTGACTAGGGATGTCAGAGAAATCCACAAGTGAACAAAATGAGTTCAGATTTTCATAAATCCAACCCGCAGATTCCACAGCTGACCGGCTTCTCCCCTGTTGGGCAGATTCCACCAACTTGTGGACCGATTTTCTAAGTTTCTTGAATTTTGTGCCCATAATGTCATAGAAAAATGCACAAAAATTAAAAACCTGGCCAAAAAAGGGGAATTTCCCCCATAAGCTAAAGTGTGAAAATGCGGATGAAGGAACAAAAGGTGCCGGACAATCCACGAAACACAAACAGAATGGATTTCACATGGTCCATACATCCCTACCAGTGACTGGCCTAAAGTTGCCCAGTGAGCTTCATGGCTGAGTGGGGACTAGACCCAGATCTCCTGAGTCCCCATCCAGCACTCAAACCATTACATCACCCAGGAGGATAAGTCCTATCCTCCATTTGCTCAGAAATGGCAGTCAACTTAAGGAGCGATGCATGGCTAGTATATGAAGGAATAATGTAACCCTCAAGGGGGTCACCTTTTAACACTGAAAGCCAAATGGCTGGGCAACCAATTATTAGCTCATAAAATAACCCACAATAAGACCATTATACCACATATTGCTTCACAGCTCTTCAGTTCTCCAAGCTGGAGGGCGTTTCCAGCAGCAGTTGCTGTGAGGTCAGTTTCCTTGCAAAGACGCTTTTGGTCTGTTTGTGAAATATTTGTTTGCAAATATACAAACTGAGCATGGGGTGGGGGCAGTGGAGGGTGGTGACTCCGATGTCAGTGGAGCAGTGAATCCACTCCGGGTTTCTGTCAGAACTCTAATGGAGCTATCCAAGGTCCTTGGCTGGGATGCACTGCCCCACTGACATTGGAGCCACCAGCCTCTACTGCTTCGCACCTTGGATAGCTCCTTTAGAGTTCTGACTGGTTCTGACTGAAACCCAGAATGGAATTTGCCTCCCCACTGACATCGGAGGCACCAGCCTCCACTGAGTGGGGGTGGGGGAAGCAGTGGCAGGCACCCAGACAGTATTAATTTGTAAAGCATCATTTTCCCCAGTGAAACCGGCATGCATGAATAGCCCTGCCACAGCTGTGGCATGTCAACCAGTCGCAAATAGGGATGGACAAGCCCACCTCTGTCTGGTATCAGTGGGCGCCCGCTGAAGCACTACCCCCATTTGAGCCCCCCCCCCCCGGACCCGCGCACAAGCCTCCATGAGTTCGCCGAGCCACCCGCACCCACCCTGGATCCCATCCACGAGCTCCCGCCATTTTGCTGAGCTTATTTTTATGGGGGAAAAGGAGGGCATCAAACACGTGCATATTTAAATATGCACAAATTTGGGCCGGGAAAGCTTGATATGTGCAATATTAGAAGCGTAAATGGGCCATTTATGCCTCTAATATTGCATAGGTTATCCTTTCCCAGCCCAAATTTGTGCATATTTAAATATACGCATTTTTAATGACCTCAATTTTTCCTTAAAAATAAGCTCGGCAAAATGGCAAGCCCTCGTGGACGGGTCCAGGGGAGTGTGGGGAACGTCCAGGAGGGCACGAGCAGGGGCGAGCAAGGCCAGAGGCTCAGCCGGCATGGTCCAGGGGCACAGGTGGGGGGGAGCCTGACGGAAACCCAGACCCAGTCAGGCGTCCGCACCATCCCTAGTCACAAAACTCAAACACTCTCCTCCTTCACCAGCTACATTCACAACTGGCCAAACTGTTCCTCTCCAGCCCCCACATGAAGCAGAGAGGCTGTTAAGCATCTAGAAGCCACTAGCCAGTAAAAGCGATCGATGTTCATTTTAAGCAAGTATCTCCCATCAATATGCACCGAGGCAGCATTCTCAGCTGGGATATCTCTGCAGGGGATCCTGATCAATTGCCAGCGGAACCACCCAATAGGGCTGTATGTGAATTTCATTTCACTTTGCAAATCACTGAAAAACTTCCCATTCTCAACCACAAATGGGAATGGGAGCATATGTTCTCCCAAAATGTTCACAGATTCCTGAACTAGCATTCACGTTCACTAGATGTGCAGTTTAAAAATGTGCACTTAAAACTTGGAAAATGCACAACTTTCTCAAAATGCACAACATTTCCCATTGAATGAACAACAACAACAACAAAAACAGGTTGCAAATGAGAATGGGAATGAGCCGAACTGAACTTTGAAGTAAAATTCTGAGCATTTCAGTGACCTTGAGGGTTCCTGTTTCTCCCATCCCTACTGCCCAACATGAGGAGTAAATAGTAGGGTTTTTTCTGGTTGAACTGTCTCCCAAAGTACAGCCTATCACTTTTTTCCCAATAAGAATGAATAGCAACTGCTTGCTCATGTGGGAGAGGATAAGTATGTGATGTTTGGGACACCTGTGCTCTTACTGACCCCAGGTAATGAAAATCAAAATTGGGCCTATGCCCAGAGCTGCTTTGGAGCATTTCCTACCTCTCCCCACCCAAGGGCTTTTCTTTCTAAAGAGCCTTTATTTTCTGTTGTTTCTGCAAAGCTTGTGGTTCCCCTAATACTACTGATAACTCTCTCCTGTGCATGGATGGTACACTGTTGACTACATAAGGACTAGCACTCAGAGAACTGAGATTGCTGTGAGTATATAACCTCAACCTCTCTTGGCGATTTCAAGACTGGATTATTGTATTGCGCTGTATGTGCGGCTAGCTACCCTTGAGCTTGGTCCAGAAGTTGCAGCTGGTACAGAACTTAGCGGCAAGACTGTTTGCTGGGGCCTTTTTCTAGTGATGTACGAAACACTTACCTGGTTTCCTCCAGGGACATCCGCGGTGGGGAGAGGCGCTCAGTCCCTCCCCCTGAAATCCTCAAGGGGGGGGGAGGCGATCTGTTCCTCCCCCTGGAATCTTGCCCGACCGGCTCCGTGGAGCCGCCGGCCAGGGCCGTCCACCGCCGGAGTTCCGGCGGCAGACAGGCTGCTGCGGTTGCAAATGGCGGCCTCTGTACCAGCCGCCATTTGCGTCCAGCGAACCTGCCGTGATAGGCTACGTAAGTATTTACATAGCCTATCACAGCAAGCCAAAAAAAACAAAAACAAAAAAACAAAATGGCATACGCAAATGGCGGCAGCTACGGCGGCCGCCATTTACGTTCCCTATTTTTAGCCGTTTTAGCCTACATAAATATTTACGTAGGCTATTATGGCGAAAAAAAGGGGAACGCAAATAGCGCAGTGGGCGCCATTTGCGTTCCTTTTTTCCCCGCCGTTTTAGCCTATGTAAATATTTACTTAAGCTATTATGGCGGGGAAAAAGGAACGCCAATAGCGCCCACTACACTATTTGCGTTCCCCCTTTTTTTCACAATAATAGCTTACGTAAATATTTATGTAGGCTAAAGCAGCGAAAAAAAGGGAACGCAAATGGTGGCTGCCATAGCCATCGCCATTTGCGTACGCTGTTGTTGTTGTTTTAGCTTGCCATGATAGGCTATGTAACTATTTACGTAGCCTATCACGGCAAAGAGCAGGATGCAAATGGCAGCCACGGCAGCTGGTCGAAAGACCAGCCGCCGGAGCCAGAGCCGCAGCCTCCGCCTCCAGAGCCCCAGGTAAGTTTCGTTCCAGGGTTATTCTGCGAGGTGGCGGGGGGTGGGAGGCCATTCCGCCACAGGTTTCGGGGGCCGAATGCCAGTGCATTTGGCCTCACTGAAATCCGTGGCGGAATTCTCCGCCATCCCTACCTTTTTCCCACAGCAAGTTACACTGTTGTAAAATAACTGCTCTGGCTACCAATCAGTAGGGATGGACAAACTGGTCAGTTTCACTTTCTCCCACTTTTGAAAAGTTAAAATCTCACATTCTTTCTCGCCTGAATATGAAGCTGGGGGTGTACGAACCCCACCTACCTTGCTCCGCTGGGAGTCCGCGGGGGGGAGGCAATCTGGTCCTGCCCCCCGGAATCCTCCCTGGCCAGCTCTGCTCCACGACGAGTTCGCGGAGCTGCCAGCTGGGGCCAGCCACTGCCGGACCTCCAGCTGGGGCCGGTCTTCAGACGCAAATGGCGTCCAGCGTAGCGGATGCCATTTGCGTCCCTTCGCCTTTCACGGTAAGGGGAAGGGACGCAAATGGCGTCCGCGGATGGACGCAGCCGGACCCGGCGGTGCCAGGTAGGATCTGGCCAGGTCGGACTTCACGGGGTGGCGGGGTGGGGTGGGGTGGGGTGGTCCATTCCACCACGGACTCTGGGGGGGGGCAGATTCTAAGAATCTGGCTTCCCCAGTCCGTGGCAGAATTCTCCGCCATCCCTATATGAAGGACTATGTGAATTTTGGTCAATTCCTATCAAAAATGAACTGAAATGAAATTCACACCGGTAAAATACAGTAGGTCGAGCATGTTGTAGTTGCCTGTCATATGTAAAAGATGAAGAGCCTGTTAGAATGAAGAGGTGGCTGCCCTAACTAAGCACTAAAATGTTTGAATACTTCAGGATTCAAACCCAGACTTTTAAGATCAAAGCGCTCAAATCCCTCTGCTTGGAAGGGCAAATCTGTCCATTTCAATTTCAGTTTCTCCCACATCTGAATTTTTAAATTTTGAGTTCTTTTTGTCCCAAATATGGAAAACTTTGCAAATTTTGATAAATTCTTATCAAAACTGAACTGAAATGAAATTCTTATGCTCCCCTACCAATCAGCTACCAGGACAAGTTTAAGGTGCAGTTGTTAGGATCTAAAGCCCTAAGCAACTTGGGACCAGGTTATCTTTGGGATCTTCTCACCCCTTGTGTCCTTGCTCAATCTTTGCAATCATCAGAGGGAGCGGTTCTGAAACTGTTGCATGCTGCTGAGGTGAACCTTGGGAGCACTTGCAGTTGGGATGGGTGAACCCCCCAACATCTGGTCCGGAGAGGGGCGTCTGCCATGGGGAAATCTGGGCTGCTTGGAGCCCCATGGATTTCTCCAGAGTCCTGGTGCATCTGCCAGAGTTCACGAGGCAGCTCTCCAGCCTTCTAAAAGCCACAATAGGCTAATAGCAGCCGCCATTAGCCTATCATGGGAAAATTACGGCCGTAATTGTCATATTTACTCCATTAGCAGCTGTAAAGCACTTACTTCTACCTAAATTGTGGCTGTTTATGCCACAATTTAGGTAGAAGTAAGTGTTTTATGATTGCAAATGGCATAAAATATGCCAATTACAACTGCAATTTTGCTGGGATCAGCTAATGGTAGCCACCATTCACCTATCGCACCCTTTAGAAAGACGGAGAGGTGCCCCATGCTAAATCCGAGGATGTGCTGGTAAGGGGCAGACTCCAGAGGTCTGATTGCTGGGAATTTGGCCTAATTTGGGTCCATGGTGGATTTCTCCAGCATCCCTATTGGCAGTAGGGCATTTAGCGTCATAGCACGCACCCTCTAGAACACATAACCAACTGTTCTGACAGGTTGATATCTCCTCAAGACTAGGGATGGGCAGATTCCCTACCTGTCGTTCAGCAGGGGAATCCACCCATGGGGGGGGAATCCATCCCTCCCCCCCAGAATCCGTCCAGGCTGGCTCCGCTCCGTGTCAATCCTGCAGAGCCGACCGCCAGCTCTGCATCGCTGGTGAATGTTGACACAGCCGGCAGCCATTGCCGTGCCATATCGCTGTGCTAAGGAAGTCTCTGGATGCAAATGGCATAGTGGGCTCCATTTGCAGCCATAAAGCTGGTTGTTGTTGTTGTTCAGTCGTTCAGTCGTGTCCGACTCTTCGTGACCCCATGGACCATAGCACGCCACGCCTTCCTCTCCTGCGCTCTCTCCCGGAGCATGCTCAAGTTCATATTCATTGCATCGGTGATGCTATCTAGCCATCTCATCCTCTGTCGTCCCCTTAACCTTTTGCCTTCAGTCTTTCCCAGCATCAGGGTCTTTTCCAAAGAGTTTTCTCTTCGCATTAGGTGGCCAAAATATTTGAGCTTCAGCTTCAGGATCTGTCCTTCCAATGAGCACTCAGGGTTGATTTCCTTTAGGATGGACTGATTTGACCTCCTTGCAGTCCAGGGGACTCGTAAGAGTCTTCTCCAGCACCACAGCTCGAAAGCATCAATTCTTCGGCGCTCAGCCTTCCTTATAGTCCAGCTCTCACAGCCATACATTACTACTGGGAAAACCATAGCTTTGATTAGACGGACCTTTGTCGGCAAGGTGATGTCTCTGCTTCTTACTATGCTGTCTAGGTTGGCCATAGCTTTCCTCCCAAGGAGCAAGCGTCTTTTAATTTCATGGCTACAGTCACCATCTGCGGTGATCTTGGAGCCCAAGAAAGTAAAATCTGTCACTGCTTCCATTTCTTCGCCTTCTATATGCCAGGAAGTGATGGGGCCAGATGCCATGATCTTAGTTTTTTTAATGTTGAGTTTCAAACCAGCTTTTGCACTCTCCTCTTTCACCCTCAACAAGAGGCTCTTGAGATCCTCTTTGCTTTCTGCCATTAGGGTGGTATCGTCTGCATATCGGAGGTTGTTGATAATTCTCCCAGCAATCTTAATTCCGACCTGTGATTCATCCAACCCGACATTTCTCATGATGTACTCTGCATATAAGTTAAATAAGCAGGGTGACAATATGCAGCCTTGTCGTACACCTTTCCCAATTTGGAACCACTTGGTTGTTCCATGTCTGGTTCTTACTGTTGCTTCTTGACCCTCGTACAGGTTTCTCAGGAGACAGGTAAGGTGGTCTGGTACTCCCATGTCTTTAAGAATTTGCCACAGTTTGTTGTGATCCACACAATCAAAGGCTTTAGCATAGTCAATGAAGCAGAAATAGATGTTTTTCTGGAATTCTCTTGCTTTCTCCATGATGCAGCGAACATTGGCGATTTGATCTCTAGATCCTCTGCCTCTTCGAAACCCAGCTTGTACTTCCGGTAGTTCTCAGTTCGCATGCTGCTGAAGCCTAGCTTGTAGGATTTTGAGCATCACCTTGCTGGCATGTGAAATGAGCGCAATTGTCCGGTAGTTTGAACACTCTTTGGCATTGCCCTTCTTTGGAATTGGAATGTAAACTGACCTTTTCCAGTCTTGCGGCCACTGTTGAGTGTTCCAAATTTGTTGACATATTGAATGCAGCACTTTAACAGCATCATCTTTTAGGATTTTAAATAGCTCAGCTGGAAGACTGTCATCTCCACTAGCTTTGTTGTTAGTCATGCTTCCTAAGGCCCACTTGACTTCACTCTCGAGGATGTCTGGCTCCAGTTCAGTGACCGCACTATCATGGCTATCAGGGACATTCAGATTTTTCCTGTATAGTTCTTCTGTGTATTCTTGCCACCTCTTCTTAATCTCATCTGCTTCTGTTAGGTCCCTGCCTTCTTTGTCCTTTATCATGCCCGTCTTTGCACAAAATGTTCCCTTGAGATGTCCAATTTTCTTGAAGAGATCTCTAGTCTTTCCCATTCTGTTGTTTTCCTCGATTTCTTTGCATTGTTCATTTAAGAAGGCCTTCTTGTCTCTCCTTGCTATTCTCTGGAACTCTGCATTCAGTTGGATATATCTTCCCCTTTCTCCCTTGCTTTTTGCTTCCCTTCTTTCCACAGCTACTTGTAAAGCCTCATCAGACAGCCACTGTGCTTTCTTGCATTTCTTTGTCTTTGGGATGGATTTCGTTGCTGCCTCCTGAACAATGTTACGGACCTCCGTCCATAGTTCCTCAGGCGCTCTGTCTATCAGGTCTAATCCCTGAAATCTATTCCTCACCTCCACTGTATATTCATCAGGGATATGATTGAGGTCATACCTGAATGGTTTAGTGGTTTTCCCTACGTTCTTCAATTTCAGCTGAAATTTTGCAAGAAGCAGCTCATGATCTGAGCCACAGTCAGCTCCAAGTCTTGTTTTTACTGACTGTATAGAGCTTCTCCATCTTTGACTGCAAAGGATATAATCAATCTGATTTCGATATTGACCATCTGGTGATGTCCATGTGTAGAATTGCCTCTTGTGCTGTTGGAAAAGAGTGTTTGCTATGATCAGCATGTTCTCTTGGCAAAACTCTATTAGCTTTTGTCCTGCTTCATTTTGTACACCAAGGCCATGCCTGCCTGTTATCCCGGTGATTTCTTGACTTCCTACTTTAGCATTCCAATCCCCTATGATGAAGAGGACATCTGTTTTTGGTGTTAGTTCTAGAAGGGGTTGTAGGTCTTCATAGAACCGATCAACCTCAGCTTCTTCGGCCTCAGTGGTTGGGGCATAGACCTGAATTACTGTGATGTTGAATGGTTTGCCTTGGATTCGTACTGAGATCATTCTATCGTTTTTAAGATTGTACCCCAGTACTGCTTTTCCCACCCTTTTGTTGACTATGAGTGCTACTCCATTTCTTCTAAGGGATTCTTGCCCACAATAGTAGATATGATGGTCACCTGAATTAAATTCGCCCATGCCTGTCCATTTTAGTTCGCTGATTCCCAAGATGTCGATGTTCAATCTTGCCACCTCATGTTTGACCACCTCCAGCTTACCTTGATTCATTGATCTGACATTCCAGGTTCCTAAACAATATTGTTCTTTACAGCATCGGATTTTCTTCTCACCACCAGACACATCCACAGCTGAGTGTCCTTTCGGCTTTGGCCCAGCCGCTTCACTCTTTCTGGCGCTACTTGGAAATACCCTCTGCTCTTCCCCAGTAGTATATTGGACACCTTCTGACCTGAGGGGCTCATCTTCCGGCGTCATCTCTTTTAGCCTTGTGATACGTTCCATGGGGTTTTCTTGGCAAGAATACTGGAGTGGGTTGCCATTTCCTTCTCCAGTGGACCACATTTTGTCAGAACTCTCTGCCATGACCTGTCCATCTTGGGTGGCCCTGCACGGCATAGCTTATGGCTTCATTAAGTTACGCAAGCCCCTTCGCCACAACAAGGCAGTGATCCATGAAGGGGATAAAGCTGGTAGATTAGCCTAAAAGCAGCCATAAATGGCTGCATTTAGACTAATCTACCAGCTTTATGGCTGCAAATGGCGCCCACTATGCCATTTGCGTCGCTGTTTTGTTGCCGTTAGGCTACAGCGATACGGCACGGCAATGGCTGCCAGCCATATCGACATTCGCCAGTGATGCGGAGCAGGCGGCCGGCTCCGAAGGATTGATGCCGAGACAGATCTGACCCGGACTGATTCTGGGGGGAGGCAGAGGTGAGCGCTCCATTGCGCCATGGGCCCCAATGGGGCCGGATTCTTGGAATCCAGCCTCATTAGGGTCTGTGGTGGAATTTTCCCCCTTCCCTACTCAAGACCCATCTCTTCACACAGGCTTTCCCTGAAGTGGGACCCCTCCAGCCATGATCTATAGCACACAATTTAATTGGCAATTTGTTGTTTTTTTAATTGTGCAGTTTATCGTCAGATGTTATGGTTGCTTTGATGATATGATATTGTATAATCTCCACTTTGAAACTTCATGGAAAGTGATTTATAAATCTGATGAATGAATAAATAAAAGAAATTATAGATTAGAGAGATGATGATGATCGTGAAGGAGAAGATAGATAGATAGATAGATAGATAGATAGATAGATAGATAGATAGACAGACAGACAGACAGACAGACAGACAGACAGACAGACTGCTGAACAAAGGGATTTACCAAAGTGGTGTACAATACAAAAACATCAATGATATGAGGAGGTGATGTGCTAGGATAGGTATATGAGTACAGTCCAAGATGCACAAAATGTGCTTATGCTCTGTACTTGGATAAGCCGTAGAAATGTGGCAGAAGAAATGAAGAGACTATTTCCAGACCAAAGGAGGGGGGTGGGAACATGAGGGGATTTTTGTAAGGCACTGGGAAAACAAGAGTTTACAATTCCAAGTTTAAAAATGAACAAGAAAGTCTTAAATGGTCTCCCTTGCTAACACCACAAAAAGACATAAATATGTCAAAGTAATTCCACAGCTGCTGGCCAAAGCTTTCCCCTAAAGGAGGTGAAGGAGCTTTGCACAACCCAATACAATAAAGCAAAGTCAGCCAGACATGTTATAACAGAAGAATGTGGCACAGAAATGAATGGAGACAGAAGAATGAAACCGAGAAACCTGTCTCCGTTCCCAGAAGGTATGATAAACAGGCAGCATTTTATTTTCATTTATCTGTTTTTAAAAAGAGAGGTGCCAGGGCTCTTAAACCCCACCTGAACAAATATATATTTTGTCTAACCTAGAAGCCTCAGCCCCTAACCCAGAATGATTCCCCCAGCCTCCTCCCCCCATCCAATGGAACTGTGCACTTTCAAATGCACGTGGACTAGAATCTTTCTTTAACTCAACTGTATGATTTGGGGATATCTACATCCGTTTTCATACTATTTATCTATCTATCTATCTATCTATCTATTTATTTATTTATTATTGCATTTATATCCCGCCTTTTTTCCTCTTGCAAGGAACCCAAGGCAGCTTACATTATCCTCCTCCTCTCCATTTTATCCTCACAACAACAACCCTGTGAGGTAGGTTGGGCTGAGAGTGTGTGACTGGCCCAAAGTTACCCAGTGAGCTTCCATGGCCGAGTGGGGACTAGAACCCGGATTTCCCAGCTCCCAGTCCAACACTCTTGCCACTACACCACACTACCCATCCACTCTGGAATCCTCATGTGTTGCAAAGGATTCTGGGGAATTTCTAGGGCAAATACTCATTGGAAGAACATAGGAAGCTGCCTTAGACTGAGCCACACCAGTGGTCTGTCTACCATGGCTGGGAGCAGCTCTCCAGACCACTTACCCATTGCTGAGAAAAGAAGAAATGCATCACCAAAAATGAGGGCACAGGTTTGCATTCCATTTCCATATGTGAATTTATATGCATGGATTAGGGATGGATGGACGCCCCAGATTTTGGGCCCTCCGGGCACCTGCTGAGCCACTGACGCAGCTCGTGTGCCCCTGGACCTGCACTCAAACTCCCCACACACACACTTGCCGAGCCACCTGCATTCACCTGGGACCCGTCTACGAGCATCATTTTGCAAAAGAAATGGCAATTGCAAATATGCACACATCTAGTCTTATGCAAAATGGTGCCATGAATGGCCAATGTATGCAAATGGGTCATTTATGCCTGTAGTCTTGCATATATCAGCCATTCATGGCACCATGCATCCTTACTATGGATGCACATTTAGAAATACTTACCCTAATTGACATAGAAATATAGTACATCTCCCCAGAGTGGGAAAGAGTGTGACCAGGTCCCCTGTGTGCCTCCTCATTCCATTGTCCTGGTGCTCACTGTGGATGGGCATCTTCATGGCCCTCCCCACTGCTCTTCCATCTTAAGGTTCTCTATCTTTAAGCCAGACTTGGACTGATCAGCCCTTCCAATAAAGGAGTGCCCTCTGTAAAGTAGGACACCCTATCTCCAGGGTTTCAGACAAAGATCTTTTCCAGCCCTACCTGGAGATGCTGGAGACTGAACCTGGGACCTTCTGCAAGCGACACATTTGCTCCATCACTGAGCTATGGCCCTTCTTCAAGGAGGAGCATCAGGGAGGCTCTGTAGCTCAATGACAGAGCACCTGCTTTGCATGCAGACGGTCCCAAGTTCAATCCCCAGCATCTCTAGGTATGGCTAGGAAGGAATCCTGCCTGAAACCCTGGAGAGCCACTGCCAATCCATTCTGTCTGTGTTTCGTGGATTGTCGGGTGCCTTTCATTCCATCTTCCACCCATCAATGAAATTAGTGGGTTTTTTTCTTTCCGAATTTGCACAAATTCCCCCTTGCAAAAATGCACAAATTCCCCCCAAATGTGCATCTTCATGCTTTAGCCTATGGGGGAAATTCACATTTTTGGCTGGGGGTTTTTTTTATTTTGCATATTTTTCTATCATGAAATTTGTGCAAAATTTTGGAAAGTTAGAAAGACGGTCTGCCAGTCTGTGAAATCTGCCTGACAGAGGAAAAGTTGGTCCGCTGCGGAATCTGTGGGTCCAATTCATGAAAATCCAAACTTATCTAGTTCCATTGCAGATTTCTCTGGCATCCCTAGAGTAGATTGACCCACAGTCTGACTCAGTAGAAGGCAGCTTCCTATGTTCTAAACTGCCTTATACTTGGTTAGAATATTTGTTCATCCAGCTGAGTATTCTCTATTCTACCTGGCAGCTATGCTCTGGGGTCTTAGGCTGAGAGTTCTTCTTTCACATCATCTACCAGTTCTTTCACATCACCTACAAGTAAGAATTTCTGCATGCAAAGCATGTAGCTGTAATCTCATCCCCTAACGCCCTCTCATGCAGGGTACTGACAAGGCCTATTGGGCCTCTTGGTTCAAGAGTAGGAAATTAGGTAGGTTCACATTAAAATGTGAACCAAGAGAATTTCTCACCCATCCATATTTTCAGCTCATGTGGGGCAGCCCCTGTGAACTGAGGATATGGATGGAGGAGAAATATGTTTGGATCGCATTTTAATTTGAACTTACCTAATTTCACACTTTTGAACCAATACAAGTACTGAAACTCAGTTATTCTTTGAAATTCACACTCCTCTGAATATGACAATTGAGTTTTCCAATCAAAAAATGCACACCAAAAAATGATGTCTGTTAGGAAAGCATGCACACAAAAATGCATACGTTCGCGAAACTAATGTTCTAAAATGCATTGTATTAGGAACTGTGCATGCAAAAGCTATGTATATTCAGAAAAACACATTCAAAAATGCATGTATTAGGAGAAATATGTCCACAAATGTCTATTAATTTTCATGTGAACTTAAAAAAATATACAAATTTCAAAGTTTGGGATGAACTGAATTTGAGATTGTTTCCAATCTTAAAAATTTGGAATGAACCAAATTTAAGGCTGGAAAAATTAGAAAATGAGAAACATCGAAATGCGTGGATCTGTCTATCCCTAGCTGAATCGACCATGAGGCTAACATAACATTCCCTTGCAGCTGCACATCACAAAGAAAGTGTGCTACTACCTGGATGAATGGGATGTCTACCAGTAAAGTGTCTCAGCCAGTATTGATCTCCTCAACGAAATGCCCCATGAGTTTCAGAGGAACCCCAGAGTTCCTTCACTACCACAGGATGTAGTGATGACCACCAATTTCTGTGGCTTTAAAAGGGGGTTGGACAAATTCCTGGAGGAAAAGGCTATCAATGGCCACTAGTCCTGATGGCTATGTGCTACCACCAGTTCCAGAGGTAGTGGGCCTATGTGCACCAGTTGCTGGGGAACATGGGCAGGAGGGTGCTATTGCACACATGCCCTGCTTGTGGGTTCCCAGTCAACAGCTGGTTGGCCACTGTGAACAGAATGCTGGACTAGATGGACCCTTGGTCTGATCCAGCAGGGCTCTTCTTATGTTCTCTTGGAGACAGTATGAGAACCACAGATCTAGCAGCGGAGGCTGATGGCTCCAATGTCAGTGGAGCAGTGAATCCACCCCAGGGTTCAGTGAGAACCAGTCAGAACTCTAAAGGAGCTATCCAAGGTGTGAGGAGAGATGAGGCTTTTTGTGGAGCACCTTGGATGGCTCCTTTAGAGTTCTGACTCAAACGTGAACTGGATTCACTGCTCCCCTGACACTGGAGCCCCAAGCCTCCACTGATACCTAGGGATCGGTGTCTCTTGCCAACAGTGGCAATGCAGAGAGAGAGAAAATGCTGGGGATTGCAGAAAGGACCAAGTGCATTTTTGGCAGTGGGTGAACATTTCAGCTGAATGCTTCTGCCCCAGACCTATTTTCTCTGTAGTAAGTCTAATTGATGCTGATCATGGGGTCAATGTTCAAGTAGGCATGCCTTGGTCTGAAGACTCATTTTAAATTCCAGTTCGTGATTCAGTTATATGATGCGTATGTGAAATAGACATCTGGATCAAGTAATCCCTTTTGGAACTGAGCTCCAAAGCACAGAACACCCATGTCCACCCAGATAAAGAAGGTGCTGGAGGGCAGACCTTCCCTCTACAGTATGCTAGCCTCCCAGTTAATGGTTTTCATTAAAAAAATCTTAAGAAATAAAATAACAATCAGGAGGGGAAGTGAGCCAGGAGAGTGCCAACAGAGGTGTTCACAGGCACACCGTTGCCCATGGACATCCCACTGCAAACCTCCTTATATACCGACCCTTCCCAAGCTGGTGCCCTCCAGATGTGTTGCTGGCTGGGGGAGGATTCTGGGAGTTGTAGTCCAACACATCTTGGGCACCAGGTTGGGGAAGTCTGTTGTGTACCACTGATGGCACCCAATCAGCTGTTCCGACTCTGTGAACAGTGCATTTTATTGTGACAATGCAGCTTCAGCCAAAGAAAAGCTTCAGGTTTTCTTTGTTTGGAAATGCTGATGCTAAATTTGCATGTCATTAAAATGACCTCATGGAGCCAAAGCTCTCTCACCATTGCTGATGTAGACAGTGACTGTCCTAAAGGAGACTGGAGGAGAAATATTGATTTTGCTTTTATGGGCTTCTTCCCCCCCCCCCTTTTTTTTTTTTCTTAACTTCAAACCATTGTGCCAGGTTCAGGCTTACGGAGAGAGGATCAGAAAGAGATGGACCCTACTGATGTAATGTGACATATTTATCTTGGCAGTTTTTCCAGCGCTTGCATTTGGAATTTGTATTAAGGGGCTGGGTTTGTTTGTTCCTGTCGTGATCACTGGGAACAAATCTATGCCCAAAAGGAACACTGTCAGACTATTAAAACTCAAGACGTTGGCTCACTTTTGTTCCATAGCTTCATCAAAGCTAATTAAGCCATGTTCTTTTGACGTCCTCCCCTTCTTGACTCCACCAACCTGTAACCAAAGGTTGCAGCTTTTCTGTGTCGAAAGAATCATGAATGTGGAAGGAAACCCCCAAAGTACAGTCCCTTCTTTCCTTGCAACGGGGGAAGATATTTGTTCAGTTCGCATTTTAATGCAAACATACCTAATCTTGAACCACTATGTGAACTGAAACTCAGTTATCCTTTGAAGTTCACACTTCTCTGAATTTTGCAATGGAGTCCTCCAATCAAAAAATGTGTCCAAAACCTCATATATTATGGAAAGTAACAATTTAAAATGCAATAAATTAGGAAAATTCCTTGCAAAAAAAGTGGCATATTAGGCAAAAATATGCATGTATTAGGAAAAATGTGCACAAAAATGCTTATGAATTTTCATGCAAACTAAAAAAAAAAAACCTCAAAGTTTGGAATGATCCAGACTTAAAACTGGAGAAGTTCTCAAAACTACAAGATGAACTGAAGTTAAGATTGGAAAAATGAGAAAATGAGAGAAACTGAAATTGACAGATACATCCATTCCTATTCCTGCGGTCCAATAAATCAGAATATGCAAATGTTGTGCAAATTGGTGTTTTCTTTCGTCCTCTTTTCTGGCAATGTGTTTCTTCTTTTTTCAGTGACATGCAAGTGGTCACCCTTCCAGGAGTCCAAATCCTCAGTGCTTCCCAAAGTTAGAAACCAGACAGGAATTGGTGTTTGGGTATCGTAGGGTGTTGAAGCTTCACCAACTGCCAGAGAATCCAGACTTCTGACACCAGTCCTCATTCAGCAACAACTCTAAAGCATTTAATTGGAGAGAGTGAGAAGCCCAAAGATTCCACAGTGACAGGAAAGCTGGATATGAGATGCTGTGGGTTTATTTAATTGATGGAAGGGTGCCCCCTTAAAATTCAGATTCTACATTCTTTATCTCTGTGATCTCTTGGGAGCAATGTATGAAGGTCATTATGTGCAAACCAGCTTCAATAATGAGCAGCAAAACAGCCTCTTTCATAATCCACCACAAAAGCCCAACACATACGTGATTAGAAGTGTTCTGCCACAGAGGAAAAGAATGTGAAGGTACTCAAGGTAGCCAGACTTGACCTAGACATGTGGTGAATGGAGAAACCTTTATATGCACACTGTTGCAGTATAACTGAGAGGGTTGCTGACATTTTAGTGCAATGATAGAAACGTAGCTATGATGCTCATTAACAAGCTACATACATTTAAAACCTTGAACAGCTCATGACCTAGATATTTGAAGGACTGTCTTCTCCCATATGGACCTGCTTGGTCTAAAAGAGTGACAACAGAAGCCTTCCTTCAGGTGCCCTCCGCTTCAAAAGTGAGGTGGGTAACAACTGGGCACAGGGCCTTCTTAGTGGTGCCCCATTTGTAGAATGTTAGAGGCATATTGTGGGAGGCATTGCATCATCAGGATCCAAAGTCCTCCTGCCCCCCCAACACACACACACACATGCACCAAAGCAGCCCAAAACTATGCCAGTCCTGGAGCAGATTTAGTTAGCTCACCTCCTGCTTAGTGTCCACAAGGAGGAAGTTTTGTTTATGAAAGGCTTGCGGCAGTGAAAAGGTCAAAAAGAAACAGGCCACCCCTGCCTCTTGCCCTGGCCGCAATGAGCTACCAAGCGGTGGAAGCTAAGCTGTGGATTCTATCTTCCTGACCTTTGAAGGACAGGGCACTTGGAGAATTGCCACTGATGGTGATCTCAATGACCTGATAGTTTTGTATGACAGCAGGTGATCCTTGGATAGGAGTGCGCCTGAGGAGTAATCTACAGGAGGAACACACAGAAGCATGGTTGCTTTCCACCATAATCCAAATGTTGTGCCATGCTATATTGTATCCTGCCAAAGCAATCCTCAAAACCATACATGCATGCCCATGCGCAGGCATGCGTACACATGCCCCACTCTTTCCCATTTTCTTTCTTCCCCCTTCCTACACACACCAAATTATACTCTTCTAAATCCTGGATTTATTCATCTGAAAGCATCACTTCCCCAACACCACCACTTCCTCCTGCATGTTAGCCTAACTTTTTAAAAACGAATGAACAGAAAACACCAAGCATTCATTTTAAAATATGCCATTTATAAAGGGAGCGGAGGAAGCAGAGAGATGGATTCATTGGCTAACAAATGCATTGTGCCACAAGATTTTGGGGGCAAGAATCCATTTTGTCAGATGCATGCATCTGCATGGCACATTATTTATCCCTATTAATTCTTAAGGGGCTACCCGACTCTTTGTTTCTTTTGCTGCAACAGATTAACATGGCTGGCCCTTTGGATACAGATACAACAGTGACACCACTATCCATTTTTATAGCACATCATAAAAGGCCTTGGACTTCTCACAGTGGAGTACCAAAGCACAGCATGGCATGGCGGGGTCTGCCAACAACTAGGAATGAGGCCAAGGAAGGCGGAACATTACCCAAGGGCTGTGCATCTGGGCTGTTCTGCTGCCAAGCTAACAACAGAAACAAAGTTCCCACTTTAGAAGCTGAGAATACAGAAAGGGCAGGAATCTAGGGGTGTTCCAGACCTCTGTAAATGTGGTTCATGACATCAGTGGGGCTCATAAGGAAGGTGTCTTATACTGAGTCAGGCCCTGGGTCCACCTAGCCCAGTATTGTCCACACTGACTGGCAGCAGCAACTCTCCAGGCTTTCAGGCAGGAGTTTTTCCAGCTCTACCTGGGGATAGGGATGTCAGAGAAATCCACAAAGGAATCAAATGATTTGATTTCTATGAACCTGACCTGTGGATTCTGCAGATGACCAGCTTTTCCTGAGTCACACAGATTCCATGGACTTGTGGACCAGCATTTTTTTAGTTTCTGGAATTTTACACACAGTTAGTCATAGAAAAATGCATTAAAAAAAAACCCAAACACTGGCCAAAAATGTGCATTTCCGCCATAGGCTAGAGCATGAAAATGCACGGGGGAGGGGGGTTACATATTTTTGCAAGAGCAAATTTGTGCAAATTTGGAAACAAACGAATCCAATTCCGTCGGTGGATGGAAGATGGAGCAAAAGGCACCTGACAGCCCATAAAACACAGACAGAATGGATTTTACACTATCCATACCTCCCTAATGCATGCAATTGCACATTTGTGCACACGCGGATTTGCACAAATTCAGGAAATTGGGGGGGGGGGAAACTGATTTTGCCAGTGAATGGACAAGAGAATAAAAGGCCCCTGACAATCACTGAAATGCAGACAGACAAGATGATCCATACATCCTTATCTGGAGATGCCAGGGCTTGAACCTGGGGACTTTCCGTATGCAAAGTCGATGCCTTGCCACTGAGCTGTGGCCCCTCGCATCGAGCTGTGGGCCTCATTCTGCCTCCATGACTCATGCTGCTCCTAGTTCACACTCCAAACAGAGGAAGGGACATGATAAATGTAATGCAGTCATGGAGACAATTACAGAATAGGAGATAATGGGCTGGATCCAGATTTAGTCATACTTGGAGTAGATCCATTGAAATCAGTGGGACCTAAGTGAGTCATGACTAAATTAAGCCTCATTGAATTTAATTGATCTGCTCAAAGCTTGCCTAAGTCTGGACCCAACCCCATGTGTGCATCCCTGTGTCATACACCTTTGGCATGTTCAACTACCTGGGAGGTGCGGGAATATGGATGAGAAATAGTAAAATACAGAGGTGCCAGCAAATTCTGGTTAAACCAAATATTGAGAATCCAGACACTATGGGCTGGGTGAGGGGCTGAAATGCACCTCTACAAGGTCAGTTCTGGATCCACATGCTTGGACCTGTTACTCTTGGATTGATGCCAGTAAATTCCTTGTCATTTTGCAGAGACTCTGCTGTGATGCTGAACAGGACTGGATCTGCTCGGTTTCTCAGTGTGGGACTCTAGACTCTGGCAAACCCCTTCATGCTGCGTGGAGTTCCATGAGGAAAGAGAGGTGGGATATTCTCTTGTGCCTGGGTGGTGCCATTGCAGCTACGTAAGGATTGGCATGCAGAGAAGGAGTTCACTATGAAGAAACGTATAACTAAATACTTTTGGTCAGTTTTATTTAACATTGGCTTGAAGGCCAAACTGCACACTATGCTCAGCCACCTATAGTTTTCTCACCAACTTTTCTTTTGTTTACAAGATGCAGCCATGAAGGCTAGATAGAGCAGGCCCCACAGCCCCCATTGCATCCTGCAACACCCCCCAAAATTGTAAAAAAATATATAAACAAAATGGCATCCAGAGTAGTCATTTTAAATTCTTTTTTACCCATTTGGTGCTCCATACCAAGGGTCAGAATTAGCTTGAAAACAAGCTAATTTTTACCCTTTTGGCACACCATACCTGTTCCTGATACTATCTCTATCTCTATCTATCTATCTATCTATCTATACATACACACACACACACACACACACACACGTGTGTGTGTGTGTGTGTGTGTGTGTGTGTATGTATATATATAATTTTTTCAGTATTGTAAGGGAGAGGTGCAACCCATCAGGGGGTCTGGGGAGGGTAAAAAGATCACCCAGCCTATAAGTGGAGAGCCGTGGTGGAGCGGGCTTTCTCCTCTGGCTTTTTTTCCACTGAACATCTCCCCAAAACTGATTCCCCCTCCCCATGGGAAAATGATATGGGGTGTGTGTTTTCTGCCCTGCCACACAGTAGAAAACAGAGGGGTGGAGGATTTATATTGAGAAATTGGCTGCATTGGCTTTTATGGCTGCATTTTGAGGAGAAGAAGAAGAAGAAGGGGGAGGGGGAGGGGGAGGGGAGGGGGAGAATGATGGGGGAGGAGAATGATGGGGGAGGAACTACACATGATTTAGCAGCATGTATAATCCCCCGCCCCCGAGTTGTCTGAGAAGGAGGTAATTATCACACTTAAAAGTATACTAAGCACTGAACTATAAAATAAGGGATCCATTGCACACTGGAATTGACCCATCATGGCTCTCTCACTAATGTGGAAGAAGAATTAAATTCCTGCAATAAATTATTCCTAATGATCTATTCAACCAGCTCTAATTGCCATTAAGAAATTCGATAACTAAATGATCCAGTTTCCTAACCACGGGCCCTGAAAGAAGCCCTGCAGTCCTCAAAGAAAAATTGAATTGCTCTTAATTTTGTCACAGGAGGCAGGCAGGCTGATCATTTTCTCTGCAAGGAGGAGGGTTGCCCAGATTTTCCTGTATAATTTGACATGGATGCGTTGGCTTTAGCACGTGGAGAGGTCCTGGTGAAATTACAAGAGCTTCCTGGGAAATTGGTGTTGCACTAATGCGAGATGGAAAAGGAAGGAAAATGCCAGCATCAACTTGAAAATAGAAGGTGGCACTTTCCCATACTAACATGTGTGCATGTGTGCAAACATCGCGCATGTGTGTGTGTTTAAAACAAAGAAACAGAAATGCGAACTAATGCATAAATTGGATGGACTTATGATGGAATACATGCAAAACTGACATGGACTGGACTCATTTATCTATTCCTAGTCCTCTGCCTTCAAGAACGCTCCGACTTCTGTCAAAGATATAGGAGCAGGGCCAGTAAAGAGGGAGGGAGAGAGAATGGCAACCCTAGCTATATATTGTAATGGGCTTGATACAGGATTTTATTTTTTTTTAAGTGGAGGTTATTCACATAGGGATGGGCAAATCTGCCAAACTTGATTTTGCTCAGGTTCTCATTTTTTCCACTGCTATGTTTGTTCACCCTGTTTCTGCATTGGGTTGCAATTTTTTTTTAATCTGCATGAAAATGTGTATGTATTTTCTTTTTTTCTTTTTTTTAATCCATTTTTATTTTATTTTTATAAATGAAATAAACACTACCAACAATATAATCAGAATCTTCAGTTTCCAACATTACAGTATTCTAAGAAAAAGAAAAAAGGGAGGATAGCAAAAGAAGGAAAAGAAAAAAAAGAAAAAAAAGAATTATATTAAACTTCAATAAAAACAAACCAAATATCCAAAAAGTCTTATAGCACAGGAATAGAAGCAAACAGTCCATTTCCATTGGCCATAAATTTGCCATTCAGTTAACGCATATTAATAAACATTAAAGATTTAGCCAACAAGGAATAGTATTAATAATAATCACATAATGATATTAATAATAATAATATTAATAAAAAGGGGAGAGGAAAAAAAGTTTAAGAAAAGTATAAAAACAGGAACAAATCATTTGTATATTTTAAGTAATATCATATCTAAAATATATTTATATGTGTACGCACACATACATACATAAATATGCATTTCATTACAATATAACATTAAAAAAGGAGAAAGAATAAAAATATGCAAACATTTATTCTGGCATATTTCATATTGCATATTGCATCTTAGCTGATAAGATGTCTAGGCAATATGCCAGAAAATGTGTATGTATTTTCATGCACCATACATATATATGTGTGTGTGTGTGTGTGTGTGTGCGCGTGTGTGTGTGTGTGTGTGCGCACAAAATGCATTTGAAAAAAATGCTTATAAAAATCATATATATATATATATATATATATGATTTTTGTACGCATTTTTTTAAAATGCATTTTGTGCACACTTTTTCAAAGATGTGCATTTTTGCAAGTGATGTTTCCATTGAATAAAACATTTTTGTGAGGGTTTTCCCAAATATACAATTTTTTTGTATGCAAAATTTTCATACATCCCGACACAGGTAAACTATTCGAAAGAAGGAAAGGGGAGGAGGGTATTGTAGCCAGAGATGAGGAGAGGACTGATGCTGGCCCTGTGCTTTTGACCATCACCTCATCTGCAGCTGGAGAAATTTAGAAAGTGATGCATTTCCATGGAGGTAAAGTGATGTGGAAAACTTCACCCGCTTATGCCATGCATGCAGAAGGCTGATCAAGACAAGGAGCAATACTATCTATCTATCTATCTATCTATCTATCATCTATCTATCTACGATGTTAAACCTCTTTGAGTCTGAGGGCCAAATGCCATTTGGGAGAAGCTCTCAGGGGCCACGTTGTAGTGGGGGGCTAAGCCAAAGGCAAAAAAATACCAACCTAGTTAGCTGAAAGTTGGTCCTGCCAGAAACTAAGCCTTGAGAGAGACATTCCCTAAGCCATAAGAGACGCATTCTCTAAGTCTTAAGAGAGGCATTCCATCGTTTTAGAATGAGGGAAAAACTGGCAAGTCAGGGAAACACTGAATGATCAGTGGGCAAGATAAAGGGGGTCGGATGAGGGGAAGGTGGCATGGCCATCTGGGGAACCTCAGAGGGCCTTACTGAGACTCTAGGTGCACCGGCTGTGGCCCCCATGCCTGAGGTTCTCTTTTCAAGGCTTGCGATGCTGCTAGCCAAAATTCCTGGCTAGCCATGTGGACACGTCAAGAAGTTCTAAACACAGGGACTGAGAGGTGTAGCCCAAATCATGGATCTCTGGAACCTCTGCAGTTCAGGCAGAAATGAAGCCGGGCCACAAGCAATGGGTGTAGCCCTTGCTGGTGTCCCCATGCAGGCCACAGATGTCCTTAAATACATCTGCCCCAGAGGAGAGGGAAAGAGCAAGGTCCATCAGCCCAAGGCAAGAGTGAGGCAAGGATATGTGGGGTAGGAGAAGCCCCTTCTGGAGGCTACACCCATTTGGGAAGGAGCCCAGCATGGACAGCCCTGAGGAAAATGCGGGCACACGTCCTGAGCAGGGATGCATGAGAAATTAATTTCAGATTGTTTTTGATCTGGATTTACCCAGTCTACACCTTCTGGATCACAAACGGACCTGGACACAATCTGTGGTCAAAGTCTGTACCTTTCCAAGCTCACAAAGTGATTCAAGGACCCAAAGACCTGCATTCGACAGCACGCGTACATTTGAAAAATGCGCATGAAGAAATGCATATTTTTGAATAGGGATGGGCGGATTCCCTACCTGCCAGTCCATGCAGAATCCACCCTTTGGGGGGAGGCAATCTGTTCCTCCCCCTGGAATCCTTTTTGGCTGGCTCTGTTCCACAGTGATTTCGCGGAGCCGCCAGCCAGCTCCGAAGCGCCAGCGATACCGTATCGCTGGCTGAGGGGTATTGGCTGCAGATGCAAATGGCGTCCAGGACACCATTTGCGGCCATAAAGGTCTTAGTTTAAGGTAAATGCAGCCATAAATGGCTGCATTTAGCTTAAACTAAGACCTTTACGGCCACAAATGGCATCCTGGATGCCATTTGCGTCCCTGCTTTTTTTTCACACGATAGGCTACGCAAATATTTGTGTAGCCTATCACGTGAATGAAAAGCAGGAACGCAAATGGCTTCCAGGATGCCATTTGCAGCCATAAAGGTCTTAGTTTAAGGTAAATGCAGCCATTTGTGTCTGCAGTCAATCCCCTTCAGCCAGCAATAAGGCATGACAGCCGAATCGCTGGCAATCTGGAGCTGGTGGATCCGGCCGAAGAGGATTCTGCAGGGAGGCGGAGGTAAGTGTTCCATTCCGCCATAGACTCTGAGGGGCCAGATTCTTTAGAATCCAGCCTCACTGGAGCCCATGGCGGAATTCTCCGCCATCCCTACTTTTGAAACATGCACAAACCCACTTTAATCAATGGGAGAAGATTGCATACTTTTCAAAGATGTGCACAATTGCTGCGTACAATTGGGGAAATGCCCATGAAAATACGCATAGATTTTTATGCGAAAAGAAAAGAAAAACCAAAGCAAACTGATATGGACACGAGTTGGAACAAGCTTCAAGATGGAATTCGGAGAACTTCGGTGAGCTCAAGTTTTGCTGATTCAGACATCCTGAGAGGTGCTGAGGATGTAATGCAGCCTTCCCCAATCTGGCGCCTTCCAGATGCTTTGGACTTCAGGTCCCATCATCCCCAGTTGGAGCAGCCCCTGCCCATTCTGCCTGGAGGTGATGGGAGCTGTAGTCCCCAACATCTGGAGGGCATCAGATTGGGGAAGGCTGAAGCAATTAGTCCCCACCATGCCACTCTGTGTCAGGGTACCTGGGTCCTGCTGTCATACTAAGGGCTATGGCTGTGGGCTAGCCGGTGGCCATGCATGTATATGAACGAGCCCTAGTGCATACCCTGCCTTTTCCAGCTTTTTAATTCGAAATTCCAAATGCTTGGCTCAAACACTAATTTTGCTGGCCTGTAAGGTTTCCAGCCCCAGCAACGACTCTGCCACCCCTGAGGCAGGATGGCACACATGCCGCCCTCTTCGGGGGTTCACCCTGCCTCATGGGAGGGCCAGTGCTGTTCCAAATATGCACAAGTCAAGTGTTGCAGATAGGGATGTTGTGGATTCCCAACTAGGTCTGGGAGTTCATCGGGCTCCCCCCCAAATCCTCAGACTGCACCCACTGGGAGCCTGGCCTTGCTTGCCCCTGCTTGCCCCCTCCCGGACACTTCCTGCACTGCCTGGACTCATCAGGCAAGTGCCCACTATTTTGCTGACTTGGTTTTTTTTACGAAAAAAGGGAGCTAAAAAAACTGTGCATATTTAAATATAGGCACATTCAGGCCAGAAAAGCTCCATCTATGCAATATTAGAGACATAACGCCTCTAATATTGTGTAGATGAAGCTTTCCTGGACCGAATGTGCACATATTTAAATAAGCACAGTTTTTTTAGCTCCCTTTTTTCGTAAAAAATACCAAGTCAGCAAAATGGCGGGTGCTCACCAGACGGTGACTGCAGGTGGCTCACTGAGCTTGTGGGGACTCAAAAACAGGTCCGGGGGGGGCTCGAGAGGGGGTGGTGCTTCACGGGCGCCCGCTGGTCCTGGACGGGGCTGGGTTCACACATCCTTAGTTGCAGAGGCTGGCAGCTTTTCACTCCTAGCAAGCAACAAATCCACCACCCTGCATCAGATCATCTGTAAGGCGGACTGCACTCCGGGATGCCTTTTGGCTTCTGGAGCTCAAAGTGAGCCCTCCCCAATCAGTCTACAAGGAGAAAAAGCAGTGGAGAAGAGGCTGCTTTAATGAGAAAAACAGCCACCAGAAAAGAATGAGAACAAGTCCACCCCACCACGGAAAAGTCTGTTACAACTTACAGATTCCTGCAGCAGCTTTGGGTGAAAAAAAGAACAAAACACCATGGGGAAACATTCATGTGACAGACCATCATGTGTAGTTTGGCCTAGAGCCTCTCTCTCACTTAAGTGATGGCTTCCTGCATGCAGGAAGCTTATTTTACATGGGGTAGCATTCCAAAAATGAGCCCTTTCCACCTGCTCTCTGAAGTGGTACGGTCCAAACTTCCCCAACCTCCATGTACCACCTCGTTATGCATAATGTGTAGATCGGCACTTAGAGTTAGCCCCGCTGGGATCATTATTGCTGTATCTGCAGCGCTTCTGCAACTGAGACAAAGCTTCTCCTTTCCAACCTCGAGCCTGGTTGCCTAGCAATAGGAGAATCCAGCGAAACCCAAATGTATGAAAATATGATTCATTTTTGCAAAAGAATAAAACCCATTCCCATTTCAAAGGACGCTGTTGCAATAATACATAACTTCACAGAGGAGAAGGTCTCCCTCGGAAAATCATTCAGAAGTTTGCTTGTTTTCTCTTAGAGGAGCGCTGCAAGATTGATGGAAGGTATGCTGGTGCAAAATTGAGTTAGTGGTATCCGTGATATCAATCATTTCCCTCCCCACTTCAGAACACACAATATCCCTAATGAGAGCCAAATTATGGGGAAGATATTCTCTCCCCCCTTCTCCTTCCCCTTCTTGGTAATGATTTGTTTTACAGGGGCAAACATTATGAAATCAAAACTAGGATTAAAGTTTTACAGCTTGCGATGGAGAAAGCTGTTTCTCTCTTGCAGTGCACGCAGAAGATGCAATATTAAAACAAGAGTCGTGGCTGATTTTCCTCCCACAAAGTGATCCAGCTGTCATTCTGCCTTCACAACAGAAATGTCAAATATAAGCTGTAATCAGACATTATTACTCTTGCAGGAGCGGGGACCTGTCAGCTTACCTTGCTCCTGAGGTTGCATGGGCTACTCTCAGCTAGGGATGCTGGAGGAACTCAAAAGGGACTAAAATGAGCTCGGATTTCTAAGAATCTGACCTGCGGAATCTGCTACAGAGTGAACCCCTTGGGCCGCGCAGAGTCCATGGACTTCCGGGTGGTTTTTTTTACTTTCCCGAAATGTACACATATTTATTAGTAGGAAAATATGCAAGTTTCAGCGGAGGAAAAGTGGAATGGAACGGGGGACAATGCACTAAATGTTATGTACTAAGGTAAATTCTGTAAGTTGTTACAAAAGCTCTTACGTAATTATTGGAGTATTTTTCCTCCTGATGAAAAAATATTCGCATCCGCCTGTGAGTGGATGATAGAACAAAAGGCACCTGACAATCCATGAAACACAGAAGGAGTGGATTTACACAGTCCCTACACCCCTAATCTCAGCCCCACTCCTGTTATCTCATATACAGCACAAATGCCAACAACAGGGATTGGAAACCTCAGGGCAAAGGGCCAAACCCAGACCAGCTGAGGTCCTCCTCCTTCCCCTGGCCCTGCCCGCTCTCCCCCAACCACCAGTCATTCAGTGGTTTCTCCACTTTGGTGAAGTTTCCCCGCTCCCATTCTAAAAGGTTGAAATGCCCCTCCTAAAATAGGCATGCATTTTTTGTTTTTTGGGCCCTGCCCCTTTTCCTTCAGCCCCACCCAGCACTGGAAGCTTTCCTTCAGCCCCAAGAGCTTCTCCAAAATGCAATTTGGCCTTCAGGCTGAAAGAGGTTCTGCATAGGAATGTACGAAAGTTCCGCCACGGATCTCGGGGAGGCCGAATGCCAGCACATTCAGCCCCCTGAAATCGGTGGCGGAACGGCCCGCCACCCCCCACCACTCCCCGGGACGGGACTTACCTTGGGCGGATCTTCCTGGTGGCAGCAGCGGCTCCGGTGGTGGCGGCGGTGGCGGTGCGGCGGCAGCAGCTGCAGCGGCCAGTCTTCCAACCGGCTGCCGCCGCTGCCATTTCCAGGTTAAAAAAAAACAAAGAACAAAAAAACGTGATAGGCTACGTAAAGATTTACATAGCCTATCACAGCTAGATTTTAAAAAAAACACCATGATAGGCTACGTAAATGTTTACGTAGCCTATCACGGCTGACTTTAAAAAAACAACAACAACACGTGTACGCAAATGGCGGCGGCCATGGGCACCGCCATTTGCGTTCTTTATTTTGGCACATCTTAATCTACGTAAACATTTACGTAGACGCTACGCTATTTGCGTTCCCCTTATTTTCGCCGTCTTAGTCTACATAAATGTTTACGTAGACTGAGACGTGCCAAAATAAAGAACGCAGATGGCGGCGGCCATGGCCGCTGCCATTTGCGTACGCGTGTTGTTGTTGTTTTAAATCAGCCATGATAGGCTACGTAAACATTTACGTAGCCTATCACGGCTGACTGCAGGGACGCAAATGGCAGAGGCTGGCCAGCGGCCGGATATCCGGCTGCTGGTGGAGCCGGCTGGCAGCTCCGCAGAATCGCTGCGGAGCACAGCCGGCCAGCCAGGATTCTGGGGGGGGGGGGAGGAACAGAGCGCCTCCCTCCCCGGTGACGATTCTGGGGGGAGGGATGGAACGCCTCCCCCCCACCATCAGCATAATCCCTGAAAGGTAAGTTATTTTCGTACATCCCTAGTTCTGCACCCCCCATGTAAGACAGCAGTGTAAAATCCATTCCATCTGTCTTCTGCAGATTGTCAGGCACCTTTCATTCCACCGTCCACTGGTCAACGGAACTGGATTCTTCTTGTTTCCAAATGTGTGCAAATGCAAATGTACAAATGCAAAAATGCACACATGTGAAAATGCCCAAATTCCCACAAAATGCGCATTTTCATGCTTCAGCCTATGGGAAAAATGCACCATTTGGGCCAGGTTTTTTTAAAAAATTATTTTGTGTACTTTTCTACGATGAAATTTGCACAAAATTCAGGAAAGTGAGGAAAATGCTCTTCAGGTCTGCGGAATGGGGAAAAGCTGGTTCACTGAGGAATCCACAGTTTGGATTCATGAGAATCCAAGCTTATTTGGTTCTATTGCAGATTTCTCTGACATCCCTATGCACGGTTAATTCACTGTGCCAGAGTACAACCTACCCTAGTGACTGTTTACACACATTACAATGATTCTTATTCTGCTCGCTGGAGTGTTTGGTTGTTGGGATTATTCTGTTTATTTGTTGGCTGGGCATAAATGCCCTAAACTTGACACAGCTGCTGGTCTACAGCTCATTGCTTGGTTGATTACACTTGCATGAACTGAGGCAGCCATCAGAGAACTATTAGATAATGTCAACAACACAGGACCTGTTTTGTCTTTCAAAGGTTTGGGAGTCTCAACTTGTCTTGAGTCTTCTTTCGATACCTTTAGCTGCCAAGAAATGCTGTCTTTAGACCAAAAGGGGAGCAGGGGAGAATTCATCATTGGATTATTATATTGGAGAGAGTCTATGTGGCTGATCTCTAAATTTATCACTCCTCCGAAACAGGGAAGCAAAAAGGTACATCATTTATTAAATACACCAAAGAGCTGTTTGATCTGTTATTCAGTCAATGCTCTGTTCAACCAGATGGTCATTTTAAATATCAAAACCTTACACATACAAACCCCCCAAAAAACAGAGCAAAGGAAAGGAAGTAAACTTCTGTCGGGGAAGCAGGGGAGATCTGAATGTCGCGAAGATTCATTTGTTCATTTAGAAAAAGGGAGCCAGTTGAGGAAATGAACACCAACAGCAACCATGTTAAGCATTTGCCTGTTGTTAAAACAGCTTCACCAGAATTATCACTTGCAACAAGCGGGGAACATCAGGTCTGGCCCTTCTGGGGTCCAATCCAGACCTCTGGGGTTACCCACCCCCTTTCCAAGAGTACCAATCATTTGGTGGTTTCCTAGCTTACGTGTCATTTTTCTCCATCCTAAAAGGTGGAAATGCTGTGCTGAAGGCTTAGTTAATGGCACTAAGGGCTTTAAGCTAAAATAGGCTGGTATTTTTAGGGCACAATCCTATGCATGTTTAGACAGAGAAAAGGCCTACAGCATAGCTGGCCGGGGAATGCTGGGAGCTGTAGGCCTTTTCTCTGTCTAAACATGCATAGGATTGCGCCCTTAGTGTTTTAACCACGCCCCCTTTGCCTTTGGCCTTGATCCATTTTGACTTCAGCCCCACCCACCCCAGGAATGCAGCCCCTGACAGCTGCTCCAGAATCAATTTTGGCTCTCAGCCTGAAAGAGGTTCCCCACTTCTGGGTTACAACAATCCCGCAAGTTCATTCAGCATTATTACCCCCATAACACAGTTGATGAGACTGAGGCTAAAAGAGACAGGCTTGGCTACCACAACCTCTTCTGTTTATTACTAAGATGAGATTTGAAGCAGTCTTCCCTGATTGTAGTTCATACTCCTAGGGCCAAACAACAGTAACTTGTCTAGGGATGTATGAGACATCAGTTTCAGTTCAGTTTTGATCAGGATTTACTGCGTTTGCACCTTCTGGATCAAACATGGACTTGGACATAGGGATGTACGAATTGTGCTCAAACCGTTCCGTTTGACTTCCGCAGTTTGCGTCCTCTGTCCTGTTCTGCTGGCTGCAAGTCCCCGAAATCCTCTGGGGTTTTTTCCGCCTCGGAAGTTACGTAAATAAATCCACACCATCCGTTGAAAAATCCTCTGCGCCCAACACCCGCCTGTCCCATTCCGCCATCCCCCCAAAACACTATTCTTTGTAAATATTTACATAGTTTCCGTTGGCGGGAATTGACCCTATGTAACTTCCGCCACACTCGCCATTGTTTGTTGTGATTGCTTACGTATTTTCTCCCTAGGGGGGAATCTCCCCGTAACTTCTGCTGCACTCACCATTGTTTGTTGTGATTGCTTACATATTTTCTCCCTTGGGGGGAATCCCCCTGTAACTTCTGCTGTACTTGCCATTGTTGTGATTGCCTTGGCTGGAACTTTCCTGGTATTTTCGTAATTGTTTACGTTTTTTTTTTATTGCCGCCTGGAATTTTTCCTGCCCTCTGTGCACTCCCCCATGGTCTTGTTTTCTCGGACAGGGACAGGGACTGTGATTTTATTAATGTATTTGTATTTGTGCTTGATGTTCCTCGCGTTTACTGGTCTTATTAACCTCAGAAAACCATCTCCCAAATAAAAAAAAATGGGGCTGCAGCTCCACTTCTGCAAAATCTGTCGTCAACTTCCTGCTAACTTCCTGAATGTCATCTGCATTTGCGTCTGCATGGTGATTTGTGGGTGGAGTTCTGTTGTGTGGTGGTGGTTGTGTTGTTAGTGGTGGTGCTTATTGGATTTGCTTGTGTCAGTATTGTTTGTGCATTGTGGTGGTTTTGTCTGGTCTGTGTGTGTGTGTGTGTGTGTGTAGTTAGGTGGTGGTTGTGCATGGCTGTCTGGTGTGTGTGTGTGTGTGTTTGTGTGTAGTAGTGTGGGTGCACTAAAATGGCTGAACCAGTGCTTGGCAGGAGGTGGGACCATGAGGAGACCAAGGCCCTCCTCATTAACATTAGGAGCAGTGAGGCGGTGGCAGTGCTGTTTGGCAGCTGCTCCTGCCGCAATGAAGTTTATTGGGGGCAGATAAAGAGGAGGATGGAGCGAGTGGGCCACCATCAGACGACAGGACAATTCCGGTCCAAATGGAAGGCGTTGAAGGAGTTCTTCATCAGGGAGGTGATAGCTGCTGCTGAGAGGAGGGCACCGCTGTTGAATCCCCCTGCCTACTACTGGCACATCCATAGAGTGTGGGTCAAGGCAGGCCAGCCCCCATTTTCGCAGAGGCATATGCCTGGTAAGTTATATTTATCCCATCCCATCATCAAGCTTAACTAAATATGAAAACAATGATGTGTACCAAAAATGAAGCTATCTCTTTGTGGTCTCATGTAGGGATGTATGAAAGTTCCGCCATGGATCTCAGGGAGGCCGAATGCCAGTGCATTCGGCCCCCCGAAATCGGTGGCGGAATGGCCCCCCGCACCCCCCCGGGACGGGACTTACCTTAGGCGGATCTTCCTGGCGGCGGCAGCAGCTCCGGCGGCGGCTCCGGCGGCGGTGCGGCAGCGGTGGCTGCGGCGGCCGGTCTTCCAACCGGGTGCTGCCGCCGCCATTTCCAGGTAAAAAAAACAAACAAACAAAAAAACGTGATAGGCTACATAAAGATTTACGTAGCCTATCATGGCTAGATTTTAAAAAAACAAACGCGCGTACGCAAATGGCGGCACCCATGGGCACTGCCATTTGCGTTCCTTATTTTGGCACGTCTTAGTCTACGTAAACATTTACATAGACTAAGATGGCAAAAATAAGGGGAACGCAAATAGCATAGCATTTGCGTACATGTGTTTTTGTTTTTTTGGTTTTTAATCAGCCATGATAGGCTACGTAAACATTTACGTAGCCTATCACGGCTGACTGCAGGGATGCAAATGGCGGCGGCTATGGCTGCCGCCATTTGCGTCCCTGCTAGCCAGCGGCCAGATGTCCGGCTGCTGGCGGAGCCGGCCAGCGGCTCCGCAGAATCCCTGCGGAGCGGAGCCGGCTGGCCAGGATTCCGGGGGGGAGGAACGGAACGCCTCCCCCCCAGCATCAGCATAATCTGCGGAAAGGTAAGTACCTTTCGTACATCCCTAGTCTCATGTGGAAACAAACAAATCCTGACATTTATCCTGCAATCCTATGCTTGTTGAACTTGGACAGAAAAAGGTCCCATCATCTTCCGGCCACTTTGGCTGGTTGAAGAAGGGATGCTGGGAACTGCATTGCTTTTTCCTGTACAACCACATGCATAGGATTATGTGGGCCTGGCTACAACTCATATTACACACTGACACGCTGTCCATTTCCAGGGAAATGCTGCTGCCAGTCTCTGCACAGTGCACAGAGGGGGACTGGCACCAGCCCAGCAGCAACAGGACCAGCCTCTCAGTGTGTGCACATCATCCTTCTTCATGTAGTGATTGCTGAATTTTTGCACCCCACCCATCCCACCTTTCTACCAAGACTTTGGCACTCAAGTCAACTCATGAGCAAGTGTTGATCTGAGAGCTTGGAGATCTGGGTATAGTCCACTCAGCCATGGAAGCTCGCTGGGTGACTTTGGCCCAGTCAGAAAGCCCCAGCCTACCTCAGTGTTGTTGTTGTGAGTGTTACATGGAGAGGAAGAGGATAATGTGAGCCGCCTTGGTTTCCTTGCGCTAGGAAAAAAGGTGGCATTTGTGCAATGCATCAATAGAATAAATAAATACCATGGCATTGCAAATGTAGAAATGGGGTGACTAGAAGTGCAATCCTGTGCATATTTACAGAAGTCCAACAGTCCCCATCATGCCAAAACTGTCAGTACTGTATAATCTGCCTCCCTAATTATCACCTCATCATTAGACCTTGTGGTAGGAGGACAGAATCAGTGGTTCTTATGGTAGTAGGGATGGTGATAGACAGATCAATGAATGACTGTGGTTTTGTTCACTCACCGCATATATAAATGCATTCATTCTGTTACTGTGACATCCCACAGCTGCGCATCATGCCTTGCTGGCGGAGGAGGCTCTGAGGGCCACAGAGAGGGAGAGGAGAGAGGAGGAGGAGGAAGAGGAAGAAGAAGAGGAGGAGGAGGAAGAGGAGGAGGAGGATACCCAGGAAGAGATCCAAGAGCCCCAACTGCAGCCAGAGCCAGCTGCAAGAGGAGCAGCTTCTGTGGAGGAAGGCCACCCTTCTTCCACAGATGAAGCCCCTCCTCTTGTGCTCCTGAGGCGTCTCTTGACAGATGTCCAGAGGCTCAGCAGGACCTGTAAGGAGTACTACAGAATGGCACCTGAGCTAACAACTCTGCCTGCAAGATGCATATTACCATTGTGCTTTATTCTTCTTTCTACACACAGGTGATGACCTTCAAAGAAGGGTGGAGGCCATAGAGCGGGAACTGCATCCTCCTCCAAACTGAGGCCTGCAGTCAGCCAGTGCCCAGCCCAATGTTACAATTGTTTCTGTGTTTTGTTTTGATCTGTTCTGTTTGTATATAAAGTTCTTTCTAAAAAAAAGTTAACAATTCCTTGGTTCAAGTCCACAGATACAATTTTTTAAATCTAGATCATTTTACACAATTATCTCTGTGTTTGCCTACTGTTAACCACAACAAGAATGCTTTCCAAGCCAAACAAGCCCAGCTGCTGTAAGCTTCCCTCATAGGGAGATGGTCAGTCAGCATCCCTGATGTTATGAGGTATGCTTTATTTTACGTGGAGGTGCATATCACATACATGTAAACTAAACACATATCAGAGGGATCTTTTCACATAGAACTCTCGGTGCTTAGGAAAACCCAAAAGCTGAGGGAGTCAAGAGAGAGACCACAACAAGGTCTTTGAAAGCAATTCCTTGATTTATGAAAGAAGAATTTAAAATGAATTAAAAGCACACATCAAGAGAATTAGAACTATACATACATTTGGGGAATCAGAATCATACTAACATTCAGAGGGGTAAAGATACACATATACAGTCAATAGCGAAGTACACTGGGATGCATAGAAAATTGTGCATGTGTGTAGTAGGGATGTATGCTGTTGCATGGTCTGCCACACACAGTCAGGCAGCGCAACTGGACTCTGCATGTGAGTTATTATAAAGCTCCACCACATATCGCCAGTGCTTTGGGCTCTGCCCAGACCAGACAGGGACTGCTTGTTTGGACAAAGTTCTGAGGGACACCTCAGTGTGACCACACTCACAATTTCATGATTTTGCCTCATTGTCCCTCAGAACTTTGGCTCACATTAGCAGCAGTATCATCATCCAAGGGGTCCTCCTCCTCATCACTTGACGACTGCTCTACTCTGCTGACAGCTGGTGGTGGTGGAGGGAGGTGCTGCTCAGGAATCCATTGCCTGTTGGAGTGTATGAAGGCAAGGGTGGAGACATGTTCTGGTGTGAGTCCACTTCGGCTGGTAGTGACAATGTTGCCAGTGGTGGAGAAAAGCCTTTCAGAGGCCACACTCGAGGGAGGGCAAGATAGATGCCAAATGGCGACTTTGGTCAGATTTGGCCAAATGCCACGTTTTGTCTCCCAGCATAGGAGAGGATCACTCTCTGGGCTGCTCTGCATTCCTGAGAAACTCTCTGTGGCATAAGCTTCCAGTTTCTGGATAGCCACATCATAAGCTGATCCTTTCCTGGCTGCTTTGGCACATTTCCCCTGCCCGCTTACACCGAGCTCCACTGCCATTGAGGAGTACAGGTAGAACTTTCCACAAGATGCCCCTGTATCTGTATGTTGTGCTGGTGGTGCAGCTGCTGCGGCATCATCATCACCCCTCCTGCAGGTGATGGTGCTACTGCTGCAGATATTATCTTCAGGGGAGGTAGTAGTACTACCAGCCTCACCCTTCCACAGCTCCTTCTTATCCAGAGCATCTCTCTGGCAGCACTCCATGACTTTCTCTTTCAAATAGCTTTTTAGACTTTGGAAGTCAGGGTTCTGGTTTGGCAGCACCACCCTTGTGCTATCCTGGAACCATGGTTCAAGGAATGTGGCAGCAATGTATTTCATGTCCCCCCTCATTGAAGTGATGTGTTTGTTGGTGCCCAGCTCCTGCAGAAGGAATTCAGCAAGCCTTACTGTAGGATTGGGGACTTGACTGCCTACAGCACTGGTGCACTCAAAAAGCTCAGCATGGCGTTTTCTCAGCACGCCCTCTATAATCTTCAGCACAGGTAGAACTTGGCCCAGTGCAGCATAGTCTGCACTCAGTAGCATTGTGCATTCATCAAATATGTTTAAAATGTCCACCAGGTCTTGCATCCAGAGCCACTGATGTGGTGTGACAAAAAAATTGGAGTGGTGTTGTTTCTCAGTAATGTAGTCATTTATAGCTGCTCTCTGCTCACAGAGTCTCTGTAGCATATGCAATGTGCTGTTCCAGTGTGTGCACACATCCAAAATGAATTTGCGTTCTGGAAGGCCACAGCTACGTTGCATGGCGCCAATTGCCTCCATTGCTGAGCAGGACTGCCTGAAGTGGGTGCAAATGGATCGGGCCACCTTAAGTAGCTTGCCTATTTTAGGAGATGTGTTGCTCATTCCGGAACGCACCACAAGGTTCAAACAGTGCGCAACACACTGAACGTGGTTTAGCCGTGCGATACAGGCTGCTTTTAGGTAGTTGGAGGCATTGTCTGTTGCTACACAGCCCACTGTTAGATTTAAGGGGACCAACCAGGGCTGAACAACACCACTGATGCTACTGGTGATGTTTTCTGCTGTGTGTGTCCCTGAGAGCATTGTGAGGGCCAATGTCGCTGTTCTCCGAGTCAGTCGGCTGCTCACACTGACGGATACCCATTGCACAGTGACACGCAGATAAGACTTTGTTTGATTACTTGTCCATGTGTCACTCGTTAAATATACACTTCCTCCAACTGTACATTTCAAATCCTGTTGGAGTACCCTTCTGATTTCAGAAGCCAGGGCTGGAATGGCAACACCACTAATGTAGTGACGAGAGGGGACATCCCACCGAGGGCACAATCTCTTCATGAAGCGCAGAAAGACCTCATCTTCCACCAGGGAGAAGGGAAGCATACATTGAGCAATGAGCTGTGTCAGGTCATGATTCAACCTTCGTGCCTGGACGCTGTCAGAGGGGAATTTCTGTGTCAGCGTGAGGCATTTCTCCATTGACACCTGCCTCTTAACTAAGTTGCCTTCTGTGCCCTTCTCACCCAGGCCACTTTGTGTTAGGTCTTTGGAAGATGAGGCAAAGAAGGCGGTAATGTTCTTTTTGGATGATTGTGGCAGGGACTTGCCATTGCTATCTTTGGGCACAAGAAGTGCATGATGCCCCTCCATGTGTCCCCTCATGGCAGACATGCCCACTCGTCCACAGCCCCCTTCTTTTCCTAGCTGCACACAGCTTCTACAAAAATTGCAAAGCACAACATAGCGGTCATTCTCTGCATATTTGAAGAAGCACCACACATAGGAACTCACCCTGCCACCACCATTTCTTCTTTGGGGAATGGGGGTATTGGTTTCAGATGAGGTGGCATCAGGAGCTGCACGTTTCCGCTCATCTGTGGATGGTGTTGTTGTTGGCATTGTTGATGGCGATGACCAGCGCTTAGCAGGGGATGTTTGTTCCTGAGGTTTGGGATTGCTCCCAAAGAACCCAGCATGCTGGAACACAGAGTCAGATCAGTCTCAGCAGGGACATTGATATAGAAGGGCTCCTCATCATCTTCGCTGTCTGGATCAGTGATGAAACTAAGTCCTCAGGCCTTTTTTTCCAAATCACATGAGCCGCTGCCCATGAGGTAATTATCAGCAGGCAGCTGTAGACCTGGTTCATCTGTCCCACTTCCGCTCTCTGATGCAGGGAGGACGGTTGTGGGCGTCTCTGTAAAGATTCAAAATAGATAGAAGCGGAGTTTCATGAGAAATGCACCTTTTACACATGAGTAATAGCCAAGAGAATAAAACTGTGTACTTGTAGAAATCTATTAAACATAGCTTGGAATTGCGATCAATCAACATTACACAAGGTGCAGATGTAAGCTACTACTGCACTAGCTAGCGCTGAGAAAACAACACATGACACAAGGTGCAAAAAAAATGTACTGTACAGACTTCAAAACTCCACGAGACTTATCTAAACGTGTCCTCACTGGTAAAAGTCTGAAAAGCATGGGGGAGGAGATAACTGGCTCCCTTGCAAGGTCCACTCCTTTGCATCAGCTTTATTATACCACTGTGTGAAACTCAGCACCTACAGGGCTGGCCCAAAGCTTTTTGCTTCCTGAGGCAAAGGATAAAATGGCACCCCTCCATCCTACATAGTGCAATAGCTGAATCTTACTTGAACAGCAACAATGGGAGAGCTTCTTCCACCACACCAGAGGACAACAAGCTGGCTGAGGAGGTACAAGGCAGTCTGAGGAGCACCCACAGTTCTGTGCCCCAACACCTCACTGCTACCTAATGATAGGGCTGGTCCTGAGCGCATACTTGGCAAATCCCACTGCCTTTTTCCGGAGTGCATTTGTGGTCCCACGGGAGCAGTGCCTGATTAGTCAGGCTCTGTTTTGAAAACCATACTCAGAAATGTAATTGATTAATCAATTCACATTGCAGCTGTAGTTAAAAGAGATCAAGGCCAAACAACACAGCAAACTATGATGAATGGCTTTGGAAACAAAGCAAGAACAAAACACTGAAGTGTTTTCCCACCGAAAAGGTGTATCGTTTGAGAAATTATTGCAGTTCTTTTAAAGAGTTGGGGTTTTCTTTAGTACTGGAGTACCATGTAACATTTAAATAATATGAAATATGTTCACAGCAATCAATATGAATGAATGTAAAACAGTCAGGTATGTTTTGTGGTGTTGAAGAAGAAGATTCTGCAGGGTTGTTGTTGTTGTTGTTGTTGTTCAGTCGTTCAGTCGTGTCCGACCCTTCGTGACCCCATGGACCATAGCACGCCAGGCCTTCCTGTCCTGCGCTCTCTCCCGGAGCGTGCTCAAGTTCATATTCATTGCATCCGTGATGCTATCTAGCCATCTCATCCTCTGCCGTCCCCTTCTCCTTTTGCCTTCAGTCTTTCCCAGCATCAGGGTCTTTTCCAGAGAGTTTTCTCGTCGCATTAGGTGGCCAAAATATTGGAGCTTCAGCTTCAGTATCTGTCCTTCCAATGAGCACTCAGGGTTGATTTCCTTTAGGATGGACTGATTTGAACTCCTTGCAGTCCAGGGCACTCGTAAGAGTCTTCTCCAGCACCACAGTTCGAAAGCATCAATTCTTCGGCGCTCAGCCTTCCTTATAGTCCAGCTCTCACAGCCATACATTACTACTGGGAAAACCATAGCTTTGATTAGACGGACCTTTGTCGGCAAGGTGATGTCTCTGCTTCTTACTATGCTGTCTAGGTTGGCCATAGCTTTCCTCCCAAGGAGCAAGCGTCTTTTAATTTCAGGGCTACAGTCACCGTCTGCGGTGATCTTGGAGCCCAAGAAAGTAAAATCTGTCACTGCTTCCATTTCTTCCCCTTCTATATGCCAGGAACTGATGGGGCCAGATGCCATGATCTTAGTTTTTTTAACATTAATTTTAATGTTGAGTTTCAAACCAGCTTTTGCACTCTCCTCTTTCACCCTCAACAAGAGGCTCTTGAGATCCTCTTCGCTTTCTGCCATTAGGGTGGTATCGTCTGCATATCGGAGGTTGTTGATAATTCTCCCAGCAATAATTCTCCCAGCAATCTTAATTCCGACCTCTGATTCATCCAACCCGGCATTTCTCATGATGTACTCTGCATATAAGTTAAATAAGCAGGGTGACAATATGCAGCCTTGTCGTACTCCTTTCCCAATTTTGAACCAATCGGTTGTTCCATCTCTGGTTCTTACTGTTGCTTCTTGACCCTCGTACAGGTTTCTCAGGAGACAGGTAAGGTGGGCTGGTACTCCCATCACTTTAAGAATTTGCCACAGTTTGTTGTGATCCACACAATCAAAGGCTTTAGCGTAGTCAATGAAGCAGAAATAGACGTTTTTCTGGAATTCTCTTGCTTTCTCCATGATGCAGCGAATGTTGGCGATTTGATCTCTAGTTCCTCTGCCTCTTCGAAACCCAGCTTGTACTTCCGGTAGTTCTTGGTTCGCATACTGCTGAAGCCTAGCTTGTAGGATTTTGAGCATCACCTTGCTGGCATGTGAAATGAGCGCAATTGTGCGGTAGTTTGAACACTCTTTGGCGTTGCCCTTCTTTGGAATTGGAATGTAAACTGACCTTTTCCAGTCTTGTGGCCACTGTTGAGTGTTCCAGATTTGTTGGCATATTGAATGCAGCACTTTAACAGCATCATCTTTTAGGATTTTAAATAGCTCGGCTGGAATACTGTCATCTCCGCTAGCTTTGTTGTTACTAATGCTTCCTAAGGCCCACTTGACTTCACTCTCGAGGATGTCCGGCTCAAGTTCAGTGACCGCACTATCATGGCTATCAGGGACATTCAGATCTTTCCTGTATAGTTCTTCTGTGTATTCTTTCCACCTCTTCTTAATCTCATCTGCTTCTGTTAGGTCCCTGCCTTCTTTGTCCTTTATCATGCCCGTCTTTGCACGAAACGTTCCCTTGAGATCTCCAATTTTCTTGAAGAGATCTCTAGTCTTTCCCATTCTGTTGTTTTCCTCCATTTCTTTGCATTGTTCATTTAAGAAGACCTTCTTGTCTCTCCTTGCTATTCTCTGGAACTCTGCATTCAGTTGGGTATATCTTCCCCTTTCTCCCTTGCTTTTCGCTTCCCTTCTTTCGTGAGCTACTTGTAAAGCCTCATCAGACAGCCACTTTGCTTTCTTGCATTTCTTTTTCTTTGGGATGGATTTCGTTGCTGCCTCCTGAACAATGTTACGGACCTCCGTCCATAGTACCTCAGGCACTCTGTCTATCAGGTCTAATCCCTGAAATCTATTCCTCACCTCCACTGTATATTCATCAGGGATATGATTTAGGTCATACCTGAACAGTTTAGTGGTTTTCCCTATGTTCTTCAATTTAAGCCGAAATTTTGCAAGAAGCAGCTCATGATCTGAGCCACAGTCAGCTCCAGGTCTTGTTTTTACTGACTGTATGGAGCTTCTCCATCTTTGGCTGCAAAGGACATAATCAATCTGGTTTCGATATTGACCATCTGGTGATGTCCATGTGTAGAGTCGCCTCTTGTGCTGTTGGAAAAGAGTGTTTGCTATGATCAGCGTGTTCTCTTGGCAAAACTCTATTAGCTTTTGTCCTGCTTCATTTTGTACACCAAGGCCATGCCTGCCTGTTATCCCGGTGATTTCTTGACTTCCTACTTTAGCATTCCAATCCCCTATGATGAAGAGGACATCTTTTTTTGGTGTTAGTTCTAGAAGGTGTTGTAGGTCTTCATAGAACCGATCAACCTCAGCTTCTTCGGCCTCAGTGGTTGGGGCATAGACTTGAATTACTGTGATGTTGAATGGTTTGCCTTGGATTCGTACTGAGATCATTCTATCATTTTTAAGATTGTACCCCAGTACTGCTTTTCCCACCCTTTTGTTGACTATGAGTGCTACTCCATTTCTTCTAAGGGATTCTTGCCCACAATAGTAGATATGATGGTCACCTGAATTAAATTCGCCCATGCTTGTCCATTTTAGTTCGCTGATTCCCAAGATGTCGATGTTCAATCTTGCCATCTCATGTTTGACCACCTCCAGCTTACCTTGATTCATTGATCTGACATTCCAGGTTCCTAAACAATATTGTTCTTTACAGCATCAGATTTTCTTTTCACCACCAGACACATCCACAGCTGAGTGTCCTTTCGGCTTTGGCCCAGCCGCTTCACTCTTTCTGGCGCTACTTGGAAATACCCTCTGCTCTTCCCCAGTAGCATATTGGACACCTTCCGACCTGAGGGGCTCATCTTCCGGCGTCATCTCTTTTAGCCTTGTGATACGTTCCATGGGGTTTTCTTGGCAAGAATACTGGAGTGGGTTGCCATTTCCTTCTCCAGTGGACCACATTTTGTCAGAACTCTCTGCCATGACCTGTCCGTCTTGGGTGGCCCTGCACGGCATAGCTTATGGCTTCATTGAGTTACGCAAGCCCCTTCGCCACAACAAGGCAGTGATCCATGAAGGGGTGTTATAGACTACAGCTCCCATAATTGTAGTCCAACACAGCTGGAGGGCACCTCATTGGGGGAAGGCAGATCAACACGCAGCCCTTAAACAAACCTGGCTTTAAAATATTTGCTCGGGCAGGGGCCCTAGCTCCGTGGTAGAGTACCTGCTTCTTATGCGGAAGGTCCCAGCTTGGATCCCCAGCATCTCCTGTCTGAAACCCTGTAGAGCCATTGCCGGGCAGTGTTGACAATACACTGAGCTAGATGGACTAGTGGTCTCACTAGGTGCCAGGCAGGTTCCTGTCTCCCTGTGTCTTAAGGGAAAGGCTGTAGCTCAGTGGTGGAGCACCTCCTTTCCAGCAGAAGATCTCAGGTTCAATCCCCGGCATCTCCAGTGGTGGTTAAGAAAGACCTTTCTCTGAAAGGCCAGGAGAGCCACTGCTGGTCAGGGCAGACCAGCCTTTCCTCAACCTGGTGCCTTCCAGATGTTTTGGACTACAACTTCCATTATCCCCAGTCAGCATGGCTAGTGGCCAGGAGTGATGAGAGCTGTAGTCCATTGGGAGGGTACCATGTTGGCTTAACCACCTTGAGCTAGATGGGCCAGTGGTCTGACCCTGGGTAAGGCAGTTTCCCACATTCCTAGAAGTGAACCTGAAGAAAGAAGAGTTTAGTAGGGGTGTACGAACCCCACTCACTGATCCGCCTGGAGGGTCCACGGTGAGGGGAGGTGATCTGTTCCTCCCCTCAGAATCGTCCCCAGCTGGCTCTGCTCTGCGGTGAGGCTGTGGAGCCGCCGGCTGGGCCCTTCTGTAACCAGACCTCTGTCCACTGCCCTGCCACTGTGCAGATGCAAATGGCGTCCAGCGTAGCGGACGCCATTTGGGTCCCTGGTCCTTTCGTGATAGGCTACATAAATATTTACGTAGCCTATCATGGCAAAGAGCAGGGACGCAAATGGCATCCGCACAGTGGCAGCAGACACAAGGACTCAGCGGACGGACCCGGACATGGCCAGTGCCAGGTAGGGTCCGTCCGGGAAGACGTTCGCGGGGTGGCGGGGGGGGAATGGTCCGTTCTGCCACGGACTCCGGGGGGCCAGATTCTAAAGAATCCAGCCTCATTGGAGTCCATGGCAGAATTCTCCGCCACCTATAGAGTTTAGTTAGCTGATAGTTTGGTAGCCTGAAATGTATTTGTGGCATCCGGCTGGTCTGCCTTTGTGTACGTAGATTATTGTTACCGGTATGCATGCACGCACACACACACACACACACACACACACTTTGGTCCCAGAATCGCCCTATTCTTCCTTCCCTTCACTATTTAACTTTTCAACAGCCTGCCACCCACACACACACAAATCCCGGCACATTTGATGACTCTCTCCTTGTCAAAGAACAGAACAAAGCCATGGGGAGGGGGTTAAGAGGTCCTTGGCTCCCACTTTGAAGAATAAGTAAGCAGAAGTGAGTGACACCAGAGATCGATGGAAAGAATTTGGCGAGCTGAAAGGCTTCCTGCAGTGTGCCAGCAACTACTTGGAGGGGCATTTTGGACCTAGGGTGCAAAAAAGAAAAGGAAAGAAAAAGTTAAAACCAAAGCCCCTTCCTATCAACATTGTAATCCCCACATTGCAGATGCTCAGATATTGCAGTCACTCACAAAGAACTGCCTGCTTGAGCACCTCTCTGTAGGGATGCCTGAGAATTTCATTTTTGCTCACAAAACATGCGAGCATGCCCCGTTAGAAGCTCAAAATGTGAACACATGCATCAGCACGTGCCCACCAAAAATATCCACACATTGCCAAACAGCTGCTTGTGTTTGTCTTGTCCCCAATCCCTGGTTCGATTTTTGCAAATTTCCTCATTTGTGCAAATTTCCTCTGCAGACTGAATCAGCCCCGCTTTAGCCTATGGAGGAAAGTTGAGCAAATTGGGAGTTTGTGCCAATTTGGAGAAACTTCTGTAAATCTCCCATTCGATCAGGGATGGCAGAGAATTTCTCCACGAATCTTCAGGAGGCCGAGTGCCGACGCATTCGGCCCCCCGAAATTGGTGGGGAAATTCTCCACCGGCCCCCCGCCCCCCCGGGATGGGAGTTACCTTCGGCGAATGTCCCTCTCGGTGGCGGGTCCCAGCGGCGTTTCGGCGGCGTTTCAGCGGGGGCTGGGGCGGCAGCCAGTCTCCCGACCGGCTGCCGCCACCACCATTACAAAAAAATAAAGTACAGTAAAAAAAAACACTCACACACCCGTGATAGGCTACGTGACGATTTACGTAGCCTATCATGGCTGACTTTGGAAATCTAGCCATGATAGGCTACGTAAATCGTAACGTAGCCTATCACGGGTTTGTGGGTTTTTTTATTGTACTTTTTTTTTCGCGGCCGGGGAGACTGGGCACTCCTCCCCGGCCTGAATTTCACCGGCGAGGGATAGGGCGCCTCCCCCCCGGCCTGAATTTTGGCTGGGCGAGGCGGGGCGCCTCCCCCCCTCACCTGAACTTCGGGGGGAGAACCGAAGCGCCTCCCCCTCACTGCAAAGCAAGCTGCGGGACAAGGTAAGTCCCTTTCGTCCATCCCTACGTTCGATCACTGCTTAATTTGTGCAACTTTCCTGTTCACGCAGAGCGAGCAGCAAACATGAACACAAATCGGGCACTAGACGAACAACAAGATGATTTTCGGAGAATTCTGGCAATATCAAATATCACTTGTTCATAGGGATGTCGGAGAATTTCTCCACGAATCTCCGGGAGGCCGAATGCCAACGCATTCGGCCCCCCGAAATTGGTGGAGAAACGGTCCGCCACCCCCCCCCCCCGGAATGGGACTTACCTTTGTCGAATGTCCCTGGCAGTGGCGGCTCCCGGCAGCAGTGTGGCGGCAGTTCAGTGGTGGTGGTGGCGGCAGCCGGTCTTCCGACCTGCTGCTGCCGCCGCCATTTCCAAGGTGAAAAAAAACAACAACAACAAACGTGATAGGATACGTAAAGATTTACGTAGCCTATCACGGCTAAATTTTCAAAAAACACTGTGATAGGCTACGTAAATCCTTACGTAGCCTATCACGGCTGACTTTGGGGGGAAAGCGCGTATGCAAATGGCGGCGCCCATGGGCACCGCCATTTGCGTTCCTTATTTGGGCACGTGTAGTCTACGTAGACATTTACGTAGACTACGGCGAAAATAAGGGCAACGCAAATAGCATCGCCCTTATTTTCACCGTAGTCTACGTAAATCTTTACGTAGACTACCCGTGCCCAAATAAGGAACGCAAATGGCGGCACCCATGGGCGCCGCCATTTGCATACACACTTTTTTTTTCCCCCCAAAGTCAACCATGATAGGCTACGTAAGGATTTATGGAGCCTATCACGGCTGACTGCAGGGATGCAAACGGCAGTGGCTACGGCCGCCGCCATTTGCGTTCCGGCAGACGACGAGGTTTCACGGCCAGAGGGACGGGGCGCCTCCCCCCTGGCCAGAATTTCAGTGGGGAGGGATGGGGTGCCTCCCCCCCACCAAGAATTTCGGGGGGAGGAACAGAGCGCCTCCCCCCCACCACGAAGCAAGCTTCGGGACCAGGTAAGGGACTTTCATCCATCCCTACTTGTTCACCCATCCCTACCTCTCAGTTGAGGTTTTGGGGAGCGATGGAGGGCTGTAGTCTTATATCACAGCATGGTCCTTCAGGTCTGCTCCCAGTGGAGTAGCTGTTCTTCCACCCATGGGCGGTACAGATCCCCATCTCCCCTCCCTCACTGCCCTATTAGCTCTCAAAGTGGGCTGCTTGCAAGTTTGGCCTTTAGACACCAGAGGCAGTCATCCTGTGGCCCTCTGGATGTTTTTCCTTGCGTTGTCCTTATTTTCGCCGTAGTCTACGTAAATCTTTACGTAGACTACAGGGACCAAATAAGGAACGCGAATGGCAGCTCCCTATGGGGGCCGCCATTAGCCGTACGTGCTTTTTTTTTTTTTTAAGTCACCCGTGATAGGCTACGTGACGATTAACGTAGCCTATCACGGCTGACTTTGCAAATCTAGCCGTGATAGGCTACATTAATCATTACGTAGCCTATCACAGGGGCGTTTTGTTTTTTTTTACTTTTCTTGTAATGGCGGCGGCGGCAGCCGGTCGAAAGACCGGCTGCCGCCCCCGCCCCTGACGAAGACCTGCCGAACCGCCGCCGGGACCCGCCGCCGGGAGGGACATTCGTGAAAGGTAAGTCCCATCCCGGGGGGGGCGGGGGGCGGAGAATTTCTCCCCAAACAACCTTCGGAGGACCGAATGCGTTGGCACTCGGCCCCCCGAAGTTTCGGGGAGAAATTCTCCCCCATCCCTATACTATTTCTCCTTTCCATCTTCATCAGGTGAGGCTGTAGATCTGCTAGATCAGTGCCTTGCTGAAACAGTGGACTGGATGAGGGCTAATACATTGAAGCTCAATCCAGACAAGACTGAGATGCTGTTAGTGAGTGGTTCTTCTGACTGGATAGAAGGTGTTCATCCTGTTCTGGAGGGGTTGCACTCCCCCTGAAGAATCCCCGTGGGGGTTCTCCTGGAGCCATCTTTGTCACTTGAGGCTCAGTTGGCCTCAGTGGCATGGAGTGCCTTCTACCAGTTTTGGCTGGTGGCCCAGCTATACCCCTATATGGACAGGGATAACCTGGTTTCAGTAAGCCATGCTCTGGTATCCTTCAAGTTGGATTACTGCAATGCATTCTGTGAGGGGCTGCCTTTGAAGACAGTTCAGAAGCTGCACATTGTGTCAAATGTGGCAGCCAGATTGATAGAAGGGACCAGGACATCTGAACATCTAACACTAAATCTGGCCCACTTTCACTGGCTGCCTGTACACTTCTAAACCAGATGCAAGGTGCTGGTTTTGTCCTACAAAGCCTTGCACATCTTGGGATTGCAGTGCCTGGTGGAGCATCTCTCTTGGTATGAACCTACCTGTACAGTATGATGGTCATCTGAGGCAACAGGGGAGAGGGCTTTCCCGGTGATAGCCCCCCAGTTGTGGAATGACCTCTCCACTGAGGCCCACCTGGTGTCAACAACATCGTCTTTTTGCTGCCTGGTTAAGACTGAGCCCTGCTTCCAGGCATTTGATGACATAAGATGGAATTTTAATGCCAGTAGTTTTATCAGGTCCTGGTATTCTATTGTAACTGTTTTTAGCTGCTCTAAATTGTTTTTAATATTTTGTATGATCAAGAATTTATACTATGATTTTGTTTTATGATTGTTGTGAACCTCCTAGAGAGCTTTGACTGTTGGGCAGGATAGAAATGAAATAAATGAAATGAAAATGAAATGACAGGGAATGAATGTAAATGTGTGCTTTGCCCCTAGAGATGTCCATCACCCTTTAAGGGCCAGTTGGATTCTCGTGCTGCCCCCAAGTCAGCTTACCCTTATGAGCCAAGCCAGGGGTCTGTCCCCAAAATCCATGAACTTCCCCAGGTTTTCTTCCCTCCCCAATCCTGGAATGTGTGCACATTCTGGGTTAGGGGACCCTGCCCCCCTGTTCCTGCTGCTGCCACTGTGACACATTTATGTAACATTACAGGTGGCTCACTAAGGGAGCGGGTGGCCTTGTGACACTCATGGACCATGCAAGCACCCAGCAAATGGATCTGGTAAGTAGCCACGGCTTGATGAGCAGGGGCCAAGTGGGGGCAAGAGTCTGCCAGACTCAACCCCCCTCTCAGACTCCCACAACATCCCTACTGTTGATGGGCAACTTCAAGGGCCCTGAACTAACTCCTCTCACACCTTTTCCCTCCATGCCACTTGTGAGCCTTGCCTCTTACTCAGGACCAAATGACACATTACATGAAATGTGTGTCTATTTTGCTGGGGTGAGGGGTTAAATAGCAACTGTATTGGAAAGATGGGCTGATCAAGTGGGACACAGAGAAGGAGAATTTCCCCCATTCCCCCTACTCTGTAGTCCCGATGAAAACAACCCTGCCCAGCTACCCTCTGTGGCAATAGCAGTTTCCCTCCTGGGCAAATAGCAATAGGGCAGGGGGTTATTTTCATTAGGACACAAACATGGGGGGTTAACTCCCTTCTCTCCTCCCCCCATTACTTCCCATGGCTGCTATTTTTAAAACCTTGCAAGCAAATATGTTAAATGCAATCACACATATGATGCAAAATGTTGCTTGGCACGTACAGTTGATGAGTACAATCCTCGCGTAAATAGTCACCCCCATCCTCTTCTTCCTCCTGCAGCCTTCCTGTGTACCCCACATCTGCTCTAGAAGGTCCCCCAATCCTCTGGACCAGATTTGGGGGGGCCTCACCTGATGAAGATGGAAAGGATCCCCAATGGGGGCTAAGTGGGGAGGGGGAATCTCTCCCACCGGTGGAACAGCACCATTGGGTACAACGCTTAGTTTCTAAGCCTCAGGAACAAGGCCTGTGTCTTCTATTTTTTTATGTGCAGTTCACTGAGTATGTATCTGGGCTTCTCTTTATCTAGAACTTAAGCTCTGGAGCTGACCCTTATGCCGCTGTGTGCGTTCTCCTCCATCTTTTAACTTCAGCCCATCCCTGGTTAGCTTTTAATTGTTTCATCTCTTCCCGATACATTTTGTTGTTGTTTATTCACTCAGTCACTTCCGACTCTTTGTGACCTCATGGACCAGCCCACGCCAGAGCTTCCTGTCGGCCATCGCCACCCCCAGCTCCCCCAAGGTCGAGTCCGTCACCTCCAGAACTCCCGATACATAAACAATGTTAATTTTAGCAGGCCCCATAGCTATTTTAATAAAACATTGTCAGTCTAGTAGCTACTAATTATTCAGTCACTTTATATAATCCCATTTATTGTTGAGGTAGTTTTTAAATGTATTATTAGCCGTTTGTAACAAAGGAGCTTTTCTTTAAAGTTCATTCCGCCAAATTCCATTGTGGAGTCTTTATTTTCTTTAAAAGGGTATGCAGTGCCAAAAAAAGCCACAAAACCCGATGTTGCCTTTTGGCTTGTAGGATGATGGAAAATTATTATTATTTTTTCTGTGGGGGGGGGGGAGACAGGCTGTCCCCTCCCCACATACTTAGGCATTGTGCTCAGTCTTTGTATATCTTGTATATAATTAAATAAGGAAATTATCAGAAAGATTTCAAGGATAAATTAAGCAGAGGCCACAATCTGGATCTGGACCAAACCTTGGAGAGTAGGGGGTCTTTAAGTCTTCCCCTCTGTTATAGCCCCGATCTAGATTGGGGGGAGCGGCAATATTTATTGCCATATAATGACCCATTTACTTAACTGGATCGCTGTTTTGTTTATTTGTTTATTTATGTATTTATTCATGTTATTTGTACCCCACCTTTCTACCAAAAAACAGCACTCAAGGTGGCTTACAGAACCAATTAAAACTAATTAAAACAATACATGAAAATACAATAAAAACATACCAATTACAGAAACAAATATTATGAAAAAGATATTCAAATATATTGCTGACACGGGGCCTCTGATCTGGACTGGGACTGCACCAGGGGGGAGGGTTAAAGCCCCCCATCACTCATGCTAGGGACCCAATCCAGATCAGGACCTATGCGCTTACTCTAGAGTGGAGTGAAGAACCTCTGGCCTGCAGGCCTAATCTGGCTCAGGCAGCCTCTTGGGGTTCCTCCAGGGGGTGTGGCTTAGGCTCCAAGACCCACCCCCCAAAGGAATCCCCTCAGAGAGCATCCCCTCACTGCTATCTCTGATCTGAGACTCGCGATAACAGCAGGGGTTCTGTTGCTGGTGTGTGCCTGCAGGGGAATGCCCACAGATAAGGGAAAGCAGCAGGGATGGGGGTTGGCAGGCAGTGGGACTTTCCTACACCGGAGAAAAAGGCCACCCTCCCCACACATGGGCAAGTCCCTTTCTCCTTCATGTACCTCGCCTCTTTACCATAATGGAGATGGGGCAGGCAAACAGTATGAGTCCCCTTTGCTCCTCCGTCAGAGAAGGAAGAGCAAAGAGTCCCAGGTGTCAAGGACTCCTTGGAGGCCTCTCTCAGTCTAATCCAGTAGCCAAGTCCAGACACAGACAAAGGGATTCTTTTCAAAGCTTTATTCCTCTTTTACAACTTAACAACTCTACCGTTTGCAACTAGATATGAGCAGCAGAATACCTATGCCCTAAGTTGGAACAGTTGGTCCCCGTTTGAAAGGGAATTACTGGCAGACCCCTGAACTTAAGGACTAGGGAGAGTCCCTCCCCTTTTCCCTTGGATCCTCTGGGCACAGCCGTTGTTTGCGCGCCAAACGGGCACTATGCCTCCTTTCTGCGCCCTCCATTTGGCGCCGCTCTCTGCGTCGGCGTCGCGCGTCCATCAAGTCTGCTTCCCACACTCTGTCACTCCCAGGAATTCTATCTAAGCTAGGAATGCTAGTGGGAGGAATCTCCATCAGCTGTTGGCCCTGGGAAAAAGGAGCGCGCTCCTCTCCCAGGAGCGACTGCTCTTCCACAGAATCAGAACTACTCTGGGATTCTATGGGCTCAGTGTCCACCCTGACATCAGGGCATGGTCTGAAGGCATGTGAGCTAGGGAGGTCGGAGAAATCCACAGTGGAACCAAATGAGTTCGGATTTTGATGAATCAGACCAGAGGCTGCTGCAGCAGACCAGCTTTCCTCCTGTTGGGTAGATTCCTAGGGATGGGGGAGAATTTCTCCCCAAAACTTCGGGGGGCCGAGTGCCAACGCATTCGGTCCTCCGAAGGTTGTTCGGGGAGAAATTCTCCGCCACCCCCCCGCCCCCCGCCACCCCCCCCCGGATGGGACTTACCTTTCACCAATGTCGCTCCCGGCGGCGGGTCCCGGCGGCGCTTCGGCAGGTCTTCGTCAGGGGCGGGGGGCGTTGCCGTTATTTTCGCCGTAGTCTACGTAAATCTTTACGTAGACTACAGGGACCAAATAAGGAACGCGAATGGCGGCTCCCTATGGGGGCCGCCATTAGCGTACACGCTTTTTTTTTTTTTTCAAAGTCACCCGTGATAGGCTATGTGACGATTAACGTAGCCTATCATGGCTGACTTTGCAGATCTAGCCGTGATAGGCTACGTAAATCGCTACATAGCCTATCACGGGGCTTTTTTTTTTTTTACTTTTCTTTTGAAGTTCGCGGCTGGGGAGACAGGGCGCTTCTCCCTGGGCTGAATTTCGGCCGGGTGAGGCGGGAAGCCTCCCCCCCGGCCTGAATTTCAGCCAGGCGAGGCGGGAAGCTTCCCCCCCTGGCCTGAACTTTGGGGGGAGAAGCGAAGCGCCTCCTCCCCACCGCGAAGCAAGCTGCGAGACCAGGTAACTGACTTTTGTACATCCCTAGATTCCACAGACTTCTGGACCAGTTTTCCAACTTTCCAATATTGCACAGATTTCATAATTGGAAAATGCACCAAAAACAACTTTAAAATGGCCAAAAATGCACATTTTCCCCTAGGGTAAAGCATAAAAATGCACATTTGGGGGGATTTTGCACATTTGAGGGCAATGTGCACATTTTCACATGAGCAAATTTGCGCAAATGCACATTTGTGCAAATCGGGAAATTAAAAAAAGTCTGATTCTGTCAATGGGCAGACTGTGGAATAAAAGGTGCCTGACAATCCATGAAACACAGATGGAATGGATTTTACACAATCCATACATGCCACCCCAGCCACCTTGCTGAAGCCAAGGTGGTCTGGGTCTGGTCAGTGCTTGGAGGGGAGACTCCATGTAGCCACCTTGAGTTCCATGATGGAAGAAAGGTGGAACATAAATGCAATAAGATGATGATGATAGATAGATAGATAGATAGATAGATAGATAGATAGATAGATAGATAGATGAGACTCAGCCACTTCTGCACACATCTTGCCTCCTTTCTCCAGGAAGGGGGCAAGGTGCATGAAGACAGGGTAGACCCAAGATAGTCTCTAGCCCTCCTCATCAGAGATGCAGTGGGGCTAATTCAACTTGGCATCATTGCTGCCACTCGCTTGCTTGGCAGGCAGATTGCCTGGGAGCCAGCTGGCCATGACATCTCCTGCTCCTCCTTCTCACCACCTCTGTTGCCTGGGCCGGAGCGAGAGGCAGGTGAACATGCAGGTTGCAATATGGTAGAGGAGGAGCAACTCCAGGGGGGTCCTGTCATTGGGCCCCTGCCAGGGTATGGGCCCTCAGCAGTGACAGCAGAGTCAGACTGATGGACACTGGACTGCGTCTGGGGAAGAAATACTTTTTGAGTGGGAGTTTACTTAAAGAACAGAACTTATCAAGATCATGACTTCCACTTGGGGGAGCTTCTCCTAGCTCCATCATGCAGGGAAGGAAGAAAAAGAGTGGCTTCCTTCTAGGCAAAGAGAGGAACATACCAATACAAAAAGGGTTAGGGGAGTGGGGAGAGACCAATTACTCATTAGTCACTAGGCAATGCCTATTGTCTTCTTCCCAGCCACTGGTGGAGTGGTTTATTCCATTAACCCCTGACCCCCAGAGTTATCTCAGAGGGCTTAGAGTGCACCCTTGTATGCACATGCATCTCCTTCCCCCAAACTCCTCCCACCAGAGTTATTCTTCTGCGGTCGTCCTTCCAACAGGCAGGTGCCCAACCATGCCTAACTTAGGGATAGTGTGCGTGCCCAATTTGGTCCAGGAGTCCAGCAGACTCCCCCCCACCCCGGCTGCAGCCCCAAGCCATGCCTGCCAAGTCCCTGCCCCTGCTTGAACCCCACCACTCACTGAGCCACTCGCATTCACCCAGGACCCATCCTCTGGCGCTGCAATCACCATTCTGCAAAAAATCATGGTGATCGCAAATATGAGTGCATAGAGCTGGACGCAAAATGGCACCGTGAATCACCCATACACTCAAGATTACAGGCATAAATGGGCCATTTAAGCCCATACTCTTGCATATATGGGCGATTTGGGATGCCATTTTGCATACAACTCTATGTGCACATATTTGCGATCATGTTTTTTTACAAAATGGTGATCGCGATGCTGGAGGATGGGTCCCAGGTGAGTGCAGGCAGCTTGGCAAGCAGCATGGAGCTCGAGCGCGAGTCCGGGGGTGTGCAAGCTGGGGCAGGGGCTACAGTGGCACACAGAGAACCTGGATGGGGTGGAGGGGTGCCCATCCATCCCTTGCCTACCTTTGATGGTGGCCTTGTCTGTGAAGATCTGATATGGGGTAGCAAACCTGCTGTTTGGTGGGAGTGCAGATTCTGCATGCTTCTATTTGCATATTATTTGGTGTAATGGCCTCAGGAGTGTAACCAAGTCACCTGTAGTTTTAGAAGGGCCATATTGCTTTGCTTGGGTTCATTATAAGTGCAATTTCCTTGCTAGTGGGCCTCTGAGCATGTGAGATGAGTCAAAGGTTGAAAGCACGGCCTCAGCACATTCCATGCTAACAAAGGTTAGTATCTTATCAGGGCCTCGGATGTGCCTGAGAAGTGAGGCTATGTTTATGCTGAGTTACAGGTGGTTGTGCGGGGAAACTTCTGATTGTTTCCTTTCTGACCAAGCACTGTTAGTTTATGCTGGGAAAGTTGCAGATGAACGCTAATTAACGCTTGCTGTTGTCATGTTGCCTCACTGCTAACATGTATGGTATAAAACCCATTGTACCCCATGGCTCTGGGTTCAGAGAAGGTGTCTGATCCAACCATTGGGCATGCCTGTGTGCTGAAAGTACTCAATAAAGGCTCCTGGTAAGCAAATCAGGATCTGGCTTATCACTATCTTGGCACCTCTAAATTAAGAGGCCTACTGCAGGGGCAATACATTTGGAAATAAGGCAAATATTACTAGAAGGCTGTAAGTCCCTGGTGCTTTGTCCTCCAAAGGAAATCCAAACCCAAACAGTGCAGCCTCTGGTTCTACTCATCACTTGGTGAACTGGGAAGTGTGTAGCAACACAACCTCTTAGAGCTACTTAAGCCAGAGTTTTAATTTTCTCTTATTCAATCAAATATCCAGGTATTTTAGTTTGGAAATGTTTTCCCATCTAGCATTTCAGAGGCCTATTCTAAAGCAATACAATTAGCTTAATGAGATTATAAAGCGTGTTAATGCCCATAATGAGGAGACAGGGTTTACGCTGCTTCTACGTTTCTCTTTAATATGCTTTGATTTAACACCACAGTGTTGTCATGCACACAAAAACGTTTTGAAGCCAGTTTCCTCGTCTATTAACTCACTTGGTTTCTAGAACAATGAAAGAGACACCGTGACAGATTGGTTTTAATGTGTCAATAAATCATATTAGATAGAGCTGAAATATCGTCTAATGCAGGAGTTAAACAAAGAAAAATGCTTTGCTTTGAAACTTGGGTCACTAAAACACCATGAAGGGTGAGATAACAGCAGCCATTTAAATTGCACATTCCATCCCAAAGCTATAGGGTCTGATAGCCCCTTCCCATGAAGTCATGCCTGGCCTAGACTGTGTCGTAAATCAAAATTTGCCTTATAAATTCTTCCACAAAATTGGTGGAGGTAATGAAAAGAAGGGGGGGGGGATCAGTGCAATGTTCCCATTCAGTTCTGGTTGTCAACACAAACTCCTGGGCTTACAGTTCTTTACTTCTACATGTCTGCCTTTTGCACCAGGCTCTAGTTGGTGGATTTTGCGGTTCTAGTGAAAGCAACAACACGAAAAGTAGATCCCACAAGCCTGAAGTTTGTTCACCCTTAGGGTAGAGGGTTGATGGTTTGCCCCCAAGTTTTGCCTCATGGGTTCCTTCTAGGGATGTTGTGGGTGTCTGGCTTGGGCTTGAAGCCCAGCGAGAAATCATTGGCCCGGCCTCCAGACACCAGTCTGCAAATTCCCCTGCTTGCCCAGCTCAGCCCACACCAAACCAGGCAAGCACAGGGCCAACTGCTTCCTCTCCAAGCCACCATTTTGAAGGAAAATGGTAGCTTGTCCTTGTTCGTAAATGTCCATCCGCACAAATGGTGCCCATAAATGGGCCATTTACACACGACTGCAGGCAAGAATGGAGTATTCACGCCTGTTATCTTGCGTAAATGGCCCCTTTATGGCCACCATTTATGCAACTTTCCCATCCTGGAAGAGCCCGAGCTGCCATGGTTGCGCAAAATGGTGGTTTGCAATAAGGGCGGACTGCCCTGAGGCCTCGTCAGGTGCTCACTGAGGCACTAAGATGCTTGCGTGGTGCCGTGAACAGGGGCGGATGGCAGCAGAAGTTCAGCAAATGCCCGATGAAGCTGGGTGTGGATCCATCCGTCCATCCCTGTCTGTCAGCTTCAGTTTCGTTCTCTCCCACATTTGAAATTTTAAACTCTTTTTGTCCTGCCTATGGAGAACTTTGTGGATTTTGATAAATTCTTATCAAAACCAAACTAAAATGACATTTTCACCTATCCCTAGTGCCAGCTGAGTCCTTTTCTCCATGCTGGGAGGAGCATGAAACTTCATGAAACTTCGTGCCTCTCTGAACATGGAGAAAAGAAAACTGGATGGGACAATGACATTGGTGGACGTGGCCACACCCACTGACCTCATCTGGCCCATGGAGTGCCTGGTTGGGGGGGGGGATTCAGCCCCCACCTTCATAGAATCATAGAATAGTAGGGTTGGAAGGGGCCTATAGGACCATCAAGTCCAACCCCCTGCTCCAAGTCAGAGCATCCTTGACAAGTGGCTGTCCAGCCTTATCTTGAATGCCTCCAGTGTGGGAAAGCCCGCCACCTCCCTAGGTCATTGGTTCCATTGTTGCATTGCCCTAACAGTTAAGACATTTTTCCTGATGTTCAGCCAGAACGTTCACTTAAGCCCATTATTCCGTGTCCTGCACTCTGGGATGATGGAGAAGAGATCTGGCCTTCCTCTCTGTGACAACCTTTCAGGTACTTGGAGAGCGCTACCTTAAACTAGCTTTGCACTCCTGAGACGGATGGACTCTTGCTCCAACTCAGTAAAAGGCAGCTGCATGTGTTCTCTCACTTCTTTGTTATATTTTTACTTTGTATTTCTGCATCTGTTACATATTCCCAAGTATACCCCCTTTTTTTTAGCACCATCATAAGGCTGGAGCACCTGGCAGAAAACAACAGAATGAAATTTCATACAGCTAAATGCCACGTTCTGCACCTAGGAAAAATAAACCAATACACAGCTACAAGATGGGGAATATTTGACTCTACAATACTACAAGCGAGAAGGATCTTGGAATTGTTGTATATCACAAGCTGAATATGAGCCAACAATGTGATGTGGCTGCAAAAAAGGCAAATGCCATTTGGGGCTGCATTAATGGTATAGCTTCCAGATCATGTGAATTACTAGTTGCCCTCTAGTCAGCACTGGTTAGGCCTCATCTGGAGTACTGTGTCCAGTTCTGGGCACTACACTTTAAGAAGGATGCAGACAAGCTGGAGAGGGTTCAGAGGAGGGCAAAGATGATCAGGGGACTGGAAACAAAGCCCTATGAAGAGAGGCTGAAAGAACTGGGCTTGCTTAGCCTTGAGAAGAGAAGCCTGAGAGGAGATAGGATAGCACTCTTCAAGTACTTGAAAGGTTGCCACAAAGAGGAAGGCCAGGATCTCTTCTCGATCATCCCAGAGTGCAGGACATGGAATAATGGGCTCAAGTGACAGGAAGCCATATTCTGGCTGAACATCAGGGAAAACGTCCTGACTGTTAGGTAGGGATAGCGGAGAATTCTGCCACAGACTCCAATGAGGCCATATTCTTAGAATCTGACCCCCCAGAGTCCGTGGCAGAACGGACCACTCACCTCCGCCACCCCGTGAAGTTCGAGCCAGCCGGATCCTACCTGCCGCCTCTGGGTCCATCCGCTGCGAGACTGCGGACGCAAATGGAGTCTGGCGTAGCGGACGCCATTTGTGTCCCTGCTCTTTGCCGTGATAGGCTACGTAAATCTTTACGTAGCCTATCGCACGAAGGAACAGGGATGCAAATGGCGTATTTGCATCCCTGTCCCTTTGTGCGATAGGCTATGTAAAATTTACATTGCCTATCACAGCTAGGGGTGGACGAAAGTCCCTTACCTGTCGTCAAAGGACGTTCGCGGTGGGGGGGAGGTGCTTCGCTGCTCCCCCCGCAAAGTTCAGGCCGGGGGGGAGGCTTCCCGCCTCGCCCTGGCTGAAATTCAGGCCGGGGGGGAGGCATCCCGCCTCGCCCCGGCCGAAATTCAGGCCGGGGAGGAGGCTTCCCGCCTCGCCCGGCCGCGAACGCGAAAGTTTTTTTAAAAAAAACAAAATGCCCCCTGATAGGCTACGTGACGATTCACGTAGCCTATCACGGCTAGATCTGCAAAGTCAGCCGTAATAGGCTACGTCAATCGTCACGTAGCCTATCACGGGTGACTTTAAAAAAAAAAAGCGCGTATGCTAATGGCGGCCCCCATAGGGAGCCGCCATTCCCGTTCCTTATTTGGTCGCTGTAGTCTACGTAAATGTTTACGTAGACTACGGCGAAAATAAGGGCAACACTATTTGTGTTGCCCTTATTTTCGCCGTAGTCTACGTAAACATTTACGTAGACTACAGAGACCAAATAAGGAACGGGAATGGCGGCTCCCTATGGGGGCCGCCATTATCCGTACGCGCTTTTTTTTTTTAAAGTCACCCGTGATAGGCTACGTGACGATTGACGTAGCCTATCACGGCTGACTTTGCAAATCTAGCCGTGATAGGCTACGTGAATCGTTACGTAGCCTATCAGGGGGCGTTTTTTTTTTTCTTTGATTGCAATGGCGGCGGCAGCAACCGGTCGAAAGACCAGCTGCTGCTCCCGCCCCGCTTGAACACCCGCCGAACCGCCGGCCGGACCCGCCACCGGGAGGGACATTCGGTGAAGGTAAGTCCCGTCCCGGGGGGGGGTGCGGGGTGCGGGGGGGTTCGGAGGATTTCTCCCCGAAACTTGTTCGGGGGGCCGAACATGCTGGCACTCGGCCCCCCGAAGTTTCGGGGAGAAATTCTCCACCATCCCTAATGACAGCAAAGATCAGGGATGCAAATGGCATCTGCTACGCCAGATGCCATTTGCGTCCACAATCCAGCAGTCTGGCAGCGGATGGACCCGGCAGGCAGCTCCATGGACTCGCCGCATAGCAGAGCTGACCAGGGAGGATTCCGGGGGGGAGGAATGGATCGCTTCTCCCCCCCCCCGTGGACCCCCCAGCAGACTCGGGTAGGTGGGGTGGGGGCATTCAAGATAAGGCTGGACAGCCACCTGTCAGGGATGCTTTGTCTTGGATTCCTGCAACGGGTTGGACTCGATGTTCTTATAGGTCCCTTCCAACCCTGCTGTTCTATGATTCTATGAATCTATGACTCTATCCATCCTGAATTTATAAACTCACCTATTCATAGTTTCTCCTGGCGTTAGTATTCACATCATTGATTTACAAGCGTCTTTCATTACTAAGTTGTGCACATTTCGTTCCGTGCTTGTATTGTATACCAATATTTCTACCTCTGGCAGCTTTGATGTTCAGGTTCCATATACTTTGGGGGAGATCAAGCATTTTAAGGATCTGCTAAGAATGTAAAATGCCTTGCTTTTTGCTTTTTTGCTTTTTTTGCAATTTCACAAAGCGGATGCAAGAAAATAATCATTCATCATAGAACAAGAGACATGCGGCTTAATGGGAAAAGTATGAAGAGCTGCACTTTGGGAAATGAGGTCTCTAATTCTTGATCTTATTAGACATTTAAATAGAACTAGGATATTTATATAAAAAGTTTAAGCAGTGCAACCATTGGATGGCTCTTCAGTTAAATGATACCTAATGTGAGCATCAAAGATCTTTCTGAACAGCATCTGAAGAAAAGTAATTATCTTCAAGATATTCCACCCACTCACAGATGATCAGTGATTTAGGGTGCAATCCTATGCATGTTTAGACAGAAAAAAGTCCTACAAATTCCCTCTGAGCTTAGCTGCGGTCCTCAGGGCAGCTGGGAGAGAAATACATTTTTGCAGCAACAATATATTGTTCCCTGTAAGGCAAAGTATTTCAGGGTGGTTTGGTCTGAAATGGGCAACTAAGACCCAATAACTTTACAAAAGTCCTCCTCCTGATAGAGATGAAAACTGCTAGAACTGGTTTGTTGATATGGATCCACTAGGGATAGCGCTGGAGTCTGAGGAGGGGGTGGAGTCCAACGGACTCCTCCCATCTGGCCTCCCAGACCCCGCTTGCTGAGACGTGGGGTGCTGACTGACCCAGCTGTCAAGCGCCCCAGAGCTTGGCAAGCAGCTGGGAGCGGCGCTGAGGACCTGCCCTGCCTCTGCTGGCTGTCAAAGAAGCCCTTGCGAACTGGCATGGGCAGGAGGGGCCTTGGCATTGCCCCAGTCCTCTAGCCCTGTCCTCCTTGGGAGGAGGACAGGGCTAGAGTGCTTGGGGGGTTGCTGTGCTGAGGACTCTGGCAGTCAAGCCCTTGAACACAAAGCACAAGGGCATGACTGCTGGAGTCCTTGGCCCACAGGGGAGCGGCGGCTCCTACAGCTCAGCAGGCAAGTGGGGCATAGAATCATAGAATAGTAGGGTTGGAAGGGGCCTACAAGGCCATCGAGTCCAACCCCCTGTTTGCCCCCTCCAGATGAGGGGCAAACAGGGAGGCTCTGCATGTGGGTCCAGGCCACGCGAATGGGGGCAGCTCGTCGAGCTCTCCTGCGCCCCGGACAGAGAAGAGTCCGTCCATCCCTAGAATCCACAAAGTGGCCTGCACTCCCCCACTCTTGGGGGAGTGGCTGTAGGGAATGTCAGGATGAGTACCTGCACTTCAGGATTGACCACGGCACCACTGGCAGCAGCCAGTGGGAAGATGGGGCTTCTCTATATTTCTTTAAAGCCCCTAGCTACGCAAGATGGGGAATTTCTGTTCTGATCACACCCGGGGAGGAAAGAGATAAGCGTCCCCTCACTGTGTGCGACATTTAAGGCAGGGATCGCACATGCGCATAGGCACACCCACACGCGCATGTGACTGCATAAACAAACATCTGAGACATAGCTACCCACTACGCCGGCTTTCTCCAATCTGGTGCTCTCCAGATGTTTTGGACTTCAACTCCCATCAGCCCCAGCCAGCATGGCCAATGTTCAGGAATCCTAGGGGTTGTAGTCCAAAACATCTGGAGGGCTCCAGGTTGGGGAAGGTTGTTCGATGCAGTAAGTGTAATGTGTAGTTTGGCCCCAACACACAGAGATTTAGTGGCTCTGAAGCTTTTCCTGCTTTCTGTACCAGGAAAAGCTCGCCTTGCTACACAGATCTATTTATTGTTGCATTTCCTGCAGTATGCTTAAATGTATACACTAATTAGAAAGAACAGATGACAAGAATAAATTTCTCTGTGTGCCCACAATATGGATTCCAGTAAACAACAGAAGACATCCATTTATCAGCCAAATTTGCTGATGGTCATATTCCTTTTCTTCCGAGAACAGCATCCATATGTTTATCTTCCAACCAGTTCCAGTGATTTCACTAATCGATCCTGTAGTGGTGGAAAGCATGGATTTTTCCAATAACGTGCCCATGCACATTTTTCAGCAATTAACATATTTCATATCACAGACTACAAGTTACTAGCCATTTTTTTTTTCTCCTTTGCATAATCAAGGATCCAACCAATATTTATATTGTGCCATTTGTGAAATTGTTCCTAATATTGGGTTCCAGTCCAATACATTTCTGTGGGTTGTGCTGTTATTAAAGGCATGGGATTTATGTATTTAGGCATTCAAGATGAGGCTGGACAGCCATCTGTCGTGGATGCTCAGACTTGGATTCCTGCATTGAGCAGGGGGTTGGACTCAATGGCCTTGTAGGCCCCTTCCAACCCTACTATCCTATGATTCTATGACTATTCTATGTATTTTTCAATGGCAATTTAGGGGAAAGCTGTGTGGGGGTGGGGGTTGTTCTCCCATTTCTGGAACATAATCTCAGATGGTCAATAATGTATCTTACTGGATAGCATTTTGTTCATAGCCTGCACACACTGACTAACTAAGGGCACAAACCTATCAGGATAGGATGCCGTCTCTGAACTTGGAAATGTCCACCTATCCAATGCAGGGCAGGAGAAGTATGGAGAGGGTCATCCCCTCCATGCTTCAGCCACCCTGCATTCACGGCTAGACAGCCAAAGGCAGAGCGGGGGGGGGGGTTGATGCCAGCTGATGCATAGGAAGAATTGGAATGGCACTTCCGCCCTCCCCACTCGGGCACACTCCCAGGAACGCCCCGCTTTTGCTGCCCTGCGCTCCTCTTCCAAGCATGGAGCACAGGGCCATTCCTCACTGCCTACGAGGCAGAGTGGGAAAGGGTGTAGGTCGGTTCTCAGGGAACCGACCTATCCTATGGCTGTCTAGCTGCTGACTAGTGGCCATAGGATTCTGCCCTAACTAACTTTGAAGGATATCTTTTATCAAAACGATCTGATATCTAAAAAAACAGCTTCACTTCTGAACAGAATCATACTTGGTTTTACTTGTAGCTTATCTGAAGCCCCATGGCTCTGGTGGGAATCAGATACAACAAAGGTCACTTACCACCTGCCGTTGGAGAAAGCTTTTACAAGTACCTGGTGAACCCCATTTGCAATCATGCAAAAACTAATTTTTTTAAGTCCTCTTGGTGGCATTTAACCATGCACTGGGCTCAAAAAATCTTTACATCAAGCTCTAATAAGTGTTGGAGAGGCTGTTATGGGCCTGGAAGTTAAATCCATATGTGGTGGTTTTACTCCACTGTCTGTACTTTTTCTGGAATGCTATCCTTGGAACGCTCTTACTAAGAATGGGGCAGAAATTCAACAGAGCCGTTATGTAAACCGAGGCTCAGTTATCCTTTGAAATTCACACTTCTCTGAATTTTGCAGTGGAGATCTCCAGTTTTGAAAAGTGCATACAAAAATGGGTGTATTGGGAAAAATAATGTTCACAAATGCAACATATTTGGAAAATATTTGGCAGATGCCTACAAAAAAGCATGTATTAGGAGACATGTCCACAAAAATGCTGATGGATTTTCATGCTAACTTTTAAAAACAAAATTCTCAAAGTTCAGGGTGATCCAAACATAAGACTGGAGAAATGCTCCAAGTTTGAGACAAACTGAACCTGAAGATTGGAAAAATGAGAAACTGAGACAGACTCATCCATGCTTAGCTCTCACCAAACCATCTCAACTTAAACAACTGCAGCTTGGATCCTGAGTTGCACCTCTATTCACGTAAGGGGGCATTTCTGCCAAGTCTTTGTTTCATCTACAGCCCCACACCATTCTCAAGGGTTCCCCAACACTCAGGAGCAGATTTGGGGTGGGGGTGTGGCACAGGGGGCAGCAAAGGGAAGTGAGCATTGGGAACATTCCCTTTTATGGATGTGAATTCTGTTCCATTCAAGTCGGTATCCCAACCTGTGTTGGCAATCCTGCATATATTTTGCAAGAAACAAGGCTAATTTCTTGAGCAAAGGCTTCATTTCACCTTTCTTGGTGCAGCAAGATGATTATCCATTGTGTGGGCTCTTCAAAACCCGCCATAAAGGCTATGAGCCCAGTTAGTTGTGGGTAACGTTGTGCATCAAATGAACATGGCTAGAGGCGTGGCAAAGCCATATAATTTCTTCATCACATTGTTAAAACTATGGCATTAGCTTCCACGAGATGTCTTGATGGCCACCACCTTGGTTGGCTTTAAAAGGAGATCAGACCAATTCATGAGGAGAAGGCTATCAATGGCTACTAGTCCTGATGGCTATATGCTTCCTCCAGTGACAGAGGCAGTATGCCTGCATACACCAGTTGCTGGGGTGGGATGATGCTGTTGCACACATGTCTTGCATCTGGTTGACCACTGTGTGAACACCATGCTGGACTAGCTAGGCTTTTAACTTGATCTAGCACAACTCTTCCAATGTCCTTATATGAATATGCAGGAACCGAAGACTCTGAAAACAATGACAGGTTCATCATAACACTCCATCCTTCTTCTAAATTTGTGAGGACTCACCCAGCCCTGTTCTGCCTATAATTACACCATACTAGGGTCTGATAAGCTGATTCATTTCTTTCCCTCATTACAGATGGGCTGGTGGCTCGGAATACATGGTAAACCCAACTCCACTTAGGCTCATTCCAACCTGGATTCTGCCATGTCAGTTATTATTCTCCTTCAAGGTGGGTTTGTTTTTTGTTTATTAAATTTATTAATCGCCCATCAGCCTGGTCACCCAGCCACTCTGGGCAATGTACAACAATATAAACAGTTCATACAATAAAATTCAACATTCAAAACATCACATTTCTAAAATTACCCTAGCCCACCCCAAATGCCTGCCTGAAAAACCACGTTTTTAATGTGTGGCGGAAGCTCACTAAAGAAGGGGCGTGGTTAAGTAGTCACAAGGGGGAGAGAAGACAACTGAAGTAATACGTGTCTGGCTGGCGTTAATTATCACTGCTCTTCTGCTAAGGTGGCTCAGAGCCTCAGGGCACCGCAGCTATGCAGCTATGCAGCAAATGCAAAGGAGAACGGCTTCCTCCCTCATGCAACAAGTCAAAACTGCTTTAGGGTTCTAAGGGGTGATGAGGTGTGGGCTGTATGTTTTGGTGCATGGAATACTGGGCTCAAGTGACAGGAAGCCAAATTCCAGCTGAACATCAGGAAAAACTTCCTGACTGTTAGATCCATACGACAATGGAACGAAGGACCTAGGGAGGTGGTGGGCTCTCCCACACCGGAGGCATTCAAGACGAGACTGGACAGCCATCTGTCAGGGATGCGCTGACTTGGATTCCTGCATTGAGCAGGGTGTTGGACCTGATGGTCCTATAGGCCCCTTACTATAGCCCTACTATTCTATGATTCTATGATCCTATGAGACTGAAAGAACTGAGCATGCTTAGCCTTGAGAAGAGAAGACTGAGGGGAGATAGGATAGCGCTCTTCAAGTCCTTGAAAGGTTGTCACAGAGAGGAAGGCCAGCATCTCTTCTTGTTCATCCCAGAGTGCAGGACATGGACTACTGGGCTCAAGTGACAGGAAGCCATATTCTGGCTGAACATCAGGAAAAACATCCTGACTGTTAGAGCAATACGACAATGGAACCAATTACCTAGGGAGGTGGTAGGCTCTCCCACGCTGGAGGCATTCAAGACGAGGCTGGACAGCCCTCTGTCGGGGATGCTCTGACTTGGATTCCTGCATTGAGCAGGGGGTTGGACTCGATGGCCTTGTAGGCCCCTTCCAACCCTACTGTTCTATGATTCTATGGTTCTATGATTCTGTGCAAAGCTTTTCATTAACAAAGTGTGAGAAAGATGGCCTTCTTCTTTACTTGAGGACAATCAACAGCCCAGGGGAGTGGTGCACAGTGGTTTCCTTTCCGATGTCTTTCCCAGGATGCTGTTGGCTGGGGACGCATGGCAGTTGATCCAAGTGCTGAAGATGGCACATGGAATCTGGTGGCTCCGATCTCAATGAGGCGGTGAATCCGCTCTGGGTGTCAGTCAGAACTTCAAAGGAGCTATCCAAGGTGCTGAACCCTATCCCCAAAATAGGTTCAGCACTTTGGATAGCTCCTGTAGAGTTCAGACTCTTTCGGACTGAAACCATGAGCAGATTTACTGCCCCACTGGTATAGGGACCACCAGCCTCCACTGGACAAAGGCGTACTTGCTTGTGCTGCAAACACTTCTCATCCCACTGTCCTCTATGGTAGATGCAGTGCTGGTTAGTGGCTGCAGCTGCCTTCCCCAAACTGGTTCCCTTCCAATATTTTGGACTTCAGCTCCCATCAGCTGCAGCCAGGATGGTCAACTGTCAGTGTTACCAGTCTAGGCTAATACTGGGAAGACCTGCTCACAGAGAGAACTGGAACTACAAGTAAATCCTTTCCTTTCCTTTCTCCTGTCTTCTTTCTCTCTTGCATTCCTTTAATCTGGCAGAGACCTGAGGCCACAGCTGGATTCCCTCCTGGTTAGTTCCAACAAAATAAGGCTTTGGTGTTAGGCACGGAGCCAAATGAAGGTCCAAATTATGGAGCCAGTGTGTAACAACACAGAGCCTCGTGTGGCGCAGAGTGGTAGGTGGCAGTATTGCAACCGAAACTCTCCCCATGACCTGAGTTCAATCCCAGCGGAAGCTGGGCCCCCGGTAGCCAGCTCAGGTCGACTCAGCCCTCCATCCTTCCAAGGTCGGTAAAATGAGTACCCAGCTTGCTGGGGGAAAGGTAGCCACGACTGGGGAAGGCAATGGCAAACCACCCTGCTACAGTCTGCCATGAAAACACCAGCGCAAGCAGCATCCCTCTAGGGATCAGCAATGACCCGGTGCTTGCACAGGAGGAACCTTTCCTTTCAGTGTAGCAACACGGGACTTAGAAGCAGCCAAGAAATCAATGGAAATGTAACACAGCAGACTTTACCACCAAGACTAACGGAAATACGGGCTGACTCACCGTTCCTTGAAAGCACAACAAAACACAGGAGATAACCTTCTCTTCTCCGGGGCCTTTTAATCGAACACCTTGGATTCCTCAGAATGGCTGGCAATGGTATCAGACTCTGGGAGAGGGCAGACAGGTTTCCATCAGGAAGGGAACTTCAGGGCTACACCCACCTGCCATCAGGATTCCCTTAGCCCCTGCTTTACTTCAGCGCTCAAACATACACAGACGGGAGGCTTCAGTCTATAGCTTTTAATCCATTTCTTCACAGGGTCATACAGATGCAAATTCTCAGGGACTCTCCGTCTACAAAGGAATGTCTTCAGGGGATTCAAATGGGATTCACAAGAGTTGCCCACCATTTGAAGAGGGAGGTGGTCTGGCTAGTCTAACTTAAGCAGGGGAGGTCCCTCTCTTCTCGTGAGGCCTCTAAGTGAAGGTTTTCATGCAAGGCCAAGCAGGTAGACCATCTAAGTTCCGCCCCTGCCTCCTCTTTCTTTGCTCTGCACCTGTGTCTGGCATCTATTAGGTCATCTTCCCCAAACCCTGCCTCCTCCTCTTTTCTGCCTCCCATGGGGGGGGGGGGTGAGGAGGGACCTTCATGCTCAGCCATCTGGATGTTTGTAACCTGAGAAGCAGGCCTACTCAAATCTGGACTAGCCTGGGAAAACACCTCCCCCGTGTTTGACGGTTCTCCTTCAGAATCTGAACTGCTATCCAACTCTCTGCACTCAGAAACACTCCTGACACCCCTACACAGTGATGCTGTGTCCACCAGGTCAGGGCCAGGATCAAGGGCAGGCATGATTGGGCACCTGCCAGGGCCCCACACCCAGCATGGTCCCACTGACAAAAGCCCCCTGGATTTGGTGTTCTTCTTTGCCATTGCAACCTGCTTGTCTACCTGCCTCTAACTGTGGCCTGGGCAACAGTGGTGGTGAGAAAGAGGAGCAGGAGATGCCGCTGCCTGCTTGCTCCCTGACCCTTGGCCTGGCAAGCAAGGAAGTGGGAGCAATGAGGAGAAAGAGGAGCAGGAGCAGCTGGTGAGAACGCAGACTCACGCAGAGAGGGTGCCCAGTGAGCATGTCTTGCCCAAGGGCCCTCAAAAACCCTTGAGCCAGCACTGCACCAGGTAGACTGGATAGGCTTTGCCATGGCCTATCCTGACTTGGTATCTTCCCTGCTTGATGCCACTGCCCTGTGCTGCTGATACAGGGCCCTTTTATCTCTCCTGGACATGGCACTGTCCAGCTTCTACCCTTCTGGCCCTTGCTAGCAGATGCGACCATTCCTTAAGGAGCTCCTCTGAGTGGCGGCCACCTGAGATCTATTTTTTTCCTGCTGGGTGGAGTCAGTTGGCAAACTCAAGAGCATCTCTGCATCACCTTCCCCAGTAGGCAAGGTAAACCGAAGGAGCTGGGACAAAGGGGAGAAGCGAGCTCGTGAGGACCGTCGTCTGTAAAGTAGGACACATGGCTGCTGGATTCAGTTTGCAAAATGTCTTGGGCGAGCTCATCCTGGACCTAACAAATCAGGCCACTTTCTCTACTAAAAATCTTGGCTCTCTTTGCTTTGAAATGAAATCCATTGTTCATTGACCCTCTGAATTTATCTTCAATCTGCCACAAACCTGCCCCCTCTGCCCTCCTCCTCTAATTATATATTATTCCGAGTTCTCATTGAGTTATTTCTCCTTGTTACATTAATTCTGTCATCTTCTCAACTGCCCCCATCCTTATTCTTTTGGGATGTTAAATTTAATTGGTTATCATTTCCTTTCCTATTCCTCTACATCATTATTACGATCCTTCTTCTACAACTGAACAGGAGTATCAGCGGCCTTCACCTGCAACCTCATTACATTCACACATTTGGGGTCCTTTGTATCAGCTTTGCATTTTAACCCAACTTTCTAAGCAACAGTGTCATACTTGACATGGCAGTCGCCTCCAGGGCCAACTCCAGAGAGTGGCATGAGTGGACATTTGCTTAGGCCCAAAGACTAGCAGAGGGCCCACTACTCTAACACTGCTACTGTTTCCACTTTGCACAATGTATCCAAGTTCAGAAGCAGTAGAAGAGAAGTCATGGCTCTCCTCTTCCAGTATAGGAGGGCACATTGAGGCTGCCAGGCCCGAGGGCCTTCAAAATCCTGGACTGAACATCTTTGCCCACTCTCTTTTCCTGCATATATGTCCCATGTATTCCTTCAAGTCTACCCAGTGCTGGCCCAAGACATTTTGCTGCTTGAGGCAAAGAACAAGATGGCACCTCTCCCATTCCATATACAAAAGGTGACTGGACTTGCTTAATTTTTCTTCAACACTGGGACAATGGGACAGATAATGGGACTGAACCAGAAAGGAGAAGGATAGCTTAGGGGGCACTGGGCAAGCTTCCTCCAACCCCTTGCTGCCATCTCCAGGTGGCAACTGAGGCAAATACCTCACTTTGCCTAAGGGCAGGGTTGGCCCTGACTATACTGCCTTCGGCTGCCCAAGAATCCTTAAACGGCCCCTTAAACAGCTCCATCCTTTTCCCCTCACGATTCCGACTTATTAAAACTTGGTGTATCCCCTTAGTGCCCACCAACAACAATGAAATCCAAACCTAACTGCATTTGTGCAGGGGACAAGGTGTTATGAGTACCTCCTTCTGAATCAAGTGAAAACAATAGAGAAAAGGATACAAAAACATATCGTCTTGAGCTAGACACCAAAATGCTTTGGGACCAGCCTTGTGCTTAATTTATTTTATTATTATATTTCTATCCCAGCTAATGGACCAGTTGGAGATGAGACAGGAGTTAGTTAAAGGAAGCTTTTATTTATTTATGTATTTATTATTCCATTTCTATCTTGCCTTTTTTCCTCTTGCGAGGAAACCAAGGCAGCTTACATTGTCCTCCTCCTCTCCATTTTATTCTCACAACAACCCTGTGAGGTAGGTTAGCCTGAGAGTTAGCGACTGGCCCAAAGTCACCCACTGAGCTCCATGGCTGAGTGGAGACTAGAACCCAGATCTCCCAAGTCACAGTCCAACACTCTAACCACAACACCACACTGGTTCCCCATTGCTTCCGGCATGCATTGGATCATTCTCGGTGGCTGAGGTGTTGAATACCAGATTCCACAGCTGGTACACCTGGAAAGAAAGAAAGAAAGAAAGAAAGAAAGAAAGAAAGAAAGAAAGAAAGAAAGGAAGGAAGGAAGGAAGCAGCATTTTCTTCACACAGTGAAGGAATTCTGCACATGCTCAGGGGTTTGTTGTTTTTAGGTCTTTCTTTATGAAAAACATCGACACTGGAACTCTGTATAGGCTCAGATGTGCTCAGTATGAAGTGCCCAGATTTTTGAAAACAAAAAATGGAAATGTGTTTGTGTGTATTAGTGCACATGCGTTGTTGGCTTGCTTGTTTTGTTTAAAAGATTCCTAGGCCCTCTTCAATAATACTATCAGGATGGAGCACAAAGAGAGAAAATAAAACATCAGTCGTATCAGGCAAATCAGAAGTTCGATGCATTCGATACTCCAAGGATCTGAGAGCTGGTGTAAGCAAAAGCCAGCATGATGGAATGACTAGACTGCTGGATTTATGCCAGGGAAATCTGGGTTAAAACACTGACACAACAATAGAAATCACCAGGGGATGTGACAATACAAGGGAGGGGGAACATCTCCGTCACCCTGAGACCCTTGGAGTTAGGATGGGGTAAAATGTAGCAATAATAGTGTAGCAAGTCCTAAGCTAGAAGTTCGAGCTAACTTTGAGCGAGAAGTTCAGATCTTGTCTGTGTACTGACTAGCTGGCCTTAGACAGGTTAGGGCGCTATCCTATCAAGATGCCCATCAGAACTCAGAGGCTGATGGGCATCCTAAGAACAGAAGAACATGAGAAGAGCCCTGCTGGATCAGACCCAGGGTCCATCTAGTCCAGCATTCTGTTCACATAGTGGCCAACCAGCTGTCAACCAGGAAAACCACAAGCTGTACATGAGCTCAATAGCAGCCTCCCGCCCATTTTCCCCAGCAACTGGTTTACATAGGCTCACTGCCTCTGGTACCAGAGGTAGCACATAGCCATCAGGACAAATAGCCATTGATACTAATAGCCTTCTCCTCCATGAATTTGTCCAACCCCCTTTTAAAGCCATCCAAATTGGTGGCCATCACTCCATCTTGTGGAAGCGAATTCTATAGTTTAACTATGCGTGGTGTGAGGAAGTCCTTCCTTTGATCTGTCCTGAATCTCCCACCAATCAGCTTCATGGGATGACCCCACTGGGTTCTTGTATTATGAGAGAGGGAGAAAAATGTCTCCCTCTCCACATTCTCCACACCATGCATGATTTTGTAGACCTCTATGATATGCAGAGTGGGAGGAGCACAGAGGCAGTTTTTGTCTCTGTGCTCCTATCTCTCTGAATTTTAGTTAGGTAGGCATTTTTGCCCATCTAGGTATTGGGGAGGGGGAGAGAAGGAGCCTGGGGAGGCTGGGGGATTCCTCGTAAGCCAGCCTACCCAGTCCCCTCCCCTCCATGCACACAGGAACACCCTCTTTACCTTTCCTCCAAGGTTGCTTTTGCGACCCCAGAGAGGCAGCCAGGCTGGTTCTCTCTGCACCGAATGCGAGGGGGAGAGGAGCTTGGACTCCTTGGTATGAGGTTGGAGCACTGACCCTGTCAGGGTGGACACTGAGCCCATAGAACCTCAGAGCAGTTCTGATTCTGAGGAGGAACAGCCGTCCGTGGGAGAGGAGCGCGCTCTTCCCTCCCAGGCCCTGCAGCTGGCAGAGATTCCTCCAAGCAGCATTCCAGACATAGATAGCAGTCCTGGGAGTGAAAGAGCGCAGGAGGAGGACTGGCTGGATGCTCGACACAGACGCAGAGAGCAACGACCTATGGAGGGCGCGGAAGGGAGGCATAGCGCCCGTTTGGCGCACAAGCAACGGTCGTGTCCAGAGGACCCAAGGGAAAAGGGGAGGGACTCTCCCTAGCCCATAAGTTCAGGGTCTGCAAGTGATTCTCGTTCAAACGGGGACCAACTGTTCCCAACCTGGGGCATAGATTACTCTGCTGTTCATAGCTTAGTCGCTGGTGATAGAGTTATTAAGTTGTAAAAGGAATAAAGCCTTGAAAAGAATCCTTTGTCTGTGTCTGGAGTTGGCTGCTGGAGTAGACTGAAAGAGGCCGGCTAGGGCCTCCTGACAAACCCCGACCTCAGATCCAGGAATCTGAGCTATCCTATGGGCCCCCAGACTCTGTCTAGGGGCCATAGGATTGCTCTCCCTTTCTCTTTCAGCCACAACCATCCATTCTCCAATCTGGGGATAAAGTAATGCTAACCTCCCTTAAAGGGTTATGATGAGGATTCGTAAGTCAATGTGAACGCCCTGAAACTCTCAAAAACAGCTATTAAAATGCTTCTCGTTCATGACCATTGCAAGCGAAATAGATGGGCTGGGGTCAGGTATTACACATTTCTAGTAGGATCATATAGGATCATATTGCAGACTCCAGCTAATATTAGACCCACAGTTTGTAGATGTTTGTGTCAATGCTAGCAAATTCAAATAAACTTAGGAAATATTATATCCATTGCTATGTTGACAGTCTGGAGGCAGGGTGAAGAGCAAACATCTTTCAAAGCCAGTACACCAGGCATCTTGATACTGAGAACACTGTTACAGCAGGAGAGAGAGAATTTTTCTATATTTAAAGGGGAAATTGGCAGAAAGCAATATCCACAGTCCGCTTGCAGTGCATCGGACTTACATCAATCACCACCCACACAGGCCCTGATGACTGGAGCTCTTTGGTAAGCAAACCCTATCTTGCAATGGGGGCTGTTTGCTCCTCATTGTGGCCACTTAAGAATATAAGAACATAGGAGCATAAGAAGAGCCCTGCTGCATCAGACCAAGGGTCCATCTAGCCCAGCATTCTGTTCACACACAGTGGCCAACCAGCTGTCGACCAGGAACCCACAAGCAGGGCATGAGCGCAACAGCTCCCTCCTGCCCATGTTCCCCAGCAACTGGTGTATGTAGAATCACAGCCTCTGGTGCTGGAGGTAGCACATAGCCATCAGGACTAGTAGCCATTGATAGCCGTTTCCTCCAGGAATTTCTCCAACCTCCTTTTAAAGCCATCCAAATTGGTGGCCATCACTACGTCTTGTGGTAGCAAGTTCCATGGTTCACCTATGCACTGTGTGAAGAAGTCCTTCATTTTATCTGTCCTGAATCTTCTACCAGTCAGCTTCATAGGATAACCCCATTGAGTTCTAGGATTTTGAGAAAGGGAGAAAAATGTCTCCCTATCCACATTCTCCACACCATGCATGATTTTGTAGAATTTTTTTGCTAGAACCTCTGCCCTAATGAGGCACCTTTTAAAAATAAAGTGCAAGGGGTTCCAAATGGCACTGCCATTTGGAAGAATGATATGCACATTCCAGAGATGCTAGAATCTGGATAGTCAGGTTGGGCATGTCGTAGAACAGGGAGAGCCAATGGGCTACTGATGAAATACATCCAGAGAACATTCATAGAACATCATAGTTCCCATGCCCTACTGCAAGGGTGTTAAACCTCTTTCAGCTTGAGGGCCAAATTCCATCCCAGAGAAGCTCTCGAGGGCCACATTCCACTGGTGGGTGGAGCCAAAGGCAAAAGGGTTTGAGCCAAAAATACCAGCATAGTTTAGCTTCAGGTCTTACTGCCAGTAAGTAAGCCCTAGGAGAGGCATTTGGGTTGAACGGCATTACTACAAGGTGTCTCCACAGCTGGCTGGAGAATCGTACTCAAAGAGGGCTCGCCAATGATTCTTCATTAAACTGGAGGGAGGTATCAAATGGGGTGCCGCAGGACTCAGTCCTGGGCCTTTGACTCTTCCAAATTTTTTATTAATGACTTGGAGGAAATGGTGGGGGGAATGCCTATCAAATTTGCAGATGACATAAAATTGGGTGGAATATAGGGATGTATGAACCCCCCACTGTCCGGTCCAGTGGGGGATCTGCTGCAGGGCAATTTGGGCTGCTTGGGGCCCTGCAGAGTCCTCCGGAGTCCTGCTGCATCTGCCAGAGTTGGCAGAGTGGCTCTCTGGCTTTTTAAAACATGTGATATCCCCCTATTGCAGGAAAATTACAGCCCTAAATGGTTTATTTTACCTAAATTGCAGCTGTTTACAGCTGTATTTAGTTAAAGTAAGTGCTTTATGGCCGCAAATGGCATACAATATGCCATTCATGACTATAAGTTTCCTGCGATAAGCTAATGGCAGCTGCCATTAGCTTAACACATTTTTTAGGAAGAGGGAGAACTGCTCTGCAGGAACTCCTCCGGACCTGGAGGTAAGTGCAGCCGATCTGTCGCGGACTCCAGAGGTCGGATTCTTGGAATCCAGCCTCATTTGAGTCCGTGGTAGATTTCTTCAGCATCCCTAGTGGAATAGCTAATACCTTAGAAGACAGAGACAACATTCAAAATGGTCTTGATATGTTACAAGACTGGGAAGAAAATAACAGAATGAACAGAGACAAGTGCAATGTTCTTCATTTAGGAAAAAGAAATGTTAAAAAGCACAGGTATAAGATGTGGGATACCTGGCTTGGCAATAGCATGTGTGAAAAGGATCTTGGAGTTGTAGTTGATCACAAGCTGAATAGGAATCAGCACTGTGATGTTGCTGCAAAAAAGGCAAATGCAGTTTTTGGTTACATCAGCAGAAGTATAGTTTCAAAAGCATAGGAAGTAATAGTTCCACTCTACTCAGCACTGGTCAGGCCTCACCTCAAATACTGTGTCGGGTTCTGGACACCACGCTTTAAGAAGGATTCAGATAAATTGGAATGAGTTCAGAGAAGGGCAACAAAGATGATCAGGGGATGAGAGATTAAGTCCTTTCAGGAAAGATTGAAAGAACTGGGAATGTTTAGTCAGTGTGGTGTAGTGGTGAGATCATTGGACTGGGAGCTGTGAGATCCAGGTTCCAGTCCTCACTCAGCCATGGAAGCTCACTGGGTGACTTTGGGCCAGTCACAGACTCTCAGCCTGACCCACCTCACAGGGTTGTTGTTTTGAGGATAAAACAGAGAGGAGGAGGATAATATAAGCCACCTTGGGTTCCTTGCAAGATGAAAAAAGGCAGGATATAGATGCAATGAATAAATCAATAAATAAATCAATAAATTGAGAAGAGAAGAGAAGAGAAGAGAAGAGAAGAGAAGAGAAGAGAAGACTGTGGAGGGGGGAATATCATAGCACTCTTCATGTACTTAAAGGGTTGACAGTGAGAAGAGGACCGCAGCTTGTTCTCTGTCATCCAAGACTGTAGGATACAAAATAATGGGCTTAAGTTACAGGAAAGCAGATTTCGGTTGAACATTAGGAAAGAATTCATAATGCTCAGAGCAGTCAGACAATGGAACCATCTGACTGGGGAGGCTCCCCCTACCTGGATGTATTCAAGCAGAGTCTGGATGCTTTAAACTGGGATGCTTTAAACTGGATTCCTGCACTGAGCAGGGGGTTGGACTCAATGGTCTGAATGGGCCCTTCCAATTCTAGGACTCTATTATTCATTTTGAACTTTTATAACGGGGGGAAAAAATTCACCAAGGGCTTTCTTCACAAGGCACTTATGCACTTATTGCACATATTGTGCAGTCATCATTCTCTACTCATGCTTGTTTATGGGTTCTTTAGATGACGTTGCGACCCTACAGATTCACTGCTATTTTTAAAGAGCACTTTCAGCAGTTTTTTTAGATCAGAGAAAACACAGTATTATTTGTGAAAACAAAAGAAAATGTTTTTCCCACTTGTGTAATTGTGCGATTCCACTATGCCACCAGGCCACCTAGAGGTTATGCAGCAGAAAAGGAAACACTGTTTGTGTAGCACTCGGATCTCAGTTCTGCGAAGAAACCGAAACTACGTGCAGCGGATTAACAGCTGTTTGAAGAAAAGCTCAGAAGCTGAGAAACCATCAAATTATCTGTGGCTGGGGGAAGGTGGTAGGGTAGATGAAGGGGGCATGACCATCAAGGAACCCCAGAAGACTAAGAGTGCAAGTGGGCCAGATTTAGCCCTAGGTCTGAAGTTCTGCATCCCTGCCCTACTGCAACTGACCATTTCCATTGCTCACACATTCTAGTTTTTCAGTATCAAGTAGGGATGTATGGATTGTTTAAAATCTGTTCTGTCTGTGTTTCGCAGATTGTCAGGTGCCTTTCAGCCCATCATCTGCCCATTGATGGAATCAGATTTTTTTTGTTTCCAAATTCACGCAAATTCACACATCTCAAAACGTGCAAATTTCCCCAAAATGTGCATTTTCACACTTTAGCCTATGGAGGAAATGTGCATTTTTGGCTGGCTTTTTTTAAAAAATGCATATTTTCCTATGACGAAATTTGTGCAAAATTTGGGGAAGTTAGAAAAATGGTCTGCAAGTCCATAGAATCCACCCGACCCGGCAGGGGAAAAATCGGTCCGCTGAGGAATCCATGAGTTGGATTCATGTAAACCAGAACTCATCTGATTCCATTGTGGATTTCTCTCACATTCCTAATCTCAAGAACTTTCTGTCCCAAATACAGAGAAATTTTTAACTTTGGCAAATTCTTATCAATAACAAACTGAAATGAAATTCCCACCCATCTGTACTGGCCAAATTCAGTAAGTCCAGCTCTTCCCACCCGGAGAGGAAGGAACATGTTGTACCTGCTTGTAAAGGTGAGGAGCCTGTCAGAAAAAAAGAGGTGGCAACCCTGATTCAGCTCTAACATGGTTGAATACAGAGGGACTCAAACCCAGATTTTTAAGAGTGAAGCATTCCCAGCCTGAATGGACAAAGCTGTCCATTTTGGTTTCTCTCACATTCCTTTAAAAAAAACCCTCAAGTTCTTTTTGACCAAAATAAGAAGAAATTTGTGTGTTTTGGTAACTTCTTATAGAAAATGAACTGAGATGAAATTCTCAGCCATGCCTATGATTTATCTCTGTTCTGGGACTTTCCCTGTTTTGCCCCTATTTTGCATTTTGGGAAGATCTGGGGGTAAAGGGGCTTCAGGGCCAGCATCAAGGGTTGGCATGGCCAGGCACCTGCCAAGGCCCCACACCCCAATAGGGGCCCACTGAGGAGAGCCTCCTGGACTTGCTCCTCCTCTTCCCCATTGCAACCTCCTTGTCTACCTGCCTCTCGCTCTGGCGCAGATGATGTTGGTGGCAAGAAGGAGGAACAGGGGGTGCCAGGGCCTGCTTGCTCCCTGGGTCTCTGCCTGCCAAGCACGTGAGTGGCAGGAATGAGGAGGAAGGGGATGAGGAGCGATAGCAGCTGGTGGCAGTGGTGACGAGAAAAGCGGGCTCACTGAAGGAGGGATCCCATGGAGGGTTTCTTGCCCAAGGGCCCTCCAAGACCTGGAGTTGGCACTGCTACTGGTCAAGATGACTACATTGGAGGCAGTGTGCCTCTGAGCGCCAGTTGCTGGGGAACTTGCATGGGAGAGTGCTATTGTACTCATGGCCTTCGGCTAACATCGCACGGCAACTGTGCAGAAGCAGGTCTCAGCTAAACACAAGGGAAACTTCCTCATGGCGAGAGCTGTGAGGCTTGCTTTCCCAACCTTCAGTTCCCTTCAATCCCAGCCAATGTGGTCAGGAATGCTGGGAGTTGTAGTCCAACTCCCTGATGCCAACTTCCAGATGCTATCCATGCTATCCGGACCAGCACCAATAGTAGGCACAGACAGGCACCTGCCAAGGGTCCACACCCCAGCAGGGGCCCACTGACAAGAACCCACCGGAGTTGCTCCTCCTCTTGGCCATTGCAACCTGCTCGTTCACCTGCCTCTAGCTCCAGCCCAGACAATGGTGGAGGTGGTGAGAAGGAGGAGCAGGAGATAAGGAGATAAGGACATCAGAAGAGCCCTGCTGGATCAGACCATGGGTCCATCTAGTCCAGCTTTCTGTTCACCCAGTGGCCAACCAGCTGTCAACCGGGAACCCACAAGCAGGGCATGAGCACAACAACCTCTCCCACCCATGTTCCCCAGCAGCTGGTGTATGTAGGCTCACTGCCTCTGGTACTGGAGGTAGCACATAGCCATCAGGACTAGTAGCTATTGATGCCACTGCCTACTTGCTCACTAGCTCTCTGCTTGTCAAGGAAGCTGATAAGAGCAATGATGGGGAAAAGGATGAGGAGCCGTAGCAGATAGTGACGATGGTGGTGAGAAGGTAGACTCACAGGGTGGGGGCATTGAGGGTGTCTTGCCCAAGGGTCCTCCAAAACCTGGCCCTGGCCCTGGGGGTGCTATATCAAAGTTGCATTTAAAAACCCTACTGTTGCCATTCTAAAAGCTACTTCTCCAAGAGGTGACAGGTGGGGGGAGTGGACTGGGGGCACAGATGCATCTACTCTTGTCTCCAGTGTATGATGTAGCACACAGCCTGCCCTTTTATATGCCACAGCTGGTAAACTTCCTTCCTGAACTGCTGACAACACATTCTAGGGCAATTATGTATTTCTGGTATATTTTTAGCCCAAAATAAACACCGTTATTGTTTTGCAATCAATGCAGGCCAGACAACTGCAGGGTAAATGCATACAGTGTATGACAGGCAGAGTTAAAGGGTTTTCGCTAACATGTAATTGTGTGTCTGTGTGGGTGTGGAAGGATGGAATAAACAAAGGTGCACATCTGGCCCAGGTTGCTCAAGAGGAGCCCCGCTGGAGGTACATCCCATGATTACACTCTTGGCAGGTTGTGTAGGTCTGCACCTGGTGCAGACATGGGCCTGGTAACCCCCTCTCTGAATATGAGTGAGAAATTGGATAGAACAAGTGAGAACTGCAGCAAAATGTTACAGCATGAAGTCCTCCTATTCTGTGTTCCAGCTAGCCAGCCTGCCGGGTCCTCTTCTGGTGTACTCTATTCCATCCGCCTTTGCCACAGCTTTCCTTGTGTCCCCCACCCTCAATAATCAGCCAGTATTTCATGCCTATTAAGCATGCTAAGATCTCATCAGGTTGCTTTGGGGAGGGAGGTTTCCCTGTTAGGATTTTTTTCTAACTTTTTTTTTTTTTTGCATTTGGATGGCACAGCTTTTGGCTGCGTAAGGATCAGCAACTCAGAGAGAGAGCTTGCTCCTAGCGTACAGGAAGCTCTGAGATCTGGGGTGTGTTTGCCAGAGGCTCCACTCAACACACCCAGGATCTCGAAGCCAGAGGCTCCACTCAATACACCCCAGATCTTGGAGCCAGAGGCTCCACTCAACACACCCAGGAACAGAGGCGCCACTCAGCACACCCAGGTTCTCAAAGCCAGAGGTTCCACTCAACACACCCCAGATCTTGGAGCCAGAGGCTCCACTCAACACACCCAGGATCTCAAAGCCAGAGGCTCCACTCAACACACCCCAGATCTTGGAGCCAGAGGCGCCACTCAACACACCCAGGATCTCAAAGCCAGAGGCTCCACTCAACACACCCAGGAACAGAGGCGCCACTCAGCACACCCAGGTTCTCAAAGCCAGAGGTTCCACTCAACACACCCCAGATCTTGGAGCCAGAGGCTCCACTCAACACACCCAGGATCTCAAAGCCAGAGGCTCCACTCAACACACCCCAGATCTTGGAGCCAGAGGCGCCACTCAACACACCCAGGATCTCAAAGCCAGAGGCTCCACTCAACACACCCAGGAACAGAGGCGCCACTCAGCACACCCAGGTTCTCAAAGCCAGAGGTTCCACTCAACACACCCCAGATCTTGGAGCCAGAGGCTCCACTCAACACACCCAGGATCTCAAAGCCAGAGGCTCCACTCAACACACCCCAGATCTTGGAGCCAGAGGCGCCACTCAACACACCCAGGATCTCAAAGCCAGAGGCTCCACTCAACACACCCAGGAACAGAGGCGCCACTCAGCACACCCAGGTTCTCAAAGCCAGAGGTTCCACTCAACACACCCCAGATCTTGGAGCCAGAGGCGCCACTCAACACACCCAGGATCTCAAAGCCAGAGGCTCCACTCAACACACCCCAGATCTTGGAGCCAGAGGCGCCACTCAACACACCCAGGATCTCAAAGCCAGAGGCTCCACTCAACACACCCAGGAACAGAGGCGCCACTCAGCACACCCAGGTTCTCAAAGCCAGAGGTTCCACTCAACACACCCCAGATCTTGGAGCCAGAGGCTCCACTCAACACACCCAGGATCTCAAAGCCAGAGGCTCCACTCAACACACCCCAGATCTTGGAGCCAGAGGCGCCACTCAACACACCCAGGATCTCAAAGCCAGAGGCTCCACTCAACACACCCAGGAACAGAGGCGCCACTCAGCACACCCAGGTTCTCAAAGCCAGAGGTTCCACTCAACACACCCCAGATCTTGGAGCCAGAGGCTCCACTCAACACACCCAGGATCTCAAAGCCAGAGGCTCCACTCAACACACCCCAGATCTTGGAGCCAGAGGCGCCACTCAACACACCCAGGATCTCAAAGCCAGAGGCTCCACTCAACACACCCAGGAACAGAGGCGCCACTCAGCACACCCAGGTTCTCAAAGCCAGAGGTTCCACTCAACACACCCCAGATCTTGGAGCCAGAGGCGCCACTCAACACACCCAGGATCTCAAAGCCAGAGGCTCCACTCAACACACCCCAGATCTTGGAGCCAGAGGCACCACTCAACACACCCAGGATCTCAAAGCCAGAGGCTCCACTCAACACACCCAGGAACAGAGGCGCCACTCAGCACACCCAGGTTCTCAAAGCCAGAGGTTCCACTCAACACACCCCAGATCTTGGAGCCAGAGGCTCCACTCAACACACCCAGGATCTCAAAGCCAGAGGCTCCACTCAACACACCCCAGATCTTGGAGCCAGAGGCGCCACTCAACGCACCCAGGATCTCAAAGCCAGAGGCTCCACTCAACACACCCAGGAACAGAGGTGCTATTCAACACACCCAGGATCTCGGAGCTAGTGGCAGTGCATATTTAGCTCCTGGTTAGTGATGAATCTTCCATTCCGTCTGTGTTTTGCAGATTGTCAGGCACCTTTTGTTCCATTGTCCACCCATTGATGGAAACAGAATATTTCTCCCCTTCAGTAAAGTATGCCAAAAAGCCCACCACAATTTACATAACTTTTTGCTGGCATGTAACATTTTGCACATTTTTCTTAACTCAACAGACAATCAATGGACAGAGTGCACAAAAGGAGTGCTACACAGCAGAGGCTGAAGAGAGATCAGAGATGTATAAAACACTGTGATTGGTTTTTTAAATGGCCTATACACCCCAGCGTATTTTCCAGTAATGTTTGTACTTTTGTACAATTAAATTTATGTACAATTCTGGAAAGTCAAAGATGGTCTGTAAGTCCACGGAATCCACAAGACTTGAAAATAAGGTTCTTGGAGGAATACAGGTGGGGCTGGAGCTCAACAAGCTTTCATTGGCTCAGCCTCCTGGACTTCGGCTTGTCTGTTGCTAGCTGGCCCAACTCAGTCCACAGTGTGTCAGGCCTGCTAGCAGATTTTCTGTATTTTTTTATTTTTGGAAATAGATGTTTGTGCAAACTGTGTTCACGATTTGCGTAATTTCTGCAAATTGTGGCTGTGATTTGGGCAAATTACACAAATTGTGGATGAAATCTGCACAAATTACACAAACTGCAACTGCAAATATCTATTTCCACAAATTTTTTAAAAACAGAAAAAGGTCCTGTGTTTGGGGGAAAACCCGCAGCTTGGCTCGCAAATGCAAGCCGAGTTGGGCACGCCACGGAATGCTGGCGAACCCAAAAAGGGCCAGATTTCCCAGTGACAGACACCCCTACTTGGGAGTTTCCAGTGCACTGCAGAAGCTGTGGGTCGGATTCACAGAAATCCAAAGCCATTTGAATCCCTTCCAACATCCCTACTCCTGGAGTCACTTCTGGAGGCTGGAGAACTCTGGTGCTATATTGATTGCTTTGACTGTTTTCCGTTGTATTTCTTTTTAGTTTTAAAATGGTTGTCAGCCACCTCAAAAAAAAAGAAAAAAAGAGGAGAGATATTAGTTCTAATATAAAAATGCAGTTTGCAAGCTAAACTATCTCTTCAAATTAAGCTTTATGATGCCTCTACTCTGGGTGAACCTAATCCAACAACAATAGCTGTTATAACCACATACACAGAAATCCTCTCTCTCTCTCTCTCTCTCTCTCTCTCTTTGTAATTTTTTTTTTTACAAGCTCCTGTATGTGCACTTTGTAGATTGGCAGAGTGTGCTTTTATGAAATTTCAAAGGGACAGAAGAAAGGCAATTGGAGTGGGATGTGGGGGGGGGGAGAAGCAATAAAAATGCTTTGATAAAGGGAAAAACGTTTTGCAAAGCTGCCTTTGCCTCTCCACAAGGTCTGCGAAAGCAGCTAAATTCTGCACCAGGCAAAGGTTGTATAGAACCTGAAGTGAAATAAAATGACTGGCTTATGAAATATACTAAGAAAGGGGGTGGGGGCGGAAGAGGATGAATTTATAATAGGAATTCCAAAGAGGGCTGTAGCAGCAGTTTCTGCTACTGTGTTCTAGCTCCCTTTCATTTTAAAGTGACAGGCCAAGGTTTTGTGCAACGGTCGTGGGGAATTTCTTTGACGCTTATCCCTCGCTCATAGTGTTCTGCCACAGCATGTCTTGCTTTGCTAGCATCACTGATGTCTGCCACACTTGTGGTGGAATTTTTATTATTATTATCATCATCATCATTATCATTATTATTATTGGAAATTTTAACATCTCTCCCTTTGGCATATTTTCACAGCAATATATCTGAGATTAGACACTGCATGGTGGATTATGCCTACTGTATTACTCAAACAAAAATGAAGATGGAGGATTTGTTTCAAACACTTTGCAATAAAGTGCCTATAATTCTGATGAACCCTTCACACGCACACACATCCTCTGCTGTCTTGTGTAGTGTAGTGGTTATTGTGTTGAACTGGGACTTGGGGTATCTGGGTTCTAGTCTTCACTCAGCCAAGAAGTCACTGGGTGACCTTGGGCCAGTCACTGACTCTCAGCCTAACCTACCTTACAGGGTGGTTGTGAGGATAAAATAGAGAGGAGGAGGAGGAGGAGCATTATATAACCTGCCTTGGGTTCCTTGGATAAAAGAAAAGGTGGGATATAAATGTAATAAATAAATAACAATAAATAATACCCTGCCTTAGGAAAAATGGCCATGCTTAGCTTAGTGTTTGCACTGCTTCAGACAGACAACTTTAGGACATGCCTCTCCATCCAACATATGCAAGTCCAGGGGGCTCCTCCCCTTCTTCTGAAATGACTAACAGGTCCACTGTCTATTCATTGGATATGTTTTACCAGGGGATCTCCAATCACTGTGCTTTGGAAGAGGGCAAGGATGGGACCATGATATGACCATTCTCCCAATGCTACTAGACTTCACTATGAAAAAAAGCCTCAAACTGGATTTCAATCATCATAACTCCACTTATCCCACTGAAACATTTCAAGCTTCTTGCCTAGACACATCTCTATGATGTGTGCCATTTTCATACAAATTTCCCAAAGAAAGCAACCACCTTGAGGGTGAGAGGGAATGGGTAGCAAATCATTCACCCCCCAAATTTGACAACTCCCTTTCCACATAAACTGCTGCACCTATCCTTCTGAAACTTTGCCATTTTCTTACTTAGGGGCTGTTGGACATTTTCAGAAGAATGGTCTACAAGGGCATGATAAGCGTGTACTTTTATGGATACCCTCAAAATGTAGAGGCTGCTCTTGAACAAAACTCCCCATAGCTGGTCATGTGAAACACAGCAGGCTCACTCCCCTCAGAAGGGGCAAATGTCCCTGCAAATATAATCCAATTCTGTCAAGAAATTTTAAAAAGTTGTGGACAGTTCCTAGATAGATGATGATGATGATAGACAGACAGACAGACAGAGATAGCACCCAAAAAAAACCCCTGCACCTTCTTTTCTGAAATTTGGCAGGCATAATCCTCTCATAAGGGGCTACTATACCTGTAAAATTCATGCACTTCTGATGAACAGGAAAAAAAAGTTATATTAATTGTTTTGATTTCCCATGATAATCATTGGGAGGCATGAAGCCTCAGATTTCTGAATCTCAACCTGAGTTCAGCACCCAAGTTGAAGTGGACAGCCACCAAATCAGTCCAAGCAGAATCAGACCATTTCCAAAGCACCAAACTGGGGTCCAAGTCAAATCTTCTGGTTATTAGTGGTTATTAATAACCTCTAGTTATTACGTATTCTGAAATTAGTCTCTGTCAGGATTCTTTTTGCCCCCACTGAATTTCAAATGCCAAATCAAACACAGACAAGAGGCTTCAGTCTACGGCTTTTCATCCATTACTTCAATGGGTCATACAGATGCAAATTCTCAGTGACTCTCAGTCTGCAAAGGAAATGCCTTCAGGGGATTCAAGTGATAGCTATGAAAGTTGCCCATGGTTTGAAGAAAGGCGGGCTCACTATACTAACTTAACGGGTGGGGGAAGGTCTCCCTCTTACTCGTGAGGCCTCCAAGCTCAGCTGTTCACGCCAGGCCAATCGAGCAGACTGTCTAAGTTCCACCCCAGCCATCTCTCTCTTGGCTGTGCGTCTGTGCCTGGTGTCTAAGAATTCAGGCTCTCCAAGCCTCGCCTCTCCCTGTTCGCTATCTCTCATGGGGCGGGTGAAGAGTGGCCCTATCCATCCAGCTGGACCTTTGAAACCTAAGGGGTCTGCCTAGCCATGTCTGGGCAAGCCTGGGAAACTACCTCCCCCATGTCTTGTGGTTCTTCTTCAGAATCTGAACTACTCTGCCACTCCCTGCACTCAGAGGCAACCCTGACAGTCTCCTCCATAGTATCATGCAGTCACTATGCAGACACAGAAAGCACTCATTTTCAGAGGGGGAAAGTGGGGGGGGGGTATTCATTTTGAGAACAAAGGGGAGAACTCAAACCTCACTCAATACTAATTTTGCTACATAAAACATTATCTATTTAGTCTCATTGAACAGAGCCCTGCCTGTTCCTGGACAGGGATAGATTAACCACGGTGATCCATGTGCTGGTAACCTCGAGACTGGACTACTATAATTCTCTCTATGTGGGACTGCCCTTGAAGCTGATTCAGAAGATGCAGCTGGTGCAGAATGCTGCAGCCAGGCTGTTGAATGGAGTGCCTTCCCATGCACTCATAACACCTGTGCTGAAAGGGCTACACTGGCTGCCAGTTTGCTACTGAGCCAGGCTCAAGGTATTATTACTGACATATAAAGCCTTAAATCACTTAGGACCACTTAGGCAACCTGAAAGATCATCTCCCCCTACATACACCCATTAGCCCACTACAGTCTTCAGGAGAGGCCTTGTTGTCTGTGTCACATCCTGCAGAGTCCCATCTGGCAGCAAAATGGCAACAGGCCTTCTCTGTGGTGGCACCTTCCTTCAGAGATGATTTCCCCTCTGCAATAGGTCAGGCATTGATTATCATGTACTTTCAATGATTATTAAAAACGTACTTGTGTGCCCTGGCTTTTCCCAACCATTAACTTGTTTAAATGTTGTTGTGTAATTATAATGATGTATTGTTTTATAATCTGCTGTAAACTGCTTCAGAATTTTTTTAATGGGAATATAATTATTCTGAAATAAATACAAAATTATTTTCAGAACAGTCGCTATCAGCAGTTTCTGCTTCTTCAGATCCTTCATTTTTATAATCTTCTTTGTCCTCTGTGTACAGGAATTGTAATGAGCTGATACTGTCTTACATGACAGCCTTCCTATTACATAGTTTTTAGATATCATTTTGAGGGAATAAAGGCCAGGTAGCAATATATGAATTTTCCCTTGGACTTCACATCTCTACTCTGCAGCCAAGAAAACTTGGCTAAAAGATAGAAAAACTTAGCAAACACTAGGAAGAGGAAAGGGAAGGAGTTTGGCTAGCTAATGGACCAGTTGGAGAGGAGATACAAGAATGGATGCAGGAGAATTTCAACTGGTCTGCATAATTAAGCAGACTGACTGAATTTGCACTTTGCAGACTAACATGCAAATTAGAGTGGCATTATCCTTTGGATTCCACACTTCTCCAAATTTTGCAATGCAGTTCCTGGCTCAAAAATGGCATACAAAAAATAGTGTACAACAGTGTTCATTTGGGAAAGCTGTGTACAAAAATGTATACGTTAGAGAAGGATATGTACAAGATGCATACCTTCAAGAAAGGTGTGTATCAAAATAAATGTGCAATTTCCTGCATTTCCCCTTTTTTTAAAAATGTGCATAATGATGCAGATACGCGATGGAATGGAACAGAGCTATGACCGAATACATGAAAAACTGACACAGACTGGATATAAACTGCCCCAGACATCTCTAGGTGTTGAATGAGTGAAGGTCTCGAGGGATGTACAGACTGTGTAAACTAAAATCCACTCTGTCTGTGTTTTGCAGATTGTCAGGCATCTTTTGTTCCATTGTCTGTTCACAGACAGATGCAGATTTTTTGTAGTTGTTATGCATAAAAATATGCAAATAATTCTGTAAGAGGTTTCATAACAATTTACCTAATTTACCGTAATATGTAACATTTAACATACTGTTCCCCATTCCATTCCACTTTTTCTTAGCAGGAATATGTGTATTTTCCTATAAATAAATATGTGTAAATTTCATGAAAGTAAAAAAAAAAAAAAAATCCAAAAGCCTACAGACTCAGTGCATCCTGAGGGGGTCACTCTGCAGTGGATTCCGCAGGTCGGATTCTTAGAAATCTGAGCTCATTTTAGTCTGTCTCAAATTTCTCCAGCATCCCTAGTCACGACTCACAAACAGGAACATTTGGGGGATGTATGTGCAGAGAGAAGGGTTGTGGCTCAATAGCAGAGATCATGCTTTGCATGCAAATGGTCCCAACGTTGATCCCTGGCATTTCCAAGCAGGACTAGGAAATACTCCTGTCTGAAACCCTGGAGAGCCACTGCCCATCAGCGTACATAGGGATGTTAGAGAAATCCGCCGCAGATTCAAATAAGGCCAGATTCTTTGGAATCTGGCCTCCAGAATCCGCGGCGGGACAGCCCCACTTACCTCCACTCCAGGAGGATTCCGTGTGGAACAGCTCTCAGCTGCTTGCTTAACCAGAGCCATTCGCCTCCGTGCCGATTGCCATTTTTTAAGAAAAAATGCTGATCGGCAGGATGTACCCATAGACTTATACGCAAAATAGAGCCATGAATCTTGCATATAAGTCTATAGACACATCCTTCCTATGCTTCTAGAGATGGGTGGAGAGAAATCAGTTCAGTGGAGGCTGATGGCTCTGATGTAAGTCGGTGGTGAATCTACTCTGGGTTTCAGTCAGAGCCAGCCAGAAGTCTGAAGGAGCCATCCATGGTGTGAAGCTGGCTGTGACTGAAACCCGGAGCAGATTTACCACCCCACTGACACTGGAGCCACCAGTCCATGCACATAAAACAGAAAATGCAGACTTCAAGCCCAGGGACCAAACCCAGACCTGGGGTCCCAGTCCTGCCCTCTGGGGCTTCCCAAATGGCCTCGATATTTGAGGGAGCGCCTCCCCCTATATATGCTTGCCTGAGGATTGAGGATTGGAGGACCCCTCCTCTGTGTCCCACCAGTGCGAGATATACACTATGGTGAGATGTGGGAGAGGGCCTTCTCTGCTGTGGCACCCCAGTGGTGGAATGCCCTCCCCTTGGAGGCCCAATTGGTGCAGATGTTGTTGGTTTCATTTCAGTGCCAAGTTAAAACATGGCCTTTTATCAAAGCCTTTGAGGGCTAAATATTCTCTAAAGTAGCACACTGTTTTAACTGTTTTATTGTTTTAGATTTTAAATTGGTATTAGCATGCTTAATGGTTTAATATGTTTTTAGCTATTTAAATTATTTATTGTTTTATGCTGTTTAAATTGATTTTATCTATACATCACCCTGAGATCTTAATAATATAGGGCAGGATACAAATGTTTCAAATAAATAAATAAAATAAAATAAATGCCCTTTTCCCCCAACCATCAATTATTTGGTGGTTTCCTGGCTTCTGTGCAGCTTTCCCCCCATTCTGAGCGGTTGAAATGTCTCTCCTAAGGCTCAGTTACTGTCAGTAAGAGCTTTAAGTTACAATATGCTGGTAATTGTTTTGTGGTTTTCGCCCCGCCCCTTTTGTCTTTGGCCCCGCCCACCACTGGAATGAGGCCCCTGAGATCTTCTCCAAAATGGAATCGGTCCTCTTGCTGAAAGAGGGTTTATACCCCTGACATAATGTAATATTCAAACTTATGGTAAACCTGGTGTTCGACTGAACAACAGGATAAATGTTGTACTAATGCACTCACATCATGTACAAACTCTTTGGCAACCTGTGTTGTTCAGTAGAAAAGAAACAGGGTTGTCTAATGAGCCTATGCTTTTTGAAAAGGGTAGGGATGTCAGAGGATTCCGCCCCCGAAATCCGTGGGGGAACGAAGCCCCCTGCCCCACCACCCCGTGAAAGGCACACGAAACGGAGCACTTACCTGGTGCCGTTCGTGCTACTTTGCGAATGGCGGCCATTTCTGCGGCCGCCATTCGCTTCCCCATTTTTGCTGTGATAGGCTACGTAAATATTTATGCAGGGATACCATAAAAAAACAGCAACGCAAATGGTGGCTGCCATAGCCGCCACCATTTGCATCCGCAGGCTCTGCACTCCTGTGAATGCACCTGGTCGGCAGCTCTGCGGAGTTGCAGAGCAGAGCTGGCCAGGTTAGGATTTTGGGGGAGGTGCGGAGCGCCTCCCCCCACCAAGAATCACCCCTATGAAAAGATAAGTGACTTTCGCACATCCCTAGAAAAGGGCTGTCTTAAGTGGCTAGTGATCGTGGAATATTAAATTGCTGTTCCGATTAAGGTAATGGTAATAAATGAATCTGGATTTTCCAGCCATGTGCAAACTGGTCTCCCAGTGCAGCGTCATACTCATTAAAATGAAATCAAATAATTCAGATCCAATAGAGGGGGGAAAGTTTATCTTGGGGGAATAAATTTATCTTCTATCATTTTGCTATTCTTAGAAACAAAATGTTCACCTTTGTTTAAGTAGCCGAACTGAAGGCCTATGCCTACATTCAGTCTGCTCATAAATTAAGATTATAGCAATCCATGAATATCCATTACTTCCTTTACAGGGGATTTATGCAGATGATACTGTAGATGTAAAGACAATTAATCTGATCTATAGATCCCTTACTATTACCCCAAAATGACTGCATACAATCTCATAGACGTCTATACAGGCATAGAAAAGGCCCTGTTTCATGCACCTAATCATCTGAATTATGGGGGATAGTGATGGGGGACCAGGCCTTCTCTGTGGTGGCACCAAAGTTGTCCAGAGACGGTAGTCGTTCCCTGAGTAATACTAGCAGTGGGTTTTTAAACTGGCCGTCTTTGCCTTCCAAAACAAGTGCTTACAAACACAGTTGAGGTTGGAGGAAAATTTGCATCACTCAACCCTCACCTTACTGCAACCTCTGGAGTCTTGGGGCACATGATATGGCAGCCATGTACGATCAAGAGATTCCAGGCTTAGTTTAACCATAGCATATTAGAGGCCCAAGCTTTCTCAAGTTGAACCAAGGGGTTCTACTCATCCTTAGGCAAAGCCAAAGATGTGAGGGGACAATGCTAAGTGATGCTAAAAGAGGGGAGAACTGGGGTTGCAAGGTCTAGATAACAGTACCCGCTAGGCCTGGGGTGATAGTTTTCCTATTAGCACTCCTGGCTGCATTTAGGGTGGGGCAGCAAAATTAGAGTGGCATGACCCTGAAATAGAGGACCTTTTCAGGGACACAAAATCCAACATTAGGGTCAGGGAAGTGGCTAACTATTAGGAACACAGTTAAGCATCTGCCAGAGCTCTTCTTTCAGCACCCAGGCACCATTTTGTTTCCCCGCAGTAATGTCCCAGATGAAGAGTTGTTCTGTGGCATTATGGAGGGAAATGATGGCTGCTACAAAAACAAAATGGTGGCCACAAAGGTGGCAGCAGTTACTGCTAACAGCGAGCTTCTCCTCCATACCCCCAAATCACAATCCACCCACTCCAAAAACTCACAGAAATAGGCCACCAAATTGGTTGCATGAGCACAGGACTGTGAAATTTGGGACCTACTTTGGTTTGCCCCAGTACCTGCAAGAACGTTAGGGTTCCCCACACACACACACATACTCCTACTTACTCTCCTGGTTATTTGTTATGTAGAGAGGATGATTCCACTCCCTCTACCACCTGGCAGCCCCAAAGTTACTGATTCCTACCTGCAGAATCATCGTAGCATCTTAAAACCGTGCGAGTCAGTGCTTTAGCTGGCTTCCAGTCAGAAAATTATTGCAGCCCCTGCCTGACAGACATGATTAATAACTTGGCGGCTGCCTTTGTACTATGCGCAGCGTCTGCCAAAAAAATAAAAATGGAAGGGACCGGAGGAGGAGGGTGCGTGCGGCAATGGCAGTCATTTTGCAGCCAAATGACTGTTACTTTGTGATTAAAGAACAAACACAATTACATGGAGAAAACGCAACGGCATGCGCTCTCCTCCTCCTCCTCTCCTCCCCCTCCCTCCTTCCTCCTCCCCCTCCTCTTCCTTCTTTTTCGAAGCCGGACTCCGCATTACTAAGATAAATTTCCAAGCGTCTAAACGAAGTACTTCCTGAAATAGGAAGAGGAACTGTGGCAACTTGACCAAGTGGAGTTGCTGTGATCAGGGCCAGCATCAAGAGCAGGCATTAAAGGCAGTCGCCAGCGAGATCACATCACTCCGGTGCTGAAGGAGTTGCACTGGTTACCAGTTGTTTTCCAGGCCAAGTTCAAGGTGTTGGTTTTGACCTTTAAAACCCTATGCGGTTCCGGCCCAGCCTATCTTAAGGAGCACCTCCAGCAACACCAGACAGGCCGCTTAACAAGATCAGCCTTGGATGGCCTTCTCTCTGTCCCATCAGCCAGGACAGCTAGACTGGTGGGAACGAGGGAAAGGGCCTTCTCTCTGGTGGCTCCCACTCTGTGGAACTCCCTCCCTAGGGAACTCCGCCATGCCCCCTCTTTAATGAGCTTCCGCTGGGCATTAAAAACGTGGTTGTTCAGGCAGGCATTTGGGGTGGGTTAGGTTTTTTAGAAATACGATGTTTTTACTGTAGAATTTTATTGTTTTAAACTGTTCTATTATACACTCTTTACATCATCCAGAGTGGCTGGGTGACCAGCCAGATGGGTGATTAATAAATTTAATAAATAAATAAATGGGCCCGCACCCCAGTGGGGGCCCACTGACAAGAGCCCCCTAGACTTGCTCCTCCTCTTTGCCATTGCAACCTGCTTGTTCACCTGCCTCTCGCTCTGACAACAGTGGTGGTGAAAAGGAGGAGTAGATGTCATGGCCTACTTGCTCGCTGGCCCTCTGCCTGTCAAGCAAGCGAGTGGTGGCCGTGACGAGAAAGAGGAGGAGGAGTGATAGCAGCTGGTGACAGCGGAGGGGAGATGGTAGGCTCACTGAAGGAGGGGGCCCATGAAGGGTGTCTTGTCCAAAGTCCCCCCAAAACTTTTAGCTGGCACCGTGGACAGCTCCAAAACCTGGAGCCAGAACTGGCTGTGATTTCATTTGCGAGGTGTCCTTGAAGCACCAAGATGACAAATGTTTGTATGTTTGCACAACACAACTCTTTTTTCAGCTTTGGTTCACATGCCATCCTTTCGAGATAAACTATCGCAGGAGGTTCTCCGCGGTATGGAGGTGTAATGGACCAAATGCAGGATGAACACCAGTGAGGTGGGCTGCAAAATGAGGCACATTAATTGGTGAAACAGATCTCGGGGTTGTGGTGGGCAGTTCGATGAAAATGTCAACCCAGTGTGCAGCTGCTGTGAAAAAGGCAAATTCCATGTTGGGCATAATTAGGAAAGGAATTGAAAATAAAACTGCCAGTATCATACTGTCCCTATACAAATCTATTGTGTGACCATGTTTGGAATACAGTGTACAGTTCTGGTCACAGCACCTAAAAAGGGCTATTGCAGAGTTGGGAAAAGTGTAGAAAAAGGCAACTAAAATGATCAAGGGGCTGGAGCAACTCCCCAGGGAGGAAAGTTTGGGATGGTTTAGCTTTGAAAAATGCTGAGTGAGGGGACACATTATAGACATGTACAAAATTATGCATGGTGAGGATAGGGAGGCATTTTTTCCCCTGTCTCATAATACTAGAAACTAAGGTCATTCCACAAAGCTGACTTCTGGTAGATTCAGGATAGATTTTTTAAAAAGTGCTTCTTTAAACAGGACATGGTTGAACTACGGAATTCACTACCACAAGGTGTAGTGATGGCCACCAACCTGAAGGCTTTGAAAGGAGATTAGTCAAATCCATGGAGGAGAATGCTATAAATGGCTACTTATCATGATGGCTATATATCGAAGGCAGTATGCATAAGAAGAGCCATGCTGGATCAGACCAAGGGTCCATCTAGTCCATCATGAGCAGCAGGGTGCTATTGGACTCATGTCCTACCTGTGGGTTTTCCACAGGCATTGACTTGGCTACCATGTGACTAGGATGCTGGATTATGCCCCCTCTTTAATAAGCTTGTGCCACGCATCAAAAACGTGGTTGTTCAGGCAGGCATTTGGGGTGGGTTAGGGTATTTTTAGAAATATTATGTTTTTATATTGTTTTAAACTGTTTCTATTATTGTACATCACCCAGAGTGGCTGGGTGACCAGCCAGATGGGCGATTAATAAGTTTAATAAATTAATAAATTTAATAAATAAATTAGATAGGCTTTGGGTCTGATTCACTATGTCTCTTCTTATGTTCCTATGATGCTGGGACTCCAAGCAAGGGTCATAATTTAGTGCCGCTTGAACAGGAGAAAACCTCACTACTGTGTGAGGTTAGACGACTGGAAAATTTCAGTCACTTCTGGCTGGCAATGCATGTAGGAGGTGCATCAAATTGAAGAGGTCTCTTTATCTGTCAAATTCAACTAAACAATATTTTGGAGGGTGTTCGTGGGTGGTATTTAATATCGTCAGACTGAAATTGTTTTTACTCAGCCATAAAGACTGCCTGATACGCAGAGCCAGATGGGTCACATTTTAGCAAGGGCAAAAAGAGGGATCTCCCACCACCCAGGTCACTGGTGTGATCATTCTTGAAGGGCACATATATTTCTGGCCAAATCAATGATTCTGCACATGGAATGATATCATTTACTAGGCCTAGTTGAGGGGTTTTAAAGGAACCCATTCTATACTGTCTTGCCTACCAAGGAACAAATTAGGGTCTGCCATGCACAGGAACCTCTGTGCATTATAGAGAACACTGCACAGTGCCCACTCTCACTTCATGTGGAGCACAGGCCGAGCCGTTTGGATGTCACATGGCCCCCAAATGAACTGTGCATGCCTCTCAGAAAGCTCCCCCAATTCCCCTGCAGCTGTTCATCATATGGGAAGGTCATGGGCAAGCTATTTTTCAGAAGAACGCATCCACCATTACTGATCTTCTAAATAAAGACCTCTTAAGAAGCTTCTGAGAACCCCAGGGATCATAGAATCATAGAACAGTGGGGTTGGAAGGGGCCTATAAGACCATCGAGTCCAACCCCCTGCTCAATGCAGGAATCTAAGTCAAAGCATCCCTGACAGAGGGCTGTCCAGCCTCGTCTTGAACGCCTCCAGTTTGGGAGATCCTCAGAACAAAGTTTGAAATCTACAGTTCTAGAAAACCTAGAAACCCACAACATTTCTGCTTTAAAGAATGGTTTTAGTTGTGAATCTTAAGCCCACTATTTCAATCTGAAATGGCATCTAGGGTGGCTATGTGTCTTCTTTTACAGAGGATAGTCCTCTGTTCAAAGGGCTGACGAAGGAGGACTGCCCTCTCTTTAAAGATGTCCTCTGTTTGAATAGCTGTCCAGCTCAAGTCTGATTTGAAGTCAAAGAACCATACAAAGGGGGATCAGGGGCCCTGACTTTGCTCATGAACAGTGAACACCTGGAGCAGACTGAAGAGGCAGGCATGCAGGTCACCTGGTCACAGTCTTCCCTGCTTTGAAACTGTATTTCTATTTAAATTATAATACACATTTCCAAAATCTGCTTTTATACATACACATTAACATATGCAAAGTTTATGCAATTCTGTGTCCTCTTTTTGGATGATGTGCAAGTGGCCACCCTAGCAGCATCTCAACCTGGACCTCCATCCTTTGGGTTACAGCTCGGACTGTTGGGCTGTGACCTGGCTGCAAGTGGAGCACCGGATCAAGAGTCACACATGAATATAAGAAGAGCCCTGCTGGGTCAGACCAAGGATCCATCTAGCCCAGCATTTTTATTGTAGAATTTTATTGTCTTAAGCTGTTTTATTATATGTTGTACATCGCCCAGAGTGGCTGGGTGACCAGCCAGATGGGCAATTAATACATTTAATAAATAAATAATTCTGCTCACATACTGGCCAGTGCAATAGCATCATCTGGCACATATTCCCTATGTACATAGACATACTGCCTCTGAGGCTGGAGGTAGCACATAGCCATCAGGACTAGTAGCCTTATCCTCCATGAATTTGTCTAATGCCCTTTTAAAGCCATCCAAATTGCTGGCCATCATGACATCCTGTGGTAGTGAATTCCATAGTTGAACAGTTCTGTATGAAGAAGTCCTTCCTTTTGTCTGTCCTGAATCTCCCACCAATCAGCTTCATAGGATGACCCCGGGTTCTAGTATTTTGAGAGAGGGAGAAAAATGTCTCCCTATCCACATTCTCCACACCATGCATAATTTTGTAGACCTCTATCATGTCTCCCCTTCCTCACTTTTTTTCCAAGCTAAACAATCCCAACTGTTGTAACCTTTTCTCACAGAGGAGTTGCTCCAGCCCCTTGATCATTTTAGGGCGCAATCCTATGGATGTTTAGATGGAGAAAAGGCCTTCAACTCCCAGCATGCCCCAGCCAGCATGGCTGACTGGGGCATGCTGGGAGTTGAAGGCCTTTTCTCTATCTAAACATGCATAGGTTTGCGCCCTTAGTTGCCCTTTTCTGCACTTTTTCCAGCCCTACAATATCTTCATTAGGTACGGTGACCAAAACCATACGCAGTATTCTATGTGTGGCCGCACCAAAGATTTGTATAGGGGCGTGCTATGGTCCATGGGGTCACGAAGAATCGGACACGACTGAACGACTGAACAACAAGTATGATATTGGCAGTTTTATTTTCCATTCCTTTTCCAATTATGCCTAACATGGGACTTTGCCTTTTTTACAGCAGCCACACACTGGGTCAACATTTTCATCGAGCTGTCCACCACAACCCCAAGATCTCTTTCCTGGTCAGTCACTGCTAGCTCAGATCCCATCAGGCTATATTCGAAGTAGGGATTTTTTTGCCCCTGTGTGAAAAAGTCCTTCCTTTTATCTGTCCTGAATCTCCCACAATCAGCTTCATGGGAGGACCCCTTTGGGTTCTGAGCGAGGGAGAAAAATGTCTCGCTCACTCCAGGAAGTACCTGGAGCATCATGGACCACACATGGACCTGAGCATCTGATAAATTAAGTGTTTGGGGGGCCCTGCAAGAACATGACGGTGTCTAGCAGCCTTCCAGCCAACCTGGTGCCCTCCAGATGTTTTAGTCTACAACTCTCAGAATTCCTGACAATTGCCCAGGCTGGCTGGGGCTGATGGGAGTTAATGTCCAGAACATCTGGAGGTCACCAGGTTGGGGAAGACTGATGAATGGGCTGCCTGATTGAGGACTGTCACTCTTGTTGGCTGCTAATGTATTTGAGTTTTTCCCTTCAATATTTCGTAAAGTGAAATTAAATTCAAGTGACGGCAGGCTTGTCCCTTTAATCTGATTCAAAAGTTATGAAGGGAGATAATTCTGGAGTTTAAGCAAGGGAAATATATGGTTAAATTCTCCCCCATGTCCACATCTCCCTGCATCTGGAAAGCTAGCACATCAGGAAGAAAGCGACAGATTTACTCCCCGATACACTAGCTTTCCAGATGCAGAGAGATTCTGCTATGAAGGAATGACTCAAATATATTAACTCCAGGAGGTCTGCCACTCAGGCTGTTTCTGAGCATTTCTTTTTTTATGAGAGTGCTATGGTGGTGGTGGTGGTGGTGGTGAGCTGCAGTAGCTGTCCAATTGCCCTTTATCTGACCTCAGCCTTGAACTGAACTTGTAAGGTGTGGAAAAAAAAACAACAGCAAGCTGCGGAAACAGGCTTACTATGTATGTTTCTCTTGGGCTCGTGTCTACCTGAAATTGTTCCGCGCATTTGCAGAAATAAAAATAAGAGGCACACTTGAGACCAGAAAAGCAGTCCTCATCTCTTTACCTTGCTATTTCTGTTAAGCGAATGAGGCAACACTGAAATTGCAGAGAGTTGCATGCCGCTTTTCTCGGCTGTCCTCCATTTTGTTTACCACCCACAAAATACCTCAAAGACAGGTCTCCTTTCGGTACGGCTAAGTGAAGGCAGCCATCCAGAAAGAAACACAGAGCCTTGTCAACTTCAATCCTCCCTCAACTCTTCCTTTCAAATCATGTCCACCAGCCTTCGGTGGAGAAACTAGCTTAGAGAATGTGTCGAGGTGAAGTCTCGTCAGACATGCTTTATTTAAAGCATCCTCTAAATTATGCATCTGAGGTCTGCTTGGGAGCTCAGCAGCGGGTGCCATGAGGGTTGAGCCATAGTCCCTGGAGAGAGGGATTCAGGAAACCACATTGGCTGGGCAGGTGGTGAGGGAACTCGAGCTGATATACCAAGATACTCTGAGATAATGGGCTTCTCTACACAAGGCAGTTAATCTGTTGTAACTACTTTCGGTCTCGTTGCAGAACTGAGATCTGAACACTAGACGAGGAGCATTTCCTTTCCTGCTTTTCCACTGCATGACCTCTAGATGGTATTGTGGTATAGCAAAACAGCACAAATGGAAAAGGTGTTTTCTTTTGCTTTCAGAAATAATACTGCATTTTCAGGGCTCTAAAAAAAACTTGCTGAAAGTGCTCTTTTAATAACAGAAGCGAAACTGGAGGGTCATGATGTCATCTAAAGAACACATAAACAACCGTGAGTAGGGAACAATAGTGCACAATAAACGCCTTATGTAGAAAAGCTCCAGAACTGAGAGTGCTGAACCCCCTTACCCTGTTCGCCCTACTGCTCTGGCCACTGTCTTGTTTTATGGGAGAGCCCCTTAGAGCAGGGTGGGGGGATGATTTTCTGCTCCAGGCAAGGATGGCAGGGCCACAAGCCAACAGTGGAACTGCAGGAGACCATTGTTATCTCGAGGCGTCAGTAGTGCACACAATTCCCCTGCCCATGTCTAGAGTGCTGCTTGGGCCTGTTTATTGAGTTGGATAGCTATACTAGTTCCCTGGGTTAATTCTGTTGATGCTGTAACAGCTTGAGGCTGGTAGATAAGCCTTTGGCAACATCTCAAGGTTAAGGCGACTTGCTATCAGCCAGGGTAGCAGAGATGAGAGTCACCTTCTGGGCTGCCAGTTGTTAGGGCCAGCGTTCTCCCACTCTGAAATGTTCTCGAAGGACTGGGTTTTGTCCAGAATGGGAGGGACTGGTGGGATAGTATGTGGTCAAGGAGCAGAATCTCAGTACAGGCTGATCACGAAAGTGCCATGTAAAACCAGGGCGATCCTTGGAATTACACTTGCTGTTGTAAGGGATTCACAACAGTGGGAGGGGTGCAAGAATTATAATCTTGCTTTATAATTTCTTCATGCTGCCACTAGTATTCAGTACTGTTTTACTGGATTAACTTGTTTTCTCTTTAATAAAATCTTTCCTTCACCCATTGGCCTGCTTATTGTCTCCGAATATCCTAAAAAGGACCATTGCCTAATGGCAAAACATGGGGCCACTGCCCAATATGGCTGGGGCCATTGCTGACATGTGTCCCTCCCACATTTCCACACACGCGCAAACACATTCACACACCATTCACACACATCGATGCGCAGCATTCACACACACACTCATACCATTCATACACGCACACACTTCCCAGCCCCGCCTCCTCGGCTGATCTGTGCAGTTCAGCTTGTTTTGGCCCAACACTGCAAGACATTTTCAAGTCCTATCTATCTATCTATCCATCCAACACGCCTTTATTGAGAGAGAGAGAAAACAACGCTGCAGCGGAAAGAGCTCCCCTTCTGCGAGGTGCAAGAACTCTTTGAAGCATGCTAGACGCAGCTAGGTTCTATTAGCAAATTGATTACACAGCCCCTTGATCATGTGCAGAATGCTTGCTTACTCAAAGGGGAGTCTAGCTTAACCACCGGTTCTTAGACGGTTGGGTGGTTTGTCTAGAGGGATGGTGACATACAGGAAGTTCTTTGTCTGAGTGGCTCATATAGAAACTCTTGCTGATAGGCCAACTGCTTGAAGATCTTGCATTTTTTGGAGAGAGGGGATGGGGGGGTCACGTACACACTCGAAAGTTCCACAGTGGAGACATTCCAGGCCCAGCCTTCAGTCGGCCTCAACATGGCTCCACCCTGGTCTATAACAGTTGACCATAATGAGCTGAAGGGGCTCGTTCCCTGCCCAGCACTGAGAGAGGCTCCCTTTCGCAGCGCTGAGCAGAGCAAAGGGCTTATCTGCAGCAGATCAGAGATAAGCCCCTTTTCTCTGCCCCAGTGGTGAGAAAGGAGCCTCTGTCAGCAGGGAAAATGGCTACACCCTTCCCCCTCTCTCGGTACTGGGGCAGGTGAAAGGGACAGGACCTGAAAGAGGTGGTGGGGCCTGGAGAAGAAGCTTGGTGGGCCTGATGGAGAAGCCCCATGGGCCATATTCAGCCTGCGAGCCAGAGGTTCCCCTTGCCTGACTTAGAAGATGGGGAAGGGCCAAGATCATCATCTCTCCATTACAGAACAGTGGCAAGTCTCAGTGCAGTGGGTTTGGCGTCTTCCATGCATCTTCCTGGAGGGCCAGTCTAAATGTCATGTTGGATGGGTCCCCAACTTTAGCATGTACGGTCATTTCTTTTTAAGGCAAATATCACCACGTAGGGAGCCAATTGTGACTGGGATTGCAGCCTATGTGGAACGTGAGTTTAACCTTTCCTGCCCTGCTACAGTTCTGGGGAAATCACACACACACCAGCTGATGCTATCTGCATTTTTAAAAACTTGCAGGGGAGAATGGACCTTCCCAAGGTACCAAATTTAGCCCTGGAGCTTCTAATTATTGATCCCCACCTTACCGCCTTTCACTTACCAATATGTCTTTGGTTGTGCCTAGGGCTGCTCTGTGTCATCACCTCCCTAATAGTTTTGCTCCCTTTGTTTAAAAAGCAAACTAAGGGGGGGGGGGACCCTCAGCCCTCAGCCTCAATGGGGTCTGAATATGTTCAGTAGCCACAGAATGTTGAGTGTCAGTTGTTTGGGGAGGGGGGGGGACACAGAAACTGGTGAGGTGGGAGTGGAATGCCCAGCATGGAGGAAGTGGCTGGCTGGAAGCCTGGCCAAGGGCATTCCTGTTAGAAGGTGAGGTTAGACTGCAAAATTTTGCTACAGTTCCCACTCCTCTAATGTTGATGCTTGCTCTAAGGATAATATTTACAAGTTGCACAATTGGTACAGTCCAGCAAATCACCAAAGAAAATTCTCTCCTCAGCAAATAATTTACATTGTTCTTTGGCAGCCTAGAGTTCCCTTGGCTAGCCCATCTTTTTTGGAGCCATTTTCCTTCTCTCATTTTATTTATTTACTTACTTACTTACTTACTTGCTTACTTGCTTGCTTGCTTGCTTACTTACTTACTTACTTAAAGGCAACCAGTCAGACCCTAAGAATTATCGCCCCATAAGCCTACTGAATGTTATAAGCAAGTTGTATGCAAGACATCTTTTAAATAAGTTGGAAAGCTGGGTGTCTGGGGAGAAGCTTCTAGCTGAAGAACAAGCAGGCTTTCAATGTGGCAGATCTACAGCAGACCATTGTTTTACACTAAAATTTTTGGCTGAGAAATATACATCTCCCCCTTACCACTCACTCTTTCCTGCATTTGTAGACCTTCGAGCAGCCTTTGATTCTATATCTAGACCCCGTCTTTGGCAGAAGCTTAAAATTTTAAATATTGATCACAAATTGCTTAGGAGAATACAAGGGATGTATGAGAACTCTACCTTGCATGTGAGAGTGTCTTCAGGTGATCTTTCAGATCCCATTATCGTTAACAAAGGAGCGTGCCAGGGATGTTTGCTTGCAACTCTTTTATTCAATCTATATCTTAACGATATCACTCCCTACTTATCTAGCCCAGACTTCTTCCCACCTCTTTTAAAGGACAGGAGTACTTCAGTGTTACTATATGCAGAAGACGCTGTCCTCCTATCATACATACAGGTGGGGATGCGAAGGCTCTTAAGAGCTCTAAGCTCATATTGCATGAGAGAAGACTTTCAAGTCAATTATGAAAAAACTAAAATTTTAGTCTTTGGCAATAGGAGGAAAAAATACCGATGGAAGCTGGATAATCACCTGCTTGATCAAGTTAATAAATATAAATACTTAGGAGTGACATTTCAAAGTTCAGGATCTTGGTCTGAACATTTGAAGGAAATAGTTCGGACAACTAATGTAACAAGTAATGCTATACTTCGGTTTGCTGCAGGACCAGGTGGTAAGATGATGGCCCCTTTAATAGAGCTATACAAGGATAAATTACTTCCCCAAATATTATATGGGGCACCTGCCTGGACGCCTGCAAATACAGCTTCACTGGAGTCAATGCAGCATAAATTTCTTTCTAGAGTACTCGGAGTTCCTAGATCTATATCTAGGACCATTGTACGACTAGAAACAGCTTGTCACTCAGTGGGAATGCTTGTCCAAAAAGCTGCCATCTTCTTCTGGTTAAAGATAATGTTTCAACTCCCCCCCCCCCCCCCGGTTCTATTGGCATATGAAGCAATGGGAAGGAGATTGTGGGCAGACAAGATAATTACATCTATCTCTGAGTTGGGCTTTTCACAATCATATTTGCTCAGAAGAGGATATGATAGAGCTAGGGATGAGACCTTAAAGAGATTACAAGATGTGGATATCCAAATAGCAATGGCTGGTGCTGCTGAAAGCCGCTCAAATAAAATCTATAAAAGTATCATGACCTCTCCGGGGAAGATTCCCCCGTATCTAATATCTATCACCTCACATGAATTGAGATGGCTCATGACTAGGTGCAGACTGAACTCACTCCAACTGATGGAGATGAAGGTACGTTACAAGACCCATCATGGTATGAGTGCAGATTGCCCAGCTGGCTGCCCCAAGAAAGAGGACATGATACACTTCCTAACAGAATGCCCACTGTACACTAATCTGAGGAAGCAATATCTCAAACCACTATTAGATGTGCCTGACGATACCTCCAGTGTAAGCATAACCCGATTATTATTAGCCGGAACAGATCATTATATATCATATAGGACTGCTAAGTTTGTCAGCCGAGCCTTGGAGAGGTGAAAGATATTAACTGTTATAAAAGAACAAAATCTGTAAATATGGCAACAACATGCTGGCAAATATCATTTTAGGAGTTTTTTAAAAATTGCTTTTTGTGTTTTTTTAATTAACTATTTATTAACAATTTGCATCCTGGTTTTTTCTCTGGATGTTATGGAAAATTGTGCCTGTTTCTCTATGCGGATGGCCTGGTTGGCTAAAAAGCAATAAACTAAGTATGTATGTATGTATGTATGTATGTATTTATTTGTGGCATTTATATACCACTGAATATAATACATTCACTTGCTGGTTCACAGTATTGATTCTCCTCATTGCCTTCACTGCCCTCAGCTTTCATTTTCCCACACTGTTGTTTAATCCTATTGGCTGTGATGACCCACATGATCTACAACCACCTGTGACACCATGACATGAGACACAGTATCTCGAATGCAGGACACGGAATAATGGGCTCAAGTTACAGGAAGCCAAATTCTGGCTGAGCATCAGGACACACTTCCTGTTAGAGCAATACGACAATGGAACCAATGACCTAGGGAGGTGATGGGCTCTCCCACTGGAGGCGTTCAAGACGAGGCTGGACAGCCATCTGTCAGGGATGCTCTGACGTGGATTCCTGCATTGAGCAGGGGGTTGGACTCGATGGCCTTATAGGCCCCTTCCAACCCTACTATTCTAGGATTCTAGGATTCTATGACATAATACAGGGGTCCCCAACCCCCGGGCCACAGACCGATACCGGTCCGTGGCCTCTTAGGAACCGGGCCGTACAGCAGGAGGTGAGCGTAGGGGTGTGCGAAACCCCCTTACCTTGGGTCTGCAGGGGTCCACGAGGGGGGAGGCGATCCATCCCTCCTCCCCAGAATCCTCGCCGGCCCTGGCCAGCTCTGCTCCATGGCAAGTCCACAGAGCTGCTGGCCGGCTCCGGCCACGGGCGGACCTCTAGCCACTGGGACGCAAATGGCATCCGCATAGCGGACGCCATTTGCATCCCTGTTCTTCAAGTAATAGGCTACGTAAATCTTTACATAGCCTATTTCTGCAAAGTAACAAATGTAATGTGCTTGAAACATCCTGAAACCATCCCCCCGGTCCATGGAAAAATTGTCTTCCACGAAACCTGTCCCTGGTGCCAAAAAGGTTGGGGACTGCTGACATAATAAGCAAAATCACATGGGCCACCACTTCCAATAGGAATAGCATTGCCACATTAAATGGCAATGTGGGCCAAAGAGGGCCAGGATCAGTGAAGGCAAAGAGTAAGAATGAAAATGGCACCAAGAAAAAAATTGCATAAAATTATTTCCAATATGTGCAGGAAATCACTGAAAAGGATGTTCAGGCAACATCCATGAAAATTAACATGGACTCAAGAATGTAGTTGTGCCTCAGGTCTACTTCCAAACACTCCAAGCTAAGAAAATCAATAAAGAGCGGCCAATTTTGCTCCTGCTTTCTGAGCCCTACTACTCCCAGAATTGTGCCACAATACAATCAGTGGTCAAGAAGTGAACCTTCAGAAGGGAGGCTCATGCTCTCTAACTGGGAATACGCTTAGTTATGCGATCCTTTATTGAGCTGTGCAAACCTGGTTAATGGCTACAAAAATAAAAAAGAATACACTTTGATGCATTTTTAATGTCCTTTCATCAACTTTCAGGCACTTTAATGAAATTTAAGGTGCTTTAATGTACTTTGCCAATATAGGGGTGTGTGTGTGTGTGTGTGTGTGTGTGTGTGTGTGTGTTTAGAACCTTTCTTCTTTATTTTGGATGAGATGACTTAAATAAACGGCAGAATGCAACAGTATGTAACTGAAAGAAGACGATCAGGGGACTGGAAACAAAGCCCTATGAGGAGGGACTGAAAGAACTGGGCATGTTTAGCCTTGAGAAGAGAAGACTGAGGGGAGATAGGATTGCGCTCTTCAAGTCCTTGAAATGTTGTCACAGAGAGGAAGGCCAGGATCTCTTCATGATCATCCCAGAGTGCAGACACCCAGTGCTCTTTGACATTTTTATTAATGACTTGGATGAGGAGGTGCAGGGAATGCTGATCAGATTTGCAGATGACACAAAATTGGGCGGGATAGCTAATACCTTGGAAGACAGAAACACAATTCAAAGTGATCTTGATAGACTGGAGCACTGGGCAGAAAACAACAGGATGACATTTAATAGGGATAAATGTCAAGTTCTGCACCTAGGAAAAAGAAACCAAATGCCGTTACAAGATGGGGGATATGTGGCTCAACAACACTACAAGCGAGAAGGATCCACGGAAATTCCATGGAATTGTGCCACAGAAATAGGCAGCTGCGGCCCCTAAGCAGGGTCAGCCCTGGCTAGTACTTGGATGGGAGACCACCAGGGAATCAGGCTTCCAGCATGGAGCAGGGGGTTGGACTCGATGGTCTTGTAGGCCCCTTCCAACCCTATGATTCTATGATCTATGATCTAGATCACAAGCTGAATATGAGCCAACAATGTGATGTGGATGAAAAAAAGGCAAATGCTATTTTGCGCTGCATTAATAGAAGTATAGCTTCCAAATCCCAGGAAGTACTAGTTCCCCTCTACTCAGCACTGCTTAGGCCTCATCTGGAGTACTGTGTCCAGTTCTGGGCACTGCACTTTAAGAAGGATGCAGACAAGCTGTAGAGGGTTCAGAGGAGAGCAACAAAGATGATCAGGGGACTGGAAACAAATCCCTATGAGGTTGAGGAGAGACTGAAAGAACTGGGCATGTTTAGCTTTGAGAAGAGAAGACTGAGGGGAGATACGATATCATCCCAGAATGCAGGGCACAGAATAATGGGCTCAAATTTCAGGAAGCCAGATTCTGGTTGAACATCAGGAACAATGTCCTGATGGTTGGAGCAATACAAGAATGGTACCAATGACCTAGGGAGGTGGTGAGCTCTCCCAGACTGGAGGCATTCAAGATGAGGCTGGACAGCCATCTGTCGGGGATGCTCTGACTTGGATTCCTGCACTGAGCAGAGGGTTGGACTCGATGGTCTTGTAGGCCCCTTCCAACCCTACTACTATATGATTCTATGAAAGCAGCCAAATGAATGTTCCCTTCAGTGAAATACATGAATCTACAAGGGAAATCCATTTCATGATGGAGAGAGCAATCCTATGCCCCCTACACAGCGTCTGGGGGGACATAGGATTGTCTGGTTTCTAGGGTCCAACCTCAGAGCCCAGAAACTTCACTCCCCCCTCCCCCTTGTAGCCAGTGCAGCTCTAGCTAGGATGTGCAAACCCACCCCCACCCGGGCGCTCACCCTGCCCCTACTGGGCACTCGCCCTGCCCCTGCCCCTGCTCACCAGTCCCTGGACTGCACCTGAGCCCCTCCTGTGCTTGGTGAGTAGCCCAGACTCACCCTGGCGGCCTCGTCAAGCTCCGCAGTCACCATTTTTTGAAAAATAAAATGGCGATCGCAAAAATGCACATATTTGCACATGCACAGAAAATGAGCATTTTTGCACATGCACAAATATGCATATTGACACAATGCTCATTTTCACACATACACAAATATGTGCATTTTTGAGATTGCCATTTTATTTTTCAAGAAATGGTGACCGCGGAGCTCGACAAGGCCACTGAGGTGAGAGCAGGCCACTCCCAGAGCATGGACAGGGCATAAGCAGGTGCAGGGGTTTGGCAAGCAGGGCTCGGGTGTGCGGGCAGGGGGGGTTCTGCCGGATTACCAGAAGGAATCAGGCACCCCTGCCATCCCTAGTTCTAGCTGCATCTCTGTGTTTGGAAACGGAGCACGGAGATGGGGGGAAAGGGGCGGTCCTGGGGGTGGGGAGGGGAGGAGTCAGGGGAAGCTGCCTTCCGCAGCTCCCTATGCTAGCCCCAGCTTCCTTCCCTCCCACTCAGAAGCACCGTGGCTAGACAGGTGACATTGCCCACCTAGCAAAAATGCAGGGCGGCCCAAGCCCTGGATACTCAGCTACCTCTGACTTCAGAGGCTGCTGACTATTTCCATAGAATTGCACCCTAAGTTTATTTGGGCTGACTTTTGGATTCCAAAGTTATGCCAAAGGAGGGCAACAGGGTTTGCATGACCCACTTTGGGCTAACAGAAAAAAAAAAGATTAAAAAAAGATTAGATCCTATGGAAATACAATATTCCATAAATTTTAATTCTAGAGAATTATGTTTTATATGCAGTTTGCAATAGGCAATAGCATGAACATAGCTTGGCAGTTCAGCACCTGCTTTGCATGCAGAAGGCTGCCGGTTCAACCCCTGGCATCTCCACTTTAAAGGAACAAGGACTAGGTGATGACTAGGGGAGAGAGCTGTCTCTGCCTGGAGAGTAGCTTGTGCCAGGGCCAAACAACTACTATGCCTTAGCTTATTCCTGGCAGATCGCCTTCCCCAGTACAGACCTGTGCAAGTCTTAAAATAATCAGAGGAGGTCTTGCTGGTGATACCACAACCTGCAGATTGCTATATTGCACCAACCGGGAAGCAAGCCTTCTCTGTGGTGGCACCCATCTTTTGGAATTACTTCCCCCTTAGTATTCGGGAGGTGCCAACTGTAGCATGCTTTAGGTGCCAATCAAAGACCCATTTCTTTACCCAGGCCTTCCCTAAGTGAATGTGCTGCCCAGTCTGTTTGTAATTACAGTGTTTTAATTGCTTATAGTGTTTTTATTAATGTTTTAAAGAAATGTTTTCACCATTTTTATGTATTTTAATGTATATTATATTGTGTTTTGTGAACCAGTTAGACATATTTTTAAATATGTTTAGTGGAATATAAATATATTAAATAAATAAGACATTCGCACTTTTTTAAAAAAAGAAGCATGCAAAAATTGGCCACTTCTGCTCAGCTGGCCAATGGAACATGCAAACTGGGCCATCTTAGATATGCCTGGCTGGCAGCCATTTCTAGCACCTTTCACAACTGCCATGATCAGAGGATTTGCTGCCAGCAATGCCCATGACTGTCCTGTCGCTCACGTGTCGGGAGGTTCATGCAAATGAGTGACTGGAACTGCTTGCGTGCTGAAGAAAATATCTGGTCTGAATCAACATCGTGTGGTCAGAAATAAGCACAAAATTTATTTATTACATTTATATGCCACCTTTTTTCCTCCTCAAGGAATCCAAGGAGGTGTACATACACCTCCTCCTCTCCATTTTATCCTCACAACAACAACCCTGTGAGGTGGGTTGGGCTGAGAGTCTGTGACTGGCCCAAAGTCACCCAGTGAGCTTCCATGGCCGAGTGGGGACTAGAACCCGGATCTCCCGACTCCCTGTCTGACACTCTAGCCACTACATCACACAATGGGGTAGGCAACCTGGTGCCGTACAGATGTTATGGACTAAAAAACCCATAATCCCTGACCATTAGCCATGCTAGCTGGGGCTGATGGGTGTTGTAGTCCCAAAAAAATCTGGAGTTCGCTATTTTTCCTGTAATGTTGTTCATTCACTTTACCCGTCTTCCCCAACCTGGTGCCCTCCAGATTTGTTTATTTATTATCCATGGCTGGGAGTGATGGGAATTGTAGTCCAAGATATCTGGGGGCAGCAGCATGGGGAATAATCTATTGTTATTAGTGGCTTCTTTCTACAGCATCAAAAGCTGCAGCTACTGCTGATAAAAGGGCATGGTGAGAGATAGAAATGGATAGAGGGGTGGGTTGTTGTTTTTTTACTTCCTGTCTCATCATACTAGAACTTGGGGTCACTCAAACTGATTCATGGGAGGTTCAGGACAGCGAAAATGACATGCTACTTTAAAACTGTGTGTACAAAAGAATATACGGAACTGGGGAAATGCACTCAAAAATGTTTTATTCAGTGGGAAAATCCCTTGCAAAAATGCATGGATTTGAAAAAGAAACATGCATTGAAAAATGTGTACAAAAAGGCATGTATTTTGAAAAATGTGCATGAAAATAGAACAAACTTAGCAGTAGAAAAATGAGAACCTGAGTGATACTGAACTTTTAAATTCACCCCTCGCTCCAGAAACTATATGCAAATGTGCCTTCAAAATAGAGCTTGTCTGTGCATTTTTTTCCCCCGGGCAGCATAATGTCCATCTGCTACCATTTGCCTTGGCTTGCTTTTAGAAGGAGTGAGCTAGGCAGCTATCCCCTTTCATTATGGAGGAGAGAGGATGTTAAAGAATAGAAAGATAGGGATGTTTTTAAAAAATCTAATGCTAGTAGTTCAGTATTTCTGCTGTTCAACAGATTGCATTAATGTTAAGTGGGAAAGCTGTACTTTTTGTAAAGACCTGGGCAGAATTGGCAAATGAGAGCAGAAGTTAAGTAGCAGAACTGCAAGGTCAAGACTGAAACTTTGCATCAAACTTGGGCTGCTGTGATGTTCTGTGTCTACTGGCAGCTTTCATCAGCCTCGTTCAAACATGACATGAATAGGTGGAGGGAAGACATCAAGACCCCATATGCCCAACATTCACATATTCCTGGATTATAGAACTCCCTCCCTGGGGATGTGTGGCTGGCCAGCACATTGTTGAGTTTTGGAGAACTCAAAACGTATTTCCAGTGGTGGTGGAGAGTCAGAGCTCACAGGGATGCAGTGCCAGCACTTCTTTATTAGCAGGGGTGCATCAACTGCCGCCCTCCGCGGACTTCCCTGTTCCCTCTGAGCTTAGCTGCAATCTTCACAGTAGCTGAGGACTGGGAGAGAGATTTGCCCAGCAACAATATATTGTTCCCTGTTGTAATGTAAGGGGTTTCGGGGTGGCTTGGTCTTGAGTCGGCAATTAAGACCCATTAGCTTTACAAACAGATCTGCTCCTAATTAGGGATGGCGGAGAATTTCTCCCCGAAACTTCGGGGGGCCGAGCGCCAACGTGTTCGGCCCCCCGAACAAGTTTCGGGGAGAAATCCTCCGAACCCCCCCCCGCACCCTGCACCCCCCCCGGGACGGGACTTACCTTCACCGAATGTCCCTCCCGGTGGCGGGTCCGGCCAACGGTTCGGCGGGTGTTCGAGCGGGCGGGAGCGGCAGTCGGTCTTTCGACCGGCTGCCGCCGCCGCCATTGCAATCAAAGAAAAAGAAAAAAACGCCCCCTGATAGGCTACGTGACGATTCACGTAGCCTATCACGGCTAGATTTGCAAAGTCAGCCGTGATAGGCTACGTCAATCGTCACGTAGCCTATCACGGGTGACTTTAAAAAAAAAAGCGTGTACGGATAATGGCGGCCCCCATAGGGAGCCGCCATTCCCGTTCCTTATTTGGTCGCTGTAGTCTACGTAAATGTTTACGTAGACTACGGCAAAAATAAGGGCAACGCTATTTGCGTTGCCCTTATTTTCACCGTAGTCTACGTAAACATTTACGTAGACTACAGCGACTAAATAAGGAACGCGAATGGCGGCTCCCTATGCGGGCCGCCATTAGCGTACGCGCTTTTTTTTTTTTTTTAAGTCACCCGTGATAGGCTACGTGACGATTGACGTAGCCTATCACGGCTGACTTTGCAGATCTAGCCGTGATAGGCTACGTGAATCGTCACGTAGCCTATCAGGGGGCGTTTTTTTTTTTTTAACTTTCGCGTTCGTGGCCGGGCGAGGCGGGAAGCCTCCTCCCCGGCCTGAACTTCGCGGGGGGAGCAGCAAAGCGCCTCCCCCCCACCGTGAACGTCCTTCGACGACAGGTAAGGGACTTTCGTCCACCCCTACTCCTAATGGAGATGAGAACTGCTAGAATTGGTTTGCCATTATGGATCAACACATCAGCCTGAATTTTTGGACTCTCCTTTGGAGACGTGGCTACAGGGTCTGTCATGATGAGCACCTTATCACTACACCAGTACGTATGTGTTCATCTGGGCTTTTGAGATGTAACATGACCCTGGGAAATTGCTGCTTTAAGACTGTATGGCTGGGTTCACACAACACGCTGGCCCACACTCAGTGGTTGAGTGTGCGTTGTTTTGAGCCATGGGTTGTTTGTTAAACCATGGGTTAGCATGTTGTCCCAACCCAGGACATTTTCCACTGGGTAATTTGTTAACCATGCAGTGTGGCTTGTTAACCACCCTGAACAACCCAACAACAAACCATGGGTTCTCAAGGTGGCTTGTTCTAGAAGGATAAGCCGCACTGCATGGTTTGTGTGTTCACGTTTGTGTGTGCGTGTGTTGTGCTATGTTTTTAGTTTTATACTTTATGTTTTCATTATTTATAAATCATATTTTTAATAATTTATAAATGACCTATATTTATTATGTTGTACACCAACCTGGTCATTTCACACACCAGCAAGGTTATGCTCAAAATCCTACAAGCTAGGCTTCAGTAGTATGTGAACTGAGAACTACCAGAAGTACAAGCCGGGTTTCGAAGAGGCAGAGGAACTAGAGATCAAATCACCAACATTCGCTGGATCATGGAGAAAGCAAGAGAATTCCAGAAAAACATCTATTTCTGCTTCATTGACTACGCTAAAGCCTTTGCTTGTGTGGATCACAACAAACTCTGGCAAATTCTGAAAGAGATGGGAGTACCAGACCACCTTACCTGTCTCCTGAGAAACCTGTACGAGGGTCAAGAAGCAACAGTAGGGATGTCAGAGAATTTATCCATGAATCTCGGGAGGCCAATTGCCAGTGCATTTGGCCCCCCAAAATTGGTGGTGAAATTCTCTGACATCCCCCCACCCCACCCCCCCGGGACATGACTTACCTTGTGCGAATGTCCCTGGCAGCGGTGGCTCCAGCGGTGGTTTGGTGGCGGTGCGGCGGCAGCGGCGGCAGCGGCGGTGGCGGCCGGTCTTCCTACCGGCTGCCGCCACTGTCATTTCCAAGTTTAAAAAAAAAAACAACAACACGTGATAGGCTACGTAAAGATTTACGTAGCCTGTCACGGCTAGATTTTTAAAAAACACCGTGATAGGCTACGTAAATGTTTACGTAGCTTATCACAGCTGAGTGGGGGGGGGGGAACCGCACGTACGCAAATGGCAGCACCCATGAGTGCCGCCATTTGCGTTCCTTATTTTGGCACGTGTAGTCTACATAAACATTTACGTAGACTACAGCGAAAATAAGGGGAACACAAACAGCGGAGATGCTACGCTATTTGCGTTCCCCTTATTTTCGCCGTAGTCTACGTAAATGTTTACGTAGACTACACGTGCCAAAATAAGGAACGCAAATGGTGGCGCCCATGGGCGCCGCCATTTGCGTACGCGCGGGTTGCTTTTTTTCACTCAGCTGTGATAGGCTACGTAAACATTTACGTAGCTTATCACAGCTGACTGCAGGGAATCAAACGGCGGCGGCTACAGCAGCCGCCATTTGCATTCCCGGCCGGCCGGGATTCGCAGTGGGAGGGACGGGGCACCTCTCCCCCACCGCAAATCAGCTTTCGGGAACAGGTAAGTGACTTTCGTACATCCCTAAGCAACAGTAAGAACCGGACATGGAACAACCGATTGGTTCAAAATTGGGAAAGGAGTACAAGACTGCATATTGTCGCCCTGCTTATTTAACTTCGATGCAGAGTACATCATGAGAAATCCAATGCTGGGTTGGATGAATCACAGGTCGGAATTAAGATTGCTGGGAGAATTATCAACAACCTCAGATACACAGACGATACCACCCTAATGGCAGAAAGCAAAGAGGATCTCAAGAGCCTCTTGTTGAGGGTGAAAGAGGAGAGTGCAAAAGCTGGTTTGAAACTCAACATTAAAAAAACGAAGATCATGACATCTGGCCCCATCACTTCCTGGCAACTGGAAGGGGAAGAAATGGAAGCAGTGCCAGATTTTATTTTCTTGGGCTCCAAGATCACCGCAGACAGTGACTGTAGTGATGAAATTAAAAGACGCTTGCTCCTTGGGAGGAAAGCTATGGCAAATCTAGACAGCATAGTAAGAAGCAGAGACATCACCTTGCCGACAAAGGTCTATATAATCAAAGCTATGGTTTTCCCAGTAGTAACATATGGCTGTGAGAGCTGGACTGTAAGGAAGGCTGAGTGCCGAAGAATTGATGCTTTCGAACTGTGGTGCTGGAGAAGACTCTTACGAGTCCCCTGGACTGCAAGGAGGTCAAATCAGTCAATCCTAAAGGAAATCAACCCTGACTGCTCATTGGAAGGACAGATACGGAAGCTGAAGCTCAAATATTTTGGCCACCTAATGCGAAGAGAAAACTCTCTGGAAAAGACCCTGATGCTGGGAAAGACTGAAGGCAAAAGGAGAAGGGGACGGCAGAGGATGAGATGGCTAGATAGCATCACGGATGCAATGAATATGAACTTGAGCACGCTCCGGGAGAGAGCACAGGACAGGAAGGCCTGGAGTGCTATGGTCCATGGGGTCACGAAGAGTCGGAGACAACTGAACGACTGAACGACAACACCAACCTGGGCTTCCTTGGGAGGAAAGGTGCTATCAGGGACGGGAGGAGGAGGAAGCGGAAGTCTGAAAAGAGCCCCTGCATGATGTACAGTTGTGTGAATACAGGACTTCTCTGCATTGTGTCCCACTCACACAAAGATCCTGATGTATGGAGGTCGGGCACATGCAGTCTTGCTCACGCACACACATAACATCTGAAAGGGGCTGTTTTTATTCATTTGTTTATTTCTTTATTTTAGAATTGATCTGCCACTTTTCTCCGGAAAGGGCCCACAAAATGGAATATAACAGAAGAATTAAATGCAAGTTAAGCACGCACACACCTCAACCATGAAGCCAACGGGGGACTTTGGCCCAGTCACTCTCTCAGCCTAACCTACCTCACAGGGTTGTTGTGAGGATAAAACACATGTGGGCCACCTTGAGCGCCTTGGAAGCAAAGTGGGATATAAATGTAGTAGTAGTAGTAATTATTATTTTTAAAAAATAAAAATCCCACTCACTGTGTGAGGCCTGACAGGTTGGGACCAAACAATGTGAGGGAAGAAAATGGCACTGGAGTAGCAACAGAGATAGGGAAGACAGTGGCGGCAAAGAGCCATGAGGGAGGGGGAAAGGGAAACGCAGAAAAAAAGTTCATTGGGGGTTTGGGGAGGACATGCAGTTTCCACGTACGCATGCATGCCCACACACACACAACCCTTCTTGCATTCAGGCAAAATTTCAACAGAGCTCTAGTTCCCTTCCTTACATTTCTGATGATGCTCTGGTTAGATGCCATCCCTGAAAAATTCAGTGTGCATCTAATATTTCAGGTATTGGATGGCAGGCATTTTGTAAGCCTGGTGTTTCATTCCATGGTCTGGCAAGTTCCTGGCTGTGACTAAACCTCCCTGGCTGTCAGCTTGTTGGCAGAATAATGTTTTAACACCCAGCACCAACATGTCTCAAGAGGAATCAGATTCTCAAGCCACTCGGCATATAGGATTTCATGCTCCGTGTGCCAGACTGACACAGCAGGCTTAATGTGGCCTAGGGCAAATTGGTTCTTCCTTGTGCTGGAGGCATGTCTCCTGCTAAAGAAGATAAGCGTGCTCTGGAACAAAATTTTCCAATGTGGGGTGTTCCTGTCCAATGTGCCAGCCAGACCTTTTTCAGGGTACTTCATTCCATTCTCCCTCCCCTTGATAGGGTAGCTGTGTGTCCTCTTTTACAGAGGGCAGTCCTCTATTTGAAGGGCAGCCAGAGAGGACTGTCCTCTATTTTGGAGGCATCCTCTATTGGAAGGGCTGCCCAGTCCATGTCCCGTATAAGGTCAAACAACCATCAGAAGGAAGAGTGGGGCTTCAAAGCTGCCCATCAACACCTGATCAACAGACTGAGTAAGGTACACAGGTCACCTGGTCACACTCTTCCCCAGTATAGTGAGATGTAGTGCTTTACTATTTAAATTATAATAACTATCTCTAAATCCACATCTCTAAATATAAATTAGCACATGCAATTTTATGTAAATCAGGCTCCTCTTTTCTCCTCTTTTTTAGTGATTCACAATTGGCCACCCTAACTCTTGGCTTTCTGTCCATCCCACCCACCACCCACCACCACCCCCAGTATTCTGTGGCTACTGAGCATGCTCTTACCTTAGTGGGCCATTGCTGAAGGGGATTCTTTCTCTTTTTGGCCTCCTTTGGTTTTTCCCCTAAAGATTCATCTACTACTACAAACGTTAGGGTTCCCCTAAGCCTGTGGATCCCTCCCTGTTGCTTCTCAGTAGTGCCGTTTTAGCCCTCAAAGCTCAGCACATAAGCATTCCCAGGATATAAGATTGCTGGTGCAGTTTCCGTGCGCTTGGTTGTCCGCAGCCTTGGCAGCTTTCAGTCCAATAATGTCCAACCAACTGCAGAGTCTTAGTTGACCCCTTTACCTATGTGTCAGACAATGAGAGGACTGGGCCCAGAGGGAGAACCAAGCAAGCGGGCTATGAACCTATTCAGCATAAAGATGCTTCCTCGTGTCACTTAGAGTGGCAACAGCAGTGAAGAAGAGGTGGTGGATCCACTCAGCGAGGGCTGGAACCACTTGCCCAACACCCCCCACCCAAAATCCAGAACCAGCACAGGAGGGCCGGCTTACAAGGATCCCTTAATATGGGATATATAGGAAGGATGTTCCTGAGGATCAAAGGAGGTGTCAGAGAGGTGAGGTGGAACACTTTTCAGCCTGAGGCCAAATTCCACTTTAGAGAAGGTCTCAGGGTCTGCATTCTGGTGGTGGGCAAGGCTAAAGGTGAGAAGGGCATAGCCAAAATACCAAGAACATAAGAAGAGCCCTGCTGGATCAGACCAAGGGTCCATCCAGTCCAGCATTCTATTCACACAGTGGCCAGCCAGCTGTTGACCAGGAACCCATAAGCAGGACATGAGCACAACAGCACCCTCCCACCCATGTTCCCAAGCAACTGGTGTACATAGGCTCAGTGCCTCTGGTACTAGAGGTAGCACATAGCCCTCAAGCCTAGTAGCCACTGACAGCCTTTTCCTCCATGAATTTGTCCAACCCCCTTTTAAAGCCATCCAAAGTGGTGGCCATCACTACATCCTGTGGTAGCAAAGTGTTGCCTAAGACCTTGGAGGCAGTCAGAGTAGACAGTGATCCTATTCTGTATAAAGATGCTTCCTAATGTCACTTAGGGTGGCCATGTGCCATCTTTTACAGAGGACAGTCCTCTATTTGAAGAGCTGCCAAAGGACTGTCCTCTGTTTTGAAGGGTGGTCCGGTTGAAGGTCAGTATAAAGAACCATCAGAAGGAAGAGCTGGGCTTTGAAATTGCCCATCAAGAGCTCTTGAGCAGCAGACTGAATAGACAGGCACATGGGCCATAGTCTTCCACACCATGGTGAGATGTACTGTTGTTGTTGTTCAGTCGTTCAGTCATGTCCAACTCTTTGTGACCCCATGGACCATAGCTTCAGCTTCAATATCTGTCCTTCCAATGAGCACTCAGGGTTGATTTCCTTTAGGATGGACTGATTGGACCTCCTTGCAGTCCAGGGGACTCGTAAGAGTCTTCTCCAGCACCACAGTTCGAAAGCATCAATTCTTCGGCGCTCAGCCTTCCTTATAGTCCAGCTCTCACAGCCATACATTACTACTGGGAAAACCATAGCTTTGATTAGACGGACCTTTGTCGGCAAGGTGATGTCTCTGCTTCTTACTATGCTGTCTAGGTTGGCCATATCTTTCCTCCCAAGGAGCAAGCGTCTTTTAATTTCAGGGCTACAGTCACCGTCTGCGGTGATCTTGGAGCCCAAGAAAGTAAAATCTGGCACTGCTTCCATTTCTTCCCCTTCCAGTTGCCAGGAAGTGATGGGGCCACATGCCATGATCTTAGTTTTTTTAATGTTGAGTTTCAAACCAGCTCTTGCACTCTCCACTTTCACCCTCAACAAGAGGCTCTTGAGATCCTCTTTGCTTTCTGCCATTAGGGTGGTATCGTCTGCGTATCGGAGGTTGTTGATAATTCTCCCAGCAATCTTAATTCCGACCTCTGATTCATCCAACCCGGCATTTCTCATGATGTACTCTGCATATAAGTTAAATAAGCAGGGTGACAATATGCAGCCTTGTCGTACTCCTTTCCCAATTTTGAACCAATCGGTTGTTCCATGTCCGGTTCTTACTGTTGCTTCTTGACCCCCATACAGGTTTCTCAGGAGACAGGTAAGGTGGTCTGGTACTCCCATCTCTTTCAGAATTTGCCACAGTTTATTGTGATCCACACAATCAAAGGCTTTAGCATAGTCAATGAAGCAGAAATAGACGTTTTTCTGGAATTCTCTTGCTTTCTCCATGATCCAGTGAAAGTTGGCAATTTGATCTCTTAGTTCCTCTGCCTCTTCGAAAACCAGCTTGTACTTCTGGTAGTTCTCAGTTTGCATAGTGCTGAAGCCTAGCTTGTAGGATTTTGAGCATCACCTTGCTGGCATGTTAAATGAGCGCAATTGTACAGTAGTCTGAACAATCTTTGGCGTTGCCCTTCTTTGGAACTGAAATGTAAACTGACCTTTTCCAGTCTTGTGGCCACTGTTGAGTGTTCCAAATTTGTTGGCATATTGAGTGCAGCACTTTCACAGCATCATCTTTTAGGATTTTAAATAGCTCAGCTGGAAGACTGTCATCTCCACTAGCTTTGTTGTTAGTAATGCTTCCTAAGGCCCACTTGACTTCACTCTCGAGGATGTCCGGCTCAAGTTCAGTGACCGCACTATCATGGCTATCAGGGACATTCAGATCTTTCCTGTATAATTCTTCTGTGTATTCTTGCCACCTCTTCTTAATCTCATCTGCTTCTGTTACGTCCCTGCCTTCTTTGTCCTTTATCATGCCCATCTTTGCACAAAACGTTCCCTTGAGATCTCCGATTTTCTTGAAGAGATCTCTAGCTTTTCGCATTCTGTTGTTTTCCTCGATTTCTTTGCATTGTTCATTTAAGAAGGCCTTCTTGTCTCTCTCCTTGCTATTCTCTGGAACTCTGCATTCAGTTGGATATATCTTCCCCTTTCTCCCTTGCTTTTCGCTTCCCTTCTTTCTTCAGCTACTTGTAAAGCCTCATCAGACAGCCACTTTGCTTTCTTGCATTGCTTTTTCTTTGGGATGGATTTCGTTGCTGCCTCCTGAACAATGTTACGGACCTCCGTCCATAGTTCCTCAGGCACTCTGTCTATCAGATCTAATCCCTTAAATCTATTCCTCACCTCCACTGTATATTCATAAGGGATATGATTTAGGTCATACCTGAATGGTTTAGTGGTTTTCCCTACGTACTTCAATTGAAGCTGAAATTTTGCAACAGGAAGCTCATGATCTGAGCCACAGTCAGCTCCAGGTCTTGCTTTTACTGACTGTATGGAGCTTCTCCATCTTTGGCTGCAAAGGACATAATCACTCTGATTTCGATATTGACCATCTGGTGATGTCCATGTGTAGAGTCGCCTCTTGTGCTGTTGGAAAAGAGTGTTTGCTATGATCAGCGTGTTCTCTTGGCAAAACTCTATTAGCCTTTGTCCTGCTTCATTTTGTACACCAAGGCCATGCTTGCCTGTTATCCCAGTGATTTCTTGACTTCCTACTTCAGCATTCCAATCCCCTATGGTGAAGAGGACATCTGTTTTTGGTGTTAGTTCTAGAAGGTGTTGTAGGTCTTCATAGAACCGATCAACCTCAGCTTCTTCGGCATCAGTGGTTGGGGCATAGACTTGAATTACTGTGATGTTGAATGGTTTGCCTTGGATTCATACTGAGATCATTCTATCATTTTTAAGATTGTACCCCAGTACTGCTTTTCCCACCCTTTTGTTGACTATGAGTGCTTCTCCATTTCTTCTAAGGGATTCTTGCCCACAGTAGTAGATATGATGGTCACCTGAATTAAATTCGCCCATGCTTGTCCATTTTAGTTTGCTGATTCCCAAGATGTCGATGTTCAGTCTTGCCATATCATGTTTGACCACCTCCAGCTTACCTTGATTCATTGATCTGACATTCCAGATTCCTAAACAATATTGTTCTTTACAGCATCGGATTTTCTTTTCACCACCAGACACATCCACAGCTGAGTGTCCTTTCGGCTTTGGCCCAGCCACTTCACTCTTTCTGGCGCTACTTGGAAATACCCTCTGCTCTTCCCCAGTAGTATATTGGACACCTTCCGACCTGAGGGGCTCATCTTCCGGCGTCATATCTTTTAGCCTTGTGCTACATTCCATGGGGTTTTCTTGGCAGGAATACTGGAGTGGGTTGCCATTTCCTTCTCCACTGGACCACATTTTGTCAGAACTCTCCGCCATGACCTGTCCATCTTGGGTGGCCTTGCACAGCATAGCTTATGGCTTCACTGAGTTACGCAAGCCCCTTCGCCACAACAAGGCAATGATCCATGAAGGGGAGATGTACTGTATTCCTAGTTAAATTATAAGAATTATTTCTAAATTTGCATCTATACATATAAATTAGCATATGCACATTTTATGCAAACCAATGTTCTCTTTTCTCCTCTTTTTTGGAGAGTCATAAGTGGATACCCTAATATCACTACCAGGGGTGAAGGGTCATAGCTCTGGGACTGGGTGCACATGCTGTGTTATGCTGAAGTCTCAGAACTCTAGTTCAATTCATGGTGCCTGTAATGAAAGTGATCTCAGTCGCAGGGCTAGAACAAAATCCTCTGAGATCTTCGCAATCTACACTTTTATCAGAGTCTATCATACTGTTATGCCCCATTGCACCCCAGTCCTCTGAGCGGCTGAGAACTCCAGCAGGCATTTGGTTTCCACAGAAGTAGATCACTGGAGACTGATGGTGTTTCTGTGATATACACACATATACAGGCTGAGCGTAAGAGGGAGGTTCACAGCCTTAACACCCCCAAAAGATGCCAGTTCTTTATCAGATTTCTAGGGGAACCCATAACACGATAGCATTTCTTGCAGAGGGCAAGTTAGCTCTCTGGCTCCTTTTTAGACTCCTTTCCAAGGCAAACTGCTTAAAATGACAAGCTAGGTTAGACCCTCTCTGCTTGGCCTTGTTAGCAGGACAAAAGGATGAGTCATCCTGCATTCCCCATAACTCTCAGGGAATGTCTGGGCAAGATCTGGCTGCTGAACCAAGTTCCTTAGCAAGAGTGGGAAACTTCTCACGAAAACGCTGAATCCTTTTGCAGTCAGAGAATCCATAACAATACCGCCATCATGAAATTTTATTTCATTTCAAAATAAAGGCAACAAAAAGAAGAAGAATGTACATAATAATCCATCAAAATCACTAAAGAAACAAAGAAATTCATGAATTATAAATCTCAGTCTGCAACTGACATGCTTATGGAACATCTTCAGGAAAACAGCTTAAGTGGGAGCTCAATACCTAATGAAAGTAAAAATACAAGCTCTACAGCATATAAAAGGAGCGTGTGCAAGTGTATGTCATTTTGTGTGTACATCTGTATTAATCAGAAAAAAAATACAGACAACCGTACTTGGTTGGAATTTGATCAAAAGTTTGAAGAGCTTCAGCATAAGAAGTACATGGAAACCATGGTGCCATAATACCTTTCTTAAAGTTAGGATCCCTCGCTCACTGAACTTGGTGAGTATGTTTATACATAGTCTTGTCTCCCAAATCTTACCAAGCCACTGGTCTTCAGCTGCTTGCTTTGGAGACTTCCAGGGACATGCTATACATGACTTTGCAGCTGTATACAAGCGCTTAAGAAGGTCTTCAGGCAGCAATCCAGGATCATTAGGCTCAAAAACAATCGCAATATTGTAGATCAGGGTAGGCAACCCAGAGCTCTCCAGATGCTTTGGGCTACTCCTCCCACCATACCAAGCCAGCATGGCCCGTGCTTAGGAATTATAGGAGTTATAGTACAAAAGATCTGGCGGGCAACAGCTTGCCTACCAAGCTGTAGAAGAAACATTGGTCTCGCTTAGTATAACACAGCCCCTTACATCAAAATGGGCAACCTGAGAACTTACCTAAGTAAGATTTGAGATCTTAGTTAAGATCAGAAGCTTTAGTATGAAGTTTAGACCAACCATCCATAACCTGGTGCCCTCTGGAGGCCCCCACTACCACCATGCTGGCTGGGGGTAACTGGAGGCATAGTCCAACACTTACGGAGGGCACCAAGTTGAGAAAGACTAGCTGAGACCGTATTATTTTTTTAAAAAAAAAAACCTTTCAGGGGACTCTATTAGCTCAAGCATTTTTTTTAATGTGAAATCCTCCTAATGAGAACCCAGCAAGGTCTTTCTTTGGCTGCAAACATCGATAATAAACTGCATTTTCCAGATATACTCCTCTGTCCTTTATTTTATTTTTACTTTAAAAAGTGATGCTTGCGAGGAGGTATATTTATAGCTGATTCTGGATTTAGAATGAGTGGAGGCAAGTGAGTGTGCATGTTTTGTTTGTTTTCTAAGTTTAGCTGAATGATAGTAAATAAACCATACGACTGTTAATATGGTATTTTGTAAAGTATTGTTGAGAGTCAGGAGCTCTGTTGTTGCTTTTCAAAGGAGTTCAGAAACATGGACAGGAGCCAGGGAGGTGTTTGGAGGTAGGAGACCCAGGTTAAAATTCCCTCTTTGCCTTAAAGATCACTGGGCAGCCTCAGTCTGGGCATGTTGCTAGATCTCAGCCCAGCTGACCTCACAGGGTTTGTTGCGAGGAGGAAACGAAATCATCATGAGTGGGCTGCCCTGAAATCATTGGAGTAAAGGCAGGGGACACGTTACCAGGGCCGGCCCTATTGTTAGGCAGAGTGAAGTGGCCACCTCAGGCAGCCAATTCTGGATGTCATGACAGGGCAGCAAATTGTTAGTTATTTACTTAATTATTATTGTATTTCTGCTGCCAGGGGTGGGAAGAGGTGCTTATGGTATTTTCTACCTCATGTAGCAAAATAACTTGGCTAGTTTGGAGTGCTATGCATCTTAACCTGGGTGTGTGGGTAAGGGATACCGTTTGCTGCTCTGCTTCATGCAACAAAATGCCTTGGCCTGGCTCTGCATGAGATAGATTATTAGATAGATAGATAGATAGATAGATAGATAGATAGATAGATAGATAGACAGATAGAGATAGGCAGGAAGGCAGGCAGGCAGGCAGGCAGGCAGGCAGGTGATAGACAGATGGAGGTGCTGTTGCATTCAAGGAGATTCAACAAATCCCTAGAGGAGAAGGGACTAGTATCAATGGCTACTAGTCCTGATGGCTATATATTATCTCGCTTATTGGAGACAGTATGCCTATGAAAAAAGTTGCTGTGGAACATGTGCTTTTGCGCTCATGTCCTACTTGTGGGTTTCCCACAGGCAGCTGCTGGCTACTGTACGCTGAACTAGATGGACCCTTGGTCTGATCCCGCAGGGCTCTCCTTAGGTTCTTGTGTACTTAGCTCAACTAGGACAAAAAAGAGGGAGGAAAGGCCAGAGGTTTGCCTAAGATTTCCATCGGCTAATTTAGATGTATAGATGGACATTTAGAAAAAATTCCTATAGTAATTTCAATACAGGTCCAGTACATCTCACCATAGTGGGGAAGACTGTGGCACACTGTATGCAGTCTAGTGTCCAGTTGCAACTTCAAGGCCCCTCTGCTCTCCCTTCTGATGGTTCTTCCTCTTTCAATGGGACTTGGACTGGACAGTCCTTCAAATAGCAGAGCAATACGACAATGGAACCAATGACCTAGGGAGATGGTGGGCTCTCCTGCACCAGAGGCATTCAAGACAAGGCTGGACAGCCATCTGTCCGGGATGCTCTGAGTTGGATTCCTGCATTGAGCAGGGGGTTGGACTCAATGGTCTTGTAGGCCCCTTCCAGCCCTACTATTCTAGGATTCTAGGATTCTAAATGGAGGGTGACTTCAAGTAGAGGACTGTCCTCTGACAGCCCTAGGGCTGGATGAGAATTTCAGTTCGGTTCAGCTTTTATAAGAATGGAGAAAATTTGCAAATTGCTCCATATGCAGGACCAAAAGAACTTGAGATTTTAAGAATTAGAATATGGGAGTAAACAAAACTGAAACTAGGGATGTACGAAAGTCACTTACCTTTTCGAAGGGTGACATTTGCGGTGGGGGGGAGGCGCTCTGTCCCTCCCCCCGAAATTCTCTCCAGCTGGCTCCGCTCCGCGGAGATTACGCAGAGCCACCGGCCGGGGCCGCCCGCAGCCGGACATCCAGCCGCTGTGCAGCCTGCACAGGGACGCAAATGGCGGCTGCCGTAGCTGCCGCCATTTGTGTCCCTGTATTTTGCCGTGATAGGCTATGTAAATATTTACGTAGCCTATCATGGCAAAAACAACAACACAGCGAACGCAAATGGCAGCGGCTACAGCAGCCACCATTTGCATTCCTTTTTTTTTTTTTTTTGCCGTGATAGGCTATGTAAATATTTACGTAGCCTATTACGGAAAAAAAAGGGGGGGAACACAAATGGCGGCCACTATGCCATTTGCGCCCCTCTCTTTTGTCGTAATAGGCTACATAAATATTTATGTAGCCTATCACACGGCAAAAAAGAGGGAACGCAAATGGCGGCCACCATAGCCGCCATTTGCGTTCCCTTAGTTTTGCCGTGATAGGCTACGTAAATACTTACGTAGCCTATCACGGCTATATGGAAGAAGCGAATGGCGACCGCAGACGCGGCCACCATTCGCAATGCAGGGGGGACGGCAGCAGGTAGGTGCTCTGTTCTGGGCCCATTTTGCAAGGGGGGCAGGTGGCTTCGTTCCGCCATGGATTTCAGGGGGCCGAATGCACTGGCATTAGGCCTCATTGAGATCCGTGGCGGAATTCTCTGACATCCCTAAAGAGAAATGCAATTTGAAGGTAGCATAGAATCATGCTCTCAAACAGCTGTAAACCCTCTTTCCCCAAAACATAGGATACTATGGAGCTTTGCTCTTCTATTGTGGGATTTAGAAATAAGGACTGCCCATGATATTATGTGGAACAGTCATATAGTCCAGATAACCCCACCCCACACCAAGTGTACAAAGCATGTACAGTGGCCAGGTGACATACTTTACTGAGGACAGTCCTCTGTTTTGGAGGGCTGGCAAAGGACAGTCCTCTATTTGGAGGTGTCCTCTGTTGGAAGGGCTGTCCAGTCCAAGTCTGGTTTAAAGTCAGAGCTGTAAGGAGGGAGAGCAGCCCTGGCCTTGAGGTTACCCATCCACAGTGAGACAGCAGACAGAGCAGCAGGCACACCGGTCACCTGGTCAGTCTTCTCCATTGTGGTGAGATGTCTTGCATTTCTGTTTAAATAATAGTTATTATTTCTAAATTTGCACTATACATATGCATTTGCATATGGAAACATTATGCAAACTGTTGTCCTCTTTTGGGTGATGCATTTCCTGTTTTGGGGGGTGATGCATAACTGGACACCCTAGAAGTATGTATGAGGAGGCCGGGTGCCCCAACCCCATGCCACCAACACACACACTGGGCATGCCCCCCCCCCCATGGCCTGTGCACTCAATGTGGGAAAGAAGGCCCCTGTACATGCAACATATATGCATAAAGCTCTCCCATGAGAGGGGAGATTCTGAGCCAGTCAGGATCCCCTCCCTCATGCAAAGGGTCTCTAAGCACATATGTCAGTACCACCATTCCCTGGAGAGAGGAGATAACCATTAATCAATCCCGCTGACATCTCTTGTGTAGATAAAGCCCGTGTTCTCCATTCAATTTCTGAACATCATGGGTTATGACGGAAACTGCTTTATGCCCCCTGCTAAGTGGAAGGCAGAAGTAGATTTTGCTGTATTTGTCCAGCCTTTCAGTGGAACATGTTTCATTTAATTGCAAGGAGGTTTCAATATGAATTCTAATCTACCATACAAGTATATTGTCCTTTATGAAAAATTAATGAAAGCTTCCCCCCCACACACACACACACACAGACTGTTCTTTTTGTAACTCTTGATGAATTGGGCGTGAATAAAGCTTGCAGAAGGAACAGTCAATGAAGCAGAGTTATGTGAAGTGCAGAAGACAACTTTTTGATATGATGGGTTGTTTGGTTTGGTTGAGAATGGTTACCTTTGGGCAGTTTGAGGCAGATATTCCTAACTCCAAGGAGCGAGGGGGGATAGTAACAGGAGCAATGCATTAATGTACGATCTTTTATCATGTGAATAAGACCACAGGAGGATGTGCGGTTTTAAAAATAAATGATTTTATTTTTTTTTTGTAGAGCAAAGCAATAAATGCATTAAGCAAAAGGGGTTTACAGGAGAAGCAATCCATAATTCATCCTCTGGAGGGGGGGGGAGAGAAGCTGAATGTAGAAAAGCTCTCTTTGTGAAGAATGCTACCGAGATACCAAATCTCTCTCACAAAGAAGCCTGTAAAACCAGCACCTTCTTCATTAGCTGGAAGAGGAGGAGGCATAGCCAAGGTGATAACTTTATAAATCTTATGTATTTATTTACCACCTATCTCAGCTTTCCTCCAAGGAGTTTGAGACAGTGTCTCTGTTTTGTCTCCCACCAACCCACTATGCAATTGTCACAACCAGTCATACTGTAAAGGTAGGTTAGACTAAGGCAGTGCCAGTTCTAGGTTTGTGAGGGCTTTTGGCCAAGACACCCCAAAGAGGCCCCTTCCTTCAGTAAGCACACCTGCTCACCATCTGTTTTCTCAGTGTCACCCGCTGCTGTTGCTCCTCATCCTCTTCCTCATCATTGCTACCACTTGTGTGCCTGATGGGCAGAGAGCCCGGGAGCAAGCAGGCCATGGCATCTCCTGCTCCTTCTCACCACCACTGTTGTCTGGGCCAGAGTGGGAGGTAGGTGAACAAGCTGAATGCAAGGACAAGGAGGAAGACCAAGTCCAGAGGGCTCTTGTCAGTGCGGGCCCTTGGCAAGTGGCCTACCGTGCCTACCCTTGATGCTGGCCATGGGCTGAGATGCCATAACGAGAAGAGGAAGGCCTAACCAATCTTGAACCTTTAGGCTTTTATTGTGAGGAGGAATGGGGCAAATTCTCCTGCACTCCCTCCCCTCCTCTTCCAGTTAGGAGGGCCTTCTGACACTGCCAGGCCTGAGGGCCCCCAAAATCTTGAACTGGTTACCTCTCAAAAATGTATAAATATAAACACACACACGCACCAGCAACTAGTCATTCCTGTTCAGCCACGGTGAGAACTAATGCTATAAAATATTAAATGGTCCACACAGAATGGGGCTGCTGGAGAATGAGCTAAATTCACTCAATCCCAGGGCTCATTAGGGAAACAAAATGACCAGTTAGTTCAAGGTTCTTGTTTGGTTCCAAGATGCATTCATTCTGACAAGATTAAAGATGCATTTCAGCTAGGAGTAAAGAGTATCCTTAAAGTCGGCAGTGCTGTGGGCTATGCAGTTAAGAAATAAGAAACGACAGCCTCCCTATCCAAGCTTGACATGCCTCAGGTATGGCATGAGGATGAGGTAGAGAAAGCGAGGCCAGATGAGATCAACTCCCTTGAGATGCATCTTCATAGCCATACTCACTGTTTATGGAGCATAGTTCAGCATTCAAAGCATTTCACTGGTATTATTTCCATAATCCTTACAACCACCCTGTAAGTAAGCCTATTATTATTGTTGTTGTTGTTGTTGTTGTTATTATTATTAGAGTTTTACTCCCAATGGAGGGGGGAAATTTCAGAGGGGAAAAAACTGTAGGGTAGGTTTAACCAAAGGGCTGGAGCAATGCCTCTATGAGGAAAGGCATCATGGAAACCCCCATCTAGGATTTTTTTAGCTTAGAAAAGAGGCAAGCGAGGGGGGACATGATAGGGGTGTACAAAATTATGCATGATGTGGAAAAAGTGAATAGGGAGACATGTTTCTCTCTTTCTCATAATACTAGAACCTGGGGTCATCCCATGAAGCTGATTGGTGGAAGATTCAGGACAGATAAAAGTTCTTCACACAGCGCAGAGTTAAACTATGGAATTTGGTACCACAAGACATAGTGGTGGCCACCAATTTGGGTGGCTTTAGAAAGGGATTAGACAAATTCCTGGAGGAGAAGGCTATCAATGGCTACTGGTCCTGATGGCTCTATGCTACCTCCAGAATTAGAGGGAGTAAACCTATGTACACCAGTTGCTGGGGAACATGGGCAGGAGGGTGCTGTTACACTCAAGTCCTGTTCGTGGGTTTCCAGTGGGCATCTGGTTGGCCACAGTGTGAATAGAATGCTGGACTGGATGGACCTTTGGTGTAATCCAGTATGGCTCTTCTTGTGTTCTCCCCTCCTGGTGTGTGGTGATCCTGATCCAAATTGGGGCTACACGAATTTACCTTAGGAACCTGGAATGTCAGATCAATGAATCAAGGTAAGCTGGACGTGGTCAAACATGAGATGGCAAGATTCAACATCGACATCTTGGGAATCAGCAAACTAAAATGGACAGGCATGGGCGAATTTAATTCATGTGACCATCATATCTACTACTGTGGGCAAGAATCCCTTAGAAGAAATGGAGTAGCACTCATAGTCAACAAAAGGGTGGGAAAAGCAGTACTGGGGTACAATCTTAAAAATGATAGAATGATCTCAGTACGAATCCAAGGCAAACCATTCAACATCACAGTAATTCAAGTCTATGCCCCAACCACTGATGCCGAAGAAGCTGAGGTTGATCGGTTCTATGAAGACCTACAACACCTTCTAGAACTAACACCAAAAAAAGATGTCCTCTTCATCATAGGGGATTGGAATGCTAAAGTAGGAAGTCAAGAAATCACTGGGATAACAGGCAGGCATGGCCTTGGTGTACACAATGAAGCAGGACAAAGGCTAATAGAGTTTTGCCAAGAGAACACGCTGATCATAGCAAACACTCTTTTCCAACAGCAAAAGAGGCAACTCTACACATGGACATCACCAGATGGTCAATATCGAAATCAGATTGATTATGTCCTTTGCAGTCAAAGATGGAGAAGCTCTATACAGTCAGTAAAAACAAGACCTGGAGCTGACTGTGGCTCAGATCATGAGCTGCTTCTTGCAAAATTTCAGCTGAAATTGAAGAACGTAGGGAAAACGACTAAACCATTCAGGTATGACCTAAATCATATCCCTTATGAATATACAGTGGAGGTGAGGAATAGATTTAAAGGATTAGACCTGGTAGACAGAGCGCCTGAGGAACTATGGACGGAGGTCCGTAACATTGTTCAGGAGGCAGCATCTCAATCCATCCCAAAGAAAAAGAAATGCAAGAAAGCAAAGTGGCTGTCTGATGAGGCTTTACAAGTAGCTGAAGAAAGAAGGGAAGCGAAAAGCAAGGGAGAAAGGGGAAGATATATCCAACTGAATGCAGAGTTCCAGAGAATAGCAAGGAGAGAGACAAGAAGGCCTTCTTAAATGAACAATGCAAAGAAATCGAGGAAAACAACAGAATGCGAAAAGCTAGAGATCTCTTCAAGAAAATCGGAGATCTCAAGGGAACGTTTTGTGCAAAGATGGGCATGATAAAGGACAAAGAAGGCAGGGACGTAACAGAAGCAGATGAGATTAAGAAGAGGTGGCAAGAATACACAGAAGAACTATACAGGAAAGACCTTAATGTCCCTGATAGCCATGATAGTGCGGTCACTGAACTTGAGCCAGACATCCTCGAGAGTGAAGTCAAGTGGGCCTTAGGAAGGATTACTAACAACAAAGCTAGCGGAGATGACAGTATTCCAGCTTAGCTATTTAAAATCCTAAAAGATGATGCTGTTAAAGTGCTGCACTCAATATGCCAACAAATCTGGAACACTCAACAGTGGCCACAAGACTGGAAAAGGTCAGTTTACATTCCAATTCCAAAGAAGGGCAATGCCAAGGAGTGTTCAAACTACCGCACAATTGCGCTCATTTCACATGCCAGCAAGGTGATGCTCAAAATCCTACAAACTAAGCTTCAGCAGCATGTGAACCGGGAACTACCGGAAGTACAAGCGGGGTTTCGAAGAGGCAGAGGAACTAGAGATCAAATCGCCAACATTCGCTGCATCATGGAGAAGGCAAGAGAATGCCAGAAAAACGTCTATTTCTGCTTCATTGACTATGCTAAAGCCTTTGATTGTGTGGATCACAAACTGTGGCAAATTCTTAAAGTGATGGGAGTACCAGACCACCTTACCTGTCTCCTGAGAAACCTGTACGAGGGTCAAGAAGCAACAGTAAGAACCAGACATGGAACAACCGATTGGTTCAAAATTGGGAAAGGAGTACGACAAGGCTGCATATTGTCACCCTGCTTATTTAACTTATATGCAGAGTACATCATGAGAAACGCCGGGTTGGATGAATCACAGGTCGGAATTAAGATTGCCGGGAGAATTATCAACAACCTCCAATATGTAAATGATACCACCGTAATGGTAGAAAGCGAAGAGGATCTCAAGAGCCTCTTGTTGAGGGTGAAAGAGGAGAGTGCAAAAGCTGGTTTGAAACTCAACATTAAAAAAAAAACTACGATCATGGCATCTGGCTCCATCACTTCCTGGCATATAGAAGGGGAAGAAATGGAAGCAGTGATAGATTTTACTTTCTTGGGCTCCAGGATCACCGCAGACGGTGACTGTAGCCATGAAATTAAAAGACACTTGCTCCTTGGGAAGAAAGCTATGGCAAACCTAGACAGCATAGTAAGAAGCAGAGACATCACCTTGCCGACAAAGGTCCGTCTAATCAAAGCTATGGTTTTCCCAGTAGTAATGTATGGCTGTGAGAGCTGGACTATAAGGAAGGCTGAGCGCCGAAGAATTGATGCTTTCGAACTGTGGTGCTGGAGAAGACTCTTACGAGTCCCCTGGACTGCAAGGAGGTCAAATCAGTCCATCCTAAAGGAAATCAATCCTGAGTGCTCATCTAAGGACAGATCTTGAAGCTGAAGCTCAAATATTTTGGCCACCTAATGCGAAGAGAAAACTCTCTGGAAAAGACCCTGATGCTGGGAATGACTGAAGGCAAAAGGAGAAGGGGACGACAGAGGATGAGATGGCTAGATAGCATCACCGATGCAATGAATATGAACTTGAGCACGCTCCGGGAGAGAGTGCAGGACAGGAAGGCCTGGCGTGCTATGGTCCATGGGGTCACGAAGAGTCGGACACGACTGAACAACTGAACAACAACAAATACATCCTCAGCTACATGCTACACAATTGATGTAATGTGTAGTTTGTCCCTCTGTGTTGAAACTTGAATGGCTTAATTCAGTTATGTAGCCTTTTTATGTAACCTGTTCTTAACCTTTTAAATTATGTAACTTGATGGCTTTTGAGCAAATAAAGTGGCATATGAAAGTTCATAAATAATATAATATCATAAATTATGTAGGGGTGTATGAAGAAATTTCTAAGAAATTTCGCTAATCTTCCCAGACTCAGACACTTTTAATAATATCTGATTGCATTTTTTTTAATTGAAGAAAAAACAAGCAAAAAACATTGCAGCTGGGAAAGGGGGATTCAACAAAAGAAGAAAGACAAAGGAAAGTGGGGGGGAGCTACTGACACCACTATGCAATAAATAATGAAAATTCCCACCACCTCCCCAGGAATACGTCAATGAAATGCTTCCCTCTGAATTTCAGAAGGTATGGCAAACTGGGAATGGAGGCATTTTTGCTCTGTCCAATTATACCCTGGAATAATTAGAAAGGAAAAACTGGATAGGCTATCTTTTAGTTCCATTAGAATAGCAGAGATTTGCATTTTTTCTCATAATGGTTAATGTAAATTTAAGAAAGCCAGTTTGTGTTTGAGCAAGCAAAGCATTTGAAAGTCTTCATGTGGGTGAACTTACGTTGCCAAGACCATTCCGTTAAATGTCATCCAAGAAAAACAAACAGCTTGCTTGACGCTAACCCTAACCAGTCCCACACCAATGATATGCCATCAGAAACCCAAAGTCACTGTTCCCTACACCAGAGGTGGGAAGACTAGGCACTTGAGGGATCCACTTTGTTTTTTTACTAGAACCTTGATCTCCACCAGCCAGACTCAGGTGCCAGATAGTGGCTCAGGTGGGCAGACACATGCTAAGAATTAAGGAATGGGCATGTCTCTGAGTACATGCTCAGTCAAGGAATTTTTCACCAGAACCTTAACCAAGCCCACAAGCTTTTTCACACAAAAACCTGCTCCTGGTTTCTCCTCCTGCATTCATTTTAAGCATAATTTAGAAGGGGGGGAGACTTTTGTTGCTGCTGTTGCTATTGTTGCAAAACTGGAAGTCAGAAATCCGTGCTGATCTACTGCAAATCACCTGGGGTGGCCACTCATGAATTACCAGCAAAAGAGGACACACATCACCAACAAAGAAGGCAAAAGAGGTGACTTGCATAACATTTAGACAACATTATTATAATTTAAATGGAAACACAGTACATCTCGCCATTGGGCAGTCCCCAATGGGGCTGTCAATGTTCCTTATTTTAGGGTTCCCACCTTCCTTATTTTAAACTTCCCCTTCCCAGTAATGTGGGGTTTAGACTTTAGATGTGGGGTGACTGACACTCCAGACACAGGGTTTAACCATGACAATTTACTAGTAGATATAAAGAAAAAAATTACAAATGGTATTTACATAATAGAGCTGAATGATACAAAAGGCTTTAAAAGAAAATAAAAGTTGAGGAATGCACATTCCTTTAGCCTAGCTGCACTTCCACTTTTTCAGGCTGCTTCCTCCTGCTCTCCCTTCAGGCTCTGCTCTCACTCCAGGCTCTGGCTGTCTCTGCTCTTACTGGCTGTCTCACTCATATGGGAGGCGGCGATCCTTCAGATAACATGGCCCCAAGCCGTTTAGGGCTTTGAATGTTAGTATCAGCCCTTTGAATCGGGCCCAGAAAAGGACTGGCAGCCAGTGCAGCTGGAAAAGTACCAGCATAATGTGGTCCCATTGGCCAGCCTCCACTGTCTTTCTCACACCACTTAATCCTTTTAACTGGAGATTGCATCCTGCATGCAAAGCATCTGCTCTGCACTTGCTCAGGGCCCGGGGTCAGCAAAGGTCCCACGGCCCCAACAGCACTGCCATTCCCATTTTGCAACCAAGAAGGTCAACAGCAGCATGAGAATGTTTCTTGGCTTGCATCCTTCCTTCTTCCAAGTTTAAAGGCGAGCCCCGAGGATTTCTTTCTCAAGCAAGCCTCTCAAAATCCTGGATCTGCCACTGGGAAGGAGTTCTACTGAACTGCAGGGGCTCCCACACGCCCAAGGCAATGTCAGTTCAGGTTTACCATTGGGCTCCTTCCTCTTGTCTGGTTCTGGTGGCGGATGTGTAGTTTTAAAAGTCCACTGCTTTTCTCCAAGGCACAAATCGGCAGCTGCCTGATGAGGCTAAGCTGTCGAGTGCCAAAACAAAAGAGAAGATACATCCAGCCTCCAGCTGCCAAACTTTTCTTTCTAGGCTGGCTGGGGAATTTCTCAACTTCCTTGGTATGAACTTTATTCATGTTTGTGCTGTCAAGATGCTCAAGAAGCATTGGATCCTTCATGTCAGGGTGTAAAGATATGAAAAACCAATAATATCATGCCAAACGTCCTAATCTTTAGCAGTTCTGAATACTATTTGAATCCAGGGAATAACAATTCAATGAAAAATCCTGAGTTCCCTTGAATTCCACATCCAATTACCACATTCTGTGAGTTTTTGGCACACTTACAGACTCAGGGTGAAAAACACAGCCCCAGATTGTTCACACAAAATCCATATCCAGGGGCTTCCTTTATGTCTTCATTATAAAAAAAAATCTATGCTCCACTTCTCTACCCTGTACCTTGCCTCTTACTACGACCTAGAACAACCCTCCCCAACCTGGTGGCTTCCACTTGTTTCAGACTTCAACTCCCATCAGCCCAGCCAGCATGGCCAGTGGCTGGGGATGCTGGGAACTGTAGTGTAAACCAGTAGAGGTTGGTGGCATCGATGTCGGGGGGGTGAACCTGCTCCGGATTTCAAACAAAACCAGTCAGAACTCTAAAGGAGCTATCCAAGGCACTTCTGACTGGCTCTGACGGAAACTCACAGCAGATTCACCACCCCACTGACATCGGAGCCACCAGCCTCCGCTGGTCTAAACATCTAGATGCCACCAGGTTGGGGAAGGCTGACCTAAAAGATGTTCTGTATTTATTTCTTTGGTTGGTTGGCTGGTTCCCCACCTTTCTTCCAAGAAAAATGGCACTCAAGGAGGACATTAGAATTCGAACTGGGCAATTTTCAAATGTGTGCCCTTGGCCAAAAGAGCTTGTATAATTAGAATTTACTTGCAGCATGATTCTTCAGCATTCTTGTTGTGGTGTAGAGGGAGCACACCTGAATATTGGAGCTGACAGAAGAACCCCTGGAGAGACCCAGAGTCTTGGAGCAGAAAGAAGATTGCATAGAGAGGCCCAAAGGAAAGAGAGAAGAAATCCTAGAGAGGCTATGTGTGTAGAGGAGGAGATGTGCGAACTTCTCCTTTGTGAGCCCTCAAGCACTTTAATTAGTGTTAGTGGTACGTAAGGGTTCCGTGGTCGGGTGGCCGTTCCCTCACGTGTGGCTCGCAGTGCAGACCAAGATAGGAACATAGGAAGCTGGCTTATACTGAGTCAGATCATTGGTCCCTCTAGCCCAGTACAATCGACACTGACTGGCAGCAGCTGCCCAGGGTTTCAGGCAGGAGTCTTTTCTGGCCATACCTGGAGATGCCAAGAATTGAACCTGGGACCTTCCGCATGCAAAGCAGGGGCTCTGCTACTGAGCTACGGCCCCTCCATTTCCCATGAGTCATAACCACAGGAGCCTGGCAAATTTCTCTACAGGCCCAGCTCACATTGACCACCACCAAGGGGTCTGGAAAGTCTGGGTCTCTTGGGTTTTTGAGGTAAACTCAGTCTCAAACTCCCACCCCAAACTAAGGATCTAGTCCAACTACGTAACACATGACACCTACAAGGGCACTGTGGTTAAAAGCCTTCTCCCATGGAGATCAGTGGGGCTACCAGCATTTGATTTCCAGAATCATGCCCCTTTCTCTTCCAGCAGTGGCCATAGCCAAGGCAGGTGGAGACAGGGCAGAACAAGTTGGGGGTCAGTGCAGAGACAAGAGGAGATCTGCCAGGTCAGGAAAAAAAGAAAGAAGCAGAATTACTGATTGCAGATAACACCTTCCTGTCTGTCCCATCTGCTGAACGCGTGCTTCCTTCTCGGATAAGTGTGCCCTGCCAAGCCAATGCTGATGAACTGATGGAATTTCTTCCTTAAGGAGGTGAGTGTCATCATGTATCATGAGAGAGAAAAGGAGTGTGTGAGACAGAAGGGGGCGGGGGTGGAGGGAGCCGAACTGACCATTAGGTAGAGTGAGGCAGGCACCTCTAACAGCTGATTCAAGGGCCAGGTCTGCATCATATCATTACAATCCCATTATGGTAATGCTATATCCCTCTTGTGCATTTATACCTCATAGGACACACAACATCTGTTGCAGTATTTTGGATAATGTAGAATAAAACGCAGAAAATAACGCTATGATAGCGGTATATAGAACGTGTCATGTGCCCCAAGAGTTATCAGTGCACTTCAATTCCACTATTAAGCAGTAGTGTAGATCTAGCCAGGGTGTCATGAAAGGGCAACAAAATGTGAGTTAGTTATTGTAACGTTCCTGCCAGGAAAGGGGAGAGGCACTTGTAGGGTTTTCTGTCTCGGATAGCAAATAACTTGGCTGGCCTTGGGTACTATGCACTCTGACTGGGGAGGGGGTGAAGTATGCTGCTCTGCGTCAGGCAGCAAAATATATTGGGCTAGCCAATATACTGGAGATGTACGATGAGGAGAAATCCCCAAGAACATTCTGAGGTGGCACAGCCCCTTGATAAGGCCTGTATCACATCCACAGCTGCCTATTAGAATTGCCTTGCTGTCTCTTATTCATTTGTTTGCTTTGAGTTGGCTAGTGCACCACCTCCCTGGAAAATCAGGGATCTCGTTTCCCTCCCCTCCATGGGAGAGAATGCACAGTAGCGATCATGTCAACTGCCCGGGCCGTTCCCCCATTCTAGAGGTCAACCAGGGCTTCAACGGTATTGCCTGCTGTGGTGACAGGGAAATCCCCCAAAGCCTTCAGAAAACCAGCCACATCCATCAAATCTCCTGGAGCAGATCATCTTCATCAGCCCCCAGCTCCTGCAGAGGCTCTGAATCCCAGCAAGTCTCTCTCTCTCTCTCACTCACACACACACACCCACACAGGTAGTGATCTCTTCATGACAATGGAACTGTGAAAAGTTCCTCTAGCACCAGGTCACCATCAACCCACCCAACTCAGAAAATCATAGCCAAGTTGTGCCCCACTGAATGAGTGGGGCTGGATGCTAATTGGGACAGACCCATAGTTGCCATAGAGGCCATGAAGTCCTGAGACACTCCTGAAGGTGGCCTGGGCATGTATGTTGAAATCCACCAGTACAACAAGCCAAGGAGACTCCCGCACCAACCCCGAGACCACCCTGGATAGCTCAGGAAGGGAGACTGTTATGCAGTAGGCTGGGCAGTACACCATAATAATACCTATTCTGTCCTGAACACCCGAAACTGGAAGAGTATGGGATGGGACAACTGGACAGGGGGATAGAATCACGATGGACCGCTATGACTCTACCTCCCCACCTCCCAGGTCTTGCCTTTCTGCAACATGGAGAACCCAGGTGGACAAACCTGGGAGGGATTTACTCACCCAGTCTCACCCATCTAGGTTTTAGCAAGGGACGGATTACTTCCCCTTATAGCATCTTCAGGGAAATATATGCCCCATCCTACCTCCTTTGTTCTCGTCTTCTCTTTTACTACAAAATGTCTTGCTTTGATTTGATGCATTTCCTGGGCCTCAACCGCTGGGTAGCATTAGGGTGCTGGAAGCAGTCTTGTGTTACATTTATATTTGCTGGGAGGGATAAGATGTCATAACTACCTTTAAATCTTCAAATCATGCTGCATTTTCAGGAGGAGGAGAGGAAATCAATAAATCCCACCCTTGAACAGATATTTTATGCAGAAGGATTAGCTTGGAAAATGTCCCAAGCTTTTCACTTCTACAAACTACACCTGCAATTACTTAATTAGATGGAAATGTTCCTGACCCTCTCTTTCACTCTCTCTTTCCCAAAGTAGCCATCATGATGATGGTGGTGATGTGCAAGCTAGTACTAAGCAAAGCTGGGAAAAGATTTCTGGAGAATTTCCGCAGTACCTGATTTTTCACAGTATTTATACCCAGAAATAGCGGGAACAGTATATGTCAGGGGTGCAGTACCTCTTTCACCCCAAGCACCAAATTCCATTTTAGAGAAGGTGTGAGGGAAGCTTTTCCAGTAGACGGCAGGGCTGGAGGTAAAAGGGGCAGGGCCAACAATACCTGTATATATAGATTAAGGGTATAATCCTCTCCCAGTGATTGTGGGCCTCCAAGCTTGGAGGTTTATAATCATCCAAATGCAGAGGAGGAGGCACAGTGGATAGGGAGTTACCTCCCTGTCCTCCTGCTCTGCAGGCTGGGATGCTTCAGAGGGGGAAGGAGGGGGGCTGGAGAGGCCTCAAGATAGCACGTAACTAGGGAAGTATGGGTTGTGTAAAATCCATCCCGTCTGACTTTTGTCGATTGTCAGGCGCCTTTTGTTCCATTGTCTGCCCATCAACAGAATCGGATTTTTTTTTAGTTTCTGAATTGGCGCAAATTCACATGTGCAAATTCCCTCCAAATGTGAAAATTATCCCAAAAGGCACATTTTCACACAGCCTATGGGAGAAATGCACATTCTTGGCCATTTTTTATTTTTGCACATTTTTCTAGGACAAAATTTGTGTAACATTCCAGAAAGTTTAAAAAAAAAAAAAAAAAAGTCTGCAATTCTGCTGAATCCTCCTGACAAGGAAAAGCCAGTCTACTGTGGAATCCATGGGTCAGATTCATAAAATCTGAACTCATTTGGTTCCATTGTGAATTTCTCTGACAACCCTAGTCATATCCTGGCCTCTCCAGTCCCCTCCCCATACACTAAACACCCCCTTTACCCCCTCTCCAAGGTTGCTTTTCCAGCCTTGGAGAGGCAGCCAGGGAGGTTCTCTCTGTGCTGGCTGTGAGGGGGAGGGAGAGGGGAGGGGAGAGTGGGATGCAGAGTATCTTATGGCCCCCTAGATGCCCCCAGCTCTTATTGCCAACAACTAAGCCTTAGGGGAGGCAATTCAACCTTTTAGAATGGAGAAAAAACTGCACAAAAACTGAGAAACCACCACATGATTGGTGGTTGGAGAAAGGCAGCATGGCTGGGGAATGGGGAATGGCCATCTAGGGTACCCTGGAGGACCAGATTGGGACCCAAGGAGGACTAGATTGTGACCCCCGTTCTGACATTCCCCACCCCTGGTTTACATAGTCCACACTTTCTTATGTCACCTACCCCTGCAAGGTTTTTGTTTCTAGGCTTCTTTTCCATGAAACTTAGTAGCTCACGAAAGAGGTAAGAGCCTCCCATGACGTCCCTTGATTATGCTTGCATAGAACAACCATCTTGGGATGTCCCACTTCCTGGCTCTCATCAAAGTCTCTTTTTCTTTCCTTTTATGTTTAAGCAAACATTGCACATATCCACCTATTCAGCATAGATAAAGCTAGGAAAAACTCCCTCCTGAAATCCGGAGGAGCTACTGCCTGAGAGTGTAGACCACCTTCCCCAACCTGGTGCCCTCCAGCTGTTTTTGGACGACCGCAACAGATGCCAGTGCTGATGGACCAGGACAATTTAAAACTTGGTGCCAACTCTCCCAATGAAGGTAACAAGCTATGCGCGCTTCTCTGTGAAAGGTAGTTCGGCAATGAATTCTCACACCACCAACCTAAGAGCAGCAGATCTCAGATCAAAGTCTACTGTCCTGAATTGTGTTGATGGCACTGGGATTAAGTGACTCTTTGGAGACAATATCATGACAAGAAGGGGGGAAGGAGAGTAGAAATAATGAGCCAAGGCTGTTTGGCTCTGGAAAAGCTTCTCCGTGTTACTGACAGGAACACAATGCAAGCCTTTCAATCTTGGGGCTCAACAGTACGCCACAGTTATCAGACAAAATGTCAGGCCACAAGATTACTGGATGCAAAAAGAAAAGATCGCTAACAGTGCATGTGGAAAGAAAAATTAAGATGTTGGGAATGTTGAATAGGGAAGAACCAAATTTGGCAATGGCCTAGAAGAGAAACATAATATGCACTTTGGAGGTTATAATGTAATGAGAAATGAAACCACTACATGCCCCATTATTTTTGTCATCACATGTGTACCGTAATGGCTAAGAGAGTGCGAAGCAAGCAAGTCTCTGGTTCAAACATCACTTATTCCATAAATGTGCTAGCTAGCCTTAGCCAAGCCACTATGCCTCAGCCCAGATGCCACCTGTTTGTTTTGCACCAGAAACAAAATCAGGGCAGAGGAGAGAACTTAGAGGAACATCTGTCTCCTAGGTCTGCCACTGAGCCAGATCACTTAAAGAAGAGGCAACGCCTATTAATCTAATGTTACCGTGGGCACATTCAGAGAAACATTACAGCTGAAAATAAGCAATAAACAAATAAATATGTATTATTTATTATAAATACAGTGGAACACAAATATTGTAAAATAAAATATAGTAATAATAGTAGCAGTAACATATGTATCCTTGTCCCTTGGCAGGATAATAAAGACTTCTAAGCTACACTAGGGCGGGAACGAGCTCACCTCATGGTAGACTGGTCATCAGTATGGGCTCGAAATCACCCTGGCAGTAATCCAACAGTTGGGTCCCACCATCTTTTGGTCAATAGAGCTTATGCCCAGGTAAACATACTAAAGGGCATAACACTACAATCCTAAGCACATGCACCATTTGAGGCCAAGGGTTCTGATGATGCTCTGTTGGGTTTCAGGGTTCTGCTATGGATCTGACCTTGAGCAGGGTTCTGGTTCCTCAGGAAGAAAGGTAGAAAGGAATCAGCACCATGGAAAGATCCAAGTGGTGCTGCTGAGGCTTGAAGCCGAACAGGGTTGTCTGAACGTTGCTCCAACAAAAGTGAGTGAATTTAAGCTTCAGACTTCCTCTTTAAGACTGAAGCTTAAATAGGAAGTTACTGGCCTTTAGACTGCTTCATTCTACCTTTACTGAGGCATTGACCCTTAAAGGGGCCTGGTGTGTTTTAGCAGCCTCAGGCTGCAGTGATGTGGGAGTGGCTGTGGCGTGCCAAGGTCTGTGGCGTGCCAAGGTCTTGGCGTGCCAAGGTCTTCCTGGCCCAGGTCCTGAGAATCTGAGGATGGTAATAGAGCCTCCTCTGGATACGAGGAAGCCACACACACACACACACACACCGGGGTTCCTCTGGCAAACTGGTCCTGGGGAGATAGATAATGACGTTGTATTGTGGAATTTTGAGGCAGTGACCGACTTTGTATTTCTAGGCGCAAAGATTACTGCAGATGCTGGCTGCAGCCAGGAAATCAGAAGACGTTTACTTCTTGGGAAGAGAGCAATGACAAATCGTGATAAAATAGTGAAGAGCAGAGACATCACACTGACAACCAAGGTCCTCATAGTTAAAGCAATGGTATTCCCCGTAGTAACCTATGGCTGCGAGAGCTGGACCGTAAGGAAGGCTGAGCAAAGGAAGATAGATGCTTTTGAACTGTGGTGCTTGAGGAAAATTCTGAGAGTTTTGGACTGCAAGAAGATCAGACCAGTCCATACTCCAGGAAATAAAGCCAGACTGCTCACTTGAGGGAAGGATATTAAAGGCAAAACTTGAGGTACCTCCAGTACCAGAGGCAATGAGCCTATGTACACCAGTTCTGGGGAACATGGGTGGGAGGGTGCTGTTGCACTTGTGTCCTGCTTGTGAGTTCCTGTTCAACAGCTGGTAGGCCACTGTGTGAACAAAATGCTGGACGAGATGGATCCTTGGTCTGATCCAGCACAGCTCTTATGTTCTTAGTAGATTCACTTGCTTTCAGTTACTGTAGAAAGAAGGATCCTGGCTGCCTTCTCCATTTGCCTGTCCACAAGCCTTTTTGTCAGAGGAAAGTCAGAACAGAATCAGCCTTGGTCGCCCTGATGGATGACCTTTATCAAGAGAGGGATGAGGGAGTGCAACCCTATTAATTCTGCTCGACCTCTCATCAGTTTTCGATACCATTGACCAGGTTACCCTCCTGAATCGACTCTGTGGGATGAGTATCAGAGGCACTGTGTTACAGAGGTTCCTGTCCTACCTATGGGGCTGATTTCAGAGAGTAACATTGGGTGACTACTCCTTGGCCCCTTGGCAATTGAGCTACAGGGTGCAGCAGGGAACCATCTTGTCCCCAATGTTGTTTAACATCTATATGAAGCTGCTGGGAGCAGACATTAGGGGATTTGGAGCTAAATGCCACCAGTATGCTGATGACATGCAGCTCCATCTCCCTGTGACATCTGAATCAGGAGAGGTTGTGCAAGTCCTGAATCAGTGCCTAGACTCAGTAATGGGCTGGATAAGGGCCAGTAAATGGAAGCTGAATCCTGGTAAGATGGAAACCCTGTGGGTGAATGGTTCCTGAGTCCGGGGGATAGGTGTATTGCCTGATCTGGTTGGAGTTGCACTCCCTCTGAAAGATCAGGTCCGTAGTCTGGGGGTACTCCTAGATCCATCATTGTTGCTGGAGGCCCAAGTGGTCACGGCAGCTCAGAGTGCCTTTTACCAGCTTTGGCTGGTTCACCAGCTACGGCCTCTCCTGGACAGGGATAGCTTGACCACAGTGATACAGGCATTAGTAACCTCAAGACTGGATTACTGCAATGCGCTCTATGTGGGGCTGCCCTTAAGGCTGGTCCAGAAGCTGGAGCTAGTGCAGAATGCAGCAGCTCGGCTGTTGTCGGGAGCTGCCCCTTTTCAGCATGTAACTCCTTTGCTGAGGGAACTGCACTGGCTGCCTATTCGCTACCGGGCCAGGTTTAAGGTATTAGTAAAAGGTAAAAAGGTAAAGGTGTCCCCAACCAGTCGTGTCCGACTCTAGGGTGCGGTGCTCATCCCCGTTTCTAAGCCGAAGAGCCAGCGCTGTCCGAAGACGCTTCCGTGGTCATGTGGCCGGCATGACTGAACACCGAGGTGCACGGAACGCTGTTACCTTTCCCGCCGAGGCGGTACCTATTTATCTACTTGCAATTTCTTGCTTTCGAACTGCTAGGTTGGCAGAAGCTGGGACTGAAGACGGGAGCTCACTCCGTCACGCAGCACTCGGGTCTCGAACTGCTGACCTGCCGACCTTCCAGTCTGCAGTTCAGCGTCTTAACCACTAAGCCACCGCGGCCCTCCAAGGTATTAGTACTAGTGTACAAAGCCCTAAACAACTTGGGAGCAGGATACCTGAGGGAGCACCTTCTTCTTTACCAATACACCTGTTATCAGAGGGCATATCCCTGGTGGTTCCACATGGACCCATGGCCCTACTGGAACCTGCCAGGAAAAGAGCCTTCAGCGTGGTGGCCCCCTTCCTGTGCTCTGTGACTTTGGAGGTCAGGCAGGCGCCAACGTTGTGTTGCTTTCGGTGCCTCCTGAAGGCATTGTTATTTCGAGAGGTCTTCCTGGAGTGACCAGCCACAGTTTATTAAATTCAGAATTCATTTCTTTTTAAAATGTGTTAATTGTTTTAACATGGTGTTTTATTCTTTTATCTCTATTGTTCACCACTCTGAAATCTTTTGATGTGGATCAGTATATAAATATTGTAAATAAATAAATAAACAGAAGGTCAAGAAAAGTTTAGCGGAGCTACAGATACATCTCGGAGAGTACAGTAAGCTTGGAGCTTTCATTTATTCCAGCAGTAGGCTCCCCTCAACCATGAAATAAACCCAAATACATCTGCCTTGATCGGACAGAGTAAAACAATAAAAAGGGAAGCGAATGATCAAGTGATTGATCTTGATCTTATAAAACAGAGGCTGCAACCCTATGTATGCTTACCTGAGAGTACATCCCAATGAATTTGATGGGACTTGCTTCCAAGTAAACATGCTGTCATGGGTCAGCACCCCAAACCATCAACTAGTCTGGACTCATGCCAGCTTTAGCCAGTGCATCCCTGCAGACTTCAGTGTGGGACAGGACAAAATGACTCCTTTAGCTCTCCTGGAACATACCTCTCAGAGTGACATTATGAATATAGGGAGCTGCTTTATACCATGTCAGATTATCAATCCATTTTGCTCAATACTCTTCAATAAGAATGTCCCTCATTTGAAAACCCGGCCCTCTTTGGGCCCGGCAGATTCCCACTGCCTCCCCAGCTCAAATTCCATTCATGAGCTGAGCTGCAGGTCTTTCCCGAAATATGGGAATGGGGGGGGTCATAAATAAAAATTTACTTAAATTGCAGCTGGAATTTGTGTAATTTGCACAAATTGTGGCCAAAGTTTGCATAGATTACGCTAATCGCAGCTGCAATTTGCACAAATTCATATCTATGGGGTGGGAAACCAGAAAATCTGCAAACTGGCCCAACTCAATGCAGTCCCCTTGCAGGGAAGCAAGCTGAAACCCAGAGGGTGTTTTCATCACATGCTCATGAAAGCTCAGGGAGCTCCACCAGGCAGACGGATTCCTCCGAGTTCGACGTCTTTACTCTCCACATGGCCTGGCAGTGGGTCTCCAGAATTTTAGACAGGAGCTTTCACCAGCCCTACTTGGAGATATTGGGGATTCAACCTGGGGGTGCTCTACTACCACTGAGCTATGGCCCCTCCCTGTAAGTTAAAACTATGGTGTTTCAGCTCCAACTCAGGCTGGGGAACTTGGCACGCCATAGATAGTGTTGTCAACCTTTGATGGAAACAACAATTGTTATTTATTTATTATATTTCTGTTCTGCCCAGTAGCTGGAGCTCTCTGGGTGGTTCACAAGAACTGAAACCACAAAATACAACATTGGATACAATAGAAAACTTAATATTTAAAACTACAATGTAAAAGTAAAAACCAAAATAAAACCTAGCAGCAGGACAGAGATTTAAAATACAATAACAGGTTTAAAACAACAGAGCTAAAAGACTGAAATGCTAAAAGACTAAAATGCCTGGGAAAAGAAAAGGTCTTCACCTAGCACCGAAAAGAGTACAACATAGGTGCCAGAGAGCCTCTCTGGGAAGCTCATTCCACAGCCGGGGTGCCACAGCAGAAAAGGCCCTCTTCCTGATAGCCACCTGCCTCACTTCCTTTGGCAGGGGCTCTCAGAACAGGACCACCAGAGCTGACCTTAGGGTCCAGGCAGGTATATATGGGAGGAGACGATACTTCAGGTAACCTGGCCTCAAGCCATTCTGGGCTTTGAATGTTGATACCAGCAACTTCTAGGGTGGAGAAATAGGGCAGAACTAGAAAACACAGCACCTGGTTAGAATTTGGCATTTGCTATCATGTCCTGATCCGATTATTGGTTACCTGACAATTATTCATCAGACCATTGAAATACTGACTGCAGGGCAATTCTACCCAGCAGTATTTCAGATAAAATACAGCTCTAGGAAGATCCTATAGTGTTAATTAGGCATTTTGATATGATTCCCAGCTCTTCCAATTCACAATTAAAACATCCCCACTTATGCCTGCTGAGATCCTAGGTGCCTTATGAATTTTGCCCCACTGATGCAGGAAATGGCTGGACTGCCCATAATTTGCTTGGTTAATGGTGGCAAACCTGGGATGAGCACCCAGATGTTTCTAATGGGCAAGTCACAATCCAAGCCTGTGCATCTCAGCAAGAGGCGTTGAACTCAGTGAGGCTTACTCCTAGGTAAGTGTGTTTAGGACTGCAGCCTAAATATAACTTCTTTTTCAGTCAATTGGTATAGGACAAGCAGCCCACAACTTAAAGGAAAGAAGAATGCAGAATTGCCTCTTTTGTATTATTGCACAAAGACTTCCTTTGGATTACCCCCGACCTTCTGCACAAAATCGGCAGCAATATTAAACCCATCTGTTAGGATGTTTCTTCAAATCAGAACACTCAGCTTGCAGTCAGAAAACCAGCAAGACAGCTGAATTATTGATATATCTAGGAGTGGAATTGCATACTCTGTGCCCTGTGAATATTCCAGCTTTACACCACTCAAGTATATTTTCTTCTGTCCATGGGATGAGTTTTCTTTTTCTTCCAGTCAACTTCAGTTAAAAAAAGGTGAAGAACTATAAAAGAACTGTGGGCCCCTGTATCATTTCTCTTAAGGGGAATTCATAAGACTGCACACTCATTTAAACCACCATTTTTCCATCCAGAAGGGCCAAACTATATGGGTTCTTTGATTGTTTTTTCCAACTCCTATGCTGTTTGTTCATTTATTGAGAGCCAGTGTGGTGTAGTGGTGAGAGTGCTGGACTGGGAGTCGGGCGATCTGGGTTCTAGTCCCCACTCAGCCATGGAAGCTCATTGGGTGACTTTGGGCAGTCACAGGCTCTTAGCCCGACCTCCCTCACAGGGTTGTCGTTTTGGGGATAAAACAGAGAGGAGGAAGATAATGTACACCGCCTTGGATTCCTTAAAGAGGAAAAAGGGTGGGATAGAAATGTAATAAATAAATAAATAGCTTGCATTATCTTGTATTTTATTCTTTTAAATATTTGTATTGTATTTTATATTTTTAACTGTGTTTTAAAATGGCATTTTAGTTTTTTAACTGGTTTTTAACTGCCCAGAGAACAATAGTTACTGGGTGGATTAGAAATATACTAAATAAATAATAAAGAGATACACTCTCTTTTGTAATGTTAAACGGCCACAGATGGCTTCAGGTTGAGCAGAAAACTCCAGGGAGGGGTGTGCTTAAACCTCTTCTTGGTAGCTGTTTGTCCACTCAAAAAGATATCCTCCCCAGCTCCTCTCCCACCTGCAGAGGAAAGGATACAAGGTCCCCCACACCTTTTCCCCTTCAGGGAGAAAAGTAGCTGGAGCAGGAGGCAGAATCAAGCAGACAGACAACTGGCAAGGACCTTGTTCTACAGCACTTTTCCTTCTTCCATCTCGCAGCCCTTGGACCAGTGGTGCGCTTAGGCCTGGGTCTCAGGGCTGAAGTCAAGGAGGGCCTCCACAGCCCAGGAGCTCCCCAGATAAGCAGCCAGAGAGTAGCAGGTGATGGGGCAGTGCCACACAGGCCCTGAGCCAGCACCTGGGTAGCATGGGCATGCCAGGACTCAGCAGGGCTGATGCTGCTCATCGCAGCACCCGTTTTAAAGTTAGGGGGCAGCCGGCTGGGCATGTACGTGCTTATAGATGGCCATTTTATTATTTTGACTTTAAAAATATACTGTCCATCCCTACCACAAAATGGTCCTTATTCCCAGCTAAGTGAGCTCAGCATCAGGGCAGCACAAGCAAACTCTGTGTCATTCCTGCAACCATGATGGGGCTACGAGAGGCTCACCTGGCACGTGCATTGCGCTGTTCTCGACACCAGGTGAAGACCTTATTTTCCCAGTGTTTTAATTTCTGTGTTAAATCTGGTACTGCATTTTAAATCTTTGCAGTGCTGCTAGGTTCTGTTTGGTTATCTTATATTTATATCCTGCATTGAGCAGGGGGTTGGACTCGATGGTCTTGTAGGCTCCTTCCAACCCTATTATTCTATTCTATGATCATTCAAAGTTGGGAGTTAGTTGGTCGTCCCTTTTTGCATGCCTTCCCGTTAACCGATTGTCATGAAACACACTTGGTTGGAAAGCTCTTGACACGCGGATTCCACGAATAACAATGGTTTTCACTATAAGTCAAAGTCAGGAGTTTATTTATGCCCATAAAGGTGGGGTTTTTTTTTAAGAAGTAGGCTATCTTCTATAGCAGTGTACTATAAAGTTTTATTTTTAATATCAAAAAGTCAAGTATAATTAAACAAACATAATTAATTGCAAGCTGGAGCAAAATGAAATATGAACACAAAAAAGTCTCTGTACACCTTTATAAACACAGGTGCAGGCCAAAGTACAACGCTATGCCAGTAATATAAGGCCTGTAAAGAAATCATGAAGGGATTACGAGACACCTATGCTTTGAATGTTTTAATAAACGCAGATAGTTAAGTTAAACCTTTTGTTAGATTTTATTTTTCTCTATGTTCACAGGGAATCATTATTTTTATTTCATAGAATCATAGAATAGTAGGATTGGAAGGGGCCTACAAGGCCATCGGGTCCAACCCCCTGCTGAATTTGATACTGTAGTTTTAAATTTTTAGATGGTATTTTATCATGTTGTATTATGGTTTTAATTGTTGTGAACCACCCAGAGAACTTTGACTATTCGGCAGTATAGAAATGTCATAAATAAATAAATGAGAGTTTAAAATGTGAAATTGTATTTTATTTATTTATTTACAACATTTATATACCGCTCCATGTCAAAGATTTCAGAGTGGTGAACAACAAGATAAAAGAATAAAACCCCAAAAGTAAAACAATGAGAACGCTTTAAAAGAACACATTCTGAACTTAATAAACCTCAGCTGGTCACTCAGCAAAAGCCTCTTGAAGTAGCAATGCCTTCAGGAGGCGGCGAAAGCAACACAACGTTGGTCCCTGCCTGACCTCCAAAGGCAGGGAGTTCCACAGGAAAGGGGCCACCACTTTGAAGAGCTGAAGGTTCTTTTCCTGGTGGACTCCAACCAGGCCCTCGGTCCATGTGGAACCACCAGGCGCAAGCCCTCCGATGACCTCAATGACCAGGCAGGTCATTCTCTCAGAAGAAGGCATTCTCTCAGGAATCGTGGTCCCAAGTTGTTTGGAGTATATGCTCAGAGAATTTCTTTTTGTATCATCATCACTGCCTTGTTGTGGCGAAGGGGCTTGCGTAACTCAGTGAAGCCATAAGCTATGCCGTGCGTGCAGGGCCACCCAAGACGGACAGGTCATGGCAGAGAGTTCTGACAAAATGTGGTCCACTGGAGAAGGAAATGGCAACCCACTCCAGTATTCTTGCCAAGAAAACCCCATGGAACGTATCACAAGGCGAAAAGATATGATGAATATGAACTTGAGCACACTCCGGGAGAGAGCGGAGGACAGGAAGGCCTGGCGTACTATGGTCCACGGGGTCACGAAGAGTCGGACATGACTGAACAACAACAACATCATCATCTGGGATCTGAGGCCTGGACAGGCGCTGACTCTTCTTGCAGGGAGTCACCATTTTAAAAATGGCTACTTCCTTCCAGGAACTTCCAGGAGGCTGCCATTTTAAAAATGGTGACTCCCTGCCAGAAGAGTCGGCACACGTCCAGGCCTCAGGAGCCGGTGGCGGCGATGACAGTGGCAGCAGCACAGGCAGAGAAGGGGGCAGCGAGGAGAAGGCAGCAGCAGAGGTGGCAGTCGGGGTGGAGGAGATGGCGGAGGCAAGGTAAGGAGCTGTAAGGTTGTGTGGGGGCGTTTGGGGGACCCAAAGCAGGGTTCAGCATCCAAATCCTGCTTCAGGTTCGGAGCCAAGTCTTGTCAGGGAGGCCCAAATCAGCCCAAGCTGAATCAGGTCCACCTCCGAAGCCACGAAGTGGCCTCCGAGTCGGATCGGGGGGTCTGTGCTCAGCCCTAATGTGTAGCCATGTAGTTATACCGCATGACAAGTTAGAAACCAGATGATGTTGCCACCTGATTATTATTTTTCACCGTAGCAGCTTTGAAGGTGCTCCTGATGGCGACGTCATTATTTCAGCTGAACTTGAGCATTTCATTAACGTCTTTATTGTGCCAAAGGGTTCAGACATGAAGGGAGGTGAACTCGGGCAGAATAATCTTGCAACAGCAGCAAAATACTGAAAGTACATCGCAGGTGAATGAAGCCTCAATGAATTCAGAAGAGTTGTGTTTTTCAGAAGGGTGGGGTGGGGTGGGGTGGGGTAAAAGGATAAGAGAAGAAAGGAGGACAACGTTCTAGTAATCAATATCCCACTGTACACACACACACACACACAATCAATGCCTGCCGGATGGTATGAACTGTTCTTATTTTTCACATTTCCTCTATTCTTGCATCCTTTTGTTCCTGCTTTTAGGCAGTGAAGACTGTAAGTGAGTAATGGAAAGAATGTTAGTCACTGCACAGCAGAGAACACAACTTCTGAGCAGCAACTAAAGGTGCAATCCTATGCATGTTCAGACTGAAAAAAAAAGTCCTAAAGTTCCCAGCGTGCCCCAACCACCCACGCTGGCTGGGGCATGCTGGGAGTTGTAGGACTTTTTTCTGTCTAAATATGCATAAGATTGTGCCTTACGATGCAACCAAAAATACACCTCCCCCAGTGTTCCAGCTTCCACCTTGGACAAGGTAATAGACGCCGCATCTTTGGCAAAGAAGGGGGGGAGTCCCTATCAGCAGTGGGCTGGGTCCAGACTTACAGTGGTCCCATTGATTTCAATGAAGTTATTCACGAATAACTTGAGCCCCATTGATTTCAATGGGTCCTCCATAAGTATGACTGTATCTGGATCCAACCCAATGTCTCTGAAAGAGGATGAACCCTTAAGCATAATGCTGGGGTCATTTTGCTTACATAAGGGTGTTCAGAAACTTCAGCTGGTTCAAAGAGCTGCTGCCAGACTGAAGCTGGCTACAGGGAGCATTGCAACTCCCCTGTTGAACAGCTCCAGTGGCTCCCAGTCTGTTTCCGGGTACAATTCAAAGTGCTGGTCATGACCTGTAAAGCCCTATACGGCTCTGGTCCAGGTTATCTGAAAGACCATATTCTCCCCTATGAGCCTGCTAGTGCCCTGAGATCTTCAAGGGAGGCCCTTATTGCCATCCTGCCACCATCACAGGCTTGCCTGGTGGGAACATGGGAGAGGGCCTTCTCAGTGGCTGCCCCAAGGCTCTGGAACTCCCTTCCTAGGGAGGCAAGAGTGGCACCCTCCTTGGTATGTTTTTGCAGGCAGGCAAAAACGTTTTTGTTCCAGCAGGCCTTTGGGGATAGATAGTCTGGATCTGTGAGAATATGACGGTTCGATGCTATCGTGTATATTGTTGTTGGCTTGTTAACATTTTTAAATTTTATACAATTTTAATATTATTGATGATTTAATTATATTTTAATTCTTGTACATTTCTATGTCTATGTTTTAACTGTACATGTTTTTAATGTTGTAAAGCCACCTTGAGTCCCAGTATTGGGGGAAAGGAGGGCTATAAATAAATATCATCATCGTCATCATTTTTGCTTACATCATCTTGTATGTGAGGAGGGAGAACATATGAGGTAAGAAGAACCCAGCTGGTACAGAGCAAGATTTCTTCTAGTCCAGTTTCCTATCTTCAGTAGTCCCAGCCAGATGCCTTCAGGAAGTCCAGACCCAGGGCATCAGTAGTGCTGCTAGCCATGGACCACCGGGCAGAGGTCTGGGGCCGTGCGACCCAGGGGCAGCCCAGAAGCCCCCCAAACAAACCCAAAGAGAAGCAGTGGAGTCTGGTGGCTCCAATTTCAGTGGCGCTGTAAATCCACGCTGGGTTTCAGGGTGAGCCAGCCGGAACCCTAAAAGGAGCTATCCGAAATGGGTGTAGCTCCTTGGATCGCTCCTTTAGAGCTTTGGCTGGTTCTGACTGAAACCCAGAGCAGATGCACAGCCCCACTGAAATCAGAGCCACCTGCCTTCACTGGAGAGGAGGCTGCACTGAAGCGCAGTGCAGAAGCAGAGTGCTGCACTGGCAGCCGAAGCTGCAGCCTTGCGCCATTTTGATTTGAATCATCCCGCCCCCACCTCCCACCTCCCAGACCAAGAGTTGCAGCAAGCCTGTGAGCCCCGTGCTCCCCAAAGGTGGCATCTGGTTGGCTGAGCACGCTGTAGCTCTCGCTCGGGGGGGAATCATGTACACTGAAACGGCACGCGGCTGCAGCCTCAGGGAGGGTCGGTGCAGCGCTTTGCTTTCTAGTGTGGACTGGCTGGCAGCAGCCTTATCTACTTTGCCTGTCAGACAGGGCAGGGGAGCAGAGCCCCCACCACCCCGATGAGACAAATCGAGACGAGAAGAGAAGAGAAGAGAAGAGAAGAGAAGAGAAGAGAAGAGAAGAGAAGAAGGCCAGCAGCAGGAGGAAGGGAGTGAGAAGAGTGCCCCACCATCCAACAAAATGTAAAATGAACCAGGACATTCAGAGTAGCAGGGAAGGGGTCTGGAAGCCAATTCACCTGGGGGTAGGGATGTCTGGATTTTGTGAAATCCATCCTGTGTGTGTTTCGTCAATTGTGCGGTGTCTAGGGGTGTACGGACTGCATAAAATCTGCTCCGTCTGTGTTTCGCAGATGGTCAGGTGTCTTTCGTTCCGTCGTCCGCCCGCAGACGGATGAGGATATTTTTTCGTCATGCGGAAAAACGCACAAATAATTACGTAAATATTTATGTACATATTTACATGATTTACCTCAGTACGTAACATTTAGTGTATTGCCCCCATTCCATTCAGCATTTCCTCAGGAGAAACTTACATATTTTCCTACGGATTTCTATGCATAAATTTCGAGAAAGTAAAAAAATCATCCGAAAGTACACGGACTCTGCACGGACTCAGGGGGGCACTCCGCAGCAGATTCCTCAGGTCGGATTCTTAGAAATCTGAGCTCACTTTAATCTGTCTCGAATTTCTCCAGCATCCCTAGCAGTGTTGTTCATTCCAGCGACTGTTCACAGATGGATTAAACAAAAACAAAAAATTATTATGCAGAAAATACGCAGATGACTCTGTAAGAGGCTTCACAAACCATTTACGCAATTTACGTTAGTATGTAATGTTTAGTGTATTGTCCCGCATGTTATTCAACTTTTCCCTGTGTATATTTCCCAGTCTCGGCATAAAATTATGTGTCAATATTTCATACTAACTGACTGCTGGCATGCAACAGCACTCGGTGTTTAACAATATCTGACCACTTACAGTACCAACTGGTGGGTTTTGTGCTTGCTATAATCTTTCATTTCATCAGGCAAGAACCATTCCCTTAAAAAGGTGAATAAAAACAAATGGTTACAAAATTTGAGCACTGAACATTTCTGTCCAGTTTTGAACTCATATCCCATTTGTGAGATTTAAATGTAGATTGTTTCCTGTTTTGTTTTGTTTTTAATAAAAATTAATACTTTGAATTAAACATAATTGGATGGAGTAGTTGATTTAAAATGTTTTGACCAACTAGAAAAGGCATTAGATTTTAAACATTTTTCTGTAATGCAAATAGTTATATAAACAGTGCAGACGGCATGTTCCTCAGCCTTGGATTCTTCTTCTTTATTTTTTTATTTTATTATTAAATTTATTAATCACCCATCTGGCTGGTCACCCAGCCACTCTGGGCGATGTACAACACACCATAAAACAATTTAAAACAATAAAATTCTACCATAAAAAAAAATTTAAAATACCCTAACCCACCCCAAATGCCTGCCTGAACAGCCACGTTTTTAATGCACGACGGAAGCTCATTAAAGAGGGGGCATGGCGGAGTTCCCTAGGGAGGGAGTTCCACAGAGTGGGGGCCACCACAGAAAAGGCCCTCTCCCTCGTCCCCACCAGTCTAGCTGTCCTTGCTGATGGGACAGAGAGAAGGCCATCCGAGGCTGATCTTGTTAAGCGGCCTGTCTGGTGTTGCTGGAGGCGCTCCTTCTTCTCTCACCCCCATAGGATTGCTCTGCCCAGCTGCAATCCTATACACCAGGGGTGTTGAACCTCTTTCAGCCTGGGAGCCAGATACAATTTTGGACACGTACTCAGGGGCTGCATTCTAGTGGTGAGCGGGACCAAAGGCAAAGGGGTGGGCCAAAACACCAGCAATACCAGTGTATTGTAGCTTAAGGCTCTTCCTGCCCGTGACTAAGCCTTAGGAGAGGAATTTCAACCTTTCAGAATGGGGAAAATAACTGCAAGACATGTGAATCCATCAAGCGATGGGCCATTGGAGGAAAGGAGTTGGGTGGGAGAAGGGGGCACGACCATCTGGGAAACCCTAGGGACTCCGATGGGGCATATCAACACCCCTGGTATTCACCCTTGTTGTTGTTGTTGTTGTTCAGTCGTTCAGTCGTGTCCGACTCTTCGTGACCCCATGGACCATAGCACGCCAGGCCTTCCTGTCCTGCGCTCTCTCCCGGAGCGTGCTCAAGTTCATATTCATTGCATCCGTGATGCTATCTAGCCATCTCATCCTCTGCCGTCCCCTTCTCCTTTTGCCTTCAGTCTTTCCCAGCATCAGGGTCTTTTCCAGGGAGTTTTCTCTTCGCATTAGGTGGCCAAAATATTGGAGCTTCAGCTTCAGTATCTGTCCTTCCAATGAGCACTCAGGGTTGATTTCCTTTAGGATGGACTGATTTGACCTCCTTGCAGTCCAGGGGACTCGTAAGAGTCTTCTCCAGCACCACAGTTCGAAAGCATCAATTCTTCGGCGCTCAGCCTTCCTTATAGTCCAGCTCTCACAGATCCCACTGAACTCAGTGGGACATACTTCTGAGTAGACACATATAATGATTGCACTGCATAAGTGATATTATTTATTTATTCATTTATTTACAACATTTATATATCACTCCACTTCAAAGATTTAGGAGCAGTGAATAACATGATAAAAGAATAAAACCTCATAAGTAAAACAATGAAAACATTTTAAAAGGACAGATTCTGAACTGAATAAACTGCAGCTGGTCATTCAAGGAAGGCCTCTCGAAGTAACAGTGTCTTCAGGATGCACCAAAAGCAACACAATGTGGGTGCCTGTCTGACCTCCAAAGGCAGGGAGTTTCACAGGAAGGGGGCCACCACACTGAAGGCTCTTCTCCTGATGGACTCCAACCAGGCCATAGGTCCATGTGGAACCATCAGGAGATAGCCTTCCGATGACCTCAGTGACCAGGCAAGTTGGTAAAGAAGAAGGCGTTCTCTCAGGTATCCTGGTCCCAAGTTGTTAAGGCTTTGTACACTAGTACTAATACCTTAAACTTGGCCCAGTAGCGAATTGGCTAAGATTGCTTTAATAGGGTGACAACACTAGAACCCATGGCTCGTGATCTCCCACAATTTGGACTTTTTGACTCCCTGTGAGCAAAACCGAACGTTGGAAGTAGGACCGGCACGATGTTGAATGTTCCAAGCTTTGCTGCCACCTGTAGGGGGAAAGCACACTGCTTGTTCTCTCACAAGTTTCAGTATTGGGAGTTATAGATGTGCAGTTATTGGCCCTATTTTTAATTGACTTTCTGCATGATCACTCAAAACAAGCCCTCAATGGTTCTTAACCATCTACAATGATCATTAAATAAACAGGGATTCAAAAGCTCCTCAAGCAAATACTCTGAGCTTCCATTTCCTTGCAAGAGATTTTTGCATTTGTATTCTAATTAGATTTTTTTTTTTTGGTCTACACTGCCAATTATGTCTTATTTGGGCAGAAAGAACACGTTAAACTATTGCGTTTAGCAAATTATACTTAACATCGTTGACTTTAAATTTATCAACAAGAATTCAGACTTCTCACTCTTTCCTTTTTTTTCTTCCTAAAAGTGTCCCTCAAAGCCCAGTTTGGAAAGTGAAATGTCACTCAAAATTCTAGAATTCAACATTTTGAGATTTTGCTCCAGTTTCTGCAGTAATGGCTCTGCATCCCAACTGCACAGAATTGCCCTCACAACCCAGCTATCTAAAAAATGTTGGAAGTCTATAGATCACTAAGTGGAACTGCCATGTTCAGAGGCAGTCTATCAAGAATTCCATGCTGGGGACAAACAAAAGGAGAGGATTTCCCCAAAAAAATGCCATTAGGCTGGTCACTGTTGGAAACAAGATATTGGACTCAATGGACTTTTGATCCAGTCCAGCAGATTTTCTTCACACCTATATTAAAAGCCAGGGGGTGACACAAGAGAAAGCCCTTTTTACACATGACCAATAAATGGACCTCTGAGAGTCTCCAAAAGGCCCTGTCCTGCAGATCTTAGGACTTGGATGGGTTCATAGCATGACAGGAGGTCCCTTAGATAGCCAGGTCTTATGCCATTTAGGGCTTTGAAGGATAAAACCAACATCTTAAATTGTGCCTGGAAAGCAAGTGGCAACCAATACAGGGCTTTCAGAACAGGTTTAATATAGTCCTGCAACCATGCACCAGTTAGCAACCAACAGTGCATTTTTATAAATTTATAAATGCAGCATGCACCATGCACCAGTTATAAATGCACCACGCACCAGTTTGCAATGTAGCAGTGCATTTTGCACCAATTGAAACTACCAGGCAATCTTTAGCGGTAGTCCCATGTAGAGTGCATTACAAATATCAAATAAATATATCAAGTCTTACATATGACTATAACTGGATGTCAAATGCTAATATCAAATATTTTATTTATTTATTTATTTATTTCACTATCTAAAATATTTCTTGGCCACCTTTCGGGGCAGAAGCCCTCCCAAGGTGGCTTACGGCAACAAAATACATACAAACAGTTAAAATGTTAAAAGTGATAAAAACATAAAAACAATAAAAGACAACCATAAAACCAGCAACAATCTTAACAGCAGTAACAGCAACAATAGCAGTCATATCAAGAGAAGGCCAAGGTAAAATAATATGTTTTCAAGGCCTCCTTAAAAGTCTGCAATGACGGAGCATGGTGGGCCTCCGATGGCAGCTTGTTCCAAAGGTGTGGGGCCACTGCAGAGAAGGCCCTCTCACGTGTAATCACCCACCTGACTGCTCTCACGGGTGGGCAAATGAGAAGGGCTTCTCTTTCTGATCTTAAAGTGTGGGCAGTCTGATATGTGTGAAGGCAGTCCTTCAAGTAACTTGGTCCCAAACCATTTAAGGCTTTGCTGAATATTTGAATATTCATAGAAAAACTGACATTAAAGTTGTTGTTGTTGTTGTTCAGTCGTTCAGTCGTGTCCGACTCTTTGTGACCCCATGGACCATAGCACGCCAGGCCTTCCTGTCCTGCGCTCTCTCCCAGAGTGTGCTCAAGTTCATATTCATTGCATCGGTGATGCTATCTAGCCATCTCATCCTCTGCCGTCCCCTTCTCCTTTTGCCTTCAGTCTTTCCCAGCATCAGGGTCTTTTCCAGAGAGTTTTCTCTTCGCATTAGGTGGCCAAAATATTGGAGCTTCAGCTTCAGGATCTGTCCTTCCAATGAGCACTCAGGATTGATTTCCTTTAGGACGGACTGATCTGACCTCCTTGCAGTCCAGGGGACTCGTAAGAGTCTTCTCCAGCACCACAGTTCGAAAGCATCAATTCTTCGGCGCTCAGCCTTCCTTATAGTCCAGCTCTCACAGCCATACATTACTACTGGGAAAACCATAGCTTTGATTAGACGGACCTTTGTCGGCAAGGTGATGTCTCTGCTTCTTACTATGCTGTCTAGGTTGGCCATAGCTTTCCTCCCAAGGAGCAAGCGTCTTTTAATTTCATGGCTACAGTCACCGTCTGCGGTGATCTTGGAGCCCAAGAAAGTAAAATCTGTCACTGCTTCCATTTCTTCCCCTTCTATATGCCAGGAAGTGATGGGGCCAGATGCCATGATCTTCGTTTTTTTAATGTTGAGTTTCAAACCAGCTTTTGCACTCTCCTCTTTCACCCTCAACAAGAGGCTCTTGAGATCCTCTTCACTTTCTGCCATTAGGGTGGTATCGTCTGCATATCGGAGGTTGTTGATAATTCTCCCAGCAATCTTAATTCCGACCTCTGATTCATCCAACCCGGCATTTCTCATGATGTACTCTGCATATAAGTTAAATAAGCAGGGTGACAATATGCAGCCTTGTCGTACTCCTTTCCCAATTTTGAACCAATCGGTTGTTCCATGTCTGGTTCTTACTGTTGCTTCTTGACCCTCATACAGGTTTCTCAGGAGACAGGTAAGGTGGTCTGGTACTCCCATCACTTTAAGAATTTGCCACAGTTTGTTGTGATCCACACAATCAAAGGCTATAGCGTAGTCAATGAAGCAGAAATAGACGTTTTTCTGGCATTCTCTTGCCTTCTCCATGATGCAGCGAATGTTGGCAATTTGATCTCTAGTTCCTCTGCCTCTTCGAAACCCAGCTTGTACTTCCGGTAGTTCTTGGTTCGCATACTGCTGAAGCCTAGCTTGTAGGATTTTGAGCATCACCTTGCTGGCATGTGAAATGAGCGCAGTTGTGCGGTAGTTTGAACACTCTTTGGCATTGCTCTTCTTTGGAATTGGAGTGTAAACTGACCTTTTCCAGTCTTGCGGCCACTGTTGAGTGTTCCAAATTTGTTGACATATTGAAGGCAGCACTTTAACAGCATCATCTTGTAGGATTTTAAATAGCTCAGCTGGAATACTGTCATCTCCACTAGCTTTGTTTTTAGTAATGCTTCCTAAGGCCCACTTGACTTCACTCTCGAGGATGTCCGGCTCAAGTTCAGTGACCGCACTATCATGGCTATCAGGGACATTCAGATCCTTCCTGTATAGTTCTTCTGTGTATTCTTGCCACCTCTTCTTAATCTCATCTGCTTCTGTTAGGTCCCTGCCTTCTTTGTCCTTTATCATGCCCGTCTTTGCACAAAACGTTCCCTTGAGATCTCCAATTTTCTTGAAGAGATCTCTAGTCTTTCCCATTCTGTTGTTTTCCTCGATTTCTTTGCATTGTTCATTTAAGAAGGCCTTCTTGTCTCTCCTTGCTATTCTCTGGAACTCTGCATTCAGTTGGATATATCTTCCCCTTTCTCCCTTGCTTTTCGCTTCCCTTCTTTCCTCAGCTACTTGTAAAGCCTCCTCAGACAGCCACTTGGCTTTCTTGCATTTCTTTTTCTTTGGGATGGATTTCGTTGCTGCCTCCAGAACAATGTTACGGACCTCCGTCCATAGTTCCTCAGGCACTCTGTCTATCAGGTCTAATCCCTGAAATCTATTCCTCACCTCCACTGTGTATTCATAAGGGATATGATTTAGGTCATACCTGAATGGTTTAGTGGTTTTCCCTACGTTCTTCAATTTCAGCTGAAATTTTGCAACAAGAAGCTCATGATCTGAGCCACAGTCAGCTCCAGGTCTTGTTTTTACTGACTGTATACAGCTTCTCCATCTTTGGCTGCAAAGGACATAATCAATCTGATTTCGATATTGACCATCTGGTGATGTCCATGTGTAGAGTTGTCTCTTGTGCTGTTGGAAAAGAGTGTTTGCTATGATCAGCGTGTTCTCTTGGCAAAACTCTATTAGCCTTTGTCCTGATTCATTTTGTACACCAAGGCCATGCTTGCCTGTTATCCCGGTGATTTCTTGACTTCCTACTTTAGCATTCCAATCCCCTATGATGAAGAGGACATCTTTTTTTGGTGTTAGTTCTAGAAGGTGTTGTAGGTCTTCATAGAACCGATCAACCTCAGCTTCTTCGGCATCAGTGGTTGGGGCATAGACTTGAATTACTGTGATGTTGAATGGTTTGCCTTGGATTCGTACTGAGATCATTCTATCATTTTTAAGATTGTACCCCAGTACTGCTTTTCCCACCCTTTTGTTGACTATGAGTGCTACTCCATTTCTTCTAAGGGATTCTTGCCCACAATAGTAGATATGATGGTGACCTGAATTAAATTCGCCCATGCCTGTCCATTTTAGTTCGTTGATTCCCAAGATGTCGATGTTCAATCTTGCCATGTCATGTTTGACCACCTCCAGCTTACCTTGATTCATTGATCTGACATTCCAGGTTCCTAAACAATATTGTTCTTTACAGCATCGGATTTTCTTTTCACCACCAGACACATCCACAGCTGAGTGTCCTTTCGGCTTTGGCCCAGCCGCTTCACTCTTTCTGGCGCTACTTGGAAATACCCTCTGCTCTTCCCCAGTAGTATATTGGACACCTTCCGACCTGAGGGGCTCATCTTCCGGTGTCATCTCTTTTAGCCTTGTGTTACGTTCCATGGGGTTTTCTTGGCAAGAATACTGGAGTGGGTTGCCATTTCCTTCTCCAGTGGACCACATTTTGTCAGAACTCTCTGCCATGACCTGTCCGTCTTGCGTGGCCCTGCATGGCATAGCTTATGGCTTCACTGAGTTACACAAGCCCCTTCGCCACAACAAGGCAGTGATCCATGAAGGGGGACATTAAAGTACTCAGAAGAAAATGGAGGAAAGCAAGTTCATTACAGCTCTGAATTGAACCAAAGCCTGCTTTTGACTTTGTCTTATAAGTGATCTGGCAGGGTGCAAGTTTGTTTGTTTTCTTCTCACAGCAATTTTAAACTTCTGTTTTTCTACCATTTCGTATTTTGCAGAACCAATAGTGAGCGGGCTTTTTCAAGTCAGCAACAGAACAGTGGGAACTGGAGAAATGATCACTAAGAAATGTCCCTTCCGTTTCCTGCTGTAGAGGAAGTACTACCTATAAAATGCAGATGCAGGTGGCCACCTGTGATGGTAGCACGGTAAGGCTGATCCTGCTATGGGACATCCGTCAGTGCCTAGAACTGGAGAATAATGAGAGGTGTAAAGGCTAACCAATGATGTATTTTCTCTTTCTTATAGTCTGTGAACTCTCAAGTCACACACTGTCTTTTTTTGCCCTCTAGAGGAAAATGAAAGTGCACAGCATTTATTGGCATGCTTGAAAATATTAACAGTTCAGGTTCTCTGAGCCTATCAGTACAACAGCACCATCTACAGCAAAGAAAAAAGAGGGGGGTGGGGAATGCACATAGTTTGTCTTTAGCATCCTATAACACCTCATTCTTGAAGCTATGGGTTGTGTCCAGTGTTAGTCCTACGAAGGGTAGACCCATTGAAATGAATGGGACTTCAGTTAGTTAACTCCCACTCATTTCAGTGAGTCTAAGTAGGACTAATACTGGACACAGCCCTATACATCTGCCATCCCCCACCCTGGAGCCTCCAGATGTGTTGGCCTGCAAAGCCCATCACCCCCAGCCAGCATGGTAAAGCTGGACAGGAAGTGCAATCCGCTGCTTTCAGACCAGTGTGGTATCCCACCTACCCAGTGACATGATAAGCGACTGGCTTGTCTTGGGGCTGAATAAGAATTTGGCCTAATTTGCTCTTGGGACACTTTTCTTGTCTATTTCTTACGGTCAGTCACCTCAGGTGTGGCCTCTTCTCTCTGATTTGGCTGGCATTTCTTCAACATTGGTCGCAATGGTCAGGTAGTGCGGGCACCTGATGGTCTGAGATCACAGACACCTTGAGGTGCCTGAAGGCTGAAGGGACACTGGCCCAACCTACGTCTCATTGCCGGCCTGCTTGAGAGGAAGGGGAAAGGGGGGCTGACCTGGGCACTCTGGAAGCTTTAGCTGAGGGATATTGAACCTCAGGTGCGTGGGCCAAATTTGACCCACCTCTGGCCCTATTCTGACTCTCCAGGGTTCCCCCAGATGGCCACACCTCCTTTTCCACCACACCAGGTAGTTCTGGTTCTCCCACCTCTGACTGCCAATCATTTAGTGGTGATGGTGGTCGTGGTCATTTTTACTACTACGACCACTACTACTACTACTACTACTACTACTACTACTACAATTTTTATATCCCACCTTTTTTCCTCTTGCAAGGAACCCAAGGCAACTTGCATAGTCTCCCTACTCTCCATTTTACAGCAACAACCTTGTGAGGTAGATTAGGCCGAGAGTCAGTGACTGGCTCAAAGTCACCCAGTGAGTTCCATAGCCAAGTGGGGATTAGAACCCGGGTCTCCCAAGTCCCAGCCCAACACTCTCACCACTACACCACCCTGGCTGTCAATAATAAGAGCTTCAAGCTACAATATGCTGGTGTTTTTGATGCTGCCTTTGGCCTCGCCCACCCCTGGAATGCAGCTTCCTCAGAGGGGGCAGGACTAGAAACCCTGTCATGCCAATGGCCTCTTTAGACCCCCACTTTGCTCCAGACCTTTGCTAGACAACATCCTAGTCTGCTGCTCTTGCGTGCCTGTATCCCGCCTGGATTTCTCCCCTGTCTCCTTGAAGCTGTCCATGGTTCTGTTTCCCTGCCCAGTCTCTTGCTGCACTTTTCCAGTTCTTCCTGCGGACTCCACCTGAAACAGGACAATGATTTGGCTGCCCATGGGCTGGGTTGGGGAACACATAGGGATGTCAGAGAATTCCACGACAGATCTCGGTGAGGCCGAATGCCAGTGCATTTGGCCCCCCGAAATCCATCGTGGAACGAAGACCCACCCCCCCAACCCACGAAAGGCGTGCGAAACGGAGCACTTACCTGCTCCCGTCTGCACTGCTTTGCGAATGGCAGCCATCCTGCGGCCGTCATTCGCTTCCTCCTCTTCATAGCCGTAATAGGCTACGTAAATACTTATGTAGCCTATCACGGCTAACGCAGGGATGCCATTTGCGTCCCTGTGGGGGCCGTGATAGGCTATGTAAATATTTACGTAACCTATCATGGCGGGGGGGGGAACCCCAGCGTATGCAAATGGCGGTGGCTACCGCCATTTGCGTACGCTGGGGTTTCCCCCCCCCCCCGCCATGATAGGCTACGTAAATATTTACGTAGCCTATCACAGCTCAATACAGGGACGCAAATGGTGACGGCTATGACAGCCACCATTTGCGTCCCTGCAGGGCTGCCCAGCGGCTGGATGTCCGGCTGCGGGCGGACAGAGCCGGCTGGCGGCTCTGCGGCTTGGCCGCGGAGCGGAGCCGGCTGGGCAGGATTCCGGGGGGAGGGACGGAGCGCCTCCCCCCACCGCGGATTGCCCGGCGCGAAGCCAGGTAGGTGTTTTGTACATCCCTAGGAACACATGCAGGCCATGAATGCCAGTGCAGTGCAGTGGTTAGAGTGTTGGACTTGGAGTCAGAGATCTGGGTTCTAGTCCCCACTCAGCCACAGAAACTCATTGGGTGACTTTGGGCCAGTCACAGGCTCCCACCCGAACCTACCTGACAGGGCTGTTGTTGTGAGGATAAAATGGAGAAGAGGAGGATTATGTACGCCACCTTGGGTTCCTTAGGAGGAAAAATGTAGGATATAAACTTAATAAATAAATAAATATGAATCCCATGGCAGTTTGTGCACCTTTGCCACCACTGCCAATGCAAAATTGCAACATCTCCGTGATTCTTCTGGGAAGCAAAGTATACAAGGACTGCAGACTTTGTTTCCCGCTGTCCACCAAACAGCTGCTTCCTGAACTCTCGGGAGACTGGTTCTGCTGGGAAACAGGAACCTAGCAGCTGTGGCTGGGGAGAGATGCAGGCCCCACAGGGTTCGGGGGGTGTCAATGCAGCCCCCCAACTGTCTGTAGTTGCCCATCCCTGACATAAGGGGTTTACCATCTGCCAAACTCACTATGGTGAATTAGGGTTTTGCAAGAATTTTGGATCATCTCAAGTCTGAAGTGCAGCCAATCTGCTGCAGCAGGCTGCTGACATTTTCCCAACCTTGTCTTTTTTATCTTGATTGTGATATTTCTTCAGATGTAAATCCCTGAATCTTGCTCTGGCATAATGGATATTTTCTGCCTCAAGACACTCATGCGATTGGAGTGTCATTCTAAATGAAAGCAGCTGAATTTGATTTCTTTTCATTTATTATCTCTCTCCTTCTTTAAATAGTTTTGTTTCCCGTAACTCACATTATGTTCAGCCCTTTGGGCAGTTTACATCTGCAATAAATCAAAGACTCAACACTGTCCACTCATTAAAATAAAGAGCTACTCAGAATGCATTTGATAAAGGCTTTCTTAACATAAGAACATAAGAGCCAGGCTGGATCAGACCAAGGGTCCATCTAGTCCAGCATTCTGTTGACACAGTGGCCAACCAGCTGCCCACGGGAAACCCACAAGCAGGACATGAGTGCAATAGCTCATGCTGCCCAGCAACTGGTGTACATAGGCTCACTGCCTCTGATTCTGGAGGTAGCATATAGCCATCAGGACCAGTAGCCATTCATAGGCTTCTCCTCCAGGAATTTGTCAAATCTCCTTTTAAAGCCATCCAAGTTGGTGGCCATCACTACATCTTGTGGTAGTCATTTCAATAGTTTAACTCTGTGCTGTGTGAAGAAGTCCTTCCTTTTATCTGTCCTGAATCTCCCCGATGGGGTCCTCCCCAGCTTCATGGGAGGACCCCATTGGGTTCTAGTATTATGGAATCATCATCATGTAGTATCTCTCCACACAATGCATAATTCTGTGCACCTCTATCATGTCTCCCCTTACTCACCTTTTTTCTAAGCTGAAGAGTTCCAAATGTTGTAACCTTCCCTCACAGGGGAGTTGCTCCATCCCCTTGATCATTTTTGTTGCCCTTTTGTGTGCCTTTTCCAACACTACAATATTCTTTTTGAGATGAATAGAGAAGAGAAGAGAAGAGAAGAGAAGAGAAGAGAAGAGAAGAGAAGAGAAGAGAAGAGAAGAGAAGAGAATTTGGCTCAGTGTGAATTCACCCACTAATAGAATTAGAACATGGGTAGACCTGCAGGACAGATAGAATTCATGGACAGAATTTGTGCACGTGCATTTGAGCATTGGAATGTGCATTTGAGGTAGAACACAGGTAGGCCCGCAGGACAGATAGAATTTATGGGTAGAATTTGACATGAATGGAACAGAACAGAACAGAATAGACAAAACATATAGCCCTATTCAGAAGTTCAACCCCACCTGCCACACAATTAGGATCGAGGAGAGTGGGGGTGCGCCCATGGGCCCTGCCCCCTCCATTGCATCCTGGTTGCCCATCTTCATAGCCCTTCATGAGCTTCAGGGCTAACATCTGCAGGTGGAACCCTTCTCAACTCACATAGACTCCCTGCACGATTTAGGTTCTCATTTACATGAGCACCCTGCACAACTAAAACTGGGTCCAAGCTGCATGCCATGGAGACCCCACCTGAGGAGGAGGATGGAGACCTCACCTGAGGAGGAAGATGGAGACCCCACCTGAGGAGACCCTGCAGAAAACCTTAGCATGGTGTGGGATTCTGAAGAGCCTGCTGAATTATTCAACCCCAAGCTTATTTATTTATTTACTACATTTCTATGCTGTCCAATAGCCAAAGCTCTCTCTGGATCCAACCCTTACAGGGCAATCCTACACTCAGAAGTAAGTTCCACTGAGTTCACTGGGGCTTACTCCCAGGTACATGGGCATAGGGCTGCCACTCTGTTCTATTAATCAGCTAAAGCTGACATAATTAATTGACTAAGATGCCTCTAATGGAGTGGACAGCCAAGTAAGTAGGATATTTGACTAGCTGACAGTACATGAAACCCACATTGTGCCCATTTTATTTGGGAAGATCCCATGAGAACTTCATTTATGTTTGCAAATCATGCAAACATGTCCCATTCACAACCCCAAACGTGAGCAGAAGAGCATGTTCTGCAAAAATGCTCTCGTATTCCCAGACTTATGTTCACCCTCAAAAGAATGTGCATTTTCATGCTTCAGAGGAGGAAAGCGCACATTTTCAGTGCACTTTTCTAAAAAATGCACATTTTTCCCAGCCCAACTGAACACTTTTCCTGTTCAAACAAAACAAAAAGGAGTGCATACCAACATGGGAAATGAGGCAAGTCGAACTTCAGGTCAGTGTTTGGAGAATCTGGCCAACCACAAAAATCACTTGTTTGCCCATCTCTAGGCATTGTTTGCCTTTATGAAGATCAGAGCACTCTGATAATAAGGAGATTTTATACTCAGACAACCAACTCATCAGCAAGGGCTGCCCCATTTCATTTGAATGGAGGAAGTAGATTTTCCTGTGCAATATTGGTTCATCTACAGATTACCTACTTTCAGTGAAGTGAATGGGCAGCTCCCATATGCAAGAACGGCATGTGCACACATAGCAAACCCGAGGCTTTCAATCTGAACAATAGCATTCACATTATAGATCCATTACAGGTTACCTGAAGCTTGAATGAAAACACACTTGTTTCAATAGAAATAGAATTTTATTAGTAAGACCATGCACATATACATGTATTTGTATATATATTTTTATTTATATATATATTTATATATATATATATATATATATATATATATATATATAGGTAAAGGTGTCCCCAACCAGTCGTGTCCGACTCTAGGGTGCGGTGCTCATCCCCGTTTCTAAGCTGAAGAGCCAGCGCTGTCCGAAGACGCTTCCGTGGTCATGTGGCTGGCATGACTGAACACCGAGGTGCACGGAACGCTGTTACCTTTCCCGCCGAGGCGGTACCTATTTATCTACTTGCAATTTCTTGCTTTCGAACTGCTAGGTTGGCAGAAGCTGGGACTGAAGACGGGAGCTCACTCCGTCACGCAGCACTCGGGTCTCGAACTGCTGACCTGCCGACCTTCCAGTCTGCAGTTCAGCGTCTTAACCACTAAGCCACCGCAGCCCCATATATATATATATATATATATATATATATATATATATAAATATTTTAAAATACATCTATTTATTTTTCTACCTTTCACTGTTTAGGGGGGGGGAACCCATAAAAACCTTTCAGGTAGGTCTCAAGTAGGTCCAAAATGGCTTGTTGATTGTGCAACACATATACATCAAGGTATTCCAGCCAAGGACCATAAAATTCCTCTCACGCACACACACACACACCATTTGAATGCAAGGCTTATGTGCCCCAGTCAGAACTGATGTTATCATCATTGTATTGTTGATCCTGTCTGCGGCTGCAACTTTCAGTTGGCTTGGTAGCATGATTAACTGATGAAAAATGTCACAAGTGGTTTTAAAGGCCCCACAAATTAACTGGTGGTGTTCGTAATTGTAATTAGGAAAGGAATCAAAAGTAAAATTTCCAACATCATACTGCCTTTATATAAATCTATAGTGCAAACACATTTGGAATACTGTGTATAGTTCTGGCCACCACACCTAAAAAAAAAAGGATATTGTAGAGTTGGAAATCATGCAGAAAAGGGCAACTAAAATGATCAAGGGGCTGGAGCAATTCCCCTAGGAGGAAAGGCTATAACATCTGGGATTGTTTAGCTTAGAAAAAGTGTGAGTGAGGGGAGACATGATAGAGGTGTACAAAATAATGCATGGTGTGGAGAAAGTGGATAGGGAGACATTTCTCTCTCTCATAATACTAGAACCCAATGCTGTTAGCCCATGAAGCTGATTGGTGGGAGACTCAGGACAGATAAAAGGAAGTTCTTCACACAGCACATAGTCAAACTATGGAATTCGCTGCCACAGGATGTAGTGATGGCCACCAATTTGGGTGGCTTTAAAGGGGGAATTGGACAAATTCATGGAGGGGAAGGCTAACAATGGCTACTAGTCCTGATGGCTATATGCTACCTCCGGTGTCAGAGGCAGGATGCCTCCTTATACCAGGTGCTGGGGAACTTGACCAGGAGGGTGCTGTTGATCTCATGTCTACTTGTGGATTTTCCACAGCCAGCTGGCTGGCCACCTTTGTGAACAGAATTGTGGACTAGATGGATCCTTGGTCCAACATGGCTGTTCTTATGTTCTAACCTGCAGACTTGCAAATGAGTCACTGTGAGAGAAATCCTATGGCCCCTAGACATTGTCTGAGCAGCCATAGGATATTTTGGTTTTGCCCTCTGAGGAATAAACTGAGTTATGACCTTGTGAGAGGAAGTCCCAGCTCAGATTTCCCAGCCTGCCCTACCCCTCCCACCCACTGTGGAAAGCTCTATAGTGGCTCACTCCCCCAAGGTTGGTGTCACAACCTCAGGAGGGGAAGAAATGGGAAATGGGGGGCAGGACTGTGGGTGGGGAGGAGAGTGGCTGTGGATCCATTCAGTGAACCAGCCTCTCGGCCTCTGTCCCCACCCAGGAGGATCAGCTAGATGGGCTCAGAGGCCTGTCTAACAGAAATTAAGGAAAGGAGCATGGAGTAGCTAAAAAGCCTCCATCTCCCATCCCACATATGATACACTGAGGGCTCCAAGATCAGAGCCCTCTGCCTATCAAGCATCAATCTGCTAGAGTTGCACTCTGGATCCCCTGGGCCTTTCCCCTGGTTGGGAGCCTGGTTGCTTGTCCTCCTGAACAGACCATGGCCTCCTCTCCCAAACCTCCCCAGCCATCATGGCCCAAGGCCCCAACTTGGAAACTTCTATAGCAGAGGAGAGTCTGGGAGCACAGGGGATTGTAATATTGGTAGGAAAGAGCCATAGCTCAGTGGTAAAACACCTGCTTTGCATGCGGAAGGTCCCAAGTTCGATCCCCAGCATGTCCAGACAGGACAGAGAAAGCTCTTGCCTGAAACCTCAGAGAGCCACTCAGAGAGTCAGTGTCAACAGTACTGGGGTAGATGGAGTAAGGATTTGATTTGGTATAAGGTAGCTTCCTATGTCCCTATTGGTGAAAAGCATCTCCATGAATAAAGTCAGAAAGTGCCTCATGTGTGGGCTGGAACGTATTACCCCATCATCATTCTGACATTCTGATATCGTTTGGGATCCTGCTCCACTGGAATTGGGGCAGGAATTTGCAGATTTTGAAATGTCTGTAATTAATTATATGCCTGCATGTTCACAAAATAAAAAATTTAAAAGAAAAAGTCCCACTATTTGTGTTCTATCAGGAAGAAGAAAAAATTGGGGTGGGGGGAGGTTAAATGACATTTTTAAATGGGAGGAATCTGAGACAGACATATTTCTTAAGCATCCAAGTCCTGTGGAAACCTCATCAGATGATGGTAGAAAGGAATCCTCAAGGGTTGATGCCTTCACTGTCACATGTCCCCAGGAATGTCTCCCTACCAACAGCTCTAGATACCCATGACTGATCCACAGAAACCCCTCACTTCCCGGCACCCTGCCTTCACCACCAGAATGGTGCATGATTGTCAAGAGGCTTGCCAACACTAGCATGCCACCCCTATTCCTGAGAGCTGATTTTCCAGGACAGAGGGCATCTTTACACCAGCCTAAAATCCTGCATTTAAAACGGGGCTTTCTGCTTCTGTTTTAAAATACAGCATCACAACGGACTCTTTTTACACATGCTTCCTTTTCTACATCCCCTTTCCCCCTCCTTCTCCCCATATCTGAATCTTCCATATCTTTCATGGGTCTCACTCCTCTTCTTGCCACTTTTCCTCTTTTCATGGAAGGAACTCAAGTGGAACACCATGGAGTGGTTTGATAGCTCATTATCTGCAATCTATTTAAAAACGGGACAAAGGGCATTTCGTGCAGGAGACGCCCTGGAGGTTCACAGTGTCATGTAAAGAGCCTGCAGATGTCCATGAGAGAGCCATCTCCATAGCAGGATAAAAGCTCAGTGTGAAGAAGCCCTGAGACTACATACTTCCCTACAGCAGTCTTTAATCCCTCAGTTGGCTTTTGATGGGTGCTGGGGCAACACACTTGGACACCTGCCTCCTGGCCTTAGCTTGTCATCAGGCTCCACTGACCTCTGTCCATTGTCCTGATGCTTTCCCTGCCATCCCAGACTGCTCACTTGCAGTCTGAGACAGGAGGGAAAGCTGCAATGACTGACCACATGGCCATCCCTTGAACCAACCTGTTGTTGAGACTGCCTAGAATCCTGAACAGGAATCCAGAATTTAGTAGAGAGAGGGAGGGAGGGAGGGAGGGAGGGAGGGAGGGAGGGAGGCAGGCAGAGGGGGGGAGTCTGAAAGCCTAACTACACATTATTTGCAAAGACATGTAATGAGTTTCTGATGGCCCTGTTCCCCCAGCAAAACTGATCTCAGGAGAGGGTAATTTGGAGCAAAGAAATGCCAAGAGGAGAATGCCTAATTTGAAACACTCAAAATTGCCTCTTCTCAAAGGGCCTTTTTCTAAATCAAAAAGAGGACTGCTGGGGGTTGGTTGCATGCAATTGCATCAACCTGAGAGCAGTGCCTGGGAGAGAGAGCAACCTTGCACAGTAGCAGGAGGAAGGGCCGGTTGTGTGGGTACAACATGTCCTAGCAGCAGAGCACACTCCCAACGATATAAAAACCATTACATCCCATTCAGCAAGTACTGGTATAGTGGCACAAGCAACATACTTTATTGGCCAGGGTGGGGAAGTCTGCCAACTGGACACGTGCGATTAATCCACTTGGAAATGTTTCAGATCGATCCACAGCCCTATTCATATCAAACGTATGGTGGTATCTTTGACAGTGCTTACACCAGCTGGTTTCTGCAGCTGTGATTTATAACATAGAAAACACAATGTATAGGAAATTTAAATGAGGCACAGGGTGGGTGTTCTTAATGGCCTGTTGCCCTCTTCCTTAATAGATGTTATGGACAATTTCCCAGAACCGATGGCTCCAGTGTGTATTTTGTAAGGGGACATTGTGTACACACACAGCTCCATATTCATGGGGTGGGGGGGCCCAGAAGAAAAGGAGTATATTTCTACATTTCATGGTTAGGTTGAAGTTGAGATCATGCCTGTTGGGTGTATAACTCAGCTGTAAGTAAAACTAAATTTGAAAGCAAGAAATGGGGGCGGGGGAATGAAACAGCATAGATCTCAGGGATGTGTGTGGGTTTTTAGGTCCCTGTCTCTGCCAGTTACAGTCTGAAGTCCCATCAGAGTTTGTATAGAACAATGGCTTTTTATGTTGGACCCCAGTATCGAAACAAATGGATCTTCATCATTCTTGACTATAGAACACAGTTATCACAGAGGAGAAATGAAGGATCACATGATAAGGGAACTTTAAGGCACGATATTCCATATACTCAACCATACACATTCATCAGCCATAGAAATACCACGCGCACAAGTAAAAAAAGTACAGGATACATAAATGCTAGATGCAGCAGCTCATCCATAGCTTCCACTGAATGGGAAGGGGCATTTGGGGGGGGGGCATTTCCAGAGGTTGTTATATAGTTTATGCAGTCTTAAAACCTGCAAATGAAATGAGACATACAAGTCCATCTCGATGACTACTCTCTCATTAACACAAACCAAGGCCAAAAACATTGATAGTATTCATATTTCCAAATATGCAAAATGTGACATGGGCCCAAACCCTCCAAATGGCCTCTGTTTTGTAGGTATATGGTCATAATGACTTTGAATGGTTTGTAGATATCAAAGCCTGTTTTCACGCAAACTGGGGAAAACCAGAACAACCTGTATTCAGATGCCCTAAGGGTCAAACGACATCTGACATTAATTGTGTAGCAGATAGCTGAGGGTTCATTTATTTCTTCACTCTAGAGTAAGTGCACGCATCCCTGATTTGGATATGGACCACTCCACATTGAAAGGGGAGAATTAAGCCTCTTCCCACCTCCTATTTTCTCCCAACCCACCCAACCCCGGGGTAGAGTCAAAAAGAAAAAAGGCTCAACTGACATCAAGGAAAACTTTTTCCCCCGTTTAACCCTTTGAGGGGGGATTTGGGGTAGAAAGCAATGTGGAGGGGAGGTAGGGATGGGAAACACCCCCCCCCCGAAGTCCAGTCTGGGTGGGGGTCCACCACAGGGAAATCTGGGCCACTTGGGCTCATCGGATTTCCCCAGAGCCCTGCACACGCCCGCCAGATTTCGCAGGGTGCCTTCCCAGTTTTAAAAAGGCAAGTTCCATGAATGGCAGCTGCCATTCATGGACCATGGGAAAATTACGGCCATAAACTGCATATTTTACATCATTTGCGGCCATAAAGCACTTACATCTACGCTTCTACAGCTGCAGTTTACATAGATGTGAGTGCTTCACAGCTGCAAACGGTGTAAAATATGCAATTTACTGCCATGTTTTTCCCAAGGTCTGCATATGGCAGCCACCATTCGTGGACCATGTCTTTTAAAACCTGGAAGCCATCCCACACTGAGTCTGGTGGGAGGTGAGGTAAGAGGAGCTGGTCCACTGCAGACCCCACAAGGTGGATTCTTGGGAAACCAGCCTTATTTGAGTCCACAGCGGATTTCTCCAGTAACCATAGGGGGAGGTTTAATGCTCCCCTCCTGGTCAGCAGTGGTCCTGATCTGAACTGGGGCCACAGGCGTTTTCCCTAGAGAAATGGTGTAGCAAGCCCATGACCTTGGGGCCTGCTTAGCCAGTGACGAGGCCATCTGGGTCACAGAATAAAACTCTGTTTATTTCCATTCTGTTTGCTCCATTTATTCATCATGATGGTGCTAGGATTTAAGCGAGCTGAAAATGCAAAGCTGCCCATCCTCAGAGTATGTTTGTTTTATCGGGCAAACATTCTAACATCTGAGGAATGTAGAAGCAGTTGTAAAGCTTGGAACAGTGGTTTTGGAGGGGCAGCAAGAGGGAAATGGTAGCTGTATGCTTCACAGCTGCAGGAATGCACATAGTTATCTAAACGGAACTCCCATCACACCATTACGTCCAGGGTCTAAATTGACATCGCCTCGCCACGGCTCCAGAGCAAGGGCGGTAAGTCTGGCGCGCGGTCTGCATGGGGCCTCCATTGTGGCCTCACCACAGTCGCTGCTCCCCAAAATGGTAAAAATAAATAAGGGTGCTATCCTATGCATGCTTAGACAGAAAAAAGTCCTGCAACCCCCAGCATTCCCCAGCCAGCATGGCTGGCTGGGGAATGCTGGGAGTTGCAGGACCTTTTCCTATCTAAACATGCATAGGATGGTGGCGTAAATATTTTTCAACAAAATGGCATGTGGTGTAGTGGCGAGATTGTTGGACTGGGAGCCAGAAGAACTGGGTTCTAGTCCCCACTCGGCCATGGAAGATCACTGGGTGACTTTGGGCCAGTCACAGACTCTCAGCCCAACCCACCTCACAGGGTTGTTGTTGTGAGGCTAAAATGGAGAGGAGGAGGATTATGTACGCCACCTTGGGTTCCTCAAAGAGGAAAAAAGGTGGGATATAAATGTAATTAATAAATAAATAAATAAAATATAGAGTGGCCATTATGAAGCCTTTGGGTCTCTTTTAGTGCTCCGTAGCTCCTACAGAATTCCAAACAGGTCAAAATTAGGTTGAAAACAAGCTAATTTTGACCCCCCTGGGTGCTCTGTAGCCACTCCAGATGCCATTTCTAAATTGTATTTTGTAACTATTTTTCATGTGCTACAAGGGGGGGAGGAGGTATGGCCCATTGCGGGGGTGTCCAGCAGGCCAATATGGCCCCTGGAACCCTCGAAGTTGCCCTCCCCTGCTCTAGAGTAAAAAAAAAGGGGGGGGGAGATTATCCTCAGCTACACACTACGCAAGTAACATAATGTGCAGGTTCACCCCCAGTTGTAGCTGAACACAGAACACACTGAGGAGAACCAGTGTCTGTTTTCTGTCCAGTAGCGCTGCCAGAATTGGAGGGGGGAGTACACTCCCAGGTGCTCGTTCTCCCCTCCCTCTCCCTCCACCCTGGTGCTTGCTTCCTCCTCACTCTTCCCCTCCCCCAGCAGCCCACTCACACACACACACACACACACACGCGCGCGCGCGCGCACGTAAGGCACAATTCTTCTCATGTTTAGACTGGAAAAAGTCCCATTTTCTCCCAAAATCCCCCTGAGGGGGGTTAAAAAAGAAAGAAGCCTCAATCCACAGCAAGGAAAGCTTCTTCTCTTTTTTCCTTTTTAAAAGCCAGAACTCTGGGGGAGCTATCCAAGGTGCTGGACCTATTTGGGGTGTGTGGTTCAGCACCTTGGATAGCTCCTTTAGAGTTCTGGCGGGTTCTGACTGAAACCCTAGAATGGATTCACAGCCCCACCGACATAGAGCCCCCAGCCTCCACTGGGTGCAGGACTTTTTGCGGTCTAAACATGCCCAGGATTGTGCCCGTAATCTCCTTCCCCGTCAACAGGCCAGGGAGGAGCCCGCAGCACCTGCTTCCACTTCTTGACTTACAGAAGAGACGGGGCACGCTACAGAATGGAGCTGCAGTGGCGCATGGCATCTTGATTTCCCCTGAGCATGTCTGATGCCCATGTGGGTCCTAGAGTCCCCCTGGGGAAATCAGGATGCCAAGCATGGCTGCAGCTTCACTCCACAGCATGCCCTGTCTCTTCTGCAAGTAAAAATAAAGGGGAAAGGGAGGAAAGATGCTGTGGAGACTGCACTGAGGGGCCCTCCAGGCTGAAGGCCCCTGCCCTGTGCCCAGTGGTCCAGCCCTGACAGCACCACTTTTTCTGTCTGACCCATAAATGACCCGATTCAGATGGCAATGCTAAAAAGAATGGCCACTTGGAAGAAACTTGAGAAAGACCTCTCTGAGGTACATCACTCGTGCAGCTGAACAGCCATCTGTCAGGGCTGCATTCTGCGTGGTAGATCCTGCATGGAGCACGGGGTCGGGCGAGCTGACCTCCAAGGTGCGTTCTGACTCCCTAACTCTATGAAGCTCCTCAGATGTTTCCCACGAGGAAGAGAGTGCCAAATTTGCTTCAGGTTTCTTTCTAGGTGAGACCAGTGACATTTTACGGGTGTGCAGAACCCCTCTGAGAAATTTCACTCATCTTCTCAAGCATTCCTTGAAATCCCTCCATTGTTCTGCCAGAGGAGGAACCATCAAATGTTCTTCAAAGTTTTCTTTAGACACCATTTTGATGGCAATTCTTGAGGTGACCTATTAACAGCAGTCTAGGCCAGATCGCAGCCAGGTGAAATACTTATAGCTGGGGTGAGGCGCATGTGGCCCTCCACATGTTGTTGGCTGTCCCATCAGCCTCAGCCAACATAGCAAATGGTTTGGGGTGATGGGAAGTCTCATTGAACATCTGGCGAGGCACCACTTCCCCACCCCCCAGTGGTGAGGTGGTCAATTTCAATGTCCAACTGAGTACTGTGTCCAGTTCTGGGCACCACACTTTAAGAAGGATGCAGACAAACTGGAAAAGGTTCAGAGGAGGGCAGCAAAGATGATCAGGGGACTGAAAACAAAGCCCTATCAGGAGAGACTGAAAGAACTGGGCATGTTTAGCCTTGAGAAGGGAAGACTGAGGGGAGATATGACAGCGCTCTTCAAGTACTTGAAATGTTGTCACAGAGAGGAAGGCCAGGAGCTCTTCTCGATCATCCCAGAGTGCAGGACACAGAAGAATGGGCTCCAGAGACAGGAAGCCAGATTCTGGCTGAACATCAGGGAAAACTTCCTGACTATTAGAGCAATACGACAATGGAACCAATGACTTAGGGAGGTGGTGAGCTCTCCCGCACTGGAGGCATTCAAGATGAAGCTGGACAGCCATCTGTCAGGGATACTCTGACTTGGCTTCCTGCATTGAGCGGGGGGTTGGACTCGATGGTCTTATAGGCCCCCTCCAACCCTAGGATTCTAGGATTCTCATGACAGTCCCCATAGCCGCCATCCCCCAGAAAATGCAGGTACCTGTTCGATACATATCAACAAACCAGTTCTAGCAGGGTTTGCCTCCAACAAGAGAAGGCCTCTTCTGAAGCGAATAGGTTTTAATTGCCCATTGAAGACCAAGCCACCCCAAAATAATTGCATTAAAACAAGGATAACTCACAACTATATATTGTTGCTGAGAAAAAGAATTTTACCCCAGGTACTGTGGGGATTGCAGCTAAGCCCAGAGGGAACAGGGAAGCCTGAGGGGCATGGCAGATGATGTCATCATCCATGCTCATCAGAAAGTCCTGCACTTCAACCCCATGAGCCTCCACTACACCACTCACCACCCCTACCTTATAGCATGATGGGAGAAAGGAGAGATCCATGTCACACACCAGCCTGGGGGGACACTTGGACAGAAGGTGCTCTAATTTCATTATATAACATGGAACATGCTAAAGCACCCAGTGGAGATATTCAACAGTAACAAGAAAGCCACAGTGGGCTGGTTTGATTGAAGCCAAGATGAGTTTGACTGCTGACTCTGACTAAGGGCCTTCTCTGCTGTGGCACCCCGGTTGTGGAATGCCCTACCCTTGGAGGCCCAACTGATGTATGCATTGGTTTCATTTCAGTGCCAAGTTAAAACATGGCTTTTTATCAAATCCTTTGTGGGTTAAATGCGTTCCCCAAAGTTGCACACTGTTTTAACTGTTTTCTTGTTTTAGATTTTAATTGGTATTAGCTTGTTCAATGGTTTAATGTTTTTAACTGTTTAAATTATTTTTTGTTTTATACTGTTTATATTGATTTTATCTGTATGCTGCCCTGAGATCTTAATGATATAGAAGGAAAGGAAAGGTTCCTCCTGGAGTTGCAGGGCTTTTCCTGCAAGCACCGAGTCATTGCTGATTCCTAGAGAGATGCCGTTTGCGCTGGTGTTTTCATGGCAGACTATAGCGGGGTAGTTTGCCATTGCCTTCCCCAGTCATGACTACCTTTCCCCCAGCAAGCTGGGTACTCATTTTACCGACCTCGGAAGGATGGAGGGCTGAGTCGACCTGAGCCGGCTATCCAAGACCCGGCTTCCGCTGGGATCGAATTTAAATAAATAAAAATAAATAAGCTGGCTTCTTGCAATATCCCAAACACATGAGGTCAATGGACAAAAGGTTGATGTCAAGAGATGGGAGAAATAGTGATTTCTGAGCTCAACTAACTTCTCCAAAAATCACTTCAACACTCATTTCAGCTCATTACTGATTTCATTTTGGAGCTGTTTTTTTTTTTTTTTTGCTCATTTGAACAAGAAAAGGGCGTGTTTCGATCAGGGAAAGTGTACATTTCTCTGTGCATTTTCCAAAAGTGTGAACTTTCCCCCCATTAACTAAAGCATGAATATGCATATTTTAAGTGCACATTTCAAAATGCATATTTGAAAAATATATATATGCATTTTTTGAATGCGGTCACAAATTCAAGGATTTGCTAACATTTCTCGAAACAAACGTGCTCCCGCTCGCGTCAGCATTCGGGATTTCGAAGTCTGCACAATTTGCGAACAGAAACTAAATTCTCGTACATCCCTATGGATGTCCTCTGCATACTTATTTACAGGTCATTCTTTTTTAAAGCCTTTGAAAAAGCATGCAACATTCTGTTGAACATTAGATATCCAAAGCCACTCTTCTCTTAAGCGCAACTGAGTCTCCGATCCCTCCTGTGGAGACCAAATGCTATTTATATGCTCTCTGGTGTCTGAAGTATATAATTATTAACATTATCAGGTCGCACAGACTCCATTCCAACAGTACTTGAGCACAAAGCTTGTTGCACGATGTGATATCAAAGCACAAGAAACCCAAGGTCAGTTGAGGCTAATGACACACAAAGGAATCTGTGAAACTCTTCCTAGCATCCTGCCGCTTACTCTGGACCCCGTAAAAAGCATCAACAGAACCTGTCCTTCTTAAAACAATGATGAACACTTTTCAAACAAGAAAAGCATTAGCACATAGCCATAGTTGAAACAAACGGACAGGAAGGGGCCATAGCTCAGGGGTAAAACACACGTGTTCCATGAAGAAAGTCCCCTGGTTCAATCAATGGTGTCTCTAGTTCAAAGGATCTTGAGTAGTGATGCTGGGAAAGAGGCTCCCACTGGAGGGCAACTGCCAGTCAAGGCAGACAGAACTTGACTAGATGGGCCAATCATCTGTCTCAGCATAAAGCAATATTTGTGTGTTTGTGGGTAATTGATCATAATGATGGTCACCCAGTGTATAGAACCAGCAAGTTGGGCAGAGATAATGGTCTAATGCACAGGCAGTGGTGTTATCAGGGCAGGACTTTGGGGCAGGTGCCCAGGGCTCCACTCAGCAGGGGCGCCCAAACTCCACATTGTGAAGTAAGTGAAGTAATAACCATCTAAAGGAGAGGAGGCATAAGGCCATTACATTTAGGGCCTAAAATCACCTAGCCGTATCACTACACACAGTGGAGGAGCTGGGGTGAGTTGATATGAACTGAGAGCTGGGCATGTTTAGCCTTGAGAAGAGAAGACTGGGGGGAGATAGGATAGCACTCTTCAAGTACTTGAAAGGTTGTCGCAGCGAGGAAGGCCAGGATCTCTTCTCGATCATCCCAGAGTGCAGGACACGGAATCATGGGCTCAAGTGACAGGAAGCCAGATTCCAGCTCACATGTGGGGTGCCACAGGGTTCCATCCTCTCCCCGATGCTATTTAACATCTATGTGAAGCCGCTGGGGGCTATCATCAGGAGGTTTGGGGTGCGGTGTCATCAATATACAGATGACTCACAGCTCTACCTCTCGTTCAAATCTTCACCAGGATTGGCTGTAGAATCCCTGTCCAAATGTCTGGAGACAGTGAGTGGCTGGATGGGGAGGAATAAGCTGAAGCTGAACCCGGACAAGACTGAGATACTTTTGGTGGGAGACAAGAGGAGGCTGGGGGATGCTGACCTGGTGTTGAATGGGGTATGGCTACCCTTGAAAGACCAGGTTTGCAGCCTGGGGGTCATTTTAGACTCCCAGCTGTCCATGGAGGCTCAGGTGTCAGCTGTGAGCCGGACAGCATTATATCAACTCCATCTGATATGGTGGCTGCACCCCTACCTTCCCAACCATCTGCTCCCATTGGTAGTACATGCCCTGGTCTCCTCTCATCTAGACTACTGTAATGCAATCTACATGGGGTTACCCTTGAAGACGGTTTGGAAGCTGCAGCTGGTGCAGAACGCGGCGGCTTGCCTGATTAAAGGCAGCCGCCAGCAAGATCACATCACTCCAGTGCTGAAGGAGTTGCACTGGCTACCAGTTGTTTTCCAGGCCAAATTCAAGGTGTTGGTTTTGACCTTTAAAACCCTATACGGTTCCTGCCCAGCCTTTCTCAAGGAGCACCTCCAGCAACACCAGATAAGCCACTCAACAAGATCAGCCTCAGATGGCCTTCTCTCTGTCCCATCAGCCAGGACAGCTAGGCTGGTGAGGATGAGGGAGAAGGCCTTCTCTGTGGTGGCCCCCGCTCTATGGAACTCCCTCCCTAGGGAACTCCACCATGCCCCCTCTTTAACGAGCTTCCACCATGCACTGAAAACTTGGTTATTCAGGCAGGCATTTGAGGTGGGTTAGGGTATTTTTAAATAATGATTAATGTGCAATTTTACTGTTTTAAATTGTACTGTTGTACATTGCCCAGCGTGGCCAGGTGACCGGCCAGATGGGCGATTAAGAAATGTAATAAATAAAATAAATAAAAACATCAGGAAAAACCTCCTGGCTATTAGAGTATTATGACAATGGAACCAATTGCCTAGGGAGGTGGTGGGCTCTCCCACACTGGAGGCATTCAAGACGAGACTGAACAGCCATCTGTTGGGGTTGCTCTGACTTGGATTCCTGCATTGAGCAGGGGGTTGGACTCAATGGTCTTGTAAGCCCCTTCCAACCCTACTATTCTATGATTCTATGATTCTATGATTCTATGATATGGTCCTTCTTCTGGTCTCTCCACTGATGGAAGTTCAGTTGCAGCGGTGTGGGGGGTAGAGAAGGCACCCAGATTATGCATCAGCCTCCACAGAAAGTGGATTTGGGTTCCCACATTGCCCACCATTATGAAGGCTCCAAAGATAGTATTACTTCAGTGAGCCTATATGTTAGCTAAGAGCCATCGAGATCTCTTTTCCCACTTCTGGGATTTCACCATTGTTTCTGGCATGTTTAACTTGTTCTGCGGTTTGTATTTTAATTGGTGGGCAGCCACCTTGAGTTGGCTTTTTGCTTAGAAAGTCAGGGTGTGTATTTTAGTACACCAGTTGTTTTCCGGGCCAAATTCAAGGTGTTGTTTTTGACCTTTAAAACCCTATATGGTTCCGGCCCAGCCTATCTAAAGGAGCGCCTCCAGCAGCACCAGACAGGCCGCTTAACAAGATCAGCCTCGGATGGCCTTCTCTCTGTCCCATCAGCCAGGACAGCTAGACTGGTGGGGACGAGGGAGAGGGCCTTTTCTGTGGTGGCCCCCACTCTGTGGAACTCCCTCCCTAGGGAACTCCTCCATGCCCCCTCTTTAATGAGCTTCCGTCGTGCATTAACAATGCATTAACAACGTGGTTGTTCAGGCAGTCATTTGGGGTGGGTTAGGGTATTTTAGAAAATGTTTTTAATGTAGAATTTTATTGTTTTAAACTGTTTTATTGTATGTTGTACATTGCCCAGAGTGGCTGGGTGACCAGCCAGCTGGCCGATTAATAAATTTAATAATAATAATAATAATAATAATAATAATATCAATAAATAACAATTAATCCTGTTACCTTAAAATTCTTCAACAGAGCTAAAGATTTAATGTGTGGAGTATAAAAAAAACAAAAAACCCTCAATTTTCCCAAGCAATATTGGGGGGGAAAGGGTGGGGTTGAAATTCAAAATTCTGAAATTTTGCCAAAGTTGTGCACGCTTTTATTTCAGCTCTCATCTGAACAGACATGGAAAAAAAGTTCCCGACAGATCACAGCACGCAGCAGGCAATCCATTCAGCATTAGCCCTCTCAGTGAGACCCAGATTCCTTTCCATAACAAATGCACAGGAGAAGACACTATCTTTACTGTGCAGTCCTATGCATGTTTACTTGGAAGTAAGTCCCATTGACCTCAATGGGCCTTACTTCAAGGTAAATGTGTAGAGGATGGCAACCCCAAAGGGCTCTTCCTGGGCTTTTCTTGTGATGCAAAGGGATTGACTGTGCTACAAAAAAAAAACCCTACTATAAAAGAAGAGGGAGGAATGCTGCTTCCCGGGACTGTTGAGAAAAGGGTAAGAAACAATAGTAGCAAAACAGATGTGGGTTGTTAACCAGGAAATGTTTCCATCCTAAGTCTAAAAACAGCTAGGATGTATTATTAGTTAGAGAACATTAGTCACTGGGCGGATTAGAAATTCACTAAATGAAATAAAATAAAATAAAATAAAATAATAATTATTAATAGGTATTCCTACAGGATCCGATTGATGAAGATCATGTTACCTCTTAGAGAGCTTTTTTAAGGATTACGCCCACTCATGGAGAATGGGTCTATCCTATATACTAATTGCAAACTCACTCCCCAAGTGTTTATCCGTATGTACTCAAAGCAGCACCATCCATGCACAAGGGGGAGAAATCAGCACACTTGAGGGAACTCCAAGGGTTGCAAAAGTCCCCCCAAAATCTTTAGATTAAAAAAAGGGGGGAAGAAGGGGAAAACAGCCCAGCGAGGACTGAGCATGTTGAGTGGCCACAAAATGCTATGTTGGAGGGAGGGGATGGAAAGATAGGGGGACAGAGAGGAACATCCTGGAAAAGGGAATGGCTGGCTAGCATCCTGAACAAGAACTCTACTGCGCAACGTGCCACACCCACTTGACAGTGGCGATTAGCCATAGTAGCTATGTGTCCAGAGGTGGTAGCATCCCTTGAATTACCAGATGTTTGGGAGAAAAACAAACAGGAGCATCTGGTTGGCCAAATGTGGTGTAGTGGTTAAAGTGTAGGACTGGGAAGACCCAGATTCAAATCCCTGTTCAGCCATTAAACTCACTCAGCACCCTTGGGCCAGTCGCTTTCTCTCAACCTAACTACCTCGCGGTGCTTCTGTGAGAATAAAATGGGAGAAACCACATGCCCCACCATGAATTCTTTACAGCAGCGATGGGGATTATCGGTCATAAGAAGAGCCCTGCTGGATCAGACTAAGGGTCCATCTAGTCCAGCATTCTGGTCCCACAGAGGCCAACCAGCTGTTGACCAGGAACCCACAAGCAGGACGTGAGTGCAACAGCACCCCCACCCATGTTCCCCAGCAACTGGTGTACATAGGCTCACTGCCTCTGGGACCAGAGGTAGCATAGGGCCATCAAGACTAGTAGCCATTGATAGCCTTCTCCTCCAGGAATTTGTCCAACCCTCTTTAAAGGCCATCCAAATTGGTGGCCACCACTACATCCTGTGGTAGGGAGTTCCATAGTTTAACTATGTACTGGGTGAAGACGTCCTTCCTTTTAACCATCCTGAATCTCCCACCATTCAGTTTCATCGGAGGACCCTGGGGTCATGTTGGCTGGGGCTGAGGGGAGGTTGAGTTGTACTGAATGGCGTCACAGCACTAGCATTCGTGATGTTGCAGTAGCACAAACTAGCCCTCTGCAACAGAACTGAGGAGTGATTTGCTGCCGAAATGTCGTGGCGTGGTGAGGTGAGGCAGTGACCAAAAAATCACCCCCTTTCTGCCATGGTACTATCCAGTTTCAGCAGCAAATTGCCACTTTCCCCTCTTGTGCTAACAAGTGCTACTTACATTGCCCAAGCATTGGTTTATAGTAGCGTAGCGTCATCAGCACTCATGCTGGGACACCGTTGGCTATTACGCCTGGAGTTTAACAACATCTGGAGGGTCACGGGTTCCCTATCCCCGCTCAAGAGGAAGGGTGGAATAAAAATGGAATAAACAATGAATGATAAACTGTTGGAGACAAAATGCTGGGCTGAAGGAATCTTTGGTCTGAGCTAGGAGGCCAAGACCTACAACTTGAGTTTCATATCCATTATTTTAAGGGGGGGAGTAACAAAGGCAGTGGGGTGGCCAGCAAGTGCAGCAGCTCAGCCCTTCCCCCTGATGCCATTGTAACTGTGCAAGGGAGAATGGCCGGTGTCAACTCAAGGCACAACCATTTTTCCAACAGGTTCAGTTCTTGCCTGTGTAAAGGATGTCTCACATATGCATATATTGTTGTTGTTTATTCGGTCAGTTGGTTCTGACTCTTCGTGACTTCATGGACCAGCCCACGCCAGAGCTTCCTGTCAGCCGTCGCCACCAGAATACCAGCTCCCCCAAGGTCGAGTCCGTCACCTCCAGAATATCATCCATCCATCTTGCCCTTGGTCGGCCCCTCTTCCTTTTGCCTTCCACTTTCCCTAGCATCAGCATCTTCTCCAGGGTATCCTGTCTTCTCATCATGTGGCCAAAGTACTTCAGCTTTGCCTTTAAGATCATTCCCTCAAGTGAGCAGTCTGGCTTTATTTCCTGGAGGATGGACTGGTTTGATCTTCTTGCAGTCCAAGGCACTCTCAGAATTTTCCTCCAGCACCACAGTTCAAAAGCACCTCTCTTCCTTCGCTCAGCCTTCCTTATGGTTCAGTTCTCACAGCCATAGGTTACTACGGGGAATACCATTGCTTTAACTATGCGGACCTTTGTTGTCAGTGTGATGTCTCTGCTCTTCACTATTTTATCAAGATTTGTCATTGCTATCCTCCCAAGAAGTAAACGTCTTCTGATTTCCTGGCTGCAGTCAGCATCTGCAGTAATCTTTGCGCCTAGAAAGACAAAGTCTGTGACTGCCTTCACGTTTTCTCCCTCTATTTGCCGGTTATCAATCAAGCTGGTTGCCATAATCTTGGTTTTGTTGAGGTTTAACTGCAACCCAGCTTTTGCACTTTCTTCTTTCACCTTCGTCACGAGGTTCCTCAGCTCCTCCTCGCTTTCAGCCATCAAAGTGGTATTATCTGCATATCTGAGATTGTTAATGTTTCTTCCAGCAATTTTAACTCCAGTCTTGGCTTCGTCAAGCCCAGCCCGTCGCATGATGTGTTCCGCGTACAGGTTGAATAGGTAGGGTGAGAGTATACAGCCCTGCCGTACTCCTTTCCCAATCTTAAACCAGTCCGTTGTTCCGTGGTCTGTTCTTACCGTTGCTACTTGGTTGTTATACAGATTCCTCAGGAGGCAGACAAGATGACTTGGTATCCCCATACCACCAAGAACGTGCCACAGTTTGTTATGATCCACACAGTCAAAGGCTTTAGAATAGTCAATAAAACAGAAATAGATGTTTTTCTGAAACTCCCTGGCTTTCTCCATTATCCAGCGGATATTGGCAATTTGGTCTCTAGTTCTTCTGCCTTTTCTAAACCCAGCTTGTACATCTGGCAATTCTCGTTCCATGAATTGCTGGAGTCTACCTTGCAAGATCTTGAGCATTACCTTACTGGCATGTGAAAGAAGTGCCACTGTTCGATAGTTGGAACGTTCTTTGGTGCTTCCCTTTTTTGGTATAGGGATATAAGTTGATTTTTTCCAATCTGTTGGCCATTCTTGTGTTTTCCAAATTTGCTGGCATATGGCATGCATCACCTTGACAGCATCATCTTGCAAGATTTTTAACAGTTCAGCGGGGATACCGTCATCTCCTGCTGCCTTGTTATTAGCAATGCTTCTTAAGGCCCATTCAACCTCACTCTTCAGGATGTCTGGCTCTAGCTCACTGACCACACTGTCAAATCTATCCCCGATATTATTATCCTTCCTATACAGATCTTCCGTATATTTTGCCACCTTTTCTTGATCTCTTCTGTTTCTGTTAGGTCCTTGCCATCTTTGTTTTTGATCATACCCATTTTTGCCTGGAATTTACCTCCGATGTTTCTAATTTTCTGGAAGAGGTCTCTTGTCCTTCCTATTCTATTATCGTCTTCCGCTTCCGCAAATTGCTTGTTTAAAAATAACTCCTTATCTCTTCTGGCTAACCTCTGGAATTTTGCATTGAATTGGGCATATCTCCCCCGATCACTGTCGCCTTTTGCTTTCCTTCTTTCTTGGGCTGCTTCTAGTGTCTCAGCAGACAGCCATCTTGCCTTCTTGGTTTTCTTTTTCTTTGGGACGTTTTTTGTTGCTGCCTCCTGAACAATGTTGTGAACTTCTGTCCATAGTTCTTCCAAGACCCTATCTACTAAATCTAGTCTCTTAAATCTATTCTTCACCTCCACTGCATATTCATGAGGAATATTCGTGAGCTCATATCTAACCGATCTGTGGGTCTTCCTATTCTCTTTAGTCTGATTCTAAATTGTGCAATAAGAAGTTCGTGAACTGAACTACAATCAGCTCCAGGTCTTGTTTTTACCGACTGCATAGATGTTCGCCACCTTTGGCTACAAAGGATGTAGTCTATCTGATTTCAGTGTCGACCGTCTGGTGAAGTCCATGTATACAGTTGTCTCTTAGGTTGTTGGAAGAGAGTGTTTGTTATGCACAGTGAGTTGTCTTGGCAAAATTCTATCAGCCTAAGTCCTGCTTCATTTTGTTCTCCCAAACCATGCTTGCCTGTAATTCCAGGTGTCATTTGACTACCCACCTTAGCATTCCAGTCTCCTGTAATGAAAATAACATCTCTTTTTGGCGTACTATCCAGTAGGTGCTGCAGATCCTCATAGAACTGATTTGTTTCTGCTTCTTCAGCATCTGTGGTTGGGGCATATATTTGGATCACTGTGATGGTAAATGGCTTTCCCTGAATTCAAATTGAGATCATTCTGTCATTTTTTGGATTGTATCCAAGCACTGCTTTAGTCACTTTATTATTAATTATGAAGGCTACTCCATTTCTTCTGTGGTCCTCTTGTCCACACTAGTAGATCTGGTGGTCATTTGATGTGAAGTGGCCCATTCCAGTCCATTTCAGTTCACTGACACCCAAAATGTCTATATTTAATCTTGACATCTCCCCAATAACCACATCCAATTTGCCCTGGCTCATAGCTCTTACATTCCAGGTTCCTATGGTGTGTTGATCTTTAGAACATCGGATTCGTTGTTCACCACCAGCACCATCGGCTGCTAGCCGTCCTTTCGGCTTTGAGCTAGCTGCGTCATCACAACTGGGGCTAGTTGAACTTATCCTCTGTTCCTCCCCAGGAGCATTTTGACCATCTTCCGACCTGGGAGTCCCATCTTCTGATGGTATACCGACATATCTCTGGTTGTACTGATCCATTTAGTTTTCATGGCAAGAATACTGGGGTGGGTTGCCGTTTCCTTCCCCAGGGATCATATTTAGTCTGACCTCTCTGCCATGACCTTCCCGTCTTGGGTGTCCCTTCACGGTTTAGCTCATGATGTCATTAAGTTGCTCAAGCTCCAGCACCACGACAAGGTAACAATATACGAAGTGATTATTCTGCATGGGAGGATTCTCAACCAACTGTGTGAACTGACCCTGTTTGGGGGGGGAAATATATTGTGTGTTTTGAGTTGACACTGGAGCCCTCTTCTGGCATTCTCTTTCATACAGTTAAATTTTTTCTACAACGTCAGCTTTTAAAGTTATCATGCACAGGACAACATGGATTCTTGTGCTGTAGAGTTGCATCTGATGGCATCAGATGGGACACAGGCCTCTGGGGCATTCTCCCACATCAAATCCCAAATGAAATGAAATGGGAGCTGCAGAACAGCACACGACATACTTCGTCTCAATTGTGTTTCTGTAGGAAAATGCAGAGGTGGTAGACTGTGCCTTTAATCTGGTATAATGTGACTTCCAGGGTCAAAAAGAAACTTCCTTAAGTTGGTTTAACCATCATTCCCTCTTCCCAGGGAATGCTGGGAATTGTAGTTTAATGATGGAGTAAGATCTTCCAGAAGAAAAAAAATCTCAGCATTTCTTCAGACTTTAGCTGCCATGAATCTTTGGGGGAAGCCATAGCTAACCTGGTATAAAACCGTTATCCATTTGTAGCATGGACAGGACCTTAATGGATTCCTACCCTTGGGTGTCCTTTTGCAATCCCCTACCCAAGACTTCTCTTTGGCATTTTCAGAGCACACCTTTGGAAGCTACACCTAATGGGCATCTCCAGAGTGCCCATCTTCACCCATCCCTTAACTGTCTTCCTCACCTGACACACTAAAAGATCTTTAAAGAAATTTCACAAACTCCAACCAGATGCCTACATCAACCACAAACACTTTGACAACACTGAGTAGACTTGCCTCTCATGCCAAGCTCATAAGGTTCACTGAATCAAACATATGGTCTTCCCAAATCACACAAACACACACGCACACACAATTACCTGGCAAAGTATTAATACCGATAATGTCAGGCCAGGGGCAGGCAGAAGGCAAATTAGGATCTACTTGTAGACGCATCTCCAACTCCCAATTATTTAAAAATAGCAGCAACAAAAAGACTCCCCTGCCCTAAATTAGATTGGGGTGGGGGAGAACAGGAGTGATTTTTTGTGCAAAAAGGACTGTAAATTCTGATACAAAAACAAATTCCTCGGCTGAGTGTTTGCTCAGAGGAACTCTGTCCCTTAATTGTGTGTATTTCTGCCTCCGGCCACTATTGCGCATCTGGCTCCAGATTTCTGCCCTCCACCACTATTGCACATCTGCATCTCGGGGTCCTAGTAAAAAAAAAATGAAGTAGATCCCACCAGCCTGAAGTCTGCCTGCCACTGCATTAGACACAGTGCCGTCGAAATGTCAGATCAATATGATAGGAACCTACTGAGGATTCCGACTGAGCTTAAAAAGCAGTGATTAGCAGATGAGGGAGTTCTTCCCAACAGCCCATCTCCAGATCACTGCTTCACTGAACTTTAACAAGATCAGCACCAACCAAAACAGAAATCATGCATTCTGGCAAATAAATTACTAAGAATTACTAAGTCTCTGAAACAATTAGTGATACTGAATATCTTTAGCAAAAGAAACAAAAAAGGATGAAAGTGATTTTTTTTTCTTTTTTTAATGGCAAAGAATCCATCAAGTGCTGAAGAATCCTTTGAAGAAAACTTGTTTCTTGACCCTTCTGGGAAGTAACTACCGCCCACTTTTAATCCTCACCAAAACCTAACTAGCATATTAGTGCCTTATTGTCAGTTCACTTTTCTAAGGAAGGACAGTATAGTTGAGCTACTAAAGTTAATTCAATTATATACAGACAGGCAAAGGAAAAGCCAGCAATCGCTGCACATAAGGTCTCTCTGCTTCGGAGAAATCTCCCTATTGCACCGCTTTCATACGGATACCCAAGTCACTTCTGTGACACAGCGGCCCTAAGGCCTGCATCCTATCACCAGAGCATTCCCCAGTATTGCTGAGGATGGGCCACACCTTTGATCTCCCCCTACAATTGCAACAAGTGCATCACCATAACATGCTAAGAAGCCACCCCAGGCATTCGGAAACAAAACAATCCACAGGTGTCTGAAAGCGACCTTACTTCATTTTATAAATAAGCAACTGAGAATTTTGCTCCAAACGGCCACTGGAGTAGCCTACTCCGTAAATGGCATTCTCCGTAGGGTAAGGCACAATATGATATGAATGCAGCTCCTCGTAATACAGGGATTGAGAATGGCATTCTTGTACCATGAACTTCAACCGTTTTCTCGTATCCGAGTAGGCGGTCCGACAGCATGGGCTTCCCTTAAAGTATTCATAGCGTTCGCGCTCCGTTTCCAGGTGGATCTTCCGCAGCAAGTTGTTAATCAACACAGACCGGCGAAGGTAGATCTCGGGATCTTCAAGAAATTGAAGCTTCTGCAGAGAAAGTTTCAAAATACAAGTCCGATCTTCCGGGAGTATCAAGTGCTAAAATAATTACATAAGGAAAAGGCCATTAGTGTAGTGCTGGACAGAACACATATTTAGTGCAGAGTTCAGTTTATTTATTAGTGTTTATTCCTTTATCTGTTCATTTTATTTCTATCCAATTTATAATAGGAGTGTATGGAACTCACCTCCGAGTCCGCCGGAGGGTCCGTGGGGGGGTAGACGATCCATTCCTCCTCCCGGAATCCTCCCCAGCCGGCTCTGCTTTGCAGCGAGTCTGCAGAGCTGCCAGCTGGGTCCGTCCGCTGCCGCCCTGCCTGTCTTTGGATGCAAATGGCATCTGGCATAGCGGACGCCATTTGCGTCCCTGCCATTTGCCGTGATAGGCTACGTAAATCTTTTTTCCAAAGACAGGCAGGAGCAGATGGGACAGGCAGCAGCGGATGGATGGCAGCAGGTAGGATCCAGCCCCACGCGGATTCCCCCGGGTGGCAGAGGTGAGTCTTTCGTTCCACTGCGGACTCCAGGGGGCTGGATTCTAAGAATTGGAGTCCGTGGTGGAATTCTCCACCATCCCTAATATATAACCAATTCAGAGTGCTGGTTTTGACCTTCAAAGCCTTAAATGGTTTGGGACCAAGTTACTTGAAGGACCGCCTTCACCCATATCAGACTGCCCACACTTTAAGATCAGAAAGAAAGGCCTTTCTCATTTGCCCACCCGTGAGAGCACTCAGGTGGGTGATCATACATAACAGGGCCTTCTCTGCAGTGGCCCCACACCTTTGGAATAAGTTGCCTTTAAAGGTCCTCCATGCTCCACATTGCAGGCTTTTAAGAAGGCTTTGAAAACATATTACTTTACCATGGCCTTCTCTTGATATGACCGCTATTGTTGCTGTTACTGCTGTTGTCACTGTTGCTGGTTTTATTGCTGGCTTTTGCAGGTGTAAGGAGCAGGGAAATAAAGAGATGAGACACAAGTATGTGGAATGAAATTTGGGCCACATTTATTAAAATTCTTTGATCTGCAAAGGGAAAACCAAGCAGGCACCTTCTCAAAGCCGGCGTAGCCTGGCGTTGTATTGGGTGAGACAATCACTGCCTGTAGAGTGGCGTCTGTGTTCGCCACCCCTCAGGACTCCCCAATTTTGGGTCTGGAGTCCTTCCCCTGTCACCTCTCCGTGAGCCACAAAACTCACAGTGGATGAGTGGAGTTGGCCTCAAAGGTAATCCCTGTCTCCCAACTGGGGCCGCAAAACCCTTAGCTGGAAGTCTCAAGCCTTCCCAGTCACCTGAAATGGTGCCTCTGAATGCTCACCAGCCCTATAACTCACCAGGGTGCCCACACATAACCACCTATTTAAATGTGACCAATTAACCTAAGTAATTAAATAAAACCACAACAACCTAAATAAACTCCCGTACCCCACTTACAGGGTAAAATAGGCAAAAAGATGCATAGCCAAGGCCAATCAGACTATGAGCCGAAAATTCCTGCTCAGCTCCCAAAAGGATGGCCAGTGAAAGCCCACACTGCATACAGGGCAGGAGGGAGGGAGCTGTGCCCCAAAGAAGTGGAAGGGAGGGGCACCCCACCCTACAACGGCCAATAGGCCCCTCCCCTCCCCAGTGGTGCCAGCCTGGGAATGCCAATCGCGTTCCCCTCATCTCTCCCTCCCCCCCACCTGCAAAATCCTCCCTGCGGCCAAGCAAGCCAGACGCAGGGGGAAGGGACTTATTGTTGCTTTTATTGTGTTTATGTTTGTATTGCTTTAAAGATGTTAAGTGTTTTTATGTATTTTATTGCTGTAAGCCGCCTTGGGGGGACTTCTTCCCTGAAAGGCGGCCAAGAAATGTTTTGAAGCAATAAAAAATAAGAATCCTTCCTGTCCATCAAAACATGGAGCTCGAGCTGGTGAACACTAAAATCCAGATTAAAAACAAAAACTTAATTAAAACATAAGGTAACAACAAACACATTAAAACCAATTAAAAACCCTTTCAGCAAGAGACCAGCATACATGCCAAAGGCCTGCCTGAATCAAAAGCCTTTGCCTGCCAGCGAGAGGAGAACAGAGAGGGAGCCAACCTAGCCTCCCTCTGCAGAGAGTTCCGGAGACTGGGAGTAGCCACCGAGAAGGCCCTATCGCACATCCTCTCCAACTGTGCCTCTGATGGTGGCAGGACCAAGAGAAGGGCCTCTCCTGAAGTACTTCAAAAAGTCAGTAGTACAAGCTGAAGAAGACAGTAGGCTAAACACACACAAGCACACACTGATCCTGCTGCCATCTATTGCATGATGGGACAGAGATGCACTAATCCATAGGTGTGTGGCTGTGTTTCAGAACGAATGAAAAACTGAAGCCTAGGGGTCCACATTTTCATTTCTTCCAAAATGAATGCTACAAGTAACAACTGGGCACGAATGGGTGTCTTTTTTGCTGTTCCATCACTTATCCATTCAGGGCTTGAGGTTTACCTTTTTTCCAGGGGCAGGACTTTCTCCTGGCAGCCACCTCCTGGTGACTACCATTTTATTTTCCCAGAATTCCCCAATTTTTGTGTTGTTTGAGTGCATTCTGAGAAAACAAAATGGCAGCTCCCGACGGGGGCAGCAATTTTTGTGGTGGTGGCCATTTTTTCCCAGAATGCCCTGGAACTGTGCGATGTCTGGGCATGCTGGGAAAACAAAATCAAGGCCACCGAAATCAGCTCCGTTGCCAGTGCTGGTTTTTTAAAAGAAAAACAGAGGGAAACAAAGGTGAGTAATGAAACAAATTATAATATTAATGAATAATTGATGGAACTGATTGAGTTTTCCATAACAAAACTGAATGGAAGAGCCATGGATCCGTGGAAGAGCGTGTGCATGCGGAAGGTCCCTGGTGTCTCCAGGTAGGGCTAGGAAAGAATCCTGTCTGAAACTCTGGAAAGCTGCTGCTGCCAGTAAGTGTTGACAATACTGGGCTAGATGGATCAAAGATCGGACCCAGTGTGAGGCAGCTTCCTATATTCCTGTCCCCTCCTTTCCCCCTTGTTACATAGAGTTCTCTTCTAGCTATCTGCACTTGAAAAATATTCGTCTTTTGTTTCTGGAAGCACCATTCATTTCATCTTCCATTCATTGTTGTCTCATGTGTTTCATTTCTCTCTCTCTCTCTCTCTCTCATTGTTTCGTTTGCTTTTTGTTCCTCATTTCTTCGTTGATCACAGTGGAGAGCCAGCCTGTCATCTCATGCCTATAACTTTGGAATTCCCCATCCAAATGGCATGGAACTTTTCAGACGTTGTCCTTCTCCCCTGAAGCAGCAGACGTTGCAAGGGTTAGACAGACTCGACAAAGAGTCCTCCTTTTATGAGGATTTTAAAAAGCCAGGCCCAAGGGTTTCAACCTGAGGTGGAAAACAAGATGGCGCCCACTCCCATTCCATGTACAAAAGCCAGCTTGATTAGCAGATGAATCTTACTGTGATATTGGGGATGGAACACCTTCCTCCACTGGATCTGGCGGCAGCTGGATAGCTTAGAGGGCAGAGGGCAAGTCATGTGGCCCACAGTTCTCTCCTCTGACACTTTCTATCCACATCCCAGCATCTGCCACCTGAACCAACTGCATCACTCTGCCTAATGGTAGGGCTGGCCCTGGTCTCAACCTCCCAGGGGCTGAATGCCAGCAGTGATCGTGACCAGAGGTCCAAGTAGGCATGGTCACCCTACTCTTCCACACACAGAGAGAGAACACCAAAATGGGAACAAAACTCTTATCTCCAATCAGCTGCTGACTGGAGCTAAGAATGTTTCCTGCTGAGCACTGAGAAAGGCTTCCTTTCTGACTTTCAGCCAGTGGAAACTGGTGGCACCTACTTTGGTGGGGCTATGAATTCATTCTGGGTTTTAGCCAGAACCAGCCAGAACTCTAAAGGAGCTATCCAAGGTGCAGAACCCTATCCCCAAATAGGTTAAGCACTTTGGATGGCTCCTTTAGAGTTCTGGCTGGTTCTGGCTAAAACCCAGAATGGATTTACAGCCCCACCAAAATCAGAGCCACCAGCTTCCACTGCTTCCAGCCATTGTCTATGCTGGCTGGAGGATGCTGGGCATTGTAGTCCATCACAACAGGAGTTTGTTCCACTATCAGGGAAATGTTTTTAAAACACAGATGCACACACACTAATCTATTCTTCAGCTCGGAAAACATACTCACTTTTGGAAAATACCCTTGGTAATCTTGATGTATATCTTCTTCTTCTTCTGCATATTTCCTCTTAAAATAGGCTACTTTCGACGTTGTTAAGGTGTTTGTCAATACTTGGCTTGGATCTGCTGCACAGACAGGAAGGATTCGTCATATTGTAAGCAATTCAAAGTTACTTTTTGGGTTAATATGGCATCCATTTATTTACAAGTCATGCTTAATTATTGTAACTTGAGCTTTTTAAACACACACACACACACACAAAACTAACAACATGGGATATGAAGAAACTCCACAAGATGTGAAAACACAAGTGACCAGCTCTACATATGGGCTCCAATCCAACAGAATAAAACTTGCATTTGACATGACTAGAAAGACAGCAGGAAGTGGGTTGCACACTCACATTCTGCATGCTTCATTGTTTATGAATAGCCAAGAGCTTTGGCTATTTGGTGGTATAGAAATACATACATACATACATACATACATACATACATACATATTATTTAGTACGAAGACGTATACCCCAGCTTTCAATCAAATTACTCTCAAAGTGGCTTAAAACAATAATACAAGCTTCTCACCCCTAATTAAAAGTAGGAATGGGGGAGAAATTTGTTTGGTTTGCAATTTAATGCAAATGTTCTTAATTCTGATATTTTGAACCAATATGAGAACTAAAAATCAGTTATCCTTCAAAGTTCGCACCTCTCCAAATTTTGTAATGCAGGTCTCCAATCCAAAAAAAGTACAAAAATGCATATACCAGGGCAAAGTTCACATTAAAATGCATGTATTTGTGAAAATAACATTCAAAAATGCAATATCTTGGGGAAATTGCTTGCAAAAAATGTGTCTATTTGGCAAAATTGCATTCGAAGATGTATCTATTGGGAGTAATGCACACAAACCGGTATGCGAATTTTTGTGCGAACTTCCTTAAAAGAAACATATCTCCAAGTTCAGGATGAACCAAACTTAAGGTGGGAAAAATGAGAAATGGAAAGCAACTGAAATTGATGGATTTGCCCATCCTTACCCAAAATGCACACGTACACCCAGTCCAACAGCCTTAATTCCCCAGCCAGTGAAGGGGGCCGGCAGGTGTTCCCCTTTGGCTCTGCCATTCCAAGCCAGCTAGCAATTGGAACAGAGTGTTTTTTCTGGCAGGGAGGGAGAAGCAAGCTCCCTGCAGTTGGTCCTTCTCTGGCCCATGGATGGGCCAGCCTGATCTTCTCCTTGCCATGACCTTCTTCCTGGGAGAAGTAGGCCAGTCGCCTTCCTAGTAGCCCATGGTCCCCTGGCCAATGGCAGAGGCAGTGTGTTCCTGTCTGCTCTGGAGTCCCAGGGCAGCAACATACGTCCCAATCAACACCCTGGAGGTCTTGTGGTAGCTGAATTGAATGCTTCTAAATTGGATGTGCATGAAAAGGCACATACATGCCTGGATTTGGGTCTGCATCCGAAGGTGGCTTACATAGGCCTCCTCCTCTCCATCTTATCTTCACAACAACCCTGTGAGGAAGGTTAGGCTGAGAGTCCGTGTCTAGCCCAAAGTCACCCAATGAGTTTCATGGCTGAGCGGGGACCAGTACCCAGATTTCCTGAGTCCCAGTCCAACCACTACACCACACTGGCTCTCAGATGTGTTGGATTACAGCTCCCATCATTCCACTGAGCACTTCAAGAGGAAGAGGAAGCAGCAGCCCTTCCCTTTTGTGGAGATCCAACTCTATGACCTGCTCATCTTTGCAACTCAAAATCTAGTGCCTGAATTTTCTTTTTTCCTCCTCCCTCCCAATCCCCTTTCCTTTTGTGTTGTGTCTTTTAGATCAAGTTTCCCCAACCTGGTGCCCTCCTGATATTTTGGACTTCAGCTCCCATCAGCCCAAGCTGGCATGGCCAATGGTCAGGAATGCTGTGAGTTGTAGTACAAAACATCTGGAAGGTTGAGGAAGGCTGTTTGAGATTGTAGGCCTGCGGGCATTCATTGCGAACTTTCCTAATGTTCTTATTCCTTAACTTTGCAAACCACTTTTGGAGCCTTTCTGCCTGCAGCGCGGGAGAAAAATGCAATAAACAAATAAATAATAAATACCAGATTGGGGAGGCTGCCCCAAAGGAATTGTTTCTACATGTAAATCTCCCTTGCTGGATCAGGCAATGGTCTCATGTGCTAACTGTACCATATAGATTGGCCTTAGCACTGATTTGCTCATGTTAACAAGGCCCCATGCTCTAGACCGGGGTAATTTTACGTGTCTCAGGACCACAATACCTGACAGAGTGCCTCTCCTGGCTCAAACATACCCTTACACTACGCTCAACATCTAAGGTCCTCCTCCGAGTGCTATTCCAAGGGAGGCTCAGAAGACAGCAACAAGGGAAAGGGCCTTCTCAGTGGTGGCCCCCCCAACTGTGTTGTGATCTCCATGAAGAGGCCCGCCTGGCACCAACATTGTTATCCTTTTGGTGCCAGGTCAAGGCTTTTCTCATTTGGCAGCAAGTAATGAGTTTTTAATTGATCCTGGATTTGTTTTATGGTTTGCTGATAGGTTGGCTCAAAGTTGTTTTTAGATATATGTTGTCTCTGTGTATATGGTCTGTTTCTTTTTTCTGTTTTTAAATTTTGCATATCGTATTTTTACAACAGCGGCTGGATGGCCAGAGGATATCTTGTTTTCCAGGAACCGACCTCCCCCCACAGCCCCGTCCTCCACACTCACAAGAGGAGTGCGGAGCAGCCGAAAAGGGGCATGGCTGGGGGCGTTCCGGGGTAGGGAGAGCGTAACTGTCTGTACGACACATCCGATGTGTCGTACAGCAGCCTCGTTCTCCGCTCAGCCCTCCTGCAGCTAGACAGCTGCAATTGGCTGTCTAGCCGAAAACGCAGGGCAGGAGGAGCACGGAGGGAACGATCCCCTCTGTGCTTCTCCTGCCCTGCATTGGACAGGCAGTCGCCTCAGAGTTTGGAGGTGGCCGCCTGTCTGGATAGGATTGCGCCCTACGTTTTGTAAACTGCCCAGAGAGCTTCAGCTATGCGGCAGTATAGAAATGTAATAAATCATCATCATCAGATTAACGGTATTCTTGTTTAACCTTTTCTACCCCGTTGTTTTAAACAGCACCCTATTGTACTGACTAATATTATCCTGGGCATAGCACATGACTATTATTTTTTTCCGCATGCTCAAGGAAGAGCTCTGTGCAACTCAAAAGCTCACATCTAGTCTTTCAAATGTTAATTACACAGATTCTGTGATTCTATGAACTGAACGTTATTCGTGATTTCTCTCACAGCTGTGTATTTTTAGAGTACTTTTCACTGCCAACACGAGGTGGCAGTGTTGTCACACTAAACACCCAAGCAGGCATCCCCCAACACTTCACAACCCCCTTCTTCACCCACCCACCCAGGCCGAAAAAAGTAGTATTCGCGTTGAGTAAAGTATCTTTCTTTCAAAACAAACATAAAACACCATTTAATTAAAAAAAAATGGACTGAATGATTCAGAGGAGCGCTTGGATAAGAGACTGCTTCCCTTCGTTGCAGATCAGAACTCTCTTGATATGTTGGTAGCAGAGTACGCTGCATGTCAAATGGATCAGGGCTGCACCACATTTCGGAGCACTTGGAGACGTTACACCAAACGAGCTTTTCCTGATGATGTGCGCATCATACTGTTCTGAACGCACAAGAGCCCAGTTTTCAAGCTGATCAGCGGTCGTGTTGGGAGGTGAAAAGAACAAAAAATAAAATGCACATGGTCTTTGAAGAGCGCAATCCTATCAGTTGCACCCGCGCTGCTCAGAAACCTCCAGGCTCAAAGGGTCTGAGATTCCTGTGCCCTGCCTGGCTGAAGCAGGTGATCTTTGCCTCCCCGTCTTGAGTTTTTGGCCATTTTTGCTGGACGGGCTTTTCAGCCTATCTAGGGGGGGGGCACTTTGGAGGGGGAAGGGAGGGGGATGGAGGAGGCTGAGGTTGTCTCATATTCCGGCCTCCCTGGTCCCCTCCCCTCCCTGCCCACCGGAATGCCCCCTTTACTCTGAGGCCACTTTTCTGACCTCGGGGGGCGGGCAGCGCAGTTCTTTCCATGCCATTTGTGAGGGGGAGGGGGTTGGATCTCCAACCCCCCCTTCCAAGGTCGGAGTGCTGTCTCCAACTCCAGAAGGGTTTTTCCAAGAAATCCTATGGTCCCTGGGATGTTCTCCCGGGTCCATATTTTTGCACTCTAAGAGCACGCCAAGTCTTACGTACATTTTGCCTACAACAAAGAGTCTTGTGTCACCTTAAAGACTAACGTTATTCTGCATAGGCCAAAAAATAGTAAGCTAAAAAGTAATAATACATTTGTTAGTCTTTCAGGTGCCAAAGCCAAAATGGTGGCTCAGCGAGGGGCCGGGCAGCTGCCGGGCACTCACGGATTGCGTGGCGCTCAGCGAATGGCCAGGTAAGTGTGCGGCAGCTTGGCAAGGGGGGTTCAGGAGCAGCGGTGTACTGGTGGCGGGTTGCGCCGGGGCTTTGCTCCGGCACTTCTTTTGAAGCCAGCCGCCAGCCGGGTCACTGTCTGCTAGGGAAGGAGGGAGCAGAGGGAATGCGGGCGGCTGCCTCTTGGCTGCCTCTCGTCTACTATGCAGAGCCGCCCAGACAAAGGGAGCGAATGAGAGGGAGCCTGAGGGAGCTCTGCAGCCTCCTCTCGCCCCCTCTTCTCCTCCTCAGCTCTTGGCTTCTCCGCCCATCCCTGTTCTGTCCCTGTGCACCCGGCACTGCCCTCGTCTCCTGCAACACCAGCCACCTGTTTGGGCAGCAGCAGGAGAGGGGGGACGCTGCCACCATTATTTACTTATGGGACAGGGCAGGTGGCTGGTTTGTGCCGGTTTTTAGGATTTATCACACAACCCCTAGGCAATAAACACTCATTTGATTGCACTGTTCATTCTTGAACACTAATTTCTACAGTAAGCAGAATTGTCCAATGCAACCTGCTCCATCAGCTACACTTTTTGGTACAAGGTTGGCATGTATCTGGGCAAACAAACCCTGGCAGAGGGAAGGGAAACCGAAAAAAAATCAGTTGGAGGGAGAGGAGAAAGAAGGGGTGTGTGTGTGTGTGTTTCAATCCAGCTGGGTGTGTGGACGTTTCTGTTGCGGGATGGGAGAGATATAATGAAGGCTAATGGGTAATGTTGGGGCACTAAGGGAGTGTGTGCAAGAAGATCAAACCAGTCCGTCCTCCAGGAAATAAAGCCAGACTGCTCACTGGAGGGAAGGATATTAAAGGCAAAACTGAAGTACTTTGGCCACATCATGAGAAGACAGGACACCCTGGAGAAGATGCTGATGCTAGGGAAAGTGGAAGGCAAAAGGAACAGGGGCCAACAAAGGGCAAGGTGGATGGATGATATTCTGGAGGTGACAGACTTGACCTTGGGGGGGCTGGGGGTGGTGACGGCCCACAGGAAGCTCTGGCGTGGGCTGGCCCATGAAGTCACAAAGAGTAGGAAGCAACTGAGCGAATAAACAACAAAGGGAGTGTGCAAGGGGGCTGTTTAAATGAGAAGGGATCTGTCCATGAGAGCTGAGTTGAGAGGGTGAAGCTTCCATAGAGTAACATATTCTGAAAACCTAAAATGTTTGTGAGTGAGTGAGTGAGTGAATGAGTGAGTGAAAAGCTTTTAACCCCCCTGCATGTCTTCTCAGAGGTCCAGTTGAAAGACCCCTGCCTTCCTCTCAGCTGCACTGTTTTGGGGTGCCAGTTGAAGGCTGTATATCTTACAAGGTTGTACAATCTTAGAAGGGGGCGTGGCTGTGAGGGGGCGTGGCTGTGACTGTCACGGAAGGGACCCGGCACTTCTGAATTTGCCACTACACTACTGATCTCCACTGTGATATTTTCTGGGTTTCCCAGGAGGCATTTGATCGGCCGCTATGGGAAATGGGAAGCTGGACAAATTAGAACTTTGTTCTGATCCAGCATGGGAGTTTTTATGTTCTCTCTTTCTCCCTCCCTGTCTCCTCTTTCACCTTTGAATTTGTTCCACTTAGCCTGCAGTCCTATACCTACTTTTCTGAGAACTCAGTGAGACTTACTTCTGCGTAGCCGTGCAGAAGATTGCACTGTTATTAATTCATAGAGTTTCATGCATTCATTTATTTAGTCATTCATTACATTTCTATACCACCCAGTAGCCAAAGCTCTCTGGGCAGTTCATAGAATAGAATCATAGAATAGTTGGGTTGGAAGGGGCCTAGAATACCATCAAATCCAACCCCCTGCTCAGTGAAAGAATCCAAGTCTAAAGCATCCCTGATAGATGGCTGTCCAGCCTCATCTTGAATGCCTCCAGTGTGGGAGAGCCCACCACCTCCCTAGGTCTTTCATTCCATTGTCGTATTGCTCTAACAGTCAGGAAGTTTCTCCTGATGTTCAGCTGGAATCTGGCTTCCTGTCACTTGAGCCCATTCTTCCATGTCCTGAACCCTGAGATGATCGAGAAGAGATCCTGGCCTTCCTCTCTGTGACAACCTTTCAAGGACTTGAAGAGTGCTATCCTATCTCCCCTCAGTCTTCTCAAGGCTAAACATGCCCAGTTCTTTCAGTCTCTCTTCATAGGGCTTTGTTTCCAGTCCCCGATCATCTTCGTTGCCCTCCTCTGAACCCTCTAAAGTTTGTCTACATCCTCTTAAAGTGTGGTGCCCAGAACTGGACACAATACTCCAGATGAGTAGAGGGGAATGAGTACTTCATGAGATTTGGAAGTTATACTTTTATTAATGCAGCCCAAAAGAGCATTGGCCTTTTTTGCAGACACATCACATTGTTGGCTCACATTCAGCTTGTGATCTACAACAGTTACAAGATCCTTCTCGCTTGTAGTGTTGTTGAGCCAAGTATCCCCCATCTTGTAACTGTGCATTTGGTTTCTTTTTCCTAGGTGCAGAACCTGGCATTTATCCCTATTAAATGTCATCCTGTTGTTTTCTGCCCAGCGCTCCAGTCTATCAAGATCACTTTGAATTTTGTTTCTGTCTTCCAGAGTATTAGCTTTCCTGCCCAATTTTGTGTCATCTGCAGATCTGATCAGCATTCCCTGCACCCCCTCCTCCAAGTCATTAATAAAAATGTTAAAAGAGCACTGGGCCCAGGACTGAGCCTTGCGGTATACCCGCTCATTACCTCTTCATATAAAACCTTTAACATTCAAGAATTTAAACAGTTGAAAAACAAATTAAACACAATTGACATTAATACTAGATAAAACTAGACCAGATACAAAATCAAGTGCCCCATCATATGCTGTCAAATGCCTGGGAGTAGAGGAAAGTCTTGACCTGGCACGCAAAAGGTAACAGTGTTGGCATCAGATGGACCTTGGGATGTATGGATTGGGTAAAATCCATTCCCTCTGTGTTTCACAGATTGTCAGGCACCTTTTGTTCCACCGTCCAACCATCAACAGAATCAGATTTTTTTTTTAGTTTCTGAATTTGGGCACAATCTCATTTGCAAATAGGCGCAAATTTCTCTCAAATGTGCGAATTCCCTCCAAATGCACATTTTAGCTTATGGGGGAAATGCACATTTTTGGCTGGCTTTTTAATTTTGTATATTTTTCTACCATGAAATCTGCGCAAAATTTGGGAAAGTTTGAAAAACGATCTGCAAGTCCCTGGAACCCACCCAACAAGGGGGGAAACTGGTCCATGGGTTGGATTCATAAAACTCCAAACTCATTTGGTTCTGTTGTGGATTTCTCCAACACACCTAGATGGACCTCACTGTGGAAAGCAATACACAACCGAGATGGGGGGGGAGGCACCACCAAAAAGGCCCTCTCCCTTGTTGCCATCTTCCAAACCTCCCTCGCAGGAGGCACCACCCCAATGTGCTTCCCCACTGTAAAGTTAACACTTTGGGTGGGTCTACATGACAACCTCCCATTAGTTTTCTACCAGTTCAGCTGTCATGGCTTCCCCCAAAGTTTCCAGAGAAGTGTAGCCTTCGTGATGCATCATCAGCTGGTGCTGAGACTTCTCTGTCAGTGATCCCATGTCCCCATCACAGGAGTAAAATTCCCAAGGTTCTCTGAGAAGACAGAATTACTGCTGAACCTGTTCTATGCCTGTGGAGCAGATATGCCCATTCGCTTACCCTATTCTTGTTTCTTCTTCTTGCCCAGGCCATGACGGTGAGGAGGAGAAGGGGGACCAGGAGACTCTGAGGACTGAGAGTGGCCCCCCACAGGGGCAAGGACCATGGCCCAACAACGCCTACCTTTGTGCTAGTGGTGCAGTGGTAAAATCTGAAGTGCAGGCATTCATCATGATGGTCCCCACAGCCACGCCCCCAAGGACAAGCCAAAAAACGCAGGCAACTGTGTTGATCCATATCAACCCACCAGTTCTAGCAGTTTTCATCTCCACCAGGAGCAGGTCCTTTGGAAAGCTTAATTGCCCAGTCAATGCCAAGGCAGCACCCCCAAAATACTTGCGTTACAACAGGAATAGCTCATTGTTGCTGGGAAAATTCATTTCTCCTCAGCTACTGTGAGGATTGCAGCTAAGCTCAGAGAGAACAGGGAAGTCTGGGGCGGGGGGGGCAGGTGCCAGCAGCATCTTTATTAATTAAAAAAATGTTGGTGCTGCATCCCTATGATACCTGCCTCCGCCGCATCACCGCTTGAGGTACCTTAAAAACTAAAGATTTATCGAGGCATAAGCTTCCGTGGACTCTAGTCCACAAAATCTTCTGCTTCCATAAGCCTGTTAGTCTATTGTTCGTCGTGCTGTGCTGAAAATTTCTCCCACATTTTTTTCGACCATTCTCATTTATCTTGATAGAAAAGAAATTGCTTGCAAAAAGAAATTCAAAGGAGAAGAAAATTTCAGAGAAATTCTGATGGGTTGTGTTTGGGGTTCTTGTGCTGACCTTACTTATGACATGGCCAGGTGTGCGCGAGTGCCCTGTCTCTCATTGTACCATCGTCTCTCCAGCAGCCTCCTCAGCTTTCCATGCTTCACTTAAAGCCCAGGGGAAGACGTCCTGAGGTAATGCCTTCCACAGGGCTTTTTCAGATCAGAAAGTGCTGGCAGTCTGGGACACTGCAGAGCAATGGGGAGATGTGTAATACAAAGGAACACACACACGGTACCCTCGGCCACCTCACAGTAATTAGATAAGGTCAAAAACACCGCCAAAGGAAATTCAAAAGAAATTATAAAATGCCCTGAGAGTGAGGTAGAAAAACTAAAGACCCTTTCATGGGTGAAGGAAGCGTTCAAGAAATCGGAGGTCAGGTTTTGGCACAGCACGGCCCGCCTTACATCCACTATGGGGCTTTTAGGAAAGCAGTGGTATTATAAGCATCTGCACTAGAGGTGAGATGTATCCACAACCCCCCCCCCTCAGAGATTTAACCTCTGGAAGACCCTGGGGAAGTTGCTGAATCTGGAAGAATGAGGTCTAGAGCTGAGCCATAATTTCTCAGAAGACCATTTTCTCAGAAAAGTTCTGAGATTGTTCTTTTCTTACCTGTCTCCCACTCTAGAAATGGAAGGCCATTTTTTTTACTTTTGACAATTAAAATTCTGCTTCACCATTTTTATTTATTTATTTACTATATTTGTAGACCACTCCATATCCAAAACAGATTTTGGAGCAGTGGACATAAAAGGCAAAATAGTAAAAGGATAAAAAGATTAAAGCGCTATATTAAAATTATGCTTTTTAAAAAAAACAGAATGCCAATAAAACCAACAAAACCGTGGCTGGTCAGTTAAGGGATGCCTCCTGGAACAGCGCTGTTTTCAGGAGGCACCAGAAGCAACAGTGTTGGTGGCTACCTGACCTCCAAGGGGAAGGAGTTCCAAAGAAAGGAGGCCACCACACTGAAGGCTCTTCTGGTGGACTCCAATCGGGTCGTAGATCCATGTGGAACCACCAGGAGCAGGAATTTGCATGTGCAATCCCCTCCCCGACCCCCTAGCAACCAGCACAGAAAGAACCATGCTGGCTGCCCTCCAAACTCGGAAAAGCGACCTTGGAGCAGGAGGAAAGGGGGCATTCTGGTGGGCGGGGAGGGGAGGAGACCAGAGAGGCCAGGATATGAGACATCCTGAGCCTCCTCCAGCTTCCTTCCCTCCCCCTCTGCTGCACCCTCACTAGACGAAGTTTCCTGCCGAAGTTTCCACAAGGTCCTTGTGAAGCACCTGTGTTGACATATATATATGCCATATCTTGGGGGCGGGGGCTCAACTTACTTTTTAGGATGAGGTGGCTGAGGGTTTTATTTCTTTTCTTTCTTTAATGCTTAAAAAAAAGCCTCCTCAGCTCCTCACCACTGCCCATTTCTTTTCTTTCCACAGCTATGCATGTATGAGGGATTGACTTACCTCTGGGTAAGCATGTGAATCCCCAGTTCAGGACAATGGTGATTCGGGAAGGGGCATTTAAGCCTTCCCCCCTTCTGTTTTCATGCCAAAATTCCCCCCCACCCCGTTTGTGGGGAATGGTTAAAAAATGGGGGGAATGAGTTTTTTTTAACTCTCAGGGTGTTCATTTCAGCATGAACACAGGAAGAGGGAAAGCTTACATCCCCCCTCCCAAATCACCATGGTTCTGAACTTGGGTGTGGGGGTGCACAGAGGTAAGTCAGTCGTGCATACATGCGTAGCTGTGCTAACTCAGCTCACAAGAGGATAAAGCCAGCCGCTGCCAGATGAAGAGCCCAGCTGGAGGAAGAGGGTCAGACACCTTGCCAGGCGTCTCTCTAGGCCTTTCAAACAAGCCACGCAGAACCCACGCTGCTGGGTTCGCACATGGCGACAAGCCACCCTGAAAACAAGCCACCCTGAGCAACCCAGCAACAAGCCATGGGTTCCCGGGTTGGCTTGTGCGTGGTTAACAGGCCACACTTAAGCCATCGCACCAGGTTCAGACAACATGACAAGCCACTCTGAAGCAAACAGGGATGACAACCCACCATGTGTTGTCACGCCCTGCAAACACAAGCATTGTGGAGGATGCAAAATGGGGCCCAGGTTGCCAACACAGTTGCTGCTGTTGCCACTTGCAGTCCCAGTGTAAATAAGAAAGAAAAGACCCTTAGGAGAAAAGAAAGAAGCTCACTGAAGGTGAGCCCTCCCTGTGAGACACTGTTGGAGAAATTCTCCTCCCCCTGGTAAAATTCAGTGAAATTTTCCCTAAATTCTTCTGCCCACAAATAAGGTGGAGGATCTGGAAAGGCCATTTGGGCACAGCTCTAATGGGTTGTTTGTTCCTGCAACAGACGTAACGTTATCAACCCCCTGGACGCTGCATTTGGTTTTCTGCCTACCTCTCTGAATTGCTGGGATTCCTAAAAAGTTTGAAGCCTCCATCCCCTCCCATTTACTGCCTTGGCTTGTCATCTTTCTTTAAATGATCCATATGCAGATACTTCAGGAGGAACAAAGTGAGAGACATTTCTGGCAACCCAGAAGGGAGGGCTTGGAGCCAAACTGAAATTGACATTGATTTTTCAGGAGACGCAACCATATGTTGACATCATGGGATATATGGCCATGTTCTTGGCAGGACAAATTCTTTGCTTCATAACCTAAGTGTAGCGTGCTCTTCAGAAGTGCCCTTGCAATCAAATCAGTTGGCAAGCATCCGTCTTCGTAAGACTTTGCATTGGCAGCATTCCGCTGGGGTAAAGCAAGGATGATGTCTCCTCTCCAGCTCCAAAAGCCTGCGCAGGAAGGTTGACAAACAACCAGGGGAAAAATGGCTGGGAATTTTTGATCAGGTTGTCAGTACTTCTGTGTAAAAGCCAGCACGTATTTGCCAGAATTTTTAGGAGAGTTTGTGCTTTATATATATTTTTAGTAAGGCTGGAGCTCTTATAGCAAAAATCAGCAGCAGCAGCAATTCCACATAGAATTGGTCAGATTCCCCCTTCCAAGGTCAGAGACAGTGCTCCAACCTTAGAAGGGGGAATCAGAGATCCACCTCCCTCCCCATCCCCTTGCAGCCGGCACAGAAAGAACCATGCTGGCTGCCCTCCGAAGTCGGAAAAACGACCTTGGAGCAGGACAAAAGGGGGTGTTGCATGGGGCTGGGAGGGGAGGAGACTGGAGAGGCCAGGTTATGAATTATCCTGAGCCGCCTCCAACCTCCTTTCCTCCCCCTCTGACGCACCCTTGGTACCCTTGGTAGATGGGCTTTTCTGCCCATCTAGCAAAATCTGAAAAGCAGGAGATCGCCTCTGCCACTCCTCCCGCCCTGCACTGGATGATTGGACACCCCCTGGATTGGGAGCTTCCAATCCAGTTCACACATGGACACTAAGGGATTGCGCCCTTAGTGTCCATGTGTGAACTATGTAGCCTGTATATGCACACTAAGGGGTCAGGTTCCCAGTGCAGCTTTCCACATTCTACTGTGAGAGATGCTGCAGAAACCAGCTTTGTGCTTCCCTCATGGGCGCTCCAGCAGGCTCTGTTGAACCAAGGCATGTGAAGTGAGTGATGGCAGAACTACATGTAGTTGTAGTAGCAATGTTGTAGTAGTTGCTAGGGGGTGGGGTGGGAATTGCTCTCAGATCTAGTTGCCTGCACAGTTCTTTTATTCTACACTCAGATTCAAGTGTCATATCTACCAAAATTTCAAATACGAACTTCCAACAGTGCTCAAAGGAGTAAACACCTTTATCTAGTTACTCTGCTCCTTCCAGAATCCATCAGGAGCTGTCCATATCCACACAGAGAGCAAGAGAGAGAGAGAGAGAGAGTCCCAGTTGGTGCCACCTAACAATGGGAGAATCAGCAAGGCTGAATCACACTGCTGTTCTCCAAGTTCCACGCTGAAGCTCAGTCCACTTGTCCTCATTCCAGAACGTGAGCCTTTTTTCATTCTTGTTTGAATGGAAAAAGTGCACATTTAGGTGCCCATATTTTAATAGCACACACCCAAATGCATACTCCCCCCCCCATTGACTAAAGTGTGAAAATGCCAATTTCCCCCCAAAAGCACATTTTAAAAAATGCACATTTTTCTTAAGTATGCATTTTGCAAAGATGATCACAAGCTCAGGTATGTGCAAGCTTTGCCTGCAAAATGCACTCGTGTTCATGTTCGGGAGTACAAACAGGGCAAGTTCTGGTATTAAACAAATGACATGAAATTCTCGTACACCTTTTGTGCCACCTAGCTCAATCCAGAAGCCAGAATTTCTGAAATCAAATGTTGGATACCCTAGTGGACAGAGACAGGACCATACGAAGCTCCCTCATACTGTGTCAGACCATTTCTTCATCTAATTCAGTAATGTCTACACTGATCGGTGGCTCTCCAGTCTTTCAGCCAGATTCTTTCCCAGACCTCCCTGAAGATCCAGATTTTTGCAGTGGATACTCTTTGTCCCATTTTGTCTTAGATATGTGAAAAAGAGGACATTTCATCTGAGAATATACTACATGCTTACCTTTAACCCTGCATAACTACAATCAGCCTCAAAGCATAACTGGGCATAATTAGAAAAGGAAGTGAAAATAAAACCGCCAATATCATGCTGCCCTTATACAAAGTAGGTGCGATGACACTTGGAATATTGTGAGCCGTTCCGGTCACTGCACCAGAAAAGCATATTGTAGAGCTGGAAAAAGTGCACAAAATGACAACTAAAATGATCCAGGGGCTAGAGAACCCCCCCCCCCAGGAAAGGTTGCAACATCTGGGACTTTTTAGCTAAGAAAAAGGCGAGTGAGGGGAGACAGGATAGAGGTGTACAAAATTATGTATGGGGTGGAGAAAGTGGATAGGGAGACATCTCTCTCTCTCTCTTTCTTTCTCCCTCTCAGAATACAAGAACCCAGGGTCATCCCATGAATCTGATTGGTGGGAGATTCAGGACAGATAAAAGGAAGTCCTTCTTCACACAGCGCATCGTCGAACTATGGAATTTGCTATCACAAGCTGTAGTGATGTCCACTTTGGATGGCCTTAGTAGGGGATTGGACAAATTCATGGAGGATAATGATATCAGTGGCTACGATTCCTGATGTCTATATGCAATCTCCAATATCAGAGGCAGTATGCAGTATTTATAGCAGCTGTTGGGGAACAGGAGTGGGAGGGTGCTGTTGCACTCATGTCCTACTTGTGGGCTTCCCATAGGCATTGGTTTGGCTGTTGTGTGAACAGAACGATAGAAGAGATAGACCCTTGGTTCAGTGGAGGCTGGTGGCTCCAGATTCAGAGGGGTGATGATTCCATTCTGGGTTTTAGTTAGAACCAGCCAGAACTTTAAAGGTTCTGTCCAAGGTGCTGAAACCTATCCCCAAAAATGGTTTCAGCACTTGGATAGCACCTTTAGTGCTCCGTCTGGTTCCAACTCATGCCCAGAATGGAATCACGGCCCCTCTGAATCTGGAGCCACCAGTCTCCACTGCCTTGGTCTGATCCGCAATGGCTCTTCTTATGTTCTTATCAGAGTTTAGGGGAAGCACTAAAGCCCAGCGCACAGAGCTGTGATCTCTCCCATTTCATATATTTATATATCTACCTGGTAGAATGTTCCCAACCTGCTGCCAGCATGCGTGGGAGAGATCACAGCTCTCCAGCATGTCCTACCAGCAGAGTGGAGTTTTGTGGGGATTGCTGGTGAACTGCTCAGCACACCTGCCCACTGTGGACTGATACTGGCCATGAGCATCCTCAGAGCCATGGTGGAGGTTACAAGGACCTGCATTCCGTTGATTTCAGACACAACAATTCGACACCCAGACCATGTCTGGCGATTATCAGCATGTCATCCAGAACACTGGCTACCTCTTAAGATGGAAGAAAATGGCAGCTCCCCTCATTCTGTATGGCAGCCTCCCCCAGTCTGGTGCCTTCCACATGTGTCAGACTACAATGCCCATCATTCTCAGCCAGTAAGTGAAGGGTGACTGGCTGGGGAGGGGGAGGCTGTCATATGGTCTTGTAGGGTCATGTGACAGGACTACCATCACAGTGAAGAAGCCATAGTAGCTCAAAACCCATGCAACAAGAAGTACCCTTTTTATTACTTCCTGAAACACTGTCACCCATGTGCAGCTGGCTTACTAGCCCAGTACTGTCTACTCTGGGAGCAGCTGTCCAGGGGCTCAAGCAAAGAAGGGTCCTTTCCTACCACCTGCCCTTTGATGCTATTAACTGGGGGTGCCAAGAGTTGAACCTGGCACCTTCCACATGTAAATCACCTGCTATATCAAGGTGGACAATTGGTCCATCTAATTTTGAGCGGTCTACCCTGAGTCTCTTCAAGGTCTTGGAGACCCAGCCTTGGAAATCCTGCTTGTTTAGAACAGCCAACCCCACTCTTATTTAGGGATGCTCTTTAACTGATATTTAACCAAAGTTAAATGGAAGGGAAGGTATAAATCAAATAAGTACTGACAATTGCTGGAGAAGCTGTGGTGGAAAAATAAGCACACATGCTAGAAAAATAGATGGACGTGCTAAAGGGTTGACCACATCAAAAGCCTGAAGTGGTCAGGCGTTTTAGATCAGAGCCTCCCCACCTTTTGAAAATGATGCAGGCTTATCGATGGATAAATGAAAGGGTGGATTGATGGGTTTCAGCATGTATTCAATCATAAGTTCATTCCATCCTGCTTTCCATGTACATTTTTTAAAAAAATTACATGAAAACTTGCATTTAAATTGTACACATTGTCCCTTGAAATATGCATTTTTAATGCATTTTGTGAGCTGAGAACTGCATTGCACAATTCGGAGACATCCACGGTGCAAAGGTGTATTAGTCTGGGAAGTGTGCATTTGGTTGATTTGCTTGAAAAAGCAGACCGAACAAAATTCTCTAGTGCTCCTACATGGGCTGCAATCCTATTCACACTTGCCTGGGAGCAAGCCCCATTGAACTCTGTGGGCTTTCTCTGAGTAGGCATGTCTAGGTTTGAAGTGACAGTTGGCTGAGAAATCCCCGAGACTCTCTGTTAGGATATGCGTGGGGTGTCATCCCCATGAAGGATATTGAAATAGGTTATAATCTCATTGTGCCAGAGGACTTGCCAGAGGTTGGAGGGATGTTGATACACAGTGGAATCAAAAGACTTTGGGATGCTGTGAACTAAGTTACACTGGCACGATTTATTTAAAAATAAGACTGAGGAAGACCAATTCAATTCATACTCGGCATTTTTCTGCACGTTATTGGAGCATAAGATATAATATCAGTTTTGAAGAAGACACCCTATGATTCTGTGAACCATTTAGTTGTTCCTCTTGATTGATTCCCTAATGTACTGACGGAAAGAATTATAATATGCAAATGATTGTTCTGGGGAAAATAAGTTTGGTATAAGTGTATACTTTCATGCGCATTACCAATGGGCTGGACAAGTTCATAGGATTGCCCAAAATGGGGGGAGGGGTGTCTTCCTATGGAGGCCTGAAACATTTGATATGGAATATCAAAAAATATTAAAATATGGGAAGTGAGATCTATTCATTGGACCAGTCTCTGTTGGTGAAGTGTGGAAACATTTGAGCTCCCCGTCGAGCAGAATTGGAAGATGATACGAATGTGAGTGGTGCATCATCCATATTTTAAAATAGTGTGTGAAGGTCTAACGGCCCCACCTCCAAAATGAGACCATAGATGGAGAGAAGGGCAAAAACAATGATCAACAGGTTGGACCATCTTCCCTATGAAGAAAGGCTAGAAACATTGAAAGCTGCTGTATAGCAAGTCAGGCCATTGTCCATGGAGCTCGGTGCGGTCTTTACTGACTGGCAGTGGCTCTCCAGGGTTTCAGCCAGGTGATTTTCCAAGCCCTAACTGGTGAACCTGGGATGTCCTGCATGCAAAGCATGTGCTCTACTATGGAGCTGAGGACCTTCTACCATTGCCGTATAGTGACTCAGAGAATTGGTCCATTTAGTTCAGTATTGTCCGCACCGGGGGGGGACGACGACTCAGTAGCCTCCAGATGTCTGGGACTACAAGTCCTATCAACACTGACCATTAGCCATGGTGGCTGGGCCTGATGGTCACTGTAGTCCTACACCTCTGGAGGCCGTTAGAGTGGAAAAGGGTGGTGGAGAGAGTCAGGCACGTGAGCACTGATGCCGGACTCCTTCTTGCTTCTCCCTTGAATTATGCCCAAGCAACTGGCTGTACCTTGCAGTGCGAATCAATCCACAGAGCGCCTTTCCGCGGGGTTTTCAGCCGTCCTAATGAGTTGCTCCCTCCACACAGGCTCGGCTAGCATTGCTTCCCACACTGTTCTGCTGCACGAACACCTGTTAAAAGGAACGGAGGAGAGAGCAGGGAGAGGGCAGGGAGAGAAAGGGAGAGGGAGGGCGAGAGGTGAACCAGCACGTCCACTAAACACCTGTCTCATCACTGCAGAACACGCTCTCGTATGGGCGGGGGGCGGGAAGGGGGAGGAAGAACCAGCAATTTCCTGAAGACACCTGTGATGTGAGAGCCTCCACTTTATTTACTGCAGCCTCAGGGAAATGGAAATGGTTCAGATTCAAGGGTACTGAAGATATTTCAGGGGAGGGGGAAAAATCATTGCACTCAGTGGCACTTCAGTAATTATCACAGAGGGAACTCTACAAATCAGGTTGCTTTGGCTGACAGCAATTTCTCTCTCCGTTTCTTCCACTGAAAAAGTATAAACCTCCAGCAGGCTTAAACGTTAGAGCAGAGGTTTTGAACCGCTTTCAGCCCGAGGGCCAAAGGAGAAGCTATTGGGGGCTGCATTGGAGCAGTGGGCGGAGCCGAAGACAAAGCAGGCAGGGCCAAAATAACAAAAACAGCAGTATGCAGTAGTTCAAAGCTCTTACTGCTATTAGCTAAGGTGTTAGAGGCATTTCACCCTTTTAGAATGGGGGGCCAGAGGAATGCGCAAAAACCCAGGAAAACACCAAATGATCTGCAGTTGAGGAAAGAGGGCAGGGCCATCTGGGAAACCCTGGTGGGCCAGATTTGGCCCACGAGCCTGTGGATCAACGCCCCTGGATTACAACAAGCTTGAGAGCAATGGATATCAAGTCTAGGGAGGGCTTTAGCAGGAGGAGCTGTTGCTGTCTCATCTCATACTGGGTCAAAGGATTTAAAGAGAGATTGAGGTTCTCTGGCTTTGAATCGGGTAAGCCTCTCTCAGTGGGGTCAGGGAGCTTCCACACACTCAGTCACACAAGCGTGAGGATTGCACAGTTCCCCTTTCCCAGCGGTCTGGGGCTTCAGCTGGGCCCTGCAGGATAGCCCAGAGCTTGCCTGGTTCTCGGAGCCTTCAAAAAATCAACCTTTCTTGCATGGCTTCCGCACAGTTCTGTCTGATTAGCCTTCAGGCCTTGGAAGGAAAGCAACAGGAATGCTTTTGATTTGGGAGCCATGAAAATTTCTCCCTAGCTGAGTGCACAAACTTCAACCCATCGAAATGTGGCTCAGCTTGAGATTTAACTTCTCGAGCGATGCAGGTAACGGGGCAGAACCCTAAAGAACCAGAGTGCACAGATGCACACCCTGAACTTGATCAAAGGCATCTCCAAATCCTCCCCCAAAAGGCAACATGCAGATAAACAGACCAGGCTACCTGAAATACTGCCTTGTCCCATATGAGTCTGCCTGGCCCTTCAGATCTTCCAGAGAGGCCCTTCTTTCAAGAGTGCCATGTTCAGATCGCTACCTTCATTTGGTGGCAACCTAACCGAGGGCCTTTTTGGTGGCCGCTCCCAGGCTGTCGAACTTCCTCTCAAGGAAGACTAGGTTTGCTCCCACTCTGTGGTCCTTCCGCCAGCAGGCAAAGACCACTGTATTTAAGACCTTCAGCCTGTAAGGGGGTCTGCTGGGTTGGGGCTATTTTAATATTATTTTTTCTGTTTTTCTGTTTTTAATGTATTGTTATATTGTTTTAATCCTTGTTCATCATTTCTGTAAGTGGCCTTGCGCACCATTTTTTGGTAGAAAGGTGGGGTACAAATAAAATAAAGAAATAATAAAAGACAGAGAATTGCTTGCCAAAGATGGGCACAACAAGATAGGGATATACATAGAAAAAAGAGGGGCAAAAAATCAATATCACTACAGTAAACGGAGCTGCTTAGAAAATGGCTCTCTTTTCAAGTTGCAATGCTGATGTTTGAACATGAGGCCTGCCCCCAGGAAGGCATATACCATAGCCAGGTACTTGAAAAATCCCTAATTTCTGCAGAACTTGGCAGACTCAGCAAGCCCCATGCATGGCTAATGGATAGGATTGCCAGTTCAGCACCATTCCGTTCCCTGAGATTTCAGGGCCAAAACCTGGGACCCAGGGGGCAGGCCCTTGTGATGTCACAGGGGCAGGCTGTTCAGTAACAATTGCCAAATGATGTGTGTGGGTGTGTGTATGTGTATAAGAGAGGGCGAGACAGAATAGAGGTGTCCTGTGTGCAATTAAATTCACAAGAAGAATGCTGTTTAACAGTTTGTTTTTACAGAAACAAACTGAATTTACAGTCACAGAAATATTTACCAAGTGCCTAAAACTTCTCCTTGGAATCTGACATTCATGCTCTAAGCAACTGAGGTTGCTGCTTTGTATATTTGCGAATTTGAATACAGTTCAGTTCATAACTGAATTTAACACGAAGCTCTGCTTCAGCTAGAGGAGCCGACATGTGGTTCCTGTTATCTATCCATATGTTTCCCATGTGAGAAAACACCCTTTCTATGTGTGCATTAGTTACTGGGATGGTGAGCATTGCACTAACAACCTGTGAAAGGGATGTAGGTTTGATTCCTGTGTTTCAGTAACTGCACCTATTTCTGGTCCAGAGGAAGACCCAGTTTTCTCACCTCTGGCAGTTGTTTCAGAATTAGGTTGAGCTCATCAAAAAGATCTTCTACATTAACCTCGCTGTCCAGAATCTTGGCAGCTTTACAGACATGGTCAAGGCCTACCTTCTCTGGCTCTAGATCAATATCAAAGGCTGTGAAGCCTTGTAGGGGTGTGTTCTCAAAGTCATACCATTTCTCAAGGTATGTTCTTCCCTGGTTGTATGCTTTTGATTGCATCCATTTTGAGATGTGCACGTTGAGGATCAGGTAGCTATTTTAAACTTGAGAACAATTTTGCTCCCCCCAAAAATCTTTGTCCCTACAATCAGCTAGTTCGTCCCTCAAGTTTCATACCAATGTGTGCAACTGTGGACTGATTGTGGGCGGAGGGGGGTGCCAAAATAATAATAGAGTCATGGAACATTTTCATGAACCAATACACAAAATAGAGGTAGCGCTCTGGGACTGGGAGTGAATTTTAGGAAGTGATATGTCATCTCATCTGCCTGGTGGGGTTGCAAAGTCCCTGTAGGCAGAGTAAAGGTGTCCCTGTAGGCAGAGCCAACTGAATCTAGTTGTTTTCTCCCCATTCTCCTCCCCTGCAAAGACCCTGAGCACATTTCAGCATTCAGTGGGTGTAACTTTCCCAGGAATGGGGATTCCACAAAGTTTGGGATCATACTTGAAGCATCAAAAACAATATTCACTAAATTTGCAACAGCAACCAAAGTCAGCCATACACAGTTGAAAGCACCCATTTCAGAGGGAGAAGGGTTTTCAGACCCAGAAACCTGTAGTATGCCCAAAGTGCACCATGCAAACAAATCACACACACACATACACACACACACACACCCAAGCATTGCATATGCCTTTTTCAGAGCAGGGAAAGTTGTTAGATCCAAGGCACACAGAGACTGTACAAGCACGTGAACCCAAAATGTACCTCATGCCCACATTCCTTCCAAAATGGGACCAATCATACTCATCGGGTGCCATCAGGATGACTGAGCCAATAAAGAATAAGTGTTTTGAATGCTCAAAAAGCAATTAAAATGCTAGCTAGTAGTAGTAGTAGTAATAATGAAACTACATAATAATAGTAATAACAGAATAAAATAAAGTGTCCCTGCCAAGTGCCTTTCCTATGAACAAGGAACTGGCTTCTGTTTTCCAAAATGGACCTGGGGACCAATTGTCTCTGAACATGTGCTTAAGGCTTTCCATCTTTCTTTGGCGATTCGCAAGTTGCCACCCTGGGACCTGGGTTCAAATCTTATCTCAGCGAAACAGTGGCCACGAGCAAGTCATTCCCCCACACCTCTTGTTCCCACAACTCTAAGGAGGAATGTAGGCACGGCTGTGGCCCCGCTCCCAGACAGGTCGCCATGCAAATGAATAAGGAAAGATTTGCCAAAGCACTTGGGGGATATGAACTCTTCAACCTGAAATGTATTGATTTGGAAGTAAGTCCCATTGATTTCGATGGCACCACTTAAGTGTGGTTAGAGATCAGTTGCTGGGGGGGTGGGGGTGGAATGCTACATATACATAATTAATACTAATTGCAGAGGGCCGTGGACACGGCTCCACTATTCATCTTTCATTCTCCAGTGGAGAGAAAGATCTGGAAAGGTCTCTTAAACACCTCTGAAGTGCTGAGTATGAGTGTTTGAAACGCTGAAATGGCCGATGTTTTCAGTAGGTGGGTCAGGAGATCACACACTTTGATGGTCCAAAGCAGGGCTATTAAATCCCAGGCCCATGGGCAAAGTCCGCCCTGCATGGGTCCCAATCCAGCTCTGAGGAGTTCCCCAGTTGACCACACCCTTCCTCAGGCCCCACCCCTTTTCCTCCCACCGCTGATCATTGAGTGGTTTTCCTGGCACTTGTGCAGCCCCCCCCCCATTCTGAAAGGTTGAAATGCCTTTCCTAAGGCTGAGTTGCTGGCAGCCCTTGCTTTAAGCTACAATAGGCTGGTATTTGGGGTCTTTTGGGCCCTGCTCCATTTGCCTTTGACCCCACCCACCACTGGAATGAGGCCCCTGAGAGCTTCTCTGAAATGGAATGCAGCCCACTGGCTGCAAGAGGTCCAATTCCCCTGTTCCAAGGCTGAAGGCACCGTGCCCTAAGAACAGGAGCATTGCCTTGCAGGATCTGATCAAAGATCTTCTTCCATCCATACAGACCATTCCTCTTTGCGCTCTCTATCTCTCCACTCCCAGCTCCAGCCTTGCTATTTCTCTCCAGCCAACCCCTTTCCTTGCTATTTCTCTCCCTTCCCCATCCCTAGCCTTCTTCTTTCTCCCCCATTCACCCCCTTTATCTTGCTGCTTCTTTCTACTTCCAGCCTCTAGCTTCGCTATTTCTCTCCCCCACAACCTCTTTACCCCACTGTTCCTCCCCCCCAGCCACTAGCCTTGCTCTTTCTCTCTCCTCTATCCCTTTGCCTTGCCATTTCTCTTCCCTCTACTCCTCTGCCTTGCTCTTTCTCCCCCCCCCCACACACACACACACTCACACCACCTCTTTTGATTAGCCAGGCTCCCACAGCAGCCATTATGTGACTAGCCTCATCCTCTGGACTCTGGAATTAGGAGTGAGTAGTGAAGTGGCCAGGTTTGCCAAATTATTTCAAGTGGTTAAAACAAAAAGGGATTGTGAGGAGTTCTAAAAGGATCTTTCCAAACTGGAAGAATGGGCATCTAAACAGCAAATGCGGTTCAATGTAGGCCAATGTGAGGTCATGCACATTGGGGCAAAAAATCTCAACTTCAGTATAACCTGATGGGATCTGAACTAGTGGTGACTGACCAGCAAAGAGATCTTAGGTTGTGGTGGACAGCTTCATGAAAATGTCATCCCAGTGAGTGGCAAACTCCATGTTAGGCATAATTAGGAAGGGGATAGAGAATAAAATGGCCCATATCATACTGCCATGATACAAATCTATGTTGGGACCACACTTAGAATATTGTGTACAGTTCTGGGCACCACATCTAAAAGTATATATTGTAGAGCTGGAAAAAGTGCAGAAAAGGGCAACTAAACTGTTCAAGGGGCTGGAGCAACTGATCTGTGAGGGAAGGTTACGACAGCTGGGATTGTTTAGCTTGGAAAAAAGGAGGATAAGGGGAGACATGATGGAGGTCTACAAAATTATGCATGGTGTGGAGAATGTGGATAGGGGGACATTTTTCTCCCTCTCTCAAAATACTAGAACCCAAAGGGGTTATCCCATGAAGATGATTTGTGGGAGATTCAGGACACATAAAAGGAAGGACTTCTTCACACAGTGCATAAACGATGGAATTCGCTACCACGGGATGTAGTGATGGCCACTAATTTGGATGGCTTTAAAACGGGAGAGGACAAATTCATGGAGGGGAAGGCTATCAATGGCTACTAGTCCTGATGGCTATATGCTACCCCCAGTGTCAGAGGCAGGATGCCTCCTTATACCAGGTGCTGGGGAACATGACCAGGAGGGTGCTGTTGCATGCATGTCAAGTTGTGGCTTCCCACAGGCAGCTGGCTGGCCATTGTGTGAACAGAATCATGGACTAGATGGATCCTTGACCCAGCGTGGCTGTTCTTACACTCTTATGTGCTAACCTGCAGACTTGCAAACGAGTCACTGTAAGAGTAATCCTGTGGCCCCTAGACATTGTCTGAGTAGCCACAGGATATTTAGGTTTTACCCTCTGAGGAATAAACTGAGTTATGACCTTGTGGGGGGGGTCAATGCTCAGATTTCCCACCCTGCCCCACCCCTCCCACCTACTGTGGAAAGCTCTGTAGTGGCTCGCTCCTCCAAGGTCGGTGTCACAACCTCAGGAGGGGAAGAAATGGGCATGGAGGGGCATTCACAGAAGAGAAGGCTATCAATGGCTACTAGTCCTGATGGCTATGTACTACCTCCAGTACCAGAGGAAGTATGCCTGTGTACACCAGTTGCTGGGGAACATGGGCGGGAGGGTGCTGTTGCACTCATGTCCTGCTTGTGGGTTTCCTATGGGCAGCTGGTTGGCCACTGTGGGACCAGAATGCTGGACTAGATGGACCCTGGGTCTGATCCAGCAGGGCTCTTCTTAGGTTCTTACGCTCTCCATGGGACCCATTTTGTGGTGGTGCCAAAAGCAGTTTATCAAATTTCCAAATGTGCCCATGGGTCCAAAAATGGTTGGGGGCCCCTGGCCTAATCCAGCATCATGTTTCTGGCAGTGGCCAGCCAGATGCCTCTAGGGAAGCCCACAGGCAGGACACAAAGGTTGTGCCCACCCATTGTTATTTGTCCTGACATCTGGTCCTCCCCATAGAGAGGCTGACTGCCTCTCTATGGGAACATTTACTGTCAGAAGCAATAGCTGTTAATGGCTGATTTTCTCCCAAATCTTCCCTTTGGAAGGGTTCTCGGCACTCTTTGACATTGAGCGTTGGATGGATGCTCTCTCGGTATTTGAAAATTGGTTAACAATTCACAGGAAACTTGGTCGTCCCCGTCGGAGCATGCAGGAAGCGGGCGGGGCTGCGTATGCACCCAGTGGAGGCTGGTGGCTCCGATGTTGGTGGGGCTGTGAATCCATTCTGGGTTTCCGTCAGAACCAGCCAGAACTCTAAAGGAGCTATCTAAGGTGCTGAACCTACTTCAAATAGCTTTAGAGTTCTGCCTGGTTCAGATTGAAACCCAGAATGGATTCACAGTCCACTGAAATCAGAGCCCATTTTCAAATGCTAAAATCCTGCCGATCATCAGTTTAGTCTGGAAGGGGCAATGGGAAGGACTGGACCCAGCCCCCCTCTTCACCCCACCCCCACCTCCTGAACAACCTATTGTTGGGATTTTAGCGTTTTTTAAAGGGTGGCAAACTTCCAGATCAGTAAGGAGAACCAACCAGCATCTTGATGTGCATGCAGTTTCTCATTCATGCAGCTAGGGATAAACGTGTGGAAACTGTGCCCCTAACTGGATCAGGCCAGATTTCATTATATCTTATGATAATATTTTTATTTCAGTATTTCAAATTTGATACTATGGGAAAATTGACATCACTGGATTCTATTTTTGACTGCCTTTGCTACTTTGCATGCAACGATACTCTGTATTTCATTGTATTTGATGGTTGGTTTGCAGTGGGATTTCGTATCTGACAGTATTTGACACATGAGATGGATTGGCATTTTGTATTTGACAGCTTATAAGACGCCTGCCAAAATCAAAATAGTTACAAGGTGCCAACAAAGCCTTCCAGTTTTGAATGTCAGAGAAAACATTTCACACAGAATGCTTGAATTTAAATATAAAATTCAGACATTTGCTATCAAAATGTCACATGGCCAAATTCGAATTTTTTGCAGAGTTTTGAATATTTTATTTGTGCAGCCTGTTGTGAAAGCGTCAAACTGATTGCTCACACGTAATAAGACTTAGCATTTATATGTATTAACTAATTACTGATTATTTATTTATTTATTTATTTATTAAATTTATTAATCGCCCATCTGACTGGTCACCCAGCCACACTGGGCGATGTACAACCCCCATAAAACAATTTAAAACAATAAAATTTTACCATAAATTTTTTTTAAAAAAATACCCTAACCCACCCCAAATGATTAATCATTTGCCTTAGTGTTTGATTATTTACAAACTCTGTCATTTTCATATATTTTTTAGATGGCCATGTTTTAGTTATATTGCACATTGTATATTTGCATATTTATACTATGGTTTTATTGCAGTATAATGCCTGGATATATTTCACATGAGAGGTGATATAGAAATATTTTAAAATAAAGATGTAATAATCAGTTGATTGATATTGATATATATTATTGATCAATCACACATAACAGATAGCATTTATATGCCACTTTTTGACTGTTGAAGGACTTCACAGATATTATCTCAATAATCTTTTTAACAATCCTAATGCAGATGTGTGATGGTGATTTGGCTACTAACTTTATGGCTGAGAGGACTCCATTGTAGCAGCTCATAAGTCACACACACACACACACACACACACACACACACGTTCCCTCCTTGTCTTTATCTTTCATGTCAATAGATAGACACATGCATGGGTGGGTGTTGAAAGGAGAATGTGTATAAATACAGGGTAGTGTCCATTCAATGTAGTCATGAAGAAATCTGCAAATGGACATTCATATAGATAGAGATAGATAGATAGATAGATAGATAGATAGATAGATAGATAGATAGATAGATAGATAGTTAGTTAGTTTAATGCTATGGCCTGCCTTTCTATATTGTCGCAAAAGTGGCTTACAGAGCTGAAGCCAAAAAAAAAAAAAAAAACCAGAGCAACAAAAATGATTCATATCTAAAATAATACTAAGCATTAAAAAAAGGAAGGGATTTCATGCCTTGCCCGATCGGTACTTATCATCTTATCAAAGAAACGTGCACCAACGGATGGTGTAAAAAGGGGTATTTTAATCTGTGCTTAATTCCTCCATGTTGACACATATTTTATATGAGCTCTCTATATATAGATAGTTGCTTCATCCAGGGCGGAGGCTGCTTCACGTGGATAAGACAACTTTGGTAGTGTTACTATGGTTACTTTACAGGAGTTTCAACTGTTAAGTGCTTAGCTTTGCCCAGCCTGGTGCCCTCCACAATGCTTTGGACTACAACTCCCATCGCCCCAGGCAGCATGGACAGATATGTTGGACTACAGGTCCCATCCTCCCAGCCAATACATCTGGAGTTGCAGAAGGCTGTGAAAGGTTGGACTGTGTTGGAGACCCTCCAGAAGTGAGGAGTGGGGTGGGACACATATTGCCACATTTTGCCCTCCACACACACCTCTCCAAAAGAATAAATTCTTCCTGAACCCTGTTCTTCCCCTTTCTCCCCACAGGACTGAACCTCTTCCAAGTGCCGGGCAGCACAAAAAGCAAAGAGAGAGAAAACTTTCTCGGAGCCACCCAGCCACCCCTTGTCAGCAGCATGCAGGAGGACTGCAAGAATATAATAACCAGGTAAAAAGAGCAGGTCACCTCGCTTGTCAGGTGAGTGTTCATTTACTGAGATGCTGGGGCGGGGGGGGGGCAGATTGTACCCTTACGTGGTGTCAGGGGAGGGACTCTATGAGCTTAGATGATGGATGGAGGAAGGGCACTTTGCCCGAACTCAGAGGCACCCTGGTATTAGCTGGGGATGGGGCCATAGCTCAAGGTTAACAAGAGCACACCCTTCGCACATGCAAAATGTCCCGGGCACAGTCCCTGGCCTCTCCAGCTAAAAAGGAGCTGGAGCACCTGGAAGCACTGGAACAGAGCTTCCACCAAGCCCTTGGAAATCCAGGGCCAGTGAGAGGAGGCAGCCCCGTGGGCTGAATGAGCCAGAACTGAGCTGGGAGTTTGTCTGCACGTAAGAAGAACGCTCCGTTTCTGCACATCTGCATTCCCCCCGTCTCCCAGTGCCAGACAGGTGTGGGAGCGTCTTCTCGTTGTGGGCTTGCTCGGCGGAGGCTGGCGGAGAGCTCTGTGCATGCTCAGGGGTCCTCCCGTTCTCACCACAGCTTTACCCTGGCGCTGAGCGACTGGCCGGGGAGTGGGGAGCACTCAGAGCATCCCCCCCGTCCTGCTCGAAGCGCCCCAATAGCTCCGCATCAGGGGAGGAAGGGGGGCGCCCGGCTTACCTTCCCAGCAGCTGTAGGCGCGCACATGCCCGAGGCGGCTCCTCGCAGGGCTCTCGGCTGCTCGGCTCTTCCGCGCTCCCTTCGGCGAGCCTCTCGCGGCTGCTACGGCCGGGGCAGCTGCTGCGGGTCCCTCGAGTCACTGGCGAGCTCATCGCCGCCTCCTCGCTCTTCAGCGGAGCCGGGAGGCGGGCGCCCAGATGTTCCCCTCCTGCCCGGATTGGTCCAGAGGGAGAAGATGCTGGCCGGTTGCTAGGCGAGTTGCTAAGAGGCGGTGACGCTCTCGCAGCATCTCTCCGGGGCGACGGCGCGAGCGGCCGCTCGGGCGGTCCTGCTGAGAGCGCGGAGGGGAGCGCGGGCCGCGGGCCGGGGCCGAGAGGGAAGGTGCGGGGACTCCAGCCGACGAGGGGGGGAGCGGCTGGCTGCGTGGCGGGGATGACTGGAGCAAGGGGCCAGAAGTGGGGCGAGAAAAGGCGAAGGGGGGGCTTACGGCAGGGGGCGATCGGAGATATGCACGTGTGCGTTATAAGATAATAGTATGCAATGTGCATGTATGGTCATATAACCCGGTGTATATCACGCTATGTACTATGCAGTGGAGGCTGGTGGCTCCGATTTCGGCGGGGCTGTAAATCCGTTCCGGGTTCCAGTCAGCACCAGCCAGAACTTCTAAAGGAGCGATCCAAGGCGCCAAACCTATTTGGGGGATAGATTTCTGGCTGATGCTGACTGAAACCCAGAATGAATTCACAGCCCCACTGACCTCAGAGCCACCAGCCTCCACTGTGTAATCGAACGAGTTGGAGGGCACCTTACTGGCTGTCTAGTCCAATGGATGCTTGATGCAAGAAGCCCAGAGCATCCCTAACGAACAGCTGTCCAGCTCAGTGGCAGAGCATATGTTCTGTGTGCGGAACATCCCAGGTTCCATCCCCAGCATCTCCAGGTAGGGTTAGGAAAGAATCCTGCCTGAAACCCTGAAGAGCTGCTGCCAGTCGGGGTCGACAGTACTGAACTAGATGGACCGATGGTCTGGCCCAGTATGAGGCAGTGGACAATACGGACATGGACAATACTGAGCCAGGGGAAACAATGTGCTGAGCCAGTATAAAGCAGCTATGGGATTATGGGGGTTATGGGAGCTGTAGTCCATCATGTCTGGAGGGCACTGGCTTGGGGGCAGCTGCCCTATAAGCTGCCCCAGCGGCCCACAACTCCCCTCTTCATCTGCAACATCGCAAGGGATTGTGGGATAGGGGCACCTCTTGGACCGCTTCCTGCAGCCATTTTGAGCCACAAAACGCCCTGGGCATTATTCTGAGAGTTTTGAAATGTGATATAATTTGTGGAATGGCTGTCCATCATCTGCAGAACTGCAGCCAGAGGTCACTGCAAATACTTTTTTAAAAACAAAAAGAGGTTTTTATTTTCTGGGTGTTTTTTTTAATGGTTCTATTGTTCAGTGATTTCTTTCAGTATATTTTATTGGCTTTATTTGATGAAGTTGTTTGGAATACTTTTACAGCAACCTATGTATCCAAATACATCATTCACTAGTATATATTCATCTACTTTTTTACATACATATCCTGGAAAAGCCTCTGCCAATCTGGGATCCTCCAGGTGGGTTGGACTACAACTCCCACCATCCCTAGTATGCTGGCTGTTGGTGGTGGGAGTTGTAGTCCAACATGTCTGGAGGGCACCCTGGTTGGGGAAACCTGGCCTGGGGCGCCTCCACAAGCTGGAAAGGTGAGTCAAGTGTGGGACTGATTGACTGACTGATCCATCGATTGATTGATACAAACATGAAGATATTTCTTATGCTAGGTAAATGGGGCAGAACCACAGGCCACTGCCCACAATATAAGAAAAATCTGCAGTCCCTCAGGTCTTCATTCCCTTCTGTCATTCCTCTCTCTCTCTTTCTGCCCTAAAACGACTTTGTGCTGTACCTCCATTGTAAGAGCCCCTGCTTTGCATGCGGAAGGTCCTGGAAAGCTGCTGCCAGTCAGGGTTGACAATCCTGGGCAAGATGGACCAAGGGTCTCAGCTGACATGAGGCAGTGTCCTGTGGTCAGTAGCAGCTGCTGCTGCAATGAAGGATCCAGGTTGCAGCACCTGTACAGGGATGAGGAGTTGCCATGTACCTGCACTGGGATTCTCATACCAGTTCCTTCACTCTGCTGCATGGCAGCCTCCAGCAAAAAAAAACCTCCCAAGGACAGAATCAGATGACCTGAAAACCTGTTTTATTTAGTCCTTTTGAGCTGCGGGCTGTTTGTTGTTCCCAACTGGAGGGAGAAATTCCCAAACATGAATACGATGAAATCTGAGCAAAGCCGTCTGTGGCTTGGCATCCACCATCTTCAGGCTTTTGCTTTTGCACTTACAGGGAGGTGCTCGGTTGCCATGGCAATAAGACCCACAGAAGTACTAACGGATGAAGAGCTCAGCTGTAGCAGTGCATTGCAAGCCACTTGTGCCAACAATTCTTTCTGAGCCTTTCGGAAGGGACCACATGCCCCTCTCGAAACACAAGAGATTTCCCATGGCCCCAACCTCAGCCTCAGGATCCCATTTGCCATGGCAGGCCAAGGTCCTCCTGCACTTTCCTTCCCCGCAACCCCATCCCTCCCCCCCAAACACACACACACACACACAAACACACACACTCCACTTCAACTTCAGCTGCAGATTGCCAGTCTCACAGCAGCAATAGTCATGGAAATGCCTTCCAATATAGAGTCACTGTGCACCAACCTTCCATGTAGAAGAGCAGTAGATGTCTGACTGCCGGGCGCTAGTGACCAACCACAGGGCAAGGATATCAGCCGTGGAGGCTGGTGGCTCCGATGTCAGTGGGGCAGTGAATCCACTCCAGGTTTCAGTCAGAACTCTAACTGCTCCGCACCTTGCATAGCTCCTTTGGAGTTCCAACTGGTTCTGACTGAAACCCAGAGCGGATTCACTGCCTCCCTAACATTGGAGCCAGCAGCCCCCACTGGTTATCGCTTCCTAGCCCTGCCGTTTGAGATCATTTAACTTGGGGGTGGGGCAGCATGTGGGCCTTGACTCCCATCAGCCCTAGCCAGCATAGCCCGTGGTGAGGATGATGGGAGTTGCAGTCCAACAACATCTCGAGGCCCACATGTTGTGTATGGTTCTGCTCAAAGCACCTTATCAAGGATATTGTGGAGTTGGAAAAGGTGCAGAAAAGGGCAATCAAAAAGGATGGAGCAACTCCCCTAGGAGGAAAGGTTATAACATCTGGGATTGTTTAGCTTGGAAAAAAGGAGAGTAAGGGGAGACATGATAGAGGCGTACAAAATAATGCATGGTGTGGAGAAAGTGGATAAGGGGCCATTTTTCTCCCTCTCTCATAATACTAGAACCCCACAGAGCTGATTGGTGGGAGATTCAGGACAGATAAAAGGAAGGACTCCTTCACACAGCACATAGTCAAACTATGGAATTCACCTCCAGAAGTAATGATGGCCACCAACTTGGATGGCTTTAAAGGGGGGTTGGACAAATTCCTGGAGGAGAAGGCTATCAGTGGCTACTAGTCCTGATGGCTATATGCTACCTCCAGTATTAGAGGCAGTGAGCCTACATACACCACTTGCTGGGGAAAATGGGCAGGAGGGTGCTGTTGCACTCATGTCCTGCTTATGGGTTTCCCGTGGGCAGCTGGTTGGCCACTGTGTGAACAGAATGCTGGACTAGATGGACCCTTGCTCTGATCCAGCATGTCTCTCCTTATGTTCTTACATTCTCTATCTCTGCTCTACCCTAAGGCAGTCTACTCACAAAAGAACCTGGCTGAACCAGGTTTTTTAAGTCATGAGAAGTTTTGCTTGCCTGGAGGGCTCCAGCCTTGTATGTCAAATGGAGCCCTTCCTAGCTGGCAAATCTACTGCACCCCTTGTAAAACTTGAGTCGGGGGGGGGGGGGGAATTCCAAGCAGCTGTCTCTCCTGCAGCAGATACGACAGCTCTGCCTCAGGCAAGAGGCCAGGGCCATACAAGCCAGAAGGTCCAATGTTTAACGTGACATCCGTTGAGACATAGCATCGACCATCCTAGGGGGAAAATACTTTCCCTTTAACCAACCTGGAAGTCAAACACCAATCAGTGACTGTGGTAAAAGCACCAGGTGTTCCCCAAAAATGTAACCTAGGAAACAATGTGGGTGTGTTCCTCCATCCCTTCTGACATTTAGCATTATGCCCACCCTCCCGGGATAAGATATTCCAGAAGCTCCACGATGGGCTACAGACTGGTACAGCCCACTTCCCTGCTCATCCATTCCCATCCGAGATCATTTCAGTTTCTGCAGGAAACAACATTTCACAAGGGGACATTAAGTTTGAATAATAAGAGGACAGGATGTTTGGCCCATCGCAAGAGCCATGTCATTGGGATGAAAACTCAGATTATTTCATCTTGGCCAAGACACGAGGGGGAGGATCAGGCACTGCCTGAAGGGCAGCAGGGACAAACAGCGATGTGATTACAACTTCTGGATCAAGAGGGAACCAGAGTGGGCAGAGACCATCTGGCAGGATGGTTAAGGCTGCAATCCCATCACATTTACCCGGGAGTCAGTTCTGCTGAACTCAGTGAGGCTGTTTTGAGTAAAAATGCAATGGTAGGGTCTCCAAAGTGGTGCCCATGGACCACTAGGTTCTCACTAGGCTCCCTGGCCCTCCTGATTTGTATTTTATGTCTTACAATTGTTTTAATTATTTTTAAAAACTGGGGCATTGTCAAGCTGCCAAGGGAAGTGTTGCCCTCTACCGCCATATTTATTTGGGTTCAAAAGTGTGGGTTTGTGCTTTGGAGTTCAAGAAGCCACCTTTGCCTTGTACTTAGGTTCTTGGAGCCTGCCATGCCTACCATGGCAGCCATATTGTGAATGAGCAATCCCATCCACTCCCCATTATTGCCATTTTGTGAGAGTGCCCACCACATTCTCAAAGCTATAAATGTACCACCCACCAACCCAAAAAGGTTGGGGGGTCCTAAAGGCGAAGGATCAGGCTGCACAACTCACATCCACTAGGAAAGAAGGTGGAAAGAACTTTCCAAGGAGAACAGGGTGGCTATGGTAACTGCTTTACAGAGGACGTTCCTCCGTTTGAAGGTGTCCTCTATTTGAAGAGGTGTCCCGTCCAGTCTGGTTCAAAGATAATGAACAATATGAAGGGAGAGAAGTTGTACAACAGACTGAGCAGGCACACAGGTCACCTCATCAGTCTTCTTCCCCACTAGGGTGATGTTTATTGTATATTTAAATCATAGCAATTATTTCTACATGCACACCTGGCATATGTACATTTTATGCAAAGCTCTGTTTTCTTTTTGAGTGATGCAAAAGCAGCCACCCTCAAGGGGATTGGAGGAAGCCTTGTCCTACTGCTGCATGAAAGACTGGAGTGGGGGGAAATCCTCTCTTTTCTAGACCCCACAAAGACTGAGAGCAGTTTTGGATATTTGACCACCAGCAAAAACAAGCAAATTGACTTCCGATGCTTCTTTTAATGAGTTTGCATATTATTTGAAGCAGGGAGGTGGGACCTCCAGATGTTATTGGATGCCAGATTCAATCAGCCCCAGCCAGCAAATCTAATTGTTGGGGATGATGGGAGCTGAAGTCCAACAACCTTTGGAGGGCCTGGGGTCCCCCCCACCCCGATTTAAAAGGGCTCAAATGAGGTCCCAAGATGCATGAGCTCCAGCTGAAACCAGGTCCTCAGAATATATGTGTGCTGCTGCCCAACAGATAGTTTTCCCCTGAGATCCCAAACTACCAGCCAGACGCTACACAAAAATGGAAAGTTTAATAGAACCTAAGAAGAGCCCTGCTGGATCAGACCAAAGGCCTCTCTGGTCCTGCACAGTGGCCAACACGTGCCCAAGAGAAGCCTGTCATTCCAATTTTGGCCTACACTTTTGAACCCTCCCAATCCCAACACAGCCCGCAACCCAGAGATATATGAGAATGCACCCAATTTCTAATTTGTACAAAGTCCCCTGTAGACTGAATCAGCCCTACTTTAATCTATGGAGGACATTTGCGCAAATTTGAGGAAATCTGCACAAATTTGGGGAACTTACTCAAATCTCACATGCGATTGCTGCTCGATTCTCGCCATTTTCCCATTCGCGCAGAGCGAGCAGCACTCACGCACCTGAACAGGAATTGGGCACAAGATGAGCAGCAAGACAATGTTTGGAGAATCCTCACAATCTCGAACAGTGCTTGTTCAGCCATCCCTGCCAAAGCATTCTACGGTGCCCCACCACGGCCTCGATACATTTCCTAGTTTTACTTCCCATCTGGAACAGCCAAACCAGGGATGCGGTTGGAGGTTATCATGCTTCTGGGAAGCCATGCCACATGGCTGTTTTTGGCTTGACTGGTAGCTAGGAACCTGTGGCGTTCCTGCCTATTCCCAGTGAGAATTCCCCTTCTCTAAGGCCTTTCTCACCCCAAGCAGGAAACACCTTCCCCACACACAGTCACGCTGCCACCAGGACCTTTAAGGCTCAGGTCCAACCCACACTCAGTCCTCTATCTGCGAGGTCACACTTGTTTAGAATATCACCTGTATTGTTTCCTTTATTACCTTCCCCTTACATAGCCAAGAGCAGAAGGCATAGGATTTGGTTAAACAAATAAACTATTAACTACAGCAAATAAGTTGCTGAATAGTAAATAGGCAACTCTTAATGGTTCTATTAATGTATGTTCTCTCAAGCACAATACTCCAGATCACACTCTCAATCATTTCACACATCACCACAGACCTCCCTCCCTCCCTCTCACTGTCTCTCAATTCTCAGTCCTAAAATCTTTTATCCTTATCAAGTGGCCTTATCATATATTTATGAATCAGAGGAAATGCATCACAAAAGGACACAGATTTGCATAACATTTGCATATGCTCATTTATACGTATAGATGCAAATGAAGAAATTATTATTATTATTATTATTATTATTATTTATTAAAACAGAACAGTTCATCTCACTATAGTGACCAGGTGACCTGTTCAGTCTGCTGTCCAGGTCTAAGTGTCGATGGGCAACAGTTCTTCGGGTCTTTATCCTTAAATTAGACTTGGACTGCACGGCCCTTCAAGCAAAGGAAACCTCCAAACAGAGGGCAGTCCTATGTAAAAGACCTGGCCAACCTACCAGTTATACTTGCTGGAGTGCCCGATGTTCACAGCTGCATATCAGCCAACTATATAAAGTTTTGCAAAGTTGGCAGGGGCTAAAATTATGCTAGGGTATCGTCTGGGTCCCCTTCATGGATCACTGCCTGGTTGTGGCGAAGGGGCTTGCTTAACTCAGTGAAGCCATAAGCTATGCCATGCAGGGCCACCCAAGACGGACAGGTCATGGCAGAGAGTTCTGACAAAATGTGGTCCACTGGAGAAGGAAATGGCAACCCACTCCATTATTCCTGCCAAGAAAACTCCATGGAATGTATCACAAGGCTAAAAGATATGACACCGGAAGATGAGCCCCTCAGGTCGGAAGGTGTCCAGTATACTACTGGGGAAGAGCAGAGGGTATTTCCAAGTAGCACCAGAAAGAGTGAAGTGGCTGGGCCAAAGCCAAAAGGACACTCAGCTGTGGATGTGTCTGGTGGTGAAAAGAAAATCTGATGCTGTAAAGAACAATATTGTTTAGGAACCTGGAGGCAGAGGATGAGATGGCTAGATAGCATCACTCATGCAATGAATATGGACTTGAGCACGATCCAGGAGAGAGCGCAGGACAGGAAGGCCTGGCGTGCTATGGTCCATGGGGTCACGAAGAGTCGGACACAACTGAACAACTGAACAACAACAATCGTCTGGGTACCCATCACATGGCAAACTGCATGTTGTTGTTCAGTCGTTCAGTCGTGTCCGACTCTTCGTGACCCCATGGACCATAGCACGCCAGGCCTTCCTGTCCTGCGCTCTCTCCTGGAGTGTGCTCAAGTTCATATTCATTGCATCCGTGATGCTATCTAGCCATCTCATCCTCTGCCGTCCCCTTCTCCTTTTGCCTTCAGTCTTTCCCAGCATCAGGGTCTTTTCCAGGGAGTTTTCTCTTCGCATTAGGTGGCCAAAATATTGGAGCTTCAGCTTCATTATCTGTCCTTCCAATGAGCAGTCAGGGTTGATTTCCTTTGGGATGGACTGATTTGACCTCCTTGCAGTCCAGGGGACTCGTAAGAGTCTTCTCCAGCACCACAGTTCGAAAGCATCAATTCTTCGGCGCTCAGCCTTCCTTATAGTCCAGCTCTCACAGCCATACATTACTACTGGGAAAACCATAGCTTTGATTAGACGGACCTTTGTCGGCAAGGTGATGTCTCTGCTTCTTACTATGCTGTCTAGGTTTGCCATAGCTTTCCTCCCAAGGAGCAAGCGTCTTTTAATTTCATGGCTACAGTCACCATCTGCGGTGATCTTGGAGCCCAAGAAAGTAAAATCTGTCACTGCTTCCATTTCTTCCCCTTCTATATGCCAGGAAGTGATAGGGCCAGATGACATGATCTTAGTTTTTTTAATGTTGAGTTTCAAACCAGCTTTTGCACTCTCCTCTTTCACCCTCAACAAGAGGCTCTTGAGATCCTTTTCGCTTTCTGCCATTAGGGTGGTATCGTCTGCATATCGGAGGTTGTTGATAATTCTCCCGGCAATCTTAATTCCGACCTCTGATTCATCCAACCCAGCATTTCTCATGATGTACTCTGCATATAAGTTAAATAAGCAGGGTGACAATATGCAGTCTTGTCGTACTCCTTTCCCAATTTTGAACCAATCGGTTGTTCCATGTCTGGTTCTTACTGTTGCTTCTTGACCCTCGTACAGGTTTCTCAGGAGACAGGTAAGGTGGTCTGGTATTCCCATCACTTTAAGAATTTGCCATAGTTTGTTGTGATCCACACAATCAAAGGCTTTAGCGTAGTCAATGAAGCAGAAATAGACGTTTTTCTGGAATTCTCTTGCTTTCTCCATGATGCAGCGAATGTTGGCGATTTGATCTCTAGTTCCTCTGCCTCTTCGAAACCCAGCTTGTACTTCCGGTAGTTCTCGGTTCGCATACTGCTGAAGCCTAGCTTGTAGGATTTTGAGCATCACCTTGCTGGCATGTGAAATGAGCGCAATGGTGCGGTAGTTTGAACACTCTTTGGCATTGCCCTTCTTTGGAATTGGAATGTAAACTGACCTTTTCCAGTCTTGTGGCCACTGTTGAGTGTTCCAGATTTGTTGGCATATTGAATGCAGCACTTTAACAGCATCATCTTTTAGGATTTTAAATAGCTCAGCTGGGAGACTGTCATCTCCGCTAGCTTTGTTGTTACTAATGCTTCCTAAGGCCCACTTGACTTCACTCTCTAGGATGTCTGGCTCAAGTTCAGTGACCGCACTATCATGGCTATCAGGGACATTCAGATCTTTCCTGTATAGTTCTTCTGTGTATTCTTGCCACCTCTTCTTAATCTCATCTGCTTCTGTTAGGTCCCTGCCTTCTTTGTCCTTTATCATGCCCGTCTTTGCACAAAACGTACCCTTGAGATCTCCAATTTTCTTGAAGAGATCTCTAGTCTTTCCCATTCTGTTGTTTTCCTCGATTTCTTTGCATTGTTCATTTAAGAAGGCCTTCTTGTCTCTCCTTGCTATTCTCTGGAAATCTGCATTCAGTTGGGTATATCTTCCCCTTTCTCCCTTGCTTTTCGCTTCCCTTCTTTCCTCAGCTACTTGTAAAGCCTCCTCAGACAGCCACTTGGCTTTCTTGCATTTCTTTTTCTTTGGGACGGATTTTGTTGCTGCCTCCTGAACAATGTTACGGACCTCCGTCCATAGTTCCTCAGGCACTCTGTCTATCAGGTCTAATCCCTGAAATCTATTCCTCACCTCCACTGTATATTCATCAGGGATATGATTTAGGTCATACCTGAATGGTTTAGTGGTTTTCCCGACGTTCTTCAATTTCAGCTGAAATTTTGCAAGAAGCAGCTCATGATCTGAGCCACAGTCAGCTCCAGGTCTTGTTTTTACTGACTGTATGGAGCTTCTCCATCTTTGGCTGCAAAGGACATAATCAATCTGATTTCGATATTGACCATCTGGTGACGTCCATGTGTAGAGTCGCCTCTTGTGCTGTTGGAAAAGAGTGTTTGCTATGATCAGCATGTTCTCTTGGCAAAACTCTATTAGCTTTTGTCCTGCTTCATTTTGTACACCAAGGCCATGCCTGCCTGTTATCCCGGTGATTTCTTGACTTCCTACTTTAGCATTCCAATCCCCTATGATGAAGAAGACATCTTTTTTTGGTGTTAGTTCTAGAAGGTGTTGTAGGTCTTCATAGAACCGATCAACCTCAGCTTCTTCGGCCTCGGTGGTTGGGGCATAGACTTGAATTACTGTGATGTTGAATGGTTTGCCTTGGATTCGTACTGAGATCATTCTATCATTTTTAAGATTGTACCCCAGTACTGGGAGACATCTCAAAACAAAAGAACAAAACAAACTCAAACCATATTAGAAACATCAGCAGGAGAATCCTGTGTAGCCTCAGGAGGAATTCAGGCTAAATCGGATCAAAATAATCTTTGAAGTAATTAACTGAATACATCAAGGCAATGCAAAGAGCGAAATTAACCTAGAAGAGCATTGGAAAAGAGGCTAAAATGGTCAAGACATGTTGAAATTATGGGGAGGAAGAATTGGGGACCAAGGCTAATCAGCAACTGTTTGTAGACATCTCTGAAGGTGTGATGTTATGTATGTTTAGACAGAAAAAAGGTCTAGAGCTCCCAGCATGTCCCAGCCATGCCTTTCGTAAGCCTTGTTCTGTCTAAACAAGCATAGGATTGTGCCCTGAATTGGCTAAAATGAGGGGAGTCCGAGGGTGGGGCTTGTGGATTTCATTAAGCCCCCCCCACCTTTTCTCCCACAGTCCAAGTACTGAATTCAAGTCCTCTTCTCCAAGGTGACCTGCAGCCCACTGCTATGCATATTTACTGAGAAGTAATTATGATACGGAGAGCTGGGTTTGGAGTTGTGGCATTTGCTTCCTTCCCAGTGGAGGCAGCACTATGGAACAACCAGCCCAGCTCCTGAGGTGAGCCTGTCTGTGCAACGTATGCCGAACACCTGAGTGCCAGGGTGGCTCTTGCCCGGTGAGTGTGACAGTGTGTTTCTTAGATGATCAGTTCCATGCACAGCCATACTCTATGGCTTGGCTCACTTTAATTAATTAATCAATCAATCATAATTAATTACATAAGTAATTAAATTTATATCCTGCCTTCTTTTCTCTTTGAGGAACCCAAGGCGGCTTACATTATCCTCCTGCTCTTCATTTTAGCCTCACAACAACAACCCTGTGAGGTAGGCTGGGCTGAGAGGCAGTGACTGGCCCAAAGTCACCCAGTGAGCTTCCATGGCCGAGTGGAGACTAGAACCTGGATCTCCCAGCTTCCAGTCCAACACTCTTGCCACTACACCACACTGGCTCTCTTTCTTGAGCTGCTTGCTCTACATGTGTTTGGAGTCCTCTGCCATGCACTCCCTGATTGTCCTTACTGTCTCCTTTCCTGTGAAATGGGTACATGTCTTCTAGAATGTCTTCTGAATGCATAATATCCTTTTTACAGGTGTTATAAGCAAGCCTCGAGGTGCAGTCTGCAACTGGACTCACATGCTTCTCTCCTCTGCAACACACGTGCAGTTTTCATTCTTGCTTTGTGGCTGCCGCACAATTGTCATCTGGCTTATGTTAGGCTGATCGGTGGTCCCCTGCTTGGTGGTAAACATGTGCAATAGTTGTACAGCTGATGAACCTTTTCCCCTGGGACCTACTACCTCCATGCACACTGGCCGCCACAACGTTTTATTAAAAGACTAGCAAACAGGCCCGGCTTTGCACATGTTGGAATAGCCCTCAGTTTGATACACTGGAGCCTTCAAGCAAACTTACACAGCTGTCAGAGTTGGACACATTGTGCCTATAGCCCCCTGGGGGAGGGGTCTATCTACTCCATTCCCTGGCAGGAGGGCTGCCCTACAGCTGGATGGGGGCGGGTGCAAAACTCTGTCCCTCAGCCCACTGATCTCCCCTGGCTTCAAACTATACATCCTGCAAAGCTATGCGTGGGTTAGGGAACTCTGTCCCTAGTGGCTGAAGATGTTAGTGCTTTAACCACATGGACACACTGAAATCAATTAAAATTAATTAATGCACTTTAAATGCAAAATAACTGTGAGGCACACACCCCTAGAATGAGGCACACACCCCTAGAACCTGGAATGTAAATCAATGAATCAAGGTAAGCTGGAGGTGGTCAAACATGAGATGGCAAGACTGAACATCGACATCTTGGGAATCAACGAACTAAAATGGACAGGCATGGGCGAATTTAATTCAGGTGACCATCATATCTACTACTGTGGGCAAGAATCCCTTAGAAGAAATGGAGTAGCACTCATAGTCAACAAAAGGGTGGGAAAAGCAGTACTGGGGTACAATCTCAAAAACGATAGAATGATCTCAGTATGAATCCAAGGCAAACCATTCAACATCACAGTAATTCAAGTCTATGCCCCAACCACTGAGGCCGAAGAAGCTGAGGTTGATCGGTTCTATGAAGACCTACAACACCTTCTAGAACTAACACCAAAAAAAGATGTCCTCTTCATCATAGGGGATTGGAATGCTAAAGTAGGAAGTCAAGAAATCACCGGGATAACAGGCAAGCATGGCCTTGGTGTACAAAATGAAGCAGGACAAAAGCTAATACAGTTTTGCCAAGAGAACATGCTGATCATAGCAAACACTCTTTTCCAACAGCACAAGAGGCGACTCTACACGTGGACATCACCAGATGGTCAATATTGAAATCAGATTGATTATGTCCTTTGCAGCCAAAGATGGAGAAGCTCTATACAGTCAGTAAAAACAAGACCTGGAGCTGACTGTGGCTCAGATCATGAGCTGCTTCTTGCAAAATTTCAGCTGAAATTGAAGAACGTAGGGAAAACCACTAAACCATTCAGGTATGACCTAAATCATATCCCTTATGAATATACAGTGGAGGTGAGGAATAGATTTAAGGGATTAGACCTGATAGACAGAGTGCCTGAGGAACTATGGACGGAGGTCCATAACATTGTTCAGGAGGCAGCAACTCAATCCATGCCAAAGAAAAAGCAATTCAAGAAAGCCAAGTGGCTGTCTGAGGAGGCTTTACAAGTAGCTGAGGAAAGAAGGGAAGCGAAAAGCAAGGGAGAAAGGGGAAGATATATCCAACTGAATGCAGAGTTCCAGAGAATAGCAAGGAGAGACAAGAAGGCCTTCTTAAATGAACAATGCAAAGAAATCGAGGAAAACAACAGAATGGGAAAGACTAGAGATCTCCTCAAGAAAATCGGAGATTTCAAGGGAACATTTTGTGCAAAGACGGGCATGATAAAGGACAAAGAAGGCAGGGACCTAACAGAAGCAGATGAGATTAAGAAGAGGTGGAAAGAATACACAGAAGAACTATACAGGAAAGATCTGAATGTCCTTGATAGCCATGATAGTGCGGTCACTGAACTTGAGCCGGACATCCTCGAGAGTGAAGTCAAGTGGGCCTTAGGAAGCATTAGTAACAACAAAGCTAGCGGAGATGACAGTATTCCAGCTGAGCTATTTAAAATCCTAAAAGATGATGCTGTTAAAGTGCTGCATTCAATATGCCAACAAATTTGGAACACTCAACAGTGGCCGCAAGACTGGAAAAGGTCAGTTTACATTCCAATTCCAAAGAAGGGCAACGCCAAAGAGTGTTCAAACTACCGCACAATTGCGCTCATTTCACATGCCAGCAAGGTGATGCTCAAAATCCTACAAGCTAGGCTTCAGCAGTATGCGAACCAAGAACTACCGGAAGTACAAACTGGGTTTCAAAGAGGCAAAGGAACTAGAGATCAAATCGCCAACATTTGCTGGATCATGGAGAAAGCAAGAGAATTCCAGAAAAACGTCTATTTCTGCTTCATTGACTACGCTAAAGCCTTTGATTGTGTGGATCACAACAAACTGTGGCAAATTCTGAAAGTGATGGGAATACCAGACCACCTTACCTGTCTCCTGAGAAACCTGTACGAGGGTCAAGAAGCAACAGTAAGAACCACACATGGAACAACCGATTGGTTCAAAATTGGGAAAGGAGTACGACAAGGCTGCATATTGTCACCCTGCTTATTTAACTTATATGCAGAGTACATCATGAGAAATGCCGGGTTGGATGAATCACAGGTCGGAATTAAGATTGCCGGGAGAATTATCAACAACTTCCAATATGTAAATGATACCACCCTAATGGCAGAAAGCGAAGAGGATCTAAAGAGCCTCTTGATGAGGGTGAAAGAGGAGAGTGCAAAAGCTAGTTTGAAACTCAACATTAAAAAAACGAAGATCATGGCATCTGGCCCCATCACTTCCTGGCGTATAGAAGGGGAAGAAATGCAAGCTGTGACAGATTTTATTTTCTTGGGCTCCAAGATCACCACAGACGGTGACTGTAGCCATGAAATTAAAAGACGCTTGCTCCTTGGGAGGAAAGCTATGGCAAACCTAGACAGCATAGTAAGAAGCAGAGAAATCACCTTGCCGACAAAGGTCCGTCTAATTAAAGCTATGGTTTTCCCAGTAGTAATGTATGGCTGTGAGAGCTGGACTATAAGGAAGGCTGAGCGCCGAAGAATTGATGCTTTCGAACTGTGGTGCTGGAGAAGACTCTTACGAGTCCCCTGGACTGCAAGGAGGTCAAATCAGTCCATCCTAAAGGAAATCAACCCGGAGTGCTCATTGGAAGGACAGATCCTGAAGCTGAAGCTCCAATATTTTGGCCACCTAATGTGAAGAGAAAACTCTCTGGAAAAGACCCTGATGCTGGGAAAGACTGAAGGCAAAAGGAGAAGGGGACGGCAGAGGATGAGATGGCTAGATAGCATCACCGATGCAATGAATATGAACTTGAGCACGCTCCGGGAGAGAGCGCAGGACAGGAAGGCCTGGCGTGCTATGGTCCATGGGGTCACGAAGAGTCGGACATGACTGAACGACTGAACAACAACAACAACACACCCCTAGAGTCCCCTTAGTATACATGCCAAGTTTCAGGTGTCTAGGTTTCATGGTCTTGGCACTATGGCACTGATGGATAGACAGACAGACACATATCCTCTTTTATTCTTATAGATGTGATTAAAAATATATATATATAGCAGTTCCCAACTGCCTTATCATTCTGAATAGGGATGCTAGAGAAATTCAAGATGGGCTAAAATGAGCTTGGATTTCTAAGAATCCAGCTGGTGGAATCTGCTGCAGAGCAGCCTCCTCAGGCCGCACAGAGTCCGTGGACTTTCGGATTTTTTTTTTTTTTTTGCTTTCCCGAAATTTATGCCATTTATTCATAGGAAAATACACACGTTTCTGCTGAGACTGGTTAACATACCTGGGGGGAAGTTGAATAGAATGGGGGACAATACACTAAATGTTCCGTACGAAGGTAAATTATGTAAATGGTTGTGAACCATCTCATGAGATTATTTGTGTATTTTTCTGCATAGCAAAAAATGCATTCATTTGAATCTGTCTGTGAACAGATGACGGAACAAAAGGCGGCTGACAATCTGCAAAACACAGACAGAGTGGATTTCATACAATCCATATATCCCTAATTCTAAACTATATTTTTTTAAAAATATGTCAATGGAATATACACTTTCTCAGTAAGAGTAAGATGCTGTTCCTTCACGCTACTTAATTGATGGCCAGAGGCTCAGTTTTAAGTGTAAAGTGTGTGTGTGTGTGTGTGTGTGTGTGTGTACACGTGCACACACACAATGTTCTGTTTTGTAGTAGGAATGGATTCATCTTGGATTAGTTGCTCTGTCACTAATCCAACAAAGAATTAGGACTTGCGTAATTCAAACAATATTTCTCTTTGCACAAAAGCTTGTCTTCATTAGATGGGTGGGGGAGATGAAAAGCTCTTGTAATGAAGTTTCATGACAAATAACAAAACAGGCCTTATAATGTGTCACATAAAGTAGATAAAACAAAACCCAAGGCACCAATCATGAGATTATACTTCTTCCTTTATCTGTACCTTATGATTTATCATATCCGTTTTCTGGGTTGGTATGGCAGTATTGCTTTGGTTTCTAGGGCCCACCAACCCATGCTGGGCTCCTGTGGGATGGACACTGGGTCCCACCCAAATAAGCAGTTGCCAGCTGCCCTACAAAAGTAGGAGCTCACCACAAAACAACCCCAAACAGGGTTACCAGATTTCTTGAAGCTCAGATGCAGAGACGCAGTGTGCAGAGGCTGGGAGCCAAAGGGTTGTACCTGGCAAGCCAAGAGGTAGGGTCTGATATGATGGGGCTGAGGCTAGTGGTACCTGTTGGGGACAGAGAAGAATACAGGGCTGTCCAAGCAAAGGGCCTGGCTTGGTCTGGTGCCTCACAGTGGAGACTGATGGACATGGGAGTGCAGTGGACAAACTTCTCAACCCAAGCTGAAATGAGTTTGTACCCTTGCTTCTGTCCCAGATCTCAAGGTTTTACTCCTTCCACTGGCGATGCTAAAACAGGTTTGGGGAAACTATGCCCCCCTCCAGATGTTAGAGTGCAATTCCCATCAGCCTCAGCCAATGGTCAAGGATGATGGGAGTTAAAGTCCAGCATCTAGAAGGACACAAATTTTCCATCCCTGCCCTAGAAGTTCAGGTCAAACCCCTGATACCTGGGTAGGCCTAATGACTTTGGAACATGGAAATGCCCATCACTGGATACCCGCTGCAATTGTTTCCAGGTCTCTTCTCCCCTCCTTGCTTCCAGTAGGATCAATAATAGTTCCTTTCTCTCCTCCTCTTAATAGCACAGTCATTCACAGCCTTTCCAAGCCAGAAATCTATGCCTGTGCAACAGATCAATGCCATCCTCGAGATGCATGCAGAATACAAATTGGAACGGGTGATAACGAAGCGGGGGAAATATCTCTGAAAATTCTACACTGCTCAGGGTCTCAGAACAACCTATCCCCAGAGCGGGGCGGGCAAGAACAACAGAAATTGTGCAGATCTGCAGTTTCCTTTACATGTGACAGGAGGGTGATTGCAAGGCATGGTTTTACAGCAGTCGCTGGCTTCAAGAGAGATGCACAATTTCTGCAAGGAGCAGGTGGTAGGATGCAGCTGTCAAATAATCTCTCTCTCGCTCACACACACATACACCAAAAAGCTCTCCTCAATAGTCAATAGGGTGAAGTTAAACATTGCGGGGGGGGGGGAACATACTGATAATGGCACCACAGATTAAAAGGCGCATAAGCAGCAGGAGCGGAAGCTGCGCTAGGAGTCAAGTACACCCCCCACAGGGTGAAAATTCTGTTTCACATTCGCTTTAAAAAATATCAGCATTTTAAAAAATGGGTCGCTTCAGCATGAGAGCTGCTATTCATTGGGAAGCGCTGAAACCCTGCCAAGAGACTTATTTTAAGAGTAATTTTGCCACCACGTCGCTTAAAACCCAGAATGTATCAACCCCCAGTCTGGTACAGTGACAAGCAGTTCAAGCAAGTTTTAAACTGTAAGGTTCTCATAGATCATAGGTGACCAACATCCCGGTGGGGAGGGGTCGGGGGGCGTACTGCCTGCCTCTTGGATCCCACTGGGGGCTGCAACCCTGCCCCCCCCAATTTACCTCCAATATTTGGTGCTGCAGCAGTGGCAGCAGGAACAAGTGGCGATTTTGCTGCTGCTGCTGCTACTGTGGCACGTTTACACCCAACGGGGAAGTAAGACCCAGAGGGGGCCATATGCAAGCCTCGTGTTGCCCACCATAGTCTGTGAAACTTCCCTTGCAGCTGCAACACACCTGCATTTTTGCCTCTCTCTCTCTCTCTTTCTCTCTCTGTCTCTCGTGAATTAGACACTGTTGTGTTTCTCATCCACCACTGGGGGCTATTCAGCTTGCCTGTGGTCCTTTGCATTCTTTTAAAATTAAACTTCATCGCTAGCAGACCTGCTTTATTGGCTGTTTTTCTCATCCCCATGAACTACTACTCTTTGCATAAGCTTTGACGGGTCACTCTTGTGTGCCCTTGTCAGCTTTCATTTCTGCTGGGGTTCTCATGGAAGGACTTCCCCTCTCTTCCTCTGAAGTCGAGAAACACTGAGCTCGTGAATATATGGCTGCTTTCCCCAACCTGCCTTGAACTTCTCCTTCAATTTAACTGAAAGGACATTAACTCATCAGCTAATATGGCAGTTAACTTGGCAGATCAAGCCAGAGGTCCATTTAGTCTGGCATTTTATTTCCATGGTGGCTAGCCAGATGGCTCGTGTTGCTAGCCCATACCGGTTGCTTGCCATCCACCCATCACTTGTTACTCAGAGATGTGGCTGCAGCATTGCTGAGATGCACCACCACAGTTGCAGTGGGGCACTGATGCCCAGGTCTTACCCAGCCGCTGTAGCTTTGTACAGCAGGTCTTTAGACCAGGCTTTTGAGGGAAGTCTCTTCTTAAGCACGGACACAGCATCCTCAGTTTGGGGAACAAAAGCCACCTACAGCTTACATTGCCCGTTCTCATGCAAATATTCAACCCATTACACTTGCCTCTCTTGCTCTTCCTTCTCTCCCCCCACCTGTCAACATTTGACTGGAAGTTCTTTGGGGCAGGGACCTGTCTTTTCAGCTACGTGCCACACTCATGGATGGCCCTAAATAAACCCTAATGGCATGTATTATGTTGCTCCCTCCACCTTCACATTGTTCCAAGCCATGCAACAGTGGACATATTATGTTGCTCCCTCCACCTTCATATTGTTCTAAGCCATGCAACAGCTTTCTTCGTGGGCTTGCCACGGCTTGGTCACTAATTGAAGTAGAGTGGAAGGGGAGCCTGAGAGTGATACTGTACACAGGAGATAAGTGTGCTTAGTACTGCAGCCAAACTTAGCTGGCAGCGTGGGACTAAAAGCTGGCTTGGATGAACAGAGTGCATAAGGAGAGCTAAATTTAAGATCTGGCTGGCAAACAGAGTGATGGAATTTAAAGCTGCTGCTGTTGCTTTGAGAGTAGGACTGCCTGCCTGTGTGCTTGCTTCTGTGCCCCAATATCTGGCTCAACTTGCACATTTCTGAACAATCAGGTTGAAACCATGACTCCCACCCTGCCCCATAAGCCAAGGGTGAAGAACCGGTTGCCCACCATATGTTGTTGGACTACAGCTCCCATAACCCTTTACCATTGGCCATGCTTTCTGGGACTGATGAGATTTGGAGTCCAGCAAGATCTGTAGGGTCACTGGTTCGCCATCCCTGCCATACGTGTTGCTCTGAAAGGCTCACTGAAAGGAGAGCACACCACAGTCATTACTGCGCACTTGGTATCGACACTTGGAGCATCTCCAACTAGTTTCTGAACCCTAAGTCAGATTGGTGGGAGATTCCAGACTGATAAAAGGATGTACTTCTTCACAGAGCTCATAGATAAAACGAGGGAATTTACTTCCACAATATGTAGTGATGGCCACCAATTTGGATGGCTTTAAAAGGGAATTAGACAAAGTCATGGCAGATAAGACTATCAATGGCTACTAGTCTTAATGGCTATATGCTACGTCCGGTACCAGAGGCCTATGTACACCACTTGCTGGGGAACATGGGTGGGAGGGTGCTGTTGCACTCATGTCCTGCTTATGGGTTTCCCATGGGCAGCTGGTTGGCCACTGTGGGAACAGAATGCTGGACTAGGCGGACCCTCTGTCTGATCCAGCAGGGCTCTTCTTACGTTCTTATGAGCAATTATTTGCATGAGCTCACACACGCACGCGCACACACCTGTTTGGATGAGGGCTTTATGACGATTTCTAGTTGGCGTAAAGCAGACGGTATTCTGCGCTTGCACAAGACAGTTAAGAGAAACATTGTAAGTTTAATATTGCACATTCAGATGCATCTCCCACAAAACAAAAAATTGAAAACTATCAAGATGTACATTCCGTTTCCATCAGTAAAAAGTAAAATGACACATACATTTAATCAAGAACATTCTGATGCAAGAACAAAACCAGTTATTTTTAAAAATTGTAGATATTGCCTATAAACTGTGCTTTTTTTTTTAACTCCTGAAGAAGAGTTTCTTAATAACTCAGGCTTCCGTTCTTGCCAATCAGCTACTAAGCTGAACCGCGCTTCTGTATTTAGCTAGTCTTAAAAGGCATTCCTTTGGATGGGCGAGGGGTTTATGCCATGTACCCCCGTCTGCTTACATTGCCCTGCTTGGGAGCCAATAGACCCTTTCGGAAGCGGTAATTCATTGATTTGGGGGAAAGGGCACCCAACATTCCCCTTGCTCTCACCCCAGCTGACAGCTGACGGAAGCTGCTCATGGGCGGCTGTGTGGGGCGCACATACTATTTACTAGATCTGCTTTTCCCCGACCATTCAGTGGCCTGTTGCAGCCTTGCACAGGAAGGACTGCACAGGGAAACCTGTTTCTGGCAGCGTACACAGACAACAGCCACTGGATGGGGAAAACATCTGCAAATGCATGAAAAAAAAATCCCCGTTGTAACTTTATTGTAACACATTCAAACCTGAAAAGAGAAAGTGTGCACACTCTAAAGCTGTTTCTGCTCACTTTTCAGACATGGATGCAACTCCTAAAAATGCTCGGGTCTTTCAAAAACATGGATAAATCCAAGATCAGTCCTAGAGTACGCCCACTGAAATGAATGGGACTTAAGTTAGTCATGACTAATTTAAATCCTATTCATTTCAATGGACTACTCTAAGTAGGCATAATGTTGGATTTAACCCATAGTCTACTCTGGAGGAAGTTCAATGGGGCCTATTCCCAGGAAAGTGTGCAAATGGAAGTGCAAAGGAGTCATGAATGCAGGCACAAAAGGTGCGCAGATGTGTTTGTCGGGCATCTCTTCTGGCACGGTCTGGCCTGGCTTGTCCGTCACGCTAAAGGCTCTACAGAGTTTGCACCCATGAGAATGGAGGCTCATAATGTGGAAGAGGTTGTTGTTTATTTGCTCAGTCGCTTCCGACTCTTCATGACTTCCTGGACCAGCCCACGCCAGAGCTTCCTGTCGGCCGTCGCCACCCCCAGCTCCCCCAAGGTCGAGTCCGTCACCTCCAGAATGTCATCCATCCATCTTGCCCTTGGTCGGCCCCTCTTTATGCATGGTGTGGAGAAAGTGGGCTGGGAGGCATTTTTCTCCCTCTCTCATAATGCTAGAACCCAGTGGCAAATTCATGGAGGAGTAGGCTATCAATGGGTATTAGTCTGATGGCTATATGCTACCTCCTATGTACAATATTCCTATGTACAGCACTTGCTGGGGAAAATGGGTGGTAAGGGATGACTCACTGGATGACTTTGGGCCCATCACAGACTCTCAGCTCAACCTACCTCACAGGGTTGTTGTTGTTGTGAGGATAAATGGAGAGGATAATGTACACCACCTTGAGTTCCTTGCAAGAGGAAAAAAGGTGGGATATAAATTGTGGTTGTTTATTCGTTCAGTCGTTTCTGACGCTTCGTGACTTCCTGGACCAGCCCACGCCAGAGCTTCCTGTCGGCCATCGCCACCCCCAGCTCCCCCAAGGTCGAGTCCGTCACCTCCAGAATATCATCCATCCATTTTGCCCTTGGTCGGCCCCTCTTCCTTTTGCCTCCCGCTTTCCCCAGCATCAGCATCAGCATCTTCTCCAGGGTGTCCTGTCTTCTCATTATGTGGCCAAAGTTCTTCAGTTTTGCCTTTAATATCATTCCCCCAAGTGAGCAGTCTGGCTTTATTTCCTGGAGAATGGACTGGTTTGATCTTCTTGCAGTCCAAGCCACTCTCAGAATTTTCCTCCAGTACCACAGTTCAAAAGCACCTATCTTCCCTCACTCAGCCTTCCTTATGGTCCAGCTCTTGCAGCCATAGGTTACTACGGGGAATACCATTGCAATAGGTACCATTGCAATAGGTGGAATAGGTACCTGGGAACAAAACACGAGCAGAGCAGGGCCTCCCATGCCACAAAACAAGATGGGGCAGAGATCAAGTCGCTAGACAGGTGGAACTTTAAAATGGAAGCGGCTTGGCGTGACAGCATGTGGGGCTCTTGGGTGGGCAGGCTCCAATGGTGTGGAAGGGGTGTCCCAGTGAAGGAGAACCATTCATCATGTCTCTGCTGCCCACGGTTTGTATTCAGCCAGAGGGTGAAGGTAAGAAGCAAAGTATCCAGAGTCTGGTTTGCATGTTCTGGTGCCAGCTGCCCCTCCTCCAAAGCCTTTGCTTTAACCCAGGTGGTGTGGAACCTGTGACCCCAACTCCCATCAGCCTCAGCCAGCATGGCCAATGATTACAGGAGCTGCAGTCCAGCAACATCTCTTGAAGGCCATGGGTTCCCCACCCCAGACCTAACCCCTAAACGAACATCCCCAACTGATATGAAGCCAAAATACCACCCATTTGAATTTCTCCTCGCATCCATCCTTTGGCATCTCCACCCACCCAGCCGAAGTTTAGACTGAAAGCTCCTTGGGGCAGGGAGCAAGCAGTCTTTCGCCTACAGAAATCCCACGCGGATGGATGGTGCTATATAACGAAATAGCTATTCTGCCACAAACGTTACAATAGAGCCTTCCCCAATCTGATGCCATCCAGATGTCTTGGGTGGCAAGCGTGGTAATCTCCAGTGGCCATGCCAGCGGGGGATGATGGGAGTTGTAGTCCAACTGATTTGGAGGGCATTAGCTTGGAGAGCTGCTATAACACCTCTTTGGCTCTCCTACTCACCCCATGCAGTTTGGAACAAGTACAGCCTTTTCCATGAACAACCTTTTAAGAATCTGACAGTAGCTTGCTGGCACATCTCTTTAAAGATTCCCACCTCTCACTGCCCTTTCCCCCTTCTGCTCTCCTGGACTGATCCCTCCCAGGATTGGAAGATGGCTTCTTCAACTGCCATTTGTCAAGCCTCATCTACCCCACTCTGTCTGGGAAATGGATTTTCAGGGAATGTTTGATCCTGCAGCAACGGACTCCCCAGGCAGTTCCAGACCATTTGGCCTGCAAAAGCTACAGAGCATTATCTGTGCTGCAAAAGGATCAAGAGATCAGCGTGGTGTGCTCAACACTGTGACTGGGTTCGGACGCTTGTGGGGTGAAAGAACCCATTGTGGGTTCTTTCCGCACCCCCGCACATGCTGGTTGCGCAACCGTGATGTACGTAATTGCCTGCAATGCAGCCTGGGTTACCATGTCATCCAAACCTGGCACGCAGCACGGCACAGCTGCCTTTGTACCCACCCTACAACCCACAACACAGTAGGGGTTGTGGAGTGGATATGAAGCCACCCCCGCCATGCCTTGTGCCAGCTTTGGACCACACAGCGACCCACGCTGCATCACAGGTGATTATGTAAATCGCAGCTACGCAACTGGCACACACAGGGGCGGGGAAAGAACACACAATGGTTCTTTTGCTCCCGCAATCATCTGAATGTGGCCTGTGAGTCCTTGCGTAGGCCTGCCTGCCTTTGCATGCCAATGCCGGCAAATGCAAAGCCGTATCTTTGCTGGAGGAAAATTCTGCCTTGGACTGCCTTGGACTGCAAGAAGATCAAACCAGTCCATACTCCAGGAAACAAAGCCAGACTGCTCACTTGAGGGAAGGATATTAAAGGCAAAACTGAAGTACTTTGGCCACATCATGAGAAGACAGGATACCCTGGAGAAGATGCTGATGCTGGGGAAAGTGGAAGGCAAAAGGAAGAGGGGCTGACCAAGGGCAAGATGGATAGATGACATTCTGGAGGTGACGGACTCGACCTTGGGGGAGCTGGGGGTGGCGACGGCTGACAGGAAGCTCTGGCGTGGGCTGGTCCATGAAGTCACGAAGAGTCGGAAGCAACTGCACAAATAAACAACAACAATCTTTTGCAACAGAAATTAGCGGGGCTCCAAAGTATAAGCCCCCTCCCCCGTATTTTTTTAATATCCAGCCCTGGTTTTAGCATTCTCATTGGTGGCTTTGGCAAGCAAAGCAAACAGGGAGGCCTACAAACATGTGCTGTACAAGCTGCCTTCGTCAAAACTGATGCCAGGCAGTCACATTCTCATGCAACCTTTTAGGCAATACAGGAAAAAGGAATACACCATAACATACTGTACCTCCCAAACAAGTGCTGTTGATGGAGGGGCTCTGTTGCTTTGGGGTGCATTATTATTACTATTTGCTGGCATATATCACGGATTATTTGCAGCCTATGGGCACTGGGCAGTTTACAGGGGGTGGGGGGAACCTGCAGTTCTTCCATAGGCTATCTGAAAATGGAATCACTTTGGCCTGGTGGTCCATCCATGTCCTCCCCGACCCCCGATCTAGAGCGGCAGCAAATGGCGCTTCATCTCAAGAAATAGAAACACTGTTTTAAAAAGAAAAAAAATGATCAACATGCAGTGCTAGACTAATGACCTCATCTGCATAATCAAGAAAACTTGCCCCCCAGCAATCATATGAAATAAGAAAGTGGGAAGGGAGAAACAAAACTCTGGAACATCAGAGCCCAACAGAGCACCAGAAACAGCTGCAAATAAGTGAGTCAGGTGCCCCAGTAGAAACAGAGTCTCTCTTTTCAGTTACGTCTTTCTTCCCCATGGATGCGTAAGTATTAGAAATCTTAGTCAATTAATCATATCAGTTTTAATTGATCAATAAAATCTGCATATATTTGCATATGGAGAAAAAAATCATTCTGAAGCAAGAAGCATAATTTGTTTTTAGATACTGAATGCATGATTCAAATAGTATGCAGCTTCTTGGAAGAGGTATTCCTCCATTCTTTCTGACAAGTTGAGGAGGCCTCTTTTAAGGTGGTGCTTGGCCTCAGCACTTTTTAAGAAGACCTTGTATTCAACATAAATGTAATAAAAAATGACCAACCAATTCAAATCAGTCAAAATGTTTTAACCAATTAATCTGACAGAACAGAGCTATCACCCAACACTGTACCTCTAAAAAAATATCTGAGCAAACAATTTTAATGGAAATCAGTACATCTATGGGGAAGAGCTATAGCTCAGTGGTAGAGCAGCTGTTTTGCATGTTCAGTCCTCAGCATCTCCAGGCAGAGGTGTGAAAGGGCCCGGGCTTAAAATGTGGAGAGCTGTTGCCACCCAGAGTAGATAAAACTGAGCAATCAGGACCAAAAGCCTGACTGAGCAAAAGTCACCATCCTATGTTCCAGGGGTAGCAATCCTATGGCCCTAGACAGTGTCTGGGGGACTCTAGGACAGTTCAGATTCCTGGATCCGAGGTCGGAGTAGTGCTTCGACCTTGGACCCAGGAGTCCACCCTCCCCTCACAGGCAGCGCACAGAGAACTGCACTGGCTGCCTCTCCAAGGTCACAAAAGCGACTTCAGAGGGAAGGTAAAAGGGGCATTCCCCTGGGAGGGGAGGGGAGGGGAGGAGACCTGAGAGGCTGGCTTATGAGGAATCCTCCATTTTCCCCAGCCTCTTTCCCTCCCCCTCCCCGATGCCTCTGCTAGATGGGTGAAAATGCCCATCTAGCTAAAATGCAGAGAGGGAGGAGCATGGAGGCAAAGATCGCCCCCTCCTTTCCTCCCACTCTGCATGGGATGGCCATAAGCCTTGAGTTCGGAGGCTTAAGATTGAGCCCTAAGTCTGTTCACAAGCTACGCTATTTTAAAGCAGTGTGTTTTTCAAAACTATCTACTTTTAAGGACTCCCTTTCCACATCATTGTCAGCCAAGAGACCTCTGCATATCACAGAGGGTCCTAGGTAGTGTTCCATGGCACACAGTCAGTTGTCATGTGGTGGGGGGGGGGCATTGCCCAGGTTTCATTATGTGCAAGAGCACATCCAAATTCTTCCTTGGAGCTGAGCCCAGCAAAGGAAGATCTTTCAAGGAAGCTTCTCCACCATTGCTGATCTTCTCGTGAAGGAACCCCTGGTGAGCTTCCAGGTTTCCCCACAACACAGACTAAAAACCACTGGGGAAAACCAATGTTTTAAAGGTCTCTTCCAGCCTTTCCCAACTGGGTGTCATGCTGTTTGGGAATGATATGCGTCCCAGTCCAACACATCTGGAGGGCACCAGGTTGGGGAAAGGTGGTCCATACAATGAGTATACTGGGTAGCACACTCAGAGTATATTGGCCTTTGGGTTCTAGGTTATGCTCTTTCATGCCCTCTGCAACATTGTTTCCTGTTTTATGCCTATAGTCAGAGCCAGGTGCCCAACCCATAAGTCAAATTTCCCCTGCATCCCTATAGCACTCTGGCAGCAGGAAGCACCAAAGGGGATGTCATTAGGGATGGTGCAGGCACCAGGAATCTGGTGGAACCCCCCCCCCCGCCGACACCCCCGACACCCACTCACTGAGCCCGCACTCACCCAAGCGGCCTCATCAAGCTCCGCGGTCACCACTTTTTGAAAAACAAAATGGTAATCGCAAAAATGCGCATTTTTGTGAAAGTGCATATTTGCGTATGCGCAAAAATGCACATTTTTGCAAGTGGGGGCAGGGGCGGGGGTGGGTTCGCACATCCCTAGATAGCATCACAGTAATGATGAGAATAGTGTGGGTGTTCTGACGGAGGAGTCACTGCTAACCGGAAGTGTTTTAACCACACATTAGATAGGCGTGACATCACTGACGAGACAGGTGCACCTATGTCTTCCTGATGGAACCAGGATCTATAAGAAGTCTCCCGTCTGTCATGGAAAGCTTAGAGGACATACCAGCCAGGGAGCTAGACAAGAACTGAATTGTCTCTCTCCAAAAAAGAACCGATGCAGGGAACCCTTGAGTCCATCCAGGTCCTCTCCTACAGGCTGGGCTGGCCAGGTTCTAGCCCTCCAGATACTGTTGGATTGCAACCCCAACCTGCCCTAGCCAGCATAGTCAATGGCAAAAGGTTATGGGTGTCGCAGTCCAACATCTGGAGGACCAGAACTTGCCCACCCCTGCTAAAGGCTCAGGATTAGGCAACCTGATGTCCTCCAGATGTTTTGGACCTCAACTCCCATAATCCCTAACAAGTGACCATGCTAGTTAGGGCTTATGGGTGTTGTAATTCAAAACATCTGGAGGGTACCAAGTTGCCCACCACTGCATATAGCTCCTAAAGCCAGCTTTGCAGATGCTGCCTGCCCCAGACTACATTCCTCCCTCTTTTGGCTTTTATCAAATACTCCATTTTTAAACATGTTTTCTTCCCCTTCCCTGCCAAATATCCTCTTTCAAACTCCATCTCGGTTATTGCAATCAGATAAGTAATTAGGGCTCCAGCGAACATTCTTGGCATGAAAAGGTGGAAGGGAAGGAACTGAAATGTATCCCAAAAGAGAACACCCCTCCCTCAAAGTGCACCTTTGTCATGACGGCTTTGCCGTCCACAGTCCCATCTTCCTCCTAGCAACAAGTGATGCCACTGCACTGCCAATTAGATCGGGCTACGTGATGACACCGTCAAGGACAAATAAAACCTTACTTCCTCATGAGGACACGGAGATGACATTTGCCGCTGGATCTCAGTACTGATCAGATTATAACTTGCTGCTCTCTCTTTGCCAGCTGCCCGGCTGTTATTTCAAGAGATTCCCAGCAGTGACAGGGGGGGAAAGAAGTGCAAAGTCAAACATAATAACTGTGTTAGTAAAGAGCATTAGATGTCCAGTTATAACATAAACTGATGACAAGTGCTAGGGAGACAACCTCCACCTTTGGGGCCTGGGAGAGAGACAACCTGGACACATGCCACTGGAGCCATCGGGGCTCCCTTCCATTAGCACTCCAGGAGTGTATGCCACCGGCATACCTGCTGGGACTTGAACTCTTTCATCTCCTGCCAGTGACTGAGCTCCTCCTCTCCACTACTGTTCTGACCCATGGAGAGCCAGCCAATCATCTCCTTGCGCTTGATACTGCGGCGGTTGTAGATGGAGATCATCAGCGTGACGTCCGACAGCTGGAACAAGGCGACCTGGAAGACGAAAGTCTCTTTGTAGATGGGGTTGGGCTGTCCCCGGCGGACGGACGTCTTGCAGCGGGACATCTCCTGGCCCACTGAGTTGAGGAGGCAGAGCTTCCCGTAAGTGTCTGCGGGCAAAATGGACATGGAAAAAAGAGAAAATATTATTTTGCTTTTTAGAGCATGCAAATGAGGGAAAGGTTAGCCTCAGGCCAGCTGCCTATTTGTATTCCTACCCTACCCTAAAGGGGTGTTGTGAAAATAAAAGAGGGCACATATACTGCCTTCAGCTGACTGGAAGAACAGCACGATACACATTTGGAAACCATAAAGAGAATTAACATTAATGTTTTAGAAATATATAACCTACATGTTTCTCCTGGAGCACCCTGCATCCATGACACGAGCTGCAGCCCCTCTACATTCTCATTAAAGTGTGGGGCTCCTTTTCCCTATGAGCTGCTTTTCTACGTACTTTTGCTCTCCCAAAGACCGTGGTGTGAAATTTCACTGCAAGTGTGAAAACATTTGAATGGTTCAGAAGCAAGGAGATCCTACTTCTCTTCAAGCGGTTCTTTCTTCTCTCACTGCTCAGGGTGCATTCATTCATGTACTGAGAGTAGGAAGCAGACATTTTCATACATCTTCTAAGATGTGTGCATGTCTCTGTGTGTGCATCGGCGTGTCACAGAGATGGACATTTGGGATAAGGTGACCTGAGTTCTCGATTGCTAATTTATTTATATTTATTGTAGGGTTTTATTCGGGGGGGGGGTGTTCTCAGCTTACCTTCTCCCCAGGCAAGATGCCCTCAGAGGACCCCCTTAAGGTATGAGGAGTGGATCCTAGACCCCTTCCATAGTCCACCTACGTTCTACCACCACGGTTGCTCACTCATCTGCCTGCCCGTGTTCTCCTTCACCCTCAGATTCCAAGTATTTAGACACCGCTCCTCATTCCTTAATCCCAGGGTGATTTACAATGAAGCAACACAGCAAGAAAACATACTTCTCATGGAAGCAAATTTCGGACAATTGTTCTCTTCTTGAAAAATCTCTCCTTCTCCTAGGTATTCAGGAGTATATGATAAGTGTTTAATCGATCCTGGAATGTCTTATGGTTATGGTTGCTTATTTTTGAGATTGTTTGTTTGAAGTTGTTTTAGATATATGTTTCTTTGGTGTATATTGTCTGTTCATGTGTTTTTTATGTAAATGATTTTTAATCTCTGTATATTGTATTTTTTAATGTTTTTAATCCCCGGGAGAGAGCAGAGGACAGGAAGGCCTGGCGTGCTGTGGTCCATGGGGTCACGAAGAGTCGGACACGACTGAACGACTGAACAACAAAAAAACCGCCCAGAGAGCTCTGGCTATTGGGCAGTATAGAAATGTAATAGAGAAGAAGAAGAAGAAGAAGAAGAAGAAGAAGAAGAAGAAGAAGAAGAAGAAGAAGAAGAGGAGGAGGAGGAGGAGGAGGAGGAGGAGGAGGAGGAGGAAGGCAGGGTTGCTGTAACAAAGCCTGAGACTCTCTGCTTTAAAGGTGAAAGGTGTGCCAGTGACTGAAGCCCATAAATAACCGTATTCTCCACCCCCACCCCATTTTAACAGCAACTTTAAAATAAATCTGCTTGCCAAGACTCTGCAATGTATTCTGTGCAGGATGCTTGGCTCAACCTTATGTACAATTAATACACTGACTTTCTGCCTGATGCTTCCTTGTAAAGGAGTGACCGGGAAAGTTGCAGTCTGGGAGAGAGGAGTTCTGCAGCACAGTGCAATAGCTGGTGACTCAGAAGTCACCGTCTGGAGCTCAAGAGCAGGCCCATGGCTTGCTTAGTATGACACGAGAAGCCAGCCCCTCGTGCTGCTGACGCAGCTGACTCGCCCAGGGTGTGATATGCCAAAGCAAAGAAACAAACAACAGAGCATAAACTAAAGGGAGGAAACAGATCAGCCGTATGTGATGTGTTGTGGAAATGGGATTTGCTTGGCAGGACTGAGACCGAAGCTCAGCTGACAAGAGCTGCTAAATTCATTTCACTATCAGCACTGTGGCAGGGCACCACCTGTGTTTGCCCTGCTCCACCGAAGGCACCAGGAAACCTGGCCAGAAAAAGGTGGGGCCATAGCTAAGTAGTAGACCACATCTCTGCCCCCCGCACCCCGTTGATTATGTAGATTAATCAGAAATGCCGATTTATCAGAATTTGGGATACCACCACTGTAAGGAACACAATATGGGGCTTTATAGAAAGGCCAGATGGCAAACTGGTATAGTTCAGACTAGCACGTTTACCATTATATAGTTCACAGTCAAGAGTTCAGATTTCACAATGCCTTTACAGAGGCTGAAAAAGCATTTGGTTTACTGTAACGATTAGTTGCGGCGAATAGAAATTTGGCACGTCGTGTCTTCTGTGCTTCTAGTCCTTGCGATGACTTTGCCACGTTACACATTTCTCATGATTCACATCAAGGGTTAAACAAACACTGTTTCTTTAAGAGGCTGTCCTTTATTTTAAGCCAGATCTGCATTGCCATTCTTTGTCTTCTGTGCTCCCTCACATATTATTGCTATTGTGTTTGTCTAATGGGGCTAATATGCTGCTGATATAATCATGATCATGCAAGGCTGCAATTATCACGCAAGATTAAATTCTCCTCCTCCTAAAAAGCTGTGATGCCTGGGCTGTGGTCCCCCCTCCCCCGGCCCTTCTTTTGGCAGAACCTTCCCTTCGCCCCTTAATTAGTGACCTTGTTGCATTGTTATGTGAATTCTTCATTTTTGTTGCCTGTATTATGAACTTTATTTCAAAATAAAATCCCACGTTAAAAAAACACACAGACACAAAGTATTCTTAACAATAATTTTTCCCCAAGCTGCCACATGCAGAATTTAGCATTGCGAGAAACGTGAAGTCACTCACCCTGATCCAGACTTCACTTGAACCAATGAATGGGATGGCCACTTAGGGCGCAATCCTATGGGGGTAGGCAGCCGCCTCCAAACTCGGAGGCGGCCACCTATCCAATGCAGGGCAGGAGAAGCACAGCGGTGATTGTTCCCTCCGCACTTCTCCTGCCCTGCATTTGTGGCTAGATAGCCAATTTTGGTACAACACAAAGAATGTGTTGTACCGGCATTTCCACCTTCCCCACCCTGGAACACTCTGTTTTGGCTGCTCTGTGCTCCTCTTCCAAGCGCGGAGCACGGGACTGTTCCTCGCTGCCTGCAAGGCAGCGCGGAAGTGGGGGAAGGTTGGTTCTCAGGGAACCGACCTTGGCACACAGGCTCCAAGGTCGGTTCCCAGAAAACTACATATCCTATGGCCATCTAGTCACTGATTAGCAGCCAAAGCGTTGCTCCCTCCCACATTTTCGATAAAGGAAAAATGCATCACCAAAACAGAGGACAAAAGCGGACAGAGATGTGCATAAAATGTGCATATGCTAATTGTATGTATAGATACCAATTTAGAAATCATTGCTATATTTCAAACAGAAATGCAATACACCTCACCATAGTGGGTGACCTGTGGGCTTGCTGCCAGTCAGCTGTCCAGGCACTAACTGTGGATGCGCAAGTTCAAGGCCCCCGGACTTTTCCCTCAAGGCCCCCAATGCTTTCCTTTCTGATGGTTCTTTATCTTTTAGCCGGACTTGGATTGGACAGCCCTTCAAATAGAAGATGCTTTCAAATAGAGGATTGTCCTCTGTAAAGTAGGACACGTGGCTAACCTACTAAGGAACAGTGAAGACATGCACACAGAAAAGTCCCTGTGGCTACAAGAAAGCACTGAATAGGGAGAAATGTATTTGGCAGCACGCATTACATTGATGAAAGATGGGGAACCCTCCCTGATGAAGAGTTTTCTTTACAACTGAGCTATACTGAAAGGGGAGTGAGGGTTCTCTAGCCATGCCCTCTTTTCCATATTTAGGCACTGTTTGCCATGTAGATTAGCAGCTTGGGCCAGTCTTTCTCTTTTTCAGCCTAATCCTACCTCACAGGGTTGTTGTTAGGATACAGGTGGTAAGAGAGAACTATGTACGTCACCTTAAGCTCCTTGAAGGAAGGGCAGAACAACAACAACAAATAAAATAACAATACATCATAATACATCATCATTATAATAATAATTATTATTAGAAGCTTGGGTTGGGACACAAAACTAGGCCATGGGTCAGCAGAAGGTAGATTATACACTGGGGTCACTACTGTCATTTTCTTTCTTGTGACATTTTTCCCCCTAAAGGAAGTGAAAGCTGAAAGATGGAGTTGATTGGAGAGAGATAAGGAGAAAGTGGGAGGGGCAGAGAGAGAAAAACAAAAGCAAAAAGACTATTCATCCTATAGAATAGCAGCATTCTCTCTCTTGCTGTCTAACCTAACTCACACAATTGCTGCGAGGATGCAATTGTGTTGGAGGGGAGCAAAAAAAAAAAAAGAGAGAAGCGGGTGCTATGTAGTAAGTTGGGGATAAAAGCCGGGCCGAAGTTCCGAAACAGGTTGAAGACTACTGGATCAGCCCATATGGTTCAGGGTTATCGTGTACCAGAAGAAGAGAGCAAGGGGCACCATGCCTCAGGTATGCTCCCAAGGCAAGGGAGACGATCTCTCTCAAAACAGTAGAAAAATCAGACAACCTGCGAGCAAGTTACCACCACCTCAGCGCCAGTCACCAGTCAGACTGTTCCAAGCAGCTCACAGGTAGAGGAAAATGGCAGCCTGATCTCTGCTGCCCTGTAGCCATCAGCCCAGCAGGATCAGGTGATTCAAGGAGCCAATAGGCTTCCATCTGGTCCTATATAACAACTAGGGATGTATGGGAAGTTTGCCTCAGTTCATTTCTGATCAGGATTTACCCAGTTCGCGCCTTCCAGGTAGGGATGTCAGAGAATTCCGCCAAGGATCTCGGTGAGGCCGAATGCCAGTGCATTCGGCCCCCCGAAATCCATGGCGGAACGAAGCCCCCCTGCCTCACGAAAGGCGCATAAACGGGATACCTACCTGCTGCCGGTCCATGGCCGCCATTCGCTTCATCACTATAGCCGTGATAGGCTACGTAAATACTTACGAAGCCTATCACGGCTAATGCAGGGACACCATTTGCGTCCCTGCGGAAGCCATGATAAGCTGAGTAAATATTTACGTAGCCTATCACGGCAAAAAAAAGGGAACACAAATGGCAGCACCTACGGCGGCCGCCATTTGCATTCCCTTTTGGGGGGGGGCGTGATAGCCTACGTAAATATTTACATAGGCTATTACGGAAAAAAAAGGGGGGGACGCAAATGGCGGTCGCCGTAGCCGGCACCATTTGCGTTAGCTATTTTTGGGGGGGGGGGGTTGCTACGTAAATATTTACGTAGCTTATCATGCCAAAATACAGGGACGCAAATGGCGGCGGCTACGGCAGCCGCCATTTGTGTCCCTGCAGGCTGCCCAGCGGACGGATGTCCGGCTGCGGGCGGCCCTGGCTGGCGGCTCTGCGGAATCTCCACGGAGCGGAGCCAGAGAGAATTTCAGGGGGAGGTCGGAGCGCCTCCCCCCACCGCGAATATCACCCTTCGAAAAGGTAACTGACTTTTGTACATCCCTCCTTCCAGGCTAAACATGGATTCAAACACAATCTATGACTGACGTCCGTTCGTGACTGCACTTGCAGTGTGATTTGTGGACCAAAACAAATGTGCTTGACAGCATGCACACATTTGAAAAATGCACATGAAAAGATACTTCTGAAAAATATACACAACTATCCTTTAATCAATGGGAGAAGAATGCGTACATTTCAAAGATGTGCTGAACAGATAAGCACATTTCGTAAAATATGCACGAAAATATGCACAGATTTTATTTATTTATTTCTATACTGCCTAATAGCCGAAGCTCTCTTGGTGGTTCACAAAAATTAAAACCACAGAGTGCAGGATAAAACAATATAAAGTCTGAATTTTCATGCAAAAAGAAAGAAAAACAAAGCTCGCGATTTGATATGGACCTGAATCCGAATGAGCTTCAAGATGGAATTCAGAGAACTTTGGGGAACTTGAGTTTTGCTGATTCGCACACAACTGAACCTGGCCTGGCTACTCAGCAGTCTAAGCCCCTCGCTGTTCCCTGAAGGCTGAGCTGCTACAGACAGCCTGGAAGCCCTGTCTGAGCTGACTGAACCAGCAGCAGCGTAGGAGGCCTCACCAAAAACTAGACCCGGAGCGCAAGTTCTCCAGCTCAGACTTCATGCCATCAAGAGTGGGAGGCAGCGCCTGGAAAGCAGCAGAGAAGAGGTTCTGCGCTATTGGAAGGACATAGGACTGTATTCCTATTGTTAGGAGAGCTGAATGTGTGTTTTTTTTAAGGCTTAGCTTCCCATGAGTGTACATGTTTATTTTGACTGGAGGCAGAGGTGGGACAAACAGGTGTTACAGGGTTTTCAGAAAAAACTGCAAAGCCTGTTTAGGCCAGAGGTGAAAGTGGGATGTGTACACACCACAAGCAGCATTTGCCTTCCACTGTCTTTTTTTAAAAAAAAAACTCTCCACCTTTACTGATTTGTTAAATGTGTACCACAAATTTCCATAACCTGCTCAAGGTGATTCGATCCAAACCCCAGAGCCAGTTCCCAGTTGAAACCCCACACCTGCCAGGCTTGGAGGTTCTGCCTGAACTGCTGAATGGCAGGGCAAGGCTTTCACTTACCAGGAGGCCTGTTAATCGCAAGATTCCGGAAATGGCTGCCTTTGATCATCTCTACTGACAGCCGCCCTGTCGTAGCGTTGTAGGACAGCCCTACCAGCAGCTCCGGGACCCCTCCGTGTGACAGGGACTGGGTTGAAGAAGCGCTGTCACTCTGAGAGATGCCCGAGAGACTGATCTGGGAGCCTCCACTCTGTGGGGGGGGGCAGGGGGGGGGAGGAGATAAAGAGCAGAGAGAAAGTTAGCTGGAGGGGGAAACGGAGAACAGAGAGTGAGTGAGCGAGTGAATACTTAATGGAACTGACTTCTTCTGTTTTATACATGCTGGAAGATCTAATGAGACAGAATAATTTCAAATTCTAGAACAGCAGCCATGTTGTTCTGTTGGAGCTAGGGATGTTGGAGAATTTCTCCACGAATCTCTGGGAGGCCAAATGCCAACGCATTCGGCCCCCCGAAATTGGTGGGGAAATTCTCCGACACCCCCCCGACTCCCCCCAGGGATGGGACTTACCTCATGCGAATGTCCCTGGCGGCAGCGGGTCCCGGCGGCGGTGCGGCGGCGGTGCAGCAGCGGCCGGTCTTCTGACCGGCTGCCGCCACCGCCATTTCAAAGTAAAAAAAAAAAAAGAACGTGATAGGCTACGTAAAGATTTACGTAGCTTATCACAGCTGAGTGGGGGGGGGGGGAACCGCGCGTATGCAAATGGCAGCGTCCATGGGTGCCGCCATTTGCGTTCCTTATTTTGGCCCAGGTAGTCTACGTAAATATTTACATAGACTACGGCGAAAATAAGGGCAATGCAAATAGCGATTGTTTTCACCGTAGTCTACGTAAATATTTACATAGACTACCTGGGCCCAAATAAGGAACGCAAATGGCGGCACCCATGGGCGCCGCCATTTGCATACACGCTTTTTTTTTCTTTTCTTTCAAAGTCAGCCATGATAGGCTACGTAAAGATTTACGTAGCCTATCACGGCTGACTTTGAAAATCTAGCCGTGATAGGCTACATAAATCTTTACGTAGCCTATCACTTTTTTTTTACTTTACTTTTTTCTTTCGCAGCCGGAGAGGCGGGGCGCTCCCTCCCGGCCAGAATTTTGGCGGGGAGGGACGGGGCGCCTCCCCAACCGCCAAGAATTTCGGGGGGAGAAACGGAGCGCCTCCCCCCCCCCGAAAAAAGCTGCAGGACCAGGTAAGGGACTTTCGTTCATCCCTAGTTGGAGCTGACATAATGATAGGGATGGGCAAACAAGCCATGTTCGAGACTGCAAGGATTCTCCAAATATCATCTCTTGGTTCATCTCATGCTCAATTCCCATTCATGTTGGCGACCGCCGCTCACTCTGTGCAAACGGGAAATGTGTGCAAATCGAGCAGCAATCGAACGGGAGATTTGCGCAACATTCCTCAAATCTGCGTAAATTTCCTAATTTGCACAACTATCCTCTATGGGCTAAAGCTAGGGATGTCTGTCGCAGGGAAATCTGGCCCTTTTGGGCCAGATCCCCGCAACACTGACTCAGCTCACATATGTGAGCTGAGCTGCAGGTTAGTTCCCCAAAATTCTGGGAACTGGGGGGGGGGGATATTTGCACAAATACCCATTTCTGCAAAAATGTGGCTGTAAGTAGCACGATTTGCACAAAATTGTAGCTGTACGGGTGCAATTTTGAGCAAATTACGCTATTTACAGCCACATTTTTGCACAAACTTTGAGGAAAAGCTGCATGTGGCCAGATCTGTGCACTATTGCCATGGGCCCTGCGTGGCACATTAGAAAATACCCTCCCACATCTGTACCCACAGCAGTTAATATACAACATCTCCACAAACAGCATAACTGTGCTGGAGAACACAGGAAGAGGTTGCCTGCAATGGACAAGAGCTCCTTTTGCTCTTTCTGCTTGGGTATTGCAGAGTTTAATCCTTTGCCTTCTCTCCCTGCACCCCTCTGCTCTACCTGTACTCAGAGGTTCACCATTTTCGGGTGGCCTTCGCAGCCACCCAAAGGATGCTGCCCTTGCTCTTGCTGGCTTAGGCCAGCTTTCCCCAACCAGGTAACCTCTTGATGTGTCAGGCAAAAAGTTCTGTTGAGGAGTGGCATGCCTGGACCCGCCTCCCCAAACACTTGCGTGCCTGGACCCGCCACCCCAAACACTTGCGTGCCTGGACCCGCCTCCCCAAACACTTGCATGCCTGGACCCACCTCCCCAAACACTTGCGTGATGCCTCACTTATTTCCTCAAAGTCCCCCCTCAAAACCCACTTTGCCTGTGGAGTCTTTGGCGCAGCCCCCAGGTTCCCGTGCCCCACTGAGCCTTAAACTACGTCCAAGTACACGGAGCTGAAACGCCCCTGTGTTGCTTCCCTGTTTACCCTTCCATCCCTCCACTCCTTCCTCTCTTGTTTCCCTGGCGTTGAATTTTAGACTGTAAGTACCTCAGGGCAGGGACCTATCCTGTTGTACTTTGTAAAGCACCATGCGCACAGATGGTGCTATGGTATGGATAAAGACGGTAAGTGCTATTTTCATTATGAAATGGTTTTTGGCAGGCGTCTGCTCTAAACTGCACGTGTGGACATGCCTTAAGCCTAGGTAAGTACAGCCTGGTTAAGAGACACCGATGACCAACAGTGGCTTGACTGGCACAGCACAGGTGCATGGCTGCATCCTCCTCCTTCGGATTCTTGACACCAGTGGTGTGGGCCAACCTAGGCCCCGCAGTTTTCCCCACCACATCTGTGCCTCCCTCCCCTCTTGCCCTGGAGAAGGGAAGCAATTCAACAACATGGGTATTGCCCCAGCTCCAGTGGACTTACACACAAGTTGCTTCTTGGCTCCAGAACCAGCGTGACCTTCATTTCCCCCTCCTGGTTGAGGTTGCTGAGATAAAACAACTGCTCCCCCATCATCCTCTCCTTGATCATTTTGCGCACGGAGTACAGGCGGAATCGGAGGGCGCAGCTGCTCAGCTCCTCCGGGGCCAACTTGGTGAAGGTCCTCTTGTCCTTGAACACTGGGTTGGGGCCTCTCTGGACACTTGTCTTCCCCCGCTGCTTCTTGCTGGGCATCAGGACTGTGTGCACCTGCCAGGAGCTCACCCCACTGCGGTCCTTGTCGGGGATTCCCTTCGCCTCCAGGACAGTCACCAGCAGCTTTTGGCTCGAGGGCTTGTAATCGAAGATGACGTCTAGGTCTCCACATTTGGAGATGGGATCACTGGGCTGAGGATGAGCCGGGAGGGCACTTGCTCCTTCGTGTTCCTCGAAGGAGAAGAAATATAACACGTTAGTGAAGGAGGGTGGGGAATGTAAATGTGATGGCAGCCCGCAGGGTAATAGCTAAAAGCTGGAAAACTGCAGAACTTCTAACATGGAAATCTATCTTGGTAAATGGAGCTGTGGCAAACAGCCATGGCAGGAAAATTGATGTACCAAGTGAAATTTGCTAAAGGCAAAGGCAAAATATCTGATTTTTATAAAATATGGCATGATTGTATTTCATATACAAGTCCTGGACATACGCAGCAATATTTGACAAAGCCTGGAAAAGAGACAAAGGGTGATCGGAAGCCCCCAAACTTAGAGGTGTCCAATCATCCAATGCAGGGTGGGAGGAACAGCAGAGGTGATCTCCACCTCCCCAACCACCTGCCCTGCACATTTTGCTAGCCTGGAATAAGCTAATAAGCCCATCTAGGAAGGGTGGTTCAGAGCGGGAAGGAAGGAGTCTCACAAGGTTCAGGTTAACTCATATCCTGGCCTCTCCAGTCTCCTCCCCACCCTGCCCACTGGAACGCCCCCTTTTCTGAGGCTCCGAGGTTGCTCTTCCAACCTTGGAGAGGCAGCTGGCGCGGTTCTTATTTATTTATTTATTATTGCATTTCTATCCCGCCTTTTTTCCTCTTGCAAGGGACTCAAGGCGGCTTACATTACCCTCCTCCTCCTCTCCATTTTATCCTCACAACAACAACCCTGTGAGGTAGGTTGGGCTGAGTGCGTGACTGGCCCAAAGTCACCCAGTGAGCTTCCATGGCCGAGTGGGGACTAGAACCCGGATCTCCCAGCTCCCAGTCCAACACTCTTGCCACTACACCACACTGGCTCTTCCCACGCCGGCTACAAGGGGTCAGGGGAGGGACTCAGATCTCTGACTCCACCTTCTGAAGTCAGAGTGCGGTCTCCAACCTTGAAGGGGGGAATCTGGCCTATGCTATGGTCCCTGGGACACTCACCCAGGCACCATAGGATGATTCTCTAACAGGGACATCCTATGGTCCCTGGGAAAGCATCATAGGATAGGTCGGAGTTCCCCTCTTGATGCCGTACACACTCCTATGGCTTCTGGAGAGTGACTCTGTGACCCAATGTCTTCCCCCACTCTTTCCCCAGGCCCCTCACAGCTGCCACAGAAAGAACCGCAGAGGCTGCTTCCCAAGATCAGAAAAGCCACCTCAGATGACCGCATAGGGGTCAAAAGGGGGGCATTCCAGTGGATGAGGAAGAGAGAGGGGAGGCTCTCCAGCTGTGGCTCCAGCACTACAACCTCACTAGATGGGCTCAGAGGTCTGTCTAGAGGAAAAAATAACAAAGGGGGACAGCGAGGTGAAAATCGCCTCTGTCACTCCTCCTGGCTTCCTGGCGGCAGCCTGGCAGTGCATAGGATTCTCAGAAGCCATCAAGATCAGAGGCTTCCATTTAAGTGGCAGCCATCCAGTAAGACTGCACCCTAAATATAATTTGTTATTATGAAGAACCATAAACAAAACCTCCAAGCAGCCACCTATATTTTTCTCTGTAAAGTAAAAATTAAAAGGGGAGGGGGGAACGTTAAATGTACTAGCTTCTGTCGATCACTAGATTTAAATCTGATGTACTTTTTTCTTCATTTGTTTGGCTTTGTATTTGGAAAAAAAAATTAGGAAAAAACAGATGGAAAATAAAAATAAAAAAGGAAGAAATTGCTATAGCTCAATGATTCTAAAAAGTCGTCATACTGCAGTCTACAACTGGAAGCTGCAGGGATTTGGGAGGCCAAGGGGAGAAAGTCTAGCAAAGGGCAAGGATTTGCTCTCTTCTGTTGGTGTAACAATGGGGAAACAGAGGCCAAGCAGGATCAGGAGTACAACGGGAGAGGAGGGGTGGTGGGAAAAGATACTGAGAAGCTTGGGTAGAGGAGGCACAGGTTTGAGGGAAATAAGGGTGGATACAATGGCAGTTGAGGAATGGAAGGGCCATTCCCTTTTCAGGTGAAAGGAGCCAGGGCAAAACCCTACATCAGGCATACCCAGTTTAGGGACTGGAGGGCTGGGTGGTGTTGTGTAAGGAAGGGACATGCAAGCGTAAGGAGAACACACTTCATTAATGTGTAATGTGAGAGACGCATGAGTATTAAAGTTACAACAGGTTTGGGGGCTGAGTCCTGAACTTTAATACTCATGCATCTCTCACACATTCTGCGTTAATGAAGAGTGTTACTACTGCTGCAAAAAGAGACTGGAATATTGGCATGCCTGTTCTGGAATATTGGCATGCCTGTTCTGGATCCTTTGACCTTTTGTAGATGCTTCCATGCGTGGTCACTTTTCCTACAAGGCATTTGTACAGCAGAGAAGTATCCCATGACATGGAAATTGCAGCATGGGAAGCTCGGCTAATTCCCAGCCAGCTGTGCTAATTTGCAGCTAGCATCCCTCTTTTATGACTTCAGCCTAAGTGAAGGTATAAGCACACACTTTCTACCTTGCCTTTGAGTTGCCCATGAGAATGTTTGTGCTGAAAAGTCACAGGCAACCTTTTCCTACGTACTAACCAGTGGGTCTTGTGGGTAGACCTTTCTGCATTTGGGCAAAACATTTATTTTAATGGATCAAAACCACAGCGGAGGGAAGAAGAGAGAGACAAACAGAGACAGACAGGTGATCAGCTTCCTCGGGGTGCGTGCGTGTAGTTTCTGTCCAAAGGTGCTTTTTAATCTCAAGACTAGAAAGCGTTGCTATAGAGACTGCTCCTTTCTATTTGAACATGAGCATGCAATGAAAGAACAGGATATTCAGGGAGCAAGCCAGAACTAAAAGATTTTACTAACACTGCTGCTTTTTAATCTTGTTCATTGTTCTAAGTAATTTGAATTGCTATATTAGGAACATAGGAAGCTGCCTTACATTGACCTGATTTGCATGACACAATAAGCCACAGCAGGTTGTGAGCCATGTTTGTTCTGCGTGGCTTGTCATGTCATGCAAACCTGGCACCACAACATCAGTGTGGTTTGTTAACCACTGACAAGTTATGCTGAGAACCTGTGGCTTGTCGTTGGGTTGTTTGCTCTCAGTGTGGCTTGCCATGTCACCCGAACCTGCCAGAGTAGCTTGGGATGACACAAAATTGGCCGGGATTGTGGCTTGAGATGGCACAAAATTGGGCGGGATAGCTATCTTGTAACTGTGCATTTAGTTTCTTTTTCCTAGGTGCAGAACTTGGCATTTATCCCTATTAAATGTCATTCTGTTGTTTTCAGCCCAGTGCTCCAGTCTAGCAAGATCACTTTGAATTTTGTTTCTGTCTTCCAAAGACAGAATTCCTCTCCCGTTCCTACATCTTGAAATGACACTTCAGAATTACCTCCTCCAGTTCGGTGCTTCCTCTGAGAGCGAACTGATTTTTAAATTATTATTATTATTATTATTATTATTATTATTTTCTCCTGCTGCATTTGTGCAAGTCCACAGGATCAAATGACTGCTTCAGTGTGTATTGCTTTTTCTTTTACTTACATGCTTGCTTAGAACAGTTGTTTTGTAACTTGCCCCAGCCGAAATCAGCTTCAGACTGCCACAGTAATTACACCCACCCCAAACAGCCTTCATTTTTGGCTCCCCGCACACCCTGCCTGTCCAATAAATTCAAGTCTGATCTGGCCTGAACAACCACATAGCCCAGTTAAAACAGAATGGGCAAATAGAAGCATTTGAGTTCCACTGACTTCAGTGGGTTTATGGTTACTTCACTGAGCTGCCAAATTATTACAACATCGATGCCCCAATCCGGCAATTGTCAAAAGCTAGTCTGGGTGTGCAAACCAGCCCTGGATCCATCCCACTAGCCAAGGGATAGAAAAAAGAAGAGTTGGACCCTCTAAAAACAACTGAAGTCTTGTGGCACCATCACAACTAACAAATCTGTTGTATCATTCTCCCCCAACCTGGTACCCTCCAGATGTGTTGGACTACAAATCCCATGAACATAGGCCATGTTGGCTGGAGCTGACAAGAGTTGTAGTCCAACACATCTGGAATGCACTTGGTCGGGGAAGGCTAAGCTTTCGTGGACTGGGGTCTATTTCATAAGACGTAGGTAGTGTTATCCTGAATATACATACATGGATGTGGGTGAGAATTATAAACAGTGAGACCAGAGGGAAATGAAACGCAGAAAGTACAGACAGTGACAGTCAGGTTATTAACAGTGGCCAGTCACAAAAGAGTTCTGCCCTCTGTGTACATACAATGATGGTAACTGGATGCCACCAGTCTGGCACAAGACCATGCATCACCGCCTTCTCTCTCTCCCCCAACCTCCTGTGGCCAGCTCCTCTCTGCCACCCCGGTTGCCCCCCTCCCCCTCAATGCCTCGCTCTGAGGGGTCCTTCCTGAGAGCAAGACACTATGGGCAAGGTGGCCTTGAGCTGCCCTGGACCTCACTTCCAGCTTCCATTTGAATACCATTATATGTAGGGCAAGAGCATACTGGGGAACATAGGGAAAGGAACTTGTGAAGACTGTAGTCTTCACAAGTGTGCAAGAAGTGCATTAATTAGTTAATTAATTAATTAATGCGGAACATGGGGGGTGCTCTATACCAAAATCCCTATGATGTCCCATCTTATTGGGGGACGGGGGAAAGAGACGACTGGTTGCTGTGTACATCTGAGAACTGGAGGCATCACTATGGTTTCACTTTGCCACTCCTTGGCGTAAAGATTTTGGATTTGGGCTGTGAGGGGTTCCCTCCTTCAGCCACAGGTATCAGCAGGACAGGGATCAGAGAACCACGTTCCTGGTTGGAGTCACACAGCACTTGGCACAACCCCATTCTATTTTATAGGGTTCCCCCCACCCCACTAGAAATATTGGCTGAATATATTATTTACCAAGGCTGGGCATGCTGGATATTTCTCTTCCAAAAACAATGTCCTTTGTTTGAGGCCAGGGGAAAAGATGTGATAAAAGTTAGATTTAGCTGAATGTGGCCTTCAGAACAATGCACTCCCAATACCAGAACTGAATTTATATGTGTATGAGAGGATGAAAGAAACATGTAAGTACCGAGAGAGGAAAGGAGGAAGTGGGGGCAATGTCAGTCTGACAAAGCAGGCAATTAGGGGAATGGCCCTGAAATGGTATTTGCAGCTGCACTGCCAAAGTGCAGTTTTTATTTCTGAATAGGTGGGTGTTCGAATGGAGTTCAGAGATACCAGAGTATTTTTAGAATGTCAGAATAGCAGATTCAGCCTTTTATTTCAGCCAGACAGAAGCTACTCAGAAAAGGCAGATCGAGATCCAGGAGAATGCAGCATCGTGCAGCAACTTTGCTGCTTTTGTACCGCCCGGTTCTGGCATCATGCTGCCACTCCAACTTAGTTTGTTGGTGTGGGAACAAGAGACAAGGTCAAGCGCTCCTTCCTCCCTCTTGTGTGCCTGGCTTCAGAGGATTTCCTGGCTGGTACCAAGCCTCCGAACCAGGAAACTGGCTTAAGTGCTGCTTATAAACCAGGATTACAAACCACAGTTTGATCCCGGTTTGCAAACCAGTATTCTAAGTGGCACCTAAACCTATGGGTCATTTCTTAAAAAAAAAAAAACATACACTGAGGATGAGGCAGCATTCAACTGGCATGTATTGATTTACACAGAATGCCTTGTTTTTAAGATTTCTTAAAGATTAAAAACAACAACAACAACAACATCCTACAAAAACCCAACATCCTACAGCTCATAATAGAAGGGTAGGTATTTTAATGGGGTGGGTTGAGGTTGGGGGTGGCATTCAGAGCGGGCAGTGCCTTGGGCCACGGTGGGGTGCTGGACTATCAAATGCCTGAGAGGGACCAGGAGTCTCCCAGAGGGACCAGGAGTCTGTGGCCAGGAGTGCAGATATCCCTGTTGGAGGCAGAACAGTGACACGGAGCAGCGCCCCAAACCATTATCCTCAGAGAATTGCAACTCCTCATCCTCAGAAGAGGCTCCTGAATCAGTAAGAGAAGACTCAGCCACAGAAAAGCATAGTGAAGCTTCTGTCTCCCCAGGACCCAGTTCTCCAGAGGAACCCTGGGAGATGGCTCCCCTGCATCCAAAGGAGGCTCCATTAATGTCCTCAGAATCTGGGGACTTGGACCATGAAAACTAGCATGCCACAATCAGTCCCACGATGCTACAGCATGAGGTTGCTAAAGCAAACCAGGGTCTCTAAGGCTCAAAGCCTCAGTCAAGGTCAAGGCAGAGCAAACCAGCCTAAATGCTACTAACCTCCTATTTATGCCTCAGTCTTGCTCTGGTCTTCGTTGGAGCAACATACACGGAACTTTCCATGGTGCTGATCTCTTTCTGCCTTATTTCCTGAGAAACCTGGGCCAACCTGATCCCTGCTCTAGATCTCATCCCTAGCAGGACCTTGCAACCCAAACTACATCTCAGAGCATCACCAGAAGTCACATCCTAACATGGTACAAACAATTAGCTGTGAGACAAAAAGAGAGGCTGGGATGATCCAGGGGCTGCCTTGCTTGGGACTGCCAGATATGTAACAATTCTCATATGTGCCCAATTGTCAAGGAACTCAGCACATTTGAAATCCATTTCATTGGCGATGCCAGGGAGTGAACCTGGGACCTTGTGTATGCAAAGTCTGTTCTCTACTGCTGAACTACGGCCCCCTACTCAGAAAAACAATGTAGGGGTAACACTAGAACAATGATGATATTTAGGGAGAGCGGCTACAAACAGGGCACGGATGGACCACTGCCATAGCAAGCAACATTATTTTGCTTGGTATTCTAAGTCTACTGGCAAGGTTATATGGGGATTTTTTTTTTAATTTTTGCTAACTGGCCTATTTCATAATAACTGACAGCCAAAGGAATGGGAGAGGAGAAGCAGCTGCAGCTGCAGAATTTGTAGAGCCTTAAAAAATCTCATTTCCCAATCCCCTTTGTAGCAATCACTACAACACCCTCCTTATATCTAAATTCATTGTAAATTCTGGCCAGCAAAACTGTCCTCTTAGGATTACTACCTGAATCAGACTGGCAGAAGTCTCATTTGATAAGAGGACTGCATTTTGTAGCAGAGAACACACTGGGTTCTAAGTCCTAATTTCCCCTCTCAGTTCCCTATTAGGACAATGGGAACAATACTGACCCACCTCACAGGGCTGTTGAGGAGAAAAACCAGAAAAAGATTGCAGCCCATTTTAAAGACCATATTGGCACTACAAACACATATTTAGATGTGTTCTGGCTATATGGTCCGCCCTAATTATTTCAGGGGATTGTAGTTTGGTGATAGTGCTAAGAATGCCCTGCTAAAGATGCTTAGGGAGCAATCCTATGGCCGCTAGTCAGTGGCTAGATGGCCACAGGATACGTCAGTTTCCAGGAACCGACCTCGGAGCCCATGCTCTGAGGTTGGTTCCCTGAGAACTGAACTTCCCCTCCTCCCGCGCTGCCTCGCATGCAGCTCGGGAAGGCCCCGCGCTCTGGGCTCGGAAGCAGGGAAGGTGGAAATGCCAGTACGACACATCCTATGTGTCATCTGGCAGCTGCTTCCCGTGCTCCGCCCTCCTGTATCTAGGCAGCTGAAATCAGCTGTCTAGCCGCAAATGCAGGGCAGCTGAAACACAGAAGGGATGATCCCCTCCACACTTCTCCTGCCCTGCATTGGATAGGGGTCGCCTCCAAGTTCAGAGGCGGCTGCCTATCCCAATAGGATTGTACCTTTAGCCTCCCACACAGAAATACAGTTTACAGTATTCAGAGGACAGAGGTGCACAACCTTAGGCCCAGAGGCCAAATCCGCCCCTCCAAAGGTCTCAATACGGCTCTCCAGGGGCCCTAGAAGACCATGCCCCCTTCCCCTGGGCCCACCCCACTGCCCCCGACCATCCCTTTTTCCTAGTTTTTGAGCAGTTTCTCCCCATTCTAAAAGGCTGAAAGGCTCCTGCCCTGAAAGGCAGCCAAGAAATGTTTTAAATTAATTAAATAAATACGGCTTAGTTACTGGCAGTACGAGCTTTATATGCTGGTGTTTTTGTAATTTTGGGCCACGATCCTTTTGCCATCTGCCCCGCCCACCAATGGAATGTGGCCCCTGAGAGCTTCTCCAAAACGGGATTTGGCCCTCGGGCTGAAAGAGGTTCTGAGCCCCTGCCCTGGGAGGAGGGGCACGAAACCATTTTGGGTGGTCTGCAGTGTGGACATGCCGGGGTAGTACTATTGCTCACGTCCCTGAGCAGCTAGTGCCACCCGGCTGACTTCCTGGAAGGCTTCAAACCATTCAGCCAGTATGCATCGAGCTGACATTTGAAGACCAAGGGAATACCAATTTGGGGGTATCTTGAATCCCTCTTAGGACACAGGTGCCTGGCTGTAAGGTGCCCAGGCCCCCTGTGTGACTTCAGAGAAGCTAAGCCAATGGCAGCCAGAGGAACCAGGCCCCGCCCCCTGTTCCCTTCTCTGCTCTGATGTCAGTCAATGGCATCTCGAGAGGTACAGCAGGCAGAGAGGCTGGAGGACAAAGAGGAGTCTGCAAGTGTGAAGACAGTGCTGGGTCCACGTTTTGGGGGGCCCTTGGGCAAGACACCCTCAGTGGCCCCTCCCTCAGGGAGTCCACCTTCTCACTGCCATTGTCACCCGCTGCTATCGCTCCTCATCCCCTTTCTCATCATTGCTGCCACTTGCTTGCTTGGCAGGCAGAGAGCCAGGGAGCAAGCGGGCCGTGGCATCTCCTGCTCCTCCTTCTCACCACCACCGTTGCCTGGGCCAGAGCGAGAGGCAGGTGAGCAAGCCAGTTGCAGTGGTGAAGAGGAGGAGCAGCTCCCGGGGGGCTCTTGTCGGTGGGCCCCTGCTGGGGTGTGGGCCCTCAGCAGTGACCTGAGCATGCCTACCCTTGACTCTGGCCCTGCGTAAAGAGGCCAGAGGACAAAGAGGTGAGTGCAATGCTACTGGGGGCTGTAAGCCACTGTCCTCTTGTATTCAGGAAAGTGCCAGGCACACTGAAGGCATAATAATAATAACAGCAACAGCAACAGCAACAACCCAAAAGCATTCACATATGGTCTTTCCATAGTTGCCAGTATGAAATCTCTTGGACACAATCTCCTGTGACTCACAAAATGGGCTCAGGCAACGCCCTCAGCCTGATGGCTGATAAAATGCTAGAAATCATTTAAGAAGGATGCAGACAAGCTGGAGAGGGTTCAGAGGAGGGCAACAAAGATGATCAGGGGATTGGAAACAAAGCCCTATGAGGAGAGACTGAAAGAACTGGGCATGTTTAGCCTTGAGAAGGGAAGACTGAGGGGAGATAGGATAGCGCTCTTCAAGTCCTTGAAAGGTTGTCACAGAGAGAAAGGCCAGGATCTCTTCTCGATCATCCCAGAGTGCAGGACACGGAATAATGGGCTAAAGTGACAGGAAGCCAGATTCCGGCTGAACATCAGGAAAAACTTCCTGACTATCAGAGCAACACGACAATGGAACCAATGACCTAGAGAGGTGGTGGGCTCTCCCACGCTGGAGGCATTCAAGACGAAGCTGGAGAGCCATCTGTCAGGGATGCTCTGACCTGGATTCCTGCATTGAGCAGGGAGTTGGGACTCGATGGCCTTGTAGGCCCCTTCCAAGCCTATTATTCTATGAGTCTATGATTCTATAAGGGCACAGATAGTGAAGTATTGGGATGCTCTTACATTAACTAACTCCATTAATTATATATCCTAGAAGTGGTGCAGCTAGGTCCTTGTAGACCCTGGACTTAATGGTCTTATGGGAGGCACCTTTAAATGGTCATGTGCATTGCTTGAGTGGTGAAGCACACAACTCACCTTTCTCTTCTCGCCCCCGCCCCACTTCCATGCTTTACAACAGGTTCTGCATTTCCTGACAAGCTAGAACAACAATAAAACTGCTCACAAACACTGATTTAAAACAAATGAACAAACCTCTGAGCATGTGCAGTTTTGCATTTTAGATTCACTTGAATCATAGCACCATCATGACTTCAGCAATACAATGGAGCTTGCTTCTGCAGCCCTGATGCCTGCAGCACCAGCCGCTCCCTGGTTGGTCATTTGCCAGGGAGGGGGAGGCTGGGCTGGGGGCCTTGGACCTCCGCCCCAAGTTCCAGGCCTAGCTGTATCACTGTATCCTAACATTAACATGGTAAACACAAAGGCGACCATCTCAGAGGAGACCTCAGGGAATCAAACACACCCTTCCATAAAACACACCCTTGTGTAAAATAGAACAACTATTTTATCTTACCTCCGGACTCCAAGCAGACGAGCTGTCAGTGGCGTCATTCCCTTCGAATCCTTGGTTGCTAAAAGCTGTCTCCATTTCCAAGCTCCCTTCTGTTTCTTGCCGGCTGAGGCTGGGTGTCGCACTAACCTCCATGTCAGGGTCTTTGGGATGCCCAGAGCCCCTGCTCTCCGAGGCAGTTCTCGCATCGAGGGATAGATGGTCATCTTCATGATAAGAGAGGTTGTCTTGGTAACTCAGTTGACTGAACCCATCCAGATCTAGCACATTTTAAACAGGAGGGGGGGGAATCATTTTGGGGAGAGGATTAATATCAGCAATTCCTTTACCCTTCTATATGTGCATATGTATGTATTAATCTGCTGCAGTCTGTAAGTGATCATCACGTATGAGAAACTTGTGAATTCCCAGGCACTGACTGCAGTAAGTAAAAATGCCCCGTTCCAGCTGCACTGCAAGAAATGGGTCGAGCAATCCTGCGGGTCTCTTCACACATTAAATATTTAGCTATAAAGCTGGTGGGGGGCGGGGGAGTATTCTGAAGCAGACATCTAAAAAGGTAGTGCAAAATCACCTACATAATCCTTCCCCAACCTGGTGCCCTCCAGTTGTCTTGGAGTACAACTCCAATCATCTCCCCATGGTGCCATGTTGGGCAAGGGTGACATATGGGTGCATCAGTCCGAAGCCTGGGATTGGATGTGAGCAGCCCCACACTGTGGAAGATGCGTTTGCTGCATGTACCTCAGTGTTTTCCCACCATGAATGGATCTTTAAGCACATCCAAGCATACATGCATAACATTCTGTTTCTTTAAATCAGGGGATGGACAAAAGGTAATTTGGGATCTACTGGTAGATCTCTGGTTGATTTCCATGGATCAGCAAAGGTTTTGCCTCCCAACTGTCTAACAAGAGCAACAACTAAAAGATCTTTTTTCTCCTCAGTTAGGTTGCTTAAAAAGACCACTTGGCAGAAAAACAGAGTGGGTTTTGTACAATTCCTAGGCTGTGCGTGTGCTCAGACACTCCATGTATGTCTACCTGCCTGAACTACTCTTTTGCACCTGGCTCTGGTTGGTGGGCCTCAGCATCCTAGCCAAAAATAAAGTAGATCCTACAAGCTGTGGCCTGCCCACCCCTACTAAGGGTGCAATCCTATGCATGTTTAGACAGAAGAAAGTCCTACAACTCCCAGCATTCAGATGACAAAGAAAAGGCAGAGGTGCTCAATTCCTACTTTGGCTCAGTCTTCTCCCAAAAGAGGGACTATGACCTCCCTGCCAAAGGTGAAGTACAGGCTGAAGGGGCAGGATTGCAGCTTGAGATCGATAGGCATATGGTCAAGGAACACCTAATTACTTTGAATGAGTTCAAATCTCCAAGGCCAGATGAACTGCATCCTCGAGTAATAAATGACCTAGGGAGGTGGTGGGCTCTCCCACACTGGAGGCATTCAAGATGAGGCTGGACAGCCACCTGCCAGAGATGCTTTGACCTGGATTCCTGCATTGAGAAGGGGTTGGACTCGATGGTCTTGTAGGCCCCTTCCAACCCTACTATCCTATGGTTCTATAATTCTACCTTTGTTTTGATTAGTCAAGTGGGTCAACAAAGATGATTGGCATTTGGAAGTTCCATAGGGAAAATGATTGGCCAGAAGATACTTAAAAGGTCAGAGAGGAATCTGTTAAGAGACTATTAGGGACAGTGGGAGTATGGAGCTGGTAGCTGTGGAGAGCAGGAGACCTGGCTGTGAGGTTGTGGTGATACTTTAGGCAGGCAGCAAAGCCCAGCGCCAGGGAGATCCAGTCAGAGGTCTGAGCAGAAGGAGCTGCAGCAGATGATCCCTGTTACAGTATCATCATCCCCAAAGCCAGAGGCTTTGGGGCTGAAGGCATGGGCAACATAGCTTATTAGCAGGGAAGACATTCTCATTAGATATGGCAACCAAGGATAGTCATTTAAGAATGTTTAAACATTCCCACCCATCCTATAATTTGAACGCTGTCCCCTTGTGTATACAGATCCCTTAGGGAGCAATCCTATAGCCTCTGGACAGAGTCTGGGGGGCCATAGGATAATACAGATTGCTGGATCTGAAGTCGGAGGCAATGTTCTGACTGTGGATCCAGGAATCTTGTGCTTCCCTTCCCCTCCCCCCTCGCAGCCAGAGCGGAGAGAATCACGTCAGCAACCTCGGAGAGGGGGTAAAGGGGGCATGCCAATGGGAAGGGACTGGGGATACAACATATCCCGAGGCCTCCACAGCCTCCTTCCCTCCCGCCCCAACATGCCCCAGCTAGATGGGCAAAAAAGCACATGTAGCTAAAATGAGGAGTGGGAGATGCACAGAGGCAAAGATTACTGCATTGCTCCTCCCACTCCAAATAGGATGCCCGTAAGCCTCTGAACTGGGAGGCTTACAGGCATCACCACAGGATTGCACCCTTAATAAACCTCTTAGTTTTGTTCATCTTGTCTCTAGAGAGTGGTGGTGTCAATCCCATAAAAAACCAACAAGAGGGTAAGGCAGAAATAATGTAAAAAAAAACACAGTGGACAGAAGATATTCTCAAGTGCTTGAAAACGCATTAATAAGCCCAATGTGTTTCGGAAAGATATTTACTTCCCCAGGAGCCACTCAATTTCCTCCAGGTATCTGTTGAAAAATCTTACTGATACTTCCTCTGTTTCGAACTACAGAGGAAGTACCTGTAAGATTTTTCAAAATAGACATGGAAAAGACGAGTGGCCCTGAGGAAGGAAATCTCTTTCCGAAACATCTCAGGTTTATTAAAGCATTTTCAGGCTCTTGAGAATCTTTTCTCTCCCGTTTTTTGGATGTCAGTCCCATGCCTGTGTCTTAGTTACCAGGTTACTGAGGTATATACGATACAAAGGGTTTATTTTGGTGGTGGTGATTTTAGGATTAAGGGTTGTTATAACTGAGATGGCCTTTTGAGACCCAAATCTCAAAGTATTCAAAAAGGCAATTGCAGCAGAAAACCTATGGCCACAGTTTGGGAGACATTAGTGAAGGGTGGTCCTTCCACAGGCTTACACCAACAAGTAAGAGTATGCAGGATTGCAGTGGTATATCCTGCCCCCAGTTCTGAAGACTCTGAGTCCCACTGAAATCGAACGGGAATCAGCATACAAAACAGATTGTAGCTCAAAATTAGCAAGTACGTGTGTGATACACATTTGGAACATATCAGAGCCAGTGGGCTGAAAGGCAGGTTTTAAAATTTAAAATTTAAATTTAAATAAATAAATAAAATGCCACAGGCTTTCAGACTAGAAGTGGTTCTCTGGAGAGGAGTCATATTACACATATCCCACATATTGCGTCCCCACAGCATACCACGTGCCTTGCAGATTTGGTCTGCAGCCAGATCATCATTTAAGCTTCAAATGTAACAGGTTATTAAAAAATGCAGTTCAAGGGATTCTACTAGGTAGCTAAGGCTGCAATCCTATACCCTCTTACCTAGGAATAAGCCCCAATGAAATACACTAGACTAACCATGGAGTAGAAATGTATAGGATTGTGCTGTAAATCCTGTAGTTCTTGTGGGGGGGGGGGTACAACTGGAAAATCCTAGGGTTCCCTTGGAAGCTTATTACAAGGTTTCCCAGTGAGAAATTCAAACATGGTAAACTAGCTTTCCTGAAAGATTTCCCCTTGCAATTCACAGCCACTGGGGAGTGTTGAGGCACATTTCCAGGGTGCATTGTGAGGCCTAAAAGGTCTGGGCAATACTCTATATCTAGGGTAGGGAACAAGGTGCCCTTCAGATATTTTGGAAGGGACAATTCCCATAAGCCCCAGCCAGCATGACCAATGGTTAGGGATTGTGGGAGTTGTAGTACAAAACATCTGGAGGCCACCAGGTTGCCTACTCCTGCCCTATATGAAATAGCCATGTTCCCTAGAAGATGTCCCAGAATCCTCTACCATTAACAGGCTTCTGTGGGACAGACCCACAGAGAAGTCTTGGCAGATAAGATTTTCTTGTCATTACTATTAGAGTTTTGACAGAAAATCTACAACCACCACAGCAAGAGCTGCTGTACTTCGTATGTCAGATGAAACCTCCCACAGAGAGTACCACGTGGAAGGTCACGCATGTCTGTGAAATTTGAAATGAAGAATCTGCGTAGGTCACAGGGAGATATGTGCACATACCAGGACCCAAGATTAAGTTCTAGGAATACTGCTCAGAGCACTCTGAATCCCTCAACTCGAGTAAGTCCTGTGCATTTTTGTCTGCCCTTCCAGTTTCCTCTGAAGCCAAAGAAACAGAATCTATCCATGTTAGGTTTCATGGAATTCTCAAAGCAAATCATCTCTCTCTTTTTTGTTGGATGGAGCTGGATAATACCTTCACATTCAGAGGCTTCGGTACTGTATTCTTCATGATTCGACAATAAGCGGTTGAATTTCAGCCGGCGCTCTGAACCCGCCTGGGTTCCTTTTTCAGAAACTCCTGACCGAAAGCTCTGCGAACGTGAAACCGAGATCTCAAACTGCTTAATCACCTCGTCATCGCTGTCCGAGGATGTGGTTAGATCTTCGTCCTCCCCGTAGCTGTTCACTGGGAGAAAACACACACACACAAACAAGTTTTGACAGCTTATGGGACAGATTTTTGACAGCTTATCAGGCCAGGAACTGGCTTGCAGAAAAAACAGGGAACAAGGCAGAAAGCATCAGGCACTGGGTCCAAAGACCTGCCTTTTTGCCCCTTGACCTTCCATCTTCCTCTTGGTGATCTCTTCATGGAATCAACAAGAATGAGTCATTTCTCACTCTCCTTTTTTTCTTTTATAACTCAATCCATTGTTCTTCTCCAGGGCCAGCGTCAAGGATAAGTATGGTTGGGCACCTGCCGAGGGCCCACACCCCGGCAGAGGCCCACTGACAAGAGCCCCTTGGACTTGCTCCTCCTCTTCCCCATCGCGATCTGCTTGTTCACCTGCCTCTCACTCTGGCCCAGATGATGGCGGTGGTGAGGAGGAGGAGCAGGAGATGCCACGGCCGACTTGCTCGCTGGCTCTTTGCCTGTTAAGCAAGCAAGTGGGAGCAAGGATGAGAAGAGGAGGATCCGCAGCAGCGGGTGACAATGGCAGTGTGAAGGCAGACTCACACTGAGGGAGGGGCCACCGAGGGTGTCTTGCCCAAGGGCCCTCACAAACCTGCAGCCAGCGCCGTTCTTTTCTATACACAAACAGGATATTGACGGCGCGTTTAGTAACATCTACGTTTCCCTTGTTTGATTTTAAACAGTTGCTAAAGCAGCTTTCTAAAATCTCAAGGATTATTGGTAAACATCCAGTGCATTTCTGCCAATGATCTGCCTTCTGATCTCGAAAGGGAAACTCGGGCGCAATCGGAACACATAGAGAAATTGCTCGTGGCAGTTCTCACGACTGATCTATGAGCCCTTCTTCACAGCTGAAACGACAGACACATTTACTGTAAAACGGTAAATCAAACACTGGTTCAGCCTTGCCCCTCTGCCCATACTTCATGCAAGCTATCTATGAGACAGACAGACAGACAGACAGACAGACATTTTAAGTGCTGCATGGTTCAGGTATTTATCCATTCATCCATCACCTTATTGTACTACTACTACTATCATCATCGTCGTCATCATTATTATAAACTGCTCCGAGGATGGAAGGGCGGAGGTTGGGTGGCAGCATCAAGAACATCAGCTAATCAGTACTCTGCACACCAGGCTTTTGCTACGGACTTGCAGAACGGTCTCAGTTCCACATTCTACCCTGAAAAGGAATATATATGTTTGGACTGAATCCAGTGCAAGTGTTTCCAGCTCAGTCCCACCACTTCATATGAGTTATTTCCATCCTCAACATCTTTGGTGCAGGTGATGAAATTCAGGCCCAAGAACTCCACCAAAACAGGATAAAAGTCAATCTGATGCAGCCTTCCCCAACCAGGTGCCTCCCGATGTGTTAGACTACAACTGCCATCATCTCTGACCATGGGGTGACTGGGAGCAACAGAAATTGTATTCCAACACATCAGGAGGGCGCCATGTTGGTGATGGGTTGGTCTAATCATGTCATTCAAAATCCCCACTGCCAGCTGACCCAAATAGTGATTTTGGTAGAAGGCAGGATTCACAACAAGGATCAAAGGCCTACCCTTGCATATATTCAAGTTGAAATGGTTAACACAGAGAGAAGGCTGTTTTCCATTTATATACCTCACACTATTTATTTATTTATTTCATTTCTATACCGCCCAATAGCCGAAGCTCTCTGGGCGGTTCACAAAAACACTAAATATAATCATCTACTCAACCCAGTGCAAAAGTGTCACCTTTTGAATGGGATTTCTGTCTTTGACATTAGCTCACAAAACCCCTATCATGGGGCTGTATCCAGAGTCTGCCTTTGCTAGAAGAAGGGCTACAGTTATGGAAGGCCTCTCTGCCAATTTTGGGGATTCCCCACATACACACACACACACACACACACACCACAGCTCAGCCCATTCAGGAGGTCTCCTGATTCTCTGTGTAGCACTTTCAGGCGGCTGAAGGGGCTGCCATGGGAAGAGCGAGGCAGGGAGGTCCACTTCTGCACCATTGATCCAGCATAAATCTGGGACCAACCCATTGTCCACAACAGTAGATCCTCCGGATACAAAACTAGCGAGCGAGTCAGAGATGCAAGGGCTATCAGCTGAAGGGACTGCAAGCCGAACCATGTTACCAGAAGGGCTACCTAGGCAGCATTACAAGCCTCACCATCTGACTGAGCTCTGGTCCAGTGACCCAGGGAGCCAATGCAGCTTGACCTGGCTCTCTTAAGCCTCTGCCTTGGGGCCCACTCTTCAGTCTGAGCAATTCATATCCTAGTGAGCAAATCCTGCCAGAATTAGTGCTAGCTCTTCATCCTACCTCATGCTAGCTTCTCTATCAATATCCTGACCAACTGCTAAACCTGGGAAGGGGCCACAGCTCGATGGTAGAGCCCATGCTTTGCATGCAGGAGGCCCCAGGTTCAATCTCTGGCATCTCTAGTTAAAATAATCAAGGAGCATGTGATGGGAAAGATGTCTGCCCAAGACCCTGGAGAACAGTTGCCAGAGAGCGCAAAGCAGCCTTCCCCAACCTGGAGACCTCCAGACATGTTGGGTGCAGGGTACGAGTTTGGGGAAGGCTGGAGGAAAAAATACTCGGACAAATAATCCAACAGGCAGCTTCCTATGTTCCTAATTTGTCTTTTTGCCTGTCTTAGGCTCAAAACAGACATTACTTTAAATCTTTGTCTTGCAGCTACATCTCCCCCCCCCCCGCCATTTTTACTCTAGGGTAGGTGTATGTGGCCCGATCTGGATTTTTAAAGCCCCACCCCCACCCCCATGGTAGGGCCTCAATCTAGATTGGTGTCCCTGCACCTACTCTAGAGTAAAAATGGAGAGGAAAAATAGGTTGCTATTAGGCGCACATTTAAATAATGTCTGTTTTGGCCCTCATGTGGAGACAGAGAAACAGATTATTGTGCTTTAGAGCCATGATTCCATAAGAAGGCCTGTTCTTTGAGGAATGTGGTCACCATGGAGTAATGCAGGTCTCATTACATGGAAGTCTGTTTTAAGATATTTTAAATTTCGAATATGAACTTGAGCACGCTCCGGGAGAGAGCGGAGGACAGGAAGGCCTGGCGTGCTATGGTCCATGGGGTCACGAAGAGTCGGGTGCTACGTAACGACTTAACAACAACAACAAATTTTGAATGTGATAAAATGCATACAGACAATTTGATTTTTCAGCTTTATCTGCTTTGTTTCAGGTTTTTGTAATATGGGTATTTATGTTGTCTCTTAATTAGTATTTATGTTGTATTTATAGCTCCTGAAGGATTACCTCCGAAATGCGTAGAGATTATTTAAGAAGAGTTTATTAAAGAATCTTTTTTTATAAGCACCGGGGCTTGTCTCTCTTTTTGTGCCCTTAGATCATTCCACTCGCCTCTGGTTGACTCCTTGCTCCTTCCTGTTATCCCTGCTGAGTCCCTGCTGGGACTCTGACATGGGAGGCTAGCCACCAGGTCTTCTTGCCATGCTGGACTAAAGCTGCTGCACAGACCATTTCACTAAAGGGGTATCCCAAGAACATCTCCCGGGTCCTAATGGGCCATCGGGGAGAACGTGGTCTCTTAAGATGCTGGGTGCTGTATGTAGTCAGCAGAACAGCATTGTTATGTGTTACGAAGTAGCTCTCTTTTGAGTAAACAGTACTGACTCCATTTTGAGTTGTTGTTCAGTCATTGGGGCCGCGGTGGCTTAGTGGTTAAGACGCTGAACTGCAGACCGGAAGGTGGGCAGGACAGCAGTTCGAGACCCGAGTGCTGTGTGACAGAGTGAGCTCCCATCTTCAGTCCCAGCTTCTGCCAACCTAGCAGTTCGAAAGCAAGAAATTGCAAGCAGATAAATAGGTACCGCTTCGGCGGGAAAGGTAACGGCGTTCCATGCACCTCGGTGTTCAGTCATGCTGGCCACATGTCCATGGAAGCATCTTCGGACAGCGCTGGCTCTTCAGCTTAGAAATGGAGATGAGCACCACATCCTAGAGTCGGACACGACTGGTTGGGGACACCTTTACCTTTTTTTTATCAGTCATTAAGTCGTGTCCGACTCTTCTTGACCCCATGAACCATAGCACGCCAGGCCTTCCTGTCCTCCACAAAGCCAGGCGTCTTCCTCCCCAGCCTCAGCGAAGGTGGGAGAAAGGCACAGGAATGGAGTTGAGAGCAACATGCAAGACTAGATCAAGCAATTCAGTTTCTAATGGGCTGCTTCAAATGCCTTCCCCAAAGGCAAAGGTGGGGGTCAAAATTCAGCAAAACATGAATGTGCTGGAGAGCAAGAGTGATATCTGGGAAGTTGCCTAGTCAACCACCTGCAAGATGCACCTATTGTTGAACTCCAGCCTTGACACCTGCCTTTAAGACAGTCATTAAGATGCAAGGTCATCTTTTGCTAAGTGAATAAGAGATAGTAAGTAGGACTTTTGTTTTTGGCAAGTACACCCATCATCCCCAAGCACCCTCTTTTTTATACAAGATGGGAGGCCAACTCGGTCTTTCTCTCATAGCAAGCAGCAGCATTACCAGTGCCTAGGCGCAGTGCCTGGCTCATCGGAGTTGTGATGTCACCGCCTTTCTCTGAACTGTATAAGAAGCCTCAGGTTGGGGCAGTCCTCAGGCCCCCTCTTCCCAGCGGTGGGGGGCCATGCTGCTGAAATCACTAGGTGCCTCACCCCTGCAGGGGCGAGGTGCCACACTGCTGCTGAAATCACTCAAGAGTCTCTCCTCCCAGAGGAAAGGCTCCATGCTGAAATCACTGAAATCACTAAGCTCCTTGCTTGCCAGAGCAAAGGGCAAACAGTGGGTGCTTTGCCTCCCCAGTCAAGGCTCTCTGCTTTCCTTCCTCTTCACTTGAGACCAGGAATTGCAATGCGCACTAGTTCCTGTCTGCAGGAAAGGGCTTCAGCCCAGGGAAAGGCATATTGCTTTTAGAGGTTCTTTGTAGAAATTGTAGCTCCCACACACCCATGCCCACGTGTGTGTGTAGGCTTCAGGAAGACTCCAAACTTGGTGAAGGCTGGAGCATCCCCAATTGGTCTTAAGCGTTAAATCCATTTCATAGAATCATAGAATAGTAGGGTTGGAAGGGGTCTATAAGACCATCGAGTCCAACCCCCTGCTCAAGGCAGGAATCCAAGCCAGAGCATCCCTGACAGAATAGAATTTGCTGAGCTAATTCCCCAACCTAGCTCGTGCATTTGAATCTTTGTAAACCCCAATAAATGTGCCATTTTGGCGTTATCCTCTGCAACAGAGTCTTAAGTGTGAATCTCTTTGGGTGTGAATTGCCTTCTTAGCCACAGATGTTCTACTGCCAATGTCTAAAGATTCCTTATAAGCGGGTGTGTGGGTCTCCTTAGAACGTGTGCAACCAGAGGTGAGTGCTTGTACGCAGGCCTAACTAGAGCGCATCACGTAACATATGCCCCCCACCAGAAAAAAAATGCAAGCCCTCAAGTGGAGACACAACTCCATTTCCGTTTGCAAAACTGATGCAACAAGCTTTAGCTGCTGCCAGAACTGTGTTCCTTTATCCTCCAGGGAAAGCAATACAAAATAGTAACACACTTGACAGCTGGCGTGTTCACATCCTCGTGCTCTCTCTCTCTCTCTCTCCTCTTTCTCACACACACATACACACACACACACACCAACTGTCCCTCACACCCACCCACAATCCCACGCGTTCCCAAAGGAAAACGTCCTCCTGTTCTGTTTCCCCCGATACAGATGGCTGTGGAAAATGCTGAGATGTGACACAGTCTTCTTTTTATCCCATATCAGCAGGGATGATGGCATTAGAACATCTGTTCCTCCCTAGCCAGGGTTTTGGATATGGCCTACTCTTTGATAGGGTTGCTTCCCAGGCCAGAGGTCACCCTGGAAGTATCCCTGCCCAGGGATAGGGGCTGCTATTTAACAAGGGCATGGGGAAGTCAACAATTTCCGAACCCAGCACGAGGTTGTGAAGTTGTGAGATCCAATGTTAAAGTCATACAGCCAGTACTGTATTGGTCTGAATTCAATTTCAGAGAAGCTCTTGGGAGCTGCACTCCAGGGGTGGGTGAGGGCAAAGGCAAAGGGGGCAGGGCTAAAAAAAACCCAAAATACCAACACATTGCAGTTTAAAGCTCTTTCTGCCAATAACTAAGCCTTTGGAGCATTTGAACCTTTTCGAATGGGGGGAAACTGCACAAAATCTGGGAAACCACCAAATGATTGGAAGTTGGGGGGAAGGGGGCGGGACCAAGGGAAGGGGGCGGGGCCATCTGGGGAACCCTGGAGGGCTGGGTTGGGACTTCAGTGGGGCCAGACTGGCCCTGAGGTTTCCCACCCCTGCACTAAGCCATGGTTTATGTTAACCATGGTTTGTTGCTTTAGCCATGAATTGTCTTGCAGACGAGCAAACGAACTGTGGCTTGTTTCCTCTATTTCTCATTTGTTTCTCTCTTGCCCATTTGGCCAGCTTTCAGTGTGGTTTCATTTTCATGCTACTCTTGCTGGGCACCTCTTGCTTCAGGACAGGCAACAGCACAATCAAGCCAGAGCTAAACCATGATTCTGGGTTCAGACATCACAGCAAGCCATGATTTAAACAAGCCAGACTTTGTAAGCCAACAACAAATTATAGGTCTTATTTGTGGTTTATAGCTGATTAACAAACCATGCTTTGTTTGCAGGGATGGGGTCAGGCACAATGACAAGCCAGATTTAAACAAACCACACATGGCTTAGCATTATGTGCGAACCAGGCCAGTGGCTTGCCTAAGGCCAGCCAATCAGTGAGCACATTTGAAATCAGTCCTCCACTGGGCCACGCGGGCTTTCAAAGTATGCTTCTTCAATTTCCTGGGTCTTGTTTTGTTGCAATGCACAAAAACCAAAGGGTGTCAGGTACTGTGCTTAATGAATTACTATTACTATATATTTGTTTTTTTCAAAGTCCCTTCCTTCATGTATATTTCCAGAATAGTTTGGAATCATAGAATAGTAGTACAATAGTAGGGTTGGAAATGGCATCTACAAATCCTCTGTGTAGGAAAGCGAGATGAAATACTTCGTGCTGGATTTCTCTCTCTTATTCCCACTCGACAGCTATATTACGGTAGCCTGAAAACGTACAGATCTTTTCCCTGCTTGGGCAATGCTATAGCTCTAGAATGGAAATTAGTACATATATTGCTCCAAACACCTAAGTAACAGAACAAGGTGTGCAAAGCATTCCCACCTGTAAAGGATCAGTAAAGTGGAAGGCAAAGGCAAGTGCATCCTAAGGAAGAAGCAGCAAGCATGGCTAGTCCTGAAACAACTTTGCTGTTGTTGGCAGCTGTTTTATGGGAGCTTTGCGCAGACAGAGGCTGAGCCAGCATAACAGAGCTTCCAAAGCTCCAAGCAGAATACAGGGGAATGAACTAATGGCCCAAAGAACAATTTATATGCCCTGTAGCAGGAGTGCAGAACCTCAGGCCTGGGCGCCAAATCTGACCCTCTAGGGCCCATCAGAAGGCTCTATCCCCTGTCCCCCAACCACTGATCATTTGGTGGTTTCCTGGCCTTTGCACAGTTTTTTCCTCATCCTAAAAGGTTGAAATGCCTCTCCTAAGATGTAGTTACTCGCAGTCAAAGCTTTAAATTAAAGTAGGCTAGTATTTTAGCCCTTTCACCTTCAGCACTACCCACCACTGGAATGCAGCCCCCACCCCTCCCCAGCTTCTCCAGAATAGAATTCAGCCCGCAGGCTGAAAGAGGTTCAACAACATCAGTTGTGTTCTTATAGATGCCTTTAAAGGGGAATTAGACAAATTTAAGGAGGATACGCCTATTAATGGCTACTAGTTCTGATGGAATCTCCATGTTCAAGGCAGTCAGTCACTGTATACCAGTTACTGAGAAGCATGAGCGGGGAAAAATACTGCCCTCATGTCTGGCTTGTAGGCTTCCCAGAGGCATCAGTGGGAAGCACAATGCCATATTAAATGGATCTTCGGTCTGATTCAGTAGGGATTTTCTTGTGCACTTATGGCAGTAGCTACTTGCCACCTGGTCACTGAGTACTAGGGACAGTTTTGCCAGCAGACACACAAGATCACTTTTATTTCAGACCAATCAAACACAATATATTCCCAACCCTAAGTGACACCAGGGAACTGTAATTCTGTAACAGGAGGAAGGGCAAGGAATCTCCAGTAGAGAACATGCTCACCAACATCATCATCAACATCATCAAACTACAATTCCCAGAATCCTACGGGAGAGGCCATGACCAGTCAAACTGATATTTATTTCTTACATTTCTATACCACCCAATAGCCATAGCATAAATATTGCCTGGAGCGTCCATCCTCCATCTTGCAAATGTGGAGATAATAATATCAGCCTACCTTAAGGAGTTGTTGTAAAGTTTACCAATATATCATATCATGAGATTTATTGTACACACTATACTGAGAAGAAAGAAAGAAAGAAAGAAAGAAAGAAAGAAAGAAAGAAAGAAAGAAAGAAAGAAGGGAGGGAGGGAGGGAGGGAGGGAGGCAGGGAGGCAGGGAGGGAGGGAAGGAAGGAAGGAAGGAAGGAAGGTCATAGAATCATAGAATAGTAGGGCTGGAAGGGGTCTACAAGACCATCGAGTCCAACCCCCTGCTCAATGCAGGAATCCAAGTCAAAGCATCCCCAACAGATGGCTGTCCAGCCTCGTCTTGAATGCCTCCAGTGTGGGAGAGCCCACCACCTCCCTAGGTAATTGGTTCCACTGTCGTATTGCTCTAACAGTCAGGAAGTTTTTCCTGATGTTCAGCCGGAATCTGGCTTCCTGTAACTTGAGCCCATTATTCCATGTCCTGCACTCTGGGATGAACATACAATCAATTCATTTCCAGATCTCTGGAAATATTTATCAAGCTTCTCTTGAGTTCCATCTGGAGAAGCCGTGTAGCAGCCACGTGAGTAGCTGTTGCTTCTACTAAGCAGAGTTCCATCCACATCTTTGAACTAAATGGCATAAGTCCCCCGTTCTCCAATATGTTCATCAAATGTTTTGCTTTGTTCTGCACAAATTATTCAAGTGAGGCAGAGAAGTGGCCCACAAAATCCTTTCCTGATGAAAACTGCTCTTCTGCGGATTCTGAGCTATCGGCAGAGTTGTGATCACATTATCCCAAGAGGCTGTTCAAATGCTGGATTAATTACGGCTATGATTCAAATCAGAGCTATGCCTCAGAATTAGTCATTTTGCTTACAATACTCGCATATTTCTGTTCGGTATACATGTTTTCTTATGAAAACGGGCACGTTGCCTACCAAACAGAGAGTTAAATGGGACCAGATGGGCAAATGTCTCACAAAACGTATTTGTATAAGTCTAATCCACTTCTATAGTCATAGAAAACATGGACTTCCAAACAGAGCAAAAATATAAACAGATGAGACTGCCCAGTATTGTCTGCTCAAATGGCAGCACATCTTCTAGGTCTCAGGAGAAGTTTAATGATTTGCCTACCCTGCTAACCAAGATCTTTTTAACTGGAGATGCTGGGGATTGAACCTGGGACCTTTTGCATGCAAAGCATATGCTCTACCACTGAGCCATTGGCCCTTCCTTGGGGCTTAAGAAGTCCAAACAGCATTCCAAGCAACCCCAACCAAGGACAACTACATTAAATAATTCCATTAAAAAAAACAATTTTAACTGGTACCCCCAGCATTTTAAACAACACTGCAGAGTAACATGGGGTGTGCCTACCAAATTGCATGCCATTTCATTCCCTGGCTGCTTATAAAATATCAACCTTGTATTCTCTCACAATACTAGAACCCAATGGGGTCATCCCATGAAGCTGACTGGTGGGAGCTTCAGGACAGAGAAGAGGAAGATTTTCTTTACACAGCAGATAGTTAAATTGTGGAATTCACTTCCACAAGATGTAGTGATGGCCACCAATTTGGATGATTTAAAAGGGGATTAGACAAATTCCTGGAGGAGAGGACTATCAATGGCTACTAGTCGTGATGGCTATATGCTACCTCCAGTATCAGGGGCAGTATGCCAATGTACACCAGTTGCTGGGGAACATGGGCGAGAGGATGCTGTGGCACTCATGTCCTGCTTGTGTGTTTCCTGTGGGCAGCTGGTTGGCCACTGTGTGGCCACAGAATGCTGGACTCTTAGTCTGATCCAGTATAGCTCTTCTTATGTTCTTATTTGGTACATTTATATACTGCCTTTCTTCCACCATGGAACTCAAGGTGGCATCTCAGGGGGGTTGTCAGGAGGTCTCCCATCCAGGGAATGGCCAGATTCAAACATGCTTAGCTTCAGCGAAGTGGCTTCATCATGTGCTCTCAGACCGTGCCCTGGGACTCATTAACCGGATGCAAATAATATTGGTATGCGGGTGGACCCCACTTCTGAGTGGTGAAAAGTTTCAGGGGTTCCAGGTCTTACTCAGGGTTCAGTTTCCTGCAAAGGAGGTCACTGGAGACTTATGCCATTCATTTACACACATACACAAACTGAGCTTAAGATGAGGGTGCACAGCGTTCCTACTTCAGCAGACTCCTGTTCTCCATCGGATGTCATGAGGAACTCATGATCCCACAGCATTTCTTGCAGAAAGCAAGTCCCTGGCTCCTTTTCAGATGCAATTCCAGCACAGACTTGTCTTCCTGCTATATACACACACACACACACACACACACACTTAGCTTGCTTTTCTTACTCTCACAGACCTCTGCATTAACACATTCCTTGTGGGGGGGAGAAAGGTAAGCCCCCTTCCAGAACAGCCCACCTATTGCCATCTCTGAGGACAGCCACCACTCAGCTAGTCCCCATAACAGTTTGGGAATCTGCCAAGCTAATCTTGCCCGACCAGTTTGACCCATTCTAACAATCTCTTTTCAGTCAGACTCACAGGGCAGGTTTGCATGATCATTTCCAGGAATGGTAGCTTAAATAAGCCACTGTGATTTGTAGCATGTGTTGGGCACCCATTCCATAACCCAGCCCCCCACTCGTAGGTTGTTGGCATGGTTAACAAACCATCCAGAACCCATGGGCTGTTTCAGGATTGTGGGTGATTTGTTAACCATGAGAACAAAAGGAGGTGAGCATCCAAAGTAAATAATGAAGAAGAGAAACAGGTTCTCAGGATGCAAAAAAAAAAACCCCAAAAACATTTATTGTAGGAAGCCCAATGCATTTTGGCCTTTTGCTTATTTTTAGGCCTTCTTCAGGGGACCGTAACATTAATGGTAATAAAAACTACAAATAGGACAACACATATAATTAAAACATTAACAAAAAACAAATTGCCACACAACAATCTACAAGTGGGGGTTTGGTTAGGGATCGGGCACCCATGGACACTTGGAATGTGCAGCAAACCACGGTGGCTTATTTAAGCCGCCGTGGCTGAAAATAATTGTGCAAACAAGGTCACTGAGTTGGGAGGGTGGGGATCCTTCAGAGAATGGGGGGTAGGGATCCCAAACCCATAGCAATTTTTTAACTGAGATGCTAAATCCAACTTTTCAGTGCAATCTGAACTCAGCCATTAACTAGCACAAATCTTATCTTAGTGGTGTCACGAGGAAGCCTTCAGTTTTGCCATTTTAACTCTGCTAGCCTCTCTCATGTATGTCGGCCTCATTTCTATTTCAACAACAAGAACACAGTGTCAGGCTGAGAGGCCAGAAGGCTTCTTTATTCACATACACAAAAGTTAAAGTAGGGATAATCTGTGAGTCTGTATGTGTGTGGTATGTGTGTGTATAAGCTTTGATTCCAATCTAAACCATTCAAGGTGAAGCTGTTTATCATTCTCCCCCTCTTTATTCAAACTATTATCTTTTCTGTTGCAAATGGCAAATGTTGTCAGCTGTCAACAGAACACTTCTCTTTGTTCCCAGCGAGCAAGTAAACATCTCCCTCTTGAGATGTAGGCTGAAAGATCCATGAGAGAAAGCACTCTCTCTGGCAGAATTAGACATTATGAAGATGCGAAAAGAGGTTATGTCTCTCTCAAAACTCTTTCCTCCTCATAATGTCTAGCTCAGCCTTCCCCAACCGGATGCCTTCCAGATGTGTTGAACAGCAACGCCTATCATTCCCAGGATGGCACCTGGGTGGGGAAGGTTTGTCTAGCTAAAATGGAATATTCAGCCCTTGGGCTGAAAAAGACGCAACACCCCTGGTCTATTGCCTCAAACACATGAGATAATGCAGATTTTGGTGCTTGAAACACATGGTGATTGAGGAGTCACACACACATGTGGTATTTGTCGAAAAACATCTCATGGCAGTGAAATTGGTTGTGCATTGGCTCTCAGGCAGCTTCATCAATTACAACTGGATTTTCACTTTGGAGAAAGCCACTGCGTGCAGCAACATCTGCTCCTTCATGGCTCAGGTATGTACAGACAGCAGAAGCGTTGTCACGCCTTGAGCTCCTTGGGAATTAACGAGCTTGCTTCTCAGAAATAAAAGGTGACAACAACTAGAAACTGACCCAGATTTGGTAGGATTCTCAACTGCAATTGCGAGTGAGGACAGGGGTAACACTGGAAGCAGGTTCTGAGCCCACAATACAAGCCCTACATCAGCACAAGATCAAGCCTTGCCTTGCACACACATACCTACCAGCAAATTGAATACTGGCTCAGCCCTTCCTCCATGCTTCAAGTGGTCTGAGCACTCGTCTATTGCTTTTCTGAGATTTGTAAACAGGCATGCATTATTTATTATTTATTGCTATGTAAAATATTTATAGGCCAACTTTCAGAGCGAGAACCCTCCCAAGGCGGCTCACACTATAACATTCCAGACAATAAAAAGAGCAAAGAACAATAAAACAGCCTGTCATGGCCCAGGACTGGAAGCTCTCAGAGACTGAAACGTCAAGCAACAGTGACTCTGGGGAGGCACCAGGACCACCCCCTTGTCCTTCTGGAGTGGGGGACCACTGCCTTGGGCCCCATGTCTTATCCACATGAGCTCCGGCAGGTGGCACTGCACCATGATTCTGAGGAGTGGACTTTGGACCCCTCTAGTGAAGAAGGAGACCCTGAAGAGCAGTCCCCAACTGGCTCCTCCCTCCTGCAACCTTCATTCCCCAGGAAAAGCCAGCACCTTGGGGAAAGGTTGCTGGCCCTTTAACAGCTAGATGCAGCAGCTGAGGGGGTGGGATTTCTAGAAAGACTCTCCTGGCCTGACTGGTTGGTCCCAGGCACTGCCAAAGCAAGGTGTCAGTCTTTGCACTCCAGGATTGCTGACCAAGGTCCTGAAACTAACCCTAGTTCCAGACGTGATTCAGCCACTTTCCCGCATCGCGCCTCCTCGCCTGAGCTGTTGCCCAGGAGAGACAATGGATTCCCTGATGGAACAAGACACAGCCTAGACAGTAATGAAAATCTAAAACATAGTTGTAGCAAAGAAACCACAACACCCCAATAAAACATAATCTGGAAAAGGCCAGAGAAAACAGGAGAGTTTTCAGGGTCTTCCTAAAAGCCTGCAATGATGGGGCCTGATGGACACCTAATGACAAACCTATTCCAGAGGTGTGGGGCCACTGCAGAAAAGGCCCTCTCTCATGCACTTGTCCACTTAAATTCCCTCAAAGGTGGGCAAGTGAGAAAGGCCTCTGTTGCTGATCTTGAAGTGCGGGCAGGCCGACACACAGGGGAAACGTGGTCCTTCAAGTATTTCAGCTCAGCACGTGCATGCTTCTCTGTTCGTGTTTCCACTTATTACACATACATGTACACAGTACAAATGTTTTAAAAGCAATTGTGAAACTGCTCCAGGGATTTGGGGGTCGGGGGGTGGCTTCCCCCCTTCATACTGAAACACTCTGAAAAGCTGCGAAGCGGATTTTTTTTTCAGAGCTCACCCTCGGAGAGGAAAAGATAGGCTTTTCCTCTCCGAGGGTGAGATCTGGATCGAACATGGCAAAGGCACTTCCAAACTCCCCCCACTGCTCTACAAATGTTACACTTGTCTTCACTCCATGACTCCTTTTCTTCAACCACCAAGGATTTTTTTGTCCCTGAGAATCTTCATCTTAAGACAGTAGTTTTCCTGTTACTTCCCCCCATCCTAAAAAAAAAAAAAAGGGAAACACACACGCATGCAGTAAAGTCTATGCTAGAATAAGAACATAAGGGTTCTTTGCTTCTTAATCATCTGCAATTACTAGATGAAAAGTGCATATTTTCTTCCGGTACTTTACTATTAGCAAAAGGGCCCTTCTGTGATCCGCCAGAAGCGCTTCTATGGCAACAAAAAGCATTCAAGTGTTGCTCTTGTCTTGTGCCAATTTATCGTTAAAAGCTTCTATTATATTTTGGGGAGCAGGGTGGAAGATGGTGCATTAAGACGAAATAAAGTCAAAAAAGCAATGTTCCTCCCCCCAAAAAAAAAAGCAGGAGGAAGAGGAGGAGGAGGAGGAGGAAGAGGAGGAGGAAGGAAGGAAGAGGAGGAGGAAGGAAGGAAGGAAGGAAGGAGCAAACAGCAACAACAATCCCAGAGGTTCACTGAGCTGGAAAGGCAATGAGGCAGTTGTTCACAATTTTGAGGTGGCGCGGGGGGGACATTTATTCTACTCAAAGTCTTTCTCTATTTATTTTTTTACAGAATGTCAGCTAGCCTGCCCATCTGCTCACTTAGCTTTATGTCTAACCTCATAGCAACAAGATAACAAACTCTCCCCACCACCACATCATTTCAACTCTGATATGAAATTGTCAATGCGCTGCCAGCCATCTTCTCCTGAGCTTTTCATATGCTTTGTATCAATGAGAGGATCGGAAGAGCGGCAAGAGTGGGGTGAGGTGGTAGCAGGGAAGGGGTGAGTGCATGTTAAAGAAGCACAGCTTGGCAATTCCAACAGCTGAACCAATCCTTCCGCATGTAAGGGCCAAACAGACAAGAGTGTTGGATTAGGGCTGGAGACCCAGATTCAAATCCCATCTCTCTCAGCCTAAACCTACTCCACAAGGTTGTTGTGAGAATAAAATTACCTTGACCTTCTTGAAGTGAAGATACGATACATATGTCGTTACTAGCTGCATTCACATGTAACACTATGCCATGGTTTATATTAACCATGGTTTGTTGTAATTTTAGCCATGAATTGTCTTGCAGATAAGCAAACCAACTGCAGATTGTTTTCCCTATTTCTGGCTTGTTTCTCCCCCTCCCATTTTGCCAGCCTTCAGAGAAGTTTCATTTTCTGGCTGCTCTTGCTGGGCACTCTGTTTCAGGGTGGACAACAGCACAAACGAGCCACGGTTCTGGGTTCAGACATCATGACAAGCCATAGTTTAAACAAGCCAGGCTTAGCAAGACAACAGCAAACCATGGTTTCTATTTGTGGTTTGCAGCTGGTTAACAAACCATGGTTTGTTTGTGTGGATGGGATCAGGCACAGCGACAAGCCAGTTTTCAACAGACCACACCATGGCTTAGTGTTATGTGCAAACCAGGCCAGTAAATAAAATTTAAAAATAAAGAGGCACCACTCTTATTCAAGATTAATTATGCCTTAATACTCTCTTTCACCACCATGTCCAACACATAACTGTTGTGTGTAGACAAAAAAAATTAGGGTGGTTTTGTGACCTCTACTCTTTAGTTTCCAAGAATAATATATACCTTTGGGAGATGATAATCAGACTTCACCAACAGAGATCAGAGTCTAACATTTATCGAGACTGGAAAAGAAGCGGCAGGCCAACTGCTCCAAAGGCTTAGAGCAGCTTTCCTCAACCTGGTGACCCCCAGATATTTGGACTACAACTCCCACCAGCCCCAGTCAGCACAGACTATTGTTGGGGATGATGGGGGTTGGGGTTCAAAATATCTGGAGAGTGTCAGGTTGGAGAAGGCTGGCTTAGAGTCTGAGAAGGAGGTTCTTGAGAAGGGATCTGAAGAACAGGAGGGCTTTGGTTTGACAGAAGGAATGGAGGAGGTGGGCGTTCCAAGCACCAGAAGCATCTTGGCACAAGACAGGAAGGGAGCAATGAGATGAGGAGACAAAGGAGGTTGGCAGCACACAACCTGGAGCGCCGGTGGGAGATAATGCTCAGAGAGGCACTATTTGCCTTACTAATTGCACGTTTGAGAAAATAACAGCGAAACATGACAAATATTTGCATTGTTTAAGCAGGATTTGTATTCAAGCTCAAAATCCTAGAAGCAAGCTTCTCATTCATGTCTGAAAATGGTGTTCTGTGAAACACAAAGGATTGCTCTTTCTTTCACCAACCGATGAATGTCAAACACAAAAGTTTTGCCTTGCCGATTTTGCATCTCTTACTGGAAATTAGGAAGATTTCATTCCCATCTTCAGTTGTAAGGCATGTCCATCTTGAGAGGTGGGGTGATGATCATGGAGCATTCTGCAGTGTGTCCATGGAGACATGCATGGTTTTGAATACAGCATTTCGCAGTGAAACAGAATACTGAGATACCTGGTACCATGAAACAAACCCTGATCTCCAACTTTGGAGGCATGGAATAGCAACCATGGACTGGATGATGCTTCCGAGATTGAAGGCTCAAGAAACTGACTGACTTGCTCACAAGTCAATGTTGTGGAAGTACCCTAACAACATGGTTAGGGTACTTCCACAACAGATTGACAGCTGTCATTTTCTACACACATAAGTCTAAGACATTAAAAAATGGGGCATTGTGTTGAACTGTCAAAACACATTATAAGCAATGTCTGGGACTAGAGAGCAGAAGAGACGCACACTCTGGCTTCTGCCATCAACCAGGAGACCTAGTTGCACCCCCAGAAATGGCATCAAGCCAAGGGAGAAACTAACCTGGCCCATCCATTGGCCAGAGAAGAGGCGGCTGCAGGGAACACAGCGGAGTAACATCATTCCATTACATTAAGTAGGAGGAAATTAAGACGCTGGGAAGTCGGTAATTTTTCTGGGCCTCAGAATGAAATGTCTTTGAATTCAGCTCACATATATACATGGTTTACAGAGATGGGAACAGAACTGCATTTCTTAATATATACCAGTTTTCCTTTCCCTTACACCCAGCTTTCTGGATCAACTAACCTCACTGGTTTTAATGATACAAACACAAATACATCTCTCTTCTACCAAATGCACTTGGTGCAAATTCATTCTCTCAGATGCAAGATGTAAACAGATCAAAATGGAGTCACTAGGATCCATAATCTGCAGTAAAGAATTACGACTATCTTTTATCCTATGTGAAGATGTAGTTGTAAGTAAACGTGTAGCTGAACATGCTGTATCAGTCCCATAGTTCAAAGGAGAATCCAGACTGAATGGCAAGATTTTTTTAATTTGTTGAAATTGGGGAGTGATAGCAAAGAGAAGGGAGGCAAACATGGAGTTGCCTGTCCTGGCACCATTACTCTGTAATACCTGGCCCCTCCAAGCAGTATGGAGTAGTGGGAGAGAAAAGCACCAGGTAACAACATCAGCTAATGGGGTGAAACTTGACTTGGGGTGCCAGTCGTCCCATGTTTCTTGTAGAGCTGGTGCAAAACAAAGTGTGCCACCATCAAAGAAGACGATGTCAACTTACCATCCCAGTTGCGTGGAAGATTCTTTATCCGCTTGGAACAGCAGTGCTCCTTTTCTTCTGGGATAGTGGGGAGAGCTTCCGTGGGTTGGTGGCCCTTGTGGCTTTGGTAGACCCCATGGGATGTTGAAGAATCATCATCAAGATATTTCTTCAAGACGAGGGGGTTGCCCCTTCTTCCCTCATAACAACACAGCCCCTGGTCTGAAGCACAGGAAGGTTCCAGCAGGTCACGATGGGATTCCTCACTCTCCTGGCTAATAGTGCTGTCATCATCTGAAGCTTCAGAGTAACGTTCATATGGCCCATCGCTGCTTTCTAAGCCTCCATCCTCCTCTTCGACTGCACAGTGATCCACTTTGCTTCCCAGGTTGTTCAAGGAAGAAGATAAGGAGTCACCTGCTTGTTGGAGAGCCTCATAGACCCGAGACATCCAGGAGGAAAGAGGTTGGAAGAAACTCGAGACATCCTGCGAAGCCATGTGTTTACACACAGTATAAACAAGAAATCTGACGTCATAGACTCCAGACGCTCATCTTTGCCAGCATGCCAGACTCAGAGGTCTGTGAGCTACAGAATAAGCATTACAAGAGATTACTATTAATCACCTGTCCATTTTAACAGTGGCCTTTGATAAAATTATCAAAGCTGAGAGAGAATACAACTACAACAACAAGAGTGTGCACACCTCATAATAAGAAAGCAGGAAATGCTTCCACCCAAGTTTGCAATAGAACCACAGACACCAAAAATGAAAGCAAAGAACAAATTTCAAAATTGTTCATAATTACCTAATAGGAAGGGTCAACATTCAGTGGTAGTGCATGCAGAAGGTCCCTAGTTCAATCCCTGGCATCTCTAGCTAGGGCTAACAAAGGCTCTTCCCTGAAATCCTGATGATCCACTACCAGTCAGTGTAGATAATACAGAGCTAGATGGACCAACGGTCTGAATAAACAGGAATAAATAATCTGCCAGTATCATAATGCCCTTGTGTTAGGGATCCTTAGGAAAGGAATCAAAAATAAAACTGCCAGTATCTTCATGCCTTCATACACATCTAGGTGCGACCACACTGGGAATACTGGGTACAGTTCTGGTCACCGCAGCTCCGAAAGTAAAGCCAGAAAAGAAGTAGAAAAGAGCAAGCAAAATGATTAAGTTGCTGGAGCAACCCCCCTAGGAGGAAAAGTTACAGCACTTCGAACTTTTTAGTTTAGAAAAAGGGTGAGCAAGGGGGGGACATGACAGAGGAATATAAAATTATACATGGTGTGGATAAAGTAGATTGATTGACTGACTGATTTAAAACATCTGTATCCCACCCTGTATCATTAAGATCTCAGGGCGGCATACAGATAAAATCAATTTAAACAGTATAAAACAATAAATAAACAGCTAAGAACATATTAAACCAATAAGCAAGCTAATACTGGTTTAAAAATCTAAAGCAATATAACAGTTAAAACAGTGTGCAACTTTAGGGGATTCAATTAGCCCTCAAAGGCTTTGGTGAAAAGCCGTGTTTTAACTTGGAGCCGAAATGAAACCAGCATCTGCGCCAATCGGGCGTCCGCTATTAGATATCATAATATTAGAACCCAATGGGGCCATCCCATGAAGCTGACTAGTGGGAGATTCTGAACAGATAAAAGGAAGGACTTTCTCACACAGCGCATAGTTAAACTATAGAATTCGCTACCACAGGATGTAACGATGGCCACTGTAGCATATACTTGTTGTAAGTTAGGTTAAAAAGGATGTTTGAGAGTGAGTGAAAGCTGGGAGGGGTTTGTGTGTGAGAGGATTCTGAGGTTATAAAAGGAGAGAGCCGACAGTTAGTCAGAGAGGGCCTTAGGGACTGAAGATGCTACATCTAGTTACTGGGGGCTGGGAACCAGGATTTAGAAGGGATAGAGTAGGTAGGTTAGGACCAAGTATAGATGTATTAATAATAGCATACATAACTCTTTGTGTTTAATAAATTTTGTTTGTTTTTAATACAAAATCCCATGTGTTTGGCTAATTGTGCTACCATTAGAAAATCGATGTGCTTGTTACTTTTCCTGTACTGGGTAGAGGGAACCAATTAGGCATATTGGGGGTTTTCGCCCAGAGAGTAGAAGGGGCAGAAGGTTTGAGTGTCAGTGAGGACAACTGACCAAAGTGGAGGCAGACATCTTGAGGGGGTTTTCAGTTTTGACAGGTGGAAGCTGAAGAAGGTATAATCTGGGGCAGAAACATCACAGCCATCAGTTTGGATAGCTTCAAAAGGCTGGTTAGACAAATTCCTGGAGGAGAAGGCTATCAATGGCTATTAATCATGATGGCTATATATTATCTCCAGTATCAGAGGCAGTATGATTCGGTGTATGCCCACTGCTAGGGAACACAAGTGCTGGGAGTGAGAGGCACTGCATTGCGGTGGTTTCGTCCCTACTTGGATGGTCGGGTCCAGAAGGTGGTGCTTGGGGAATATTGCTCGGCCCCGTGGATTCTCCACTATGGGGTTCCACAGGGGTCAGTTTTGTCCCCCATGCTATTTAACATCTACATGAACCCGTTGAGTGCGGTCATCTGGAGTCTGGGGGCACGTTGTCAACAGTACACTGACACGCAGCTCTATTTCTCCTTTTCATCTTCTTCAGGTGAGGCTGTAGATTGTTGACTGCAACAATGGACTGGATGAAGGCTAATAAACTGAATCTCAATCCAGACAAGACTGAGATGCTGTTGGTGGGTGGTTCTTCTGACCAGATGGAGGGTGCTCAACCTGTTCTGGATGGGGTTGCACTCCCCCTGAAGCAGGTTCGTAGCTTGGGGGTTCTCCTGGAACCATCTTTGTCACTTGAGGCTCAGGTGGCCTCAGTGGCACAGAGTGCTTTCTACCAACTTTGGTTGGTGGCCCAGCTATGCCCCTATCTGGACAGGGATAACCTGGCTTTAGTTGTCTATGCTCTGGTAATCTCCAAGTTAGATCACTGCAATGCACTCTACATGGGGCTGCCTTTGAAGACGGTTCAGAAACTGCAGCTCGTGCAAAATGTGGCGGCCAGATTGATAACGGGGACCAGAAGGTCCGAACATATAAGACTGACTCTGGCCCACTCGCACTGACTGCCTGTATGTTTCAGGGCCCGATTCAAGGTGCTGGTTTTAACCTACAAAGCTTTACATGGCTTGGGACCACAAAACCTGACGGAGCACCTCTGCTGACACGAACCTACCTGTATACTACGCTCAACATCTAAGGCCCTCCTCCGGCTGCCTACAATGAGGGAAACTTGGAAGACAGTGACAAGGGAGAGGGCCTTTTTGGTGGTGGCCCCCAAATTATGGAATGATCTTCCCAACGAGGCCCACCTGGCACCAACATTATCTTTTCGGCGCCAGGTTAAGACCTTTCTCTTCTCCCAGGCATTCGGCAGTATATGATAAGTGTTTAATCGATCCTGGAATGTCTTATGGTTATGGTTGTTTTTGAGATTGTTTGTTTGAAGTTGTTTTAGATATATGCTTCTTTAGTGTATATTGTCTGTTCATGTGTTTTTTATGTAAACAGTTTTTAATCTCTGTATATTGTATTTTTAATGTGTTTAATCTTTGTAAACCGCCCAGACAGCTCTGGCTATTGGGCAGTATAGAAATGTAATAAATAATAATAATATAATATGCCCATTGCTAGGGAACACAAGTGGGAGAATACTATTGCATTCATGTTCTGTTATGGGCTTCACATAGGGAATGGCCACAGTGGGAATAGAATGCTGGCACATAAAACCAAATGATAACCAGAAGCAGAATAAGCTACTTAAAAGCACTAAAAGCAGTTCTTAAAATGTCTGGGTGAATTAAAAGGCCCTCACTTGACACTAGAAAGACCACAGCATAGGTGCCAAGCAAGCATCTCTTGGGAGAGCATTCCACAAACGAGGTGCCACCTCTGAAAAGGCCCTCTTTCTCTCATAGCCACCCGCCTCACCTCATTTGGCAGGGGCGCCTAGAGGCAGGCCTCAGATTATGATCTTTATGTCTGGAAGGAACATTTGGAAGGAAATGTTCCTTCAGGTAATCTGGCCCCAAGCATTACCCTCATGCACAAGCCTGGACTGTTCCAAGCTGGCTTGACGTGTGCTGACTGCAGAGACCAGGGGCCCACCTACATGGGAGGTTTTCTCAGATGCTGCTGTGGCTTAAAGTCATTAGAGACACATGATGTCATGGCCGCTCTGCAGCAAAGCCATCGTTTCCAGCCTGAAACCCAGAGTTTTTTCAGAGGCATTTTATGCCGCATTTTCCCTTTAAGCTGGCTTCCGCCCGCTTCCAGTGCAGCATGTTCCGTATCCCCAAATTAAATGCGGCTTCATAGGTGTCTTTTGGGGGGAGGTGTTCTGCTGTTGCATCACCATAGGTGGGCTGCCCCTTTCGTTTGGTTCCCCCCACCCCCCGCCCCCCGCCGCATCCCTGCTTTGTAGAATGGCGGCCATCGGGGTTTGGAGAACTCATTGCCCTCAAGTGTACTTGAGCAAAGAGCAGAACTCCCGCCAAAGGGTAAACATGAGCACAGCATCCCTACTCGGAAGTAAGGGAACAGATGATTGCCCCAGTTTAATTTTTAATTTAATTTGCTCCACATCCATTTTTTTTCACGCGTGTCAGGTTGGGGAAGCGACAGGATGTCTCCTCGCATATCACTGAGCATGGAAAGGGGGGCTGCGGAGGGAAGTGAGCCCATGGTTGTCAATGGGTGCTGCTTCTCTGCTGCTGCTGCCACGCCTACCTCTGCTGGTGCCTCCCTCTCCTGCATTCTTCAGTTTTCACTGTATCGCCCTATCGATACAGCGAAACACTGGGGCTGCAAACTCCTGCTCCTGGCCACCTCCTCTCACTAAATAGCCAGTACTTGAAAGAGCACCGCTCCAATATTCTCCATGGGAAAAAGATGTTACAGATTCTCAATGGAGGGAAAGCAGGCAACAGAGGCTGCAGACTGAGAATCGGTGAAGCAGCGAGATTGCCATATTTCCTCCCTGGAAGTGCGCGACTGGGGTTTTATGACCAGGACACACAGGCTGCCGACTGTCAATGGGTGAAGTGGCTAGATCCCAGTATTTACTCCCTGGAAAAGGAGAAAGGGGGTAGGAGCTCTAACTCCCTGCCTGTTTCCTGGAATGGGGCAAAATTGCACTGGTGGGGTGGTCTCATGGGGAGCCTTCAGATGCTGTTGGGGATAATAATGTGGTAGCTGGGGGGAGCCTGGAAAGGGGAAGGAAAAAAGCCTCTCTCACTGGTTGAGCAGCACTGGCCAGATGGATGACATTCAGTTCTACTTCCCCCACCCAGCCTGGAAGTATGTTGCTTTCAAGTGCTCTGCAACCTGGATTTTTAAGGTACAGTACATTCAGCTTTTCTTGGTTCATGTGTCCCTGACGGACCAAAGCCAATTCCATGAAAATCCAGATAATACTCCAACACGCTTCTCGTTCTGTTGTTCTGAAGCCACCACCACCCCCGCCCTTGCCCTAGGACAACATGGTGCAGAACACCGATTCACCATTAAGACTAGGATTGGGAATCTTGAGTACAAAATCTCCATAGCCGACAACATCTATTGTGTCCCAGGAATTAAGGCACATTACACAACAGTCCTCTGGAGGGTTATCTAGTTAATTCTCCCTTTTCTACAAAGGCTTTTTTCTGTTACATACATAACAGAATTATGTTATGTTTCATAATCGCTCAAATAATTCCGCTAAGACAAACCTAATCAGGGCTTTGCAGCCTGATGTGTCCTTCAGAATCATGATTAGAGATGTGCTTGGCTTTTGTTGTTGTTGTTCAGTCGTTCAGTCGTGTCCGACTCTTCGTGACCCCATGGACCATAGCACGCCAGGCCTTCCTGTCCTGCGCTCTCTCCCGGAGCGTGCTCAATTTCATATTCATTGCATCCGTGATGCTATCTAGCCATCTCATCCTCTGCCGTCCCCTTCTCCTTTTGCCTTCAGTCTTTCCCAGCATCAGGGTCTTTTCCAGGGAGTTTTCTCTTCGCATTAAGTGGCCAAAATATTGGAGCTTCAGCTTCATTATCTGTCCTTCCAATGAGCACTCAGGGTTGATTTCCTTTAGGATGGACTGATTTGACCTCCTTGCAGTCCAGGGGACTCGTAAGAGTCTTCTCCAGCACCACAGTTCGAAAGCATCAATTCTTCGGCGCTCAGCCTTCCTTATAGTCCAGCTCTCACAGCCATACATTACTACTGGGAAAACCATAGCTTTGATTAGACGGACCTTTGTGGGCAAGGTGATGTCTCTGCTTCTTACTATGCTGTCTAGGTTGGCCATAGCTTTCCTCCCAAGGAGCAAGCGTCTTTTAATTTCATGGCTACAGTCACCGTCTGCGGTGATCTTGGAGCCCAAGAAAGTAAAATCTGGCACTGCTTCCATTTCTTCCCCTTCGATATGCCAGGAAGTGATGGGGCCAGATGCCATGATCTTAGTTTTTTTAATGTTGAGTTTCAAACCAGCTTTTGCACTCTCCTCTTTCACCCTCAACAAGAGGCTCTTGAGATCCTCTTCGCTTTCTGCCATTAGGGTGGCATCGTCTGCATATCGGAGGTTGTTGATAATTCTCCCAGCAATCTTAATTCCGACCTCTGATTCATCCAACCCAGCATTTCTCATGATGTACTCTGCATATAAGTTAAATAAGCAGGGTGACAATATGCAGCCTTGTCGTACTCCTTTCCCAATTTTGAACCAATCAGTTGTTCCATGTCTGGTTCTTACTGTTGCTTCTTGACCCTCGTACAGGTTTCTCAGGAGACAGGTAAGGTGGTCTGGTACTCCCATCACTTTCAGAATTTGCCACAGTTTGTTGTGATCCACACAATCAAAGGCTTTAGCGTAGTCAATGAAGCAGAAATAGACGTTTTTCTGGAATTCTCTTGCTTTCTCCATGATGCAGCGAATGTTGGCGATTTGATCTCTAGTTACTCTGCCTCTTCGAAAACCAGCTTGTACTTCCGGTAGTTCTCGGTTCGCATACTGCTGAAGCCTAGCTTGTAGGATTTTGAGCATCACCTTGCTGGCATGTGAAATGAGCGCAATGGTGCGGTAGTTTGAACACTCTTTGGCGTTGCCCTTCTTTGGAATTGGAATGTAAACTGACCTTTTCCAGTCTTGTGGCCACTGTTGAGTGTTCCAGATTTGTTGGCATATTGAATGCAGCACTTTAACAGCATCATCTTTTAGGATTTTAAATAGCTCGGCTGGAATATTGTCATCTCCACTAGCTTTGTTGTTAGTAATGCTTCCTAAGGCCCACTTGACTTCACTCTCTAGGATGCCCGGCTCAAGTTCAGTGACCGCACTATCATGGCTATCAGGGACATTCAGATCTTTCCTGTATAGTTCTTCTGTGTATTCTTGCCACCTCTTCTTAATCTCATCTGCTTCTGTTAGGTCCCTGCCTTCTTTGTCCTTTATCATGCCCATCTTTGCACAAAACGTTCCCTTGAGATCTCCAATTTTCTTGAAGAGATCTCTAGTCTTTCCCATTCTGTTGTTTTCCTCGATTTCTTTGCATTGTTCATTTAAGAAGGCCTTCTTGTCTCTCCTTGCTATTCTCTGGAACTCTGCATTCAGTTGGGTATATCTTCCCCTTTCTCCCTTGCTTTTCGCTTCCCTTCTTTCCTCAGCTACTTGTAAAGCCTCATCAGACAGCCACTTGGCTTTCTTGCATTTCTTTTTCTTTGGGATGGATTTCGTTGCTGCCTCCTGAACAATGTTACGGACCTCCGTCCATAGTTCCTCAGGCACTCTGTCTATCAGGTCTAATCCCTGAAATCTATTCCTCACCTCCACTGTATATTCATCAGGGATATGATTTAGGTCATACCTGAACGGTTTAGTAGTTTTCCCGACGTTCTTCAATTTAAGCCGAAATTTTGCAAGAAGCAGCTCATGATCTGAGCCACAGTCAGCTCCAGGTCTTGTTTTTACTGACTGTATGGAGCTTCTCCATCTTTGGCTGCAAAGGACATAATCAATCTGATTTCGATATTGACCATCTGGTGACGTCCATGTGTAGAGTCGCCTCTTGTGCTGTTGGAAAAGAGTGTTTGCTATGATCAGCATGTTCTCTTGGCAAAACTCTATTAGCTTTTGTCCTGCTTCATTTTGTACACCAAGGCCATGCCTGCCTGTTATCCCGGTGATTTCTTGACTTCCTACTTTAGCATTCCAATCCCCTATGATGAAGAGGACATCTTTTTTTGGTGTTAGTTCTAGAAGGTGTTGTAGGTCTTCATAGAACCCATCAACCTCAGCTTCTTCGGCCTCAGTGGTTGGGGCATAGACTTGAATTACTGTGATGTTGAATGGTTTGCCTTGGATTCGTACTGAGATCATTCTATCATTTTTAAGATTGTACCCCAGTACTGCTTTTCCCACCCTTTTGTTGACTATGAGTGCTACTCCATTTCTTCTAAGGGATTCTTGCCCACAATAGTAGATATGATGGTCACCTGAATTAAATTCGCCCATGCCTGTCCATTTTAGTTCGCTGATTCCCAAGATGTCGATGTTCAATCTTGCCATCTCATGTTTGACCACCTCCAGCTTACCTTGATTCATTGATCTGACATTCCAGGTTCCTAAACAATATTGTTCTTTACAGCATCGGATTTTCTTTTCACCACCAGACACATCCACAGCTGAGTGTCCTTTCGGCTTTGGCCCAGCCGCTTCACTCTTTCTGGCGCTACTTGGAAATACCCTCTGCTCTTCCCCAGTAGCATATTGGACACCTTCCGACCTGAGGGGCTCATCTTCCGGCATCATCTCTTTTAGCCTTGTGATACGTTCCATGGGGTTTTCTTGGCAAGAATACTGGAGTGGGTTGCCATTTCCTTCTCCAGTGGACCACATTTTGTCAGAACTCTCTGCCATGACCTGTCCGTCTTGGGTGGCCCTGCACAGCATAGCTTATGGCTTCACTGAGTTAAGCAAGCCCCTTCGCCACAACAAGGCAGTGATCCATGAAGGGGGTGCTTGGCTTAGCATGCCAATCAAAAGGTGGGCTCTGGGGTGGCAGGTCACCTTTGCTCAGAAGGCCATGCTCCTGTCATCAGGAGGTGACCTTCCCCTAAGGCTGGGGAGAAACAGTGATTAGACTAAAAAATGGTGAATTGACCCAATCATTTAAAGAGAAACAGTTTTATGAAATGACCCCTCCCCAATTGTGTTTCTCCAAATCATTTAGCTGATTCTTCAGCATGTTTATTTGAACTCATGACAGCTTATTTCTGATTGCATGGGTTTGCAATGCTAATCTCCCATTCCCCCCTTTTAAACCTTTGGGTCAGCTTCTGAATAAAGCATACCTGAGATTTTCCCAAGACATCTTTATTAAAAGAAGAAATACAAATGTAAAAAAAATGTTTTTCCTAGTAATTCAGGTTGTAAAATACAATTGCCTAGAAGGGCACACATTTCTAATCAAGCCTGCTTCAATTATTGCCTCTTTGGAGAGGTGTTTAACGTGGCAACTCATGAATAAAATGAACTGTTGGAGGAATAACCAGCCAACTCAGGAAAAGTGTGTGTTTCTCTGTATATATTCAACTGCTGTCCACAATAATGGTAGCCCCAGTGAGTGGCAAAGGAGGCAATAATTTTTTTTATAAGGGGCGCCATTTTGAGTTTCCCAAAATTCCGAAAGCACCTCATGACAGGTCTTTCTGGGCAAAGCAAAGTGGAATACTCCAATGTTCTTCCCCCAAAAGAATTCCACCTCACCCCTGAAATGCATTACAAAACAAAAAAGCTAATTTTGAGTTGGGTGACTTGACTGAGATACGGCCCGTATCAATTCCCCTGCCCCAGAGAGCACCACCTCCACCACCCAATGATGGAAGCCCAAGCACAGAAGGGAGGAGTCACTTATTACGCTGGAGTCCTCAGAGGATGAACGTTTATAATCACACAATTTCACTGCAACCACAAGACTACTTAATAGAGACTATTCACATGTTCGGTTGACAGTCGTCAAGCGATAAACATACGTGTGTGAATGAACTTGACGGCTTAGAGCAGGAGTGAGGGGCTTTTTCCAATCCAAAGACCAAATTCAATTTGGAAAGGTCTCACAGGCACACTCCAATGGTGGGCAGGCTCAAAATGTGATCCTTACCTATTTTTTAAAAAATCTGCTCAGGAATAGGTCCCACTGAATGCTATTGGACATAAAGCAAGAGAATTCCAGAAAAATGTCTATTTCTCCTTCATTGACTACGCTAAAGCCTTTGATTGTGTGGATCACAACAAACTGCGGCAAATTCTGAAAGAGATGGGAGTACCAGACCACCTTACCTGTCTCCTGAGAAACCTGTACGAGGGACAAGAAGCAACAGTAAGAACCGGACACGGAACAACCGATTGGTTCAAAATTGGGAAAGGAGTACGACAAGGCTGTATACTGTCACCCTGCTTATTTAACTTATATGCAGAGTACATCATGAGAAACACCGGGTTGGATGAATCACAGGTCGGAATTAAGACTGCCGGGAGAATTATCAACAATCTCAGATACGCAGACAATACCACCCTAATGGCAGAAAGTGAAGAGGATCTCAAGAGCCTCTTGTTGAGGGTGAAAGAGGAGAGTGCAAAAGCTGGTTTGAAACTCAACATTAAAAAAACGAAGATCATGGTATCTGGCCTCATCACTTCCTGGCATATAGAAGGGGAAGAAATGGAAGCAGTGACAGATTTTACTTTCTTGGGCTTCAAGATCACCGCAGATGGTGACTGTAGCCATGAAATTAAAAGACGCTTGCTCCTTGGGAGGAAAGCTATGGCAAACCTAGACAGCATAGTAAGAAGCAGAGACATCACCTTGCCAACAAAGGTCCATCTAATCAAAGCTATGGTTTTCCCAGTAGTAGCGTATGGCTGTGAGAGCTAGACTATAAGGAAGGCTGAGCGCCAAAGAATCGATACTTTCGAACTGTGGTGCTGGAGAAGACTCTTACGAGTCCCCTGGACTGCAAGCAGGTCAAATCAGTCAATCCTAAAGGAAATCAACCCTGAGTGCTCAGTGGAAGGACAGATACTGAAGCTGAAGTTCAAATATTTTGGCCACCTAATGCGAAGAGAAAAGTCACTGGAAAAGACCCTGATGCTGGGAAAGATTGAAGGCAAAAGGAGAAGGGGACGGCAGAGGATGAGATGGCTAGATAGCATCACCGATGCAATGAATATGAACCTGAGCACACTCCTGGAGAGAGCAGAGGACAAGAAGGCCTGGCGTGCTATGGTCCATGGGGTCACGAAGAGTCGGACACGACTGAACGACTGAACGACTGAACAACAACAACAAAAGTATGCTTAGGTCTCAGGAATGGCATTCCAAGGCAAAAAATAATCTTAGGCAACCAACTCCACCACCATTCAAGGTCAGTTCACAGCCAGCAAAAAGATACAGCCAGATTTCATGCAGCTCCAATTCCCCTGCATAAACTCCTGCCAAATTCAAATGCCTCTTCAGTCCCCTCCATAGAAATCCCTGCTACTAAAACAAATATGCAATACAGATTCACAGAGAGAGGGGTGGAGAGAGAGCAACTATCCAAAAATCCCAGGAACCAAGCAAAGATCAAGCCAAATTCAAAGCACCAAACTCACAAAACAAAGATCCAGCAGTGAAACCTTTAGTCAGGACCAGAGGGAGACCAAGAAGGATGCGGACAAACTGGAAAAGACTCAGAGGAAGGAAATGAAGATGATCAGGGCACTGTAAACAAAGCCCTATGAGGAGAGACTGAGAGAACTGGGCATGTTTAGCCTTGAGAAGAGAAGACTGAGGGGAGATAGGATAGCGCTCTTCAAGTCCTTGAAAGGTTGTCACAGAGAGGAAGGCCAGGATCTCTTCTCGATCATCCCAGAGTGCAGGACACAGAATAATGGGCTCAAGTTACAGGAAGCTATATTCTGGCTCGACATCAAGAAAAACTTCCTGACTATTAGAGAAATACGATAATGGAACCAAGTACCTAGGGAGGTGGTGGGCTCTCCCACACTGGAGGCATTCAAGACGAGGCTGGACAGCCACTTGTCAGGGATGCTTTGACCTGGATTCCTGCATTGAGCAGGGGGTTGGACTTGATGGACTTATAGGACCCTTCCAACCCTACTATTCTATGATTCTATGAATCAAAGGGGTGGAGGTGAACTCTGACGAGCAAGTGGTTCTGGGTAGGAAGGAAGACCTCCAAAGAAGAATGAGAAGTTCTACCCAGAGCCCCAACAAAGAGAGAATTGAAAGAAGAACTGAAAGAAGACTGGGATATGGCAGAACACTTTATTTCGCATTCTAGACTTCTGGGAGCATATTTTAGGCAAGCAAGGAAGGATGGACAGTGAGGGGACATGGAGCCGCAGTTTGGTGGGCAGGATGGGGAAGCATAGCAGGCCACTTCCAGCCTATGGCCCGGAGCAGGGGTCCCCAGCCTTTTTGGACCAGTGGACACATTTGTGAATTTGAAAAACTGCTGTGGGTGCCACCACAAAATGGCTCCCAAGGTGAATATGGCTATTCACATAATGGCTGCTATGGGGCCTGGCTAGTCAAAAGTGAGCTAAAGAGGTGGGGTGAGGGAGAAAGAGCACTAGAATGGGTTAGAGGCTAGAATGGGAGAGAAGGAAGACTGCCTTAACATTTTCCAAGGGTTTCCTTAAAATAATTTATTTGGAAGGGGGCAGCAAGCGGAGAGCTTCATGGGCGCTGTTGGAGGTGCCCACAGCTGCCATGGCACCCACGGGTACTATGTTCAGGACCCCTGGGCCAAAGGTTTCCCACCGCTGGCCTAGTCCAGACTCAGTGTGACAGATGCAGGCATATTTGTCAGCACCTGCCCTGCTGCATGAAGGGGAAGCGAACCTTCCCGACACAAACACACCGCCCGCACCGTACTTCCTCACGCTCTGTCACTGTGGGCATTTTTCCCCTAGCCTCGATCCAATACCAGAAGTAAGCTAGACGGGGACTGGGGGGAGGGGGGATGGAGCGTGGCACAGGAAGACAGGGAAGAGTTTGCACATCCCTTTTGATATAAAAGGTCACCCACACACGCACCTCCTGCTTTATATGTGAATAGGACAGGCATGTGCACAAAGAAAATACAGTTGCCCCAACACATCTACAATTCAGTTTGAGCATCTCTACACCAGCCTAAAATCCTGCACTGAAAATGGGGCTTCCTGCTTCCGTTTTTAATGCAGGATCACAACGATTCCCTTTTTCACGTGCTTCCTTTTCCACCACCCTTTCCCCCCTCTTTCTCCCTGTATCTGAGTCTTCCATATCTTTCATTGATCTCGCTCCACTTCTTGCTACCTTTCCTCTTTTCATGGAGGAAACTCAAGTGGAACACAACAAGGTAATTTGATAGCTCATTATCTGTGATCTATTTAAAAACTGAACGAAGCGCATTTCGTGCAGGAGACGCCCTGGAGGGACACGGCGTCATCTAAAGAGCCCACAAACTTATCTTAGAGAGCCATCTCAATAGCAGGATTAGAGCCCCATCTGAAGAAAGCCCAGGACTCGATTTGTAGTTTCAAAAGTAGTGAAAACCGTCCTTCAAGAGAAATGCTCTGCACGTGTGCGCACACCTGCCTCTCTAGATTGTTTCTTTGCTTTGGCATGTGACTTGCAGTCCTGCATCACCCCAGCTGGACCTATGGTTTCACTGCCCCAGTGGTGTGGGGAAGTAAATGATCTAAACAGCTCACACATATTGTTGTCCACTTAGAGTTTTGGCTATGGGGCAGTACAGAAATGTAATTAATAATAATAATAGTAAAAGGAAAATAATTTCCTAGTAGTATTTCCCAGTATAATTAATACATAGAAGCCTTCTATGTGTGTACCTCTCTGTGCGTATTATAATGCACATGTCTTCACGCTCACATAGTACAAGCTGTGGGTAGAGGTGATATAAGCTTTTCCATTACAAGTACCACGTTTTCAAGTATTTACTTGTCAATCATATAAAAATTACTTTCATATGCAAATCACTACAGCATTGAAACAACTCCTTCCTCCCCACCCCTCCGCCACCTTTCTTTGATTTTAAAACCTACCCTGTTTATTAATAATTCACATTTTTTAAGCTTCAGTAAATACATGTTTGCATGATCGTCTGTGGCAGTTCCAAAAAGCGTCAACGCCCACACATGGTGAAGGAGAGATGCTGTCATTTCAAAAGGCCCTTGCAATGCACTACTTGACAGAAGGAAGAAAGGCTTTCAAACACTCACACAAAAGGAATTTTTTAACAGAAGAATATCTGTGTTTATGTAATACTGAGAGCGTGGCAGAGAACAACACAAAAAGGAGCACAACGCAAGCCCTGTTCTCCCATATCTGAAAGTGGGTATGAATCTCCCCCACACTTCCCCCAGGCTCAGTGGCTTCCTGTCCACTCACGCCACATAAGTGGCATTTACGCGCACAAAATACCATCCATGTGGATCTGGTCCATACAACTTGACTCATCATGCACCTTATTTTATATCATCAGGCCTACTTGTGTTAGACTATAGATGCAAATCAAGGGGCCGCGGTGGCTTAGTGGTTAAGACACTGAACTGCAGACCGGAAGGTCGGCAGGACAGCAGTTCGAGACCTGAGTGCTGAGTGACGGAGTGAGCTCCCGTCTTCAGTCCCAGCTCCTGCCAACCTAGCAGTTTGAAAGCAAGAAATTGCAAGTAGATAAATACGCGCCGCTTCGGCGGGAAAGGCAACGGCGTTCCCTGCACCTCGGTGTTCAGTCATGCCGGCCACATGACCACGGAAGCGTCTTCGGACAGCGCTGGCTCTTCGGCTTAGAAATGGAGAGGAGCACCTCACCCTAGAGTCGGACACGACTGGCTGGGGACACCTTTACCTTTATAGATGCAAATCACGTTATGTCCAATGCATGAACAAGAAAGGCACAAGAACAACCTTTCTGGAGGCGGACAAGATCTGTCTAGTCCACTATTCTGTTTCCAGCGCAGCCACTCAGATGCTTCTGAAAGCTACAGCCACAGAGGCTACGGCCCGCATGTAACCCAGCCAATTAGCCCTCATCACACTAAAAAGAGAACCGAAGTAGCTAAAGCATCTGGCTTCCTAGCAATGCAATAGTCAGAGCAGACATCTCCAACCCGGTGCCCTCCAGATGTGTCCATGCTAGCTGGAAATGATGGGTGTTGCAGTCCAACACATCCGGAAGACACCAGGTTGGGCAAGGCTGGGTTAGAGTGTTGGACTAGGAGCAGGCAGACCCAGGTTCAAATCCACGCTCACCCATGAAGCTCACTGGGTCACCCTTTGGCCAGTCAACATTCTTCAGCCTAACCTGAAGGGATAGCAGAACCACAGACATGTGAGGATAACCCATGGGGAGAGCAGAACCACAGACACCTGAGGGAAGAAGGATGGGATAAAAATGTAACAAATAAAATTTTCCACATGCTTTGCAGAAGGGTCTTGCCCTTCTCTTCTGGTTTTTAACCAACTGTTTTCCTTTAAACAAACTAGCACTCATACCAAAATGAGGGATACACCCATCACACTCACAGACAGGAAGTTTGCCTGTATACAGACATACCTTAAAAAGAGGATTTGCCATGTTCTGCCTTTGTTTTTCCTTCGTCTCTAACACAAACACAGTTCCCCCCCACCCCCAGCTCCCCTGGCCTTCTTAAGGCTTTTGACAGACCTGTTTATCAACAAATCGAGTGCTAGCTGGGGCATCTGCCTTGCCACTCCCCAGAAGTGTCAAGTAGGCTGGCATCTGCCCTTTTCTTTTATTGGCCAGTTATAGCGTTAAGCAACCAACAGCTTACTTGTGCCTTGTTTTGCGGGGAGGTGGGGATGCTATGAAGTAACAGCCAATCCTGGTGTGAACAGCCTGATTTTGCTGCGGGCCGAACTAGAATGCATAATATGTATGTGCAAGGAGAACATGTTGACTACACTTCCAGAGCACACTGACTCCTCTTTTTAGGTACCTCTGTATTCGGGGTGTTGAATCTCAGGCCCACAGACCAAATCCTGCCCACCTGAGGTCCAAATCTGGCTGTCCCGGATGCCTCTCCAAAGGCTTTATTACTCTGTATCAGAAGTGCAGAACCTCTTCCAACCAGAGGTCTGAATTCCATTTCAGAGAAGCTCTCGGGGGCCACATTCCAGTAGTGGGTGGAGTCAACAGCAAAAGGGCACAGGAACAAGGGCAAAAAAGCCTCAAATACCAGCATTTTAGCTTAAAGGTCTTAATGCCAGTAACTCAGCCTTAGGAAAGGCATTTCAAACCTTTCAAAATCACGAAAAAAACTGCACCAAAGCCAGGAAACCATCATATGATTGGTGATTGGGAGAAACCAGTTTTTGTGAACTGCCCAGAGAGCTTCGGCTATGGGGTGGTATAGAAATATAATAAATGAATTAAATGAAAAGGGGTGGGGCCAAGGGAAGGGGACATGGCCTTCTGAGGAACCTTGGAGGGCCGGACTGTGACCCATCGAGGACCATATTTGGCCCCCGGGGCACCCTTTGTATACAAGCCAAAGCCAGAGAGCCAGATGGAGAGAATCCCTCACCAAGCAGAAAGCACTCATGAGAAAATGCCAGCAGTGTCCCAGGTAGCTCCTGCCTTGCGTCCATAAGATACTCCCCACAGCATAAGGACAGAAAGATTTAAACTGCACAATTATATTTTGCCATTTCTTCTTGCAAAGATCAGAGCGATCGCTGTTTAAGCAGGCATAATGGGCCGTGAAAACAAAGTGCAGGCATTCTGGTCAATTTAAAAGTTTGGCAAGTAGCACCAGATAGAAGGGATTGAGATCAGCAAGATTCACGTGCTTACCTAGGCCCTCGTGCACCCTGGATTTCTCTTTGTAGCGCTTGCGTTTCCCTCGCTGTTCCAAGCAGGGGAGGCCCCCGATCTTTTCAAAGCAGAGCTTCTTGTTGATGAAGAGGAAGAGCACAGCCAGGAGAACAATAAAGACCCCAACAGCAGAGAGGAACCCGATCGCTTCGGGAGTAACTGGCAACAAAAGCACAGAGAAGAGAGAAACATGTTAAATTGGCGTTGAACTGGGAAAGGGCGGAAATGCACCTTATCTCAGCATACGTGTGTCCCCAAACCCGTATTTGCTGAGATTATGATCATTGCAGGGAGGATTGGGGTGGGGGGGGGGAATCAGCAGGGAGGAGCAAACAGGGAAAAGTTGTGACCTGAAGGTCCAAGTTGCGGACTTCCTGGAGTCCATCTGGCTGTCCACTGTTGGGGTGAGGATGCTGAACTACGCTCATGAGAAGAAGGAACAGCAGTGGCTATCCTGTAATCCAGCCTTCCCAACCTGGCACTCTCCAGATGTGTTGGACTACAAGTCCCATAATCCCCAGTCAGTGGCAGGCTTCCCCGGCAGGCCTGCTGCAATCCTGTGCATGAAGCAATGAGATATGAAGAATGCAGCCACTGAAAAGAGACAGCCCTGCACTGCAATGGGGAGAGCAGCCTTCCCCATCTGGTGCCCTCCAGATGTGCTGGATGCAACTCCCATTTCCTTTAACCGACCACTATTTGGGAATATCAATTGCAGGTGTAGCACCCTCATCTGGGTTGAGACTGCAGTGGGAGGGAAAGGGTTAGACCCCCTCTCCTCCCTGTGCTAGGGTCTCCATCTGGATCAGGGCTCGCGCTTACTGAGTAGCTGCTAGCTACCTCTTTAAAGTAACATGCATTCTAAATCTTAGAATTAAGGAACAGGGTGCCTCTGAGCATGTTCTGAGTCTAGGAATTTGTTTTTCATACCAGAACTGAACAGAGTTCACAGTCCTTTCATGCAGAAGTCCACTCCTGGTTACCCCAAGCTTTCTTCATTTCAGCCGCCTAATTTAGGTGGCAAAAGTCATTCTGCTCTCACTATCATTAAACAAAGTAAGGTGTGCTTTGTATCTAAGGCTGCAATTCTAAACACAATTACCTTGGAGTAAGTCCCTTTGATCTGAATGGGGCTTACTTCTGAGTAGACATGTATAGGATAGCTGTTTAAGCACTCTGGTTGGTGGATCTTGGGAGTCTAGTTAAAAACAAAAACAAAGTATATCTGACTAGCCTAAAGTTTGCCTAACCCTGTGCTACATGGCTTGGGGAAGAGAAATCTCCACTGTTTCAGCTCCTTGCCTTCTGCCCACTGGGCCTCTAGGTCAGAAACAAATTCTGGATGCCAGCCAAAGGGAAAAGGTGGGGGGGACACTTTTTAAAACCTGTCCCCATTCTGCACACAAAAGGGTAGCAAAACTTAGCATTTATATAGCACATAAACCACTTCCCTTACATATATTATCTCAGTAGTCCTCTCAACAGCCCTGTAAGGTAGACCAGTATTAACCCTAAATTATGTATTGAAGTGGATGGAAATGCCTGAGGCTGAATAAACAATGTCTTTCTTAAGAGTTCCAAGAGACTTCAAGGCTGAAGTGAGATTTCAGCTGAAAACTTTACAGCTCATACTTTTAACTATAGTAACACTGACCTGTTAGAAAGAGTGGGAGGAGCTTACTGATGTAGTAGGGATGGCAAATAAGGCTGCCACATTTTTATTTTTATTTTCTGGCAGGTCTCCTGTGCCTTTAACATCTTCATGATAGACAGAAGTTCAAGTTATGCAGCTTTTCCCATGCAGTATAGGGAAATCTGCACCTGTAGAATTTCTGCCTGCTATGGAGCTGTGAAATGCAGGAAGTCCTGCCCGGGGGCAGGGTCAAGAACTTCATCAGGGCACATATGTTTCTTTTAACAATGTTTTAGAATCCTCCCCTGGTGCCTTTGGCAAAATGATTTGCCTTGTTCTTGCCACTAGTACAAAATCAGCTATTAGATGGCTGCGAAGTTCTTAACCTCATGCAGCTCACGCCAAAGACACCACAAAACCAGGGTACTTCTTTCTCCACTCCGATTAAGTCCCTCTTCAAGATTAATCTATTCCAGTTTTAAAGCTATGGCTCGTTTACTTTATTTGTTTGAAAAATTCCAATCTCCTGTTTCAATTCTCAAGAATTCTCAGAGGTAGAGAATAATAGTAACTTAAATATATTAATTGTACAACAGCCACAAATGGCATTAGCTGCAGGAGCCATAACGTTCCCGAGGCAGGCAATCAGACAAGTGTCAGAAGTCAGCAGGTGTGAGTAGAAGAAGTCTGGAGCATAGGAAGCTACATAAAAGACTATCCATCCATCCAGATGAGAATTGTCTACTTTAGCCTTCCCCAACTTGGTGCCCTCCAGTTGTTTTAGAGTACAATTCCCAGAATTCCTGCCAATTAGCCATGTGGCTCGGCCTGATTCATTTATTTGTTTTACATATTAAAATAAATTTGTAATATATTTTATTATATAATAAAAATTGTATCATTTATTTATTTTGTACCCCACCTTTCTACCAAGAAAAAAACTTAAGGAGGCTTACGATCACAAATACGACTTGATTAAAACAATAGTAAAAACAAAGACATTAAAACATAATAAAAACAAAGCAATAACAGAATAAAAGCAGCCTCCAACCCAAAAGATCCACTTACAGACTAAAAAGCTTGAATAAAGTGATCTTTGCCTGCCAGTGGAAGGACAACAGAGAGGGGTGCTGTCCCTTGGGACAGAGTTGTTCAGCTTAGGAGCTTCGGCTACTGGGCGGTATAGAAATGAAATAAAATGAAATAAAATGAAATAAATAAATAAGGAGCAGCCACCAAAGAGGCCTTGTCTTGGGTCACCACCAAACACGCCTCTGATGGCAGCAGGCTCAAAAGATGGGCATCTCCAGAAGGTCTTAGAACCCGGGCAGGTTCATATGGGAAAAGGCGGTCTTTCAGGTAGCCTCGTGCAAGCTATGCAGAGCTTTCTAGGTCTTAACCAGCACTTTGAATTCTGTCCAGGAAAAAAAACGGTAGCCGGTGAGGCTGTTGTAACAAGGGAGTCACTTGATCCCTATAACTAGCCCTGGTCAACAGCAATTCTCCTTACTCTAACTGCTAACTGAGTGAATTACGGGACATGCACAAGTTTGAGATTTAGGAAAGAGTTGAAAGATTTGGAGCGTATCTGCAGAAGAGCTTTTCTGGGTACTCAGCCTGGTGCTTTATCACTAAGGCAGAAGTACACAGAAAAGTAACCAGCCCCAGTCAACAATCTGGCCACAGCATTCTGGACCACCTGAAGGTTTTGAACAGTTCTTGAAGATTTTGGACAGTTTTTGATGTTTTTGAAGGCAGCCCCATATAGAGTACATTACAGTAGTCCAAATAGGATGTAACTAAGGCATGCCTGAGCATGGCCAGATCAGCCATCTCTAGGAATGGGCACAGTTGGCACGCCAGCCTCAGCTACGCAAACACACTCCTGCCACAGCCAAGAAGTGGGCATGGGAGCTGAGGTCTAAAACGTCTGGAAGGCACCAGTTTGGGGAAGGCTGGTCTACTCTGACTGGCAGCAGCTCTCCAGAGTCTCAGGAGAGAAATTTCTTTCCCCTGCAAATCATATGCTATACCACTGCATTACAGTTCCTACTCAAAGTCTGGAGAAGGGAAAGATCGAGGGCCATGGGACACTGAATCCAAGTGGTCACAACCTCTTCTGGGAATGGCAGCTTTCATTTAAGAACTGGAAAAAAAATCCCAAGTTTCTAACTCCTATGATTACAAAGTTATACTTAAAAGTAGCATCTGGTGAAAATCACAGAAGCAAAGGCTGGAGTATCACTTCCCAGGATAGCTCTTTGTTCCCTCCCCATGACAGGCAGAAGCAAAACAGATGGTACAAAGTGAGAAAGTATGCAACTGTGCTTAATTTGCGTAACTTCTGCAAGTTGCAGACAGCCGCATTTCCTAGCCATTTGGGTCAAAACCGCAGGTGACCATGCCCCAGGATTGCTACTGCACGCTCAGCATGGAGATGGTCTCTACGGTATATGGGGTAGTTTGCACCCAATTCAGATTTCTAGAAGGACCACACACTGAAATTTCTCAGCAGCACCAAACAAAAGAGAAGAGGGATTCAGCGCATGGTGGCCCCTTCAACAGTGAATTCTGGGAGGCAGCACTGTTCTCAGCAATGACTTCATTAATTCCAGTTTATTCCCAACTTTGGGGTGGGAGGTGGGGCTGAGATAATAGGGAAGCAGTCACCGGTACTTTTCCAATTACAACCCCGCCACCGCCCAATCAATCGCCCATAAACTGTCTGTTTTATACCATTTGTGCTAATTGAATTTCATTATACATTTGGAACAACGCATTATTTCCCTACTGGTTCCTATGGCACCCTTCGTAACCAATGGCTAATTACAGTGTGTGCACACACACGCGCGCGCACACACACACACACACACACACAGGGAGGACTGCACACCAAGAGAGCTGTTGCGTGGGCAGAAGCTCTGAGGAAAAGCTGCGTGTGACAGACCTGTGTGATATTACCGTTGGCCCTGCATGATGCATTAGAAGATACCCTCCCACGTAGTATCTACAGCAGCCCTACAGCAGTTAATGAACAACATCTCTCCTAGCACCGTAACTGTGCTGGAGAATACAGGAAGAGGGACTTGGCCTGCAGCGGACTGCTGCCACCTTTCATACGAAAAAGAAACTTAAAAGCTGCCAGCCATTAAAGAAATCTTATTTGATCAATCGTATGAGTTTTCCATCTATTCGATCAATCACGTTTGCATGCATTTTTATATGGGTAAAAGCAACTGTGCTGAAGCAAGAAGTATAGATGTCACCATCGTAGAAGCATTCCCTCCCATGCGAGAGGGAGAGGGAGGGACACGGACTGGCAGCAGATCTCCAGGGGTTCAGGCAGGAACTTTTCCAGCCCTACCTGGACTTGAGCCTGCGATCTTCTACATGTGAAACAGGTGCTCTACCACTGGGAGCCTGAAACCTTTGCCAATCTACTGCAAACTGCCCAGAGATCTACCAATCGATCCCAAACTACCTTTTTCCCATCCCCAATGTACATTGCTGAAGCCGCAGAGCCCCACAGTCGGTCAATTTTCAGCAGCCCCCTCCTTTCTGCACAGCCAGAAGCCTCCTCCCTCCGACACGTGGATTTTCACCAGGTGCCGATGACATATTTCCAAGCTTATCTCTATACCGCTTCAGGTAGAAGAAACTGGCTTAGAAAACCTCAAACAGAGGCTTATTAAAGCAAACTGAGCAGTGCACAGCTGTTTTAAACAAAATGTGGGTCAAGCCAGAGTCGCTGGATCCACTTCTTGACAAAGCAGCTTGCTGTTCCAGCGAGCGACTGATACGCACACCGTGAGCCACAGTTATCAGCCTCAAACAGGTGGTGCTTTTATTCATGTGTGAGGCGCACGCAATGTGCAAACACTCCAGAAATAAAATGTGTGTGTTTTCACAGGACAGCAGCTCTTGGCTGATTATCTATTTCAAACAAGCCAGAGACTGAATTATTGCAATCACTTGTGTGCTGCAGGGATAGAACGATTGTGTAACTCCTCCGTCTTCCAAAAGGTGACCCTTATAATCAATCACCAAAAATGGAACAGGGAAGAATGAGTTGTCAGCCTTGGATGGGAGCCGGCTGTAATTCTCGCTCAAGGTAACAGCCTCTGCTCAACTTAACACAGCCCATGCTATTGTAAGCCACGTGCCATCTAGAAATCTCGCCCTTCCCAGGCCTTTGCATGCAGAGGAACAGGTAGATCTGAAAGGATTTTAAATTCCAAAAAGGAGAACTGTTGTAGACCATGCCCCTTTCCACATGTTTGCACCAGCATGAGTTGCCATGGCCTTCTGCAGATGCCCTGATGCCAATCTGGAGTGTGTGTGAAGAGCTCTGTCCATGTGAACCACATGGATGCAAATCTTTACATGTGCTTTTCCCTTTGTACCATGTCTTTTAGATTATAAACTGGCGTACAAGGACTGTCTCCTAGAACCTAAGTGAGCTAGCTGCTCTGGGAGCCTTTTCAGTTGAAGAGTTCACCATGCCTAAAAAAGGGATATTGTAGAGTTGGGAAAAGTACAGAAAAGAGCAACTAAAATGTTTCAGGGGTCTGGAGCAACTCCCCTATAAGGAAAGGCTAGATGGTGTTTAGCGTAGAAAAAAGGGGAGGAAGGGGAGACATGAGAGGGGTATACAAAATTCTGCATATTGTGAAGAAGGTGGATAGGGAGACATTTTTCTCCTTCTCTCATAATATTAGAATCTGGGATCATTCCATGGAGCTGACTGGTGGGAAATTCAGGAGGGATGAAAGGAAGGACCTCTTCACACAGCACATAGTTAAACTCTGGAATTCACTTCCACAAGATGCAGTGATGGCCACCAACTTGGATGGCTTTAAAAGGGCCTCGGACAAATTCATGGAGGAGAAGGCTATCAGTGGCAACTAGTCCTGATGGTTATATGCTACCTCCAGTATCAGAGGCAATATGCCTATGTACACAAGTTGCTGGAGAACTCGGGTGCGAGGGTGATGTTGCGCTGCAGCTGGTTGGCTACAAAATGCTGGACTAGATGAACCCTTGGTCTGATCCAGCGTGGCTTGTCTTACGTTCTTACAAAAACGCTCTAAATCGGGGGAAGGCAACATATGCACCATGGAACCCATGTGCCTCCCCCGGCCAATTTTGTGAGGCCCACTGTTCTGCTGCGGAGTCACTGAAGTGCCCAAGGGTGAAATTTTGGTGTAAACCAAGGTGCGTGCTCCACACACGCCTTATTTTAAAGGAAAACTGCCATTTTTTCCTACCATCAAATTTCAGTGGCAAATTCAGCAGCATGGTGGTGGCAAAAAAGTAAAGATTTACAAAATTATTGAGGCATGTTTACCTAGCAAAGAGTAGAAAAACACTATACAGAGGGCCAAGTGGGACTGAGATCTCTTCTTTGTGGTGAAGTCATTTCCTCTCACTGGTTTGTATGTGTACACCCATACACACACACACACCCTGTACAACCCACTTCATGCATCAGATGAAGCAAGATATTACTTACGAAAGCTCATGCCATAATAAACGCACTAGTCCTTAAGGTTCCATGGGAACTCTTAATTCTTCTACAGACAAGAATCACAATCTCCCTGTCTCCCCTCCGCCTCCTCATCGAATCAAGCAGAGACCAAATCTATCCACCCAACCTGGTTCATATTCACTAAACTTCCTAAAACAGCATGCTGGAAGCCAGCCTGTCGGATGACTGAACCCTTGGAGAACCTAGATCCAGAGCTGCAACACATGACTAAACCTAAACCGATTTAAAATGTGCATTAGGTTTTACATTGCCAAAACAGTATTACCTTCCCTCTTTCCTCCTCAAAGGCAGACAGTCCTTGTCTGCGACAGCACATCTTGACAAACCCACTTCTAGCTGCGATTCTCCTATCATTTGATTCCACTTGCCCTGCAGCTATCCCAGGGGTTGGATGAACATAGGATAGTTTGCTTTCCTCTAACCAGGACGAAGTTTTACAAGCACAGTATGTTCCTTCCTAGAGCAGTACCTTGCTCTGCATTAAAAAGGATAGAGTCCATTCCTTCCTGAAGGCAAATCATCAGAAAACAAAAATGTACTCCAGACTATACCAGGAAAACTAGGTGCATACTTTTCCCTCCATTTATTAGGACTTTGGTTGTTAGTTATCAAACTAACTACTGTGAATCAGCATCATTTGGAGGCAGCACAGAAAAAGCTGCTCTCACACTCACTGACCCAGTAGTTATGTGCCAGGAGACCCACAAGGAGATTCACAGTATTTCAGCCTTGCTAAACATCTTAGGGCCAAACTAGATAATCGAACAACGGCAACTAACGTGCATGTTTTTGTGATGCAAGTAGCAGTCAGAGCAGCTCTGGGGCCATCTGGAGGAGGAATTTAACTCCCCCCCCCCCGAGAAAAATTGCCTCTCTGAAGCTGCCATTTGTGTTTCAGGGAAAGCCTCCACTAAAGCCATTAACACACCTACTTTGCCCCTTAGGCCATTTACAGATTGCTGTGTTTCTTCCTTCAAATCCTTCTCCCACAGAATTCACCTTTTCCACAAAGCCTTTAACATAACCCTCAGCCAGGGGTGTGGTGGATTCAAGACTCACTGAGATGCAGCGCAGCACTTTTTTATTAGCAGAGACACTGATGCCATCTGCGGCCCCCGTCAGGCCCCCCTGTTTCCTCTGAGCTTAGCTGCAATCCTCACACTAGCCTGGGAGAAATGAGCTTCCCCAATAACAATATATTGTTCCTTGTCCTAATGCAAAGTATTCTGGGGTGGCTAGGTCTTGAATGGGCAATGAAGACCCATTAGCGCTACAAAAGACCTGCTCCTGGTGGAGAGGAAAACTGCTAGAAGTGGTTTGTGGATATGGATCAATGCAGCTGCCTGCATTTTTGCATTTTCCTTGGGGGCGTGGCTATGGGGATTGTCATGATGAGTGCTGGCGCTTCAAAATGTGCCACTACAATACTGCCCTCGACTCCTCATCCCCAACCAAAAATTTATTTCTTTTATGTATTACATTTCTATACCGCCCATTAGCCAAAGCTCTCTGGGCTGTTTACAAGACAAAACTTAAAACCATAAAATATAGTAACATAGTAAAACATAATATAACAACCATCAGTTTAAAACAGAATAAAACCAAAGTAATAACCAAGATATAGCATCACTGATGCAATGAATATGGACTTGAGCACACTCCGGGAGAGACTGCAGGACAGGAAGGCCTGGCGTGCTATGGTCCATGGGGTCACAGAGAGTCGGGCACGACTGAACAACAACAACAACAACAACAACAACAAGTAACCAAGATAAAAGCCAGCAACGGTGCAAAGATCTAAAAATGCACTAACGCAATTTTTAAAACTGAAGAGCTGAAAAGCCCGTGTGCAAAATAAAGCTTTAAGTGTATTGTTTTGCGAATGTGAACTCACATTCTACTCAGTTTGGGCTTAAATCGGACCATGGTTTCCATCCAGCTAGTAAGACAGTATCATTGCTGCTTTCTGCTGGTGTGATGGTCACTAGTTTATCTTCTATAGATTTGGGCTTTGCAGATCTATGGCCACCTCTTACATTTCATGGCCCTTTGGCTTCTTTATTTACCATCTCTCTCTCTCTCTCTCTCTCTCTCTCTCTCTCTCACACACACACACACACACACACGCACACAGTGTGAGAACGAGAGTGGGATATAACACACATCGCACCCTGCCAACTGAGGATAACACTTCATGTATCTGACAAAGCAGGCTCCAGTCCAGGAAAGCTTATGCCACAATAAATCTGTTAGCCTTTAAAGTGTCACAAGACTCTTAGCTGATTTTGCTGCAACAGAGTAACACAGGCATTCAGCGCTGGTTACCCATCCCTCTACCCTCTCCTCATTCTGTCCATGTGTCTTTCTCTAATTAGGATTGCAAACTACACCCTGGCCTACAGCCAACTGCAGCCTCATGAACTATCACTTTGGAATTTGTCTTACATTTTTTTCCTGAAAGGTAGGTGAATGCAGCATTTTTGTTACTATAGCAACATACTGGTGAAATACTTTGAGTTAATCAAGATGGCATACATCATTCCTAGGTTGCTTCCCTTATGTGTCATCTGCTAAAAAAAAAAAAAATAGCCCTTATTCTTCCCCTGAGAGATCCAAAGATTCCAGAGAGATGCTTAAATCAAATGTTAGAAAATTAGCTACAGCAGGAGTGGGCAACTTGTGACCCTCCAGAGGTTTTGGCCTACAAATCCCATCAGCCCTAGCCAGCACAGTCAATGGTGAGGGATGAAAGAAGTTGTAGGGCAAAACCTCTGGAGGGTTACAAGTTGCCCACCCTTGAGCTACTCTCTGCTTTCACTCCAAGAAATTAGATTCCACAGAGAAACCTTCTAGCCTAGAAGAATTTCTGGCTAGCTTATTCATAGCAGCTTCGGACTTTGAAAGTTGCGAGAGGAAATAGAAATGCAAGTGGCTTGGACTTCTTGCTCCAATTAATGCTTAATCTAAGAAATAACATTAATTATAGCCCTGTCCAGGCATCAAAAAAAGGCTAACAGCAATGTGTGAGGCAAAGGAGCACTCCAGCCCTGCCTCTCTCCTCCCGTCGCAGGGTGCCTCCTATATCCGTGCCGGCCCTCCATACAAGCCAGAACGCTGAAAAATCTGCATTCTGCCTCACACAGAGTCCCCACAGATTCAGGATGCCCTCCTCTTCAGACAGCCACCTTCCACGAGTACAGAGCATCAAACGCGACAGAGGAGAGGGGCAGGGCTGGAACGCTCCTTCTCCACACGCGTTGCTGTTATCCCTTTTTTGAACGCCTGGACAGGGCTATTATTTTGAGTGAATCCTAGATTGATTCTGTGACCGTGCATATATTTTTCTTCTTTTCTAAATCCTCCAATTAGGGAGCAATCCTAAGGCCGCTAGTCAGCAACTAGACAGCCATAGGATATGTGGCTTTCTGGGAACCGACCTTGGATATGTGGTTTTCTCGGAGAACCGACCTTCCCCGCCCCCCGCGCTCAGAAGAGGAGTGCGGAGTGGCCAAAATGGGGCGTTCTGCGGGGGGTTCCGGGGCAGGGAAGGAGGACACATCCTGTGTGTCGTCTGGCAGCCTCCTCCCCTGCTCTGCCTTCCGAAATCAGCTGTCTAGCCGCAAACGCAGGGCAGGAGAAGTGCGGAGGGAATGATCCCCTCTGTGCTTCTCCTGCCCTGCATTGGATAGGCGGTTGCCTCCGAGTTCGGAGGCAACCGCCTATCCCCACAGGATTGCGCCCTTAGTCCTTCTTCCTGGGAGACCTCTCTGCAAGGTTTTAATGACCCTACGGAAGGTGTAAACAGAGCAAAAATGACCTTTAACAGCTAATTCATGATAGTAAGAAGAGCAATTGGATGAGAGAAAAGACAAGTGATTTCAAAGAGACATGGGGAGTCCATTATGGCAGTACTGGTGTTTCTATGACGTGCTCAATTGCTAAAACCAGATGTGGGGCTTTGATGTCAGAACCACAGCCGCACAGTGTGATACACAAGGTGTCCCCACATCAGGAGATTATCGCTTTGTGGAAGGGAGATGTGCACATTCTGCTGCAGATGACAGACGCACTGAGAAACAAGAAGCATAAGATGCTTAGAATCAGAGAATCAAAGAATAGTAGAGTTGGAAGGGGCCTACAAGGCCATCAAGTCCAACCCCCTGCTCAATGCAGGAATCCAAGTCAGAGCATCCCCGACAGATGGCTGTCCAGCCTCGTCCTGAATGCTTGTACTTCCCATCCCTACACCCACATCTCCACTATGTCTGAAGCTGCTCTTAGACCAACCTTCCTCAAACAGGTGCCCCCCAGATGTTTTGGACTTCAACTCCCACCAGCCCCAGCCTGCACAGCCAATGATTAGGAACGCTGAGAGTTTTGCTCCAAAATATCTGGCAGGTACCAGGTTGGAAAAGACTGTCCTAGGCAATGAGGTTCCTCAGTGGCAAAAGGCAGGCATCTCTGCACATGCTCAGAAAGGTACATTCTTCATTATTCAGCAGAATCCGAGGATCAAGGGCCCCGGCTCACTGCAGAGAACTCTGGGTTATGTTCTAGGGTGCCAACTCGGCCCCACCCACCACTGGAATGTGGCCCCAGAGAGCTTTTCTGAAATGGGATCTGGCCCTTGGGCTGAGAGAGATTTAACACCTCTGCTTTAACTGGAGTGCACTGTCAAAACTGAACAGCAAACTCAAACTAAGGCCAGCTAAAGGCCTGAAAGGAGAACGTAATAAGCCTTTATTTATTTATAGATTTATTAGCCGCCCATCTGGACGGCTACCCGAGCACATTCCTCTATGGAACGTGGCAGTGGTGGTTATTGGCATGAAGAAGCAAAACACAATATCTGCATTTATCAACTAAAACATTCAACAGCCGTACGGTTTTATGTTATTTTTTCTTGTACAGCCTTGTAAATAGCCACTTGCCTGTCTCCTTCCAGCAACCAGTCTGGGAATTAAACATGAATTTGTGTGTACATGCTCGCTCTCTCTCTCTCTCTCTCTCGCTCTCTCTCTTTAGGCAACAATTTAAGAAAATTTCTACCTCACCTTTTGTCCCCCAAGGTAGCTTCCAAATTAAAAAAGATACAAGGCAAAGCAATAAAAATAATAAAAACAAACACAAGTCATTAAAACAGAGGAAGAGACAAGCATATAAAAATGGCATATAAAAACTGATCTGTTTTAATTGTGGGAGGTTAAAAACACACAACAAATTAAAAGCATGTCAAAATAAAGAAGTCTTTGCTGTCCTCCAAAAGCTGAAGAGAGAGGGAACCAAACCAAGAAAATCAGGGTGCTACAACTGAATAGGCCCTGCCCCTTTACCAGCCCAACATACTTCTGACAATGGCAGCACGTGGTGCAAGGCCTCAGGGCAGCGTCTGAGGTAGGCACTGCTGGGCACCTGTTGAGGCCCACACCACCTTCAGGGGGCCCATTTCGAACCCTTGGAGCCTCCTGGCCCTGCTGCTCCTCCTTTTTGCTCCACTGCTTTTTCACCTGCCCTCTCCAATCACGTAAGCTGTGACCACAGTGAGAAGACGGAGCAGCGTCCTTTATTTGCCTTGTTTGTACAAACTGGTCCAAATGGCAAGAGAATGGGCAGAAGAGACAGAAGAGAGAAGGAGGTGGACCCACCCAGGAAGGGGGCCCACTGAGGGCATATTGCCCAAGTCCCCACCCCACCCAAAACCTGGATCTGGCACTGCAAGGCCTCCAAGGAGAAGCATGGTCTGTAAGCACATTCAAAAAGGTCAAAAGATTGGGGAGCTAGTAACTTCTGTAGACATTTGTACGGCTGCAACATTTTGTTGATTAATTAGACTGATTAATGAAGAACATTTTAGGAGACTTACTAGGTGCCCTTGGTTCATCAGGCAGCAGATTTTTTAAGTTTTCAAAGAATTTTTTTTGAATGCAAGTACTTTAGAAGTTGTACTGCCCTGAATGGTGAGTGCCGTATTAAGTGTTGGACTAGGAGTCGGGAGATGTGGGTTCTAGTCCCCACTCGGCCATGGAAGCTCACTGGGCGACTTTGGGCCAGTCACAGACTCTCAGCCCAACCTACCTCACAGGGTTGTTGTTGTTGTGAGGATAAAATGGAGAGGAGGAGGAGAATGTAAGCCGCCTTGGGTTCCTTAAGGAGGAAAAAAGGCGGGATATAAATGAAATAAATAAATAAATAAATAAATAAGAGGGAGTTTTTTTTCTTTAGAATCATTGTCTTTTCCCATATGCAGATTTAATTGATGATTAATCTAATAGACTAAAACTCATATGATTACTCGAATGAAGCTTTCATCTTCTTTTTCATTTCTTTTTCAACCAGGTAGCCCTGGCTATTTGCAGTGTTGCTATTAATATTAGAGAAAAAATATGGTATCTTCTCCCACATGAAATATGCCCTCCAACTCCCCCTTGCCCAAACAAGGAGAAAAGCTTCAAATTTTCCATCCTCAGATCCTTCTCTCTCTCCTGCCAGCGCTGCCCTGGCGGGCCCTACAATTTTAGATCCTGTGTGTGGTGATTTACCGCATTTAGAAGTTGGCCTGCATCCCCCTTTCAAAGACCTGATCCCAGAGCTACTCCATCAAACTGACTCCGGGTGATGTAGCTTTAAACCTTTCGTCTCAAGGTTGAATGCGGCTCCTTGGCAACCTGCCTGACCTCCATTACTCTGGGGAGCCAAGATGTGCTGCCAACACGAGTTTTCCGTTTTATCACGCCTGTCGTTTTAATAGTTTTAGGGCTTCTCATCCGTAGACCAGGTGCCCAGACAAAACAGGGCATCTTGCAGACCTGGCTCCCTCTTGACCTACAATTATTTATCCATCTCCCTTCAGGAGATGTGTTTTAACTAACGGTTATGTAAAAAGATGTAGGCCGAGATGTACTTAATGCTTCTGCTCCAGGCGCTCTTCCTGTCTCCTGTTTTTTTGGCAGAGATCACTAATTGGTTACAACAGCTATTTTGGGACATGCAGGCAGGGGGAAAAAATACAAGACTTCAGTGTGCTCTCAGAACAGCACTTGAACAGCAGACCTATAGACTAGGAATCTACAGACTTTGTTAAATCTGTTCTGTCTGTTTCAGGATTGTCAGGCATCATTGGTGGAATCAGATTTTTTTAACCAGAATTTCATCCTACTTGCACAAATGTGAATTAGCACAAATCATCCCCCACAGTGAAAAGCCCGATCCACAAGTCCACGGAATCTCCATAACTCAGAAAAGGCTGCTGTGGAATCTGGAGAACAGGTTCACAGAAATCTGAACTCATTTGATTCCGTTGCTAATTTCTCCAATGTCCATACTGCAGACCTCCTGCTCTTGTAGGGAGAACACAGAAAATTTCAGGAGTGAAGAAAGTGATTCTGAACACATGTTCTCTATCCTGTGAATGCCCACCTCAGAACACAGGAAGAGTATGTTCAAACTACTGTCACCATATTTTAGAATAGGGATGGAAAACCTCAAGCCTGCAGACTAAATCCAGCCCTCCAGGGTTCTGTCTAAATATGTATAGAATTGTACCCTTGGAAATGTGTATTGAAATATGTATTGGCATCTGAAATTCCATGCAGAACTGAAAATAATAAGTATGCAGATTAACATGGAAATGCATGCAAAAATGAGTGCAGGGCAAGGAATAATGAGCTCAAGTTACAGGAAGCCAGATTCCGGCTGAGCATCAGGAAAAACGTCCTGACTGTTAGAGCAATACGACAAAGGAACCAATGACCTAGGGAGGTGGTGGGCTCTCCCACACTGGAGGCATTCAATACCAGGCTGGACAGCCACCTGTCAGGGATGCTTTGACTTAGATTCCTGCCTTGAGCAGGGGGTTGGACTCGATGGTCTTATAGGCCCCTTCTAACCCTACTATTCTATTATTCTGTGACACAGGCCAGAAATAGACTGATTGTCCCTTCCTTACTTTTAGACAAATTCAACTAGTGAGAAAAGTAAGGAAGGGCTAATCAGTCTATTTCTGGCCCATGTCACTTTTGCAGGCATTTCCATGTTAACCTGCATATTTATTATTTTCAAATCTGCATGGATTTCAATACATATTTCAATATACGTTTCTAAGGGTGCAGTCCTGTGCATGTTTAGATAGAAAAAACTCCTACAACTCCCAGCATTCCCCAGCCAGCATTTTTCTGAATGCTGGGAGTTGGAGCCATGGGTGACTGGAAATATTGGGAACTGTAGGAATTTTTTGGTCTAAACATGTCTGCGATTGAACCCTTAATGTATTTTCTCCGTAAATGTATTTCTAGATGTATTTTTTTTTTAAAGTGCTACCGTAACCTCCACCTAGCATGAACCCAACAGCAAAAGAGTGGCATATTTGGCCGCAAGCAGAGTGGCATGGTGTCAGTACAACCATACCCTCAGCAGGGCAATGGTTAAACTTTCTCCTACCAAGGCAAGCAAACATGCACGGAACACTCCCCAGTGAGCTGGTTCCATGTTTGTGCAAGATGGTACCGCTCTAAAGCAACCTTGCCAGTTTCTCAAAGAGAGTGGCAGTGGCATCCAACTGGGGGATCTTCCCCAGCCAGCAGTTTGAAGGGGGAGAGAGGAGGGGCCGACAGTAGCCTTCTTATGATGGCTGACCAGGGGAGGGGGCAGGAAGAAGGGGACCAGGGGAGAATCATGCAGATAAAATTGACAGAGTGCCTAAGACAGGGCGCTGAGCTTCTTTCAGCCCGAGGACCAAATTCCATTTTGGAGAATCTCATTTGGGGGCTGCATTCCAATGGTGGGAGGGGCCAAAGGCCACAGAGGCAGGGCCAAAAAATCCCAGTCTATTTTAGCTTAAAGCTTTTACTGCCAGTAAATACGCCTTAGCACAGGCATTCCAACCGTTCAGAATAGAGAGAGAAAACTGCCCAAAACCCAACTGATCAGTGGTGTGGGGAACCCTGAAGGGCCAGATACAGCCCTTGGCCCTGAGGTTCCCCAAGCATGGGGTAAGAGAATGGGTATATGGGTATGCTATTTCACCCCCTCCACTCTTTTTAAAAGAAAAGAATTCTGAAGGCGGAGCCTGGTTAGGTAGAGGGACAATGTAAGATTTCAATTCAAATCACTCACACAGATACTTGTTCCTACTTTAATGAAGAACATTAACATTTATACGAGAGGACTAGGGAGCCAAATGCAGCAGCAACAGACCATGAGAAACTGTGAGGACCACGTTCCCCGTCTTCGCACAGATGTCAGCAGCTGATTTCCGAGCAAACATTAATATACAGTTTCTAAGTTGACAACAACGCAAAAAGCCTTTGCAACACAGAATTCATTTGCAGCAGATGTCATAGATGAGGGAGACAGAAAAGTAAAGTCCCCTTCAGTTCACACGGTAATTGTGGAAGGAACACTTAAAGCAGAACAACTTACCCAGTTTCCCTTACGCTGAGCAGTAAAATAAGTCAAAACAAGAAACAAAACTTCACACCCAGGCACACAGAGACAAATCCCAGGTGGTTTTCTGTTTAATCATTTGCAGGTGGTAGATTTTGCGAATGCTGCAACTCTCAAAAGATTCCAGGTTCTCACTTCCCATACAAGTTCCTAATTCCTGGATTTCTTTTTCCAGAGCTATTGGCAATTCAGAACAGCTGGATGGGAGAAGGAAAAGCTCTATACCCAGAGGTTTGGAACTGGGTGTGGCAACTTCTCTCTCCTTCTCAGTACTGTTCCAGAGAAAGGAGGAAGCTTAATGGTCTGTAAACATGTAACACTCACCCAAGGAATGTTAGCCAAAGAAATGGCAGAGAAACCAGCCTAACTTGTTTCCCCAGCACAAGAAGGCGCCTTACAGCACCCTCTTATCATCAGCACCAACGTGGTTCAGAAGTATACCAACGTGGGAGTCAAACTGTTAGCTCTTTCTATACCTGAGGAATTACTTTGCTGACAAAATCTGCTCAATGGGAAGAACTGCAAGTTGTTATTTATTAAAAACTTCCACTGCAAAAGTTATTGTTTTCTGCCCCATGTAGACTCAAGATACAAGCTGTAAATACCTTTGAGCGACTAGAGTGCCATCTCTTTCCCAGAGCCAGGCCCCAACAGGGTTACAACGGCAAAGATAAACTGAAAGCTCTCAGAAGAAGACATAAACTATTACATCTTCCATGGCATCCAAGACTGGAAGAGTGGGCCATAAATGCATAATTTGGCCAAACCTTAGCCACTCGTTTACACCATTTTCCCAAACTGGTGCTTGTGTTGGCACCAGTTCTAGTTTAGAATAGTTCTAAATGTTCTAAAAAATAATAATTTTAAATTGCACCAGTGCTTTGCTCTTTGTAGGCAAAACAATGCTGCTGTGTCTCACATCACAAGACTTATCAACTGATTAGCTGTGAAGAAAAACACAACAGAAGGGCAATTACATTATTAAGAGACTGTGTTTTTTCTTCTCCTTACACCAGCCTCTTCATAAAAGCACAAAGGGCACCTGGTGCATTTATTTTCAGAGAACATCTGGAGGGTTTATTATGTTTCAGGCAATAGCATTTACCTTTCCTCCAGGCCTTGCCTGAGCACAAAAAGCACATTCAAGTCAGTTGGGGCAATTTAGGAGTGATGGTCATTCCTCCGAACAAGATGGCCGAAGGAAGCAGTTGCAGTGCGCAATCCCATGAGTACTCACACACACTCAGGATCCCACAAGAACGCAGAGGAAACTGAAGCACAACCCTGACACCACATGCATGCAAGCCAGGATTTGCACCCAGCAATCTCCAGACATCTTTATTCACATTCCGCCTGCTGGCATGGATGGAAATCCTCATTTTGCCCACATGGTCCTCTCCTTTTCCAAAGAGCCCTGCCAAGGCTCCTTTGCTTCTGCTAACCCTCTTTATTTTCTTTAACTTTCCCCACCCCACCCCGCAAACAAGAGCAAACGCTCAGCTTCAAGTAACATAATTAAATTACAAAAAATATGCACAAAACAGTGCATATATCCTCTCCAGGGGTGGAAAAACAAGAACTGATAGCTCTTCATATCTATTTAATTACAGAGTATAATTCATATTCCACCTTCCTGCTAACAAAATGGTGCCCAGGGAGGCTAACAATAAAATACAGGTTAAAAACACTATCTTAATTAGGATATAACATAAAAACAAATACATTAAAACACAATGAAAAACAATAAAAGAAGCTGTACCCAACCAATTAAAACCCTCTTCAGCAGCCGATCAACTCATATGCCAAAGGCCTGCCTCAGTAAAAGCATCTTTGCTTGCCAGTGGAAGGAAAACACAGAGGGGGCAAACCTAGCCTCTCTCGGCAGGGGGGCCACAGCCTCAGAGCAGCCACCAAGAAGGCCCTGTTCCACGTCATCACCAAACACGCCTCTGAAGATGGCGGTATCAAAATAAAGACCTCTCTTGAAGATCGTGAAACCCAGGCAAGCTCGTATGGAAGAAAGCGGTGTTTCAGGTCGCCTGGTTCCACATCATATAGGGCATTATAGGGCACTTTGAATTGTGCCCAGAAACAGAACGGTAACCGATGAAGCTGTTCTAACAAGAAAGTCACGTGCTCCCTGTAACCAGCCAACAGTCTGGCTGCAGCAATCTGGTCCAGCTGAGGATTCTGAACAATTTTCAATGACAGCCCAATGCAGAGTAGATTACAACAGTCGAGGCAGGATGTACCTGAGGCCCGTGTGACTGTGGCCAGATCCGACTTCTCGTATTGGTTTCCCAACCTTCAGTCTCAGAGCAGAAAACCATGCCTAGGAACATAGGACGCTGCCTTAGACCAGCTCAGACTCTTTGTCCATTTAGACCAGAATTGTCTTCTCCAGCCTTCCTCCACTGGCCGCCCTCCAGATGTGCTGGGACTACAGCTCCCATCATCCCAGCCAATGTGGCCAATGGGGATTGTGGGAGTTGTAGTCCAACACCTCTGGAGGGCACATCTGAAGGTTGGATTACTCAGTCTATAAGTGGCTCTCAGGCAGAGGTCTTTCAGGCCATCTACCACATAACCTTTGAATTGGAGATGCTGGGGATTGAACCCAGAACTTTCTGTATGCACAGCATGTGCTCTACCACTGAGCTGTGGTCTCTTCCATATTACCTCTGTAACACTGATACTATTATCTCCCCCGACTATGTTTATGCTCTTTTACATTATCTTTCTCATTTCCTGTATAGTAGTCTTACAACTGCTTCAATATGTACTGAATATGGATCCTCTCAACCCCACCGGGCTTGCACAAGACATTCTGCTGCCTGAGGCAAAGGACAAAATGGCGCCCCCTCCCATTCCATGTACAAAAGCCAACTGGGGTGGCAGTTGAATCTGTCTTCTACACTGGTGATGGGACAGCATCCAGGCTAGCTTAGGGGGCACAAAGCAGGCCACATGGCACACAGGTCTGTCCTCCATCCTCTTGCTGCCATCTCCCAGCATTTGCCACCTGAGGAGAATGTCTCACTCTGCCTAATGGTTGGGCCAGCGCTGTAACCCCACATTCTCAACATAACCCACAAAACTCTCTAGTCAATCCACATTGTTATGGTGCTTCTTTATAATAGTTTTAGTTGCTAGATTGGTGGGTCTGAAGTTTGCAAACCCAGGTCAGGCCACTGTTTGGCCAGGGGTCCCCAACCTTTTGGGTTGGTGGGCATATTTGGAATTTTGAAAGTGTTGTGGGTGCACTCACAAAATGGCTGCCACCAAGTGGGGGCTTGCCCATTTATAAAATGGCTGCCATGGTGAGGGCATGGTGAGTCCTAACACACTCATTTCCCAGAAGCAAAATTGGTATGACTAAAAAAAAAAAGTAATTTGGCCAAGAACCCAAGTACAAAAGAACAGGTGGGGGTCTGAGCCTCAAAACACAAAACTACTCTTTTGAACCCAAATAAAAATGGTGCTGGAAGGCAGCATTTTGTTTTGCAGTATCCCAGCCTCCCAGGTTTTTTTTAATTAAAAAAAATTAATAAAATTAAAATCAGGAGGGGCAGTGAGCCTGCTGGGTGCCAAGAGAGGAGTCGGTGGGCACACTGGTGCCCACAGGCACCATGTTAGAGAGCCCAGGCCTAAGCTATATCACGGATGCTGCAAGGTTAAATTCTGGCCTGGAAGCCCTTGGAGAAAGGGCAGGACACAAATGCAATAAATACAGACCTACTTGATTGGCTGAAAGAGCAACCTTCTTCTGCTCACCCTGGTAGATCTCCCAAGGTGCATGATGAAGTTGTATTTATTTTATTTTTTTATTTCATTTCTATACTGCCCAATAGCCGAAGCTCTCTGGGCGGTTCACAAAAATTAAAACCAAAAAGCACACAGTAAAACAATCCCTATAAAACATTAAAACCACAATATAACAATACAACCAGAATAAAACCTAGCAGCAATGCAGAGATTTAAAATACAGATTTAAAACAGCAAAGCTAAAAGTCTAGAAAGCTAACATGCTAAAATGCCTGGGAAAATAAAGAGGTCTTCACCTGGCACCGGAAGGAATACAATGTAGGTGCCAGGAGAACCTCACTAGGGAGCTGCTCTGGCCTGTGTAACTTAGCTGGATGGGAACCCACCTGGGAGCTTTCTTTGGAGGAAGAAGTTGAGGATAAGTGTAGCAAATGCATCATTTAAATCAAACAGGCTGTGGAAGTGGAACTTGTTTGCCCTGCTTGTACCTTTTGAATGTTTGTTTTTAACGAACTTGCATGTTCACTGAGAGATCTGGCGGGCTTGCAAATTTTAAAAGCGAAGGAAGATAAATGCAGCCGTTTATACGGCACATCTGTCTCTTTTGGAGGGAGGCCAGACTGAGCCTTCAATACCTTCAGAAGAACGAATAGGAAATCTATCCACGAGACATTCATTTAATCTCACAGAGACACCTTGGCAACAGACCTTTTCTATAGTGCTCTGAAGGAAAAATCATAGTCTTTCCTGGGCTGTGATTGGCTGATATGTGCAATGAACCCATGAAACTCTAACTGTTCCATTGAACTGGAAGCAAAACCAGGTTGCCAGGGTAACTGCCCCCTCAGTAATTCTCTATTGAAACGATGTTTGTTTGTTTTTAAAAATAATAATAATTTTAAAAAACAAAGTGCAAAGGTTTATGGGAAGATCAATGCACAGGGGTTATTTTTTAAACAACGGCTTGACATTTAAGAGAGCAAAGAAAAGATGAAGGTATGTACAGTTTAGGTAAAGGTTCCTTTTGACCAAAGTGTACTGGATTTTAATTAGCCCCGGAGCAGCGTGTAAAACAAGAAGTCTAAAAACTCAGCAAAAGTGCTGTTCTCACCTTGATACACGAAGGCTTGCGGGAATCCTATACCGGCTTACCTCGTGAAAATGTTGCAGGCTGCCCAAGACAGGTAGAAAAAGCTGGAGGGGGTGGGAATTGGGTGCAGAAAAGAGCAACCAAAATGATCAAGGGGCTGCAGAGGAACTGATTGGTGGAAAATTTAGGACAAAACAAGGAAGGACTTCTTCACACAGCGCATAGTTAAACTGTGGAATTCGCTCCCCCAGGATGTAGTGATGGCCACCAATTTGGGTGGCTTTAAAAGGGGGTTCGACAAATTCATGGAGGAGAAGGCTATCAATGGCTACTGGTCCTGATGGCTATATGTTGCCTATGGTATCAGAAGCAGTAAGCCTATGTACACCAGTTGCTGGGGAACATGGTCAGGAGGGTGCTGTTGCACTCATGTTCTGCTTGTGGGTTTCCTGTGGGCAGCTGGTTGGCCACTGTATGAACAGAATGTTGGACTAGATAGACCCTTGGTCTGATCCAGCATGGCTCTTCTTATGTTCCTATGGGGCTCTGTGGTTTCTCCCTACTTATTTTTCTTTCATATGTTCATTTTCCCCAGAGGTTCCAAGGGTGAGAAGCAGGGATGATTACCCAGTAAGGAAGGGAAAGATAAACACACGTAAACAGAAGAGGGCAGCTGGCAGCTCTATGATCCCATCCAGCTTTCTCTACATGTCTGTCATGTCCCACCAGCTTTCTGGTGGAACCATCCCAGAACTGGATTAGACCTCAGAAGAGGATCCTGTCTCTGGCCTTAGAGTTTGTGGGGGTCGAGGGAGTCAGAGAATGCTGACAGCTCTCCTAAGGCCACCACCTGGGATAATGCCCCACTGAAGGAGGTCACTGTTTGAAGAATGAAAGTGCCCTGACTGTTCTCACACACACACACACACATTTCAGATTCACCAGGATCACCCCTGTACCATGAGGACGAAGCATGCCCTGGATCAGGCCCCTAGTGACAAGCCAGGAAGTGAGGGGCCATAAACATCAGCTATAAACACTGCTTAGTTGGATCCTAACCATCACTGATCATCAAAGGACCTGATGCTGGGAAAGACTGAAGGCAAAAGGAGAAGGGGACGGCAGAGGATGAGATGGCTAGATAGCATCACTGATGCAATGAATATGGACTTGAGCACGCTCCGGGAGGGAGCGCAGGACAGGAAGGCCTGGCGTGCTATGGTCCATGGGGTCACGGAGAGTCGGACACGACTGAACGACTGAACAACAACAAACCATCACTGAAACAAGATCTCTCTTCCTGAGCTCCAAGCTGGAGAGCTTACCTATACTATTTTATCCTTGACCTACAGAACTATTCCCAGTAAGGCAGGATTTGACCCTGCTGGCAGGAACGGGACACTGTCTACGGCCAGCAGAATTCTCAACTATCACACCTTTGCTTACACAAGGATTGCAGGCTTTACACTGCACAAGGAAGTTTCTATCTGATCTTTCCAATCTACAGGGTGAATCAGGCTGGAATAAAGGCACTCATGGGGCAAATGGAAGCCATCTCCACAGCACAGAGGACTGTAACAAAATGCAACTTCTCCCACTCGACAGCACAGTTTCCAGATATCCCTGAATACCTCTTGCATCAAAAAGGTCACTAAATCCTGCCACCAGTTCTCCATTTCAGCATCCTCAAGTTCCATTCTGTGTATCAATTGTACATCCACAGTCTGGTCTAGACTGCTGTAACCTTCTCAGTCCTAGTCTTCTTGGTGCTGTAGCTCATGAAGGATAGGTCTATCCGCAGCTATTAACTACGACTGTCTTTCAGGATTTGCACAAAATGTGTGAAGTGATTTAAACACTTACTATATAAATGCAAAGTACTGTTATTTGTGACGAGCTGAAACAGGGAGGTAAGCTTCACAAACATCCCATGAAGCTGACTGGTAGAAGGACAGATAAAAGGACTTCTTCACACTGCACATAAATAATGTCAGGATTCCCTTTGCCCCTGCTGAAAACTTCAAAAGCCAAATCAAAACACAGACAAAAAAGCTTCAGTCCGCGGCTCTTTAATCCACTTACTTCATTGGGTCATACAGATGCAAATTGTCAGTGACTCGCGGTCTACAAAGGAAATGCCTTCAGGGAGTTCAAAGGAAAGCTACGAAAGTTGCCCACCATTTGAAGAAAAGGCAGGCTACTGTCTTAACTTAAGGGTTGGGGGCGGGGGATCTCCCTCTCTCTCGTGAGGCCTCTAAGTGCCACTGTTCACGCCAGGCCAATTGGGCAGACCATCTAAGCTCCACCCCTGCCATCTCTCTCTTGGCTCTGTGTCTGTGTCTGGTGTCTAAGAATTCAGGTTCTCCAAGCCCCACTTCTTCCTGTTCGCTATCTCTCATAGGGGTGTGTGAAGAGAGGCCCTCTCCGTCCAGCTCAGCCTTTGAAGCCTGAGGAGTCTGTGTCTCTATCTCTGGACAAGCCTGGGAAATTTCCTTCTCCACCTCCTGCAATTTCTCTTCAGAATCTGAGCCACTGAGCCACTCCCTGTGCTCAGAGGCAACCCTGACAGTTAAACTATGGAATTCACTACCACAAAATGTAGTGATGGCCACCTATTTGGGTGGCTTTAAAAGGGGATTGGACAAATTCATGGAGAAGAAGGCTATCAATGGTTACTAGTCCTAATGACTCTATGCTACCTCCAGTACCAGAGGCAGTGAGCCTACATACACCAGTTGCTAGGGAAGATGGGTGGGGGGCTGCTGTTGCACTCATGTCCTGCTTGTGGGTTTCCCATGGGCAGCTGGTTGGCCACTGTGTGAAGAGAATGCTGGACCAGATGGACCTTGGTCTGATCCAGCATGGTTTTTCTTACGTTCTTATTCTCTCTCCAGACAGAATTACAATATCTACCAAGAGTCTTCCAGCTCGTGGATTGTGAATATGTGTGTGTGTGTGTGTATGCGCGCACACATGCTACAGAAAAAGCACTTACATCTCCGAATATACCCTGATACTGTTTCTATGGCAGTAGAGTTTGCTTTTCTTATGAGAAACAGCAACCAACAGCAAAACCGCATGCAGAAGAGATGCCCATGGGAGATCACAAGCGACATCTACTGTGCAGTAGATTTTCTATCTATTCAAGATTATTTTAAAAGGGCACTGCAAGACTCTTTTATCCTGGGAGAAGAGATGACTGGGACGCCATAGGCTAGAGTAGAGATTGTGCTTGCAAAGTAATGGGCACAGTGCCACAGCTCTGCCTCTTTCACCACTAATACAAGAGCGTATGAAAGCCACAATATCACACACACCTTCTTGTAGACAAAAATGCTCTTCAGTTACTTGCATTTTCACCCCTTTTTAGTCTCAGTGAAACTCACAAGATCAAGGCAAAGCCATGTCAATTTCAACAGTGTTTTTTCTTCAATAGGTTATGCAGGGGCTTTGTAACTAAAGAACATAGGTCTTTAGAACATATTCCCTGAAATTGACAAGATTTTCTCTGCCCTTAAAAGTTTCAAAGGAATTCGGAGAGAGGGTGAGCGAAGGAAGGCAGCACCAGTGAACCTGACAAAGATTGTCTTTGACCTCGTCAGTTTCACAAGAGACAGAAGAAAGTGAAGAAAATGGCAGTGGAGCAAGTAATGCAGTAAGACAGCCACCAACCACACTGTGATGGGATTGCACTGTTGCAGGGCAGTCTGGGCAATGACTTCTTAAAGTATCAGCTAATCCAAGCCACCAGTGGGACCAGAATGGGATCTGGGACCTGTTCTCTGCCTAGGAATGAAGGTCCTCAGAGAATTGAGAGTACATCTTAAATGGGCAGAAAACAACAGAATGAAATTTAATAGGGATAAATGCCAGGTTCTGCACCTAGGAAAAAGAAACCAAATGCATAGTTGCAAGATGGGGGATACGTGGCTCAACAACACTACAAGCAAGAAGGATCTTGGAACTGTTGTAGATCACAAGCTGAATATGAGCCAACCATGTGAAGTTCCTGCAAAAAAGGCAAATGCTCTTTTGGGCTGCATTAATAGAGGCATAGCTTCCAAATCCCGGGAAGTACTAGTTCCCCTCTACTCAGCACTGGTTAGGCCTCATCTGGAGTACTGTGTCCAGTTCTGGGCACCGCACTTGAAGAAGGATGCAGACAAGCTGGAGAGGGTTCAGAGGAGGGCAACAAAGATGATCAGGGGACTGGAAACAAAACCCTACAAGGAGAGACTGAAAGTACTGGGCATGTTTAGCCTTGAGAAGAGAAGACTGAGGGGAGATAGGATAGCGCTCTTCAAGTACTTGAATGGTTGTCACACAGAGGAAGGCCAGGATCTCTTCTCGATCATCCCAGAGTGCAGGACACGGAATCATGGGCTCAAGTGACAGGAAGCCAGATTCCGGCTGAGCATCAGGAAAAAATTCCTGATTGTGACAGCAATATGACAATGGAACCAATGACCTCGGGAGGTGGTGGGCTCTCCCACACTGGAGGCATTCAAGATGAGGCTGGACAGCCACCTATCAGGGATGCTCTGACTTGGATTCCTGCATTGAGCAGGGGGTTGGACTCGATGGTCTTATAGGCCCCTTCCAACCCTACTATTCCATGTTTTTATGAATGAGAAATCCGTTCTATGTTTTTGGAGCTGGCTGGCTAGCCGGAAAAGTGCTGCCCTCACCTGTTGGCTTCCTACCAGCTCAAACAGTCCATTTTGCCATATAAGAGTATTTGCAAAACCATCACAGCCTACAGTTCTCTCTTCTAAGAAACATACCTTATAAAGCTACCCTTGGATTACTCCTCCAAATGGTGGGAACTGCAAAATAATGATTATGGCTTTGTTTCAAACCTCAACAACAACATCTCCACCTCTTGTAGCTCTTGGGCAAATTCTACTCCCCCTTTCTCTTCATCCCTCAATGAGTACATCTTGTCAAGTCACTTTAATGTTACGTTTCCAGCCCTCCTGCGCCATAGTCCATCGATTTTTCTTTTGAACAATACAAGGCGGTCATTCCGCCGCTTGCAATCAATGCAAAGATGCTTATGCTGGGCATATGAAAGCTTTCTCTGCTGCAGAGAGAGACGGTTGTTCTCAGTGAGGAACTTGCCAGCGATTACTGACATCATGGGATTGCACATTTCTTATTCTGTATGCCTGAAATTTACGGGAAAGACCAGCCAACCTTGACCAGACAGGCTACTTGAGTGTAACCACCAAATATACCAAGGGAGGAGGTCTCAGATCCCTAGAGGATCAGGAGAAAAGTGCCTGACTTCCTCATTACTGCTTCACATATCCTTACAAGGAGTGTAGAAGGCCTAACCTCAACAATTCTAACTGCAGAAGGGACCGAAGGAAAAAAAAAGCAACATTACATCCCCCTCTAGTGGTATGAAGGTGTAACTTGCTGGAGTTTTAAAAACTCCTAAATCCGTAGGATGCGTTCAGCCCAAGGAAGCAGAGACATCACCTTGCCGACAAAGGTCCATCTAATCAAAGCTATGGTTTTCCCAGTAGTAATGTATGGCTGTGAGAGCTGGACTATAAGGAAGGCTGAGCGCCGAAGAATTGATGCTTTCGAACTGTGGTGCTGGAGAAGACCCTTACGAGTCCCCTGGACTGCAAGGAGGTCAAATCAGTCCATCCTAAAGGAAATCAACCCTGACTGCTCATTGGAAGGGGAGATACTGAAGCTGAAGCTCCAATATTTTGGCCACCTCATGCGAAGAGAAAACTCTCTGGAAAAGACCCTGATGCTGGGAAAGACTGAAGGCAAAAGGAGAAGGGGACGGCAGAGGATGAGATGGCTAGATAGCATCACCGATGCAATGAATATGAACTTGAGCACACTCCGGGAGAGAGCGCAGGACAGGAAGGCCTGGCATGCTATGGTCCATGGGGTCACGAAGAGTCGGACACGACTGAACAACAACAACAACATTGTTCTGTGGGGTCAGCTCCAAACCATAGCCACTGTGAGGGAGCTGAATAGAAACCTGGTACAATGAAACTCCCAGGACCTGGCAAGGTTGGATTACCTGGCAAGGTAATCCCCACACTTCCCCTAGTTTTCAAAGTACTGTGTGAATTCTCGAGTTACATTTTCGGATAGCCCACAAAGTAAGTCACAAAGGCAAGGTTGGGTCTAAGTTAAAATATGATGACTTGTGAAGGTGCAGAGGGGGTTAAAAAGGCTTTTAAAAGCTTGCTTTAGTTTATGGACAGCCCCTTTTAACATGCCCCTGTAAAATGTACATGGGTGAGCATGCAAGAAAATCCACGTTTAACAACACATACAAGCACACCTGCCAGGTTGCTGGGATAGAGCCACAAAGACACGTAACAGCAGCCCTAGCATAACAGACCAAGGGTCTATCTAGACTAGGCATCCTGTTTCCAACAGTGGAAACAGCCAGATGTTTCTGAGAAGCCCACATGCAAGACATGAATGGCCTTCTCCCACTGCAATCCACTGCATCGTGTGTAAAACTCCCCCACCACCATCACCACCAGTAGCTCATGACCAAAGCTGTGTGAATAAGTTGGAATTCCATACAAGTGAGCACCAATTGTGGCACAGCATTCAGTTTCCTGAAAATCTCAGGGGGAGCAGGGGTTAAAAAAAGAACACATTTCTAGTCCTCACTGATGCAAAGTTAAACTTGAAATTAGTGCTGTACTGAACATTTCTTCCACATTTTTTGACCATTTTCATTCAATCTGATAGAAAACATTCAAAGGAAATTAACATTTCAGAGAAATTCTCTTGGGTGGGTTTCTGGGTTCTTGAGCTTACCTTACTTATGAGGTGCCAAGGAATGTGAGTGTGTGTGTGTGTGTGTGTCCCCTGTCTTTCATTGTACAATCACCTCTCTGGCCTAGCTTCTCCCAGTTAAAGCCCAGGGAAGGGAAAACAAAGGAAGGAAAGACAACATGAGGTAACTCCTCCCCCACTGGGCTTTTTCAGATCAGAAGCGTGGACAGCCAAGGAGGCTGCAATGATGGAGAGATGTGTACTAAGAACACACACAGCACCCTCAGCCACTTGGCGGCAGTACAGAAAGCCAAAAAAGCCTAGGAAAAAAAGAAAGGAGCTGTGCTACAACCGCTGCTACTGGTGAACGCCACTCCGTAAAACTGTTGCAGAATTACTCCTCCCCCTGGAGAAATTTGATGAAATGATCCCCACAATTTCTCTAGCCACAAATAGGGTGGAGAATTTTGAGAGGCCATTTGTATACAACTATACTTGAAATTGTCTACTTCCAAACACGGGTCGCTGTGTTCTAGAAGCACACCTCGCACACTGCTTTCAGACGTATGTGCACCTTCCAGGGTTGAACTAAGAGGAACCCAGTTGTGCAGACTGGAGGTAGAGCCAGGACTGATTGACTGGTGGCTTTAATGGCATATTCTCACCTGTGCTCCAGTTATTTTGCAACTTAAAAAACGACTGAGTGACCTTTTTTTAAGTGTCATATGAACATTTTGTTGCATAAAATGTACAAGAGGTGCTTTAAGAAGGTGGCAGGAAGGAAAAAACTGAAAACTCAGCCAGCATGCAAAGGGGAGGCAGCTACATGAGTGGACTGCAGTGTGATGGCGGGGGGGGGGGGACCTGGACTCACCCTGGCAGAGAGGAGTAAAAGTGCCAGTTTTTGTTTTTAGGTACTCACTCCATTGCAATGGCTAGAGCCCCTGCCTGTTCTCATGACTCACAGATGCCATAAAATAAATTGCAGACTTATGCAAACTAAGAAAAGTCACACAAATCTATCATTTTATAGGTTACAGAATTCTGCTGTCCTTCGTGCAGAATTTTGGAAAGGGAAATTAGGGCAGAATACACTTAGTCCTGCCTTGCATTTCCTGCAGCATTGACAAAACCACACTTCCAAGGCCCTCTACAGCAGAGGCAGACAGACTTCAATCTTACTGGATATATTTGGGTTTGTTTGTTTTTTACTAAAACTAACCAGAGCCAGGTGCAAAATAGATACACTTAGAATTCATCATTTTCATCATCATCATTTAATTTATATGCCGCTTTTCCACAAAAAGTGCCCAAAGCGGCTAACAAAACAGCAAAACAACAACAAAAAAGCATACCGATACATAATTATAATACGACTTCATTGCAATCATAAACTACTCATTTCACGAATACTAACATAACATTTCAAATTAATTACAAAATAGGCAAGATCAAACATTGCAACACAGTATCAATTATTATTTTTCAGTAGTGCGTAACCCAGAGCCCAATAAACTATATCTTCCCTATGCATTTAGGCTTTAATAAACACTACGAACTGCAACAGCTACGCCAGGGAAACAACGTTCAGAAAATAGCAGCCAGGTTTCTTACAGCCTGCAGCAGCTGATCTCTCCCATGCTCCACTCTCTCACGCTGGTGCAGTTCTCGAGGCTCCAACAGAGACAAGGGTGGTGGTGTTCAGCCTCTTCCCCTGTGCTCTGGATGTTTCTGCTGCTGAATTAAAGAGCCGGGTGCCTTTGAGGCACATTCTAAGCCTAGGAATTTGTTTTCCAGAACTGAACCAAGCTCACTGTCATTTCACCCCAAAATCCACTCCTGGTTACCCCAAGCTTTCTTCACTTCAGCAGCCTCATTTAAGTGGTAAAAGTAATGTTGTTGTAGCTAACGTTAAACAACTGGGAGTCAGAAACCCTTTCTGACCTACTGAAAATTACCCAGAGATCTACCTTCTTCCCACCCCTGTTCCACAGCAATGCCTAGACAAAGGTATTTCAAGACTCCTAAGTGTCAGCATCATTTCTGCAGAGAGTCACTATCAGCAAAGAAGCGTGTTGTTCGTTGTTCAGTCGTTCAGTCGTGTCCGACTCTTCGTGACCCCATGGACCATAGCACGCCAGGCTTTCCTGTCCTCCGCTCTCTCCCGGAGCATGCTCAAGTTCATATTCATTGCATCAGTGATGCTATCTAGCCATCTCATCCTCTGCTGTCCCCTTCTCCTTTTGCCTTCAGTCTCTCAGAGCATCAGGGTCTTTTCCAGGGAGTTTTCTCTTCGCATTAGGTGGCCAAAATATTGGAGCTTCAGCTTCAGGATCTGTCCTTCCAATGAGCAGTCAGGGTTGATTTCCTTTAGGATTGACTGATTGGACCTCCATGCAGTCCAGGGGACTCGTAAGAGTCTTCTCCAGCACCACAGTTCGAAAGCATCAACTCTGTGGCGCTCAGCCTTCCTTATAGTCTAGCTCTCACAGCCATATGTTACTACTGGGAAAACCATAGCTTTGATTAGACAGACCGTTGTCGGCAAGATGATGTCTCTGCTTCTTACTATGCTGTCTAGGTTGGCCATAGCTTTCCTCCCAAGGAGCAAGCGTCTTTTAATTTCATGGCTAAAGTCACCGTCTGCAGCGATCTTGGAGCCCAAGAAAGTAAAATCTGGCACTGCTTCCATTTCTTCCCCTTCTATACGCCAGGAAGTGATGGGGCCAGATGCCATGATCTTACTTTTTTTAATGTTGAGTTTCAAACCAGCTTTTGCACTCTCCACTTTCACCCTCAACAAGAGGCTCTTTAGATCCTCTTCGCTTTCTGCCATTAGGGTGGTATTGTCTGCGTATCTGAGGTTGTTGATAATTCTCCCGGCAGTCTTAATTCCGACCTGTGATTCATCCAACCCGGCGTTTCTCATGATGTACTCTGCATATAAGTTAAATAAGCAGAGTGACAATATGCAGCCTTGTCATACTCCTTTCCCAATTTTGAACCAATCGGTTGTTCCATGTCTGGTTCTGACTGTTGCTTCTTGACCCTCGTACAGGTTTCTCAGGAGACAGGTAAGGTGGTCTGGTACTCCCATCTCTTTAAGAATTTGCCAGTTTGTTGTGATCCACACAATTAAAGGCTTTAGCATAGTCAATGAAGCAGAAATAGATGTTTTTCTGGAATTCTCTTGCTTTCTCCATGATCCAGCAAAGTTGATGATTTGATCTCTAGTTCCTCTGCCTCTTCGAAACCCAGCTTGTACTTCTGGTAGTTCTCGGTTCGCATGCTGCTGAAGCCTAGCTTGTAGGATTTTGAGCATCACCTTGCTGGCATGTGAAATGAGCACAATTGTACGGTAGTTTGAACACTCTTTGGCATTGCCCTTCTTTGGGATTGGAATGTAAATTGCCCTTTTCCAGTCTTGTGGCCACTGTTGAGTGTTCCAAATTTGTTAGCGTATTGAGTGCAGCACTTTAACAGCATCATCTTTTAGGATTTTAAATAGCTCAGCTGGAATACTGTCATCTCCGCTAGCTTTGTTGTTACTAATGCTTCCTAAGGCCCACTTGACTTCACTCTCGAGGATGTCCGGCTCAAGTTCAGTGGCCGCACTATCATGGCTATCAGGGACATTAAGATCTTTCCTGTATAGTTCTTCTGTGTATTCTTTCCACCTCTTCTTGATCTCATCTGCTTCTGTTAGGTCCCTGCCTTCTTTGTCCTTGATCATGCCCGTCTTTGCACAAAATGTTCCTTGATATCTCCGATTTTCTTGAAAAGAGCTCTAGTCTTTCCCATTCTATTGTTTTCCTCGATTTCTTTGCATTGTTCATTTAAGAAGGCCTTCTTGTCTCTCCTTGCTATTCTCTGGAACTCTGCATTCAGTTGGATATATCTTCCCCTTTCTCCCTTGCATTTCACTTCCCTTCTTTCCTCAGCTACTTGTAAAGCCGCATCAGACAGCCACTTGGCTTTCTTGCATTTCTTTTTCTTTGGGATGGATTGAGTTGCTGCCTCCTGAACAATGTTATGGACCTCTGTCCATAATTCCTCAGGCACTCTGTTTATCAGGTCTAATCCCTGAAATCTATTCCTCACCTCCACTGTATATTCATAAGGGATATGATTTAGGTCATACCTGAATGGTTTAGTGGTTTTCCCTGCTTCAAATGAAGCCGAAATTTTGCAACAAGAAGCTCATGATCTGAGCCACAGTCAGCTCCAGGTCTTGCTTTTACTGACTGTATAGAGCTTCTCCATCTTTGGCTGCAAAGGACATAATCAATCTGATTTCGATATTGACCATCTGGTGATGTCCATGTGTAGAGTCACCTCTTGTGCCGTTGGAAAAGAGTGTTTGCTATGATCAGCGTGTTCTCTTGGCAAAACTCTATTAGCCTTTGTCCTGCTTCATTTTGTACACCAAGGCCATGCTTGCCTGTTATCCCGGTGATTTCTTGACTTCCTACTTTAGCATTCCAATCCCCTATGATGAAAAGGACATCTTTTTTTGGTATTAGTTCTAGAAGGTGTTGTAGGTCTTCACAGAACCGATCAACCTCAGCGTCTTTGGCCTCAGTGGTTGGGGCATAGACTTGAATTACTGTGATGTTGAATGGTTTGCCTTGGATTCGTACTGAGATCATTCTATCGTTTTTGAGGTTGTACCCCAGTACTGCTTTTCCCACCCTTTTGTTGACTATGAGTGCTACTCCATTTCTTCTAAGGGATTCTTGCCCAAAGTGGTAGATGTAATGGTCACCTGAATTAAATTCGCCCATGCTTGTCCATTTTAGTTCACTGATTCCCAAGATGTCCATGTTCAATCTTGCCATCTCATGTTTGACCACCTCCAGCTTACCTTGATTCATTGATCTGACATTCCAGGTTCCTAAACAATATTGTTCTTTACAGCATCGGATTTTCTTTTCACCACCAGACACATCCACAGCTGAGTGTCCTTTCGGCTTTGGCCCAGCCGCTTCACTCTTTCTAACGCTACTTGGAAATACCCTCTGCTCTTCCCCAGTAGTATATTGGACACCTTCTGACCTGAGGTCTTCCAGCGTCATCTCTTTTAGCCTTGTGATATGTTCCATGGGGTTTTCTTGGCAAGAATACTGGAGTGGGTTGCCATTTCCTTCTCCAGTGGACCACATTTTGTCAGAACTCTCTGCCATGACCTGTCCGTCTTCGGTGGCCCTGCACGGCATAGCTTATGGCTTCACTGAGTTACGCAAGCCCCTTCGCCACAACAAGGCAGTGATCCATGAAGGGGCAAAGAAGTGTACAAGCTGTCTATTAAGATCAATTTGGACAAGATGGAGAAGCACAGAGAACAGGACACATAATCAAGTTAGCTGTTCATCCTGCCCACCCAACAAGCCATGTCCCAAACTCCTCATATTCAACCGTTGGATTGCAAAAGTTAAGTAGCAAAATATTGGCATTTGAGTTGGGGCCATACCAGGGCACTCCTGAATTGCAAACCTGGCAGAGGTACAGCTTGGCTCTTCTTGTTAAAGTTCTTGTTCCTGTTGTTGTTATTGTTGCTGTTAAGACCAGGCAGGCAAGTAATTTACCACAATGCTATACAGATGTGTATTTTAAGCTGGTAGAGTCTTCTACTGCCCTCTAGAGACTAGCTGTGAAGTCAGCAACTTTGAGATAACATCTTATTTCCAATCCCATGTGTTTGACATTTGGGGGCACTGTTCTGTTCTGCCTCTGTCATGGCAACGGCTTAGTGTCATTGTGCACTGGTAAGGCCTGGGTTACAGGGTGTCCACTATGGGCTGGGTTTGCACCAAGGCCTTGGGAAAGTCTTGTTTCCCGGGGAGGCAGGGATGAGAATAAGGTGACACCACAGAGAGCAGCGGGTGTTGCTGGAAGCCAGACAAGCTTGTCTATATGTTACTCCAACAAGCGGCAGATCATGACTGAGCTTTAAGTAGAGGTTTGGTTTCTTTTAGACTGGTTAGCCCTGCCTCCACAGTGACGTATTTTCTCTTAGAGGGGCCTGGTCTGTTTTAGCAGTCTCCAGCTCCAGTGACGTGGGGGTGGCTGCGGTGTGGTTCTGTCTCCATGGCTAGAGTCTGAGGGTGGCAATGCAACCTCCTCTGGATGCAGTGGGGGAGGTCCCTGGGGTCTTCCCAAGTAACTAGTTCCTAAAGAGGTGAAAGGCTCATGATTCCTTTCTGTAACCAAGTCCTCTCCATGAACAGTTGACTCCAGAGCTTCCTCTTCTGAGGATGAGGGGTCAGGAACCTCTGAGGACAAGGGTTCAAGGTCCTGGACCATGACAGGCACTTAACATGATCCTCATGATCTCAAATCAAAACGTGCATAGCTCCTAAAAAAAACTGGTTATTTTGCCGATCTGCAAAAGGAGTCACAGAAAGTGCCAAAGCAAAAAAAAAAAACCAAAGGTAAACTCAGGCTGCCTTTTACCAGCCATGTTGTAAACCTTCTCCAGCTGTTGGCTGAGGGGCTTTGATGTCACAAGTGTCTGGACGTTGTCTTTGCCAGGGGGAGGTCAGAGGCGGGCCTTGACTCTGCTGGAAATAAGGCCCTTCCCTTCACCCTTGAGGCTCCAGGATGCGGGGGGGGGGGGGCTTGCTTAAGCAAGGCTGGCGTGGTGAGGCTGGCGTAAGCATTTCCCCTGCTGCTGAAACCAACGAGAAGGAACGTGAAAGGGGGAAAGCCAGCAGAGTCAAGGAGAGGTCCACCGACACACAGACACTGCCTGTCCTGGGTGGCGCAAGCCAGTGGGGCTTTGGAAGTGGTGGATGATCTGCCACGTCACTGCCCCCGCCCTACCTCGGATCGCTCTGATACTTCTCTCATCCTAGCGAGAATTACATTCAGAGTGTGTCTAAGCGGAGGAGCCTCCAAGGCTGGGAAAAGTGGCACTATGTCAGCCAGGGGTATAGAACCTTAGGAGCAGAGGCCAAATCCAACCCTCCTAGGGTCCTGATCCAGCCCCGTGAGGCTCCCCAGAGGGCCACCACCGTCTCCTCACCCCACACCCTTTCCCCCCAACCACTGGGTATTTGGTGGTTTCTCAGCTTCTGTGCAGTTTCTTTTCCAGTGGGGGCTGCTGGCTCCGATATCGGTGGGGCGGTGGCTCTATCCAGGTTTCAGTCAGAACTCTAAAGGAGCCATCCAAGGTGCTTCACCGCCTCACTGACATCATAGGCACCAGCCTCCATTTTTTCCCCATTCAAAAAAGCTGAAATGCCTCTTCTAAGGCTTAGTTGCTGGGAGCAAGACCTTTATTTTATTTTTGATTTATTTAAAACATTTGTATCCTGCCCTATATCATTAAGATCTCAGGGTGGCGTACAGATAAAATCAATTTCAGAAGTATAAAGCAATGAATAATTTAAACACCCAAAAACATATTAAACTATTGAACACGCTAATACCAGTTAAAATCTAAAACAATAAAACAGTTAAAACAATGCTCTAGGGAATACATTTAGCCCTCAAAGGCTTTGGTAAAAAGCCACGTTTTTACTTGGCGCCAAAACGAGACCAATGTCTGCGCCAATCGGGCCTCCAAGGGGAGGGCATTCAACAACCGAGGTGCCACAGCAGAGAAGGCCCTCTCCCACATCCCACCATAGCGTATGTCTCGTACTGGTGGAACGAGGAGGGCCCCTCCAACAGATCTCAGTCCTCAGGCAGGCATATATAGGGGGAGGTGCTCCCTCAAGTACTGAGGTCCCAAGCCATTTAGGGCTTTAAACGTCATCACCAAAACCTTGAATTCTGACTGGAAGCGTACTGGCAGCCAGTGCAATCCCTTTAAAACTGGTGTTATATGATCTTGATGAGGTGTTCCGGTCAGCAGGCTAGCTGCTGCATTTTGCACTAGCTGCAACTTCCGAGTCGTCTTCAAGGGCAGCCCCACGTAAAGTGCATTGCAGTAGTCTAATCGGGAAGTTACCAGCACATGTACTACTGTGGCTAGGTTATCCCTGTCCAGGAAAGGCCGTAGCTGGTGGATCAGCCGAAGCTGGCCCCAAGTACTCTGGGCCACAGAGTCCACCTGGGGCTCCAGTGACAGGGATGGATCTAGGAGTACTCCCAAGCTATGCACCTGCTCCTTCAGGGGGAGTGCAACCACATCCAGGACAGGCCGCTTACCCAATTCCCGGACTCGGGAACCACCAATCCACAGAGCTTCCGTCTTGTCAGGATTTAGCTTCAGTTTATTGGCCCTCATCCAGGCCATTACAGCCTCCAGGCACTGGTCCAGCCCCTTCACCGCCTCAGCCGACTCCGACGACAGGGAGAAACAGAGCTGAGTATCATCAGCGTACTGGTGACACCCCACCCCAAAACTCCTAATGACCTCTCCCAACGGCTTCATATAGATGTTGAACAGCATGGGGGATAGAATAGAACCCTGTGGCACCCCACAGCTTAATAGCCATGGGGCAGAACAGGAATCCCCCAGTACCACTCCCTGGAATCGGCCCTGCAGGTAGGAGCGGAACCACTGTAGCACAGTGCCCCAACTCCCATCCTGCAGAGCCGATCCAGTAAGACACCATGATCAATGGTGTCAAAAGCCGCTGAGAGATCCTGGAAGATCAACAGGGTAGCACTCCCCCTGTCTTTCACCCGGAATAGGTCGTCAGTCAGAGCAACCAAGGCCGTTTCAGTGCCGTACCCTAGCCTCAAACCAGACTGAAATGGGTCCAGATAAGCAGTTTCCTCCAAGAACGTCTGAAGCTGCCCAGCCACCGCACACTCAAGCACCTTGCCCAAAAAGGGGATATTGGCGATGGGGCGATAGTTCTCACACACCTCTGGGTCCAGGGAGGGCCTCTTCAGGGGAGGTGCACGACAGGCTCTTTCAAGGCAGCAGGAACCACCCCCTGACAGAGCAAAGCATTTACCACTCCCTGGACCCACCCAGCCAATCCACCCCTGCTAGATCGTATAAGCCAAGATGGGCAAAGGTCAAGCTTACATGTGGTGGGCCGGACTGATTCAAGCGTCTTGTCCACATCATCAGGCTGCAACAACTGAAACTGATCCCAGAAAACACAACCAGACGGAACACTGGACACCTCCCCAGACTCTGCGATAACTGTGGTGTGAAGTTCTGAGCGAATACGAGCTACTTTCTCCTCAAAGTGCCTAGCAAATTTGTTACAGGAAATGACTGTGGGTTCCAATCCTAATTTCTCTGAGCCCAAGCAAGATCCCAACAGGCTCTTCACCACTCAGAACGATTCTGCTGGGCAACATTTCAAGGATGAGATGATGGACGTATAATAAGATCTTTCTGCCATCCTCACTGCCACATAATAGGCACAACGAAGAGTCTTTGCTAACCTTCGATCATACTCGCTCCAAGACCTGCGCCACCTGCACTCTACCCATCGTCCGGCCTGTTTCATTGCCTGTAGATCTTCTGTAAACCAAGGTGAATTATGGGCTCCGCAGCGCTGGAATGGGCACTTGGGAGCGATTGTATCGATGGCCCTTCCCATCTCGCCATTCCATAGGGAGACCACAGCCTCGACCAAATTGCCAGCCCTATCAGCCGGAAAATCCCCCAGAGCATTCAGGAATCCATCGGATTCCACAAGTCTCCGGGGAGGCAGACCATCTTCATTGGTCCCCCACCCCTGCAGGGACCATCTGCTACTGCCAATACAAACTTCACAAGGAAATGATCTGACCGTGACTACAGGGTTGTTGAAAAACCCCCCCACCAGATCATCCCTCATCCGCCCAACAGAAAAAAAACAGGTCCAGGGTATGTCCTGCCACCTGTGTTGGGCCAATGATGTACTGAGAAAGCCCCATGGTTGTCATGGTTGCCATGAAGTCCCGAGCAGGCCCTGTCAGGATAGCTTTGGCGTGGATGTTGAAGTCCCCCAGAACCACCGTCCTAGGGTTCTCCAGCACCACCTCTGAGACCAGCTCAGCCAGGGAGACTGCTGGGCACCAGGGTGGGCAGAACACCAGCAGCACACCTGTTCTGTCTCTCTGGCCCAGCTCAAGGTACAGACCCTCAAAACTGGTGCTAGGATGGATGGGTTTCTTCGTGAGGGAGATGGAATCCTTATGGATGACAGCAACTCCCCACCCCCCCAGGCCCTCCAATCTAGGTCGGTGCTGCACTGAGAACCCGGGTGGACAAAGCTGAGACAGATCCACCCCACCCAGCTCATCCACCCAGGTCTCAGTAATGCACACCAGGTCAGCTCCTCCATCCACAATCAAGTCATGGATAGTAATTGTTTTCTTATGGACTGACCTGGCAGTCCATAATATTTAGCTTTAAGCTAAAATAGGCTGGTATGGGGGGGGGCTGTTGCCTTAGGCCCCTCCCACCACTGGAATGTGGCCCCTGAGACCTTCTCTGAAACTGAATTGACCCTCAGGTTGAAAGAGGTTCAACACCCCTGATGTAAGCCATACAGCAAAAGAGGAACAAAGCTACCCAGTATTTTTAGTTATCATCAAGCGGCCTGATTGGCAGACATTAGGGAGTGGTTCAGTGATTCAAACAAGATAGAACATATTTTTGTATATACCAAATATGGCACCAGGAAAGAAAATATCCCATAAACATTGTATTAGATGCATCTTTTTGTGCAGGGGTGTGTGGAGATTTTAAGTACCAGATTCCGCTCTAGCTGCTTATTCTTATGACCACACAAACATAGCTAGTAGTGATGTAATTTCCATGATTACAAGATGGACAACAAAGCATAATTACTTATATTATCATAACATTTGTCATTCCAAAACATGACAAAGAAGGGCCAACGTTGTACACCCACCTTCTCCAACCTGGTGCCCTCCAGATGTGTTAAACTACAACTCCCATCATCCTGCATACAGCATGGTGGTCTGGAAGGCACCAGGTTGGAGGATGCTGGTGTACAATCCTGTCAGCCAATAGGGGAGTGTTTCCAATCTCTCCCATTTCTAGCCAACTGCAAAGCAGATTATCACGAGAACTTACACAGCTACAGGAGGAATTTATTTATTTATTTTCTTTGTACCCCACCTTTTAACCAAAAAATAGCACTCAAAGCGGCTTATGGAATCAATTAAAATTGATTAAAACAATACATCAAAATGCAATAAAACTAACAATGACAGAAAAAATATTAAAAATAGCACTCAACCCACCAGTCCTACTTACAGGCTAAAGGCCTTGTTAAATAAAGCCATCTTTGCCTGCTGGCGGAAAAAGAGGGAGCAAACCTAGCCTCCCTTGAGAGGGAGTTTGACAGCCTGGGAGCGGCCACTAAAAAGACCCCCTCTCGGGTCATCACCAAAACCACCTCTGAAAGCAGCAAAGGAAGGGCCCCTATAGAAGATCTTAGGAACTGGGCAGGTTTGTCTGGGAGCAGGCGGTCTTTCAGGTAGCCTGGTCCCAAGCCGCATAGAGCTTTATAAGCCATAAGTAGCACTTTGAATTCTGCCCAGAAGCAGACCTGTAGCCACTGAGGCTGTTTTAACAAAGGAGTTGCACGCTCCCTGTAACCAGCCCCGGTCAAGAGCAATTCTCCTTATTCTAACTACTGGCTAACTAATTAACTGAATTACGGGACATGCAGAAGTTTGAGATTTAGGGAAGAGTTGAGAGATTCAAAACACATCTACAGAAGAGCTTTCTGAGTACTCAGCATGGTGCTTTATTGCTGAAGTACACAGGCCAATACTGTGTACAACGTTAAGTAGACGTTGTGTGCACTAGTAGCATTCCTTCCTCCATATGGACTGCACATCTGTACACAGGCACAGATTCTCCACTTCTACTGTCCAAAAAGCAGGGTGACTGGGGTAAGGTGTGTGCAGGCAGAGCACGATTCATAGGGATCGGGTGCACTCCTTCAGTCTGTGTCCTAGCCCTTAAGTTTACAGGGCACAAAAACTGCGGGAAAGATACCAAGGTTGGTTAGAATTAACAACAAAAACAGATGGGCATTTTAGTATCAAAAGTACGAGATAATTTACAAAGCAAAAAACGGAAGGGTAAGACTTTGTGCTACTCTGTAAAGTGTTACACAAACAACAAACAACTCATTTGTGATTTAACAATCAAAGGTTCCTGAGACAGCGTACATGAAGTACTTTGAAATGTGTTATATAAAAGTATTTCATACTCTCTACATAAGCAGTTTTGGATTCCAATGAAGTCCTCCTGTGCACAAGGAAAAGAACAGATTTTGAAACCCCACAACAATCTGTCCCTGATAAGTAAAATTATTTTGGTCTCTATGCCGTGTCCAGGCAATTATAGCACAAGCTAACTTGGAATACCAATAACCAAAACAGCCGTTCCCTTGAGAGTATCCATTTGTTTACCCCCATCTGGGAGGGTGGGAGGATTGCGATGGCAAGTGCCTGATGGAACACAGTTTCTCAACTGTCATGGGCACCTACCAATGGCCAATATATTAGAGAGGACAAGTTGTCCACACCATATCACCATTTCTTATATTGCAAGCTAAAGTGGTGAACAGACCTGCAGGGAGTCTAAAACTGACAACCCTCAAGCAAAGTATGGAGAAGAAACCCTTGTCAGTTCCACACACCCCTCTCCCACCGCCAGCACAAGGCCTCAGACTTTACCTCGAGAATTTCAAGGGGTTTCTCCACATTTTTGCCTGGATAAAATACTTTTGTCTGTGTTCATACCACAGAATTGAATCTCTTGAAGAATTATTTGCTCTCAGCCATTTTGCACTGATATCGGTCTTTGTTCAAGAACAGCCGCCTTAAGGTCATTGACAGAGTGTCCTGGGAGGTTAAAATGTTCCTCTACTGGTTTTTTAACATAGCCATTCCTGACATCAGGTTTCTGTCCATTCTCTCACGTAGAGTGGCCTGCTTGTCCTATGTAGAATGCAGTAGGATATTGCTGGCAAATGATGACATAGATCACATTGGAAGATGAGCTGGTGTATCAACCCCTGATGCTGTGGGTGGCATTAATAGGACCTGTACTAGTGTTGCCAGAGTAGATATGGGGCCAGACATGGCATCTGCTTCCTATATCTGTATCTCTGCTAAAAGGTCTGTTGTTGCTGGTGAGGAACCTTTTTAGGTTGGGCAGCTGTCTTTAAGCAAGCGTAGGCGTATTTCCCTTGCACCTGCCATGCACAGCTGGTGCATCGCCAGTGGAGGCAGCCTGAAACGAAGAACGCTTCTGGGGAATCCAAGGGTGGAATCCAGCGTTGCATGATCAAAAGTCTGCTCACACAAAGGGCCATTCTCCCTCTCTCCTCCTCCATGAGGTCCCCTGTGCCCCCCCCCACAAATAATCTGCCTCAAATGGTCCCCCTCCCCTCTGAAGCAGATGTGAAGGGTGCATGGGGGGATCCCCCATCTCCACCCACTTCCACTGATGAAAGGAGTTCTGTCAGCTGAACTACTTCATTGGATTTCACCTCTTGAGAGGATTGGGGGGTGGGGGTGAAAGGATTGCATGCTCAAGTCTGATACTGAAAACTAATTCCCAGATGGAGCATATGCTCAGAAGCACCCTGTTCTTTAACTCTATGGCCTGATTTTTATGATGCAACAGCCCACCGTGGCTTAATTGCCATGGCTTGTCATGTCATGGGAACCCAGGTGGCAGGGGTTGTTTGAGGGTTGGGCATCCCTCAAATAACCCATGGCTTGTTTTAGGGTTATTTGAGTGTTGTCTAACTGTCAAACAAGCCCTACCACCTGGGTTTGCACGACATGACAAGCCATGGCAAGATGGGCACCATGCAAAAATGGCACCTACAGGTGTCCGGCACAATGCAACAGCCCCCAAGGGGGAATTAAGCTATGGTGAGCTGTCATGATGTCTGAATAGACTGTATGTCTGCCCTCACCTCTATTTTACACCTGGCTCCATTGGGTGGACTTTGGGGTTCTAGTTAAAAAAAACAATGTAGAACCCACAAACCTGGAGATTTGCCCACCCCATAGTAAAGCATTTGATACAATAGTTAACTCAGTCTCATTTGCACACACAAAAACCCAAGCATTAAATGTAGAACCACTAATAAACCTTAATAAGACTCCGAAACTCACAATATAATGTGTGATTACCAACTATCTCCTCAGTCAATTCATTTGCCATTTTGAAGGCACGCACCAAATTAGAACACATTTCAGCAGAAAACAATTCCAAAGAACAAGCTGTCCTCCCCTTGTTCAAAAGTCTGATTACCATACGATGTGAAAACTGCAATTAGAGAGGAGAAAACTCCAATAGGAAACACAAAAACTGACATTTATTTAAGCATATGGGTCTTCCTTGCCACAAATGCAAACAGTACCACACAGCACCAATAATTAAGACAACACTGAGCTCAGATGTTTTAATCAATCATATGCATTCACACAGATGCCGACATACAAAGCAAGACTGCAGTAAATTAAACCAATATTAATTATTTGCCCATTATTTGTGAACTAGCAAGGAATGCAATCTGCAGTACTCTTCTAGTTCTTATCATTGCCTTTGGAGGGCAATATCAGCCTTGATGAAAGCCACTACAAGAGATAGAGAGAAATTCCTAAGTAGGGAATTCAATCCAGCACTGGTTGGGAGCAACCAGCCACATGCAACAGTTCGTGAACTACCCCTCAGCATCAAAAGACAATTCAACAGCATCTTCATGATGATGCAAAAGTGCAGCAGCTCACATGGAAGGTGTCTTCTCTGTGTGGTTTTCACTTTCTGGAGAGGGCTATGTGCTACCTCCAGTACCAGAGGCAGTAAGCTTATCTACACCAGTTGCTGGGGAACATGGGCGGTAGGGTGCTGTTGCGCTCGTGTCCTGCTTGTGGGCTCCCGGTCGACAGCTGGTTGGCCACTGTGCAAACAGAATGCTGGACGAGATGGACCATCTCGTCTGGGTCTGATCCAGCAGGGCTCTTCTCATGTTTTCAACCACTTGGGTCGCAGTTCAGTGCAGGGGCATTGCCAGCCCTGGGTCCTGGCACCAAATCTATTCCCAAGAGCCCTAAGTTGCAATTTTCAAGGGGGAGTGCAGCTGGGGAGGGAAGGGTTACACCCTCCTCCCAACATATGCAATGCTCTGCAATCCCCACCACCACCACCACTTGCATGGCAACTAAGCTTAGAAAAAATATCTTTCCATTGGCTCCAAGGGGAGTTTTTTCTAAGTTTAGCTGCCATGCAGAGGGAAATTTCCAGGGGGAACACAGTTGGGCAGGGGGAGGGTTACCCTCCCCTCCGTGAACCCAAATCCCCCCTCGGCATGACAATTAAGCTTACAGGGGGCGGGGGAACCTTCCATTGGCACCAATTGAAAGATTGGGCCCCAAATCTTTTTAAGTGCCTAGCAACGCCCCTGGTTCAGCAGGCCCAGGTTTAACTCCTTGGGATGTCCAATGAAAGGATCTTGGGTAGCAGCGCTGGGAGTCTCCGCCTGAGATGCTGGTGAGATGCTGCCATTCGAATACTGGCCGAGATGAACGAGTGGCCTCATTCCACATAAGGCAGCTCCTTACAGCCTGAGCACAGCTAATTCCCATGCCTTCATTTCCCTGCAATAATGCAGATATGAGGGCTATTACAATGCCAATGCAGCTTCAAGGGGCACAGCATGTCCAAGTAGGAAACATCATGCTAAACACCAATGATGACAATAATTCCAGATACTAATGTGGGTTTTCTGCAAAAATACTGAACTGGAGCATGGGGTTATTTGCACTGGGGAATTTTCACTTTTTATCAGAAACTTTTTCTGATGCCCTAGAAAGTTATCTAATTTAGCACCTTTAAACAACAAAGCTTTGAAAAAATACCCGACATTAATTTTTGTCCCAATACAAGTATTTGACCTGAAATATTTGAGGGGAATAATCAAAGCATGCTCAATATGATTTGAACGGCTGTCACAGAGAGGAAGGCCAGGATCTCTTCTCGATCATCCCAGAGTGCAGGACACGGAATACTGGGCTCAAGTGACAGGAAGCCAGATTCCGGCTGAACATCAGGAAAAACTTCCTGACCGTTAGAGCAATACGACAATGGAACCAATTACCTAGGGAGGTGGTGGGCCCTCCCACACTGGAGGCATTCAAGCTGCACCACTGTCTCATCCATGCATTGAGACTCCTCAGCTTTGCCTGTCTAGCTGGCCCCACACATGGAACAGATAGCATTTCAGAGAAAGCCACCTTGGTGGTCCTGGATTTCAACCTCCTAACCAGCCATCAGGAACAGAATGCAAATCAATAGGACAACAAAGAAAGCAGTAACACCTGCCATCGTAAGTGAGGGTACGACAGCACCAAGAAAATGGAGCCAACCCAACCTTTGGGAGCCCCAAATTTAAGAAATCCAAACAGAACCCACACAGACATAGGAATAACATGGACAAAAATCCATGGAGAGGTTCTGTTGCGCAAGCCCATTAAAATAAATGGGAGATGCTCACAAGCACAACCGTGGAAGCAAGATGAAATTGAGTTAATACAGCTTTCCAAACTCTCTAATTACTCTTCAGAAAGGTTGACATGAACTGTTGGGGAATTCTATACAAGCAGAAGAATACCTTTGGAGGACTAAATGAACAGTGTTGATTTAGTATAAGCAAACTTACCAAAAGGTAAGTGATATGTTAGTGAAAAACATAGTGTCACATGTACCCCACTCCTATGAAAACTGACAAATTTCAGGGTTGCAATGGTTACCTGGGTTTGTTTCCCTTCGGAAAGAGTTCACTGGAGACTTAGTGGTGTTTTGTAATATTTGCGTTTATTTATAAATATACAAGTTGAGCATAGGTGGAAGCACAGCTTAAGCCAGGGTCAGCAACTTGTGGCCCACCAAACGTTTTGGCCTACAACTCCCATCTTCCCTCATCATTGGCTCTGCTGGCTAGGGCTGATGGGAATTGTACGCCAAAACATCCGGAGGGCCACACATTGCCTACCCCTGGCATAAGCACTCCAACAGACAGCCAAAATCTACTGCTCCCACGAGAGACAGAGAGGACCCAAGATGCTGTTAGCTTTCAGAGCCCAAAGCGCAACACTCTTTTGTGTCTATCTCAAACTACAGTCCATTGTTGTGGTTGCTTTACACAAAGACAACTTGATTACATCATCCTTAAATAAGAGAGGGAAGGGCGAAGAGGTAGCCCCTGTCAGGTATTTGCTACCCATTCAGAAGGGAACTATTGAGAGCAATAAGCCCCTTCCAACCCTACTATTCTATGAACTATTTAGAATCCTAGAATCATAGAATAGTAGAGCTGGAAGGGGCCTATAAGACCATCAAGTCCAACCCCCTGCTCAGCGCAGGAATCCAAGTCAAAGCATCCCTGGCAGATGGCTGTCCAGCCTCATCTTGAATGCCTCCAGCGTGGGAGAGCCCACTACCTCCCTAGGTAATTGGTTCTGTTGTCGTACTGCTCTAACAGTCAGGACGTTTTTCCTGATGTATCGCCTGTTGTTTACCTACCAAAGGGAACCCTTGCCAGGGCTATTAAGAAGGGTTGATATAAATCAATGACTTAAAAAAAAATTACAAATCAGATTTTTAAAATTTAAATTGTTTTTTAAAAATAAATAATAAAGCACTAAATTTATCTATAACTTACAAAATAATACAGTTACAATTAAATCTCATCATAAATATACTAACCCTATACTTAGGGTGCAATCCTATGCATGTTTAGACCAAAAAAAGTCCTACAACTCCCACCATGCCCCAGCCAGTAGGACCTTTTTCGGTTTAAACACACATAGGATTGCCCTCTTAAGTCTCACAAAAATGAAGTAATCTACCAATCAAACATGGGCATTAATTTCAGTTTTTCATTTCATGAAAATGGCTCTGTCCAGCCTAACTACCAGCTCTTGCTTCTTGAAGGTTCTGGGCTTTCAGTTTCTCTGATGAAAATCACATGTGCAAATACAAAGCAGACAGGATTGCTGTTCAGTATTTGTGTGTTGATAGAGTTGGGCCAAGCAAGACAGAGAAGTTTGTTAAGACAGAAAGACAATATAGCAGGGTGGATAAAAATTGATGCTTAAAATAAATCCCAAAATTGGATTTAAAAAAATTAAAATTAGATTTTTTCAGCCCAGTAATGATCAAACCTTAGTTTGACCTATCAGTCTTAGGCATTTCATTTTGGTTTGTGTTTGTTTTTTGTGAGCGCAAGGCTGGGCTACGACAGAGTGAAACAGAATGGAGGAGCACTAGAAAGAAAAAGAGAGGACAACATTGTTCAGTGTGCATCTTCCTGTATTCTCATACTAAGGCTGCTTCCGATACCCACTTACCTGGGAGACCCAGTGTGGTGCAGTGGTTAGAGCGTTGGACTGGGACTCAGGAGATCCAGGTTCTAGTCCCCACTTGGCTATGAAGCTCATTGGGTGACTTTGGGCCAGTCACTGACTCTCGGCCTAACCTACCTCACAGGATTGTTGTGAAGATAAAATGGAGAAGAGAAGGACTATGTAAGCTGCCACGGGTTCCTTGCAAGAGGGAAAAAGGCAGGATATCAATCTAATAAATACATACATATGAAATAAAATATCCAGCTGTCCAGGGGTGCAAAATGTCAGGCACAGGGGTCAAATCCAGCCTCCGGGATTCCCCAGGTGGCCCCCACTTCCCCTGGCCCCACCCCTTCCCTCAGCCACCAAACATCTGGCAGTCTCCCAGCTTTTTTCCCCATTCTAAAAGGCTGAAATGCCTCTGCTAAGGTTTAGCTCCTTGCAGTCTGTTGCCTACCCCTGGTCTATACTGACTGGCAGAATCTCTCCAGTTTTTCAAACAGAAGTATTTTCCAGCCCTACCTGGACAGGAACGGCATCAAACTCAAGACCTTCTGCTCTGCTACATTTCTGGATCTGCTCCTTTTGTTCCCCTTTCCAACAGCATTCAAAGGAGTATGTGTTTTATGCACAAGGAGCCCTTACTATGTGGCTACATTTAGTTGGATCAGAATGAAATTGTGCAAAAAGAATAAAAAAGCAGAGTAAAAAATGTTCTGAAGTGTTAATTATTTAGGGCACAATCCTATCCAAATGCCTATCGGCCTCCAAATTCAGAGGTTGATGGGCATCCTGTGCAGGGCGGGGCCAGTGCAGAAGCAATCGTTGTCTCCACGCTCCTCTCGCCCTTCATTTTCATTAGATGGGCAACTTTTCCCATCTAGCTGGGGCTCTGTGCAGCAGGAGGGAAGAAGGCTGGGGCAGCCAGAGAATTCTTCATAAGCCAACTGCCCCTGTCTCCTTCCCCCCGCCCACCCACAGAAACTCCCCCTTTCCTTCCTCTCCAAGCTCACGTTTGGAAGCTTGGAGAGGCAGCTGGCACAGTTCTCTCTGCTCTGGCCACGAGGGGGAGGGGGCGGGGAGCTTGGACTCCTGGGTCCACGCCCAGTCTCCAGCCTTGGATCCAGGAATCTAAAGGAGCTACAGCTTTCTCCAAGCTTACTTGCTAGTACTCTTGGTTAAAACTGGACTATGGGGCTACAAACCTAAGTAGGTCTACTTGGAAGTCCATCCTGTTAAAAATCAATGGAATTTACTTACAGGAAAACATGGTTTAGATTGGGCTGTAAAAATCTTTAGCATGATTTATTTAGCTCTTCAGCTACACTTGAGAAGCAGCTTCATTTTTAAGAGAGAGAGAAATCATGAGGATGTTCAATAATTTAAGTCCTGACCTAATTTGCCCACAGCTCTGATAAAAGCTCTGTGAAACCCAAATGCCATTTGGGGTTTTGCCATATGCAAGTTCATCTTTCCTTAGGGATCTGCTCTAGACAGTCTGAGGGAAAGATGACAAGAGACGGTTTCAAAGTACTGCAGAGTGACACCAGAGAAAAAAAGGATGCGAAAGTGGAAACCTTACAGAGTCAATATACTTGGCATTTCTCTCTCTTGATGTGATCAGGGGGGAAAAATCAAATTCCTAGCCACCAGCATCAACATTTTAGATACCAAGGGCTTTGCACAACCCCAAGAAGGGATACATTACAGTGATGAAACTAACCTCAGATTAATCTCACATAAGGGCTCATACCAGTGGAGGCTGGTAGCTCCGATATCAGTGGGGTAGTAAATCTGCTCCAGGTTTCAGTCAGAACGAGTCTAGAGTTCTGATTGGAGATGGAGTTGAGTGCCGCACCTTGGATAGCTCCTTTAGAGTTCTGACTGGTTCTGGCTGAAAACCGGAGTGGATTCACAGCCCCACTGATATCGGAGCCACCAGCCTCCTCTGGCTCATACACACATGCGCAGACAGAGGGCAGTATCCAATACTGCCACTGCGCTAGCAAGAATGACCACTAGCACAACGGGAAAGCAGCACTTGCTGGCGCAACCCACGAAACTAGCAGAAACTACAACTTCCAGAATGGGACATCTCAGCAGAGGTCACAGAAGGGCCTCTCCAATTCCAAAAGCTGCAGTTTCTGGTGGTTTCTTGGGCTGCGCTAGCGAGCACTGCTTTTCCACTGTGGTAGTGGTTGTTCCTGTTAGCACTACATGTTCAGAGCTGGCAAAGGGCCAGTACTGGATACTGCCCACTGATAGATCTTAGGGACAATATGGCCACTGGACAATAGGCAAGTAGTGCAATTTCCTGGAGATGTCAGGAATACATTCCATGATTTAGCTACTGATTGCCATTTTGTCCAGCATCTACTTATTTCAAATATTGTACCATTTTCCCCAGAAACTTCTATGCTGCGCTGGCTGAAGCCCAATTTTGTACATTTTAAGAATTCAAAAACCAAGCCATGGGGCTACTGAGCTGACTGTGGCCAGCTGCTACAGAAAACTGTGCTGGGATTGCCTGGTGCTGATGGAGTAACCAGCCTATGTTTTCCGAAGTGTAAGTGCTTTGAAAACCACTGCTGCTTCAGATGCTCATTTTTAAAGATCAAAATGGGTTAAGAAGAAAACAATTCTTTGCCAACAGAACAAAAGGCCAATAATGCTGCTGAAATAGATACTGCTTGCAGAAAACAGCACAATACAATAATGCATCCAGTCTATATTATAAAATTAACACGGTTCACTCGACACTTTAAAGATGTTCTTCTGCTTGTATGAAATCCCCAATGGCAGCGTGACCTTTCAGTGGTACAAGCAGGTAATTTTAGGCCCTGGACTTAATGGCCTTATGGGGGGGGGGGTGCTTTAGACAACCTTGTGTATTATTCCAGTTTTCTTGTCTTCTCCTCCCACACACACACACCATTCCATGATTTACATCTGTTTCTACATTCCTGATATATTAAACAAAAAACCTTTGAATAACCCTGTTTGCCAACCCTAATCTGGGCATGTACAGGTTCACATACTATGGGTCCAATTCAATGCATGTCTAGGCAGGAAAAAAATCCTACAACTCCCAGCATTCCCCAGCTAACATGGCGAGTTGGGGAATGCTGGGAGTTGGAGGCCATGTTTCTGTTTAAGCGTGAATAGGACTGGAGCCTAAATTCACTTAAATCTTAGCATCATCATGACTACAGGAATAAAATGAAATTTGTTTCTGCTACCCTGATGCTAAACATACTTACTTGGGAATTAACATAGAAATGGATAATATATTTTAAAGTTAAAAATAAAAAATAAAAGATATGTTAATAAAAAGAATAAAAGGAGTATCTGTAACCATGTACATGCCCACCCCCAACAACAAAATGTTTTTAATAAACTGTATGTATGTATGTATGTATGTATAAATAAATAAATAAATAAATACAGGAAGAAATGATACTGCAGAGACCAGTGGCAGACCTGGTGGCCTGTGACATGCCCATGGCGACCCAGGTGCTGACGTCGCTGCTCTCTGGGCTGTTCACACAACATGCTAACCCACACTTAATGGTTGGGTGTGGGTTGTTGTTGAATGGTGGGTTGTTTGTTGAGCCGTGAGTTAGCATGTTGTCCCAACCCGGGGCATTTTCCACAGGGTGGCTTATTAACCATGCAGTGTGGCTTGTAAACCACCCTGAACAACCCAACAACAAACCACGGGTTCTCGAGGTAGCTTGTTCAAGAAAAATAAGCCACACTGCATGGTTAACAAGCCACCCTGTGGAAAATGTCCTGGGTTCTGACAATGCGCTAACCCACTGTGCAATGAACAACCCACCGTTCAACGACAACCCACACAAAGACACTGAGTGTGGGTTAGTGTGCTGTGTAAAGCAGAACACAGTGTGGTCACTTGGGGCCCTCTAGACTTTGGTCCCAAGGTCCAACCCTTGCTGCACCACTGTGACATTGTTTGCAAGGATAACTGCAAGAATTCAAAAACCTCTGTTCACCCAATTTCATTTTGCCTCCTCCCACCTGCATACACACCTTTGAAGGACGATACCTCAATTTGAAAAGGCACAAAAGAGGAAAAAGCACACAAGAACTGCAGGTCAGACTCTCTTCCAATCCTGACTGCACGCTGAACAGTATTCATCCCAGGGGTGGGCAACTGGTGGCCCTCCAGATTTTTTTTGGCCTACAAATCCCATGATCCCTCACCACTGGCTATGCTGGCTAGGGCTGATGGGAGTTGTAGGCCAAAACATTTGGGAGGTAAGAAGTTGCCCACCCCTGGTTATCTTTTCCCCTACCTGTGTGCTTAAAATAAGAGTAAGACAAAGCTAAGGGCCAAAATGGCCCGGCTCTGAGACATCACTAATTCAGCTGATCCCACATGAAATATTATATCGGAAAAACATGCAGCAATTCTAGCACACAATGGCATGCACAGCTGTACAAAGATAAAAACACCTGTGCAGCACGTGTAACCCTAATAAGCAGGTGTCTCATTCATGCAACACTGACTTTCTACCAGACCAACCTAAATTAACAAAAGAAGACGTCTCTTGTGCATCACACATGAATCCATCCAAGGCCCCAAAAGCAGAACAATTATTGTAACTAAGCAACAACAGCATGAGCCAAAATCGAGAACAAAAGAGCCTCAGCACTTTAATTTCAGGTGCAGTACAAGCTCCATCAAATTACAGGATAGCCACATGACTCAGCCTTGAGCCAACCTGGGCTTGGGTCAGGTGGGTGCATTTTGTCCTCAATCTGCTTTCTCCCGCTCCATCAGCTTGGGCACAGTGCTAGACAACATCCAAGCCCCCCAAAGCCATTTCTGGCACATGAAAGCCAACATGGTCCCAGTGAACACCATGCTGGATTTTGCACATGTGAGGTTTCACTTCAAATCTCTGCTGAACCATAGAATTAATGGAGTGGCATTTAGACAAGCCACTTTTCCTTTCTCCTCGGTACCCCCATCTCTAAAATGACCTACTTCACAAGGATGGATGAGATCAGGGCCATCAAAAACTAAAAGGTCTGTCAGCACTGCCTTTTTCCCCTTAGGGATACAACCCAGGAACAATTTATTTATTTGCTACATATATATCCCATCCCCTTCCTTCCAAGGAACCCAAGGCAGCATGCATGGTTCTCCTCCTGTCCATTTTATCCTCACAACAACCCTGAGAAGTACATTAAGCTGAGAGTCAGGGATTGGCCCAAAGACACCCAGGGAGCTTCATGGCCAAGTGGGGATTTGAACCCAGGTCTCCGTAATCCTAGTCCAACACTCTAACCAGTACATCACACTGGCTCTCGCTGGTGCAGTTTGCGCCACATCCTGGAATGGAGTCACTGATGCCACATTTTCCACTTCCATGTTTTATTGCAGGAAAGCAAATCCTTTGTAAAAGAAGAACTCACTTTTCCCACAATAATCCACACAATATCTGAAAAGACATGGCAAGGAGCACTGGATTGGCTCCCCATGATGGACTATGCAAAACCTGCTGGCTGGAAAGGCCTCTGATTCAAGGAGAAGGTTGGGCCCCTCCTGGCTAGTAGACCTACTTGTTCATTAGCACCTATTCCTGTGATTTTGCATGACATGCTGGAGTGCTTGCAACTCGTTCTTCTGCTGCTGCAAGTTGCAGGTACAAACTGCACGCCCACAAAGAACAGCATGAGAAAAATGTGGGAGAAGGAAGAACAGGGAGGGATAAGCTCCACAGCAAACACATCAACTGTGGATTAAATATGTGCATCTTTAAATATCCAGGTACACATGGCTGGGAGCCTGCCCCATGTTGTTATATTTGCCATGCAAACTGTGGCACGCCCTTCAATCTTCAAAAAGAGAATTGGGCAGCACTAAGGAAAAGAAAGTAATCAGACAGAACAGCCTTTCCAACCTGATGCCCCCCAGATCTGCTGGACTATTTATTTATTAAATTAATTTGTATCCTGCCTTTTTGCCAAAAAAAAAAAACCCTCAAGGCAAACTACAGCTGCATCATACCCAAAAGGCAAGCCAGGGATGATGGAGATTATAGTCCAGCACACCTGGAGGGCACCTTGCTAAATTCCCATCTCCATGCGATCAGCAGAGCAGAGCAGTAATGTAGGGCGGCACTCAATTTTTCTAAGGAAAATTTACCATTTCATAAGTAACAATGAATGGATGCCAATTGCAAATACAATGTTAGGCATGCTTGGCAGTTTCAAAGCTGCAATTAACATTTTTCCCGGTGATTATCTTTAGCAAGTATGTGAGAGAATGCAGATATGTCACTGAAATACATACACGTCTCAGCGAGAAATGGAACGGATAAACAGTGACCATGAAACTAAAGGTGGCCCAACAACCTCAGTGGAAGAGAGTTGAACTTCACTGAAATAGATGAGGGGTTGTCCGCATATATGCACAGTTCTCTGGGCTGCTAAAATGAATTAGTGTGACAGCAGTTTTCAGTATTCTAATAACAATTAATTATATAATAACAATTTCTATGTTCCTATGCATATTTAGAAAGAAAAAGGTCCTACAACTCCCAGCATGCCCCAGCCAGCACAGGATTGCTCCCTCCATGTGCTTTAATTTACACACACACACACACACACACACAGTATTTCAAGTCAAATGCCTGGGGTGTATTGGGAGAAAAAGTAACATGGGGTACTTTGTTTACTAAATAAAAGTAAACATGCCGAAGTAGATCACTCTCTAGGGCTTCCAAAAAATGTCCAATGCACACTTAAAATTTTCTAATAAATGATCCTATGCAAATTAGTCTAATTTGCAGAGGGGAAAAAACCCATTTTTCTTCCAGAAAACTGACATCATTGGAGCAGAGTGGGATGCAACAGAAGGTGTCTGGGGATTGCTGCCTGGGATATCAGGAAGCAAAACTATTTGGAGAAGATACAGGATTAACGAATAGCCCTTTTCTGGTCTAAGTAGGTAGACTATTCTAAAGAAAAATTGTTCTTCCCTACCTCCTCAATTCTCTTTTGTTAGGCCTTAAATATGATTGTTATTATTGGATTGTTTAAGCTCACTATATATTTAATGTGAGACGTTTAGCCTATTAGTTGTTGTTCAGTCATTAAGTTGTGTCCGACTCTTCATGACCCCATGGACCATAGCACGCCAGGCCTTCCTGTCCTGCACTCTCTCCTGGAGTGTGCTCAAGTTCATATTCATTGCATCGGTGATGCTATCTAGCCATCTCATCCTCTGCCATCCCCTTCTCCTTTTGCCTTCAATCCTTCCCAACATCAGGGTCTTTTCCAGAGAGTTTTCTCTTCGCATTAGGTGGCCAAAATATTTGAGCTTCAGCTTCAGGATCTGTCCTTCCAATGAGCACTCAGGGTTGATTTCCTTTAGGATGGACTGATCTGACCTCCTTGCAGTCGAGGGGACTCGTAAGAGTCTTCTCCAGCACCACAGTTTGAAAGCATCGATTCTTCGGCGCTCAGCCTTCCTTATAGTCCAGCTCTCACAGCTATACATTACTACTGGGAAAACCATAGCTTTGATTAGACGGACCTTTGTCGGCAAGGTGATGTCTCTGCTTCTTACTATGCTGTCTAGGTTGGCCATAGCTTTCCTCCCAAGGAGCAAGCGTCTTTTAATTTCAGGGCTACAGTCACCGTCTGCGGTGATCTTGGAGCCCAAGAAAGTAAAATCTGGCACTGCTTCCATTTCTTCCCCTTCTATATGCCAGGAAGTGATGGGGCCACATGCCACGATCTTAATTTTTTTAATGTTGACTTTCAAACCAGCTTTTGCACTCTCCACTTTCACCTTCAACAAGAGGCTCTTTAGATCCTCTTCGCTTTCTGCCATTAGGGTGGTATCATCTGCGTATCTGAGGTTGTTGATAATTCTCCCAGCAATCTTAATTCCGACCTCTGATTCATCCAACCTGGCATTTCTCATGATGTACTCTGCATATAAGTTAAATAAGCAGGGTGACAATATGCAGCCTTGTCGTACTCCTTTCCCAATTTTGAACCAGTCGGTTATTCCATGTCTGGTTCTTACTGTTGCTTCTTGACCCTCGTACAGGTTTCTCAGGAGACAGGTAAGGTGGTCTGGTACTCCCATCTCTTTCAGAATTTGCCACAGTTTGTTGGGATCCACACAATCAAAGGCTTTAGTGTAGTCAATGAAGCAGAAATAGACGTTTTTCTGGAATTCTCTTGCTTTCTCCATGATCCAGCGAATGTTGGCGATTTGATCTCTAGTTCCTCTGCCTCTTCGAAACCCAGCTTGTACTTCCGGTAGTTCTCGGTTCGCATACTGTTGAAGCCTAGCTTGTAGGATTTTGAGCATAAACCTGCTGGCATGTGAAATGAACGCAATTGTACGGTAGTTTGAACACTCTTTGGCATTGCCCTTCTTTGGAATTGGAATGTAAACTGACCTTTTCCAGTCTTGTGGCCACTGTCGAGTGTTCCAAATTTGTTAGCATATTGAGTGCAGCACTTCAACAGTTTTGTTATGACTTGTAATTGTCAACAACTTATCTGGAAACCATGATTTGATTATATACATTTTCCTGATGTTGCTGTAAACCACTTTGAGCATGGTTTTACCATGGAAAAAGGGCATACAAATAAACTGATGATGATCATTTAACATCCACATGAAGCTACAGTGGGGGTGTCATTGAGAAGTATGGACAAGGGCCAGTATGAGGATGACACCCAGCTCACACTCTCCCCCCACTCTCCACCCTTCATTGCCATCTTATCTTGGGGAGGAAGTGGAAATCCTGAGCTGGTATCTGGCCACAATTTTGGAATGGATGACAGTGAACAGATGGAAGATTAATCCAGAAAAGTAATAAATATTGCTATTGGAATTGTGGCAACCTAGGAGTAGGTAAACAGCCTGCTCTGGATGGGGTTGCACTGCCCCAAAGTATAGATACATTGGTTGGGAGTACTCCAGGATCTGGCCCACTCTGTGGCAATGGTGGCCAGGAGAGCCTTTACCAACTCCACCTTATATACCAAGTGAATACTTTCCTGGAGAAACCAGACCTGGCTTTAGTCATTCATATTTCTGTCACATTCAGGTTAGATTACTGTAATGTGTTCCACCTGAGGCTGCCTTCGAAGACAGTCCAGGAACTTCCACTGACTCACAGGTTACCAATTTGCTGCTGGGATCAACTGAGGACACTGTTTTTTTCTTTTAAACTTCTACGAGTCTGGGCCAGACTATCGCATGAATCGCTACTCCCCCTCCGCTACTGATTGAAGCTCAGTTTCACTTCATTGGCCCACCTTCGGGTCCACTGGATGTACAGCAGGTGAGTGGGAAGGGGGCTTTGCAGTTGTGATGCCCAACACCAGGAATAGCTTCCCAAGAGACATATGCCCAGCCCCATCGCTGCTCAGTTTTAGACAAGCGGCCAAGGCAACTCTACACCAAGGGGCTTCTCTACAGCACTGCTGTTAGCTAGGGTTTGATGCCTGCTGCTGATGCTGCTTTAATCCATTTTAGTCTTTCAAAATTTGGTTGGAATTTTTCATATTTAAACATTATCGTGATGTTATTGTATTACTTTTACTGCAGTAAATCCACCTTGAATATTACGTAGAAAGCCAGAGTAGAAATCAATTAACAACAATACGATGTAGCCACTTTGCTGAAGCTTATCTCAGATCTGGGTCTGGTCAGTGCCTGGGTGCAAGAACATAAGAAGAGCCCTGCTGGATCAGACCCAGGGTCCATCTAGTCCAGCATCCTGTTCACACAGTGGCCAACCAGCTGCCCATGGGAAACCCACAGGCAGGACATGAGTGTGACAGCACCCTCCCACCCATGTTCCCCAGCAACTGGTGTACATAGGCATACTGCCTCTGATACTGGAGGGAGCACAGAGCCATCAGGACTAGTAGCCACTGATACCCGTCTTCTCCAGGAATTTCTCTAACCCCCTTTTAAAGCCACCCAAATTGGTGGCCATGACTACGTCTTGTGGTAGGAAATTCCACAGTTTAACTATGCACTGTGTGAAGAAGGACTTCCTCTTATCTGTCCTGAATCTCCCACCAATCAGCTTCATGTGATGACCCCACTGGGTTCTAGTATTATGAGAGAGGGAGAAAAATGTCTCCCTATCCACTGCCTGGGAGCGCCACAGACATCCTCTCTTGACTTCTATGGCAGAAGAAAACCAGAAAATAAATGTAATAAATAAACAGCAGCAAAGGTGTCTTGGGGTTCATACTCCAAGGTGACACTACAGCACCCTCAAATTGACCTATACCAGCATATGTACACACAAATATGCATGCACACATTCCACACTTCAATCCGTGTCATATCAGTGAAGGAAGTGTACAGATTCTGTGTGACCCAGCCCTGTCCAACCTAATACCTTCCAGATCTTTTGGACTATAACTCCCATCAACCCTGATTATTGGCCACACTGGCTGGGACTGATGGGAGTTATCATGCCAAACAACTGGAGGACATCACGCTAGGGAAGACTGATCTAAACCAACCAACATGGGCAGTTATTCCAGATTACTGAGATAATGTACAGAAAGTGTTGGAATGTTCCAAAATGCTATATAAACACAATGATGATGATGAACGAAGGATTAGATAAAACAAAACCTCCCCGGACTCTGCCCAGCTCCATGGAGTGAAGCCTTCCTCCACAGCCCCTGAAAGAACTCTGCAGCACATCTTATTTATTTATTACATTTCTGTACCACCCAATAGCCGAAGCTCTCTGGGCAGTTCACAAAAATTAAAAACACAAAGCGCAGCATAAAACAATATAAAATATAAAATCTTAAAACCACAACATAACAGTACAACCAGAATAAAACCTAGCAGCAATGCAGAAATTTTAAAATACAGATTTAAAACACCAGAGCTAAAAGATTAAGAAGCTAAAATGCTAAAATACTGGGAGGTTAAAAAGGTCTTCACCGGGCGCCAGATGGAGAACATAGACGCCAGGTGAACCTCTCTAGGGAGCATATTCCACAGCCAGGGGGCCAAATTCTCACTTCCGTTGGTGGGGGCTCCAGGAGAAGGACACCTGAGGATGATCTTAGGGTTAGGCAGGCACATATGGAAGGAGGCGATCCTTCAGATAACCTGGCCCCAAGCCATTTAGGGCTTTGAATGTTAATACCAACACTTTGAATCAGGCCCGGAAATGGACTGGCAGCCAGCGCAGCTCGAAAAGTTCTGCCATGATGTGATTTCATTGGCCAGTCCCTGTTTGGACTAGCTGAGGGTTCTGGGCCGTTTTCAAAGGCAGCCCCACGTATAACACATTGCAGTAATCCAGACGAGAGGTTATCAGAGCATGGATAACTGTGGCTAGGCTATCTCTGTCCAGATACATCTTATGCTGAAGGCCACCCTTCCGCAAGCTGGTACCCTCCAGATGTTTTGGACTCCAACTCCTGTGCTCAGTCCCAGTCAGCATAGCCAATTGTCAGAGATTATGACAGTTGTCATTCAAAACATCTGGAGAGCACCAGGTTGGGGAAGACTGACAGAGACCCACAGCGCTCCAGGTAGGGTGGCCAAGTGTCCTCTTTTACAGAGAACAATCCTCTATTTGAAGGGCTGCCAGAGGACCGTGCTCTGTTTCGAAGACCTTCATTATTTGAAGAACTGCCCAGTCCAATTGTGGTTTAAAGACAAAGAAGCATCCCAAGGGCCTTGAAGTTGCCCATCAACAGCACCTGGCCAGCAAACTGAGCAGGCCAGCACACAGGCCACGTGGTCATGGCTCGCTGCAATCCTGTGGATGCAAAGGAACAAGAATCCTTTATAGCCCTGCCTGGTGAGGCGAGTCAATTGCCAGCCTGGGCAGGTGGAGTCACCCCAGTACCCCGAACTCTTCCCTCCCCAGAGGCATGTCCTAACCTGTAGCTTTGGTGGGGGAGGCTGGTGGCTCCGATGTCAGTGGGGCAGTGAATCCCCTCCGGGTTCCAGTCACAACCAGTCAGAACTCTAAAGGAGCTCTCCAAGGTGCGGAGCAGAACACCCGCCTGGTTCTGATTGAGACCCGGCGCAGATCGGAGTGGCCTCTACTGTCTTTGGTAGCTCACCAGCAAACGGCACAGTTGTACACAGAGCTCTGCTTTTAGGGGGGGCTGCGTGTCCTCTTTTACAGAGGACAATCCGCCGTTTCGGAGGCCTCCTCCATTCAAAGGGCTGCCCAGGCCAAATCAGGTTTAGAGACAAAGAACCCACCCGAGGCAGGGCTGGGCCCTGAAGTTGCCCAGCAGCAGTGCCCAGGCGGCAGCCCGAGCAAGACCCCCGGGCCCCTGGCCACAGTAAGACGTTGCCCACCCCTGGTTATCCTTTTCCCGTACCTGTGTGCTTAAAATAAGAGTAAGACAAAGCTAAGGGCCAAAATGGCCCGGCTCTGAGACATCGCTAATTCAGCCCCTGGCCACAGCCTTCCCGCACTTTACTGAAACCAGAGCCGGTCTGCCTGAACTTCCCTCTAGGCATATAAAGTAGCACATGCAAATGCGACGGGGAGCGGCGTCCTCTCTGGCCCCCGTTTCTGGGGCGACGCACAAGGGGCCACCCTAACTCCAGGGAACGAGGATGCGGGCGGGCTAGCGCCTCTGGCCCGACTACCAGCCTGGGCGCGGAGGGAGGCTCCCGATGCGGCGGCGGCGGCCGGCTGCGCTCCGTGCAGAGCGGGGATGGAAGGCGGGCAGGGGCAGGGGCAGGGGCGCGGGCCGGCGGGCGGGCCTCGAAGGACACTGCGGCGCAGAGAGGGAAGGGGCGCGGACGCCCAGGGGCAGCCGGGAGAGGGAAGGGGCGCGGACGCCCAGGGGCAGCCGACCCACCCGCAGCGCGCCGGGCTCGGCGAGGCTGCGCGAGCCCGCGGGGCGCCCACTTACTGTCCGAGGCCATCCCTGCTCCTGCCCGAGGGGCGGCCGGCCGGGCTGCTCCGCGCGGGGTCCGCCGGCAGCGGCGGCGGCGGCACCAGCCGGCCCTCCTCCCGCAGCCTCCCGCGCTCGCAGCCGCTGCCTCCTCCAGCCCGTTCCTCCTCCGCCGCGCGGCGCCTCGGGGGGAGGAGGAGGAGGAGAGCGAAGCTGCGGACGGCTCGGCGCGCGCGCCCCGGCGCTCGCCAGGGCGCGCCGCGCGCCGGAGAGGGGCCGCCCGGCGAAGGCCCGCGTGCCAGAGGCGCCCCCGGGCCGCGTGCGCCCCCGCCGGCCTGCCGGGGGCTCGGGCCTTCGCCGCTGCGGCCCCCGGCACCGGCTTCGTGGCTTTACTTCGAGGGGGTGTTAACCCGCCGGCCGGGGCACCAGGCCTGCCAAGGGGCGCGCCCAGACGACGCTTCGGCCGTGCCGTGGCCCTGCCTCAGCCGCGGGCGTTGCACAGGGGGGCCAACGGCGTCCTTGTCGGCTTCCGCCCGTCCACCTCCCGTGTTTTCCCATCGCTTCTTCTGCCTCATCCGTTGAGGGGAAGAGAGCGGAATTGCTGCACAACGCCTTCGGACTGCTAGCGTTATTATAGGGCCCCGAAGGAAGCACCGTAAGCCGTCTACTCGTAACCACCACCACCACCCCCAGGTGTTTTCCCACATCTTCGGTCTTTCCTCTTACCGTAAGGAGAAAAGGCCGCCTTTTGTTCAGTAGCGCTAGGAGCCTGCGGTCTGGAAGCACCCAAGGTGGCTTATTCATTAATCCGTTGCATCAGTATCCCCCCTTTCCTCCAAGGAGCCCGAGTCAGCCTACATGATCCTCCTCCCATTTTATCCGCACAGCCCTGTGAGGTGGGTTAGGCTGAGTCGGTGACTGGCCCAAAGTCACCCAGTGAGCTTCCTGAGGCCCAGTCCAACACTTTCACCACTACACCACACTGGCTCTTTATAAGATTAGAAGACATGCAAATACAATTACAGACATCCCAGCGGTTTTCACATTGGTTAGCTGATATAATCTGATCTTCGAGCAGCAAGTAACAATCCTCCCCCTGGTTTCTGCTGAGATTCCTAGCGGCTGACAGTTGGTCTGGCTGCCTACACCAAGTCCAGAATCAATTACCAGAAGCTCTCAGCTCCTTGTGGGGGTTTTCTCGGTGGCCAGCTGGTGGTTTGCTATCCCCCACAATGGCAGCAATCCGGACATTCTGGGACGCAGGCAAAATAAACCATCTTTACCCTCCAGCTGCCATTGCAATCCCTTGGCGGCCATCTGATATTCTTTGGTGGGTGATGTAATGGCTGCTGTGTGGTGACAGCTGAGCAAGGGAAGGAGCCAGATGAAGGTGGCTTCTCAGCAGAGCCAGTGATGTCCGTTTCCCTTCACTCCCTCAGCTGCAGCCTGATCTGCCTAGGCTTTTCCTAGCGTTACATCTCCCCCTTATTTCAGAGACCGGTATCAAAAGGGTTTCACTGTACAACACACTCATAAGAGTCAAGATACTGCTACTTAGAAAAATAGCACAAGATCCAGCATAAGCCTGCTGCAGGCTTAAACACACCGCTCTTCCAGAAAAAGTTGCCAGACCAGGGGGAAAAATGTCTTAATGGAACAAACTCCTTACCTCTGTACCTGCTAAGTTTATGACAAATACCTGTGTTTCTGAGAAGGCAATCCAAAGCAAGCCACATAGCCTGACCAATGTCCATCAGTTCTAGAACTAGTGTGTGTGAATGGTTACCACCGTACCCATCAACTGGGCCACTTCAGATGCAACTTTAAACAAGATTAGTATTATGCTCTTGCTCACAGGCTCCCCTCTCCTCTTGGAGAACATAAGGCAAGGGATGGAAAGCATCCACTTCTGGGAGTAAGCTAATAGTGATGTATGTTGATAAATCTGACAGGCACAAACTGTGGTTCATTTAAACTATGGTTTACTGAAACAAACTGGCCTCGTGTGGCGCAGTGGTAGGCAGCAGTATTGCAACTGAAACTCTCCCCACGACCTGAGTTCGATCCCAGCAGAATCTGGGTCTTGGGTAGCCGGCTCAGGTCGACTCAGCCTTCCATCCTTCCGAGGTCGGTAAAATGAGTACCCAGCTTGCTGGGGGAAAGGTAGTCACGACTGGGGAAGGCAATGGCAAACCACCCCGCTACAGTCTGCCATGAAAACGCCAGCGAAAGCGGCGTCCCTCTAGGAGTCAGCAATGACTCAGTGCTTGCACAGGAGGAACCTTTCCTTTCCTTACTGAAACAAGCCAGGACACAAGTCACAGTTTGTTTCAACAAACCATAGTTTGGGACAGATATAATGGCAAGGGGAGGTTTCATGCTAGGTGCAGGTAGGGCAGTGACTTCCCAGAGGCCGGTGTCCCCCAGCGGCTATGCTCCATTCTATACTCTCTCCCCCTTCCCTCACCCTACAGAAGCACTAACTTACCTGCCCCAGGTTTGGCCAGGTGACCAAAATGAGAGGGCAGCTGGCAGTGCTCCATATACATCAACCTTCCTTTAGGAGGCTCACCTCAAAACCTCTCATTTTCAGCGTAAAAATTCTCTCAGGAAGGGCATCAGAAGGCAACGTTCTGCAATATGCCCCTTTCACGGGGTTGGTTAACTATCAGGACAGTCTTTTGCAAATTTTGTACCTTGGTGGGGTGGTGTTTAACAATGCCCTCTGCCAATCCTGTTTCACTGCTGCTGTGCTGCTTGAACTTCACTGCCTGGGCGTTCAATGGCTGAGCCAGCTTAGCACAGAGCCAGCCAGCCGAGGGGAGGCAGGGGAGCTAGGCATGTTTGCAGAGAGACTTTTTTCCCCCTTTGTAGCTTTTGGGTTATGTTGTGTTTACATTTTGCAGCCTGGATTTGTTAAAATGCAGGGGGGTCACTGCAGCTGGGGGGCAAGGGGGACTGCTTGCATTGCAGTCTAGGTTTATTTTTTTGATACTTTGGAGGCAGTGGGGTTGTGTGTATATTGTTCCCAGTTTTCTTCTATGTGCTTTTTCAGGGGGCTTGTGTTTGCATTGCAGCCTTGGTGTGTGTGGGGGGGGGTTGGAGGGGGTAATTTGGCAGGAGGGGCTTGTGTTTGCACTGCAGCCTGGTTTGGGTGGGGGGTAACTCTGGGGGATGGTTTGTCTCACCTACTCCACCAGCCTGAATGAGCACCAGCCATCAGTGATGACAAACTTCAGTTAGTTTAAACCTGGGAGAAGATGTTTCCTATCTCCTCTGGGGCGCACTCTGGTTTAGTATCATGTCCAAACCAGGCTGCTATTTGGTGTTTGTAATAGATCACTCCACACAGCTTTGTGCAAGAACAAGCAAAGATACAAACCCACAATATTCAACAGTGCAGGCAAATATCTAGAACACCTGCCTCATTAGAACCTCACCATTTTGATCAGAGGTTTTGCTTAATAAAACAGACTGCTACCAACAATACTAGCCTTCAGTTCCATATGCACAACCACAGCTACGCAAGCACGGATGACATAGGCATGAACGAAGTTGCAAAAAGTACAATAATTTAATGAACGTATCTTACATAATCACTGATTTTAGAAATTGCTATGCCTCAGGACAAGTACTGAATAAAGGGTATATTTACCCTTCCATTTAATTAACATGGTAAAAATAATGTGTTTTTTTTCAAAAATCTATTTTAAATGTGAACAAGTTATCCATTACAATTTTACATATAGCAAACATTAAATAAGTTTCTCAGCATTTATAAAGACACAGGAGGATGAAATCTCTTCTGCAGCACATAAACGTATGGTGCATCATACATACAATATACTTTCCTCAATCTAAGATTTCCATGGCAGTCCTTTTGCCTTTGTGCCTCATGAGTAGGCTTTGAGCCACCTGGGCTTCCTTATCCATTGGCTAGAGACACATTTCTTCTACACAAAACCAATTATACATGGCATTTTCCATTTGGATAAACTCTTCAACGTGTCCTTTTCCTCTTAGTGGGTATGAAATCTGAAAATACACAGCAAGAAAGAGAAGAAAGCAGAGCTTGAACAAAATATACTTCTTTTTAAAGTTCTTAAGACGATACTGACCAACTGGTTATTAGTTTCAGTTAATACATTCATAAAGGCCAGTTCTCAAACATTCTTCATATAAATTAACAAGCCTAATAGCAGATACATCACATGGGGGGGGGGGGGTGCAAGAACGACATACACCATGACCATTCTTGGCCTTGGACCAGTCAACAGTATTCTCCAGCCCTAGTTCCCATAACTACACAGTGAGATATTAACAACCTTCCCCAAAAAACTATTACAAGAATGAATGTGATCATTACTGCACAGCACTTTGTATACAAATGAAGGACAGTCTCTTGATCCCCCCCTCCCCCACGCCAATGTGTAGTGGCAAAAGCAGAACTAGGGCATGGAGAACTCAGGACTGCATTTTTTGCACAAGCCATGAATCAACATAAGAGCCTGCTAGATCAGACCAAAAACCTATCCAGTCCAGCATCCTGTTTCCCAGAGAAGCCCATCAGATGCCTCTGAAAGTCCACAAGCAGGACATGAGGACAAAAGCCATCCCCTACTATTGTTCCTCGCTAAGTCGCACACAGAGATCCTGGAGATAACATAGAATCATAGAATCATAGAATAGTAGGGTTGGAAGGGGCCTACAAGGCCATCGAGTCCAACCCCCTGCTCAATGCAGGAATCCAAGTCAGAGCATCCCTGACAAATGGCTGTCCAGCCTCGTCTTAAAGGCCTCCAGTGTGGGAGAGCCCACCACCTCCCCAGGTAATTGGTTCCATTGCCGTATTGCTCTGACACTCAGGAAGTTTTTCCTGATGTTCAGCCGGAATCTGGCTTCCTGTAACTTGAGCCCATTATTCCGTGTCCTGCACTCTGGGATGATCAAGAAGAGATCCTGGCCTTCTTCTCTGTGACAACCTTTCAAGTACTTGAAGAGTGCTATCATAACTCCCCTCAGTCTTCTCTTCTCAAGGCTAAACATGCCCAGTTCTTTCAGTCTCTCTTCATAGGGCTTTGTTTCCAGTCCCCTGATCATCTTTGTTGCCCTCCTTTGAACCCTCTCCAGCTTGTCTGCATCCTTCTTAAAGTGTGGTGCCCAGAACTGGACACAGTACTCCAGATGAGGCCTAACCAGTGCTGAGTAGAGGGGAACTAGTACTTCCCGGGAATTGGAAGCGATGCTTCTATTAATGCAGCCCAAAATAGCATTTGCCTTTTTTGCAGCCACATCACATTGTTGGCTCATATTCAGCTTGTGATCAACGACAATGCCAAGATCCTTCTCGCTCGTAGTGTGGTTGAGCCACGTATCCCCCATCTTGTAACTGTGCATTTGGTTTCTTTTTCCTAGGTGCAGAACTTGGCATTTGTCCCTATTAAATGCCATTCTGTTGTTTTCTGCCCAGCACTCCAGTCTATCCAGATCACTTTGAATTTTGTTTCTGTCTTCCAAAGTATTAGCTATCCCTCCCAATTTTGTGTCATCTGCAAATCTGATCAGCATTCCCTGCACCTCCTCCTCCAAGTCATTAATAAAAATGTTGAAGAGCACTGGGCCCAGGACTGAGCCCTGCGGTACCCCACTCGTTACCTCTCCCCAGCTTGAGAAGGTCCCATAATATCGCCATCAAGAGTAGCAGCCTCTGTTAGAAGACTACAATCTGAAAGTGGAGATGGGTGTTGAATAACGGAGGAGGAAAACCCATTGTTCAGCAGCAGAGCATTCTCTTCTGGTGTAATGCTTGAGGGGAGAACTTCCACATGGGGAGGTGTTTGTGATACAGATGTGGGACAGCTCACCCATCTCCTTGTAGAGAAGCCAAAAGTGTAAGAGGAGTGACTTTGCACTTCCTCTCCCGTAACATATGTCTAATGTGCAAAGTCACTACCTTCATCGCTAGAATGGTCATCTTCTCCTTCAGCATCATCCTCTGCAATCACAGGCATACTCAGGGTCTCAACACCTTGCTCCTTTATCGCTTCCAACACCCCTGCAAAGACGGTAACAAAATTAAAGAGAAATTGTTTCCATTTCAGCTGTATACCTGAGTTAGATTATGTCTTTGGCAGTAAATTTTGCATGATACCCTCCTGTTATACACTGTTGTAGTTTGCATAATCAGCAGTTGGTTAGACAGTCCTGGTTCTGTTAAATGGGAAGAGAGCCACTAAACTGAGAACTTGAGTTTCTGCTGCAATGTATCTTGGACCAAATGCATCTTGCTCCCTGAAGGAGCAAGTTCGTAGCTTGGGGGTGGCATCCCAGATGGAAGCAACAGTGAGAAGTGCCTGTTACCAGCTTCAGCTGATATGCCAGCTATGCCCATTCTAGAACATGTGGACCTGGTAACAGTGGTGCACGCGCTGGTAACCTCAAGGCTGGATTTCTGTAATGCGCTATGCTCAGTGCTGCCTGTATATTTAGTTCAGAAACTTCAACTAGTACAAAATATGGCTGCCAGGTTGGTCTCTGGGACATCCCGTGGAGACCATATTACACCAGTTTTAAAATCTTTTACACTGCCTGCCAATTTGTTTCCAAGCAAAATATAAAGTGCTGGTTCTTACCTTTAAAGCCTTACATGATCTAGGTCCAAGGTACCGTAGGGAGCTCCTTCTCCCCTTCATCCCAGTCCGCCACCTAAGGTCCTCTGAGGGCTCTCTGCTGCAGCTGCCTAATGTGAGACTGGCCGCCACACGCAAGAGGACCTTGTCCTTTGCCACCCCTCAGTTGTGGAATGACCTGCCAGTTGAAATGTGCCTGCTAACTTTGTTGAAGGCTTTTAAGCAGGTATTAAAGACTATTAATCCGGCAGGCCTTCCCTTTTTAGAACTCTTATTCCTTTTGCTGACTTTTGTATACTATTTTTAAGCAGTGTTGTTTTAAGCTGTGTTTTATTGTTGGATTTTTTTTATTGTTTTTAGTTCAAAGTTGCTTTTAGCTATATGTTGTTTGTATATATTGCCCATATGCTTTTATGTAAATGGTTTTTAAACTCTGTATACTGTATTTTAATGTTTTAACTTTTATAAACTGCCCAGAGAGCTTCGGCTATGGGGCGGTATAGAAATGTAATAAATAAATAAATAAATAAATATCTCAGGATATTTCATAGCACTTAGAAACTTTGTGTAATTTCAGAACACTTCCTGTTCCGGCTCATGCCTTGTGCTTTAGCATCCTATCTTTTCCTAATATTTTTTGCAAATACTTTAATGATCGATAAGGCCCATAGTTAACTCTTAACAAAGCATTTACAGCAGCAACCAAGAATGTAAACTTAAAGAGATGATCTTACAGCACAGTGGGCAGAGCGGTTTTCTGACAAGAAACTAGGAAAGAATGTATAGGTAACACAAGTGAAATGTAATGAAGCATTAATGAGATGGAAAGAACTTATGGCTAAAATACCTTTAGCTCTGTTCACCTGACTCCATAGTCAATTGCAACAAATGCTTCACATCAGCTGAGCACTATCTGACAACAACTGTGCACAGAAAAGGCACAGTCTCAGGGATTATTCACAATTAGAAAACTTTCTTCCCTGGTGGTTCATCATAGGCCCAGCCTTTCCCAAAGGCAATATACAACCTGCTTCTTTCGTTAATACAGACCAGGAACGGAGCCAGTAGGGCAGCCTTCCCCAATCTGGTGCCCTCCAGATATTTTGGACCTCAACCCCCATCAGCCCTAGCCAGCATGTTCAATGGCCCAGGAGGCTGGGAGTTGTAGTCCACAACATCTGGAGGTCAGCTGGTTAGGGAAGGCTGCAGGAAGGAGCTCTTCCAATGGATTTAAGTCTTCATGTTCAGAAATAAATTGGTATCAAAGATGGAAGGAACACAGATGTGCAGGAAGGGCCTCAATTTGCCTCCTGACCCAAAGATGTGCATGGAACTTGCATTTAAGGCCCCACTGTCAGTCCTGCTGAGACTTGACCCTTCACTGCTGCCCTTACTCCCATACCTCTCTGCTGGTGCTCAACACGGCTGCCAGTACCAAGTCCCAGTCACCAAGCACAGTCCACAAGGTCAACAGAAGCATGGTGAACCGGGAGGGCAGCAGCAGCCACACATCCGGCAGACTCACATCCCCTCTCCTATGGCAGCAAGTCATAAGATGGCTTGGCCCATCCCCCGACTTGAACAACACTGGTTTAAAGGAAGGATGGATCTTGGTGGGAGGATTTTGTACCTCCCCTATCAATTGCTCGGTGAGGCCTGCATAACAAGTGCACAAATTACACTGAACACAAGTCAAGAGCTAGCAAGGAATTCCCCCACCACACCCCTCATTGTGCTAGCAACCTCTGTTTCGCAGTGTCTCAGTCTTCCTCAGCGGCTGTAATCTTTTGGCTCTTTTAGCTCTAGGCGATATGGTTTTCCCATGATCTGACACAGATTCAGAAGACTCTAGCTTAACTTGGCGATGACGTCTTGACTTGGAAGCCTAAAAAGGTTTTTAATACAGACAAAATTAAGCAACAAGGAAAACACAATTTGAGCAGAAGGCACACATGTTAACATTATTCTGAAAAAGTAATCAAAATTAACTAGTGGATCAAATTAACTAACTGTGGATCTTAGCCACAATTAAATCCTGCCACCTGTAATGTTATCATATGCCATCTTCACTAACAGAATGACCACCTATGTAGCCAAATCAAGTCAGGAATTAAATCGTATAGCACAGGCAGGTAATGATTTTAAATGCACCAAAAAAAAAGTCCAGGTTCCATTAACCACTAGGTATTAAATAGTGATTTCACTTGGTCATGAAATCTTGAATCATGGTACTGCTTCCGGGGGGAAGGGGGATGTAAGTCTAACTAGGAAAATGGTATAGAGGAAAGGGTTAATTTCCTACCACAGTACCAATCTAATTAGCTCTCCTCCCCATGGCTCTTTCAAAGCTTTGAAAAAGATAGAGATCCAATCACAGATATTCCACATCTTGTCTACTTTGCCCTCCCCATCACAGAGTTATAGAAGCTAGATTTTCCCTGTTGGATTTTAAATCCTTATCTGCCAGTGCTATAATTTGCTACCCTGAAAATGATCATCCAATGTACTTACTCACCTAGATTATTTAAAAAAAATAGTTTCAGGTTGTTTTATATGACAAGACAATATTACAGACTTATGCAGATCTGTTGGGACTCCAATTAGCTACAATAGGTTCTTATTAGGATTAACTTCTGCCTGTGGAAAAGTGCAAGCTCAGAACGTAGGACTTTTTCATTACATTTAATTCAGTAACATATCTTTTTTACGTGGGATGCAAATAAGAACTGAGTATTTATTTATTTATTTATTACATTTCTATACCACCCAATAGCCAAAGGTCTCTGGGCGGTTCACAAAAATTAAAACCTCAAAGTACAGCATAAAAACAGTATAAAGTATAAAAGCTTAAAACTATGATATAAAAATACAACCATAATAAAACCTAGCAGCAATGAAGAGATTTAAAATACAGTGACAGATTCAAAAGAGCAAACTTAAAAGACACTAAAATGGTGGGAAAATAAAAAGGCCTTCACCTGGCGCCTGAAGGAGTACAACATAGGCGCCAGGCAAACCTCTCTAGGAAGCTCATTCCACAGCTGAGGTGCTACAGCAAAAGAGGCCCTCTTCCTGGTAGCCACCTGCCTCACTTCCTTTTGCACGGGTTCCCAGACAGGACCCCTGAAGATGATCTTAAGGTCCAGGCAGGTACATATGGGAGGCTACTATCCTTCAGATAACCTAGCCCCAAGCAGTTTAGGGATCTGAATGTTAATACTAGCACTCTCAATCAGGCCCAGACATGGACTAGTGGCCAGTGCAGCTGGAAAAGTAGTGGCATGATATGATCACGTTGGCCAGTCCCTATTACATAACATACATAGAAGGAAATAAATCAGAATAATCAAGTATCGTAAAAGGTATAAATCTTCACGTATAAAATGGAAGAGAATGTAGTAAGGTGGCAGCCATGCATTTCAGTCTAGAGTCCATAATTGCTACAGCAGTCTTTGCACACCTACCAGAGCAACTGCAGAGTACGACCTGGATTTGATGTCAGCTAATGCTCTGGCTCTTCCAGACCCCTGGAAAAGAAAAGACCTCTAGTATTACCTGTGTTTTTTCCTCCTCGAGTGCTATTTTGTTTAATTCCCAAGATTGTTTCACATGTAAAAAATGTTGCAAAAATCTATCCATATCAATTGATAAAACGAAGTTGAGCTCTTTCATTTCAAGTAAAACTGCTAGATGTCAATCAATCTTCTCTGCAAACTGAATTGCTCTGTCTTACCGCCTTGCCCAGACAGTTCTTGTATTGGGGACAGGTAGTCCCATTTCGGTACTTCTGCCAGAAGTCCAGAGCTGAAGGGTGCTTTGGCATACACAGGCGACAGAGGCAGACCCAAGGACAGCTGTGTAGTTCACACAACTGACTTCTAGCAACTGTCCTGAGGGAAACCATGGGAGGAGGAGCCAGTTTTTCCCCAGGTTCCTTTCTACACTTCTGGTTGTATACTACAGAGCTAAACCAGGGTGGAGGATGAAGGACTTTTACACTACGCTGTACTGCACTAGACACCAACGTGGTTCCTGCATATAAATCAGCTGCCCCTTGATTTCAGGCATCACAATAAGTATTTCCTTACTTCCGACTCCTGCGAAGAAGCTTCCTTTTCATTCGTCACTTCTTCACCCATAGTAGCCAAGGATGGCTCCTGGAAGGGCACAAACATTTCACTGTGAAACACAAAGGCCTTACTCATGTTCTGGGAGACTGTGTGCAAGTAGTACACTCAAGTCATGATATGGATGTCAGGGTACCATTGCACAGGACACATGGCTATGGACACATGGCCGGTGAATTGGCTATCCCATCTGCATGGGAAATTGGCTCTTCCCCCACCCCACACACAGCATCATCGAGCAATACCATCTGTATGCCCAAGTGCATCTCTCTGGGCCTTCCTTTTTTGCCCCCATACAGCAAGATCTAGTGCAGGTTTTCCTCTGCCACATACATTCCGCACCAGTTGAAAACATGCTGCATTACACTGCTCATCAATATTTGAACCTGGAGCTTGACAGTGACATCAAAATTTAAGATGAATTTACCAAAGAAAGCCAACACATTCCCTCATCTTAATTCAGCTTCACCTTTAAGCAATACTATGAGTAGATTAGTCATAGATCCCCTTCATGGATCACTGCCGTGTTGTGGCGAAGGGGCTTGCTTAACTCAGTGAAGCCATAAGCTATGCCGTGCAGGGCCACCCAAGACGGACAGGTCATGGCGGAGAGTTCTGACAAAATGTGGTCCACTGGAGAAGGAAATGGCAACCCACTCCAGTATTCTTGCCAAGAAAACCCCATGGAACGTATCACAAGACTAAAAGAGATGACGCCGGAAGATCAGCCCCTCAGGTCGGAAGGTGTCCAATATACTACTGGGGAAGAGCAGAGGGTATTTCCAAGTAGCGCCAGAAAGAGCGAAGCGGCTGGGCCAAAGCCGAAAGGACACTCAGCTGTGGATGTGTCTGGTGGTGAAAAGAAAATCCGATGCTGTAAAGAACAATATTGTTTAGGAACCTGGAATGTCAGATCAATTAATCAAGGTAAGCTGGAGGTGGTCAAACATGAGATGGCAGGATTGAACATCGACATCTTGGGAATCAGCGAACTAAAATGGACAGGCATGGGCGAATTTAATTCAGGTGACCATCATATCTACTACTGTGGGCAAGAATCCCTTAGAAGAAATGGAGTAGCACTCATAGTCAACAAAAGGGTGGGAAAAGCAGTACTGGGGTACAATCTCAAAAACGATAGAATGATCTCAGTACGAATCCAAGGCAAACCATTCAACATCACAGTAATCCAAGTCTATGCCCCAACCACTGAGGCCGAAGAAGCTGAGGTTGATCGGTTCTATGAAGACCTACAACACCTTCTAGAACTAACACCAACAAAAATGTCCTCTTCATCATAGGGGATTGGAATGCTTAAAGTAGGAAGTCAAGAAATCACTGGGATAACAGGCAGGCATGGCCTTGGTGTACAAAATGAAGCAGGACAAAAGCTAATAGAGTTTTGCCAAGAGAACATGCTGATCATAGCAAACACTCTTTTCCAACAGCACAAGAGATGACTCTACACATGGGCATCACCAGATGGTCAATATCGAAATCAGATTGATTATGTCCTTTGCAGCCGAAGATGGAGAAGCTCTATACAGTCAGTAAAAACAAGATGTGGAGCTGACTGTGGCTCAGATCATGAGCTTCTTGTTGCAAAATTTCAGCTGAAATTGAAGAACGTAGGGAAAACCACTAAACCATTCAGGTATGACCTAAATCATATCCCTTATGAATATACCGAGGAGGTAAGGAATAGATTTCAGGGATTAGACCTGATAGACAGAGTGCCTGAGGAACTATGGATGGAGGTCCGTAACATTGTTCAGGAGGCAGCAACGAAATCCATCCCAAAGAAAAAGAAATGCAAGAAAGCCAAGTGGCTGTCTGATGAGGCTTTACAAGTAGCTGAAGAAAGAAGGGAAGCGAAAAGCAAGGGAGAAAGGGGAAGATATAACCAACTGAATGCAGAGTTCCAGAGAATAGCAAGGAGAGACAAGAAGGCCTTCTTAAATGAACAATGCAAAGAAATCGAGGAAAACAACAGAATGGGAAAGACTAGAGATCTCTTCAAGAAAATCGGAGATCTCAAGGGAACGTTTGTGCAAAGACGGGCATGATAAAGGACAAAGAAGGCAGGGACCTAACAGAAGCAGATGAGATTAAGAAGAGGTGGAAAGAATACACAGAAGAACTATACAGGAAAGATCTTAATGTTCCTGATAGCCATGACAGTGCGGTCACTGAACTTGAGCCGGACATCCTAGAGAGTGAAGTCAAGTGGGCCTTAGGAAGCATTACTAACAACCAAGCTAGCGGAGATGACAGTATTCCAGCCGAGCTATTTAAAATCCTAAAAGATGATGCTGTTAAAGTGCTGCATTCAATATGCCAACAAATTTGGAACACTCAACAGTGGCCACAAGACTGGAAAAGGTCAGTTTACATTCCAATTCCAAAGAAGGGCAACGCCAAAGAGTGTTCAAACTACCGCACAATTGCGCTCATTTCACATGCCAGCAAGGTAATGCTCAAAATCCTACAAGCTAGGCTTCAGCAGTATGCGAACCGAGAACTACCGGAAGTACAAGCTGGGTTTCGAAGAGGCAGAGGAACTAGAGATCAAATCGCCAACGTTCGCTGGATCATGGAGAAAGCAAGAGAATTCCAGAAAAATGTCTATTTCTGCTTCATTGACTACGCTAAAGCCTTTGATTGTGTGGATCACAACAAACTGTGGCAAATTCTTAAAGTGATGGGAATACCAGACCACCTTACCTGTCTCCTGAGAAACCTGTACGAGGGTCAAGAAACAACAGTAAGAACCAAACATGGAACAACCGAGTGGTTCAAAATTGGGAAAGGAGTACGACAAGGCTGCATATTGTCACCCTGCTTATTTAACTTATATGCAGAGTACATCATGAGAAACGCCGGGTTGGATGAATCACAGGTCGGAATTAAGATTGCCAGGAGAATTATCAACAACCTCCGATATGCAGACGATACCACCCTAATGGCAGAAAGTGAAGAGGATCTAAAGAGCCTCTTGTTGAGGGTGAAAGAGGAGAGTGCAAAAGCTGGTTTGAAGCTCAACATTAAAAAAACGAAGATCATGGCATCTGGCCCCATCACTTCCTGGCATATAGAAGGGGAAGAAATGGAAGCAGTGCCAGATTTTACTTTCTTGGGCTCCAAGATCACCGCAGACGGTGACTGTAGCCATGAAATTAAAAGACGCTTGCTCATTGGGAGGAAAGCTATGGCAAACCTAGACAGCATAGTAAGAAGCAGAGACATCACCTTGCCGACAAAGGTCCGTCTAATCAAAGCTATGGTTTTCCCAGTAGTAATGTATGGCTGTGAGAGCTGGACTATAAGGAAGGCTGAGCGCCGAAGAATTGATGCTTTCGAACTGTGGTGCTGGAGAAGACTCTTACGAGTCCCCTGGACTGCAAGGAGGTCAAATCAGTCCATCCTAAAGGAAATCAACCCTGAGTGCTCATTGGAAGGACAGATCCTGAAGCTGAAGCTCAAATATTTTGGCCACCTAATGCGAAGAGAAAACTCTCTGGAAAAGACCCTGATGCTGGGAAAGACTGAAGGCAAAAGGAGAAGGGGACGACAGAGGATGAGATGGCTAGATAGCATCACTGATGCAATGAATATGAACTTGAGCACGCTCCGGGAGAGAGCGCAGGACAGGAAGGCCTGGTGTGCTATGGTCCATGGGGTCACGAAGAGTTGGACACGACTGAACGACTGAACAACAACAATGAGTAGATTCAAACTTTTGTTTGTTTAATACTGTACTGTTTAATACAGCAACAGGAGACCAGAAATCTGCTTTATTCATGCATCACAAGTATTCTAGGATTCCATAAAGTTAGAGGTAAACCATATATGTACCAGTATCTAAAAGACAAATCACTCCAATCCAGATGTCTATTCTAAACAGAGCTCCCCTTGCCTGCAACATTTTCTGCACTCATTTCAATGGAAGGAATTGAACTTCCAGCTCCTGCTACTTAATAGGTGTGTGTACTATAGATTTCTAGAATCGGGTGCATGTCTTCTGCTGCACTCCATCACCAAGGTCATCCATGAACCTGGACTGAAAATCAAGGGTGCATAAAGCAGCATTTTCATTGATGGCCCCCATTGTGGAACTCTTCACCTAGTTTACCAACACCTGAGCTTCTTTCAAAAAGAAAAAAAATAGCAAGGCCCTTGAAAAAAGGCTTTTGGCTGCCATGGCTAAACCACAGCTGGAAGTAGTGTTTTCTTTTTCTTCTTTTTGTCCAAGTAATTAGGCTTTGGGATATGGTAGACTACACATTTAAATAGAGGAATATGTAGCTGGTACTGACTTCAAAGTGGGAAAAGGCTTTCAAGCTACCTATACAATATCAATTAACACACAAACAAAAAACTGAGATGACCTACCATTTTATTCTTCTGCCATCGCTGATATTCCAAAACAATATCATTGAAATTGGCTATGAAGTCACCTTTGATCAGATTAAGAGCCTTGTCTGGCTGGGACTGATCCACGGAGATCAGACACTTCATTTTTTGGTAATGGTCATGAACATTCTTCGTTTCCTTAAAGTGGAAAAATATGTGTGTAGAAAGACAGCTTTTGTAACTATATAAGAACAGCTTTAAAACACTTTTCCAGTTCCTTAGAACTGGACACCCCTTAATAACTGCACCAATAAGAACTAAGATTCTAGTCATATTTTATTATACTTTGGGCCTCGCTGTTCCATGCTCATCTTCATATGTCATCCATCTAGATACATTTCCTCTTTCTGGAATTATAGGCTGGGACTTTGTATTACTTATTTTCCCCCCTGAATAATGCTGAATTTGCACAACTGTGCCCATATGCTTCCCAAAAGAAATTAGGCAGGGTAGCCAAAACAGCCACATTTTGAGGCAGGACCTTAAAGTAGCTGGATGAGCTTCTGCTAAAAAGGAAGTTAGCAAGGTGAAAAAGGTGCAATAGTGGAAAGTCACCACTGAAAAAAGGCTCCAGTAATAGAGAAGAAGCGGGACAAGGTTGAGGGAGAGGGACAGAGCAAGGCTGCAGGAGAAGGTCAGTCACAAGATCAACCTTAAACAAAGGTCAAGCTTTTACATTTAAAAAATGGAGGTGTTACTACTTGTTGCTCAACAGTAAACAAGTGATAGCCTCTTATGTGACCATCATGAAGCAGACTGCACAAAGAGAGGCTGGCCTGGAAGCTACCTAATAGATGTAGTTTTCCCCTCATAATGTCACTGAAGACATTCCTTCCTACTTTTTATGCAGAGAAAAAAAAATAGGACACCTCAAAAAATTCAAGTTCTTGCACAGTATACAGTACACCTGCTAATAAGGTCTTCAAACTGCTTGATTTCGTTTTTCATTCAAATTCCTTTATGCACCATGTTGAACAAGTAGTAACCTTTTTCTTATGTAAAAGCTTCATCCTTGTTTAAGGGTGACCTTGTGACTGGCATGCAGGAATATTCTGTTCCCATAAAAGTACTAAATTGCTTTTAGGCTGGCCAGCACAGTCACGATAGAAATGTCCTGATGTTTTCAATTAAATGAGGGCACAGAGAAGTAAAAAAAAATACCCATGAACGTCCTTATCCTGCAAATATGTTCCATAATAAAATCAAGCGACAAGCAGCTGCAAATCATTATCAGCAGGTTCAGGACACAAAGGACATCTGTAGACTTTGCAGGCAAAGCTTGCTCTCCCCGCCTCCCGCCCCCAGCTGTAATTTAAGATGTGGATGGTTCAGCACTCTTCTTTTTTTTTTTTACTAACTTGCCGAACAATAGGCTCCATGGAGAATTTGCAGGTATACCAAGTGCCAACATAAAACTCTCAATTCAAAGGGAATCTCAACTATTATCTAGAGCAGGGGTAGCCTACTTATGGCCCTCCAGATATTGTTGGACTGCAATTCCCATCAGTCCTAGCCAGCAGAGCAAATGGTGAGGGATGATGCAGTCCAACAACATCTGGAAAGCCACAAGTTGCCCACCCATGATCTAGAACAAAATCAGTAGAAACATCTATTAGGTTTCATAATGAATAGGGTTCTTTTGCAGCATTCTTCTTCACCAGCGGCTTGGAGCAGATGTAACAATCTTAGCCACAGAATTGTTCCAAGCCATGGAAGTATGTGGTGGATACTTCACACCCCAAGTTTTAAACTCTGGCTACAAGGACAATCATAGTTAGCTCCAATGCTGATGCAATGCTACATCACAGTTAGTTATGTGTCCCACCTCCTAGAGAGGAGAAAGGTGGGTACTCGAGACAGGGCCTTTTGAGTAGCAACACTCTGGTTGTGGAACTCCTTCCCCACAGAGGTTAGACTAGCCTCCTCTTTACTGTCTTTAGAGGACTAGTCAAGACAACACTGTTCTACCAAACTTTTAATCATTTGTGCTGGCCTCTCATTTTATTACTAACCCTTGGTTTTATTCTACAAATAGTTGTTCAGATATCTGTAGTTTATGTATTTTATATGTATTGTTTTTATTTGTACATCACCTTGAGTGCTCATTGAGTGGAGCATGTCAATTCAAAAATATTCTAAAAAAAAAATAAAGCAAACTATGAAAGGGAAGAAGGGAAAAATGTACAAGAGTAGAAAGGGGACACATCACCCCACTGTATGTTCCTAATCTCCTAAGCATGACTAGCAGATCAAGAATGTTATGTCTGCGTCAGGTCAGTGTAGCAGCTTCACAGAATACACAAGGGGGAAAAGGCATTTAAAAAGAAAAAACTGTGTGAGATTGGATTCTCCCCAGAAATCACATACTGAAGTGTGAAAATGAGGAACTACAGCTTCAGTTCCATGGCGTCTGTATGTATTGGTAAGACAAAACATTCAAATGAAGAACGTTTTTAGTAATGCAAAGAACAGCACAATATGTGAATGGTATAGCTGTTTCTTAAATATATTATACCCATTACATAGTCCTTGCAGTATAACTTGTACACAAGGCTAGAGATCAACCCCTGTACCAGGACATGATTAAAAAACCAGTCAGGCTACATGAAAGACAACAGCAATGGTCATGTTAGAGAAAGATGTAACTATACCTCTAAGAAGTCAGCTGGCTTAAGCATGGCAACTCGGTCACTTGGATCCCTGAATTCACTCTTCATCTCTATCCTATCATCCATTTTCTTTTTTGTCCTAAAGGAAAGCTAGAAAGAAAGTCACATTAGGATCAAAATGAAAGGAAAAGTTGGGTGCTCAAATATACCAATTTAAGTGGAATGCCACTGACATTTCAAACATTCTTACATCATAAGAACTATGTTTCTATAAAATATGCACTGCTTATCTCACAGTCACAATAAAGTGTATTTCCATAGCACAGAAACTAGCATCAGACAGCAGTATGCCAAAACATTCACCATCAAGTTTATCTGGCTCCTAACACAGCTGAAAACATCCAAGTACTATTTTCAATTACAAATGCAATCATTTAACACTGAGCAACCCTAGACAATACAGTTCAGTCAAGGTGTGTTATACTGCTGTTTTGTATATGTCTTTTGAAGTAATAAATTAAAATGATACAGCTCAGTATTCCTCCACTTTTTCATGTCCTTAAGCTCAAGTCTCCCTCTTATCCCAGTAATTTGTAGAATCATAGAATAGTAGGGTTGGAAGGGGCCTACAAGACCATCAAGTCCAACCCCCTGCTCAATGCAGGAATCTAAGTCAGAGCATCCCTGACAGATGGCTGTCCAGCTTCATGCCTCCAGCATGGGAGAGCCCACCACCTCCCTAGGTAACTGGTTCCATTGTCGTATTGCCCTAACAGTCAGGATTTTTCCTGATGTTACAGGAAGCCAGATTCTGGCTGAACTTGAACCCATTATTCCATGTCCTGCACTCTGGGATGATCGAGAAGAGATCCTGGCCTTCCTCTCTGTGACAACCTTTCAAGTACTTGAAGACCGCTATCCTATCTCCCCTCAGTCACTCTTCTCAAAACTAAACATGCCCAGTTCTTTCAGTCTCTCCTCATAGGGCTTTGTTTCCAGTCCCCTGATCATCTTCATTGCCCTCCTCTGAACCCTCTCCAGTTTGTCTGCATCCTTCTTCAAGTGTGATGCCCAGAGCTGGACACAGTACTCCAGATGAGGCCTAAGCAGTGCTAAGTAGAGGGGAACTAGTACTTCACGTGATTTGGAAGCTATACTTCTATTAATGAGCTTCCGCTGTGCATTAAAAACGTGGTTGTTCAGGCAGGCATTTGGGGTGGGTTAGGGTATTTTAGAAAACATTTTTATTGTAGAATTTTATTGTTTTAAACTGTTTTATTATATTCTGTACATCTCCCAGAGTGGCTGGGTGACCAGCCAGATGGGCGATCAATAAATGTAATAAATAAAAATAAATAAATAAAGTAAATAATGCAACCCAAAAGAGCATTTCCCTTTTTTGCAGCCACATCACATTGTTGGCTCGTATTCAGCTTGCAACCTACAGCAATTCCAAGATCCCTCTCGCGTGTAGTATTGTTGCCCTTTTAATTGTGCATGTGTTCTTTTTCCTAGGTGCGGAACTTGGTATTTATCCCTATTAAGTTTCATTCTGTTGTTTTCTGCCCAGCGCTCCAGTCTATCAAGATTACTTAGAATTTTGTTTTTATCTTCCAGGGTATCAGCTATCCCACCCAATATGTCATCTGAAAATTTGAACAGCATTCCCTGCACCTCCTCCTCCAAGTCATTAATACAAATGTTGAAGAGCACTGGGCCCAGGACTGAGCCCTGCGGTACCCCGCTCATTACCTCTCCCCAGTTTGAGAAGGTCCCATTGATAAGCACTCTTTGAGTCCGATTCTGTAGCCAACTGTGGATCCACCAGATCGTTCTTTCATCTAGCCCACTTTGAGCTGGTTTGCTCATCAGGATATCATGGGGCACTTTGTTGAAAGCTTCGCTGAAGTTCAGATATATTATGTCCACAGCATTCCCACAGTCCACAAGGGAGGTGACTTGATCAAAAAATGAGGTCAGATTTGTCTGGCAGGATTTGTTCTTGACAAATACATGTTGGCTTCGCATAAACACTGCATTGTTTTCAAGATGCTTACGGACTGATTGCTTTATCATCTGCTCCAGAATTTTCCCAGGGATTGATGTCAGACTGACTGGTCTGTAGTTCCCAGGTCCCTCCTTTTTACCCTTTTTGAAGATAGGGACCACATTAGCCCTCCTCCAGTCATCTGGCACTTCCTCCGTCCTCCATGATTTCTCAAAGAGAATAGACAGCGGTTCTGAGAGTTCTTCTGCCAGTTCCTTTTTTACTCTAGGATGCAGTTCATCTGGCCCTGGAGATTTGAACTCATTCAAAGTCATTAGGTGTTCCTTGAACTTATGCCTATCAATCTCAAGCTGCAATCATGCCCCTTCAGGCTGTACTTCACCTTTGCCGGGGGGGGGGGGGGGGGGTCATAGACCCTCTTTTGGGAGAAGACTAAGCCAAAGTAGGAATTGAGCACCTCTGCCTTTTCTTTGTCATCTGTTATCATTTTGCCATCCTTATTTAATAGTTGGACCACCATTTCTTTCCTCTGTCTTTTACTATGCACGTAGCTGAAGAAAGCTTTTTTGTTGCTTTTAGCATCCCTTGCTAACCTCAGCTCATTCTCAGCTTTAGCCTTCCCGACGCCATCCCTGCAACTCTGTGCTACCTGCCTGTACTCTTCCTTTGTAGCTTGGCCTTCCTTCAACTTCCTATATGTGTCCTTTTTTGCTTTCAGGTCATCTCTTAGCTGTTTGTGAAGCCACATTGGGTTCTTCTGTTGTCTTCCTCCTTTTTCTTGTTGGAATTGTTTGTAACTGTGCCTTTAGAATCTCCTTTTAAAAACTCCCACCCATCTTGGACGCCGTTTCTCATTAGAGTCGCTCACCTTGGGACCTTACTTATCATTGTTCTGAGTTCATTAAAACTGACTTTCCTAAAATCTAGGGTACATGTTTGGCTACACTCAGCTTTTACTTCCCTTAGAGCCAAGAACTCAAGTACCATATGGTCATTTTCCCCCAATGTTCCCGTAACTACTACTTAGCCATTAAGTCATCTCTGTTAGTTAGGATAAAGTCAAGGATAGCTGATCCTCCAGTTCCTTCCTCTACTTTCAGTAGGAGGAAGTTATCAGCAACACAAGTCAGGAATCTCTTGGAAGGGGCCATGTTTCACAGAATTTGTCTCCCAACAAATATCAGGAAAATTGAAGTCCCCCATTATTACTACATCATGCTTCCTTGAAACATCGGCAATGTGCTTTTCAGAAATTTCCTCCTCGGCTTCTCCTTGATTGGGTGGCCGGTAGTAGACTCCAACTACTATGTTCCTGTTATTCTTTGCTCCATTTAATTTAATCCAGATGCTCTCGATGAGGCTACCAAGCTCATCCTCCTGTATTTCTGTGCAGAGATATATATTAAACATAGTGCAACTCCACCTCCCTTTCTGTTCCTTGTGTTCTTTCTGAAGAAGTTATATCCTTCAATTGCTCTATTCCAGTCATGGGAGTCATCCCACCAAGTTTCAGTTACACCTACCAAGTCATAATTTCCCTCCTGTATTAAGAGTTCAGGTTCGTTCTGCTTGCTTCCCATACTCTGGGTATTAGTATATAGACATCGAAGACCAGGTGCTTCATAGTCTGGCTTTCTTCCTACATGTTTCTGAAGACTATTACTGGGCACTATTAGAGCTGTTCTCTCCATTGTGATACATTAGACTTCACCCATTGTTACCCTCAACTTTAAGCTGAATCGTGGGGGAAGGAGACGTAAAGCCCTCCTGATGAAGTTCTTCATGCTGTGGCCAAACACATTCTTCCCAGTCCTTGTGAGGTACAATCTGTCCCTTGCCAACAGTCCACCTTCCAGGAAGTATAGCCCATGGTCCCAGAATCCAAATCTCTCGTGTCGGCACCACCTTCATAGCTGGTCATTCGCCCGAAGTATTTCTCTTTCCCTTTCTATTCCTCTTCTAACTACTGGAAGGATGGATGAAAAAACTATCTGGGCCCCAAAGTTCTTGAGTTTCCTTCCCAAAGCTTCAAAGTCTGATGTGATTTCTTCGTAGCTCTGCTTGGCGGTATCATTTGTTCCCACATGGATGAGAAGAAAGGGATGCCTGTCAGTGGGCTTTATGAGTGTAGGCAACCCTTCAGTCATGCCTCTAATCCATCCTGGGAGACAGCATACCTGGCGAGTCCATGGGTCTTCGCAACATACTTGGGTTTCGATCCCACGCAGCAAGGAGTCTCCCACAACTGCTACTCTTCTCGTTGTTGTAGGTCTTGGTTTCATTGCCTCTGCTTGACTGACCTTCAACCTCTTGCTCACTCTCATGTGGGGTCCCATGTAATTCTTCCTCTGCAGGCTGCCCTCCAGCCTCATCCTCAAGTACCTGAAAACAGTCCCATAGTTGCACTGGTGGAGAGTGGCTTCTAGTTCTGCTCCTAACTGTCACCTTTTCCAAGGAGTATCCTCTACTTCATTTTTCCTCGCCTCAGCATTTTCCTCTTCTGCCTCAGCTTGCTGTTGTTCTTCTAGCTTCTGTACTTTGCTTGCTGCTGTAGTTCCACCCTTCTGTTTAAGAACTCCTCATCTTCTCTTATTCCTGAAGGGTCGACAGTTGCCACTCCAGTCTTCTTACTTTTTCTTCCAACAGTGTAATCAACTTGCACTTGTTGCACATGTAGGCCATGTTGATCTCAGGCAAGAAAACAAACATTGCACAGACCTTGCAGGTCAACACCACTGAAGCGTCTTTTCCTTCCATAGTCTCTATTCCCTTTATGTTTCTAGCTTTCTGATTGTACTGGGATAGCCTGTACTTTGTCCTCTATTCATTGGAGGTTAACAACAGAGTCCCACTGGTATGGAAGTGTATGTTGCAAGAAAAAGAAATTTTAAAAAATTGTTAGGTACCTCCCCCTTGACCTCCCCTACCGAACTCCTGTTTGCTGTTCCTGTTCGCTCACTCTGATTGCTCGCTCTCTGGGAGCTAGCTTGCTTGTATAGCCCCTAGACCAGCTGGAGCAGCTTCCTCTGCTCTGCTCAGCTAGGAGGCAGGAAACAGACTGAAACTCCCCACCCACACAGCTGCTGGGAGTAATCAGGCCACACCCCTTCAATTCAATTGGAGCTCTCAGGAGCATATGGCGAGCACATGGCAACTCAAGACGCAAAGTCCCTGGGCTTACTTCAGCCCACTCACCGCTTGTCGAATCATGCTAATGAAGACCAAGACCTAGAAGTTCTTACTCCAAAACGGTAATGACTTTTAGCAGCCGTCACAGCCACTGACAACTTCTCCAGAGAGAAGCTGAGCTAGTTATCTTCAAACTGGTTATTGTCAAAACAGCTCACACACTCTCTCACAACCAAATATGTGGCCCAAAGAGCCAGGCTGGCTGCCGAAGTCTTGTCTATTTTGAGAATTTATTGGGTAAGAGCTAGGGCTTGCAGGACTCCAGGGGAATCCCTCAATTCCTCCCCAAGCATCCAGGCCAGGGGACAGGGCTTGAGGAGGGGCCCACAGAGGGTGCACCATTCCCTACAGGCCAAACTGAGCACCTCCACAAACTGGATTAGGCTCATGTGCCAGAGGTTGCCCTCACCTGATTTACCCCCAACCAAGATAACATCTAGTTCTGACTTATCTCGGCAACACATAGCCCCAATCCCACACTTGTTTAAGGCATTAAAAGGGGAGGAATGGCAAGTATCCCTACTGTGCCCACCAATTCTCACCTGCAAATGCTGCCCTTAGCCTATTTTTCACCCAGACAGACACACTTCCAGATTCAGTCTGTTTCCCGCCTCCCAGCTGAGCAGAGCAGAGCAAGCTGCTCCAGCTGGTCCAGGGACTACAGAAGCAAGCAAGCTCCCAGAGAGCGAGCGACCAGAGCAAGTGAACAGGGGGAGCAAACAGGAGTTGGCCAGGGGAGTTCGGCAGGGGAGGTCAAGGGGGAGGCCCTTAACGTTTTTTTTTTTCATTTTTCATTTTATTTTATTTTTTAACTAACTTTTTTCCATTTATTTATCTTGTAACACATACATCGCCCCTTCATGGATCACTGCCTTGTTGTGGCGAAGGGGCTTGCGTAACTCAGTGAAGCCATAAGCTATGCCGTGCAGGGCCACCCAAGACGGACAGGTCATGGCAGAGAGTTCTGACAAAATGTGGTCCACTGGAGAAGGAAATGGCAACCCACTCCAGTATTCTTGCCAAGAAAACCCCATGGAACGTATCACAAGGCTAAAAGAGATGACGCCGGAAGATCAGCCCCTCAGGTCGGAAGGTGTCCAATATGCTACTGGGGAAGAGCAGAGGGTATTTCCAAGTAGCGCCAGAAAGAGTGAAGCGGCTGGGCCAAAGCCGAAAGGACACTCAGCTGTGGATGTGTCTGGTGGTGAAAAGAAAATCCGATGCTGTAAAGAACAATATTGTTTAGGAACCTGGAATGTCAGATCAATGAATCAAGGTAAGCTGCAGGTGGTCAAACATGAGATGGCAAGATTGAACATCGACATCTTGGGAATCAGCGAACTAAAATGGACAGGCATGGGTGAATTTAATTCAGGTGACCATCATATCTACTATTGCGGGCAAGAATCCCTTAGAAGAAATGGAGTAGCACTCATAGTCAACAAAAGGGTGGGAAAAGCAGTACTGGGTACAATCTCAAAAACGACAGAATGATCTCAGTACGAATCCAAGGCAAACCATTCAACATCACAGTAATTCAAGTCTATGCCCCAACCACTGAGGCCGAAGAAGCTGAGGTTGATGGGTTCTATGAAGACCTACAACACCTTCTAGAACTAACACCAAAAAAAGATGTCCTCTTCATCATAGGGGATTGGAATGCTAAAGTAGGAAGTCAAGAAATCACTGGGATAACAGGCAGGCATGGCCTTGGTGTACAAAATGAAGCAGGACAAAAGCTAATAGAGTTTTGCCAAGAGAACACGCTGATCATAGCAAACACTCTTTTCCAACAGCACAACAGACAACTCTACACATGGACATCACCAGATGGTCAATATCGAAATCAGATTGGCTACAAAGGACATAATCAAAGATGGAGAAGCTCCATACAGTCAGTAAAAACAAGACCTGGAGCTGACTGTGGCTCAGATCATGAGCTGCTTCTTGCAAAATTTCGGCTTAAATTGAAGAACGTAGGGAAAACCACTAAACCATTCAGGTATGACCTAAATCATATCTCTAATGAATATACAGTGGAGGTGAGGAATAGATTTCAGGGATTAGACCTGACGGACAGAGTGCCTGAGGAACTATGGACGGAGGTCCGTAACATTGTTCAGGAGGCAGCAACTCAATCCATCCCAAAGAAAAAGAAATGCAAGAAAGCCAAGTGGCTGTCTGAGGTGGCTTTACAAGTAGCTGAGTGAAATGCAAGGGAGAAAGGGGAAGATATATCCAACTGAATGCAGAGTTCCAGAGAATAGCAAGGAGAGACAAGAAGGCCTTCTTAAATGAACAATGCAAAGAAATCGAGGAAAACAACAGAATGGGAAAGACTAGAGATCTCCAATATTCTTGAAGAGATCTCAAGGGAACGTTTTGTGCAAAGACGGGCATGATAAAGGACAAAGAAGGCAGGGACCTAGCAGAAGCAGATGAGATTAAGAAGAGGTGGCAAGAATACACAGAAGAACTATACAGGAAAGATCTGAATGTCCTTGATAGCCATGATAGTGCGGTCACTGAACTTGAGCCGGACATCCTAGAGAGTGAAGTCAAGTGGGCCTTAGGAAGCATTACTAACAACCAAGCTAGCGGAGATGACAGTATTCCAGCTGAGCTATTTAAAATCCTAAAAGATGATGCTGTTAAAGTGCTGTATTCAATATGCCAACAAATTTGGAACACTCCACAATGGCCACAAGACTGGAAAAGGTCAGTTTACATTCCAATTCCAAAGAAGGGCAACGCCAAAGAGTGTTCAAACTACCGCACAATTGCGCTCATTTCACATGCCAGCAAGGTAATGCTCAAAATCCTACAAGCTAGGCTTCAGCAGTATGCGAACCGAGAACTACCGGAAGTACAAGCTGGGTTTCAAAGAGGCAGAGGAACTAGAGATCAAATCGCCAACATTCGCTGCATCATGGAGAAAGCAAGAGAATTCCAGAAAAACGTCTATTTCTGCTTCATTGACTACGCTAAAGCCTTTGATTGTGTGGATCACAACAAACTGTGGCAAATTCTTAAAGTGATGGGAGTACCAGACCACCTTACCTGTCTCCTGAGAAACCTGTACGAGGGTCAAGAAGCAACAGTAAGAACCAGACATGGAACAACCGATTGGTTCAAAATTGGGAAAGGAGTACGACAAGACTGCATATTGTCACCCTGCTTATTTAACTTATATGCAGAGTACATCATGAGAAACGCCGGGTTGGATGAATCACAGGTCAAAATTAAGATTGCTGGGAGAATTATCAACAACCTCCGATATGCAGATGATACCACCCTAATGGCAGAAAGCGAAGAGGATCTCAAGAGCCTCTTGTTGAGGGTGAAAGAGGAGAGTGCAAAAGCTGGTTTGAAACTCAACATTAACAAAACTCAGATCATGGCATCTGGCCCCATCACTTCCTGGCATATAGAAGGGGAAGAAATGGAAGCAGTGACAGATTTTACTTTCTTGGGCTCCAAGATCACCGCAGACGGCGACTGTAGCCATGAAATTAAAAGACGCTTGCTCCTTGGGAGGAAAGCTATGGCAAACCTAGACAGCATAGTAAGAAGCAGAGACATCACCTTGCCAACAAAGGTCCATCTAATCAAAGCTATGGTTTTCCCAGTAGCAATGTATGGCTGTGAAAGCTGGACTATAAGGAAGGCTGAGCACCGAAGAATTGATGCTTTCGAGCTGTGGTGCTGGAGAAGACTCTTACGAGTCCCCTGGACTGCAAGGAGGTCAAATCAGTCCATCCTAAAGGAAATCAACCCTGAGTGCTCATTGGAAGGACAGATCCTGAAGCTGAAGCTCAAATATTTTGGCCACCTAATGCGAAGAGAAAACTCTCTGGAAAAGATCCTGATGCTGGGAAAGACTGAAGGCAAAAGGAGAAGGGGACGGCAGAGGGTGAGATGGCTAGATAGCATCACGGATGCAATGAATATGAACTTGAGCACGCTTCGGGAGAGAGCGCAGGACAGGAAGGCCTGGCGTGCTATGGTCCATGGGGTCAAGAAGAGTTGGACACGACTGAACAACAACAACACATACATCCACACCAGTGGGACTCTGTTTTTAACCTCTACTGCGTAGAGGAGCAGGCACAGGCTAGTCTAAAACAATCACAAAGCTAGACACAAAAAGGGAAAAGAGGCAATGGAAGGACAGGACTTTCCAGTGGTGGTGACCTGCAAGGTGTGTGCAATGTTTGTTTTCTTGCCCGAGAACAACGTGGCCTACACCTGCAACAAGTGCAAGTTGATCATGCTGCTGGAAGCAGTAAGTGGACTGGAGCGGCGACTGTCGACCCTCCGGGGAATAAGAGAACACGAAGAGTTCTTGGACAGAATGGGGGAACTATAGCAGCAAAGCTTGAAGCTTGAAGAGCAACAGCAAGATGAGGCAGTGGGAAATGCTGAGGTGATGAAAAATGGAGGAGAAGATACTCCTTGGAAAAGGGTGACAGTTAGGAGAAGAAGAAATAGACGCCACTCTGCACCAGTGGAAGCAGTGGAGCTGTGGAACCGATTCCAGCTACTTGCAGATGAGACTGGAGGTCAGCCTGCAGAAGAAGAATCACAGGGGAACCTACATGAGAGTGAGCAAGAGGCTGAAGGTCAGTCAAACAGAGGCGATGAAACCCAGGCCTACAACAAGAAGAGAAGAGTGGTAGTAGTGGGAGACTCCTTGCTGTGTGGGATCGAGACCCAAGTATGTCACACAGACCCGTGGACTCGCCAGGTATGTTGTCTCCTGGGAGGACGAATTAGAGACATGACTGAAAGGTTGCCTGTGCTCATAAAGCCCACTGACAGGTACCCCTTTCTTCTCATCCATGTGGGAACAAATGATACCGCCAAGCGGAGCTACGAAGAAATCACGTCAGACTTTGAAGCTTTGGGAAGGAAACTCAAGAACTTTGGGGCCCAGATAGTTTTTTCATCCATCCTTCCAGTAGTTAGAAGAGGAATAGAAAGGGAAAGAGAAATACTTTGGGTGAATGACCAGCTATGAAGGTGGTGCCAACACGAGAGATTTGGATTCTGGGACCATGGGCTATACTTCCTGGAAAGTGGACTGTTGGCAAGGGACAGATTGTACCTCACAAGGACTGGAAAGAATGTGTTTGGCCACAGCATGAAGAACTTCATCAGGAGGGCTTTACGTTTCCTTCCCCCACGATTCATCTCAAAGTTGAGGGTAACAATGGGTGAAGTCTAATGTACCACAATGGAGAGAACAGCTCTAATAGTGCCCAATAACAGTCTTCAGAAACATGTAGGAAGAAAGCCAGACTATGAAGCACATGGTCTTCGATGTCTATATACTAATGCCCAGAGTATGGGAAACAAGCAGAACGAACCTGAACTCTTAATACGGGAAGGAAATTATGGCTTAATAGGTATAACTGAGACTTGGTGGGATGACTCTCATGACTGGAATACAGCAACTGAAGGATAGAACTTGTTCAAAAAGAACAGGAGGAACAGAAAGGGAGATGGGATTGCACTGTATGTGAAAAATACATATCTCTGCACAGAAATACAGGAGGAGGAGCTTGGTAGCCCCATCAAGAGCATATGGATCAAAATAAATGGAGCAAAGAATAAAAGGAACCTGGTGGTCCAAATCTACTACCAGCCACCCAATCAAGGAGAAGCCGAGGATGAAACTTTTGAAAAGCAAATAGCTAATGTTTTAAGGAAGCCTGATGTAGTAGTAATGGGGGACTTCAATTTCCCCAACATTTGTTGGGAGACAAATTCTGCAAAACATGGCCCCTCCAGGAAATTCCTGACTTGTGTGGCGGATAACTTCCTCCTACAGAAAGTAGAGGAAGGAACTAGAGGATCGGCTATCCTTGGCTTGATCCTAACCAACAGAGATGACTTAGTGGATAAAGTAGCAGTGACAGGAACTCTGGGGGAAAGCGACCATGTTGCACTTTAGTTCTTGGTTCTAAGGGAAGCAAAAGCCGAGTGTAGTCAAACACGTACCTTGGATTTTAGGAAAGCTGATTTTAATAAACTCAGAACAATGATCAGTAAGGTCCCATGGCAAGCAACTCTAACGAGAAAAGGAGTCCAAGATGGGTGGGAGCTTTTAAAAAAGGAAATTCTCGAGGCACAATCACAAACAATTCCAACAAGAAGAAAAGGTGGAAGACAACAGAAGAAGCCAATGTGGCTTCACAAAAAGCTTAGGGACGACCTGAAAACAAAAAAGGACACATATAGGAAGTGGAAAGAAGGCCAAGTCACAAAGGAATAGTACAGGCAGGTAGCACAGAATTGCAGGGATGGCATCAGGAAGGCTAAAGCTGAGAACGAGCTGAGGTTAGTGAGGGATGCTAAAAACAACAAAAAGGCTTTCTTCAGCTACGTGCATAGTAAAAGGCAAAGGAAAGAAATGGTTGTTCAGCTATTAAATAAGGATGGCAAAACGATAACAGATGACAAAGAAAAGGCAGAGGTGCTCAATTCCTACTTTGGCTCAGTCTTCTCCCAAAAGAGGGTCTATGACCCCCCAGGCAAAGGCGAAGTACAGGCTGAAGGGGCAGGATTGCAGCTTGAGATCGATAGGCATATGGTCAAGGAACACCTAATTACTTTGAATGAGTTCAAATCTCCAGGGCCAGATGAACTGCATCCTAGAGTAATAAAGGAACTGGCAGAAGAACTCTCAGAACCGCTGTCTATTCTCTTTGAGAAATCATGGAGGACGGGGGAAGTGCCAGATCACTGGAGGAGGGCTAATGTGGTCCCTATCTTCAAAAAGGGTAAAAAGGAGGGACCTGGGAACTACAGACTAGTCAGTCTGACATCAATCCCTGGGAAAATTCTGGAGCAATGATAAAGCAATCCATCTGGAAGCACCTTGAAAATAATGCCGTGATTACTCAAAGCCAACATGGATTTGTCAAGAACAAATCCTGCCAGACGAATCTGACCTCATTTTTTGATCAAGTCACCTCCCTTGTAGACCGTGGGAATGCTGTAGACATCATATACCTCGACTTCAGCGACGCTTTCGACAACGTGCTCCATGATATCCTGATGAGCAAACTAGCTCAAAGTGGGCTAGATGAAACAATGATCCGGTGGATCCACAGTTGGCTACAGAATCGGACTCAAAGAGTGCTTATCAATGGGACCTTCTCAAACTGGGGAGAGGTAATGAGTGGGGTACCGCAGGGCTCAGTCCTGGGCCCAGTGCTCTTCAACATTTGTATTAATGACTTGGAGGAGGAGGTGCAGGGAATGCTGATCAAATTTGCAGATGACACCAAACTGGGTGGGATAGCTAATACTTTGGAAGAAAGAAACAAAATTCAGAGTGATCTGGATAGACTGGAGCGCTGGGCAGAAAACAACAGAATGACACTGAATAGGGATAAATGCCAAGTTCTGCACCTAGGAAAAAGAAACCAAATGCACAGTTACAAGATGGGGGATACGTGGATCAACCACACTACAAGCGAGAAGGATCTTGGAATAGTTGTAGATCACAAGATGAATATGAGCCAACAATGTGATGTGGCTGCAAAAAAGGCCAATGCTCTTTTGGGCTGCATTCATAGAAGCACAGCTTCCAAATCCCAGGAAGTACTAGTTCCCCTCTACTCAGCACTGGTTAGGCCTCATCTGGAGTACTGTGTCCAGTTCTGGGCACCACACTTTAAGAAGGATGCAGACAAACTGGAGAGGGTTCAGAGGTGGGCAACAAAGATGATCAGGGGACAGGAAACAAAGCCCTATGAGGAGAGACTGAAGGAACTGGGCATGTTTAGCCTTGAGAAGAGAAGACTGAGGGGAGATATGACAGCACTCCAAGTACTTGAAAGGTTGTCACAGAGAAGAAGGCCAGGATCTCTTCTTGATCATCCCAGAGTGCAGGACACAGAATAAGGGGCTCAAGTGACAGGAAGCCAGATTCCGGCTGAACATCAGGAAAAACGTCCTGACTGTTATAGCAATACGACAATGGAACCAATGACCTAGGGAGGTGGTGGGCTCTCCCACACTGGAGGCATTCAAGATGAGGCTGGACAGCCATCCGTCAGGGATGCTATGACTTGGATTCCTGCATTGAGCAGGGGGTTGGACTCGATGGCCTTGTAGGCCACTTCCAACCCTACTATTCTATGATTCTATGATTTAACACCTGGGAAAAATCTAACACAAAGAAGACCTTTGTCTGGGGGCGGGGGGAGGTATCAATGTTGGCAGATGGGACAAGCAACCTATACCCTCCTGCCAGCCCACACTTACAAGGGGAAAACCAGGGGGCAGGACAGATACATCCGTATTTCCATCAACGTTTATGTGAACTCTACAAAAATGTAAAGTGGGGATGGAGAACCTCCAGCCCTTGGGGGCTCTCCATCCAGCCTGCCAGTTTTTCTCCAAGGCTTCCCATACTGGGGTTTCCCCAGCTCAGGGCGACAGAAAAGGTTGTCTTTCTGTAGGACTGAGCTAGGAAACTGATGTCAGTGGGTGTGGCTTTGGGGAAGGGAGGGGCTTCAGGAAAGAGGGGCCAACACTTTGACATCAACTGACTCCCAAGGGTGTTCTAAGAAGCAATCCAGTCCCCAGGGCTGAAACAGTTCCCGACACCTGGTATAAAGCAATGGCAGATTTTGTTGATCTGGATTTAGTAACTCACGAGTTTGGGCATTGCTGTGAAGAAGAACGCTTTGTCCATCCGAAGCTTTCTGAAGATATACGCTGCATCATAATGCTGTGCGTCTAACAGCTCCTGCTGGAATTTACTGACTTCAGACCAATCTTTGAGTGCAACCCTGATCTGAAGTGGAAACACATAGACAGTTCTTCAAACTGAAGTCAGAAATATAAAGTAATTGCAATGCAGCTGACTGGCTCATATTTCTTGCTGACTGAAGGAAAGATGCAAAGCACAGCAGCGTTTAAGTACCTAAAATTAACACTCTGTTCTCACTGAGACAGCAAAACTGAGCTGTACCACTTCAGAATACAGGGGTAGTGGAGCTCCCAAATCAAATGCTCCTTGATACAAGAAGTTCCCTACATATACCAAATTAGAAGATCAGAAAGAAGGGTTCTCGCTAGCCTTTTGTTTGATGGGCTAGTTTTCTATGTGAAGAGAATGTTTAGTAAGGAGGAGCATTCCATCATATGACACCCCCACCCTAGTGCAGTCTGAAGTAGTATTGTCCAGACACTCATTTACCATCTCAGTGAAAATTAGAATGAAGCTCCATTTGCAGTTTACATACTGAATCATTAGCTGCAGTAGTTTGTAGACAACTACAACAAGAGGCCTAAACAGTCAATTATCTTCTTAAGCAAGCTATAGTCAAAAGTGTACTCACACTCAGCTACATTTAAATGAATGGAGCAACATACATGTGTTCTGCATGGGAAACGGAATATACAAGACTCTCGATGAGCAGAGTGAGGAACAAGTGCAAAACTAGTTCATATCATTAACAAAAAATGTTTCTCGCCCTCTACACAGAATTATTTCATGCCAATTCCATTTGTAGTCCACTCTTTCAGATGCCTGGAAGGAAAGGACCTCTACTGGTCACTGATAACTACAACAGCCTTCGTAAGTGTATCCCAACATTTTTAAACTAATGATTTAAACATATACATGCTTGCATATAATGCTTTTTGACTCTCCCACGTTACCTCAGGGTGAACAATCCTGTATGTTAGGCCAGTATTATCCTCATGTTATTCTGAAATGTCTTAAGACCTTTCTCAAAAAACACTCAAGGCAACTTACAATAAAAATAAACAAAATTTTGAACAGCTAAAACAATAACCCATTTCATACTAAAATATAACCACCCCATGTGACAGAGGCAGGAGGTTGAGGCTGAAACACCAACTTGCCTAAGGCGACCCAGTGAGAGCTCATGACCAAGACAAGACTTGAATTCATCATTTTCTGGCTCACAGCTCATACTCTTACCTACTCTGTTGCCCTTCTTTTACACCCCCCAAGGATGTTGTACATCAGTCACCAACAACAAAGTCACAGAAGACTGTAGGCAAGAAGAGGTTGAAAGCAAACAGGTTGAGGCGTACTTTACCTTTTCCTTTGGCTGACACAGTTGTGTATTGTACAAGCCATACAGAAGATAAAGGGCACCAACTCGGATCTGGAAGGTGTAAGGAGGCAAGAAGTACGGCCATACCAGAGCTAATGCCTCTTTGGTGAACTTAATCTGCTCTGGAGTCCTTATTTTACCACTAGACAAAACAAGATCACCATAAAAACAAGATACAGTGTGATATATGTCAAACCTATTCAATTACATGCAAGAAAATATGAAACAAGAACCCACATTATTGATAGAAAAGGAGGCAATAACACAGCAGGGAATCCAACACACGCTAGGGGAAAAAGAGTCAGTGTTGAAGGATTAGGCCATCTTCCCCAGCCTGGTGCCCTCCAGATGTTTTGGATGACAACTCCCAGCATTCCTGATCATTGGCCATGCTTGCTAAGCCTGATGGGAGTTGAAGTCCCAAACATCTGGAGGGCACCAAATTGGGGGAAACTGCATTAGGCTTTAATAGGATTGAGAAAGGCATGCTGAAGTGGTCCATCTAGGGGGGTGGCAATGGGTCACTTCCAAAGTCACCACGCGAGAGAATAGGAAGGCAAGGGAAGCAGTAATGCTGCCACAAGCAACCATCAGCTTCTAAGGGAAGAGGCCAGAATCAACCCGCCCTTTTCCCATCAGGTCTACACAGTTATCATAACATTTTTTTACATTATCAGCTGAAGCTTTTGCAGGAGTTCTTCAGAAACCAGTCAAGTTCCCCATTATGATGAGCCACAGCAGCCAAGCTTGCCCAGCACTCCCCCATTTTCCACTGCAAGACACAACTGCAAAAGAGCATTGAGCCTCCCTGTCAACCCACTTGACCGAAGAGCATGACCTACAACATGGGCCCAGAACCCTCTGCAGCACACCCGGGGAGGGGGGGGGATGTCACCAGACAGGACTGTTTGGAAAGGGTTCCATGAACACAGAATGCCTCAACAATCACTTAAATTAAAAAGAACAAAAAAACCAAAAGAGAAGGAGAGAAAGAGAAAATGAAGCAATGTTCAGTTTGAAACTTAAGAAATGCTGGGTTGTGCAGGCAGAGAGCCTCCACCCACAGGACACTGGCACACTGCCCATGCCTCTGGGCAGCACTCATGAAAACATATGAACAGCCAATCTGGATCAGACCAAGGAGCCATTGAGTCCAGCATTCTCTTCACACAGTGGCCAACCAGCTGCCCATGGGAAACCCACAAGCAGGATGTGAGTGCAACAGCACCCTCCTGCCCATGTTCCCCAGCAACTAGTGTACCTAGGCAGACTGCCTGACACTGGAGGTAGCATATAGCCATCAGAACTAGCAGCCATTGATAGCCTTGTCCTCCATGAATTTCTCTAACCCCCTTTTAAAGCCAACCAAATTAGTGGCCATCACTACATCCCGTAGAAGTGAACTCCATAGTTTGACTATGTGCTGTGCAAAGAAGTCCTTCCTTTTATCTCTCCTGAATCTCCCCCCAATCAGCTTTGTGGGATCACCCTTTTATACAAGAGGGAGAAAAATGTCTCCTTATCCACTTTTTCCACACTGTGCATAACTTTGTAGACCTCTATCATATCTCCCCTTACTTGCCTTTTTTTTCCTAAGCCAAGGAGGCCCAGATGCTGCAACCTCCCTACAAAGGACAGTGGCTCCAACCCCTTGATCATTTTGTTTGCCCCCCTTCTCCATGAGACACTCCCCCTCCCCCTCCAGCATTCCCCCTCTGCCCCCCATCAGGCACTCCCCCTCCCGCCCTACCCTCCCGAAGCACTCCCCCTCCCCCCATCAGGCACTCCCCCTCCCCCCATCAGGCACTCCCCCTCCCCCCATCAGGCACTCCCCCTCCCCCCATCAGGCACTCCCCCTCCCCCCATCAGGCACTCCCCCTCCCCCCATCAGGCACTCCCCCTCCCCCCATCAGGCACTCCCCCTCCCCCCATTCAGGCACTCCCCCTACCGCCCTCCCCTCCCGAAGCACTCCCCCTCCCCCCCGCGAGGCACCGTCTGAGGCGGGGAGGGGGCCACCCACTAGAAAATGGTGTGGAAGCGGTGCTGCCTCCAGAGCGAGGCGAAGCGCTCGTAGCGGGCGCTCTCGGCCTCCTGGAACCGGCTGAGCAGCGCCTCGCAGTCCGTCCTCAGGCCCGGCCAGCCGCTCATGTCCCGCGACGACACGCACTCCTCGCCCGCCTCCCTTCCGCCCACTGCGCGTGCGCTGGAGGACCGTGTCACCGAGGGAGGGGCCTGGTTAACCCCCTCGGTGCCCACCCCGAAGGAGCTCCCGCGCTCTTGAGGCCCCCGTTTTAAGGGAGTCTCCCTGTGCATCGCCCTTTTAAGAGTTAGCGCAAACTGGCGGGGCGGGGCGGGGCGGGGCGGGGCGGGGCGGGAGGGGAGGGACCAGCCAATCACAGCCACGATTTGGCTGCTGGCTCCGCCCTATCTGGTTTTCTCTCCCTTTCTCTGGTGGGTTTAGGCTTCCTGGAAAATGGAGTTAAAAGGCGGGCGTGTTTCTCTCCTAAACGCAGGATGCGTTTATTTACCTGTCTGGCATGGCACAGAATTGGAGCGCGGCAGCGTTCTTTCTCTCTGGCAATTTTATTTTTTAGGATATTCACCATTATATATTTTCCCCCTGATTCCTTGTGGAATTCGCAGCGCAGCCCTATTTATCTCTGCTCAGAAGTCTGTCCCAATCAATCCAGCCGGGCTTAACCCCAGGTGAATGTGGATGCTCTTGCAGTCTTGTGCACACTTACTTGGGATCCGGGGGGGGGGGGGGTGTTTTGTTTTAAAGACTGAGATGGGAACAAAAGGGAATATTGTGTGTTCAGTGGGGCTTCCTCTTGGGTAAGCGTGCATAGGATTGCACCCTTAAATCCAGAAGGAAAGTTTATTTCAGAAATGGAAAATCTTGCCCCTGGAGTAATGCGATGAAGAATATCCTCAAATTCTACGGGGAGAGGGACTCTCTGAAGTTGCCATGACTGCACCTTGTCAAGTCTCTCAAGCTTAGCCACACTAATCCCAACCTTGTCATGTTGCATTTTTCCCTTGGCTCATTATTGCTAATATCAGTATTCAGAACCATAACTGTAATAACAATGTGTCCAGTGTCCACAAAAAGCTAATGCCAGAATACACATGTTAGTCTAAAAGGTGCCACAAGAACATAAGGACCTAAGAAGAGCCCTGCTGGATCAGACCAAGCGTCCATCTAGCCCAGCATTCTGTTCACACAGCAGCCAACCAGCTGTCAACCAGGACAAGCAGGACTAAAGTGCAACAGCACCCTCCCACCCATGTTCTCAGCAACTGGTGTACGTAGGATCACTGCCTCTGGTACTGGAGGTAGCACATAGCCATCAAGACTAGTAGCCATTGATAGCCTTTTCCTCCAGGAATTTGTCCAGCCCCAGGAATTTGAATTTTCCTCCAGGAATTTGTCCAACAAGGCACTTAGTTGTTTTTGCTGTAACCGACTACCCCTCTGGAATTTAATCAGTGGCTCTCAAAATAGGCAGTCTTCTCTAGCCTTCTACCCACGAATGCATACATGCACACACACATACACAGGCAAAATGCAGGCTATCAACCCACTTCCCCCCTCCTCACAATACATGCCCCATCCTTTTATGAAAATTGCCAGTAAGCCAGCCCTCCATTCTTTGTCACCAATTTTCTTTCCCAAGTTTCTCTCTCTCTCTCTCTCTCTCTCTCTCACTCACTCACACACACACACACACACACAACATATTGAGGCTTCCAAGTGATCATGCATAAGACTGGAATGCAGGAAGGACCCAAGGGACCCTGCTCCATGATCTTTGCCCTGTGACCAAATGGGAGACAGGATAGGACCAGCCATCCCCAACTGGATGTCCTCCCAATGTGTTGGACTGCAAATCCCTTCATCCACAGCTAGCATGGTCCAACACATCTGGAGGGCACCAGGTTAAGGAAGGCTGATCTAGGACAACCACCCTCTTTCTTCCCTCCACACACCTCCTTGCCCAATTCCATTGCCTCTGAGTATCAGCATCTCTGCCAGCGTCTGCCTCCTGTGCCATGTTCTTTTGGTAATAATCCTTTGGGTCTGAGCTGCAGTAAACCAACACAAACTTTTGTTGATCACCAAGACCCAGTTATATCTCTTTCTACAATGACCAAAGAAATACCAGAGGAACATGAGTCCCTGCAGGTGACTGCTGCTTTTGTCAGATCTCTTTTGCAGATTGGTCTGTCTTCTACCAAGCTGGGACTGCTACATGTCAGCAATGTGGAACAGTCTCCCAAGGGGCTTTATTTTATTTTCAGTGAAAGCAGCAATGGGAGGCTGCAAACTTGAATGGAGGATATGCAGGGAGGATATGCAGAGAATGCAGGAGAATGGAGGATATGCAGAGAATGCCGGGGGTAAGGGTCTGTGTCTTCTCCTCTGCAGTGGAAAATCAGTCTGGGTAGAATGATTTTGATTAGAGAAATGGCCAAGAGGCAAAAGAGTTAAGCACACCTTCCACTGCATCGCTCTGCTTCTCCCTGACATGCTGTTTATAGAATCATAGAGTTGGATGGTACCTCCAAGGTCTTTTATGCGGGCAATCCAGCCACATAGTATCCCTGATAGGTGGATATGCAGCCTTTGCTTTAAAACCCACTAACGAAGGAGAGCAGACCGCCTTCCGAGGCAGTCTGTTCCACTATTGAACACCTTGCGCCATCAGGAAGTTCTTCTAAAATTTTGTCTAAATCCTTGTTCTTTTCTTTCTTTCTTTTTTGCAATTTGAACCCATTGGTAGAAGTCCTGCTTTCTGCAGTATCAGAAAACAAATTTGCTCCATCTTCCATGACATAGACCTTCAAACCTTTGTAGAAAGAGTTTTACCCAAAAGGGCAGGGCATTCACACATACAAATTTATTCTCCCTTGCAGCCTGATACAGTATTTACCATCTGATTCTGTCAAGTGTACTGGATACTTATTAGCAACCAAGCCAAGTTCCAGGTCTTGCTGTTGCTATATAAAGCCCTGAATAGCTTGAGACTAGGATACCTGGTGGATCATCTTCCCTGATATAGTTCCCATCACTAAGATCATCAGAGGATGCCTTGCAGGTTGTTACAGACCCATCTCTTTACCCAAGCCTTCCCTGATTGCCTGTGCGCCCCAGTTAGTTTGCTTTAGTATGTACTGTGCTTTTAGTTTTGGTTTTAAACATTTCTAACATTTCAAACTGATGAGCTTTGCTATTTATTACGATGCAAGTTTAATTTTGGTTTTGTAAACCGCTTAGAGATATTCTTTTAGATGTGGGAAATGGTATATAAATGGATAATGAATAAAACGGATCCTTTAAATAAATATAAACACAGCATGCAGGCAGGCATGTCCCGTCCCCCCCCCCACCCGAAGGAGACGGTCAGTAAGAGGTGACTCCATTGTCCCACTAGATCCCATGCAACCCAACTAAGCCGTGTCAAAACACACGTAGGAGGTTAGCCAAGGAAAGCCACACTTCCGCTGATGCAGAGAGGAAGGGGCGGCGCGGGGGGGGGGGAGAAGATGCCTGTAGCTCCGCCTCGGGTGCTGAACGGCACGTATAATGGGCGGGGCCCGACTGAGCGGATTGGCTGGGAGCCGCCTAAACGTTCGCTTCATTTGCATCTCCCTCCTGCATCCTGGAGAAGCATCCTCAGCACATTCCTAAGGACGGCATGATTGTGAGTGGCTGGGAGGGTACCCTCTCGCACGCCTCAGCCTGTAGGGATTGCTGTACATAGCGGAGAGGTGGAAAGTTTTGAAGGGCTCTCGAGAGCACTGGCTTTCTCTCCAGCATAGGTAAGTACAACGCTGGGCTATTGGGCACTGGAAATAAGTCGCTTTTAGGGTGGCAGAGGGCCTAAAAATCCAAGGACAGCCTTGTGCATTTTTAACATACACAGAAGAGGGAATTTGGGCAGGCACAACCAATGGTTTTAAAGAGGGACTAGACAAATTCATGAAGCACAGGTCTATTCCTTGTCATAGCTAAAAGGAACTTTCATATATGGAGGCAGTGTACCTCTTAATACCACTTCGTTAGGAACAAGCAAAAGGGGAGGCCATTGCCTTTCTGTGGCTTTCTGGAAGCAGCTGGTCTGGCAGGCCACTAATTGGAAACAAGACTGTAGTGCAGCCACACTTGGAATACTGTGTCCAGTTTCTGTTGCCACAACTAAAAAGGTATATTGTAGTTGGAAAAGGTGCAGAAAAGGGCAACTAAAATGATCAAGGGGCTAGAGCAACTAACTCCCCCTTATGACAAAATGTTAGTGTCTGGGACTGTTTAACTTAGGAAAAAGGCAAGTACAGGGAGACCTTATAGAGGTGTACGAAATTATTCATGGTGTGAACAAAGTGGATAGGGAGACATTGTTCTCCCTCTCGCATAATTCTAGAAGCTGGGGTCATCCCACAAAGCTGACTAGTGGGAGATTCAGGATGGACAAAAGGAAGGATTTCTTCACACTGCACATAGCTAAACTGTGGAATTCACGACAAGATGTATTGATGCAGTTTGGACAGCTGTAAAAGGGGGTTACACAAATTCATGGAGAAGGCTGTCAGTGGCTACTAGTCCTATATATGGCTATATGCTACCTCCAGTATCAGAGGCAGTATGCCTATGCACGCTAGTTGCTGGGGAACAAAACCAGGAGGGTCCTATTGTACTACCCTACTTCTTGTTTCCTGCGGGCAACCGTGGGCAGTTTCCCACAGGGGTTTGCCACTGTGTGAACAGAATGGTGGATGAGACAAATCATTGGTCTGATCCAGCATGACTGTTATCTTCTTATGACTAGGTGGACCTTGCGTCTGATCCAGCAGGACTCTTCTATCATCACAGGGTTGCCCTGGACACAGTAAGGTTGGGGGTGTAGTAACTGGGACAATTTGCCTAGGGGCTCCACTAAGCAAAGGACCCCCTGCCTCAGAGCTCACCAGAACCTCCCCCCCCCAACACATAGGTTGTTGTAGGGGGCAGTAGCAGAGCCCCCAACTTCATGCCTGCCACAGACCCCAAAAATCCTCCGGAGGGCTCTGTGTTATCATGCAGGGATAAGAAAAAATCTATAACAGCTATTTAAAGCAGAGAAACCCTTTTCTCCTTTGCTGACAGGTAGGTCAGCGCAAGGAATGTTAAACCTCACCTGCCATTCGTAGCCTGGCTTGTAGAATTAGATAGGTTATGTGCCTCCTCAGTATGGTGGTCAAACTTAAATGAGACCATTTAATTTCTCCTGGTTTAGTCAATTTTTGTCAATAGTCAATTTTTCTATTGGACTGCAAGGAATAAATACCTCTGAATTTGGGAGGGGAAGTAATGAGAAAAAGGTCCTGAGAAGGGACTGATTAAAGCAAAATGACAACAGTGCGAGTTGTCATAATACAGCATCATCAAGCAGTTTATTGCTTCTCTAAACAAGAAGAATGTGGAAAGGCATTTTAAGATGTTAAATCATTTTAGATGAGAGACATCTCATATGTTCTGTGCTCTCTAGAAATGATAAAGGGGGTAGGATATGTCAGTCTGTCATACCAAAATGTATATAAGCTTTCTCGTCAATGTATGGTTAGATTCATATACCATGCCACAATTTGTTCAACCAATTAACAGTGCAACTCTATCGTGAGCTCCATTGAACTCAGTGGGACTTACTTCTGAGTAGACATCTATAGGATTACACTTCAGATAATTTTCTGCATCTGGAACAGCTACTATCAGCAAGACGTCGTACCATAAAGTGTGTATCTATTTACTAGTTACATAGAAGTTCACTTACAAATTCACAGTATAAGCAGTTTAATTTAAAATAGCACAATTAAAACTAGATCTACTTTAAAGCACGTTAAGTCTACATGAATTTCTTAAAATTGACGGAATGGCTGTCAAACACATTGTTAAGGCTGCCTGGCATGTGGAAAAAGTATCTCTGTGTGAAAGGTGTTTGCCTTTCCAAGGGATACTCCCTATATCCTTGTATGCTACCCCCTAAGACAGACATATGAGAACTATCTACGTGGAACATGTTCAAAATCTGGCTAGATATGGTGGAGAATCCCATTTTAAATGAATCGGGTAAGGTATTCTTAAATGCTCTTCCACTGTGATGTGGAACGCTGAAATTCAGTAAGGAGCACAGAATGTGACATTGGACTCAGAATACAGCTTCCTACAGTTTTCAGATTTCTTCCTTAAAAAATAATTCTCCAAACCATGTTTCTAGCCCCTGTGGCCACAAAGATGTTTGCAAGTGTCTGGTTAAATCTCTAAGCTGCAGAATTTGGATGGCCTGTGTGTAGATTTGTGTTCTTCATGCTAAAATACACTGGCTGTGTGGCACAGAACCTCCCCAAATAAAGGTGATTGCTGTAACAAAGATCCCTTGGGTTACAGCCACTCTCTGGATCAGCTACCAAATGGAAGACGCCTCCTGCTTGCAGTTGTAAGGAAAGGAAAAAAGGAAAGGTTCCTCCTGTGCAAGCGCCGGGTCATTGCTGATCCCTAGAGGGGTGCCGCTTACACTGGCGTTTTCATGGCAGACTGTAGCGCGTTGGTTTGCCATTGCCTTCCCCGTCGTGACTACCTCTCCCCCAGCAAGCTGGGTGCTCATTTTACCGACCTCAGAAGGATGGAGGACTGAGTCGACCTGAGCCAGTTACCGGGGGCCCAGCTTCCGCTGGGATCGAACTCAGGTCGTGGGGAGAGTTTTGGTTGCAATACTGCCACCTACCACCCTGCGCCACACAAGGCTCTGTAACGCAAGGACCAACCCCAAATAGCAGGACACCAATTGGCACATCCTTTTTTTTTTTTTACTACATACGCAAACAATGCATCTCTTCACTAAACTGCAGATTTGTATCTAAAACTATAGTCTCCAGTATGGATATTGTTAAATCCTTTCCGTCTGTGTTTTCCCAGATTGTCAGGTGTCTTTTGTTCCATCATCCACTCATGGACAGAATCGGAATTTTTCAGGGATGTACGAGAATTTCATTCCTGTTTGGAAATGCCTTAGTGCACACACTGCACAATGGGTTGAAACAAATGTGCCGCTGATAATAGAAAATGCAGTGCAAATAATGGATTCACTTGCATTATTGCCAAGACCCCTTCTTGGCACAGTATTTGTGTGCTCTTTGTGCAGAACACCAGGTTTTTCTGATATCGTGAGGATAACAAAATGGCTAGCTTTTATATCCCAGGAGAAAAACAAGTGAAAGGAGACTGTGCGTATAAGCACAGTTGTGATACAGCAGTTGCTTCTGAGTAGAGAACTCATTATATTCCACTTCAACATTTTCTATGAGGGGAGCAGTTGCTGAAAGGATAGAGAAACAGAAAGGAAGAAACAAAGCCATACGAACAGGATCAGCAAGCGTAGGTGAGTACTCAACGTTATCAATTCTGGCTTGTTATCTCTGTACAAATCTATTCTAAAACTGCCATTCTCTTTTTGAAACCACATGGTTAATTAATGTATTACCCCAAAATGGTTTGTAGACTGCTTCTCCCTCCTATCTCACAATACATCTCCTGTGATAAAGAGGTGGTAATGCAAATACGTTCCAATTCACGCTAAATTAAGTTTAGAAGGAAATGACTACAGGTGTATATAAAAGACAGTCCCTGTCCTGTACCACCTCACATACAGAATACACAAGCCATTATATTAGGGGTTTTATGGTACAGCAGCAAGTAGACTTGTTCTACCTAATTGTGGAGTAGTTTCTTAAGTCTGGCAATTCAATTGCTCTTCTTTAGTAGATGAAAGAGATGTGTTTTAACATCTGGTGATCTCATAGCATCCTGGCTGATTTCAGTACCATCTAGAGCAGGGATGGGGAACATGTGGTCTTCCAGATATTGTTGGGACTACAACTCCCATCATCCCTCACCACCGGTTATGCTGGCTAGGACTGATGGGAGCTGCAGTCCAACAATATTTGGAGGGCCACACATTCCCCATCCCTGGTCTAGAGGCTATGTTCTTAGCCAGTTGCTCTAAAGTTCTGCTGTCTAAGGCTGCAATCCTATACACATTTACCTAGAAGTCCCATTGAACTCAATGGAGCCTTCTTCTGAGTAGACATATAAAGAATTGCACTGTAAGAACAGTGTTCTGCCAGCCATCAGGCCTTGCAAGTTCCTTCAACATCTTAGGATGAGCATGTAAATATCAGACTGATGCACCCCCCAGACCTATCACAGCTCAGTGCACTTCAAGAAACTTTAAGGTGGCATGGTAGGCTTGAGTTGTGAGCTGGAGGCAATCATATGACCATTTCCCCCCAAAAATCACTGTCAACACTGGAAATTCACTGTCATCTGCAAATACAACACTTTGTTGCAGGCCTGGTCCACATATAGTTTATTGATGTAATAAAACAATACAGTTAGTGTTAGATCCAACCACAAAAGAGGGAAAAAGAATGAGTGGAGGGGAGAATTATTATACAGCACACAGAAGGAAAATAAGATGGTTTGGGACAAATTCCCTAAATGAAAATGGTTCCTAAAATATATTCAGCATTACTGAAATCTATCATTAACAAAAAATAAAATAAAAAAAATAAAACACATGGATGTTAATAGCAACAAGGTGCAAAAAAACCAAAACAACAAATATTACCAAGCAACTCAATGATGAAACTGGGCAACTCTGCTAACAAGGCAGGTTGTATTATGATTTGCTTGAAATACCACCTCTACCAAATAGGGTAACTAGAACATTTAATTATTAGATACACAATATTAACATGAACTTTTCACAGCTATAGGCAAGGGAGAATTCTCTCTGAGCTGGCAAAGCAAACATCAAAAACCTCTTTACTTTCAATTAAAAGGAGAATTTATCCACATAAATTACAGAAGAAGAACCCTGCTGGATCAGGCCAAGGATCCATCTAGTCCAGCCAGATGCTTCTAGGAAGACCACAAGCAGAGCAAGACGCCTTTCCCTGTTGCTTGTCCCCCGGCAAACTAGTATACTTCCTCCAAACATGGAGGTTCCATTTCGCTATTATGGCAAATAGCCTTATCCTTTGTTCATTTAAAAAGCCATATAAGCCAGTGGCCATCTCCACATTGTGGCAGTGAATTAATGCACTGTGTGAAAAACTGTGTTTTTCTGTGCCGAAAATCAAATTTATTGGGTGAACCCAAGTTCTAATATTGCAAAAAGGAGAAAAAAAATTGCTTTCTCCACAACCATTCATAATTTCATGAACATCCCTCCCACACCATCTTTTTTCCTGATCTAAAAAACCCCCAACGTTGCTAGCCTCTCAAGATCAAACCCTTCTTTTCCCCTAACCCCACTTGGACATTAACACAGCATTTAAGAACCCTCTTATAATACAACGTGACCAAAAAAACATTACTCCAACATTTCTACGTGATTTCACAGGCAATAAACATAAAAAAGAGAAACTGAAAAGGGAAAAATGTCCTCCTTAAAAACTAGCTTTATAAATGTAGAATATATTGCATGAGGAACTGCTGGCATTTTGTTTTTATTTTGTTAAGAAAATAGATTGTGCGATTGTGGCTACAAATGCACTGCTGCAAAGCAATGTTTCTTTTTTTAAAAAAAAAGTTAAGTAAAAATTTATCTGAACATCATAGAGCGACAGAGCACAAGGTGCCTTCAGTGTCCTATGATCACACAATAGAAGGCTTAGGCAGTTTTACTGTGGTGATGTATCTGATAGAAATTTCCTCAGTGACAAACTCCAGGTCTAAATAAAAAATAAATACTTCTTTAAAAAAGGAGCCTACTTCAAAGCTGCCATTGCAAGCGTGTTCTAAATGTACTGAACTTTGATTGTTTATGTACCAAAAAATGCACCATTAGCTGAGTTACTGTTGTTAAAAAAGAAAAAAACCAATGCTCTTTATGTAAGAGACCGTCCAAAGTAGAAAGGGGATCAGATCCACAAACTAACTGAATTAGTGCAGTATTTGTAGCCAGGCTTCTAAAATCAGATATAGAAAATATAAATAGACTGCTTTTAGGTGGTGAGTCACCAGTGTCCAAGAAAACAGAACGATTGTGAAGGGGGGAAAAAAGCTCAGTTGACTTGATCCAGGGCTTTGAGCAATTCTTCGCCTTGTAGCAGATTTCGGTTGCCTTGTATGGGAGCATTCACTTCACAGTCATAGCTGGTAAGTTGCGGGAGTCCCTTCTCGTCCATCGACTGCCCTAGAAGTTTACTTGCTATATCTAAAAGGGAAAAGGGAATGTATGTTATTTGCACAACCTGAGTATCTTGAAAGTACAAGTCACATTATGGCTGCTAGAGATTTAATTAGTGGCACCTGGTAACCAGGGCTGTGGGTATCCTGCAAGAGAGAGGGAGCAGAGAAAACAAGCAGAACTTAGCTTCCTCTTAAAAATATAAAAAGCAAGTTTCTAGTCCTTATGGGTATGAAAATACACCTTGAAAAAGTGTGTGGTCAATGTCTTATATAATATCAAGCCAGAGGAGTGGTGGAATAAGATTTCTAGTAGTCAGTAAGGGGGTTTTCCCCTACCGATAACTAGCCAAATAGTGAAAAAAAAAGCCTGCATTTTTCACAAATATGCACATTTATAGAGCCTGCAGAATTCAGCTTTTCTAGGCACAGAATCTGCATGCAGAACTTTATTGTTAATCTTTTTAATACAAAGCACACATGGCCATACTGATTACTAGCCAAACAGTTAAGGAATGGCTGCTAGATTCTAGTTTCACATTCTGTATCTCTATTTCTTCCTCCCATTCTTAAACTCCTGTGTCCAGCCTGTCCCCCTACCCCCCCACACACAAAAGTAGAGTTCCTCAACAGCTCTCCCATCAATAATGGCTTGTTCCACCATGCTGCTTCCTTTATGCTACTTCAGATTTCCTCCAATCTTCTATGGCAAATACAGAAGCCACTGCTCTTTCTTCAAGGAGCATACATGCTGTTCCACCTACTGGGACCCCTTCTAGACAGGGACCCTGATTAATGGAAGCTCCGTGGCTCCTGAGTGCACTGCCTTCCCCATTTACTTCAGTAATGGGAGGCTTGCACAACTCTGAGTGAAAGCTACATGGGCACAGAAAAGGGGAGAGCACCTGGCTTGTCTTGCTTTATGGGCACTACTAGATTAACACAGTAACATTAGGTCAGCATACACACAGACACTGACCTGATGGTAATAAAATGACTGTCTTTGCCGCCACCTCATTCTGTCCATTAGGTTTGCATCCTTTTACACGTTTCCAAGCCAGGGATACATTTGTTCCAGGAGTACCTGACTGCGCCAATAACGTGCCCTTCAAAAACATACACACACACACAGGAAGGTTTATTTAATGCAATCCCAGAGATATTACATGAACATACTATTGAAAAGACATTAATGAACTACTGTGTAAAAAGGGTTCTCATTTTAAAAGCAAGTATCCTGCAAAGAAGGCAGTGTGGTGTAGTGGCTAGAGTGTTGGGCTGGGAGCCGGGAGATCGGGGTTCTAGTCTACACTCAGCCTGGAAGCTCACTGGGTGACTTTGGGCCAGTCACAGACTCTCAGCCCAACCTACCTCACAGGGTTGTTGTTGTGAGGATAAAATGGAGAGGAGGAGGATAATGTAAGCCACCTTGGGTTCCTTGCAAGAGGAAAAAAGGCGGGATATAGATAGATAGATAGATAGATAGATAGATAGGGCAAGGAAACGCTTTCTGGGCAAATTCCACTGCAATCCAATGGATTGGTGCAAAGCAAATCTTATTTATTTTGATGAGACCTTCTACAGTGGGGCGGATGGGGAGGGGAAAGAATATTGACCATCTGTCAAGGGATTCCTGGTTCATTTCCCTTCTTCCAAACCTGGAATGGTTGCTGCCTGACAAACCACAGCATAAAGTTTCAGCCTGATTCTTGAGTGCTGTTTATTTCTGAGCCTGAGACTCCAATCCTATGCACACTTAGTTGGGACTCCCTCCCAAGTAAAAATGAATAGGACCAAGCAGTCAGTATTCCCCAGCTGTCCAAACAGGAATGTTTGCTTAAGGCACAATCCTATGGGGATAGTCAGCCACCTCTGAACTCAGAAGCAACTGACTACCCAATGCAGGGTGGGCGGAGCGTGGAGGGGATGTTCTCCTCAGTGCTCCAGCCGCCCTGCATTTGCACCTAGCCGGCCAATTTCGGCTGAATAGCCAGGGCGCCTCTTACGAGTGCACAGCCAAGGACAAACCACACCACCTACGAGGCAACAGGGGAGGGGGCAGGGAGTCGCTTTTCTGAGAACTGACCTCAGAGTGCTAGCTCCAAGCTCAGTTCCCAGAAAATGAAAAATCCTATGGCCATCTAGATGCTGTCTAGCGCCATAGGACTGTGCCCTTAACGGTTTGGATGAAAATTACAAAAAGTAGTATCTGCCATTTTAACAGCCTTGTACTAGGCTAATCGCTGCTCACTCTGGCTTAGTGTTCCTCACCTATAAAATGGGATGCATTGGACCATATTTTTGTGTAGCCTTCTTGGTGAATGTTAAGGGTTTGATGTTAGAACCCCTGATCTATAGTAACTAAGATGTGGAATTGTTTGTGTAAATTCAGGGTACCACAGTGGCTCATGAGACACAGCTGGTAACTGTACCTGGCTTCAACACACCATTTTGTGGCTGGCTCCAGTTGATGGACCACAAGGTTCTGGAAGTAGATTGTGCAAGCTTGAAGTCTGCCAACCCTTGTTTTACAGGATATATTCTGGTGGATTAAGGCCGGGGAGAAGCAAATGGGAACTATTCTAGTATTCATGTTAAAGAGGAACACCTATGTTTCTATAGCGTTCAACCAATAAGAGAATTGTTCTCTTAAGATACAAATGTATCTTCACTGGTACAAAAGGCAGAACTATGAATCTGATTATGCAGGCTGAATGGTTCCGACTTGATCCTACAGTTACGGTCCTCTACAGTGTATGTAGGAGGAGGACCCTGTACATCAAGAACCATGTAGATTAAAGACCTTTCATGTGGATATGCATAAGAAATCTATCAGACACCTGAAAAATTTCCAACTAGGGAAATTCCAAAAGCCTTCCATATAAATATCAGGTATTGATATTAAATCAACTGTTAGGGGTGAATCCAAAAACCACTGAAGTTCTTTGTCAAAATTAATTCCTTTTCCTATTGCAAACTTATCAGCACAATTTTTTTATATTTAAGCACTACAGGAAACCACCTGCATTATGCATAAGCATTTTATGTTTGCTATACTGCACTTAAAGTCTCTACTCATTATTTAATATTTCTAGTTTATTCCCTCCCCCAGGTTCATGGCATCAGGCAATGATCAAAATACAAATATACAAAGAAGAAACAGAAGAAACAGATTTTAAAAACCCAGGCACATGAAAATGCTATGAACATCACCGTATAGCCCTGATCAAAAGTCGGCAAAAAAGGGGGAGGGGTATTTTAACTACTCTAAAAAAAGCTTAAAGCCTTTAAAAAACAAGAACAGCTTTTAGTATAGCCCTGACCAAAAGCCAGCGAAAAAGCGGGAGGGATATTTTAACTACTCTAAAAAAAGCTTAAAGCCTTTAAAAAACAAAAACACCCTAGAGCAGGGTGAGCAACTTTGGGAGGTCTGGGGGCCATTTTCACCCCACCCACCCCGGATCCCCCCATGGGCCACACACCACTGGCAGCTGCCAATTGTTTAAAAAATATTGTTTTTTAAAAAATGTCATCTGTAGTAGCTACGGAGTGCCAAAGTGTCAAAATTAGCTGGTTTCCAAGCTAATTTTGAACATTTTGGTACTCTGTAGCCAGTACAGACTTTTTTTTTACAAAAGCAATTTTATCTACATTCACCACCACCACCACCATGGCCCTAATCTAATTTTAATCAAGGTGTTGTTAAAATGTTTGCTCAGTTTCACTTTTAAGGAAAATAAGCAATACGTTTCTGCATGTATTTCTATGTCATACAGCACATTCTATTAATCAGCCTCTTAGGGAGCTCTTTCAGGAAGCACATTCATTCTTTGTGTGCCCACACACAAACTGATCACCTTCTACTATCTGAGACACAACTGCTCCATACCTTTTGAAGCCCTTGAATCCACTAGGCAATACCACCTTTAGTACAGAACCTGACTATCTGCCCAGCCTGTGGTCTGAGAAAAAAAAAAGTGATGGCTGCTGAAAGGCCATCCAGTTTTAGAGTGCAGGCAGGCGTACGTTAAATAAAAATCTATTGAAGTCTTCTGTGTGCAGAGAGGAAACATTTAAAATTGGTTTTAAACAACATTTTCTCACACTAAAAAGGGTGCGTTGCGTGGTGGAAGCATGTGTGGTGGCTGCTGGTGGAGTGCTCCCTTTCATTTCAGTGGAGAACTTCAGGGTGGATTGTGCCCTAACTGTAATGACAACGTGACCATATCAGAAAAATCCAAGCTTAAAAAGATGCAATGCCCTCAGTTAAAACCAGGGAGCGGGGAGGAGAGAGGAATCTTTGAAAACTTACAATTCCCACTGCTTGGAAAAGCAAGCCATCCTGTTCCATCTTTCGTTTCCTCTGAATATTGTGCAGAGCTATTAGCTTTGGGTTGATTTCTTCATTCGCTGCAGTTGATCTACTGAGGAAAACAGATTCAGACAGCTTAATTTCTACTTCCAGCCCACATACAGGAATATAAGACACTGCCTTACACTGGATCAGACCACTGGCGCTCTGACTAGCCCACTCTCCAGGGATGCAGGCAGGAGTTCTTCCAGCCCTACCAGATGATGCCAGGAACTGAATCTGAGACATTTGGCACGCAAAGCATGTGCTCTACCACTCCTGACTTCTGTCTTAGCTTAGAAATGTCTTACGTGAAAACAAACTGCATGTGTGTCATGTTTCAGATAAAAGTAGGTTCCACAATGCTCTTTTGCTTGTAAAAACGTGACATCTCTGGGGTTTAGGTCCATAGACCCCTGATATGTGTGAAGCAACACAAAGAAGAGTGTCTTTCCTCATCACTGAATAGCCACTGAATAGACTCATCACTGAATCAGTGACTGGAACCAAAGAGAGAAGGGGCTCCATAGCAAGACACAGCTTTCAGATGGATTTATAGAATCATAGAATAGTAGGGTTGGAAGGGGCCTACAAGGCCATCGAGTCCAACCCCCTGCTCAATGCAGGAATCCAAGTCAGAGCATCCCTGACAGATGGCTGTCCAGCCTCGTCTTGAATGCCTCCAGTGTGGGAGAGCCCACCACCTCCCTAGGTCACTGATTCCATGGTCGTATTGCTCTAACAGTCAGGACGTTTTTCCTGATGTTCCGCCGGAACCTGGCTTCCTGTAACTTGAGCCCATTATTCCGTGTCCTGCACTCTGGGAGGATAGAGAAGAGATCCTGGCCTTCTTCTCTGTGACAACCTTTCAAGTACTTGAAGAGTGCTATCATAACTCCCCTCAGTCTTCTCTTCTCAAGGCTAAACATGCCCAGTTCTTTCAGTCTCTCTTCATAGGGCTTTATTTCCAGTCCCCTGATCATCTTTGTTGCCCTCCTCTGAACCCTCTCCAGTTTGTCTGCATCCTTCTTAAAGTGTGGTGCCCAGAACTGGACATGGTACTCCAGATGAGGCCTAACCAGTGCTGAGTAGAGGGGAACTAGTACTTCCCGGGATTTGGAAGCTATGCTTCTATGAATGCAGCCCAAAAGAGCATTGGCCTTTTTTGCAGCCACATCACATTGTTGGTTCATATTCAGCTTGTGATCGACAACAATTCCAAGATCTTTCTCACTTGTAGTGTTGTTGAGCCACATATCCCCCATCTTGTAACTGTGCATTTGGTTTCTTTTTCCTAGGTGCAGAACTTGGCATTTATCCCTATTCAATGTCATTACGCTGTTTTCTGCCCAAAGCTCCAGTCTATCCAGATCACTTTGAATTTTGTTTCTGTCTTCCAAAGTATTCGCTATCCCACCCAATTTGGTGTCATCTGCAAATTTTATCAGCATTCCCTGCACCTCCTCCTCCAAGTCATTAATACAAATGTTGAAGAGCACTGGGCCCAGGACTGAGCCCTGCGGTACCCCACTCATTACCTCTCCCCAGTTTGAGAAGGTCCCATTGATAAGCACTCTTTGAGTCCAATTCTGTAGCCAACTGTGGATCCACCAGATCGTTGTTTCATCTAGCCCACTTTGAGCTGGTTTGCTCATCAGGATATCATGGGGCACTTTGTCAAAAGTTTTGCTGAAGTCGAGGTATATGATGTCTACAGCATTCCCACAGTCCACAAGGGAGGTGACTTGATCAAAAAATGAGGTCAGATTTGTCTGGCAGGACTTGTTTTTGACAAATCCATGTTGGCTTTGAGTAATCACGGCATTGTTTTCAAGATGCTTCCAGAGGGATTGCTTTATCATCTGCTCGAGAATTTTCCCTGGGATTGATGTCAGACTGACTGGTCTGTAATTCCCAGGTCCCTCCTTTTTACCCTTTTTGAAGATAGGGACCACATTAGCCCTCCTCCAGTGATCTGGCACTTCCCCCGTCCTCCATGATTTCTCAAAGAGAATAGACAGCAGTTCTGAGAGTTCTTCTGCCAGTTCCTTTATTACTCTAGGATGCAATTCATATGGCCCTGGAGATTTGAACTCATTCAAAGTCATTAGGTGTTCCTTGACCATATGCCTATCTCTGATCTGAGCACTTCATTTTAAAAATTAAGTGCATGCCTTAGGGTTGTACTCAAGTGGTGTGGGGCGGGGTGTAAGCGTGTGTGTGTGTGTGTGTGTGTGTGTGACAGAAAGAAAGAGACAGACAGATATATCATTTAGAGAGATCAGAGGTCAGGTCAACACATCAGATGTACATTCCTCTACTGGGTGTAGCCAGAGCACAACCCTCTCCCTATTAGCTTCGTTTCCCTTCAAACTGTTCTCACTACCCCACTTCCAACACCCATCCTGCCCTCATATCTCCTTCCTTTTCTCACGCCCATGTGTTCATGAGTTTAGAGTGGGACTGGAGTCATGTTTCTGTAGCATCCAGCACCTGCTATGGGTGCACAATACAAAACTGAACATCAGGCACGGGGAGTTTTAGCATTTACATCTGACTCAAAAACTGAACTATAATCTCTGCACCACACTGTGAACTGGTAAGAACTGTTCAGCTTCGGGCTTGAACAAAATACTAGATAGGGGAGAAAAGGGCTGAAGGTAGCAGAGCATCAGAGCTGGACCTAGAATCTCTAGGTTCCAAGTCTCAGCTTTGCTCTGAACTTGGTGGGCAGTTTGGGCAAGTCACTCTCTGTCATAAGCCTCAGTTCCTTATCTGTAAATGGGAAACAACCACCACTTGGAGGGCTTCAGCTTTTGGAGGGTATAGAAATGTAATTAATTAATAAATAAATTCTGTACATGAGAATGTGATGTACAGATGATAAAAGCAAGCTTAAACGCCAGGAGCTAGGCATGTGTACAAAAAAAAATGCAACTCAGTCAAAATTCTTGCTATGATTCCTTGCTGAACAGATGTGCAGCACACATAAAACGATTAACTGCTCCCCTCTTTGTAACTGTATATATTACATGATTGGTTTTAAGATCAAATAGGCTCATATTATTTAAATCTACCTTTTACCCAATGTGACTGTCAATAAGTTTGGTGTTCCTGGACTCGACTTTTCTTTCTGCTCCACTGTGCCTTTTCCTGTTCTGACCGGGGATGCAGTTCGACTTCGATTCTCAGTATAGGGTGATGCTGGGGCGCTGTTGCTTTCTATAGTGATGTGAACAGGAGCTACGAGTGCCTTCGGGTCATCCTCATGTTTGATTGTCACCGACTTTATCTTGTCTGTGGCAGGCGATGACAATGGAATAGGCTGAAATCCTGTGACCGTGGCCACATTGGAAGGAGAGCTTGCAGAACTGTTTTCCAGTGGAGAAAGCTGGTCAAAGGAACGTAACTGGAAATCATCATCCATGGGGATATAGGGTGCCAACATTTCCAAATCTAAATCAGTTTCCTGAAAGGTAAAAACAAGAATATGTAATTGCACATTTTGGTAGAAGAAAATCAAGACTGCAGTGATGGTTAATATGTTATTGTGGCTGAAATCCATCAAGAACTGCTGCCTTGTAAAACCTTATGTGGGAGACCCATTGAAATGAATGGAGATAGTGAGCAACATAGCATCGAGGAGCTTCCAGAGCTGAGCTACTATATACATGCACCTGACACAATGGTTTTATTTTTATTTTACATAGATATTAGCTGCCCTGGGGGCTCTATGGAGGGTATACATCTTAAAGTAAATAAGCAAGCAACCAGCTGCCTACGTGAGGTTTTCCTAATCTCAACTCTACACCAAATCTCAATCCTGATTTTTAAACATGGGGAAATTTAAATAGCAAATTGGCTGCACAGTTATGGAGTGTACCAAGAGGTAAAACACTCAGAAAAGGTTCAGTGCACACAAGTATAGTGTTCACTTCTGGATCACCACCATAGCTTTTTATTCCCCTCACCCTCATCCAAAGTTATGCAGTAACGAACTGAGTATTTCAGATTAGTGTCAGAGAACTTATGCCCAAAACACCGTTAAGTAACACTGCATATATTAGGAAACGTTAAGCCCTTTGCCATACCACAACAGAGGCCTAGAAATCACATGCCAAGTTTTAGTTAATGTGCTCACCTGCATAGAGAACGGGCTTTTTGACTCTGGGTCTATTGCAAAGAGCTTTTCCACCAACTCCAGTTTGAACTCACTGGCCATCTCATTATCCACATCGAAGCAATAGTCATTAGGAGGACTATTTGGCTGTGAAGATAATCCATATCTGTGTTCAGTAAAATGTTCACCCAACTGTAATGAATGCAACTCTATTTCATGCAATAGAAATAAGTGGTACTTATATTCATAGATTTCCCCAAAATGTTAAATGTTAGAGCTTCCTACAATTAGGATGAGGCATGACGGAAGTACTAGATTATACTTTGTTTGCTAAAGCTCACATAAATTTAAAGACACCCCTAAACTAAAAAAAAATCATACATCACTTCTCAAATCCCCCCATATCTTTTGTTTGAAGGACAGAACCCAAAAAGTATCTAGTGATACCTTTCACTTGGCCATTGGTATAGCAGGGTATCAAGTTGTCAGGTGGAGAATTCTACACAACTCAAAACGCTTGATAACCTGCCAACTCAGTTTAGTCAAATGAAGGGCAGGTGGAAGTATCACCTGAGTCATTCTAGCTCTTATCACTCTTTAGCTTCTATGCTGATCCAGAACAGTAAAAATTGTTATTGCACCTCTGACTGAAAAAGAAAAGATTTCTGATCACAGACTCATAGAACAGTAGGGTTGGAAGGGGCCTATAAGACCACTGAGTCCAACCCCCTGCTCAATGCAGAAATCAAAGCATCCCTGACAGATGGCTGTCCAGCTTCATCTTGAATGCCTCCAGTGTGGGAGAGCCCACTACCTCCCTAGGCAATTGGTTCCGTTGTCATATTGTTCTAACAGTCAGAAAGTTTTTCCTGATGGTCAGCTGGAATCTGGCTTCCTGTAACTGGAGCCCATTATTCTCTGTCCTGCATTCTGGGATGACTGAGAAGAGATCCTGACCTTCTTCTCTGCGACAACTTTTCAAGTACTTGAAGAGCGCTATCATATCTCCGGATGGAGAATCACTATAAGGTAGCAGCTGTAGTGCTGGATATAGATTCAGACAACCTAGATTTGAATACCCACTCAGCATGAAGCCCACTAGAACAGGCCTGCCAATCTCTCTCTCTCTTTGCTCTATCTTGCAGAACTGGTGGAAGGACAAAATGGGATAACTCTCAAGAACACAAGTTTGGGCTTCTTTGAAGAAAGGCAGAATACAAAGCTGACAGTGATTTAAAACTGGAAACAGATCTTTTATTTACAGGTCTGAATCAACTGAATATTACAGGTCTGCCACATATTATCAAACGACTCACCTCAGGTGAGCTTTGGCTGGTGCTTCCGTCGGAAGGAGTGGCTGGCTGGTCTTGTGTCCGACGGACTGAGAAAGCAAGATCTAAGGGCTCCGTGCTGGGCTCCAGCTTGGACACCACCTCTCTATTGAGTGCTGGGTCAGCACTGCGACAGAGCGGCTTTGTAGCTTCAGAAGCAGGTAGTGGGGACATTGCCAAATTTATACTCTGCAATTTCTCACTGGATGAGGGGAGCATTACATCATTATACAAAGGAACGTCATCAAACGGTTGCTCATCAGACTCTATAAAATTAAAAGAAATCATCAACCTAAGTAAGAAGTGTTGCACACATTAAGGGCTTCATTAAAGTACAGCAGATACCAAGGGCATCCGATAAAACATGCAACTTGTTTTTAACATACTCTATAGCTAACTTTACTCATCAGCAGGTTCTTTGAACTAAAAGCACACCCACCATCACTGAAATCTAATGCTATTATGGTGTCTCCAGCCGCAGGAGCAAGGTAGGTTAATGCATCTGGTTCCGTCTTAAGTTTCTCAAAGAGGCTGTTGCTGTCTTCCTGTTCAGTATTGTCAAGTATTTTGATTACTCCCATCTCTGGTGAATCCACCGGTTTCAACATACACTCAGTTTGCTGGAGTGAAAAAATCAAGTCCCCTTGAACAATGCCACTGTAGAAAAGCAGAGAAGGAAATGTTGGAGAGCTGTTACTAGCCTGTGATGCCCATTTTATTATACAAAGGCTTTCAACACTTTCTAGCGCCATGGAACTCTTTCCTGCTGAAGAGCCCCCCATGTATCTGCCACAGAGCCCCTGCTCACTGCTAAGAATTCTGGAGTATGCTGTAGGGTGCAAAGTCAGACCACATGGAGAGCTGGCCAGACGTATTGCGCCTTGACATCACTCGGCACCCTAGAACATATCCAACACTCCACTATGGCGGTGCATTGCAGGGAATAATCATTAGTGGTGGATCTTTCAGGAAACTGATCCACCATTACTCATCTTCTCATTGAGGAATCCTAGGGCTCTCCAGAACAGAGTTCAAAAACCACTGCAACACTCAGCGGTTAACACACACACAGAATCGGGTTGCATGTGCTATCACTAGCATGGCAAGAGGAATGCTCCCCAGACTAGTACAATATGAGAACAAATCTGAAGGACACTGACAAAATATAGATTAGTAAGCAGAACATAACATGTCAGGCCACATGGCTCACATCAAAAGAGCCTGTGTGCTTTACAGACTAAAAAAAAATTACAGATAGAAGGTTATTTGTGGCATACAATTTTTGTGCTATAAACCATCTAACAGAACTTTTTTTTTAAAAGTGTATTTATGTATTTATTTACAACATTTATATACCGCTCCGCATCTAAGCAGGATCCGGAGCAGTGGGGGGGGGGAGTTATACTTGTTTGGAATGGCTTGCCCTGATGAGGGGTTAAATATGGCGCAACACACATTGGGTTCCATTTATTAATACACGCTTTTGTTTGCACCCTTCTATGAACTGTTCTTCTGCACGAAAATACCACTGGTAACATATACGAAGAGCTTGCACAATGGGCCTTACCATAGGCACAGCACCACAGACACAGAAGATTCCCACAGGGTTCCATACATCCCCATTTCTCCCTGCCCCCCAACAGACACACCATGCACATGGTTATTACACACAATGCACCAGGGGGAATGAGAGGACTGTGCATGGCCTCTGTACCTCCATTCCTTCCCTCTCTGCACACTGCAAGTTACTTGTACTCCAGAGCATAACTTGCACCATGCAGAGAGGAAGTGCTATGGTTGGAGCATGCATGCGCGCACACACACACACACACACACACACACACCCTGGAACAGCTAGCTCTGCTGCTTGTGCCAAGGACAGAACAGGGTTACTAAACCCTATACAGGAATATGCACAGGGAATAGGAATGTGACACCTTTATTTCAAGTATTTTAAAGCCACTTTTTAGGGAGCAACCTCACAAAGTGACGTACAAAAGTAGTAGTGCGACACAAGTTAATACTGAAAAATAATCACATCAGAACAAATGTACAGATTATTTTATGAAGCTCCTCTGGAGGCACAAGCTATGGTATCAATTAAAGGCAGCCATGAAGAGAGTGATCTTCAAGGCCTGCCTAAATGCTACTGTACGGACAGCAAGAATCTAGGTTTATTTTTTTAATATACATATAACAAGATTCAGGTTATCTGTAGACTTTAAGTATATCATGTCTCTCAACACAGCTTGGAGTAGAATCAAAACTAGGGGTTGTATCCAACTGTGTCCTTCCGTCAGCAGAACAGACACCACTGACAGAATGGGATCCCCTTGCAGCCCTCCATGTGCTTCCCCCAATCTGCTCTGGAGACGTGGAGGACTCTTTGGAGCAGATTATGGGAATGGCAGGAGTGTGGGGGGAGAAGAAGGGGACGTCCCGTTGCACAAGGGGAAGTCTATTGGATGATATAGATATATGTGTCACTAGATAATATAAACATATATTGAGATTAACCAAGTAATCAGTGGGGAAAGTAGGTAAGACCTTAGTCTTGTTAGCAATTCCCATTTCTGGATACCTCTGAGAACTTAATATGAGAATGGATAGGTTAAGGCATTATGCACTCACACGGTAGTTTTCATGGTTTCTCTTCAAACTGAAGGAGAGAATGTTGGTATCAAAGGTGATACCATCTCAAAGAGAGAGTAAATATCAGCAACTATTCAACAAGAAGCCAGAGTGCCCAGGCATACTGGGGTCACTAAAACCTGGCTGAGGATCTTTGGCACTGAAGTAAAGTGCCCTCTCCTAACAGCAAAGCTCACCTCAAGACGTAGTTCACACACACTATGCACTGTGGCTGGGAATTCTTAGTGTTGTATATGACAGTCGCTTGAGTCTCAACCCAGACATAGCCCCCTTGCTTGGCAAGCATTCTGTACTGCCCGGTGGTCACTTGTCCTTTAGCAAACACTGGAAACAGAAAGAGACCCACATTATTTCTGCAGCTAGGCAGTGTCTAAAATTGTTCAGTGAAAATATGCATAACATTTAGCATGATGTGCTCATTGTACACACACAATACATATCAGTAAGCAGCAAAGAGCATATCAGTGCAATTCAGATTTCAACATGCAACCCATTTCTAATTGCCCCCACCAACTTACTGTCATGATGTGTTTTTGTCAGATGATCAGAGTCCAGGGCATGATAGTACTCATATATGGAGCGGCCCAGAAGCTCTTTGGGATCATATCCTATCAGTTCTGTAATCCTTTATACAAGAGGGGAGAAGGCTGTTAATGTATATTTCTAGGTATTATAAATAAAGTTATCTGTATTAAAGCCAGGCACTTCATAAGGACAAATGGCTGCAAGGAAAACCACTGCAGTCTGTTAACCATTGAGGCAAATACACATCACTGTTCTGGCTACATTAATAACTAAGGGTGCAATCTTATGCACGTTTAAACAGAAAAACAGTCCTACAGTTCCCAGCATTCCCCAGCCAGCATGGCTATTAAGAAAAGGCACGTGAACTATGGTCACTTCCCATATGAAATGAGCATTCCCTGTAAATACATCACTTTTTAAAAGGGGTTGGGAGGCACTTCTCTACTCATTAGACAGACACTGATAATCAAGGTGTTCCTAGATTCTTAACATACTCATGTCTGGCTCAGTATGTCCTCCTCCCAAATTATGGTTTTTGTCATTGATGTGACTTTGAGGAGTATGTCTACAAACAAATCTAACACTGCAAACAGCAATTCTAAGTCTGTGAATGCAAGCATAACTGAAGTTCAGTTCATGCTGCTAGTTTTAGCTTGTTTTCTAATATGCTGAAGCCTGCCTAAATTGGCATTACCATACAGTGAACCAATCGGCAATTGTTTCAGCACTCATACTGCAACTCACAGAATCTTCAAAAAAAAGTTTTAGAAGTAGACTGAGCAACTAGCTGCCATTTCGAAGGAGACTGAAATAACTGCATGACCAGATTACCTAGCTGTTACTTTGAGGAAAGATGAGCGATTGTGTGTTCTTTGAATGTATTCACTCATTCCCTTATTGCTTGAAGGCAGTCAAAGCAATGTACAAAAACACAAAATCCTAAACCTAGAACCTATTTCGTCACTGACCTCATTTTATAATTGTTAGGATTTTTCATGAAGTTCTGAATTACACGATTTTATATTTTTAAGATAAACTGTCTCCAATGCATGTTTTAAGTAAAGATGCACTAACAATCAAATTAAATGCCATTAGCATTCACAGTAGGAGTCAGGTTTGCTCCAAGTTGAACATTCACTATTTAGAAGCATCATCTTTTAGGGTTATTAGTTCAAATGGCTTATATTTTTTCAGCCACTTGATGGCAGTGTTACACAGAACATCAATTCAGGAGGGAAAAAAATACTGTGCAAATCAAGTAACATCAGATGCCTCTTCTAAAGATAGAAATATACCCAACAACGTGTGTTTTCATTCAGCTTCTAACAGATTCCTTCCCTGATATGCAAGATGCTCTCTGATGCAATAAAATAGTATTTGCTTGATTTTGGTTACATGCTTACGAAATGGGGAAACAATTTTAAGAATGGAATTTCCATCATGTAATTTACCTAGAAAGTATTTTGTATCATCAACTTTCAAATGCTGAAGTTGCAGAACTTAAGGATATGAATAAATTCACATTACTGGCCAAATAGCTGAACTCTTTGTAAGAAGTGTCAAGAATGCAAGACTAAGCTGTGTGCCAGATTAAGGGAAGGCAGAGCCCCCGCTTTGCTTGCAGAAGGTCTGGGGTTCAATCCCTGGCATCTCCAAGTAGGGCTGGAAAAACTCCTGCCTGAAACCCTGGAGAGCTTCTGCCAGTCAAGTGTCAACAATACTGCATTAGGTGGACTGACTCAGTATAAGGCAGCTTCCTATATTCCTAGGTCAGTAACCACACACTGGCCTCATTATCATCACTGACAAGAAACCCACAGGAAAAGCAAGGCACCACTCATTTTTTCCCAGAGCTTTACCTTTCATCACAGTATGAAAATTTCATGTCAAGGCTGTGGCGGCTGAGGAACGTCTTGCTGTCCAAGGGGACTTCGATGTTTGACGGATGAGGGATAGGCTCACATATTAACACCAAACATGTCATGGGAGGCTTTTTATACCCACACACTGTCTGATTGTTGCAATTGTCATAGACACGAATGTGCCCTGTGCAATGAAGTACCTGGGGTGTTGGGATGAAAAAAATGACTGGTTACTGGTTTATTCACTCTTCAGCCAAGAGTTCTCCCAGAGCAACTTACAGATAAACAAAAAATAAGAGGTCCTGTCATTAGGCTTACCATCAAAAAGATACAACAGCAAAACCAATAGGATCACCCAATTTCACTTCTCCCCCTCTGCTGCAGCCTGATAAAATGGTTGAGAGAAGAGAATGCTGTAGAGAAGGATGAAGTAAGTATGTGCACCTCTGTATGCCACAGGTGCTAGAAATGGAAGGCAGCAGTGGCTTGTGGCACTCTTAGACAGGAGCAGGAGGGTCAGTGGATCTGGACGGTATAGGGCAGACCTGCACTCCTGCCTGCTTTTCCAGTGCACTGTGTGTGTGTGTGTGTGTGTGTGCGTGTGTGTGTGCGCGCGCACGTGCATGCACCTCTGTGCATTTGTGATTCACATGTCAGCAAAGCTTGACTGGCACACTCCCCAACTGCACACTTAACATTTTTGCCAAAAAGCAACTCTGATACAAACTGAAAGTCACGTGCACATTCCTATGCCTGTGTATAGCACAGCCTTCCCCAACCTGGTATCCTCCAGATGTGCTGGACTATAAGTCCCAACATTCCTGATCATGCTGGCTGGGGCTGATAGGAGTTGGAAGTCCAAAACATCTGGTGGGCATCATGTATCTAACTTGCATTGAGAACCACTGTTTCTCTTTCCCTCTTACAGAAGTGTTATTTTGATGCTCCTGAAAGGCTCACTTGTATATGACCAACTGCACTCAAATACGTCTGGACACCAATCACTCTACTTATTGCTTTCCGATCACAAGTATGATTACCTTCCATGTGGCTGACTTTATATTAACAGTTCTTCCTCGGCTGGTCAATGTACACTTCATTCTGAGGAAAAAGCTGCGTTCTGTGTTCTGTTCTTTTCCCTTTTTCACAGGACCTAATGCAAGGGAGTATAACATCAGTGATATTTATCACTTCACACAATCCTGAGCACAGAAGACAGCAACTGAAACACACAGACAGCAGACTTAATGCACTAGAAAATATTTTTTCCACTCAAATTGGCTTGTGGAGCTCTGCCACAAGAAACAGTGGCCACGTTCACACAGAATGGTAAGCCAGGATTCTGGAGAATCCTGGCTTACTGTGAACGAACTGCGTACTCAGGCACACAGCCGGTTTCCTCCCACTTGGCTCCTCCCACCAGCAGGACCCACTAAACTAGTCAGGAATCAGAAACTTAGTATGTTGTCTGAACCCAGGACCCTGGCCTGTTGCTTCCTTTACAAACCATGATCATACAAGCACGGTTTGTTCTTAGCTTACAAATCCTGGCTTGTAAAGGCAGCAACAGGTCAGAGTCCTGGGTTTGGATGACAGGCTAAGCTTCTGGTTTCTAGTTAGTTTAGTCACTCCCACTGAAAGGAGGAGCAAGCAGGAGCAAAGGAGCTGTGTGCACCAGCGTGCAACTTGTTCATGATAAGCCAGACTTCTTCAGAATCCTAACTTACAGTTTCATGTGAATGCAGCCAGTTACAACCAAGAATATAAGCAGAGTTCAAAACACTGCCCATACTTTAATACTGTAATCACTGCTGGAGCCAAGAATATACCATGGAATGCCCCTACCCCCATCAGCAATGTATCCTGTTAAACAGCTGAAGCATCCAGATTTGGCCCGGTTGCATTGGAAGCATCACCAATAATGTTGATCGCTACTATGCCATCTTCAGAAAATGCTACAATTAACTTAGAAGTAATAAATGTTGTAGGAGACGGGCACTCATTACAGAAAAAGCGTTTACATCATATGGTGGGAACAGCACAAAAGACAGTAGATTAACAGATTAATAACAAGGTTTTGTTTTAGCAGGAAAGTCTTCCTGCAAACCTCAACAGAAGAGAGAGAGGGAGAATTTGGCTCAACATACTTGCACTCAATTAATGGAAAACAAACAAAGGTCAAACCAGATTTGGTTAATATTCAAGATGTACTTAATGTTCTTCTCAAGCACATAGAGAAAACAGATCTAGCATTAAGGTAGATAAACTGCTTTGCAGAATTGAGAAATTCAGGTAGGACAGAACAGTGCACGTGACTCATAATTGCTCAGTGTTCTCAGCACCACAAAGTGATCAATAAGTTGTGATGCTGCACAAATTAGTTTGTGCCAAAGTAACTGCAGCATCAATATCCTTGAGAAGCAAGTATAGAACGTTAGTCCTGTTTAGGGATGTACGAAAGTTCCGCCACAGATCTCGGGGAGGCCGAATGCCAGCGCATTCGGCCCCCCGAAATCAGTGGTGGAACGGCCCGCCACCCCCCCGGGACGGGACTTACCTGGGGCGGATCTTCCTGGTGGCGGCGGCGGCGGTGGCGGCTCCGGCGGCGGCGGCCGGTCTTCCAACCGGCCGCCGGTCTTCCAACCGGCCGCCGCCACCATTTCCAGGTTTAAAAAAAAAAAGTGATACGCTACGTAAAGATTTACGTAGCCTATCACGGCTGACTGCAGGGACGCAAACGGCAGCGGCTCCAGCCGCCGCCATTTGCGTCCCTGCTAGCCAGCGGCCGGATGTCCGGCTGCTGGCGGAGCTGGCCAGTGGCTCCGCAGAATCGCTGCGGAGCACAGCCGGCTGGCCAAGATTCCAGGGGGGGAGGAACGGAGCGCTTCCCCCCCCCCGGCGAGGATTCCGGGGGGAGGGACGGAACGCCTCCCCCCGCACCATCAGCATAATCCCCGAAAGGTAAGTACCTTTTGTACATCCCTAGTCCTGTTACAGTGCTAGTACATTGCAAGGTCACTGTTCCAAGTGTATCTCCTCCACAGAGCAGTGCCATTGCAAAGGATGCTGCGTTGGCTGAAGTCAAAAGGCATACCATGCACTGTACAGGCTATTTATCCACTGTTGTACTAACCCAACAGTAGTTCCTCATGCCAAGTGCTTAACTTGCTGGCACACAAGCAGGCTTGGGTTGGGCCAAGAGAAGACTTACTATCACCAAACATATTATATACTCAGAGCTGGATCACATGCTCAACAGTCCAAGGATCTTCTTCATGCATACAGCCATGTAAACTCCACAATCCATTTTTAGAAGGGAAAGAGTTGTGTCCGTTGGGCCTATGAGTAAAAAGGTATGTGGTGTGCTGACATTATGATTTTATTCAGTTTTTTTCTATTTGCAAATATTTTTATACTGCCTGTCATGTATAAGTGATGTTCAACCTGTTCTGGAGGGGGTTGCATGCCCACTAAAGGATCAGGTTCATAGTTTGGGGGTGCTCTTGGATCCAGAACTGTCACTAGAGGAACAGGTAGGCTCAGTGGCACAGAGCACCTTTTATGAGCTTAGGCTGATATACCACTATGTCCTTAACTGGACACAGATAGCCTAGCTACAGTTATCCATGCTCTGATAAACTCTTGTCTGGATTACTGCAATGCATTATACATGGGGCTGCCTTTGAAAACTCTCTGGAAATTTCAGCTGATCCAAAATATGGCAGTGAGAGTGTTAAGGGGGACTGGCCAATGGGATCATATTATGCCTGTAGTTTTTCATCTGTACTGGCTGCGAGTCCATTTCCAAGCCCGATTCAAAGTGCTGGTAAAGCCCTTAATAGCTTGGAGCCAGGTTACCTGAAGGATCGTCTCCTCCGCCCAGTCCCTAAGATCAGCTTCAAAGGTCCTTTTCCAGGAGCCCCCACCAAAGGAAGTGAGGTGGGTGGTTACCAAGAAGAGGGCCTTTTCTGCTGTGGCCCTCCAGTTGTGGAATGAGCTTCCCAGAGAGGCTCGCCTGGTGCCTACATTATGCTCTTTTTAGTGCCAGGTAAAGACCTTTTTATTTTCCCAGGCATTTTAGTTTTTCAGTTTTTGTTTTACATCTCGCATTGTATTTTAAATCTTAGCACTGCTGCTAGTTTCTATTTGGTTATTATTTTTATTTTTTTATACTGTAGTTTTATACTTTTAAATTGTATTTTATCATCTTGTATTTTATGGTTTTAATTGTTGTGAATTGCCCAGAGAGCTTCGGCTATTGGGCAGTATAGAATTGTAATAAATAAACAAACATATCCAAGCAGTTTCCAATGCAAATATAAATTAGGGCAATACAAGCAATTATACAATAAAACTAGTGGCCGTTAATTAAAAATTCATAAGGCAGGTGTTATAAATCAACATATAACACCTGTTAAAGACTTTGTTATTCATTTCGGCTGACTCGGGGAATGCTGGGAGTTGTGGTCCAACACATCTGGAGGGGACCAGGTTGGGGAAAGCTGCTGTGGAGACTGGGGCTCAGGACCCATTTCAACATCACACAAAAAGAGGATCCTTGACTAGGTGAGTATGTGAACTGGACCTCAGTTTCTGCTGAATACAAATATAAACATACATACATATATATATATATATATATATATATATATATATACACACACACACACACACACACACACACATATACACACACACACACACACACACACACACACACTGCCTTTCAGGATATAAACCCTCTCAAGGCAGCTTACAGTAATCAGAAAAATACAACAAACTATTTAAAACATTTAAAAAGCAGTCTTGGGTGCTGCAGAGTCAATTTAGATAACGTGGTTAAATTAATCAAGCAGATATTTAAATTATTATTAGTAGCAAGCAGTCAGATGATTAAGGAGCAGCCACCTGGCTTGAAATCAAAAGCCAGAACATTTCTCTTTTACCATTCCGGTGGGTAAGCATCTCTCTCAGCTCTTCATGGTCACACGGATGAGTGAAATCAAACACACTGTGTCCAGTCAGCTCAAACTGTAAAGGAAAGAGAAAGCTTAGCGCAGTTAGTTACAGTAGATAAAACACTGGACACAATCCAAGTTCAGCCCTTTTAAATCAGTGGAACTTTGGCTAGATTGTACCCACTGTGATTATTCCCAAAGCAGTGGAAAGAACTGTCCATTTCATACCTGTGTGAGTCCCATACACTTGTTCACATTTTCAGACATGTAAATCATGTCGCCATCCTCCGAGAGAACCATTACAAATCCATCAAGAGCTTTCAAGTAAAAGCAATTTAGCTGTGTCTCCATTTCAGCTTCTGCCTCCAGATCACCTACAAGAGTCAGTATGCATTAGACAAACATGGAATGTCACCAAGGTTCATGTTTACTGCTTGACTTCGGTCATCATTATATAAAAACAATATACCAATCTTGATAAAATAAAATCAAGATACAAACTTGGTGCTGATTAAACATGTGAGTTAACAGAACCTACACAAAATCTTCACTGAAGATCTTATTTATGCAGCCTTTATGACACCCTAACCAGAAGACTCATCAGGCAAGTCATATCAAGTCAAACCTCTACCAGCATACACAGCCTCACTTAACACTTTTCAGACCAACAAAGAGCGCGATGAAATTAAAAATTCTAGTCCCGGAAACCTGATATTTCCAAATTCCCTTAGTCCACAGATAGCATTATTTTTCCCTATCCTTTTAAAGCAATTAATATTTTCTCATTGAAATTAAAAATGTTCTTTAAAAAATGACCCTATGGCACAGAGATATTTTTCACCCTTATACCTGAATTGTACTATGGTTGTTTGTTATTCTGTTAATAAAATATAAATAGAAAACTTTAGATTTAAAGGGCCCTGAATGCAAACAACAGGACTGGCTCACAAACTGCATATTAATTAAGTCATGAAACATTAAGTCCATAGCCATGTTGGGGTTTAATGTGAACAGACTGTGAAGAATATCCACAAAATGTTAGTGCCAAAAGGAGATTGTGTTCATTCGCTGGTTGATATGCATCATTGCCAAGTGATGCTGCATTCCCATTGGTCCATCTAGCTCAGCAATGTCTACACCAGGAGTAGGCAATCTTTTGGGACCCACTGACACATTTGGCAATTTGAGAAACTGTTATGGGCACCACCACAAAATGGCTGCCATGGGAGGCGCGGCTAGTCACAAAGGACAAATAACCTACCCAAACAATTTGTACAAGGTAGAGGTGGTTTTTGAACCACAACACACTAAACAACTCCTTTGAACCCACGGTTTTCAGCATCTTTTTTATTTTTCCCCTTCTTTTTCTTGGTCCCTGGGTGTGCTGCAGAGGAAAACGTCATTCCACAGCTGCCTGCCATCCTCATATCCTAAAAATGTTTTGGAGTCTGTCTAGGAGGCGTTCACAAGAAATGAAGATGGCAGCAGCTGGAGGCCCTCACTTTGCTTAGAAGTGATCTCAGCAGCCAGTAAGAAAATGTGTTAATTGTTGTTGTTGTTTTTTGAGGTGGGAGGGATAGGGCACCTTAGTGCATGTCAAGAAAGGTGCCCACAAACACCATATTGTTTTATGGTAGCTAACTGCCTTCCTGGTTTAAGTTACCTTCTTTTCTATCCTTCACTGGCAATTCAACACACCTCTTTAAACAAGCTTTTGATTCTGTTGTTGCTTAATTTTATTTGTTAGTTCTCGTGTTCTGTTTTTTGTTCTTTAATGCTGCTTTTAATCTGTTAGTTGTGTTTTAATGATGGACTGTTATTTTTATGCCTCTTGTTATATTTTGTAAACTGCATTGATTGACTACTTCTTAGAGGGGAAAAGCGGGGTATAAATGCTGGTATAAATTTATTAATTTATTTATTTTATTAATCACCCATCTGGCTGGTCACCCAGCCACTCTGGGCAATGTACAATAATAGAAACAGTTTAAAACAATAAAATTCTACATTAAAAACATCATATTTCTAAAAATACCCTAACCCACCCCAAATGCCTGCCTGAACAACCACGTTTTTAATGCGTGGAGGAAGCTCATTAAAGAGGGGGCATGGTGGAGTTCCCTAGGGAGGGAGTTCCACAGAGTGGAGGCCACCACAGAGAAGGCCCTCTCCCTCGCTCTCACCAGTCTAGCTGTCCTGGCTGATGTATTGCTACATTTGTATTGCTAAATAAGCAATACAAATGTTAGTGTAAACAAGCAAGCATGCAAACATATTTGGGGATTGTACGCACTGACCAGGCAAAGTGGACATTCCACAGGGATGACCACAATCACGAATATTTATGCACATTCAGCACACAATTCACAGGGACCACACGACAACAGAAATAGCTACAGAAATATAACAACACTAAATTGATTACATTGTGGTTGTAGTGAACATTTCCATTAGCTACATTAAAAACATCAATTATAGCCTCCGCACTCAAGAATCTGGGATAAGTATCACTATAGTAGAACTTACTAACCTAGTAAAAGTTTGTGAAGGATAGCAGGAGAACCAGATTATTAAAAAAAAAATGAAAACATACCATAAGATATGTACTGACAACACCACTAGGATGTCTGTTCTCCATTTTGTAAATAAATAAATGTAACAAGTAATGGCCACCTATACTAACCAGATCGCTTTCAGTAATACAGAATTCTCAAGGAGAAGTCCTCACCTCTTTAACTACTTGCCCAGGCAGATAAGAACAAACACACAAATATTTGGCTCTCTCAAGTATAACTGGGAAATACACCCAGTGGCTGGAAAACAGGAACTTCAGAAAGACACCTAAACCTTAAACAGCCTAGTTTACTCTGCTCCAGATTAAACAATTAGGATGAGATTGTGAGCAAGCTGTCCTCCATCCTAGAGACATGTTGTAAAAGAGCAGGGTTTTAGTATGCCATTGCTTTCCTCCAGGGAACTCAAGGAACTGTACTCAGGACTCCCAGATGGTCTCCCATCCAGCCACTGACCAAACTCAGGCCTGCTTAGCTTCAGTAAGGTTGAGGCATCATGAGTCTTAAAACCATACCCTGGACTTCTCAGGAAATCAACAGGGGCCTACAACTTTGGGCTGGGCATCCTGGCCAAGCCAAAAATTGGCCAAGCAGAAGAGCCCAATGCTCACTTCTCCCACCCAGTCTCTCCTGAATGCCTCGACTCTCTCACCCTCAACTCCCGCCGCCCCCTTTCTTGCTCTCTAGCTTCAAAGTTGGGAGGAAGGCTGGCCACATCAGTGGATGGCACTGCACTCACCATGGCAAGCAGATTTACTGATAACTGCACATCAAGTATGAAATGCTAATAAGCAAGTAATATAAGATAAGTCAGAGGCAGAATATAAAAAAATATGCAAAGGAAATACGGTGTGAACTCAAGAGTGCAATAGGCCAGGGGATGCCTGAAAACAAGTTACACTCCAAAAGAACTTACCAACCTTTAACAAAATGGTGCAGGTTTGATTAACTATTGCTTCTAGAAACCAGCATTTTGTAGAGACAATGTTCACTGGCACATACCTTTCCTTGGGAGCGACAGCAATACTGGTGGTAACCAGAGATGAGGGGGAGCAGCAGGCTAGCTTAACATTTGAGCTCCACCAGCATGAGATAAAGCTCTTGGCTTTCCCCTCTCCAATCTTTAAAAGAAATGACCTCCCTGAGTCGGGGGAGCGGGGCGATAAGCTGCTAGGCACTGATGCAGTTTCAGATCATTCCAGCACAGAGAGCAACATGTTTATTTGCTGACCATTGCAAAGCTTACTTTTCACCCATATTCAGGCTCCTTTACACTCATCTGCCCCTGAAAACTCTCACCTGCATCAAGCAGCTTTCTCATGCGCAGGTAACTGATCGTTAGCCTCATAATGGAGGCTTTGTCGAGATGGGCGCTCACATGATGGGGAAGAGGCAACTGGTGAGAAAGTTCGTAAAACACCTCCGACTCTTTACTCCTCCTGCATCTGGCTGCATCTCTAGACTTCTCCTTTCTTCGTTCTGAACTAATCCTGTAAAAATAAAATTAAGCATCAATATTAAGACCCATCTATATACGAATACATTAGTGTAAAGCATGTTACTAGGTATCTACCAGATCGATTTTGCACATTTTTTAAAACTGAAGCTTGAGCAGTGCAGAAGTGCAGAAAACTCTGAAACTTCGAAAAAGTTCAAAGCTAGAGCTTTGGGAAGCATGGGAAGGGAGAGGGAGTGACCATTCTCGCTAGGCTTGCTAAATAAAGCTACTACAAATAAACCAGCAAAGGTCAAGCTTAAAGAAATGCTAAATGATCTTTTTTAAAAGAATGCGCCAAACAGCACCTGAACTGACATCATGTGTTTTCGAACTCAAACTTACAGAAGTGCTAAATGATCTTTCTAAATATAACTTTTTTTGTCGTCACCTTTGCCGCTTTATTTGTGGTAGATTTATTTTACAATTTTATTTTAAGTTTAATAAGTCAGCTTATTAAAAAAAATACATCAGTGCATCCAGTCGCAAGAGAAATGGCCAAACATACATATTTCCATCCAATCATTCTCAGACTATTAGCACCCGTGGCAACAAGGGCCTTACCACTAGTGTAGATAAGAATGTAAGAGGAGCCACTGGATCAAATCAAAGGCCTCTCTAGTCCAGCATTCTGCTTGCAGAATGGCCAACCAGATGCCTATGTGAAGGCCACAACAGGAAATGAATGCAGTAGTACCCTCCTGCTTGTGTTTCTGATAGGAGTAAAGTTTCCATCGTTAGTATACCAATAATGTTAATCAAAGACACTGTTCTCTGATTAACATAATGACCAATTTCATGTAACACTAACCCATGATTTAGCATTACAAAGGTGAGCCGCAATGAAACTTCTGCTTTCAATTAACCACAGTTTAGTGTGTCATTCGAACCCTAAACTGTCATTACTCTTAGCTATGGTTCTTTGAAACAAGCCAGCTTCATAAACTTCATCAATAAATCATAGTTAACATTATCCACAGTTTCTCCTCTGAGTTCAGATGCCACAACAAGCTGTGGTTAATCTTAAATGGAAATCTTCTGAACTCATCCTTGTGGCTGTGCCAGAAGAGAAGGGAGGAATGTGGAAGCCCCAAGTTCACGGTGGCTCATCCTGGCAAATGCCGGCCACTCTCTTAATGGACTTAATAAGAGCAATCATACACAATTAATTGCTCTTGATATTACATGTGTTGCTGTTTCTATATCACAGCTGGTTGTACATACATGTTTAGTTATGGAAGTAATCTCCCAAGGAAAGCTTGAGAAGCCACACTGCTAGTAGCAAACAGCAAATTCAAAATTGTCTAGTCACAAGCTATCACAAACTTGTGCTTAGGATAATCCTTCCTTTATGTTTGTTTGCTTCATACCTGCATTATTATTTGGTTTGTACCATATGAAGCATTAATGGGAAATAAAAGGTTTGTTTGCAACTGGCTGAGTCAGAGGACAGCGCTTTGTTCTCGAGCAGTTATTGAAAATGACAGCACTTTGCACCACACAGGCAGATTACTTGTTTGCAGTGGGTATGTGTGTTTTGTGAAGGGCAGAGAATGTACTGATTTACCCATGTCCCCCAGCAGCCAGACAAACAAAGTAGTCAACATTCTGTTGTATGTCCAGCTTGAGACAAGCCAATTTTGTTTTGGCAATGGGGAGGAAGGGGGCAAACTAAACTCTGGTCCAATGAGCTGGCAGCTAAGATCAACATGCCTGCTGGGCAAAACTACCATATTTGCTATGTGTACACTCTTGGCAACAGAAAGCAACACTGGTGTCATAATGAGAGCATTTTTTTAATTATGAACCCCAAAAAAATAAAAATAGGAAAAATATACCTATGTAAACAAATATCTTGGCTTATAACACAATGGCTTGATTCATACTTAACAGTAAAGCCAAAGTTCAGCCATTTGTGGCCAATCCTTGAGATCATGCAATGTCTTTTCTCCCTTCCACCCTGCCCCCTGCTCCAATTCCTTCCCTGACTTTCTGGTTTGATCAAATCATACCTTGCCATGACAGCTGAACAGGGCAAATTATGACCTGTGCAAAGCCAGCCTACAAACCAGAATTGCAAATCATTCTGGTTTGCTGGCAAGCTATGGTTTGATCCATACAGGAAGTCAGGGAAGAAATTGGGAGTGCACATAGGGAGGTGGGAGTGGGGGAGAGAATGTTACCACTTATTACTTCTTATCCCAAACCTGACCTGGAAAGATGCTTCTGATCTTGAACTAGTCACTGTTAACGATCCCACAGACTTTAATTGGACTAATCCAGAGCAAGGGCTTGCATACCACAGCCAGGGGGAGCTCCCTATTAGCATAACAGTATTTTCAAACCTTCTGAGATTAGATACTCATAAACAGATTTGCACTCATAAACAGATTTGCCGGTATAAACTATCTGTAGGAAATGGGTAGAGTATTCTCTCTCCTGAGTCATTCAAGACACACTTGAACTGCTGCAGTGGGAGGAGTATGCTCTCCCTCTTGCAACAACTGGTACCACCCTTAAAGAGGTCCCCAACTTGGGTCAGAAGATTTAATGCATTTGGCTTCAATCTGTGAGCCAAAAAATAACCATGTTGCACCAAAGGAGAAGAAAGAAAATGGACAAAGGCAATGAAAATAACACATAATTAAATTAAAAGTGAGTCCAGGTTGGGGGTAGGAACTGAAGGGTGTGTTGAGGGTCTTGTCAGGTTCAAGGCCATTGCCAGGTCATAAGACAAAATGTGTCACTAAGCTCTACTGTAACAGCTAGACATTTTATACACCCTTTATTAGACATTTGCCTACTTGTTTTATTTGTGCTGTGTTTTATGTGATTGTAAATTACCCTGAAATCAACTGATAGAGAGTGGCATATTAATATTTTAATTTAAAAAATTAACCATTTGTGGCACCAATCAGCAGCTACCAAATAAATAAAAATAAAATGTGCTATTCAACTGAAATGTTTGTCAAATTTATCCTTAGGATAACATGAACTATTAGTTAGCAACTCTGCAAACAATTAGACATTTCCTCCTTTGTTAAGAATGGAACATATACATATTACCCACTAGAGCAGTGGTCTCCAAAGTGGGGTGCAGCACACACCACAGGGGGTGTGCAAGACGATCCATTGGGGTGTGTAAGCCGCCCAATAATTGAGCAGCCTCCCACTGCTCTGACGAGCTGCCACTGTATGCAATGATGGTGGCGGCAGTGAGGGCAGGATGGGATGAGAGCTGAGAGGGAAGTTCCATGGCATTTCTCTCTCAGCTCCAGTCCTATCCTGCCTCTGCCGTGGCCACCAAGAACAACTGTGCCAGTGTCTCCCAGGCACGGCAGAGGAAGGTGCAGTTACTTGCTCAGCCATGGCACCAGAGCAGCTGCCATCCTGCCAAAGGAGAGTGGGAAGGGTTAACAGCCCAGGAGGAGGTTAACACTTTCCACTCTCCTTTGGCAGAATGAAGCCATGAAGAAAGTCTGTGCTACAACAGCTATGTCAAGCTATGACAGCCATTAAAACGAGGTATCAAAATAAACTGAACTTAGAACCAGACCTTCGAATCACTGTATCGCAAAGTGCTAAACCAAGATTTTCCCAAAAAATGAAGCGTATTCAATTACATTGCTCTCACTAAAAACATTATTTTTAGTGAGAGCAAAAAGATTTCTTGTACCAATAAATCAAATAAAATAAAAACTTATTTTTAAAAAATTGTTTATTTCATCTGTCTGTTTCCCGCCTCCCAGCTGAGCAAAGCAGAGCAAGCTGCTCCAGCTGGTCCAGGGAATACAGAAGCAAGCAAGCTCCCAGAGAGCGAGCGAACAGAGCAAGCAAACAGGGGGAGCAAACAGGAGTTGGCCAGGGGAGTTGCAGTGGTAGAAGAGACAAAGGAGACAAAGGTGACAAGAGGCTAAGAGGAAAGTGGGCTGCAGGAAGCCCAGGGGGCTGCCCTTTATCCTTCTGAGTGGCTGTGAGCTCACCAGGTGCTTCTGAGAGCTCCAACTGAATTGGGGAGGGGGTGGCCTGAGTACTCCCAGCAGCTGAGTGGGTGGGAAGCTTCAGTCTGTTTCCTGCCTCCCACCTGAGCAGAGCAGAGCAAGCTGCTCCAGCTGGTCCAGGGACTACAGAAGCAAGCAAGCTCCCAGAGAGCAAGCGACCAGAGCGAGCGAACAGGGGGAGCAAAGAGGAGTTGACCAGGGGAGTTCAGCAGGGGAGGTCAAGGGGGAGGCCCCTAACATTTTTTAAATTTTTTTTAAAAAATTATTTTATTTTATTTTTTAACTAACTTTTTTTCATTTATTTGTCTTGTAACACACACTTCCACACCAGTGGGACTCTGCTTTTAACCTCTACTGAGTAGAGGAGCAGGCACAGGCTAGTCTAGAACAATCACAAAGCTAGACACAAAAAGGGAAAAGAGGCAATGGAAGGACAGGACTCTCCCGTGGTGGTGACCTGCAAGGTGTGTGGTGGTGACCTGTAAGGTGTTGTTTTCTTGCCTGAGAACAACATGGCCTACACCTGCAACAAGTGCAAGTTGATCATGCTGCTGGAAGAAGTAAGTGGACTGGAGCGGCGACTGTCGACCCTCCGGGGAATAAGAGAACACGAAGAGTTCTTGGACAGAATGGGGGAACTACAGCAGCAAAGGGAAGACCAGAAGCTTGAAGAGCAACAGCAAGATGAGGCAGTGGGAAATGCTGAGGTGAAGAAAAATGGAGGAGAGGATATTCCTTGGAAAAGGGTGACAGTTAGGAAAAGAAGAACTAGACGCCACTCTGCACCAGTGGAAGCAGTGGAGCTGTGGAACCAATTCCAGCTACTTGCGGATGAGACTGGAGGATAGCCTGCAGAGGAAGAATCACAGGGGAACCTACATGAGAGTGAGCAAAAGGCTGAAGGTCAGTCAAACAGAGGCGATGAAACCCGGGCCTACAACAAGAAGAAGAGTGGTAGTAGTGGGAGACTCCTTGCTGTGTGGGATCGAGATCCAAGTATGTCACGAAGACCCGTGGACTCGCCAAGTATGTTGTCTCCCGGGAGGACGAATTAGAGACGTGACTGAAAGGTTGCCTGCGCTCATAAAGCCCACTGACAGGTATCCCTTTCTTCTCATCCATGTGGGAACAAATGATACCGCCAAGCGGAGCTACGAAGAAATCACATCAGACTTTGAAGCTTTGGGAAGGAAACTCAAGGACTTTGGGGCCCAGATAGTTTTCTCATCCATCCTTCCAGTAGTTAGAAGAGAGATAGAAAGGGAAAGAAAAATAGTCCGGGTGAATGACTGGCTACGAAGGTGGTGCCGACGAGAGAGATTTGGATTCTGGGACCACGGGCTATACTTCCTGGAAGATGGGCTGTTGGCAAGGGACGGGTTGCACCTCACAAAGGATGGGAAGAATGTGTTTGGCCACAGCATGAAGAACTTCATCAGGACGGCTTTAAACTGAATCCTACAGGGAAGGGAGATGTAATGTTGGGGGGTAACAATGGACGTAGGTGCATGCACTGCAATGGAGAGAACAGCCCTGATAGCACCCAATAATAGTCTTCAGGCACATGTAGGAAGAAAGCCAGACTATGAAGCACATGGTCTTCGATGTCTATATACTAATGCCCAGAGTATGGGAAACAAACAGAACGAACTTGAACTCTTAATACAGGAGGGAAATTATGACTTGATAGGTAAAACTGAGACTTGGTGGGATGACTCTCATGACTGGAATACAGCAATTGAAGGATATAACTTGTTCAAAAAGAACAGGAGGAACAGAAGGGGAGGTGGGGTTGCACTGTATGTGAAAAATACATATCTCTGCACAGAAATACAGGAGGAGGAGCTTGGTAGCCCCATCGAGAGCATCTGGATCAAAATAAATGGAGCAAAGAATAAAAGGAACCTGGTGGTCGGAGTCTACTACCGGCCACCCAATCAAGGAGAAGACGAGGATGAAACGTTTGAAAAGCAAATAGCTAATGTTTTAAGGAAGCATGATGTAGTAGTAATGGGGGACTTCAATTTCCCCAACATTTGTTGGGAGACAAATTCTGCAAAACATGGCCCCTCCAGGAAATTCCTGACTTGTGTGGCGGATAACTTCCTCCTACAGAAAGTAGAGGAAGGAACTAGAGGATCGGCTATCCTTGACTTGATCCTAACCAACAGAGATGACTTAGTGGATAAAGTAGCAGTTACAGGAACTCTGGGGGAAAGCGACCATGTTGTACTTGAGTTCTTGGTTCTAAGGGAAGAAAAAGCCAAGTGTAGTCAAACGCGTACCCTGGATTTTAGGAAAGCTGATTTTCATAAACTCAGAACAATGATCAGTAAGGTCCCATGGCAAGCAACTCTAACGCAAAAAGGAGTCCAAGATGGGTGGGAGCTTTTAAAAAAGGAAATTCTCAAGGCACAATTACAAACAACTCCAACAAGAGGAAAAGGTGGAAGACAACAGAAGAAGCCAATGTGGCTTCACAAAAAGCTTAGGGACGACCTGAAAACAAAAAAGGACACATATAGGAAGTGGAAAGAAGGCCAAGTAACAAAGGAAGAGTACAGGCAGGTAGCACAGAATTGCAGGGATGGCATCAGGAAGGCTAAAGCTGAGAACGAGCTGAGATTAGTGAGGGATGCTAAAAACAACAAAAAGGCTTTCTTCAGCTACGTGCATAGTAAAAGGCAGAGGAAAGAAATGGTTGTTCAGCTATTAAATAAGGATGGCAAAACGATAACAGATGACAAAGAAAAGGCAGAGGTACTCAATTCCTACTTTGGCTCAGTCTTCTCCCAAAAGAGCGTCTATGCCCCCCTGGTAAAGGCAAAGTACAGGATGAAGGGGCAGGATTGCAGCTTGAGATCAATAGGCATATGGTCAAGGAACACCTAATGACTTTGAATGAGTTCAAATCTCCAGGGCCATATGAATTGCATCCTAGAGTAATAAAGGAACTGGCAGAAGAACTCTCAGAACTGCTGTCTATTCTCTTTGAGAAATCATGGAGGACGGGGGAAGTGCCAGATCACTGGAGGAGGGCTAATGTGGTCCCTATCTTCAAAAAGGGTAAAAAGGAGGGACCTGGGAATTACAGACCAGTCAGTCTGACATCAATCCCTGGGAAAATTCTCGAGCAGATGATAAAGCAATCCCTCTGGAAGCATCTTGAAAACAATGCCGTGATTACTCAAAGCCAACATGGATTTGTCAAAAACAAGTCCTGCCAGACAAATCTGATCTCATTTTTTGATCAAGTCACCTCCCTTGTGGACCGTGGGAATGCTGTAGACATCATATACCTCGACTTCAGCAAATCTTTCGACAAAGTGCCCCATGATACCCTGATGAGCAAACTAGCTCAAAGTGGGCTAGATGAAACAATGATCCGGTGGATCCACAGTTGGCTACAGAATCAGACTCAAAGAGTGCTTATCAATGGGACCTTCTCAAACTGGGGAGAGGTAACGAGTGGGGTACCGCAGGGCTCAGTCCTGGGCCCAGTGGTCTTCAACATTTGTATTAATGACTTGGAGGAGGAGGTGCAGGAAACGCTGATCAAATCTGCAGATGACACAAAATTGGGAGGGATAGCTAATACTTTGGAAGACAGAAACAAAATTCAAAGTGATCTGGATAGACTGGAGCGCTGGGCAGAAAACAACAGAATGACGTTTAATAGGGATAAATGACAAGTTCTGCACCTAGGAAACAGAAACCAAATGCACAGTAAGAAGATGGGGGATACGTGGCTCAACCACACTACAAGCGAGAAGGATCTTGTGTCAATCACAAGCTGAATATGAGCCAACAATGTGATGTGGCATGGCTGCAAAAAAGGCAAATGCTTTTTTGGGCTGCATTAATAGAAGCATAGCTTCCAAATCCCGGGAACTACTAGTTCCCCTCTACTCAGCACTGGTTAGGCCTCATCTGGAGTACTGTGTCCAGCTCTGGGCATCACACTTGAAGAAGGATGCAGACAAACTGGAGAGGGTTCAGAGGAGGGCAACAAAGATGATCAGGGGACTGGAAACAAAGCCCTATGAAGAGAGACTGAAAGAACTGGGCATGTTTAGCCTTGAGAAGAGAAGACTGAGGGGAGATATGATAGCGCACTTCAAGTACTTGAAAGGTTGTCACAGAGAGGAAGGCCAGGATCTCTTCTCGATCATCCCAGAATGCAGGACACAGAATAATGGGCTGAAGTTACAGGTAGCCAGATTCCGGCTGAACATCAGGAGAAATTTCCTGACTGTTAGAGCAATACGACAATGGAACCAATGGCTGAGGGAGGTGGTGGGCTCTCCCACACTGGAGGCATTCAAGATGAGGCTGGACAGCCATCTGTTGTGGATGCTCTGACTTGGATTCCTGCACTAAGCAGGGGGGTGGACTCAATGGCCTTGTAGGCCCCTTCCAACCCTACTATTCTATGATTCTGTGAGGGGTGTGCAATCAAAAAGCTTGGAGACCACTGCACTAGAGAACCGACCTGGTTCCACACGGGTTGGAATAGTCCTTATTTTGATACAGCAATGCCTTCAACCAAACTTACAGAGCTGTCAGGGCTGGACACACTAGGGCTGTTCCCCTGTGGGTTATTTAACCCACAATTTGTGGTGCCATGTACTGGGTGCGTTCTGCAGCCTTTTTGAACATTCAACTCCCAATTGGGTCGATCAGGGGTTGCAACGTGACATCTGAACCCTGACACTATAGGGTTATCATGGGTTAAATCCATAATTAACCTAACTACTAATTGTAGGTTAAATGTGGGTTGTTAAACCCATGATTAACATATTGACCAATTAGAACCAAATAACCCTGAGATGCACATCCCTAGCATCCCCTTAGTAAGCATGCCAAATTTCAGTATATACACTTTGCGGTCCTAGAGCTATGACACTGACAGACACACACACATTGTCTTTTATTATTTTTATAGAATAAAATAAGTGTTCTGACTCACTTTTAAAAAAGCTACTTTCAAGAACTGGTTTATGTCTTCCACAACACAAGTTAATAATTTCAAAATAAGAATACGGAAGAATTATGTACAATATGCCCACTAAAGTTCACATTTTCCTAAAAATGCTATTAAAAATCAATATATGAGAATGACCTGAGACTTGGGAGGGCTCATGACAATTCCAGTGTAGCCCCCAATAACAATGATTTGTAATCCATGTAACGTCATAACATATATCCAAATGCAAGCACTTCACTGTGAAAATGACCACCCCTTTATTAAACACATTATAAACATCAGTGCTATGGGACAGTGAAAGGCTGGGGTGGGGGAGCAATTAGCTATCCTCAGGAAACACAGCCCTACTACGTTGGGCTCATTTGTAAAGATCAGAATTGCAGAGCAACTTCCACCAAGTCTTCTGCAGAAGTCTGACAAAACAGACCTCAGAAACTATTTCTGTTGTGCCAAGACCACTTCCTCTTTTCACTTGCCTGCTTCTATTTGTTGTGATGAAACAATTGCTCTATCTTAAGCTGCATTTACAAGAAAAGGAGACAGCAGTGTTGAGGTATTATCTGCAAGCACTCTGTTTTTCCCTTCGGAAGGGAATCCAGTTCAGTGAAAGCATTGGGGGGGGAGGGGGGAGAAGAGGGACATTAAACAAGAGAGATGTTTCTCTGATGTGGTATGTCCTTGAAAGCCAACATTAAGCGCTCTCTAATTTATTGGAAGCAAGTGCCGTAGAAAAGTCTAGTAGTAATCACACTCACTGAAGAAATGAAGTCTTCCTAGGATGATAATCTCCATTTTCATTTTGCTGGATCCTTTCCCACTGCTGAAAATACCAACTACCTCAGTAGTGGAATTCAGCATTTACCTAGTCCCTCTGGTGAGTAACAACCAGAGTAACAACCAGATCCACCTCCAGAGGACTATGTGCAACCAGCTGCAGGGATGGAGCTGAAGGTATAGCCACCATAGCACTGCCCTGCATGCCATGACAGCCACATCACATATTTCCCCTTCTATCTTGGAAAGTGTTAGTGATTCTTAAGCTAGAAGGGAGAAAAGAGCACAAACATATAGTCTTCATAACACCGCACACTACTTTAGCAGTTTTAATCTGCATTTCTATGCTGAAACACCCCCACTACCACCACCACAGTGGTTGACAAGAATATAACAAAATACCCAGGGTTCTATCCAATTAGTCCCTCCCACTGTTGAAATGGCTTCTGTCATGAGAATGGGTAAGGAGCAATTCCCCCTTCCCCTGCAGCCCAATGTGCGCCCTCCAAATCTGCTCTGGAGGGTAGGAGATATCAGATTTCACCCAGTTACAGGATTCAAGCACAAAAAAGTACCAAAGTTTTAAATCTATTTAAAGTACTAATGTCTAAAACCAAACAGAAGTGCCAAGATCACACAATCCTTGTTAAAATAATTTTAATTGAATGCCTTCTGAAAAAAGAAGTTTTTGTTGTCCCCCTGAAAGCCTGCAAGGAGCAGGTGATTGGATCTCTCTTGTGAGGGAATTCCACAGGGATTGGCCACTGCAAAAGACACCCTGTTGTCATTAGCCAAGCCCCTGAAGGCCATAGCACTCGAAAGAGAGCTGCATCAGATGAACACAGCAGTGTTATCACAGCTTCAGAGCCTGAGCATATTCCTGCTGTAGGTCCCAGGCAGGTCACTGGGATAGCCCCACCACAGTGGTGGGCAGAGAGGAGGTAACCCAGTGACACTAGCAGCACTGAGGTACAAAGTCTGAAAGGAGAAGCAGTATAGGAAAGAGGGATACAGGGCAGGCACCATCCTCGCATTAATTTGCAAGGCTACGTTAATTTTTTCCAGTTACAGTTTTTACCCAATACAGTTTTCATTTCACAGCTGCTTATGTCTTCCTTGTAAGGTAATTTTTTTAGACACTATTCTCAGATTACTTACTCATGGAGAAATTGAGCAGTTATGCCCTTTGAATACGAATGCCTCATGCATCACTTAACAAGATCCCTCGGAAGTCCCATTCAGATATCTCTCTTTTGGGAGGGAGAACATCCTTTGAATCCCTACGCAGCCCTCTCCTGTTGTATGGGCAAACCTTGCAATGTTTTTTTTTCTTTTTTAAAGAAAGGGAATGTGTAAAAACAGCTCTTTTTGAAAAGTTCTATATCTAATCACATCCCCATCTGCATCCCCTTCTTAATAATTTGTCTTCTAAAATTTACCAATCTTGTGGTAATTACGAGCAACATTGGGTTTCCTTTTTAAAAACCACACTAGGTGTGGGGAAAAAAAGAGTGAAACCTTATCTCAGCAGAACCTCTTTTGGAACTTAGTTTTTCAGAAAACGCACCAGTTGGCCAAATAATGATTTTCAAAAGTAATGTTTCTTTTTTGCTGGGGGGGGGGGTATTTCCCCTCAATTATAGATGAAGAGGCAAATACACTTGTTAACTTTTAACTGTTGTGCATAAGAACATAAGAATAGCCCTGCTGGATCAGACCAAGGGCCCATTTAGTCCAGCTTTCTGTTCACACAGTGGCCAATCAGCTGTTGACCAGGAACCCACAAGCAGGACACAAGGCAACAGCATCCTCCCATCCATGTTCCATAGCAAGTGGTGTACACAGGCTCACTGCCTCTGGTACTGGAGGTAGTACATAGCCATCAAGACTAGTAGCCACTGATAGCCTTTTCCTCCAGGAATTTGTCCAACCCCCTTTTAAAGCCACCCAAATTGGTGGTCATCACTATATCCTGCGATAGTGAATTCCATAGTTTAACTATGCTCTGTGTGAAGCAATCCTTCCTTTTAAGTGTCCTGAATCTCCCACCAATCAACTTTGTGGGATGACCCTATTATGCGAGAGGGAGAAAAAAGTCTCTCTACCCACATTCTCCACACCATGCATAATTATTTAGATGTCTATCATGTCTCCCCTTACCCTCCTTTTTCTAAGCTAAACAATCCCAGCTGAAAAGCATTGCTCTTAATACAGATCCCTCTGGGACCCCACTATTTACTTCCCTCCACTGGGAGAATTTACCATTTATTCCAACTCTCTGCTTTCTGTTCTTTAACCAGTTCCTCATCCATAACAGGACCTGTCCTCTTATTCCATGAGTGTGAAGTTTGCTCAGGGGTCTTTGGTGAGGGACTTTGTCAACAGCCTTTTGAAACTCCAAGTATACAATGTCTACCAGATCACCCCTGTCTACATGTTTATTGACACACTCAAAGAACTCTAAAAGGTTAGTGAGACAGGACTTACCTTTGCAGAAGCCGTTGATTCTTTTTCAGCAGGGTTTGTCCTTCTACATGCTTACTAATTTTATCTTTAATAATGCCTTCAACCAATTTACGTGGAACAGATGTTAAGCTAACCGGCCTGAAATTTCCTGGATCCCTTTTTGAAAATTGGTGATACACTGGCCATCTTCCAGTCCTCTGGTATAGAGGCTGATCTTAGGGACATATTGCATATTTTGGTTAGAAGATCAGCAATTTCATATTTGAGTTCTTTGAGAACTCTAGGATGGATACCATCTGGGCCCGGTGATTTATTTGCTTCCAATTTATCAATAAGGTTGAGAACTTCATCTTTTGTCACCAGTATTTGCCTCAGTTCCTCAGACTCCCTTCCTGAAAACATCAGTTAAGACACAGGTATCTGTCCTATATCTCCCGCAGTGAAGGCAGATGAAAAGAATTCATTCAGCTTCTCTGCAATCTCCTTGTCCTCCTTCAGTACTCCTTTAACTCTATTGTCATCCAATGCTCCAATTGCCTCCCTAGCTGGTTTTCTGCTTCTGATATATTTAAAGACTTCTTTATTGTTAGCCTTGATGTTGTTAGCGATATACTCTTCAAAATGCTTTTTTGCATCTCTGTCTGCTTGCATCACCTTTGTGCAAGCTTGTGCTGCCTTTTGTTTTCCTCACTTGGTCAAGACTTCCATTTTCTGAAGGAAGCTCTCTTTTCTCTAATAGCTCCCTTAACACTGCTCATTAACCATGCCAATGACTTTTTGGACTTAGTGCTACCTTTCCTAACTTGTGGTATACATTTTAGTTGGGTTTGTATTATTGTGGTTTTGCATAATCTCCAAGCATTTTGAAGGGATTTATTCCTCTCGACTCCTCCTTTTAACTTCCTTTTCACCAGTTCTCTCATTTTAAAGAAGTTTCCTCTTTTGAAGTCAAATGTGACTGTGCTGAACTTCCTGGGCAATTTTCCACTTAAATATATATTAAATCTGATAGCACTGTGATCACTGTTTCTAATTGGTTCAACAACATATACATCTCATACTAGGTCCTTGGTGACACCACTTAGGATTAAATCCAAGGTCGCCTCCCCTCTGATCAATTCCATAACCAACTGTTCTAGAGCACAATCATTTAGGGAATTGAGAAATTTAACCTCTTTGTCGAGGCTGGAACGTACATTTATCCAATCAATATGGGGGTAACTGAAGTCATCCATTATTGCAACACTTCCTTGTTTGGAGGCCTCCCTGATTTCATTTTCCATCTCAAGGTCACTCTGAGCATTCTGGTCAGGGGGACGATAGCATGTTCCTAGAACTAAATTAATTTTGAAGTATGGTATTATCAGCCACAGTGTTTCTGTGGAAGAGCCTGCCCCTTTTAGGTGTTCTAGTCCACTCGACACTACGCCGTCTTTGACATACAGGGCAACACCTCCCCCAGTATGCCCTTCCCTGTCCTTCCTATACAATTTATATCCAGGGATGATTGCATCCCACTGGTTCTCTCTGCTCCACCAGGTTTCTGTTATGCCTGCTATATCCAGATTTTCCTTTAAAATCAAGCACTCCAACTCTCTCATTTTAGCTTGGAAACATCTAGCATTTGCATAAAAACACCTATACATGGTGTCCCTCCACAGATGCCTCTGGCATGTGCATCTTTTGCTTTGGGACGTTGGACCCTTTGACTGGTTATTATGTTCTACCATGTAATCCTGGCCTATTTCCTCCCCTTCTACATTTGGGCAATCAAAAACATTTTCATCCCTTTGGGATGATTTAACCTGAACCGGATGCTTCCCAGCTCCTGCCGGCTTTCCCCCAGGGTTTAGTTTAAAAGTTGCTCTGCCACCCTTTTTATGTTTAGCGCCAGCAGTCTGGTTCCATTTTGGTTCAAGTGGAGTCCGTCCATCTTGTACAGGCCTGGCTTGTCCCAAAACATTTCCCATACCTAACAAATCTGAACCCCTCCTCCCTGCACCACTGTCTCATCCATGCATTGAGACTCCTTAGCTTCGCCTGTCTAGCTGGCCCTGCACATGGAACAGATAGCATTTCAGAGAAAGCCACCTTGGTGGTCCTGGATTTCGACCTCCTACCTAGTAACCATTGCACATCTAGTGTTGAGCCATAATGGAGGTGGGGAGGGCTTTACAAAGACTTTCCCCTCATATGAAAAGCTCCACACACGCACAATTTCTGCAACATCTGGGGGAAGGAAAACACTGAACAAGGGTGAAAGTGTTCACATCCTTTAAGGTGGTAACTCTAAAGGAGTCAATGTACAGTGTGAGCCCTCCCACCCCAGCAATGCCAAGAGAGGCAAAGGGGCCGCAATTTTACAATAAAAGGAGTCTTTTTTTCCATAGAAAGTGCTGGCCTTTGAGAGAAAACTTCACACACACACACACACACATACAACTTCACACACAAAAGAACAAAACAAAACAAATCCCACCAAAGTTCAGCACGGCCCTAAAGACATCCTAGAAAGACAACTTTGGTCACAATGCAGAGCATCAGTTTAGGTACAGGTTGGCTCACCTCTCTGGACCACAGTCTAAAATTTCAGCCGCAGTTATGATCATTTTCTTTTCTCCATACTAAAGCTAGATACCATAGTAGGTAAGAGACTGCACAGCAAATCAGGAAGTCCCCAATTCAAATCTTGTAAAGAATTCACTAGACGACCTTAAGCAATCCCCATCCTGCCCCACTGCAAGCCTCACTAGTTCTTCATTCAATGCACAATTAATTTGTTGAAGTCATTGAAATAAAGGGTGTCAGTGACCACTATCTTAGGTGATTTTAAAAGGGGATTAGCGAAAATCATGGGGGACAGATCTCCCAATTCCTATGAACCATAATGGTTCTATGGAACCTCCAGGATCAGAGGCACACTGCAGAACAGACAGTGTGGCACAAACCGTCGGCTGGTTCACATAATCAACAGCCAAAGGGTTATTTGATGATTGTTTAACCCTCCAACAAGCCATGCACCTGCGTTTGGACAACATGACAAGCCGTGCCCAGGCAGTGATTATTCAAACTGTGGCAGGCAAGTGCCATGGCTTAACCAAGCCACTGTTGCTTGCTGAAGCCACGGTGATCATGGCAACCAAGTCAATAATAACTCTAAAACAAGCTATGTGTTATTTGAGGATTGTATAACCCTCAAACAACCGCTGCCGCCTGGCTTCGTATAACATGGTAAGCAGGGCACCTGTGGGCACCCAACACGTTGCAATAGCCCCCACAGGTAAATTAACCAAAGGTGAGCTGTTGTGTCATGCAAACCAGGTCAGTGGACTAGTTCACACATAATGTTAGCCCATTGTTTATTTCACCTATGGTTTGTTACCGTACTCAGGGTTTGACTGGCAGACAATCTAACAAACCATGTTTTTTTCCCTCAATTCCTGGGTTATTTGTTTCCCTCTTCCTTTGCCCACTCCTTTCCTGTATCTCAAATACCTTTGCAATGCTGTACTACTGGCATGTAGAGCAGCTGGATTTTTTTTTTACTGCTCTTCCCCACCACCACAGTAGCCTGGTGAAACCACCCATGAACAACCCATGGTTCTGAGTTCACACTTTACAACCAGCCATGGTTTAAATAACCCAGAGCTCACAACCCAGTAACAAACTATGGGTTCCCTTTCTGGATTGTTCGTGGTTAATGGTTTGTTAGTGCACCTGTGTTCACACATCACGACCACCCAGAATTCAACCACCCATACCATGGGTTAGCATTATAAATGCTGTTGTTTTCATGGCCTCATCTGTAGGAATCTGGCTGGCTACTGTGGTAAACTTAATGGACTAGTTGGGCCTTTGATCTGATCTAGCATGGCTTATGTTAAGTTTTCATCTGCAGTGTGGGGCTAATTATACAGACCTTACATTAAAGGGTTAAAAGTATTACCAAGTACTTTCGAACACTCAAAATGTACTATTAAAAATGGCTTAAGATATCATGCATTGCTATAAACAAAGGACAAATCCATCAAGAACCACTGCTGTTGGGCTGGCTATACAACCCATCTATTTCAAGAAGGAAATGAAGGAAGACCCACTGAAATGAGCTAGGGTTGAATAGCAGCACCAAGTGGATTGTGTCCAAATTAATTCAGATGTAATTAACTGCCACTCCTATCAGACTATAACAAAAACATAGACAAAGTGCTTTGCTTCAGCAAAATGAAATATTTAATTTCAAAGACTACTATTAAGCCTATTCAGAAAGTTATTATTGCACAAAGTTTAAGAGGCGGCGAGACAGCGTCAGGATGTAGATTTTCTGGCAAGAAGGCAACCTGTGTAACAATTACTTATTGAGGAGGTCAGAACTGCCTAACAAGGGAAGGCCCCATAAACTTTCATAAATCAAGCAAAACTTCCTACACTTGCATTATATATAGGTTGTCCCAATTATTTGTAGACAAGCAGGGAGGAGTTTGAGGATATACATGTACACACTTTATAGCAGAGATAAATGTAGCCATTTTATAATTAATCACTGGAGATACTTCTCATCATGGCTGGAATAATTAGGAAGCCCACATAGATAGCACAGGAAATTTTAATTGGTGTTTCATAATAAAGTTAACACTGTACCCCGAGCTCCCCCACTCCCTTGGAAGTTGCTTTGCACACTATATGCCAATGTAGGCTCTACAAGTGATTGGCTGAATTGCTCTAATGTCACAAAGGATAGGGTAAGTCCTGCTCCCATTGGCTCAACTACCCTTAAGGATCCAGGAGAGTGGGAGGGCAAACACAGGAGGAATAAAAAAGCAGAGCTATGGAAAGAAAGGAGACAAGGGCTTGAGAAGGAAGTAAGCCAAAAGACAGGGAGGTGGAGAAGTAGGAAAGGAAGGTTTGAAGGGGTAACTGTTCAAAGTATGGTCAGGAGGGAAGACGTAGAGGGGAAGGAAGAGAATGGGCTGAGAGAGTAGTACCTGCCAAGAGCTGCAGAGGGAAGGAAACTGGTTTTAAACCATCAAATATTTGGCTGAAGGCATCCAACTTCTTTTGAATGCTAAGCTTTCCCCCACAACTCACTGTTGGGTTTAGTGGAAATGGCTAACACACATGCTGTTGACAAAAAAATGGGGGTACTGCCAAGCTGCACGTATATCTTTTTGCAATTTCTGTTTCTAAGTGTTTGCATATGTCAGTCTGCCTATCTTTCTTAGAGACAACTTGTACTACCCTGTCCACATCATGTTTTTAGACATAATAAACTGATAGGCAGAAGTTACAGAAACAATGCAGATGGCATCCCCCCAAGTTACAAAAAGAACTAGGTCAACTGGACTTGTACAACTTCCTACAGCCTTGGAGCTCTCTCAGGGTAACTCATGACTTCAGGCTTATTTACCAGAGGAACTGGAGTGTGTTTATTCACAGTACAAAAATGGAAGAGGTATTGGAGTTTGGCCAAATTATGATGTGGACAGGGTACAATGTGGCTTTATTCTGCCTTGAGGGTCCTTTGGGACTGAAAGCACAGGATATATAGAATAAAATATTAGCTTGTTGCCAGCGTTCTCCCTATAGTTAGAGCTATGAGTACTACATTCTATGTCAAGGCAACCTAGATTATGTGAATTCTACAGCCTCTATACATTATGCAAAAACAAAAGAAACTTGTAGGCTCTCTCATTTTGTATAATTGAGTCTGCTTCTTCTCACAAGGAGCCATGCTGGTTTCTGAAGCCTTACCCTCTGGCCCCAAAATCACATTCAACCACCTTTTTGGATTCCAGAAAGGCTATCTTCATGGCTCCCTCTTTAACAACAACAACCACAAAAAGACAAAAACAGAATTTCTCAGGAAGCAGAGCTCTGTGGCCAGTGACACATTCTATGCTTTTTCTGTACACTTACAGAATTGTGGAACGTGCTGTTAATAGCTGAGGTGAGTTATGATGTGGACAGGAAGGTGCTCAGGTGTTGTCAGTGTTTAACTTCCACCTATGCTTTTCTAGTCTTGTTTTTCTATTCTATCTCAGTTCTAGGTTGCTCTGTTGTCAGTCTGACATACCTATGCTTTGCTTGGCTCTTGTTGGTACAACAATATAAACCTTACACTTCACACAGCTTTTGTCAACTGACTTTCACCCAATACAGTTTAACCTGATATATCAATCACATTTTAGGCTTAAGGGAAGAATTATGGTTAACTGCAACCACCTTATATTAAATAGATTTCAGTTGCTTGTCTGTCTCCAATAATGCCTAAATACAAAGGAAGTGGCACTGGCAGGGATTTTTCTTCCTCTTGCATTGTTTTCATAACTCTCCCAGAATAGTCCAATTCCATAGGAAATCAACCCTGAGTGCTCATTGGAAAGACAGATACTGAAGCTGAAGCTCAAATATTTTGGCCACCTAATGCGAAGAGAAAACTCCCTGGAAAAGACCCTGATGCTGAGAAAGACTGAAGGCAAAAGGAGAAGGGGACGGCAGAGGATGAGATGGCTAGATAGCATCACCGATGCAATGAATATGGACTTGAGCACGCTCCGGGAGAGAGCGCAGGACAGGAAGGCCTGGCGTGCTATGGTCCATGGGGTCACAAAGAGTCGGACACGACTGAACGACTGAACAACAACAAATAGGTGGTTTTATCGATTTGGGAGTTAATACCATCACTGGAACAGCAACAGTGGTAATTAAGCCATCTCTGTATAAATGCTTTCCAACAGCACTCATGCCCTGCAAGCGCCTTTGGATCAAGCAACAGCCTTTGCTACAGTTCTGGTATCCCTACCACAAAATGCTGTGATGATCACAGGGGGTTGGACTCGATGGTCTTATAGGCCCCTTCCAACCCTACTGTTCTATGATTCATGTAAATATTATTGAAAGGTATTAACTCCAGCAATATTATAAATGACCTTCTCAATAGTTATATGCTGCCTCAGAAGTGTTTCCTTTCACTGCACACTCATTTACCCAAAAGGTTACCTTCGCCTCTAATCCAGCTGCAGGAAAAAAGTATACAAAAGAAAAACTCATGACCCTTTCCACAATTTGCAGAGCTTCACAATTTGCAAACATTGTCATCGTTTTGCTCCAGGTTAAAACTGCCCTCTTCCCTCAGGCATTTGGCAGCATATAATGAGTCTTTTTGATCTCCTGGATTGTCTCTGGCTACTTGTTTTAAATCGTTTTAGATACTTGTTGTTGTGCACGCTATCTGACTATGTCCTTACATGAATGGTTTTTATACTTTATATATTTTAATGGTTTTTATACTTTATATATTTTAATGGTTTTTAATTTTTGTAACTGACAAACATTTTGAACCCCTTGGGGCAGCTAACAATTCAATATAAAAACAATAATAAAATATCAAGTATCAAAATGTTAATACACAGATTTAATGTTGGCAATGATCTTACCGTTGTCCTATGAAGAATCTCTTCCCAACCCCATTCTAGAACTACAATGGACGATAAGAAAAAAATCATCCCTGTCCTAAGTCTTAATATGCAATCTTCACTATCACATGTTTGTGAGCTCCACTTCTGAAGCTCTGCAATAAAAAATTCCCAATGTGCAATACCACTGTAACAGAGGCTGTTATGCACATAAAACTAGTCAATAAAACAGACTGCACTTAACTAACCCCTGAAGTTGCCATCTGGCCATTTGTGAGAAAGAAAGGCAAGGAGGAGGGGCTGGTCCCAGTCCTGACATTGGGCTGGAGCAGAGGCCATGGAAGCTGGATAAACTAGGCAGGATCAAAATGAGGGCAAGGCAGAGTGTTTGGGGAAAGAGTGGAGGGGTCTTAAGAGATGAATATGAAAGGGGCTCAGAGATATAGTACTGGTAGAATAGACTCTCTGGGCTATTCTGTCCCAGTGACAGCCTTGGAGTGTGCACCTGAAGTAATTCAATACAACTTAACAGTGCAATCCTATGCATGCCTAGTCAGACGTATGTCCCATTGAGTTCAGTGGGGCTTACTCCTAGGTAAATAACTATAGGACTGCAGCCTTACAGCTGTTTGTAGCATACACACCTGCTACCATCAAATGAATAACCGGGGGGGGGGGGTGTTGTTCTTTCACACCGGCTCTTAGGAAGATGGAGGGCAGTTGGACAGAAACAAGTGGTTTATACCACTTGCAAGAGAGAGAGATTTTTCATGGACAGCAGACATTCAGACAACAGCAGATACATTTAGGGCGCAATCCTGGTGGGATAGTTGGCTAACTTCCGAACTCAGAGGCAGCTGACTATCCAATGCAGGGTGGGTGGAGCACAGAGGAGATCCTCTCCTCTGCATTCTGGCCGCCCTGCATTTGCAGCTAGAAAGCCGATTCTGGCTGTCTAGCTGGGGACGTTGGAGCAGGAGGTGGGGAGGCCTGATGGTGCAAAGGAAGCGTCGCAACAATGCTTCCACAGTCTCCTCCTCTCCCCCCAAGAACACCCCCTTTTCACCTGCTCTGAACCATGCTGACTACAAGGCATCAGGGGAGGGGGAGGGGAGCGCGGTTTCTGGGAACTGAAAAATTCCATCGCTGTCTAGACACTGTCTAGCGGCCATAGGAGTCCCCCCCGCCTGACAGCCACAGCATTGGTTTGGGTCTCTTTTGCGTGCACTTCACATTTAGAGCCAATAATGAACATCGCTTGATTTTTTAAAATGCTCTTGCATTAACATGACTGCACTCCTCAAGAGTGAATACATCTTTTAAAAAATCAGATCAAAATCAAGGAACAGTCTTGGCAAGAGTCATGTGTACTTATGCGTTCATATCAAGTTTAATATTTACACAAGCATGCCCCACTACTTCTGCAAAAAAAACCATTTTGGATAATGTGATAGAGAGAAATCAGAAGTTGTCAATAAATAAACACAAACTCCTTAGGAAAGGCAGCAGCGGGAGGCAATCGACTATTTCCCACCTCTACTTTGTGTTTGTAAAAGGGTAACCATAGATTCCACCCGACACCCACAACCAGCAAAAAAAAGAAAAAAGAAAAGATCAAAGCTGGAGTTAAAAGAACATGACAACTCATCTCCCAGAATATCCTTGTAGAATTAAAAAGTCCAGCACACACATAGCATTTTTTAAAATGTGTATGTGTCAAGGACTCTAGAAGTTTGTCTCCAAGATCAACAGCTAAATTATGCAAGTAAATATAGATAGCCAAGGCCTGCCACTAAGTAGAGTCAGCAGGAATAAAGAGTGCAAAGTTAGCAGGTAATTTGCAAAGCAATTACAAACTCAAGCTCATAAATATTCCCGGTGTACTGAGGAGGTCTCTCACTTCAGGATCATTAAGACTGTATTCTGGATCAGAGTATATTCTGAACCTTAAAGCCATCTCAAACTATCCCAGATTCTCAAATGTGGCAGGGCCACAAAACCAGCTATTAAGCCATTGCAGGTGTTAAAAAAAACAGTAACACATGGCAGTTCCAATGTATATCCTGGAAGCAGAGGGATACAAGGAAAAGAAAGGGAATGGGACAGCATTTGAGCTCATAAGAAACCCAAGGGATTCCGAATGTCTGCAAAAAAACAGCACGATTGTCCCACACACATCCCAAGACTGATCAGTACAAGAGATAGAGCACATGTTCAACAGTATTGTATTGAGAACGAAGGATGGCGCAGGCGCATGATTCTGTCTGGGAATCCGGAGGAACCCACCCTGCCCACACCCCTAAGCCCTGCTCACTGAGCCCCTGCCCCCACTCGCCCCCTGCCCACACTCGGTGAGTGGCCCGCACTCAGCCCAGCAGCCTTGTCAAGCTCCACAGTCACCATTTTTTGAAAAAGAAAACAGCAATCACAAAAATGCTCATATTTGCATATGTGCAAGAATGTGCATCTTCGCAAATGTGCATCTTCATGCATACGCAAATATGTGCATTCACAAAATGCACATTTCCGCGCATATGCAAAGATATACATTTTTGCAATCACTATTCTATTTTTCAAAAAATAGCGACCACAGAGCTTGACGAGGCCACCGGGTGAATGCAGGCTGCTCACCAAGCGTGGGAGGGGCTCGAGCACAGTCTGGGGACCAACAAGCAGGGGCAGGGGCTCGGCAGGCACCTGAAGAACCCAGACAGGGGTGGGTTTGCACATCTCTACTGAGAACTAGTACAGCACAATAGCTAAGAGAGCTTTGGCTATTGGGCGGTATAGAAATGAAATATAAATAAATAAATAAATAAGATACTGGGTTGTGAACGATGAAGTCCCTAGTCCAAACCCAGCCTCTCCTATAAACCCACTAGCTGCCCTTAGGCAAGCTATACTCTTGGCTTGTTATCTTGATATCCCAGTTATCTTGGCTTGATATCCCAGTTATCTCAACTATGGGAACAGGGATACTAAGCAGAAACGTTTTAAGGGCAATAATATATATATAATAATATATATAATTATATTTATAATAATATAATATATATATGATAGCAATAATATATGCAAAGAGTTCTAAAAACTCATGCCATTGTGCTGATATTCTGATCTAAACAAGATCCTTATTAGGAAGAAGAGAATTTTGAGTCTCTCTAAGCTATGACCTTAATAATGTAAGATGAGCCCTGCTGGATCAGACCAAAGGCCAGCATTCTGTTCCCACAGTGGCCAATCAGCTGCCTATGGAAAGCCCACAAGCAGGAGATGAGCACAATAGCACCCTCCCACCCATGTTCCCCAGCAACTGGTATTCAGAAGCATGGTACCTCCAGTGTCAGAGATAATATAACACCATCATGAATAGTAGCCATTGATAGCCTTCTCCTCCATGAATTTGTCTAATCCCCGTTTAAAGCTGTCCAAGTTGCCAGCCATCACTACATCTTGTGGTAACAACTTCCACACTTTAACTGTACGCTATGTGAAGTAATATTTCCTTTTGTCCATCTTGAACCTTCCACCATTCAGCTTCATTGGCTCACCCCAGATTCTAATATTATGAGAGGGGGGAAAGAACATGTCCCTATCTACTTTCTCTACATCAAGTTTAATACACCTCTATCATGTCCATCATTTCTTGCCTATTTTCTAAGCTAAAAAAAGCCCCCAAAGGTGTAACCTTTCCTCACAGAGGAGTTGCCCAAGCCCCTTAATCATTTTGCCCTTTTCTGCACCGTTTCCAGTTCTACAGTATCTTTTTTGAGGTGTAGTGATGAGAATCGTACACAGTATTCCAAGTGTGGTTGCATCATAGGTTTGTGTAAACTAGGCATTACAATATATTTATTTTATTTATTAAATTTATTAATCGCCCATCTGACTGGTCACCCAGCCACTCTGGGCGATGTACAACTCACCATAAACAATTTAAAACAATAAAATTTTACCATAAATTTTTTTTAAAAAAATACCCTAACCCACCCCAAATGCCTGCCTGAACAACCACGTTTTTAATGCACGACGGAAGCTCATTAAAGAGGGGGCATGACGGAGTTCCCTAGGGAGGGAGTTCCACAGAGTGGGGGCCACCACAGAGAAGGCCCTCTCCCTCGTCCCCACCAGTCTAGCTGTCCTGGCTGATGGGACAGAGAGAAGGCCATCCGAGGCTGATCTTGTTAAGCGGCCTGTCTGGTGTTGCTGGAGGCGCTCCTTAAGATAAGCTGGGCCGGAACCATATAGGGTTTTAAAGGTCAAAACCAACACCTTGAATTTGGCCCGGAAAACAACTGGTAACCAGTGCAACTCCTTCAGCACTGGAGTGATGTGATCTCGCCGGCGGCTGCCTTTAATCAGGCGAGCCGCCGCGTTCTGTACCAGCTGCAGTTTCCGAACCGTCTTCAAGGGTAACCCCACGTAGAGCGCATTACAGTAGTCTAAACGAGAGGAGACCAGGGCATGTACTACCGATGGGAGCAGATGGTCGGGAAGGTAGGGGCGCAGCCGCCATATCAGATGGAGTTGATACAGCGCTGTCCGGCTCACAGCTGACACCTGAGCCTCCATGGACAGCTGGGAGTCCAAAATGACCCCCAGGCTGCGGACCTGGTCTTTCAAGGGTAGCCATACCCCATTCAACACCAGGTCAACATCCCCCAACCTCCTCTTGTCTCCCACCAAAAGTACCTCGGTCTTGTCAGGGTTCAGCTTCAGCTTATTCCTCCCCATCCAGCCACTCACCGTCTCCAGACATTTGGACAGGGATTCTACGGCCAACCTTGGTGAAGATTTGAATGAGAGGTAGAGCTGAGTGTCATCCGCATATTGATGACACTGCACCCCAAACCTCCTGATGATAGCCCCCAGTGGCTTCACATAGATGTTAAATAGCATCGGGGAGAGGATGGAACCCTGTGGCACCCCACAAGTAAGTGGCCACGGGCCCGAAACCTCCTCTCCCAGTGCTACCCTCTGGTACCTGCCAGAGAGGAAGGACTGGAACCACCGCAATACAGTGTTTCCAATGCCCAACCCCTCCAGGCGGTCCAGGAGGATACCGTGGTCAACGGTATCAAAAGCCACTGAGAGGTCGAGGAGAACAAGGAAGGAGCATTCACCCCTATCCAGAGCCCTCCTCATATCATCCACCAAGGTGACCAAGGCCGTTTCTGTCCCATGCCCAGGCCTGAAGCCCGACTGAAATGGGTCTAGATAATCAGTTTCTTCCAAGTGTGCCTTCAACTGCACCGCCACCACCCGCTCAATCACCTTGCCCAAAAATGGCAGATTTGAGACTGGGCGAAAGTTGTTCAGAACTTGAGGATCCAAGGAGGGCTTCTTTAAGAGCGGTCTTATCACTGCCTCCTTGAGGGCTGATGGCATCACTCCCTCCTCAAGGGAGGCATTCACCACCGCCTTGATCCCCTCACCCAGTCTCTCTCTGCAGCTCATAATGAGCCAAGATGGGCAAGGATCAAGTAAGCAGGTGGTTGGCCTTACAGATGAAAGCACCTTGTCCACTTCATCAGGAGGAAGAAGCTGGAACCGATCCCACAAAACCGGTTTGCCACAGGCCGCCTCTTGCTCACTAACTGTATCCACAGTGTGCAGAGTAACACACCTAATCTGATCAATTTTATCTGCAAAGTGCCTTGCCAAAGCCTCACAGGAGGCCTTAGAATGCTCCAGTGGTTCCGGAGCCACAGGACCGACCAGGCCCCGGACCACTTGGAACAGCCTCCTGGGGCAGCACTCTGCAGACGCGATGGAGGCAGCATAATATTCCTTTTTTGCTGCCTTCACCGCCACGTGATAGGCTGAAGATATAGCTCTAGCCCGTGTCTGATCGTCTTTGGAGCGAGACTTCCGCCACCGGCACTCTAGCCGTCTCACCTCCTGTTTCAGAGCTCGTAACCGCGGATTGAACCATGGTGCAGTCCGAGCCCTGTTCAGGGGGAGAGGGCGTTTCGGAGCCACCCGATCTAATGCCCCAGTGATTGCGGCATTCCAGCCACCCACCAGGGTCTCAACCGAGTGGCCGTTGGCATGCCCCAGAGAATCCCCAAACGCGTTCAGGAATCCATTTGGATCCATAAGACGCCTGGGGCGGACCATTTTAATGGGTCCTCCACCCCTGCGGAGGGGTTGTGGAACCGAGAAGTCCAACATCACCAGATAGTGATCTGACCATGACAAGGGGGTGATGGATATACCCCCGACTTCCAGATCACTCCCCGCTTCTCCAGAAACAAACACAAGGTCTAGTGCATGACCGGCTACATGGGTGGGCCCAGTTAGAATATGGTGCAGCTCCCAGGAGGCCATGGTCTCCATGAAGTCCCGAGGTGCTCCTGTGAGGATGGCCTCCGAATGTACGTTGAAGTCCCCCAACACCAGTAAGTTAGGGGACTGTACACGCACATCAGAGACCACCTCAAGCACCTCGGCCAGGGAGTCAGTCGTGCAGCGGGGTGGACGGTACACGAGCAGAATCCCCAGACTGCCCTTCGGGCCCAACCTCCAGTACATGCACTCAACAACCTTGGTCTCCCGGAGAGGGGGTCTGGTGAAGACCAAGGACTCTCGGTAGATAACAGCCACTCCCCCTCCCCGATCCCCAGCCCTCGGCTGCTGTGCATACGAAAATCAAGCTGGACACATGGCTGCAAGGGTTGGAGCAGCAGCCTCGGCCAGCCAGGTCTCCGTAATACATGCCAGGTCTGCACCCTCATCCAGGATCATGTCATGGATGAGGGAGGTTTTCTGGGTAACAGACCTGGCATTGCAGAGCAGCAAACGAAGGCCAGAAGATGGGGTCACGCCTCCCCCAGCCATCCTTTGGCTCTGGACAGGCCCGGAGCAGGGGACAGATACTACACATCTCTCCCTTGTTCCCCTTAGCTGGCATGGCCTGCCCCTAGCGCTCCGCCAGCGCCTGCCGCCCAGCCTCGGTATGTTCTGGCCCCCAACACTCCCCCCACTGCCTCCATCAGGTGGACACATGCCCCCTCGCTCCCGCCTATCAGGCAGGCTACCCACCCCTAAAAACACAACAAAATCCCCCCCAACAAAATAAAACAAACAAAACAATTAAAATCCCCTTAAAAATGCCAGGCAGGAGTCCACAGGGAAGGCCTGGTGGCGGTGGTAGCGGCGACGGCGGCAGCAGGCCCAGCGGCTGCAAGCACGCCTCTTCCCCGGTGGTGGTGGCTTCTCCTGCAGGCCCTGGCTCTCCCAGGCCACCTCAACCAGCCAGCTTATGTAGCCCCTCCAGGGAGGGGCAGGTGGAGCAGCACAGCTGGCTCGGTACCTGGGGGCCTGGTCCTGCAGGGACTGGCGGTCTGCCAGGCAGAAGTCCACAAGGAAGGCCTGGTGGTGGTGGCAGCGGCGGCGGCAGCAGGCCCAGCGGCGGCAGCAGCAGGCCCAGCGGCGGCAAGCACGCCTCTTCCCCGGTGGTGGTGGTGGTGGTGGCTTCTCCTGCAGGCCCTGGCTCCCATAGGCAGTTTTACTTTCGATTCCTTTCCTAATGATCCCCAACATGGAATTTACTTTTTTCACAGCTGCCACACACGAATATCCACCACAACCCTAAGATCCTTTTCCTGGTCAACCTCCTATAAACACAATTTAATGTGTTGAAGCTGCATCACCCCTTCCCATTTTAGTCTGATTTTCACAGGCCTCAAACACAGGAAAAAGCCAACAACATAGGGGTGATCACTCTTCTCATATACAATTTATGCTAACAGCTGGTTGAACTGACTGCACTTTTAAGGTAAACTATGCTTAAATTCTCTAGATCCTGTTATGCAGTTTGAGTCCTTTAATAGAAATTTTAATTTGTAAATACAGGAGCCAAATTTACAAGGGCTAATCTGTTTTCACGTAGGGTTAGGGTTAGAACAGCAGTAACCTGAGCCTGTAGTACTGTTAAAAAAAACAGTAAGAAATCAAAGACTGGCAAGGGATTTTACTCAGAAAAGCCAGGCACTCATCATGATCAGCAGGAAACATTATCCAGCAGCTACTTTTCAAAAAAAAAAATGAATGCCTGGACACAAAACAAAGGGCCAGAACTTACAAAATTGGGTGGGCAAAGCACAGCCTACAGAGTTCCTTGCTGCTATGTAAATATCGCATCTGAGTGCTAGCCACGCAGAGCCATTAGAGCCTCAGCTTCTCCTATTGCTTGACTTCCTGTCATTCTCAAACTCATGCATGCTCTTTCCCAGGATTTGTCCCACTTTATGTTGGACTTACATAGTTATACTGTTCCTGCTTAAACTTGGCCACATCAGACAGTTGCTCCCAGAGACAGCAAAGCATGATACTATAGTGGGGTGGAGGGTTTAAAAAAACACACCCTCCTACAAAATCTGGGTATAAACTAGAGCTTTTAGTTGCTTCAGATCCTAAAGCTGCCTACTGCACAGGCATTAGATGTGAATTTTATACAATTCTAAGTCTTTTATCCTGAAATGAAATCACAAACCGCAGTTGCAATGAAGACAGCTTTTTCAACACTGAACATACCAATATCTAAAATTACGGTCCTCAAAATCACTTACTCCAAAGTAGTCACACTAAAGTCAGCCATAGATATTAAGTGGCCTGGTGATGTGAGAGGCATACAATCAGTAAGAACATATCGTTCATATAGACAGACAAATGCACCACGCTCTTAAGCAAGTCTTTACATTATATTAGTGCTGGAGAATGCCTCAAAACAAGCAGCTCAGAAGCTCAAACTAAATCCCAATTACTTCAAAATAGCCCACTTGCAGAAAAGAAGGAAATTCCTTCCGCCATCTATTATTTTTTCTGTAGTCACTTTAGTAACGTTTAGTGGAACTAGTCTTAACTATAATCCTAACACTCAGAACATAAACTATTCCCCCCAAAACATGCGCTGTAAACAAGACAATTATCTTATTTAAAACACATTTAAATAACACATTTGTTGGCTTTTATTGTTGTTTTTGTTGCTATTTTACTGTGTTTATGTTTTTATCATTTTTAATATTTTAACTGTTTTTATGTATTTTATTGCTGTAAGACAGCTTGGGACAGCTTCTGCCCTGAAATGCGGCCAAGAGATACTTTAAATAAATAAATAAATAAATAAATTTATAGGCCACTTTCCCACAAACAGCTTACAGCAAAATAATCAGATCATCTGGTTAAGTGGAGGTGGATGCAATGATTAAAACAAGCTTCGGTGCCTACAAAGGAAGGCAAAGATCTGTATTTATTTTCTAGGCATTACCTGGATTCAGAAATCAGGCTCACAGTTCACTAGTATCCTATTTTCTTTTATCTGTCTGTAGTTTGAGTGATATTGCTGGGTTCAGTCCTGAAGGAGGAGGCAGATAGGTAGATTTTATGGTACAATTGCAGCTAGGCCATAATGACTGGTAACCCATAGTTTATTTAACTCATGGTTAACCCACAGTTTGTTACTCTACTTAGGGTTTGTCTGGCAGATGATCGAACAAACCGTGGTTTGCATTTTCAACCCCTGAATTTTGCTTCCCTCCCTATATCCCAAATGCCTTTGCAGCGCTGAAATACTGACATGTAGAGCAGTGAGAGTTTTTAACTACTCTTGCCCACCGCCTTTGTAGCCTCGCAAAACACCCCATGAACAATCCACAGTTCTGGGTTCACACATAATGACAACCCATAGTTTAAACAACCCAGGATTCACAACCTAACAAACTATGGGATCTCTTTCTGGATTGTTTGTGGTTAACAAACCATAGGTTGTTCATGGGTCTGGGTTCACACACCATGACAACCCAGAATTCAACAACCCATACCATGGTTTTGCGTTATGTGCAAACAAGGTCATTATTTCAAATACTAGAGGAGTTCTTTTGAAACTCCAGAGAATGAGACATACGAAATAGGTAAAGTGATCTTTCATTGGAATAATTTTTTTGGTGGAAGAGTATGAAAGCTTTCAAGTTCAGAGAATTATCATGTGGAATGGAAAGGATGCTGGCTACATCCAGTGATATAGGGAAGAAAATTTTCAGTGGAACATTTTCCAGTACTTTACTTCTCCACTGCAAATGTTCCGTTTCATAAGTTCATTATTTTAGGGTATATTGCTTTGGGGGTTTTAAAATGGGAAGCAGTATATAAATATTCTAAAATAAATACATACATACATACATCTGTCAACTTTCTGTCTCATGATTGTAAAGATGAGACTGGAGATATATGGCTAATACTTCAAGAGAACACTCTGAAACCAGAGTATGGCTGAGCAGGGGTTCTAGGAAACAGCAAGTTGGTCCCTCAGGATACAATCCCTTTGTCCAAGCTAACATTTCTTCCCCTCCTTGTCCTCTCATCTTACTCCCATCTTTTCTCCCCTTCATGTTTAGTTTACTGAGTCGAAGACCAGCACAGTGCAGGAGAGGCCCATAAGAGTGTGTGACAGTATACTACAGTAAAGCCCCAAAATAATCCTGCCCCTATGTCACAGGTTATTCACTCATGACCTAGAACCAAGCCAAAGAGTGCCAAAAAGGAAACCGGGTTTCACTGCAGAGATAGGAAATAGAGAATCAAACAAATTTAACCAAACATGGCTTTCAGCAAAGTCCTATTCCATTCATTCATTCATATATACCTCAGAGCCGCACTCCTTTTACCAAACCCCAAATGATATTTTATTCTATTATTCTTTCTGGGAATCCTACACATGATCTCAGAACTTAGAAGATTCCAAATACCTACCACAGTTGGTCAGCATTTCTCAAAACTTCTTGAACCAGAGGCCTCTACCCTACTCTAAATTATTTAGGATTTGTCTTATTTTTAAAAAATAAAATAAAATTTCCTTGCCCAGAACACTGCACAAAATTATGTGCAGAACAGGGGTGAAAACTTCTCCTTATTTCTATGCAGCTTTTTGAAAATCCACCATGATCCCTAATTTGAATCCATCATGCTACTGGTCCAAACCCATCCCACTGCTGGTGATGTCAGCAACTAGGTAAATGCCCCATCAGCATGGGAAAAAGTTGGTTCAAGGAACTTTCCTTAGGAGGAAAGTGGTGCTCGACTGCTGAGGCTACTCACCAAAGATGTTGGGACAGAGCCTAACAGATCTCAATGTTTCCTTTAGTAGCCAACAAACACTCAAATCTGCTGCTTCCCAGAAGATGTTGCTGAAACTGCAACTCACAATAATGGGGGGGGGGGGGGACTGGGTGAGTTCGCACAACATGACAACTCACCCTGAGAAATAAGCTATGAAGTGTGAGTTGTCGTTGGAACAACCCAGGGTGAGCACAACAGACAATCAGGCTTACTGTGGGTTATAAGAACATAAGAAGACCCATGCTTGATCAGACCAAAGGTCCATCTAGTCCATCATTCCATTCACACAGTGGCCAACCGTCGACCAGGAAACCACAAGCAGGACACAAGTGCAGCAGCACCCTCCCACTCATGTTCCGCAGCACCTGGTGTAGTTCTACTTCCCCCATAGTCCTCCAGCTGGCTCTGGAAGGTATCCCAGGGGACTTGGCACTAGAACCCATCTTGTCTGCTGCCAAGTCCCCCACCCCACTCTGCTCATGCCCCTGGTCATATGCAGAGGGTTTTTTTTTTAATTGTGCCCCAACATTTGTACAAAATGGGGTCGAATTTCTTTTAATTACCTTTTCAGCCCTGGGAATATGTACAAATTTCTTTGTGATTTTTCGTTTTCGTTTTTATTTTCTTAGTTTTTCGCAAGTGCATAGGTGCTCAATTGCAGCTGTCAAACTACATATAGCTTTGCCTTACCTTGCCTATTGCCTTGTATGTTTCAGCTGTCAGAGTTTACTTGGAAACATACAAGGTAATTGACAAGATGGTGCTGCAGATATGCTAGTTACACAGCCTTTGACAGCTGACAGTTCAGGGGGGAAAGGGAACCAGACTGGTCTCTTAGCAAAGTTATTCTTAAATTTTAAGGTGTGGGATTTACCTTTGGGGGTCCCCCTTCCATTTCACCCCTCCCCAAGTCTCCCTCAAGTGGTTTTAAGGGTGATCTAGGGTCCACCCCATTTTCAGAGCCCCCCTTTTACTACAAATGGGAGTAAGTTCCCAAGGGTAAATTCCACACTTCAGAACCCGAGGATAACTGTGCTAGGGGTGTGTTTTGGTCCCATTTTCTCAACCTGTCAGTGGGTAATTTGTGCATAGTGACAGCTATCAAATTGAGGAAAGGGGATCAGACTGCACCCTTAACAACCTGATCCCCGGGGTTTGAAGTATGGAACTTACCCTTGGGTGTGTGTTCCCCACCCTCCATTTCATCCCGCTCTGAAAAAGCCTACCAAAAGCAAAATCATATAAAGCAATTATTTTAAAAGGTTTTTTAAAAGTCTCATACATATGTAAAACATACATTAAAGTTAATCAAAGGTCTTCAACTCTGTACAAACTATATACTTAATTTAGCAGCTTAATTATCAAAGACTGGAAGTTAGGGTGATGCCACTAGAACACTGATATTGGGCAAAACACTATGGCAACTTTTACATGCCATCAAATCCAAATGGGCAAATGGGATCCTCATCCAACCCCAAAGCCTTTCTACAATGGATCCCTTTCAAAATGCTAGAATGTATCCTCCTGGTTTTGACCATCATTTAAACAGGAATCACCATGTAGCTTCAGAAGGGATTTTTTTTTAAATTTTAAAAACACTGATTATGTGGTCATCAAAATCTGCATCTTCAATTTACTTAAATTTCATAATGCAAATAGTAAGACAACTAGCCTAGGCTTGTAAATAGTTACTCACCTGGGTGCCTGTGGATTGCTTCCAGGTGAAGCTTTTGTAAACTGAAAGATAATTACTTCTTTTTCTTTCAGCCTGTCAATGTGCTACTACAAATGATTAACATGGGTATGTGTGAGCAGGGAGGCTAGTACATTTGTAGACTCATTTGAAAAGGCAAACTAGGCTTTCAAAAACTATGCTCATACATAGTTTGACTATTAGCCACTTTATCTGGAAACAAGCCACCTTAAGTTATGGTTTCTCAAACACCGACAGTTTGACCTCACGATTATAGGAGTTTCCCCCTTTTTGATGTCTACAGAGAATCAACCTTTTTAATAACCAAGTTCCAAACAACCACCCAGTTAGTGGTTTGAAACCTGGATGGCTTTAAAAGAGGATCAGACAAATTCATGCAAGCTAGTAATGGCTACTAGTCCTGATGGCTATATGCTACCTTCAGTATCAGAGGCAGGATGCTTCTGTATACCAGTTGTTGGGCAAAATGACTGGGTGGCTGCTGCTGCTTGCATTCATGTCCTACTTGCAGGTTTCCCACAGGCAGCTGGACACTGTGTGAACAGAATCCTGGACTTTGGTCTGATCCAGCATGACTCTTCTTATGTTCCACACATCTAAGAGAACTTATGATTTCAAACAACAGCACTCTCCACAACGTAGAAAAAATATTTTGAAATTGTGGGGACTTCCCAAAGCAGTTTGTGACATGACATTGGGGACAGTGTCTGCTGTTTAAAGTAAAAAAAAAGAAAAATTCTAATGCACATGCCCACACCTTTGACAGCTCTTTGGATTCCAGACACATGTGGCCCAACCCCACAACTAGTGTAGATCAGTTCATTTCCCAAAACAAAGAAGGCATGAGAAGAATGCTAATGTTAGCAATTAATACTGAAAGCAGTGTTTGAAAAACAGTTAAAAGAAAACCAAAAAATTACAGCTTTCATCTCTCATGCTCAAAAATACATAACTGGAGATCAGATGGAAATTCAATAGAGTAAAAACTGTTCTAAGCTTCTAGAGAAGACATGGGAGCAGTAAAGCTGTGGTCCCTTATCAGGGATTAAGAACACTGAAGTCTTTGTTAATTTGTGACTGGCACAAGTCTTACTGGTAATTAAAACCTAAAATTCTAATGGATTTGAAATACTGAAAGTAATACAAACATCCATGCTACCATAAAAGCCCCTTTCTATTAGAGTCCATTACCAAGATCTCAGAAAGATCAAATCCAAAACAAAACTTCATATCCAATGTCTGTAATAAGAGGGAGCTATTTAACAAGCTTGTTATTAGAGCTAATTTCTGATCCAAAACTGTATGCTAAAAAAAGAAAGAAAGACCTTGACCGTTTCAAGCAAGAGAGCTGAAATGTGCAACTTTTGTTTTCTTTTAATACAAATAATCTATTTCAGGTTACTTTCCAATGCAGAGGTAATACTGACTCTTTGACAAGTAATCAGAAGCCACCCTTAGGAATGTGCACTCCTTCCCCAAAGAAAATCTCATCCACGCCCCTTAATCATGGTTAGACTATGATCTCAACCCACTTAATATTGCTTTTTTTCAGATCCTGGTTTAAGGGTAAACCCTGATTAGCCATAACTCAGTTAACAGTGCTAACAGATTGGGGCGGGGGGCGGGGGAGAGAGAAAGTATGTATTCCTGAATCTGGCTCCCAATTTGTTAGCTATAGTTAGCAAAGCACCAGCAATCAGTCTACAGAGCCAAATAAAGGCATAGACTTGTTTTTAGATGACTGATCCTAATGCCACACTCTAGTTATGACTTATATGGACTTGGTTGACCTTTCAGTTAACAAAATCAGCCAACAATATATCAAAACCTGTGTATAAATTCAAGTATGCAGACAAGTCGATGGTTCCAGATAGCATGTTCAAAATGAAGTTACAAGAAGTTACAACTGAACAGGCTCACAATACTTAATTGCTGATGACATTTTTTTATACTTCCATATTAGACCCTACTCATGGTTTGGAAAATAGCAGGCATCTTCTTGCTTAGGATCCAATGTCAGCATTTCATCTCTTAAATGTATCAGTACATTTTCCAGCTTCAATCCTAGCATTTTAACACTGCAGTAGTTTACATATTTGCATGGAATTAAGTCCCCATAAACTCAATGGGCTGACTGTCAAGTAACATACATGGGATTTGGCTGCACACCTGATCCTTGAACTGACAGCTGGTTTTAAATCAAATAAATACTCATTCTTCTCAAGAGTTTGTCTGTCAGACCCTTGGCAAGCATGTTTTAAAAACACAATGTATTCAAGAGAACCTGAAGGAGAGCCACAATTAAAAGAAGAAGAAACTAAAGGGAAGGATATCAGCTTTCACATCTCCATAAACTTCTCAGAGGCATCTATCTAGCTGGGCACTTCACTGATGGAACAGAGAGCAACAGAATGGCCAAGACCACCATGTACTGAGCCTAATGTCAAGCCAGAAGCCAGTTCAATCTCCAGGGCTCCAAGGAAATCAGTGCATTTTCTTTTCACCTATTGGATGTTTCCTGAAATCTGAGGAAGGAAACCTACAGAGGACAGAAGGCAAACAAAGACAAGCCTTTGGCAGCAAGCCTGAAAGTGTTTTGGATGAAACAACATCCCTGCTTACCAAGAGTATTAAATACTCCTGTGCACATGTCTGCCCATCCCCCACTTCCAACTTCTCGTATTTGTTAGCCCCCGAAATGGCTAAGGCAAAGGTAAGCAATGGGGCTTCATCTGGCTCAGATGTGGGTTACTATGGAAAGGGCAATTAGACTCCTGTATCAACTATAGCTATAGCCAGGCTAAAATACAATTGCCATTGTGAAGCTATCTTTGCCAAACAATCTGGTCCAAGCCAGGAAGTGGGAGATCCATGACCTGTTCTCTTGACTTTCCTTTGGGAAATTGAAACTGCATGCATGTGTGTGTGTGTGGGGGGGGGGGGTTAACCCTTCCCACCATACAATTTTTCTGAACAAAAAACTTGTCCATCTCTTCCCTCAAACTGCTCTTAGCCCCTCTACAAGACAAAAAAATAGAAGAAAGGGGTAAACCCCAGCACCACTCCAATCCAATTGAAATTAAAAGACACTTGCTCCTTGGGAGGAAAGCTATGGCCAACCTAGACAGCATAGTAAGAAGCAGAGACATCACCTTGCCGACAAAGGTTCATATAATCAAAGCTATGGTTTTCCCAGTAGCAACGTATGGCTGTGAGAGCTGGACTATAAGGAAGGCTGAGCGCCGAAGAATTGATGCTTTCGAACTGTGGTGCTGGAGAAGACTCTTACGAGTCCCCTGGACTGCAAGGAGGTCAAATCAGTCCATCCTAAAGGAAATCAACCCTGACTGCTCATTGGAAGGACAGATACTGAAGCTGAAGCTCCAATATTTTGGCCACCTTATGCGAAGAGAAAACTCCCTGGAAAAGACCTTGATGCTGGGAAAGATTGAAGGCAAAAGGAGAAAGGGACGGCAGAGGATGAGATGGCTAGACAGCATCACCGATACAATGAATATGGACTTGAGCACACTCCAGGAGAGAGTGCAGGACAGAAGGCCTGGCGTGCTATGGTCCATGGGGTCACGAAGAGTCGGACACGACTGAACGACGGAACAACAACAAATAGCTGCTGTTTAGGTTGTTCAATGAATACTGGGAGATCTGCTCGTGAATTGACTGTGCTGCTTCAGCCTAATCTAAAACTGATGACCTGAACCTTCAGGGTCAAACATCCTGAGGTGTGCCAACAATAAAAAATGCTCATAATGTAACTACTACTTGCACACCTCTAAACCACCCTTCCCCAACCTGATGCCCTCCAGATGTTTTGGACTACAACTCCCATCAGCCCCAGCCAGCATGGCCAATTGGTCTGTGGTGATGGGAATTATAGTTCAAAAGATCTGGAGGGCACCATGTTGTGAAAAGCTGTGTTAAATGCATAATTTGGAGGTGTGTGCTTGTTTTTAAACTTTAAATAGCATCCGAAAGTCAGGCCCTATATGGATTGGGACTGCAGCACACAAGGAGGGAAAATCAACTATTCGCTCCCCACACCATGTTCCCAATGAACGCCTCCCCCCCGCCACCTATTTGTAGAAGTCGATGGGGGGGGATTTTTATCAGGACCATGGCACAACGAAAAGTTAGCTCCCACTTCCCATGCGCCATGCTCCTGATAAGGCCTCCTTTGCAGATGCTATTTAAAGTTTTAAAAGCAAGCACACATCATCCAGCGACATGTTCAAAGTAACATGTAGTTTGACTCTTCTTTCTTGCCTTTTTGTAGACAGGCTGCGGGCATACTTTCTTTCTCTGACAGCACCCTGAAGAAGTGATTTGCAAAAGGCCGAGTAGCAAAAAACACAAACAAACCCATGAGTGGGACAAAAAAGGGGGCATCCTGAAGTAGCATTACTGACTACTGGAGATGCTGGCTGTGGCTGATGGGCTGGTTGTCTGAACACAGCATGTTTTCTGCGGGGTTGGTTGTTAACCATGCAGTGTGGCTTATTAACCACCCGGAACAACCTAACAACAAACCATGGGTTCTCAAGGTGGCTTGTTCAAGGAAAATAAGCCACACTGCATGGTTAATAAGCCACCTTGTAGAAAATGTGCTGTGCTCAGACAACACAATAACCCACAGTTCAACAACCCATATTCAAACACTGAGTATGGGTTAGCATGTGGTGTGAACCCAGTCGCTGACTCTTAGCCTAACCTACCTCACAGAGTTGTTGTGAGGATAAAATTTGTGAGGAGGAGGAGCACATAACACAACATCACAAAATGTTGTGAGGAGGAGGAGCACGTAAGCTGCCCTGGCATCCTCACAAGAGGAAAAAAGGCAGGATATAAATGTAATACTAAGTAATAAATATTGTTGTGGCTTAGCGAGATCCAGGGGAGCTTGCAAGTTTCACACAGCACTCATGTGAATAGGATTATTGTGCCCCCTCCCAATGCGATGCCTGTGAACCTGATGAAGCAGTCCCAGAGTTTCCCCTCTGAGAAATCTGTAGTTATCTTACAAGTTTATAACTGGGGCGGGGGGGGGGGGTATTTGTTGAAATAACTCTCCACATTATAGCAAGTAGATGCAGTCCCTAGCAGAATAACTAGCAAGCCCGTCTCAGATACCTCCTCAGTTACAAACTGTGAGTGTTCATGCCACAACACAGGAGGGGAATGTCCTTCTCAATAACACTAGGTTTTCACACACACTGGTCTCAAAAGACTGAAGGTGCAATGCATGTACTTGTTTCTTCTAAACCAGGCAAAAGTTTCTGTACATCAAGAGAGGGTTCTCTCTCATACCCTATCTCAGCATTCCCCTCCAGATACTTTGGACTACAACCTCCATCATCCTTGATAATTGCCCATATTGGTTGGGGCTGATGGGAGTTATATTCCACAACCTCTGGAAGGCACCCAATTGGGGAAGACTGCCATAGCTTGTGGGCTTCTCTGGGTCACTTGGCCGGCCACAGTTGGAGACACAGTGGTGACCTAGATGGCCCTTCAGTCTGAGCCAGGAAGGTAATTTTTATGATACACCATCTCAACAGGCCCCATGGTCTATTTGAACACACCACGGACAAGGAATTTAATCCTTGCAAGTTTCTCACATTATCTGTACATCCTCTAAAAACTTGCTTCAAAACATAATATGGTGGAAGCTGTCTGCGCAATGCCGAACCACAGCCAACTTTACCTCCTCAGTGCATATACCCATACAATGCACACTGTTATCAAGCACACATACTGCATTTGTAGGTATGCCCATAAAACCTTTTAGAGATATGGTTTATAAGCCCCTGTACAGTACAAAACCAGAATCCTCTATGCCAAGCTAACATATGATGGCAAAGTGAGCATCTTACCCACATCCATTTCTATTATTTAAACAGCAAGGTATTACAGAATCATAGAATAGTAGGGTTGGAATGGGCCTACAAGACCATCGAGTCCAACCCCCTGTTCAGTGCAGGAATCCAGGTCAGAGCATCCCTGACAGATGGCTGTCCAGCCTCATCTTGAATGCCTCCAGTGTGGGAGACCCCACTACCTCCCTAGGTCATTGGTTCTATTGTCGTATTGCTCTAACGGTCAGGAAGTTTTTCCTAATGTTCAGCCGGAATCTGGCTTCCTGTCACTTGAGCCCATTATTCCGATGATCGAGAAGAGATCCTGGCCTTCCTGTCTGTGACAACCATTCAAGTACTTGAAGAGCGCTATCCTATCTCCCCTCAGCCTTCTCTTCTCAAGGCTAAACATGCCCAGTTCTTTCAGTCCCTCTTCATAGGGCTTTGTTTCCAGTCCCCTGATCATCTTTGTTGCCCTCCTCTGAACCCTCTCCAGCTTGTCTGCATCCTTCTTAAAAGTGCGGTGTCCAGAACTGGACAAAGTACTCCAGATGAGGCCTAACCAGTGCTGAGTAGAGGGGAACTAGTACTTCCCGGGATTTGGAAGCTATGTTTCATTTAACCTACCAAAATTGAAAAATGGCCTCGCTATCAATATAAACAAACTCTGCCTTCTGCCAATGGGAGATTAAGAAACCTAGGGCGCAATCCTATGGGGATAGGTGCCCGCCTCCGAACTCGGAGGCGACCACCTATCCAACACAGGGCAGAAGCAGGGAGGGAATCATCCCCTCCACACTTCAGTCGCCCTGCATTTGTGGCTACACAGCCAATTTCAGCTGTCTAGCTGCAGGAAGGCGGAATGGGGGAGGAGGCTGCTGGACAGCATTTCCACCTTCCCCACCCCAGAATGCCCCCCAGAATGCCCTGTTTTCGCCACTCCGCTCTTCTGAGCACGGGGCCATTCCAAGCTGCCTGTGAGGCAGCACGGGAAGGGGGGGGAAGGTCGGTTCCCGGAAACCCACATATCCTATGGCCATCTAGCCACTGACTAGCGGCCATAGGATTGCTCCCTTAATCTTCCACAAAAAGGATTGGTGGAGTTTTGTCTAATTTAATACAGACCAACCAATGGCCTGCAATCTCCACAAATATGCCATGGCAAACCTTATTACCCACCAACAAATTACTGTTAGTATAGTGTACTGAAGTGTAACAGCCATATTTTTTTCCAGAGGGGTAGGCATATTTTTGCAGGAGTAGCTTGGAAGGAAGTCCAATTTAATTATCACAGGAAGATCCAACTAGTTCGAAGTACCACAAGGGAACCAGCAATTAAAGGGAATGTATAGTTAATTCTGGATCTTAGAATAATCTCTTGAATCCTTGCCAAAAAGCAATAGCTACAGTGTCCTTCTCTCAGTGTCCTCCATTCTCTGTGAATCATTTTATTATTACATGAAGCAAGAGATGGAAGAACCTGATGCAAATGGAGAACAGCTACAGCACAAGCAGTTACAGCATACAGGAGAACAAGTTGTAAGTAGCATCAAAAAAATGATTGACTGTAAAATCACATTTGATCACACAGGGCAAAAAAAGTTCATTTGAGGACACTCTAGCTAAAAATGTTATTTCCAACTTCTTTTGCTACTTTTATTTACAGTAAACAAGAACTATTTACAGAATGGTAGCAGGGATTTTTTTTAAAGCTAGTTGAACTTTTTTAGCAAAACCTAATCAGGACATTTAGAATGAAAGAACCATTATCATTCTCCCGGCTACCCCACCCTAAACAGTGAGTTCCATACACAATACAAACCAAGTCACATAAGAAAGCACAGGTCACCAGATTGGTCTGTTAAAGAAAATGGAACACATTTCACCCCTCCAAGAAATTTCCTACATATTTCTGTATAACTATTTGCATTTGGTTTCCTCTCAAGCTCATTGTCATAATACTTTCAGCATACAAAGGGATTTAAAGTTCTTATCTCCTTTACTTGAGACATTTCTACACCACCACTAAAATAATGAAAAAGACCTTAAAAGCATTACTTCCCTTCCATTTACAGTCATTCAAAGGCAACATATTTTCATCTCTCTTATCAAAAGTTCTTTTATACCTTTCTCACTCTGACTTTTTTCTTATGGCTTGCTTACAAAGAACTTGTAATAACAGGACACAGCAAAGTACTGCTCTTTCTAAATCAAAATCAGGCCAAGGCAGACTTATCTTCATTTAATATCCATCCACAAATACTTAAGACACATAAACGTAACTCCACACTGTGTGCACGCCTAAGAAACCAGAAACATGCTCATCACATCACACCAAACAGAATTCTTGTCTCGTCTCCTTTCAAAAATCAACAGCAGTTGCCAGGTTTTATGTCCAGCCTATATCTGCATATTAGCAGAGAATCAACCACCTCAGACATTGGGGCTCCATGCTGGCCAGGCAGCTACAAACATCACCAGTGGGATTAAATTAATCTTGTAAGGAAAGTTGCATGATTAACAACAAGTCAAGAGGCCTTTCCACTTTCAACTTCTGGATACTGATATTTTTTTCCCCTTCAGGCTCTCACCGCTCACCCCCCTAACCCCCTCCAACACAAAATGGCGACGTGTACAGTTGGGAGGAGGAGGCAAAGAAATGAAAGAGTGAAATACTCTCCTGAGAGAAAGAAGGATGGAGGAGGAGGAGGAGGAGGAGGGAGGGGAATTAAAAGATGAGGACAAGGTTGAAAACAATTAAAAGATGAGGACAGGGGTGAAAAAAAATTAAAAGATGAGGACAAAGGTAGAAATGGGAGGGGGGATCTCAGAGGAAAGAAAAAGGAAGAATAAAAGGAAAGGAAGAGGAATGGAAGGTGGGGAGAAAAGAAGGGGGTGCTGCCAGGAACAAAAAAAAGGGGGCCACTAAGAATGTGAGATTGTGAAGGTAATGTTGAGAAGACCCTGGAGGAAGGTTCCCAGATTGAGGGGGGAGGTCTTCCAGGACCCCCCACCCCCTCCCCCTCTTCCAAAACGGCACAGCATCGTCTTGAAACCCAGGTGGGTCAAATGAAGAAAGGAGAGCAGGAATCTTGAAGGGGAGAAACCAGGCGGAGGCGGGGGCCAACGCGGAGGAGCTGAGAGGAATTTTGGATATGGGCATAAATCCCCGCCGGCCCTGGCCCCTGACTCGGGACTGTGCGTGGCGACGGAATGAGGAGAAGAAAGGCCGGTGAAGGGGGGGAAATGGTGAAGGGGGGGAAATAGCGGGGGGGAAATAGCGGGGGGGCTTCTTCTACCCCTGCCCCACATTCACATACACGCGCCTGCCTCCTTCCTTCCTGAGAATCCGCGCACAAGACAAACCGCACAATAATTTGAGGGCTGTTATTATTATCATTATTATTATTATTAAAAAATGGGGTAAGGCTTTCTCCCCGCCACATCCCAAACAAACAAAAGGGGGGGGATGGTGGGGAAGGCCGCAAGGCCGCGAAAGAGTGCGGGGAAGGACCGTCTCCCTACCTCTTCTTCTCCACGACGGGGCTGCCCGTCGTCGTACAAGGCTCCATGGGGGAGGAGGCCAGCTTGGCTGGCCGCGGGAGACTCTCACAGGACGGCGGGCTTTTGCTGGGCCTGCAAAGAGGGAGGGAGGGAGGGAGGGGGGAGGGCGGGGGGAGGATCTTCTCCAAGCGGGCTGGAGTCGCCTCACGAGCGGCAGGCAGGCAGGCACACGGCCGGGGAGTGGAGCTGGCTGAAGGAGGCGGCGGGGGGGAAGAGGCGCCGCGGCAGGCGGGGCCGAACCGGGCCGGCCCAGGCCTCGCCTTCCCGTCACGAGCGCGGCCTGCGCCAGTGAGAAGCCGCCGGGCGGCCCGGCCCCCCTCGCCGCCTGCCTCCAGCGAGCCAACCGCCGGGCCTTTTCGGGGCGGCTGGAGACGGGGGGGCTCGGCGCGGGCCGGCCCGCTTCACGTGTGGGGCTGTGTGCGGAGCTGAGAAGCAGCCCGCCAGCAGGCGGTCGAGCCTCCATCTCCTCCGCCTCTTTCGAACAGCTCCTCCTCAGGCGCGGGCGCGCTTTTCCTCAGAGAAATTACAATGCGGAGCTCGTGGTCCGTCCCCGTCCCGTCCCCCCGTGAGACAGGGCCGCCGTCGTTTGCTGAGGGTCGTTCCGAAAGCCCTGGGCTCGGCTCTCGGCCAGCCCGAAGCAGCAAGAGTGTTTCTGAGCGTGTACAGACTGCATGTTTCCCAACTAGCCGGCACACACAGGGAGACATTTTTCTCCTCCTCAATACTAGACTCCAAAAGGGTCATCCCATGAAGCGGATTGGTTGGAGATTCAGGACAGATGAAAGAATGTACTTCTTCACACCGCACATAAACTATGGAATTCACTTCCACAAGATGTAGTGATGGCCGCCACTTTGGATGCCTTTCAAAGTGGGTTAGAAAAATCCCTGGAGGAGAGGCTATCAGTGGCTACTAGTCCTGATGGCAATCTGCTACCTCCAGTGTCGGAGGCAGTATGCCTATGTACACCAGTTGCTGGGGAACATGGGCGGGAGCGTGCTGTGGCACTCATGTGCTGCTTGTGGGTTTCCTGGTTGGCCACTGGACTAGATGGGCCTTGGTCTGATCCAGCACAGGCCTGTAGCCGGGTGGGCTGGGGTGCCTGCCCCCCTAATTTTTTTTTACAAACAAATAATTAAAAACAGTTAACAAGTTTGTCTTTTAAAAGGCCTGCAAACCAGATGAATCCCCCCCCTTTTCCCCCGCTCCCCGCCCCAAATGTTTAGGCTGGCAGGCCTGCTCCAGCATGGCACGTCTTATATTCTTAAGTGCACATACGCATAGGATTGTGTCCAATGAGTGGTATCCAAATTAGTCTAACCCCAGTCCCATTCATTTTAGTAGGCCTACTCTAAATTGGTTATAACACATAATGTCTTGGGTTATAGATGGAAAGGTGTCTAGGTCTGGGATGCTGCTTTGTCACACACATTACAGGTTTCACGTTTAATAGTTGTTTGTTTCTAGCCCACGCTTGAAATAAAAGTTAACAGGGTGGCTTACATACAATGCAAATATGATGTAAGAACCGTGTCATAGGAAAGAAAAGAAAGAAAAACGGTGGGTAAAGGCCATGTGCTAACATCCAATGACAGTCCTATGTAGAATAGACCCACTGAAATGAATGGGACTTAAGTTAATCATGACTAACAACTCTCATTCATTTTAATGGGTCTATGTAGGACTAACATTTAGGGTTAAAAGGCTATGGGAAGTTGTGCTAAAGAAGAGAGTGCCTCTGTATGTCCACAGTGGTTTCCCCTCACCACTAAGTAACTATAGACAGCTTGCGCACATCTGAATTCAGGCAGGGAAATCTATGAAGTCAGAGATTCCAACGTGTTCGGTGGGGGTTTCTTAAAGAAAAAAATGAACTACTATCCGAGAAAAAAATCTCCCCCACCTACCAATATACTGGCTTTCGTCACACCTTCCAATATTTGACTGGAAAATAGACCCATGTGTTCTACATGAAAAGCGAACAAAAGTTACCTACACTAAAGAAGCTTCTAAATAACTATGCTCAAGATTGTAGCCTATGGGGCCTGGAGTAATATCCTATTGAACTCAGTGGAACTTACGTACAAGCTAGGCTTCAGCAGTATGTGAACCGAGAACTACTGGAAGTACAAGCTGGGTTTCGAAGAGGCAGAGGAACTAGAGATCAAATCGCCAACATTCGCTGGATCATGGAGAAAGCAAGAGAATTCCAGAAAAATGTCTATTTCTGCTTCATTGACTACACTAAAGCCTTTGATTGTGTGGATCACAACAAACTCTGGCAAATTCTTAAAGAGATGGGAGTACCAGACCACCTTACCTGTCCCCTGAGAAACCTGTATGAGGGTCAGGAAGCAACAGTAAGAACTGCCCATGAAACAACCAATTGGTTCAAAATTGGGAAAGGAGTACGACAAGGCTGTATATTGTCACCCTGCTTATCTAACTTATATGCAGAGTACATCATGAGAAACGCCAGGTTGGATGAATCACAGGTCGGAATTAAGATTGCCAGGAGAATTATCAACAACCTCCGATATGCAGACAATACCACCCTAATGGCAGAAAGTGAAGAGGATCTAAAGAGCCTCTTGTTGAGGGTGAAAGTGGAGAGTGCAAAAGCTGGTTTGAAATTCAACATTAAAAAACTAAGATCATGGCATCTGGCCCCATCACTTCCTGGCATATTGAAGGGGAAGAAATGGAAGCAGTGATAAATTTTATTTTCTTGGGCTCCAAGATCACCGCAGACGGTGACTGTAGCCATGAAATTAAAAGACACTTGCTCCTTGGGAGAAAAGCTATGGCAAACCTAGACAGCATAGTAAGAAGCAGAGACATCACCTTGCCGACAAAGGTTCGTATAATCAAAGCTATGGTTTTCCCAGTAGTAACGTATGGCTGTGAGAGCTGGACAATGAGGAAGGCTGAGCGCCGAGGAATTGGTGCTTTCGAACTGTGGTGCTGGAGAAGACTCTTACGAGTCCCCTGGACTGCAAGGATGTCAAATCAGTCAGTCCTAAAGGAAATCAACCCTGAGTGCTCATTGGAAGGACAGATACTGAAGCTCAAAGCTCAAATGAAGTGAAGAGAAAACTCCCTGGAAAAGACCCTGATGCTGGGAAAGATTGAAGGTAAAAGGAGAAGGGGGCAGCAGAGGATGAGATGGCTAGATAGCATCACCGATGCAATGAATATGAACTTGAGCACGCTCTGGGAGAGAGCGGAGGACGGGAAGGCCTGGCATGCTATGGTCCATGGGGTCACGAAGAGTCGGACACGACTGAACAACAAGCATGATGAGGGTTCAGCTGCGAAATACATTCTCTGAAATATTTCTCTGTTCCAATAGACCGGCATGAAATAGTTCCTTGATACCATGTTCTTCCACTTTCCGTTTGACCTTAATGACATTAACAATATTCGCAACTGACACACCCCAGTAAAAAGGAAGTGTTTTTAGGGGGTCATAGGATATGCTTCCTCATAGCAAGTTAGCCTATTTGTCCATCTAACCCAGTATTGTCTACTACCTGCCACCTGGTTCTTTTAACTGGAGATGCTAAGGATTGAACCTGCATACAAAAGCATGGGTTTTACCACTGAGTTGTGGTCCCTTTCCAAACTGTTGGTCTGCTTTATATAATACATTGGTTCAGTTTTCACATCACAACAACTCAGGGGGTTTTAAAGCCCTGGGTTGCGAAGTGAGCAACAGACAGCTGCTGCTGCCAGATCGCTCCCACTGCAAACAGGAGAGGCCACTGCATCCTTGGGTTATTAAATACTGTGTTTGAACGCTGGGTTGTTGGGAAAGACTCGGTTGTTTAGCCTCTACTGCTTGCATTGGGAGTGATTGGGTGGCAGGAGCTGCTCACCCTGGGTTAAAAAACCTTGGGCTGTGACATGCAAACAAAGCTATTTTCTACATAGGAATAACCTCTCTATAGGAAAAAGCAGGTCCTGCTTTGCACATTGTGGAGGGTGAGAGTTTGTTTTGCCTTCAGTACATGGATCCCAAATTTCACCCACCATGGCCTAGGAAAAAACAGACACAACTCGCTACAGCAGTCATTCTCACATCAACACATGGAACCAATCACCTCTCACAGTACCCCTGCACATGTTCAAGGATGCACGCTGAATACGTGTGGGGTACTGGCCAGTCCTGTTGAGCCTCATTGTTGTCCTGTGGGGACTGAGAGTTTGACCTAAACACACTAAAGTTTAGTCACTAGCTAAACATTCCCTCTGCATCAGCACATTACAGAGAAGAATGGTGGTTGTGAGCAAGTTTGTCCACAGTTACTGATCTTATAATTGAAGAAATCTTGATAAGGTGCTAAAGAAACCTGCTGTTCCCTGGAAAAGAACTTCAAAACATGTCTGCACTTGAGAGACGCTTCCCTTTTCAGACAGCCAGATAGCAACAAGCTCTCCACCCCTCCAAAAAAACTTGCCGAGTGTTGGGAAAAAAAGACAGCCACCATCTCATAAATCGTGACACCACAGCCTTCCTTTCCTCCCCCTGATGTTTGCTAGGTGCTTCTGTAACCAGAAGCCCATAAACACACTCTCCAACCCTCAAATATCCATCCTCTCTGAACATATACTGCTCCTTTCCACAGACTTAATGGAGATCAGTGGCACATCTCAACCGTCCAAAATATTTTTAGAGCAAGGTGGGGAATGATCCCAAAGGGAACTTAGCTTTTGGGAAGAGAAAGGAAACGCCATGATGAGGGTTTGTTGCATTTTCTCAGATGGAAAGAGAAAAAATGCCTCAGCAACACTGTAAACAGAGCCTTGGAGGCCTCTGCCATCTAAGCTAGTGTGAACACAGCTGCTCAGGGGCAACCAAAATCTAATCCTTAGCTATTCATGTGCAGATGAACTTGCTTGCCACAGAGTGCTGGAAAGCCCAAGCAGGACACAAAAGAGGGTATAGAGAGACAAACCCAATGTAAGCAGGTCCTAGAAATACCCCTCCCTTAGCGCCTTAGCCTGGCACACCCACCCATCCTCAGTTTCACAGCTCAAATTTGCAGCTTCCATGGAGGACAAATGTTTCTATTCTTTGTTTAGTTAAGATCTTAATCTTTCATCATTTGCTACAACACAGAATGTTCTTCCTGTACTGTTAAAATGGGATTCCTTACATCACTGCTTGGTCCCCAAGGCACAGGTTTTTCTTCCTGGATTAAAACTAGAGGCACACTTCACTCTTGGGGCGCATCCAGACAAGGCTTTCATTGCACCATCACCCTGCCACACTCACAGAATTTTACAGGGGGTCCAGACAATGTCATCTTCCGCTTGTAAGCCCCTCCCGTGTTTTCCCATCACTTCTTCCATATTTTTCTATCTTTCCACGAAGAGTACTTCCATTACCAAGGGCTCCTAGTGCTACCACTCGGAAGGCATTGTGCTGTGATTATGGCTATCCCTCCTTAACAGTTTTTCTGCAGTAAGGAAAATGATGGAAAAAGCAGTGGGACAACACAGGAAGGATATGATTAGAGGATGACAACCTCTGAATCCCTTGTAAAACTCTGAGAATGAGGCCAGGCAATGGCATGGTAAAAGCCTTGTCTGCTTCCACCCCCACCCTCCAGCTAACTGACATCAACTGCCCTGTGGGAAAGAAAGATGGATGGAGACAGGAGTGGGCAAAGGGAACATCAGATCCGGCTCCAGTTGGACTGCCCCCACCCCCTAAGATGAGAGGGGAAGTAGGACCATTCCACCAGCCCTGCTGACAGTCTACTTAATTTTTTCCTCTTCTTTCCTCATCCCTTTTTCCTTGTGTGTTGCATCTTTTTAGATTGTCTGCCTGCGAGCAGGAACTGATTGACTGTAAGCCACTCTGCAAGCCTTATCTGGGAGCAGGATAAAAATACTTAAATAATAGTCATGAGCACCCAAAAAATCCATTAAGGAAGAAAGGATGGAATATTATTTATTATGCACATTTGTATACCACTTTCCAAATTATCAAAGTGATTAAATAATAGTAATAGTAATAATACAATAAATGACACTAAAGTAATCCATACTCAACAATAAAACTCATAACTATGCTGCCTGGGTCACATCTCAAGAAAAGCCTGCATAAAGAGGTAGGTCCTGAGCAGACGACTAAAGGTCAGAACTGAAGATTCCTGTTTATTATCAATGGGGAGCATGTTACAGATGCTCTACTGCAAGTACTGCTGTGGTGAACCTCAGGACATGCGGCACCCTCAGATGTGCACCTTCTGAGGAGCACAAAGACCCAGCTGGGACATAAAGGGTGAGGGTGGTGCCCTGGTCTCAATTTGTTTAGGGCCTTATATGTTAACAACACCTTAAATGTGACCCAGTAGTTTATTGGCAGCCAGTACAGTTCTTTCAGCAGATGTGTTTTGCTGCTCAAAAGAGGACCCTGTTAGTAGCCCTGCACCTGCGGCTTCCGAACCAGGCCTAAAGGTAACCCCACATAGAGCACATTGCAGTAATCCAGTCCAGGCTACCAGTGTCTGAACCACTGTGGCCAAGCTATTGTGGTCCAGAAAAACCCGGAGCTGGCATGCCAGCCAAAGCCGGTAAAAGGCACTCCTAGTCACCAAGACCACCTGAGTCTCCAAGGACAAGGATGGATCTAGGAGCACCCCCAAACGATGCACCTGTTGCTTTAGACAGAGTGCAACCCCATCCAGAACAGGCAACTGACATATTTCCTGGGCCTGTGACCCACCTACCCACAGTGCTTCCATCTTGCCAGGATTCAGACTCAGCTTATTGGCCCTCATCCAGCCCACCACTGCATCCAAGCATTGGTCCATAGTCTGCACGGCCACACCTGATTCAGATTTTATAGAGAAACAAAGCTGGGTGTCATCCCCATACCAAAGATACCTCATTCCAAATCTTCAGATGATTGCTTCCAATGACCTGGTTCACACTACAGTTTCTATACTATAGAAACTATAGTATCAAACCAAAGCAAAAACCAGCAGCTGTGTAAAGATTTAAAAATACAACGAAAGGTTTAACAACAACAACAACAAAAGAACTAAAACGCTCGGGAGTATAAGAAAGTCTTCTGCTGGCGCTGAAAAGACCACAATGTCGGCACCAGGCAAGCCTCTCTGGGAAGCTCATTACACAACCGGGGTGCCACCAATAAAAAGGCCCTTTCCTTAGCAGCCATCCACATCACCTCATTCAGCAGGGGAACCCATATTGCAGATGGGTAGTTGAAGTGGAGAGACTGCGGCTTGCCTAAATTCACCTAGCACTTCCACAGCAGTGGTGAAATTCAAATGGGGAACTTGCTAGTTGCAGCTTCAGTCACTGGATAACTGTTAACTCTATGAATCAGCCTTCCCTAACCTGCTGGGGCGTGTTTCCACGCTATCAGCTTCACTTTGTTTGTAACTTTGTTGCGATATTTCCCCAATCGCATCTTCTCCTTTTCCTATTTCCACAGCCCTTAAAGACCTGGCTTATCATCGCTGTAGCCTGGGGCTCTGTGCTGTTTCCAGTGAGCTCTAATCAAATTATTTTCTTGATGGCTGGGTGGAGTCTGGGTGGAGTCTGATTACCTCACCAGTGTTCCTGCCTCCTTGGCCATGTTTCCAGGACAATGGAAGGAGAAGCTAATGGAGGAGTACTGGATTTTTAAAAAGGAATCAGCTTTGCTGTTAAGAGAGGCTTCCCCCCTCTCCCTCCCTTTCTCTTTTCCCCTGAAAGTCCAGATGCACCTGAATTTCAGGAGCAAGGCTCACTGAGCACAAGAAGAGTTACTTCTGGATAGACACACATATGTTTGTGCTGGGAAAGGGGGTGGGAGAACACAAAGAGGGAAACCAGCCCCCATTGTAACCCAGAGGACCTCATTGACCACAATGGGAATTACTTCTGAGGAGACACTAATGGGTTTGTTGGGGGGAAGAGAGCAGTAAACACAAAGACAGAAACCAGCCCCCATTAGAACCCACAGGATATATATAACGAAGCCGTGAAGTACTTTCTTCCTAAGGCAATTCATCGGAGCCTCATAATCCTGCTTGGTTGCTTAATTGCACTTAAGGAACTGGGCTTTAAAGTGTGCTATTTCAATTGAGGGGGAATCTCTGTAAATTCTGATGTGGGTATTCAAAGGCAAGCCTCATTCAGTACAATGGGAGTTACTTCTGAGGAGACACTAATGGGTTTGTTGTGGGAAAGAGAGTGGTAAACACAAAGATGAAAACGAACCCCCATTGTAACCTGCAGGATCTCTATAAGGAAGCTGTGAAGTACTTTCTTCCTAAGGCAATTCATCGGAGACACATAATCCCTCTTGGTCGCTTAATCTCACTTAAGGAATTGGGCTTTAAAGTGTGCTATTTCAATTGAGGGGGAATCTCTGTAAGTTCTGATGTGGGCATTCAAAGGCAAGCCTCATCGACCGCAATGGGAGTTACTTCTGATGACACACTAATGGGTTTCTTGTGGGAAAGAGACGGAAACCAGCCCCCATCTTAATGCACAGGATCTCTATATGGAAGGTGTGAAGGAGTTATGTCCTAAGGCAATGGACTGGAGCCTCGAGATCGCGCTTAATCATATTTAAGGAATTGGGCTTTGATATGTGCCTTGTCAACTGAGGGGCTTCTCTGTTATTTCTGTGGTCATTGAGAGGGCAAGCCTCATTCAGCACAAGGGGAGAAAATACTGGGGTCATGGGCTGTGTTCTGGTGCTTATTTTCAATGATGTTTTAAAAGTTGGTCCCTCGGCATCCTGCTCCAAAATGGAGATGAAACTTCTGGAAAACAGGGAGGGAAAGGGTTGGGCCATTGAGGTCAGAGCGACACACCCACAAAGGCTGGACTACATGCCCCATGGGCAGGACTATGATACCGAACCCAGTGCGGTTGTAGAAACAGGTCAGTAATGGAGCCGAAGTAAGCTGGAAAAGTCGGACTATAAGCAGTCTCAGAAGAAGTAGTTTTTCAGCGTTAAAATGCAGGGCTGGTGCTGAATGTCCACGACGTCATGGAAACACAGAGACCTCACCACGCAGCCAGGCTAGAGTAAATCGCTGGTGGAAATAGTGTCCTGGTGCCCTCCAGATATGTTGGACTACAACTCCCATCATTCCCAACCAGGTTGGGGAACACTGCTATTAATTACTGATCTATCCTCCAGGAGGTGTTTGTAGCCTCTTGTATGAATCAACGACTGCATTCTAAAGGCGTGTGGGTGATGAAGCTGCCTCCTGTCTTATTTAAAACACATTGTGGGACTTCAGATCCGCTTTCCAACTACTGGCCAAGTCAATTTTTCTTTGAATTCATATGATGTGGCAGAATCACAGCTCATGGCGCTATGTCTTTGGAAGAGATTTAGATTCATCAGCTGTTGCAGCCCTAACAAAAGCTCATAGACATCATAAACTTTGCACCACAGTTATTTTATTCAGCTCACTGAAGCCCCAAGGAGACGTGACTACAGCAAGCATCAAACCTACATCACCAATATTATCACTGACATTAAATAACATCTTCTAATAACATCTCTGAAAATGCAGTCAGTTTAAACCACAGCCCACTTAGACCTCTATAACAGTGACATATAAATGTACATGGCCCTTGAGGTAGAATTTATTTATAGGAAATGTTTATACCCTACCCTTCTTTGTAAAATCAGTGTGGCTTCCAGTGATGTACATGAAACAGTGAAAACAGATACAGACAGACAGATTGACCACGGTATCCTCCTGGACCGCCTGGAGGGGTTGGGCATTGGAGACACCGTATTGCGGTGGTTCCGGTCCTTCCTCTCCAGCAGGTACCAGAGGGTAGCTCTGGGAGAGGAGGTTTCGGACCCGTGGCCACTTACTTGTGGGGTGCCACAGGGTTCCATCCTCTCCCCGATGCTATTTAACATCTATGTGAAGCCACTGGGGGCTATCGTCAGGAGGTTTGGGGTGCAGTGTCATCAATATGCGGATGATACGCAGCTCTACCTCTCATTCAAATCTTCACCAAGGTTGGCTGTAGAATCCCTGTCCAAATGTCTGGAGACGGTGAGTGGCTGGATGGGGAGGAATAAGCTGAAGCTGAACCCTGACAAGACCGAGGTACTTTTGGTGGGAGACAAGAGGAGGTTGGGGGATGTTGATCTAGTGTTGAATGGGGTACGGCTACCCTTGAAAAACCAGGTCCGCAGCCTGGGAGTCATTTTGGACTCCCAGTTGTCCATGGAGGCTCAGGTGTCAGCTGTGAGCCGGACAGCGCTGTATCAACTCCATCTGATACGGCGGCTGCGCCCCTTCCTTCCTGACCATCTGCTCCCATCAGTAGTACATGCCCTGGTCTCCTCTCATTTAGACTACTGTAATGCGCTCTACGTGGGGTTACCCTTGAAGACGGTTCGGAAACTGCAGCTGGTACAGAACGCGGCGGCTCACCTGATTAAAGGCAGCCGCCGGCGAGATCACATCACTCCAGTGCTGAAGGAGTTGCACTGGTTACCAGTTGTTTTCTGGGCCAAATTCAAGGTGTTGGTTTTGACCTTTAAAACCCTATATGGTTCCGGCCCAGCCTATCTTAAGGAGCGCCTCCAGCAGCACCAGACAGGCCGCTTAACAAGATCAGCCTCGGATGGCCTTCTCTCTGTCCCATCAGCCAGGACAGCTAGACTGGTGGGGACGAGGGAGAGGGCCCTTTCTGTGGTGGCCCCCACTCTGTGGAACTCCCTCCCTAGGGAACTCCGTCATGCCCCCTCTTTAATGAGCTTCCGTCGTGCATTAAAAACGTGGTTGTTCAGGCAGGCATTTGGGGTGGGTTAGGGTATTTTAGAAAATGTTTTTATTGTAGAATTTTATTGTTTTAAACTGTTTTATTGTATGTTGTACATCGCCCAGAGTGGCTGGGTGACCAGCCAGATGGGCGATTAATAAATTTAATAATAATAATAATAATAATAATAATAATAACAGATGAGAGAGAGAGAAAGAGGTGTAAATCAACATAAGAGCAAAGGGATAAGGAGACTGTGGATCCACTATGGATGTAGTCAGTCTTAAGTTAAAATATATAAGAAAGATAGACAGAGTAACTGCTGAGTAATTTCAAAATATATTTAGAGCTAAACGTTTCAGCTTCTGCCCTCATCCCTAGCTGTGATGTTAAATAGATACTAAGAGTGGCAGTTTGGAATGGTGGGAGATAAAAATTCCTATGTAGAAAAAACAGAGGTTTGACTGGCATAAAGTTTATGAATTGTCTTCCAGATTAAGGCCATATGGACTAAGAGTTTGGAGTCTGTAGATCCAGAAGTTTTCCTTTCTGTCAGACATGTTAGTGTCCTTTGTTTGTTCCATTGGAAGTGACGGTAAATCTGAGAGACTATATACAGGTGAGTTAAAACGCCTTGTAACAGGCTGCTCTAGTTTTTTTTTGTAAGAATCACAGATTTGTGGTTATGGAATCTTGTTCTTAGGTCCATTGTAGTTTTTTCTAGTGCTGTACTGAAAATTTCTCCCACATTTTTTTTTACAATTCTCATTCAATTTTGTAGAAAAGACATTGCTTTTGAAAAGAAATTCCAAGGAGGAGAAATTTTAGAGAAATTCTCATGGGTTGGGCTTGGGGTTCTTGGGCTTAAGAATTTACTTATGAGGTGGCTGAGGAGTATGCATGAGTGTCTTGTCTGTCATTGTACAATAATTACTCTGGCAGCTTGCAGCCTCCTCAGCTTCCCACACTTCACTTAAAGCTATCATGAGGAAGACATCGTGAGGCGATTTCTCCCATGGGGCTTTTTCAGTTCAGAGAGTACAGGTGGCCTGGGAGGCTGCAGAGCGATGGAAAAATGTGCAATAGAGAGAGAAAACACAGCACCCTTGGCCACCTCGCAGTGATTAGGTAAGCTCAAACATACCACCAAAAGAAATACAAAATTCTGCCTCAAAAAGTGGAAGCCTCAACATGGTTGGTGCTGTTGCCCGCTACAGAAGCAGTGCAATAAACCAAAAACCCTTAGGAAAAAAGAAAGAAGCTGTGCTACAACCCCTGCCAATGGTGAGCTATGAGAAACTGTTGGAGAATTTCTCCTCCCCTAGGAAAATTCGGTGAAATTGTTTCCCCAATTTCTCTTCCCACAAATAGGCTGGAGAATTTTGAGAGGCCATTTGTGCATAGCTCTAGTTTTTCCTACATACTGCACGTGACAACCTAGCTTTTCCTTCATATTGCATATGACAATACATATGGACTCTACAATGGACCTACAGAGAGGAGAAGGGGTGATGGCTCCGTGGTAGGAGGGCACTTGCTTTCCATGCAAAAGGCCCCCACTTCGATCCCAACCCTCTCCAAGGTTGTTGTTCCTCAATAAACAGCTTCTTGTTGTTGGGGCCTACAAGTGAGTACTCTGTTTCATTTACATTACATAAATGAGAACTTGACACTGAGAAAGACCCCCGTCTGACCCTTTGGAGAGTCAGTAGACAACACTGCACTAAATGGGCCAGTGGTCCAACTTGGTAGAGGCAGCTCCCTATGTTCCTTCCTCCGGGGACAGCCACGTTTCCTTGTTCACATGTCTTCTTCCCAGTTCATATTTAAAACAGTGGGGAGGGGAGGGGTTCCCAGAGATGCAAGAGTGGGCAGGCCTCCCGCACACTTAATAGCTGTGTTGCAGAGGACATTTCAACAGATGTGACTTGTCATGGCCTCTTTTTCATTGGGCCAGCCTAGCCACAGGCCATCTTCATCACATCTCGCTTGGGCTTGAGGTATGTGGTACCCAAACAGCTTCTGGAGGGAAAGTGGTTTGTTGGGGTGCTGGGAGAAAAAGGAGAGGGGACATAGGAGGAGGTTAAACCTGTGCTTCCACCCCACCCTCCCTCGCAACTCCCTGCCTGGCATACAGCCTCCAGGATTACACATAACCTCATCATGCTGGAATGGAACTGTCAGAGCAATTTTTTTTTTTAAAAAAAGGGTTGTCTCCAATGTTAGGCCTACTCAGAGTGGAGCCATAGAAATGAATGGGACTTAAGTTAGACTGATACTGGATACAACCCAATGGCTGTAGTCCAGGAACACTTATGCCATCATAAATGTTGTTTTTGCTGCAACAGAGAAAACAGGGGCATCATTTAGGAGAGGGTGGCCACTTATGCATCACCAAAAAAGAAGACAAGAGGACATAGAGATTTGCAGAACCCTTGAATCTGAGACATAATTTTTTTTTATTATTATTATTAAAGTTATTAATCGCCCATCTGGCTGGCCACCCAGCCACTCTGGGCGATGTACAACATACCAGGCGACCTAGGTGGCTGCTCAGCCTGTGTCCAGGTGCTAAATGCTGATGGGCAACTTCAAAGCCCATGCTCCCCCTTCCAATGGCTTTTTAAATCTTTGAATTGGACTTGGACAGGGCAGCTGTTCAAATAGAGGACTGTCCTCTGTAGAATAGGACACATGGCCACCCTAGCTCAGGGGTGGTTGTCTCTAGGGTTGCCAGTTCACAGGCAGGGATGCAGGGGTGGAATTACCAGGTCTGGCCTGCTTCTGTGCCTTTAACTGCAGTTTAATCTGTAGAAATCAGCAAGTGAAGTTCTTCACAGCATGGAGATATAAGTAGGATCACCATCTGCTAATGGCTGCAAATCAAGCTGCTGTTAAAGGCACAAGGCCTGGAGTGGGGAAAGGGCTGCATCTGAGCATGGAAGCTCTGGCCCTTGAAGGCTGATGCCACAATCAGAGTGCAATCCTACGCATGTTTCCTCAGAAGCGAGTCCCACTGTATTCGGAAGCACATGTTTTGCATGCGGAAAGTTCCACATTCAGTCCCCGGTACCTCCATGTAGCAATACTGTGCTAGACCAATGGTCTATAGGGTGGCCACTTATGGATCACCAAAAAAGAGGAAATATATCACCAAAAAGGAGGACAAGAGAGGACAATGATTTGCATAAAATGTGTGTGCGCTAATTTATATGCACAGGTACAAAATTTAAAATAATTACTAGTATTTCAATTGAAATACATTTCATCTCCCTGTGACTAGCTGACCGGCGTGCCTCCTAGGTCTGCTGTACAGAGGCTAACTTGATGGGTCTCTTCAAGGCCCGTCATCTTCTTTCTGATGGTTCTTTATCTTTAAACTAGACTTAAACTGAACAGTCCTTCAAGCAGAGGAGTGTCCCCTGTACAGTAGGCCACCCGGCCACCCTATGCTCGGGATTGAACCTGGGACTTTCTGCATGCAGAGCAGGTGCTCTACCACTGAGGTACGGCCCTTCCCTTCTAAAACCAAGCTATGGTTTTGCTTCCCTTTATCTTCGACCCTTAAGAGCCAGTCGAAGTAGGGCTAGGGAGACCCAAGTTCAAATGTCAACTGAGCTATAACGGTCACTGATCCACTTTGGGCCACTCTCTCTCAGCTTAACCTACCTCCCAGGGTTGTTGTGAGGACAACGCAGTGTATGCGTGTACACACGTGTGTGTGTAGAACCACATATACCACCATAATCTCCTTGGATGTAGCATGGGACAAACAGTGAATAAATAAAAAGAATCATCTCCACTTCGTCTTTCTGGTTCCGCTCTCTGGCCATTCTTTCTACACAGACTCTCCTACCGTGTATCTTTAAAAAAAATCCAAATCATGTGCTGCTTGCTTGGCCCGCCCTTTTTGAGGGGGTAACAACATGCAAGCAGCAGCAGTGACTCACTGGCTTTTCCTGGCCTCTGCTGAAGAAGTACAAAGTTTGCTCTCTTAAACTTATAGCCAAACTTCCTGACTAAAGTTATTGCTTACACAAGATCCTGACTCACCTAGAGAGAGCACTGGGTCAGGGGGACCTCAGACAGGAAATGTGAGAGGGGAAAAGTCAGGGGAAAGCCTGCAGCCTTCTCCCTGGAAGATTGCTGATGCACGTTACGATTAGTAGGGCAAATATTATGCCAGAGATCTGAGACTGTGTTCTCGCACCCATCCAAATCGGCATCAAATAACAGACAGCTGGGCTTTTGATCTTATGGCATAACATGGCTCCCCACCTATGCCAGTGGAGCCAGGACATTTTGATTAGCAGGGATGATGACATCATTCCCCCCCACACACACACACTTCCTTATTCCCTCTGAGCTCAGCGGCAATCGTCAAGTAGCTGGAGGTAAAATGATTTTTTTCCCAGCGACAATATATTATTGTGAGCTATCCCTGTTTTAAGGCAAAGTGTTTTGGGGTGGCCTGCCTTTGAATGGATAATTAAGACCCTTTTGTTGTTGTTTATTCGCTCAATCGCTTCCGACTCTTCTTGACTTCCTGGACCAGCCCATGCCAGAGCTTCCTGTCGGCCGTTGCCACCCCCGGCTCCCCCAAGGTCCAGTCCATCACCGCCAGAATATCATCCATCCATCTTGCCCTTGGCCGGCCCCTCTTCCTTTTGCCTCCCGCTTTCCCTAGCACCAGCATCTTCTCCAGCGTATCCTGTCTTCTCATTATGTGGCCAAACTACTTCAGTTTTGCCTTTAGCTTTACAGAAACCCTGCTCCTAGCCTGGATGAAAATTGCTAGCACTGTTTGCTTAAATTTGGATCAATACAGCTGCCTGCATTCTTAGACTCTCCTTGCGGGTGTAGGTATGGGGACCGACCATCATGATGAATCAAAAGTGATCGCTACAACATGCTGTGGCTTCAGGCTGTCAATCACTTCCATTGTCTGTAGTCCCTTGGAACAGCTCTTTTAACTACAACCCCCAACGCTTGGTGTCACCTTCACACTTCTATCAAAATTTTGTGCTAGTTCTGTAATGCCATCCTTGAGTTTTGTGCCACCACCCACAATCATGTAACTCATGTACTCAGAGCTGAGTCCTGCTGAACACCCCAAAACCAACATTGTCATATTCACTCGAAAGCAAAGTAGCACAAAACTGTGGCATAGGTTTTGAGTGAATATGAAAAAGTTGGTTTTGGGGGTGCTAACTGGTAACCCCATTTGCATATGTCATTGTGTGGTAGCAGCAGGCAACACCAAAGTCAGGCTTGTTCATACAAAACAGCCCAAAACTAATCACAACATTTTGTTATAGATTTTGAGAGTAATACCACATTTCTGGGTTTGTAGTTAACAGAGTTCCTTGGAAGGATAAGAACATGAGAAGAGCCACGCTGGATCAGACCAAGAGTCTATCTAGTCCAGCACTCTGTTACAGAGTGGCCAATCAGCTGCCTGTTGGATGCTCACAAGTAGGACATGAGTGCAATAGCATCCTCCCGCCCATGTTCCCCCAGCAACTGGTGTACATAGGCATACCACCTCTGATACTTCATCATAATTAGTAGCCATCAATAGCCTTATCCTCCGTGAATGTATGTATGTATGTATGTATGTATTTATTGCATTTATATCCCAACTTGTTTCCTCTTGCAAGGAACCAAAGGTGGCGTACATAATCCTCCTCCTCTCCATTTTATCCTCACAACAACAACCCTATTTATTTATTTATTTATTTTAAATAAAAATAAATAAAAAAAACCCTGTGAGATAGGTTGGGCTGAGAGTCTGTGACTGGCCCAAAGTCACCCAGTGAGCTTCCATGGCTGAGTGAGGACTAGAACCCAGATCTCCCAGCTCCCAGTCCAACACTCTCACCACTACACCACACTGGCTCTAATTGATATCTAATTGCCTTTTAAAACCATCCAAATTGGTGGCCATCGCTACAACTTGTGGTAGCGAATTCCATCGTTTAACTATGCACTGTGTGGAGAACTCCTTCCTTTTCTCTGTCCCGAATCTCCCACCATCAATTTCATGGGATGACCCCAGGTTCCTGTATCATGCAAGAGGGAGAAAAATGTCTCCCTTTCCGCTTTCTCCACACCATGCACACCTCTAACATGTCTCCTCGTGCTTGCCTTTTTTCTCATAAGGGACTCGCTCCATCAGGATGTTGCTTTCTCCCAACCTCTATGGATTCATCTGAAGGTCTGATGTATCAGGTATCTATAAGCAGTATCTCATAGGCTCTCTCTGCGCGATTGGGAACCTGCAAAAGGCAGCGCCAACATGTGTGCAGCTTCACGTGTGTAAGCTCCATTCAGACCTTCAGATAAACACACTGCGGGGTTGCCACAGAGAGGAAGGCCAGGATCTCTTCTCGATCATCCCAGAATGCAGGACACGGAATAATGGGCTCAAGTGACAGGAAGCCAGATTCCGGCTGAACATCAGGAGAAACTTCCTGACTGTTAAAGCAATACGACAATGGAACCAATGACCTAGGGAGGTGATGATGGGCTCTCCCCCACTGGAGCCATTCAAGGAAGCCGGACTCCAGCTGAACATCAGGACAAAATTCCTGACTGTTAGAGCAATACGAGAATGGAACCAATGACCTAGGGAGGTAGTGGGCTCTCCCTCACTGAAGGCATTCAAGAGGAGGCTGGACAGCCATCTGTTGGGGATGCTCTGACTTGGATTCCTGCATTGAGCAGGGTGTTGGACTCGATGGTCTTGTAGGCCCCTTCCAACCCCACTATTCTATGATTCTATAAGGGGTCAGGAGCAAGGACAGGCAGCACAGTCTCAATTCCCTTCTCCATGCATTCAGTTAATGTGTGAAAAGGACTTGTACGATGATGCCTACATTGTGATTTTTCTTCTTCCTGCCCTTAGAATCATAGAATAGTAGGAGTGGTTCCCTTCTCCACTTATGCTGCTTTTCCCATTCTACTCCAGCAGATCCGCTAGTGGAAGATTTCTCTCTGAATGGTGGCTGGTTCACACATGCAAGGTGAGCATTAGTTGACTGCAGCATCGAGTGACATCTTGCATGTGTGAATGAAGCATCTCAGATGCATCAGCACAGATAGCACCAACTCAATCCCATATCTTTTATATTACCACCTGATGCCATCTCAACTTCATTGCTTTTCAAAGGTTCAGTCCACATATCTGGCTGTGAGTCATCAAGTGTGATGCTGATAAATCATCAAGTGACATATATAAATGTCTATTACACCAGTCTATTATGCTGCTTTATTATGCTGGATTAATGTACAATAATTTCAGATACAGGATTTGATGCTGCCAAATTTAGGGTGATTGATATGTTTAGGGTAGCCACTGTTTTTTCTGACAGGGCTCCTATGTCTTAAATGACTGCTAGGATTGCCAATTGTTTTAACTGGCCCCAGTGCTTAAGTCTTGAACAGCAGCATGATTTGCAGGCATTAGCAGATGATAATGCTTGTATCCAGGCCATGAAAATCCACTTGTTGATTTCTGCAAAGCACAACCGGTAAACAGACAATTGTAATGGCTGTACGATGTGTGGCAATACAGCTTTTCCAGGTTTCTAGTCCATCTAGCTGCAGAAATATGCTTGCACATCTATGCGAAGTGCCTGGTGAAATCTCAGAGGTTGGAGTGTGTATGTGTGTGAGAGAACCACGTCCTGTAGACAGGTGGTAGGTTTAAAATGCGCTGCCCCCCCCACTCCCCAAAGCTAGCAGAGGCAAAATAAAATTATCCAAGACCAGCTAATACATACTATTTGCTTGATCTGCATAGCTTGGTCTGGACGACTGATGTCTTTTCATGGCACAAAACTGGGCTTACAATTGGGGGAGCTTGTTTGGGTTCTCCTCCTGCCAAGTGTACACAGCCCTAGCAGCAAAGCAGGGGCCTGGACTTCTGCCCGAAATCGTGACAGCACCACTGAAGAATAGCCCTGCTAGATCAGAACAATCATAGGAAGCTGCCTTATACTGAGTCAGACCTTTGGTCCATTGAGCCCGGTATTGTTGACACTGATTGGCAGTGGCTCTCCAGAGTTTCAGGCAGAGATTTTTCCTACCCTACCTGGAGATTGAACCTGTGACCTTCTGCAACCAAAGCAGGTGCTCTACCACCGAGCCAAGGCCACTCCCCAAAGGTCCATCCACTCCAGCATCCTGTTTCCCACAGTGGCCAGTCAGACAATTCCAAGGAAATTAACTCTGTCCTTAGGTTATCAACAATAGTGGCACCTGTGTTTTTACATTACGACAGGACCAGGCTATTACCAAAGATCATGATCTATCAGCTCTTCCTCTGATACAGCCCAGGGGAATGTCTGCTGATGGAGGCAGTTCTGGGAGGGGAGGAGCCATAATAATAACAAATCATCATTATATTAGTGGTCGCAGCAGTTGTATAATCAGGTCCAAAAATGTAACCACAAAAATACCCTTAAAAGCACTTCCTTCCCTCCTCCAATTTACATCGCAGTCTTGTGCATTTACGTCACAGTCTTGTGCACTCAGAAGCAAGTCCCATTGTGCCTAATGGGGCTTACTGTCCAGTAAGTGCGCACAGGAATGCAGCAGTGGAGGCTGGTGGCTCCAATATCAGTGGGGTGGTAATTCCACTCCGGGTTTCAGTCAGAACCAGTCAGAACTGGTTAAAAGTTAGAGCTGTTGCTCCTTTAGAGTTCTGACTGGTTCTGACTGAAACCCGGAGTGGATTCACCGCCCAACTGACATCAGAGCCTCCAGCCTCTGCTGGATTGCAGCCATAAGCATATCCAAGAACAGGTTCATTTGCATCTGGCTAAGACTCCTGCCCCTCCAAGCCCCGCCCTGCACCATGCTGAAAGGGCACCTCTACATAGACAGCATTGTTCTCCATGGATCACACATGGTGCAGTTGTAGCTTAAGGCAACTGCACTCACACCACTAACCCATTCCTCTGTTTCAGAAAGACCAATTTGCTCATTTTATGAAAAGACGCAGTTTCGCATCGACACCTGTCCCTAGCCAGATTCTTTAAAATGTGAAATGCTTTCTGCTGAAAACCAGCAGGCAAAAGAAGAGGAAGAAGAAAGGGGCCTCTGAAGAGTTCTGCTTGCTGCAAAGGAAGATGGTTTTCACACACTGCTCAAATTCCCCTTGAAGCAGGAAACGACTAGTTTAAAGCAGTCTGATTTATGCAATCTGCCCACATGATGCTAGAGACGCACCGCTTTCTGCATATGTAGTCATTCATGCCACTTAACAGGGACATGGTACACAAGTCACTGCATGCAGCCTAACCTTTGCCTTAGTGCAGTTAATGTTTAAATGAAAGGCACTGTGTGTCAGCAATGCAGCAACAAGGCCTTCTGTGGCCGATTCCATGCTCGCTGCTAGTATACCTGGATCCATAGAAACTTCCTGGAAGCTATAAATACACTGCCTGGCCTCTGTAGAAGAGTTCTGCTGAACTCGAAAGTTTGCATATTGCTAAACCAGCAGCAATTTGTGCAAACAAATATAGGAGAAGAGAGAGAGCCTGCAGGATTGGACCAAGAGATCCAGTCTGGCAAACTGTGCCAAATACTGGCCAGCTGGCTATGAAAGGAAGAGCTCTCTCCAGCTGTTTTCTGCACCACCATCCCGCACCACTACCACAACTGGTATTTGGGGGAGCACTCTTCCTGTAGCCCTGGCTGTTTCATTTCGCAGGGATGCATCTGCCTCTCAGTCCTCTACAAATTTGTTGAATCCCATTTTAAGGCCACCTGGGCTTGTGGCCCATCACTGCATGTGGTGGCAGAAAAGTCCATACATTAAATCTGCATTGCGTGATATAGAAAAACAGGCAGCTGCCTTATACTGAGTCCAACTAGCCCAGTATTGTCGATACTGACTGGTAGCAGCTCTCCAGGGTTTCAGGCAGGACATTTTCCAGCCCTACGTGGAGATGCTGGAGATCAAAGCTGGGGGACCTCCTTCATGCAAAGCAGGTGCTCTCTCCCTGAGTCATGCCGCTCCCTAATGAAATACACACCAATATTGCTGGCCCAGTTTTGTGTTTCCAAGCATTTCCCTTTTATTACTGCTCTAGCTGTGAATAGCTGTCTCCTTTTGCTAGCTTTTGGGGGACCACTCTAGCCCCACAAAATGAAAAACAAATAATGATGTAAGCCAGTCTTCCCCAACCTGGTGCCCTTCAGACGTGTTCGACTGTAACATCCATCATTCCCAACAAGCTGGCTTAAGTTGCACCTTTTCTTAGACACGATCTTCTTTAAGCTGCATCTGAATGAATTGGTAGAGGTGTTCAGCACCGTCCGGTCCAGTTTTATTGGATGAGTTTCAGTTATTGAGGCCTGAGGATGCGGACGAGGTGCTTGGCCAAGTCCGATTGACCACTTGTTTGTTCGACCCTTGCCCTTCATGGCTTATTAAATCAAACAAGGAGAGATTGTTTGGCTGGGTCCAGGAGGTTGTAAATTCCTCCTTAAGAGAGGGAGTGGTGCCGGTCGCTTTAAAAGAGGCGGTAATCAGACCACTCCTGAAAAAGCCTAACCTGGACCCTGAGGATGTTAACAATTATAGGCCAGTGGCCAACATCCCCTTCCTGGGCAAGGTGCTTGAGCGGATGGTTGCAGGACAGCTCCAGGCACTGTTGAATGAAATGGATTATCTAGATCCATTTCAATCGAGCTTCAGGCCTGGTTTTGGAATGGACACTGCCTTGGTCGCCCTGTGGGATGACCTCTGCTGGGAGATGGACAGGGGGAGTGAGACCCCGTTGATTCTCCTGGACCTCTCAGAGGCTTTCGATACCATTGACCATGGTATCCTTCTGGATAGGTTGTCTGGGTTGGGAGTGGGAGGCACTGCGCTGCAGTGGTTCCGCTCCTACTTGGATGGCCAATTCCAGAAGGTGGTGCTGGGGGATTATTGCTCTGTGCCATGGCAATTATGCCATAGGGCTCCACAGGGCTCTATTCTATCCCCTATGCTGTTTAACATCTCCATGAAACCGCTGGGGGAGGTTATCTGGAGGTGTGGGCTGAGGTGCCATCAATATGCAGAAGACACCCAGCTCTACCTCTCTTTCTCATCAAACCCAGGTGAGGCAGTGGCTGTTCTGAATGAGTGCCTGGGCATGGCAATGGACTGGATGAGGGCCAATAAACTGAAACTCAATCCAGACAAGACGGAGGTACTGTTAGTGGTTGGTTCGTCTGCCCGGCTAAGTGATATTCAACCTGTTCTGGAGGGGGTTGCACTCCCCCTGAAGGATCAGGTTCATAGTCTGGGAGTGCTCTTGGATCCAGAACTGTCACTTGAGGCACAGGTGAACTCAGTGGCACGGAGCACTTTTTATCAGCTTAGGCTGGTATACCAACTACGCCCTTATCTGGACAGAGATAGCCTAGCTACAGTTCTCCATGCTCTGATAACTTCTCGTCTAGATTACTGCAATGCGTTATACATGGCGCTGCCTTTGTAAACGGTCGAGAAACTTCAGCTGGTCCAAAATAGGGCAGCAAGATTGTTAACAGGGACTGGCCTGCGAGCTCATATTACGCCAGTACTTTTCCAGCTGCACTGGCTGCCAGTCCATTTCCGGGCCCGATTCAAAGTGCTGGTGTTAACATTCAAAGCCCTTAACGGCTTGGGGCCAGGTTACCTGAAGGATCGCCTCCTCCTACATGTGCCTGCCCGGACCTTAAGGTCATCGTCAGCGGCCCTTCTCCGTGAGCCCCTGCCAAAGGAAGTGAGGCGGGTGGCTACTAGGAGGAGGTCTTTTTCTGCTGTGGCACCCCAGCTGAAAATATATGGGATGAACTCCCTAGTGAGGTTTGCCTAGCACCTACATTGTATTCCTTTCAACGCCAGATGAAGACCTTTTTATTTCCCCATGCATTTTAGCATTTTAGCTTTCTAGACTTTTAGCTTTACTGCTTTAAATCTGCATTTCAAATTCCTGCACTGCTGCCAGGTTTTATTGTGGTTGCATTGTTATATTGTGGTTTTGATGTTCTATATATTTTATATTGTTTTATTGTGTGCTGTTTGGTTTTAATTTTTGTGAACCACCCAGAGAGCTTCGGCTATTGGGTGGTATAGAAATAAATAAATAAATAAATAAATAAATAAATAAATGAGCTCCGAAGCCTGAAGAAGTGTCCTGTGTAACTTGAAAGCTTATGGATTTGGATTTTCAAAGACTAGAGGATCCAAGGACGTGCATCATCTTGCCTGGTCTGCATTTCTAATCATGTTAGAAATTATTAGAAATGACCGGCCACCCAATCAAGGAGAAGACGAGGATGAAACTTTTGAAAAGCAAATAGCCAATGTTTTAAGGAAGCATGATGTAGTAGTAATGGGGGACTTCAATTTCCCCGATATTTGTTGGGAGACAAATTCTGCAAAACATGGCCCCTCCAGGAAATTCCTGACTTGTGTGGCGGATAACTTCCTCCTACAGAAAGTAGAGGAAGGAACTAGAGGATCGGCTATCCTTGACTTGATCCTAACCAACAGAGATGACTTAGTGGATAAAGTAGCAGTTACAGGAACTCTGGGGGAAAGCGACCATGTTGTACTTGAGTTCTTGGTTCTAAGGGAAGCAAAAGCCAAGTGTAGTCAAATGTGTACCCTGGATTTTAGGAAAGCTGATTTTAATAACTCAGAACAATGATCAGTAAGGTCCCATGGCAAGCAACGCTAACGAGAAAAGGAGTCCAAGATGGGTGGGAGCTTTTAAAAAAGGAAATTCTCAAGGCACAATTACAAACCATTCCAACAAGAGGAAAAGGTGGAAGACAACAGAAGAAGCCAATGTGGCTTCACAAAAAGCTTAGAGATGACCTGAAAACAAAAAAGGACACATATAGGAAGTGGAAAGAAGTCCAAGTAACAAAGGAAGAGTACAGGCAGATAGCACAGAATTGCAGGGATGGCGTCAGGAAGGCTAAAGCTGAGAACGAGCTGAGGTTAGCGAGGGATGCTAAAAACAACAAAAAGGCTTTCTTCAGCTACGTGCATAGTAAAAGGCAGAGGAAAGAAATGGTTGTTCAGCTATTAAATAAGGATGGCAAAACGATAACAGATGACAAAGAAAAGGCAGAGGTGCTCAATTTGGCTCAGTCTTCTCCCAAAAGAGGGTCTATGACCCCCCAGGCAAAGGCGAAGTACAGGCTGAAGGGGCAGGATTGCAGCTTGAGATCGATAGGCATATGGTCAAGGAACACCTAATTACTTTGAATGAATTCAAATCTCCACGGCCAGATGAACTGCACCCTAGAGTAATAAAGGAACAAGCAGAAGCTCTCAGAAATGTCTTTGAGCAATCATGGAGGACGGGTGAAGTGTCAGATGACTGGAGGAGGGCTAATGTGGTCCCTATCTTCAAAAAGGGTAAAAAGGAGGAACTACAGACCAGTCAGTCTGGCATGAATCCCTGGGAAAATTCTCGAGCAGATGATAAAGCAATCCCTCTGGAAGCACCTTGAAAATAATGCCGTGATTACTCAAAGCCAACATGGATTTGTCAAGAACAAATCCTGCCAGACGAATCTGATCTCATTTTTTGATCAAGTCACCTCCCTTGTGGACCGTGGGAATGCTGTAGACATCATATACCTCGACTTCAGCAAAGCTTTTGACAAAGTGCCCCATGATATCCTGATGAGCAAACTAGCTCAAAGTGGGCTAGATGAAACAACAATCCAGTGGATCCACAGTTGACTACAGAATCGGACTCAAAGAGTGCTTATCAATGGGATCTTCTCAAACTGGGGAGGGGTAACGAGTGGGGTACCGCAGGGCTCAGTCCTGGGCCCAGTGGTCTTCAACATTTGTATTAATGACTTGGAGGAGGAGGTGCAGGGAATGCATATCAAATTTGCAGATGACACAAAATTGGGAGGGATAGCTAACACTTTGGAAGACAGAAACAAAATTCAAAGTTATCTTGATAGACTGGAGCGCTGGGCAGAAAACAACAGAATGACATTGAATAGGGATAAATGCCAAGTTCTGCATCTAGGAAAAAGAAACCAAATGCACAGTTAGAAGATGGGGGATACATGGCTCAACCACACTACAAGCGAGAAGTATCTTGGAATTGTTGTCGATCACAAGCTGAATATGAGCCAACCATGTGATGTGGCTGCAAAAAAGGCCAATGCTCTTTTGGGCGGCATTAATAGAAGCATAGCTTCCAAATCCTGGCAAGTACTGGTTCCCCTCTACTCAGCACTGGTTAGGCCTCATCTGGAGTACTGTGTCCAGTTCTGGGCACCACACTTTAAGAAGGATGCAGAAAAACTGTAGAGGGTTCAGAGGAGGGCAACAAAGATGATCAGGGGACTGGAAACAAAGCCCTATGAAGAGAGACTGAAAGAACTGGGCATGTTTAGCTTTGAGAAGAGAAGACTGAGGGGAGATAGGATAGCACTCTTCAAGTACTTGAAAGGTTGTCAAAGAGAGGAAGGCCAGGATGTCTTCTCGATCATCCCAGAGTGCAGGACACGGAATAATGGGCTGAAGTTACAGGAAGCCAGGTTCCGGCTGAACATCAGTAAAAACGTCCTGACTGTTAGAGCAATACGACAATGGAACCAGTGACCTAGGGAGGTGGTGGGCTCTCCCACACTGGAGGCGTTCAAGATGAGGCTGAACAGCCATCTGTCAGGGATGCTCTGACTTGGATTCCTGCACTGAGCAGGGGGTTGGACTCGATGGCCTTGTAGGCCCCTTCCAACCCTACTATTCTATTGTTCTATGATTCTATGTTTTGTGGCACTGATGATAGCATAGTCTCCACCCGTGCTTCTGTGTGAATGCAGGAAATTTTAGGAAGACTTCAGAAGCGGGTGATCATCCTTCTTTCAAACTGCGTGGGGCAAAAGACATAGTTCTTCCATGTATATTGCTCTGAGTACTTTGGAGAAGAGATGGATTTTTTAAAAATGCAATCAATTAACATTTTAAACTGCTGGTTTTGACCTTTAAACCCCTTCCTGACTTGGGACCAGGGGGACCTGAAGGATGACCTGTCTCCATACACACCAACCCGAACCTTAAACCTTCTTCTGGGACCTTCTCTGGGCGCCTCTGCTGGGCAAAGTGGGACAGGGGGCTCCTTCACACTGAGCGATTGAGCGATTCCTGCTGTTGAGATTGCTCCTTCACGGAAGTTTGCGGGCCCTTTTCCTGAGGCTGTGACCTTGCAGGTCACAAAAAAATTGTATTTTTTCCCCTCGAATGTGGCACCCTAGGCGACTGCCCAGTTTGCCTGCACAGACAGACCGCCCCTGCTGGGCTGTGGTGGCCAGAGCAGTCCAAGGGAGGTTGGCCGGGGGGGGGGGGGATCCATGGCAGAGGAACCACCAGGGTGCAAAGTGGGAGGGCAGCTATGTACTTTCCCTCCCCTTTTTCTCACCGTTCCTCACCCATTGGTTCGATTTCAGGGGTATCTCTGTGGAACACGGGGCTCTGGGGGATCCAAGCATCTTCCGATCTGCCCCCAGAATGCCTCCTTGCCATCTGTGGAGCACTCCTGGGTGGGACAGCCAGGGCAGTTTGTGCTTTTGGTGCCGGAGGACCTCTGCAGTGGCCCTGCGTCTCTGCCCTTGTGGGGGAGGTCCTGCTGGGCCCGTAAGAGATGTATCTGCACCCTTAAGATATGCATCTTTTTCTTTTTGTTGTAAGCTGCCCTAAGAATATGGTTGTACTGCAGCATATAAATATTTTAAGTAAGAAAATCAATAAATAAAAATGCAAAATTGCTTGCCAGCAGTTGGAAGAAAGCAAGTGACTGAAGACAGTACTGCAGGATTCAAGAACATGTTTATTTATTTATTTATTTATTCATTAATTCATTTCATTTCTATACCGCCCAATAGCCGAAGCTCTCTGGGCGGTTCACAAAAATTAAATCCAAGCAACACACAACAAAACAATTTAAAATATACAGAAGATTAAAACCACAATATAACAATACAACCACAATAAAACATAGACACATTTACATTAATTAAAGTTAATTAATGAGCTTTAAAAACAACAACAAAAAAACCCCGAGATGCACAAGCCTAGGGTTCCTTTAGTATGCATGGCAAATTTCAGGTATCTAGGTTTCATGGTCTTGGCCCTGTTATAGAAGTAGGCTCCTTTCCCACTGCTTTATATGCGAACTGGGAAAGGGACATGTGAACGAAGGATGTCAGTGACTGAGCCTGGAATCTTCTGCCTGCAAAGCACACGCTCTCCGGCTATGCTGGGGCCCTTCACTAAGCTGTTGCCACACAGATTTTACGTAAGAGCAGTTTTAGTTATGCAAATACAGGTTGGAAAGTGCAAAGTGCCCCATCCCTCCAACCAGTAAAACTCTTTGCATCAAGAGATAAATAATTCATATTGCTTCCAGCTATTTGTAAATGGATCTGTTATCTATGATGCACAGGGTAACCGAATAAGTGCATCCTACAGAAAATACTCTCATTTCTCTTGGCAAAAACAATATGTTGTCAGGTCAGCTAATGCAAAGGCAGATGATCATTTCTCCTTTAAAGCCTTGTCTACATTGTAGTTTACAAGCCCTACAAACCTACAGGCATCTCCTTTTTATCTGATTGCTCAAATCACTGCAATATTAAAAGCAATCCTGGTATAGCATGGCTCTACCTTCTAGGGCTAGTCATTCTTTCAGTGGTTATCTCTAGCGTATCCATTGGATTTGTGGGAATCCCAAGCTATCGTTTGAAAAAACAAAAAGGTTCTAGCCCTCAAGGTTATGATAAAATAAAAGTTAGGTCCGTGTCTAAAAAAGCAATCCTATCGTCACTACAAAGCATCCCAGGGGGTGCAGGAAAACGCCTCCAAGGCCTTAGTCCGTGACCTCGGACAGGTTTTGCCAATGTTACAGGCCCCATCCTGGCTCCACCCAGTCACCCTGGAGCTTCTCACAGTGGCTCCCTGTAGAATTTTAGTAGTGGGGGCGGGATATTTATTTATCAATATGGTTCACGGTCATAATATAACCATTAAAATATAACAATAAAAATGCAATGAAATAATTGCTGGTGAGCAATAACAAAGTATAACTCTGCTGGCTGGATCACACTTCAGGGAAAGCATGCATGAAGAGGTGAGTGTTAAGCAGACATCTCAAAATCTAGACTGAAGACGGCTACCTGGTTTCCATGGGTAGCGCCTTCCAGAGGGCAGGTGCTGCAACACAAAAGGCTCTATGGCAGGTACTATACTGAGGCAAACCTCAGGAGCATATGGCACCCTCAGATATGCTCCTCCTGAAGACTGCAAGGACCAAGCAGGGACTAAGGGGTGAGGCGATTCCTAAAGTAACCTGGTCCCAAGTTGTTTAGGGCTTTAGGTCCCAGGGCATAGCCTGAAGGCACATGTAAAGCAGGTGCTCTGCCCTTGAGCCACGACCCCTGCATTAGCACACCCCCAAACCACTCTACATAAGACATCACATGGCAGTGGCGAGGTTGGGAGGAATGCCCGCAACACAGTCCCACATTCCACCACGAACTGTACCTGGAGATGAGACCCAGGGCCTAATCTGAAGGCAGACGACGCAACCACCTTGCTGAAGCTAAGCAGCTGTGGGTCTAGTCAGTGCTTGGAGGGGAGACTACCTGGGAACCACAGGTAGCCACCATGATGGAAGAAAGGTGGGATATAAATGTAATAAATAAATACATTCTGTGTTAATAACGCAATAAAAGACAGAGGAAAGAAATGGTGGTTCAGCTATTAAATTGGAATGGCAAAGTGATAACAGATGACAGTGCAAAGGCAGAAATGCTCAATTCCTACTTTGGCTCAGTCTTCTCCCAAAAGAGGGTCTATGACCCCTCTAGCAAAGGTGAAGTACAGGCTGGAGGGGCAGGATGGAAGCTTGAGATCGATAGGCATATGGTCAAGGAACGCCTCATTACTTTGAATGAGTTTAGATCTCCAGGGCCAGATGAACTGCACCCTAGAGTAACAAAGGAACTGGCAGAAGAACTCTCGGAACCGCTGTCTATTGTCTTTGAGAAATCATGGAGGACGGGTGAACTGCCAGATGACTGGAGGAGGGCTAATGTTGTCCCTATCTTCAAAAAGGGCACAAAGGAGGAACCTGGGAACTACAGACCAGTCAGTCTGCCAGTCAGTGCCCCATGATACCCTGATTAGCAAACTAGCTCAAAGTGGGCAAGATGAAACAACAATCAGGTGGATCCGCAGTTGGCTACAGAATCGGACTCAAAGAGTGCTTATCAATGGGATCTTCTCAAACAAGCGGGGTCCTGCAAGGCTCGGTCCTGGGCCCAGTGTTCTTCAACATTTTTATTAATGACTTGGAGGTGGAGGTGCAGGGAATGTGTATCAAATTTGCAGATGACACAAAATTGGGAGGGATAGCTAATACTCTGGAAGACAGAAACAGAATTCAAAGTGATCTTGATAGACTGGAGCTCTGGGCAGAAAACAACAGAATGACATTTAATAGGGATAAATGCCAAGTTCTGCACCTAGGAAAAAGAAACAAAATGCACAGTTACAAGATGGGGGATACTTGGCCCAACAACACTACAAGTGAGAAGGATCTTGGAATTGTTGTCGATCACAAGCTGAATATGAGCCAACCATGTGATGTGGCTGCAAAAAAGGCCAATGCTCTTTTGGGCGGCATTAATAGAAGCATAGCTTCCAAATCCCGGGAAGTACTAGTTCCCCTCTACTCAGCACTGGTTAGGCCTCATCTTGACTACTGTGTCCAGTTCTGGGCACCACACTTTAAGTAGGATGCAGACAAGCTGGAGAGGGTTCAGAGGAGGACAACAAAGATGATCAGGGGACTGGAAACAAAGCCCTATGAAGAGAGACTGAAAGAACTGGGCATGTTTAGCCTTGAGAAGAGAAGACTGAGATAGGATAGCACTCTTCAAGTACTCGAAAGGTTGTCACAGAGAGGAAGGCCAGGATCTCTTCTCGATCATCCCAGAGTGCAGGACACGGAATAATGGGCTCAAGTGACAGGAAGCCAGATTCTGGCTGAAAATCAGTAAAAACGTCCTGACTGTTAGAGCAATACGACAATGGAATCAATTGCCTAGGGAGGTGGTGGGCTCTCCTACGCTGGAAGCATTCAAGAGGAGGCTGGACAGCCATCTGTCAGGGATGCTCTGACTTGGATTCCTGCATTGAGCAGGGGTTGGACTTGATGGTCTTATAGGCCCCTTCCAACCCTACTATTTTATGATTCTATGCACAGAACATTAAATGTGGCCCAGTAGCTTACTGGCACCCAGTACAGTTCTTTGAGCAGAGGTATAACATACTGCCTAAAAGAGACCCCTGTTAGTAGGCTCACAACTGCATTCTACTAGTTGCAGCTTGCGGACCAGGCCCAAGGGCAGCCCCACACAGAACACATTGCAGTAATCCAGTCTTGAGGTTAACAGTGCCTGAACTACTGTGGGCAAGCTATCACAGGACAGGACCAGAGAGAGCTGGTAAAAGGTACTCCTTGCCACCAAGGTCAGGTGTATCAGGGGCGTGCCTGTAGGACAGCAGGGAGTGGCTGAGGATCTGAGGACCCTCTTAGGGATCCTAAGCCCTCTAAGCTCCTGACCACACCCCCAACACTGAGGGTTGGTTAGATGATCTCTGTGCCTCATCTAGCTGAAATTGGTCTTTTGGGTGGAAAAAATCCTTGCGGAGGGGAAAGGAATCCCTCCAGTGGAGGCTGGTGGCTCTGACGTCAGTGGGATGGTGAATCTGCTCTGGGTTTCAATCAGAACCAGTCAGAACTCTAAAGGAGCTACCCACAGTGTTTCGCAGCTTGGATAGCTCCTTTAGAGTTCTGACTGAAACCCGGAGTGGATTTACCGCCCCACTGACATCGGAGCCGCCAGCCTCCAATGAATCCCACTAATGACTCTGCCCTTCCTTCTGCTCTGTGGCAAGAGTTCAGCTGGGCTTTGAACAGGATGGAGTCTCTGAGATGACAGCACTTTGTTATTAGGGCTTCTCGCCCTTGGGATTGTATTAGAAATACTGCACAGAGCTCAATTCCCCCTCAAATTTCTATTTCTTCCTGAAAAAACCTGGGGGGGATTTCTTTTTCCATGGCTTCAACATTTCCAGGAATGTTGCATTTCTACATCTCACTGGTGTCCTCTTGCTTCTGGGCTGACAGACATCTGGAACGAAGCCTGGTTGAGGAGGCTATGACAGTTCTTTCTTGCCCGTGGTGTACATGCTCATTTCTGTTCGCAGGTTTGGGTAATGGTTCTAAAGCTTGCCAGACCTGTTTGACCAAGAAAGCAAGGCCAGGAGATCAAGCACACAGGCAGCGGTAGCTTTGTCAAGCTTCCTTCAACCCCACTCCCAATTTCCCCAAATATTGTGCATTGCCAGCTGTAACAAGCGTGTGAGGAACGCCAGATCGCTGCAAAATTTTGCTTTCATGAGATGCAGTAAATTAAGGTCACTGCATATAAGCAAACAAAATCCAGCACCAAAATCCAAAATAAAAACCGTGAGCTACACTATATAATTGTAATGCAGACTGCAACTGACAGGAATATACTCTGACATAATGTGGGGTTCACCAGGATTCGAGACTGCAGTAAAATAAGTAAACAATGTCTGGGGCTGTGTGTACAGTTGGCGGATAAGGTGTTTTATAAAGGCTACTTTGACAACATCAGAGTCTGGACCAGGAGTTGCTTTACCCCGGGAGTGCCCAGCCTTTGGATCTGTGTTCATATTTGAGATACTGCTGTGGGCCCACCACAGTCGCATCTATGAATTTTAGCCTGCGTCTTATTCAGCAAAACCGTTTGTTTCGTGTCTATTGGACACCGCAACTTCTTTTCAATAAGGGATTGTCTAACTTGCTAATTGCTGTCAGCGCAATATAGCTAATGCTCATTATAAATATATGTTTTGGCAACGTGCAGTAGTTGCTTCTTTGGGGGAGGAAGTTATTACGCAGATACATTTTGTAGTGGAACAGTCTTTAATACTCACTGACGTACATGCTCTTTTAAATTATTTACCTGCTTCATGGAAATTAAAAAATGGTCAGCATAAATGGATCATCCCTGCCCTTTTGACAGCTAAAAGGCTGATATTATAATATTGGAAGGATAAATACTCACCTCTTATAAGGCAATAGATTGAGGCCCTTACAACGCTGTCAGTATTTGAAAGGGTGGCATACTTCAGTGGATACTTATTTGGATATTTTGTCTGCTTTTGTTAAAGCCTATGTATGATTGCTTGAAAGTTGTATGCATTTCTTACATATTCATTACTATGGATATATACAAAACCATGTACGTATATTTAAAAAAAAACCAGAAACAAATTTAAAAATTGAAATGTTTGTGGATGCCTGTGGGTGCCACGTTGGAGACCCCTCTGTGGGCACCATTAAAGGTGCCCATGACCACCATGCCACCCGGGGGTGCTGCATTGGGGACCCTTGGTTTATCTTACATACTCCAAGTTTGGATCCTTATGGAGGCAAAACAGCACCATCCACACACAAGAGAGAAATACTGTCCCTGGTGTGGCTACAGAGGTGGAAAATGTGGTATGTTTTAAACACCTTCTGAAAACGCACATGTTTAAGCGGGCTTTATCTGGCTTGTAATTAAACGTAATTAATATTGCTGCTGCTGCATTTTATTGTTTTTGTATTGCTTTTATTGTTATTGTAGCTGAAATGGTTTTTCATTGTGTATTTTAAGATGCGATTGTAAGATTGCTATGTGTAAAACTGCTTAGGGAATGTATTATATTAAGAGGTACATAGTATATAAATAAATAAATGGATGGATGGATGGATGGATGGATGTTTGGGGAAACTCCAAGGTTTGTGCAAGTACAAAAAATCTTTAGGAGAAAGAACCGCAGGGTGGGGGACCCCTGTACAACAGCTCAGTTGAGGACTGAGCATGCTCAGTAGGCACAGAATGCTGACAGAATGTTGGAGGGGAAAAACAGGTAGGAGGGGAGGGGATGGAGTCTCCTGGGAAGGGGCATGGCTGGCTCACTGGAATCCTGATCAGGAAGCCTTCCACACTGCAACATTTTGTTGCAGGTCCCACTTAACGACAATCACTGCCTAATTTTGATATTGCTCGGTGCATGACCTTGAGTTGACAGGCGGTCTAACATACACTTTGCACGGATGCATAGAGTCAAGTGTGCTGTAATTGTTAGAGAGTTAAAAATAAGGATTTCACAGATCTGCTGTTTTAATGTAAGAAGCTGCAAAGTGTGAAATCAGCCAGGAAGGTGACCATTACACCAGTGGAGGCTGGTGGCTCCGATGTCAGTGGGGTGGTGAATCCACTCCGGGTTTCAGTCAGAACTCTAAAGGTGCTCTCCAAGGTACGAAGCACCTTGGAGAGCTCCTTTAGAGTTCCGACTGGTTTTGACTGAAACCCAGAGCAGATTCATCATGCCACTGACATCGGAGCCGCCAGCCTCCGCTGCACTACACTACACCATCTTTTTCTATACTGCACTACATAGCACACACGGGCAAATATCAGGCCTGCATGATCGACTTTGGGATTTTGTTTTCTAGTGCCCTGAGGTCCACCAGTCGGAACCAGGCACAAAATAGTGACTTTGAGGTGGTTTGTAGGGTAGCGTGGACGCTTATGAATCACCAAAAAAGAGGCCAGCGATTTGTATAACGTTTCCATATGCTAATGCGTAGGTCTAGATGCGAATTTAGAAATAAGTATTATAATTTAAATAGAAGCACAGTAGATCCCACCATACCGTGGAAGACTGTGGCCAGGTAACCGGCATGTGTGCCTGCCTGTTCGGTCTGCAGCCAAGGTGCTAACAGTTCTGGGGGTTCCTTATCTTTAAACTGGAATTGGCCAGGACTGCTCTTCAAACAGAGGACCGCCTTCTATAAAGAGACACAGGGCCACCCTACGCAGGTTGCAGAACAATGGTTCGGGGAGGGAGCTAACTGCCCACTGCACCATATACGACCATGTACCTGAGATGTGCCTGCATGTACAAGCAGCACATCTCAGTTTCATGGATTCCAACAGTCTAAATTAAGGGGGGGGGGGGTGTCTGGTATTTCTGTTGTTGTTGTTGTTGTTGTTGTTCAGTCGTTCAGTCGTGTCTGACTCTTCGTGACCCCATGAACCATAGCACGCCAGGCCTTCCTGTCCTGTGGTCTCTCCCGGAGCGTGCTCAAGTTCATATTCATTGCATCGGTGATGCTATCTAGCCATCTCATCCTCTGCCGTCCCCTTCTCCTTTTGCCTTCAGTCTTTCCCAGCATCAGGGTCTTTTCCAGAGGGTTTTCTCTTCACATTAGGTGGCCAAAGATTTGAGCTTCAGCTTCACTATCTGTCCTTCCAATGAGCACTCAGGGTTGATTTCCTTTAGGATTGACTGATCTGACCTCCTTGCAGTCCAGGGGACTCGTAAGAGTCTTCTCCAGCACCACCGTTCGAAGGCATCAGTTCTTCGGCGCTCAGCCTTCCTTATAATCCAGCTCTCACAGCCATATGTTACTACTGGGAAAACCATAGCTTTGATTAGACGGACCTTTGTCGGCAAGGTGATGTCTCTGCTTCTTACTGTGCCATAGCTTTCCTCCCAAGGAGCAAGCGTCTTTCTGTTGTACTTATTATTAAACAATAGGGCATCAGAAACAGTGGTGCAGTTCGGTAATTTTGGACCCTGGACTTAATGGTGTTATGCCCTCCCCGCTTTTCATGGTAACGCACATTACTCCCTTACTACAAAATGCAGTAAGCCGGCCGTGCTGCGTTTGGGTGCTGATCTACGAGTGGATCCCATTCGACCATCTGTCACCCTTGCTGCACAGTACAAAGCATGATTGCTTAGGGGGCAGGGGAAGAGATCCACACAGGAAAGAAAGTGGGGAGAACCAGTGGAGGCTGGTGGTTCCAATGTCAGTGGGGCGGTAGATCCACTCTGGGTTTCACCCAGAACCACTCAGAAGTCTAAAGTCTGACTGGTTCTGATTGAAACCCAGAGTGGATTCTCTCTCTCTCTCTCTCTCACACACACACACACTGACATTGGAGCCCCCAGCATCCACTGGGGAGAACGTGAACTGGCTGCTGTTCCCTGCCTTGTTTATGCTTGGAGACAACCCCAGCTTTGTGCCTTATGGACTGTAATATGGAAATGACTTCAGACAGGTGAAAAACAACCCCGAAGTGTAGTGTAGTGGTTCAGAAGCCTTTCTCAATCTGGGCTCCCCAGATGTTGTTGGACAGCAAAGCCCATCATCCCTGTTGACCATGTTGGGTGGGGATGATGGGAACTCTAGCCCCACAACATCTGGGGAGCCCAGGTTGGGAAAGACTGGGTTAAAGTGCTGAACCAGGAATGGAGAGACCCAGGTTCAGCCCACCACTCACTGGATGACCTAGGGCCAGTCACTGTTCCTCTGCCTAGCCCACCTCACAGGGTTGTGGTGAGGATAAAATGAGAGGGGCCATGCAGGCCACCTTGAGCGCTTTGGAGGAAAGGTGGGATGGCAGCATCTTCCTCTTGTTTCAGAGTCGTGAAAGTGGGAAGTGGTGAAAACAAGCTCCTCTCTGTTGCATGGGGAAATAAATAACAAGAGATGGTGTTAACTTAAGCAAAGCCACAGGGTACGCCTCTCTATACGTTGCTACTTGCCTGATGGGCAGAACGTCTGAGGGGCTGTCACACAGAAGATGGAGCAGGCTTGTTCTCTGTCGCTCCAGAGGGCAGGACTAGAACCAAGGGCTGGCAGATTTTAGGCAAACGTTAGGAGAAGCTTCCTACTGGTGAGAGCTGTTTGACCGGGGGGGGGGGGAAGGGGCTGGTTGTTCAGTGGAGCAGTGAATTCAGTCCAGGTTTCAGCCAGAACCAGTCAGCACTCTAAAGAAGCTTCACACCTTGGATAGCTTGTTTAGAGTTCTGACTGGTTCAGACTGAAACCCAGAATGGATACCCTGCCCCACCGACATTGGAGCCACCAGCCTCCACTGGGTTGACCATGGAACGCCTCCTGAAAAGACGACCACGGGAGGTTGTGGGCTCTCCTTTGCTGGAGGTAATCAAGCAGAGGCTGGTTGGCCATCTGTCAGGGACACTGTAGTGGCAAAATTCCTGCACTGAGCAAGGGGATGGACTGGAAGACCTTCAAGATCCCTTCAAACTCTGTCATTCTAGAGTTAAGAGGATACCCTCAGCTGACTTTGGAGACAGGCCTCTGGGGTATATTGGGCGGAAACCTGTAGGTTAAACCTAGACTTTTAAACCAGGGGTGTTGAACCTCTTTCAGCCCAAGGGCCAATTACAGTTTCAGAGAAGCTCTTGGGGGAATCTTCATGGCAACAGGTTTCGTTCACTCTCCACTTCATTGTGGTTTTTACTGAAGTCATATCTGCTCCACCTGGGGACACATGGAGCCTGAAAATCTGGATTATCCCAAAGTTAACCTGGGGCTCTGGGCAGGTCACGTGGCAGTTTGCCACAAATTGTTTGGGTGGCTACGGGGTGGAGTCTCATCCACGTCATCATTTAGAGAGCCTGCGCCCACCCTCCCACTCTTGCCTTGTTGCGCTCTTTCGGCTTTCTCTGGCCAGTGTGTGTGTTAGCGCCCCCTGCCTCCCCAAGCTATGCTTGACTCCCCCCGATTTTTGTTTTTAAATGTCCCTCTAAACCACAATAGCACAATAGTGACAGGACTAAATGCGCAGAACCTTGTTTTCATTTAACTTGGGGTGGTGAAACCATCAAATGGAGTAGTTCCTTCCTGTGGGGCTTTGCCCTGCCTCTGTAGTTCTGTTTGTGCCTTTCAAAGTAATTTAGAAGTGCGCCTAAATCATGATTTTGCTTAGCCGCGACCATGATCAATGGTATTCAGGGTTCCTCTGGCAGTGTGGTGTAATTTCATGATAGCGCTATAGTGAGTATATGTATTCTTGTACAAACATGCTATTTTGAATTATTGCAATGCCATAGATGCACTATAGTGTGTCTCTGCTAAACAATGAAAGGGTTGGCAGTAGATCACTGCAGTAGATCACTTTTGTTGACTATGAGTAGCACTCATAGTCAACAAAAGGGTGGGAAAAGCAGTACTGGGGTACAATCTTAAAAATGATAGAATGATCTCAGTATGAATCCAAGGCAAACCATTCAACATCACAGTAATTCAAGTCTATGCCCCAACCACTGAGGCCGAAGAAGCTGAGGTTGATCGGTTCTATGAAGACCTACAACACCTTCTAGAACTAACACCAAAAAAAGATGTCCTCTTCATCATAGGGGATTGGAATGCTAAAGTAGGAAGTCAAGAAATCACCGGGATAACAGGCAGGCATGGCCTTGGTGTACAAAATGAAGCAGGACAAAAGCTAATAGAGTTTTGCCAAGAGAACATGCTGATCATAGCAACACTCTTTTCCAACAGCACAAGAGGCGACTCTACACATGGACGTCACCAGATGGTCAATATCGAAATCAGATTGATTATGTCCTTTGCAGCCAAAGATGGAGAAGCTCCATACAGTCAGTAAAAACAAGACCTGGAGCTGACTGTGGCTCAGATCATGAGCTGCTTCTTGCAAAATTTCGGCTTAAATTGAAGAACGTCGGGAAAACCACTAAACCGTTCAGGTATGACCTAAATCATATCCCTGATGAATATACAGTGGAGGTGAGGAATAGATTTCAGGGATTAGACCTGATAGACAGAGTGCCTGAGGAACTATGGATGGAGGTCCGTAACATTGTTCAGGAGGCAGCAACGAAATCCATCCCAAAGAAAAAGAAATGCAAGAAAGCCAAGTGGCTGTCTGATGAGGCTTTACAAGTAGCTCACGAAAGAAGGGAAGCGAAAAGCAAGGGAGAAAGGGGAAGATATACCCAACTGAATGCAGAGTTCCAGAGAATAGCAAGGAGAGACAAGAAGGCCTTCTTAAATGAACAATGCAAAGAAATCGAGGAAAACAACAGAATGGGAAAGACTAGAGATCTCTTCAAGAATATTGGAGATCTCAAGGGAACGTTTTGTGCAAAGACGGGCATGATCAAGGACAAAGAAGGCAGGGACCTAACAGAAGCAGATGAGATTAAGAAGAGGTGGCAAGAATACACAGAAGAACTATACAGGAAAGATCTGAATGTCCCTGATAGCCATGATAGTGCGGTCACTGAACTTGAGCCGGACATCCTCGAGAGTGAAGTCAAGTGGGCCTTAGGAAGCATTAGTAACAACAAAGCTAGCGGAGATGACAGTATTCCAGCCGAACTATTTAAAATCCTAAAAGATGATGCTGTTAAAGTGCTGCATTCAATGTGCCAACAAATCTGGAACACTCAACAGTGGCCACAAGACTGGAAAAGGTCAGTTTACATTCCAATTCCAAAGAAGGGCAACGCCAAAGAGTGTTCAAACTACCGCACCATTGCGCTCATTTCACATGCCAGCAAGGTGATGCTCAAAATCCTACAAGCTAGGCTTCAGCAGTATGCGAACCGAGAACTACCGGAAGTACAAGCTGGGTTTCGAAGAGGCAGAGGAACTAGAGATCAAATCGCCAACATTCGCTGCATCATGGAGAAAGCAAGAGAATTCCAGAAAAACGTCTATTTCTGCTTCATTGACTACGCTAAAGCCTTTGATTGTGTGGATCACAACAAACTGTGGCAAATTCTGAAAGAGATGGGAGTACCAGACCACCTTACCTGTCTCCTGAGAAACCTGTACGAGGGTCAAGAAGCAACAGTAAGAACCAGACATGGAACAACCGATTGGTTCAAAATTGGGAAAGGAGTACGACAAGGCTGCATATTGTCACCCTGCTTATTTAACTTATATGCAGAGTACATCATGAGAAATGCCGGGTTGGATGAATCAGAGGTCGGAATTAAGATTGCTGGGAGAATTATCAACAACCTCCGATATGCAGACGATACCACCCTAATGGCAGAAAGCGACGAGGATCTCAAGAGCCTCTTGTTGAGGGTGAAAGAGGAGAGTGCAAAAGCTGGTTTGAAACTCAACATTAAAAAAAACTAAGATCATGGCATCTGGCCCCATCACTTCCTGGCATATAGAAGGGGAAGAAATGGAAGCAGTGACAGATTTTACTTTCTTGGGCTCCAAGATCACCGCAGACGGTGACTGTAGCCATGAAATTAAAAGACGCTTGCTCCTTGGGAGGAAAGCTATGGCAAACCTAGACAGCATAGTAAGAAGCAGAGACATCACCTTGCCGACAAAGGTCCGTCTAAGCAAAGCTATGGTTTTCCCAGAGGATGAGATGGCTAGATAGCATCATGGATGCAATGAATATGAACTTGAGCACGCTCCGGGAGAGAGCGCAGGACAGGAAGGCCTGGCGTGCTATGGTCCATGGGGTCATGAAGAGTCGGACACGACTGAACGACTGAACAAAAAAACAAAAAAAGAAGATGCTCCTGCAAGCCTCACTTACGAACTCTGGGAACTGTATTCAATAAAAGATTTAATTGCAACCAGCCCTGTCTGATGTGCATTTCCCTGGGGGGTCTAGGGAGTGGAGCGGGTGAGATGGCTTCCCCCCTACTACATCAGTAGTAGCTCACATTGCAAATGGGGCTGTTCAGCCATCTAACAGCACCTTTACAATGCGGGAAAGGATTACAATTCCTCCAAAACGATGTCCTTAAAGCGATAAATCACAACCATGATTTCAGGGAAGTTCGTAATCGCAGGAACACAGGCTTGTGTTTGGGAAACAGGTCCTTTTGCTGGGAATGCCCGCCTGACCTCACCAATGTACACAGGAGTATATTACACTAAACTGTTCCCTGCTCCCCCTCCTTGGTCCCCATCTCCAATTTCTCTATGAAGCGGGAAATCGGCGCCATGAGATTACAAAAATGCACAATAGTGAAATAGCATCTTTACGGTCATGAAGCTTGGAGCTTCCAGTAATAAAAAACCTGCTTTCCTCTGTCCAGGATCATGGGAGGGAGGGAGGGAGGGAGGGAGGGAGCATAGGGCTCCCTATCTACCCCAAAAGATCAGGCTGCCCGGGAAGCCAATTTTTCTTCTCAGACCCAGGAAAACCACTAAGCTGCTCCCTCGCGCTCCCGCTCTTCTATGTGGGCCCAAGTACAAATTGCAGCCTCTGCACTACCTTTGGAAGAGGTTTTTGTGCTATGCAGAAGTTCCCTCATCCCAACATAGGGGATACTTCCAGAGCCAGGTATAAAGCACCCATGGGGCGGGCGGAAACGGTTCCCCTTTAATTCACCCAACCATAGAAGTGACGTTGTGATCCTATGTCCCTGTGTAACCAGGAAGTCGAGGTCTTCTGCCTTAGCTCCAGGGTAAGAGGGCTCCCAGGCACGGGGGGGGGGGGGGGGCATACTGGCTGGTGCCAGAAGTACACAAGCTCCTGAGACTGATCTGGGAGAGTGGATGGGTCCACAGTTTGGTGCCCAGCTCCTGTCTGCAGACCATCCACTTATACCAAAGGATCGCTCGGGAGATGCGTACTGCCGGCTACCAGTGGAATGCCCTCCAGTGCCGATCTAAATTTAAGGTGCTGAGGGGAGTCTTCTACCAGACCCTGGAGCTCCATGGTGCGCATCCACCCTGTGCCTTCTTCAGGGGGCTGAGGGAGCTATGACTGCCGGCTGGATGCCTAGGTGGTAAGGAGACACTTGCTGTCCTCAGCAGGCCAGCCCATCCCTCCCATAGCTGTTTGAGGATGTAGCGCATGTAGCATAGCCCTACTCCTCTGTGTGGGAATGGGTCTAGGAAATGGAACTCCTCTCGAGGCCACCCCAAAACTTCGCCACTTGCAGGCACGCAGTCCCACAGAGTTAGCCTGGGTGTCGGTGTGGTGTGCAGTGGGACATTGCTGGCAGCTGTTCTGGCAATGGAGCCAGTGCAAGAGAAGTGAGGACTGATGACTGCCCCCTTTCCTTCCCCAGCTCGCCGTGACCCTGAGTGGGAGGCAGGCAACGAGGGCGGGCCGGAGCCTGCGCTGCTGGCGAGTGCCTTGGTATACCAGCCAGGGGTTCTTTGCGCTGTGACATGTCTCTGGATCACCCGCTTGGGGATGCAGGCAGTGCTGGTTCTCTCCCTTGGGCAACGCCCAACATGTGGTGGACATGGCACTATGTCCCGCCTCCCCACAGCCCAGCCAGAACCTCGCGAGGAGGGCCAAGCGCCACAACAGCCCGTGTTCCAGGCACTGCCGCTGCTGCCTGGCCCGCTGCTGCCACCACCACCACCCGCCCAGGAAGGTCAGGCAGACCGGGGTGATGCAGGAGAGTGCCCTGCGTCGGCCCTCCGGTGACAAGCCTATCCCACCATGGTTGCCAGCACCGGGCTGCTGCAGCAGATCCTGCGGATGGTGCTCCAAATCCGGGTTGGTCGTGAATACCATAGCTGAAGTCGCACTATCCTAGGAAAGCACAGGGCAGCCAAGCACTACCCAGCCTTTCCCCCAGATCCCCTTTTCCCTCGTGACCGCTGTTGCAGACCGGGTAATAGTCCTTGAGGAAGAGCGGGTGCTGGCAAGGCAGCCCCAGGACCCACCGGCGCCTGGAGCAGCATGCCCTGCGGGACCCCCACCCTGAGCTGTATTCCATCCCGCCTCCTACCTATGTAAATGCCCCCACCTTCCTCTCCTCCCCCATCCTTCTACCCATATGTAGCTAGCCCTTCCAGTCTCCCCTACCATACTTGGAAATTACTCCACTTCCCCTTTTAAATAACTGAAGTAAAAATATGTTTTTTTAAGGGGCCGTGGTGGCTTAGTGGTGAAGACGCTGAACTGCAGACCGGAAGGTTGGCAGGACAGCAGTTCGAGACCCGAGTGCCGCGTGACAGAGTGAGCTCCCATCTTCAGTCCCAGCTCCTGCCAACCTAGCAGTTCGAAAGCAAGAAATGGCAAGTAGATAAATAGGTGCCGCTTTGCTGGGAAAGGTAACAGCGTTCCGTGCACCTCGGTGTTCAGTCATGCTGGCCACATGACCACAGAAGCGTCTTCGGACAGCGCTGGCTCTTCGGCTTAGAAACGGGGATGAGCACCGCGCCCTAGAGTCGGACACGACTGGTTGGGGACACCTTTTTTAAAAATATGTTTATTAGACAAGAGATGAGTATTTCCTGATGTGCACGCAGGGACAGGCTGAGTTCTAGAACTGCTGAGAGGGCTGCATCGGTGTGGGTTTATGGGCAGAACTTTGGGGGTTTCTTCACTCAATGCTGTTCCCTCTGGCAGGAAGGAGGGGACTTCTTGCGGGTAGAAGCACGCTGTGATAGCACAGCAGCAGTAGCAGCTGACAGCTGTATGCAGGGCTGGAGATCACCCGCTGCTCAGATGAGAGGAAATGCTTCTTCATCCTCCTCCTCAATGCACAGGTCAGGGGCCACATCCTCTGTGTCAGTGGGAGGCTCACCCTGACCACACTTGCCCCCTCCCTCCCCAGGCTCCCCGACTAGTTTCCCCACCAGTTTCTCAAGCAGGTCCGATTGCCTGCTGATTGCAGCCAGGAGCGCATGTCTGTCCCTCCTGCACTCGGCCTCATCTGCTGCTGCACGCTCAACACTTTGTTCATACACCTGGGTGTCCCGCTCAAATGCATGGAGCAACCTGTTGTTCTCAGAAGTGGCGTGTCACAGCAGCCGATCCAGGTCGTCAGATGCAGGGCGACCTATCCTCCAGTTACAGGCTATTGCCGGGCGTGTGGCAGGGAACAGCGTGGCTTTGTGGTTTGGGATGCCGGGGTCTACAAGAGGCAGAGAAACAGTGCAAACGGTCTACGCAGAAGGGCAGCCTTGGGTTCATGGGCACGCACAGGCCCCTCCCTTGGGGTAGGCACCCTCCCCTGGGCCTCTGGTCTATGCATAAGGGCAGCCTTGGGTTCATGGGCACGCACAGGCCCCTCCCTTGGGGTAGGCACCCTCCCCTGGGCCTCTGGTCTACGCGGAAGGGCAGCCTTGGGTTCATGGGCACGCACAGGCCCCTCCCTTGGGGTAGGCACCCTCCCCTGGGCCTCTGGTCTATGCAGAAGGGCAGCCTTGGGTTCATGGGCACGCACAGGCCCCTCCCTTGGGGTAGGCACCCTCCCCTGGGCCTCTGGTCTACGCGGAAGGGCAGCCTTGGGTTCATGGGCTGCCCTTCAGGCACACACACACATTCACCGGGCCTCAGGTCCATGGGAGCCTACCTGGGCAGCGCTCTCTGTCCGCACTAGACCTCTCCGAAATCCATGGTCTGGCATCACCTGTGGTCTCACCCACATCCGTGGAGGCAAAAGAGGGCATACCATAAAGGCAGGTACCGTTAGGGTGTGTTATTGCCACAGAGGGACATGTGGCTCAGGAAAAGCAGCGCCTTCCAGTACAGCAGATTGTGCAAGCGCAGGTATTGGACGGCATGGGGCTATGGAGGGAATCCACTCACCCTGTGACTGATCTGGCTGGAACTTCCCCTCTACAGAGTCTGCAATTTCTGCACCTATGTGAAGAAATTAGCTGCTGCAGGCTGGGGCAGAGCAGAGTGCGTGCGCACGTGTGTGTGTGTGTGTGGGGGGGACACGGAGAAAAGGTGGGGAGGAGGATTCACCCATCTTTTCATCCACTGGTGACATGTATTCCATCACAGCAATAGTGTGAGTGCCGCGGCTGGAGAGCTCCTCTGATCCTGCCTGGGCAGGCAGAGGTGCTGGAGGAGGAGCAGGCGTCCTGGGAACGGTGATGCTCCTGCTGACCTGCTTCAGTTGGATGGTGGCATCCCCACTGAGGATGCTACAGAGCTCCCTGTATAAGGGGCACATTGCTGCACGATTCCTAGAGCGGGAGGTGTGAATGTCCACCCTTCGATATTCCAGCTGCACTGCTTTGGTCTTTGTCCTGCGCTCCACGGCACTTCAGCTCTGCCCCCTGAGGGCCATTTGGCAGGAAATCTGCGCCTAGGAATCTATGTTCCTGTGGCTGGAGTGAAGCTGCTCCTGGATCTTCTGCTCCCCACATATGTGGAGGAGATCCATGACTTCCTTGTCTTCCAGGATACCCCAAAGCCCTCACTAGCAGACTCGGCTGAAGCCATTGCAAACAGTTCAGGAATAGTACCTCACCGGAAGCCCTGGGGAGAGAAAGGAAGGGCAATAGTCTGAAAGGGAGGGAATAGCCCCAAAGGACCTTGGTGGGAATTTTGCTAGTGTGCAATTGCGATTTAACACCCTAAAGCTTACGTACCAGCACGACCCGACTGCTTATACCTGTGAATGCGCTTTCTTGGTGACCCGCAGTAACTGCTTTCTGAAATCAGCCATCCAGCCACAGCCCTCCCAAGCTCCCCAAAGCACTCTGATGAATTTGTAAAGCCGAAAGCCCACTACAGGTTTTAAATGCGCAGTTGCGGAGTCCTGCAGTAACTACTTCAGGAACTGTGATCTGGCTGTAGGTCCCTTGCCTAGAGTAACACGTGGGACACCGTGAGTCTTCACTCCCTCAAGCCTTAGCCCCTGAAACCCTTTGTATTAGCTTTCTCACTAAATACGCTTCAGCGTTCTCCCACAGTAACGACTTTAGAGCCACCCATTAGTTACCTTTGATAAACTGGAGGCACAGTTTTGATAAACGTTGCGCTTTCACTCCTTATCGATTTAAGGGGATTTTTTTAAAGTTAGAGGCTGCTGGATGGAGCACACCTTTACTTTGTAGGGATGGGCACGAGAGTTTAATGGTAGGCAAGGTGAAGTAAATACCATGAGGTAGCTCAGAACTCCTGAATGGCCAGCTGTGAAGTGGCAGAAACATCAGGGAAGCACAGGGAGGGGAAACATTGGGGAAAGATCCCTTGGCTGGGGTCAGTGGGGTCACAGCCAGGTGAAAGTCACATCCCTGGGCAAAAGGTTATCATGCCGAAGTAAATATGGAGGGTTGGTGCACACCACAACAGAAGTGCAGAGACGCCAAATCAAGGAAAACAATCAGACTTAAAGCAGTCTCAGAAAAACTGGTTTTTCCAGCACAAATCTCCAGGATGGCTGCAGGATTGCCAAGACATCATGTGCCCTGACTAACCTCAAAATGCAGCAAACTCACAGGAAAACCCCCATGGGGACAATGTCTTGGGAACCACATTGCAGTGGGTGGGGCTGAAGGTAAAAGGTGTAAGGCCAAAGGCAAAAGGTGTTAGGCCACAATTCCCCCAAATGGCAGCATATTGTAGCTTAAAGGTCATACTGTTAGTAACTCGGCCTTGGGGGAGGCATATCAGCCATTTGGGATGAGGCAAATATTAGGCAAAAAGGAGACCGCCAAACAATAGGTGGTCAGGGAAATGGGGTGAGGCCAAGGGAAGCGGGCATGGCCATCTGGGAATCCCCATTGTTTATTTATTTATTTGTTTGTTTATTACATTTCTGTAATAAATACAGCTGAAGCTCTCTGGGCAGTTAATTAAAACCATAAAATTCAACACGAGTTACAATATAAAAGTTGAAAACCACAGTACAAAATAAAAATAAAACCCAAACTAAACCCTAGCAGCACTGCAAAGATTTAAAATACAGTAAGGGCACAATCCTATGGCCGCTAGTCAGAGGCTAGATGGCCATAGGATAGGTCGGTTCCCTTCACTGCCTCTCACGCTGCCTTGTAGGCCGTGCGGAACGGCCCCATGCTCTGCACTCGGAAGAGGAGCATGGAGCAGTGAAAATGGGGTGTTCCTGGGGGCATGCCGGGGTGGGGAACTTGGAAATGCCAGTATGACACATCCAACATGTCATCCAGCCGCCACTTCCCCCGCTCTGACTTCCCATGGCTAGACAGCCAAAATCGACTGTCTAGCAGCGAATGCAGGGCAGCTGAAGCACGGTGGGGACGATCCCCTCCATGCTTCTCCTGCCCTGCATTGGATGGGCAGTCGCCTCCGAGTTCAGAGGCAGTCGCCTATCTCAGTCGGATTGCTCCCTAAGAGATTTAACTCAACAGAAATGGAAAGACTAAAATGCCTGGGGAAATAAGAAGGTCTTCACCTGGCGCTGGAAAAAGCACAACATAGGCATCCGGTGAGCCACAGACTTGCTTTAAACCCACATAGGGTGTTGTGCTTCCCACTTCCCTCACCAGTAGGAAAATTCAAGGGCAGAGTTTGCAGGATCAGGTCTCTCATAGGGAGAGGACATTAGACAGTTTCTGGGTTTTCCTAATGCCTTTTCATTTACAAATATACAAGCTGAGCAGGAGGGAGCTGGCGAATACCCTGATTAGGCTGTTCTTTAAAGTGGTATAATTCCCCCCAAAGCACTGTGTAACCTTGCAGCACTGCCGTCTGCCCCATCACCTGCTTTCTGCCGGCTCCCTCCAAAGATAGCGATTTCTCTCTCATGTCTAGCCAGACTCAAAAGTGGAGGGTCGGGGAGGGGGGAGGGTAATAAAACCCTGTTTCCTTCACCCCACATCCAAGGAGGTGAAGGTGCGATAGGAAAAACTGCCTGCTCGGACAAGCCACTGGCCATCAAAGTCCATGATGCCAGCATCTCCATGGCTATCAGACCATGCCAAAGCCTGCAGAGAAGGTCATTTTGCCTATCCAGAAACCATGCTTGCCAATACTATGTAGCCAGTGCGGACGCTAGGCCATTAGTTTAAGGGACTGTAAGCCATATCAGGAGTCAACATGTTGCCAGTAACTGTGCCACATCTCGGGTGCACATCTGGGCCTTATCTATAGCATACTTAGCATAATGGTTAATCCAGGCAGGGTTCAACTCCTGATACACAATGGAGAAACAAGTTTGTTCAGGACTTTTGGCTACTATTTTAATGCATTATTTTAAGACTGATACAAGTAACCTTTTACAGGTGTTTCCCCACATCAGGTTATGATTCATTTTTCCTTCAGTAGTGCCCTATTGTTTTTCCTTGGCAGCAAACAGTTTAATCTAAACTCACTGACTTCCTCTTTTTTTTTGCATCGCTAGGGGAAACAGCCTCCAGCGTACGCTGCTGCAATGGCGTTCGTAGCCTTGTGGAGTAGGTGAGAGAGACCAGCAGGACCTTTTCAAAACAGTTCTTCGTAAAACGGGGGACGTTTCAAATCTTGCCTAGGTGGCCTCTTAGGCCAGCAGTCACCAACTCTTAACCTCAGCCCCACATCTGTTGTATGGGGCTAGTAATACTGACCTACTTTACTGGGTTGTTGTAAGGATGAAGAGCCTCGTGTGGCGCAGAGTGGTAGGCAGCAGTATTGCAACCAAAACTCTCCCCACGACCTGAGTTCGATCCCAGCGGAAGCTGGGCCCCTGGTAGCCGGCTCAGGTCGATTCAGCCCTCCATCCTTCCGAGGTCGGTAAAATGAGCACCCAGCTTGCTGGGGGAGAGGTAGCCACGACTGGGGAAGGCAATGGCAAACCACCCCGCTACAGTCTGCCATGAAAACGCCAGCGCAAGCAGCATCCCTCTAGGGATCAGCAATGACTCGGTGCTCGCACAGGAGGAACCTTTCCTTTTTTCCTGTAAGGATGAATGAAATAAGGTATGTACAGCTCTGCTCTAAAGTGCTATGTGAAGGACACTGTAAGCCAGAGTGGGTGCCTGCGCAGCCCGCCGCAGCAGACCTAGCCCCACCTCCAGTTACCCCCATCAGCAATTCTGCAGAGAAACAGGGCATGTGCGGGGAACCATTCCCTCACCCTCTTTTCCCAGTAGGATTGCTGAGGGGCTGGGGAAGAGGCATTGCATTCCCTGCCCAAGCTATCAGGATTGCTGGGGGCAGTGACTTTAAAGCCTCAGTCTTCCCCACCCCCCTCAGTGATTATATGACTGTGTGTGTGAGTGAGTGAGTGAGTGAGAGTGAATGCATGTCTATGTGAAAGACACTGTGTGTGTATGTGTGTGTGTGTGTGTGCGTGTGAGAGAGAGAGACAGAGAGGCAGAGAATGCCACCTTGATTCCCAGTATTGGGAAAAAGGCAGGATATAAATAAATATAATACTAATACTGTGTGCAACAACTCCAGGGGCTCTTGTCAGTGGGCCCCCACTGGGGTTGGGCTCTCAGCAGGTGCCCAACCATGCCTACCCTTGGTGCGGGCCCTGCCAATTCATCCAGAGAGCACCAGGTTGAGGAAGGCTACTCTACCACTTAGCTGTAGCACCTGGGTAGGAGCTATGGCCCCTGTGTAGGGGTTGTTCCTTTGCCCCATGAAGAGAAGCAAAATAGAGAAGTAAAGTGGAGAGAATCTCATATATACCCTTGTGCAGAATAATAATTAAAGAAAGACAAGCTGTTTTTGCAAAGGCTACTCCTCCCAGGTGTTTCTGCCCAAGAAGTCCAAGAGCATGATGCTCATGGGTGGTGTTGGGAGGGCTCACCTGAGCATGGGCCATGGAACCTTTCTTGAGCGATGCCCTGGATCTTTAGAGCTGCCCCAATTGCCATCATCTGGCTTAATACAAGCTTGTTTCTTCCCTCTGAACTCAATAGCCTTGCAGTCTTATTTCCTTAGCTGACTAATAGGGAGCTTAGCATGAAGGCACCAGCCTTTTAAACTAGAGAGGAGACTGCCACCTTTCCTTCCACTATTGGCTCATTATTTTCATTAAGTTCAGAGTCCAAAATTGCTTAACAGCACCACTGTCATCCTCCTTTCTTGGAGTGTGTCTGACTCTGCAAAGGCCTGCCCAGCCAATTGCTACTGGGGCAATTGCACTTATGCCCTTGGCCATTGTAGGCAGTGAGGCCCTGACAAGAGGAAGAGCAGGCACACGATCACATACCAAATGGAGTGCCGGAGGCCTTCTTCATCTGTTACTTCCTCCAAGCTGGCTCAGGCCCCTTACCCTGGGGGGAAACAGATGTGGGGTTTTCTTGCAAAAAGGGTTTGAATGAGCGGCAGTGTCTGAATTTGGGACAAGGTAATGTATGAGCGCATGGCTTTCCAGCTTGCTTGCCTGAGTATGTCTGGAGCACCTTGGCTCTGCAGTCATCTTTCTGGAGTGCTCCTGCTTTTTGCATGATCCGTGTGGCCAGATTCTGGTGGATGAATGGTCCTTCTCGGCACCAGGAGTTTGCACTAGGTTAGAGAAAGGCAAATAGATATGGGAGGAGGATAAGGGCTCTTTTGTGTTCAGAAGCCGCAATGCCTTGTGGCACCTTGAAGACTCACAAATTTACTGTGGCATAAGATGATTTCATGGACAGCAGCCCACTGTACAGAAAGTTATTTGAAAGATGTTGCTTTTTATTTGACCGGAGAAAACTGGCACTTGCTGAAATGAAGGTGCAGGAGCCCTGATTATCTCTGTTGCATCTGATCCCCATGGACTAGCTGGCTTTTTGCCCACATGTGCTTCTCCTCTTGCTGCCTCCTTTGAATCTTTCTGCCTGAGGCTTTTTTCTGAAATCAAATGCCCTCCTCTCCCCTGTCCATTCATCCCTTATTACAAATAGCGGTGTCCTTAGGAGACAGGTTCCTTCAAACACATGTGTGCGAGCATGTGCATGCATGCGCAAACATACACACATTTTAGAGCCTGAGACAGCTGTCTCACACAGCTGATTTGGGATGTCATGAAAAGCCAGCAAATTATTCATTATTTTATTCATTTATTATTACATGTTCGCATGCTATTATTATTGTATGTTCACATGCATATTATTGTATGCTAGGGAAGGGGAGAGGTGCTTGTAGGATTTCCTGACAGGCTTTGAGTACTACTATCCACTATGACAGGTGGGGGGAGCAGGGGAGGGGCCATTTGCTGCTCTGCTTCAGGTAGTAAAAAGTCTTGGGGCCAGCCCTGGACATGGCTACAAAGACCCTGCATGGCTACAAAGTTTCCTGCATTGAGCAGGGGGTTGGACTTGATGGCCTTGTAGGCCCCTTCCAACCCTATGATTCTATGATTCTACCCGTGGAGTGGGAAAAGGTAGCTGATATGATACAGGAAATTATGTGGGGTATGGAAACAACTGGGGGTACGGAGGGATCTGTGGGTGGGGAAACACGTTCAGGATTACATCAAATTTACTGTGTAATCCTAAACGCATTTAGTCAGAAGTCATATTGAGTTCAATGGGATTTACTCCCCGGTAAGTGTATGCAGGATTGGAATCCTTAGTAAATGTGCTCAGAGCTGCAACTTGCCTTATCCACCCTGAAGATAGTTTCAATATCTGGAACTGGAGAGAAACCTGGGGACTGATAACTTTGGCAATTTAAAAAACAAACAACCAAAAACAAAGGTAACCTTGCTGATCTATGACAAATAAAAGCCCAAAATCCACGGGTTTTTGTCCATATGGGCAATACCTTCATTAAGAATTTTGGTTGGTCCAAATAAAGCTATCCAACTATGCATTTTGGTACTTTAAGGGCGCAGTCCTATGCATGTTTAGACACAGAAAAGGCCTACAACTTCCAGCATTCCTGGGAGTGGGTGGGGAATGCTGGGAGCTGTAGGCCTTTTCTCTGTCTAAACATGCATAGGATTGCGCCCTAATAGTTGCATGAGGAGGAGGTTGCTAGAAACTTAATATTGCAACATTTGGTGTAGATTTTAGGATTTCAAGAAGGTAGAACCCAAGAACTGTACAAAAGAAAGACGTGTCTTAGAATCCCAGACACTACCAAAATAAAGCATTTGAAATAAAATGAGGAGCCACCTTTGGGGGCTGCTCTCTCTGCCTTGTCACCTGGTCCAGGCAACGTCCTTCAGTCCTAAGGTCGCTCTCTGGTGCTGTTGTGCTTGTTGGTGATGGGGGCGGAGGGGGGAGCAAGTGAGGATTTACTCGGAAGTAAGTCCCACTATGTTTAATGGGGGTTACTCCCTAGTAATTGTGTAAGTTTGCAGCCTAGGAGCAGGGGTTATTATAGTCTGCAGTACATTCCCACACTCTCCCTTGCTGGTGTGCCATGTTCCATTTGCAATTAATTGATAAATGTTTAAGGTGCCGTACAGCTCTTTGCTGGTCCCAGGCACTCCATCCTTCCTATCTGAATGTGGGCCTGAAAGACCAAGGAAAAGTGTCGGCGCATGGAGGGTAAGTGTTAAGCAAACACAGTTTGGGACATTGCACATTTCTGTCCTGAAAGCAAGCAAGAGGTTAATTAGCCTGCCTTCTATACAATTTAAATTATAGTAATTCTTTCTAATGATGCACATATATTGGCATATGTAAATTAACACATGCAGATTTGTCCAATTTTCTACCCTATGGCTCTGAGCCCCGGATCTTTTAGCACTGCCCCTGATGGTGCTCTACTCCAGATCTGTCTCCACTGGATGCCAAAGAGGACAAGGCTCCTATGCCTTTAATAAGAGCATAAACCAATGGATTTCACCAGGTGCTGCTTTTGCCCGAGTAAAAAAGCCAGATTCGTTCAATGTCCCTCCTTAATACAAGTATTGACAGCACAACAGGACTCCTCTCCCTGTAGTCACCCAAATCCACAGTGCCTCTTCCAAGCGTTCCAGGCAGAAACTACTTGGGGGATCTCCCTGCACTGGCAATGGAAAAGCCCAAGGTTGCCAGCTTTTTCATGCTGCCCCTGCTGCTGTGCCTTTAACAGCAGCCTGGATCAACGTCGAATAATGCAGGTAAAGCTTTTCCAGGCATGGCTGGGAGACGGGATAAAAACTTTTATCTAATTGTTGCCAATGCTCAGGCCTCTGGTAAATCACAGCTGCAGAGGCAAATTGACAAGTTGGCAACCCAGCGATTGCAACATGTATGTGCCACATGTATGAATTCTGTTACCTTGGAGAATAAATGCTGCAATGGGCAAGTTTTCAGGTGCTAGAAAACCAGTCTTCGTAAGCTGACCCTTGCATTCACACTGCCTTTATTAACTATGTTAAAAAAAAAAATGTAATGTAAACAACAAAATAACTCCAAGGTGTGTATAAAGAGCTGCATTAAAAAAAAGCCTCCTACAGGTGTTGTTGTTGTTCAGTCGTTCAGTCGTGTCCGACTCTTCGTGACCCCATGGACCATAGCACGCCAGGCCTTCCTGTCCTGCGCTCTCTCCCGGAGTGTGCTCAAGTTCATATTCATTGCATCCGTGATGCTATCTAGCCATCTCATCCTCTGCCGTCCCCTTCTCCTTTTGCCTTCAGTCTTTCCCAGCATCAGGGTCTTTTCCAGGGAGTTTTCTCTTCGCATTAGGTGGCCAAAATATTGGAGCTTCAGCTTCAGGATCTGTCCTTCCAATGAGCACTCAGGGTTGATTTCCTTTAGGATGGACTGATTTGACCTCCTTGCAGTCCAGGGGATTCGTAAGAGTCTTCTCCAGCACCACAGTTCGAAAGCATCAATTCTTCGGCGCTCAGCCTTCCTTATAGTCCAGCTCTCACAGCCATACATTACTACTGGGAAAACCATAGCTTTGATTAGACGGACCTTTGTGGGCAAGGTGATGTCTCTGCTTCTTACTATGCTGTCTAGGTTGGTCATAGCTTTCCTCCCAAGGAGCAAGCGTCTTTTAATTTCATGGCTACAGTCACCGTCTGCGGTGATCTTGGAGCCCAAGAAAGTAAAATCTGTCACTGCTTCCATTTCTTCCCCTTCTATATGCCAGGAAGTGATGGGGCCAGATGCCATGATCTTAGTTTTTTTTAATGTTGAGTTTCAAACCAGCTTTTGCACTCTCCTCTTTCACCCTCAACAAGAGGCTCTTGAGATCCTCTTCGCTTTCTGCCATTAGGGTGGTATCGTCTGCATATCGGAGGTTGTTGATAATTCTCCCAGCAATCTTAATTCCGACCTCTGATTCATCCAACCCGGCATTTCTCATGATGTACTCTGCATATAAGTTAAATAAGCAGGGTGACAATATGCAGCCTTGTCGTACTCCTTTCCCAATTTTGAACCAATCGGTTGTTCCATGTCTGGTTCTTACTGTTGCTTCTTGACCCTCGTACAGGTTTCTCAGGAGACAGGTAAGGTGGTCTGGTACTCCCATCACTTTCAGAATTTGCCACAGTTTGTTGTGATCCACACAATCAAAGGCTTTAGCGTAGTCAATGAAGCAGAAATAGACGTTTTTCTGGAATTCTCTTGCTTTCTCCATGATGCAGCGAATGTTGGCGATTTGATCTCTAGTTCCTCTGCCTCTTCGAAACCCAGCTTGTACTTCCGGTAGTTCTCGGTTCGCATACTGCTGAAGCCTAGCTTGTAGGATTTTGAGCATCACCTTGCTGGCATATGAAATGAGCGCAATTGTGTGGTAGTTTGAACACTCTTTGGCGTTGCCCTTCTTTGGAATTGGAATGTAAACTGACCTTTTCCAGTGTTGTGGCCACTGTTGAGTGTTCCAGATTTGTTGGCATATTGAATGCAGCACTTTAACAGCATCATCTTTTAGGATTTTAAATAGCTCGGCTGGAATACTGTCATCTCCGCTAGCTTTGTTGTTACTCATGCTTCCTAAGGCCCACTTGACTTCACTCTCGAGGATGTCCGGCTCAAGTTCAGTGACCGCACTATCATGGCTATCAGGGACATTCAGATCTTTCCTGTATAGTTCTTCTGTGTATTCTTGCCACCTCTTCTTAATCTCATCTGCTTCTGTTAGGTCCCTGCCTTCTTTGTCCTTTATCATGCCCGTCTTTGCACAAAACGTTCCCTTGAGATCTCCAATTTTCTTGAAGAGATTCTAGTCTTTCCCATTCTGTTGTTTTCCTCAATTTCTTTGCATTGTTCATTTAAGAAGGCCTTCTTGTCTCTCCTTGCTATTCTCTGGAACTCTGCATTCAGTTGGGTATATCTTCCCCTTTCTCCCTTGCTTTTCGCTTCCCTTCTTTTGTGAGCTACTTGTAAAGCCTCATCAGACAGCCACTTGGCTTTCTTGCATTTCTTTTTCTTTGGGATGGATTTCGTTGCTGCCTCCTGAACAATGTTACGGACCTCCGTCCATAGTTCCTCAGGCACTCTGTCTATCTGGTCTAATCCCTGAAATCTATTCCTCACCTCCACTGTATATTCATCAGGGATATGATTTAGGTCATACCTGAACGGTTTAGTGGTTTTCCCGACGTTCTTCAATTTAAGCCGAAATTTTGCAAGAAGCAGCTCATGATCTGAGCCACAGTCAGCTCCAGGTCTTGTTTTTACTGACTGTATGGAGCTTCTCCATCTTTGGCTGCAAAGGACATAATCAATCTGATTTCGATATTGACCATCTGGTGACGTCCATGTGTAGAGTCGCCTCTTGTGCTGTTGGAAAAGAGTGTTTGCTATGATCAGCATGTTCTCTTGGCAAAACTCTATTAGCTTTTGTCCTGCTTCATTTTGTACACCAAGGCCATGCCTGCCTGTTATCCCGGTGATTTCTTGACTTCCTACTTTAGCATTCCAATCCCCTATGATGAAGAGGACATCTTTTTTTGGTGTTAGTTCTAGAAGGTGTTGTAGGTCTTCATAGAACCGATCAACCTCAGCTTCTTCGGCCTCAGTGGTTGGGGCATAGACTTGAATTACTGTGATGTTGAATGGTTTGCCTTGGATTCGTACTGAGATCATTCTATCATTTTTAAGATTGTACCCCAGTACTGCTTTTTCCACCCTTTTGTTGACTATGAGTGCTACTCCATTTCTTCTAAGGGATTCTTGCCCACAATAGTAGATATGATGGTCACCTGAATTAAATTCGCCCATGCCTGTCCATTTTAGTTCGCTGATTCCCAAGATGTCGATGTTCAATCTTGCCATCTCATGTTTGACCACCTCCAGCTTACCTTGATTCATTGATCTGACATTCCAGGTTCCTAAACAATATTGTTCTTTACAGCATCGGATTTTCTTTTCACCACCAGACACATCCACAGCTGAGTGTCCTTTCGGCTTTGGCCCAGCCGCTTCATTCTTTCTGGCGCTACTTGGAAATACCCTCTGCTCTTCCCCAGTAGTATATTGGACACCTTCTGACCTGAGGGGCTCATCTTCCGGCGTCATCTCTTTTAGCCTTGTGATACGTTCCATGGGGTTTTCTTGGCAAGAATACTGGAGTGGGTTGCCATTTCCTTCTCCAGTGGACCACATTTTGTCACAACTCTCCGCCATGACCTGTCCGTCTTGGGTGGCCCTGCACGGCATAGCTTATGGCTTCACTGAGTTACGCAAGCCCCTTCGCCACAACAAGGCAGTGATCCATGAAGGGGCCTACAGGTGTATTCACTAGTTATTTTGGAGATAGCATTGCTGTGAATTATGGCTCCTTTCTTAGTGGTTTACTACAGGAAGACCTCATGATAGTATAAAAAAAAACCCTAGGAGCAGCTACGCTTTATTTATAATCATTTTAATGAGTGCTGATGGAAGAGGTTATTTTAGGGTACTCGTGGCCTGGATTTTCTGAATGCCAGCAGTTTCATAAGGCCACATGGAAAAGGAAGGGAAGGGAGGGGAGAAATACCTAGTGGGTTTCAATTCAAATTTTACAATATTAATAGCACCTTTTAAACGTTAACAGACATGATATGGAAATCAATAAGCTGTTTTATTTCACAATTTAAAATAAGGTTAGCTACCAAATACTATCATTTATCCAAGAATCCCAGCATATTTGCACAAGAATCCTTTCAAGAGCAAACAGAAACTCATAGGCATATTTGCAGCTCTGCAGCTTTTAGACCGTTATTCACTTGTGAATACAGAAATGACAGCTCTTTGGGTAATTTTGCCTTATTTTTTCTCTCCCTCCCCCTTAATCATCTTACCAGACACTCTTCTATTTGTGCAGCAAATCCTGCTTCTAACACTGCTTGGGATCCCAGAGTTACATAACCTCAGCAGATGGGGCTCTGAGCAATTTCTTAAATGTCGGTTCATATTACAATCTAAACAGGCTGCAATCATTTATCGGCTCTTTTGCAGTGAGGTGCAATCTTCAGGCCTGTACACAGGTGCGTCATATGTGCTGCTGTAATGTAAATAAATAATTATATTATGTGGCTGTGCAGTTTGAATCAGAATGCAAAACAAATTGCCCTCTTTGCCTTTCTGTGCCCCCATGCGAATGGCAGTATACAGTCCCACTTTTCCCCCCCATAACCAAAGTGACCTTCCCTCCTCCCTCACAGCAGCTGTCCTTGTTTCCAGCATTAAGTAACTGATCATTCCCTCTCCACAGTCTGAATGTTGTGAGTGTTCTGTGACCTTTCTGCAGTTCAGCCAGTCAACTCCCTCCTTCCCCCCACAATACAAACAAATGAACTTAATCAACAGCAAACTCAATCCATCCATTCTTCTCCCTCCCTTTTCACTAGACTTTTAGAGCACAATCCTATCGGGATAGTGGGCCGCCTCCGAACTCAGATGCGGCCTACTATCCAGTGCAGCGTGGGCAGAGCACAGAAGAGATCCTCTCCTCCGCACTCCAGCCCCCCTACATTTTTGGCTAGACAGATGATTTGGGCATTCTGGCTGGGGATATCAGAATGGTACGGGGAGGCTGCACGGTGCATATGAAGCGTCCTAATGACACTTTTGCAGTCCCCGCTCCGCCCCTGGGAACGCCCCCTTTTTGCCTGCTCCCTGTTGCGTTTATGAGCGCAGAGATGGGGAAGAACCGCGCTCCTTATGAGGCAGCAGGGGAGGGGAGCACAGTTTCTGGGAACCAAAAAATCCTATGGCCATCTAGACAGTGTCTAGTAGCCATAGGATTGCTCTCTTAGGGTGCAATCCTATGGGGACAGGCGACCGCCTATCCAATGCAGGGCAGGAAATGCATGGAGGGGATCATTCCCTCTGTGCTTCTCCTGCCCTGCGTTTGTGGCTAGACGATTTTGGCTGTCTAGCTGCAGGAAGGCAGAGCAGGGGAGGAGGCTGCCGGAAGACACACAGGATGTGTCGTACCGGCATTTCCGCCTTCCCCACCCCAGCACACCCCCTGGAACGCCCCATTTTGGCCACTCTGTGCTCCTCTCCTGAGCATGGAGCACAAGGCCATCCTGCGCTGCCTGCGAGGCAGCGTGGAAGGGAGGAAGGTTGGTTCTCCGGGAAGTGACTTCAGAGTGCGGGCTCCAAGGTTGGTTCCCGGAAACCCTCATATCCTATGGCCGTCTAGCGGCCATAGGATTGCTCTCTCCATCAATTAATATTACTCAGGTAGGGTGCAATCCTATGCACTGTTAAATAGGGAAAAGTCCTACAACTCCCAGCATTAATGCTGGGATTTGTAGGACTTTTCTCTTCTAAGCATGCATAGGATTGCACCCAAAATCACTCATTTTTCTCCCCTCCACATTCAATTTTGGCAATATATATATATATATATATATATATTTGTATGGCCCTGTCAGGCCAGGAACAGATCATATCCTCTAGTCATGCTGTCCTGTGTTTTTTTCCCACCAAGCTAGTCATGGGAGAGGGGAAAGGAGAAAGCACGGTACAGCTCTTTAGACCTGCAGGACGCACTTGCAACTTTAGGCATGGGAGAAGTGGCTGTGAAGCCCAGTGCCCCGGCTGCCTGAGGCAAGGCGGGAGAGAGGACCTGCTCGATAGCAGTGCTACATGGTCAGATCTGTGGGTGCACAATGTCACGGCTTTGCTACGCTGGTTTGGGTCTGGTTAGTTTCTGGACGGAAGACCAGCTTAGGAGTCACATATATTTGTTTTGAATTCCATGGGGAAAGATAGGTACGATATAAATACTCCAGTTAAAGATACCAGACAAAGACATCTTTTATTTTCTCAGTGGGCGGGGTGGGGTGGGGGTTGCATTCCAAGTTTTAACTTGTTTTAATGCCAAGTGTTTACTATGATATTGTCTGATCTGTTGTATCACACTATTTATTTGTTTGTTTGTTTGTTTGTTTATTTTAAGTTCGTTTGTGAACCAGGAGCTCTCCAAGGCACAGAGCAGTTAGAGTTCTGACTGGTTCTGAATGAAACCCGGAGCGGATTCACCGCCCCACTGACACTGGAGCCTCCACTGCTGCACTGGCTGCCCGTATGCTGCCAGGCCAGGTTTAAGGTTTTGGGACTTGCTTACAAAGTCCTAAAACTCAGGACCAAGATATCAGATCCCTGCAGGCCTGCTCTGTTGCTGCACTCATCTGGAGATACCTTCCTGGTGGTACCCAAGGTTTGGAGTTTCAGCCAATCAGACTCAGGCCTTTAGTATCACAGCGCCACCCTCTGGAACTCCCTCGAACTACAAATTAGGCAGGCGCCAACCCTCCTGGGTCTCTGGCGCCTGCTGAAAACATAACTTTTAGGACGCAATCCTTTCGGGAGAGGCGGCCGCCTCCAAACTTGGAGGCGACTGCCTATCCAATGTCGGGCAGGAGCAGCACAGAGGGGATCATCCCCTCCTCGCTTCAGCCACTCTGCATTTGCGGCCAGACAGCCCATTTCGGCTGTCTACCTGCTGGAAGTCGGAGTGGGGGACCAGCCACCAGATGACACATAGGAAGCATTGGAAAGGCACGTTTGCCCTCCCCGCCCTGCCCCACCCCCAGGAACACCCCATTTTTGCTGCTCTGCCACGCTCTTGTGAGCTCAGAGCACAGGGCTGATCCACGCTGCCTACGAGGCAGCGCAGGAGGGGGTGGGGGTCGGTTCTCAGGGAGCTGACACCAGCGCGCGGGCTCCGAGGTCAGCTCCTGGGAACCAACCTATCCTATGGCCATCTAGCTGCTGACTAGCAGCCATAGGATTGCACCCTTAATTGTTGTTTGTTTGTTTGTTTGTTTCTATATCTCCCAATAGCCAAAGCTCTCTGGGCGGTTCACAAAAATTATTTATAAAAATATTTATTTGCAACATTTATATTCCATTCCACATCTAAACAGATTCCAGAGTGGTGAACAATATAAGATAAAAAGAATAAAACACCATATTAAAACATATAGAGGATAAAACAGCATATTAAATGTTTTAAAAAACAGAATACCAATAAAAACCATGGCTGGTCAGTCAAGGAAGGCTTGTTGAAATGAAGATATCTTCAGCAGGTGCCAAAAACAACACAACGTTGGTGCCTGCCTGACCTCCAGAGGCAGGGAGTTCCACAGAAAAGGAGCCACCACACTGAAGGCTGTATTCTGGGTGGGCTCCAATCAGGCCATAGGGCCATGGGGAACCACCAGGAGCATCCCATCTTATTACCTTAGTGACCGGGCAGGTTGATGAGTGTTGACCCAACAGGAAGGTAATCTTGTCTTTTGTACATCGTTTAGAAGTTCTATTAATATAAGTGATTCGTAAATATTGTTAAATAAATAAATATTGATTTGAAATAAGCAGCCAAATCTTGGCCCTCTAATGTCACTTAAACAACAACAAAGGTCGGTCTGGACTTTATGTCTTCTCGTTTTTTTGATGGGCTATGGAAGAGAATTAATGTAAAGCACTGTTTTGTTTATGTAATGTGATTCCCACCTTTGATGCTTGCAAATATATCCAAGTTAACATCTTGGCTGGGATCCAAAAGTCCTGCTTGATTTGGAGTAGCTTTCTTCTTTGTGGATGATGTAATTGACTTGACTGTATTCCAAAGTCTTGCACAACTGTGTTAGTTGATGAAAGGAGGCGAACCCTCTGAAACACCGATTTGGCAAGGACCCAATTTTTTAGCTTGGCAGTTGATGGACTACAATTCAAGGAGGCTGTTTACTTTTCGGATGCAAGAAGGAGCAGTTCGACTGGGCGAAGATGACACTTCAGAGGAGGCACTGAGACTGTAAATAGGTCCAACTGACCTGAAGCCAGATACTGTATTCGGCTGTTATGCAAGAGAAATAAAGGGAGCTAACGGGATCTTTCGCTGCCCCTTCCTGCCCTATTGTGACTTGGCTACTCTGAACTTAGTGTTATTTCTAAGGAGGAGGGCATGTCCAAGGCCAGAAAATGACCATGTTAGGTAGAACCCATCTTAGCATTAGGCAACTCACTAGTATTTGAAAAAGAGGGTGGCCACCTCTGAATTGCCAAAAATGAGGAAATGCATCATCGAGAAAGCAGACACCGATTGGCATAAAATTTGCATACGCTTGCTTATTTATTTATTTGTTTATTTATTTATTAAATTTCTTAATCACCCATCTGGCTGGTCACCTGGCCACTCTGGGTGATGTACAACAATACAAAAGTTTTAAAACAATAAAATTCTACATTAAAACATCATATTTCTAAAAATACCCTAACCCACCCCAAATGCCTGCCTGAACAACCACGTTTTTAATGCAAGGTGGAAGCTCATCAAAGAGGGGGCACGGCAGAGTTTCCTAGGGAGGGAGTTCCACAGAGTGGGGGCTGCCACAGAGAAGGCCCTCTCCCTCATCCTCACCAGCCTAGCTGTCTTGGCTGATGGGACAGAGAGAAGGCCATCCAAGGCCGATTGGTGAGCGGCCTGTCTGGTGTTGCTGGAGGTGCTCCTTGAGACCGCATAGGGTTTTAAAGGTCAAAACCAACACCTTGAATTTGGCCTGGAAAACAACTGGTAACCAGTGCAACTCACTGGATGTGATGTGATCATGCCAGCGGCTGCCTTTAATCAGGTGAGCTTCCACCATCTGTACCAGCTGCAGCTTCTGAACCGTCTTCAAGGGTAACCCCACATAGAGCACATTACAGTAGTCTAGACGAGAGGAGACCAGGGCATGTACTACCGATGGGAGCAGATGGTACAGAAGGTAGGGGCACAGCCGCTGATTCAGATGGAGTTGGTATAGCACTGTCTGACTCACAGCTGACACCTGAGCCTCCATGGACAGCTGGGAGTCTAAAATGTCCCCCAGGTTGCGGACCTGGTCTTTCAAGGGTAGCCGTACCCCATTCAACACCAGGTCAACATCCCCCAACCTCCTCTTGTCTCCCACCAAAAGTACCTCAGTCTTGTCAGGGTTCAGCTTCAGCTTATTCCTCCCCATCCAGCCACTCACCGTCTCTAGACATTTGGACAGGGATTCCACGGCCAACCTTGGTGAAGATTTAAACGAGAGGTAGAGCTGTGTGTCATCCACATATTGATGACACCGCACCCCAAACCTCCTGATGATAGCCCCCAGCAGCTTCACATAGATGTTAAATAGCATCAGGGAGAGGATGGAACCCTGTGGCACCCCACAAGTGAGTGGCCACAGGTCCGAGACCTCTTCTCCCAGTGCTACCCTCTGGTACCTGCCGGAGAGGAAGGACCAGAACCACCGTAATACGGTGTCTCCAATGCCCATCCCCTCCAGGTGGTCCAGGAGGATACCGTGGTCAACGGAATCAAAAGCTGCTGAAAGGTCGAGGAGAACAAGGAAGGAGCATTTGCCCCTATCCAAAGCCCTCCTCATATCATCCACCAAGGCAGCCAAGGCCATTTCTGTCCCATGCCCAGGCCTGAAGCCCGATTGAGATGGATCTAGATAATCGGCTTCTTCCAAGTGTGCCTTCAACTGCATTGCCACCACCCGCTCAATCACCTTGCTTAAAAATGGCAGATTCGAAACTGGGAGAAAGTTGTTCAGAACTTGGGGATCCAAGGAGGGCTTTTTAAAGAGCGGTCTTATCACTGCTTCCTTTAGAGCTGATGGCATCACACCATCCTCAAGGGAGGCGTTCACCACTGCCCTGATCCCCTCACGCAGCCTCTCTCTGCAGCTCATAATGAGCCAAGATGGGCAGGGATCAAGTAAGCAGGTGGTCGGCCTTACAGATGAAAGCACCTTGTCCATTTCATCAGAAAGAAGAAGCAGGAACCGATCCCACAAAACTGGTTTGCCACAGACCACCTCTTGCTCACTAACTGTATCCATGGCGCACGGAATAACACTCCTAATCTGATCAATTTTATCCGCAAAGTGCCTTGCCAAAGCCTCACAGGAGGCCTTAGAATGCTCCAGCGGTTCTGGAGCAACTGGACCAACCAGGCTCCGGACTCTTGGAACAGCCTCCTGGGGCAGCACTCTGCAGATGTGATAGAGGCAGCGTAATATTCCTTTTTTGCTGCCTTCACCGCCACATGATAGGCTGAAGATACAGCTCTAGCCTGTGTCTGGTCGTCTTTGGAGCGAGACTTCCACCACCAGCGCTCTAGCTGTCTCACCTCCTGTTTCAGAGCTGGTAATCGCGGATTGAACCATGCTGCAGTCCGAGCCCTGTTCAGGGGGAGAGGGCGTTTCGGAGCCACCCGATCTAATGTCCCAGTGATTGCGGCATTCCAGCCACCCACCAGGGTCTTGACCGAGTGGCCGTTGGCGTGCTCCAGAAAATCGCCAAGCGCATTCAGGAATCCATTTGGATCCATAAGACGCCTGGGGAGGACCATTTTAATGGGTCCCCCACCCATGCGGAGGGGTTGTGGAACTGAGAAGTCCAACGTCACCAGATAGTGTTCTGACTATGATGGGAGTGGTGGTGGATATACCCCCGACTTCCAGATCACGCCCTGCTTCTCCAGAAACAAACACAAGGTCTAGTGCATGAACAGCTACATGGATGGGCCCAGTTGGAATAGGGTGCAGCTCCCAGGAAGCCATGGTCTCCATGAAGTCCCGAGGTGCCCCCGTGAGGAGGGCCTCTGAAGTCCGCCAACACCAATAAGTTAGAGGACTGCACATGCCCATCAGAGACCACCTCAAGCACCTCGGCCAGGGAGTCAGTTGTGCAGCGGGGTGGACGGTACACGAGCAGAATCCCCAGACTGCCCTTCAGGCCCAACCTGCATTCAGCAACCTTGGTCTCCCGGATAGGGGGTCTGGTGAAGACCAGGGACTCCCGGTAGATAACAGCCACTTCCCCTCCCCAATCCCCAGCCCTCAGCTGCTGTGCTTATGAAAATCCAGCTGGACACATGGCCACCAGAGTTGGAGCAGCGGCCTCAGCCCTCCAGGTCTCCGTAATACATGCCAGGTCTGCACCCTCATACCAGATCAAGTGTGGATGCAAATGTAAAATTAATTATTATTTACATAGATCTACAGTGCACCTCACCATAGTGTGGAACACTGTGACTGGTGTGCCTTGCTCAGTCTGTTACTCAGGAGCTTTGAGGCCCAGCTCTCCCTAACGGTCAGGGGAGGTTGGTGGCTCAAATGTCAGTGGAGAGATGAATCGGCTCCGGGTTTCAGTCAGAACTGGCCAGAACTCTAAAGGAGTGAAGCACCTTGGATAGGTCCTTTAATGTTCCACTGCACAAGGCCCGTCCAACCCTATGGCTCTATTGTTCCACTTGAGGATAAACCTTAGCAAAGATGGTGCTTGAATTCAGACAGCTAAGGGTCACCTCCACTAAGTCATTCATTCATTTCATTCCATTTCTGTACCGCCAATAGCCGAAATTCACAAACAATTAATCCCTACAATGCAACCCTGTAAACCCTACAAAAGCTTTAACATGCAAACACTTAAAACAATTTGAAAGAGCTAAAAACAACTAACAATAAACAACAGGGACCTGATAAAACAATGAACATTAAAAAGCCCAAGCATAGGGAGTAGAGGAAAGTCTTAAGCTCGTGCCAAAAAGATGGCAGTGTTGGTGCCAGGTAGACCTCACTGGGGAGAACATTCCACAATCCGGGGGCCACCACCAAGAAAGCAGTGATCAAAGATGGGGCCACCAGACCTTTATATCACTTTGGTTCTGAGCCCAAAGGTGGATGTGAGCACCCTGCATACATGCTTAGAACTTCTCTGTAGAAAATGCAGCATGCCTTTTGCCATGCCAGGGAGCACATCTCATAGCAGCACCTTCTCAAAACAAAACCCAGTATATTATGGTTTCTCCATCTACCACAGCGCCTGGCAATGTTCTTCTTGGCCTCTTATCAAGCACAGTGTTTTTTCTCATCCTTCCTGTTGCCAAGGTCTCACGCTGGCTATCACTTTGTCTCAGCAAAAGTTACAAGCAGCCTTAATATATTCCTGCACCTCAGAGGACTATTTCTCCATGGGCATTTGTGACATCCATGTCATTAGCCTAACTTGCTGCTTTTGGGTTTGCCGAATTCAGTGGTTCCTTGGGCCAAGCAGGCCTTGATTAACAGTGTTTTGTTTTTATTGTTGCATTTTAATAGTTGATTATAGTTGTATCTCTTAGCCATCTGCAGGGGCCCTAGAGCAGGAAGGCAATCTAGAATTTTTAAATGAGTAAGGGCACAATCCTATTGGATGATCAGGGGACTGGAAACAAAGCCCTATGAACAGAGACTGAAAGAACTGGGCATGTTTAGCCTTGATAAGAGAAAACTGAAGGGAGATAGGATAGCGCTCTTCAAGTACCTGAAAGGTTGTCACAGAGAGGAAGGCCAGGATCTCTTCTCGATCATCCCAGAGTGCAGGACACAGAATAATGGGCTCAAGTGACAGGAAGCCAGATTCCAGCTGAACATCCGGAAAAACTTCTTGACTGTTAGAGCAATATGACAAGGGAACCAATGACCTAGGGAGGTGGTAGGCTCTCCCACACTGGAGGCATTCAAGACCTGGCTGGACAGCCATCTGTCAGGGATGATCTGACTTGGATTCCTGCCTTGAGCAGGGGGTTGGACTCGATGGCCTTGCAGCCCCCTTCCAACCCTACTATTCTATGATTCTATGATTTTATGCAGGTTTCAACAGAAAAAAGGTCCTCCAACTCCCAGCATTCCCCAGCCAGAATGGCTGGCTGGGGAATGCTGGGAGTTGTAGAACTTTTTTCTGTTGTAACCTGCATAGGATTGTGCTCTAAATTTACTTTTTGGTTTTTTTAAAATCATGAACGAATACTTATTATATGTTTAGTTCTCCCAGTTCTCTGGAAAGTTTACACAATACTAAAAGCATAAAAAGGACAGCATAACAGCCAAAAACCATAAACAATTGCATGATCAGGTACACAGGAAGCAAAGACAAGTCATAACATATTTCAAGGCTGTGTGTACTCTATTCTCCTCCCCACACCCAAAAATTGTTTTTGCACAAGGTTATCTCAGATTCTGTACCAACAGAAGAATTCTTCAGCCTGCATATATTTTCTTCAGTTTCAACACTGAGATAGGGGCTCTTTCCTAAGTTTCCTTCCATTCATCAGTGGGTGATTTCAGACACTGAAGTCCAGTCCCTGGTCAATAAAAATCACACACACACCCCTCAGTCTTTGCCCACTGACACTTAAATATATTCTGTAAAGAAACGTTTCACAAAAATCATTTTCTTTCCTGTCTAATATGCATGAAATGTGTATCCCGATACAAAATTGAAAGTGTCCTGCTAAATTGAATCTCCCCAAAGCAGAAAACGCATCACCCCAAAAGAGGACAGTAGAGGAGAGCAATTCACATAAAATGTGCTTTTGTTGTTTATTCGTTCAGTCACTTCTGACTCTTCGTGACTTCATGGACCAGCCCACACCAGAGCTTCCTGTCGGCCGTCGCCACCCCCAGCTCCCCCAAGGTCGAGTCCATCACCTCCAGAATATCATCCATCCATCTTGCCCTTGGTCGGCCCCTCTTCCTTTTGCCTTCCACTTTCCCTAGCATCAGCATCTTCTCCAGGGTATCCTGTCTTCTCATTATGTGGCCAAAGTACTTCAGTTTTGCCTTTCATATCATTCCCTCAAGTGAGCAGTCTGGCTTCATTTCCTGGAGTATGGACTGGTTTGATCTTCTTGCAGTCCAAGGCACTCTCAAAACTTTCCTCCAGCACCACAGTTCAAAAGCATCTATCTTCCTTCGCTCAGCCTTCCTTATGGTCCAGCTCTCGCAGCCATAGGTTACTACGGGGAATACCATTGCTTTAACTATGTGGACCTTTGTTGTCAGTGTGATGCCTCTGCTCTTCACTATTTTATCAAGATTTGTCATTGCTGTCCTCCCAAGAAGTAAACATCTTCTGATTTCCTGGCTGCAGTCAGCTTCTGCATTAATCTTTGCACCTGGAAAGATAAAGTCTGTCACTGCCTCCACAATAAAATGTGCATGTGCTAATTTATATGTGTAGATGCAAAACTAGAAATACTCATTGTAATACAGCACATCTCACCTGTGTGACCAGGCGACTTGTGTGCCTTGCTTAGTCAGCTGCCCAGGCATTAACTGTTGACGGGCCACTTCCAGGCCCGGTTCTTCCTTCGGATGGTGCTTTTACTTTATACTGGCCATGGACTGGACAGCACTTCAAATAGAGGACACCTTCAAACAGAGGACAGTCCCGTGGCAGCCCTTCAAATAGAGGAGTGACCGCTGTACAAGAGGACACATGGCCACCAAAGCACATTGAAGGCCGCACGCCAGCAGTGAGGTGTCCCCCCAACATGCACGCACACTTTGGGCTGTGGACTTGTTCGCTATTGGCACGTGGCCCCGATGTGCTTGCCTGAAGCCAGGTTGGGCCTTGGGTGAAAACGGTCCTGCCTTTCCCAGGGACGCTCACGCATTCCTAGTTACACGGGCAGCCATCGAGGGCATGCACCGGCCAGACAGGGGCTGGTGCGTGCCCCACACTCCAGCAGGGGCCCGCTGACGCTATCACCACCTGTTTCTTCACCTGCCTCTCCCTCTGGCCCAGACAACGGAGGTGGTGGGGAGGAGGAGGGGCAGGAGCAGGAGATGCCGCGGCTGGCTTGCTCCCTGGCTCTCTGCCTGCCCAGCAAGCGAGTGGGAGCAAGGATGAGAAAGAGGAGCAGAAGCAGTGAGTGACCATGGTGGTGAGAAGGTGGACTCACTGAGGGAGGGGGCCCAGGGAGGGTGTCTTGCCCAAGGGCCCTCAAGACCCTGGGGCTGGCCCTGGCTGGAGAGCAGGAAGGTGACATTGCAGCACAGCCTCCAAATGCCAGGCCCTGAGGGGCAAACATGGAATAGGACAATTGCCATGATAGTCTGCTTGTGGGCTTCCCAGAGACATCTGGTTGGCCATTGTGGGAAGCAAAAATGCGGACTAGATGGACCGCCATTGGGGCTAATCCAGCAGGGCTCCTTTGATATCCTCAGTAGACTTCAGCTTGCTGTGACAGAGAGACAGAAATATGTTTGTATTATATATAGAAATTGGCTTGACTTAAAAAAAAATTGTATTAACCAAACTGTGGCCATCTTTGGCTTCCAAGGGTGTTGGTACTGCCTACTCAGTCTGTTTTAACCTAAACGGTCCTGACAGTTAGCTTGAAATTGTAGTTTCAACCCACTTAACACCCATTAGAGCTCTTTGCTTTGATCAAGCAGTCCCATCGTTTCTGCTTGGCATGCAAATATTTCCTGGAGACAAACACCAACACTGATAATTGGATTCAAACCAAATTCTTTACACAGCACATCTACAAAGAGGTGAAGGCAAATTACAAATAACCATTTGACTGGTTACATGAGGTGCGCGGAAGACAATCCAGATGACTAGGTAGACAAGGATGCTTTTATAAACTCCTTCACAATCAATATGCTCCAAGATGGCTACTACAGGTATGTATGAGCAGGTAATTTAGAAACAAATGTTGCAAGCTGGTAGTTTTTGTAGACAGAAGCACACTTTTTCAAGGGAAACGTTTCAAAAAATTGAAATCTTTCGGCACTTCGACCTGAACTAGACATTAGCGTGGCATGTACATGTTATATCATCCCTACTGGATCTGATCAAAGGTCTGCCTAATTCACCCTTTCCCAACCTGGTACCCTCCATATGTGCTGGACTACAATTCCCAACATACTCTGCCAGAATGGGTACGGTGGAGAGTTGTAGTCCAACACATATGGGGGGGCGGTGCCAGGTTGGCGTGGCAAAGGGCCATGCTGGCTAGGGGTGATGGGAGTTGTCATCCAACACATCTGGAGGCTGGGGAAGGGTGGCATAAGGGTTCTGCTCTGCAAGTGGTCCAACCCCTGTGCTAGCATTATGAAAGGAATGCAGGGCAGTGGGGAATCCAGGGTTTCCATCATAGCTTCTTGCTCTGCCTTTAATCCTAACTCACAACAGGTATTGTAGAATGTGATAGTGGAAGGGGGGGGGGGATATACCAAAGTTCTACTTCAACATGGGGAAATCAGGGTCTTGCTACCTCTGTGGAGGTCTGAAAAAGGAGGAGTCCAATCTTCTTTCCAAGAGCACTATTGACACATAGCGTTTGTTTCTTTGTTTGTTGGAATGTACATCCCTCCCTTGCATACAGCATCGTCTCTCAAGATTTACTTAAAATGTTCCAAGGACAGTGTTACTTCGTGATGCGCTTCACACCTTGGGGAGCTCCTTTAGAGTTCTGACTGGTTCTGACTAAACCCCAGGGGGGATTCACTGCCCCACTGACAATGGAGCCACCGGCTTCCACTGGCGTTTTAGAGGAGGCCATCTATCCCAACGTGCTGCTTGCTCCAGAAATCCAGAATCAGGGCATCCCCAATGGCAAGGACAGCCTCTGCTTGAAGTTGTGGTTGCATATCGGAACTCGGGTTTCATTTCACAAGCTGCCGCTTCTGCAGCTGTGTTTACTCTCTTGCTGGTTTCTAATAAATAAACGAGAAGTCATTCCGAGGGCTCCTTCACACGGATGTTTTTTGGTGTGATTGTCATTCTTCATTCATGGTATTTCCTGTGCGCGATAGATGACATTGTTGTCCTGCAGCAGCTATCCTGCACCTTCCCCCTGTTTTCCCCATGATAGCGCCCAATCTTGTCTGATCTCGGAAGCTAAGCAGGGTCAGCCCTGGTTAGTACTAGGATGGGAGACTGCCTGGGAATCAGGCTTCCTGCATTGAGCAGGGGGTTGGACTCGATGGTCTTGTAGGCCCCTTCCAACCCTATGATTCTATGATACTTTCTATATTTCTGTATGCAGAAAATGTGGTATTATTTGCAGCTGCACAACACATCTGCCATTACCTACCTGTGTACTGCGGACATTGCGCTTCGACATGCTTTGTGTAGGCAGGTGCTGGACGGTGCGATGTTGACGTCATCTAGCGACGACAATCGGGTGGGAGTGTCATGCTCCTATGCCTCCCTTGACCTCCAGGCCCTTCACTATTCCGCTCCTGGGAACAACACCAGGAACTTCAGAAGTGCAGCATAGTGGCGTTTCACTAACACAGCAGGGCAGAGACTGCTGCTGCTCCACACGCCCACAGTATCGCAACCCCTTTCCACTCAATCCCCTCTCCCAGTGTTTACTCATATGAGAAAAGCGTTACTGCTTGCTTTTACATGGACAATACTGACTTGCACACGTGAGGACGAGGGAGCGGGGACAGCAGACTTCTGAAGATGCAAACTTACTGTGGATTGTATATAGAAGTTGCTGAGGTAGGGATTGGAGGCAGCGGAAGTGAAAAGGGGAGGCAAAGAAGCTGAAATGGAAAAGTTCCTGCCGAGGGTGGGGAGGGGCTACCCCAGAGGGGGTGGACAAGGGCCCACAATGCTGCTAACTTCTGATATCATCCCACCAGGCTCCACCCACCTGTGGAAATGGCAAGTATCGTCATAGAATCATAGAATAGTAGGGTTGGAAGGGGCCTACAAGGCCATCGAGTCCAACCCCCTGCTCAATGCAGGAATCCAAGTCAGAGCATCCCTGACAAATGGCTGTCCAGCCTCGTCTTAAAGGCCTCCAGTGTGGGAGAGCCCACCACCTCCCCAGGTAATTGGTTCCATTGCCGTATTGCTCTGACACTCAGGAAGTTTTTCCTGATGTTCAGTCGGAATCTGGCTTGCTGTAACTTGAGCCCATTATTCCGTGTCCTGCACTCTGGGATGATCAAGAAGAGATCCTGGCCTTCTTCTCTGTGACAACCTTTCGAGTACTTGAAGAGTGCTATCATATCTCCCCTCGGTCTTCTCTTCTCAAGGCTAAACATGCCCAGTTCTTTCAGTCTCTCTTCATAGGGCTTTGTTTCCAGTCCCCTGATCATCTTTGTTGCCCTCCTTTGAACCCTCTCCAGCTTGTCTGCATCCTTCTTAAAGTGTGGTGCCCAGAACTGGACACAGTACTCCAGATGAGGCCTAACCAGTGCTGAGTAGAGGGGAACTAGTACTTCCCGGGATTTGGAAGCGATGCTTCTATGAATGCAGCCCAAAATAGCATTTGCCTTTTTTGCAGCCACATCACATTGTTGGCTCATATTCAGCTTGTGATCGACGACAATTCCAAGATCCTTCTCGCTCATAGTGTGGTTGAGCCACGTATCCCCCATCTTGTAACTGTGCATTTGGTTTCTTTTTCCTAGGTGCAGAACTTGGCATTTGTCCCTATTAAATGCCATTCTGTTGTTTTCTGCCCAGCACTCCAGTCTATCCAGATCACTTTGAATTTTGTTTCTGTCTTCCAAAGTATTAGCTATCCCTCCCAATTTTGTGTCATCTGCAAATTTGATCATGCAGTAAAAGAAAAACCAGCTGTGTAAAGAACTGATTTAAATCCCGCAAAGACTTCAGAAGCCGAAGCCCAGTAAGTTGCAGGATAAGAAGCTTGGTGTGAATCCCTGAGTTCATGAAGTGCATGGACAAAACTTCTGAATGGAAGCCAGCTTGTCCATGGCCACAAACATTTGTCTGTTTGTTTGTAGTGTAATCAGTAGGAAATCAGGTCAATGATGTTATGTGAATGCTGAGCTGATGTTAAGCATCTGACCTCAGAGGATGAGGGGGTGAAAAGATCTTTCCCTCTGTTATGCACACTCAAGATTATTTCATACAGTTGGCTTATGCTATAAATGTTTCTCCTTCTTGTGCTGTCTAGAGAGGAATGGTGTATTTCCTTTAATCTTTCAATCCACCTTTACGTGTGGGATGGTATCTCCCCCTGCCCCAATATATCACAGTAACTGCAAGTACAGAAGTAGGAGTGAAATTCCTCCTCGCTGCCCCCCGTCCCCACCCCAAAGGGTGTGAGATCTGGTCTGTGCCACATAGCAGCTTCAAAATATCAGGGCAGTAAACTGTCTTCTTACCTTTGGCTAATCAGGTTGTGTGATATGAACCTGGGGAATCCTATTACCACGTGAAACATCTGATCTTCCTTGGCTGCCATAATTTGGCATTTTTATGGGATTAAGTCCTAAGAAGCCAGTGGAACATGGCCAGTCGATGCCAGCAGGACCTACCTACCTACCTACCTATCTATGAAATGTATAAACCACCCTTCATCTGCAAGGGATCCCATGTTGGTGTACATAACATCAAAAACAAACAAATCCAATTTTTTTTTAAAAAAAACCCCACATACAGTTACACAATAAAAAGCAAATTAAAGCTGCAACTCTTCAACCAGCCAGCCAAACAAAAATACAACAATCAATTTGGCTTAAAAATACATTAAATTGAAAATTCTAAAAGGTTAAAATGCTCAGGCAAAAAGAAACATTTTAATTTGGTGCCAAAAAGAAAACCAAGTCGGCGCCAATTGTATCTCCTTTGAGGGAGGGCATTCCAAAGTCGGGGTGTCACCACAGAGAAGGCCCTGTTTTGTAAATGCATACTGTGTGCCTCCCACTGATGGTACTCGGAGAAGCACCCACCCACCCCGAAGATATTAGTGTACAGGGAGGATAGTATGGGCAGAGAGATCCTTCAGGTATTTTTGCCCCAAACCATTGAGAGCTTTAAAGGCGATAACCAACACCTTGAATAGGGCTCAGTAGCAGATATAGCGCCAATGTAATTCCTTAAGAAGTGGTGTAACATGGGTCCATCGAGATGAACCAATCAAACTATCTCTTTTTGTCTGGTGGTGTGCATTTCCCCCTCTCCTCCTCCCTCTCTGCCGTCTTGCCTTGAACTGAGGACCTGTAATGCCCTACACGGCTCAGGACCACAGAATCTGATAGAGCATCTCTCCGGAGGTTCAGAGGATGGCAACAAAGGAGAGAGCTTTCTCAGTGGTGGCCCCCAGATTGTGAAACACTCTCCCCGGTGAGGTTCTCCTGACACCAACATTATCTTCTTTTCGGTGCCAGGTTCAGATCTTCATCTATTCCCAGGCACTTGACATCATATGGTAGGGTTTTTAACGGGTTCAGGGATGTCTTACTGCTGATTGTTAAGACTGTTGATATCTTTGTACATAAATACTTTTTTATATTACTATATTGTATTTTTAAGGTTTTAGTCCTGGTAAACCACCCAAAGAGCGGTACAGAAATGTAATAAATGAAATGAAAAATCTTCCCATTCTGCCCAGCAGTGCCTACGCAGCTGTAGGGTCTGTACATAAGAACGTAAGAAGAGCCTTGCTGGATCAGACCAAGGGTCCATCTAGTCCAGCATTCTGTTCATACAGTGGCCAACCAGCTGTCAACAGGAAACCCACAAGCAGGACACGAGTGCAACAGCACCCTCCCACCCATGTTCCCCAGCAACTGGTGTGCATAGGCTTACTGCCTCTGATACTGGAGATAGCATATAGCCATCAGGACTAGAAGCCATGGTATTGCAGCCTTCCAGGGACAGATTCCGTGGTCCATGGACCTCAAGCTTTGACCCTGTGGATGGACAGCCTTACAGTGGGACCCTTTGCTTCTTCCTAGGCAAAGCCTCTGCACTCCCAGGGTCCTGTTATTGACATATCCCACAATTCCCTTCCCTGATATGGCTGGGACTCCCTGTGCCCCCTCGAGATCACCCAGGGCTCTGTTGCTGACATTGGTGAGAACACACCAGTTGTGTCTCTTTATGGCAGTTTTGTGCCTTCCAGCATCTGTAATATTCCTCGATCCTCGGCACTTAATTAAATCTTGCCTCGACAGGGGAAACTGAATACATTCCTCAGATTCCTAGATGGGGTTTTGTAGGCGCTCTGATCAGTCTGCAATATCACAGAAATGCAAAGAAGCCACAGCTGCGAAGATGGAAGGACCCAAGCTCCTGGCTTTGTCTCTGCATGTCCATGTTCCTGCTGGCCTCTTAGCAGGACTGAATGCTTGTCACTGGATTAATTAAGGCTGCAATCCTATACACCTTTACCCAGAAGCAGGGGTGTACTAGAATTTTGTTTCAGTTTGCAAATCATACAAACTTGCCCTGTTTGCAACCCCAAATGTCAGTGCATTTTTTCAAAAAATGTTCACACATTCCCGAGCTTGTGATCATGTGTGAAAAATGTGTATATTTTAACAAACATGCACTTCGAAATGTGCATTTTCATGCTTTAGTTAATGTGGTGGGGGGTGCACACTTTTCCTGTTTGAACAAACCCAAAATACAGGTTGCAAATGAGAGTGGGAAAGAGCTGAACTGAGCTTTGAAGCGAAGTTCGGGGAATTTCAGTGTGTTTGAATATCCCTGGTTCTCCTATCCCTATCTGGAAGTAAATCCCATTGAACCCAATGGGGCTTACTCCTGAGTAGACTTGTAAACAAGTTAGGTAGTGAGTGGAAGGCCAAGATCTCAGTCTCAGCTTAAATTCCTTACATTATTTATTTGGACCAATTTCGCCTTGTTTTCTTACTGAGGTTCAAAGCAACTTATAGTTGACAATGCTTTCTCATAATGCAAATACAATGCTTCCTCTGTAGAAAGGGGGTAGGGAACCACCGGCTGCATGGGCCAAATGCAGACTTCTAGGGCTCTCAGTCTAGAGCTCTAGACTCTTGGGAAGGGCATTCCACAAACAGGGGGCCACTGCAGAGAAGGTTCTCCCTGGCAGCTTCTCTTCATACCCAGAAAAGAGCCTCTGAAAATGACCTTAGCATTTTATATTATTGTTTGAATGGATGGCAGACTCAAAAGTCTCATATAGATTTATTTGCTGGAAAGTACAGTACATACTGATATGATTCAATGCATGTGTATACCAGCCTTTTCCAACCTGGTGTGCTCTATATGTTGGACTACAACTCTGAGCATCCCCCAGCCAGCAAGGCCACTGCTCAGGGATGATGGAAGTTGTAGTCCAACAACATCTGGAGGCCCACGGCTTGCCTGCCCCTGTCTAAGATCAGTCACGCCGATCCAGCTAAGGAGAGAGACTCCATTCTGTGTGCAAATCATAGGCCAGTTCGGGAACTGTGGGTCTAAATCAGATGCATACCATGCGCACACTGGAATGCGCATCTGCATGGTGGCACCATCCGTCCGCACTGCATCACTTTCAACGAGATGCAGATGTGCTGTCCTTCCACCGGCAGGCAAAGGCCTTTTTCTTCCAGCAGGCCTTAGGCACGTAAGCGGGTCTGCCTGGTTGGATGCAGATTTTATTCTGTTGCTGTGGTTGTGTTTTAATGTTTTTGAATGCACTTGTTTTTATTATTGTTTCAACCAAGTTTTATTTCTGATCGTAAGCCCACCTTGAGTGCCATTTTTCCTGGTAGAAAGGCGAGATATAAATCAAATCAGTAAATGCATGAATTTTAAAATGTGCAACAACACACCCGTGCTGGTGCAGATAAGCCAGGCCTAATCCTTCTTTGTAAGTGCAACTACATCTGCATTGGGATGTGACTATATTTAAAGGAGCATTAAACAATTGTGATTTGGGTCCAGCAGAATAGCTAAAGCAGATACGTTTGACGGAGCTGCGCTTGAATGCAGAGCCGGTTGTTACAAACTGATATGACAGAATCATTCACAACAGTGAAGGCTGGTGGCTCCGATGTCAGTGGGGTGGTAAATTCACTCTGGGTTTCCATCAGAAACAGTCAGAACTCTAAAGGAGCTATCCAAGATGCGTAGCAACATTCCAGAGGTGGCTGGTGGCTCCGATGTCAGTGGGGCAGCGAATCTGCTCTGGGTGTCAGTCTGAAACAGTTATTTATTTATTTATTGCATTTATATCCTGCTTTTTTTCCTCTTGCAAGGAACCCAAGGCAGCGAAATGAAATAAATACATACATACATAATCCTCCTCTTCTCCATTTTATCCTCACAACAACAAGCCTGTGAGGTGGGTTGCGCTGTGACTGGCCCAAAGTCACCCCGAGAGCTTCCATGGCTGAGTGGGGATTAGAACCCGGATCTCCCGGCTCCCAGTCCAGCACTCTCACCACTACACCGCACTGGCTCTCCCTGTGTGTTAGAACTCTGCTTTGCACAGTAAATAGTTCCCTTAGAGTTCTGACTGGTTCTGACTGAGACCCAGAGCAGATTCACTGCCCCACTGACATTGGAGCCACCAGCCTCCACTGGTTCACAACCAAAGGCTGTTTCCTACGTGGAGAGTCGGCCTTTCCGGCGCTCCTGTTCAACGCTGGCGAAGGGGGAGCTCAGTCTTTCGAACCTTGTCAACAGCAGCTTCACTCGCCTACCGGGAGCATTTCATCAGAGCTCCGTTGCCAGTGAGGGTCATCTGAGGTGACTCCAGCTAGCAAATACATCTGCACCATTCTGTCCAGCCCTCTTAAAATCTCCTACTAATCAGTATTGAACCGGGGCTTCATTTTTTCCACATGCCTGGGAAATGCTCCTCCTGGTCTTCTTGGGGGGATTTGAGGACAAGCTGCCATTGCTCTATACGCCTGGACAGCTGGGGCTTTTAACTCTTCCCATGAATGCACTCGGCCTGCTAATAACGCCTTCTGGGCAATCCTTACGTAAGTACCAGGACAGTGGCAGACTCTGCATTCTTTTTGAAGGGGGATGAGCGAGATAACTTTAAAAGAACAGAAAAATACATGCATCCTACACACATGCAAAAACCAGCCAGTGGACCCTGTCTGTTCTTCCTAGGCCCTGGACAGCTGCAGATACTGCCTTTATTTAATCAATTAATTAATTTATGGTGCAATCCTATGCATGTTTAGACAAAAAAAAAAGTCCTACAAAAGCCACTTTGTCTTCAGCTCTGCCCATCACCGAAATGCGGGCCCCGAGAACTTCTCTGAAATCGAGTTCGGCCCTCGAGCTGAAAGAGGTTCAACACCCCTGGTTTTGCACAAAAATGTTAAAACAATGTAAAATGCAGAGAGTTTGGCCAACCCAAGTCAGAGCTTAAGTGAGGCTCTGGGTAGCAGGAGACCACAGCCCTAGCAGCACCACCTGTACCTTTTGCTTTCTCCCTGCCCTCTATTGCACAGAAAGATGCTCCGCTCAAGGACATACGTGAAAGTCCTGCTACAGTTCTCATAATACCATCTAACCTTTCTGTAGAGCAAGCTGAAAGCCTCCAGAGCACTTACACCACTGAAATGAAACCCAGTGTGATCCACCTCTTTCATGCCCACAAACCTTCTTTAAAAAAGAAAATTGTCTGCTGATTGATTTGTGATTATTTTTTCTCATTTCTCAGGCCAGATGGTTCCGGGAAGCTGGCATCCATTTAAAAACCAGAAGCACAAAAATAAACCTTGCGATACCTTATCTGGATGGAAAATGCTCTAGCGTATGTAACTTTACAGTTCTTCAGAAACTCTCCTCTATTTCAGGACCCTGATGACGTTGCCCCCTTAGATACTGCAGTGGTCATTTGCGAGTGGGACGGCAACCAGAAATCCTTGCTGCTTGTGGTCTTCTTGCCTTGGTCTTGATTATCATGAGGGCATAAGAATTTTTGTTTTTCAGTTTCTGTTTTAAACCTGGTACTATTTTTTTTAAATCTTTTCTCTGTGGCTAGGTTCTATTTGTTTATTACGTTTATTTTGTGCTGTCATTTTAAAGTTTTACATTGTATTTTATCATATTTTATGACTTTAATTGTTGTGAACTGCCCAGAAAGCTTCAGCTATTTAGCGGTAGAGAAAGGTAATAAATAAAGAAGAACATAAGACAAGCCGCGCTAGCTGGATCAGACCAAAGATCCATCTAGTCCAGCATTCTGTTCCCAGAGCAGCCAACCAGGGGTGCATCTATATGGCGCTGATTTGGTGCATCCTTTCGTTGGAGCTGCGCAGTACCAGTGCTGCAGATCCCCAAATAGCTCGATATATGGGGGTGAGTTACTGCGGAGCTCCACTGTGGGTTCTTTTCAATTTGTGCAGCCCAAGGATGTGGACAAGATCCTTGGAGCAGTGAGAGCCTCCACATGTATGCTGGATCCTTGTCCCTCCTGGCTTATTAAAGAGGCCAGAGGAGGACTGGCTGAGTGGACAACGGGGGTGCTTAATGCTTCTCTGGAGCAAGGCATTGTTCCATTATGCTTAAAAGAGGCAGTTGTGAGACCTCTGTTGAAGAAGCCTTCCCTGAATCCCACCATACTAGATAACTATCATCCAGTCTCTAACGTCCCATTTTTGGGCAAGGTGGTGGCCTCCCAGCTCCAGGGGTCCCTGGATGAAACAGATTATTTTGATCCATTTCAATCTGGTTTCAGGCCTGGGTGTGGGACGGAGACAGCTTTGGTAACCTTGGTGGATGACCTACGCCGGGAACTGGACAGGGGGAGTGTGTCCCTGTTAGTTCTGCTGGACCTCTCAGCGGCGTTCAGTACCATCGACCATGGTATTCTTCTGGGATGCCTCACTGGGATGGAACTTGGAGATACTGTTTTACAGTGGCTCCATTCCTTCCTATGGGGGCGAACTCAGAAGGTGGTGTTGAGGGATGCCTGTTTGACTCCATGGCTGTTAGCTTGTGGGGTCCCTCGGGGTTCTGTTCTGTCCCCCATGTTATTTAATATCTACACGAAACCACTGGGAGAGGTTGTCTGGAGTTTTGGAGTTCAGTGCCACCAATATGCTGATGACGCCCAGCTCTACTACTCCTTTCCTCCAGATTCCAAGGAAGCTGTTTCTGTCCTTAACCAGTGTTTGGCATCAGTAATGGACTGGACGAGGGAGAACAAATTGAAACTTAATCCAGACAAGACAGAGGTGCTCCTGGTCAGTCAAAAGGCAGATCAGGGAATAGGGATTCAGCCTGTGTTGGATGGGGTTGCGCTCCCCCTGAAGACTCAGGTTCGCAGTTTGGGGGTGCTCCTGGATTCAACCCTAAGCCTGGATGCTCAGGTTTCAGGGGTGACCAGGAGTGCTTTTGCACAGTTAAAACTAGTGTGCCAACTGCACCCGTTCCTGAAGATGTTTGATCTGGCCTCGGTGACACATGCCTTAGTTATATCCCGTTTGGATTACTGCAGTGCGCTCAATTACTGCAATGTCCTGCAATGTGCCCAATGCAATGCATAGGGCTGCCTATGAAGAGTGTTCGGAAACTGCAGCTGGTCCAAAGAGCTGCTGCCAGACTGTTGACTGGGGCTGGCTACAGGGAGCATACAACTCCCCTGTTAAAACAGCTTCACTGGCTTCCAGTCTGTTTCCAGGCACAATTCAAATTGCTGGCTATGACCTATAAAGCCCTTTATGGCTCCAGTCCAGGTTATCTGAAAGAGTGTATCCTCCCTTATGAACCTGCCCGTGTCCTGAGGTGTTCTGGGGAGGCCCTTCTCTCAGTTCCACCACTGTCACTGGCACGTTTGGTGGGAACTCAGGAGAGGGCCTTCTCAGTGGCTGCCCCACAGCTATGGAACACCCTTCCCAGGGAGGCTAGGATGGCTCCCTCCTTGATGCATTTCTGGAGGCAGACTAAAACATTCTTGTTCCAGCAGGCCTTTGGGACATAGTTGGAACTTGGGGGTAAGCTGCTAAAATGCTGTTTTAAAATGCTGTTTTAATGTTTTAATATAATTTTAATGATATTGTTTAATTATATTTTAACTTTTGTATATTTTCATATGTTTTAATTGTATATGTTTTAATCTTTGTAAGCTGCGTTGTGTCCCAGTACTGGGGAAAAGGTGGGGTATTAACAACAACAACAACAATAATAATAATTACTCTGCACAGCCACCACACATTGAGGGGCTTGGGGTGGGTGGGAGAGAGAGAAGGGAACTTTGCAGGGGTGACCGCGTGAGGGGTTTCCTTGAAAAGCAAAGGCACATCAGGTTAGGGGATCAGGAGAGCCTACCCTGAGGAGTCGCGTGTGGGCACTGGGGGCAGGGGGCTTCCTGAGAGTCTGTGGGAGGAGAGGTGCTCTCACGGCTGCAGCAGTATTTCCACCACCTTGCAGAACTGAGGGAAGAGACAGGGGGTGGGGGCGGGAAGGAGGGAATCCTCTTTTTCTCCCAAGGCGCCGGCTACACTCTGCGTCGAGTCTGTGGGGAAGGAGACCCGAGTATGTAATAAAGTGTGTGGGACTGGCTGGCTCTAGGGAAGGAGAGAGAAAGCTGTGAGTTCAGCGGAGAAAATCAGCCTAAGAGTAGCTGGTGGCAGCAGCAGCAACTCACTTTGCTTTCTGCATCCTAATAAAACCAATTCCTTCCTTAGTTCTGTAGTGAATTCTCTCTCTTTCTGACCCCCCCCCCCTTTGTCTCTGAAGAGAAAAGCAGTCTCGGGTTGGTGCCTTCTCTTCCCCCCCTCCCGCACCCCTTTCAAAAGGCCCTTTCGTTTTTCTTCGTGGCCCTGTAACTGTGCAGCTGCGAGGAAATAGGAAGGAGCGAGGAGGGGAGGAGTGAGAGGGCATCACACAGGATACCTGTAACACCGCCCACCTCACGTACACCGCAAACTGCGGTGTCAATCCGAGGCAGGGATGTACAGCGCGCAAACCCGCCCTGATCCCGCAGCAGCAGAAAACATCGGAGCAAAACACCTCCTCGGAAAGCCGCATGTTCCGGGAGAAAGCCATGGACGGCTACGAAGTCGCGACTGCGTCATCTATCATGAGGGTCCTCGACTCGCACCCGCCCCGGAGCAAACGCCCGGTATAGATGGGGCCCAGATGCGCTTAGGAACCCCACAAGTAGGGCACAAGCACAGTAGCGTCCTTCCACTCGTGATCCCCCAGCAACTGTTATTGAGAGCTATACTTCCTGTGATAATGCAGATAGCCTACAGACGGTGTGCAGAACTATATTTGGGAGGGGGGATGAATCCCCCCCCCCCGCCCCCAGGCCCTCTTCAGGCCAGATGACTTCAGTGGGTCTGGCCACACCCTCTGACATCACGCCCCTCCTCCCAGCCAATCTGCCTCTCTCCATGCTGGGAGAGGTTCAAAGCTCCTTTCCTCTCCCCGCATGGAGAAAGGGACTCAGCCGGCACTGGGAGCAGCAGCTACTTCTCTTGGCACTGGTGGAATTCCTGCCTTTTCGTGGCATGTGTCATCCCTCCGGGGCACACAGCGCACCATGTGAAGCCGCTCGGGTGGCACTGGGAAGAGCAGTTGCTTGTTCAAGCAATGTCTGAGTCCCCCGCCACCTGCCCCCATCCTGACTGATCTCCAATCTGAGATCCAAGCGAACAGTGGGGATTCCTCCAGGGACCGGGGCGCGGAGGCTAAGCCTGGCCCCCTGGAGGAATCCAAAGAGGCTCCGTGCGCTGGATGCAGAACCTCGGGGGTTCCGCATCCCTGATCAGTGGCCACTGTGACTAGGAGCCATTGATAGCCATCTTCTTCATGAATTTGTCCAGTCCCTTTTAGAGCTGTCCAAGTTGGTGGCATCACTACACCTTGGCTGCCCTTATCTGCACTACTCTCTGGAGGCCATCAGAGAGGGAGCTAGATGAACCTCCCTTGGTTGGCGGTTCCAAAGTCTGGGCACAACTGTCAAGAAGGCCCTATGCTGCGCTCCAAGCAACTGCACGGCCGATGTTGTCCTGGAAGGGAACACTACATTTTAAGTGGAGCCCATCCAGGGTAGGGCAACCAGGATGGCAAGGGGTCTGGAAACCAGGTCTTTTGAGAGGAACGTTAGAAAGAGCTGGGTATGTTTTGCCTGGGGAAGAGAAGATTAAGGGGAGACATGATAGCGGTCTTCAAATATTTACAGGCCTGAGGATGGAGCAGATGTGTTCTCTGTTGCTTCAGATGGGCCAGGCTAGAACCAATGGGTGGAAATTGCAAGAAAGCAGGTTTTGACTAAACCTTAGCAGAAACTAGTTAACAACAAGAGCTATTTGATGGTGGAGCAGACTGCCTCTTCTGCCCTGGAGATATTTAAGCAGAGACTGTAGTTACAAGATTCCTTCGCTGAGCAGAGTGTTGGACAAAATGAGCCCCCTTCCAGCTCTAAAAACCTATCATTCTAATCCTAAATAACAAGCTATTCCCTGAAATAAGGAGCTGATGGCAAGCCTACAAGCAGTAATTCAACAGATGCAGCTTCCCCCATCACTGCCTCTCGGTCGATTAGACGGATGCTGCAATTCAGCTCAGTCATTGCATGAGATGGTCGCATCTAGTCTTTCCGTGAGGACTGGCTCGCTACTTTCTCTGCTCTGCCATTACAGCCCCAATTGAGGACCAAGCAAAGGCATGTTTCTGTTGTTCTGAAGCAGTCCCTGTAATCTAAATGAGCCAGCAAATGAGTCACCAACCCATCCAGCTTTAGAATGGAGCAGCTGGGACAGGAACAACCCGAGACAGCAGATTAACAAGGCCTCGGACGCACGTTTTTTTCCACCTGCAGTGACTTTGAAAAGCAAAAATGCTGGCGCATCAGATTGGACGGATGAGTAAGAGCGCTGGGCCTGAATGCACAGGACGAGATTGGCGCTTTCTTTGGACCCCCCCCCCCCCCCGATAACGAACCCTGATAGAGAAGCACAAGGAATCCAGCAAGTGGCTCCAGAAAATGCACTTTCTCACCCAGCCTTTCTCTGGCTTGTAAATAATTGCAGTTAATCATACGCCGTTCCTCCTTGTATTGTTCTGTACTGTTCTTGTAGTTTGACATTGTTTATAAGCGGGTATTTTAAATGTATTTGTATTGTTATTGTCATTGAAATTGTTTTTAATTGTGTTTGTAATAGCGTATTTAAATGTGATTTTTAATAGTTATATGTGAACCGCTTAGGGCACAATCCTATATGATCCGCCCTGAGTACTCATAAGCCTCTGAACTCTTCATTTAAGCTAGACGGGCGATTTTGCCTGTTTAGTGGAAGCTTCAGGGATGGGGAGGGATTCCTCATATGGCTGATGCCCCAGTCGCCTCCCCAGGAACGGCCCCTTTTCCCATCTCCATGCTCTGTTTCTGAGTGTGGAGACCTAGCCGGCGTGGAGAGAACCACGCTGGCGGGGGGGGGGGGGAGTGCAGTTTTTTGGCTCTGAGGCTGGAGCTCTGTTTCCAACCTCAGAGCCCATAAACTGAACAATTCTATGTGTGTTCCCCCCACCCCCCAGATGCTGTCTGGGGGGCATAGGATTGCTCACTTACAGGTGTTTTTTTTTAATATTAAGCAGTATATAAGTGTTATTAATAAATGAAATGAAATTAAATTAAATTAAACAGATCACAGGACATTTTTAAACTAGATGTCAAGATAATACAGGAAAAGCGGTGTATACGTCACAATTCTGCAGAAGCACCAGATCTTAAATATATAATTCAAAGTCAGGAATTAGTTGCTCATCCCTTTTGGGTTGCCTTCCTGTTGACCGATTCTCATGGAACATACTTGGTTGGAACTGTGTTCGTGGGGAACCAACTGCTTGTATATATCTTTATGTAATAAATGACCCTGTCTTTGTATATCTTTATCTTGTATCTTGCATATCTTTAATAATATCTTGCATATCTTTAATAATAAATGAGCCTGTCTGTCTATCTGACTGCCCATCTGACTATCCACCACTGCCATAGCTCCAAGACCCATGAAAATTAGACACCTGAAGCCTGGCTTGCATGCTGAGGGGACCATAAGGATTTGCACCTCGGGGTTATCTTGCTTTTAAAAAGCATTAATTTGTTTTAATGAATTTCCATGTGTCCATGTGGTTGAAGCCTGCAGGAACACCTTCAGCCACAAGGGGCAGACTTCCCTAGCCAGCACATAGCTTTGCTGTCCACACAGCCGGAAGCTGGGGGAGAGCAATAACCCAGGGGCTGAGTTACTGCTCTGCCCCCCCCCCCGCTGTGGGATAGCCCCCTTCAGGGAATGGAGGGGTTAGCCCCCTCCCTCAGGGGGCTATAGGGGTGCACCATGCCGAGGGGTGTCAGCAGGCACGGCTTCACTCTGGCGGGGCAGGCACAATGTGCCCACCTCTGAGCACTGCATGCATCCCTTGAAGGCGCCACGGCATCAAATGAAGGGCTATTCCAACCTGTGCAAAGCTGTGTCGGTTTGCTAATATATGTATATTTAAACGCACCGAACATGGTATTGAGTGTAAAATCCAGCTTCCTGACACTCCTGGCTTTAGTGTGAAAAAGAGAGGGGGGAGGGAGGACAAAGAGCAAGTCTTTAGCACTTACATTTTATCATGCAGCCCAGGCGTAACTTGTAACCTGATGCTCGCAGATGTGGGGTTTTGTTCCATGGAAAATTGCAGCCAGCTGGGATGATCTCTGGTTTTATCAGAATTCTGACTCCTTTTAAACAACCTTAAATTATTTTAACATGGTGTTTTTATTCTTTATCCTGTCTGCTGTTCGCCGCTCCGAGGTCTTTGGATGTGAAGCAGTATACAAATGCAAATAAAATAAATAAAATAAAAAAGACATCACATACAATCCTGAAAGGTAGGCCATTGTTATTCCCTCCATTTTACAGGGGGTGGGGGTAGGGGAAAGGCTGAGAGATAATTCCATATAGTAGCTCTGGGCTTGGGCTAACATTCAAATGGGGGACTTGCCAGTTAACACTCCTGCTCTTAACCACGACACCATGCCAGCTCGGCCCTGGCATGACATGGTGTTAGGTGTTGGCCATGTGAGTGAGCTTGGGGTGTGTCAACCCAAAGACTAGGAAGCTTTAGGAGAGGATTAATAAACCTCACTGTTGTACTTGGACATTTCTCAGTGTCAGCTGAGACCTAGCAAGAACCACCCAATACTCCCCATGAGAAAAATCCAATTAAGCATTCATTACCTCCTGCCTTTTGTCTATAGATAAACTTAAGGCTGAAATCAAAGTAGGTTTGTAAGTGCTTGTTACAGCCCCCCCAGCTCTGAATACACATGTAGCCTGCTGCAGAGCTCTGTGAAACCTGAAAACTTACACACCACCTTTAATTTCCTTGTTTGCCCTCCTCCGCCTGCACTCATCATTCCATCTCTTTCTGATGTTCAGGTGTGAGTGCTGATTCTTTTATGGCCAAAAGGGCAGAACCTACACACAAGAAGCGGTATTAAGAGGGGCTATAATGTTTGCAGAAGTACAGAAATTGCAGTGGGGGGACCCTAAAGGGCCAAAAGAGCCCAGTGAGGACTGGGCATGCTCAGTGGCTACAAAATGCTGACTGTGTTGGAGGAGGGGGACTGGAGTGAGGGGGGAATGTGATGGAGTGTCCTGGAGGAGGAGAGCATGGCTGACTTACTGGAGCACTAAAGAGCAGCACTCCATAGTGCAGCTTTTTGTTGCAGATCCCACCTGTGTCACTTTAATGCTTGCATGATGTTCAGGAATTTGAGAGGTTTCTGTCACATCTCCATGCTGGAAGAGGCTGCCTCTGTTGGATTTCTGCCTGTCAAGAGACTCTGAAAAGCTGAGTGGCATTTCAAACCTAGAGCAAGCAACCCATCATCCCCAGAATTATGGGGGTCGTAGTCCAACACATCTGGTGGGCACCAGGTTGGGGAAGGTTGCTCTACAGTGCCCATTATCTTAGCATGTGGGTGTATTTTGCAGGATGAAACACCACAGAAACACCAGATATTGTCTTTGTTCTCCCCCCTCCCCCCGCCACGCACCAGTTTGTCTTGTAAATACTTGCAGCCTAGTCATTTTCTGCTCCCAGCAAAGGAAAAAATTATAGGCTTGTCCACGGAAAAAATGCTGCTTCTATTGGGTGCAATCCAGTTTCCTTTTGAGCAAGATGACTTTTGCCACTGACTTTTTGAAAGGGGGCATGAATTGAACCCTTGGTTTGTTTCTTTGTTTAAATAAATTCTAACCTGCTTTTAAATCAAAATTCTCAAGGCAGCTTACACAAATATAGGCAAAAATGACGAGGAAACCAGCTAACCGTCATCCAAATAAAGCAGAATAAAAAGAAAACAGCAGAGCAGCACTAAAATACAACAGCAGCTCAGATCAGTCAAATGCCTGGGTGAATAAAAAGGTGTTTTAGAGGCTACTAACATGTATCAGGCGCTGGACAAGCAGCCTAGGGGAGAAGGTTCCATATCCCAGTTGCCACTTGCTTAACCTTTGGTGGCGGTGGGGTGGCACCCAGAAAAAAGCCTGCATACAAGGCATGGCCAGAGTTGCGTGAATTCTGTGATCCCGCGGTTGCACCATGTAAGCATTGAATCTGATACCGAGTCTGGTATTTCTCATCTTGAGCATCTAACTTTCAAAACCCCCAAAGGGCTTCAGCCTTGTGGTGTGCGTGTGAGTTTGTGTGTGCTTGACAGTCATAGCTCAGTGGTAGAGCACCTGCTTTACGTGCAGAGGGTCACAGGTTCAATCCCCGGCGTTTCCAGGTAGGGCCAGAAAAATCCATGCTTGAAACCCGGGAAAGTCAGTGTCGACATTACTTGGACCGGAGGGACTGCCTCACTAAAGGCAGCTCCCTATGCTGTTTATGTATGAGTGTGTGCATGTATGTGTATGTGTGCACATGTGTGCGGAGTTGTGCCTTGATGAGTGTGCCCTCAGGGTGAATAGCTCGCCCTCCCCCTGTCCTAAGTCATCAAGAGTGTGGGCCTTGCATGGCAAAATCTCAGAATCCAGAGCGTTTTATTTATTTATTTAGTATATTTATTTATATCCCGCCTTTTCCCCCAATACTGGGACTCAAGGCGGCGTTTTCATACAGACTGTTGCTACTTTTAACTCCAGGACACTCAATCCCTTGAGTATTGGGGTTTTTGTGGCCAAGAACTACATATCTCAGCAGGCCTCTGTGATGAGATAGAGGTGACTATCTCCTCTCTGACATCTATGGGCTTCTTCACACTGAGCTTTTATCTGGCTGTCGAGATGACGTCTTTAACCTGCAGGGCGTCTCCTGCACTAAATGACAGTTACTCTGTTTTTTAAATAGATCAGAGATAATGAGCTGTCAAATAACCCTGCTTGTGTTCCCCTTGAGTTCCCTCCCTGAAAAGAGGAAAAGCGGCAAGAAGAAGAGCGAGATCAATGAAACATATGGAAGACTCAGATGAGGAGGGGAAGGAGGGGGAAAAGGAAACACATGTAAAGAAAGGGAGTCCGTTGTGATCCTGCATTTAAAACGGAAGCAGAAAGCCCTGTTTTAAATGCAGCATTTTAGGCTGGTGTAGAAATGCTCTATGTTTAGCTTTGCCCCCAGCAAATGCAATATGGGAGGAAATCCCAGCATACATCAGCACACATCCTGATACCAAATATATTGTCCCTTCCCTCTCTGGGCTTCGGCATAGCTTGATAGCTAATAAAGGTGTTTGATTCATGGACACTGATGGCCAGATGATGCTCCAAGAACCTTGAAATGCAGGTCACGAGGAGGGTTGACGGAAACAGCGTTGCCTGTTTAACATCTTGCCAGGGAGAAGTCTGCTTTTAAAGATGGCTGGAAACGATTGTGAAGAGGGCTCTGACTTGCCAAACAGCTCCTAGCAGAGCCATTGCAGGACATTTTGGTGGCTGAAGACCAACATTCAAGTAACATCCCGGATGGCAGTAAAATGTGACCATAAACACCATAATTAACTATTTACTGTCCTTTAGCTGTACCCAGGGTGGCCACTTACCTTGGGTTGACAGAATAAAGGTATTGCCCCAATATGGATTTTGGATTTTTTGACTTGTGGCCAACACAATTACCCTTGCCTTGTTGTTGTTGTTGTTGCTGTTGTTGTTAAATAATTAACTACTCTGCTATTCTCTCTCTCTGTCTGAAGTAAGAATATAAGAAGAGCCATGCTGAATCAGACCAAAGACCTATCTAATCTAGGGCTCTGTTCACACATTGGCTTTCTTCACACAGAGCTTTTATCCTGCGATGGAGCTGGCTCCTTCACGGACATTTGCGGGCTCTTTACAGGATGCTGTGAACTTTCAGGGTGTCTCCTGCACTAAATGCCCTTTGTTCTTTTTTGAAATAGATCACAGATAATGAGCTATTAAATCACCCCACTGTGTTATGCTTGAGTTCCCTCCGTGAAAAGTGGCAAGAAGAGGAGCGAGATCAATGAAAGATTAGGGATGTTAGAGGATTCCGCCACAGATCCCAGGGAGGCTGAATTCCAGTGAATTTGGCCCCCTGGAATCCATGGCGGAACGGAGCAACCCGCCCCACCACCCCGCAAAAGCCCCGCGAAACAGAGCCTACCTGGCTGCAGCTCCACCAGCAGCGGCGGCAGTGGCAGCTCCGGCGGCTCCAGCCGCTGCTGGGCTGCAGCCGCAAATGGCGGCCACTATGCCGGCCGCCATTTGCGTGCCTGGCAAGCTGTGATAGGCTACATAAGTATCTACATAGCCTATCACGGCTCAGAGCAGGGACGCAAATAGCATAGCAGCCGCCGTTTGTGTCCCCGCTTTTGCCGTGATAGGCTACGTAAATATTTACGTAGCCTATCATGGCTCAGCGAAGGGACGCAAATGGCGGCCGCTACGCCAGCGGCCATTTGCATCTGCAGACCTGCCGTGCGGATGCACCTGGCTGGCGGCTCTGCAGAGTCACCGCAGACAGAGCCGGCCAGGGTAGGATTTCAGGGGGAGGTACGGAGCGCCTCCCCCCCACCGTGAATGTCACCCTTCGAAAAGGTAAGTGATTTTCGTACATCCCTATGAAAGATATGGAAGACATAGGGCAGATCTACATTGTGCCTGTCATCACAATGAATTTTCAAATGAAGCTTCAAATGAAGCTTCGAAGATTCGAATCTTCAAAGATCATGCCTGAATTAGGGGTGGGGGGAATCCTGGAGAAGCCGCAATTCCTCAAAGATAACGCCTTAATAAATAAAAAAAAAAGGCCGAAGGGGGTAAAACTTAGTCTCATTTGAAGGGATACAACAACCCCCTGCTCAGTGCAGGAAGCCTGATTCCCAGGTGGTTGCCCATCCAACTACTGACCAGGGCCGACCCTGCTTAGCTTCCAAGATCAGACAAGCGTGTGCAAATCCAGCCCTTTGCTTGTCATTGAGGAAATAGGGGCTGCTGAGGAAGCTATGCAATCAGTAGCTGGAAGAAGACATGGGGCCGTCGAGAGCTGTGATTGGACAGAAGGGAAATTCAAACACCACCGTATATGGACAGGCAGGGGAGGGGACTACAACCAGATATGGTAGCAAAGGCAGAAAATCAGGGCACATTAAGGGGAAATACCGGGATATCAGGGTATTGAAAGCGGGAGCACGGAAGCGGGAAATTCCGGTTCCAATTTGAAGCGGGTACTGCATAGTGTGAAAGCTGGGTGATGAAACTTCTTTGGAAGTGAAAAAACCCATAAGTGTAGATCGGCCCATAGATACGGGAAGAAGGAGGGGGAAATGGGAAGGGGGAAAGGAAGCTCGTGAAAAAGGGAGACATTGTGATCCCACATTTAAAACGGAAGCAGAAAGCCCAATTTTAAATGCAGGATTTTAGTCTGGTGTAGAGATGCCCATTATCTGTCCTGAATCTCCCACCAGTCAGCTTGATGGGATGACCCCAAGTTCTAGTATTATGAGATTATTATCCATCTTCTCCACACCATGCATAGTTTTGTACAACTCTATCACGTCTCCCCTTACTTGCTGTTTTTCTAAGTCCAAGATGTTGCAACCTTTCCTCATAGGGGAGTTGCTCCGGGTCCTTGATCCTTTTAGGGCGCAGTCCTGTCACAGTCCCCATCAGCTTCTGAACTCAGAGGCTGAGAGGAATCCTATGCAGAGCAGGAGCAGCGCAAGAGGTGATCTTCACCTCTGCTCACCGGCCGTCCTGCATTTCTGCTAAACAGGCAATATCACCCGTCTATCAGTGGAGCCTTGGAGGAGGAGAGAAGGTCCCCTCTCCTTCCCGTCCCCTGGAACACCCCCTTTTCCCCATCCCCGAGTGAGGAGAGATAGCCGGCATGGTTTTCTCTTCTCCTGCCACAAGGGGGCAGGGGCAGGAATTCAGCTTCTTGGCTCCCCGCTCAGAGCCAGCCAGGAAACCAACCTATCCTATGCCCCTCCAGATGCTGTCTGGGGAGCAGGGGCATAGGATTGCTCTCCCCGTTGCCCTTTTCTGACCTTTTCCAACTCTGCAGTATCCCTTTTTTCAGGTGCAGAGACCACAGCAGTACACAGTATTCGGCTTGCTAACACAGAACCGCATTTGCCGTTTTTATGCCCGTTCTCCTAGTTTGGGGAGATCCCTCTGGAGCTCTTTGCAATCCCTTTTAGTTTGAAGCATCCTAAATCATTTGGTGGCATCGGCAAACATGGCCGCCTCACTGCTCACTTGTAATTTCAGCTTTACAGATATGGTTACAATAAGACCGATTGTTCTGGCAAGGGCTGTGCTCTGGTCCTGCTAAGTGCTAAATTGCACAGGCTCTAAGCGCTTCTGACATTGCGCCTAAGCAAACACATCAAGAGAGCTGGAGCTATGGGGCCGTGAGAAATGGCAGGGCCTGCCCGAGACCGTGCGAGAGGGCATTTGCTCTTCACGTGAACCGGCCCAGCAGCGGTGGAATGAAGCCAGGGCTTGCTCGCTTTGGGGAAGTGCTTTGGGGGTGGGGAGGGGAAAGCTCTGCTTTGGGAGCACAGACATTTTTCAGTCATCTTTTAAGAATCTCTTAATCAGCCCCTTTCTGGAGCAGAGGTGAGTAAGTGGCTTAAGAGCTGTTGCTTAAGGGCCAGACACCACATTAGGTAGGGATGTACAGTGTTTTGTGAATTGTCAGGGGTCGTTCGTTCTGTCGTCTGCTTGTGGACAGAATTGGATTTTATTTTATTTTTTTAGGGATGTACAAGAATTTTGTTCCTGTTTGCAAATGTGCATTTGCACAACCCCCCCCCCCCCGTGAAAAAGTGATCTGCAGGTCCGCGGAATCTGTGCGACTTGGAAAAAGCCAGTGCGCTCTGAAATCCATAGCTTGGATTCATAGAAATCTAAACTCATTTGAATCTGTTGAGGATTTCTCCAATATCCCTAACGTTAGATTATTCACACTTTTTAGAAAGGAGGCTTAAATGGGCCACATCTGTTTGGAAGAAAAAGCAGCTGGATTGTGCTCCATATTTGGATTGGGGGCCCACTCCAGTTTCCTGCTGAAAATCACCCCTTCCATTGCTATTCCCCACCACCACAAAATTTTCAGCTGCAAACAATAGTTCAGGGAGGAATTCTCCGTAGGAAGTCAATGTGTGGCCCCACTCCAGATCAGAGCCTGCTTTTAATATTTTTTTTAAAGCACACTTTTATAAAAGTACAAATAACCTAATGAGTAGTCTGAGCACAATGTTATCAAAGGACCCTGTGTCTGATCACCTGTGGCTAAAATGAAATATTCTAAGTGTAAGAATGTTTTTGTGTATGCATGTTATGTATATTGTAGAAGGCTAAAAAGAAGGAAGGGAGAGGAGGGACACATGTGGGCACAACGCTAATTGTCAGTCCAGTAAACTAGATCATTGCATCTCAACTGGAACAGCATCAAGGCTAGGCATGGTCAGGCATGTGCCAAGGACCCAGCAGGGGCCCACTGACAAGAGCCCCCTGGACTTGCTCCTCCTCTTCGCCATTGCAATTTCTTGCTCATCTGCCTCTTGGTCTGGCCCAGACAGTGGTGGTGGCAAGAAGGAGGAGCGGGGGGTGCCACGGCCTGCTTGCACACTGTCTCTCCGCCTGTCAGTCAAGCAAGCCAGTGGGAACCATGATGAGGAAGAGGAGGAGGAATTGCAGCTGGTGACAATGGCGGTGAGAAGGTAGACTCACTGAGGGCAGGGGCACATTGAGGGGGCCTTGCCCAAGGGCCCTCCAAAACCTGGAGCTGGTGCTCTGTCTGCCTGGCCCTTAAATGCACATCACTTGGGCTAGATTGTACCCTTCCTCTGATTTCAGCTGGATTCAACGTGCCAGAGGATGGCTTGTATTTTACTTTCTTTTTAAATGTTACATTTTAGAACCCAAAGGCCTTTTTATTCAAGCATGCCTTTGGCACGTAAGCAGGTCTGTTGGGTTGGATGCTGTCTTTCTTCTGTCTTTGTTGTGTTTTTAATTGTGTTCAAATGTATTTGTTTTATGATTGTTTTAATCAATTTTTATTTATGATCATAAGCCGCCTCGAGTGCCATTTTTCTTGGTAGGAAGGCAGGCTACAAATGAAATTAAATGAAATCAATCCATCAATCATTTTGCTTTGTTTTTCATTTGCATTTTTTAAAACGTTAATTTGCATTGTACGCCATCAACTTTGAGGCTCATTTGTGAGCCAAAAGGCAGGTTATAAATTTGACCTTTGGCATCTGCAGTAATAAAACCAACAAATTAACATTGCCGTGGCCAAAGTATTTCCTTCACGATGCCCACCTGCTACATCGTCAGTTCCGCTGATCTATCTGAGTAAGGAGATGCTGCTACTATCTTTCGCCTCTCGTTCAGCTTTTCATTGTGCTCACCAAGAGCTCAGCGCTTGCAAACAACCAGCAAAACTCTGCTCCAAATAAAGAGCTTATGATATGATACACACACACACACACACACCATGCCGCTGATACGCAGGTCGAAATGCCTGCCAATGGAAAAGCTGGCTTTGATTGCCCTTGGGCCGCCTAAGTCCTTGCCTACCCTCTGGCAGAGATTAATTAAATTCATTCACTGATGTCACAAAGGAAGAGTTCTCTTAAATGCAGGCCAACCAACAGAAAAGGTGTTGGTTTATATATAAAGACACTTGGCCCTGATTCACTCACAGGGTGACTGAGGGGAGATATGATAGCACTCCTCAAGTACTTCAAAGGTTGTCACAGAGGGCATCTCTACACCAGCCTAAAATCCGGCATTTAAAACGGGGCTTTTTAATGCAGGATCACGACTCCCTTTTTCACGTGCTTCCTTTTCCCTCACCCCCTTCCCCCTACTTCTCCCGGTAGCTGAGTCTTCCATTATCTTTCACTGATCTCGCTCCTCTTCTTGCCGCTTTTCCTATTTTCACAGAGGAAACTGAAGCGGAACACACCGGGGTAATTTGATAGCTCATTAGCTGCGATCTATTTAAAAATGGAACAAAGGGCATTTAGTGCAGGAGATGCCCTGGAGGGTCCTGGCACCGTGTGAAGACCCTGCAAACTTCTGTGAAGGAGCAATCTCAATCGCAGAATAAAAGCTCCATGTGAAGGAGCCCAGAGAGGAAGGCCAGGATCTTTTCTCAATCATCCCAGAATGCAGGACATGGAATAATGGGCTCAAGTGACAGGAAGCCAGATTCTGGCTGAACATCAGGACAAACATCCTGACTGTCAGAGCAATATGACAATGGAACCAATGACCTAGGGAGGTGGTGGGCTCTCCCACGCTGGAGGCATTCAAGACGAGGTTGGAGAGCCATCTGTCAGGGATGTTTTGACTTGGAATCCTGCACTGAGCAGGGGGTTGGACTTGATGGTCTCATAGGCCATTTCCAACCCTACTGTTCTATGATTCTACGAATTGTTAGGATTCTTCCACATAATTACTAGGAAGGGGTGAAAATGGGACCAGCATGGTACCTCCACACCACCTGGAAAGCTGAAATGTAGGGCAAATGTTACTCCAGGATACTCGGATTACTACCGAAAGAGACAGGTGTACCTATCTCTCCCTCAAAATGAGGGGACATGAAATGGGCCTCCCGAATAGTTAAATTACATTAATACTTTAGCATTAGTAGTTTAATCTAAGACATTCTGATTGCTTGAAACATGTAAAAATTGAACTTTTTTTACATGTAACAAAACTCTGAATTTAGGCTTCAGCCCTACAGCCCTGGAGGGCCCTTCAGGGGCCTTGGGAGAGATCGGGCCTCCGCCTCGGAGACAGGGGAGGGAGCTCGGAGGAGGAGATCAGGGCTTGGAGCTCCACTCCCTGCACCAGTGGAGCTTTCCACAGTCTTTTCCTCTATGACGCTAGAGAAGGGGGGAAATGGGCGAATTGGAGGCGTGACATGGACAAAGCAGGAGAGGCTCTGGATGTACAGTATCCAAAGCCCTGGCAGCCCTCTACCGTGTCCCCAGCATGGGCGAAACTTTAGGCCAGCCGGAGAGCTGGTCTGAATGTTTCCTCCTATGAGAGAAATAGGGCTTTTTGAGGAAAAACTGGGTGGAAAGTAGGGATGTCAGAGAATTCCACCACGGATCTCGGTGAGGCTGAATGCCGGTGCATTCAGCCCCCTGAAGTCTGTGGCGGAACGGCCTGCTGCCCCTCCGCGGATCTCCCCCGGGACGAGACTTACCTGGGGCGGATGTTCCGGGTGGCGGCGGCTGCGGCGGCGGCAGCGGCTGCGGCGGCTGGTCTTCCGACCGGCTGCCACCGCCACCATTTGCAGTCTGGAGGGTTTTTTTTTTTTACAGAGACGTGATAGGCTACGTAAAGATTTACGTAGCCTATCATGGCCGGGTTAAAAAAAAAATTGCGTACGCAAATGGCGGCGGCTATGGCCGCCGCCATTTGCGTTCCTTATTTTTGGCCGTCTTAGTCTACGTAAATATTTATGTGGACTATTACAGCGAAAATAAAGGGGAACGCAAATAGCGTAGCGGGCGCTATTTGCGTTCCCCTTTATTTTCGCCGTAATAGTCTACGTAAATATTTATGTAGACTAAGACGGCCAAAAATAAGGAACACAAATGGCAGCGGCGGTAGCCGCTGCCATTTGCGTATGCGTTTTTTTGTTTTTGTTTTTACCCAGAGCCCTCCACGGCCGGAAATCCGGCTGCGGACGGCTCTGGCCTGGGCCTGGCCAGCTGCTCCGCGGAGCCGCCGCGGAGCACAGCTGGCCGTTCGAGGATTCCGGGGGGGGAGGAACGGATCGCCTCCCCCCCCGTCGAGGATTCCGGGGGGAGGGACGGAACGCCTCCCCCCCCATAAACATAATCCGTGGAAAGGTAAGTGACTTTTGTACATCCCTAGTGGAAAGGACCGGTGATTGTTACTCCTTCCTCCCTTCTGCCCTGCCAGCAGGAGCCCAGCACCATTTATGAAATGTTGGAGCACTCTGGCCTAGGAGCTCTCTGAAGAAGAAGCGGGATTGCCCTGGTAATGGCAATATTCCATCACAAGAGCAAGCACATTGACACTTGGGTGGAATTCAGCTTACATGCTGCAAATAGAGACCTATGTTCTGGCCACTCTTTGAAATTCCCCCAAGGCGATGGAACTCCAACTGAGTTCCATTGCCTTTGGGGGAATTTCCAACAGTGGCCAGAATGTATGTCTCTATTTGCAGCATGCCGACTGGATTTACTAGTATTTTACGTTGTTGTTGTTGTTGTTGTTGTTGTTGTTGTTGTTGTTGTTGTTGTTGTTAGAATTTCTTAGCTGCCTTTCTCTTTAAAAAGACCCAGTGTGACATAAAACAAAATTATTAAAATATACAAAATACAAAGTAGCTAAAAACAATTTCCATTGAAATACCAAAACATAATAAAGCAACTAAAATATCAGTACAGACCAGAACCAGAATCACTGATGTATAACAAGCCTTCACATGCCTTCAAATGCCTAGGAGTAGGAGAAAGTCTTGACCTGGTGCCAAAAGATGACAATGTTGGCATCAGGCAGGCCTCATTGGGGAGAATGCTCCACAGTCAAGGGGCCACCACTAAAAAGGCCCTCTCCCCTGTTGCCATCCTCTGAACACTGAGGAGGGCGTCAGAAGATGGTTGCAGTGTACAGGTATGTTCATACCAAGGCAGAATAAGGACAAGGAGCTTAATATTACTATCCAAAGTGCTTAATTGCTACAAACATTGAACTGTTATGGTGCAAGGCAAACGTAGGCTTGGTTAGTAAGGGAGAGCCCACTGTTTCCCTGGTTGGACCCAAATGCACTCAAATCTGGGGCAGGACTAAATCAAATGGGCTTAAGTTACAGGGGGGTAGATTTTGGTTGAACATTAGGAGACACTTCTTGATGGTAAGGAGGGTGGCTATTTGTCCTCTTTTTTTTACAGAGGACAGTCCTCTGTTTAAAGGGCTGTTGGAAGACTGTCCTCTATTTTGAAGGCATCCTCTATTTTAAGGGCTGCCATGTCCGGAACGAAGACAAAGAGCCATCCGAAGGAAGAGCGGGGCCTTGAAGTTGCCCATCCACAGCACCTGGACAGCTGACTGAGCAAGGCACACAGGTCATGTGGTCACAGTCTTCCACACTACGGTGAGGTGTGCTGTATCTCTATTTAAGGGTGCAATCCTATGCATGTTTAGATGGGAAAAAAGACTTACAATTCCCAGCATTCCCCAGCAGGATGTTTTTACTTGTAAACATGCATAGGATTGTGGCTTAAATTATAATAACAAGCCAGTTGGTTTGTACTAAATTATAATAACAAGCCAGCCTGCAAACACACTGTGCAGAGAAAAATCAAATCTAATGGAAGGTTTAAGTTAACAAACTGCGTTTATTGAAACATCCAAAGTGTTAAATCTTTTATCTTTACAAAACTTCCTTAAATACAATGTTCTTGTTGTAAACTCCAGGACGGCCACTGTGACGTCCTTGTTTTGGGCCATCAACGACTTGCATCTTGAAGTTGCCAATGAACACACATGACTCCTGTCAACGTAGAGTTGTCCATGGCAGAAGACAGGGGGAGGCAGATGGACCTAAGAAGAGATCCGAGAGTGCTATCAGGCATGACTGGTGAGACCGAAGTCTCACCCAGTCCGTGTGGCAGCTTGAATAGATTGTGAATTGTACGGCCACCCATTTTGCATACAGGCCAGGCCAGGCCAGGCCACAGGCACACACTTCTTGCCTTGGCTGTGCATCCCGACTTTGACTTATAGTGAAAACTGCTGTTATTCGTGGAACCTGAGTGTCAAGAGCTTTCCAATGAAGTGCGCTTCATGAGAATCGGTCAACGGGAAGGCAATAAAAAAGGGATGACCAACTAACTCCTGATTTTGAATATATATATATATATATATATATATATATATATATATATATAATTTCTAAGCTTGCATCTACACATGTAAATCAGTGTATGCCATTTTTATGCAAGTAGGTGTCCTCTGTTGTCCTCTTTTTTTGGCAGTTCACAAGTGGCCCCCCTAATGATAGGAACAGTTTGGCCATGGAGCCAATTAACTAGAGGGGTGGTGGGCTCTCCCTCACTGGAGGACTTCAAGTGGAAGCTGGACAGCCATTTGCCATGGCTGTTTTCACCCTGGCTTTCCTGCCTGGAGCGGGGGCCTGGTCTATATGCCCTCAGGATCCCCTCCGACTCTATGATTCGCGGGGAGAGGATAGCCTCTCCATTGTTAGATGAGAACCACAGCCTCAACTGCAGCTCAGGATTGCGTTACACCTCATGAATGTGCTGTTGCCAGCCAAAAGACATTTCTCAAATGGTTTCCCAACTTGTTTTCATCTGTAGGTTAACGAAAGGCCAGTTGTCCAGCAACATGACAGCCCAGCAGACTTGGCGAAACAGCAGCCTCTTTCCCCATGAATTAATTAATTAATTCATTCATTTCTATACCGCCCAATAGCAGAAGCTGTCTGGGCGGTTCCCAAAAATTAAAACCAAACAGCACATGATCTGCCCCCAGGCCTTGGAGAGAGGGCTTTTTTATTTTGAAAAAATATCCAGGAACAAGTTAAAAGGTAATATCATGGCTTGAAACCTGAAGATCTTTCTGTCCCCCACCCTGCCACACTGCTGCACCATCCGTCCATCCTCTACACAAGAGGTGGGCAGAAGGTAGATCTCTTGATGTTTTGGACTTCAACTCCCAGAAGCCCCTGCCAGCATGGCCAATGGTCAGGAATGCTGGGAGTCCAAAACATCTGGAGATCTCCTTTCTGCCCACCCCCGCTCTACACGAGGCACAGGCAGACTTTCGGGTTGCGGGATCGACTTTGCATTTGATTAGGTCTGCCTACCAGAGGCCAGGTGCAAAACAGGGTGGCCACTGTGTCCTGCTTTACAGAGGACATTCCTCTATCTGACTACATGGATCTCTACTATCTAGTGAATATTATCCTCACAACAACCCTGTGAAGTAGGTTAGGTGGAGAGATAGTGACTGGCCCAAGATCACCCACTAAGCTCTATGGCGGAGTGGGGAGTTGTACCTGGATAAATCTCCCCAGTCTTAGCTGGACACTCAAGCCCCGGGCTGGGCAACGTGTGGCTCTCCAGATGGTTTGGCCTACAATGCCCATTTGCCCTAGCCAGTACAGCCAATGGCGAGGGATGATGGGGGTTGTTGGAGGCAAAAAAGTGTGGAGGACCACAAGCTGCCGACCCCCGCTCCAGCCACTACGCGGCATGGTCCCTGCCCTTTCTGCCTCCCCTGGCCTACGCTGCACCCAACTGCGGAGCTCTGCTGCTGCTCCTACGCACCCCAGGGCATTCACAGAGTTCTTACGTCAGTGGGTTTCCCCATTCACTTCCGTGGAGCAGGCAGCCTTGGAGGCTCTCCAGTCTGTGCAGGTGGAGTGGATCGTTCCCACTGAAGAGAACGATAACACTTGCGGAGCGTGGACCTCGCCGCCACGTCGAACCAAGATGGCAGCCCCCAACGGCTGGGGACCGCTGTGCGAGCCAAGTCTGTTGCCGCATCCCTTCCTCCTTGGACCTACGCTAATCGCTGTAGGTGCAGGTTCATGGACGCCCTCCTCCAGCGCTCCCATTACTGTCAACGTTTCTTACGTGGCAGAATTTCTGGATGGAAAAAATGATGCAGGCCTGAGTATCCTTTTGGTTTGTGCATGCAAGGTGAAATGGAAGTCAACACCAGTGGGTGGGGGAAGAAAAGGGCATGACACACCCACATGCACCGCTGAGTCAGCAGGCAGCCAAAATTGCTGAGTACACTTTAAAGCCTTCGAAAAGCAACAGGTTCAGAAACGAAATCTGGTAAATCGGATGAACGCCTGGCAAAAGTAGCTCTGTGTGCTGAGGGGGGAGGCGAGGGAGGTGCAGAATGCGGGTTGGTTTCGTTGTTTGGATCTGAGAAATATGGGATCTAGCAAGAAGTCCAGTCTCTTGGGTTATTGCAGCCTTCCACAACCTGGCGCCCTCCAGATGTGTTGGACTACAACTCTCATCGTTCCTAAGCGACGGGGTGATGGGAGTTGTAGTCCAACACACCCAGAGGGCGCCGGATTTGGGGAAGGCTGTCTTATTGGGAAGAGAAAGGATTGCATCATCTGCCACTGCCACCACCCCGCGCCCCCTTAAGCCTTCCCGGTTTCCCTCTGATCTTAACTGCAATCCTCCCAGTAGCTGGAGGAGAAATGGATTTTCCCAGCACCAATGTATTACTGTGAGCAACCCTTGTTGTTGCAGTACAAAGTATTTGGCGGCGGCATGGCCTTGAATTGCCCCTGAAGGACCATTCGCTTTACAAAAGAGCTGCTCCTGGTGGAGATGAAACTGCTAGGACTGGTTTGTTGATATGGATCAGCCCAGCGGCCTGCATCGTGGGGCTTTTCTGGGGATGTGGGCTCTGTGGACTGTCAGGATGAGCACGTGCCCTTCAGAAGTTGCCACTACACTGCTGGCAACCCCACGTTCCCCCTGACGCCCAGCTGGGGCGATAGAGATCCCAGCGTCAAGCCATCGGTCTGTAATCTGTAGTGCAACTGAGGGGATGTAAGGTACAGAAACACCGGATGATACTCGGCCGAGAGGGCATACGAGGCCATCGCCGCAAGCAACTGGGGTGTAATTTCTGTTTATGGCCCTTGAAAAAAAGAGAGCACAGATTAAGCAGACAGACTTGATTTGCTTCCATTACTGAAGGTCCGTCCCTTTTCCTTTTCTTTCAGGATGGCACCATCCTTTTCTTTCAGCTTTCACTGTCAGCTGTTTAGCATTCTTAGTGCCGTAGGTTTGTACGCTGCCTGGATCTTGCACTTTGATCTTCAGCAAGTCATCGGGCTTCAAGATTTAGCACTTCTCCCACTGACAGTGTATGCAGGCGGGATCACGCTGTTGCTTCACTGCACACTCCTGTTATTTGTTTTAGTGCAGCACCTAAATAAGTGATGTGATCCCAGCTGACACAAGTCCTGCTGCTATAGCCACAGACTACAGCGTCTACCGCCACTGCAGAACGAGGTGGCAAAACGGCCTACTTCAGAGGACGGGTAGGGGGATCGTATTTTTCAGTGCTCCCCTACATCAAAAACTCCCTGCAAATAGAAAGCCAGCACAGTAAGCAAAGAGCCAGAAACCTTCTTCTTGATGTGTTAGTTTTCTATTTGTGGGGCATTCATTCATTCATTTCCAACATGGAGAGAATTCCAAAGCAATGTCCCCCAGCTGTGACCTATGTAGCGGAAAAAAATTGCGGCAGAGCTGTGCACAAATGGCCTCTCAAAATTCTCCAGCCTATTTGTATTTGTGGGCAGAGAAACTGGGGGGACAATTTCACCAAATTTCTCCTTGTTGTTGTTGAGTCGTTCAGTCGTGTCCGACTCTTCGTGACCCCATGGACCACAGCACGCCAGGCCTTCCTGTCCTGCGTTCTCTCCCGGAGTGTGCGCAAGTCCATATTCATTGCATCCGTGATGCTATCTAGCCATCTCATCCTCTGCCGTCCCCTTCTCCTTTTGCCTTCAGTCTTTCCCAGCATCAGGGTCTTTTCCAGGGAGTTTTCTCTTCGCGTTAGGTGGCCAAAATATTGGAGCTTCAGCTTCAGTATCTGTCCTTCCAAGGAGCACTCAGGGTTGATTTCCTTTAGGATGGACTGATTTGACCTCCTTGCAGTCCAGGGGACTCGTAAGAGTCTTCTCCAGCACCACAGTTTCTCATACATAGGGCTCACTATTATTATTATTATCATCATCATCATCATCATCATCATCATCATCATCATGATCATGATCATTTCTGTACTGCCCCATACCTGAAGCTCTCTGGGTGGTTTACAAAGGTTACAAAGGTCTCACTATTGGCAGGGGTTGTAGTACAGGTTTTTTTCTTTCTTCCTAATGGTTTTTGGTTTATTGCACTGATTCTGTAGGGGGCAACAGCATCAACTGTGGTGAGGCTTCCACTGTTCTGAGGCAGAATTTTGAATTTCTTTTGGTGGTATGTTTGAGCTTACCTAACCCCTGCGAGGTGGCCGAGGGTGCTGTGTGTGTTTTCTCTCTCTCTCTTGCACATCTTTCCGTTGCTCTGCAGCCTCCCAGGCCACCTGCACTTCCTGAACTGAAAGAGCCCCATGGGAGGAATCGACTCACGATGTCTTCCTCATGATGGCTTTAACTGAAGTGTGGGAAGCCGAGGAGGCTACACGCTGCCACGGAGATGACTGTACAACAACAGACGGGACACTCAGGCACACTCCTCAGCCACCTCACAAGTAAGGTAAGCACAAGAACCCCAAGCCCAACCCATCAGAATTTCTCCGAAATTTCTCCTCCTTTGAATTGCTTTTCAAAAACAGTTTCTTTTCTATCAAATTGAATGAGAACGGTAAAAAAAATGTGGGAAGAATTTTCAGCCCAGCGCTAATTTGCAACAGAAGAACCAACTACTTGTGGAGCCTGGTGGCTCCGATGTCAGTGGGGCAGTGAATCCGCTCCGGGTTTCAGTCAGAGCCGGTCAGAACTCTAAAGGAGCTATCCAAGGTGCAAAGCTCCTTTAGAGTTCTGACTGGTTCTGACTGAAACCCGGAGGGAATTCACCACCCCGCTGACATGGGAGCCACCAGCCTTCGCTGCCATCTACCTATGGCTCAATGCCGAATGCCAAAAACATCTAATTTGCACAGGGCTGTGAAAGAGAAGACCAACAGAGTCTCAAATGTCTAGTCTGGGAGACCCCAAATAATTCCTGCAGTTTGCCGGAGGGGACTGACTCAAGAGCGGTCTGTGCCGCCAAAGTCTCCAGAGCACCAGCAGGAAGAGGGAGCCGCCTAGCTTGGGCTGTTGAAAGATCCCCAACCGCAACGCCGCGTGGCCTCCTCTGTTTGCTCATTACTGGAACTGGCATCAGGCAGGTTCTTTGTGCAATCCCAAAGTTGTTGCCACCATGCGGTTATGAGTCACGTAAGCCCTTGTGGCTTATGTGTTGGATTGATACGTTGGATTTGTGCTAGTTTGTACCAGCACTGACTGGTACTGACCTGCATGCCTGACTGAAGATCACCAAATTGGCAACCTTAAAAGAAAAGGGGTGTCTCATTCACATGAGCAATTCATATTCACACTCAATGTCAGTTTTATTGGCCTGCATTTACCTGCTGACATCCAAATCCCCAAAGGCAGGGCTTTCAAGGATGAAACTTGGAGAAGGAGCGAGGGAGCAGGCAACGGGAACATCAGGGCCTGCTCCAGTTGGACTGCCCCTCCTTTTGGAGATGAGAGGGGGAACGGGGCCATCCCACCAGCTCTGCTGACAGTCTACCTAATTCTTTTTTCTCCCATCCCCATTGCCTTTTCCTTGTGTGTGGTGTCTTCTTTAGATTGTAAGCCTGCGGGCTGGGACTGTCTTCTTTGTTCATTGATTGTAAGATGCTCCAGGAGCCTTTTGGGGCTGAGGAGCGAGATAAAAATACAATAAATAAAGAAATAAACAAACCAACAAATTTAGATGCTGCGAAGATTGATCCGTTCAACTGATTTGTTAGTGTTACCCCGCTCGTCTGCTCGGAGAGCACTCAGGGCAGGTTTACAACATCAGAAATTCAAAAATGTGCATATGTGCACAGAATCACCCTTGTCTTATTCTCACAATGCACAATCAAGCTGCAGGTGGGCCCCCAGGGGGACTTCAGTGGCCCCCACTGAGTCCCCTGCCCCCACTGGGTGACCGCCCTCACAGCTGCACCACCGGATTCCCAGGAGAATCGCGCTCCCCGCAGCCTGGCAAGTGCCGCTCTCTGCACACCTTGCTTCCCAGCATCATCTGCAGAGAACTATCTGTAGCAATTGCACACCCGGTTTCTCGGCTTTCTGTAGCAGAATTGCACCCCCTCCAGCCCACCAAATGGTGCACGCCTTGCTTCTCGGCAGAATCGGCAGGAATGCAGCTGCAAATCCACTTCAGGTGCAGCCTCCAGAGGGTTCTAGGGGTGCAATGTGTCCCACCCCCGACCCTCCAAAGTTATCCACGCCTGCTATATCGGCACTAGGGCACCATGAAGCCTGATTCCCAGGAGCATTTGGCTCACCCCTCTTGGAAAGAGGGGGCTGGACCAGGTGGGTGCCTCATCTAAACCGCAGGGCTCTTTATAACCTTCTGAGGAAGGCTCAGCTAACAGGCCGTGACTTGAAGCCTTGCAGAAAGTCCTCTCACCTGGCCAGCCTTACAGCCGAAGGGCTTTGAACCCATCTCCCTGGTCCATGTTTACTGCTCCAGCAACTTCACCACAATCGGCTCTCAGTTGATAGCTCCCTAGTGTTGAGAATCACAACTGAGGGCCTTTTCAGTCATTTCTTCCTAAGATCCTAAGATGCAAAACCTGCATTGAGCAGGGGGTTGGACTCAATGGCCTAGTAGGCCCCTTCCAACCCTACTATTCTATGATTTGCGGAGTCATTATCTCCTGGGGATCTCAGGAAAATCCGCAACGGTTTCAAATGAGTTCAGGTTTCTCTGAATCCAACCCATGGATTCTGCAGTGGACTGTCTTTTTCTAAGTCATTTGGATTGTGCAGACTTCTGGGCCATTTCTTTTTTAACTTTCTGGGAATTGTACACAAATTTAGCCAGCAAATATGTGCATTTTCCCCCATAGACTAAAGCGTGAAAATGCAGATTTGTGGGGGGTTTCCGCATTTTTCAGTCCACCCACACACTTTTGGAGAAATCTCTGCAAATGCGCATTAGTTAATGTGGATTAGCTCATCTGCGCAAGTGTGCATTAGTGCACATGCAAAGTAGTGTGAGTAGAAATTCTCCTACAAAAATCCGATTCCAGCAATGAGTGGATGATGGAACGAAAGACGCCCGACAATCCACGAAACATGTAAAGATTGGATGTAACAAAACTGTCTCCCATAAAAAAACCGAATATTTATTTATTTATTTATTTATTTATTACATTTATCAATCGCCCATCTGGCTGGTCACCCAGCCACTCTGGGCGATGTACAACAATAGAAACAGTTTAAAACAATACAATTCTACATTAAAAACATCATATTTCTAAAAATACCCTAACCCACCCCAAATGCCTGCCTGAACAACCATGTATTTAATGCACGGCGGAAGCTCATTAAAGAGGGGGAATGGCGGAGTTCCCTAGGGAGGGAGTTCCACAGAGTGGGGGCCACCACAGAAAAGGCCCTCTCCCTCGTCCCCACCAGTCTAGCTGTCCTGGCTGATGGGACCGAGAGAAGGCCATCCGAGGCTGATCTTGTTGAGTGGCCTGTCTGGTGTTGCTGGAGGCGCTCCTTAAGATAGGCTGGGCCAGAAACACATAGGGTTTTAAAGGTCAAAACCAACACCTTGAATTTGGCCCGGAAAACAACTGGTAACCAGTGCAACTCCTTTAGCACTGGAGTGATGTGATCTTGCCGGCGGCTGCCTTTAATCAGGTGAGCCGCCACGCTCTGCACCAGCTGCAGCTTCCGAACTGTCTTCAAGGGTAACCCCACATAGAGCGCATTACAGTAGTCTAAACGAGAGGAGACCAGGGCATGTACTACCGATGGGAGCAGATGGCTGGGAAGGAAGGGGCGCAGCCGCCGTGTCAGATGGAGTTGGTACAACGCTGTCCGGCTCACGGCTGACACTTGAGCCTCCATGGACAGCTGGGAGTCTAAAATGACCCCCAGGCTGCGGACCTGGTCTTTCAAGGGTAGCCGTACCCCATTCAACACCAGGTCAACATCCCCCAACTTCCTCTTGTCTCCCACCAAAAGTACCTCGGTCTTGTCAGGGTTCAGCTTCAGCTTATTCCTCCCCATCCAGCCACTCACTGTCTCCAGACATTTGGACAGGGATTCTACAGCCAATCCTGGTGAAGATTTGAACGAGAGGTAGAGCTGTGTGTCATCCACATATTGATGACACCGCACCCCAAACCTCCTGATGATAGCCCCCAGTGGCTCCACATAGATGTTAAATAGCATCGAGGAGAGGCTGGAAACCTGTGGCACCCCACAAGTGAGCGGCCACGGGTCTGAAACCTCCTCTCCCAGTGCTACCCTCTGGTACCTGCCGGAGAGGAAGGACCGGAACCATCGTAATACAGTGTCTCCAATGCCCAACCCCTCCTGGCGGTCCAGGAGGATACCGTGGTCAACGGTATCAAAAGCTGCTGAGAGGTTGAGGTGAACAACAAAGGAGCATTCACCCCTATCCAGAGCTCTCCTCATATCATCCACCAAGGCAACCAAGGCTGTTTCTGTCCCATGACCAAGCCTGAAGCCCAACTGAAATGGATCTAGTTAATCAGCTCTTTCCAAGTGTGCCCTCAACTGCACATGAAGTTGAGGACCTATGAAGTTGAGGACATATGAAGACCTACAACACCTTCTAGAACTAACACCCAAAAAAGACGTCCTCTTCATCATAGGGGATTGGAATGCTAAAGTAGGAAGTCAAGAAATCACCGGGATAACAGGCAGGCATGGCCTTGGTGTACAAAATGAAGCAGGACAAAAGCTAATAGAGTTTTGCCAAGAGAACATGCTGATCATAGCAAACACTCTTTTCCAACAGCACAAAAGTTTAACTGCTGTTAAAGTGCTGCATTCAATATGCCAACAAATCTGGAACACTCAACAGTGGCCACAAGACTGGAAAAGGTCAGTTTACATTCCAATTCCAAAGAAGGGCAACGCCAAAGAGTGTTCAAACTACCGCACAATTGCGCTCATTTCACATGCCAGCAAGGTGATGCTCAAAATCCTACAAGCTAGGCTTCAGCAGTATGCGAACCGAGAAGTACCGGAAGTACAAGCTGGGTTTCGAAGAGGCAGAGGAACTAGAGATCAAATCGCCAACATTCGCTGCATCATGGAGAAAGCAAGAGAATTCCAGAAAAATGTCTATTTCTGCTTCATTGACTACGCTAAAGCCTTTGATTGTGTGGATCACAACAAACTGTGGCAAATTCTGAAAGTGATGGGAGTACCAGACCACCTTACCTGTCTCCTGAGAAACCTGTATGAGGGTCAAGAAGCAACAGTAAGAACCAGAGATGGAACAACCGATTGGTTCAAAATTGGGAAAGGAGTACGACAAGGCTGCATATTGTCACCCTGCTTATTTAACTTATATGCAGAGTACATCATGAGAAATGCCGGGTTGGATGAATCACAGGTCGGAATTAAGATTGCTGGGAGAATTATCAACAACCTCCGATATGCAGACGATACCACCCTAATGGCAGAAAGCGAAGAGGATCTCAAGAGCCTCTTGTTGAGGGTGAAAGAGGAGAGTGCAAAAGCTGGTTTGAAACTCAACATTAAAAAAACTAAGATCATGGCATGTGGCCCCATCACTTCCTGGCATATTGAAGGGGAAGAAATGGAAGCAGTGACAGATTTTACTTTCTTGGGCTCCAAGATCACCGCAGACGGTGACTGTAGCCCTGAAATTAAAAGACGCTTGCTCCTTGGGAGGAAAGCTATGGCCAACCTAGACAGCATAGTAAGAAGCAGAGACATCACCTTGCCGACAAAGGTCCGTCTAATCAAAGCTATGGTTTTCCCAGTAGTAATGTATGGCTGTGAGAGCTGGACTATAAGGAAGGCTGAGTGCCGAAGAATTGATGCTTTCGAACTGTGGTGCTGGAGAAGACTCTTACGAGTCCCCTGGACTGCAAGGAGGTCCAATCAGTCCATCCTAAAGGAAATCAACCCTGAGTGCTCATTGGAAGGACAGATAATGAAGCTGAAGCTCCAATATTTTGGCCACCTAATGCGAAGAGAAAACTCCCTGGAAAAGACCCTGATGCTGGGAAAGACTGAAGGCAAAAGGAGAAGGGGACGGCAGAGGATGAGATGGCTAGATAGCATCACGGATGCAATGAATATGAACTTGAGCACGCTCCGGGAGAGAGCGCAGGACAGGAAGGCCTGGTGTGCTATGGTCCATGGGGTCACGAAGAGTCGGACACGACTGAACGACTGAACAACAACAACAACCTCAACTGCATCGCCACCACCCGCTCAATCACCTTGCTTAAAAATGGCAGATTCGAGACTGGGCGAAAGTTGTTCAGAACTTGGGGATCCAAGGAGGGCTTTTAAAAAAGTGGTGTTATCACTGCTTCCTTTAGAGCTGATGGCATCACTCCCTCCTCAAGGATTCACCACCACCCTGATCCCCTCACGCAGCCTCTCTCTGCAGCTCATAATGAGCCAAGATGGGCAGGGATCAAGTAAGTAGGTGGTCGGCCTTACAGATGAAAGCACCTTGTCCACTTCATCAGAAGGAAGAAGCTAGAACCAATCCCACAAAACCGGCTTGCCACAGACCGCCTCTTGCTCACTAACTGTATCCATGGCACACGGAATAACACTCCTAATCTGATCAATTTTATCTGCAAAGTGCCTTGCCAAGGCCTCACAGGAGGCCTTAGAATGCTCCAGTGGTTCCGGATCCACTGGACCGACCAGGCTCCGGACCACTTGGAACAGCCTCCTGGGACAGCACTCTGCGGACACGATAGAGGCAGCATAATATTCCTTTATCGCTGTCTTCACTGCCACGTGATAGGCTGAAGATACAGCTCTAGCCCGTGTCTGATCGTCTTTGGAGCGAGACTTCCGCCACCGGTGCTCTAGCCGTCTCACCTCCTGTTTCAGAGCTCGTAACCATGGATTGAACCATGCTGCCGAGCTCTGTTCAGGGGGAGAGGGCGTTTCAGAGCCACCCGATCTAACACCCAATGATTGCGGCATTCCGGCATACCAGGGTCTCGACCGAGTGGCCATTGGCGTGCTCCAGAGAATTGCCAAGCACATTTAGGAATCCATTTGGATCCATAAGATGCCTGGGGTGGACCATTTTAATGGGTCCTCCACACCTGCGGAGGGGTTGTGGAACCGAGAAGTCCAATGTCACCAGATAGTGATCTGACCATAACAGAGTGGTGGTGGATATACCCCCGACTTCCAGATCATGCCCCGCTTCTCCAGAAACAAACCCAGGGTCTAGCGCATGACCGGCTACATGGGTGGGCCCAGTTGGAATAGGGTGCAGCTCCCAGGAAGCCATGGTCTCCATGAAGTCCCAAGGTGCCCCCGTGAGGACGGCCTCTGAATGTACATTGAAGTCCCCCGACACCAATAAGTTAGGGGACTGCACACACACATCAGAGACCACTTCAAGCACCTTGGCCAAGGAGTCAGTCGTGCAGTGGGGTGGGCAGTACACGAGCAGAATCCCCGGACTACCCTTTGGGCCCAACCTCCAGTACATGCACTCAGCAACCTTGGTCTCCCGGAGAGGCGGTCTGGTGAAGACCAAGGACTCCTGGTAGATAACAGCCACTCCCCCTCCCCGATCCCCAGCCCTTACTTATCGTTGTTCTGAGTGTATTAAAATCAGCTTTCCTAAAATCCAGGGTACGTGTTTGACTACACTCGGCTTTTGCTTTCCTTAGAACCAAGAACTCAAGTACAACATGGTCGCTTTCCCCCAGTGAGGAATAACTGCTACTTTATCCATTAAGTCATCTCTGTTGGTTAGGATCAAGTCAAGGATAGCCGATCCTCTAGTTCCTACCTCTACTTTCTATAGGAGGAAGTTATCCGCCACACAAGTCAGGAATTTCCTGGAGGGGCCATGTTTTGCAGAATTTGTCTCCCAACAAATATCAGGGAAATTGAAGTCCCCCATTACTACTACATCATGCTTCCTTGAAACATTGGCTGTTTGCTTTTCAAAAGTTTCATCCTTGTCTTCTCCTTGATTGGGTGGGATTGGCATGCATTCAGATGTTTACAATTGTTCACCTTTCTGACTTTGTCACTGGGTTGGAAGTGACCCTAAAGATGAAACGGATTAATGTGTAAGATGTAATGCTATGGAGTGAGCTGCTTATTTTGGCCCATATATAGGGTGACATGCATAAGCAGCTCTTAGCACAACAGGCACTGAGGACAGAAGTGACACATGGTTGAAATAGCCCTCTAATTCAACCGCTAAATGTATTCTAAAGAGGGAGGATTAACTTTCTATCTTATTATACTTATCTAATAGGGGGTGTAAATGTGCCTGTCAGTGTTTTCTTACTTACTTATTTATTTCATTTATATCTTGCCTTTTTCCTCTTGCAAGGAACCAAGGCAGCTTACATTATCTTCCTCCTCTCCATTTTTATCCTCACAACAACAACCCTGTGAGGTAGGTTGGGCTGAGAGTCTATGACTGGCCCAAAGTCACCCAGTGAGGTTCCAAGGCTGAGTGGGGACTAGAACCCAGATCTCCCAGCACCCAGTCCAACACTCTCAACGCTACACCGCACTGGCTCTCCAGATATATCTCTATCAGTCATATATAGAAATAGCTACTTAACCTGCTTAACAATAGCTTTACCTAGCTATTTACCACAAATAATATATGCATTTTTTAACGTCGTTCTTCCATTGATTTTGTAAAACAGCCTTTTGCATTTTCATTGCTCCATGCCAGCAGTCCTCAGCCTTTTCAGACCTGGAACTCGCCATTTAAGCTGGACCTACAATATGGCTCTCAGTGTTAATTTTTTAACTTCTCTTTTGTCTTCTTTGAGAGCAGAGCATCACACACGTGCACACACTGCAGAAAGCCTGCAGAAGCTTCTGTTCCAAGGATGCAACAGTGTCCTTAGAAGAGGTTGGGGAGGGTGAATAAGGGCGTTCTGGTGGGAGGGGGATGGAGAGATGTGGATCCGCAAGCTCTATGAGGTTGCCCCCAGGTGAGTGAATGAGCGAGCTGCTCTAGCTCTAAATAGCAAAACAGAGGTAGGGAGGCTGCAAAACCTCTGCAAAGTAGAGGCTGGTGGCTCCGATGTCAGTGGGGCAGTGAATCTGTTCCGGGTTTCAGTCAGAACCAGTCAGAACTCTAAAGGAGCTGCTTTAGAGTTCTGACTGAAACCCGGAGCGGATTCACCGCCCCACTAATATTGGAGCCACCAGTCTTCATTGCCTCCCCTGCTTCTCTTGCTCTGGCTGGCAGACCATAGGATAGACACAGCATAGGATCGACACTATAGCGATTGTGCTTTTTGTCTTCCTTGGCACCAGGATGTTACTCGGTCTGTTGCCCAGATCCCCGAGCACCCATGGGTGCCAATGGATTTTTGTTTTGTTTTGCGTAGCTTAGCTTAAATGCCATGCAAGGGAGCTAATTTCAAGAGGGATTGCAGCTGGGTAGGGAAGGGTTAACACCCCCACCTCACATGCTGTACACCCCCCCTTCCCTTCAGGTTGGGAAAAGCCGATCTAGATAGATCTAAACAGGATGATAAAGAAAAATGACCGAGAAGCTCAAACAATTAAAAGTGGTTCCCCTTTGTAGGCTGGATTTCAAGGTGGGTTATAGGTCTGGAAACATTAAAAGCCACCGATGAGGAACTGCACCAACAGACACCCAGGCCTCATGCACTTTGGCCCCACTATAATCTCACTCTGTTCCCTTTAAGCTTAGAAAAAACTTTCCACTGGATTGGGATGAGCTGGGGCAGAGTGCAAATTAACTGAAGAATGTATTTTGAGATAATTTGGATGACAAATTAATTAGCTGGCTTTGCCTCCCATGAAATGTAAAGAAATCCTGGTCATTCTTTCTTCATATGCATATATCGCTATAAAACAACATGTGCACATTTTATGCAGCTTTCTTTCCTATGGGCCTGAATCTTTTAGAGAGCAATGCTATACATGTTTAGACAGGGAAAAACATCCTACAACTCCCAGCATACCCAAGCTAGCCATGGTGGCTAGGGAATGCTGGGAGTTGTAGGACTGTCATCTGCCAAAACATGCATAGGATTGCGGGTTCAGTGCCTAGCAGCACCTCTCCTTGGGGCACATCGACACTGCAGACAGACTGGCTTAACAGTAATTTCTTCTTCCTGTTTTAAGGCACTCTGAGAATGGTAGTTCTGGAATTAAAATACCCTCATTCGTTTCTTCATCCCAGCAGCCCCAGGGATAGTCCTAGGTGCAACCAGAAACCTTCCCTGCACCTAGCAGAGTGCAGTTTGAATGTCTGCAGCCACCAGCTCCCACACTCTCTTAAGAACTTGACGCGGTGCAGACTCTGGGGCTTCCACATCATCAGCCAGCTTCCCCTCCCCTCGCCCCCCTTTTTTTGCTTGATGGAGAGTTCTGGAGAGCTCAAAAGTTTGCATGCTGCCCTGTAACCATTGGGTCAGTCTAACAAAAATAGTGCCCTAATAATACGGGGGTTTTTTTCTCAAGGCCAACCCGGCTACCTTTGCTTTTCAAGGGTTTTTGGTGGAAGTTATCCCAGTCAAACTAGTAAAGAACTGGTATTGATTTGAAGTGCAGACATGTTCCTCAACTTCTCTCCCCCTCCCTGCCAGTCTCCTGACTTCTCTTTTAAAAGTAAGCATCATTGCGGTGAGGCTAGTGTAACCGACCTTAGGCTGTATCCCAGTCCGCCAGTGGAAGAACAATGTTCTCTGTTGGTGAACTTCAGTTGGTGGATCTTGGCCCATAGCCAGGTTACAGAAGGTCACACAATGGCATCATAGCCATTGTTTGGAGAGAAAGCTCAATCTAGGTGCTGAGATGTTTTGCAGTACCGTTCCCAGCATTTCTGGCCACTGGCCATGCTGTCTGGAGTTGATAGGGGTTGAAGTCCAAAAGATCTGGGTGCCAGTAGGTTGGGGAAGCTGTTGTAGATAGATCTAAATAGAACAATAAAAGAAAAATGATCCAGATACTAAAACAATTAAAAGTGGTTCCCCTTTGCAGGTTGGGTTTAAAGGTGGGTTATGGCTCTGGAAACATTAAACGCCACCGTTCTGGACCTGCACCAACAGACACGCAGGTCTCCTGTACTTCAGCAATTTTGCCCACATTGTAATCTCACTCTGTTCCCTTTGAGTACAGTAATGGGCCATTCTTTTGATTGTGCATACAAAGAGGAGATGCGGTACACAGCGTTTGTTGTTTTCTGTCCAAGAACAGAATAGTTGAAGAGGGTGGAGGCAGCAAGGAACAAGTTGTGTCAGCAACGTCCTGAGCTTCTTGGCACATGATTTGGGAGCAATTCTGAATTGCAGCAGGTACATAAGACAAAGATAGCACCACTCATTGGAATACATGCACGAGACTGCACAGTCCTGGCTCAGCTGCGACTCATACAGTATATGTGCCTCTTTGAAGAGAAAGGTCACCTGGATCCAGAATCAGCTATATCATTTTTCTCCAAGCATATACTGGCAGGGAATGGCTTTAAGAACGTGCGTACATACGAAGAGTCATGCTGGATCTGACCAAAGACCTAGTTAGTCTGGCATTCTGTTCTCACAGCTGCCAGCCAGCTGCCTGTGGGAAGCCCATAAGCAGGACATGGGTTGAATCACACCCTTCTGCTCATATTCCCCAACAACTGGTATACAGAGGGCTGGTTCACATGATCACTTGCACCCACTGTGGCTTAAGCCAGGGTGGGTTTCAGTGCATGCCGGCTGCCACTGTGAATGTTCCAGCCATGGTGGGCAGTTGCCATAGCTTATCCTGATGTGTGAACCCAGGCAGGGTGGCTTGTTGCCATGGGTAACAAGCCACCCAGAACTCTTGTGCAGCCTATGGGTTCTGGGTGGCTTGTTACCCATGGCAACAAGCCACCCTGCCTGGGTTCACATGTCACAATAAGCCGTGGCAACCGTCCGCCATGGCTTGAATATACACACTGGCAGCTGGCACATGCTGCAATCCGCAATAGCTTATTTAAGCCACAGTGGGTGCCAGCAATCATGTGAACTGGGTCAGGGAATACTCCCTTTGATACTGGAGGTAGCATATCACCATCAGGACTAGCAGCGTTATCCTCCATGGATTTGTGTAATCCTGTTTTAAAGCCATCCATCTTGAGGTAGCAAATGCCACAGTTTAACTGTGTGCAGTGTGAAGATTTGCATGGTCACCATAAAGGCCTAGCGCAGACACAATGCTGGCTCCCTGTAAACCATGATTAACAGACACTCTTTCCCCTCTCCAGAACGAATGAATTTACCCTTCCTGGCATTACCATGGTATGGTGTAACTCAGAGCTGGCTCTCCCATGAGGCAGGGTGAATCCCCCACCTCAGGTGGCAGAGCGGAAGGAGGGGGAAATTCTGTTCTCCCCCCTCCCCACCAAGAGGGCCCCCAGCCTTGAGGTGGCACTGCCCTAGGTGCTCCAGAGAGCCCCCATCTGCTCTTGCGCTGCAGCGGAGCCAACGGGCTTCTCTGGGGTAGCCACCTGCCCTCTGGCTTGCCTGAGGGCGGCAAGCTCTCTGAAGAGCTGCATTGGCCATTAGAAGCAGATGGTGGGGCTCCTGAGAAAGCTGGCCAGGCACAAATGCCGGGCTCTGTGGGGGCCCTTCCTCAGAGCCAAGCATTATAGGAGAGGTGTCCCAGGAGATTGCCTGTGCAGAGCGACAGGTGACACAGATGGCTGGGTGGGGCGACGGGCGACGCGGTGGCAACGGGGGGTGATGCGGCTGCGCATTTGTGCTCTCCCACTTCAGGCGGCGGGAGGGCTTGCGCCGGCCCTGGTGTATCTTACACATATACTGACACAATCCAAAGTTTTCTGGCAAACCCAAGATTGTAACAAATCGATTGAAGTGTGTTTGCAGAGCAACTGTGGGTACCAGGGAACCATGATTTCATGGCGTGAAACTATGGTTAATGCCACAAAGAGCCAGTGTGGTGTAGTGGTTGGAGTGCTGGACGGAGAGCCGGGAGACCCGGGTTCTAGTCCCCACTCAGCCATGGAAGCTCACTGGGTGACGTTGGGCCAGCCACAGACTCTCAGCCCAACCCACCTCACAGGGTTGTTGTTGTGAGGCTAAAATGGAGAGGAGGATTATGTGCGCCACCTTGGGTTCCTCAAAGAGGAAAAAAGGTGGGATATAAATGTAATAAATAATAATAATAATAATAATAATAATAATAATAATAATAATAATAATAATGGGGGAGAGGGGGAATTGCTCTGGAGAGGGGAGGAGGGAGCCCATGTGTTCCAGAAGGTGGCTCTCAATCCACAAACCATGGTTTATGGTAAGCAGGCATTCAGGCATGGTCAGGCACATGCCACGGGCCCACACCTGTGGGGGCCACTGACCAGAGCCCCCAGGACCTGCTGCTCCTCTTCACTGCTGCAACCTGCTTGTTCACTGCCTCTTGCTCTGGCCCAGTAAAGGGCAGGTCCCGCTCACTCGCTGGTGCTCTGTCTGTCAAGCAAGCGAGTGGGAGCAAGGAGGGGACAGAGGAGGAGGAGCAACCAGCTGGTGAAAACAGTGGTGGGAAGGTAGGCTTACTGAGGGAGGGGGCCCGTTGAGGACGCCCTTCGCATTGGCTGCACGGGCTGGTGAGGATGGGAGTGGCAGTCTCACACATCCAGAGGGCACCTGGCTGGGCAGAGCTGCCCTGGGAAATGCCAGCACTGCCCCTGCGACTGGGAGGGGTAACGTTGGGATGCAGAGGAGCTCACGTGGTCCGAGACATCTGGCATGATCTGGGCAGCTGTGCCGTGGCTTCTGAGCCCCCAATGGAATGGCACAAAGGCCCCAGGTCTCTGGAGGGCTTCTGCCTGCCAGGGCAGATGAGGGGTTGGCAGTTTTTCTGCAGTAGCCCCATACCCCATCGGGGGTTATCAGGCCCCATTACTGCAGGTTTTTAGGAAGACCTGGAAGACATACGTGTTTACCCTGGCCTTCTCCCAATTGTCGTATCAGACTGTTCTGGGTGTAGCTGCAATTGTATTGCAGGTTTGGTCTTATGCTGGTGTCCGTTGTTTTTATGAATGTTTCCTGTTTTTGTACCGTATCCATTCTTATTGTATGCATTTTATTGTTGTAAGCTGTGGGGGGAGGGGGCTTCTGCCCTGAAAGGCGGCCTTATAAATATTTTGACTGAATGAATAAATGAATAACTTGGCACCCTCCAGATATTTTGGACTACAACTCCCACAAGCCTCAGCCAGAATGGCCAATATTCAGGGATTATGGGGTGTGTGGTTCAAAACATCTGGAGGGCACCTGCTGTAAACAGTATGGAACTGGATTTCTTGACAGTAGCTTTTTGGTTCATCTGGGGCCTGGTGACCTTACCTGATAATTTAAGAGACGTGCTCACAATGCGTGCAAACATGCTTGTCGTACGATATATGACAGGGAGCAAGAACTTTTAGATTAGTGAAAGCCAAACTTTTTTAAAAAAATGCCATGGGCATAGATGAAAGATTAAAAGATTTAATTCAGACAGCGATAGATAAGCTCACAGCCTGGAAGTGGGGTAAAAACACTGACTCATTATTAACTGCAACGCTTACTCAACGTTTACAGCCCTCTTCTTCCCTCAAAGCACAGGGCGTGTGCGACAGCAGCCAAGCAATCCCCCTTGGTGAGAAGTGATGTTGCAATATTTATGGCAAGGTCCAGTAAGAGCAGCATTTATTGCTGTTTCCTGGCTTGGCAAAAACTCACAAAGAAACTTCACAGATAATTCTTCTAGGCCCATAACAATGGAGTCAGGGTAGCTCACACCTTACTTGGTAGGTGGTGGTTGTAATGGGCCTTCTATGTGAAAGTACTTAGCAGAGATAGCATGCCTGGAGCATGTGAACATGTCTTTCCAGGTGCTCCTAATTCAGCAGCCAACATGGCACATGCTTAAAGACTGAGAGGAAATTTGCACAATGGAGCCGGGGCAGAAGGGGTGGGCAGGAAGAAGCCAGCTCAAATCTTTTTTCCTTTAATCAACCTTCTACCAACAGATGGCTGCTGACCAAGCAGTAACTTACAATGGGTGTGTGAAACCATATAGGAGTCCATTCATGTGCAGTGTAGTTCATAGAAGCAGCAACTGAGGTGATAAAGCAACCTGGGACAGTCCCACTTAGAAGTTTGCAGGTGGTGAGAGGGGAAATTATGACTGAAAGCTTCCTGCCTCTTGAGACAGAGAGAAATTCTAGCCTATTTTCTTGGAAATTCTAGTTGCTTTTGTCCCATGGGGAAGCGTTCAACCTCACAATCCTCCACTTCAGTTCCAGCTCCAGGTTTTTGAGAGCCCTTTGGCAAGATACCCTCAAATGGGACCCTTCTCTCAGTGGCTGGGTTCACAGAACACACTAATCCACACTCAGTGGTTAAGTGTGGGTTGTTGTTGAACCATGGGTTATTGTGTTGTCTGAATGCAGCGTGTTTTCTTCAGGGTGGCTTGTTAACCATGCAGTGTGGCTTATTTTTCTCGAGTTCTTAAGCCACCTTGAGAACCCAGTTTGTTGTTGGGTTGCTCAGGATGGTTAACAAGCCACACTGCATGGCTTGTTAACCACCTTGAATGTGTACGTGTACGCATATTGAAGAAGCCTGCAGCTGTTAATTTCTCTTTCCTTTCTGGAGGACTGGGTGGGGCCCATTCTCCATTCTCTTTGTGTTGTCTTTGGAGCAAGTCCGGTGTGTCCGGCGTGTGGACACACAGTCCGGCGTGTGGCTCCTCCAGAGTTCGTCTCCTGTTGTGCAGGTATCAGTAGAATGCTGTTGTGGAAGCTTCACAGTCAGAAGTGGATTACTTGGAGAGCAAGGCTTAGGGGTGGAGTGCAAGTTGAGCAGGTGAGCTCACCCCCACATTAACCATGCACCAGGGCGTGTTTCATGATGTCAGAAGTGGACTGCTCTCCTCAGAAAGCCACCTGGTTTTCCGGTGCACCCCTATATTAATAGAAAAGGATGGAGCATTTTAAACCTCCTTCTGAGCGAAGCTTTACTGGGAACCTAGGAGAAAGTGGGAACAGGGACTACAAGTATATCTCACAGTTACGAAAGATGAGGAGGAGTCAGAGGACTACAAAATGCTGTGATGCCGCAATGCATAGGAGAAAAGGCTTCAGAGATGTATAACAGCATCCCTAGTATCTATGCAGACCCTGAAAACAAGACACGAGCAGAAGCTCTTACCCCATTCAAAAACTATTGTGAGCCCAGGAGAAACCCAGTTTTTGAACGGTTCCAGCTCTGGCAACTTCCTTACAATGAAGAAGCAGGCATGGACTGTTTTGTGACAGCACTTGGAGAAAAATCCCAGCACCGTGAATCTGGGGCCTCCACAGATCTAACGCTCAGAGACAAAATTGTCTTCAGCATTTCAGATGGCAAGCTCGATGAGAAACTCTCGGAAAACCCTAATTTGACTCTAGAACAAGCAACAGCAATGACTACAGAAAGCAACATCTTTGCATTCAGGACAAGAGAAGAGGCCCCAGAACCTATCAAGAAAATTCCGCTGTTGGACATGCCCCTTTCAATCCTATCATGACACCCCCCCCCCACACACACCTTTTATTTCTAAATTTGCCTGAATACATATAAATTAATATATGGAAATGTAACGCAGTTCACGGTTCTCTTGTGTCCTCTTTTCTTCTTTTTTTAGCGATTCGTAAGTGGTCGCCCTACTTCTCTGTCTGTCTCGCCTGGGGGGACTCGGCCCTGACTGACTCCAGCTACAATTTTGTTAAACTTTGAATGAAACTGGCTGACACTGATATCTTAGTGATTTGGATTAGTTAGGGAAAAGGTTTGTTAATTAAATGTGGAAATTTTTTTTGCTCCTATTTAGGAAAGGAATACTTTTTCATACGTTTGGGGCAATTTGAATTGTGATGTTTTTGTTAGCTTGCTAACGAGCACTTAAAGACACTATGAAATGCATCTGATGTATTTATGACTGTGTTTTTGTTGTGCGTACGTATTGATTTGTTTCCTGTTGCTGTGAGCTGCTTTGGGCATAATTTGGAAGTGCAGCATATAAATAAAATTATGGTGATGAATGAGAAGCCACGGGCTGGGTTAAAGTAAAGACAAGGAGACTTTTCCCCATAGCTGTCCTGCACTGAAGAGTCAGCTGTGCAAATTAGGGTGCAATCCAATGCATGTTTAGACAGAAAAAAGTTCTACAACTCCCAGCATTCCCCAGCCAGCTGTGCCTAAGTGTGCATAGGATTGTGCCTTGAATCCACAAAAAACTGCTAGCCAAGAAAAAAAACAGCAGCCCACATATTTGTGTGTGTATATTCACTGTTACTCACTGTATACTGAGTGACTCACTGTGACCTTAAAGAAAGAAAAGAACTAATGTATGAAATTTCCCTCTGTGGGCATAAGATGAGGCCCTGAGCTGTAAGCTAGGTGCATGGTGAAGAGGTTTTGTGACCAATTCATGGTGTGCCAAATGCTGCATGGATTCACTCAGGTCACTCTTGGCGTGTAATTGAGAAGTGACTTATGGTTGGCTTCGCTTTTCATCCCTTCATGCCAGTGGCAAAATAATTTAAGAGGTGCTATTTTGAGTTTCCTTTTCTTTTTTTTTAATGAGCGCTTGGAGCCCAAATAATGCACTGGTTTTGTAAAGGGAATCGAAGTAAAATCCACTTTGAGGTAAAAGGTGGATACTGTTTTACACATTCTGTTTTTAAAAGGAGCAGTGAAGATGCAAAAATCAACACACCTAAATGAGCCCCAAATTATCTTGACGTTTCACAAAACACAGGAGAAAATTTTTTCCCCCTCATCGTAACACCCAGAGGTAGCAGGTGGATTGATGCTGTTCACTTTCACCCCAATTCGGCAAGGAAGATCCTTTCTCTCTGTGTGTCGCTCACTCGCACACGCGCACACACACAACAGCCATGTGCCCTTTTTTTTTATAGAGGATAGAACCCTATTTGAAGATCTATCAGAGGACTGTCTTCTATTTTGAAAGCATCCTCTCTTTGAAGGGCTGCCCAGTCCAAGTCTTTTAAGACAAAGCATCATCAGAAGGAACTGCTGGGCGTTGACTCTGACGTCAACAGCACCTGGACAGCAGACGGAACAGGCACACAGATCACCTGGTCAGTCTTCCACACTATGGTGAGGTGTGCTGTATTTCTATTTAAATTATAATAATTCTTTCTAATTTTGCATCTACGCATATAAATTAACACATGCAAATTTTATGCAAATCAGTGTCCTCTTCTGCCCCCCTTTTTGGCGATTCATAAGTGGCTACCCTACGCGCGCGCGCGCGCACACACAGACACACCCCTCTGATAGAAGAGCATATCATGATGCTCAACTTTGTCCCTCTTTTACTTGATTGGATGCATCTGATGGAAACGGCGACAGTGCAAATCCATGATGCAAGATGACTGGGGCTGGATGAGTTATCTGCATGGAAAGTGGGGGGGTTGGTTTTTTTTGCTTCTGTCAGTTTGTACAATGAAACACATTTTTAATGGAAGCCCAAAATGTTTCAAAGAGACCCATTTGCCCAGGTGGAGGAAACAATCTCTGATCATGCTAGTGCCACGTGTGATCTATCTCCCTGATATAGTTTCCCTGTTTCCAGAAGGTGCTTTCAGGAAACATTTGGCACAATGGCACTGTATAAACATCGGTTTGGCTCAGAGTTGATTTCATCCTTCCAAAAACTCCCCAGACTTCACTGCAAAGTTTAACTTCCAGCAGCCATCCTGAGCCGAACAAATCCCTCTTTCCTCACCATTCATTTCACGAAGGAGATTCATTGCCTTGCTATAAATATTTGTCCTTGTTGCTTCAGAAATTCCAAGAGACACTCCCTCTGCTTCGGTATTAAATCAGTTGTGCTCCTCTTGTCTGTGATGCATAATATAAGGCTGCCTGCTAGATGTTCCAGCAGAACACGTTGTACAGGCATTCTGAAATGGCAGTTCTTCCTCATCTGGCAGAGAGGCCAGTCAGCACCCCCAGATGTGGCTAGGACTCTAATTCTGGGTCTGTATAAGAAAAGTTTCTAAATTCCTCTTGGTTGATCATGGAAAGAATTCCATCTTCGATGGGGGTTAAGATAGGCTCTTCCTTTAAAAATTCGGGATCAAAGTTACTTACATCCTCTTTTGATTTCTGCCAAATGCAAACACAAAACAAACGTTAGGTGCCTCTGTGCGTTTTCTTTGCTTCCCAATTATTACCCAGCATGAAAGCCACATTGGCTCACACTCAAAAAGCACCTTCTAGGATAGACATTGAATCTTCCAGAAATCGAGTCAGATCCAGACAGGGCAGACACTTCAGGGGGCCTTTGGGTGTGGTGCTGCCAATGGCCCCCCTGCCTTCTCCTCCTCCACCCCCATCCACTGGCCACCTCCACCACCTCCTTCTCCTCACCTGCAGGCTGCAGTCACCTCCTCCTCCATTTACCTGCCTGCCCACCACCAATGCTTCGCCTCCCCTCCCCTCCCCTCCCCTCCCCAAAAGGTTTTCTGATGGGGCAGCACACTTTTGAACGGGAGTGGAGCCAGTGCTCGGCTCTGCAGCTGCCACTCGCCCCCTTAAGCTTATCCCAAATGCAATGCCCAAGGCTGAGGTGTCGGGTCTGGCATCTGGGACAACCTTAAGGGGGCAGGCAGCAGTGGCACAGCCAAGCCACGGCTCCACTTCCGTTCAAAAGTGCTGCTGCCCTGCCAGGAATCCTTTGGGAAGTAAAGGAGGAGGAAGTTGCAGGAAGCAAGGCGGGTGAGCAAGCAGGTTGTGATGGTGAAGAGGAGGAGCACCTCCAGGCGTTCTTGTCAGTGGGCCCCTGCTCGGGTGTGGGCCCTTGGCAGATGCCCAAACATGCCTACCCTTGATGCCAGCCCTGGGAATAAGGAAGCCTCTTATGTCCCCAGAGGGGTCAGGGAGGCCCACCTGATCTGCCGCAGCCTATTGGTGTACAGAGGCTTCCTGGCTGATGTTGCCTGCAGTTCCCTTGTACGTCCAGAGCATGGTGGGGTGCACAAGCTGACTCCCCACCTGGTATCTCTCAGGTCACAGGTTCAATACCCACTTCAGGCTTAAATCCTTTAGTGCAGGCTTCCCCATGCTGGTGCCCTCCAGAAGTGTTGGACTTCAACTCCCATAGTTCCCAGCAGGAGGGAGTTGCAGTCCAACACATCTGGAGGACACCAGGTTGGGGAAGCCTGGTTCACCGTTCTGAGAGCAGGTATCACATTTGCAAACGCACCCACACAGACGCAATCTGGGCTCCGACAAACGACGGAGGCTGCACACGCGCACGCACAAGAAACCGAGGAGGCCGCCTTTTCCTGAGTCAGCCCATCTAGCTCAGCACTGTCTGCACCTGGGGTGGGGAACCTGCAGCCCACCTCCTCTGAGTTTGATGCAGCCCCCAACCAGCTCTGCAAGACAGAGTGGGTCCACTCTCACTCTCCAGACTGCCCCATTGGGAATTGTTTCCTGTTCTTCATCATGAACGTAAGAACGTAAGAAGAGCCCTGCTGGATCAGACCCAGGGTCCATCTAGTGCAGCATTCTGTTCACGCAGTGGCCAACCGGCTGTCAACCAAGAACTCACAAGCAGGACAGGAGTGCAACAGCACCATCCCTCCCATGCTCCCCAGCAACTGGTCTACGTAGGCTCATTGCCTCTGGGACTGGAGGTAGCACATAGCCATCAAGACTAGTAGCCACTGATAGCCTTTTCCTCCAGGAATTTGTCCAACCCCCTTTTAAAGCCATCCAAATTGGTGGCCATCATTACACCCTGTGGTAGTGAATCATGCGTGGATGTGAGAGTGAGGGAAGGCATGGGGTGACACCGAGAAAGAAAAAGCAATGCAATCCTGCAAACTCTGCCCACTTTTGGCTCTGGCTCCGCCCACCATCGGCTGCAGACCCCAACGGACTTTTCTCATGGGTGCACTGACTGGGAGCCACTCCCCACAGTTTCACGCACGAGTTTTTCCCAGCCCTACCTGGAGTTGCCAGGAATTGGACCTGTGACCTATAGCATGCAAGGCAGACAGAGCAGTCTCCTACACACACACACACACACACACACACACACACACACACATTCAAAACACTTACGATTCGAGGCCGGAATGGTGGCTCAATTTGGCGCTGGTTCAGCAAGTCCCAATCCAAGTCCTTAAAATATGGGTGCAGGAGGATAGCATTCTCCCCACCCAAGGCACAACTGCCTAGGCGCATTTTGGGGTTCTTTGTCATGAACTGCAAAAAAAAGGGGGGTTAGCAAGGAAGAAAGTGATGCTCTCAACTATATGTTGTCAGTTCCTGTTAGCATTCACCCAGTGTTTAGATCAGCTTTCCCCAATGTGGGGTGCTCCAGATGTGTTGGACTACAACTCCCAGCAGCCCCCAGCCAGCTGTGCTGGTCTAAAACATGTATAGGTAGTGGTCCCTGAAACCTCTCTGAAGCCAGACAACACAAATGTGGTATTAAAGAATATATATTTATTGCTCAAACAGTCTAAGAGAATAACAAGCTTTCGCTAAGATGAGGCAGATCACAAACATCCCTAAATGCCCACAAGTTACAATCACTAGAAGTATAACGAAAATAATAGGAAGCATATTTTCAACATAGTCAAACCTAAGTTCCTCTCAATCTAAGAGTCAGCATCAACATTTCATATTTACCTAAACAGAAGGCATGGTGGGTGAAGCCAGCCTGAGCACATATGGTGGGTTTCTCATTCTCCCAGGATCTCTCTCCCAAACAAATCAAACCCTGGTCTTTTACCACCCCCATGAAGTCCATGACCTCATCCTTATGGCTCCTTCACACGGAACTTTTATCCTGTGATTGAGATTGCTCCTTAACGGAAGTCTGCGGGACCTTTACATGACACCGTGACCCTCCAGGGCGTCTCCTGGACTAAATGCCCTTTGTTCTGTTTTTAAATAGATTGCAGATAATGAGCTATGAAATTACCCTGTTGTGTTCTGCTTGAGTTCCCTCCGAGAGAAAAGAGGAAAAGCAGCAAGAGGAGGAGTGAGATCAATGAAAGATAATGGAAGACTCAGATACGGGGAGAAGGAGAGGGAAAGGGGAGGGGGAAAGAAAGCACGTGAAAAAGAGACAGAAGCAGAAAGACCCATTTTAAATGCAGGATTTTAGGCTGGTGTAGAGATGCCCTTAGTTTCGGGCCTGGTCCTACCACCATTCTCATTGTTCTCAGTGTACCCAGCAGGCCTGCCATTGACACCACTAACATCTAGACAAAGGTATCCCTGCTAAACTAAGCAGCTTGCTGCTTCCAGCACCTGACCGACCCTCTTGCAGAAGCCCTCCTTCATTTCCAAGAATACATTTCATTACTCATAATTATCTCATAATATACACACATGGGAATAGTCACGTCTACAAAATACAATAATTTTTTATCAGTTCCACAGAGTACAATGCATATTCTGCTACAATGGTAGCCAGCCAGAAGTCTCTGAAAGGTCACAAGCTGGGCCTGAAGATGGTGCCCATCTCTTGTTTGTCCCAGCATTCAATACACAGAGGTAAATTGCCTCTGGACATGGGGCTAAATTAGGTTCACTGAGAGACCAATCCTGCTGTCAATGGGCGAGCATCCCAGGGACCACAGGACAGCTTGGAAAACTCCTCCAAGGCCAGAGACAGCGCTCCAACCTCGGAAGGAGGAGTTGAAGATCTGACCCCAGACCCCTCCCGCTTGCAGCCGGTGTGGAGAGAACTGCACTGGCTGAAGTTGGAAAAGCAACTCCTCCTCTCCGGCAGGCCGAGAGAGGAGGAGACCAGAGGGGCCAGGATATGAGATATGCTGAGCCTCTTCCAGACTCCTTCCCTCCCACTCTGAAGCGCCCTTGCTAGACGGTCTGAAAAGGCCATCTAGTGAAAATCAGCCAAGGCAGAGGATGGGAGGCAAAGATCGCCTCCACCATTCCTCCCGCTCTGCTGGCTTCGGCCCAGCAAGGCATCGGAAACGCTGAAGCCTTAGAGTTTCGAGGCTTCTGAGCAGTGAGGGCACAGTCGATAGGATTGCATCCTTAATCTCATAAACTGATGGCCATCACCTCACCTTGAGTTAGCAAATTCCATTAAGTTTGTTTCAATGCATGCATGCCCACCCACACAGCTCTCCAGAGGTTTGGGATCACAACTCCCATCAACCCTGACCATTGGCCATGCTGGCTGGGGTTGATGGGAGTTGTAGTCCTAAACCATCTGGAGGGCGCCTACTTGGGGAAGGCCACCACAAGGGATGCCCCATTCATTTCAACAAGGGGGATAGCTTTGAGCGGATCCTTTTATCCACTCACCAGAGGGGAGAGCTCCGTGCACCCTTTCAGGTGGATGGAACTGTCCTCTCCACAGAAGGGAATGGGATGATCTGTCTATTTGTGGGAATGTGATGTCTACATCAAAGCACACATCATCGCTTCCAGCACATCTAATGCCTTGGTTTCTACAATGGCAACAATAACCAAGGTCTATAAACATAGCTGCAGGCATAAAGCCTCTTTTATAAAGGTTTCTGCCAGTCAATGTTGTTCCATCACGACATTCTCCTAAAACCACGGCTGAAAGAAATGGAGCCAGAAACTCACACAGTGTCTTTTGTAGCAAAAAAAGAAGTCACCCCACAACACCCTTCCCCAGCCTCGCACCCTCCAGATTTGTTGGCTGGGGATGATGGAAGTTGTAGTCTGACACGTCTAGAGGATGCCAGGTTGGGGAAGGCTACCACAGAAAATTAAGAGTATGAAAAACGGCCACAGAAATGAGAGAAGGTTGCCAAAGACAGCAGCCACGGCACTCAAGGCATTTTATCTGCCACCACCCTATATTGAACCAAGACAGAGTACATCATCTTTGTTCACAGTTTTGCTCAGAAGGACATTTTATTTGTTTATGACATTTTAAGGTCAGTCACCTTTAAAGTGACCAAGGTTAATCATAAAAAGCAATGTACTGGTCCATGAGTAAGAAAATCCAAACTTCCGGATGGTGGTGGTGGGAATCCAAAACCCACAATTAGGCAATACCTTTCTTAGGAAAGGCATTGCACTGGATTTTGAAGTTTAATCATGCATAGTGAAGGGCTTTCCCAGGCATGGTCACATTCAGTTCAGTCCACATGGTGCATACTCACACGAAGCAAAAAATCACTCGGAAGAGTCTAAATCCATGCCATTGGGGGGATCATGACACTAGCCATGTTGCTGAAAGCGTGTGTAACATGGGTGTTCCAGAAGGGGTCACGCGCCATTCTCAGACACCGAGGACTAGGGATGTCAGAGAATTCCGCCACGGACTCCAATGAGGACGGATCCTTCCCTCTGGACCCGTGCACAGCCAGATCCTCCTCGCCAGCCGGCTCCGTAGCGCCAGCAATACAGCCGCCATTGCTGTACCGCTGGCTGAGGTTGAGTGACTCTGGATGCAAATGGCATCCGCTACACCACTTGCGGCCGTAAAGGTCTTGGATTAAGCTAAATGCAGCTGTAAATGGCTGCATTTAGCTTAAACTAAGGGCTTTATGGCCACAAATGGCGTCTGCTACACCACTGCGTCTGGGGTTTTTCACGTGATAGGCTAGCTTATCACTGGTGCTACAGAGCTGGCCAGTGGCTCTGTGGAATTGCCATGGAGCGGAACTGGCCGGCGAGGATTCCAGGGGGAGAGACGGATCGCCTCCCCCCGTGCGGATCCCCCCGCCAGAACGGCAGGTAAGTAATTCATACATCCCTACTGAGGACTCCAGTCATGAAGAAACCAGCATGCCAAACCCACTCTTAGGTTGTCTCAGCAAAAGGCTGCTAAACAGACCAGGCCCCTTTAAGAGAAAAAGGACTTCTTTAGTATGGAGGCCGGGCTAACCAGGCTAAAGAAAGCCAACCCCCTACTTAAGGCTCAGTCACATCCTACTGCTTGTTGGAGCAACATTTGGAAAAGTTTGTCTGGCTTCCGACCCCAGCATCAGCTGGAGTTCTCTCTGGTGCTGTCCCCTTCTTGCAAAACCTGACTTGCCTCAAACCCTAAAAAGACTTGATCTGTAGTGCAAACCTATAATCCAGGCTTCACCAGTGCTCAACAATGCTCAGCCCTCACCATGACAGAAGTAGAAAAGAACACAGCCCTTTACATGGATGATAATCCCCCTTATCCCCAGCCAGCATGTAGTCCAACACATCTGGAAAGCACCATGTTGGTGATGCCTGGCTATACCCTTGTATTTCATGGGGGGGGGATTGAGCCCCTCATTCTTGGAAGGTGAGGAGAACATTGGGTGGCTCTTTTGGTGTCCTGCTTGCAATCAGGATCTGAGTCTGAGAATCCAATAGTTCATCTGGGGCTTCTGGTCTAGATTTCCAGCGTTCATTATGGGGGGGGGGGGAAGTCTCTTGCGCTTTAACTTTGGGAGTGATAAGGAAAATGCACAATCAATGTTTGGGAAGGGGCTACAGTTGTGTGGCAGAGCACAGGTTTTGCATGCTGAAACCTTGTCTGCTACCCTTTGTCTGCTTATTTTCCAACCGCTAACAAATATATAAGGAACAAGAATGTTCTCCCCCTCCCCCCACTTTACATGAATGATAATCAGACCAAATTGCTTACAGCCTCCAATCGAGGGGTAAGGAAGTCTTAATTAGAATAATTGCTCTGTTTAAATAACCATTCCCTCTTTGTTTAAGAGCAAATGCATGTTTGAAATACCCCCCCCCCCACACACACACACATACTTTTCTTTACAGCTAATTCCATTCCTGTTCTTTCAGGCCATTCACTTAATGAGCATCACTACTGGATACCTTCAGTTCTTTATTTACAATAGCAATTAGATTGTAGATTCTTGCTCATTCTTTTCATTGCACTGTTGCTTTTGTTATGGGAAATTTACTGTCTTTTGCTAACTGCAGGGAGGAAAACTATTTCTCTCCCCACCCCCACATCCTTTTTGTGAAAACTTTGCATGGCACTGTGCAACCAATTAATGTTTTGCCAAGGCACATAATCAGACCAGAGTCAGAGAAAAAAATTGTGGTAGTTATGGCCTAAGGATACAATAGTGATAAAATGGCAAAAGCCTAAGTAAAAGTATAAGTATTTCATTTATTTCTCAAATTTATATCCCTGCCCTACAGTGGCCAATAGGTTGAGCAGAAAGCACTGTTTAAAGAAAAGTAAGTAAATATATATATATATATATATATATATACATACACACACACACACACACACACACATACACACACACTATTAGTGCCTCTCCCAACATGAATCTACCCAGACAATACTATCAACATCTGAGGCCTTCCTCTGAATGCCTCCTCTGAGGGAGGCTCAGAAGCTAGCAACAAGGGAGAGAGCCTTCTCAATGGTGGCCCCCCGATTATGGAACAATCTCCCCACTAAAGCCCACCTGGAACCAACACTGTTATATTTTCCTGTGCCAGGCTGACTGTCCTCTACTCCCAGGCATACGATGGGGCATTTATGTCAGCTGTTTGATCAGGTCTAGTATCTTCTTGAAATTGTTTTGCCTGTTTAAATTTTTTTTAATTTTGTATGTTAAAAATTTTACACTATGTTGTATCTGTGGTTTTTAATTTTTGTGAACTGCCAAGAGAGTGTTGGCTATTGGGTGGTATAGAAATGAAATGAAATCAACAATAACAATGAAAATGATAATGATGGTAAAGATAATCAGTATTGGTAATCTAATATGCTTCAACCAAATTTAGTATATTAAGGGTGCAATCTTTTGCATGTTTAGACAGATAAAAATCCTACAACTACCAGCATTCCTGGGAGTTGTAGGACTTTTTTCTGTCTAAAGATGCATGGGATTGCGCCCTAAAAAAGCAGTCTTATTGCTTCCAGATGGTGTCTCCGGCCATAGGATGCTGCAGCTCTCCTCCTCCACAGATATACACAGAGCTATGACTGCAGAGGAAGAGATCCAGTTGTGGCTCTCACCCTCCCAGCCACTACAGAAGGCACGGTGGCCCCTCTTCCAAGGTTGCTGTTGCGACCTCGGAAGAGGACGGGGTGTGCCGATGGGAAGGGAGGGGACATGAACGTGGGTCTGCTGGATCCACAAGCCCCTCCGCTCCCAGGAAGGTAGACAGCCCTGCTACGCCCATCTAGCTCAGAATGCATTTAGGGAGGAACAGGGGCCTAAAACACCTGTGTGGTTCGTCCTGCTTTGGTGGGCAGAGCTTAGGAGAGACAGAGGGCTCTGATCTCAGAGCCCTCTGTCTATCGGGGGTCAGTCCTGTTGGATGGCACTCTTAAGTAACACTCAGTTGCATTTTCATTATATTCCCATGCACATAACTATTTATTACTGTTTTTGTGAAATGTATACTTTTTTTTACATACAGGGTTGGATCCGGATGTAGTTCTGCTTAGAGTCAACCAAGTTAAATCAATGGGACTTAAGTTAGTCATTATGGACCTGTCCCATTGATTTCAGTGGGCCCACTCTACGCATGACTAAATCTGGATCGAACCCTGCGCCCCTGATAAACAGAGGGCTCTGCATTCGGAGCCCTCCGCTTATCCTGTGCCCTGCCAGCAAGAGCCAGGCAGGGCGGGAGGAGGACAGAGTGACTTCACCTTTGTTCCTCCATTTAAAATACAAAATGCAACTAGATGGGCCTCTGAGCCTGTTCAGCTGACTTAGCTTTTGGTGGGAGGGCAGGAGACTGGAGAGGTCATAGGTTACTGCACAACCAGGTCTCTCCCCTCCCCTCCTACAAGCACGTCACCTTTGCTCCCTCTCTGACTTCTCTTATGAGGTCACAGTTGCAACTTCAGAAGATAAGCTTTCTGCAGCAGGTGGGATGGTTAAAATCCATGACTGGATCTCCTCCTCTGCACTCATAGCTCTGTCTATGGACACGCAGCATCGTATAGAGCCCCAGACACTGTCTAGGAGCCACAGGATTGCTCTCTAAGGGTACAATCCTATGCATGTTTAGACAGGAAAAAGACCTACAACTCCCAACATAGCTGGCTGGGGAATGCTTGGAGTTGTAGTCCTTTTTTTCTGCCTACGCATGCATAGGATTGCATCCTAAATGTATTTTTCATTGTTATCATCTGTGTGTGTGTTTTATTATTTTGTTATAAGGCACCTTTGAAGTTTTAGTGAAGGACAGCATTAAAATACTATAATTAATTAACCATTCAAAGCTCTTTGGTTTTTAAAATTTGCCAGACTTGTGGGCTATAGAACAGCACTGATTACAGGATATAGTTCTCTGGTTGCAGAAATCCACATCTCCAGAAATTATATATATGGGCAGGGGAGTGTGTGTATATGACTGTGAGAGAGACAGTAAGGAAGTAAGAAAAATATAGCAGCAGTAGTAGTTCAGGGTGTAAACATTTATGCGTTATCACAAATGTGATATACGTCACAGACCATTGTATAAGATCAATATTAATCACATGCGTGTATCCAGAAGGGCAGATAATATTGTCAAAGGAAACAAAGACAATGGGGTAATTGGGCCAGGGCGTTTCCCTTGTTACACTTCTTGGCTGACTCAAAGGCTGGGAAAAGAATCCAGAAATCAGATGGATTTTCACTGCAAAGATAGGTTTGAAGTGTGTGGGAAACCCTTGGCAAAATTCTTGATGCCAAAATTATATTCCCAGCGGGAGACGCATTATGGCCTTGATCTTCTTAGAATCACAGAATAGTAGGGTTGGAAGGGGCCTACAAGGCCATTCTTCTTCCCCCTTTGCATATAAATGACATGCCAAATTATTTATCTATAGATTTAGATAAATGTACATATTTTGTACCAGTCACTGAATTTTGTTTTTCTGGCTCCAACTAAAGCTGCAATGTTTAAACTGACTAAAGTGATAGTCATAAATTAATTGGCCGATCAGGTGGAGATAACACACCAGCACACAGTGCAATCTATACATGTCAACTTGAAAGTAAGCCCAACTGAGTTCCATGGAACTTACTCCCAGGTAAGTGTGTATAGGGCTGAAGTCTCTACGATCAGGGGTTCCTGAGCACCTTTCTGTCATACAGCCTGCACAGGTGAGCAGCTCCTTCTGCTTTGCACTAGATTTGGATAAAAAGGGATGGAAAATGTGTCTTTTTTTCCTTCAAGCAACATAAAGGGCAGGGCAGAAACATATTGCTGCTGGAAGCACACCACTGCCCATTCTTGCCACGGTAATACGACTCACCATCTCCAGCAGCCTTGGGGGACTCTCCAGGTGTTTTGGACTGCAAATCCCAGGATGCCTGAGCATTGGGCATGCTGGCCGGGGCTTGTAGTCCCAAACCATCTGGAGGGCACCAGCTTGGGGAAGGCTGATCTAGAGTGCTTTTGGTGGTGGTGAGCCGCCATGCCCTCCCCGTGGTGCCTGGCCATTGCAGCCGTGGGACTTTTCAGGTCGTTATGTGGGACTTGTTGCGTTGCAGCTGTGGGAGATTTGTCACGAACGTGGAAGGCAGAGCTGTGTCTTCCTCCCTGCCGTAGGCCTTTTCTTGCATCAGTCGTGCACCCCTGTTCGGAAGAAGCTACGTGGTATTTTCAAGGACAATGCAGGGCCAGCGTCAAGGGTCAGCCGAGTTGGGCACTTGCCACAGGCCCACATCCGGGCAGCATCCTTTCTTATTTTAAAAGGCATTTTATAGTCGGGGGGTGGCTGGCCAGGCATGTCCGAGAGCTCCTGCGACCTGCTCGTTCACCTGCCCCTTGCTCTGGCCCAGACAAGGGTGGTGATGTGGAGGAGGAGGAACAGAGAGTGGCTCTCTGCCTGGCAAGCATGCAGGTGGCAGCAGAAGTGAGGAAAAGAGGCAGGAGCAGGCAGTGGTGCGGCTGGGGTTGGACTCTGGACCGTTGCCCGTTTACTGTCTTGCTTTTGGAGAGCCCCTTTGTTTAACCCAACACTGAGCCTGGTCCGGAACCGGGGTGAACGCCACCCTAAACTGCACTGTCCACACTGCGTCAGCGGCAGATGTGTGCAGCAAACATATGCCTCGTTTTCCACCACTTTCACCGTCATGCTTTCCTCCCCCAAATCCTGGCAACTGTTGTTCGGTGCTGACCAGTGTCTGTTAGCGATCCCTCACACATATCCTGCCTCCCAGCCCCAGCCACATATGACAACGGTTCCCTGGGAAGAGAGAACGATTATTAGCAGATTATACCTGTGGTGTAATTATGTCCTGCGTTTACGAGAATGTACATGCAAAGGCCTGTGAGGTACAGGCAGCACTAAGCTCTGTTATGCTGTGTAAGGTAGTAGGGATGCATGCAGTTATAGCCTCTTCATAGATAGCAATTGAGAGAGCGAGAGCGAGTGTAATGGCCCCAGGAGTGTAACCAAGCCACCTGTAGCGTTATAGGGGCCTAGAGATCCATAATGCCTTGCTTAAGTTCATTATGGGTGCAATTTCCATGCTAGTTAGTAAGCCTCTGATCATGTGAAGATGAGTCAAAGGGCCGATAGCATGGCCTAGCACATTTCATACTAATGAGTGAATCAAGATGTGCCTGGGAAGTGAAGTTTGTTGGTCTTAAAGCTGCAGGTGGCTGTGCTGAGCACCAGGACCTGCTAGTCTATGCCGGGAATGAACGCTATGAGGAGCTTGCTGCTGTTATGCTGCCTCATTGCTCACATGTATGGTATAAAACCCATTGTACCCCATGGCTCTGGGTTCAGAGAAGCTGTCTGATCCAACCATTGGGTATGCCTGTGTGCTGTAAGTTACTCAATAAAGTACTCCTTGTAAGTAAACCTGGATCTGATTTATCACTATCTTGGCACCTCTAAATTAAGAGTTCGAAGCCTATGGCTGGGGCAACACGGTGAGCAAGAGAGCACCTTCTACATGTCTGTGTGTGATATCTGTATTTGTGTGTGTGTGTGTGTGTGTGTGAGAGAGAGAGAGAGAGAGACAGAGAGAGAGAGAGAGAGAGCCCATTAGGTTGAAGTGGTAGATAGGGTGGCAAGAGGATGTACATATGCACGTGCGAACTTTATGCAAATCACTGTCCTCTTTTCTGGCGATGCATTTCCTCTTTTGGGGTGATTCATACTTTAACGGCACAGGCTGGCAGCCTCTTTTGGCTGGATGGCATTTGTGGCAATTCCTAGATTTATGATCCTGGCATTGCCAGCCCAAGTTCTATCAGACATTCAGGGAATCAAGTCAGCAGCAGCCGCTCGCATCACAAGTAGGGATGTCAGAGAATTCCGCCACGGATCTCGGGGAGGCCGAATGCCAGTGCATTCGGCCCCCCGAAATTGGTGGCGGAATGGTCTGCCCCACCGCCCCCCCCCCCCCGGGACAGGACTTACCTTGGGTGGATCTTCCTGGCCGCGGTGGGTCCGGCAGCGGTTCGGTGGCAGCGGCTGCGACGGCCGGTCTTCTGACCAGCTGCCGCCGCCGCCATTTCCAGTTAAAAAACAAACAAACAAAAACCGTGATAGGCTACGTAAAGACTTACGTAGTCTATCACGGCTAGATTTTTAAAAAACACCGTGATAGGCTACATAAATGTTTACGTAGGCTATCACGGCTGATTTAAAAGAAAAAAAACACGCGCGTACGCAAATGGCGGCGCCCATGGGCGCCGCCATTTGCGTTCCTTATTTTCGCCGTCTTAGTCTACGTAAATCTTGATGTAGACTAAGACGTGCCAAAATAAGGAATGCAAATGGCGGCGCTTTTTTTTTTCTTTTAAATCAGCCGTGATAGGCTACATAAACATTTACGTAGCCTATCACGGCTGACTGCAGGGACGCAAACGGCAGCGGCTACGGCTGCCGCCATTTGTGTCCCTGCTAGCCAGCGGCCGGATGTCCGGCTGCTGGCGGAGCCAGCCGGCGACTCTGCAGAATCCCTGCGGAGCGGAGCCGGCCAGCCAGGATTCCGGGGGGGGAGGAACGGAACGCCTCCCCCCCAACCATTAGCATAATCCCCAAAAGGTAAGTGATTTTCATACATCCCTAATCACAAGTGCCCGTTTTCTAGGAAGCCTACATGTTGCCCCCTGTGAGTCAGTGAAAACGCTGCCCTTTTTGGACTCGTTGGCTCCAGCCTGATTTGATCTCCTTCCTGTGCTGCTTCCTGTTAAGAGGAATGTAGTCTAACTGCCCTTAACGAAGTCTGCTGCATATGCAGAACTGCCTTCTGCTGAGGAAAAACCCCTCACTGGTTTCCAAAGGCTGCACTTTTACACGAATTGCTTAAATAGAGTGAAAACAGATAATGAAAGTAAGTGCTCGACAGTGCAGTCCTATACATGTGTCTATTCAGACATAAGCACCACTGAGTTCAGTGAAATTTATGCCCAGCTAAATGTGCATAGGATTGCTGCACAAGGAGTGTAAACTTCAGCAGGGGAGAGGAGATCATTGAGGGAGGAGATGCTAATAAGTGTGCTATAACTATGTGAAAAAACCAATCACCCTGTGTTTAGTGGCTGGAGCTACAGGGGCTAGGTTTTAATAACATATTTTCATTTGCTTTCATCTAATGGTAATGGATTGTTTTAAATTGTTCTTTCAGGCCTCGAGTCTTTGAGATGGGTGGGGTAGGCTAGAGATTTAAATAAACCATTAATTAAAAAATACCACATCACATATCCACAGACCACACCTGAAGAAAACTGATGCCCATTATTTCAGAAAAAAGCTCTGTAGAATAACCACCGGTTATCTCTGGAATTTCATTTCTTTCCTAAATGCTGCACTGATTTTGAACAGGGCATAGGGCCTTCTTTGCAAGGTCCCCAACCTTTCTGGACTGGTAGGCACATTTGACATTTTGAGGCAGAATCATGGGCACTCTCACAAAATGTCTGCCACGGGGGGGCCATGGCTGGTCACAACACACTCACTGTCCAGAAGCCAAACTGGTGAGACTAAGAGAAAAGTAATTTGCCCAAGAACCCAAGTACAATGTAGAGGCAGGGTCTCAGTTCCAAAATGCAAGACCGCTCTCTTTTGCAGCCAAATAAAGATGGTGCTTTGCAGCATGTCAGCTTCCCAGTTTATATCATGATGAAGACGATGATGAAATATCAAATGAAATCAGGAGGCGCAGGGAACCTAACAGGCACCAAGAGCGGTGTCTGCAGGCACACTGGCGCCCAGGGGAAGTCCCAGTGATTATCCTGATGTAGACCAAGCTGCTGTCAGTTAGACATGGGCCAGTTTCCTCTCGCAGGAGGTTTCCTACATTCACTTCCACAGGGTTGGACCTCACTGACTGACTTGAGATATAGGTATCAGAATTACTGGGGTACTTCCACACAACCTAGGGACCTGAACTTGAGTAAAAGAAAATACTTCTGAAATAAGGTTCTTTGCATATCTCTTCAGCCAAAAGGAGGACACAAAGGACGCCCCCAAATTATTACATTACTTCCACACTAGTTGGAAAGTACACTACATTTGGTAATCTGTGCCGTCCGACGGCACAGCTAGGCGTGTTGGCAACTGGACCTGATTTGGGTTCTGCCAATTCCCTACAAAGTGTAGAGTTGGGGATAATTTAAAGCACAACGTGGGTGTGCAGGAGAGGGGAACCAAACTTTCCCCTCACCTACACTCCCCCCGCCCTTAGGAAACAGATGCCATTTTTCTTCCAGCGAGTGTTATTTGAGATCGCAGAACCTAACTGGGAGCAAAGCTGCACAAAACAGTGGTTGGGAAGAGTTCAGCTTCCTCGTTCCACCTGCCCATGCTGTGCTTTAAATCACACCCACCATATTGCATGGCAGTGGGTGTGTCAGCCCTCTTTCATTCTAAGGGACAAATTCCATTTCGGAGAAGCCCTCAGGGGCCACATTCCAGGGGTGGGCGGGGCTGAAGACAAAAGGGGTGGGGCCAAAAGTACCAACATATTTAGCTCAAAGCTCTGACTGCCGGCAACTACGCTTTAAGTGAGGCATTTCAACCTTTTAGAATGGGGGAAACTGCAAAAGCCGGGAAACCGCCAAACAATCAGCAGTCGGGGAAAGAAGAAAGAGGCAGGGCCTTCTGAGGAACCCCAGAGCACCAGATTTGATCCACAGTTGGCCCAGATTTGGCCTGCAGGCCTGAGGTTCCACATCCCATCACTTCTAATTTGGCCCCCAAACACCTTGATTACTAGAGAGGACAGCAGGACAGTAATGCTTCACAGTTAAAACTCAGGATGTGAAATGGCCCTTTATACATTACAGCAGTGGAGTGGGAGCCATGATCCACCACCACATAAGAACCTAAGAAGAGCCATGATGGATCTGAGCAAGGGTCCATCTAGCCCAGTATTATTCATATTGTTCACACACTGGCCAACCAGTTGTCGACCAAGAAATGCACAAGCAGAACATGAGTGCAACAGCACTCTCCTGCCCATGTTCCCCAACAACTGGTGTACATAGACATACCCCCTCTGGAGGTCACACATAGCCATCAAGACTAGTAGCCATTGATAGCTTTATCCTCCAGGAATTTGTCCAACCCCCTTTTAAAGCCATCCAAATTGATGTCCATCACTACATCCTGTGGTAGCGAATTCCATAGTTTAGCTATGCACTGTGTGAAGAGGTCTTTCCTTTTATCTGTCCTGAATTTCCCAGCAATCAGCTTCATAGGATAACCCCGGGTTCTAGTATTTTGAGCGAGGGAGAAAAATGTCTCCCTATCCACATTCTCCACACTACGCATAATTTTGTAGATGTCTATCATGTCTCCCCAACCACATTAATGGAGCCGATCCCAGCTGGGCAATGATTGTGCAGGAAGAACCCATGTGACTGGCCAGATAGCAACAGGGCTTTGAAATTTTGCAACAGCACCATAGGCTAAAGCCACAAAAGGCAGGACTCTTTCCGCTGCTATAACATACACAGGGCCCTGGAGTGTACATCATTACGAGGTGAAACACAGGAAGTGAAAACCATTTATGAGATGGTATGTCTGGGATGCTCTGGGAAGTCTGTTGACCCCTTGAGTGAAATTTGGAGGAAGCTGCAACAGCATTCACAAGTGTATATCGATGTTCGCAAAATTCAAGCTGAATTTACTAATGTATTAAAGAGGAGGAAAATTACTGAAGGATGAGTTAAAGAAAACCCGAAGCCCAAATGCACTGTGTATTTCCCAAGACAATCATGTTCCCACATTTGGCCAAGAGTACATTCCAAAGTTTCTCTTTGAAAAAATAAATACATATACTAGTGCTATTCTAGTTGTCCGCTCCCCCAAGTAGATTGACCTTTTATTATATGGAAATGTTATTTGTTTTGGAAAATCAACAAAAAATTATTCATGAACAACATATTATTGAAGGGGAGTGTTCCCATCAAGAATCCAAAAGACCTTGTTCTGCTTTCCAAACCAATCCCTTGGGTGTACAGGTCAGTGTTGTTTTCTTGCTGAAGCCGCTTCCAAGAAAGTTCCAGGAAGAGAACTGACCTTCCAAGACCTTCCATCCAAAGGAGAATCTTGGGAAAGCAATATGGCTCCTAAGAGGAAATGGATAAACTGCCCAAACAACAACCTCCTTCTTGAACGGGTTTCTAAGGGGGGGGGGAACTGGGAACAGCAGACACAACCTTTCCTGGGGTGCTTCTTTTTTTAATTTGGTAGCAGCATATGTAAACTCTAAACTTCATGGAAACACTGATGGCCAGTAGTGCTACATGGTTTTAAAGTGGCCTAGCTGGTTATTCGTCTTGCTTGGGGCCAAACTAGACATTACTCTAAAGTCTGATGTAATGGTTAGACCCACCTTCTCTGACCTGGTGCCCACTGGATATGTTGGATGACAGCTCTCATAATCCTCCAGTTGTCGCCCAACACATCTGGGGAGCCCCAGGTTGGGGAAACCTGAGTTAGACTGTTGGACTAGGACTGCAGAAACCCCAGTTCAAATCCCAACTTAGCCATGCAAGCTCACTAGGTAACCTGGAGCCAGTCACTCTCTCTCAGTCAAACTACCTCACAAGGTTGTTGTGAGGATAATATAGGGAAAGGAGCGGTGAAGAGAACTATGCACACACCGTTGAGTTCCTTAGAAGAATGGTGGGATATAAGTGAAATAGTTAAAAATAAAATAAATTATCTTCAATAATAAGAACACAAGAAGAGCCTTGCTGGATCAGACCAAGGGTCCATCTAGTCCAGCATTCTGTTGACACAGTGGCCAACCAGCTGCCCACAGGAACCCACAAGAAGGACATGAGAGCAACAGCACCCTCCCACACATGTTCCCCAGCAACTGGTGTACACAGGTGTACTGCCTCTGATACTGGAGGTAGCATATAGCCATCAGGACTAGAAGCCATTGATAGCCTTCTCCTCCAGGAATATTTTTGCTTCACATGCTGACTAAGCCATTTGCATCAAAAGCCATTAATGGAATAGGAATCCAATACATTTTAAGGTGATATGGAAGTGTGTGTGTGGGTGTGTGGGTGTGCAGGAGCAGGGGAAAAATCATATGAATCCACTTTTGGTTTTAATTTATTCTACTCCAACAAGAACCTAGGAAAAGCAGTGCTGGATCAGACCAAGGGTCCATCTAGTCCAGCATTCCAGCTTAGACAGGGAGACATGGCTTTAAATCTACCCTCAACCACAAAGCTTGCTGGGTGATCCTTGGGTTAATTGCTCCCTTTCAGACTCAATGTCCTTTGCAGGGCATAGTGAGGCTAAAATGCCAGGAGACCACATACTCACCCTGCGGTCCTTGAAGGAATAAGAACATTGAACACAAAGAGAGCGCTGCTGGATCAAGCCAAAGGCCTCTCTTATCCTGCGCTTTGTCCAACAGTGGCCAACCAGATGTCCCAGTGGGAAGCCCACAAGAAGGACACGAGCACACTTACGGCACCCTCCTGCTCATGTTCCCCAGCAACTGATATTGAGATACAGTATACGCCCATCATGACTAGTAGCCATTGGTAACTTTATCCTCCATTAATTTGTCTACCTCCCTTTTTAAAGCTGTCCAAGTTGGTAGCTGTCACCACGTTGAGAGGGTGCAAATTCCCTAGGTTAACTATGTGCTCTGCGGAGAAGACTTTCCTTTGGTCTGTCTTGAATCTCCCACCATTCAGCTTCATTGGATGACCCGGGTTCTAGCATTAAGAGGGAGAGCGAGCAGCGGAGGCTGGTGGCCCTGATATCAGTGGGGCGGTGAACCTACTCCAGGTTTCAGTCAGAACCATTCAGATCTCTAAAAGAGCTATCCAAGGTGCCTCCACTGAGAGAGAGAAACATCCCCCTATTCACTTTTTCCACACCATGCATAATTTGATAACCTCTGTCATGTCCCCCCTTACTTGCCTTTTGTCCTGACCTAAAAAGTCCCAAACGTTGTAATCTTTCCTCATAGGGAAGCTGCTCCAGCCCTTTACAAGGTGAGGAAGACGAGTTCGTCTTTTGGGGTCCCTTCCAGCTTCACCAATTTTTCATATCTCTCTTTAACAACATGCATCCAGCCAGAGAAAACTGGTGCAAGCTAGAAATAAACGTGCCAAACCCAAAGGAATACGTACAGCTTTCAGGATTGTCACTGCATCCTCCTGGAGCCAAGTTGGGTAGACAATTTCATCATTGAGAATGGCCTCAAAGAGGTCATCCTCATTTTCGGCCTCAAAGGGGGCATGGCCACAGAGCATCTCATAGAGTAGCACTCCCATTGCCCACCAGTCAACATCAGGACCGTAGAGCATCTCCTGCAAAATCTGCAATGGAATGAAGAGGTCCAAATCAATAATTCTGCCCTCTGAACCCATGCTGGATCAGGTCAACGGTACATCTAGTCCAGCATTCTGTTCACACAGTGGACAACCACTGTGGCTGTCAACGGGAGACCCACAAGCAGGACAGGAGTGCAACAGCACCCTCCTGCCCATGTTCTCCAGCAACTGGTGTACTGCCTCTGATACTGGAGATAGCATAAAGCCATCAGGACTAGTAGCCACTGATAGACTTCTCCAAAGTAGGCCCTTTCAGTCCCTGTCTGTTCTTCACTTGATGACTGCAACATCAAGGGATGACTTGCATGTGTCAAAGAGCATCAGGGCCAGCCCTAGCGGTTTTGCTGCCTGAGGCAAAGAGCAAGATGGTGCCCCATCCCGCCACTCCATGTACAGAAGGAAATCAAACTGGCAATCAAAGTTTACTTCAATACTTGTTGGCTCTCCTGCAGCTGAGGACAACAGGGTAGCTTAGGGGGTGCAGGGCATGCTACGGGGTTACATGTACAGCTTTGTCCTGTAACAACTTGGCACTGCTCCCCCCCCCCCCCGCGGATCTGACACCTGAGGCAGCCACCTCACTCTTCCGAATGGTAGGGCCGGCCCTGAAGAGCATCGCAGATCAAACACCACACCTGGATGTGAGTTTCATATCAGCTCAAGGGCAGGACTCTCCAGTCCCTACAAATGTAGTGTAATCAAGGTCTGGTTTACATTTGCATGACCAACATTTGATGATTGCAGGATCAAGTGATAACTTGCATGCATGAATAAGTCATCACAACTCTTCACAGGCGGAACTTTCATTAGGCTCCTTTTCCAATGAGTACAGTTGACATGTCATCGAATGCTGGGAAATCAAGAGGTGCAGATGCATGTGTGAACGAGCCCCAAGTGACGGAAGTGCAAGTGAAATGTGTGAACTAGCTGGTAGAAGGGCCAGAAAGTAGATTAGGAAATGTCAAATGATAATGTCCTGCACCGTGCCCTGCACAAAAGGGCAGTGCATACGTTTGATATGAATATACACACGTTAGCGTTGTGGAGCAGGTTGGCTATCTGTGCTGCATTGCCACTGAGCATGCCTGTTTCCACATCAGCACAGATGTGGATGTCTTTGAAAGTTGAGCTCGTGATAAGTAAAGTATGGAAATATTTTGCTTCCCTTGAATAATTTATTCTACCACCAAGATCAAGCAGATTGCACAACCCACCTAGCTAATCTATCCCACAGGCTACACCGATCTGATAGGAAATGTGGGCTTTTAAGAGCCACTGAGAGACAACATGGGTGAAATCTTTCCTGTACCTCTGGGGCGATATAGTCGGGTGTTCCACAGAATGTTGCCGTGGTAATCCCATCACGGATCCCTTCTTTGCACATCCCAAAGTCAGCCAGCTTGCAGTGGCCCTCATGATCCAGTAACACGTTATCCAGCTTCAGATCCCTGCGATAATAATCGACATTCATCAGTTTGTGGGTGGCACATTGAGGCACAAAGAGACAAAAAGGAAGTGAGTTAACAAGTCCAGTGCTGATGATACTCTTTTCATGGGGGGAGGGCGTTCACAAGTGATGCTGAAAACATACTCTGGTCTGTAACGAGTCATATGAGTGTTGTCAATATGGCATAAAAGCTGGAAGAGAGCCACTGCGTTACTTGTGTTACAATCACTGCCACAATGGAAGAACAACCAATTTCCCAGAACACAGTCAGAACTGACTGTAATGGTGAGTATAGCAACCCAATCCGGCATGCCTTCAAATTGCCCATGATCCTCTGCGCAAAAACATAAGAAAGAGCCCTGCTGGATCAGGACAAAGGGCCATCTAGCCCAGTAGCCTGCTTCCAACAATGCCTAGCCAGGCACCTCCAGGAAACCAACAAGCTGGGAATGACAATAATAGCCCACCATTGCTGATCCTATTCCCACCACCCATGAAACAGCATTCAGGGGAATACTGCCTCCGAAGCTGGAAAAGTGAGTGTGATAAAAAAGGAAAGTCAATGAAGAGAAAATCATAAATGGAAAGAGGTGAGGAAAACACTGGAGTGGAAAACACAAAATGAGCAGCAGAGCTCGAAAGAGAAAAGAGATGTTGCAGATGAGGGATGAGTAAACTGGAAGGAACGGCAATCAGGTCTAGAAGGAATGAAGGAGTGAACCAATATTTTAACTGTATCAGTGGGACAAAAATAAACATTTGTGTGTAGTATTAAGACCGCCAGATGGAATCACTTCAGCCCTGGCAGGACATGAGATAACTCCTGCCGTTCCAGGGAAGAGCAGTCCAGTCGCAGCTCCCGCTACAAGGCCTAAGGCCTAGAGAGTTGGGGTGTGTGGGTGAATTCTCTCAGCCAGGGGTGGAAGATGATTATCCCCTGATGTTCCAGGTATATAGTGTTATGCCTAGGATGGGTGTGGGGTGGAGACTAAAGATGACCATGCCCAGTGGAGGCTGGTGGCTCTGATGTCAGTGGGGTGGTGAATCCTCTCTGGGTTTCAGTCAGAACTCTAAAGGAGCTATCCAAGGTGCTCTGCAGAGTTCTGACTGAAACCTGGAATGGATTCACCACCCCACTGACATCAGAGCCACCAGCCTCCACTGACCATAAGGCCTTTATGTCCGCTGTTTTACAAATCCAGACCAAAAGTCAACCAAGTTTATCCCCAGATACTTCGCCATTAGAAACTTTAGCATCAAACAAAGATTTAACAGGGTAACCCAGTCCTTCCTTTCCCAACCTGGCGCTCTTTAGATGTGTGGGACTACAACCCCCATTATTCCCAGCCACTAGCCATGTGGGCTGGGGGTAATGGGAGCTGTAGTCCGGCACAGCTGGAGGGCACTAGGTTGGGGAAGGGTGACCTATGGCAAAATAGGCTTCTTCTCCCGCTCCATAAGGTACCAGCTGTGGTGACAATGCAGGCCTTCTTTGCTTTTGTGCTCCTCGTTACCAACTTGTTTCTCCTCCTCTTCTGAAATCAACCCCACTCATTAATTCTCTCCTTTCCCCATCCTTTCTTCAAATCACACTTTCACCTCTTCTTGCTCTGTTCCGGATCTTTTCATTTCTCCTTCTCTGCGAACACATCACAAACGTCTCCCTTTTACCCTTCTTTACCTTTTGGCTTCCCAACTTCACAATGTGCCTTCACTTGACTTGGATTGTTTCTTTCTACTTCACTCCTCCTCTGCTCCCCCCTGCTCTTCTCGGGATCATCCCCCAACCCCCCCTCCATGCCCCCCACACTTCTGTGTCTTCCTCTGCTCAGCTTTGGCATCCTACTTATCTTCAAGATCTCCCCTCCTGCGCTGGAGCCTCTGGGCAACTCTGATTTGAGACTCGCTTATGATGCATCTGAGTCCTGTTGGCCTGCCTGGCATTACCAGTGTCCATTTGGAAAGCGCAAAACTTTATTTGAACAGTCAGAAACACAGTCAGCTGAAAGCTTATGTGTCATTCTTGTCTGTCACCCTAACGACAAGAAACTGCACATCCCACTCCCTAATACACACATGCACACACTTTTCGATCCCTTGTTCAATCAATCTTCAAATACCCTATACATGCTCCGGAAGGCTCTAGTCTTCTTTTATTTTCTTGAAATACTGTAAAAATAAATGCATTATATATATATATATCATAGAATCATAGAATAGTAGGGTTGGAAGGGGCCTACAAGACCATGGAGTTCAACCCCCTGCAGGAATTCAAGTCAGAGCATCCCTGACGGGTGGCTGTCCAGCCTCATCTTGAATGCCTCTAGTGTGGGACAGCCCACCACCTCCCTAGGTCATTGGTTCCACTGTTGTATTGCTCGCTCGCTCGCTCGCTCGCTCGCTCGCTCGCTCTATCTATCTATCTATCTATCTATCTATCTATCTAATTTCTATACTGCCCAATAGCCCAAGCTCCCTGGGTGGTTCACAAAAATTACTGCCTGCTCTAACAGTCAGGACGTTTTTCCTGATGTTCAGCCAGAGTCTGGCTTCCTGTAACTTGAGCCCTTGATTCCGTCTCCCGCACTTTGGGATGATCGAGAAGAGATCCTGGCCTTCCTCTCTGTGACAACCTTTAAAGTACTTGAAGAGTGCTATCCTATCTCCCCTCGGTCTTCTCTTCTCAAGGCTAAGCATGCCCAGTTCTTTCAGTCTCATAGGATCATAGAATCATAGAATAGTAGGGTGGGAAGGGGCCTATAGGACCATCGAGTCCAACCCCCTGCAGGAATCCAAGTCAGAGTATCCCCGACAGGTGGCTGTCCAGCCTCGTCTTGAACACCTCCAGTGTGGGAGAGCCCACTACCTCCCTAGGTCATTGGTTCCATTGTCGTATTGCTCTAACAGTCAGGACGTTTTTCCTGATGTTCAGCCCGAATCCTATGCCTGTTTAGATAGAAAAAAGTCCATCCACTGCCAGCATTCCCCAGCCAGTCATGTAGGACTTTTTTCCTGTCTAAAAAGAATGCCTATGTTGTGCTCTTTCCGGCACCACATGAAGACCTTTTTGTTTTCCCAGGAGTTTAGCATTTCAGAGTCCTAGTCTTTTAGCTTTGCTGTTTTATATCTGATACTGTATTTTAAATCTCTGCATTGCTGCTAGGTTTTATTCTGGTTGCATATTTATACTGTAGTTTTAAGTTTTTATATTGTTTTTATACTGTACTTTGTGGTTTTAATTATTGTGTAACTGCCCAGAGACTATTGAGACTATTTGACTATTGAGCAGTATAGAAATGTAATAAACAAACATGCACAGGACTGTGGCTCTGGATTTAAGCTCTCTCTGCTTACTGACATTTACGCTGTAATCCTATATATAGTTACTTGGGAGCAAGCCCCACGGAACTCAATAGGGCTTACTTCTGAGAAGACATGCATAGCATTGCACCGTACTATGCATCACTGGTAAATGGATATTTTGGTTTTATAGGAGAATTATTTTTCATTATTTTTATTTACAAAATTTAAGAGGGCCCCCAAGGCGCACCAAAATGCCTAGAAGGCTAAAGGAAAATGTTAAATTACTGAGTATTAAGTACTCATTTGGGCTGTGGCAATGACAACTACCAAGTCTGCCACTTTAAAAAAATATTCATCAGGAAATGTCGGAGAGCCCAAGATTTGGAGGTGGGTAGTACCTCTGGTTGGCCTCTGCGGGAGTCTCCCAAACAGTTCGTCTGCAGATTTTGTTTGTAAGTTTACATTCCATTCTTTTTCTCTCACTTTATATTTTCTTTTCTTGTTAACTCTTACGTTTCTTGTCCCCATCCCCTCTTTTCATTGTTTCATTCTATCTCTCAGTTTTCAACCTTCTTGATCCCTTGGTCCTCTCAGGTCTTCTTCTCTTAAAACTCTGTCTTCTTCATCTTTCCTTTTTTCCCTTCATATGTTCAACCTTTCTTTTTCTTCTGCTGTTCTGTTCCCTTGAAGCCTGCTATTGTTTCTCCTATTTTCTTTCCTCCCCCCGTAGATCCTTTAGTTTTATCAAGTGATCATCTTTCCTCCTTCAATTTTTAGGATTCTCAACACCATGTCCTCCCTCCGTGTCTTCTTCTTCCTGCTCATTGTTCTTTTGATCCTTTCCAATCTGGCCTCGGCTGTAACTACTTTCACTTATGTTATACGTTGTTATGTTTTCAACAAAAGAAAAAAAACCCCTGTGGTAAATGCAGGCTCTGTTGTTTGAAGAGTCTACAGCTAGCAGCAGTGAGAGCTCTAACTTCAGTTGCCTAACCTGAGCGGACCCCAGCCATTGGTTCAGTTGAGAGCTGTTATGGAATATTTATGAATATTCCAACTGCTCACATTTTATTTAATTTTTCAAAAATGTATGCAAACAAGGGGTCTAGAGAAGAAAGTAGCCAGCCTTATTAGTAATAAGTGTTATGGCTGAGCAGTGTAAGCATGTATGTGTGTGTGTAAGAGAGATGGAGAAAGAGTGACTGGGTTAAGTAGAGCAGCCTTCTAAGGTTGCTCTTAGATTAAAGGTGCTGGTTTTAAATAAAGCCTTACACAGCTGAGGATAGCAATACCTGAGAACCTACCCAGACATTACAAACAAAATCTGGGGCCTTCCTCTGAGTGTCTCCTCTGATGGAGGCTTCAAAGGTGGCAACAAGGGAGAAGGCCTTCTAAGTGGTGGTCCCCCAACTGTGGAATGGAACGAGCTCCACACTGAGGCCTGCCTGGCATCAACACTGTCATCTTCTTGGCGCCAGGTTAATACTGCCCTCTTCTCCCAGGCCTTTAATGGCATATGATGGGGCACTTATGTCAGCTGTCTTGAACAGATCTGTTCAAGACAAGAATTTACTGAAATTGTTTTTTAGCTATTTAAATTGTTTATATTTTGTATGTTCAGCAATTTTTAGACTATGTTTTATTATAATGTTGCAATGTTGCATAATGCTTTAATGTTGTAGTTTGTATTTTTTTCGGTGTGTGAATTGTTGTGAATTCACGGAACAGAAATTAAATAATAATAATAATTATTATTATTAATTCTGCAACCTGATGGCCTCTGGATGTTTTGGACTACAACTCCCAGCATTCCTGACCATTGGTCATGCTGCCTGGGGCTGATAGGAGTTGAAGTCCAAAACATCTAGAAGCCACCAAGTTGGGGAAGGCTTAAGTAGAGCAATGCAGGGTGGATAGAGTGACGTTTCTGCTTTTCTTTTTTTATCTGCAAATTTTGCAAGCCTCCACTAAAATAAATGTGATACATCATGTCTGGGCATGTCATCCTTGACACTGCACACTAAGAGAGCATTAACATTTAAGAGCCTCAGCTTTTTGTGGTTTGTGGGTGCAGCAGCTACACCAGGAACCATCTCCAAGAGAGAAGGCAGGGCTCAGCTTCCAGATGTCTGCAATAATGTGGTTTGCAGTTTTTCTTGGCCCCGATTTAAATCCATAGAATCACAGAATCATAGAATAGTAGGGTTGAAAGGGGCCTACAAGGCAATCGAGTCCAACCCTCTGCTCAATGCAGGAATCCAGGTCAGAGCATCCCCGACAGATGGCTGACCAGCCTCGTCTTGAACGCCTCGAGTGTGGGAGAGCCCACCACCTCCCTAGGTAATTGGTTCCATTGTCGTATTGCTCTAACAGTCAGGCAGTTTTTCCTGATGTTCAGCCGGAATCTGGCTTCCTGTAACTTGGGCCCATTATTCCGTGTCCTGCACTCTGGGAGGATCGAGAAGAGATCCTGGCCTACCTCTCTGTGACAACCTTTCAAGGACTTGAAGAGCGCTATCATATCTCCCCTCAGTCTTCTCTTCTCAAGACTAAACATGCCCAGTTCTTTCAGTCTCTCATCATAGGGCTTTGTTTCCAGTCCCCTGATCATCTTTGTTGCCCTCCTCTGAACCCTCTCCAGTTTGTCTGCATCCTTCTTCAAGTGCAGTGCCCAGAACTGGACACAGTACTCCAGATGAGGCCTAACCAGTGGTGAGTAGAGGGGAACTAGTACTTCCTGAGATTTGGAAGCTATGCTTCTATTAATGCAGCCCAAAAGAGCATTGGCCTTTTTTGCAGCCACATCACATGGTTGGCTCATCTTCAGCTTGTGATCGACAACAATTCCAAGATCCTTCTCGCTTGTAGTGTTGTTGAGCCACGTATCCCCCATCTTGTAACTGTGCATTTGGTTTCTTTTTCCTAGGTGCAGAACTTGGCATTTATCCCTATTCAATGTCATTATGCTGTTTTCTGCCCAGCGCTCCAGTCTATCAAGATCACTTTGAATTTTGTTTCTGTCTTCCAAAGTATTAGCTATCCCACCCAATTTGGTGTCATCTGCAAATTTTATCAGCATTCCCTGCACCTCCTCCTCCAAGTCATTAATACAAATGTTGAAGAGCACTGGGCCCAGGACTGAGCCCTGCGGTACCCCACTCGTTACCTCTCCCCAGTTTGAGAAGAACCCATTGATAACCACTCTTGAGTCCCATTCTGTAGCCAGCTGTGGAACCACCGGATCGTTGTTTCATCTAGCCCACTTTGAGCTAGTTTGCTCATCAGGATATCATGGGGCACTTTGTCGAAAGCTTTGCTGAAGTCGAGGTATATGATGTCTACAGCATTCCCACGGTCCACAAGGGAGGTGACTTGATCAAAAAATGAGATCAGATTCATCTGGCAGGACTTGTTTTTGACAAATCCATGTTGGCTTCGAGTAATCACTGCATTGTTTTCAAGGTGCTTCCAGATGGATTGCTTTATCATCTGCTCGAGAATTTTCCCAGGGATTGATGTCAGACTGACTGGTCTGTAGTTCCCAGGTTCCTCCTTTTTACCCTTTTTGAAGATAGGGACCACATTAGCCCTCCTCCAGTCATCTGGCACTTCACCCGTCCTCTATGATTGCTCAAAGAGAATACACAGTGGTTCTGAGAGCTTCTGCTCGTTCCTTTATTACTCTAGGGTGCAGTTCATCTGGCCCTGGAGATTTGAACTCATTCAAAGTAATGAGGTGTTCCTTGACCATATGCCTATCGATCTCAAGCTGCAATCCTGCCCCTTCAGCCTGTACTTCGCCTTTGCCAGGGGGGTCATAGACCCTCTTTTGGGAGAAGACTGAGCCAAAGTAGGAATTGAGCACCTCTGCCTTTTCTTTGTCATCTGTTATGGTTTTGCCATCCTGCTTTGAAGAAGGATTAGACACATTTAATGGCAGACTAGTCTAACAAGAGCTACTAACCATAAGAACATGAGGACTCCCTTGCTAGATCAGACTCCAGTCCGTCGAGGTCAATGTTGTGCTCCAGCGATGGCCAGCCACATACCACCAAGTGCTCACAAGCGTTGTTTATGCGCAGCACCTGGGCTTCCGCGGTAGACTGCATTTGTACAGGGAAGCTCCATTGAGGTTGCAACCGTATGCAAGTTTAGATCGAAAAAAGGCCTACAACGCCCAGCATGCCCCAGCCATTGGGGGCGTTGTAGGCCTTTTTCTGTCTAAACCTGGATAAGATTGCACCTTTAGCTATCACAACTAATAGCCATTGATAGAGCTATCCTACCTGTGTCAAATCCTTCTTTTAAAAGCCGTACATTTGTGACCACAATTTTTATTTATTTATCTATATCTATATCTATATAGATATATAATTTCTTTATTTATTAGATTATTAATCCACCCAATAACCAATGTTCTCTGGGTTGATTACAAACAGTTGAAGGACTAAAATGCCATACAAACAGTTAAAAATATCAACTACAATACTAATATTTAGAAGAATAAAATACAATCCAAAACAAATAGCACATGAATAACCCTAAAACAACCCCCCAAAATCTAGAACTAGGTCTTTACAATGCCTGAGAGAAAAGAAAGGTCTTTGCTTGGTGCTGGAAAGATAACAATGTAGACACCAGGTGAACCTCTTTGAGGAGGGCATTCTAAAAGCAGGGTGCCACAACTAAGAAGGCCCTCTCTCTCATAGCCATCTGCATAACTTCCTTTGGCTACAACACCAGAAGGGAGATAAAACACTTGCCTATACCACAAAAACTTGTACAAACAAACACTTCTTTAATCGGTGCCTGAATAACAATGGTATGAGGGGCAGCTGAATCTCTACTGGAAGGGAGATGCAGAGTCAGGGTGTAACCACCAAAAAGGCTCTGCAATGTGTGGTCGCCCCACGGACCATGTTCCTCAAGGGTTCTGCAAGCAAAGACTCCCTGGCTCATCTTCAATCACAGCTTGATTGGTACTGGGTCAGTGGCCCTCCAAATAACCACATCTTCTGGTAGTGAAATGCAGAAGGTAAATCTCAGTTGATAGCAAAATTGGGGGTCCCATGTTTAGCAATGGCATAATGGGTCAGAGAGGTTTTAATTCAAAGTCAACAGTTGAAACAGATTATTCCAAGCCAAATATTTTGAACCGATGGGTGGCCTCTGTGATATTTAGAAAAGGGATTTGGAGCGGAAGCCATCCACGTTATCTTTGGTGTAATGAGCCACTGCAGTTGTTGTTCTGTGTGTTTTCCCATGTCTAAACATGCTCATTTTATATCAAAGAGCCCCACCCTTGCCATCCAACAAGGGTACAAGAAAAGGCAACCAAAAAGACAAAAGGGCTGGTGCAGGTGCAGAGAATGAATGAATAAGAAGAAGGACTTAAGCACTGGGGGGTTTAGTTTAAGGGGAGGGGTGACTAAGGGTGAACAGGACAGAGGTGTATAACATTATGTATCGTGTGAAGGAAGTGGAGAGAAAGAAGTGTTTCTCCCTTGCATATAAAGCTAGAACTTGGGAACACCCAGTGAAATTGATTGGCAGGGGATTTAGGAAAGAGAAAAGAAAGTACTTCATTAGACAATGCACAACTGACATATGGAACGTGCTGCTAAAACTGGGGTGTTGAACCTCTTTCTGCCATATTTCAAGGACCACATTCCAGTGTGTGTGTGTGCGTGTGTGGGAGCTAAAGGCAAAGGGGGCGGGGCCAAAAACACCAACATATTTTATCATAAAGCTCTTCGTGCCAGTAACCAAGCCTTAGGAGAGGCATTTCAACCTTTTAGAATGGAGGCAACTGAACAAAAACTGAAAAACTACCAATCGATCAGTGGTTGGGGAAAAGGGTGGGATTAGAGGAAGGGGGCTTGGCCTTTTCGGGAACCCCAGAGGGCTGGATTTAGACCCCAGGTGGGCCAGGTTTGGACCCCTGCCTTGAGGTTCCCCACACTTCTGCTAAAACATGTGGCGATGGCCTTTGGCCATTTAGGGGAAGGGCCAGAGCTCAGTGGGTAGAACAGCAGCTTTGCATGCAGAAGGTTCCTCGGTTCAATACCCAGCATCTCCAGATGGGGCCAGGAAAGACCCCTGCATGAAACCTTGGATCGCTGCTGCCCATCAGTGCAGACAATACTGTGCTAGATGGACCGAGGACTCCTATACCTGAGAGAGCACCTTCTCCTTTACCAACCTGCCCAGACACTGAGGTCATCAGAGGGCATGTCCCTGGTGGTTCCTCATGGACTCATGGTCTATTAGGAAAAGGGCCTTCAGTGTGGTGGCCCCCTTCCTGCGGAACATCCTGCCTTTGCAGGTCAGGTGTCAGGAGCGCCCTAGCTGCCCCTTGCAGTCCCCACCAATAGCCAACTCAGGACACAGACGACGAGGAATTCTTTCCGAGACTTTATTCCTTTATGACTCTTTCAGATACTAATCACTAGTGACAAAGCAAGGAACAGCACTGGGGAAAGATAGCAGAGTAGCCTAAGCTCCAGGTAAGGCAGTTGGTCCCCGTTTGAAGGAGAACCATGGGAAGACCCTGAACTTATGGGCTAGGGAGAGATCCTCCCTCTTTCCCTTGGGTCCTCAGGACGTGACCATTGTTTGCACGCCAAATGAGCGCTACGCCTCCTTTCTGCGCCCTCCACCTGTCATCGCTCCCTGCGTCTGCGCCGAGCATCCAGCAAGCCCCCTCCAGCGCTCTCTCACTGCCAGGGTCACTATCTATCCCAGGAATGCTGGCAGGAGGAATCTCCTGGAGTGACCAGCCGCAGTTTATTAACTTCAGAATCTGTTTTTTTTTTTAATGTTTTAATATGGTGTTATATTATTTTATCTTATTGTTCACCACTCTGAAATCTTTGATGTGGAGCGGTATATAAATATTGCAAATAAATAAAATAAGAAGCAGATAATATAGGGGGATAGATGGCTTTAAAAGGGGGTTGGACACTAGCCATAATAGCTCAGTGAAGCCTGCAGGATCAGAGGCTTCTAGTCTCTGGATTCTAGTTGCCAGGGTAGGCCTGCTGCTCTCTTGAGGGCATCTGTTGGCTGGACCACTGGACTAAACTGATCCTTTGGTCTAGTGGAGGCTGGTGGCTCTGATGTCGGTGGGGCGGTGCATCCGCTCCAGGTTTCAGTCAGAACCAGACAGAACTCTAAAGGAGCTCTCCAAGGTGCAGAACATGGGGGACCTTGGAGAGCTCCTTTAGAGTTCTGACTGGTTCTGAGTGAAACCCGGAGCAGTTTCACTGCCCCACTGACATGGGAGCCACCAGCTTCCACTGCTTTGGTCTGCTCTAGCAGGGCTCTTCTCATGTTCTTTCAGTGGGCAGGCTGCCCAGGGTGCTGGGCTGTGCGGTGCAATGGGTAGCCACCATCTGCTTTAGACAGCTGTATTTCATTCAGGTGCCTGGAGCACATGCCTTTTGGACAATTTCTAGCATCAGTGCTAGCCGGGAAGCAGCATCAGCTAGCCGGGAAGCAGGGTGGCAGCATAGCCTCTTTGCAAGCCACAGACAAGTCCCGGGGGTTAAATTTGGCCAGATGGGCCCTGCTACTTCCTGTGTTGTCTTCCCATCAATAGAAAGAGGCTCATTTGCTGGGCAATTTGGTTGCTAACTTTGGACACAGTGAACCCTGTAAATTCCACACCACAGGAGAAAATTGCTAAGCTGTCATGAGAAGGATGGCCAGTCTGAGTCATCTGGAGGGGGGGACGGGGGACAAAAAAAAAATTCCAGAAAGGAATAGCTGTTTGGCATTACTGAGAAGAATGTTCATAGCTTAATTCCCCACATCAATTCTGTTTAACAGGGCAACACAGTAAATGCAGCCACCAAGGACAGATTGCTACAAGTATTCCTACATGTTGAAGCAATTTGCACTGGTTGAACCAGAATTATTGTGAATTGTTCGACGTGCGTCATCCAGAACGTAACACGGTATGCAAAATTACACTCACAGCAGAATTAATTTTATATCTGTTTTTGTTGTTGTTGGACCAGGGGAGCAGAACCTTAAGCCAAGGGGCCAAATCTGGCCCTCTGGGAAAGGCCACATGACTATGCCCCTTTCCCAGGACCCACCCTCTTTCTCCCCAGTCGTAGAATAATAGAATAGTAGGGCTGGAAGGGGCCTATAAGACCATCGAGTCCAACCCCCTGCTCAGTGCAGGGAAGTTTGAAAAGGAAAGCATTGAGCAGTTTGGTGCTCAATGCACCAAGCAATCACCGATCCTTTTGTGTTCACTCAGCTTTTGTAGTCCCCCCTCCTCATTCTAAAAGGTTGAAATACCTCTCCTAAGGCTTAGTTACTGGGAGTAAGAACTTTAAGCTAAAATATGGTTTCCTGGTCTTACCCCCTTTGCATTGGGGATTGTCTCATCCTGCCCCTTTTGCCTTCAGGCCCCATCCACCACTGGAATGTAGCCCCTAACAGCTTCTCTGAAATGGAATTTGGCCCTTGGACAGAAAGAAGTCCAATAATTCTGTGTTAGAGGGTTGTAGAGGGGGCAGAGAGAGAGAGAGAGAGAGAGAAATCTGGATCAGGGAGTTCCATCTATTTGGAAACTTGCAAAACAAAAGCAAGGTTTCCAGTTAAGTATTGTAACATAAATTATTACAGCACATAATCTCTTATAACAAGATGTTACAGGTAAGATGTAACATTAAGCCCTCAGTTTAAACGTTTTGAAATAGCAGCAAGATTAGCTTTTAAGCCTCTGCCAATATGCTTCTCAGGTCCTGCTCAAAGGAGTCCTTTTTAAAAGACATTTAGGGAGGAATCTTATGGCCATAGTCAGTGGCTAGACAGCCATGGGATATGCTGGTTTCTGGGAACTGACCTTGAAGCCCGCTCTCCGAGGTTGGTTCCTTGAGAACCCCCCCCTCCCCCGTGCTGCCTAGCAGGCAGCTCAGAATGGCCCATGCTCCATGCTCGGAAGAATAGTGCAGAGTGGAGAAAACTGGGCGTTCCTGGGGGCATTCCCGGGGTGGGGAAGGCGGAAATGCTGGCCCGACACATCCTATGTGTTGTCTGGCAACTGCCTCCCCCACTCTGCCTTCCCGCAGCTAAACAGCTGAAATTGGCTAAAATAAAAATTTAAATATAAATAAAATAAAATGGCTAAAATAACAAAAAAATATAAAAATCAACAATACAACTATATTAAAACCACCAGAAGCAATTTAAGAGGCTGAAATGAAAAGATGTATCTTACGTAGGGATGTACGAAAGTCACTTACCTGGTCCCGCAGCTTGCTTCGTGGTGGGGGGGAGGCGCTTTGGTTCTCCCCCCGAAGTTCAGGCCGGGGAGGGAGACGCCCCACCTCGCCCGGCCGAAATTCAGGCCGGGGAGAAGCGCCCTGCCTCCCCAGCCGCGAAATAAAAAAGTGAATGTAAAACACACACACACACGTGATAGGCTACGTAACGATTTACATAGCCTATCACGGCTAGATTTCCAAAGTCAGCCGTGATAGGCTACGTAACGATTTACGTAGCCTATCACGGCTGACTTTGGAAATCTAGCCGTGATAGGCTACGTAAATCGTTATGTAGCCTATCACGTGTGTGTGTGTGTGTGTGTTTTTACATTCATTTTGTAATGGCAGTGACAAAGCCTGCCCCCGCCGAACCGCCGCCAAACCGCCGCTGGGACCCACCTCCAAGAGGGACATTCGAGGGAGGTAAGTCCCATCCCGGGGGGGGGGGGAGAATTTCACTGCCAATTTCGGGGGATTGGTTTGGTTCTCCCCCCGAAGTTCAGGCCGGGGAGGGAGACGCCCCACCTCGCCCGGCCGAAATTCAGGCCGGGGAGAAGCGCCCTGCCTCCCCAGCCGCGAAATAAAAAAGTGAATGTAAAACACACACACACACGTGATAGGATTCTCCACGAATCCCGAGATTCGTGGAGAAATTCTCCGCCATCCCTAATCTTACGCAATCCTATGCATGTTTAGAGAGAAAAAAATCCTACAACTCCCAGCATGGCTAGTTGGGGTATGCTGGGAGTTGTAGGACTTTTTTCTGTCTAAATATTTGTAGGATTGCACTCTTAATTCCTTTACAAAAAGGCGAGAGAGTGGAGACCAATCTGAAGGGAGAGCATTCCAGGGTTTGGAAGAGATGCAGGAGAAAATACACATTTGTGTGTGTCCAATAAATGGGCCTCTGCAAGCAATGGTATGCTCAGACAATTTTTTTCTGTCAGTTTTAATAATCAGACAGGTTAATAGCAAGACAGACAGTCCCTTAGACAGCCAGGCCCTAAGCCATTTAGGGCACAATCCTATGCATGTTTAGACAGAAACCTACAACTCCCAGCATCCCTCTAGCTAGTCATGCTGGCTGGGGCACAATGGGAATTCTAGGACTTTTATCTGTCTAAACATGCATAGGCCTTTAGAGGTTAAAACCAACACCTTGAACTGAGCCTGGAAAACCATTAGTAACCAATGCAAATCTTTCGGTATTGGAGTAATATGATCTTGATATCGTGCAACAGTTAGCAGCCAAGCTGCTGCATTTGGCACCAATGAAGCTTTTGGACTCTCTTTAGAGGTAGCCCAAGTAGAGCACATTGTTGTTGTTGTTGTTGTTCAGTCGTTCAGTCGTGTCTGACTCTTCGTGACCCCATGGACCATAGCACGCCAGGCCTTCCTGTCCTGCGCTCTCTCCCGGAGCGTGCTCAAGTTCATATTCATTGCATCCGTGATGCTATCTAGCCAGCTCATCCTCTGCCATCCCCTTCTCCTTTTGCATTCAGTCTTTCCCAGCATCAGGGTCTTTTCCAGAGAGTTTTCTCTTCGCATTAGGTGGCCAAAGATTTGAGCTTCAGCTTCAGGATCTGTCCTTCCAATGAGCACTCAGGGTTGATTTCCTTTAGTATGGACTGATTTGACCTCCTTGCAGTCCAGGGGACTCGTAAGAGTCTTCTCCAGCACCACAGTTCGAAAGCATCAGTTCTTCAGCACTCAGCCTTCCTTATAGTCCAGCTCTCACAGCCATACATTACTACTGGGAAAACCATAGCTTTGATTAGACGGACCTTTGTGGGCAAGGTGATGTCTCTGCTTCTTACTATGCTGTCTAGGTTGGCCATAGCTTTCCTCCCAAGGAGCAAGCGTCTTTTAATTTCATGGCTACAGTCACCATCTGCAGTGATCTTGGAGCCCACATTGCAATAGTCTAAACATGATATGACTGAGGCATGAATAACTGTTCCCAAATCAGACTCACTCAAGAAAATTGCAGCTGGCGCACTAAACATAATTGTGCAAACACTCTCCTATTGGTGCTCATCCATTGCTGTGTGCCAAGCGAGAGGACATCCCGGAACATGGCTGGACATTGCAGGAGGGGCGGGCAGAGATGGTCAAGCCATCTTTACGGAAGTTTGTCCACCATTGCTGACCTTGACATTGAGGAACTGCAGGGTTTCCTAGAATGTAGGTTGAAACCCTTTGCCTCAGACCCTTCCATGATCTTTAAAATACAGGATGAGAAGTGGCAAACCCTCATCCAGTATCTCAGAGGGAGTTACACTGCAAAGAAAGAATCTTTCATACAAACTGGGGCACGGAGACATTTCCCAGAACTGCAAGGAAAATACTACTTCACTGAATGTATGACTGCAAATCCTTCCTGGAAGTCAGCAGCATGGGACTGGGTAAATCCCAGGGTGCTCAAATAACCAGCAGCCAAACCTGTGGCGGATTCTTTCATCCCACTGGACGGAGGCACTGGAATTTTTCTAACCTATCCAGTAACATGGAGCCAATTCTCCTCTTAACAGTGTCGCTATTCTGCTCATGCCAAGGAAGGGGAGCAGAAGGAACTTCTATCCCGGAACTCTCCGTGCAAGGTCACACGAATGAGAGAGCAAAAGGACTAGATCGGTGTTTCTCAGACTTTTGATACTTAGGCAAGTTTTCCCCCCTGTATTAAAACTGGAAGTAGCAACACTTATTCATAGATCACTCAAAAAGAAATAGGTGGATTGTCTGTTAGCTCCCAGAACAACGGGCAGCCATCCTCCTAGGAACTGTGGAACAATCCAGTCAACCTTCCTTCCTGCCTGGGCTGGCTCCAGGTTTTTGAGAACCCTTATTTACTTACTTACTTACTTAATTTCATTTATTTATTTCATTTCTATACTGCCCAATAGCTGAAGCTCTCTGGGTGGTTCACAAAAATGAAAACCACGAAGCGCAGCATAAAACAATGTAAAATATGAAAGCTTAAAACCACAATATAACAATACAACTGGAATAAAACCTAGCAGCAATGCAGAGATTTAAAATACAGATTTAAAACACCAGAGCTAAAAGACTAGGAAGCTAAAATACTGGGAGAATAAAAAGGTCTTCACCTGGCACCGGAGGGAGAAGAACGTAGGCGCCAGGCAAACCTCTCTAAGGAGCTCAATGGGCCCCTTACCTCAGGGAGTCCACCTTCTCACCACCATTGTCACCAGCTGCAGTTCCTCCTCCTCTTCCTCATCATGGTTCCCGCTTGCTTGCATGACTGACAGGCAGGGAGACAGTGTGCAAGCCGGCGATGGCCTCTCCTGCTCCTCCTTCTCGCCACCACCATTGCCTGGGCCAGAGTGAGAGAGAGGTGAGCAAGGAGATGGCGATGGCGAAGAGGAGGCGCAAGTCCAGGGGGCTCTTGTCAGTGGGCCCTTGCCGGGGTGTGGGCCCTCGGCAGGTGCCCAACCATGCCTGCCCTTGACATGGGTACTGCTACCTGGGGTGTCTTTCAAGTTCTTCCTAGACAATGGTGAAGCTTCAAGGATTCTCCCACACCTGTCGACTATCGTGTGAACTGTGGCAAGGAATCCTGGCGCATTGTAACTGACTCCTGCAGTTACACTGGCAGAGTGGGGGCAGAATCAATGCTGCACAGTGCTTCTCCTTTGTGCAGGGCACGGAGCTATGCCTTCAAGAGGGCGGCTTAGGTTTCCCAGGCATGCGTCACCACCTTCCATGGCGCCCTAGCATGTCCTGGTGTGCAGTTGGGGAAATCAGTGGGCTGGATGGATTTTTGTCTGATTCAGCAAGCGCCACAACTCAGGAGTACGAGGCACTTCTTGATTCCTAGCCATTCATCACATCGGGCTGCCTGGAGATGTCAGGAACGACTGGAACTGTGCGGGCAGCTGCCCTGTGCGGTGAACCACTGAACTGCAGGTGGCAGCCTTCTTAGAATCATAGAATAGTAGGGTTGGAAGGGGCTAGGTCATTGGTTCCCTAGGTCTCCCTAGGTCATTGGTTCCATTGTCCTATTGCTCTGATAGTCAGGAAGTTTCTCCTGATGTTCTGCCGGAATCTGGCTTCCTGTAACTTGAGCCCATTATTCTGTGTCCTGCACTCTGGCATGATCGAGAAGAGATCCTGGCCTTCCTCTCTGTGACAACCTTGCAAGGACTTGAAGAGCGCTATTAACGCAGCCCAAAAGAGCATTGGCCTTTTTTGCAGCCACATCACATTGTTGGCTCATCTTCAGCTTGTGATGGACAACTATTCCAAGATCTTCTTGCTTGTAGTGTTTTTGAGCCACGTATCCCCCATCTTGTAACTGTGCAGTTTGTTTCTTTTTCTTAGGTGCAGAACTTGGCATTTATCCCTATTCAATTTCATTCTGTTGTTTTCAGCCCAGTGCTCCAGCTTAGTGAAGAACCTTCCAGCGCTGGACTAACTTCGCCCACCCAGCTGGCCCTTGGATTCTTCTGGGCAGGAAGGAGTATAAAGGGCTTCCTGTTCCATCCACTGGAGGCTGGTAGCTCTGATGTCAGTGGGGAGATGCATCCACTCAGGTTTCAGTCAGAACCAGTCAGAGCTCTAAAGGAGTTCTTTAGAGTTCTGACTGAAACCTGGAGCGGATTCACCACCCACTGATATCAGAGCCACCAGCCTCCTGGTTCCGGCTGAGCCTTGGTGGAGCAACGTGGTCTTCTTGACCTCTGGTTTGTTCCTGCATTCTTGGTTCTTCTTTGGTCCTGGCTTGTCCTTCAGTTTGCCCTTTAGTCCTTGGTCCCATGGCATCTGGTTCCCGCCTGCCCTCAGACTGCTGCCCATGGCTCAGCCCTGATAGGATTGGGGGGCAGCAGGAAGACAGGGGCCTTTCCAAAGCAGAAAAACATGGCACTCTGCATTCTGTAGGGAGAAGAGACATTTTCCAGGCTCAATGCTTCAGGAAAATATGTACAGAGGCACACTTATGGGTTTTACTGTTTTAGCTCAATGGAAGAGAGTCTGTGAATTCTGGAAATTTTTCTCCCCCGTGTTCAGGCCAACCTGTAACCTGTAAAAGAGGACAGCATGGAGATCTGAGCATGGAGCAACATAATGTCGCGTTGTGCTGGCTCTTGGGAGCTCAATAAAGAGAAGCTCTTTCTCTTTGTTGCTTGTTTCTTCTTGCCTCCTGTGCAAGTCCAATTATATCTCCTTGATGTGGAAACAAGCTTAAAGAACAGTGTTGTAAGGTGCCACCCTTCACGTGTGCTAAAAAAAGTGACTCACTGACGTTGTGGGCAGCAACTCGGCACAGAGGAGCCCTGAAGAGAGAATCGTGCAAGCGAAAGACTAAGGGAGAGATGGCATCTGGTGACAGCACCAACTTGTGAACAGAGGTGGTGGCCTTATGCCAAGACCACAGGTCCATCAAGCCCAGGACTGTCTACTCTGATGGGCGGTGGCTCTCCACGGTCCCAAGCTGAGGCCCCTCCCAGTACCTGATAGCTGGGGAGGATCGTTTTTAACCAGTGGAGGCTGGTGGCTCCAATGTCGGTGGAGCGGTGAATCTGCTTCCACACCTTGGATAGCTCCCTCAGAGTTCTGACTGGTTCTGACTGAAACCTGGGGCAGATTCACTGCCTCACTGGCATCAGAGCCACCAGCCTCCACTGGAATAAGCCCTGAACTTTTCCAGGCCTTGCCATTAGCTAGTGCCCTGCAGCTTACAAGTATAAACTTTCCTGGTAGTAAGTCTAGAATCACCTTTCCATAAAGCATGTTCACGCACATGCACTCTGGCATACAGATTAATCAGCCCTTCTTACAGTAATTGTAGAATGTCAATAAATCATGAGTTTCTAGAGAACCCAGAGCAGGAAGCTTTTTTGGTCGGGACACATCAGCTCCTGCCACACCACCCTTACTGTGCCAGTGGAGGCTTCCAACACCCATTTCCGTGTCTCTTCTCTGGTCCTGTCTGCCACAGTCATGGTTTCCAGAGAATTTTTGGGAATGCCCAGCCAACCATTTCAACTAAGATGCATGGCTTTTCCAGAAGAAGTGCTAATCCTGACCCCATCTAGACAGCAGTTTTCCAAACTCGCTGAAAATAAGGACAAAAATGTATCTTCTGTGGGAGATTTGGGATTGGATCTGCTGGCTTTAAACAACAAACAAATCTGTAGCCAGGCATGGTTGGGGGGAAGCTGTGAATGTGCTTGCAGAGGTGATGGGGGAGCGGAGGGGGTGCTTAACCCTTTCCCTGGGTTATTCTGTGTGTGTGTGTGTGTGTGTGTGTGTGTGTGTGTGTCCCGACTGCTGTTAGTCCCATGAGGAAAATAAATACAACTATCTTCAAGAGCTTGACTGCCCTCATATTTCATCCAAGGCACTTTATTGGTCTATGACAGCACCGTGGATTATATAAGGGGTTAGAAGGAACTGCCGTTTGGTCCAGCAAGTCCTGGATTGCCAAGCTGAACAACTAGAGAATGTCTTTTCCAGATCTGCTACCTGAAATCTGCAGCCAAAGGTTTTAACTGGTTATTCCAAAGCATTATGCGAGCCTCTGCTTTCCACAGCACTGGACACACCTGTCTCTTCTCTCTGCCCATTCTCTCTCACAGCTTGTTTGTCCCCTTCAGGCTCCACACTCAAGAGTTGTCTTCTTGCTCTCATTCTCCTGGAGCTGGTTTGGGCAACAATCCAGCCCAGCCTCCGGCCTTTTTGCCCAAAATTCGGTGGCACAGCAGCAAAAAAAGGTCACTTTTTACTTGTCTGAAGGAAAACAAGCAGCACTTTGCCATGGAAATTCAGCTGCATGGCAACAAAAAAGGGCCTGTTTTAGAAGAAAAAAAGCCCTTTTTTTGCTGCTGTGCTGCTAAGCCCCCAAATTTGACTGGCAAATTTGGAGACATGGTGGCAGCACTATGAGCCTGGGTGGCTTCTGGGAGGGGGGGAATAGACCCCCAGAAGTTGCCAACCCCTGCTCTAGAGCAACCTTCCCCAGCCTGGTGCCCTCCCGATGTGTTGTACTACAACTCCCACTATCCCCAGCCAGCATACCATTGGCTGGGGTTGATGGGAGCTGTAGTCCAACCTATCCAGAGGGCGCCCGGTTGGGGACGGCTGCTCCAACCATTAAACCTCACTGGCTCCACAGAAGAAGCTGCTTCACGCCACGTCGGACTACTTGTCCATCCAGCCTAGTATCTCCTTCCCCGACTTGCAGCAGCTCTGCAAAGCCAAGAGGTCTTCCCCAGCCCGGCTATCGCAGATCCTTGAACTCGCATCCTTAAATTCAAGACCACGTGCAGGCAAAGGATGTATTCTGCCATGTGACCATGAGCTCCTAGCCCACCCAACCTGCACAGGATCAAGAGTAAAATGAGAAAACCTAGAGTATACTGCCTTAGCTCCGTGGAGGAAGGAGGGGGTATGAACGTGGCAAATACAGAGGTGCTGCCAGACCGGGGGGGGGGGGGGGCTGGGAAAAGTCCCTTCCTGGGGTACTCCACTATCCTGGACAACCCATTTTTTAACATTAAGTAGCAGGGCCGCTCTTTGAGCAGCAGGGCCCAGGCTTCTCCCTCCCTCCCTGCTGCCCCCCTTTTTCTGTTTACTGAGGGGGGGCTGCTTGGCTCCCGTGAGGGGCTGGCCTGGCCCCTGCTCCCCTCCCCTGGCTGGCAAAGCAGATAAGGAGGCAGCAGTCAAATCTCTCCGCCAGAGCTAGAGTGGCAGCTAGCTCAGCCAATCAGGCATCACCGTTCGGGGCTTGCAGCCAGTGAGAGTGCCATGGCGGGAGAGGGCGTGAGCGGGGCTTTGTGAAGACATGATTTAAAGGAAAATGGTGCACAGCCGCAGTCTTGGCTCTCAGTGCAGCCCTTGGCTTGCACACTGTATTCACTGCCGCCGCCACCCGAGTACCACCATCTCTTTGGGGGATTTCTGGGTTGTCCCCAAGCTGTGGGGCCTCTGACCACCACCCTGTGGTCTGTGGATAGCGGCGCCACTGGGCAAGTAGCACACTGAGGTTGGGGGGAAAGAAGACATGAGCCAGAGGAGCAGCAGACAGCAAACAGGAGTCCAAGCAGAAACTTGTGCAGTAAGTTGGAACCTGCAACTAGAGGTGTAAAGGCCCAGGAAAAAACTGGGAAAACTCAGAAAAACAATGTTTTTATCCTGTTTTGTACGAGGACCTTATTTATTTATTTATTTATTTATTACATTTATATCCCGTCTTTTTTCCTCCTTAAAGAACCCAAGGCATGATACATAGTCCTCCTTCTCCATTTTATCCTCACAACAACAACCCTGTGAGGTGGGTTGGGCTGAGAGTTGGTGACTGGCCCAAAGTCACCCCGTGAGCTTCCATGGCCGAGTGGAGACCAGAACCCAGATCTCCTGACTCCCAGTCCAACACTCTAGCCACTACACCACACTGGCTCTCCGTTTTTGTTTTTTTCCGAAAAATTTGGAAAAATTCAACAGTTTTGGATTATGAAATATTTTCTTTTAGAATTTAAGACAAAATATTTATTTATTGTTACCCAGCCTTTACTCCCCCCTCATATGATTTCTAAAAATGATGTAATAAGAACACGTTTATAGAAGGACCAGATATGTAAAATGTCTAGAAATCATAGAATCATAGAATAGCAGGGCTGGAAGGGGCCTATAAGACCATCGAGTCCAACTTCCAGACTTGACGGATGAAAGGGCTGTGTTAAATAATGAAGCCAACAGGGGTATATATTTTTTAACCCTCTCTGTCAGATTCCCAGCATAGTTAGTTCTTTCATTCGATATTAAAATTATGGATCTAAAGTATATTGTAGTGATGGCCATTTATGCAGAGTTTCCCAACACGTGAGTAGAGTCACCATTGTGCATTCTTGACAGAAAATGTGCATTCTTGACAGTTTGCGTTTTGTTCTATAGAGTCCTGTGTTTCTGATGCTGTAGCAGTCATTTGATGTAATCTCATCTATTCAGGCAATAATTACGAATCTACTAACTGGGTTTACTTTTACCAGTTTTAAAATATTATTTTATGAGCAAACTAAGTCTTACATAAAATAACTTTAGGAACAGAAAGGCTGCTTTATGTTTCTAAAGCAGCCCTCCCCAACCTGGTGCCCTCTGGATGTTTTGGACTACAGTACTCAGCATTCCTGACCATTGGCCGTGCTGCCTGAGGCTGCTGGGAGCTGAAGTCCAAAACATCTGGAGGGCATCAGGTTGGGGAAGACTGTCTTAAAGCAACAAAGTTACTTTAGGCCTGTAAAGAGCACTAAAAAATAAGTATTGCTTATTTTTCTATTTTTCAAAAATTTCCAATTTTTCTGACCGCCCCCCCCCCCACTGTTTTTTTTCCCCATGGCTTCAACATTTCTGGAAATTTTACATCTGTGCCTGTAACCCCAAAAGGGGCTTCCAATTGGGCAAAGCTTCTCCACTAAGCTCACTTCACAGCTCCAAAAGATGGGCTGGAAGCAGCCCTTAAAGCAACAGCAGCTGTCCGGACAACGACTATGCCACAACTGAAGCAGCATCCCTCTAGGTGTGAAGTCTGTTGCCCTGAAGCTGCCTCTTGCACAGTCAATGTTCAGAGCCAAGTCTGCTTTGCAAGCTTTCCTGTACGTCACAGCCAGCCACTTCCAAAGTGCGTACGCCCAGACAGGGCCATTCAAGCACTGAACTTGCCCAAACAAGGGAAGGATGAACATCCATTTAAAAAGGCTAAACTGAACAATGCAAGGCTCAGGGATGCCAAGTCCTTGACAGAAGAGAGCCAAGACGGATGAAAGGGCTGTGTCAAAAAAAGAGAAAGAGAGTGGCAATAAAAGATGACAAATGCAAATTGCACAAAAGGTCCAATGACCTTCTTCTGTGCTGATCTGTAATAACCAAGAAAGAAGGAGGTCATGGGACCAGGAAAGCTCGTGGTGCCAAAGGGCAGACCGTACCTCCTCCTGCTGTTCCCCACCCAAGCCATGGTGCTACGTGCCCTCTTTCACCTCAGTCACCAATTCAGACATGCTCAAGCCTGCGTGCAACAGAATCGGGAAACCCCGGCACCTTGGGCAGCCTTCTCGCTCATCCATGGCTGGAAGTGAGCACTGCAAACTTTACAGGAACCTTTTATACACCTTGGAAAAGACACAGCCGGAATTGCATATGTTCTGTCCTTGGGGTTCTCATGAACGACTCAAATATAGCTCTCTCAGCCGAACTGCGATTAGAATTCTGTCTGATGGTACATTCCCACCACAAGCTCATTTCCCAGGATTGATAACATGGGAGGAAAACTGGTGCTCTAGCGGTGTCACTCACTGATCAGTGGTCTACACCTGAGATGGGTGCAAGGTAAGTTCCTCTCAGAACTTTTGCTGGGACATTCCACACAACGTCCATTCAAATGTTGGGTGAAGAGCATCTGCTCTGCTGTCTGGTAGAGTTCCGGCCTTCAGAACGTAAGAAGAGCCGTGCTGGATCAGACCCAGGGTCCATCTAGTGCAGCATTCTGTTCACACAGTGGCCAACCGGCTGTCAACCAAGAACTCACAAGCAGGACAGGAGTGCAACAGCACCGTCCCGCCCATGTTCCCCAGCAACTGGTCTACGTAGGCTCACTGCCTCTGGTACTGGAGGTAGCACATAGCCATCAAGACTAGTAGCCACTAATATCCTTTTCCTCCAGGAATTTGTCCAACCCCCTTTTAAGAACATAAGAAGAGCCCTGCTGGATCAGACCAAGGGTCCATCTAGTCCAGCATTCTGTTTGCACAGCGGCCACCCTGCAAAAGGGTTTCTAAACTGCTTGAGTTTAACACAGTTCCCACACACATTACAATGGCCACATGGGGAATTATCAGTGATTTCTCCACCTATACTGGAGGATACCAAAGGTGGAGGAGCCTTTAAAGTACTGAGGACCAGTACGTTCTCAGTATGGAACCGATGACCTAGGGAGGTGGTGGGCACTCCCACACTGGAGGTATTCAAGATGAGCAGGGGGTTGGACTTGATGGCCTTGTAGGCCCCTTCCAACCCTACTATTCTATGATTCTATGAAATCATGTGAAGTACTAGTTCCCCTCTGCTCAGCACTGTTAGGCCTCATCTTGAGTACTGTGTCCAGTTCTGGGCACCACACTTGAAGAAGGATGCAGACAAGCTGGAGAGGGTTCAGAGAAGGGCAACTAAGATGATCAGGGGACTGGAAACAAAGCCCTATGAGGAGGGACTGAAAGAACTGGGCATGTTTAGCCTTGAGAAGACTGAGGGGAGATAGGATAGCGCTCTTCAAGTACTTGAAAGGTTGTCACAGAGAGGAAGGCCAGGATCTCTTCTCGATCATCCCAGAATGAAGGACACGGAATAATGGGCTCAAGTTACAGGAAGCCAGATTCCAGCTGAACATCAGGAAAAACTTCCTGTCTGTTAGAGCAATGCGACAATGGAACCAATGACCTAGGGAGATAGTGGGCTCTCCCACACCGGAGGCATTCAAGATGAGGCTGGACAGCCATCTGGTGAGGATGCTCTGACTTGGATTCCTGCATTGAGCAGGGGGCTGGACTTAATGGTCTTGTAGGCCCCTTCCAACCCAATATCCTATGATTCTATGATTCTAAGTCTCTCAGGTTGCGGTCACATTTATATGGTTGCCTCTGCAGTGTGGGATTTCTGCCAGAAGATGCCAATATTTGTAGACCACAGAACGGAACATCTGCCAGCTGGGGATATCTTCGGTTCAAGCAGCACAAGGAAGGTCTGCTGTTTGAAGCAGACCCCCCACACGCACCCTGCTACTCACCACCCACAGATTTATGAGGGCTGCAGCAGATTTAATTGCCAGAAAAGGCAGCATTTTGAAAGGGGATGCTGGCATGTCCCCAAGCAGCAGATCAAGACTCGTCTGGTTTCAGCATGAGGATTCTGCCATTGTTCTTTGTGGATGCAAAGCATGGGAGCAAAATGTTGTTATCAAGGGCTTCAATTGATCCTCTCAGTAGTTCTGCGAGGGTCAGCCACAGAGGGAGCAAAGTGATCCCAAGGCCCGGGGGGCTGGACACATACTCGCAGGCAGGGCCGGCCCAAGACATTTTGCTGCCCGAGACAAAGGATACAATGGTGGCCCTCCATCCCACATAGAGAAGTTGACCAGAGTGATCGCTGAATCTTACTTCAACAGTGGTGATGGCACACTCCACTGCACCTGAGGACAGCAACCTAGCTTAAGGGGTGCAGGACAGACTGAGCTGCACTCACAGCTCTCTCCTCCAACACCTCACTGCTGCCCCACTGCATCTGCCGCCTGAGGCAGCCGCTTCACCCTGCCTAATGGTAGGGCCGGTCCTGCTCACAGGCACAGGATCCTGGGTTCAATTCTTGGCAGTTAGATCTCAGGTAGCTGGGCTGAGAAAGGCTTTTGGACCCGAGACCTGCTCCAAAAGGACGAGAGATACATAAAGGCATCTCGCCCCCCTTCTGCCCCTAGAAACATTCTGACTGGCGTGTACAGGCCATTGCAGCACATGGTTTCCCGGGCCATGCCTTCCGCACTTTTGGTTGAAGAGGGGAGTACTTGCTTTATGTTCTGCAGAAGTAGCAGCAATTCACAGCGGAGGGGCAGAACCGCTGGGGATCAAAGCTGATTTCAAGGGGTCTCCTAAGGCAAGGGTGGGCAGACTTCAGGCTGTGAGATCTACTGAATCTTTTTACTAGCACCCTAAGATTCCCAAACCAGAGCATGGTGCAAAAGAGATATATTTAGAACTAAAACATTCGGAGTCCAGGAATTTGTTCTGAGTATCAGAATGGAACGGGGCTCATTGTCCTTCCAGCCTGCCTGGGGTTCCAATCCAACCCACCGGGACTCTCCAGAAGGCTGTTCCCCCTCCCTCTTCCCCTGGCCCCCAGTTTGCAGGTTTCCCCCCATTCTAAAAGGTGGATTTGCTTCTCTTGAGGCTGAGTTGCTGGCAGGAAGAGCTTCAAGCTACAATATGCAGCTATTTTTGATATTTTGGCCACATCCCTTTGGCCCCACCCCATCTTGCCTTTGGCTGCACCAACAACTGGAATGCAGCCCTCAGAAGCTTCTCTGAAACTGAATTCAGCCCCTGAGCTATGGCCACAAGTGAGGCCACAGAACATGCATAGTGCTTACAGCACTGGCTTATTCCATACAAGTCAATGGAGCAAAATAGTGCCTTTGTGGCCACACCCCAGGAGAACCTGGCGAAGAAATCCTGGCCTGGGCTACCTTGTAGGGTTGTTGTGAAAGATAAGTGAGAATGCCATGCATGCTGTCCCGAACTCTATGTCAGAAGTGCTGGATTAAAAACCAATAAACAAAATAGAGGTCCCTTTGCAACTGAGTAAGATTAAAGCTGCAGTCCTATGCATTCAGTGGGACTTATTTCTTAGTCAGGCTGCAATTTTTAATAAATTCATTGGCTAGATCAGTTGATTAATCAACTAAAAAGGCACCCCCAATTAATTAGGCAACACATTTATTAAAAACATTAATTATGCTTAATATAAACATTTATAAACGCTGGAAATGGTAAGCACCACCTTAGAAGGTGGTGAGAGAGAGAGGGGGCGGGGGGAAGGGAGAGATAACTTTAAAAAAATTGCACCGTCTAAAAGCAAAGTATCAGTATCAGAGGTGGTATGCCTATATACACCAGTTGCTGGGGAACATGGGCAGGAGGGTGCTATTGCACTCATTTCCTACTTGTGGGTTTCCTGTGTGCAGCTAGTTGACTAGTGTATGAACAGAACGCTGGATGGATCCTTGGTCTGAACCAGCAGGGCTCTTCTTATGTTCATATTTAGGAGTTGTGAGCAAGGTATTATCTCTAGGAGTTGGTACAGAGTACTCTTCCAACCAGTTTAATTATGGCTGCCTTCTTCTGTATGTTCCTTCCATACTTTGAACATTTTAGGGCACAATCCTATGTATATTTACATGGGAAAATCCTGGGAGTGTGGGATTATTTTCTGTCTAAACATGCATGCATAGGATTGCACCCTTACTTGATGAGCTTTTGTATTTATTATGTTGTATCTTAACGTTCCCCTTCATGGATCACTGCCTTGTTATGGCGAAGGGGCTTGCGTAACTCAGTGAAGCCATAAACTATGCCGTGCAGGGCCACCCAAGATGGACAGGTCATGGCAGAGAGTTCTGACAAAATGTGGTCCACTGGAGAAGGAAATGGCAACCCACTCCAGTATTCTTGCCAAGAAAACCCCATGGAATGTATCACAAGACTAAAAGATATGACGCCGGAAGATGAGCCCCTCAGGTCGGAAGGTGTCCAATATGCTACTGGGGAAGAGCAGAGGGTATTTCCAAGTAGCGCCAGAAAGAGTGAAGCGGCTGGGCCTAAGCCGAGAGGACACTCAGCTGTGGATGTGTTTGGTGGTGAAAAGAAAATCCGATGCTGTAAAGAACAATATTGTTTAGGAACCTGAAATGTCAGATCAATGAATCAAGGTAAGCTGGAGGTGGTCAAACATGAGATGGCAAGATTGAACATCGACATCTTGGGAATCAGCGAACTAAAATGGACAGGCATGGGCGAATTTAATTCAGGTGACCATCATATCTACTATTGTGGGCAAGAATCCCTTAGAAGAAATGGAGTAGCACTCATCGTCAACAAAAGGGTGGGAAAAGCAGTACTGGGGTACAATCTTAAAAATGATAGAATGATCTCAGTACGAATCCAAGGCAAACCATTCAACATCACAGTAATTCAAGTCTATGCCCCAACCACTGAGGCCGAAGAAGCTGAGGTTGATTGGTTCTATGAAGACCTACAACACCTTCTAAAACTAACACCAAAAAAAGATGTCCTCTTCATCATAGGGGATTGGAATGCTAAAGTAGGAAGTCAAGAAATCACCGGAATAACAGGCAGGCATGGCCTTGGTGTACAAAATGAAGCAGGACAAAAGATAATAGAGTTTTGCCAAGAGAACATGCTGATCATAGCAAACATTCTTTTCCAACAGCACAAGAGGCGACTCTACACATGGACATCACCAGATGGTCAATATCGAAATCAGATTGATTATGTCCTTTGCAGCCAAAGATGGAGACGCTCCATACAGTCAGTAAAAACAAGACCTGGAGCTGACTGTGGCTCAGATCATGAGCTGCTTCTTGCAAAATTTCGGCTTAAATTGAAGAACGTCGGGAAAACCACTAAACCGTTCAGGTATGACCTAAGTCATATCCCTGATGAATATACAGTGGAGGTGAGGAATAGATTTCAGGGATTAGACCTGATAGACAGAGTGCCTGAGGAACTATGGACGGAGGTCCGTAACATTGTTCAGGAGGCAGCAACGAAATCCATCCCAAAGAAAAAGAAATGCAAGAAAGCCAAGTGGCTGTCTGATGAGGCTTTACAAGTAGCTGAGGAAAGAAGGGAAGCGAAAAGCAAGGGAGAAAGGGGAAGATATACCCAACTGAATGCAGAGTTCCAGAGAATAGCAAGGAGAGACAAGAAGGCCTTCTTAAATGAACAATGCAAAGAAATGGAGGAAAACAACAGAATGGGAAAGACTAGAGATCTCTTCAAGAAAATTGGAGATCTCAAGGGAACGTTTTGTGCAAAGACGGGCATGATAAAGGACAAAGAAGGCAGGGACCTAACAGAAGCAGATGAGATTAAGAAGAGGTGGCAAGAATACACAGAAGAACTATACAGGAAAGATCTGAATGTCCCTGATAGCCATGATAGTGCGGTCACTGAACTTGAGCCGGACATCCTAGAGAGTGAAGTCAAGTGGGCCTTAGGAAGCATTCCTAACAACAAAGCTAGCGGAGATGACAGTATTCCAGCCGAGCTATTTAAAATCCTAAAAGATGATGCTGTTAAAGTGCTGCATTCAATATGCCAACAAATCTGGAACACTCAACAGTGGCCACAAGACTGGAAAAGGTCAGTTTACATTCCAATTCCAAAGAAGGGCAATGCCAAAGAGTGTTAAAACTACCGCACAATTGCGCTCATTTCACATGCCAGCAAGGTGATGCTCAAAATCCTACAAGCTAGGCTTCAGCAGTATGCGAACCGAGAACTACCGGAAGTACAAGCTGGGTTTCGAAGAGGCAGAGGAACTAGAGATCAAATCGCCAACATTCGCTGCATCATGGAGAAAGCAAGAGAATTCCAGAAAAACGTCTATTTCTGCTTCATTGACTACGCTAAAGCCTTTGATTGTGTGGATCACAACAAACTGTGGCAAATTCTTAAAGTGATGGGAGTACCAGACCACCTTACCTGTCTCCTGAGAAACCTGTACGAGGGTCAAGAAGCAACAGTAAGAACCAGACATGGAACAACCGATTGGTTCAAAATTGGGAAAGGAGTACGACAAGGCTGCATATTGTCACCCTGCTTATTTAACTTATATGCAGAGTACATCATGAGAAATGCCGGGTTGGATGAATCAGAGGTCGGAATTAAGATTGCTGGGAGAATTATCAACAACCTCCGATATGCAGACGATACCACCCTAATGGCAGAAAGCAAAGAGGATCTCAAGAGCCTCTTGTTGAGGGTGAAAGAGGAGAGTGCAAAAGCTGGTTTGAAACTCAACATTAAAAAAACGAAGATCATGGCATCTGGCCCCATCACTTCCTGGCATATAGAAGGGGAAGAAATGGAAGCAGTGACAGATTTTACTTTCTTGGGCTCCAAGATCACCGCAGACGGTGACTGTAGCCATGAAATTAAAAGACGCTTGCTCCTGGGGAGGAAAGCTATGGCCAACCTAGACAGCATAGTAAGAAGCAGAGACATCACCTTGCCGACAAAGGTCCGTCTAATCAAAGCTATGGTTTTCCCAGTAGTAATGTATGGCTGTGAGAGCTGGACTATAAGGAAGGCTGAGCGCCGAAGAATGGATGCTTTCGAACTGTGGTGCTGGAGAAGACTCTTACGAGTCCCCTGGACTGCAAGGAGGTCAAATCAGTCCATCCTAAAGGAAATCAACCCTGAGTGCTCATTGGAAGGACAGATAATGAAGCTGAAGCTCCAATATTTTGGCCACCTAATGCGAAGAGAAAACTCCCTGGAAAAGACCCTGATGCTGGGAAAGACTGAAGGCAAAAGGAGAAGGGGACGGCAGAGGATGAGATGGCTAGATAGCATCACGGATGCAATGAATATGAACTTGAGCACGCTCCGGGAGAGAGCGCAGGACAGGAAGGCCTGGCGTTCTATAGTCCATGGGGTCACGAAGAGTCGGACACGACTGAACGACTGAACAACAACAAATCTTAACGTTTGATTTTGAAAACTGCTTAGAGATTTATTTATTTATTTATTTATTTTTATATATATACAGAATGCTGGACTAGATGGACCCTTGGTCTTATCCAGCATGACTCTTCTTATGTTCTTAAAGTAAGTTTTGTCCTTTTGTTTTTATCATATGCAAATTTATGCAGATTTGGTTAATTAAAACTTATTTGATGAGTCAATTAAGGCTGCAACCTGATACCCACTATCAGATTTCTTAAACCAAGTGGCAGACTTACTTCTTAGGAAACATGCAAAAGAACAGGCTGTGAGGCTGCAGGACCGACCACATTTACGAGAAACTCAGTCCTCTTGAACTCAGTGATGCTTACTTCCAAGTAAACATGCGTCAGGTCAAGCTGCTTACCAGCTCACTGATGCAGAGCAAAACGACAAAACTAAATAGCAGCAAACAGGATCGGAAGGGGGATTACGGTTGTCTATTACACAGAAAGGGTGATTTCATGAATTCAGAGAAAGGGTTTCGTTTTCACCCTTCCCTTCTTGCTTCTCACTAAATATCTTAGGCCTACATCCTCTTTGTCCTTTTCTTCTGCATTAAAAAAACAAGATTATGATGTAAACCACCTTCTAAATGTCAGCAGCTGCAGCTAAAGCATCATCTTTATGATTCTGTCAATAAAAAAACATATCCCTTATAAAATCCTGAAGCCCTAAGATTAATGAGCAGGATTTTGCCAGGTCAAGGAATAAACCGAGCAAGGCAGCTATCGGACGGGAGGAGATAACCATTCAAGGAAATGGGAGCAGGGAGATGTACACCTTGTCAACCCGCACAATGCAAACATGGCACACATTTCAAGGACAAAATGCAGAAACCCTTTTGGTTATTTTAAAGTGTGCTGGGACTTTAAAACCATTTAATTGGTAGATTAATTGACTAGAGGTTTAGTTGAATAAATCGGTACAAGTCTATTGTAGTTGGTGAGAGCAACTTGAATTAACAGTGTGGTAAATTTAGGGCATACAATGGTTTTTTTAAAAGGCGTTTTTGGTTATCCTGCATGACTGCAATAGAGAATGAAAAAGGAGATACTAAAATCAGCCCTCCTTTTCACCTTGAACTGTAAGCCACCTCAAGAATCTGGAGAGGTGGCATATAAATTAATGACTGTGCAGTGCAATTTATACATGTCTACACAGAAGTAAGTTCCACTGAATTCAGTGGTACTTACTCCCAGGTAAGACTGCAATCCCAGACACACTTATGGGAGTAAGTCCCATTGAACTCAATGGCACTTACAAATCGTGGGTCTCCAGGGAAGCTCATTAGGCATCCCTCAGTAAGAGCTAATGTGGTATATTGGCTAGAGTGTTGGACTGGGAGCTGGGAGATCCGGGTTCTAGTCCCCACTTGACCATGAAACTCACTGGGTGGCTTTGGGCCAGCCACTGACTCTTAGCCTAACCCACCTCACAGGGTTGTTGTGAGGATAAAATGGAGAGGAGGAGAATCACATACGCCATCTTGGGTTCCTTGCAAGAAGAAAAATGGCAGGATATAAATGCAATAATACAAGAAGGTCAGTAATGGTGGAAAAGCTTTCCTGAAAACCTAACTAACGCATACTTATAACGCATAATTGTTGTGAGGATAAAATAGAGAGGAGGAGGATAATGTAAGCCACCTTGGGTTCCTTACAAGAGGAAAAAAGGCGGGATATAAATGCAATAAATAAATAAATAAATAAATACCTTCTCCTGCAATGGAAGAACCAGCAGGTGTAGTGGTTGGAGTGTTCAGCTTAGACACAGGAATTCTATTTTTCACATAGGCAATGCACAAATATGAGTCTGGGGCATGGATCTCTGAGGTTCTGTTGGACACAGGGGCGCTATGCCTTCTCCAAAGGTACAAGTGTGTGTGGGGAAACCAAACCAAATCCCTTTCAGCAGCGGTGGGGAACCCCAGGCTTGGGGGCAAAATCTGGCCGTCTCATGTTCCCCAGATACCCACACCTCCTTTCCCCTGATCACCAGTCATGGGGTGGCATCCCAGCTTTTGCGCATTTCTTCCCCCATTCTAAAAGCTTGAAACGCGTCTCCCAAGGCTGAGTCACTGGCTGTTGGAACTTTAAGCTAAAGTATTCTGGTATTTTGGCCTGTCCTTTTGCCTCCGGCCCCATGCAGCACTGGATTAGAACCTCTTAGAAAGAGGTTCTGCACCCCTGCTGACAGGTACTGTCAATCACGATCTTGAATCTCATCCACCTCCTATCTCTGGCTATGCCTCTTCTTTACAACACACACACACACAGATATGAAGTAACACTGGATAATATAGAGAAGTGCCTCTGATCATGTATAAAGTGTTTTCCTCTTGTCATCGAGCAACTAACTGCAGGCTGGAATAGCCTTTAGTTTGATACTGTGGAGCCTTCAGGCAGATTTACACAGCTGTCAGAGTTCGACACATTGTGCCTGCACCATCCGAGTGAAGCCAGGCCCACTGGCACCCCTAGGCATGGCCCCTGCCTTGGTGCACCTCCTGTAGCCCCCTGAAGGAGGGGTCTGTCTAATCTATTCCACTGAGGGGAGGCTGCCCCACAGCCTGGGGGAAGAAGCAGGCATATAACTCTGTCCCTTGGCCTGCTAATCTCCCCTGGCTTCCAGCAGTATGGACTGCAAAGTTATGTACTGGTTAGGGAAGACTGCACCTAGTGGCTGAAGATTTGACTGCAGGCTCCAACCACATGGATACATTTAAATTAATTAAAATTAATTAATGCATTTAAAAAACAAAATAACCCCAAGGTGCATACCCCTAGGGTCCCCCGTGTATGCGTGCCAAGTTTCAGGCGCCCAGGTTTCACGGTCCTGGCTCTGTGGTGCTGATGGGCAGACAGACAGACACACATCCTCTTTTATTATCATAGGCAGGAACTGTAATGTTAATAATTATATAATTAATATGTTGTGTTTGTTACATGCCATACTTAATATAAAACGCAGTTTACAAAATGAGAACATGTCAAGAAGCCAGTAAGCACAACATATCAACGTCTGAAAGCATTATTTCAGCCCAGCATAAAAATGACCCAAATTCAATATTCTACCATCTACTCTAGCAACCGGCAATAATCTGGGGGAAAAAAATCCTCTTATTATGGCCAGTTCCTCTGCAAGATCAGCCTACTAACGATTCTGTTATCGGTTTTCTTTCAAACATTTATAGTGACACTTGGAGCAAGTGTATGTGTCAGTGCACACACTGGAGGGCTCCTAAAAATAAAGAAATTTATTCTGGGAGAATATATTAGACAGAAAGGAAAAGGCCTTGGGTGTTCAGATCTGTGTAGGCAGAGCTCTTTGGAGGCACGGACTGAATGTCAGCGGCTATTGGTCGTGGCTATTTGGAGAAGAATGTGGGTTATGTAAGCCTTTGGCATCTCCTCTCCTTCGGGGCTTGGTATTTATGCGCAAGAGGGGAAGTGAGAAAGAGGCGCAGCTGCACAATCCACAGGAAGGACTTTTTCCCCCTTGCCAGAGGGTCACAGTGTCCACGATGCACAGCCTTTTGCTTCATATTTGCAGGCAAAAAATGTTGGAAAGGGAAAGATATTCGAACTGTTTCCTCTTGTAAAAATAACCCCAAGGTCCGGTTGTTAATGAGGCCATCGCAGTTCCTGCTTGAGCTGCAGAGGAAAGAACAGCGCACCCTCTGACTCTTGAGTCAGGGAAGAGGCGGGGTTGTGCTCGTGTTCCTGAAAGACCCCCATTTGCATGCCTGAGCCCCCAGCCGCTCACCCGCTATTGTGAAGATGCCTGCTGCTGTTGCACGTTGCATTCCTTGATGCAGCAGTCACCTCTCCTGAACTGCTTTTTCTTTCAGCCAGTTACACGAACTAGAAAAGCATCACTGGCCTATAATGATGGCTCATCAAAAGTTCAAAATGAACCTCACCAGTGCAACTGGGATGGTGAAGGGTCTGGAAACTAAATCCTATGAGGAATGCTGGGAAGAGCTCGGTACGTTTAGCCCAGAGGAGGAGTGCTGCAGCTACAGTTGGACCTCAGTGCCAGGGTCAGGGCCCCACAACACAGACTCCCTCCTCCCAGAGAGTAACAGGTGACGGAGACAGCGTCTGGGTTTGGATGATCACAGAGGGAAAAGTAGCCATCCTGGCTTCTCCCCCTGCTCTCATGCGTCATTTACATAATTACCCCGCTGCAGCGCAGATTTGTGTGTCGTCTGAACGCAACACAGTGGGGTTGGCTTTGTACCTGCCCTACAATCCATGACTTGCAGTAGGGGTTGTGGGCAAGTATGATGCCACCCACACTGTGCACCAGGTCCGGATGACACACCAACCCGTGCTATGGTGCAGGTAATTATGTGAATGGTGGGTCCACATGCAGCACACGCAGGGGTGAGGGGAGAAGCCATTATGGCTTCTTTCCCCCCCACGATCCTCTGAACACCCTCAGTGACTGGCTTCAGACAACACAATAACCTATAGTCAAGGGTTGAGCATGGGGTTTTTTTGAACTGTGGGTTGTTGTTGAAACATGGGTTATCGTGTTGTCTGAACCGAGCCACACTAACAAACCATGGTTTGTTAATTGCGAACAACCCAAGAAGAGAAGACACGGTTTGTTGTTGGGTTGTGAACTGTGGATTATTTGTGGTTGACAGACCATGGTTTGTTACTGCAGCTGGGTTCAGACAACACGACAACCCAGGTTTCAACAACAACCCACTTTTCAACCCATATTCAACCCCTGAGTGTGGGATATCATGCTGTGTTAACCCAGCCACTGTCAAATAGGCATGGCAACAGCACCTGGACCAGTCTGGTGATGCCAGGGCCCACTGGGGCTGAAACTGCATCCTTTCTCACTTATCTTTAGAAGCATTTTACAGTTAGGGGGCAGATGGCCAGGCATGTACATGATACTTGTTTTTATGATTTTTACTTGAAAAATGTATTACCCTTTTCTACAACAAAAGGATGCTTATTTCCAAGTAAATGTATTTAGCATCAGGACAGCAGAAGCAAACTCCTATTTTATTTCTGCAGTCATGATGGTGCTGTGGTTTAAGAGAATTTAAAATGCATGTTGTAAAGCATTGAATGGTGACGGGCAGATGGGTAGAAGAGAAATGCTGGGCCTGTTTGTTCATCATGACAACTCACTGGTTTAAAAACCGATGGCTTGTCATGCACAAGCAGACATACTGCCTTCTTCCACTTTTAGCCCACAAGTCATGATCAGCAACTTCGTAAGTTGCTAAGGATGACATCCAAACCCGGACCAATGGGTTGTTTAGGGGCTAAACAACCCAGCAATTAACCCAGTAACAAACCATAGGTTAATTGCTGGGTGGTTTAGCCTCTAAGAGAGCTTCAGCTATTGGGCAGTATAGAAATGAAATAAATAAATAAATAAATAAATAAAATCGGTCCAGGTTCAGATGTCACATTCTGTAATGCATGAAGAAGATGATCGTGGATTGTGCAATAACAGCAGCTTATTCCTGCCTATGCGTGACAACCCACTGGTTTTTAAACCAATGGGTTGTCATTACATGCAAGCCAGATCACTGTCTGCTTCACAACTGAAATAATACACATGGCTATCTAAAGCCCACCACCCCCATCCCCAGAAGATCATTAAGCCCATTAATTAAAAATCCCTAGCTGCGCCACTGTGGAGAAGAGTAGATTAAGGGGAGAGATGATAGCGGTCTGCAAATATCGTGGAGACGATGGAGAAGACTTGTTCTCTCTTGCTCCAGAGGGCACGACTACAACAAAGGGGTGGAAATTGCAAGGAAGCAGATTTCGGCTAAACATCAAGAGAAACTTCCTAATTTTATCAGCTGTTCAACAATGGAACAGACTCTGCCTTGGGAGGTGGTGGGTTCTCCTTCGCTGGAGGTATTTAAGCAGAGGCTGGATATTCATCTGTCAGCCATGCTGTAATTGCATCCTGCATTGCAGCACCTGCACTGAGCAGGGGCTGGACTAGATGACCGCTAAGGCACCTCCCAACTCTATGATTCTAAGCTGCAGAGTATGTGAAAGGGCAAGCAGTGTGCAACATTTATACTTTTGCTGTGTTTTTTAAGGTTTTACTATGTTTTTATTTGTTTGTGATTTGAATTTTTTGTAAACCACCTTGATTGTTTTTTTTCCAGAAAGGCAGTATAGACATTTAAAAAATAAATAATATAATAATAAATCACAGGTGTGCACACTGCAGGTAAGATGCATCTGCAACCAAGAAATTTAACTTCTAGAACCTCAGAGGGAGGGATCTTGAAGCCTGAACAATGGCAATTCTTGAAGCTGGCGCTGGGACAGTTTGGAAAAACAAAACATCCCCACAGTACCTCCAAATGGCAAAACCGGGAGAATTCTTTTCCTGGAGCCAGCTGCAAAAAAATCCAGGATTCACCTGGGTAAATAGGGACAGTGGGAGAGTTGAAAGCGACAAAAAGGCCCCCAAATCCAAGCCTCTAAATGAGGAGGTGGGGCAGTTTCTTGACCGCAAGGCCCAACCACATAAGGGCTCTTTAAGACACCCTCCTTCTCCCTCGCCCCGCCCACAGGTGCGCTGACTGAACATGTAAAACCGGGGATCACACCTGCTAGCTACAGTCCCAGCACAGATGCGCTTGGTGGCTGCATCACCCAATGATCATGAATACTATGTTAGTGTGAAAGGCGTCCTATGATATACACGTAACGCTGAACCGGCTGCCAACAGGCATAGCAACATCAAGGAGGTGTAGTTAGTGAGAGAGATCATGTTCCCCCTCATGGTTTGTTGTAAGCATGGGCGGTTGTGGGGGGAGGCAGTTTCATTTTATTTATTTGTTACCTTTATGTCCTGCCTTTCCTCCAAGGAGCCCAAGGTGCCATACATGATCTGCATCCTCTCCCTTGTATCCTCATGACAACCCTGTGAGGTAGGTTAGGCTGAGAGGGAGTGACTGGCCCAGTCACCCAGTGAGCTTCCTGGCCAACTGGGAAGTAGTCCCTTTTTGATGTTTTGTGCATACAGCGCCTTCCCTCTGAGTTTTCCAACTGGGGAGTCGAACCCAGGTCTCCCAAGTCCCAGTCCAACACTATAACCACTACACCACAGTGGCTCTGAAGGAATGAGTTTGACAGTTTCAGTCCAAGACCTGAAGCTGACAGCACACAGAACATGGGTTCACAACAACCCTGGAAGGTAGGTTAGGCTGAGAGGCATCGATTGGCTCAAAGTCACCCAGTGACCTTCGTGGCAGAGTAGGGACTCAATGGTCTTATAGGCCCCTTCCAACCCTACTATTCTATGATGATTCTAACCACTACACCACACTGGCTCTTGGGCTCCTCTAGGCTGCAATCCTATGCTCCCTTCCCTGGGAGTAAACCCCACTGATATTAGTTTGACTTGCTTCAGAGTAAAGTTATGATTGAATAGGAGTACAACCTCATGAGTGGAGCCTTTGCCCAATTATTACTGTGAACTGCCCAGAAAGCTTCAACTATTGGGAGGTATAGAAATGTCATACATACATACATACATACATAAAAATGATGGGCAGACCTACAATGCAAAGCTGAACTGCAGTACTCATAAAGAGAATCAATATTAAGGCAGGAATTGCTGGGGCAGCTTCTCCCACTAGCTGCATGTATGATGAATAAATACCTCATTGCATTTATAAACCTAGATAATGCAGCGCCACATTCGTAGAAAGTCCAGCTTCCACCCATGTTCTAACTGTGATTTCCGGCCAGCCATGGGAGGGCAGGCAGGCAGAGGCACCTCCCCCGCTGCTCTTCTGGTTTTCAGAAGCTCACACCCTCCATGGATTGTCATCAACACGACAGGGCTGATAAGCAAAACTGTCAACGGGTATCGGCTGTGGGCCAGCTAAAATAAAAACTCTCCTCCACCGCTCTTTCGCCAGAGTGATGCCATTTTGCATCAGTGGGAGACAAGGCTCTGAACCAGCCTTACCCAACCTGGTGCCCTCCAGATGTGTGTTGGACTGCAGCTCCCATCATCCCCAGCCCGCATGGCCAATGGCATACAAAAATGCACAAATTAGGGGAAACCGCATGGGAAAATTCTAAAATATGTACATTAGGGAAAACAGCATACAAAAAGGCATATATTTGGGGGAAATGCTCACAAGAAATGTGTACTCATTTTTGTGCAGACTTTACAAAATACATTTGCAAACTTGTGCAGAAATGGGGCGGAACAGACTTGTGCTTGATATAATGCCGACGCCATAGAAAGCAAAACTGACAGAATTGTCCATCTCTGCTTCCCATCAGACCTATGAAATTCACACCTAGTGTGCCAGACCAGATACACCGAAAGGGGGGTCTACAGATCAATAGCCCCTGATGTTTTACAAAAGACAGTGAAGTCATCCTTTGCAGGGGATGGGAGAAAATCCTCAGGGGGAATATTGCTTCTCATTCTCCAATGCGCCACTTGTACATGTGAAACTCATCCACAGGGTCATCGCAAGGAAGGTGCAACTCCAGTCCTGGAGTCCCTGATTACCCCCAGAGGAAACTGGGAAAAGGAGCAAGATCCTACGTGGGGGGAAAATGAGCTACAACTAAATTATCCGAAGAGAAATCACAAGAAATGCATGCAGGCTTATGGCTGCCAGACTCCCTACAGAATAGGATATCCGGGTCTTCAACAGCTGTGTAGAAGGGACGATTTGGGAGGATGCAGTGTCTCTCAACACACTGCTATGCCACCGGGAAAGTTGCACCTTCCAAACATGTACTTCCAGCGCAGCTGTTAAAAGTCACAAGTGGACTCTGAAAACCCTGCCTATACCTAATCACCCATAAGGGTTTGTGCCCCCATTTTGCCCAAATGAACACAAGACAGTACTTGGCAGAGCCCTTAGAAGTCATGGAAAAAGAGCAATTATCGCACAGCGCTTTTGCTCACCTGTAAATGATGCCTTTCTCATGGAGGAACATGAGGGCTGAGATTATTTCTGCAGCGTAGAATCGGGCTCGGGCTTCGTCAAAACGACGGGATTTCTGGATGTGGAACATCAAGTCGCCTCCGTTCACAAACTCCATGACGAAGAAGAGGCGATCCTAACAGGAGGCAACAGCAGGAGCCATCGTCAACAGAAGCCTGTTAATTATATTTAAATTTTCCCCCAAAGCAGGTTCTTAAAAACCACCCTCGTTAAAATCAGTGGAGGCCGGTGGCTCTGATGTCACTGGGGTGATGAATCAGCTCTGGGTTTCAGTCAGAACCCTAAAGGAGCTATCCAAGGCACCTTGGATAGCTTCTTTACTTGTTCTTACTGAAACCCAGAGCGGATTCGCTGCCCCACTGACTTCAGAGCCGCCAGCTTCCACTGGTTAAAATGAAACAATCACAAAAATAGCAGCAGAGATCTGACCACCACCGTCACCTGCGCTTGCTGACCTCCAGACTGGACTACTGTGGGCCAAGTTGCATGTTACCTTAGCTGCATGATGCTGGCCCACAAGTGCTCCCACGCCCCACCCACACACAAACACAGAAATTGCCAGCTCCCCCTTTCCACAAATCTGGATCAGAACCCGAGTGTAAGGGGTAGGAGGCTTTTTACCCTTTGCCTCCTACTGCAGTGCTGATCCAGACTGGGGCCTCTGCGCCTGTAATTTCCATTGGCCCCAAAGTAACCATTCAATTCAATAGCAGCATGTTTGGCAATGCTAATTGCAGGCATGACGAGGGGAGAAGGGTTAAGCCTCCTACCACCACCACACACACTAGGGTCCAGATCCAGATCAGGGGGCCCATACCATTAATTTGGGGGGGGGGAATCGTGCACTCAAGATCAGAACCATGCAGCTAAGGTAACGTGGGTTGACCCACGTAAGCACTGAAGACAGGCAGGAAACTGCAGCTACTGCAGAATGCAGAGGTCGACCTGTTGTCAGGTGTGGACTGATAGTCACATATATCACCTGTTCCGAACCATCTACACAGTATGCTAGTTCATTTATGGATCTGGTTCTTACCTGGAAAGCCCTAATCCTCACTATCTCGGGGAATGTCGCCTCCCATATCAGTGCCCCCATCCAACTTAAGACCTTCTGAGGAGGACCCGCTCCAAATTCCATTTATGGAGAGGCTAAATTAGCCTCCACCATAAGCAGGGTCTTTTCTGTAGCAGCCCTGATGCTGTGGGACTGTCTTCCAAGAGAAGTTTGTGCAGCCTCCTCTCTGCTGGTCTTTCAAAGGCAGGTAAGAAATGCTTCTCATCGGTTGGCCTTTAAAACCGTCTTCCTGTCTGCCCCATTATTTATTTATTTATTGCTATTGTTGTTTTCCTGTCATTTTTGGTGGTTTTTGAATTTGCTTTATTGTATGATTTTAAGTGGTGTTTCTTATTGCCTCTAAGGATCAGTCAAAAACCATATTCCTTTTTTGCTTGGGGAGAGGGGAACACAGGATTTTGAGGATGCCTTGTAAAATATTTCTGCGGGCTGCTAGAGCTGCTGTTCTGCAGGTTTCAGTTCTCTTCCCCACAGATTAGCAGTAGTTACATCTCGGAGGAGTGTGGTGTGTGCATTTTGTTTATGCATCTAAATGGCCACATAGAACTTAGGCTGCTTTACCCTTGGTCCACCTAGCCCAGTATTGTTGACACTGACTGGCAGGGGCTCTCCAGAGTTTCAAGCAGAGGTTTTTCCAGCCCTACCTGGAGATGCCAGGAATTTGAACCAGGGACCTTCTGCACGCAAAGCAGGTGCTCTACCACTGCGCTACAGACGCGCAAAGAAGTATTAAGGCACCACATATTACTCAGCCTGCCATTTTGCAGGTAGCTCTGTGTGTCTAGCGCTCAAGAGGTCATCCTTGCCAAGAGTTACAAGTAGACACAGTCCAGAAGGGCAGCTTGTCTGTTGCCGCAAAAGCAACAAAAGGTCTTGTGGCATCGTAAGGACTAGCCAATTTTATGATGGCATAAGCTTTCGTGGACTGGGGCCAAGAGTTTCTCTTCGTTCATAGTGCTGGAGGCTGATGGCCTGGCTTCATTTGACAAACATGTTTAAAAACCTCTTTAAACTCTTGGTTTGGGGAGTTGTTGGGTTTGTCTGGGAAAGAGGGGCTGTTGTGCAACAAATGTTGAGCTGTGACTCAGTCATTGTGGAGAAACCAGGCCGTCTGCTCTCGAGCAAGGACGCTGGAGAAATCCGCAACGGAACCAAATGAGTTCGGATTTTCATGAGTCTGACCCGCGGATTCCACAGCGGACCGGCTTTTCTCCTGCCGGGTGGACTCTGCGGACTTGCAGACCAGTTTTCTAACTTTCCCAAATTTTGTGCAAACTTCGTCATAGGAAAATACACAAAATTTTAAAAAACCTGGCCAAAAATGTGCATTTCCCCCATAGGCTAAAGTGTGAAAATGCTCATGGGGGGGGGGGGAATGTGTACATTTTTGCACGTGTGAATATATACAACTGCGCATTTGCGGATATTTGCATTTGTGCAAAATCAGAAACAAAACAAATCCAAATCTATTGATGGGTGGATGACAGAACGAAAGGTGTGGGACAATCTGTGAAACACAGAATGGATTTTATACCATCTGTACATCTCTACTCTCAAGGAAAGCCTTCTGTCCCAGGATGCACTCCATGTGCCAATCCCGAACATTGACCACAGCAGGAAATTGCAAGATGTCCAACCAAACCAGGAAAATGCCCCCTGAACATCCCTAGGCTAGACTCAAGTCACATGACAAGGCCTGATCTGTATAAATGAATTTCTGGGCTGGATCTGTTCTTTGGTCTGATCAATGAAGAGAAAACTCATTCTGCTGCCTTCTGCCCTGTTTCTCTCTTTAACCTTTATCTCCATTGACCTGGCAGGAACTGGGTGTGACATCTGGCCACTGTCCAAGCTCAGTTGCCAAAGACTGCATTGGAGGAGGCGGACTGGGGGGTTGCCTCCAGCTGTGGTCTTGCCTGGGCACATTTTGGACCAGCTCTGCCATTAGGTAGATTGAGATGGCTGCCTAAGGCAGCTGATTTTTGGTGTCATGGAAGGGCAGCAAGCTATTACTTATTTATTATTGTTACATTTTTATTGGCAGGGACAGGAAAAGATACTTGTGAGATTTTGTGCCCCACATAACTTCACCAGCCTTGGGTACTGTGCACCTTGATTTGGGGAAATGGGTACTTGATGCTCCGTTCCCAGGCGGCAAAATATCTTGGCCCAGCCCTGTGGTTTGGCATGAATTCAGATATGATTGTCCAGTTACATCCATCAATCTGAAGACAAGCCAGTATGTCAGGAGGAACTTGAAGACTTGGCTGGCACATGGGCCTGGGGATCAAACTGGAAGTTGTCAAACCAGTCTGCAGCAAATATCATCCACCTGTCTGGCATTCCTGCCAAGCATGTGCTCTGAAGAGCTAGGAAGTCTTCACATTGGAAGGATCCCCAAACCTGGGATTTTGCAGTACCATCAGGATGACATCAAACATGGAAGCTGACTAAAGAGATGCCCTTATTACTTCCTTTTGCAACAGGAATATTACATAGCATATTGGTACCTGAAGATATCTCCAGGGAAGAAATGTAAATGCCAACATCCACACTCAGGCAATATCTTTATTAGGACTGACCAAAATGTTCCCAAATAGTGAGCAACTTTTCAAGTTCTCTAGAGTTCTTCATCAGGCCGGATGTGGTGTCTCATAGCCCCAAGCAAAGGAGGCCGCTGTGCGTATGCAGGATGGAACTTATACTGCAGCTGTCCATTGGTTTATTTAGCCCAGTATTGTTGACTGGCCGTAACTCTCCAGGATTTCAGGGAGAAGGCTGATTCCCAGCAATGCTACCTGAGGTCATTTTAACCAGAGATGTCAGGGACTGAATTTTGGGGCCTTCTGCATGCAAACTCTGTGCTCTATTACTGGGCTGTCATTCACCAGATACACTCCTCTCCTTCCCCCTTCGTACTTCATTCTGGGCTCTACTGAACCACATACAAAGTTCTGACAAATTCATGGAGGACAAGTCTAATAGCTAAGGACAGAAACCTTACACTCACAGGATGTAGAACCTGATCAGGTTTGTAGGGCAATAAACAGCAGGCGATGACTCTCCAGAATAACCTGAGAATTTGGGATGTGCAAATGGGGAAAACTCAAGCCTGCTGAAGTTCTCTGAATTCCATCTCAAAGCGTGTTCGAACCTGAGCCCGTGTCAGATTGTGAGCTTTGTTTTTCTCCTTCCGCATGAAAATCCGTGCGCATTTCCGTGTATACTTTTCCAAATGTACGCATCAATTGTGCACATCTCTGAAATATACACATTCTTCTCCCGCTGATTCAGGCATATTTGTGCACATTTTTCAAAAGTATGCATTTTTTCATGTGCATTCTTCAAAACGCATGCATGCCATTGATCATAATTTTTTGGTCTGCGAATCATAGACCAGTAGGGCTGGAAGGGGCCTACAAGGCCATCGAGTCCAACCCCCTGCTCAATGCAGGAATCCAAGTATAGAATCAATGCGAATCACATTGCAAACTCAGAAATGTACGGACTTTGACTGCAGACTGTGTTCGAGTCTGTGTTTGTTCTGTAAGGTGTAGACTGGATATATTGGGATCAAAAGTGAACTGAAACAAATTTCTCATACCTCCCTACTGACAAGTCTGCTTGTCCAGGGTATCTGCTTGGCAGCTTTGGAGGCAAGAAACTATTGCTGGCTGAAGGCCCAAGCAACTTCTGTGTAACGTCCGAAGCTGCCAAGAGTACTAGATAGAAGAGACCTTTGCTTTGATCTGGCAGCCATGTTGCTTTGTTAGATGTGACCCTGATATGAGCTTGTCACACTGAACATTTCTAAAGCACTGGCACAGCCCAGAAGTAGGCAGACTCTGGGCTTGTGGGACATACTTTGCTTCTTCCTAGAACCCACGTCCACTAATCAGAGCCAGGTGCAAATTAACATAAGAACGTAAGAGCCATGCTGGATCAGACCAAGGGTCCATCTAGCCCAGCATTCTGTTCACACAGTGGCCGACAGTTTCCCAGCTGCCCACAGGAAACTCACAAGCAGGACATAAGTGCAACAGCACCCTCCCACCCACGTTCCCCAGCAACTGGGGAATTTGCCTTTGATACTGGAGGTAGCACATAGGACAAGTAGCCATGGATAGCCTTCTCCTCCAGGAATTTATCTAACCCACTTTTAAAGCCATCCAGATTGGTGGCCATCACTACATCTTGTGGTAATGAATTCCATAGTTTAACTGTGTGAAGTCCTTTATTTTATCTGTCCTGAATCTCCCACCAATCAGCTTCATGAGATGACCCTGGGTTCTAGTATGAGAGAGGGAGAAAAATGTCTCCCTATCCACATTCTCCACACCATGCATAATTTTATACACCTCTATCATGTCTCTCCTTGCTCGCTTTTTTTCCAAGCTAAACAATCCCAGCTGTTGTAACCTTTCCTCACAGGGGAATTGCTCCAGCCCCTTAATCATTTTAGTTGCCCTTTTCTGCACTTTTTCCCAGCTCTACAATATCCATTTTTAGCTGTGGTGTACACAGTATTCTAATTTTGCTGGCACCACAGATGTATATAAGAGCAGTATGATATCAGCAGTTTTACTCTCAATTTTCTAATTATGCTTAACATGGACTTTGCCTTTTTTACAGCAGCTGCACACTGGGTTGACATTTTCATCGAGCTGTCCACCACAACCCCAAGATCTCTTTCCTGGTCAGTCACTGTTAGCTCAGATCCCATCGGGCTCTACTTGAAGTTGGGATTTTTTGCCCCAACATGCATCACTGTACACTTGCTGACATTGAGCCACATTTGCCATTGAGATGCCCGTTCTCCCAGTTTGGAGAGATCCTTTTGGAGCTCTTCACAATCCCTTTTTGTTTTCACCACCCTAAATAATGTGGTGTCATCGGCAAACTTGGCCACTTCACTGCTCACTCCTAATTCCAGATCGTTTATGAAGAAGTTGAGCTTTAATGAGCTTCTGCCACACACTGAAAACTTGGTTGTTCAGGCAGGCATTTGGGGTGGGTTAGGGTATTTTTAGAAATACGATGTTTTAATGTGTAATTTTACTGTTTTAAACTGTTTGTACTGTTGTACATCGCCCAGAGTGGCTGAGTGACCAGCCAGATGGGCAATTAAGAAATTAAATACATTAATAAATAGCACTGGTGAGAACTGCAGTGCAGCCAGATAACTACTGCAGCCTTCCCCAACCTGATGCTCTCGAGATGTGTTGGAATACAACTCCCAGACTCCCCCAGCTAGGAAGAGCCTGACCTACAGTGTATATACACTGTATATACAAATACAAATCTATATTTGAGATATTATAGATCACAAATTTGAACACAAAATTCTCCAAGGGGCCACAAGAGCTGCTGGCAACCAATATATAGAGAGAGAAATGGCAGCCAATATATATTCATATTTTACAGGAGATGAACACTAAGGCTAAGAGATGAATGGTTAGTGCAAGGCTAGCCAGGGCAGGTATTTTTTAAGGACCTACTTTACTTGCGATTGTTAGAGTAGGGGGAGTCAGAGACCCTTGGAGATCTACTGCAAACCACTCAGAGATACCAGCAGAACTTGATCCACCTCTTGCCTGCCCCTAGCATAGCCCACAGGCAAGGTCTCATTTGAATGTCCCCCATTCTCAGATGGCAGATTATCCTGTTCTCAGACACAAACAAAACCCAGAATGGGGGCGCCCAGTGGAGGCTGGTGGCTCCAATGTCAGTGGGACAGTGAATCCACCCCAGGTTTCAGTGAGAACCAGTCAGAACTCTAAAGGAGTTATCCAAGGCGCGAAGCAGTGTGCAAAGAGCTTGGACAGCTCCTTTAGAGTTCTGACTGAAACCCAGAGTGGATTCACACACACCCCACTGACATCGGAGCCACCAGCCTCCACTGGGGGCACCAAAACCAGACTGGATGCAAAAAGAGAATGTGGCCTCCAAGGTGCCAATGAAGAAAGTTTTTAATAAACCCAACGCAGCTTGGAACAAAAAGCTCCTTCTTCAGGGGCGATCTTGCCTGTCCAAATTTTAGGAACAAGCTCAGCCAGATTCCAAGGGTAGCGGCTGCCTCTCTTACCTCGTCAGAGAAACAGCCATTACCTTTGGAATCTAGCTGAGCTTGTTCCTAAAACTTGGATATGTAAGACTGCCCCTGAAGAAGGAGCTCTTTCTTCTGAAACAGGTTGGGTTTATTCAGAACGGGTGCAGAACCCCAAGTGCTGAATCCCATTTTGGAGAAGCTTCCAGGGCTGCAATCCAGTGGTGGGGGGCCGATGGCAAAGGGCTCAGCACCAAGGCAAAAGGGGTGGGAGCAAAAAGACCTAAACTACCACATCTTACTGCCAGAAACTAAGCTTTAAGAGAGGCATTTCAACCTTGCAGAGCGGGGGCAAACTGTGCAAAGGCCAGGAAACCATCAAACGATCGGTGGTTGGGGGGGCAAGGGGGGGCCAGGAAGGGTGTGTGGCCAGACTGGGACCTCCGATTTATTGTGCGCCTCTGATTTAAAAACTTTCTTCATTGGCGCCTTGGAGAATGGGTTGCCCTTTTGCATTCAGTCTTGTTATTGGACATCCCATCCGTCTAACACTACTGCTGCTGCTGTTATTATTGTCTTGCCAGGCCCTTGGGAAAGCGAAGAAGGGAAGCCAGCCAGGAGCTTCTTATCTCATGGCTGGTGCCTGAACGCGGAGAGGGAGGTCAAGTGGCTTGTGATGAGCATGGGTCTTCGTTTATCTACCACCCCTCAAAAACAAATGGGGTGAAGAGAGTGATATATTCTGCTGGCTGAAACGTGATGTGGCCAAGTTATACCCTTGGGCCCACCAGCCCAAAAATACATCACCAGGAGGAAATCGACAGGAGGAAGTATTCCCGTTGCAGGCTCAAGGTTACATATCATCTCAAGGATTTGCATACAACAGCTGTCTGATTATGGTCCTTTCCACAGAAGTGACTTTTTAAAAGGCTGTATCTGTACCACAACTTTTAAAACAACGTCAAACTTGCAGGTGGAGAGGAACATTTCTCCCAGCTGTGCCCTCCTGGGTACTTGGTGCAGCACCAACACCGACTTGAGGGTCGGGGAGGGGGGGTTGCCGTGGTCTATAGGAATTCAATCTCCCTCTCCAGGCTTCCTGCTCATTCGAGTGCAGATCTTGAGTGTTTGTACCTTGTGTTGGGTACCCGGGACAGATTAGGGATTCTGTTGGTGTACCGCCCAACCCGCTGCCCATCAGACTCCCTGCCTGAGCTGACGGAGGTGGTCTCGGACTTGGTGCTGAGGACCCCTAGGATGATGGTCCTGGGGGATCTCAACTTTCATGCCGAGGCCGCTGTATCCGGGGCGGCTCAGGACTTCATGGCCGCCATGACAACCATGGGGCTGTCCCAACATGTTACTGGCCCAACGCATATAAAAGGACACACGCTTGATCTGGTTTTCTCGACTGGGCAGGAGGATGGTGATCTGAAAGTGGAGGAATTAACATCTGTCCCTTTGTCATGGTCAGATCACTTCCTGCTGAGGTTTAGACTTCTGGCGGCCTTTCCCCTCTGCAAGGGTGGGGGACCTATTAAAATGGTCTGCCCCCGGAGATTAATGGATTCTGATGGATTCTAGAGGGCTCTGGGGGATTTTCCTGCTGGTATGGCTGGTGCTCCTGTTGAAACCCAGGTCACTCTGTGGAATGCAGAGATGACTCGGGCGGTTGACACGATCGCGCCCAAGCGCCCTCTCCCTCTGAGCAGAGCCTGGCCAGCTCCTTGGTATACACCTGAGCTGAGGGCAATGAAGCAAGAGGGGAGGGCTAGAACGCAGGTGGAGGAAAACTCGTGCTGAGTCTGACCGAACACAGGTAAGAGCCCACTATCGAGCCTACTCTGTGGCAGTGAGGGTGGCAAAGAGACAGTTCTTTTCCACCAGCATTGCATCTTCTCAGTGTCGTCCAGCAGAGCTTTTCCGAGTGGTTCGCGGCCTGTTACATTCTGGGCCAGGGAGAGAGACGGTGGAACCCTCGGTAGCATGCTGTGACAAGTTTGCACAGCACTTTGAGGATAAAGTCGCTCAGATTCGTCATGAATTGGAAACCACCATTAATGCAGTTCCATTGGTAGAGGCGTTCAGAGCACCGTCTGGTCCAGTTTTATTGGATGAGTTTCAGTTACTGAGGCCTGAGGATGCGGACAAGGTGCTTGGCCAAGTCCGATCGACCACTTGTGTGCTTGATCCTTGCCCTTCATGGCTTATTAAATCAAACAAGGAGGGGTTGTCCGGCTGGGTCAAGGAGGTTGTAAATTCCTCCTTGAGAGAGGGAGTGGTGCCTGCCGCTTTAAAAGAGGCAGTAATTAGACCACTCCTGAAAAAGCCTAACCTGGATCCAGAGGATGTTAACAATTATAGGCCAGTGGCCAACATCCCCTTCCTGGGCAAGGTGCTTGAGCGGGTGGTTGTAGGACAGCTCCAGGCACTCTTGAATGAAACAGATTATCTAGATCCATTTCAATCGGGCTTCAGGCCTGGTTTTGGAACGGAAACTGCCTTGGTCGCTCTGTGGGATGACCTCTGCCAGGAGAGGGACAGGGGGAGTGCGACCCTGTTGATTCTCCTAGACCTCTCAGCGGCTTTCGATACCATCGACCATGGTATCCTTCTGGATAGGTTGTCTGGGTTAGGAGTTGGAGGCACTGCATTACAGTGGTTCCGCTCCTACTTGGATGGCCGATTCCAGAAGGTGGTGCTGGGGGATTACTGCTCTGTACCATGGCAATTGTGCCATGGGGTTCCACAGGGCTCTATTTTATCCCCCATGCTGTTTAACATCTACATGAAACCGCTGGGGGAGGTTATCCGGAGGTGTGGGCTGAGGTGCCATCAATATGCAGATGACACCCAGCTCTACCTCTCTTTTACATCAAAACCAGGTGAGGCAGTGGCTGTTCTGAATGAGTGCCTGGGCACGGTAATGGACTGGATGAGGGCTAATAAACTGAAACTCAATCCAGACAAGACGGAGGTACTGTTAGTGGGTGGTTCGTCTGCCCGGCTAGGTGATATTCAACCTGTTCTGGAGGGGGTTGCACTCCCCCTAAAGGATCACGTTCGTAGTTTGGGGGTGCTCTTGGATCCAGAACTGTCACTTGAGGCACAGGTGAACTCAGTGGCACGGAGCACTTTTTATCAGCTTACGCTGGTATACCAACTACGCCCTTATCTGGACAGAGATAGCCTAGCTTCAGTGATCCATGCTCTGATAAGGATTACTGCAATGCGTTATACATGGGACTGCCTTTGAAAACGGTCCGGAAACTTCAGCTGGTCCAAAATAGGGCAGCAAGATTGTTAACAGGGACTGGCCTGCGAGCTCATATTACGCCAGTACTTTTCCAGCTGCACTGGCTGCCAGTCCATTTCCGGGCCCGATTCATAGTGCTGGTATTAACATTTAAAGCCCTTAACGGCTTGGGGCCAGGTTACCTGAAGGATCGCCTCCTCCCATATGTGCCTGCCCAGACCTTAAGATCATCATTAGCGGCCCTTCTCCATGAGCCCCTGCCAAAGGAAGTAAGGCAGGTGGCTACTAGGAGGAGGGCTTTTTCTGCTGTGGCACCCCAGCTCTGGAATGAGCTCCCTAGTGAGGTTCGCCTGGCACCTACATTGTATTCCTTTCGGCGCCAGGTGAAAACCTTTTTATTTTCCCAGGCATTTTAGTTTTCTAAATTTTTATCTTTGCTGTTTTAAATCTGTATTTTAAACTCCTGCACTGCTGCTAGATTTTATTGTGGTTGTATTGTTATATTGTGGTTTTAATGTTCTATATATTTTAAATTGTTTTATTGTGTGTTTGGTTTTAATTTTTGTGAACCGCCCAGCGAGCTCCGGCTATTGGGCGGTATAGAAATGAAATAAATAAATAAACAAACAAACAAACAAACATTTTAGAGCAGTAGAAGCCACTGCAGAAGTCTTTTTAGGGTACAGTCCTATGCATGTCAAGACAGAAAAAAGTTCTACAACACCCAGCATTCCCCCAGCCAGCCATGGCTGGCTGGGGGATGCTGGGAGCTGTAGGACTTTTTTTCTGTCTAAGCATGCGTAGGTTTGCGCCCTTAACTACATTCAGAAATTGAGCTTTTGGGGAATGGAGGATGATTCCGCAAGTGTACAGAGGGCAATCGCTGTGCACAGCACTGATTGCCTAACTCCTCTGATATCAAGAAACTTCCTGCCCCCAAATCCCTGAAGCAATTTTGCACTTAAAGAATACAAAACCTTTCGATTTTTAAAAATAATGTAATGGATGAATGGGATAATTCATGCATGTTCATGAGGGACCCTTAAAAAAAATAAACCAGACAGCCCATCTGAAGCATGGAAGAGGGGAAAGACCGATGGCTGTCCCAGCATACCATTCGCTGGTACACACGCCTGTCATTTCAGTTGCAAAATCACAAAGAACCCAGCACTCTTTTTTACATATATTACTTCTGTCTTAATCCTGTGTACATTGCAACAGGTTTTACTTCACCAAGGAACTCTGGGAATCTGCCCTTTGTCTATCTGTCCTTTCCTGTGTATTACAGGCCCAAGTGAGGAAACAAATCCTCACCAAACTTCACTGACGTTTTATTTTCCACTATGCCAGCCTTTCCCAACCTAGTGCCCTATAGATGTGTTAGACTACAACTCCCAGCATCCCCCAGCCAGCACATTCACATCCTGAAAGAACCCCAGCATGTTTTTTTAAAAACATTTCTAGGTGTCATGGCTTCCTGTGATGAGTGAGCAGCGTTTTCTTGGCTTGAATAGCTCTTTTCCTCTACATGTAACAGAAGCAAAAAAGTAAACAAAACAAACCTAATAGGCATAGTGGCATAGTGGTTAGAGAGCTGGACTAGAACTGGGGAGATCAAAATTCAAATCCCCACTCAGCCACAAATCTCACTAGGTGACCTCGGGCCAACTGCTCCCTCTCTCTCAGCCTAACCTACCTTACAGGGCTGTTGGGAGGATACAATGATGGAGGCATATATGCCATCATGAGCACCTTGTAGGATGGACAAGCTGAAAAAGTAATAATGTAAATTTGGCAGCATTCACAAATATATGCAATGTTGTTATACAATGTTGCTGGGAGTTGTAGATGTGTGTGATTTAGGGTACAATCCTATGCATGCTTAGACAGATAAAAAGTCCTGCAACTCCCAGCATTTCCCAGGTAGCCATGCCAGCCAAGGAATGCTGGTAGGACTTTTTTCTGTCTAAACATGCATAGATAGGATTGCACCTTTAGACTACTTCATTTTTTTCCTCTTCCCTTCCCATCCCCTTTTCCTTGTGTGTCATGTCTTTTTAGACTGTAAGCCTGCGGATATGAACTGTCTAGCTTTACTGATTGCATATAGGCTGCTCTGGGAGCCTTTTTGGCTGAGGAGTGGGAGGAAAAATACTTTAAATAAAGAAATAAATGATGCAGGTAACAGAATTCAGCCTTCCTGGGTTACCCATTGTGTGGAATTGTGAGTGTGTTCATGCACAGAACATGCAGAGAGTGTGTGCTCTTGCAGGGGCTGGCCGTACTAAGAACTAACAAATAAAAGCTGTAGCCAACAGGAAGCCATGATGTCAAAAGAACCAGCAAGCATGGTGACCTTGCCGAGAAAATCCCATTGCACAATATTCTGGATTAGAATCAAACCAAACAAAAGCCACAGAGCAAAATAGTTACTGTAAATGAGCAAACGAAGAGGAGAAATTAGAAAAATTTATGTGGCTCACAGGGGGCTGGCTGATGTCAAGACATCCATGCCCTTTTTGCCGGTAGGTTGTCGTGGCTTTCTTTTTCTCCTTCTTATTTCCTATTAAGGTAAAATGCAGGGATGCCCTTTCCTATGTCAATATGAGCCAGTGTGGTGGTGAAGTGGATGGAGTGCTGGACATAAGATGGGGTGGGCGGGCTGTGTTCAAATCCTCACTCAGCCACAAAGCTTAGTGCAACAGGGTGGTAAAGGTGTGGCCACCGAGATATTGTTGAACTACAGCTTCCTTCAGCCTCAGCCAGCATAGCCAGGGGCAAGAGATGATGGGAGCTGCAGTTCAACAACATCTGGAGGGTCACATGTTCCCCACCCTTGGCATACAGGGTGGCCTAACCTACTTGAATACAAGGCAGCCTACCCCACCTTCCAGCTTAACCTACACAACTAGGTTGACCTAAGCAGTCTGTGACAGTGTAAAGGTGGCCATTTAACAAGATGGCGTCCTCCCGGGTTCCATTCAGCAAATGAGGACGTCTACCCAGGTTTTCTGCATTCGCTAAGGTGCAAGTGGTTGACTCAATCAGCGCTGACTTTGCTACCAGTGTGTGTTGGGGGCGGTTCCATTACTGCCAGTCGGAGCAGATAATACTGGGCTGCAGGAACCGATGGCCTTGCTTGGTGCAAAGGCAGCTTCCAACGTCCCAGACTTTAGGGAGGCAGCACAGGCAGAAGGTTCTAGTGGGGGTGCCTGCAGGGCTAGAACGTAGTAGTCAAGAGCAGCCTTCGCCACCCTGGCACCCTCCAGATGGGCTGGACTACAACTCCCATCACCCCCAGCCATAAGAACATAAGAAGAGGCATGTTGGATCACACTGAAGACTAGCCTGGCATTCTGTTCCCACAGCGGCCAACCCGCTGCCTGTGGGAAGCCCACAAGTAGGACACGAGTGCAGTACCAAAAAATAAAAAGTTCATATTTTTGGACTTGGAATGAGTGTTTGAGCTAATTTCCCCATCTGAGTCATAGGGTTCATAGAATCATAGGGTTGGAAGGGGCCTACAAGACCATCGAGTCCAACCCCCTGCTCAGTGCAGGAAGCCTGATTCCCAGGCGGTCTCCCATCCAAGTACTAACCAGGGCTGACCCTGCTTAGCTTCCGAGACCAGTCGAGATCAGGGTCATCCAGCCCTTATAGATAGTTCCCATTTAGTAAGGGCACCGAGCAAAGTTCCACATAAGGTGCACCGTACCTCAGGCTAAAGGTCCTCTTAAGACCTGCTTTGGCATGACACGCATGCACACGTGAGTTCAAGCATGCGTGTGTGAAAGAGGAGGGGCAGTAACAATGGTATCTGAACAGTGCCTGGGGAGTTAGGACAGAGCGGGCTTGGTGGTTTGTCCTGGAGCAGCCCACAGCAGTTCCTGGCAGGTCTGGAGATGGAGCCTACCACAAAAGCCATCTATTTACTGAAGGCATACTGCTAAAATAATAATGGTTAATAAAAATGCCGCACCTGTTGACATAGGAAGGTGCCTTATACCGAGACAGAGCCCCTGCTTTGGATGCAAAAGGTCTCCGATCCTTGGCATCTCCAGGCAGGGCTGAAAAAAATCCCACGCCAAACCCTGGACAGCCGTTGCTAGTCAGCGTTGCCAATACTGGGCCAGCTGGACCAACGGTCTGAATCAGTATAAGGCAGCTTCCTGTGTTCCTCTTCAGGGATTTTCCCGGTCCTTCCTGGAGATGCGAGGGTTTGAGCCTCGGGCCTTCTGTGTTCAAGTGATTTTAAATTTGTTATGCATTGCTAGACTCCTTTTCGGGATGTCTTTGAAATTGTGTTCAGAAACGTTTTTTTTAAAAAAAAATGGTTGCCAAGGGTACGCGAAAGAAGACGGCTGGTGAACAGCAGAATCTTATACTTGTCTACAGAGAAGTCACTTTTGCCCGTATATGGTGGCTCTGCGGTCTAGTTAATTGGAAGGTCTACTGGAAGAAGATAATAAATGGTATTAGAGGCAATTAACAGCAACCACTGTACTCCTGGGTGATATTAAAGACCAGATCTCTAGAGGCTCAGTGGCGCTGGTGAGCTATATGTTAATAGCTGCAAGGATTATCCTAGCAAGTTTGACGAACATCATATTTACCATCCCATGCATGGTGGAAAAAGAAGATTTGGGCCTTTATGGTGATGAATAAAATAACAAGCTATAAGCTGTCAAGGGAGGGAAGAATGAATTCCATTCAGACATTCTGTTATAGCTGGAGGTCATTCATTAATTATTGGAATAGGCTTAGGCCAGAAGATTTAGCAACTTGAGATATTTTATATATGTGTTAAGATGAGGAGCTGTAATTGGTATTGTAGTTGGGGTGAATGATTGTACTTGAAAATCAAAATTTGTAAACTGCCCAGAGAGCTTTGGCTATTGGGAAGCATAGAAATTAATTAAATAAATAATTTTAACAATTATATAATAGAGAAGTAAGTCCCATCTAACTGAATGGGGCATGCTCCCAGGTAAATGGGTATAGTATTGCAGCCTAAATTAACCATCCTCTTGAGAGCTGGATTAAAATGGCAAACAATCTAGTACAGAGACCAGGAATGCTGTATATTATATATTATTAAAGGAAAATATGAGATGGTCAATTAGTTTTTGCAACCATTCCCACTTGTCTTAATATTAATTATCCTGAGCAGTGTGGAACTGCATGATATTTTATAAGAGTTTGTTGGCATGTTGTTTTTTAACCTATTTTACTGTGTGAAGTTTTTGTTATAGGGTTGCATATAAAATAATTAAATAATTATATTTCTTTGATCATCTGGTATCTGTATGTGTATCTAATTTTTTTAACTAAAAAAAGATTTAAAATTACAAGTAGAGATCTGTGTCAATGTGATCTTTGGAAGCGCATTACCTGCCTTCTGGGAAGGGAATGAGGGAGACAGCAGTGGGCAAAGGGAAAATCAGTTGGACTGCCTACTCTCCCAGGAAATGAGAGGAGAAGCAAGGCCTTTCAACTAGCCCTCCTGACAGTCTACTTAATTTTTTCCTCTTTCCTCTCCATCCATTTTTCCTAGTGTGTCGTGTCTTTTTAGACTGTTCGCCTGCGAGCAGGGATTGCTTTGTTTACTGACTGACTGTAAGATGCTCCAGTAGCCCCTTTTCACTGAGGCACAGGATAAAAATACTGCATATAAATAAATTAATAAATAGATAACCGATTAAATAATGATTTCATAATTAAATAAGCAACAACAGGTTGTGGGGGCAAAAACAGACATGCCTCTATCCCTCGCTTATCTGGCGATTGGCTTGAAAGTAAGAACAGCAGCCAGATGGGTTATTTTTCCAGTCTTTTGCTGGTAATGCTACGGTTGGTTACGTCAAGCAGAAAATGATGTGTGTGATGTGAAACAAACAACACCAAACCAAAAATTAAAAGGAGGCTTGGAGGAAATCTCCTCATAAAAGAACAGTCTTCTCCGCTTCCTAGGCTTGGCTGGCAGGCAGAACAGAATGAGAAAAATAAAGGGCACCGTGGACCTGGAGATGGTGTGAAATGAGGGAAATCTAGGATGATGGGACATATTGGCCCCTCCGTTTTCCTGCCAAAAAACTGAATAGCTCCCTGAGAAACTGGTACACGTGCTTCACTGAAGGACTTATGAGGAAATATAAAATAAGCAGGGAGAACGCAGCACCCTGTTCTTTGGCAAGACGTCCAACAGAGGAGAAGCTGCCTGCTGAGTTTTCTCAGTTAACCTTTCTTTTCTGGGATTAAAAAGGACCCATGTGACCCACGGCACTTGCCTGTTTCACTTGTAGCTCCTGCCACCTAGTGGTCACTCTCAGTAAAGCCAGGAAAACACAGCCATCCATGTACATGTACATGTACATGTATGTATATATATGAATGAATGAATGAATGAATGAATGAATTAATGAATGAATGAATGTTAGAATGAATGTTAGAAATGGTATCATGGTCAGCCAGTTGGTTTATTTCTACACTCCAGGTTTCCTTCACAGGGCCAGCTCCCGAGCGGCAGACATTTTGCAGAAGTCTCCCCGCCCAGAAGATCTGGGAGCGAGGACTGCTTCATGCACAATATTTCTGATGAAGTGGACAAGTGTCCATGAAAGCTTAGGCAAGAATAGTCTTTCGGGTGCCACAAGACACTGCGATTTCTTACATGGACATAGGACATTGTACGTGCACAATATTATGGGATGAATGCATGCAGGCCTCTTTTGCTGTGTGTACATCACAGGATGCCACAAGCGATAGTGAATGCCTATGATATTATTGCACACAGCAAAATGTATATTCAACACAAGTGTGGGTACGCACAGAGGGCATATGGAATTCCCTACACCAAGTGATGTTATGAAGGACATTTGTCTCGTGTGAAGACACCCTTTACCAGGAGGTGGTGATACAACCAACATCTCAGGATGGAAGTGGACAGATCCAGGCACTGAGGCTCTATGGCCCATGCAGATATAGGTGTGCATGTTCTATGCGCAGGATTCATCTTTGCTCTTCAGCCGATATGTCATGACTTCAACTCCAGTAGGTTGCACTACTGGTGATACCAATGTAAGCCACTGGTATTCCTGCACATGCTCAGTAAAGGGGTGAGATAGGGAGTGGCCACCATTTTAGGCAGTTACCAGAATTGCAGAGCAGAAGAAGCTTGTTTTCTCCGCCCTGTAAGACCCTGAACCTTAAGACAGGTCTGTTTTAAAATGTCCCTGTGTTGCTGGATCCTGATCCATTTTCGATAAGATTGCTGCAGAGCTGGAGGGAACTGAGCAGAGACTATTTTTTCTTCATCGGCCATCAGAAAAAATCAAGCTTCAGAGAGAAGTTTTATTTATATTTTTGTTGTGGATTCAAGCAAAAAGACAGAGCTTTGGGAGGGCTGCGCTCTGTTTTATTGGTTTAGTAATAAGTAAATGGTTATGCATGTAAAATTATTACATGTGCACTATTATTGTTTTAATTAAGATATTAAAATATATGTTAATTGTTCCTTTGCTGTGAGTCCCTTCAGAGACCCTGAAGAAAAGTGTTACGCCAGCATTTTCTTTTCTTCCCACCATCTCTGTCACCAAATTGCCCCATCTCTGTCACCAAATGTCTGCTCTCGCCCACCTTGTCACTCACCAGCCAGGCAGGCCTCGACCCATGGTGCTTTCCTGAGGGGGCAGTAGCGGTGCTTTTGAATGGAGGTGAAACTGAGTGCCAGCTCACCTCCCATTCAGAAGAGCTGGCAGCTGCCAGAGAAACCTGTTGGGGATGCCTGCCATGGTGGGCTTGGCTCCGCTCTGTGTTGGCCCCTGGTTATCTTCCTCACAGAGAGGAAGGCCAGGATCGCTTCTCGATCCTCCCAGAGTGCAGGACATGGAATAATGGGCTCAAGTTACAGGAAGCCAGATTCCGGTTGAATATCAGGAAAAACTTCCTGACTGTTAGAGCAATACGACAATGGAACCAATTACCTAGGGAGGTGGTGGGCTCTCCCACACTCGAGGCATTCAAGACGAGGCTGGACAGCCACCTGTCAGGGATGCTCTGACTTGGATTCCTGCATTGAGCAGGGGGTTGGACTCGATGGCCTTGTAGGCCCCTTCCAACCCTACTATTCTATGATTCTATGATTCTATCTATGATTCGATTACACAAGATTCAATGCCAACCTGACACTGATGTCACAATGGGCATTGCATTTGGAGTACGCTCAGATGGTGGAGGGCTGGAGTGGAGTGGAGTGGAGAGGTCAGAAACATTGCTGTCTGCCAGGGAAATTTGTCTGCACCACAGTGTCAGGAGGGCCTTGGAGCAGACAGGCCCTTCTGAGCTTCTGGTGCCCTGGCAGCTGCCCAACCACGCTGACCCCTGGCGCTGGCCTTGACATTCCTTTTTCACAGATTTGGCAACCAGAAGTCCACAAAGAGAAATAGCTGAAGTGTTTACTATCTAAAATGGCTGTTTTACAAGAAAGGGAAATACATATGTATGTGTGTGTGTATCTATATCTATATACAAACGTAGGAAGGAACTCTGCGTCCATAGTGCTGCTGACGCCGCAATGTATACTTACAGGGGTCTGAAAACAGCAGAAGAGCTGGGTGAGGAATGGATGGTTCCTCGCCAGGGTCAGGATCCGCTTCTCAGTCAGGATGCATTCCACATCGTCATCTTGGAGGATCACGTCTTTCTTCAGCACTTTGATGGCATAGAGATATCCTGTCTCCTTTGTTTTCACCAGCATCACCTGCACGTGCCAGGGGACAGGATTTTTTTTGGGGGGGGGAGGTGAAATGGGGTGAGGACATGTTAGAAGTTTATAAACTTATGCATGGAACGGAGAATTTTTTTTCTCATTGTGCTAGAACTTGGGGGTCATCCAATGAAATGGACTGACAGGAGATTTGGGACAGAAAAAAAGGAAGTGCTTCATCCACAAGGCTTCCTGAACGGGTCTTTGATGGGACTGAAGCAGAGCTGTGGGCCACAAATTGTATCAAGAACCATGAGAGTCAGCGTGGTGTAATGGTTAGAGCACTGGACTGGGACTCGGGAGACCCGGGTTCTAGTCTCCACTCGACCATGAAGCTTGCTGGGAGACTTTGGGCCAGTCCCTGACTCTCAGCCTAACCTACCTCACAGGGTTGTTGCGAGGATAAAAGAGGAGGACCACGTAAGCTGCCTTGGGTTTCTCACAAGAGGAAAAAGGGCAGGATATAAATGTAATTAATAATAATATGCAGGGCAAAGCACGGGCTCTACCGCTAAGCTAGCTAGAGAGGCGGACTGCCCAGCTCAGGGATGGGCCACCCATGTTCGACTGCAACTCCCATCAGCCCTCCCCAGTGGTAAGGGATGATGGGAGTTGCCATGCAGCAACATCTGAAGGGCCACAAGGGCTCACCCCTGGCCTGACCCCTGGCCAAATCCCACCAGGACGTTCTCCCACACAGCCCTTGCTGGAATGAAGGGGAGCTGCTCATTCACTTGGATGGGGTGTGCCCAGAACTTCCCAGTGGGCTGCACCCCATGGTCATTACTGAGAGGAGGGTGCATGTAGATTTTCCATCCCAGGCAACAAAACATCTTGGCCCAACTCCACAAGCTGGTGACGCCATCCCTCAATGGAACCCCACCGGTCTTTGCTTGTCCCGCACCGTGCCGTCGCTGGCTGGATGCCAAAGTAGCTTCAAATGTCCCCAGGAACCCTCACCTTTCCAAAACTACCCTTTCCCAGCACACGGATGAATATTAAATCCTCAATCTTGAGCCTGCTTGCCGAGACTTCAGCCACACTGTTGCCATCCTTCAGGCTGTCTTTTTTCTGGCGCCTCAGTGTTGACCTTGAGACCAGTTTCTGTGAAGGGGAAAGAGAAAGGCAGGTAAGTCAGTCATGAGTTGCTTCTGTCTGAAACACTGACATCCACAGATCTCCGGGGTTGGGGTGGAGGTGGTTCTTCAGTCACGAGGGCCAGAAACTTGCTCTGTCTTGGACTGAAAGCTGGCACAGGAATTTAGCATTGCCAGAGCTACTCAAGGCTTCATAGTTTAGAGCAGGGGTGATGAACCTTTTTCAGCTCTAGGGCAAAATTCCATTTTGGAGAAGCTTTCAGTGGCCGCATTCCAGTGGTGGTTGGGGCCACAGACAAACATTCTCAGGGCTGAAAAATTCACCACTACCCCAATTGCATTATTACCAAGGTACAGTAGGAAGCACGAGCAGCATGTCTACTCTCAAATAAGCAGGACAAGGGTCAGGAGGAAGCAGGCCTGAATCACTCAACACCATTTTCAAATAGCATTTCTACTAAGAAGTAAGCATGAGCATCATGTCTACTCAGAAATAAGCTGGGCAAGCCCCTGCATGACTACTCAGAAGTAAGCAGGACATGGCTCAGAAGGCAGCAGGAAAGAATCACTCAACATCTTCCTCCCCAGCCCCAACCAAAGGGAAAAACTCTTATCTCTGATCAGAAGCTGACCACAGATAAATGCTTTCCCCTGCCAAGCCCTGAGAGAGGGAGCCTTTTTCAGTGATAAGCAGTGGAAGGTGCTTATCTCCAATCAGCTGCTGATTGGAGATAAGAGCTTTTTCCCTCTCTGGCAGAGGGAGCAGAGCTAGTAGGAGAAGCTGCCAGGCTGGATGGCGAACCCCTGTGGGTTAGTAGTTCCCCAACCCTGGTTTAGAGGGTGAGGATGCTCTTTAGAAAGAGAGGGAGAGAGAGAGAAAATTAATGACTGAAGATCTGACCAGTGTGCTTCTCTGCATCACAGTACTGAGTTCTAACTCCTGCAGTGCACGGACAAATGATTTAGTTATACTCTTCACTGATGTGGAGAAAAGAAGGAAATAAAAGGAAAAAAAGACTTACCCCATTTGGAGAAATATTTCCTGGTTGTAGCCCCATACATGCCAATGTCTTGGCCAGTTCCGCTGCATTCACCCCACAGTTGGGTGCTACATTGGCTTCACATCGTATATGTACATTCATTTTACACACTGTAAAAACAGGCAGACAGAATCAAATCCCAGGTCAGAGGAATTCCCGGGACAGAATTTCTGTAAACTGCTTGATGGAGAACAAATTTGAACGCTACATTCATCACCTAAAGCCCTTCCCCTGCTTAAAGTTTTTAAGCACGTCATAGTATATTATGTCTGTGGCTAAACTGTTTTGATATTATGCATAATACTGTACTTCTAAGATTTTTAATCTCTGTAAACCACCCAGGGTGCTTTGGTGATTGGGAGGTATAGGAATGTAATAAATTAAATGAAATAAAATAAATACATGTCAATAGGGGGAACAAAACCTTTTGGTACATTTTCATTTCTCTGTCTCAGGAGCCAACACCTGCACAGGAGCAAAACGAGATTTCCCTCTCATCTGTCAATTATAGCATGGAAATTCATGGGGGAATACTAGGACATCCTTGCCCCACCCCTTCGGATTACAGAATCATATGGCATGAGGGTACCTTGGAGGTCGTCTAGACAACCCCATGCTCAAGGCAGGATCTGCCATCCAGGATGGAACTTGAGCATCCCTGACAGATGGCCATCCAGTGTCCCATAGAATCATAGGGTTGGAAGGGGCCTACAAGACCATCGAGTCCAACCCCCTGCTCAATGCAGGAAGCCTGATTCCCAGGCGGTCTCCCATCCAAATACTAACCAGGGCTGATCCTGCTTAGCTTCCGAGATTAGATGAGATCAGGCACAACCAGCCCTCTGAATACCTTGAGCAAAGGTGAGCATACCACCCCCCGAGGCAGTCTGTTCCATTATCATTGGGACGTTCTTCTAATGTGTTGCTGAAATCTGCTCCCTTGCCATTTTCACCCATTAGTTCTAGTCCTGTTCCTCTGGACCAACAGAGAACAAGTTTGCTCCGTCGTCTGCATGACAGACGACCATATTTTTAAAGACAGCTATCATGTCTCCCCTTAATCTTCTCAGGGCTCTTTCAATTGTTCCTCACAGGACTTGGTTTCTAGACCCTCATCATCTTGGATGCCCTCTTCTGAACATGCTCCAGTTCAATGACACTGCTAATCTACTTACGTACTTAGGGCACAATCCTATGGCCGCTGGTCAGTGGCTAGATGGCCATAGGATACATTGGTTCCAGGAATCGACCTTCCCCCCTTCCTGCACTGCCTTGCAGGCAGCACAGATCAGCCCCACACTGCATGCTCATAAGAGCAGCACAGAGCAGCAAAAGCGGGGCGTTTCTGTGGGCGGGGTGAGGGAACGCACCATTCTGACGCTTCCGATGCATCTGGCCTCCGCCCCCCCCCCCCGCTCCGCCTTCCCACGGCTACCCAGCCAAAATCGACTGTCTAGCCATGAATGCAGGGTGGCTGAAGCGCAGAGGAGAAGATCCCCTCTGCGCTGCTCCTGCCCTGCATCTGATAAGTGGTCGCCTCCGAGTTCAGAGGCGGCCACCTATCCCAACTGGATTGTGCCCTTACTCACTCACTTAGGGCGCAATCTTATGCATGTTTAGACAGTAAAAGTCCTACCATTCCCAGCATTTCCCAACCAGCCATGCTGGCTGGGGAATGCTGGGAGTTGAGGGACTTTTTTCTATCAAATTATGCATAGGGTTGCATTCTCACTTACTTACTCACTTGATGTATTTATACTCCTGCCCTCCCATGAATGCTTGCAGCATAAAAACATTACAGTATCAAAATTTTGTTGTTGTTTAAAGTACAATAAAGGATGGATGACCAGCAAATAAAGAGTAGCTTTTAATGTAGAATTTTATTATTTTAAACAGTTTTCATTATTGTACATCGCCCAGAGTGGCTGGGTGACCAGCCAGATGGGCGATTAATAAATTTAATAAATAAATAAATAAAAATAAAATAGCCTAACAGAGACAGATCATGGATCACTGCCCTCATATCTCATCAGCCCAGTAGGCCAACTGCCTGCCAGAATGAAAATGGCTTCAACCTGGGGCAGAACGCCACGAGAGAAGAAGCCATCCAAACCTCCCAAGGCAGGGAGTTTCACCACTGAGGTGCGACCACAGAAAAGACCCTCTCCTGTGCCCTGGCCAATTCAGCCTCAGCCACCATTGGGATGTGGAGAAGAGTCTCTCTGGTGGAACTTATAGAGTGGGCGGGATGATGCGGAAGGAGACGACCCTTCAGGGACCCTGGATCCAAGCCATTTAGGGCTTTAAAAATATAACAAATTAAACAAATTAAATAAATGAAGGTAATCAGCAGCACTTTGCATTGTGCCTGGAAATGGAACTCTGCATGGCGCCCCGCTGGGGGTGGAGAGGCAGGCAGGCAGGCAAACTGCTCTATAGTAGGTGAATGGGGCCACTAAGGCTCTCACTATAGGAAGTTTGCCCAGGAGCCCCCCAAACCCAGAGCTGGGCCTGGATGCCTTGTCGGAGTGCCTGCTCTTTGCCTTCACGTATGCACTGCTTGTATATTTGTAAGGAAACAGCAACCAAAGATTGCAACAACAGTTTAAGTCCCCAGTGCTCTTGCATCCAAGGAAAACGAAATGCAGGTTGTGCTGGCCCTGAAACTTTCTGCTGCTGGGGGAAGCAGGGAGTGCCAGGGCAGAACTAGACACCTTGGGGGCCCACTCTCAATCCCCAGAGCCACCAGCCCCCCTTTCTTCTTCCTCCTCTTTCTTGTGGTCACTGCCCGTTCATCGGAACAGGCAAGCAAGGACCACGGTGAGGAAACATAGCATCTTCCATTCGCCTTGCGCTCTCTCACTGGGTGGTGTCATGCTTAAAGTGGCCATATATCCTAATTTATGCAAGACAGTCCTCTGTTTGAAGCTGTCCCATCCAAGTCTGCTTTATCGTTTATGTATTTATATAATCCTTTTACAGACTACTTAGCCATCTCTAAAGAACACACCTCGAAGCAGTTGAGAACATATCAATTAAAATACAAAATGTCTACTCTTAAAACATTTGAAATCAGAAAATACAAAACATCTCAGATAAAAACATTTTTTTTAAAATACACCACATCCTCAATCAAAATATTTAAAATCACAGAACTAACATTCCACCACCTGGGCAGCACTATCAGTCAGGGAAGGCCTAGGTGAAAAGTCTGGCCTTTAAGGTTGAAGGTGTACAAAATTATGCATCGTGTGGAGAAAGTGGATAGGGAGACATTTTTCTCCCTCTCTCATAATACTAGAACCCATGGTTTGCATGACCTGGTTTGCATGACCATTTTCAGCCACAGCGGCTTAAATAAGCCACTGTGGTTTGTGGCATGTGCTGGGCTCCCATGGGGGTCCGTTCCATAACCGAACCCTCACTTGTAGGTTGTTGTGTCATCCTAACCTGGCAAGGGTGGATTGTTGGTGTGTTTTAGGGTTGTGGGTGGTTTGTTAACCCTGCCAACAACCCACCTTTGCCCAGTTCAGATGACACGACAACCTACAAGCAGGGGTTGGGTTACAGAACGGTGCCCAGCACGACGCAAACCGCAGTGGCTTATTTAAGCCGCCGTGGCCAAAAATGATTGTGCAAACCCACCAATTATTTTGCTTTCCAGCTTACTTTTGCACTGCAGGCCTTGTCGCATGATGCCCCAAAGCAAGGAACCGCAGTGGTCGCAGAACGTGGGCACTTTGTAATTGTGGATTCTGAACTTGTGTGGGATGTTGATTCCAAACCTCTGCTCAGAAATCTGAGGAGAAAGCAGCAACAGAAGAAAGGCCAGTTATTTGTGGAGGCAGAAATCGATTAAAACACATGCAGAGTATTTCCCTGCCTTTTTTTAAATAAAGCATTAATGGCTTTAAGAGGACCAGAACTCCCACTGATTTTCATAAAGAATGCCAGATTATTTTAAAAACTTCATTCTATATTAATCCTTTATTATTTCTTCATTTGCAGTCTTTTTAGTAAAGATCTTAACTACAAACCTATTAGCTACAGCAGTTAACTGTAATAGTAGATCACTATGTATTGTCCCAGCCGTGGGCGTTGAACTCTTAGGTTAGAAGTGCCAAGATAGTGATAAATCAGACTCAAAGGTTTATTTACAAGGAGTACTTTATTGGGTAACTTACAGCACACAGGCGTACCCAATGGTTGGATCAGACAGCTTCTCTGAACCACGAGCCACTGGGTACAATGGGTCTTATACTCTACAGGTTAGCAATAAGCAGCGTTTCAGCAGCACGTGCCCTAGGGTTCATTCCCAAAAGAGGCTAGAAGTGTTTGATTCTCAAGCGCAGCCACCTGTACACAGACTTCGCTTCCCAGGAACATCAGAGATAAGACATTCTCCTCATTAGTAAGGAATGCGCTGAGAAGGCTATTATCGGCCCTTGACTCATCTGCACATGCTCAGAGGCTTACCAGCATGGGAACTGCCCCAATAATGAACGTAAGCAAGCATTATGGCTCTCTAGGCCCCTCTAACACTACAAATGACTTGGTTATACTCCTGGGGCCAATTCCACCCCTAGATGGTCAAAGGCTGATAACAGTCTGCTCTGCCGCTTGATCACTAGGGGGTTGACATTTACTTATGTGATGTTTGTCATTACTTAAGTGCATACTTTAAATGCGATAGCCATATAAGCAAGCACACAACGTTAAAAAGCTGCCAATGAGAGTCAGAATTATTGCAACCACTCGCTTACACACACACACACACACACACACACACACAGTTCTTTGAAACCAGCCTGAAATCGGTTTGAAGAGGAACTCCTCTTCTAGGTGATGTATTTTCTCACTTTGTTTGTACGTAACAGCCCAGAGGTGGGCTATTACCTCTTCCCCCTGTGCGGGAAGATTAATCTCTCTCTTTCTCTCTCTTTCATTCTGACCTGCCTGTCGTGCAGATCATGTTTTAACTTTTCTACATAAAACTCTCCACTCCATGCACCAGCTTTAACCGTTCACTTGTTTTCTCTGCAAGTTAGGCTATTTGCCTTTGTCTCAGCAGAAACTCACTTACTTAAACTTTTCTGCCTTACACTAGTCCCAGTGACGCACATTTGGGATAGGCTCTTTTTCACCTTCTAGTCACATTTTCTCATCTTAAAGAACTCTTACATTACTGTGGCTACTCCACCCCCAGGTAATAAGCTCCAGGCATAATCAGCTGCTTCCAATTCACCCTGGGGGCAACCACAGCCATGCTTTTCCGGGGGGTCTGGCGCCCCCTCTTTTTCTTTCCTTTTGTCCTCTGCTTTTCCCTTCTCTCTGTCTTTGCCCCTGTAAGCTATTGGGAACCACACTCAGTATCATTTGGAGTTGCAACTGAGAGTAAAGACGTTTGCAAATACCACACAGTATTTAACAAATCATAAAATACTGCTCCTCCAGGCTGCATGGTCAGGGCCCATCAAAATCAAGGGACAGGCATACCCACACATGCAAAGAGTTCTAGGCCGCCATTTTTGCACCAGCAACTCCATGCTGCATGAGTTCTGGCAGAGGGAAGTCCAAAAGTGATAGATCAAACTCAGCCTGCTGTACACTGAGCTGACTACAAGCACAAACACACAATCCACAGCAACAAGAGTTCAAGGCTATGAAAAGCCTCACAATACTGTCCATGGCAAGTCTCTGACAATTCAAAGTTCCAGTCCATGTGCAGCGTGTCTCTCAAAAGCCCAGATGATGATGGATCCAAACAGAGGAGGCTTTGGGCAATGAAGACGGGATGTTTCTAGCAAAGGCTCCTCACCTCTGTATCAGCTTAAGGGGGAAGGTGTGACCCAACACCCCTTCCAGATCTTTTGACAGACAAGGGCCTTTAGCCTTTTAGCAAGGCTTCTGACTAAACAGAGCGGCACGGCTCAGCTCTCTAGCCGTGACGCTTTAACTTGGGCAACCTTTCTCTAAATCTTACTCTGCCTCTGTCAGGTTCTCACCAGACATCTTCTAGCCTCCCTCTCCCTCTCTAGGCTAAACCAGCGGCTAGGGAGTTGGGTGACTCCCCCTGGCTCCGCTCTGGGAACACACAGAGATAAGCTCACACAGACTCTGACCTTCTAAAAACTGAACAGGCATAAACTCTTCTGGGCTCCTTCTAATCAAATCATGGCTATAACATACAAGGCCTTACTACATCGCTGAAGCTGCCTTGACGTTATGTTCGCTCTCATAACACTTAACAACAACAGAACAACAATTGTGCTTTTAGACACTCCTTGAACAAGGATTAAGCTTTGGGGGCTATCAGTCACTAGACAGGCTAGCCGAGGACATGACACCCACACACTCTTCTTCTTCTCCCTTAACCCGGCTCACAGCAAAAAAGTGCCGAACAGGGAGGCGGGGGTCGCTTCATACTTGCGTTCTTTGCGCAGCCATCAATCTTCTTTGGGAGGCGGCGGCGGGGAGATTTGCAGGACTTGAATGTAAAGCTTCACAGTTTGTATTTGTAAATCCCAAATTCGAAACAAGACATGATAAAATACAGGGCAGTCAAATCTTTGCCTTGTCAGAGGCGACAAATAACTCAGGTCAGCTTTTTTCGCTGGAGTCTCAAACAGGAAAACGGTCTTAGTTTACAATTTTAACATCACGGACAGCGTCAGCCAGCTGGCTACACAGATCCCTGTGTATCTGGAGACAGCTACTACGGTATCTTCTTTTCCTTCTCAATCAGGTTGGGTCTCCCAGCTTACACAGTTTGTTTGCAACTTCCAGGAGCATGGTAGTAGCATTTTCTCGATATCTTCAGCGCACACACTCAGGCAGTCCAACACTGGACACCTAAATCAGTGAGATTTCTTCATTGCAGGGAATCCCACGGCAAAAGCTTAATGGTTACACTCTTCAGAAATCATATAGCTGATGGTCAGTAGCTACAGGCTCTATGCAATTCTAGAACAGTTCAAAGTTAAACACGGTTAGCTTGATAGAGATCTTCAATGTGGTCTTTCCACTTCATTCTGCCTTGGGACCGTCCTCTGGCGCACTTCCCACTCTAAGAGGTGACTAGCCCATGCTCTGGGCGCACTGATTCTTCACCTTTATGCCGTTCCATGTCTTCATCTTCTCGGTCTTCATTTTCGGTTTCCGCTTCTTAGGGGTTTCATCCCAATCAGGCGAGGTGATGAGGTTGCGCACCCCGGAATGCTATGGGCAATTCTCCCCCTCCCCGGCGTACCGGGCTAACAACTACTTCTTCGGCTTCACGCTCCCACGCAGGCTGGGCTGTCCTGCAACATTTCTCTAATTCACAGCCTCAGACCTTGCTCTTTTCTCAGCTCGTCCTTGGGCTGTTCTGCTGCTTCCTCTCTCCATTCCAACTCCTTCTGCCCGACAGCTCCTGAAGTCGTCAGCAATAACGGTGCTGGAGGTCCCGCATGCTGCTTCTCTTTAGCTGACCACTTTCCCAGCTGCAGAGATGCTAACGCAGTTTCCAGACCCACTGGGGTGCAGTCCTCTTCGACCTCTGGCCGTGCAACAGGGCCACTCAGGACCGCCAATTGCTTTGCGGCTGGACCCCACAGACCCTCCCGTGGCCAGCCTGGGAGTCGGTTTAACATGCCGACCCCCTGATCCTCCTCCCCTTTGAATATGAACATAGCAGTATTTTTGGCACCCTGCTCGTTGCACCAAATGTGTCACCCCGACCGTGTGCATTGAACTCTTTGGTTAGAAGTGCCAAGGTAGTGATAAATCAGACTCAAGGAGTCTGCTTACAAGGAGACTTTATTGAGTAACTTATAGCCCACAGGCGTGCCCAATGGTTGGATCAGACAGCTTCTCTGAACTGGGGCCATGGGGTCAAATGGGTTTTATGCCATACATGTCAGCAATGAGGCAGCATGACACTAGCAAGCACCCCTAGGGTTCATTCCCAGAATAGGCCAGAAGTGTTTGGTTCACAAGCACAGCCACCTGTAAAAAGACTTCGCTTCCCAGGTACATCAGAGATAAGACATTCTTCTCGTTAGTAAGGAATGAGCTGAGAAGGCTGTTATTGGCCCTTGACTCATCTGCACATGCTCAGAGGCTTTCTAGCACAGGAATTTCACCAATAATGAACTTAAGCGAGCATTATGGATCTCTAGGCCCCTCTAACACTATAAATGACTTGCTTACACTCCTGGGGCCAATACACACTATTATTCCCAAGTTATAGGGAGGGCAGGGAACTGAGGGGCAAACCAGATGTGGTGTTTGTCATTTAATGTTTTTCTTATGTCGTCTACTTTTCCTTTAAGAAATATCTGGCATGGGGAGTTCTCCTCTTGCAAACACCAAACACAGGCTATTTGTTAAAGAAAAACCCACTAAGGGATTTGCCATCCCTTCTCACAGCAGAAATCAAGTCCTGAATTATTAATAACATTTTAATACCTCCCAATAACCAAAGCTATCTGGATGGTTTACAAAAGATTAACACCTTAACACTACAATATACAACATAATATAAACAACATTTACATATAAAACAATTAAAAGCAGTAAATAATAGAAATCCTGGAACAGGATAAAACATCATATGCTGTCAAATGCCTGGCAGTAGAGGAAACTCTTAACCTGGTGCTGAAAGGATGTCAATGTTGGTGCCAGGCAGACCAGTGTTGGTGCCAGGCAGAGTATGCCAAAATTAGGGGCCACCACCAAGAAGGCCTTCTCCCTTATTGCCATCCTCTGGACCCCCCTTGATGGGTAGGTTCATACTGGGAGAGGTGCTCCATCAGGTATTGCCCAAGAGTGGATGAGCCTGGGTGCCCCTGATCTATATCACGGGCACCTGGGCTTCAGCTGTTGGGCTGTATATAAGCCTCAGCTATTGGGTGGTACAGAACTGTAATACATTTTTTAAAAAATCTAAATCCTACTTGCCATCCACCAGCAGTCATGCTTTCAAGTCTCAAACAACTTTACAGAAATCAACATGTTTAGGAAACTTGTGTGGTACAGCCCTACTGGGACTGCTGTGCCACTTCAGAAGGTAGGTGGGAGACTGCTTGATCTCTCACATCTCTCACTCTCACACTGAAACTCTCTGCACACAGAAATCCACTATGTCAGGGAGTCTGACCTAGAACCCTTCTCTCTGATACGTTACCTTTCTACATGCAGGGAGCACTCCTTCCTGTTATCTGCGACCTGAATTCTGAAGAGCTACACATGTGTAAACTAGGGATGGGGATGTGCAGGAGGACCTGGCAAAGATACATCTCCTGAATCTATGCAGCTTCCATGACTTGGCTACACCCTTGGTATACACAAAGCTGATTTGCAAGCATGGAGGGGGAAATACTCCATGGTGCCTTATTTTCCCCTCTGCACATCTCTGTTGCAGGCCAGGGGGATTTGCATAAGTCTCACTGGTGTGGCTTGTCATGTGGTGTGAACCCAGCCAGGGTGGCTTGTTGCTATGGGTAGCAAACCACTCAAACCTCTACAACAGCCCATGGGTTCTAAGTGGCTTGTTACCCATGGCAACAAGCTGCTCTAGCCAAGTGCACACGACACGACAAATTGTGCTGGTGAGGGTAATTATGCAAATCCCCCCCAGGCACGCCACCATTACGCGCGGCAGGGGAAGTAAGCCACCATGGCTTATTTCCCCTCTGTGATCATGCGAACCTGGTCCCATTAGGCCAGTCCGCACGATCACAAGGTGGTTAATAAGCCAAGATGGCTTATTAACCACCCTGCGCCTGCTGGTTGGGTACCGGCCGGATTTACATAATAGCCTCAGCAGCACGGCTTGTTGTGACATCCAAACCTGGTGAGGGTGGGTGATTGGAGTGTTTAACAAACCACCCAGAACCCATGGCCTGCTTTAAGGTTGCTAAAAATGCAATATACAGACTTCTGTAATTCTGACAGATACTGTCCAATTATTCATTCATTCAATTCAGATCCCATCACATGCTCCAAAAAAAAGCCTCAGGGTGGCTTGCAACAATTAAAACAAATCAAAGCCAATGTAACAAAACGGATTGCAACTGAACAATGGGACTTTCTTCTCTATAGACATGTAGTCTATATGCAATCCTATGGGCCTATATCCAGGTAAGTGTATAGAGCAGGGCTGGGCAACTTTTTCAGGTTCCAGGGCCACATCCCCATGTGGGGAAGTGGTAGGGGGAGGCGTGCTGCCACCTGTGGGCAGGGCCAAAGCAAAAGGTGAGCTTGGACATGCCTTCTCTCTCTCTCTCTCCCCCGCTCCCCCCTTCTCTCAGTTTCTTTCTCTCCCATTCATTCATTCATTCATTCATCTTTCCCATTCATTCATTCATTCTCTCATTCACACACACACACACACATCGCAGAGCCACAGTAAACAACCTACAGAACCACAAATATGTAACTGTGACTTTACCTTCATGTCCAACTTGCTAGTACTGTTTTGGCACGTGCACGCTGTAACAATGAGGTGGTGACAACGCTTGTGCACCACACACGTGCAAACTAGAAAACAAAAGAAACACAAATAAAAACACGGAGACAGTTGGCGAGAAGCTTCAGAAACGAAAAAGGAAGAGCAAGATGAGATGTGCCTGAAACAATTTGAAGCTCAACACAGCTATTAGGTAAGACACGTGATCTGACTTGTTTTGGAGAAGTCCAATGGATTTTAACAGGACTTAAAGTTAAACTAGATGTGGTGTGGGTAGGGGTGTTGGAGAAATCCACAACAGATTCAAATGAGTTTGGATTTCTATGAATGCAACTTGTGGATACTGCAATGGACTGACTTTTCCCAAGGCCCACAGATTCCATAGACTTTGCAAACCAGTTTAATAACGTAAGAAGAGCCCTGCTGGATCAGACCAAGGGTCCATCTCATCCAGCATTCTGTTCACACAGTGGCCAACCAGCTATCAACTGGGAACCCACAAGCAGGACATGAGCACAACAGCACCCTCCTGCCCAGGTTCTCCAGCAACTGGTGTACATAGGCTCACTATGGTACTGGAGGTAGGACAGAGCCATCATTCTGTAAGGTTTCTTACCTTACAGAATTGTACACAAATTTAGTCATACAAAAATACAAAAAATATTAAAAACACTGACTGAAAATGTGCATTTTCCACCATAGGCTAAACTGTGAAAATGTGGATTTGGGAGGATTTGCGCAAATGTACCTTTTCAGAAGTGCACATTTGCGTAAGTGTGCACTTTCCAATGCAAATGCAAGTTCATGAAATTCAGAAAAATCCGATTCTGTCAATGAGAGGATGATGGAACGAAAGGTGGCTGACAATCCACAAAACTCAGATGGAAGAGGTTTAACGAAGTCCATACTTCTCTAGATGTGGGAGTCCCATAACTCTCTGCCTTCTGTGGCTAATAACGTGGGGCGGGGGGGGGAGCTGTTATTATCCACAGAAAGGAAAACATACAAACAGGAAGGCACCTATATTGGTAATACCTGATAATGTCTATGTTCCATAAGATCGTCTAATTTCTTTTTAACTTAATCTAAATTAGTGGCTGTCACTGCATCTTATTCCATAAGTTAATTATGCACCCTGTAAAGGGGAGGGGGAGACTAGTAATTACTCCAGGACTATTCAGAATAAATTCATTGTGGATTGCAAGCTATGCCATAAATGACCAAAAAAAAAAGTTGCAAAGACATATTTACTAATATGACCTCGGTCTAAAAACCCGACACATTTATATCAGCACGGGCATGATCCATCGAGAAGTACGCCTGCCCAACTGCCATTCATTTCATCAGGGCTTGCTTGTGTGGTGATAGAAAAAGATCAACTTGTAAACTATCATTTAATTAAAGAGATAAGGCACTGTACCTTGGCACTGGTATCCCTGCTTCCCAAATACTCCCCTGTTGAAGATAAAACAGAGACAAACACATGACTCAGGATCAGATCACAGTCACACAGCTCAAATCAGGTCAGGTTCGTACACGATGATCCAAGAGCAAAATAAAAGCTGAAAGAGAGTGCCAATGCATATGTAAATGCTGAGCTCAGGCAGAGATGCTCTTTCTGTGGTAACCTGGCTGTCCTCAGAGTCAAAGCAGATTCACACAGTCTTCGCTAATCAAACTTTTTCTTTTTTAGGAATCATACATTTTTAAATGTCAGTTGTTTATTAGGTCTCGGTATCTCATTGTAGCTGCTTTTTAGCTGTTTTAAATAGTTTTTCAATTTTATACGTTGAAGTTTTTATATTATGTTTTTATTATGTCGTATTTTGGGGTTGTGGTTTTTGTGAACCATCCAGAGAGGTCTGGCTGTTGGACAGTATAGAAATGAAATACATGAAAGGAAAGTTCATAGGCTTCTCTCAGCAAGAACGGGTCTGTAACATACATTTAAACAGGGCTTGCTGTTTTTATTCTCCCTTGGAGCGATGCTTACCTTTCCCTACCTCCACTCTGCGTCAGACCGATGTACCTATTAGTAGTTCAAAAACTGATTGATTCTCATCTCTCTTTCCCCTCTCCAACCATTTTTCAGGCAGACTGACTAATGGTTTTTTTTTAAGTTTTAACAGTGCAATTACTATTCACATTTACTCAGAAATAAGTTGCACTATGCTCAATGGGCCTGGGAAGTGTGTAGAGGTTTACAGGCTCACAGTGCAATCCCATAAGTAAGATCCATCACATTCAATAGGGCTTCTTTCCTAGTAAATGTGTTTAGGATTGCAGCCTAAGTGTCACTTTTTTTAAAAGGTCAAGCTCCACGAAAACCAGTTCTGCTAGCTTGCATTAGGATTTGGCTGTGCACAGCACTGATTGGCTGGCGCTTGCAATGTCCCAACTCATTCCCCATCCACCTCCACCCCACATCCCTAAAACAGTTCTGCAACTTGATTTTCCTTTTTAAATAAATAAAGCAAGTGATAGATAAATGTCTGCTTATGTAAACATCCATCCATCACATTATTTTTAAAGGGGAGAATTGTGTTGCAAAATTGTTCCAGACACTGGGGAATGGTGGTGGTGGTGCATGTGGGGGGAGTTTTGCACATTGCAGGTGTCAGCCAATCAGCAGTGTGCACAGCCAACCTCTGTGGTAAAGCAGCAGAACCAGTTTTCACAGAGTTCAACTCTGGAGAATATTTATTTATTCATTCATTCATTCATTCATTCATTTCAATTCATTTCTATACCGCCCAATAGCTGAAGCTCTCTGGGCGGTTCACAACAATGAAAATCACAAACTACAACATAAAACAATATAAAATATGAAAGCTTAAAACCACAATATAACAGTACAACCAGAATAAAACCTAACAGCAATGCGCAAATTTAAAATACAGATTTAAAACACCAAAGCTAAAAGACTAGGAAACCAAAATGGTAAAAGCTAAAATGGAGAAGAATAGCTACATCTGTACACAATGCAGCAAACGCATTTCCACAATATCTGGACCACTCAGATTAAGGTACATTTGGATGCACCCCAATAGCTTTTGAACCAAGTTCAAAAACATGTTGGGAATCTTGCACCAAACACATTTCCACATGCACATAGGCAGTGGCTGTCCATGATAAACACTTCAGCCAGTCCCATAAGACCCCAGTTGCTTTGTTGGACTTCACTGAATTTTTTGAGATGAGCACCAATTCCTTACCTGCAAGTGGCTGTGATGACATGGCCTTCAATCGTATAAACCATGGATGGTCAACTGGTGGCCCATATGCCACTTTGGGCCTCCACAGGCCTCTGGCCTACCTCTCTTGCCTTACTCTCTACTGGCTTCAGCCTATTTGTTATTAGCACAGGCCTCTCATGCAAATGCAGATAGTGACTGAGCTCAGTTTCCAGACTCCTTTATGGAGTCTTTTGTTTCTTCCAATATGGTAGTAATGCAGAATTTTGTATTTGAAACAGACAATCATCCCAGAATTTGGCCCAAAAGCAATATGGCATTGGCCCACAGCAGCAGCATAACAGTCTGTTAAAAAAGAACCAGGATTTCTAGGAGGAATCCAGGACAAACTAAAGCAGGGGTGCAAAACTCGGGCCCAGGGGCCAAAATTGGCCTATCAGATGTCCCCAAACCACCCCACTTGGGGTCCTAATTTGGCCCTCTGAGGTTCCCTGGGTAGCTCCACCCCCTTCTCCTGGCCCCACCCCTTTTCCTCTAACCACCAATGGTTTGGTTTCCTGGCTGTTATGCAGTCCCATCCCCAGTCTAAAAGGTTGAAATGCCTCTCCTAAGGCTCAGATACTGGCAGTAAGGGCTTGAAGCCAAAATATTCTGGCAGTTTTTGCCTTCAGTCCCACCCACCACTGGAATGCAGCCCCCGAGGGCTTCTCTGAAACCAAATTCGGCCCTCATGCTGACAGAGATTCGACATCTCTGACCGAAGTAACAGTGGGGCTCCAGCAGCTGGAGAGGCACAGCACAGGCAGTAAGAGGCATATACTACTAACTCTGGAGGATCGGCCCCTGTTGAGCGCTGCTCTCCTTGCCGCCTGCCTCTGCTACTGCCATGCGATGCCTGTTGGTAATGCATAGGGACCACTCATCCTTAGTCGCTGGTTTGCTGCTCAGGGCAGTGCCAGCTCCAGCTTTTTCAGGGCAAGACTGCCTACATGGGCCCCTTCCCTCGGGGCATCCGCGTTCTCACCACCACAGTGAGAACCAGCTGCTCTTGTTCTTCGTCCGCTTTCTCATCTTTGCTCCCACTTGCTTCCTTGACAGGCAGAGAGCCAGGGAGCAAGCAGGCCGTGGCATCTCCCGCTCCTCCTTTTCACCACCTCCGTTGTCTGGGCCAGAGCAAGAGGCAGGTAGACAAGCAGCTTGCAATGGCGAAGAGGAGGAGCAACTCCAGGGGCCTCCGGTCAGTGGGCCCCTGCTGGGGTGTGGGTCCTTGGCACACGCCCGACCGTGCCTACCTTTGAAGCTGGCCCTGGGCAGTAGTCTCTCATGACTCAGCAGGCACCAACTCTGTGTGCTCTAGAGTTCTTATTGCTTCCCAAAAGCACTGCTAAAGAGGACGACAAAAAAGTGCTAATCTGCAAGAAGGGCCTAGCACATCAGGAAGGGTGGCACAGCTTGTGTGCTAAGGATCTGAGAGGAGAAAATATTCTTGTCTCCTTGGGGTCCTTGCTTGAGACCCCGGAGAGCCACTGGCAGTCAGAGAAGGACATTATATCAGCCAGACGTGGTATTAGGCAGCTTCCCAGTGTGGTGTGTTTCGGATTGGTCTGCATGACCATTCAGGGGTCCCTGACAGCCCAGTGCTTCTCACTGCAAAGACACTGACTTGCTTCCCACAATCACCTGGGTTGCAGCATGTGTTGGCATGTGGCGGGCAGCTTTTAAATATTCAAGCCGCAACCGTGCCTTGTTGTGTCATCTGAACTTGGTTGGAGGTGGGTTGTGCAAGAGTTAAATAACCCTTGCATAACCCTAAAACAAGCCATGGTTTATGCGAAGGTTGTTTAACCTTCGCACAACCTGCACCCACCGGGTTCAGACGACACAACCAGCCACAGTCATGGCTTGAATCTTCAAAATGGCCACCTGCATGCACCACAGTCCACTGTGGCTTAAATAAGCCATGGTGACTTATTTGATCAGTGGCTTATTTAATCATGTGAACTGGTCCATTCAGGATCCCTTCCAACTCTGTAACTTCTGATTCTAAGATTTCTGTAAGTAGAGCTATCAGTGCAGGCAGCACCTCTCAAAGACCTGACAATAGACAGCTGATGGCCAGGAACATTCTGCTGAGGTGTTTTAATGAGAGTTGGGATGGGCCAAGAAGGCACAGGCGATGGGCGGAGATGACTCATCTTTTACCTCCCCCCCCCCCCGCCCCTGCTCCCTAAGGAATGTGCTAATTGAATCTGGGGTGAGAACAATAGTAGAAGAAATCTAAATCTGTGTGTGTAACTGTCAGTCTCTGCTGAAGCTGGATCTGAAAAGGAAGCAGAGGACTGATTTTGCTCGTGGCAGGAAGTCCTAGGGCGTTATGGGTTCCCCTGTACATCTGGTGGGAAGCACGGATCTGTTAGAAGGTTAATGCTTAGCCTGTACATATGTGCAAATAAACCTGAACTCTAAGTATGTGCTGGAACCCTGAAATATCTCACCACTCAGACATGTGGTGCATGCACATAACAATATGATCCCCACCCTAAGAAGATGCACATGATATAATCACATATTCTTCCCCTGTTTTACCCTGTCTCACATCCCTCCCTTCCCCTTGTCTCAAATGTAAGATTGTAAGCTCCTCAAGGCAGAAACCTGTCAACCCCACCAGGCCAAATGCGACACAATGCCTTTCATGCAATTGCGTGAATTGCATTTGAAGTGTAAATTGCGGGCTGGGACCCTGGCCTATTGGGAGCCTGGCATGGGTAGCAGGGAGCTTTCGCCCCCCCCATCCCCACACACATTGTGGTCCACTCTGGATCAGGCCCCATGCTCTATGGATTAGGCAAAAACTCCCATTCAGTCCAATGGCAGCTTTTCCCACCAAGCAAATGGCAGGTGCAAAGGACCCAATTTGGATCGTTGATATCATCACCATCCTAAATTGGAGCTTGCTTTTTCAGATTAAAGCCGCGGTTCTCAGGGTGTCGAACTCTACCCTTCATACCACGGTCTACATCAGCCTTCCCCAACCTGGTGCCCTCCAGATGTGTGGGACTGCAGCTGTCATCCACTCCCAATCTACCTATTCAGGCACAACTCATTTGACACTTTCCCTCCCCCAAAAAGTCGGACAAGCCTGTATCTATCTTCCATTGTGTCCTCTCCTTTTGATTTGCAAAGAGAAGCGATTGCATCCAGGATTATGCCCAGCAAAGGGATGGAGTGGAGACAATGGCATGAGGGAAGACTCTCATCCAAGCCCATGTTTAAGCCGTCCTTACCAGATAAATTCCCGGCAGTGCGAGCAGTACGTAGGTTGCCGCAAATAGGTAGCCATAAACTTGTGCCCGTTGACTTGGTGAACCCGCCGACGCATGGCCCGCTGGCGCTTCCGGGTGAAGTTCTTAAAAATTCTGTCCCTCTGGAGAGTTCCTATGTGTGGAAAGAAAGTGGTTTAATTGAAAGAGTAAATGCTTTTCCTTCAACCTCTGCCAGTTCTCTTTTATGTGCAGCTGTTTTCCTTTGATTTTCAGCCACAATGTAGCTCAAAGCAATTCATCTTTAAGCGTCTTCATGCCCTTGATACTCCCTATCACCCCTTCTTTTGCTTTATCATGCTCTCTGCTCATCTACTGCCAATCTTCTGTCTAAACCCAGGATTCTGACCTCTGTGTGCAGGCCTCCCCCATAAAATCTGCTTCCTCTATCTTGGGGTGAGCAACCTCAAGCCAGGGAGCCAAATCTGGCCCTCCTGAGGTTCCAGTCCAGATGGCGATGCCTCCTTCTCTTGGCCTCGCTTCCTTTTCCCCAACCACCAATCATTCGGTAATTTTCCAGCTTTTCTGCAGTTTTCTCCCGTTCTAGAAGGTTGACATGCCTCTCCTAAGATTTAAGGTGCAATCCTATGCATGTTTAGACAGAAAAAAGGCCTACGACTCCCGGCATGCCCCAGCCATGCTGTGCTGGGTGGGGCATGCCAGGAGTTACAGGCCTTTTTTCTGTCTAAACATGCATAGGATTGCACCTTTAAACTAAAATATGATAGTATTTTTGTTATTTTCAGCCCCATCTCTTTTGTCTTTGCCTCTGCCCACCAGTGGAGTATGGTGCCCAAGTGGTTCTCCAAAACTGAATTCAGCTCTTGCACGGAAACAGGTACAACACCCCTGCTGTATTCCTTCTTTTTTTACCTTTCTTATGTCTCATGGCTCCTTTTTTAAATGACAAGCCTCTAGTTTTTATACATATAAAATGCCTAACTTGCTTTGAGAGAAAGAGAGAGAGAGAGAGAAGAGAGAGAGAGAGAGAACTATGAACCAAGAAACCCCCAGTTCAAATCTTGCTTCTGCCATGAACTCACTCAGTGGCCTTGTTCACACCACTCCCTCTCAGCCTCAGCTCTGCTCCCTGCAATGTAGAGATAGTAATACTGACCTGCCTTAAGACTGCTGTTGTGATTATTGTAACAATATATTTTTTTATTTTATTTTTATTTACAACATTTATATACCACTCTACATCCAAAGCAGTTTCCATAGCGGTGAACACAAAAGGCAAAACAGTAAAAAGACAACAAGATCAAAACACCATCATTAATATTATTTTAAAAAACAGAATGCCAATAAAAACCATGGCTGGTCAGTTAAATGACGCTTCCTGGAATAGAGCTGTTTTCAGGAGGCGCTGAAAGCAACAGCGTTGGCACCTGCCTGACCTTCAGGGGCAGGTAGTTCCAAAGAAAAGGGGCCACCACACTGAAGGCTTTTCTCTGGGTGGACTCTAATTGGGCCACAGGTCCACGTGGAACCACCAAGAGCATGCCCTCCGATGACCTCAGTGACTGGGCACATTTGTAAGGGAGAAGGTGCTTTCTCAGGTATCCTGGTCCCAAGTTGTTTAGGGCTTTGTACACTAGTACCAAAACCTTAAATCTGGCCGGTAGCAAATAGGCAGCCAGTGCAGTTCCTTCAACAAAGGGAACTTTGCTGAGGGAACTACATGATATATGTGTGAAGTGCTTTGAACACTCAAAGACGCTATACAAATGCAAAATATTTTATATTCACTATATAAGGGCTCTCACCTGATTAAAGAAACCTTAAGTTTCAAGTCACTTATACAATTCATTTATTACATTTGCATACAAGTAAAAACAACAGGATTCTCGGAATTCAGAAGTACTGCTGCACTGAGTGACAGGTTTTTCAAAACCTGTTATTAATTTCTTCCAGTTCTTCAGGAGGACTATTTTTAAAACCACCCAGTGGGTACTTCCCATTTCCGCACTGATGCATGGTTCCCGTAGGTGCCTTTACATGCGCTTGCATGTCACTCTGTTCCATGACTTGATTTGTAACCCAGTTCTCTTTAAAAGGAAAGAGGAATGTAATGTTTTCAAAACTGCTCAGAAACCCCCCCAGAGGGAAAGGGCCTGGGAGTGAATTTCTCGAGCGCTGAAGAGGAACATAGATTGGCACTTTGCATTTGCTCCTGTTGAAGCTCATGAGAGCAGCTCATGTATCTTTGGAGATGCAGTTGCTGCCTGCAATGGTGCAAACATGAGAGTGCACTGCTGCTCTTACAGTTGCTGCAGCCTATCCCTGGCCAAAGAGGCACAGCCACTTTTACACAGGAACATTGGAAGCCGCCTTATACTGAAAAATACCCTCGGTCCATCTAGCCCAGTATTGTCGGCACTGACTGGCAACAGCGTCTCTCCAGGGTTTCAAGCAGGAATTTGTCCTGCCATACCTGGAGATGCCGGGGATCGAACATGGGACCTTCAGCATGCAAAGCAGGGGCTCTGCCACTGAGCTACTGTCCCGCCACTTCTTATTTATTAGCAAGTACCCATCCTTATGATAGGTGCTGTGTTTGCATGTGTCTCTTTCAGTGGGCGGAGGGTGCTGCGAGGACTGTTTGTGGCTCTGTGGTTGGACACACCAGAGGCACTTTGCACTGCCCCCACAAGATCCCTGACCGCGAAGATGTCTCTGAACGCAGCACGTTACTACTTCCCATTGCCACTGAAGTGAATGGCGCCAAATCACTTATATGAAGAGCAGGCAATGAAGGACAGTATGGGTGGGGAGAGGTTAAGACCCCAGCCGGTGGTGTAGTGGTGAATTCTGAAGTGCGGGCACTCATCATGACAGTTCCCATTTCCACGCCCTCAAGGAGAGTCCAAAAATTCAGGCAGCTGGCTTGATCCATATCGACAAACCAGTTCTAGCAGTTTTCATCTCCATCAGGAGCAGGCCTTTTGTAACACTTTAATTGCCTATTCAAGATCAAACCACCCCAAAACACTCTGCATCACAACAGGGATAGCTCACAGCAATATACTGGGCTTGTTCATGTGACGAAACAGCCCACCATGGGTTATTTAACCCGCAATGAGACTGCGGCATGTGCAGGACGTGTGCGGACGCCGTTTTGAATATGCAACCCCTGAACGGGGGTTAATGTGTCATGCAAACCCGGCAAGCGTGGTTTGTGTGAGAGTTAAACAACCCTCGCGTCACATAACTTATACTCGCCAGTTATGCATGAGACAACAATCTCCAGGCAGTGGTTAGATATGTAATATGGTGCCCGCAGGTACCATGGGTCATCGTGCGTTAAATAACCTATGGCAAGCCATGGCATAGTTTCACTGTCATTGGGAAAATCCATTTCCCACCCCTGCTCCCCAGACTACTATGATGATTGTACCTAAGCTCAGAGGGAACAGGGAAGCCAGAGGGGTGCTGGCAAATGATGTCATCACCCCTGCTAATCCAAGAGTCCTGGCATTTCGACCCTGTGAGTCCTGGCTCCACTGTAACACTGACTCCAGCCATTGAGAGTAAACTCTGCTCCAGAGTGGCCATGTGTCCTAGGACACCCTCTTGAAGATGTCCTCTGTTTGAAGGACTGCCCAGTCCAAGTCCAGTTTAAAGACACAAAGCCATGAAAAAGGAGAGCAGTTATATGGAAATTATATAATGCACTGGGACAGAAGAGGACAAAGGAAGGATCCATGCTGGATGACATCCAAAGGGGCTGGAGGGGTCCCTACTGTTCCATTGATCTTGGCTGCAAACCTAGAAAGAACAAAGAGAAGGCAAAACCCCTAAGTGTAAGAGGCACATCTATTTGCAAGCTGGTTCCCATATTTACTAGCTTGTGAATCTCCTTTCACAGAGGAAACTATTCAGTCTGTAAATTATGAGATCCATCTAAGAGCAAGAGTCAGAATCTTCTGCAGTGAATTCCCTCATTCAGTCATTGTAAATTCTGCTCGCTTATACTATTCATGGAAAAGCTGCTCTCTCCCCATGTTTGTCTAGACTGCTATTGATCTCTTAAATTTACACTTTGAATAGTTTCTCCTAAAGGAAGGGGGAATTCATGAGTTGTGAAATATGGAAATGTGCTTGTAATTAAAATTGGTTGCACCTATTGACAGCTCTCTCTTCGTTGCACTCTTTCTCTCTGCAATCCTAGACAGCCTTATGAGTGGGTGAGGGAGAAGCATGAATTAAGCATTGTCAGGTCTTGTAAGGTGTAGACCAGACCTCCCTAGCCTGGTGCCTCCCAGATGTGCTGGACTTTACATCTGTAGTCCAACACATCTGGAGGGCACCAGGTTCAGACCGTTAGACACAGGAGGTGGAGCTTGGCAGCTAAGAGGTGGTGCCTGGCAGATTAGAGAGTGGGGGCAAGTGGGATACGGTTGGAGGTTAGTGGTGTTTGGCTTGGGCTGAGGAAGGCTCCTGGCTCGTTAGAGGAAGTTTGTGGCAATTCCAGGGAGTTCAGGGATGGAGTGAATGAGAAAACATCGCAAGTCCCCACCATCTTGATTCTGGGCTCTTGAGATCAGACACCTCCCCCTGGCGACCCTAAGATGAAGACTAAACTCCCAATGCTTCAACGTCAAGCCCACCACAGAGCGCACACAACCTTTTTGTGCATACATCAGGAGTTGCCAGAAATCCACAGGCCCAGGAGCCTGCAGGTATATGTGCTGTTGCCAGAGCTGGCGTCAATGGCGGAGAGAACGTCGACTCACTCAGGGAGGTGGCCCATTGAAGGGGTTTTGCCAAAGCACCCTCCAAAAGCTGGGGTGGGCACTTTCTGCTGTCCTGTGTGGTGAGTCACCCCTCAAGGTAGAGCAGGGTGGACAACTGGAGGGCTTCTAGATGTTGCACTGCAACTCCCATGATCCCTCACTATTAGCTATGCTGGCTTTGATGGGAATTGCAGTCCAACAACATCTAGAGGGCCATTCTACCCTGGGGTACAGTGATCCCTGGGCTATGAAGTGTTCCAAGGCTCTGGAATGGTGCCACTCACTCAGGCCAGCTCACTCAGGCCGCTCACTCCTGACCTGGAAGGACTCTAAAGGCTTCCAGGTCAGGCTGCGCCTTTGTTTGAGCAACAGCAGGATCTGCTGTGCCTGGCTGTCACCCAGGAATTGCCTATGGCCAAACATTGCCAGTGCATCCCTAGAGCTGTGTTGAATGTGTGTGTTTCACTAGAACCGTAGAATCATAGGGTTGGAAGGGGCCTACAAGACCATCGAGTCCAACCCCCTGCTCAATGCAGGAATCCAAGTCAGAGCATCCCTGACAGAGGGCTGTCCAGCCTCATCTTGAATGCCTCCAGTGTGGGAGAGCCCACCACCTCCCTAGGTCATTGGTTCCATTGTCGTATTGCTCTAACCGTCAGGAAGTTTCTCCTGATGTTCAGCGGGAATCTGGCTTCCTGTAACTTGAGCCCATTATTCCGTGTCCTGTATTCTGGGAGGATCGAGAAGAGATCCTGGCCTTCCTCTCTGTGACAACATTTCAAGTACTTGAAGAGCGCTATCCTATCTCCCCTCAGTCTTCTCTTCTCAAGGCTAAACATGCCCGGTTCCTTCAGTCTCTCCTCATAGGGCTTTGTTTCCAGTCCCCTGATCATCTTTGTTGCCCTCCTCTGAACCCTCTCCAGCTTGTCTGCATCCTTCTTCAAGTGCGGTGCCCAGAACTGGATGCAGTACTCCAGATGAGGCCTAACCAGTGCTGGGTAGAGGGGAACTAGTACTTCATGGGATTTGGAAGCTATGCTTCTATTAATGCAGCCCCAAAGAGCATTTGCCTTTTTTGCAGCCACATCACATTGTTGGCTCATATGCAGCTTGTGATCGACAACAATTCCAAGACTCTTCTCGCTTGTAGCACTGTTGAGCCACATATCCCCCATCCTGTAACTGTGCATTTTGTTTCTTTTTCCAAGGTGCAGAACTTGGCATTTATCCCTATTAAATTGCATTCTGTTCTTTTCTGCCCAGCGCTCCAGTCTATCAAGATCACTTTGAATTTTGTTTCTCTCTTCCACGGTATTAGCTATCCCACCCAATTTTGTGTCATCTGCAAATTTGATCAGCATCCCTTGCACCTCCTCCTCCAAGTCATTAATAAAAATGTTGAAGAGCACTGGGCCCAGCACTCAAACTTCTCCCCAGTTTGAGAAGATCCCACTAAGTTTTTATGTCCTGTGCCTCACTCATGGGGTTTCTGCAGAAGCACCTTCTCCCTGAGTGTTGCTTCAGATCTTGACCCCTGCCTGGTTTCAAGGACGCACCTTGGAATGGCTCACTTGGACTGACAGCCAGCTCCCCCACCCTCAGGTCCCGGTACCCAACTGCCTGGAGCCAACGCTTGCCTAGGGGCTGACGTTACTCAGCATTTAACACCCAACATCTCTATACACCCTCCCATCCCCCAGAACTGAAAGGCACACAGAAATGTTGGCTTTCAACCAAGAAGCTCGATAACTTGAGAGGCAGCCTGGTGCAGAGATCAGAGTATCGAACTGGGATTCAGGAGACTTGGGTTCAAGTCCTCACTCAGCCATGAAGCTCACTGGTTGACTTTGGGCCTGTCACTGTCTCTCAGCCTAACCTACCCCCCAGGGTTGTTGTGAGGATAAACTGGAGGAGGAGGATCGTGTACACCACCTTGGGCTCTTTGGAGGAAAATGTGACAAATAAATAAATAAAATACTAAACTCCCTGCAACTACTGCAGTGACAAGAGTGGATTTATCTTGTAAAAACAGCACAGCCCATCCTGTGCCCTTACAAAAAGGAGGTGTTTTCCTCATGATTCACCAGCCTTTCTCTCCTGCAACATCCGGATTCTCCCAAAGAAACCCAATTCCTGAAGAGGCCCGGCCCAAACTGGCACAGTTACATACCACAGGCAGATTATCTGCTATTTCTACATGAGACAGGCATCAAGAATGCGATACAGGTTTCTCTGGTTGCAAATTGTTTATATCTTTTCTATCCTCTCTGACACTGACTCCTACATGTGCAGAGGAAGGGAAGTTGAAATATGTCCCCACCAAGTAACTTTTATATTCAGAACAAATGCTTTGGGCAAAACCTATTATTAGGGCAGTGCCATCATACAACTGTGGGTGTGATTTTTCATTTATTTCACACCACACATCCAAACATCTCTTCCATTGATGCTAATGGAAAGATTGGTCCCTGAATGTTTTAAGTGCCTAGCAACATCCTTGTCTACAAGCCCACCTCTTTTTCCAGAACAGCTTCATTGACATGAGCAAGAGAATGACCATCAGAAAGCTCAGAGGAAAGTGTGTGGGGCGGGGGGAACTGTTTTTGCACACACTTCCCCCCTCCTCTCCTCCCCATAGAAAAAGCAATAAGGAAAAGGCTTTCTAAAAAAAAAAAGGTTATGGGCTACTGTGACATCATCAGCCAGTGGGCAAATCCTCTCTCCTCACCCAACTGTCCTATTTGCATGTGTGAAAATTCCAAACTCTAAATGGCAAGCAGAGCTACAATCCCTTTGTAATATCATCACCTATTACACCAATCCCCATCATCTTCTCAGAACTATTTGCATGCCTGTGTCATATATTTTGAGTTACATTCAGAATAACATCAGATCTTTTGTCCCCAAGTTCTGCAAAGTCTCAGATGGCTGCTCCCATTTTTACACTAAGAGTTCTGAATGCAAAGAGTTCTGCAACAGATATGTCACCCATCTGGTCCGTGACCCTTTGACATACCTTAACTCTCAACCCTATCAATTAACATTTGGATTAAAACTAGCCTCCCACTGATGAATCAATGACAGCAGCCAGTGGATTAATCTACAGATCAAAGATTGTATCCATAATTTAACAAAAAGCATAGGGGAATATTGATACTCTTGGACAATCAATGGGAGATGCCTGTATTTACTACGGCATTTCATATAGTTACTATCTCTTGGGGGAATGGGGTGTGTGTGTGCGTGCATTCTCATGCTTGCAGTTGTGTTCATGGGAACCTGTCACCTTATCACAGAATATATGAGAAAGATAGCACTGGAGACTGGAGGCTTCAATGTCAGTGGGACGGTGAATCCATTCCGGGTTTCTCTAAAGGAGAACTCTAAAGGAGTTCTGACTGCTTCTGACTGAAACCCGGAATGGATTCACTGCCCCATGTACATCGGAGCCACCAGCCTCCACAGAAAGACAGACAGACTAACAACAGAGTAATTTCAAAATATATTTAGAGCTAATATATATAAAGTCACCACAGAGACTGAGAAGCCCAAGAAACATCCCTGCACCCCACACCAGTTTCTCCTCTCCATCTCTTTTGCAAGGGTGGGGTTGAGCTGATTAAATTACGGTCCACATTTGCCTTGGTGCTTCCAGATTTCCCCACACAGTTAAGCAAGTTTTGCCTTTGAGCCGATCGTCTCCGCTTCAGGACAGGCCTGGCCCTGTTGCTTGGAAACCAGGATACTGAACTGAAGAAAAGCTCTTCTGGGCCAGGGCAAAGCATCCTGCCAGCCAGTGGTGCAGCTGGGGCTGGACTTTGCGGCCAAACTCCTGAGCCCCAAAGTCCAGGAGGACCCCAAGTGACAGCCCAGAGAGAGGCAGGGGATGAGGGCATCAGAACTCCATTTCATTCCTGTAGTTAGCATTGTGCTAGGATTTAAGTGAGTTTGAAATGCAAAATTGCATATACCCTGGTTTTTTAAAAACAATAAATAAAGAAGGAAGGAAGGAAGGAAGGAAGGAAGGAAGGAAGGAAGGAAGGTTTGGCAAACATTGCTGCTGTTCTTCTAATGTACCAGGAAGAAGAGATATCTTAACTGTGTGCTTCACAGCTGAAGAAATAAAAGCACAATCCTATGCATGTTTAGACAGAAGAAAACCCTACAAACCGCAGAATGCCCCAGCATGCTGGGAGTTGTAGGATTTTTTTCTGTCTAATCTTGCATAGGATTGCACCCTTAGTCTAGGGTCTAAATTACCTAGCTGCATCACTGCTGCCAGCCACAGTCCTCTGGAAGACCCACAACAAAGGCATGATGAGGGCAACAGCCTTTCTCTGGTATTCAGTGGAAGACTGCCTTGAATTGTGGAGGTTCCACTGAGCCATCATGGCTACTAATAGCCACTCACAGACCTATGCTCCATTAATTCGTTTAGGGCACTATCCTATGCATGTTCAGACAAAAAAAATCCCCACTCCATAGTGCTACAGAGTGTTACAAGGGTTCCATTTAGCTAGTTTCCAAGCTAAATACAACCCTTTGGGCTCTCCTTACCAGCTACAGATATCATCCCCCTCCCCGTAAAGTTATTTTAAACATTGGGGGGGGGGCTGCATGCCCACCCCTTGCCAGAACATCACTCTCAAGTTGAATGTGTGTTTTGCTACCTGTTCTGGTGGGATCACCATTTAAACTGTGAGAGGTTCAATATCTATGCCCCTTTTGCAGCAGTGAAGAGCTTTGCCAACAAAAATGAATGAATGGCCTAAATTTTCCATAAACCTGTAACCACAGGTGATAAGTAAATCCTAAAAGCAAGACGATGCAATCCTGGACCCAAGATAAACATTTCAGTCCTTGCTCTTGCTCTCTAAACGTATGATTTAGGATGAGTCTCTCCTCATCCCCTTGTCTGGGCTTTGTCAGCATTTGCCATACACGTCACATGTCCAGACTTCAGACGACGTGTTGGAGAGATTCCTCTGTGCTTCAGAGGCAGGTACAACTGCCTGCAAATATAGCAGAACTAGCCTTGCTGCATGAAATATTCAGGAACAGGTCCTATAAAAATCACATTAGCCACCCCACTGGCTTTCCGGATTTACTCCCTTTGATGTGCTTGGAGAGTTTCAATTTGTCTGCCTTAAACTAAAGATCCGAGTCAATATTTGACAAATGTACATAAAACACTATCTGCTTTGTTAAGTCACAGAGCTGGACTGGGCTTACACAGTGATTAGGAGAAGGTGTTCTGGGAAGGTCTTTTTCAGGTCTCGCTTTAAAGATGAACTGGCTGGTCAGCCTTCCCCAAAATGGTGCCCTCCAGAGGTTTTGGACTTCAACTCGCATCAGCATGGCCAATGGCCAAGAATGCTAAGAGCTGTCGTGCAAAATATCTGGAGGGCTCCAGGCTGGGAAAAGCTGCACTTGATAAATTTAGTGCTTTAGGGCCTCCTTCCCCCACCTGGTGCCCTCCAGATGGGTTGGACTGCAATGTGCATCATTCCCATCCAGCGTCAGTAGGGAAAGATGCAAGATGCAGTCCAACTCATCTGGAGAGTACCAGGTGTGGGGAAGATGCTTTAGGGAGCAATCCTACTGGGATAGGCAGCCGCCTCCTAACTCGGAGGAGACCGCCTATCCAATGCAGGGCAGAAGCGTGGAGGGGATCATCCCCTCCGCACTTCAGCCGCCCTGCATTTGCGGCTAGACAACCGATTTCAGCTGTCTAGCCACAGGAAGTCGGAGCATGGGAAGCTCTGATGTGTGACACACAGGATGTGTCGTACCGGATTTCTGACTTCCCCGCCCCAGAGCGCCCCCAGGAACGCCCCGTTTTCACTGCTCCACACTCCTCTTCCGAGCGTGGAGCACAGGGCTGTTCTGAGCTGCCTGCGAGGCAGTGTGGGATGGGGGGAAGGTTGGTTCTCAGGGAACCAACCTTGGAGCATGGGCTCCGAGGTCGGTTCCTAGGAACTGACCTACCCTATGGCTGTCTAGCCGCTGACTAGCAGCCATAGGATTGTGCCCTTATAGTGTTGGAAGTGTTTTGTCAACTGCCCAGAGAGCTTCAGCTATGGGGCAGTATAGAAATATAATGAAGGAAGGAAGGAAGGAAGGAAGGAAGGCACCTCATGCACATCATCGTCATCATTATTATGCATGCTTCACAGAGTACAAGAGGACAGGCCCCTGCCTCAAGGAACTTACAGTCTAAAATTCGATACAGGGGAAACAAAAGAGGAAGAGGAAGGAAGTGAAGGCAGTATTCATCAGGACAAGGACCTGCAGTTGATTCTGTGACTCGTATTTCAGCCTAGCTGCAGCAGGGCTCATGCTCCTAGTCGCCATGCTGCAGCCTGGATTCAGCAGCCTCCTACATGCTGAGCCATCCACCAGGCTCGCCATAGAGATCTCAAGTTTTAAGCACAAGAGGCCTGGGGGAAGAAGAAAAAGACGGCAAGCCCCAACCCGCTCCTTCTCTCCTTCCATATCTGAATCACAGTTATGCACTGAATTCCTGCAGAGGGAACTGCTGAGCCTGAAAATGACTCATGGTTAATATTCAGTGCACAAAAAACTGTACTAGTTTTGACCAAAAAAATCGTTGTAATGACGTCTCCTCATATTTATTTAAACGTATTAGATCACTGCATTTACAGCAGGGATGAGGAACATGTGGCCTTCCAGACGTTGTTGGAGTACAACTCCCATCATCCCTCACGTTGGCTGTGCTGGCAAGTGCTGATGGGACTTGCAATCCAGCAACATCTGGACGGTGAACACATCTCCCTGGTTTACAGGATCCCCAACCTCCAAGTATTTTCCCCTATACACACACACCCTCCCCACACCAATAAAACCAAAGAGACAATAGGAGGCTCATTTACAAGCACTCCGACAGTGAACGCAGTGAAAAATATGCATCTGCTTGAGAGAATGCATGAACATTCAGTCAATCTTGGCTCCAGGCCTCTGAGGGCCTTTGGGCAAGACATCCTCAATGGGCCCTTCCATCAGTGAGCCTACCTCCTTACCACCATGGTCACCAGCCGCTCCTGCCCCTCTTCTTTCTCATCATTGCTCCCACTTGCTTACTTGGCAGGCAGAGAGCTGGTGAGCAAGCAGGGACTGGGATGCACTGTTCCTCCTTCTCACCATTGTCTGGGCCAGAGTGAGAGGAGGAGCAGGTTCGGGGGCTCTTATTTATTTAGCTATTACATTTCTGTACTGCCCAACAGCAAAGGCTCTCTGGGCAGTTCACAACTGTCAGTGGGCCCCTGCTGGCGCTGGGCCCTCGGCATGTGCCTGACCATGTCTACCTTTGATGCCAGGCCTCCATCTCATACCCAGGTAGGAAAGGACAAATTAACACACGTTGACACTTTCCCTCTGGAAGCACAGTCACAGCTCCTGATATAAAACCTGTCCTGTGACATCATAAAGGCTAACGTGGGTAGGTGGCCCTGTGCCCTACTTTATATAGGACAATTTCAGGGATAGGTAACATGGTGCCTGTTTTGTTATCAGCAGCTAGGATTTTCTTAGCGGCAGCTTGGATTGCTGGAAAATAGGTTTCTGTTGGGGCTGAAAACTGTGGGTTCAAAGGAGCAGTTCAGTGTGTTGGGGTTCAAACCTCACATCTGCCTTGTACTCAGTCTTTGGGGCAGGTTACTTGCCCTTTGCCACGCCTTCCATGGCAGCCATTTTGTGGTGATGCCCACGACAGTATCTCAAATTGCCAAATGTGCCCATGGCCCAAAAAGGTTGCCTATCCCTGAACTATCTGAAGGGTTCTCCAGGCCAAAGATAAAGAGCCATCAACAGGGGCAGCAGAGGCTGGCCTTGAAGCTGGCCATCAGCCGTTCACACCTGGGCAGCAGGTGCAACAGGCACATATGCTGGCCCCACCCCCAACATCCTCACGCATGCCAGCCCCGCCCTCCGAGTCCTCACCTGCCCGGTGCTGAGGGTGGGGGCTGGAGGAGGCTCCTACTCACATGAATATAAATATAAGCCTCCACGGGACCGGGAACTCGGCTTTCTCAGGGTTCCCAACTGCGCAAAGGGTTTGACTTGTGTTCAGGTGTATACAAGTAGAAGCCACCTCTACTCACACACGCGCCACTCAACAAAGGAAGAGCAGGGCTTACAGGGCAGGGAGAGGGATGCTGAGGGCAGTGCTGGGATGAGTAACATCTTCCAGTGGAGCTTGGTGGCTCTGATGTCAGTGGGGCAGTGAATCTGCTCTGGGTTTCAGTCAGAACCAGTCAGAACTCTAAAGGTGCTGTCCAAGGTGCTTCACACACTGCTTCACACCTTGGATAGCTCCTTTAGATTTCTGACTGAACCCAGATCGGACCCACCACCCCACGGACATCAGAGCCACCAGCCTTCACTGGCATTGTGTCTCTTACACACTTTCTTGTATCCTATTCAAGGTGCTGTCCTGAATTTCCCACCATTCACTGGAGGAAGCCCAGGTTCTGGTATTGAGAGACTTTACTCTATCCACTTACTCTACACCATACATCTCTGTCATGTCCCCTATTCCTATAAACCAGGGGTAGGCAACCTGTGGTCCTCAGGCCACATGCGGCCCTTGGCCTAATTTCATGCAGCCCTTGGCCTAATTTCAAATGCCCTCTGCATGCGATCAGTTCAGACCTCTGGCAAGCGAGATTTGTCCCTTTTCTGACAGGCCACTGGGTGGGAAGGAGGAGGGAAAGAAAGAAAAGAGAGTGGCAGAGTGGTGCCCCACCGCACTGGCTTTAGTCTTAACTAAAACTCCCCAAATGTTCTAAACTTTTCTCGTAGGGGAGTTGCTCCAGCCCCTGATCCTCCCCATACGGGATTCCAATTGCAGAGGAACCACTGACAATTAAAGGATTAAGCTCCCACTTTTTCCCTATTGCTTCTCCAGTGGGGTTGGGGAGCCAGGGTACACAGGGTCGAAGCCCCGGAACATTTTGATGAGCAGGGATGCCACTGACATCATCTGCTGCCCCACTCAGACTTCCCTGTTCCCTCTGAGCTTAGCTGGAAATCCTCACAGTACCTGGAGGGAAATGGATTTCCTCAACAACAATATATTGTTTGTTCTTGTAACACCAAGTATTTTGGGTTGGCTTGGTTCTGAATGGACAACTAAGACACATTAGCTTTACTAAAGGTATACATAATACAGAGAGAAAGGGAGAGGAAAAAGGATGGAACAATGCAGCTGCATTTTAGACTCTCCTTGGCAATATGGCTTCAAACTTTATCACCACACCACTGTGCTTTTCCACTCCAAATTTTCCCCCGGCCTTCCCGTCGCCCTGTTTTGAATCCGCTCTTTACAAAAATCAAACACCCAGCATCAGGTCTCTAATATACACTTTGCACCTGCTGTGTAGTTAGGTCTTGTTAAAGGAGATCTTTGCTCCCATCCAACTATACCCTAAAGTCATTCTGACAAAGATGCGAAGACTACACGAACCTTTGGCAATTGTGGCGCTCTTCTGTGGTGCTCTTCTGTTGTGTTCGGCGGCCACAGGAGACTCCTGCTGCCCGCCACTGGCAGCTAACGGCAGGATATGTGAGAGTACTAAAAATAAGACTGTTGGTGAAGTCGGGGGGGATACGGTCCTCCTCTTCCAATATCAGAGGCAATATGCCTATGTGTACCAGTGGCTAGGGAACATGGGTGGGAGGATGCTGTTGCCCTCATGTCCTGCCTGTGGGTTTCCCATGGGCAGCTGCCTGGCCACTGTGTGAACAGAATGTTGGACTAGATGGACTCTTGGTCTGATCCAGCAGGGCTCTTCTTATGTGGTCCACCACTGCTATATGGGAAAGCTGCTTGCAAAAACTGTGCATATTAGGAGAAACGTGTACAAAAATGTTGCAGCCAGACCACCCTCACCATAACTCACAAGGTCTCTCTCTTTGCTTTGGCGGCATCGAAAATTCATGCAAAATTCATTTTTGACAATGCAGTTGACTGTTTGGGGGATGCCTTGTTTTAATGGTCTTTTGTTGTTGTTTATTCGTTAAGTCACTTCCAACTCTTTGTGACTTCATGGACCAGCTTATGCCAGAGCTTCCTGTTGGCCGTTGCCACCCCCAGTTCCCCCAAGGTCGAGTCCGTCACCTCCAGAATATCATCCATCCATCTTGCCCTTGGTCAGCCCCTCTTCCTTTTGCCTTCTACTTTCCCTAGCATCTTTTTTTTTTGGGGGGGGGGGTGTCTTTTAGCTGTTTTAATTTTCAGATCATAATTATCCATTTACATGTGGAAGTCGTATATTTTAAATGATTTTAAATACTATACTGTGAATATATTTTAGTTTTAACCATCTTAGATTTTGACCTCATGTTTTATCTGCCCTAATACGTTTTAGGGCGCAAAGCTGGCTGGGGAATGCTGGGAGTTGTAGGCCTTTTCTCTGTCTAAATATGCATAGGATTGTGCCCTTAGTTGTTTAGTTGTTTTATATATGTGAATGGCCTATGGCCCACTACTAAATAAATGGAATGGCAGCATACAAAAATGCATATGAATTTCCATGTGAACTCCCTAGAAGAAACCTTGGTCTGATCCAGCGCAGCTCTTCTTATATTCTTACCTTCAGTGAAGCTGCCTGAGAGGGTTATTGCTACAAACACTTTTCCTTCTGGTTCCAGGTCCACCTGTAGGAGAAGGAGAATTGGGGGAACACATGGTCAAATGGAGTGTGAACATTTATTTGTTTGTTTGTTTATTTATTTATTTCTATGTAAGCTCTGAAGGGCTCTGGGTGGTTCAGAAAAATTAAAACCACAAAGTAATCATGTCTTGTTCAATACTTCCCCTGTCATTAACATTTCTGTAATCGTCTGCAGGATGAGGATCACAGCGAGTACAGAGAATTAGTCTTGGATCTGAGTTCAGGATTTGAACACTCTATACAGGCTCAGGCTGCAAAACTATGTCCACCGCTTACCTGGGAGCAAGCCACACTGAATGTAATGGGCATTTCTTTTGAGTAGACAGGTATAGGTTTGTGCCGTAACAATCTGTTCCTTGCTTATTTCCAAGTCCAGGCAACCCAAAATGGAAATCGGGTGGTCTACCAAAAAAGGGCCTCTGCCATCTTTTAGGAAAAAATATATTTACTGCATTTATAACCTGCACTTCCTCCAATGGTCTCAGAGTAGTACTCATGGCTCTCTTGTTCTCATTTTAACCTCCCAGGATAGATTAAGTTGTGATTGGCCCAAGGACATGCAGTGAGTGTCATCGCAAAGTAAGGGTTTGAACTCAGGTCTCTCCGCCTCTAACTAACACTCACCCAGCCTTCCTCAGTCTGGTGCCTCCAGTTGGTGTGGACTCCATCTCCCATCAGCCCCAGCAAGCACAGACAATGGTCAGGCATGCTGGGGGTTGTAGTCCAAAACAGCTAGAAAGCACCAGGTTGGAGAAGAATGCTCTAACCACTTCTGTGGAATTTTGAACAGCCACCAGCCTAGTGAAACTAAGCCCATGACCACTGAAGGCTGGTGGCTCCGATGTCAGTGAGGCAGTGAATCCGCTCCAGGTTTCAGTCAGAAACCAGCCAGAAGCACCCTGGAAAGCTCCTTTAGAGTTCTGACTGGTCCTGACTGAAACCTGGAGCAGATTCACCATTCTACTGACACTGGAGCTACCAGCCTTCACTGACTTCAACACTAGTGACGGGTCAGCATCCTCGACTGGACCTGAAGACAGCAGACTAGATTAGGGAAGTCAAGGCAGACCATGTGTCACACACATAGCTTGCTTGCTCTCCAGCCCTCCACATCTGCTGCCTGAGGCAACTGACTCGTTGCGCCTTATGGTCAGCCTGGCCCTGTGCTTGTGAACCTTGGGATTCGAGTAAATAACAAAGAAGACCCAGCAAGCCCAATGTCTGCTCTGCCCTGCGCTGAATAAACCCACTAGCTTATTTTCCACAGGTCTCTACAGAGTCTGCCTTTGTTTTTCGTTATTCTTTGGCCAAAATAGAGGTCAGCAGACCAGGAGGATTTTGGTTTAGCGTTCCTTTTATAGCAGTTCTGCTAAGATCTGCTGAAGTTTAAGTCACCCCATCACACGCCATCTATAAAAAGCTCCCTGTTAATTTCCTTTAAAAATCACTGCCACTAAATGTAAACATGAGTCTCACACCACGTGTAATATTTGCAACAGTTGAACTTATTCTGAAAATAGGGTTCTCTAGAGGGATGACTCAGTGGTTTCCAACAGCCTTCCCTCGTGCCTGAACTTGCAACCAGACCAAAATAAGCAGTTTGTTTTAACAAGACACAATAAAAAAAATAAAAAGAAAGAGCACCCATCACAATCTGCACCATCGGCCTGAAGTTTGGCATGGAAGGAAACGTACAATAGAGCAACTCCAAGGATCCTTAGAGGGGACGTAGCTCAGTGATAGAGCACTGGCTCTGCATACAGAAGGTCTCCGGTGTGATCCCAGCATCTCTAGGCAGGGCAGGAAAAACTCCTGTCTGAAATCCTGGACAGCTGCTGCCAGTCAGTGTCGACATTACTGGGCAAGATGGACCAAGGTCTGACTCAGCAGAAGGCAACTTCCTATGCTGAACCGGTTTAGAAGTACATAACAACGTAAGAAGAGCCCTGCTGAATCAGACCAAGGGTTCATCTAGTCCAGCATCCTGTTCACACAGTGGCCAACCAGCTGCCCATGGGAAACCCACAAGCCAGACAAGAGTGCCACAGCACCCTCCTGCCCATGTTCCCCAGCAACTGGTGAACACAGACAGACTGCCTCTGATATTGGAGGTAGCATATAGCCATCAGGACTAGTAGCCATTGATAGCCTTCTCCGTGAAGTACAATATTCACAGGAGTTGAATATTAAGTTGAATATTAACTTAATATTTATTAAGTTTGATGTCAAACTTAATAAATAAGAATAGCAACCAATTCCCAGTCTACGCACCGATAAGACAATCAATCCACCCTAAACACACAGAGTAGGGAGTGATTCCCATTAAACACAATGGGCTCTAAACTACCAGGAAAACATGCCTAGGATTGTGCTGTGGATTTGCTTTAAGTCCTAGAAAATCAACTCACAGAGGTGCAGATCACAACCATGAGCTTTCAACTCTTCCAGATGTAATACATTTTTCTTCTTTCTTAGATAACGTAAAATAATAACATCCATGAACATATCAAGGACGTAGTGACGTCCCATGTCGTCATCCTGCACACAAGGGGATTGGGGGTTGGACTCGATGGTTTTGTAGGCCCCTTCCAACCCTACTATTCTATGATTCTATGAAGGCAGGATAATGGGGAGGGGGGAGAAAACATACGCCGTGTTCAGACGTCTCGCTAAACCACAATGTAGGGTGACAAGAACGCTATGACACAGAAGCTATGTCACCAATGCGTCCCTTGTGTGCACGAGGTTGTCAGAATACTGTTGCCATACATACTACAGTTGAGTGTTTTGACATGGAGGGACTCAGCTCCCTCCCTCCACTTTTATGTAGACTCCGGGTGTGTGCTTTCATTGAGAAGGGGGGGGGGGAGTTGTGAAGTCCACTGCTTAAAAAGAAGTGTGTCCTTAGTAGTATTTTCTGATACCAAGATTCTAGAAGCCTTTGTAAAGCACTATTCTTTGCCTTTCTATGAACACACCCTAGATGTCTGGTGAAGATTACAGCAGTGCATATATATCCTTAAGCTCTCACCAAACAAACTCTGTCTCTGCATCTTATGCTTTAAAAAAACCCTTAAGCACTTTATGCCCCATTGATTTTAAAGGCAGAGTGAAACTTGGGCTTAATTTTTTCCCCCATTAAAAATGAGCAGGACTTTCCAAGTCCCAAGCCTGGGCTAAACCATGCCCCATTTTGTCATAAGCCACATCCAGGGCTGTGTGTGCGATGCTCTAGATCAGCCTTCCCCAACAGGACAGGCGCCAAAGGTTGGCATGGTTGGGCACCTGCTGAGGGCCCACACCCAGCATGGGCCCGCTAACAAGGGTCCTGGAAATGCTCCTCCTCTCCGTAAGTACAACCTGCTTGTTCACCTGCCTCTTGCTACGGCCCAGAGAACATTGGGGGTGAGAAGAAGGAGAAGCAGATGCCACTGCCTTACTTACTGGCTCTTTGTCTGCGTCTAGCAAGAGGTGTGTCTTGCCCAAGGACCCTCCAAAATCTGGAGCTGGCACAGTTCCCCAACCGGGTGTCCAACAGATGTTGCGGACTACAACTACCAGAATTCCTGACCTTTAGCTGTGCTGGTGAGGGCTGAAAGGAGTTGACATGCAAAACACCTGGGCGCACCAGGTTAAGGAAAGCTGCTCTGGGCCAGGGGTAAGCAATTGGTGCCCTCTGGATATTTTGGATTACAATTCTCATCAGTCCCAGCCAACGTGGCCAAATGGTTAGGGATTGAGAGAGTTGTAGTTCAAAACATCTGGAGGGCACTGGGTTACCTACCCCTGCTCCAGACAAAATTCTGTGCCGAGACAACTCAAATTCTGGTGAATTCTACTATACTCCGTAAAAATTATGTCGATCTCCATAATTTATCTTATTGAGCAGAGTCTAATCTGCTTCTCAGACATGAGGATGGGCAAGGATTCCCATCCCTGGAAACCAGAAAGATTTTTGTTTTCTCTCCCAGACCTTCCCCCAAAGCATATTTTACCCATCACAAGGGCTAGAAACTTGTTTTTGTTTTCTAAAAGCTGAGCTTCTCAGAAATGGAATTCAGCCAGTACCATATGCTGCAGCTATCCCGCATGCTTTCAAAAACTTGACCTTTCCCCCCATGGGAAGATGCACATTCTTCCCATGCCAAGACAGAACAGGCATCCCCCCACTTAGGCAAAACCCAGAGGCAGGGAGGGGAGGAAGGGCGGCTCACTCACTCTTCCTTTCTCAACACTCCTTTTGTATGTCCAGAAGGAACCCGCAGGCACAGTGCTTTTCCCAGCCGGGCTACCGGAGACACTTTAACCAGAGATGCCAAGGAATGAACCCAGGATCTCATCCATGCAAACACTAAAGGCAGCGTAACCTGGAGGCACGGGGGTGAATCGGCAGGCGGAGAAGCGAGTCTGCAAGCAGCTCACTCTGCACCTGAGCCATGAATTGCTCAGACTGAGGTGCCAAGCCAAAGTCAGCAGCTTTAGAGGACCCCAAAGGAACCTTGCCGGCTCCTTGTGCCGGCTGATTGCTGCTGGGCTGGAAAACGCAGTACCACCCTCTAGGCATCTGCTCCAGTGGTGCTATAGCGCAAAGGCAAAATTGTGCCAGCAGGTTTCCTCTACCTATAGCAATGGTGCAAAGCTTCAGGCCCAGGGGTGGAATGCAGCCCCCCAGGGGTCCCCAGAAGGTTCTGCCCCTTTCCCCTGACCCCACCCCCTTTCCCCCATATACCAGTTGTTTGGTGGTTTCCTGGCTTTTCTGCATTTTCCCCCCGTTCTAAAAGGCTGGAATGCCTCTCCCGAGGCTTACTTACCAGGAGTAAGAGCTTTAAGCTACAGTGTGGAGCTATTTTTGGTATTTTGGCCCTTCCCGCCACTGGAATACAGTCCCTGAGAGCTTCTCCAAAATGGAATTAGGACGTCAGGTTGAAGGAAGTTCTGCACCCCTGACCTACAAGCTGCCACAGTGGTGAAAAAACAAAGGCAGTGACGTCCCACTGCCAGAGTGCCAGTTTGAGACCTGCAGCACCTTCTATTACAGCAGAGCTGGCACTCTACCCAGTTGAGCTCCTGACCATTCACACAGGAAGCCGCCCTATACCAGATTATTAGTCCATCTAGTTCAGTGTCATCTGTTCTGACTGGCAGCAGCCTCCAGGGTCTCAGGTGGAGGGGAGGGGCATAGGAGCACACGCTCTGCATGCAGAAATCCCCAGCTTCAATCCTAGGCACCTCCAGTTAAAAGGATCTGATCGCGAGTGATGGGAAAGGCCTCTGCAGCAATACCGAAGAGCTGCTTCAAACCAGCCTCCCCCAAGCAGGCACCCTCTAGATGTGTCAGACTACAACTCCCATCCCCAGCCAGCACATGCCTGGGGTAATGGGAGTTGTAGTCTGACACATCTGGAGGGTGCCCAGTTGAGAAAGGTTGCTGCAGTCAATACTAGGCCAGATGGACAGTCTGATCTAGTGTATGGCAACTTCCTATGTTCACACCACCTGCTCCATAGGAACATCGGAAGCAGCTCTAGATAAGAGTCAGACCGTCCATCTAGCCCAGTACTGTTGATACTAATTAGCAGCGGCTTTCCAGGGATACAGGCAGGAGTTTTTCTAGCCCTACCTGGAGATGCCGGGATTGAACCCCAGACCTTCTGCATGCAAAGCAGGGGCTCTGCCACTGAGCTACGGCCCCTTCATGCTGCCATTATTCCTTCATCTCCTACATGTACCACTTGAAATCCAAAGGGGACACAAGTTGCAAGACCAGACTGAGGGGAGATATGATAGCGCTCTTCAAGTACCTAAAAGGTTGTCACAGAGAGGAAAGCCAGGATCTCTTCTCAATCATCCCAGAGTGCAGGACACGGAATAATGGGCTCAAGTTACAGGAAGCCAGTTTCCGGCTGAATGTCAGGACAAATTCCCTGACTGTTAGAGCAATACGACAATGGAACCAATGATCTAGGGAGGTGGTGGGCTCTCCCACACTGGAGGCATTGAAGATGAGGCTGGACAGCCATCTGTCAGGGATGCTTTGACTTAGATTCCTGCATTGAGCAGGGGGTTGGACTCGATGGTATTATTGCCCCTTCCAACCCTACTATTCTATGATTCTATGACTTAAATCACAAATCTCACACATATAACATAAACTGACTATGAATTAGTCATCAGTGGCAGCGGGTTCCAAATACACACACACACCTCTTCCACAGAGATGAGGACAACCCTCTGTCACCCATACAAGGCACACACTAATGTGGAAGAGCAGGTACAGCCGGTTGATACGAGAAAATTGAGCTTGGCATTTTTCCATTAAAAAAACACACATGCACAACTTCACTGCTGTGGATGAGAAGAAGAAGAGAAATGCTGGAGGCTAAACTTCAAATTCTTATGGCATCCTTTACATTTTCTCTCTAGGTCAAGAGAGAGAAAGAGAAGCTCCTAGAATACAAGGTTAGTAACACTCAGAGGGAAAGGCCATACCATAGGCACTGGGAGTTGCAGCATTTAATATGTGAGGACAATTTCCAGGCCATGTTTAGACATACACACCTTGGTTTTTAAGGTGTCCTATGGGATTGCTGCCCGTTAGTTGGAAGCCTCCATAAATTTATTTTTCAAATGTATAAGCTGCACCTTCATCCCAAAAAGTATTTCAGGGCAGTGTACATAAAACAACTTAAACGATGTGCCCGATCTCATCAGATCTCAGAAGCTAAGTAGGGTCAGCCCTGGTTAGTACTTGGATGGGAGACTGCCTGGGAATCAGGCTTCCTGCACCAAGCAGGGGGTTGGGCTTGATGGTCTTGTAGGCCCCTTCCAACCCTATGATTCTATGATTCTAACACTACACTGTGCAATACAATAAAGACAAACTAAAAGCTAAGCCATAAAAAGTAAAATCAAGAGGCATAAGCATAACACTATTTCAGCCTGCAAAAAAAGATACAAACTTGAATTTCAAAATGTAAGAATTTTGAGAGTTTGCCTGAAAAAGCCTGTGCAAACAAAAAGGTGTTCCCTGGTGCCAAAATGAGTACAGCCTTGGCACCAGGCATTATCTCCGGTGGGAGGGCATTCCAAAGTCAGGGTGCCACCACAGAGAAGGCCCTGTCTTTTATACATGTACTTTTATGGAGGGGGTACAGAGAAGGGCCTCTTCTGATGCTTTTGCATGAACAAGTTGATATTGGAGGAGGTACTCCTCTTTAGCTTATTATTATGCTGAGATATGCACAAGACGTGTGTCCAAGTGTTCAGTCCTTGCACTGCATCTTCTCTCATTCCTTCTTGGTGAGTCACAAGTCAGCATCTCCTAGGTTAATTAACCATAGTTTTCTGTTATGTCCAAACCCGGAAACTATGTGTGGGCAGGGAGCGACAGCAAGATTTTGGAGGACAGATCTGTAGGTGCCCCACACAGCCTGCCTCGTGCCTGCTGCCCTCAAGTGCAGTAAAGGCAGCGAGCACTGAAGTAAGATTCAACTGCCATTTTGTACTTCACCTTAGGCAGCAAAACATTTTGGGCTGGCCCTAGTGAGAAGATTTGTATTTCTAGCTAAATTATAGCAATCATTTTTAAATGCGCATCTGTACAGATAAATAAGCATATATACATTTTATGCAAATTTTATGCAAATCTAAAACTCCCTGGAAAAGACCCTGATGCTGGGAAAGACTGAAGGCAAAAGGAGAAGGGGACGGCAGAGGATGAGATGGCTAGATAGCATCATGGATGCAATGAATATGAACTTGAGCACGCTCCGGGAGAGAGCGCAGGACAGGAAGGCCTGGCGTGCTATGGTCCATGGGGTCACGAAGAGTCGGACACGACTGAACGACTGAACAACAACAAAAATGTCCTCTTTGGCCCTCGTTCAATTTTTGGCAATGCATAAAGTGACTACCAGAGGGATAACGGTGGTTGGCCTCTGTAGGTAGTGAATGAAAGCTGTGGAAGAGCAATCCCTGAGGATGTTCAGTCTTCTCCACCCTTCAGATGTGCTGGACTACAACTACCATAATCCCTATGGTTATGCTGGCTGGGAATAATGGGAGTGGTAGCCCAACACCTCTGCAGGGTGCCAGGATGGGGGAGGCTGTTCTACACGTTCCCCTGGAGAACTCTCTGATGGGTTGTCTGCCATGTTTACTAGCGTGTGCATTTGGATCTTCCAGACAGAAGACAAACATATCCCGAGCCTTTCTGTAGCAAAAAACTTTACATCCATTTCACACCAGTTCACTGCCATGATTTCTGCCAAGGAATCCTAGGAAGTGAAGAGCAGAGCATTTCGTGTGAGCGAACTCTGGCCCTCATCAATTCCCAGCATTCCCTGGAGCAATAGGATGGCTGCTGAACTGGTTTTGAATCGGTAATACAGATGTGCCCTGAAAAACATGAAAAAGCCCCTGAGCCAAAACAGATCGCAGGATGACCATCAGTGCTGGCTCCAGGTTTTCAGGGCCCCTGGGCAAGACACCCTCCCTGGGCCCCCTCCGTCAAGGAGTCTACCTTCTCACCGCCCTTGTCACTAGCTGCTGTTTCTCCTCCTCCTCTTTCTCATTATTGCTTCCATTTGCTTGCTTGGCAGGGAGAGGGCCAGGGAGCAAGCAGGCTGTGGCATCTCCTGCTCCTCCTTCTCACCACCACCGTTGCCTGGGCCTCAGCAAGAGGCAGGTGAACAAGCAGGGTGCAATGGCAAAGAGGAGGAGCAAGTCCAGGGCCTCTTGTCACTGGGCCCCTACCGGAGTGTGGGCCCTCGGCAAGCACCTGACCATGGCTACCCTTGACACCAGACCTGATGCCTGTCACGAACAAGGTGTTGACCAGCTTGCCTCAGTGGGGGTGTTGCTAAAGCAGCAAACTGCAGGACTTCAGGGTTTTAAGGCTGGAAAATCAGAGACATCGGAGTGCCTAGCTGCTTAACATATGCTGGTTTTCCAGCCCTGGCACAATGAAGCTGCTTTTTCTCCCCCTTCTTCTTTTGTTTTGACTCAAGCTGTTACTCAAGAAAGTCCGCCCTCAGCTTCTTGCGGGGAGTTTCGCCCTGCCATGACATCTGTAGCGTTCACATAAAATGCCTGCACCTCTTGGTAAACCTGTTTGATCGGCCCCTTGAAACCTATTCAAATGGAACAGGAGGACAAGACTCTTCAAAGCTCTTTATCGCGGGGTCTCATCCAGCAGCTGCTGACTTTAGTGATAATACTAGATACTGATGTATTCTGTATGCCTGTTCAAACATACCTGGAGGCCCTATGCATGAGGAACCAATTTCCACACCCCATGCCCCTCTAAAAAAGGGCTTAACCCCATATTCCTTTCCCCAACAAAAATGAAGCTATACCAACAACACTTGCTCAAATTAGTTAAATGCCTCTCCAGTCAAACAGATATACAGTCAGGGCCAGAAATATTGGAACAAGGATAACTGTTTCGGCAGTTGGCCTCTGTACACCACCACATTGAAGTTGAAAGGAAACACACCGAGATGGGAGTGAAGTCAGGACTATCAGCTGTAATTCAAGGGGGTTGACAAAAGTGGGGCACTAACCATTCAGGAAGTACAGCCAGTGGCAGGCACACACACCCATCGTTGGTGGCTCATAAGTAATGGAACAAACGAACATGATCTCAAACTTAAGGGTCGTCTTTAATACCTGGATGAAAATCCTTTGCAGTCAATGACTGCCTGAAGTGCGGAAGCCATGGACATGACCAAATGCTGAGTTTCCTCCCTCGAGATGCTTTGCCAGGCCTTTACTGCAGCTGCCTTCGGCTGCTGCTTGTTTGTGGGTCTTTCTTCCTTCAGTCTTATCTTCAGTAAGTGAAAAGCATGCTCTATTAGGTTAAGATCAGGTGACTGACTTGGCCATTGAAGAACATCCCACTTCTTTGCCTTGAGAAACTCTTGGGTAGCTTTTGCTGTATGTTTGGGGTCATTATCCTTCTGCAATATGAAGCGGCGTCCCATCAGTTTGGCAGCATTCGGCTGAATCTGAGCAGAAAGTATAGCCCTATACACTTCAGAATTCGTCCTGCTGCTTTTATCAGCAGTCAGGTCATCAATAAACACCAGTGACCTGATTCCATCAGCAGCCATACATGCCCATGCCATAACACTGCCTCCACCATGTTTGACAGATGATGTGGTATGTTTTGGATCATGAGCTGTTCCTTTCTTTCTCCATACTTTTCTCTTCCCATCATTCTGGTACAAGTTAATCTTGGTTTCATCTGTCCAAAGAATCTTATTCCAGAACGGGGCAGGCTTTTTTAGGTGTTTGCTGGCAAAGGCTAATCTGGCCTTTCTGTTCTTGAGCGTTACCAGTGGTTTGCACTTTGTTGTGAAGCCTCTGTATTTACATTCATAAAGCCGTCTCTTGACTGTAGATGTTGACAATGACATGCCTACCTCCGCAAGAGTATTCTTGACCTGGCTAGATGTTGTGAGAGTTCCTCTTCACCCTGAGCAGAATTCTGCAGTCATCCACTGTAGTTGTCTTCCATGGTCTTCCAGGCCTTTTGCTGTTGCTGAGCTTGCCAGTTAATTCCTTCTTTTTCAGGAAGTTCCAGACTGTTGTGTTGGGCACTCCCACTGTTTTTGCTATCTCTCCGATGGGTTTATTTTGTTTCCTCAGCCTAATGATGGCCTCCTTCACCCGCATGGACACCTCTTTGGACCTCATGTTGGGAGTTCCAGTGAACAGCTACCAAATGCAAATGTAACACTCAGAACCACCTCCAGGCCTTTTATCTGCTTGATTGGTCATGGGGTACCCGGGAAACAGGCCACACCTGGCCATGCAGCTGCTTGTCAGCTGTTGTTCCATTACTTATAAGTCACCAACGATGGGTGTGTGTGTATGCCACTGGCTGTCCTTCCTGAATGGTTAGTGCCCCACTTTTGTCAACCCCCTTGAATTACAGCTGAAAGTCCTGACTTCATTCCCATCTGGGTGTGTTTCCTTTCAACTTCAATGAGGTGGTGTACAGAGGCCAACTGCCAAAACAGTTATCCTTGTTCCAATATTTCTGGCCCTGACTGTATCTGTATGAATAAAACTGGCACATCAAGTAGAAGAATTCTAGCCTAGCCTTCTCCTCCATACAAAAATTAAAAATATCCCCGTGCCTAGAAAACTAGCATGTCATGGAGCTGGCTGAGCTACAACCCTTCTTCCTGAAATGCTAGCTTTCTACGTGCAGATCATTTTTACTGCATGGAGAAGCATCCAGTCATGGGAGCCTTCCCATGAAGTGGCACAGCCAAGACACAGGTGCCAATGAAAGTGCCTAGCACTTTCAGAAATTCCTCCACCTTTCCCCAGCTGTGTAAAAATGCCGGTGTGCATACATCAACTACAAGCAACCCTCCCTTGCTATCACCTCATCGTGTGCACTGCAATCTCAGCTGTACCCCAGATGCATTTCATACTGCAGTGAGATAGCTGTGTAATTGCATGGGTGTGGGCCACATCCAGCCCTATTGGTCCGGTTTGCTAACACTTGTTTTTAATACATCTCACAAAGAAGAAGTGGGGGGCAGGGAGAACGTGCTTGGTCAGATACTCCAGCCTTCCCCAACTTGGTGCCCTCCAGATGTGGACTACAGCTCCCATAATCCCCAGCCAATACGGTCTGGGGGCTGCTGGGCAGTCATACTCCAACATGTTTAGAAGGTGCCATGTTAGGGACGGTGGAGATATTCAGCTTGTGTCACTTGGGTGGATATATATGGTGGGTCATGAAAACTTTTAAAGAGCTATCTGCACATTGCATAGAGTGAGCTGAGACAGTGAGCGAGGAACTAGACACAATGACAAAATCAGAAACTCTGCATCCAGTTTCCACCCTCCTGTGTGTAACGCCATGTTCCTGAAGTGCATGATGTGATGTCATCACGTTGTGTATTTCCCCATGCCTTACCCACAGAGGCCAATAATGTCTGTGGAAGGGGGCTAAGCGGGGAAACCCATGAGTTGATGATATTGTTGTATTCAGCCACACTTAATGAGCTGTTCACTCTCCCCTTAGGTACAGCCCAGACTCCCCCTAGACTCCGTAGGACCAAGAGGAAGGGTGGATATAGTTTGGCAGGACGGCAAGGAAGGAAGCAAGGAACTTGATCTAAGTATCACAGGGCCTGAGAACCATCTGAGATGGGAGTAGAAATTGGGCAGGACCACCATACAGCCTTCACCAAGTGGCTTCCCTGATTGTACAAGCAACTGACTATCATGAGTGCTGGCTCTGAGATTTAGGGTCCCTTAGGCACAGCTTCCCTCAGTTCAGCCCCCTTAACTGGGAAGGGGAGAGACATGTAAATGGATCGTTCTCTTAATCTGCATCTGAATTTCTTGAATACTCTAAGCAGAATGGAAATGATGACACATTTAGGATGGTGGCCCCTCTGCTTGTCTTGAGGCCCTGTCAAATGCCCAAACTTGCCACTCTCTGGAGCCAGCCCTGGGTCCCATTGTATATTGCAGGGTGTCAAAGTGACGCAGTTTACTCAGTGCACGCAGAGTCAGCAACCTGTGCATGCATGAAGACATGCTACGTTCTTCAGATGTGTAAAGGGTCCAGGTACGCAAAATGCGGCAAGTCTCCTTCCTTCCTTCCTTCCTTTCTTTTTGCATTCACAGACCATAGGCACATACACAAAGTGAACTTGATCCTCCATCCTTCCTTGGTCGCTATACAGCAGGGGTGGGGAACCTTAGGCCCGGGGCCAACTCCGACCATCCTGTGGTCCAGATCCAGCCCTTTGGAGCTCTCCAGAAGGTCGCGCCCCTTCCCTGCCCTTTGCCTTTCCACCCAACCCCGGATATTTGGTGGTTTCTTGGCTTTTGTTTTTTGTTGTGTGGGGTTTTTTTTTAGATTTTAGCTGTTCTTCATTTCATTTCCATTACAATACATGTACATTATCTATCCATACAAATTTGTTCAACAAATGCACAATAAACTGTACAACAATTTACAAATTATCCATGCTATTAACAATGATAATTGTTAATTATGATTAACAATGATAAGATGTACATATTTTATTCTTAAGAACAAATATATGTATAAAGCTTTTGACAGCGTTAATTGGAATTTTTTTTAAAATGCAGTGAAATATAGATTTGGCCCCAAATTTTCCAGTGCCATTGGTGCCATATTTCCTGGCTTTTGTGCAGTTTTCCCCCATTCTAAAAGGAGGCAATGCTCTCACAAGGCTTAGCTCCTGGCAGAAAGAGCTTTGAGATATAATATGCTGGCATTTATTGTATTTTTGGCCTCACCCCATTTGCCTTCAGCTTCGCCCATCACTGGAATGCAGCCCCTGAGTGCTTCTCTGCAATTAATTCAGCCCTCAGGCTGAAAAAGGTTCACTGCCCTGTTCCCCTACAGCAGTGGCAGCCTGCAACATACTGTCTGTCCCTTCCCCCAAGGAACACGGCTAATCATGCCCCTAAGTGTTTATACCTGTAGGGTATATTATGCCTTCCCCAACCTGTTGCACTCCAGATATTGTGGACTACAACTCCCACGATTCCCAGCCATTGACCAAGCTGGCTGGGGCTGATGGGCATTGAAGTCCAAAACATCTGGAAGTCCCCAGATTGGGGAAAGCTGCAGTAGGTTAGAACACAACATGGAAGGTTCTTGGGGAGCAGAGATTGTTCAGCCAGGTCAACAGCATGGCAGCATGGATCACGTGCTCTGCTTCGCTTGCCCTCAAATGGGTGCCATCTTCCAAGCAGGCCTTTTCCCTAGAAGCCCCACTCCCCTCCAGTTATACAGATGCATGAACTTGATTGAGAACATGCACAATTTTTTACACTTCTCTAGAAAAGCACGTTTGGTAATGCTCCCCAGAGCAGTTCACCTGGTGCCCATTTCATTATCTTTGCAGCACCAGGCAAAGAGCTTTGGATTCTCTCAGCCTTTTAATCCTCTTGGATTTCTGCTTGTATGTTGTGTAGTTTTATCTCTGTGCTATTTTAAGATTATTATTTTTTGTGGTGCCTGATTTAGTTTCTGCTGATTTTAACTGATTGTTGTTTTTAATTGCTTACCTTTAATTGGTTGTTTTATGGGTCGATTGGATTTATATAGATTTTATTTGTGTTGCATGTCACCCTGAGAACTATCGGGCAACTAATAACTCTTAGAAGTAAAAAAAAATCAGGTTCAATCCTTTAGAGCTGGGAAGATGCAGGTTGAATCCTGGGAGCCGAGCCCTTCGTATTTCCCCCTCAAGAGATGCTAAAACACACTTTGGCTAGATGCTGTTATTGAGCTATAGAAAGAGGAGAACAAATTGGCTCTTTCAATTTAAAGAAGTGGGAAATCTGTTTTTAGCATCCCTTGTGAAGAAAACAATCATTGTGTGAACAGTACAAAATGTTTTCCAGTTCATATTGTATCTAGCCTAGATTTTGCAACTTCGAAAATTCCCCAGGCGCATCTAAATATTCCAACCTGTTGCAGAGACGTGCCTTTCTTCCTGGTTATCCGAAGTTACTACTCTATTTGGCACAGTCCTCATTCAGCTGAACAGAAGCTGGCAGAAGAAGGAGGTGATTGCTATTCCATCTTTTTAATTTCCGATGGACATGAATACAAGCAGGTGGAATGCAGGAAGTCTATTATATAAAGTTCCCATACAGAAACCATTGACAAACATAAGGCAAAGTAATACTGGGTGTTTCCCGTCCATCATGAGATTTTGTGAAACGGAGCATTCAGATCTCCGGAATGCTAACTCATTTCAATTCTTTCCTTTTTGTAATGTATTTATATATATTTTTCCCAATACTACAAAGAATATAATGTCATCCTGTATTACAATATTCTGTATTTCAGAATATTCAGAAGACATGCTAGTTCACCAGTGTCATTCCATGATCCATGATCATAAACACATACACACTTTAGTCCAACCAGGGGCCCTATGGCTGCATGTGACTGTCAGCCTCATTTCAAAACCCCCTTCAGACCTCTGGCAAAAGCGACCCATCCCTCCCCTGGCGGACCACTGGGTGGGAAGGAAGAGGGGGAAAGAAAACAGAGTGGCAGGAAGAGAGAGAAAAAAGGGTTTCAGGTAGAGAAAGGGAGTTGCCCTCCCCCTTTTGCCTCTGCCCCCGCCCAAGGCTGGCTTTGGCCCCACCCACCACCAACGCAGCCCCCGACAGATTAACCAAGTGGAAATGCAGCCCTCGACAGAAGGCCGCCCACCCCTGTCCTAGACCACCAGAAGAAAGGTGCAGCGGGGGGGGGGGAGTCATTGCAAAGTTACTTCACTGTGCCTGAATGTAACACTCTCTGCATACGTCATTGCCTTTTGCCACAGAAGCATACTTATTTAAAACAGGCAAATAAGGGTGCAGTCCTATGCATGTTTAGACAGAGAAAAGGCCTACAACTCCCAGCTACTTATTTCTGTTTCTTATTTATTTTCAGTAAGAAGCATGCTTATTTAAAACAGGCAAATGTATACAAACATGGCTTAAATTGCTTAATTTCAGATTGTCATGATTCATATTCTTTCTTTTATTTTGCGAACGCAGTATATACACACACAGAGCTGGGGACAAATTGCATCGAGATGGCATGGGCAATGGTTATGAGCAAGAAATCCCCAGTTCAGATTTCAGTTCAGCTGTGAGCTGGCAGAGTAACCTTGCAAAAGGCTCATTACCTCAGACTACCTACACCTACACACACACACACACACCCCTTTAATATAAAGGCAATAACTGGTCTGCCTGACAGAGTCATTATAACGATTCCCGAGATAATGCATGTGAAATGCTCCAAGCACTTAGTGAAAAGGCTATATTAATATTAGACATTTTCTAAGGCATTTTTTTAAATAAGGCAAGCTTGAAAACATGAGTTGGGCCATCTGTCAAGAAGGGAAAGCCTTGATGAAATCACTCTCCAGATGAACTCTGGGGCAACAGCTGCCCTGGTGAAGCCATAGGATGGCCATCTATGTTTGAGAGGATGCTCTGTGCAAACGGCCTCCTCCCCTGTGACTTTGGGCCAAGACAGCCTATAAATCTGTATCTAGCAGCTATGTCCCTTTGTTTTCAGTTTCATTTTTACTCTAGAGTAGGCTAGGGCAGCCACTTACACATCGCCAAAAAAGTGGTCAAAAGAGGGCACCAATTTGCATATGCTAACTTATGCATATAGGGGCACCTTTTCAAATAGTAACTGTCGTTTAAATAGAAACACAAGACATGGCAGAGAACACTGACTCAGTGACCCGTGTGCTCGCTCAGTCTGCTGTCCAGCTGCCTGCTGCTGATGGGCTCCCACAGCTTCCCCCCCTTATGGCTCTTTGATGTTAAACCAGCCTTGGACTGGTCAGCTCATCAAGCAGAGGACTTCAAATAAGGGACTCTCCTTGGTCAGCTCTTCAAAATAAAGGGCTGTCCTCTGTCAAGCAGGACACTTGGCCTCCTAGTAGGCCCAGGAGGCCAGATCCAGACTGGGACCCTAATGTGGGGGTGGGGTTTTTAAAGAACCGGATCAGGGCCCCTGTGCCTACTCTAGAGTAAACAAGAACAGAGCATGTAGCTGCTTGACCCAGAGACAGAACAGGAATGGCTACTTCCTGGATTCTCAGGGCTCTTCCAAGCAGTGGAGGCTGGTGGCTCCGATGTCAGTGAAGCGGTGAATCCACTCTGGGTTTCAATCAGAGCCAGTCAGAACTCTAAAGGAGCTATTCAAGCTGTGATATGTCAGTGGGGCGGTGAATCTGCTCAGGGTTTCAATCTGAGCCAGTCAGAACTCTAAAGGAGCTATCCAAGGTGCTCTGCACCTTGGATAGCCTCCTTTAGAGTTCTGACTGAAACCCTGAGCAGATTCACCGCCCCACTGACATCAGAGCCACCAGCCTCCAAGACAGCTTCCATGGCCAGGAAGTGCATTCAAACACACAAACGCAGTTTCTTCCGGAATGGCCAGCTCTACAATAAAGTCAGAGCTCTCTAGAAGTATGGGCTTCACAGCGGTGGATTGTGCACGTTCAGGCACAGCTGGGCCATGACATACAAAAACCAGAGGAATATGCACTGTTATGTCAAGTGCAATTGAATTCCCTGATCAAAACTCCCTTGGTTGGGTTTTCTTCAGAAAAAAGAGCCCTGGAGACACATGAAGGTGTCTGAATGATTTACTTCGAGGTAGGGCAAAAATGGAGGCAAAGTAGCTGGTACTCCTACAGGCCAACAGATCTACGGCTCCACATCAAACCCCCAGAGAAAGGCCCTGTCCCTGCTAAGGGAGGGGAAAGGAACGCAGTGTCCTGGCAAATGACACAGCTGGCTAGAACCCTGAACAGGAACACCTCACACTGCAAGTTTTTGTTGCCAATCCCACTTGCCCCACCTGGCTCTGGGTTTTTAGGAGCCCTTGGGCAGGACACTCTCAATGGGACCCCTCCCTCAAGGAGTCTCCCTTCTCACTGCCATTGTCACCAGCCCCTCCTGCTCCTTGGTACCACTTGCCTGCTTGACAGGCAGAGAGCCAGTGAGGAAGGGGCTGGAGCATCTCCCCCATGAGACGGTTACAACAGCGGGGCTTGTTTAGCTTGGAGGGTGAAACACGATGAGGGTGAGGGGAGACACGATAGAGGTGTACAAAATCATGCATGGTGTGGAGAATGTGGAGAGGGAGACTTTTTTCTCCCTCTCTCAAAATACTAGAACCCAGTGGGGTCATCCCATGAAGCTGATTCGTGGGCGATTCAAGACAGAAAAAAGAGAGGACTTCTTCACACATAAGAACGTAAGAAGAGCCCTGCTGGATCAGACCCAGGGTCCATCTAGTCCAGCATTCTGGTCCCACGGCGGCCAACCAGCTGTCAACCAGGAACCCACAAGCAAGGCATGAGCGCAACAGCACCCCACCCACCCATGTTCCCCAGCAACTGGTGTGCGTAGGTCACTGCCTCTGGTACTGGAGGTAGCACATAGCCATCAAGACTAGTAGCCATTGATAGCCTTTTCCTCCAGGAATTTGTCCAACCCCCTTTTAAAGCCATCCAAATTGCCCTCCACACATTCCTCCAGGAATTTGTCCAACTCCCTTTTAAGAACGTAAGAACAGCCCTGCTGGATCAGACCAAGGGTCCATCTAGTCCAGCATTCTGGTCCCATGGCGGCCAACCAGCTGTCAACCAGGAACCCACAAGCAAGACATGAGTGCAACAGCATACCACCCACCCATGTTCCCCAGCAACTGGTGTGCGTAGGTCACTGCCTCTGGTACTGGAGATAGCACATAGCCATCGAGACTAGTAGCCATAGATAGCTTTTTCCTCCAGGAATTTGTCCAACCCCCTCTTAAAGCCATCCACACAGTGCATATTAGTGATGTAGTGATGGCCACCAATTTGGATGAACCCTCGGCCTGATCCAGCAGGGCTCTTCTTATGTCCGTGTGTTCTTAAGTAGGCAGTAGAATCTGCTGCTGTTCCGCCTCCTCCTCACCACCGTTGCCTGGGCCAGAGTGAGAGGCAGGAGAACAAGCAGGTTGCCATGGTAATGAGGAGCCAGTCCAGGGGGGTCTTGTCGGTGGGCCCCTGCTGGGGTGCGGGCCCTTGACAGGTGCTCAACTATTCCTACCCTTGATGCTGGCCCTCTACCCCACCTTTCCAATGAAAAAAAAGCTCAAGGCAGAGGACCTCACCATATTAACACACAGCAAGCCATGCCGTTAATAAATACAATTATTTATCCCAGGCCTATGGGCACTGGATTTTACACACATCAGCTGTGTTTGAACACTGCACCCCCTGTGTAGATGTCCAGAGTTGTCCAAGGTGGGACAGACACACCAACAGAGGAGCCATGCTCTCACTCCACTCCAGGTGCATGGGTTGGATCGGGGAGAAATATTGTCAACCCGGCCCCCGGAAGACTTGCAATCAAGGGTCAGGCTGTCACCACATCCTTCCACTGACACATTCTAACTCACCCACACATTTATGTGCAATGCATGGCTGGCTGAGGGATGCTGGGAGTTGTAGTTCAAAACATCCAGAGTGCACCACGTTTGGGAAAGCTGCTGTAGGCGCTGCTGGTTGTCAAAGGAAGTTTTATACCACCTCCATTCAGTGGAGGCACCAATGTCAGTGGGGCAGTGAATCAGCTCTGGGTTTCAGTGAGAATGCTAACGCCAACAGCTTCACACCTTGGATATCTCCTTTAGAGTTCTGACTGAATTCTGGAGTGGATTCACCGCCCTCCCCTGACATAGAGCCATCAGCCTCCACTGCCTCCATTATAAATAGCCCTGCAAGAAACAGTGCAAATGAGCTAATGATCGACCGGAAAATTTAAACGTTGAGAGGTGGAAAGAATTCAGAAGCTTGCATGTCTCGAAAACACCCACACGTCTCCGTGGTGTGGCTTTATCAGCAGGCCACAGGGGCGCCTCGCGCATGGAACCTAGTTCCTGTGGAAACAGTTGCTGAATACCTCGAGAAGCGAAACGCAGAGCTTCTGAAGCAGGTTTGGGGTAACTTAGGCTGCCCCAATGCAGCGTCCTCCCAATGTGTTGGACTACCCAATGTGTGGGCTGGCTGGGGATGAGGGAATTTGCAGTCCGACACGTCCAGAGGACGCCAGGTTGGGGAAGCCTGGAGTAAACTAAGCAGAACAGATTCCCTTGGAATGAATTTATTCTAAAGTTTATACCGTGGCTTCTACTCCTCTGGGGCTTATCTTTGCTTAATGCATTTCTTAGCCGCCTTTCAAGACTGTGGCCTTCCCAAGGCAGGAAGAGTTTAGGGGCTATTTGTGGCTTATTTTTAAAAATGTTTAACCTTTATGAATGCTTCCTCTCACAGTGGGTCTGGCTGTGCTTAATAGGGCTGTGCACCATTTTGGCCCAAAGCCCAAGTTCCAGGTGCTTTGGGCCACTTCGGGTCACTTCTGAGGTGAGGTGGAGGGTGCACAAAGCCACACAAAATGGATAGGGTTGCTCCAAAGCGCTTCAGTAGCACTTTGGAGCAATCCAGAAGCCCACCCGCCCTGCTGCCACCCAGTGCCTTACCTGGGCCCTCGGGACTTGTGCCGGCGGCCATCTTCCTGTTCCAGGGAGTCGCCATTTTTTAAAATGGTGCAAATGGCGCAGGATCTATTTCCGGAAGTACAGAGAGTCACCATTTTAAAAATGTCAACTCCCTGGAACAGGAAGACGACTGCCAGCGGGCATCACGAGGGCCCAGGTAAATAATTGGGGGGTTCCCCAGTGTTGCAGGCATGGGCCCGAAGCGGGATTTGGCCATCCAAATCCCGCTTCAGCTCTGGAGGCCGAAGCAGGTCAGGGGGCCCCCAAATCAGCCCGAAGCAAATCGGGCCCGCCACAGAAATCCCAAAATGGCCTCCGAGGCAGCTTGGCGGGGTCACCGCAGAAGAGCTGCAAACAGAGGGAGCCCTAGCCTAGCTGCCAGCAATTGGCACCCTAGTCGAACCATGCAATTGGCACCCCCAAACCCCAAGGGCAGATCTAGCTGAAGTTGTTGGTAAACGGGGAAACATTTTGCCCGTTCTCCATTTAATGAAGAGGCAACCTCCCACCCCCACCCCCATCTTCAGAATTCTTTTGCTTCAGGAAGCAGAAATATTATCATTTATAATAAAACACATCCAAAATGTTTCTTTCTTTTTCTTTAAGAAGGGTCCCGGCTGCATCGTCAGGGCGTCACAACCAACAAGGAGCCGCCAGCCCCCGAGGGCAAAGGAAGCGGCTGCTCCCAGGGGAGCCTCTCGCTCCCTGCTTCCAACTGGAGGATATCCCACGTCACCTGAGGAGGGAGCGGGTCTCCAAAGTGGGCAGGCAGGTGGCCTGACTTAGCCCCACCATCCCTAGTCAGTCCCTCGTTCACCTCCACAGCCTCGGTCATATTCCCTCTGTGCACACATGGGAACTGAAATAATGAATCTTCGTTATTTTACTTGTGTTTGTTTCCCTCAAATTTGGCTCTCCGCTTAACCTGGCACCCGGGGAGACTGCCTAGTTTGCCTATAGGGACGGGCCACCCTGGCTGCAAGTGAAACCTATTCAGCAACATGTTCTGTCTGGATGTTTATTCTTTCTGTTTAAAAAAATAAAATCTGTATATCCCACCTTACCGTCTAGCAAGATCCACGCGGCAGCTTGGCAACATAGTAAGAAACGAAATGAAGCAGCAATAAAACATGAATATAAACGCTAAAGTGATAGAGAGAACGAACAGAGTGATGGCATGGTGCAGCCTTCCCCAACCTGGTACCCTCCGTATGTGGACAGAAATCCCAGCATACGCAGCTGCTCATACTGGGTGCTGACGCTGCACCTGTTTCCTCTTCCTCCTGCCCCCATTTGCCACCCCTGTCTCTGGTGGAGGGGTTTGGGGTGGAGGCTGGCCTGCTGGGCCTTGGGGGCTTGCTCCCCAAAATCCACCGCTACCAGAGCCACTGTTTTTCTCTTGATTTATAGTCCAGAGAATTATTTAAGCACTATACCATCTGTGACATACCCTTAGGTCTTGTGGATGTGAGCCCCTGTTCTGTGCACTGTCAGCTTTAGGTCTTGAGGACTGCACTGCACATTGACAAAATCTTTCCCTGGGGGCCAGTGTGGGGTAGTGGTTAGAGTGGTGCACTAGGACTTGAGAGACCCGGGTTCTAGTCCCCACTCGGCCATGACACTCACTGGGTGGCTTTGGGCCACTCACTCTCTCTCGACATAACCCACCTCACAGGGTTGTTGTGAGGATAAATTAATGGTGGTGGAGGAGAAACATATACACTGCCTTGAGCTCCTCCTTCGAGCTTCTGCACCTTGAATGGGTCAACAGTTCTGACTGGTTCTGACTAAAAGCCGGAGCAGATTCACTGCCACACTGACATTGGAGGCACCAGCCTGCACTGCCCCAGACCTTTGCTGGGTAAACAGCTGTCATTGAGCTTTTTTAGTCCAGCTACCTTGCACCAGCCACGTACTCGGGACACATGCAGCCCGTGACAGTTTACCCCCTCCCTGACAGAATGTGGCCCTCAGCAACAAAAAGGTCCCTTAACCTCGCCCTATACATTCAGCTTCATTAAATTGCAAAGGATTAAGGAGCGGTTTTGGAGTTCGTTAACAATAAATCAGAAAAAGAATGCATTCTATTGTCAAGGCCTCCAGGAAAGTGGTGGAGAAACTCATGTGCAAACGAACAAGCAAAGAAAGAAAGAAAGAAATAAGCCAGTGTGAATACATTCACCAGTGGAATGGTCTTTAATGAATTAGCAGGAACAGGTAGGAGGCTTTTGGTGAGTCTCATGCCAGAAGGTGGCTAAGGATGCAATCCTGCGCATGTTTAGACAGAAGAAAGTCCTACAACTCAAAGCATTCCCAGCCAGCAATGCTGGCTGGGGAATGCTGGGAGTTATAGGACTTTCTTCTGTCTAAACATGCATCGAATTGTGCCCTAAGTCAGCTGTTACAGACTTTTAACCCAACAAATTCCTATTTTCAGGGCTTGGTTCTCGCAAACAATCACAAAGGAGATGATGGAAAATGTTGTGGCTGGACCTACAATGGCCATGTGTAGAGGACAGTCCTCTATTTGAAGGGCTGCCAGAGAATAGACCTCTACTTTGAAGGTGTCCTCTATTTGAAGGGCTGCCAGAGGACAGTCCTCTACTTTGAAATTCAAAGGCAATTCCTAAGTGGCCACCCTAGCTGGACTGTGTCACTTCAGATTAACTGTGCCAGGAGGGTCTGCATATACTGGAGAAGCATATGGTGATGGCCACCAATTGGGACGGCTTTAAAAGGGGTTAGACAAATTCCTGGAGGAGAAGGCTACCAATGGCTACTAGTCCTGATGGCTATGTGCAGGATGCCTATGTACACCAGTTGCTGTGGAACACGGGTGGGAGGGTGCTGTTGCACTCATCTTGACAGGAGACCACAAGCGACAGCTGGTTGGCCACTATGTGAACAGAATGCTGGACTAGATGGACCCTTGGTCTGATCCAGCAGGGCCCTTCTTATGTTCTTATATAAGGGGGATGGCTTGGTTGGAACAGACAAATAGGAGAGAGCAGATGGAAATGCAGAAAGGGAGGGCCCTGGCAAATACTGTGCTGCTGCTGCTGCTCCCACTAGGAAGAAGCAGATTAAAGAGCCATTCACAACTGATGATGAGCTTCTTTGATGAGCTTCTGCCAAGCTTTAAAAACCTGGCTGTTCAGGCGGGCATTTAAAGTGGGTTAGGGTTTTCTAGAGCAGTGTTGTTTTGTTATGTTGTTTTGTTCAGTTGATTATGTAAATTTGTTATTAGTACTGTATGCCGCCTAGAGTGGCTGGGTAGCCGGCCAGATGGGCGGCTAATAAAACTAATAAATAAACAAATAAACTGCACCACAACACTGCAGGGGATAAAGCAGCAGAGAAGCATAAGGGAAGAGGACTTCTGACTGAGGCTGGGGACTAGGTGAGAAGCCCCTGGCGACCAATTTGAGGCCCCAGTCATCCGCTGAGCTCCACTGTCTGGCACATGCACTAAACAAGAAGACTGTTTTATTCCCAGAACCAGGGCAGGCAATGCCCAAAGGCCTTTATCATGGACGCCGGAACAGCCAGCATGCAGGCAGAGCTATGTGGCTAATCTTCCCTGCTCTGTCCCCTCCCAACTGCTAGGGAAGATTAGACACAAGAGAAAGAACAATTGCACCCAGGGCAAGCCCAGGTTGTTCACAGACCAATTCAGAAGAGTAAACAAAGCATAGGAGATCAACTATAAGGAGAGGATTTTCTCACCATCGCTACTCAAGTTCAGAGATCCGAAACCCCTATTGAAGATATGCAACTCAGCCAAAACTTACTTTGCTCTGCACCTGCTACGCATAAAAAGCTTTGCCCCCAAAATGTCAAAACAGCTGTACTTTTAACATGCCCCTCAGGCACCAAGGCAAGACACTGCAAGGTAATTATTACAGAATGGTGTCTGCTTCCGTATTGTCTCGTTGTTGTTGTTGTTTTATAAAGAAAGCAAGAACTCCTATTGCTTAAATGCTTGAGAGACTTATTAAGTTCTTGTGGTTCTGCAGTGTGCAATTTCCAGTGGGTTGTGTCTGGAAGGCAATGGGTGTCTAGGGCCAAGCCATTCCCAGGAAGATGCAGAGCCAGGCTCCTGCACTCCTACTTTGTCTTGTAGTTATCGTTACGCAACAAGCTTTGGGGGAAGCTCTCAAATGAGCAGTGGTGTGCAACATTAGAACTATCTGCTCCTCCAAGGAGCCCACTCTGTATGAGTTACTGACCTGGGTGGGCCTACATATTGCAATACCTGACCCTGTAGGAACCCACACATATTCTACGATCAATATCTCAGGCCCTCCGCCGAGTACCTCTTCTGAGGGAGGTTCAAAGGAGCGCAACAAGGGAGGGCCTTTTTGGTGGTGGCCCCTCGAGTGTGTAATCTTTCCACAACAAGGACCACCCAGCCCCAACATTATCATCTTTTCAGTACCAGGTTTATTTATTTTTATTTATTTATTAAATGTATTAATCGCCTATCTGGCTGGTCACCCAGCCACTCTGGGCGATGTACAATAATAAAAACAGTTTAAAACAATAAAAATCTACATTAAAAACTGAACGAAGGTTAAGACTTTCCTCTATTTGCAGGCATTTGATGGCATATGATGGGCTCTTTGATGCAGCCGTTGAATTGTTTATGGTTGTCACTGAAATTTTTTTTAGTTGTTTTATGGGGTCTTGGTATTCTTCTAATAATTGTTCTTAGCGCTTTTTAAATTGTTGTAAAAAAAATTGTATGTTTTAATTCTGTTGCAAGCTTCCTTAAGGGCGCAATCCTATACATGCTTGGACAGAAAAGGTCCTACAACTCCCAGCATTCCCCCAGCTGGCTGGGGAATGCTAGGAGTTGTAGGACTTTTTTTCTGTCTAAACACGCACAGGATTGCATCTGTAGCCTCTTTTTCTTTTCTTCTCTTTTTAGAAAGGTGCCTAGGAAATTTAGATGACGATGGAAGGAGGCAACCCAAAGCATGCCTTATACTGAGTCAGATCATTGATCCATCTAGCTTACTATTCTCTACTCTGACTGGCTGCAAATCTCCAGAGTTTCAGGCTGGAGTTCTTCCCAGCCCTCCCTGGAGATGCTGGGGATCAAACCAGGGACCTTTTGCCTGCAGAGCATGTGCTCTACCACTGAGCTACGGCCCTTCCCAGAGGCTCATACAGCGATGCAATAGACAACTCCTCCAATGGCAGATGCTTCTAAAGCCACTCTGCATCTGGAGTGAATGGACAATCCAACCATACCCACCGGTGAGAAGAGAGCAAAATGACCTGCCCCCAACCAAGCCTGACTAGAGGGAGGCGAGGCCGGAACAGCACAAGCACACAGAAATGTAATGGGCAGCCTATTCTGTGGACTGGTAACTTCGGCTTATAGGAGACTTTCATTTTTTAGTTTGTTTAGTTCTCATAGCACAGTAGACGTCTTCCTGTAATACCTCAACTGGGGAACCCAGCAGACTGCTTTCCCTTATATACACCCAGCCACTGTCTTTTTAGATGTAGTCAAGCACTCTCTACATATTTAATTAATTAATGGCTAATCGTAGGCACGCATCCCTCAGCCATACCTTGGTAGGAGTGAGATGGGTTTGGTAGTGAGTCCCAAAACTGGAAGGGGTTCAGAGGAGGGCAATGAAGATGATCAGGGGACTGGAAACAAAGCCCTATGAGGACAGACTGAAAGAACTGGGCATGTTTAGCCTTGAGAAGAGAAGACTGAGGGGAGATATGACAGCTCTCTTCAAGTCCTTGAAAGGTTGCCACAGAGAGGAAGGCCAAGATCTCTTCTCGATCATCCCAGAGTGCAGGACATGGAATAATGGACTCAAGTGACAGGAAGCCAGATTCTGACTCGACATCTGGAAAAACTTCCTGTTAGAGGAATATGAGAATGGAACCAATGACCTAGGGAGGTGGTGGGCTCTCCCACACTGGCGGCATTCAAGATGAGGCTGGACAGCCACTTGTCAGGGATGCTTTAACTTGGATTCCTGTAGGGTGTTGGACTCGATGGTATTATAGGCCCCTTCCAACCCTACTATTCTATGATTCTATGATTCCCACCCCGAGCTCCCAGCCCTGTAGGAGATTGTTTGGCGCCTACAGCTGGATCATTGCACCCTTGGGAGTTGTGTGATAGGACATTGAAGGGAAAATGCAAACCAATTAAGAAAAATGGGTCCAGATCATGTAGTTTCAGGTCCATCAAAATGCAGAGGTCTGTGATGCATATTTTAATCCAGAAAGGCCATAATGCTTTGATAACTCTGGGGTGGGGAATAGCTGCATACATTAACACCATATCGTGCTAAGCACTGCAAAGAGCTCAAAACCGATGACAGTTTTAGGTGCCAGTGGGTGAGGGTGTCTCAAACTGGAGCTCTTAGCGCTCAGGGTCCAACACCACTCCGCCTGCGCCAACAGCACTCTGGTTCCACAGTAAGCCTGGCACACAGAGCTCTGTGGCTCAAGGAGGCCAACTGGCTGCTGTACCAGCCTGCCTAAGTCCTCAGTCAGCTGACACTCTGGAGCCAATCCTTGTACACCAGGCCCTATAAAAGCCTAGCATCAGAGCTTGATCCCCAGTCTGAACAACTTGTCTTTGGTGAGAGGATCCTGTCTGAGCCCCTTTGGATCTTGACCTCTGCCTGGTTTTGACACTTACAAAGGCTTAACCCTTTGTAATCCCTGCACAGAAATCTTACAACATATGGAAAATGTGAAAGCAGTCACTTTTCTGGTTGTATGTGGTAAGCAAAAATCACCTGCAGGTGACCAGGAAGAGAAGGGTTTGTAAATTTGATGAGAGTTGGTGCTTCTTTTTCTTTTCATTTTTCAAATCATCAGTATACTACAAGTGACTACATAGGAATTGTGTGGGCAGGTGAGCAAGTAAAAAAAACACACCTTGCTGGCTTGTAAACTTTGTAGACTTCTTTGAAATGCTGATGATCTATGTTCACATCTAGGCTACGTGGCTGTTACATAAATGTTAGAAAGTGATCTTCCACTGAACCCAATCTGTGCAGTACACCTGCATGATGTATGTTAATTACATTTCTATACTGCCCAATAGCCGAAACTTTCTGTGTGGTTCACAACAATGCAATTGGAACTGGTGTGTTAGGGTTCCACATGTTATATTAAATACATAGCATGCAAATTTCTCTTTTACTCAAAAGTAATCATGGGGGCCTCATCCAATTGGAACCACAGAGTGTGAGGAGGGAAGATTTAATCATTCCCTTCCACAGCCATGCACGCCCCACCACACAAAATTACAGTTCTGAGTACAGTTAGGGATGTACAGATTTTGTAAAATCTGTTCCATCTGCGTTGTGTGGTTGCCAGGTACCTTTCGTTCCATCGGCTGCTCATTGGCAGAATTGGATTTTTTCCAATTTCCTGAACTTGCGTTTTTGCGCACTTGTGCAAATTTGCACTTGCACAAACTCACAGTTGCTAAACTGCACAAATCCCGCCCTCCCCATGTGCATTTTCATGCTTTAGCCTATGGGGAAAATGTGCACATTGGGCCGGTGTTTTTTTTATTTTATGTATTTTTCTACAACTAAATGTGTCTAAAATTCCAGAAACTAGTCTACAGAATCCATGAGATTCGGGAAAAGCTGGTCTGCTATGGAATCTGCAGGTTGGATTCTTAGAGGGAAGGGGTGGTCCCTGCCATCCTTAAGGAGGCAGTAGTGCGACCACTCCTGAAGAAACCCACTCTGGACCCAATGGTATTAGACAACTAATGCCCAGTCGCAAATACCCCTTTCCTAGGGAAGGTATATTGGGTGACTATTCCTCAGCAATGCACTCTATGTGGGGCTGCCCTTGAGACTGGCCCAGAAGCTGGGGCCAGTGCAGAATGCAGCAGCTCAGCTGTTGTCGGGAGGTGCCCCTTTTCAGCATGTAACTCCTTTGCTGAGGGGACTGCACCGGCTAGTGCTAGTGTACAAAGCCCTAAACAACTTGGGACCAGGATACCTAAGAGAGTACCTTCTTCTTTACCAACCTACCCAGTCACTGAGGTCATCAGAGGGCTTGCTCCTAGTGGTTCCACATGGACTTATGGCCTGGCAGAAGTCCACCAGGTAGAGAGCCTTCAGCGTAGTGGCCCCTTCCTGTGGAACTCCCTGCCTTTGGAGGTCAGGCAGGCGCCAATGTTGTGTTGCTTTCGGTGCCCCCTGAAGACGTTGTTATTTCAAGAGGCCTTCCCTGTGTGACCAGCTGCGGTTTATTATGCTCAGAATTTGTTCTTTTAAAATGTTTTGCTTTAATTATGGGGTTTTATTCTTTTACCTTGTTGTTCATCGCTCCAAAATCTTTGATGTGGATGAAAAATAAATATTGTAAATAAATAAAAATAAATAAATCCAAACTCATTTTATTCTGTTGTGGATTTCTCAAACATCCCTAGTAACAGTGGTAGTAAAATAGCATCCACTGACCTTAATGGGACCTTTTTTTGTAAAAAGGTCCCAATAATGCTATACTGTTGGGAGTGATTTTCAGAGGGGTCATGGCTGGGGACGGAAGGATTATCTCCTCCTCGTGCACTGCAGGATCAGGGGCCCCATGCTTACTTTTGAATAAAATGGGGATGTGGAACCTCCAGCCCGAAGAGGTTCTGTATCTACCCTGCAGAGCCTCTTTGGCTTTTTCCAGGGGCAGGGCTTGGCCTCCAAATCCCACCCCTTGGAGGAATTTGCCCTGGAGGAACTCCTGTTGTTATCTCCAATCACAGGTTGGAGATAACGGTGGGGATGTGTGCAGTGGGGGACTCGAATGGTGGCTGCCCAGCACCATCAGAGTCCTTTTGCACGATGCCCCCAAGGGAACGGTGCATGCTGTGCAAAGCCAGGAACCTGGCTGGTGTCAGGAGGAACAGCTGCTCTTTCCAGCACCAGCCAAGTCTCTTTTTCCATACTGGGAGTTGGGCAAAACAGTCGGGGGAGGAGGGCAAGCTGGGTGACATCATCTGACCCACGGAGGGCCTGGGGCAGGGCAATTCAGCCACCCTACCCTATAACTGTTCTGTACTCCTGAAATAAGAGGATCTCAGCAGCAGTGGAAAAGGCTTCATCCTGAGGCCATGAAAAGCAGCTGCCAGTCCCAGTTGACAATACTAGATGGCCAATGGTACCACTCAGCATATGGTGGACAGAAGAAATTGTCAACATCTGTACAAGGAAGCCGCAGCAAGATTTGGCCCAGAAGCAGTGAAAGCAGGTAAGAGGAAGAGAATTCTCTCCAAAACTGGCCTCATGGAACCATCAGACCAATTTGATAGAAAACATTACACTTTTATACCACCCAGAATGCTTTGGCTATGGGGTGGAATAGAAATGTAATGAATGAATGGACATGTACACACACAAACATTTCCACAAATCCCAACTGAATGATTTGTTTCTGGTGCAAAGACCTTCATGTGTTCCCAATTAACTGTCTTCTTAGGGCATTCACATGAGCCTCCTTACACAATGAAAGCACACCCGAGGGGATCACGGTGTCATACCAGCTAGCTGTATTTCCAACACATGCAAGTGCCACACCAGCCACATATTCTGCAGTTGTGTGAAGGAAACCTACACATCTGCCAATGCAAATGCGTAGGACTTTTCCACGTGAAGGGGAATTTTGGGCCCAAGGGCAGAGGGGTAAGGGTTATACTACCACAAAACTGGCAGAATAAAAATATTGGAAAGACTATCAGGAACAATACTGCTGAACTCAACTGCAAGACTATAGCAGGAGTAGGTCACTTGTAGCCCTCCAGATGTTTTGGCCTACAACTCCCATCCTCCTTCACCATTGGCTATGCTGGCTAGGGCTGATGGAAGTTACAGGCCAAAAGATCTGGAGGGCCACTCCTGTTCTAGTTGTTCACCCCTGGACAATACAATATGGCATTAGGCCTCTCCTAACCTCTGACTTGCGTGCATAACCCGAACATATAGCTCTCTGTGGAATGTGGCTCTCTCCATGGGTCATGTGTGGGCAACCCTATTTGTCAAGCTGGAACAAATACATTCAAAGAAGCCCCACCCATTCCCAAACATGTTACATAATGGACGGAAAGGCTCTGAGGTAAGCCAAGAGGCTGCTAGCTTGTTTGATTTTGTCTAATACCCCCTGTACAGACAGCCATCAGAAGATGACAAGATTGCTCATGATGAAACTTCAAATGTCACAGTAAACCACAGACTCTTCTCCAGTGATGGAGCGACAGTGCTGGTGAAGAGGGTGCAGGGAGACCACAAGCCCCACACAAATCTATCCAGAAACAACTCAGCAAGAAATTTGTTCCCATCCAGCCCGCAGGCCAGCTATAAAAACCCTTATCCAAAAGAGAACACCATTTATCAACACTCAGTTTTTCTAATCCTTGTCAAACGGGTTAAAATTTGGCATCGCATTTTATCCTCACAGTAACCCTGTGAGGCTGGTTATGCCAAGAACACCTATGGGGAGGGACCGGGCAGGCTTAATGGTCATGTGCCCTAGTTTACAAGGACAGTCCTTTATTTGAAGCCCTGTCAAAGGACAGGCCTCTGTTTGAAAATGTTCTCTCTTTGTAGAGCTGTCCAGTCCAAAGCCTGTTTGACGAGAAAGACCCATAAGGAGGGAGAGAGGGAGGGAGGCCCTGAAGTTGCCCATCCACAGTTAGCATCTGGCCAGCAGACTGAGCAGCAGGTCACCTGTCCAGTCTTCTCCACTACGGTCATATGGATTGCATTGCTATTTAGGTAATATCAATTATTTCTAAATTGACATCTATACTTCTAACGTAGCATATGCAGATGTTATGCCAATCTATGCCCTCTTTTTGGCAGTGCCTGAGGCCAGCCTACATCTTTGCACCTTGTGTAGCTCCTTCAGAGTTCCGACTGGTTCTGACTGAAACCCGAAGCGGATTCACCACCCCACTGGCTGTGGCACCACTGGGATCATGACCAGAAACGGCTCCTGCAGTGGCGTGGATGCAACCAGGAATCTGAATTACAAAAGTGCCAAGCCTCTTGGACAGCTTGTGGGGGGTGGGGATGCAGGAAGGACACCCATGTGGTTTTAGCTAACTAAAGCAAATCCTCTCATGCGATTTTTACCATGTGGTTACTGTCAGTGCCTCCTCCCCGAAAAGAACATGCTGGGTAGGGACTTCATGCAAAACAAATGACCTACCCCTGTTATTAGTTGACTTTCTGGGCTGTGGGAGAACTCACTCACTACCAGGCCAATGTATGAACTACCCCACCACCTTTTTTTTTTAGCACCAGCCAGATACAACAGCCAGGCAACATTCATGAGAGAAAGTAAGAAGGTTAGAGACTCGGACTCCATCCCTGATCAAGCAAGACTGGGCTCTCAGCTTGTGCATGGCCAATTCCCCTCAAACCTCTCTGTGCAAACATGCGCAGGAGATGGCTCCTTTCCCACACATACTCATGGGATCATTTCCCAAAAATCTGCCCAGGAAAAGTTGATTTGGGGGTAGAGAGGAACCAACAGGGTACAATAAATACTATCTACAGCAGCCTTTGCCCTCCCAAGGTCTTGGACTACAACTCCCATCTTCCCCAGCCAGAATGGTCCTGCTGGGTGGGGAAGATGGGGGTTGTAGTCCAACACATCTCAAAGGCGCCTGGGGAAGGCTGACTTAATAAATAACCCTACCTCCTCCACACTTTACATCAAAATCAGCCTTTATTCTGTCCCGCTGCCTCTGAGCAAAATGGTTCTCCATTTAAGTGGTTTGTGTTCGAAAGCTGTCATTTATGGCTCACTCTCTTCTTAAGCTGCAGGACCCGTAACAACCTATCTTTTACCCCTAAAGGCTCAGAGTCTGTAAGTATGAACAAAAGCATTGCCTGGCTAGATGAAACAGAAGCGGAGCCATGCTGGATCAGACAAAAGGCCTCTCTAGTCCAGCATTCTGTTAACATACTGGCCAACCACCTGCCTGTGGGAAGCCCACAACAGGGCATGAATACAACAGCAGCCTCCCACTCATGTTTCCCAGCAACTGGTATATAGAGGCATATTGCTTCTGATGCTGGAGGTAGCATATAGCTATCCTGATTAGTAGCCATTGATAACTTTATCCTCCATGAATTTGTCCAATCCCCTCGTAAAGCCATCTAGGTTGGTGACCATCATTACATCTTGTGGCATCGCATTCCATAGTTTAACTGTGTGCCATGTGAATAACACACTAACTTTGGGTTATATCCAATGACAGTCCTACTTAGAGTATACTCATTTAAATGAATGGGACTTAGGTAATGCTGGACGCAAGCCTTTGTTGACATCCACAGCGGTTCTATTTAGTTTCACAGTGAATAGCCTTTGACAAATCTATCTTACAGTAATGTGTCTAAGGGTGCAATCCTATACATGTTTAGACAGGAAAAAGTCCAACTCCCAGCATTCCTCAGCCAGGGCTGGCTGGGGAATGATGGGAGTTGTTGGACTTTTTCCTGTCTAACATGCTTAGGATTGCGCCCTAAACCTTTCTTTTTAAAGCTGGGTAAGCTTGCAAACATCACATCTAATGGCATCAGTTAACTGTGTCTAATGTGAAGGAGCACTTCCTGAACTCACTACCAACCAGCTTCACGGGGTGAACCCCCCGCCCCCCTGCAAAGTTGCAGTGCAATGCGTTCACACCTTTTCGAAGTGTAGAAGGAGGCTCCCTCACATTAATCTCAGCAGCAAAATGTAGTTTGCTCATTCCACTCTGTATTAAAACTACTTCAGTCTGTTCTCAGACTTCTGTCCATTCCAAAAGCTATAAAATCATAAAACTCTTATGACAACAGGCTTACAGTTGTATCAGAAAGGCTTTGGAAAATAAGATGGTCTTCAGCAAGTGCTGAAAGAACAATTAGGCAGGCACCAGGGCCTAGATGGACCTCTCTGGAGAAAACGTTCCATAACTGCAACACCACCACAAGAAGGGCCTCTCTCTGGTTGCCACCGGCTTTGCCTCAGATGGTGGCCAGGGGCCGGGATTTATTTCTTGACCGCCTTTCAGAGCAGAAGCCCTCCCAAGGCTTACAGCAATGAAATACATAAAAATGCATTGAATAATGGAGTGTGAAGGGTGCAGCATGTGAAACAGGTCTTTTATCAAGCAATTCTACCCAGGATGAACTTAAGAACATAAGAATTATAAAATAGTAGGGTTGGAAGGGGCCTACAAGACCATCAAGTCCAACCCCCTGCTCAAGGCAGGAATCCAAGTCACAGCATACCTGACAGGTGGCTGTCCAGCCTCATCTTGAATGTCTCCAGTGTGGGAGGGTGCACTACCTCCCTGGGTCATTGGTTCCATTGTTGTATTGCCCTAACAGTCAGGACGTTTTTCCTGATGTTCAGCCGGAATCTGGCTTCCTGTAACTTGAGCCCATTATTCTGTGTCCTGCACTCTGGGATGATCAAGAAGAGATCCTGGCCTTCCTCTCTGTGACAGCCTTTCAAGTATCATAGAATAGTATAGCATCATAGAATACTAGGGTTGGAAGGGGCCTACAAGGCCATCAAGTCCATCTAATATGATAGTGGTCTTCAAGTACTTGAAGACCCCTATCATATCTCCCCTCAGTCTTCTCTTCTCATGTCTAAACATGCCCAGTTCTTTCAGTCTCTCCTCATAGGGCTTTGTTTCCAATCCCCTGATCATCCTTGCTGCCCTCCTCTGAATGCTCTTCAGCTTGTCTGCACCCTTCTTCAAGTGCACTGCCCAGAACTGGACACAGTACTCCAGATGAGGCCTAACCAGTGGTGAGTAGAGGGGAACTAGTACTTCCCGGGATTTGGAAGCAATGCTTCTATGAATGCAGCCCCAAAGAGCATTGGCCTTTTTTGCAGCCACATCACATTGTTGGCTCATATTCAGCTTGTGATCGACAACAATTCCAAGACCCTTCTCGCTTGTAGTGTTGTTGAGCCACGTATCCCCCATCTTGTAACTGTGCATTTGGTTTCTTTTTCCTAGGTGCAGAAAAGAGAGCCATAGTTCATCGGACCAAGGTCTATCTAATCTAGCGTTCTGTTGCACACAGTGGCCAACCAGCTGCCCACAGGAAACCCACAAGCAGAACATGAGTGCAGCAGCACCCTCATGACAGAATGCACCCCCAGTATATTAATAGTTAATCATCTACTGCTTCCCATATATAAAAATAAATAAATCGCTAAGTAGTTTACAAAATGAAAAGTTAAGATACTACATAAAAAGTACAGACGTTTGTCCATTAAGGGTGCAATCCTATGCATGTTTAGACAGAAAAAAGTCTGACAGCAATGCTGGCTGGGCAATGCTGGGAGTTGTAGGACTTCTTTCTATCTACACATGCATAGGATCATGATGTATGGATACAATTTTTGTTGTTCTGGTTGTCTTTTAATGTTTTAATATTTTTACAATTTTAATATTGATGATTTAATTATATTTTTAACTTTTGTACAGTTGTATTTATATTTCTATTTATAGGTTTTAATTGTAGCCGTTTTAACGTTGTAAGGCCGCCTTGAGTCCCAGTATTAGGGAAAAGGTGGGATATAAATAAATAAATAAATAAATAAATAAAATTGTGCCCTAAAATGTTCAAAATATGTAAGGAAAATGCATATTAAACTGGTTGGAAAAGCACTCTCTACCAGCTCCTGAAGAGAATACCTTGCTTACCACTCCTAGATAAGAACAGAAGAACAGCCATGCTGGATCAGACCAAGGGTCTATCTTGTCCAGCATTCTGTTCATACAATAGCCCATTGGAAACCCATGAGTGCAGCAGCACCCTCCTTCGCATGTTCCCCAGCCACTGGCGTACAGAGGCAGACTGCCTCTGATACTGGAGGTCGCATACAATCATCAAGACTAGTAGCCATTGATAGCCTTCTCCTCTCAAAGCCATCCGAATTGCTGTCCATCACTACATCTTGAGGAAGTGAATTCCATATGTGCTGGATGTAGTCACACTGTATGGCCCAGGTGGGAGAAGAACTGGGCATCGTGAATGGGCCTAGAGGTCACATACAGTGGGAGGGATAGAGCATGTGAATCCGGAGACCCATTCGGAATGGGCAAACCATTACATCTGAACTGGGTGAAAGGCAGTGTGGTTCAAGCTATGTTCTGGGAGGAATGCTGAAGTTACTCATCTGATTATCAAGGTGTTCCTCCAAGAGCATATAAAAATGGTGGACAAACAGGGCCACAGCCATTGGGGGAGTGGGGGCTGTGTGGGCTTTGCGCCCTCAGGGCATTCTCAGATCCCTTCATGGAGGGTTCAGCTGTCATTAAGGGCATCAGCGGGGAGCATGCGACACCATCTTGACTTCCACAGAAGGCAGGGGGGATATAAAATGTAATAAATGAAACTGCAAAGAAGTATGAGACAGCCATACAACACGGTCTCTCAGCAATTCATAAAGTGCTCCCAAATGAGAAAGGGTTCTGTGGCCAGTGGAACTGGATGTTATGTAGGAAAAGGATGCAAAAATGAAGAAGGTAGCCTTGAAGTTACCATGGGAGAGTGGGGTTGAAGGGGAAAGACTCATCAATAAATTAAACACGGGTAGGGTGTACATTTAGAATGAACCCGATTTGAATGGCAGAAACAAATCCCTTCCAGTCTGGTTGTGATGGGGTAACAGGGAACTTCTTCCTTTAATGCAAGGATGGGGGACATTTTTTCTGTCAAGGGCCATATTCCCTCAGGGGCAATCTGTCAGGGGCAACATGCCAGTGGAAAGCCAGAAGTGGTTGGAGACACCCCTTCTCTCTCTCTCTCTCTCTCTCTCTCACACACACACACCTTCTTTCTCTCTCTCTTTCTCTTTCCCTCTCACCCTCTCCATCCCACTGAGTAGGCTCAGGTCTGAACTGTCTGGCCCAGTTTCAAAAGCTCTCTGCAAGCAAATGCCACAGGCTGCCCATCCCATGTTTCAGTGTGTGTGTCAGCTTCACACATTCAACATTCTAGCAATCAGATCAGCCTTCCCCAGCCTGGAGATGTGTGGGACAGCAAGTCCCATAATTCCCAGCAGGCTGGACCAGGAGAGGGATTCTGTACCTTTAATGCTTTTGTAGGAGGACTTTCCACAGGTGCATCGTGGTGCACCTCTGCATGACAAACTGCACCTGCTCCATCCCCTTTTCTATGCAACAGTTAAAAGATACAGGAGGGATCTTCTCTGCCTTTGCAGCTCGGCTCCCTGCTCAACAGAGATTATCAGCACCATTTCTTCTGTTCCCTCTGGCCAACACATTTGAAACTACAAGGTTTCAGTTGCTATGATTCCTCCTGGGAAATTTCCAGCCTCTTTTCTACATCTCCGACTGGGAAGAATCAATAGGCATGCATCTTACTCCAGCATTTCTTGTCCATGTGTCGATTACTGCAAGCTACAAACACACTCCCAAACCTTCTTATTAGACAAGTCAAGATAGCGGTTTAAAAAATGCCACCCTGCCTCACAAATATCCCAAGCTTCTGAACTGCACAGGAGTCTTCATCAGCCCCCCACCACAAAAAACCTAATTAGCTCATTCTTCACTGCACGGAGGGCAAGTTAACAATTCCAAAAGGCTTGAGCAACTTCAGTTGTTTTTATTTAAAAGGAGGAGGAAGCTGTAAATTCTGCTTAGAAGCCATGAGGTATATCTATTTTAGTTTGCTTCATGGCAGATGCAGCTTTTCAGCTCAAACTGCACAACCTTAAGCTCCTGGCTCTGAAGAAATAAATACTGGGGAAGAAAAATACTTTTTGGTATTTGGGGCATCAGCCCCACCTAGGGTAGTTAAAAATGTTGAATACCAGATGCTGTGGGTAAAGACAAAAGGTCCCCCTTTGAAACTGATACAGTAAAGTAGGGTCCGGGATCCAACAAAGTATTCCTCACAACACAGAATTAATTTGTGGCAGAATTAACTTTTTGGACTTCCATTCCTATCAGCCCCAGCCTGCATGGCCAAAGGTCCAGAAAGCTAGGATTTGTAGTTCAAAACATCTGGAGGGCAGCAGGTTGGAGAAGGCTGACTTCTGGAATTTAGCACCACAAGATGTGGTGATATCTTGTGACAGTAAAGTAAATCTCCCTGTGTGGCGGTATATTGACTTTACTTAAATAAATAATGTACTTTATTTAAAGTAAATCACCCGCTTCTCAGCCAGAAAATCTCTCAGAGTGGTTTACAATCAGTAAAACAAGGTAGTCCCTACCCACAAGTGTTCAGTAAAAAAAAGACACCACACTCAAGGAAAGGGAGAGGGGGAGAGAAGAGGGAAAAAGCCATTAGCTTAGATGGCGGGGGGGGGGGGGCAGACACATTCCTGGTGGGCATGGCCTCCCAGCCCTTATAGTTAAGGCAAGGTGCCTCCAAACAGCACAAGCTGTAGGACAAACAGTGGCCGGCCATCACCTTTGTACCACACTTGAGCTTCCCCAAGACATCTGGCTGGCCACGGATGGATACAGCTGGCTGGGTTAGATGTACCTTTCGTTGGGTCCAACAACGTCATTCTTTCATTTTATTTTTAATTTCCCCAGATGTCAGCATCAAACCTCGAGACGCTCTGATGAAAAACCACGATCCAATGCCCAAACCATTCGATGCCCATTGCCGGCATTCGCGCATGCATGCGCGCGTGCACATTACCCACCGGCACAGCTGCGAGTTCCACAGGAGAGGTCTCAGCTACTCACCCAGCCTTCGAAGCTGTCGGAGGACCCAGGGCCGTGGAGCAGGTCGTGGAAGCGCACGGTGCAGTTGGCCACGAAGTCATCGTAGCCGATGGGGGTGCCGTGGAAGACGGCCAACTCCACTTGGCACCCATTGGTGACAACAGTGGAGAACTCCTCGTTGTACGTGGGCTTGTTGGTCTTCTGCTTGGTGCTGGTCTGGCCCACGCGCACCTGGTCCACGCTCACTGTGATGTAGGGGTCCAGCAGCTGGTGGCCTTTCTTGAAGAGCGAGTGCCGGAGCGACCAGCGGGTGGGCTGGAGCCCCACCGCTTCACCAACGCGCACCTTCATGTACCCGTCGAACTTCATGGCGCCGGACATAGCGGGCGCCCCAGCCGGGCAAGAAGAGGGGCGCCTCCTCCCTCAGGGACCGGGAAGCCAAAGTTGTTGCGTCCGGCCGGCTCTGCGGTGGCTTGGAGCCCAGCTGTCTTCAGGCGACAGGGCAACCGGTGGCCCCGGGGCTCCGGGCCATGCTGTCGAGTGCCCCAATCCGGATCCAAGCGCCCTTCTTCCTTCCCTTCCCTTCCCTTCCCTTCCCAGGGGACGGAGGACGCAAGCGGGGCGGCTGCGGCGGCTTCACTTCACGCCGGCTCCTCGGAGAGCCGGGGGGATCATGGAAACGCAACGGGAAAGCGAGGCGCAGCGAGAGAGGGGCACGGCAGCCCCGCGGAGCGCCGCGTCTCCGGCCGAGCGGCCCCCCCGCGCTTCTGGCGGCACATGAGCGACCGAAACGCTTCGCGGCTCCCACGCGGCGTCGGGTTCCTCCCCCCGCACCTCTCGCTCCCGCTCTGCTCTCCGGTCCAGGAAGGAGCCGCAGCCAAGACGACACCGCCTTCAGCGCGTGAAGCTCGCCCGGGCAACAGCCGCCAACCCACACACGGGCCACGGGCTCCCGTTCAGCAAGAGAGAAGATTAAGAACGCGCCCCCGCCGAGCCTTCCTCTTCCCTCCCTCCCTTCCTTCTTCGCTTCCTCGCTTCTCTGTGCTTAAGAGGAGCTTCCAGTCCCGAGGAGGGAGAGAGAGGCAGAGAGAGAAGTGGTTGCTAAGCCAGGGAAACACCTGAGGGAGGTGACGAGCCCAGGCCGGGAGAGGCGGAGCCGCCCGGCCCGGCCCTGCCGGGCTTGCCCTGTGCGCGAGGCGGGAGCGCGCCAGCTCCGCGCGGAGTTTGCTCGTCGGAACTGGGCGGCTCGCGCCTCCTGGCCGAACCCAAGCCGGGAGGCTGACGCGACGCGCGAGCGGTTCACGCGTTGCCACTCCGCCTCCTCCTCGGCCCCCGGCTCTCTTCGCGGGGAGGCGCCTCCGAGCCCGTCTCCGTCCCTCCCCATTCCAGCCCTCCCGAAAGGCGGGCCTCCGAAGCTCCAATGTTAATCTCGACGGGCCACGGCCCTCTCCGGGGAGCCGCAGCCGGAAAACCCGCTTCTTCGCAGCCCCGGCTCCAGCCCAAGCCAGCGAACATCTTTGTCGGAGGACAGGGCCGGGCGGAACAGGGCGGGCTGCCCAGGTCGCCTCCGATCTCGTCTGATCTCGCACGCTAAGCGGGGTCAGCCCTGGTCACCGCTTGGGTGGGGCGCTGCCTGGGAACCAGGCTTCCTGCACTGAACAGGGGGTTGGGCTCGATGGTCTTGGAGGGCTCTTCCAACCCTGTGATTCTATACCTCCTTCTTGTCCGAGATCCACTCCGCAGCCCGGGCCACGTCGACCTGGAAAGGGGTTCCATTCGCAACTTCACCCTCTGCAGCCCCCCCCCCCCATCATTTCTTAAGGCCGGATTGGCTAGCAAAGGTTTGGGGCTATATATATATTGGGGCTATATATATATATATAATATATATATATATATATATATTAATATATATAATATATATATTATATATATATAATAGAGAGCTTCGGCTATTGGGCGGTATAGAAATGAAATAAATAAATAAATAATTCTAAGAGATTCTTGCCCACAATAGTAGATATGATGGTCACCCCCCGGGAGAGAGCGCAGGACAGGAAGGCCTGGCGTGCTATGGTCCATGGGGTCACGAAGAGTCGGACACGACTGAACGACTGAACAACAACAAATATATTATAATTAATATATATTTATACACACACACACACACATATATATATTATAATTAATATATATTTATACACACACACATATATATATATAAAGAAGGGGAAAGGGTACTTTTCTACCACCGTTTCCCCAACCTGGGGCCCCCTGGATGTGTGTTGGACTGCAACTCCCATCATGCCCAGCCTGGCTGGGCATGATGGGAGTTGCAGTCCAACACACATCCAGAGGGTGCTGGGTTGTGGAAAAGGTGACTTGAATGACAGGTTGGTGTGCAGAAAGTGTGGATTTTTCCAGGGGTGCGCTGTAGCTCCATTGGAACAACACGTTTTCTGCCTTCATTCAGAAAGCCCCAAGGTCAATCTATCTCCAATTAAACAACCTTGGATAGCCGAGCTTGCATGGAAAGACCCTGCAGAGGCCACCACCAGCCAGAGCAGATGACACCACAGGGACCAACACAGCTGGTTCATGATGTTCATGCAGCAACAAAGAACTGTTCGCAAAGCCTGATAAAGAAAAAGAAATACGCTGAGCATGTGCAGTTTCGCATTTTAAATTCACTTAAATCATGGCTGGAGGATTAAAATGGAGTTTGCTTTCTGCTGCGCTCTTGTGTTGTAGAAAAGAACAATGTCTTTGCAAAGTAAAAACAATAACACGAGGATTTGTAAGCACACACCACATGCCCTGCCAGCTGCCCCCTAGCTCTAATCAGCTTTTTAAAATAAGAAAGGGTGCTGCAGCCTCAGGGTGGGGGTCTTCCTGCCCATACTGGCCCAGGTGCTGATATCGGGCCTCCTTGACACTGCCCCCATCACCTGCTGCTCTCTGGATGGCCATTTGGAATAGCTGGGCTGTAGGTCCAGCCATAGGGGCACCACCGTGTTCATGGGCACCCGTCTCCTTGGCTTTGCCCGCTGGTCTCTGCTCTGCAAGCTTCCATGGAAGGTATGAAGGGCAAGCCGAACCATGTTCCCCCCTTCCACCCAATCAGCTAGCAATCATATTTATAGGTATACTCCTTTGAGAAAGGATGGCACAGACAGATCATGTGACGCCACCGCCGTCCTGGGAATTTCTGTTTACATGGTTGGACTCGGGTCATCCCCTGTGGTATGTTTTTTTATCCAGCCTTCCTCCAGGGGACCCTTCATGGATCACTGCCTTGTTGTGGCAAAGGGGCTTGCGTAACTCAGTGAAGCCATAAGCTATGCCATGCAGGGCCACCCAAGATGGACAGGTCATGGCGGAGAGTTCTGACAAAATGTGGTCCACTGGAGAAGGAAATGGCAACCCACTCCAGTATTCCTGCCAAGAAAACCCCATGGAACGTATCACAAGGCTAAAAGATATGATGCCGGAAGATGAGCCCCTCAGGTCAGAAGGTGTCCAATATACTACTGGGGAAGAGCAGAGGGAATTTCCAAGTAGCGCCAGAAAGAGTGAAGCGGCTGGGCCAAAGCCGAAAGGACACTCAGCTGTGGATGTGTGTGGTGGTGAAAAGAAAATCACTGTAATCGCTGTAAAGAACAATATTGTTTAGGAACCTGGAATGTCAGATCAATGAATCAAGGTAAGCTGGAGGTGGTCAAACATGAGATGGCAAGATTGAACATCGACATCTTGGGAATCAGCGAACTAAAATGGACAAGCATAGGCGAATGTAATTCAGGTGACCATCAGTCATATCTACTACTGTGGGCAAGAATCCCATAGAAGAAATGGAGTAGCACTCATAGTCAACAAAAGGGTGGGAAAAGCAGTCCTGGGGTACAATCTCAAAAACAACAGAATGATCTCAGTACGAATCCAAGGCAAACCATTCAACATCACAGTAATTCAAGTCTATGCCCCAACCACTGAGGCCGAAGAAGCTGAGGTTGATCGGTTCTATGAAGACCTACAACACCTTCTAGAACTAACACTAAAAAAAGATGTCCTTTTCATCATAGGGGATTGGAATGCTAAAGTAGGAAATCAAGAAATAACCAGGATAACAGGCAAGCATGGCCTTGGTGTACAAAATGAAGCAGGACAAAGGCTAATAGAGTTTTGCCAAAAGAACACGCTGATCATAGCAAACACTCTTTTCCAACAGCACAAGAGGCGACTCTACACATGGACATCACCAGATGGTCAATATCGAAATCAGATTGATTATGTACTTTGCAGCCAAAGATGGAGAAGCTCCATACAGTCAGTAAAAACAAGACCTGGAGCTGACTGTGGCTCAGATCATGAGCTGCTTCTTGCAGAATTTCGGCTGAAATTGAAGAACATAGGGAAAACCACTAAACCATTCAGGTATGACCAAAATCATATCCCTTATGAATATACAGTGGAAGTGACAAATAGATTTAAGGGATTAGACCTGATAGACAGAGTGCCTGAGGAACTATGGACGAGGGTCCGTAACATTGTTCAGGAGGCAGCATCTCAATCCATCCCAAAGAAAAGGAAATGCAAGAAAGCAAAGTGGCTGTCTGATGAGGCTTTACAAGTACCTGAGGAAAGAAGGGAAGCGAAAAGCAAGGGAGAAAGGGGAAGATATATCCAACTGAATGCAGAATTCCAGAGAACAGCAAGGAGAGACAAGAAGGCCTTCTTAAATTAACAATGCAAAGAAATCATGAACAATAGAATGGGAAAGACTAGAGTTCTTTTCAAGAAAATCGGAAATCTCAAGGGAACGTTTTGTGCAAAGATGGGCATGATAAAGGACAAAGAAGGCAGGGACTTAACAGAAGCAGATGAGATTAAGAAGAGGTGGAAAGAATACACTGAAGAACTATACAGGAAAGATCTTAATGTCCCTGATAGCCATGATAGTGCTCTCTCTATGTGAGAGCTGGACTGTAAGGAAGGCTGAACGCCGAAGAATTGATGCTTTCAAACTGTGGTGCTGGAGAAGACTCTTACGAGTCCCCTGGACAGCAAGGAGGTCAAATCAGTCCATCCTAAAGGAAATCAACCCTGACTGCTCATTGGAAGGACAGATACTGAAGCTGAAGCTCAAATATTTTGGCCACCTAATGTGAAGAGAAAACTCCCTGGAAAAGACCCTGATGCTGGGAAAGATTGAAGGCAAAAGGAGAAGGGGACGGCAGAGGATGAGATGGCTAGATAGCATCACCAATGCAATGAATATGAACTTGAGCACACTTGGGGAGAGAGCAGAGGACAGGAAGGACTGGCGTGCTGTGGTCCATGGGGTCACGAAGAGTCGGACACGACTGAACGACTGAACAACAACAACCTCCAGGGCATTAACAGCGGCCTGAAACACAGAATTTATTCATTTATCTGTTTGGGAATATTTATATACTGCTTCCCATTTTTAAAATGCCAAAGCACTTTACAACAAATTACAAAACAATACATCAAATTAAGCCAAAGGACTCTTTCTCGACACCTTACGCAGGGCCAGCTTCATGGGTCGGCATGGCCGGGAAACCTGCCAAAGGGCCCCCACCCCACCAGGGGCCCACTGACAAGAGCCCGGTCATCATGCTCAACCCTGCCACCATTGCAACCTGCTGAAGATTGCAGCACTACATATATATCCTTAAGCTCTCACCTCACAAAGTCTGTCTCTAGATCTAATGCTTAAAAAAAAACACAAGCACTTTATCCCCCATTGATTTTAAAGGCAGAGTGAAACTTGGGCTTAATTTTCCCCCATTAAAAATGAGCGGGACTTTCCAAGTCCCAAGCCTAGGCTAAACCATGCCCCATTTTGTCATAAGCCACATCCAGGGCTGTGTGTGTGATGCTCTAGATCAGCCTCCCCCAACAGGGCCGGTGCCAAGGGTAGGCATCGTTGGGCACCTGCTGAGGGCCCACACCCAGCAGGGGCCCACTAACAAGGGCCCTGGAAATGCTCCTCCTCTTTGTAAGTACAACCTGCAAGTACAACCTTCGTAAGTACAAATCTGCCTCTTGCTCTGGCGCAGACAGCACTGGGGATTAGAAGAAGGAGAAGCAGATGCCACTGCCTTACTTACTGGCTCTCTGTCTGTGCCTAGCAAGCAAGTGGGAGCAATGATGAGAATGGCAATGGCAGTGAGAAGGGAGACTCCGTGAGGGAGGGTGCCATTGCAGCTGCCTTGTCCTACAGCCCTCCAAAACCTGGAGCCAGCCCTGACTTCAGAGCAGCCTTCCCCACCTGGAGCCCTCCAGATGTGTTGGACTACAACTCCCAGCATCCCCCACACAGCTTGCCCCATGCCCTGGCTGGGGCATGCTGGGAGTTGTAGCCCAACACTTCAGGAGGGCTCCTGATTGGAGAAGCCTGCCTTAGGGCCAAACAGGCAGGACATTAAATGCATCTTTGGACTAAGCGTGCACGTTCTTTAAAAATGCAGATAGCTGCTGCTCAGGGTGGGGCTGGTAATTCTCAGGATCAGCAGGTGGGGAGGCAATTGAAGCCTTTCCTCCCCTCCCCTTTTGTCTTGATAAAAACTTCTCCCTTGAAATATGTTATTTGCAAGTGGGGGGGAAGAATCCCCTATTCACCCCAGGGTGTTTTATCCTGGGAAAACCATTTCTCGCCCACCCACCTCCAGCCGCGTTTCTTCTGCTGCTGCTTCTATTCCTACTTTATTGGATATGAATAGGAGGTGGTCAACAAGCACTTCAGCAGTGCAGTCCGAGTCTCGAAAGGCTTGTGACAGCAGTAGCAGAGCCTGGGCTCACAGGGATGTGGTGGCTGGCGCTTCTTTATTAGCAGGGATGCTGATGCCATCTGCCACCCCCCTCAGAATTCCCCGTTCCCTCTGAGCTTAATGGAGGGTGGGGGGAATGAATTTTCCCAGCAGCAATATATTGTTCCTTGTTGTAATGCAAGGTGTTCTGGGGTGGCTTGATCTTGAATGGGCAATTAAGCCCCATTAGCGTTACAAAAGAGCTGCTCCTGGTGGATATGAAAACTGCTAGAACTGGTTTGTTGTTAGGGATCAACCCAGCTACCTGCGGTTTTGGACTCTCCTTGGGGGTGTGGCTGTGGGGACTGTTGTGATGATCGCCTCCACTACAAAATGTACCACTACACCACTGCTTTGGACCACTTTGCAGACATTCCTGCCTGAGTCGTGGGCAATCTGTCTAGACCGAATGGCTGTAATGGCTCTACCTGGAATTGCCTTTGAAGATGGTTCAGAAATATCTGCTGGTTCAAAAAGTGAACCAGCAAAAGTGATTCCTGCATTGAGCAGGGGGTTGGACTCGATGGCCTTGTAGGCCCCTTCCAACCCTACTCTTCTATGACTCTATGATTCTATAAGTGGCTGTGTCAAATTAATATCTGGGGCTAGCCGTTCCGATCCTACGATCTCACACCGTTGTATGAAGACGTCTTCATTGGCTACCAGTTTCTTCCTGGGCTCGGTCCAAGGTTATGATGTTTTAAGTGCTTAAACTTGGTGCCCTTGAAATGTTTTGGGCTTCAGCTCCCATCCGTCATGGCTACTGCTCAGGAATTCTGAGGGTTGTTGTTCAAAACCTCTGGAGAGTGCTAGGTTGCAGAAGGATGCCCTGAAAGGTCTGGGACCAGGTTCCCTTAAGAAGCGCTTCTTCCCATATCCAGCAAGACAGGCAGTTTGTCCATCTAGCTCAGGGGTGTTGAATGCAGTGGAGGCTGGTGGCTCCAGTGTCAGTGAGGCAGTGAATCTGCTCTGGCTTTCAGTCCGGACCAGTCAGAACTCCAAAGGAGCCATCCAAGGTGCTTCTGCACCTTGGACGGCTCCTTTAGAGTTCTGACTGAAACCTGGAGCAGATTCACTTCCCCACTGACATCGGAGCCACCAGCCTCCACTGGTTGAACCTTGGGCCTGGCAGGCATCTCTGCACCTGCCTGGTGTCCCAATCCCACCCCCTGGGTTTCCCCTCCCCACTCCCAGCCACTTTTCATTTGGTGGTTTCCCGGATTTTGTGCAATTTCTTCCCCATTCTAAAAGGTTGAAATGCCTCTCCTAAGACTTTAGGCTAAAATAGGCTGAAAGAAGTTCAACACTGCTGACCTTGCCCAGTTTTGGCTGTCTGACTGGTGGTAGCAGTTTTCTGAGCTCTTTCACATCACCAGCTACCTAATTATTCTTTAACTGGAGTCACCACCAATTAAACCTGGGACGTTTTGCATGCAGGGCCGTCCTTGGGGGTGGGCGAGCTGGGTGGTCGCCTGGGGTGCCAAGCAGAAGAGGTCACTGAGCTGAGGGGGCTGCCGAGCTGAGCTCAGTGGCTGTGCTTTTGAATGTACTGTGTGCAGTGAGCTAGGGTGGCAAAAAAGGCAAGTGTCTGTAACCTTTTTTTCAAGGTTCCACGTAGTGCTGTGCCGACAATTTCTCCCACATTTTTTTCGACTGTTCTCATTCAGTTTGATAGAAGAGACGTTGCTTTCAAAAAGAAATTCAAATGAGGAGAAATTTCGGAGAAATTCTGATGGGTTGGGCTGGGGGTTCTTGTGCTTACCTTACATGTGAGGTGGCTGAGGAGTGTGCCTGAGTGCCCTGCCTGTCATTGTACAGTCATCTCTGTGGCAGCGTGTAGCCTCCTCGGCTTCCCGCACTTCAGTTAAAGCCATCATGAGGAAGACATTGTGAGTCGATTCCTCCCATGGGGCTCTTTCAGTTCAGGAAGTGCAGGTGGCCTGGGAGGCTGCAGAGCAATGGAAAGATGTGCAAGAGAGAGAGAAAAAACACACACAGCACCCTCGACCATCTTGCAGGGATTAGGTAAGCTCAAACATACCACCAAAAGAAATTCAAAATTCTGCCTCAGAACAGTGGAAGCCTCAACACAGTTGATGCTGTTGCCACCTACAGAAGCAGTGCAATAAGCCAGAAACCCTTAGGAAAGGAAGGAAGGAAGGAAGGAAGGAAGGAAGGAAGGAAGGAAGGAAGGAAGGAAGCTCTGCTACAACCCCTGCCAATGATGAGCCCTATCTGTGAGAAACTGTCGGAGCATTTCTCCTCCCCTAGGAGAAATTTGGTGAAATTCCCCCCCCCCCATTTCTCTGCCCACAAACAGGCTGGAGAATTTTGAGAGGCCATTTGTGCACAGCTCTAGTTCTACAGCTTCTTTGGGAACTAACTATAAAACTGTTCTTCCTTCACTTTACTTTAGTTGTTGTTTATTCGTTCAGTTGCTTCCGACTCTTCGTGACTTCATGGACCAGCCCACGCCAGAGCTTCCTGTCACCACACCCAGCTCCCCCAAGGTCGAGTCCGTCACCTCCAGAATGTCATCCATCCATCTTGCCCTTGGTTGGCCCCTCTTCCTTTTGCCTTCCACTTTCCCTAGCATCAGCATCTTCTCCAGGGTATCCTGTCTTCTCATTATATGGCCAAAGTACTTCAGTTTTCCCTTTAATATCCTTCCCTCAAGTGAGCAGTCTGGCTTTGTTTCCTGGAGTATGGACTGGTTTGATCTTCTTCTTGCAGTCCAAGGCACTCTGCTTCTTTTTCCATTTCAATGTCATTTGCACTAGGTAAAAATCAGTAGAACACAGCTTTACTCTGAGGCAATGTTACTGAGCTCTTAGCACTCCAAATATTGTAAACACTATAAGCACTATGTAAATAATAATAATATAATAAAGCCATAAGCTCTAAGGGGTCGTCTGGAAGCACATTTATCTTTCAGTTTGATTCCAGAGCAAGGAGGAGCTGCAGGTGAGAATTCTCAGATGTAGTCTGTGCGTGTGATAATTCTTGCATACAGCCCCCATATGCATGGATCCTTGTAGGGGACAGCGGCAGGCCCAATAAACCCACTCAGTGGCCGGGCAAAGCTGACTGGGGGTGGGGGGCAGAGGCAGCAAAGGCAGTCATTGCCCAGGGCACTATGTATCCTAGGACCATCCCTGTTTGCATGCAAAGCATGTGCTCTACCATTGAGCTATGTCTACTAGAACATTAAAGTCAACATTGGCGGCCATGCTGCGCATTCCTGCACTGCTGGAAGTACACCAATGTTGTGGCACTGGGAGTCTAGAACACCTTTTCCCAACCTGGTGCCTGCCAGATGTTTTGGACTACAACTCCCAGGATTCCTGACCACAGGCCATGCTGGATCTACCCAATCAATATTTCCCAATGAATCTGAAAAGGACAGCAGGAGTTTTAACATAATGAGAACATATTAAGTTAGAGGAAAGAAGGGAGAAAAGTGAAAGAAAGAAAGAACAGAAAGGAAAAAGAGGCCATTTTACACATGGCTGAAGGTTCTAGGAAAAGATCAGCAGCAAGGAGAGCATAATTCCAGAAAAGCAACCATGCCAGGAGAAGCATCAGACTACTGTTAAAACCACAGGAGTAACTTCGGGTTTCTTTGTTTTTAAATTGGCAACACAAGTTCAAGCGCACCCTCCAACTGGTCTAGGCTTCCCACCTTTTTCCTGGCAGAAACTGTGACATGTGAACAAGCAGAAATTCAACAGGAGCAGCATTCCCTGGAAATGATGGCTCTCTTAAGAACAATTACAGAAACAACTGTAGGAGGAGAGTGAGATGTAAGTAGGTCAACAGCTATGGTGAAGCTCGGTAGAATTTAGTTCCTGCTTTGCAGAGCTTGTGGTTTGAGGGGAGGCGAGGTTTTTTAAAATTATTTTTAACTTCAGTTTCATTTGTAAGAAATGTTCAGTAGCTTTTCTAACATAGACAGCAGCTCTGCAGGTCAAACCTACCTCACTGAATGCTGAGAAGAATAAGCAGAACCTGCAACGAAATGTTGCAGTGTGGAGTTCTCCTGATCAGGGTTCCAGCCAGCTAGGCCCTTTTCCAGGATGATCCATTACATTTTCACGCTGCCCTGGTTATGGGTTCTCCCCCACCGCCAGCATTCTGTGGCCACCAACCATCCTCGGTCCTCATCGGCCTGCATTTGGGGGCAGGTTGCCCCCCTTCCCCCCTAAAGTTTTTTGTATGAATATATTTATTTAATGCATTTCTTAGCTGCATTTCAAGACTGCAGTCTTTCCAGAGAGGCTTGCAGTATAAAACATGCGATTCATAGAATCATAGAATCATAGAATAGTAGGGTTGGAAGGGGCCTACAAGGCCATTGAGTCCAACCCCCTGCTCAATGCAGGAATCCAAGTCAGAGCATCCCTGACAAATGGCTGTCCAGCCTCGTCTTGAAGGCCTCCAGTGTGGGAGAGCCCACCACCTCCCCAGGTAATTGGTTCCATTGCCGTATTGCTCTGACACTCAGGATGTTTTTCCTGATGTTCAGTCGGAATCTGGCTTCCTGTAACTTGAGCCCATTATTCCGTGTCCTGCACTCTGGGATGATCAAGAAGAGATCCTGGCCTTCTTCTCTGTGACAACCTTTCAAGTACTTGAAGAGTGCTATCATATCTCCTCTCAGTCTTCTCTTCTCAAGGCTAAACATGCCCAGTTCTTTCAGTCTCTCTTCATAGGGCTTTGTTTCCAGTCCCCTGATCATCTTTGTTGCCCTCCTTTGAACCCTCTCCAGCTTGTCTGCATCCTTCTTAAAGTGTGGTGCCCAGAACTGGACACAGTACTCCAGATGAGGCCTAACCAGTGCTGAGTAGAGGGGAACTAGTACTTCCCGGGATTTGGAAGCGATGCTTCTATGAATGCAGCCCAAAATAGCATTTGCCTTTTTTGCAGCCACATCACATTGTTGGCTCATATTCAGCTTGTGATCAACAACGATTCCAAGATCCTTCTCGCTCGTAGTGTGGTTGAGCCACATATCCCCCATCTTGTAACTGTGCATTTGGTTTCTTTTTCCTAGGTGCAGAACTTGGCATTTGTCCCTATTAAATGCCATTCTGTTGTTTTCTGCCCAGCACTCCAGTCTATCCAGATCACTTTGAATGTTGTTTCTGTCTTCCAAAGTACTAGCTATCCCGCCCAATTTTGTGTCATCTGCAAATTTGATCAGCATTCCCTGCACCTCCTCCTCCAAGTCATTAATAAAAATGTTGAAGAGCACTGGGCCCAGGACTGAGCCCTGCGGTACCCCACTCGTTACCTCTCCCCAGCTTGAGAAGGTCCCATTGATAAGCACTCTTTGAGTCCGATTCTGTAGCCAACTGTGGATCCACCGGATCGTTGTTTCATCTAGCCCACTTCGAGCTAGTTTGCTCATCAGGATATCATGGGGCACTTTGTCGAAAGCTTTGCTGAAGTCGAGGTATATGATGTCTACAGCATTCCCACGGTCTACAAGGGAGGTGACTTGATCAAAAAATGAGATCAGATTTGTCTGGCAGGACTTGTTTTTGACAAATCCATGTTGGCTTCGAGTAATCACGGCATTGTTGTCAAGGTGCTTCCAGATGGATTGCTTTATGATCTGCTCCAGAATTTTCCCAGGGATTGATGTCAGACTGACTGGTCTGTAGTTCCCAGGTTCCTCCTTTTTACCCTTTTTGAAGATAGGGACAACGTTAGCCCTCCTCCAGTCATCTGGCACTTCCCCGGTCCTCCATGATTTCTCAAAGAGAATAGACAGCGGTTCTGAGAGTTCTTCTGCCAGTTCCTTTATGACTCTAGGATGCAGTTCATCTGGCCCTGGAGATTTGAACTCATTCAAAGTAATGAGGTGTTCCTTGACCATATGCCTGTCGATCTCAAGCTGCAATCCTGCCCCTTCAGCCTGTACTTCGCCTTTGCCAGGGGGGTCATAGACCCTCTTTTGGGAGAAGACTGAGCCAAAGTAGGAATTGAGCACCTCTGCCTTTTCTTTGTCCTCTGTTATCATTTTGCCATCCTTATTTAATAGCTGAACAACCATTTCTTTCCTCTGCCTTTTACTATGCACGTAGCTGAAGAAAGCCTTTTTGTTGTTTTTAGCATCCCTCGCTAACCTCACCTCGTTCTCCGCTTTAGCCTTCCTGACGCCATCCCTGCAATTCTGTGCTACCTGCCTGTACTCTTCCTTTCTTACTTGGCCTTCTTTCCACTTCCTATATGTGTCCTTTTTTGTTTTCAGGTCATCCCTAAGCTTTTTGTGAAGCCACATTGGCTTCTTCTGTTGTCTTCCACCTTTTCTTCTTGTTGGAATTGTTTGTAATTGTGCCTTGAGAATTTCCTTTTTTAAAAGTTCCCACCCATCTTGGACTCCTTTTCTCGCTAGCATTGCTTGCCATGGGACCTTACTGATCATTGTTCTGAGTTTATTAAAATCAGCTTTCCTAAAATCCAGGGTACGCGTTTGAGTACACTCGGCTTTTGCTTCCCTTAGAACCAAGAACTCAAGTACAACATGGTCGCTTTCCCCCAGAGTTCCTGTAACTGCTACTTGATCCACTAAGTCATCTCTGTTGGTTAGGATCAAGTCAAGGATAGCCGATCCTCTAGTTCCTTCCTCTACTTTCTGTAGGAGGAAGTTATCCGCCACACAAGTCAGGAATTTCCTGGAGGGGCCATATTTTGCAGAATTTGTCTCCCAACAAATATCGGGGAAATTGAAGTCCCCCATTACTACTACATCATGCTTCCTTAAAACATTGGCTATTTGCTTTTCAAAAGTTTCATCCTTGTCTTCTCCTTGATTGGGTGGCCGGTAGTAGACTCCGACCACCAGGTTCCTTTTATTCTTTGCTCCATTTATTTCAACCCAGATGCTCTCGAAGGGGCTACCAAGCTCCTCCTCCTGTATTTCTGTGCAGAGATATGTATTTTTCACATACAGTGCAACCCCGCCTCCCTTTCTGTTCCTCCTGTTCTTTTTGAACAAGTTATATCCTTCAACTGCTGTATTCCAGTCATGAGAGTCATCCCACCAAGTCTCAGTTATACCTATCAAGTCATAATTTCCCTCCTGTATTAAGAGTTCAAGTTCGTTCTGTTTGTTTCCCATACTCTGGGCATTAGTATATAGACATCGAAGACCATGTGCTTCATAGTCTGGCTTTCTTCCTACCTGTGTCTGAAATTCATTATCAATATAACCAGTTCATAAGATCATAAGTAAATTTTAAAGCCAGTGTCAAATGAACCAGCAACAAAACCAGCATATCATTTGATTAAAAGCCAAAGAAGTGTTTTTTTAAACACCCTTTTAAAAACAACAAAAGACAGAGCCCTCTGATAGCTCACTCTTTGTGTAGGGGTGATGCTATTTTGGCTACGTAAGTAGCACCTTTCGCCCATGAAGTTGGGAAATAGAGAGGATGATGGCGAAAGGGCCAGGGTGGGGGCATGCTGCTAAAAATAACATCAGCAGAAGCCCCTAGACCAGCCTTCCGCAACCTGGCTGGGGATAATGGGAGTTACTATTATTATTTATTTCATTTCTATACCGCCCCATAGCCGACGCTCTCTGGAGGATTCACCAAAATTACTAACTGCAAATACATGATGATAAAACACAGTATAAAGTTTTTAACATGCAAAATTTAAAACTATTTAGAGAGCTAAAAATAATGCCGGCACATCTGGACTTGTAGTCTAACACATCTGGTGGTGAAGGCTGCCCTAGACAAACAGGTCAACCCCTGGTGGACCCTTATTCTTAAGCCATAGCCAGTAGAGGCTGGTGGCTCCAATGTCTGTGGGGTGGTAAATCCGCTCCGGGGTTCAGTCAAACACTAAAGAAGCTAACCTTGGTTAGCTCCTTTGGTGTTCTGACTGAAACCCAGAGTGGTTCTGACTGGTTCTGACTGAAACGTGGAGCCACCAGCCTCCACAGCCCATACCACTGCAGACTGCAGCTGGAAAACTGCATAATTGCACATGCCCCCCTCCCCATATTAACACATACACACACAATTCCTCCTTGCATATAGAAAACCAGCTTGTCAGGCTGAACAGAGGAGCCTACGTTTCCCCCTGACAGGATAGGCTGGGCTGCGCTCCATGGCATATTATGTAATGCTGGCTTTATAAATTACAGGCATTGTTTATTAGAATAATAATATAACTTCCTTCTTTTTACTGGCTAATCATTAAGGCAGCTAATGGCCAGTTTGTTACATCATAAGGGCTCTCATTTGCTCTCATCCATTAATAAATATGGAGGTCACTAAATGCTAATTGTTGTTCAGTCGTTCAGTCGTGTCCGACTCTTCGTGACCCCATGGACCGTAGCACGCCAGGCCTTCCTGTCCTGCGCTCTCTCCCGGAGTGTGCTCAAGTTCATATCCATTGCATCGGTGATGCTATCTAGCCATCTCATCCTCTGCCGTCCCCTTCTCCTTTTGCCCTCAGTCTTTCCCAGCATCAGGGTCTTTTCCAGTGACTTTTCTCTTCGCATGAGGTGGCCAAAATATTTGAGCTTCAGCTACAGTATCTGTCCTTCCAGTGAGCAGTCAGGGTTGATTTCCTTTAGGATGGACTGATTTGACCTTCTTGCAGTCCAGGGGACTCATAAGAGTCTTCAGTTATTTTGAATTTATTAGAGCTTCTTTCAGAAACAAATGAGAGATAATCTCGTTTGCTTCCAAACTTAGTCATATTTAGAGTAGAAGCACTGAAATCACTGAGAAGTTAGGGACATAGGAAGCTGTTTATACTGAGCCCCACATTTGGCCCCACATACTGTGGCAAATTCTTAAAGTGATGGGAGTACCAGACCACCTTACCTGTCTCCTGAGAAACCTGTACGAGGGTCAAGAAGCAACAGTAAGAACCAGAGATGGAACAACCGATTGGTTCAAAATTGGGAAAGGAGTACGACAAGGCTGCATATTGTCACCCTGCTTATTTAACTTATATGCAGAGTACATCATGAGAAATGCTGGGTTGGATGAATCAGAGGTCGGAATTAAGATTGCCGGGAGAATTATCAACAACCTCTGATATGCAGACGATACCACCCTAATGGCAGAAAGCGAAGAGGATCTCAAGAGCCTCTTGTTGAGGGTGAAAGAGGAGAGTGCAAAAGCTGGTTTGAAACTCAACATTAAAAAAACGAAGATCATGGCATCTGGCCCTATCACTTCCTGGCATATAGAAGGGGAAGAAATGGAAGCAGTGACAGATTTTACTTTCTTGGGCTCCAAGATCACCGCAGATGGTGACTGTAGCCATGAAATTAAAAGACGCTTGCTCCTTGGGAGGAAAGCTATGGCCAACCTAGACAGCATAGTAAGAAGCAGAGACATCACCTTGCCCACAAAGGTCCGTCTAATCAAAGCTATGGTTTTCCCAGTAGTAATGTATGGCTGTGAGAGCTGGACTATAAGGAAGGCTGAGCGCCGAAGAATTGATGCTTTCGAACTGTGGTGCTGGAGAAGACTCTTACGAGTCCCCTGGACTGCAAGGAGGTCAGATCAGTCCATCCTAAAGGAAATCAACCCTGAGTGCTCATTGGAAGGACAGATAATGAAGCTGAAGCTCCAATATTTTGGCCACCTAATGCGAAGAGAAAACTCCCTGGAAAAGACCCTGATGCTGGGAAAGACTGAAGGCAAAAGGAGAAGGGGACGGCAGAGGATGAGATGGCTAGATAGCATCACCGATGCAATGAATATGGACTTGAGCACGCTCCGGGAAACAGCGCAGGACAGGAAGGCCTGGCGTGCTATGGTCCATGGGGTCACAAAGAGTCGGACACGACTGAACGACTGAACAACAACAAAAGGCACCCAGCACTTGAGCCCCTGCTTTGCAAGCGGAAGGTCCCAGGTTCGATCCCCGGCATCTCCAGGTAAGACTGGAAAAACTCCTGCCTGAAACCCTGGAGAGCCGCTGCCAGTCAGTGTCGACAATACTGGGCTAGATGGACTGATGGTCTGAATCAGTTTAAGGCAGCTTCCGCTGTTCCAATGTGCATACCAATGGAAATGCATAAAGCTCCAGCACAACAGGGGGAGTCCTGATTGGCCCAGGATCCACCACCACATTGGCTTCTACATGTAAATGCCAATATGTCCATAGGGCCAGTTCTTGTGCTCATCTGTTGTTCTTAAGCAGCAACGGAGCAGCAAACCAACACAGACCTCACTCAGAGAAATGGCTGATGTGGTGAATATGGCCTTCTCCACACATCTGGAGCTTTTGCACATGAGCCTATTAATCAGCGGTTCATCCGCTTTATCCACTTTTGGTTTCATCTCAGAATAGAGCTCTGAGCACTACACAAGGAGCAGTTCCTTTCCTGCTTTTCCACTACATAACCTCTGTGGTATAGTGGAATAGCGCAAATACGCAAGAGGAAATCGCTGCTCGAGAGAAAATAACTTGTGGAAAGTGCTCCTTAGAAACAGAAATGAAACTTGAGGGTCACAACGTCATCTAAAGAACCCATAAACAACTGTGAGTAGAGAATGACAAGCACCCAATAAATGCCTCATGCAGAAAAGCCCTTGGAGAGGAATATTAATCATGTTTGGTCATCGATGCAACTGTAGCTTAGTGGCAGAGCACCTGATTTTGCATGCAGAAAGTCCCAGGTTCATCTCATTAGAAAAAGGATCAAGGAGCAGTTGCTGGGAAAGACCTCTGCCTGACCCCCTGGAAAACCATGGCCATGCAGTACTGAGCCAGATGGAACAATGAACCCGCCCAGCTCAGTAGTCAGTTTCGACTACTGAGCTGGTACCGAGTTTCGGTACCGCAGGGCTCAGTCCTGGGCCCAGTGCTCTTCAACATTTTTATTAATGACTTGGAGGAGGAGGTGCAGGGAATGCTGATCAAATTTGCAGATGACACAAAATTGGGAGGGATAGCTAATACTTTGGAAGACAGAAACAAAATTCAAAGTGATCTGGATAGACTGGAGTGCTGGGCAGAAAACAACAGAATGGCATTTAATAGGGACAAATGCCAAGTTCTGCACCTAGGAAAAAGAAACCAAATGCACAGTTACAAGATGGGGGATACGTGGCTCAACCACACTACGAGCGAGAAGGATCTTGGAATTGTCGTCGATCACAAGCTGAATATGAGCCAACAATGTGATGTGGCTGCAAAAAAGGCAAATGCTATTTTGGGCTGCATTAATAGAAGCATCGCTTCCAAATCCCGGGAAGTACTAGTTCCCCTCTACTCAGCACTGGTTAGGCCTCATCTGGAGTACTGTGTCCAGTTCTGGGCACCACACTTTAAGAAGGATGCAGACAAGCTGGAGAGGGTTCAAAGGAGGGCAACAAAGATGATCAGGGGACTGGAAACAAAGCCCTATGAAGAGAGACTGAAAGAACTGGGCATGTTTAGCCTTGAGAAGAGAAGACTGAGGGGAGATATGATAGCACTCTTCAAGTACTTGAAAGGTTGTCACAGAGAAGAAGGCCAGGATCTCTTCTTGATCATCCCAGAGTGCAGGACACGGAATAATGGGCTCAAGTTACAGGAAGCCAGATTCCGGCTGAACATCAGGAAAAACTTCCTGAGTGTCAGAGCAATACGGCAATGGAACCAATTACCTGGGGAGGTGGTGGGCTCTCCCACACTGGAGGCCTTTAAGACGAGGCTGGACAGCCATTTGTCAGGGATGCTCTGACTTGGATTCCTGCATTGAGCAGGGGGTTGGACTCGATGGCCTTGTAGGCCCCTTCCAACCCTACTATTCTATGATTCTATGATCATAGGAGAAGGGGACGGCAGAGGATGAGATGGCTAGATAGCATCACTGATGCAATGAATATGGACTTGAGCACGCTCCGGGAGACAGTGCAGGACAGGAAGGCCTGGCGTGCTATGGTCCATGGGGTCACGAAGAGTCAGACACGACTGAACGACTGAACAACAACAACAACCAGTTCCAGAGAACTACACAATGGGGGTTTGGGGATCAATGGCTCTTCAACAGCAGTGGCTCTGCACAGGCACCCGCGCTTGAAACAGATGGTAGCCTCGAAAACAATCCTTCAGCGAAGCCCAATATTGCCCATCTGCCCTGTAAAAACAAAATTACTGGACAGAGACCGAGGTGTTGACATGAAACGTTGCAACCCCATCCACTCCCAGCCTCTTTGAGACTGTTTCAGAACCAGTCATTCAAGTCTAATTGCTGAGCCCCATTTTTTTTAATAATAACAATAAACCGCCCTAAAGAAGAACCGGAAAATCTAGACTCTGAAGATTATACCTGTGAACATGTAAGTAGGCAGCATGGAACAGGTGTAGGTGTGTTGCTGAGGAAGTGTATTGCTGTTGGGAACTGTGCCGCTCCTTGTAAAGGTTTCACTGCACGTGGTGCTGGCCAGTCATTTTGTTGAACACCGCTAGATGGAGGTGTTTGACATAATTTGGAACAAAATGGAAGCAAGAGCTGCCTTCACCGCAGTCGGTGACTGTAGCCATGAAATTAAAAGATGCTTGCTCCTTGGGAGGAAAGCTATGGCACACCTAGACAGCATAGTAAGAAGCAGAGACATCACCTTGCCGACAAAGGTCCATATAATCAAAGCTATGGTTTTCCCAGAAGTAATGTATGGCTGTGAGAGCTGGACTGTAAGGAAGGCTGAGCACCGAAGAATCGATGCCTTCGAACTGTGGTGCTGGAGAAGACTCTTACGAGTCCCCTGGACTGCAAGGAGGTCAAATCAGTCCATCCTAAAGGAAATCAACCCTGGCTGCTCATTGGAAGGACAGATACTGAAGCTGAAGCTCAAATATTTTGGCCACCTCATGCGAAGAGAAAAGTCACTGGAAAAGACCTTGATGCTGGGAAAGATCGAAGGCAAAAGGAGAAGGGGACGGCAGAGGATGAGATGGCTAGATAGTATCACCAATGCAATGAATATGGACTTGACCACACTCCGGGAGAGAGCGAAGGACAGGAAGGCCTGGCGTGCTATGGTCCATGGGGTCACGAAGAGTCGGACACGACTGAACAACAACAGCAACAACTGGGAAGAGTGTGAAAAAAATCCAAAATCCACAGTTGGGCAATACCTTTATTAGGACCATGCAGTTCCATAACTCATCTACTTGTTTGTACACAGCAGAATTGTTTTATACTGATGTTTTAAGGACATTTCTCCGATTTGGATCTTAAATCTTTCAGATGACACAGAAGAACCCTTCTTATCATAGAGAAGCAGCAAATGCTTGTTTACTTACAGAATAAGACTACATTTTTTATTTTATTTTTATCCCGCCTTTCTGCCAAAGAATGGTGCTCAAGGTGGCCGGCATTAAAATCAAGATTAAAAAAACACCCTTAATTAAGATAAACATAAAGCATGCTTTTTATATTGGTGCTGGTTTAGCCAGTTTGGTGTGCTCAGACAGCTTTGAGTGTGTCTCTCCGCCGCCCCCCTCCTCCCATCATGGAATTTTATTTTATTTGGAAATAAAGTTACAAACAGAGGCAACAAAAAAGAAGAACACACATAACAATACTTTGTTGTTGTTCAGTCGTTCAGTCATGTCCGACTCTTTGTGACCCCATGGACCATAGCACGCCAGGCCTTCCTGTCCTATAACAATACTACAATATCACTATAAAAATAAAGCCACTGATTATAATTCTTAGGCTGCAGTCTTATGGGTTAAAATCTAGTGTGAGTCCTACTTAGAATAGACCCATTGAAATGAATGGGACTTAAGTTAGTCACAACTAACTTAGGGCACAATCCTATGGGGATAGGCGACCGCCTCTGAACTCGGAGGCGACCGTCTATCCAATGTGGGGCAGGAGAAGAATGGAGGGGATCATCTTCTCCGCACTTCTCCTGCCCCGCATTCGTGGCTAGACAGCCGATACCCACCCCGCCCTGGCCCGCTCCTGTGAATGCCCCTTTTACATTGCTCTACACTGCTCTTATGAGCGCGGAGTGCAGGGCCATTCCACACTGCCTACAAGGCAGCGCGGGAGTGGGGGAAGGTCGGTTCTTAGGGAACCAACCTTGGCGCACGTGCTCCGAGGTTGGTTCCCGGAAACAAACATATCCTATGGCCATCTAGCTGACTAACAGCCATAGGATTGTTCCCTTAATTTTTATTATTATTATTATTATTATTATTATTATTATTATTATTATTATTATTATTATTTCAATGTATTCAATTTATAACCCACCTACAGTCAGGGCCAGAAATACTGGAAGAAGGATAACTGTTTTGGTAGTTGGTCTCTGTACACCATCACATTGAATTTGAAAGGAAACACACCCAGATAGGAACGGAGTATGGACTTTCAGCTGTAATTCAAGGGATTTGACAAAAGTGGGGCACTAACCATTCAGGAAGGACAGCCAGTGGCATGCACACACACCCATCGTTGGTGGCCCATAAGTAATGGAACAAACCAAAATCATTTCAAACTTAAGGATCGCCTTTAATACCTGGATGAAAATCATTTGCAGTCAATGACTGTCTGAAGTCTGGAACCCACGGACATGACCAAATGCTGAGTTTCCTCCATCGAGAAGCTTTGCCAGGCCGTTAGTGCAGCTGCCTTCAGCTGCTGCTTGTTTGTAGGTCCTTCTGCCTCCAGTCTTGTCTTCAGTAAGTGAAAAGCATGCTCTATTGGGTTGAGATCAGGTGACTGACTTGGCCATTGAAGAACATCTCACTTCTTTGCCTTGAGAAACTCTTGGGTAGCTTTTGCTTTATGTTTTGAGTCATTATCCATCTGCAATATGAAGCGGCGTCCTATCAGTTTGGCAGCATTCGGCTGAATCTGAGTAGAAAGTATAGAAAGTATATACTTCAGAATTCCTCCTGCTGCTTTTATCAGCAGTCAGGTCATCAATAAACACCAGTGACCCGGTTCCATCGGCAGCCACACATGCCCATGCCATAACACTGCCTCCACCATGTTTGACAGATGATGTGGTATGCTTTGGATCATGAGCTGTTCCTTTCCTTCTCCATACTTTTCTCTTCCCATCATTCTGGTACAAGTTAATCTTGGTTTCATCAGTCCAAAGAATCTTATTCCAGTACGGGGCAGGCTTTTTTAGGTGTTTGCTGGCAAAGGCTAAACTGGCCTTCCGTTCTTGAGCGTTACCAGTGGTTTGCACCTTGTTGTGAAGCCTCTGTATTTACATTCATAAAGCCGTCTCTTGACTGTAGATGTTGACAATGACATGCCTACCTCCTCAAGAGTGTTCTTGACCTGGCTAGATGTTGTGAAAGGGTTCCTCTTCACCCTGAGCAGAATTCTGCGGTCATCCACTTTAGTTGTCTTCTGTGGTCTTCCAGGCCTTTTGTCGTTGCTGAGCTTGCCAGTTAAGTCCTTCTTTTTCAGGAAGTTCCAAACTGTTGTGTTGGCCACTCCCACTGTTTTTGCTATCTCTCTGATGGGTTTATTTTGTTTCCTCAGCCTAATGATGGCCTCCTTCACTCACATGGACACCTCTTTAGACCTCATTTTGGGACTTTCAGTGAACAGCTACCAAATGCAAATGTAATACTCAGAACCACCTCCAGGCCTTTTATCTGCTTGATTGGTCATGGGGTACCCAGGAAACAGGCCACACCTGGCCATGCAGCTGTTTGTCAGCCATTCGTTCCATTACTTATGAGCCACCAATGATGGGGATATGTGTATGCCACTGGCTGTCCTTCCTGAATGGTTAGTGCCCCACTTTTGTCGAACCCCTTGAATTACAGCTGAAAGTCCTGACTTCCCTCCCATCTGGGTGTGTTTCCTTTCACCTTCAATGTGGTGGTGTACAGAGGCCAACTGCCAAAACAGTTATCCTTGTTCCAGTATTTCTGGCCCTGACTGGTATTTACAAATATTCTAGGTGGCGTACAAAGTTAAAAACAATTTAACAAAAAAACCAACAATAAAACACAGCATAAACACAGCATATAACAGTCAACAAAGAGGAACAAGAGTTCCTTCAATGAGGTCAGCAGGTGCATTTCAACCGGCAGGGGTGGTTGACAACTGAGGGGCGGCAAAGGAGAAGGTCCTCTAGCGTGTGTTTGCCAGTCTCGCATTAGGCAGCTGCAGCAGAGAGCCCTCAGAGGACCTTAGGTGGCGGACTGGGACGCAGGGGAGAAGGAGCTCCCTACGGTACCTTGGACCTAGACCATGTAAGGCCTTAATGAGGGCTCTCTGCTGTGGCTTTCTAATGTGAGACTGGCAGCCACACGCCAGAGGACCTTTTCCTTTGCTGCCCCTCAGTTGTGGAATGACCTGTCAGCTGAAATGCGATGGCTGACTTCGTTGAAGGTTTTTGAGCAGGCGTTAAAGACGCTGTTATTCCAGCAGGCCTTCCCATTTTAGAACTCCTGTTCGTTCTACTGACTTTTGTATACTATTTTAAAGCAGTGTTGTTTTAAGCTGTGTTTTATGGTTGGATTTTTTAAAAAATTGTTTTTAGTTCAGTTGCTTTTAGTTATATGTTATTTGTATATATTGTCCGTATGCTTTTATGTAAATGGTTTTTAAACGTCGTATAAATGTTGTATGTTGTATTTTAATGTTTTAACTTTTGTAAACCACCCAGAGAGCTTTGGCTATGGGGCAGTATAGAAATAATAATAATAATAATAATAATAATGAATTTGTCTCATTCATTTCTATGGATCTACTCTAAGCAATAATAATAATAATAATAATAATAATAATAATGAATTTAAATCTCATTCATTTCCATGGATCTACTCTAAGTAGGGTTTATGTTCGGTTTTACCCTTAGCCCATGAGAGGTGCCCCAGGGGGCAGAGATTTTTTAGATCTTCCCCTCCTAGAGCAGAGGAAAAGGTCCGCCCTCAGAGGGAGAGGTCCAACCTTGGATAACCCCTCGCAGCCCTATGGCAGGGGTGGGGAGCCTCTTTCAGCCCAAGGGCCGAATTTAATTTCAGAGGAGCTCTCGGGGCCATGTTTCAGTGGAAGGTGGAGCTGAAGGCAAAGGGGGTGGGGCCAACATAACCAAACTACAAAAAGTACCAGCACATTGTAGCTTTGAGCTCTTCCTGTCAGCAACTCAGCCTCAGGAGAGGCAGCTCAACCTTCTAGAATGGGGGGGGGGGGGACTGCACGGAAGTCAGGAAACCGCCAAATGATTGTCATAAACTGTCCAGAGAGCTTCGGCTATGGGACAGTACAGAAATGAAATAAATAATAATGAATTGTTGGCTGAGGGGAAAGGAATGGGGCCAGGGGAAGGGGAGAGCTAGATTTGATGCCCAGCCCTAAAATCCCTCACTCCTGCCCTATAGAAATTTCTGAACCCCTTTCCTCCCTGATGTTGGATCTCCAAGATCAGGAGAGGCAAAAAGGATATGGATCAGGGGCGTAACTGTGGGCAAGTCAGGCAGTGGAGGCTGGTGACTCCAATGTCAGTGGGGTGGTGAATCTTCTCTGGGATTCAGTCAGAACTCTAAAGGAGGCTCTGCTGCTACCTACATGTGTAATTGATGGCCTAGTTAGCGCATAGGCAAGCTATGGAATTCACTACCACTGGATTTGGTGATGGCCACCAATTTGGATGGCTTTAAAAGGGGGTTGGACAAATTCCTGGAGGAGAAGGCTGTCAATGGCTACTAGTCTTGATGGCTAGATGCTACCTCCAGTACCAGAGGCAAAGAACCTTTGTATACCAGTTGCTGGGGAACTTGGGTGGGAGGGTGCTGTTGCACTCATGCCCTGCTTGTGGATTCCTGGTCGACTGCTGGTTGGCCACTGTGTTAACAGAATGCTGGACTAGATGGACCCTTGGTCTGATCCAGCATGGCTCTTCTTAGGTTCTTAGGTTCTTAGTTGGACAAAAGTGGGGAGATGTGGGTTTCCAAGTTGTACATAGACTGGCTGGTAGTTTTCCTCAGGGGGCTTTAATCAGTTCTGCAATCTCCAGTCTTGCTCTACAGTATTCAAAAGAAGATGCCACCTTTGCCAACGACTATGAGGAAGTGGAGAGACTTGGAGCTGATGATGAATCTTTGAGGCATAGTTTCTTCTTCTGGATAATCTGGGGTGATTTGGTTTGATTTGGTTTTACCCTGGAAACTGTGAAGACATCTCCACATGCTTCCTTCTTCCCACACCTTGCTCACGAACACTGATTCGGCAGCCGAGAACACGTTTCTGGGCCCTTTGGCAGAAGTAGCTGTTGACCACAGTAACTGCAGAAGAAAACAGGAAACTACGGGTTCCCCATTGTGGTCAGGAGCTGCTATTATCATTCCAACCAATTGGAACCTGGGTTCTAGTCCCTACTTGGCCATGAAGCTTTGGTGGCTTCGGGCCAGTCGTTGACTCTCAGCCTATACCCAAAATAGGTTCAGCACCTTGGATAGCTCCTTTTGAGTTCTGACTGAATCCTAGAGCAGATTCACTGCCCCACTGACATCAGAACCCCCAGCCTCCGCTGAGGTCAGGGTAGGCTTTGAATCCACAGGATCCAAAGTCCTCCCAGGGAGTTGACTGGGGGACTCCTAGCTCTGAACCACTATACATCACACACTAACTCTCTGTCATCCATGTCAGCAATGGCATTACTATTGTAATGTAAGGCTTTACTGGAAGCTTCAACCTGTGCAAAAGATGGTAACCCATCTCCTCAAAGGTAAGAATCTATCGCACCCTATACAGCTGGACCTCCTGCCTCTGCATACCTGGCCCAACGTGCAGCAGCATCCTAAGCATGTTTACTCAGAAGTAAGACTCACTGACTTCAATGAGACTTACTCTCATGACAGCTCAGCTAGGATTCCAACCTGAAAAAACAACTGGATTTAAATGATAAGGGTGCAATTGCAGTCATTTCACATGCCAGCAAGGTTATGTCGGACACGACCTAACGACTTAACGACTGAACAACAACAGGCTTCAGCGGTATGTGAACCAAGAACTACCGGAAGTACAAGCTGGGTTTCGAAGAGGCAGAGGAACTAGAGATCAAATTGCCAACATTCGCTGCATCATGGAGAAAGCAAGAGAATTCCAGAAAAACGTCTATTTCTGCTTCATTGACTACAATAAAGCCTTTGATTGTGTGGATCACAACAAACTGTGGCAAATTCTGAAAGAGATGGGGGTACCAGACCACCTTACCTGTCTCCTGAGAAACCTGTACGAGGGTCAAGAAGCAATAGTAAGAACCGGACATGGAACAACCGATTGGTTCAAAATTGGGAAAGGAGTACGACAAGGCTGCATATTGTCGCCCTGCTTATTTAATTTATATGCAGAGTACATCATGAGAAATGCTGGGCTGGATGAATCACAGGTCAGAATTAAGATTGCCGGGAGAATTATCAACAACCTCAGATACGCAGACGATGCCACCCTAATGGCAGAAAGCGAAGAGGATCTAAAGCGCCTCTTGTTGAGGGTGAAAGTGGAGAGTGCAAGAGCTGGTTTGAAACTCAACATTAAAAAAAATAAGATCATGGCATCTGGCCCCATCACTTCCTGGCATATAGAAGGGGAAGAAATGGAAGCAGTGACAGATTTTATTTTCTTGGGCTCCAAGATCACCGCAGATGGTGACTGTAGCCATGAAATTAAAAGATGCTTGCTCCTTGGGAGGAAAGCTATGGCAAACCTAGACAGCATAGTAAGAAGCAGAGACATCACCTTGCCGACAAAGGTTTGTATAATCAAAGCTATGGTTTTCCCAGTAGTAACATATGGCTGTGAGAGCTGGACTATAAGGAAGGCTGAGCACCGAAGAATTGACGCTTTCAAACTATGGTGCTGGAGAAGACTCTTACGAGTCCCCTGGACTGCAAGGAGGTCAAATCAGTCCATCCTAAAGGAAATCAACCCTGACTGCTCATTGGAAGGACAGATCCTGAAGCTGAAGCTCAAATATTTTGGCCACCTAAGGCGAAGACAAAGCTCCCTGGAAAAGACCCTGATGCTGGGAAAGATCGAAGGCAAAAGGAGAAGGGGACGGCAGAGGATGAGATGGCTAGATAGCATCACCGATGCAATGAATATGGACTTGAGCACGCTCGGGGAGAAAGCGGAGGACAGGAAGGCCTGGTGTGCTATGGTCCATGGGGTCACAAAGTGTCGGACACGACTTAATGACTGAACAACAATTCCCACTAGGCTCAATAGGACTTGCTTCTGAGTAGATTTATGTAGGAGTGCACTGTAAATCTCTAAACAATTAGAGCCCTCCCTACTTTCAGTGCTTATGATTTGAACAATCTGCCAGGATCCTTCCTATCTGCTCCTGGTTCATTTGCAGGAATCACAGCCAGGAGTGGATTGTCCTACTGGAAACAGACGATTACAACTCTGCGCTGCAGTAATTCCTCTCTCCTGCTTCTGTGCCTTAGTCCCTCAGCCTTTCTCTGCCCATTGGATTGTTTGTTTGTGCTGGAGGACCAGCACAGCAACTAGAACCAAGGGCTGGACTGGTGTCCACAAACAGCAGGTCACATGACAAGACTGTTCCTGGACTGTTCCACTTCAGACTAGGGCGAGATCTACACTAGTGTTTTTATTGGTATTGAAGTGCATGGATAACTGTTGAGGCTCATTGTGTATTCTGTATACCGCTTTTCTAGCGTCATTTCCTGCTTTTTAATCCATATTACCCCAAACACCACAACAGATGTCACTGAGTGTTCTACGAGGTATAAATGCGCAGGAAGAATATAGCATCACCATGATGGGATCATATCAATATGACACGAGGTGTAGATCTGGCCTTAATGTGGAGAGGAGGGAGGTGATCACATGTTTAAATGCTTCCCCATTAAGAAAAATTATCTGCCCATAGAAAAGTAGCGGGTCAGGTAGAACCCTTCTCCTTGATATGTAGTCTATGCATAGAGAGTGGTTTGTTGTTAAATATGGAAGAGTATTAAATAATTCTCTCTGCTGTCTGACACGGTACCATCCAGGAAGTGTTGCCATGTGTTCTCATCTGCTGTTTGTGGAGACCAGTCCTTGGGATATCTGCAAATATCACTGTGCAGGATTTGCAGAGAGACCCACTGAATGAGTGTGCGCACGCACAGGCACACTAGCCTAGAGCACCCCTAAACAAAGCATGTGAGCACAATTGCCTAATAATCTATTAAGAACAAGAGCCCTGCAGGATCAGACCAAGGGTCCATCTAGTCCAGCTTTCTGTTCACACAGTGGCCAACCAGCTGTCGACCAGGAACCCACAAGCAGGGCACGAGCACAACAGCACCCTCCCAACCATGTTCCCCAGCAACTGGTGTACATAGGCTCACTGCCTCTGATAGTGGAGGTAGGACATAGCCACCAGGACTAGTAGCCATTGATAGCCTTCTCCTTCTGAAATTTGGCTAAGCCCCTATTAAAGCCATCCAAATTGGTGGCCATCACTATTATTATAGTTTACTTAGAACCTTGGGGACACTCCGGTGTGTGTGTGTGTGTGTGTGTGTGTGGCTTTGGGACTGCAAATGTTATTTTACAGAGGGTACACCATATAGTTATTTACGTTTAGGGGTTTTATTTCCCAGTACACGTAAAAGGTTGTGAACTGAGTCCCAATCTGCAGCAGAACAGAAGGGCTATAAAGTTAGAGGGCTAAAGTAAAGAATGTTCCTTCTGTACAGCAAAAATATCAATCCAAACACTCCAGTATTTTTTTTTTTTTGATAAGGTGTGAATGGAGTTCTTTCTTCCTCTCATCTTTTCTTTCTTTTCCTTCATTTCTTTTTGATAGGGGTTATGTTCTGTTTTCTTCAATTTATGAATATTTCTAGGCAGACTGCTAAAGTTGATATTAAGAAGTTTCCCAGAATAATAAGGAAGTTTCAGAGGCTGCCTGGAACAGACTTATTCCACCATAGCTAGTGCCAGAAGTTGGCTGGATCAGGTCAATGCCAAGGCCTGGAGGCCTGTTTATTATGCAGTATAAAGAAAAGTTTATTTCTATTTAATGGGTCTCTTAAATGGCAGACGATTAATCAACTGCAACTTTCTTAATCAGCTGGCAGCATCCTGTGGTGTGCCAGCCTGTATTGCAACATGTTTGGCCAAGGGCCCTTGAAAAGCTCTCCAGCACTTTCCACTCGATTGCAGCTGGGGACAGTGTGTGGGAGCTAATCCCTGCTAGATTTGCCCATTTTTAAATTTGGCCCCTCACTGTGTCACTAGAGCAAAGCAAGTAAAGCCTGGGCTAGCTAACAGATTGTGCTGCCCACCCACAAGCAGCTGGACCCTGTGATCTAAGTGGGGCCCATCCTGATACTTTACAACATTGCAGACGATGCTAAGAAACAACTGTCAGAGTCATGATTAGAACCAAGCATCCTACTAAAATGGGGGTGTTGAACCTCAGGCCTATGGGCCACATCCAAACCAAATAATTGGAAATTAGTTAAAGCTTCTATTTTTAAAAAAAGAAAGAAAGAGAAAGAAAGAAAGAAAGAAAGAAAGAAAGAAAGAAAGAAAGAAAGAAAGAAAAGTCTGCTTGAACGTGGGCTGGAGCAACTCCCCTATGAGGAAAGGTTACAACAACTGGGACTGTTTATCTTAGGAAAAAAGATGAGCAGGGGAGACATTCTGTCCACAAAACTATGCATGGTGTGGACAAAGTAGAGAGAGAAAGATGTTATTTTTTCCCCTCTCCCATAATACCAGAACTTGGATTCAGCCCATGAAGCTGATTGGTGGGAGAGTCAGGACAGATAAAAAGGACTTCTTCATGTAGTGCATAGTTAAACTATGGAATTTCTTCCCCAAGTTGCAGTGATGGCCACCAATTTGGATGGCTTTAAAAGGCAATTAGACAAATTCATGGAGGATAAGTCTATCAATGGCTACTAGTCAGGATGGCTATATATTATCTCTAGTGTCAGAGACTATATACCACTTGCAGGGGAACACAAGCAGAAGGCTGCTGTTGCACTCATGTCCTACTTGTGTTCTTTCCACAGGCAGTTGGTTGGCCAATGTGTGAACAGAATGCAGGACTATATAGGCCTTTGGTGTGATTCAGCATGGCTCTCCTTACGTTCTTATGACTTCGGGTGATGGAAGTCCTGTCTGTGGTGATGGATCTGTGAAACTTCATTCATGCATGCAAATCTTCCATTGATACCTCTCTCAAAGAATGATCACCATGTATGTGTGAACCGGTCTACATTGTCAGTCAGCTACTTATATTTTAAAGTCCCATGCCTATGTACATAATTTGCTATGGGACTTTAAAATATAACTAATTGAGAATACGGACCAGTTCACATAGGGATGCCAAATGATGATCATTTGTTGACAGTGGTATATATCATCTACAAAATAGGTGCGGTTTTCCCCTGAGCTGGTCAAGCTTCTCCATACAGTGTTTCTCATTGCTAAGAATATAAGTATATAAGAAGAGTCCTGCTGGATCAGACCAAGGGTCCATCTAGTCCAGCATTCTGGTCCCACAGTGGCTAACCAGCTGTCGATCGGGAACCCACAAGCAGGGCATGAGCGCAACAGCACCCTCCCACCCATGTTCCCCAGCAACTGGTGTGCGTAGGTCACTGCCTCTGGGACTGGAGGTAGCACATAGCCATCAGGACTAGTAGCCATTGATAGCCTTTTCCTCCAGGAATTTCTCCAACCCCCTTTTAAAGCCATCCAAATTGGTGGCCCTTTATTATGAGTTGTACCTTTAATGTACCTTTATTGGTTTTTAATTGCCTTCTACTGCCCACTTCATTTGTCAGTAAACAGAAAGGGCAGACCTTCCCTGCCAAAGCCCTTACATCTGGTTCTCATACAGCTTAGCCACCCATGGTGTCTTAAGCTATCGCCCTACTGCTAACCAGGCTACCAGTTTATTGCAGCTTTTTCTCCCTGTGCCCTTTTTAAAAAGATGAAAGTTCCTAAAAGCTTAATGTGTGCATGTCTGTATTTGTGATCGGTTTAGGTTAATGAACTTATTGAGGGGGGTTGGGTTGGGGGGAGAGTGTGGGGAGTCCATGTCAGGAATGAATTGCTTTGGGGGAGGAAAACCACCCTGGTGGAGAGCAGCGCTGGTGATTACTCAGCAATTAAGATGTGGTGACACCATCTTAAAGATAATTAGTTGACAATGAGTTGTGAGTCTGTGAAGCCCTTTAACACCTCCCGCCTGCTTTATGGGCAGAATGGAAACGCTTTGGGACAATACAAGATGGACCTTGGTGGGAGTGCAGAGCCAAAAGTTCTCAGCTGAATTTGTTGGGCTTGAAATTGTGGGGGAGCACAAAATGGTGGGGAGAGTTCAGGTGGCCTGAAATTATTCACAACTTTGGAGGGTTGAATGGCGACAACAAATGCTGCTTCCCATTTCTTCTTCAACTCTTCCTTTTTTACATGATGAGGCAGCATTGCTCTTGAGGGAGCATGGCAGGGGCGGGGGTAGAACTGGCAGCTGGTAGGGAGCAGGTGACTGGCTCTACTGGCCAATTTTAGAGTGTTGTGTTATTTAGGATCTCTGACCTGAGGTATCACAGATGTGTGCTTCTACTTGTATATGCAGGTTATCCCACAGAACAGCTCATGCAGTGCAGTAAGTAACTGGCTGTGCCCCTGAGCTGCCATTTTGTAACAGGCCCCATCCCTGGCCACAGGTTTGCATCAGCCTTCATCTCCAGCTTTACTTCGCTTCACTTTGCTTTGCTTTTAGTACCTGGCTCCGATTGGTGGACCTTCAGGACAGATAAGAGGAAGTCCTTCACACAGCGCATAGTTAAATTATGGCATTTGCTACACAAGACGTGGTGATGGCCACCAATTTGGGTGGCTTAAAAAGGGGGTTGGACAAATTCATGGAGGAGAAGGCATAAATGGCTACTAGTCCTGATGGCTGTATGCTACCTCCAGTATCAGAGGCAGTGAGCCTATGTACACCTGTTGCTGGGGAACATGGGTGGGAGGATGCTGTTGCCTTCATGTCCTACTTGTGGGCTTCCCACAGGCAGCTGGTTGGCCACTGGGTGAATAGAATGTTGAACGCCCCCTTTCCTCCTCCTCCAAGTTCGCTTTTCCAAGGGTTGCTGGCACAGTTGTTTCCATGCTGACTGCAAGGGAACGGGGGAGTGGGATCTGATCTCTGACCCCCCCCCCTCCGCTTTTGAAGTCAGAGTGTTGTTTTTCTGAGCAGACCTATGGTGTCTGGGACGCTCTCCCAGGGACCATAGGATGGCTTTCTTAATGACTAAGGACCCGACACTACTTGTGACTCTCCCCAATTTGAAAATACAACGATTTCTTTAAACCACCCAGATAAATGGTATAATTTATTAGTTCCAGAATGCATCTCAATTTCTTTGAAATCAGATGGGTGTTTTGTTTTTCTTATGCCATTAAGTTTGCAAAATGTTGTAGCAGCAAGCAGTTTTCTATGGAAGAAACAAAGTTCATCGATGTAGCTCAGCTGATATATAGAGGCATGGTAATGCATTTTCCTAGGAGAGTGTTAAGTTACGTATGTGTGTGTCTATATGCACACACACACAATTATTTTTTTTATTTCTAATACTTATATACCACTTAAAATAAAAAACTATTCTCCAAGTGGTTAACATACCAATATTAAAAATAATATTTAAATACGATATTAATACACTAATTAAAACAATTCCAACTACAAGAACAAAACAAATATATTTAAAATAGATTATTAAAACAATTTAAGAACTACAATAACAATACAAAGCAATACAAAAAGCACTAAGATGGAGCAACATATGATCAACTGCAGTTATTTACAAGCCAGAGAAGGCCTCGGTGAACAAGTACATTTTCAGGAGGCATTTGAAATGTACCATGAAACGGCCTTGGTCACCTTGGTGGATGATATGGGGAGGGCTCTGGATAGGGGTGAATGCTCCTTCCATGTTCTCCTTGATCTCTCAGAGGCTTTTGATACCTTTGACCACGGTATCCTCCTGGACTGCCTGGAGGGGTTGGGCATAGGGGACACCGTATTACGGTGGTTCCGGTCCTTCCTCTCTGGCAGGTACCAGAGGGTAGCTCTGGGGGAGGAGACTTCAGACCCTTGGCTGCTCACTGGCGGGGTGCCACAAGGTTCTATTCTCTCCCCTATGTTATTGAACATCTATATGAAGCCACTGGATGCTATCATCAGGAGGTTTGGGGTGCAGTGTCACCAATATGCGGATGACACGCAACTCTACCTCTCATTTAAATCCTCACCAAGGTTGGCTGTAGAAACGCTGTACAAGTGTCTGGAGTCGGTGAGTGGCTGGATGGAAAGGACTAAGCTGAAACAGAACCCCGACAAAACTGAAGTACTTTTTGTGTGAGACAAGGGGAGGTTGGGGGAGATTGACCTGGTGTTGAATAGGGTGCGGCTGCCCCTGAAGGACCAGGTCCGCAGCCTAGGGGCCATTTTAGACTCCCAGCTGTCCATGGAGACTCAGGTGTCAGTTGTGAGCCGGACAGCGCTGTACCAACTCCATCTGATACGGTGGCTGCGCTCCTACCTTCCTGACCATCTTCTCCCATCGGTAGTACGTGCCTTGGTCTTCTCTCGTCTAGACTACTGTAATGCGCTCTACGTGGGGTTACCCTTGAGGACGGTTCGGAAGCTGCAGCTGGTGCAGAATGCAGCGGCCCACCTGATTAAAGGCAGCCATTGGCAAGACCACATCACTCCAGTGCTGAAGGAGTTGCACTGGTTACCAATTGTTTTCCGGGCCCAATTCAAGGTGTTGGCATTTACCTATAAATCCCTATATGGTTCCGGCCCAGTCTATCTTAAGGAGCACCTCCAACAACACCAGGAATGCGACTCAACGAGATCAGCCTCAGTAGGCCTTCTGTCTGTCCCATCAGCCAGGACAGCCAGGCTGGTGAGGACTAGGGAGAGGGCCTTTTCTGTGGTGGCCTTCACTCTGTGGAATTCCCTCCCTAGTGACCTCTGCCATGCCCCCTCTTTGATGAGCTTCCGCCGGGCCTTAAAAACCTGGCTGTTCAGGCGGGCATTTGGGGTGGGTTAGGGGTTTTTAGAGCAGGGTTGTTTTGTTATGTTGTTTTGTTCAGTTAATTATGTAAATTTGTTGTATTTTGTGTTGTTATTAGTATTGTATGCCCCCTAGAGTGGCTGGGTAGCTGGCCAGATGGGCGGCTAATAAATCTAATAAACAAACAAACAAACAAACACCACATTTTCTGTTTCCTGAACTGCACCAGGGCGGCGGGGGGGGGGGGGGGCTTTCCAGAGAGTGGATACCACCACTGAGAAAGCCCACCTTCGAGATATTACATGGCGACATTCTGTTGGTCACAGAACAGCCAGCAAGGCCTCCCCTGAAGATCTTAACAATTGGCTGGGCATATAAAATATAATATAAGAGTTTAAAAGCAGTATGTAAAAGCGAAGTAAAACCCAACAGCAGTTACAACTGAGAGAAAGCATGGGTGAAAAGGTGCATTTTTAGGAGGCGTTTGAAAGATGCCATATTTTTTGCCTCCTTTTTTGCACAGGGGAGGGTTTTCCAGAGGGCTGGCCCCCCATCGGGGTTCTTCATGCTGACATTTCTTTCATTTGCGAGACATACACTACGGTGGGACGTGGGAGAAGGCCTCTGCTGTGGCACCCCAGTTGTGGAATGCCCTCCCCTTGGAGGCCCGATTGGCATGTATATTGGTTTCATTTCAGTGCCAAGTTAAAACATGGCTTTGCACCAAAGCCTTTGAGGGCTAAATGCATTCCCTAAAGTTGCACACTGTTTTAACTGTTTTATTGTTTTAGATTTTAATTGGTATTAGCTTGTTTAATGGTTTAATATGTTTTTAGCTGTTTAAATTATTTATTGTTTGATACCGTTTAAATTTATTTTATCTGTATGCTGCCCTGAGATCTTAATGATATAGGGCAGGATACAAATGTTTTAAAGAAGTAAAAGATTTTTTTTTTTTAAACTGGAATGACCAGCAAGCCCTCCTCTGATGAACTTAGATGACGCTGGGGTATATAGATGGGAAGACGGTCTGCTAGATATCCTGCTCCCAAGTTGTTTGGGGCTTTGTACGTCAACAACATAACCTTGAACATGGCTCAATAGCGAATAAGCAGCTGGTGCAGTTTTTAAAACAGCTGTTATGTGAACATAGCTGGGTGTCCCACTGATCAACCCAGCTGCTGCATTCTGCACTAGCTGCAGCGTCCAAACCAGTATAAGGGCAGCCCCACATACAGCACATTACAGTAGTCTAATTGTGAGGTTACCAGTATATGGATCACCATGGCTAGGCTATCCCCATCCAGGAATGGGTGTAGTTGGTGCACCAAGCGAAGTTGGTAATGGGTGCTCCTGGTCACTGAGGTCACCTGAGCCTCCAGTGACAAGGTGGATCCAGGAGCATCACCAAACTATGTACCTGCTCCTTCAGAGGAAGTGAAACCCCATCCAGAATAGGCAAACACTCCAATTCCTGGATGTGGGGACCACTCACCCATAGGATTTATATCTTATCAGCATTCAGTTTCGGCTTATTAGCCCTCATCTAAGCCATAATTGAGGGCTAATGGCATAATTATGGCATCTAAGCCATAATTAGGGGCCGCGGTGGCTTAGTGGTTAAGCCGCTGAATTGCAGACCGGAAGGTCAGCAGGACAGTAGTTCGAGACCCAAGTGTTGCATGACGGAGTGAGCTCCCGTCTTCAGTCCCAGCTTCTGCCAACCTAGCAGTTCGAAAGCAAGAAATTGCAAGTAGATAAATAGGCGCCGCTTCGGTGGGAAAGGTAACAGCGTTCCGTGCACCTCGGTGTTCAGTCATGCTGGCCACATGACCACAGAAGCGTCTTCGGACAGCGCTGGTTCTTCGGCTTAGAAATGGAGATGAGCACCACACCCTAGAGTCGGACATGACTGGTTGGGGACACCTTTACCTTTAAGCCATAATTGCATCCATGCACCAGTTCAGAATGTGCAATTATGTAAAAGTCTGAAATATGGTAGTGGTTGACATTAACATATGAAGGTCCATACATTTTTTTAAATGTCCCATATAGTCCTAAAATAGCCCCTTCGTGAAAAGAATTTACCGCCATGATTGATCACTCACGAAGGTTTGCGGGTCCTTTACATGACAACATCAACCTCCAAGGTGGCTCCTGCACTTTTTGACCTTTATCCCACTTTTTAAAAGATCGGAGATAACTCTACAAGGAATGTTAATCCAATATATTGGCTGTGTTCTACAGCACCATCTAGTGACTGTATAATGAAACACAGAGAACTTGCAGATAAAGCAGAGGGGAACATGTGAGGAGGAAGGGAAGCACAAGTAAAAGGCTGATCTTAATCCCGCAAAGAATCCAGAAGCAGAAGCCCCGGTAAAACTGTGGGATAAAAAGGCAATCTGTGGAGAAGCCCTTGGATCCAAAGATCCTTCAGTACAACCAGGCGGCACTTATGCTTTGATGGGATGGGGTTGCTGGTTCCTCCATCCATAGCCCCTCATGACCCTAAAACAGGTTCTGAAGAATGGCTTTGTGGGGGGGGGGGCTGGAGGCAGGGGGGTGCCTTTCACTAGTGCAGCAGGGCAATGGTGTAGTGGTAAATTTTGAAGTGCAGGTGTTCACCATGGAAGTCCTCATAGCCACGCCCCCAAGGAGAGTCCCAAAATTCAGGCAGGCCATATCCATAAACCCATTGTAGTAATTTTCATCTCCACCAGGAGCAGGTCTTTTGTTAAGCAAAATGGGTCGTAATTGCCCATTCAAGACCAAATCACCCCCAAATACTTCACACTACAACAGGGAGCGATATATTGTTGCTGGGAAAGTTAATTTCCTCCACCCCTCCCCCAGGTCCTGTGAGGACTGCAGCTAAGTTCAGAGGGAACAGGGAACCCTGAAGGGGGTGGCAGATGACCTCAGTGTCCCTGCTAACCACAAAGCGCTGGCGCTGCGTCCCTATGGGCCCTGACTCCACTATACCACTGCAGCAGCGTCTTTAGATCCAAACGGCTTCATGGATGAATGGTAGCACATGGAGAGGGCAGAACAGGAAGAAAAATATCTATAGGTGTACCATAGAGAATTTATTTTTTGAAGTTTACCCAGCATGTTTTGAGCATATTGCTCTTTATCAAGGATACTGAAAGATTAAAAAAATTCATACATCTATATTAAGATGGAGACATTGCTCTAATTTTCATTATTATCATTATCCAGCTGCACTGGCTGCCAGTCCATTTCCGGGCCCGATTCAAAGTGCTGGTGTTAACATTCAAAGCCCTTAACGGCTTGGGGCCAGGTTACCTAAAGGATCGCCTCCTCCCATATGTGCCTGCCCGGACCTTAAGATCATCATCAGCGGCCCTTCTCCGTGAGCCCCTGCCAAAGGAAGTGAGGCAGGTGGCTACTAGGAGGAGGGCTTTTTCTGCTGTGGCACCCCGGCTCTGGAATGAGCTCCCTAGTGAGGTTCGCCTGGCGCCTACATTGTATTCCTTTCGGCGCCAGGTGAAGACGTTTTTATTTTCCCAGGCATTTTAGCATTTTAGCTTTCTAAATTTTTATCTTTGCTGTTTTAAATCTGTATTTTAAACTCTTGCACTGCTGCTAGGTTTTATTGTGGTTGTATTGTTATATTGTGGTTTTAATGTTCTATATATTTAAATAAATAAATAAATAAATAATAAAAAATAAATTATAAGTTCTCCACCTTCACTTACGAAAGTCTGGGATTGTCAGCAATCCTCCAGTATGTTATGGAAGCCCACCAATTTTCTGAACATACACTGGTGAATACAAACTGGACTTCCCCAACCTGGTGCCCTCCAAATGTGCTAGACTACAACTCCTAGCATCCCCCAGCCAGGTTGAGGAAGGCTGATAGACGTATGCCAGAACAGGCTAGCCGATGTCATCACTTCTTAACGCTGACAGTTCCAAAGAAGTGTGATCCTGGAATAGTTGACGTTCGCTACCAGTGAGGTGGTCTAAACGGGGGAATCTGTGTTCAGTGTCTACTAGGCCGTTTTCGTGTATGTGTGTGCATATTCACCAGCGCATATCGTGGCACAGTGGTTAAAGTGGTGAACTAGGAATGGGGAGAGCTAACTTCAAATCCCCACTCAGCCATGAAGCGATGCTGGCTGACCCTTGGATTGTCACTGTCTCTCAGCCACACCTGCCTCACAGGGTTGTTGTGAGGATTAAACGTGAGGGTGGAAGGAACCATTCACACTGCCCTGAGTTGCTTGGAGGACAGGTGGGATATACATGTGAGAAATAAATTATATAAGGATGTATCAAGCCTGTGTCTTCCAGCATTTTTCAGCAGAAGCAGTGCTTTATGACAGAATGCTGCATGTCAGTGCTACTGAACTGAAGCAGTTCCACCACTGTTTGTCATCAGTTTGGTTCAGTAGCATACAGGGTTGGCGCTAGGCTTGATGGGGCCCTTGTTGCAGAGCCCTCTGGTGGGCCCCTGCTATGCTAGTTGGCTAGGCCAACCCTACTGTTAGGCAAAGTGAGAAGACTACTGCTGGAGACAGCCACAAGGTGTTGGAGGAGAGAGCTGTGTGTTACGCAGCCTGCCCTGAGCCCCCTAACCGAGCTTGTTGCCCTCAGGTGTGGTGGAGGATGCTGTTCCATCTGAAGAAAGATCGCACTGCCACTCCAGTTGGCTTTTGTATACAGAATGTACATGGACTCTTTTTTTTTCACCTCAGGCAACAAAATGTATTGGTCTGGTCCTGCCAGTCAGCCCCCTGGCTGGCTTACTCAGTGGTAGGGAGGCCACTTAAGCATCACCAAAACAGAGGACAAAAGAGGGCAGAGATTTGCATAACATTTGCATATGCTAATTTGTCGGTATAAATGCACATTTAAAAACAATTACTCAAATTTAAATAGAAAAACAGTATGTTTCACCATAGTGTGGAAGACTATAACCAAGTGACATGTGCTTACCTAGTCTGTGTCTCGATGTTAAATGCTGATGGGCAGCTTCAAGGCCCCGCTCACTCCTCCGATGGATCTCTTTCTTTAAACTGGACTTGGACTGGGCAGCTCTTCAAATAAAGGACAGTTCTCTGTCAGCCCTTCAAATAGAGGACTGTCCTCTATAAAGCAGGACGTATGGCCACCCTACATGGTGAAACTACTTAAATCAGCACTGGCCATCCAAGATTCTTCCCACAATGCCCAACAGCTTGTCACTCCTGGGTATTGTGGGGAATTTAAATGGTGGCTACCTAGTGGGGAGTGCTGGGAAAAATGCAGTGGAGGCTAATGTCTCCAATGCCGGTGGGGTGGTGAAGCACCTTGAATAGCTCCTTTGGAGTTCTGACTGAAACCCGGAGCGGATTCACTCCCCCCCCTGACATTGGAGCCACCAGCCTCCACTGAAAAAAGAATAAAGTGGGCGGGGGGCCCTAGGGCAGGCATCAAGGGTGGCTGTTCAGGTGCTGGGGCCTGGGCATGAGGTGACCATGGGCCTATTTACAAACACACTACCTTTAGGCAGTAGCTGGCTGGTACATCTTCATCTCAAGGACTCCGGAGCAAAGCCCTTAAGGCAAGTTGAGATGAATTATTCGCTGCTTTGAACTGCACCAGTTTTAAGATTTTGCTCTGGATTTTCAGGCAATGTGTAACAAATCAATGTTCCCAGTTCAGCACTCAGATGGTTTCTGCTCTTCCCATGACACAACAGGACATATACAGGAGGGTTTTAAAAAACAAACATGCAGGCTTTCACATGTAGATGGCAATAATCATCAATCTTCTGATTATAACTGTAACATATCTGCCTGCCTGCCTATAGGCACCAGATGATAGGTGAGCAGTACAAGGCAGAATGAAGAAGAAAGTTGCTGCAGACAGGAAAACAAAAGATGAACTAGAATGCGAAACCTGGAACGAGACGAGGGATTGAAACATAATCTCACAGTGCAGATATATTTCCAGGATGCTATAACATGATTTACTGCAAATAGTTCCACAACATTAAAACAACTTTTTTTTATTATTTTCTGTGTGTGCTGCTTCAAAGAAGAATGCTGTGGGCTCATAAAAATGCAAAGAACAAATAAGGGGCCCCTAAGCCCAATTTATACGCCATGCCCACTGTGCAGCGAGGCACATATAATCTGTAAAATGTCAGCTTCAAAGTTCTGCAGAGATTGGTGTTAGCCCCGACCTCTAACCCCAGCGTCTCTAGCTGGGCCTTCATGCTCTTTGGCCCAGCTGTTTTAAATAAACGTGCTCCATTTTTTAAAGAGATTGTTCTCAAGAGTTCGACACAAATAGCAGTAATAATATTAACTCTCATTGGAGACAGCAGGGGACGGGGGGAAAGCCCTCCACCTTCATACTGAGTCTTTGCATAAAGCCAATCAAAGACTTACCTCATGGCGAGAGTGGCGGGTTAATAAATATGTCATTGTACTTGAAAATATTTAAACAAGATTGAGAGAAAAGAGTAAGATATACAACAAAAGGAAAGCATATTACTGTGGTTTCCTGTCAAAATACACAAGGGAAGTGCTTCACTTTGACCATTTTCCTCATAAAGAGGCACGGTAGGCCAAGACAAACAAAGCAAAGGAATCTGGTTTATCCCACTGCTGGATACTGGAGTCTCTTGACTTCGATGAAGTCAGGCTAAGAGGCCAACCCTGCTTCTCCGTGACAGAGTTATTAATTGAATGCTGCAAATATGTTTGGAGCAACCCCATCCTCTTTGGCCCCCTGCCACTACTGGCTGTCTTGGTTGTCCCACTGCCTATTTATGCCGTCATATTGGGGATTCTACTGTGCATGCACAGCTGTCAAAATGGCTGCCATGCTACTCATAATGCGTTGGATCTAGGTTCTGCCGTCCATGAGAGGAAGGAACCTTCCTTGAGAGGAAGTGTTCTGCTCATGGGAGGTCCCTCTGCCTGATTTTTGGGGTTCCCTCCTCCACACCACAGCTCACCCCATTCAGCAAGGACTCCTGACTCTGTGTAGCATTTTCAGGGAGCTGGAGAGGCTGCCATGGGAAGGAGGGGGCGGGGAAGTCTCCTTCCCTCAGTGACATTGATCTAGCATAAATGTAATTATTACTTCTTTGTTACATTTATATCCTGCCTTTTCTCCAAGGTGGCATTCTCCTTCTCCTCCTCCTCCTCCTCCTCCTCCTCGTCCTCTTCCTTCTTCTCCTTCTCCTCGTCCTCCTCCTCCATTTTATCCTCATTACAGGTTAGGCTGTGAGAGCTGGACTATAAGGAAGGCTGAGCGCCGAAGAATTGCTGCTTTCAAACTGTGGTGCTGGAGAAGACTCTTACGAGTCCCCTGGACTGCAAGGAGGTCAAATCAGTCCATCCTAAAGGAAATCAACCCTGAGTGCTCATTGGAAGGACAGATACTGAAGCTGAAGCTCAAATATTTTGGCCACCTAACGCGAAGAGAAAACTCCCTGGAAAAGACCCTGATGCTGGGAAGGATTGAAGGCAAAAGGAGAAGGGGGCAGCAGAGGATGAGATGGCTAGATAGCATCACCGATGCAATGAATATGAACTTGAGCACACTCTGGGAGAGAGCGGAGGACAAGAAGTCCTGGCGTGCTATGGTCCATGGGGTCACGAAGAGTCGGACACGACTGAACGACTGAACAACAGGTGAGGCTCAGAGTCAGTGAGCAGCCCAAAGTCACCCAGTGAGCTCATGGATCTCCTGAGTTCCAGTCTACCACTCTAACCACTACCCGACATTGGCTCTCAAGGAAAGATTTTGACAGTTGCACATGTACAGTACAGTCTTCAAGGCCTGAAGCTGACAGCGCACAGACCATGGGTTCACTTCCACAAGACCTAAGGGTGTGTCACAGATGGTGCTTAAATTGTTCTCTGGTCTATAAATTAAGTGAAAAACGGTGGCTCTGGTAGCGCTGGATTTTGGGGAGCAAGTCCCCAAGGCCTGGCAGGCCACCCTCCCCCCCAACCCTCCCCCCACCAGAGACAGTGGTGGCAAACGGGTGTCCGCCACGATCCTCCCCCCAGCCCCACCCCATTGCTTCCACCTGCTGTACGGATCCTGTCAGGGCAAGCTGACAGGGGTGGTCTTCATGGACGTCCCTCCTCCCACAAGGCCTGACTGTAAGGAAGGAGCCCTCAGATCCAAGCATTTGGGCCTGGCTGCGTCTCTGAAGAGCTTTTCTGGCCGATGCAGCTCTTCAGAGAGCTCAGCCGCCCTGTAAAACGGGCAGCAGTGGCAGCAAGGTGGCAGGGAGGGAGGAGGGGAGAGACGGGGGAGAGCAGGGAGACAGCCATGGCGGGTGTGGGGAGGGCGGAGACGAACCAGGTGGGCAGGGGATGAGGGAGACAGAATGAGTGGGTGGATGGGGAAGAGGGTGACAGGCAGGTGTGTGTGGGGGGGAGGGAGACGGATGTGGAGGGAGGGGGAGGGGGACAGGGGAGGGGAGGAGAGGAGAGGAGGGAGAGCAGCATAGGCAGGCAGCAGTAGTGTGTGTCCTTTTCCCCCTCAGGTGCTGGAAAAAAGAAAAGGGGGCATTATTTAATTTTTTTTTGTTGCTACCTGAGGAGCTGAGGGGAAGGAGAGCAAAGTGACCTATGCAGCAGGGGAGGCAGGGAGGGCAGAACGGAGGAGGACGTGGGGCTGCAGCTGCAGACCTGGCAGGACCGCATGTGGCCCCAGAGACAGACCCCCCACACACATGCATCATACCTGGCAGAGCCACAGTGAAAACGATACATTGGGGACAATCTAGAAAGCGCTGATGGGCTTGTACACTCCGGTCTACTACGACAGCCACTTATGAATCGCCAAAGAAGAGGTAATGCATCACACAAATGAGGACACCGGTTTGCATAAAATGTGCATGTGCTGATTTATATGTATAGAAGCAAATTCAGGAATAATTATTATAACTGAAATAGAAAAACCGTACATCTCACTGTGACCGCTGAATGTGTGTGCCTCGCTCAGGCTGCTGACTGGGTGCTGCTAATGGGCACGTTCAAGGCCCAGCTCTTCCTTCTGATGGTCTTTGTCTTTATACTGGACTTAGACTGGGCAGCCCTTCAAACAGAGGATGCCTTCAAAATAAAGGACAGTCCAGAGGACACATGGCCAGCCACCCTACGGTGTACACATTCAGAAAGCACATGCGATACATCCCTTTGGGGACTATATGACTTCAAAATGTGGAAGGGAGAGAGGAGAGGGTCATTGAGCAAAGGCACTCCCATGTCAAAAGTCCTGGCACATGGAAAAGTAGCATGACTAAAAGTCGGATAGGTGAGAACGCTCATCTCTTAACATTTCAATTTTCTGCACACTGGGCATTTTTGATGTGGATATTTAATCATGTCCTGTGTTTCAAGTCATCCTCTTTCTCCCATATATAAATCAGCAGGAACCACACCAAATAATAAAGCAGGAGAAATTGTGCAAATTGCACTTTTTCTAAAGAAGGTGGGATTCTGCCAGGGAGTGGGGGCACAGCATTTGTTTCTTTTATTGAATTTGTTTATTTTAAAATGTTTTAATTGTTTTAATATGGTGTTTTATTCTTTTATCTTTGTTGTTCTTTGTTGTTCACTGCTCTGAAATCATTTGATGTGGAGTGGTATGTAAATATTGTAAATAATAATAAAAATAAATAAATTTGGATCCCCTGGACATACTTTTTGTTGCCATTGTTTAACACAGAGTATGGATAAACGTGGGATACCATACCCATCTGTCCAACATTTATTTGACGAAAATATATATGTAACCTTTGAACGGTGCATGAGCAAGGAGAGAGAGTGAGATCCCATAGGGCCATATCCAATGTTAGTCCTACATAGAATAAACCCATTGAAATGAATGAAACCTAAATTAGTCATTACAAACTTAAGTCTCATTCATTTCAATGGGTCTACTCTAAGTAGGACTAACATTGGATATGGTCCCATGATAACTAGATAGATGGTTTCTCAGTGTTGTCCTGCAGAGGTCAGCATTGCCTACCACACTTTGCAAGTTTGGTTTATCAAACTACAAGCCAAGAACCTCTTCCGTGTACAAAAAGGAAGGTGATATTCGTCAAAGAATCCTCCCCACCACCCCTGTCTTGAGAACTCAAAACTGTGAACACAATGCATCTCATTATTATCCATGTCCCACTGCAGTTTTGCATTCCAATCCTAAACCTGTGCATGGTAAGCTGAAACCTTGGTTTCACATACTTTTTTGTGATGCCAGTATTGTGTAGGTGTACTTGTGCAGTGGTTGTTGTAAGAAAGTTATTTCCTGCAAATTTCAAGGTGGAACAACACATTATGAAGCAGGCACGGCCCCCAAAGCTGCATTTCCAGCATAAAACAAATGTGGGTGGGGCAGGGAGGACTTGTAGGGGAGAACTGGTGGCTGGAAGGGGACGCTTAACCCTTCACACAACCATCAATTCTCTCCCGCAAATGCCACCAAGCTGTTTTCAAATATTCTCCTCCACCCCACAGCAGGGCCCTGAAAATACTTGCAGGAGAGAAGTGGCAGGTGCGTGAGGGGTTGACCATGCCTCTCCCACTCTACAGGTATGGGGGTGCATCATTCTCAGTGTCTCACCAAATGTAGATTTGGGAACACATGTTTGCTGAGTGAATGCAAGGTTCTATCCTTGGTTAACATAAACCATGGATACACAATTTTTTTGGCCTCAAAATCCAACTCCAGTTTTGCCCGGAGGTCCTGGAGCTGCATGCGCACACGCATACTGGGGTGAGGTGGGGCTAGGAAGACATTTATACACACACACACACACACTTGGGTGGGGGAAGACAGAAACACATATGTACTGTGGAGACACGCACGCACACACGCACACCTGCTTTGAAGTCACTGCGGAACGGAGAAAATTGAAGCCTCCTGTCCACCCCAGCGCCCCAAACATGGTCACTTCTTATCTCTGATCTCTGATTCCCTTGCTAGCCCTAGCCTGACCAGAGATAACGGAAGGCATTCCCTTGCTAGCATTAGTGCACTAGTTGTCTATTTGCAAGTGCAAACGTAAGCAAATGTACAGTGATGCACGTTGGGGCAGAAAATCCGAACTTCGGGTATAACCTGATGGGATCTGAGCTAGCGGTGACCAGCCAAGAAAGAGATCTGGGGTTAGTTGTGGACAGCTCGATGAAAATGTCAACTCAGTGTGCGGCCGCTGTGAAAAAGGCAAACCCCATTTTAGGTATAATTAGAAAAGGAATTGGGAATAAAACTGCCAATTTATAGTGCCTTTATGCAAATCTATGGTACGACCACACGAAGAATACTGTGTACAGTTCTGGACACCACATTGAAAAAGGGATATTGTAGAGTTGGGAAAAGTGTAGAAACAGGCAAAAAAAATGATGAAGGGGTTGGAGCATTTCCCCTATGAGAGAAGGTTACAATAGCTAGGATTGTTTAGCTTGGAAAAAAGGAGGGTAAGGGGGGACATTAATGGAAGAAAGCGAAGAGGATCTAAAGAGCCTCTTGTTGAAGGTGAAAGAGGAGAGTGCAAAAGCTGGTTTGAAACTCAACATTAAAAAAAATAAGATCATGGCATCTGGCCCCATCACTTCTTGGCATATAGAAGGGGAAGAAATGGAAGCTGTGACAGATTTTATTTTCTTGGGCTCCAAGATCACCGCAGACAGTGACTGCAGCCATGAAATTAAAAGATGCTTGCTCCTTGGGAGGAAAGCTATGGCACACCTAGACAGCATAGTAAGAAGCAGAGATATCACCTTGCCGACAAAGATCCGTCTAATCACAGCTATGGTTTTCCCAGGAGTAATGTATGGCTGTGAGAGCTGGACTATAAGGAAGGCTGAGCGCCGAAGAATTGATGCTTTCGAACTGTGGTGCTGGAGAAGACTCTTACGAGTCCCCTGGACTGCAAGGAGGTCAGATCAGTCCATCCTAAAGGAAATCAACCCTGAGTACTCATTGGAAGGACAGATACTGAAGCTGAAGCTCAAATATTTTGGCCACCTAATACGAAGAGAAAACTCTCTGGAAAAGACCCTGATGCTGGGAAAGACTGAAGGCAAAAGGAGAAGGGGACGGCAGAGGATGAGATGGCTAGATAGCATCACGGATGCAATGAATATGAACTTGAGCACGCTCCGGGAGAGAGCGCAGGACAGGAAGGCCTGGCGTGCTATGGTCCATGGGGTCACGAAGAGTCGGACACGACTGAACGACTGAACAAAGGGGGGACATGATAGAGGTGTACAAAATTATGCATGGTGTGGAGAATATGGATAGGGAGACATTTTTCTCCCTCTCTCAAAATACTAGAACCCAGTGGGGGCCTCCCATGAAGCTGATTGGTGGGAGATTCAGGACAGATAAAAGGAAGGACTTCTTCACACGGCGCATAGTTAAACTGTGGAACTCGCTACCTCAAGATGTAGTGATGGCCACCAATTTGAATGGCTTTGAAAGGGGGAGTGGACAAACTCCTGGAGGAAAATGCTATCAATGGCTACTAGTCCTGATGGCTATGTGCTACCTCCAGTATCAGAGGCAGTGAGCCTATGTACACCAGTTGCTGGGGAACATGGGTGGGAAGGGGCTGCTGCACTCATGTTTTGCTTGTGGGTTTCCCTTTGACAGCTGGTTGGCTACTGTGTGAAGAGAATGCTGGACTAGATGGACCCTTGGTCTGATCCAGCATGGGTCTTCTTATGTTCTTATGTTTATCTCTCATCAGAGATTGGAAATAAGGAATAGGAAGATAAGGAATAGGAAGTATTAGATGCAAGCAGTTCTGGCAAGCCACCAGAAATAGCTCGGCAGGCCACATGAGGCCTGCAGGTTGCACTTTTTACTGCAGATTGCACTAACGTCGGCCAATGTTAGTAAAATGTTTTGGCCTTGGATGAAAGGGAAAAAGAATGTTCCCATGTACATCCATAAAATGCAAGAGAGTACATAGTTCTAGCTAGTAAACTAGTTGCCGTAGTTTGGACCACTTGCAGTTTCTAAACACTTTTCAAAGGCATCCCCATGTACAGGCCTGGTTCACACACAACACTAAGCCATGGTGAGGTTTGGTGAAATCTGGCTTGTAATTTGGCTTGTTCACATGACATGACAGCCCACTGTGACTTAATTTACCCGCAGGGGTTGTCGTGTTGTGTCAGGTGCCACTATTGCATGTTGCCCATTGGTGCCCGGCTTGCTGTGGCTTGTTATGTCATGTGAATTGAGGTGGCAGGGATTGTTTCAGAGTTAGACAACCCGCAAATAACCCTAAAACAGGCCATGGGGTAGTTGAGGGATGTCTATCCTGGATTTGCATGGCAGGACAAGCCACGGAAAGCTGGGCACAACACGGTGTGCTGTCATGTTGTACGAACCAGGTTAGTGTGTCTGAACCCATACCCACAAACAAACTATGGTTTGTTAACCAGTTACAAACCACAAATAGACACCATGGTTTGTTGTTGGCTTATGAAGTCTGGCTTGTTTAAACCATGGCTTGTCGTGATGTCTGAACCCGGAACCATGGCTTATCCCTGGCATGTTTTTACTGCTGTCCGCCCTGAAAAAGAGCCACCCAGCAAGAGCAGCCTGAAGACGAAACCCACTCTGAAGGCTGGCAAGATGGAAGGGGGAAAACAGGACAGAAATAGAGAAAGCAAACTGCATTATGTTTCCTCATCTACAAGGTAATTCATGTCTAAAGCAACAACAAACCAAGATTAACATAAACCACGGCTTAGCGTTATATGTTCCCTACATGTCATTTATCTGAAAATCTTGTCTGCTTTTTTTCTTTTTCTTTTTAAAATAGCCACGATTTAACACCACCTCCAAACGTTCTGGGTTAAATCCCTTTCTGGGTTAAATTATATTTGATGTAGATCTAAGAGGATATATGCGTGTGTGTGTGTGTGTATTCCTCCCCCTGCTCTCAATGATTATGTCTCATTACCCTTGTCTGGCAAACCCATCGTCTCGCCTTGATTCTTCACCTTTTTTCATGCTATAACACTTGTAAATGCTCACCGCAAGCTTAAATATTTCTGCAGTGACTAATAAAATCCATAAACCAGATGCAGACACTTGCATTGCGGGATGAATCAATCCGTTGTGTGTGTAAGTGAGGGAAGAGAATATGCTGCAGGCAGCTAAAATGCCGGGATGAGGGGAGAGGTGGAGGAGGTGGCAACAGCTGATTCTAAATGCCTACATCCTGACTTTCTCCCCAGATACTGAACCTGGTGAGAATATTTCTGGAATACATACAATGCCCTTGCCAAATATTATGCTTTTAATTTAAGATGCTTTGTTTCTAAGTTAACAAACCTGAAAATGGCTTTTGTTGCTTCTCCCCCACCCCCAAAATTATTTTAAATATTTTCAATAGCAAAATTAGATGTTTTCTTTGGCAAAAACTGACACCCAGAAGCACCGGTTTTCAAGATTCATTGCAGAGTGCTCCTGCTTTTGTCATGCATGCAGACACAAAGACACAAATTACCCTACTATTTTGAGGGGTGGACTCGATGGCCTTGTAGGCCCCTTCCTACCCTACTATTCTATGACACCGAGCATTCACACATTTGTGCGCAAACGTGGTTCAGCATTACATACAGATGGATTTAGACAGAGGTTCAGAACTTCAGGCCCACTTAGACTCCCAGGCTGGTCCTCCAGTGTTCCTCAGGTGGTTATGCCCCCCTTACCCTGACCCCACGGTCTTTCACCCAACCACTGGTTGTTTGGTGGTTTCCCAGCTTTTGAACCGCCTTTGCCATTGTCATGCCCATTCCTTCAGTTTAGAGAGATCCTTTTAAAGTTTTTCACAATCCTTTGTTGTTTTTACCACCATAAATAATTTGGTGACATCAGTAAACTTGGGCCACCCCATTGCTCACCACTAACCAGAGATCATTAATGAATAACTTAAAAAGCTCTGGTCACAGCACAGGTAGGGATGTTGGAGTGATCCGCAACGGATTAAAATGAGTTCAGATTTCTATGACTCCACCCTTTGGATTCTGTAGTGCACTGACTTTTTCTGAGCCGCACAGATTCCATAGACTTTTGGACCATTTTTTCACTTGCGCGGGGGGGGGGGGGATTTCTACAAATTCACTTTGGTGCTAATGCGCATTAGCGCAAATAAAACAGAATTCAGGTTAAAAAAATCTGATTCCATCAATGAGCAGGTGATGGAATGAAAGACATCTGACAATCCATGAAACACAGACAGAATGGATTTAATAAAATCTGTACATCCCTAGTCCCAATACAGATCCTTCCAGGACCTCACTGTTTACATCCCTCCATTGCAAGGACTGTTCATTTATTCCACTCTCTGCTTCACTTGCACAGATGCAAGACTCATAGTGCTACTGTTGCAGAACTGGGGGCATTTCTGTTCAGTCGTTAAGTCATGTCCGACTCTTCGTGACCCCATGGACCATAGCACACCAGGCCTTCCTGTCCTCTGCTCTCTCCCGGAGTGTGCTCAAGTCCATATTCATTGCATCGGTGATGCTATCTAGCCATCTCATCCTCTGCCGTCCCCTTCTCCTTTGGCCTTCAATCTTTCCCAGCATCAGGGTCTTTTCCAGGGAGTTTTCTCTTCGCATTAGGTGGCCAAAATATTTGAGCTTCAGCTTCAGTATCTGTCCTTCCAATAAGCACTCAAGGTTGATTTCCTTTAGGATTGACTGATTGGACCTCCTTGCAGTCCCGGGGACTCGTAAGAGTCTTCTCCAGCACCACAGTTCGAAGGCATCTATTTTTCGGTGCTCAGCCTTCCTTATAGTCCAGCTCTCACAGCCATACGTTGCTACTGGGAAAACCATAGCTTTGATTATACGAACCTCTGTCAGCAAGGTGATGTCTCTGCTTCTTACTATGCTGTCTAGGTGTGCCATAGCTTTCCTCCCAAGGAGCAAGCATCTTTTAATTTCATGGCTGCAGACACCGTCTGCAGTGATCTTGGAGCCCAAGAAAGTAAAATCTGTCACTGCTTCCATTTCTTCCCCTTCTATATGCCAGGAAGTGATGGGGCCAGATGCCATGATCTTATTTTTTTTAATGCTGAGTTTCAAACCAGCTCTTGCATTCTCCACTTTCACCCTCAACAAGAGGCTCTTTAGATCCTCTTTGCTTTCTGCCATTAGGGTGGTATCATCTGCGTATCTGAGGTTGTTGATAATTCTCCCAGCAATCTTAATTCCAACCTGTGATTCATCCAACCCAGCGTTTCTCATGATGTACTCTGCATATAAATTAAATAAGCAGGGCGACAATATACAGCCTTGTCGTACTCCTTTCCCAATTTTGAACCAATCGGTTGTTCCATGTCTGGTCCTTACTATTGCTTCTTGACCCTCGTACAGGTTTCTCAGGAGACAGGTAAGGTGGTCTGGTACTCCCATCTCTTTAAGAATTTCCAACAGTTTGTTGTGATCCACACAATCAAAGGCTTTAGCATAGTCAATGAAGCAGAAATAGATGTTTTTCTGGAATTCTCTTGCTTTCTCCATGATCCAGCAAATGTTGGCAATTTCATCTCTAGTTCCTCTGCCTCTTCGAAACCCAGCTTGTACTTCTGGTAGTTCTCAGTGCACATGCTGCTGAAGCCTAGCTTGTAGGATTTTGAGCATCACCTTGCTGGCATGTGAAATGAGCGCAATTGTACGGTAGTTTGAACACTCTTTGGCATTGCCCTTCTTTGGAAATGGAATGTAAACTGACCTTTTCCAGTCATGAGGCTTTTATCCTGCAACTTTACTGAGGTGTCTGCTTCCAGATTCTTTGCAGGATTAAGATCAGCTCCTTTACATGTGCTTTTTTCCAGGGTTTTTCTTTCTCTGCCTTTCTGTATGTTTCATTATACAACTACTAGATGGCGCTGAGGTATAGTGGAATTGCACAATTACACGAGACTGTCATTTCTAAATAATACCAGATATTTCTCATTAGGAAAAAAATGTGATAATGGTTGCAAAGCACGGGAGAGGCCCTGCAGGATGACAACCTCATGTACAGGACCCAAAAACTACCATGAGTGAGCAATGAGTACAAGGCTTCTATCTACAACTCTTTAATCCTTTTACTTCAACGGGTCATACAGATGCTAATTGTCAGTAACTCACAGTCCACAAAGGAAATGCTGTCAGGGAGTTCAAAGGAAAACCAGGAAGATTGAAAGTTGCCCACCATTTGAGAAAAGGCAGGCACACTTTCCTAACTTATGGGGTGGGGAGGATCTCCCTCTGTCTCGTGAGGTATCTATGTGTAGCTGTTCCTGCCGGGCCAATCGGGCAGATCGCCTAAGCTCTGCCCCTGCCATCTCTCTCTTGGCCCTGCATCTGCGCCTGGCGTCTAAGAATTCAGGCTGTTCAAGCCCCACCTCTCCCTGTTCACTATCTCTCATGGGGGTGTGTGAAGAGAGGCTCTCTCCGTCCAGCTGGACTATTGAAACCTGAGGAGTTTGTCTCTCCCTGTCTGGAAGAGTCTAGGAAAGTTCCTCCCCCACGTTTTGCGGTTCCCCTTTGGAATCTGAGCTAGTCTGCCACTGCCTATGCTCAGAGGCACCCCTGACATCCATGGAGAAGTGTGGGGCTGCTGGTCTCAATCCAATGCATTCCTACAGCTTCTCCAAAGGGCAGGCTATGCTTACAGAGAGGCTGCGGGAGGGGCAGTCTGTTGTGAGTCAAAGTCCATTTGGAGATGGTGCCTAAACAGCAGCACGTAAGCCTGCAAGTTATCTTTGGTTCAATGCATTCCAATGGGTTTCGCTATTTGGAGATGAGCCCTAAAAACCGCCGTGTAAGCAATCATTGGAGTCATTCCTTAAAGGCCACTGTGCAAGAGTTTTGATTTTGAGATGGCCCCTAAAAACAACTAAGGTTTGCCTGGGAAGTATCTGGATTTGGACATAGTCCCTGAAATCTTCCAGTGATTTCCTATGGCCTCATTTGGAAGGAAGCAATGCATCACAATGGCTATTTGGTGTCCTTCGTACATCCCTTACCTGGGTCATATAAGCACAATTGCCACATCCCAGTTGCCCTTCCCACTTTGTGCCCTATCAGTCAGCCTCAGTGGAGGCTGGTGGCTCCAATGTCAGTCCACTCCAGGTTTCAGTCAGAACCAGTCAGAACTCTAAAGGAGCTCTCCAAGGCGCTGAACCCACCAGCCTCCACTGGTCAGCCTACCTCTAGCATACTACCTCTAGCATACTACCTCTAGCATACTACCTCTGGCATCCTCGCATACATTCTCACTCCTTGTCCTCTCTTCCCACACACAACACCTAGGCAACTGGGGCGGGACCCTGGCCAGGCTGTGGAGCACCTGCTTTGCATGCCAAAGGTCCCAGGTTCAATCACTGGCCTCTCCCACCACTAAAAGATCTCAGTAGCAAGTTATGGGAAATACCTTTTTCTGCCTAGAACCCTGGAAAACTTGCTGCCAGTCAGGGTTTTCTTCTTCTTCTATATTACTTAGGGAGCCCCCCTGCTGCGTAGAAACCAGTCCCTTCCTTTTGGGTGGCCCCATTTCTCCTCCAAACTGCTCAGCACTCAACCACTCCGAGTTCACTATTAGAGGGAATGATAGCTGATAGACCCCTCCGTATTACAGAGGCAGTTTGTCCCAAAAAGCAGAAGTACGTGTGGCTAACAATAAGTGATAGCTATTGCCTGCATGTATGTCCGGCTTGTGGGATTCCTGGAAGCATGATCTGGCTGTCCACTGCTGGAAATAGGATACTGGGTTAGATGGACTCTCAGCCAGGGCTGTTCTTATGTAGATTGATGCTAACTTCACCGTGGGGATACTGATGTATGCCTATCATTTCTAGCCATCGTTTCTGAGAGTGGAGGGGGTAGTGATCACATCCATTTACGTACCAGGTAGTTTTATAGTCTAACAGGCTCCTCTTGTAAAATGCTTTAAAGCCATTGCTTTTAATCCACCCCCCCACACACACCCCTGTGCCAAAATGGTCTTCATACTCCCTTGAGTCCAATTTGGTGTTAAAGAGAGAAGCTTGCAACTTGCTGCTAGCCTTTGGGGGTGCCTCTTTTTTTCTTTTTCTTTTTCAGGCTTACAGGGTTATGCTAATAAAATAAAATAAAAAGCAAGGAATGTTTAAGAGGCTAGTGACCATTCCAGCTACCTTTATTATTCAGACATAAAAGAAAAATGCTGGTAAACCTGATGTCCTGGCAGTGCAGCCAGCTTCTGGCTGAGTCTCTTAATTGCCTCCCTGCACTTCCATACGGGAAAATGTGAACCAAACGCACAAAGGCCTTTATTCATTTTGATCTGGCTGCTAATGCATACAGTCTCCAAGAGGGGAAGAAAAAACCCACACCCTCAGGAAGATATTGTTATTCAACTCAAGGTTAAAATCCTAGTTCAGCCACAATGTTCACTGGGTGGCCTTGGGCATGTTGCAGTTTCTCAACCTAACCTACCTCACAGGGTTGTTGTGTAAATAACACGGGATAACCATATATGGTCGGTTCTGAGCTCCTTAGTGGTAGGCTAGGATGCACACATACATAGAGTCAGAGAACCCTACTGTTCTATGATTCTATGTATTTGTGCATCCTAGCCCACCTCTAAAGAGCTCAGAACAGACTGTATATGGTTATCCAATGTTATTCTCACAACAGCCCTGTGAGGTAGGTTAGGTTGAGAAACTGCAACATGCCCAAGGCCACCCAGTGAACATCATGACGGAACTAGGATTTTAACCTGAGTCAGCTTGGGACAGGTCTGGAACTTTATCCACTGCACCTTAGCTTTCCACCGGTTTGGATCTGGGCCTTCACCTTTCACTTGCGGTATGAGACCCACCATCTGAGTCAAGGAGGCTCAGTTGCTTGCCACACCCCAGTTTGCCCTCTCTTCCCCACACCTCCCCATTCAGCTACTTTCCCTCTCCCTTATCCAGTGGTGTAGCGGAGCCAGGCCTAGGAGGGTGTGAGGGACACAGCACCGGGACTTTTTTTTATTAGCAGGGAAGCTGCTGTCACTTGCCAGCCCACGCAGGTTTCCCTGTTCCCTCTGAGCATCAGCTGTGGAGGGGGCTGTCACGTTCCCTTGCCCCCCTCCTTTCTCATGCACACCCACAAGTAGAGAGGCTTCAGTCTCACACCTTTAATTCACTACCAACAGATTCATTACAGATGCAAATCCTCGAAGACTCAGGCTACAAAGGAATACAGCTGCTTCATTTACGAATGACAACAGGGGATCCAAATGGGAGCTATGATGTTGCCAGCAGTTTGAAACAAGAACTTGCTGGCTAGAACAACTTAGGGAGGGAGGCCCCTCCCTTCCGGTGATGCTCCCCTATGTCGACCCTCAGGCATCACCAACAGGGTCGACCATCTGAGCTCCGCCTCTAACCTTTCCCACTTCGCTCTGCACCGCAGTCTAGCATCCCTCAGGTCACACCCTGTGCTCTCCTCCTCCTCCTGGGTTCTCACATGGGGGGGGGGGGTCAGGCCCAGCCATCTGGGTGTTAGCATCCTGAGAAGCACGCCTATCCATATCTGAACTCTCTCTGGAAGATGCCTCCCCGGGTTCTGGCTGTTCCCCATCTGAAACTGAACTGGTAACTATCTCCATACACTCAGAATCAATCCTGACAAGGGCTGACAACGACTGAGATCACAGCAGGCATGAAAGCGTGTGTGTGTGTGTGTGTGTGTGTGTGTGTGTGTTAACCTTTTCATCCCCTGCTGCAGTCCTGAGTAAAAGCTCTCTTCTGAAGCTATTGTTTGCGTTGGGGGGAGTTTAAAGTCACACGTAATTTGTCCCTTAGTATAATATCCAGAGGTGGTGCATTGTTCCAGCCATTACCTCACTTAAAATTAGACCTTGTTTAAAATTAGACTTCAGTTTGATGTATTCATGTTGCCTGACATCACGGGATAAACATTTTATGTGCGCCCATGTGAATTTACCTGTGGACGTGCCAATAACATTAATAGAAGCTGGAGTGATTAATAACTGCACACTTCACCAGAAGAACTTCCCTTGTCTCATCACACAACACATTCTGGGGACTCCAGCATTCATTTGGCTCTCAACCCCTTACAGATTATCTTGCACTCTGAAGGTCTTCAGTGCCCTTGTGACAACGCTGAGGAAAACAACTCTAGTTCCTGATGACATATCATGGAGCACAATTTGTTTCCATGCAGCACCCTCATGGACTCCTTCTGCAAAGGTCTAAAACAACAACAACAAACACCTTTGTCCCATCCCTGCCAACTCTTCTTCTGAAAACTGATGTCAGGACTTTGTTTTCCCACAAGGTTGTCCTAAACCATTTATCGTCGATTAAGGTAACCTTGGCAAGAATTAAGCCTGCTGCCTTAAAGCAAAGCACTTTGCAACATGCCTCTGCTCTTCTGCAAGGCTTGCAAGACCTCAGCTTGCTTGAAAGTTAATGAAGATAACTTTGTTAAGCCTCACCTGCTAGACTTTTTATGTGCAGGTTTTTTTCCCCATCCATTATGCAGCTTTGAGAGGGTTTTACCCTTAAAGGCAGTCTAAACATAATTTTAAATAAATGAATAAATAAAAATAGCCTGTATCTAGTAGGGGTCAATAGCAACCAGAGCTTGAGGAGAATAGAGGGAATGTGGAATAATAGGATAGGAGAGAATTGAGAAAGACCGGGAAGCTCTAAGCCTTGTTCATATGCTCAGCATCCCTCATGTTATCATCTGCAGGACCATGTTGGGCCATGGCTTCCCTGACTTTCGTCTAGGATTGTGTGGAGGTGCCAGTTGCATGAATGGAGTGGGGGCGGGGGGAGAGACCATAGCCAAGATGAGGCCATCTAAGAATTTGGGGAAATAACCTGTGGTGGCTGCTGCCTCCCAACAATGATAGTGCTCCAAACTCCACACGGTTGTTCCACCAACCTCTGCCCATGCAAAGTTCTCTTTGACCGCTTGCACTGCTCTCGACTGCGATGGGGCTTTTGCAAAAAATGACATTGGAATATGTAATCTGTGATTTTGCTAACAAAAAGGGCTGCAATGTTAATGTTTAATTTACATAAAAGGGCAAAATACATGCAAAAGGTCCTGGGTTCATTTCCTGGCCCCTCCAGTTAAGGCTGGGAAAGGCCATAGTGACTCAACAGAGGAAAAAGTGCCAAAGAGCTACCACCACATTCAGAAAACTGTCCTGTCTCCAACAAGACTCAGAAGGAGGCAGGGGGAACCAGTCCAAATGCCTTGGGAAAACCTGGTTGCCTTTGTTCAGCTACAGAGGAAACTTTGCATAACATCAAACATAAAAAGAGCAGTAGATGCCTCCAGACTCCTGTGCAACATGAAGCCATCTGTGCCCTCTTGGGCAGGGAGAAAGCAATGTTTGACAGCAGACAATTCAATGGGGGGCCAGCGTGTGTGTAACTCTGTAAAGTATTCAGTGGGAGGGGCTGGGCAGGGGAGGTCCTACTGCAAGCAGGGTGCTAGCACATGCCTTTGATTTCTGTTTATGGCCCCCATGTTGAGCGATCTGTCTCATTGGCACCAGGTTGACTATTTTTAAATGTTGCAGCAGCTGCCTTGACACATGCTCCAAAGATTTATGCGCCAGCTTCTGGCTACAAGGGGGAATTCTGGACCACTTACTACTGTTTATCCCATATACAGATATGAGCGTCGCAAATTTGTCTTGGACCATCCAGAGTGCAGAGTCTTCAGGAGCTAAAATGAGGCAATGAGGTAACAGAGGCCGGCAGGCAAACCTGGGGCAGCAGCCATAGCAATGAAAGATAACCAATTCAGGCTTAAGGACATTAAGAATGGCCACGCAGAGCCAGGCTGGCCAGCCATCTAGCTCAGCGTTCAGCCATCTGACAGGAAGTCTGCAAGCAAGATAGGATGAGTCTCCCTCCCTCCTAGTTCTCAGCACTTTGGGGGTCATGCTCAAAGCAGGGGTCCTAAATGTCAGGCACCAATTCTCGACTCCCTCAATTACTGCACCCACTGGGCGGGATCCAGACTTAGTCATAGGTGGCCATGGGACTGACTTTACAAAGGACAGTCTGTACCTCAAAAAGGATACTGTAGAGTAGGAAAAGGGGCAGAAAGGGGCAGCTAAAATGATCAAGGGACTGAAGCAACTCCCTGCTGAGGAAAGGTTATGACATCTGGGATTTTTGCTTAGGGAAAAAAAGACAATAAAGGGCAAGCATGATAGAGGTGTATACAATTATGTATGTGGAGAAAGTGAATGGGGAGACATTTTTCTCCCTATCCAATAATACTAGTACCCATTGGAGTCATCCCATAACGCTGATTGGTTGGAGATTCAGGACAGATCAAAGGAAGGACTTCTTCACACAGCGCATAGTTAAACTATGGAACTCGCTACCACAGGATGTAGTGATGGACGCCAGTTTGGTTGGCTTTAAAAGGGAGAGGGTTCCACCCTTAAAGGCAGCCTAAAAATAATGAGAGAGAGAGAGAGAGAGAGAGAGAGAGAGAGAGAGATTACATTTCTATACCGCCCAATAGCCAAAGCCCTCTGGGCGGTGCACAACAATTTTAGATAGATAGATAGATAGATAGATAGATAGATAGATAGATAGATAGATAGAGATAGATAGATAGATGATAGAGATAGATAGATGATAGATAGATAGATAGATAGATAGATAGATAGATAGATAGATAGAACAGATTCATGGAAGATAATTCTATCAGTGGCTACTAGTCCTGCTGGCGATATGGTACCTCCAGTTTCTGGGGAACAAGATGTACTCATGTCCTGTTTGCAGGCTTCCCATAGGCATCTGGTTGGCCACTGTGAGAAAAGAATGCTGGACTTCCGAGGCCTCTGGCCTGATTCATCTTGGCTCTTCTTGTGTTCTTATTTGAAGGGCTGACAGTGCAGTCTTCTATTTGAAGGGATGTCTGGTCCAAGTCTGGATTAACCCTGGAAGTTGCCCATCAACTCTGACCACCTTGACAGCAAACTGAGATGCCACGCAGGTCCTCTCGTCATAATCCTCTGTGCTATGGTGACAGGTGTTTGGTATTTCCATATAAATTATAGTCACAGTTTCGAAATCTGCACCTATGCATATGCATCAACACAGGAAAATGTTATGCAGATCTTGTCCTCCGTGAAGTAGGAAGACATGGCCACCCCACTAGAAGCTGCAGAACCGCCTTCTGGCCAGCTACAGCGCTGGTGCTCACGCATATCAGATAATAGGTAAGTGGTTTCCTCTTGAGGTAAGCTACTATGGCGGCACAAGGAATAAAGTACCTGGGTGTGATTTCCAGAGTCCTTAGCTCAAGACCTGTAGTGCCAGCCTATTTCCTGCCATGGATTTGTTGAATTCTTACTATTTATTTATGATTACACTTATATCATGACTTTATTTCCCCTTCCAAGGAACCCAAGGTGGCTTAGATGGTCCTCCTCCTCTCCATTTTATCCTCACAACAACCCTGTGAGGTAAGTTAGGCTGAGAGTCAGTGACTGGCCCAAAGTCTCCCTGTGAGCTTCATGGCTGAGTGTGGACTAGAACCCGGATCTCCAAAGTCCCGGTCCAATGCTTTAATCACACCACACTGGCTGTAAAAGCTCAGTTCACCTTTGCTGTGCCTCCGCTTCACCCTGCCTTGCTTTGCCCAGCTTTCTCGACCTCAGCTCCACTGACTTGATGGCAGCTGGATCAGTCATGATGGAAGTCATCAGCAAGGCTAACATGGCCCTCAGTCACGAAATGGGCATTATACAGTATACCAATATTCTTCCATGCAAGACCCAATGGCTACTGGTGGTTCCCAACTATCTCAAGTGCGCCTCTCTGCCTCTCTCTTTCTCTCTCTCTCTCTTCTGTCTCTCTCTGTTGTAGTAGTTGCTCACTCTCAGCAGAGTCTCCATAGATTTTGCCTTGTTTGCTTCAGCTGCGAGCTGGCTGCTGTGATCTGGGCTACCAGAAGAGGTTTCAGGGGTGGGGAGCCAGGAGACCTGCCGCTAGGGATGTCAGAGAATTCCGCCACGGATCTCGGTGAGGCCGAATGCCAGTGCATTTGGCCCCACGAAACCTGTGGCGGAATGGCCTGCCACCCCACTGCCCGCCCCCCCCCCGTGGATCCCACCGGGACGAGACTTACGTGGGGCGGATGTTCCGGGTTGCGGTGGCTCCGGCTCCGGCGGCGGCTGCGGCAGTGGCTGGTCTTCCGACCGGCTGCCACCGCCGCCATTTGCAGTCTTGTCTCTGTAAAAAAACACACCCCCCCCCGACATGATAGGCTATGTAAAGATTTACGTAGCCTATCACAACCTGGTTAAAAAAAAAAAATGCGTACGCAAATGGCGGCAGCTACGGCCACCACCATTTGCATTCCTTATTTTTCGCTGTCTTAGTCTACGTAAATATTTACGTAGACTATTACGGCAAAAATAAAGGAACACAAATAGCGTAATAGGCGCTATTTGCGTTCCTTTTTGATTCGCCATTTTAGCCTACGTAAATATTTACGTAGACTAAGACGGCGAAAAATAAGGAATGCAATTTGCGTACCCTTTTTTTTTTTTACCCAGAGCCCTCCGAGGCCAGAAATCCAGCTGCGGACGGCTCTGGCCTGGGCCTGGCCGGCTGCTCCGCAGAGCTGCCGTGGAGCACAGCTGGCCGTCGAGGATTCCGGGGGGAGGGACGGAACGCCTCCCCCCCCCATGAACATAATCCGCGGAAAGGTAAGTGACTTTCGTACATCCCTACCTTCCGCTCATCAACTGTAAGGTTCCTGGGGCAGGAAGAAGGGCCCAAGAAACAAAGAGCAATGCGATTGGCTCGCTGTGGTGGTGCGCTGTGCAGGCACTGGAGTTGATTTGGCAGCACAGAGTAGAGCAGAGCACGCTCTCAGGGCTCCATCACACGGGTGGAGAATTCCACATCAGTGCCGGTTCTTTCCCCATCTGGTATCATGGCAGGACTGGGTCGTTCTCTTTAGAGGGCTGTCCCCTGTCGCGTTATTTTTTGTTTCTTTCCTTCTCGTGGGGGTGGTGATGCCACCCAGGGGGTAGCAATAATTCCTCCCTGGTTCCTGCCCCTTTCCCTCCCCTTACACGTTACTGGTGGATGGGGACTGACACACTGCAAGTCTGCAACCCTCAGCACACTTACTTGGGAGTAAGCCCCACTGAACTTAATGGGGTGCTCTGAATTAACAGAGGACGTTGATTCTGAACTTGGTGGGGTTCCTGGAGCCAAAGTGACTTCTGTTTGAAAAAATAGTGAAGATCACTTCTGTACACAATCTCCAATATGCAAGGGGAACATAAAACTGTCTGTCTGTCTGTCTGTCTGTCTGTCTGTCTATCTATCTATCTATCTATCTATCTATCTATCTATCTATCTATCTATCTATCATCTATCTAATAAAACTGATCACCATGGCTCCATAATGTCATTCCTTTGTGCCATTGTTGCCTGTTCCTCACAATACAAAGTTCTCTTTATAGTCGCTGGATTTGTGCATCATTTTCTTTTACTTTAGGAAGCCAGGCAGCAACAACTAAGCATTAAGATGTGTTTTGCAGCCTGTTTCCTCACTGATGCATAGTTGATCTAATTCCTGTGTGTCTGTGCACTTTGCATCTGTTTTGTACGTTTGCAAAGATTTTAATAAGGCCACTCCCCCGCCCCTTCCCCACAAAAGAAAAAAGAACCCAACCCTTAATGTTGGGCATGCCACAAAACAAAGAATCTCTCTCGTTGGAGGATATGATCTTTAAATAGCAGTTTAAAAGACATTAAGAGCCAGTTCACATATTTAAAAAGCAAAAAGCCAGACATACACACTTGGCGTGATTCTTGCTAGACTTAAATTTCCAGTAATAAAATCCAAATCACATATTTTCCCCAATTTTTTATTAAATGCACAAATGCAGTTTCTGAGAATTTAATCACTTCTGCACCTCAGCTTCCATTCCTCCTTGCTTTTTCTTTGGGATATGCAAAGTGACTCTACAGTAGAGGAAACTTCCCTATGGCAAAGCAGGCCCTGTTTCTACCTTTCTCAGCCTCCTGAGCACTGGGTTGCTTCATGATCCCATCACACATGGAAAACTCTGATGTGTAACATTGGCTGGGTTCAGACAACATGATAACCCACACTCAAGGGTTAAGTATGGTTTGATTGTGGCTTGTCATTAAACCGCGGGTTGTCGTGTTGTCTGAACCCAGCCGCACGAACAAACCACAGTTTATAAACCACGAACAACCCATGAAGAAAACCCATGGTTTGTTGCTGGGTTGTGAACTGTGGGTTGTTCGCTTAGAGCGAACAAGGAAGCTTGAGTGGGGTGGCCAATCGTGTTAGCATCCCTGCTAATAAAAAAGTGCTGTCCCTGGAAGGCCTGGCTCTGCTACACCACCATCACTGCCACTGCCCTTTGAAAAGGATGCATCTGGTGGCACTGGCAACAGGGCCACCTGTCTATCACCTGCTGTCCACAGTAGCAGCAGTCATGCCACTGCGCAGTGTCAGCCAGAAAGTGGGGAGTGAAACTGCTCCTTTGGTTGGTGGGTGTTGTTTTTTTAATCTACTTTTATTCAGCTTCAGCTGACGGATTTGAGGTCGTCTCTCCTGCTGCTCCCCTCACCCCACCCTCACCCCCACCCCCGTCGCTCCCTTTCACCACAGTATGTGCCATTGACTTTAGTCAGGCTGATTAAGTCATGCCTTTACAAGCAAGGGTCCCATCATGACTAAATCAAAGCAGATGTTAGGGCTTCCACAGCCAAGAAGGCATTGGTCGGAGAGTCTGGGTTTGTTTTGGGGTGGTTGTTTTTTAAGCAGCATTTATAGCACATCAGGAGGAGGTTAATTGTTGCAAGAGTTTGATTTCAAATCAGGCTTCTTTTTCAAATAGCTTATAGGTTTCACATTCTATCATGAAGCCCAAGGGTAGTGCTTGTGAAGAAAAGATTGAAGGAGAGAGAGAGAGAGAGAGAGAGAGAGAGAGATTATAAACAGCTACCAAAAACATTCAGGAAAAGAGAAATCTATACCCTGAAATGCTAAAATATTTTTTTATGAGGAAAATGCAAGCATACTTTTCCTCCTGAAGATGGGGAAGGAAGTGGAGTGGAAAAATATTTCATAATATTTAATGGTATTAAAAAAAACCGTACACACACATACATGCCCGCGCGCGCGTGAAGGAGACAGTTGCCAGTGTGTTGGTTTGGGAATCTAGCAGAGTGGCTTCTGCCAAAAATATTGGCAAGGAACATTTTTGTATGGGAATATTTATGAGGAAAGGAATGGATTTGCACAGTTTTAACAATAATGGGCGGCGGGTGGGGGAGACGACATAGGAAACCAATGTCTTATACCAAGCCAGACCAGTGGTCCATCTGTCTCCTCTGACTGGGAGCAGATCTGAGGCACAGATCTTTCCCAGCCCTCTTAGAACCAAACTACACATTATGCTAATCACATGTAGCTTAGGCATCTCTTGTTTTACTGTAGCATAAGCACACGTGGCCCTGATTCCGATTAGGACCGCTACTCTCTGGGAGGGGATGATTAAACCTTCTCCACCATCTCCTGCCTCACCAATGGGGAGTGGGGGAGAGGGGGTGAACAAAAGAAAAGAGTCTCAATTTGTGTCTTTTTTCCCTTTTGTTAACCCCTCCATGAGGTGTGGATTTCAAGAAGCAACTGGGGGTGGGGGAGGTTTAATCCTCCAGTCCCTGAGTATGGTGGTCCTAGTCCAAATCAGAACTGCACATGTTGACACTAGAGCAACACAGAAGACACGTCTCAGTTACACACTATGCAATTAACATAATGTGTAGTTTGGCTCCAAGAAAACAATGTATAGAGTTCAGAGGGACCTCAAAGGTGATCTAGTCAAACCCTCTGCCAATACTGGAAATCCACTTCTACAGCATCCCTACTGAAAGGTGGCCACCCAGACTCTGCTGAAAAGTGAAGGTGGAGGTGAGAACAAGTAAATATGGAGAACACCTGGACACCATCCAGAAAAACATACCTGCTACATTCCAGGCACCATCAGAAGTGTGAGAGTGGTTATGCAATTCAGGGCAATTTCTCTGCTGGTTACTTTATGATATTGCATTTATGTATTTATCATTGCATTTGTATCTGGTTTTTTTTTCCTCCAAGGAACCTGTGGCAGCTTACATAATCCTGCACCTCTCTGCTTTATCCTCACAACAACCCTGTGAGGTAGTTTAGACTAAAGGTCAGTGACTGGCCCAAAGTCACCCAGTGAGCTTCATAGCTAAGTGGGGAGTAGAACCCAGATCTCCTGAGTCTCAGTCCAACACTCTCACCACTACAACACACTGGCTCTTCATATGTGATGATAGATTGATAGATAGTTGATAGATAGCTAGATAGATGGATGGATGGATGGATGGACGGACAGACAGACAGACAAGTACAATATTTTGGCCCTGAGTAAATACAACACCTTTCCCTACCCACCCACGCCCACAATTGTATATATCACGGCCATCCATTGGCTAATACCTGTGATGTCACTGTGGTGTGCCACTAGTAGCTATGAGACATTCGCTCATAATGATGTATTAAGTGAAATTGAAAAAGATATCCTTCTTGTTCCTTGTTATGCAGCTTTGGGCAGTAGAGGAGACCTCTCTACAAGGCAAAAAGCAGGAATTCAACTGGTGCAATTTTCCATATGAAAGGAATGGTGAAGTACGCATCCTCTTTTCCCCCAGCATGGAGACTGCTTTACCTGTTGGACTTCTGCCTTCATAGAATCATAGAATAGTAGGGCTGGAAGGGGCCTACAAGACCATCCAGTCCAACCCCCTGCTCAATGCAGGAATCCAAGTCAGAGCATCCTTGGCAGATGGCTGTCCAGCCTCATCTTGAACGCCTCCAGTGTGGGAGAGCCCACCACCTCCCTAGGTCATTGGCTCCATTATCGTATGGCTCTAACAGTCAGGAGGTTTTTCCTGATGTTCAGCCGGAATCTGGCTTCCTGTCACTTGAGCCCATGATTCCATGTCTTGCACTCTGGGATGATGGAGAAGAGATCCTGGCCTTCCTCTCTGTGACAACCTTTCAAAGACTTGAAGAGCACAAACCTCTCCCCTCAGTCTTCTCTTCTCAAGGCTAAACATGCCCAGTTCTTTCAGTCTGTCCTCATAGGGCTTTGTTTCCAGGCCCCTGATCATCTTTGTTGCCCTCCTCTGAGCCCTCTCCAGTTTGTCTGCATTCTTCTTAAAGTGTGGTGCCCAGAACTGGACACAGTACTCCAGATGAGGCCTAACCAGTGTTGAGTAGAGGGGAACTAGCACTTCATGGGATTTGGAAGCTATGCTTCTATTAATGCAGCCCACAAGAGCATTGGCCTTTTTTGCAGCCACATCACATTGTTGGCTCTTATTCAGCTTGTGATCAACAACGATTCCAAGATCCTTCTCGCTTGTAGTGTGATTGAGCCACATATCCCCTGTCTTGTAACTGTGCATTTGGTTTCTTTTTCCTAGGTGCAGAACTTGGCATTTATCCCTATTAGATTCCATTCTGTTGTTTTCTGCCCAGCACTCCAGTCTATCAAGATCCCTTTGAATTTTGTTTCTGTCTTCCAAAGTATTAGCTATCCCACCTAATTTTGTGTCATCTGCAAACTTGATCAGTATTCCCTGCACCTCCTCCTCTAAGTCATTCATACAAATGTTGAAGAGCACTGGGCCCAGGACTGAGCCCTGTGGTACCCTACTCGTTACCTCTCCCCAGTTTGAGAAGATCCCATTGATAAGCACTCTCTGAGTCCGATTCTGTAGCCAACTGTGGATCCACTTGAGAGTTGTTTCATCTAGCCCACTTTGAGCTAGTTTACTCATCAGGATATCATGGGGCACTTTGTCAAAAGATTTGCTGAAGTTGAGGTATATTATGTCCACAGCATTCCCACAGTCCACAAGAGAGGTGACCTGATCCAAAAATGAGATCAGATTAATCTGGCAGGATTTGTTCTTGACAAATCCATGTTGTCTTCAAGTAATCACTGCATTGTTCTCAAGGTGCTTCCAGATGGATTGCTTTATAATCTGCTCCAGAATTTTCCCAGGGATTGATGTCAGACTGATTGGTCTATAGTTCCCAGGTTCCTCCTTTTTACCCTTTTTGAAGATAGGGACAACATTAGCCCTCCTCCAGTCATCTGGCACTTCCCCCATCCTCCATGATTGCTCAAAGATAATAGACAGCGGTTCTGAGAGTTCTTCTGCCAGTTCCTTTATTACTCTAGGGTGCAATTCATCTGGCCCTGGAGATTTGAATTCATTCAAAGTAATTAGATGTTCCTTGACTATATGCCTATCGATCTCAAGCTGCAATCCTGCCCCTTCACCCTGTACTTTGTCTTTGCCAGGGGGCTCATAGACCCTCTTTTGGGAGAAGACTGAGCCAAAGTAGGAATTCAGCACTTCTGCCTTTTCTTTGTCATCTGTTATCATTTTGCCATCCTTATTTAATAGCTGAACCACCATTTCTTTCCTCTGTCTTTTACTATGCACATAGCTGAAGAAAGACTTTTTGTTGTTTTTAGCATCCCTTGCTAAACTCAGCTCATTCTCAGCTTTAGCCTTCCTGATGCCATCCCTGCAATTCTATGCTACTCTTCCTTTGTTGGCCTTCTTTCCACTTCTTATATATGTACTTTTTTTGTTTTCAGGTCATCTCTAAGCTTTTTGTGAAGCCACATTGGCTTCTTCTGTTGTCTTCCACCTTTTCCTCTTGTTGGAATTGTTTGTAATTGTGCCTTGAGAATTTCCTTTTCCCGTTAGAGTCGCTTGCCATGGGACCTTACTTATCATTGTTCTGAGTTTATTAAAATCAGCTTTCCTAAAATCCAGGGTATGGGTTTGGCTACACTCAGCTTTTGCTTCCCTTAGAACCAAGAACTCAAGTACAACATGGTCGCTTTCCCCCAGAGTTCCTGTAACTGCTACTTTCTCCACTAAGTCTGTTGGTTAGGATCAAGTCAAGGATAGCCGATCCTCTAGTTCCTTCCTCTACTTTCTGTAGGAGGAAGTTATCCGCCACACAAGTCAGGAATTTCCTGGAGGGGCCATGTTTTGCAGAATTTGTCTCCCAACAAATATCGGGGAAATTGAAGTCCCCCATTACTACATCATGCTTTCTTGAAACATTGGCTATTTGCTTTTCAAAAGTTTCATCCTCGTCTTCTCCTTGATTGGGTGGCCGGTAGTAGACTCTGACCATCAGGTTCCTTTTATTCTTTGCTCCATTTATTTTGATCCAGATGTTCTCGATGGGGCTACCAAGCTCATCCTCCTGTATTTCTGTCCAGAGATATGTATTTTTCACATATAGTGCAACCCCACCTCCCTTTCTGTTCCTCCTGTTCTTTTTGAACAAGTTCTGTCCTTCAATTGCTGTATTCCAGTCATGAGAGTCATCCCACCAAGTCTCAGTTATACCTATCAAGTCATAATTTCCCTCCTGTATTAAGAGTTCAAGTTTGTTCTGTTTGTTTCCCATACTCTGGGCATTAGTATATAGACATCGAAGACCATGTGCTTCATCGTCTGGCTTTCTTCCTACATGTTTCTGAAGACTATTATTGGGCGCTATTAGAGCTGTTCTCTCTGTTGCGGTGCATGAGCTTTCATCCATTGTTACCCCCAACTTTACATCTCCCTTCCCCATAGGATTCAATTTAAATCCTCCTGATGAAGTTCTTCATGCTGTGGCCAAACACATTCTTCCCAGCCTTTGTGAGGTGCAACCTGGCCCTTGCCAACAGTCCATCTTCCAGGAAGTATAGCCTGTGGTCCCAGAATCCAAATCTCTCATGCTGGGACCACCTTCGTAGCCAGTCATTCATCCGGACTATTTTTCTTTCCCTTTCTATCCCTCTTCTAACTACTGGAAGGATGGATGAGAAAACTATCTGGGCCCCAAAGTTCTTGAGTTGCCTTCCCATAGCTTCAAAGTCTGATGTGATTTCTTCATAGCTTGCTATGAAGAAGCGGAGCTTCTTGGAGGAATCAAAGTCAGAGCATCCCTGACAGATGGCTGTCCAGCCTCATTTTGAATGCCTCCAGCATGGGAGAGCTCACTACCTCCCTAGGTAATTGGTTCCATTTGTCATATTGCTCTAACAGTCAGGAAGTTTTTCCTGATGTTCAGCCGGAACCTGGCTTCCTGTCAGTTGAGCCCATGAGTCTGTGTCCTGCACTCTGGGATGATCGAGAAGAGATCCTAGCCTTCCTCTCTGTGACAACCTCCCAAGTACTTGAAGAGTGCCATCCTATCTCCCCTCAGTCTTCTCTTCTCAAGGCTAAACACGCCCAGTTCTTTCAGTCTCTCCTCATAGGGCTTTGTTTCCAGTCCCCTGATCATCTTTGTTGCCCTCCTCTGAACCCTCTCCAGCTTGTCTGCATCCTCATAGACCCTGTTGCAGGACAAATGGTGGCCAATTTGCCATGCCACTGGATGAGTCCAAAGGGGCAGCGGCACTGAAAGTGGTGTAGCGGAACCAGCGTTTGCAGGGACACAGCACCAACACTTTATTAGCAGCTTCACTGACATTGTCTGCCAACCCCACTGCACCCCAACTTCCCTGTTTGTCTGAGCGTAGCTGCAATTCTCACAGTAATGGGGATAAATTAATTTTTCCAGCAACAATAGACTGTTCCCTCTTGTAATGCAAAGCATTTGGGGATGACTTGGTCATAAATGGGCAATTAAAACCCATTCGATTTATAAAGGACTTGCTCCTAGCAGATGAAAACAGTAGAACTGGTTTGTTGATATGGATCCGCATAGCTGGCTGAATTTTGGGGCTCTGCTAAGGGGTGTAGCTATAGGTGTTGTCATGATGAGCGCTGGCACTTCCAAATTTACCACTACACTACTGAATACATAAATCTATTAAATAATAAGTAAGCCCCTGTCCTCTGTTCTAGAAACCAAGCAGAGATCTTTTGGTAGACTGTGCACCGCTTCAGCCCGAATCCCGAAGTGGATCAGGGGGATTCGGGCTGAAGCTGTCCGATTCTGGAGCGGTAGATGGATTGTTGTTGTTGTTCAGTCGTTCAGTCATGTCCGACTCTTCGTGACCCCATGGACCATAGCACGCCAGGCCTTCCTGTCCTCTGCTCTCTCCCGGAGTGTGCTCAAGTTCATATTCATTGCATCGGTCATGCTATCTAGCCATCTCATCCTCTGCCGTCCCCTTCTCCTTTTGCCTTCAGTCTTTCCCAGCATCAGGGTCTTTTCCAGGGAGTTTTCTCTTCGCATTAGGTGGCCAAAATATTTGAGCTTCAGCTTCAGTATCTGTCCTTCCAATGAGCACTCAGGGTTGATTTCCTTTGGGATGGACTGATTGGACCTCCTTGCAGTCCAGGAGACTCGTAAGAGTCTTCTCCAGCACCACAGTTCGAAAGCATCAATTCTTCGGCGCTCAGCCTTCCTTATAGTCCAGCTCTCACAGCCATACATTACTCCTGGGAAAACCATAGCTTTGATTAGACGGACCTTTGTCGGCAAGGTGATGTCTCTGCTTCTTACTATGCTGTCTAGGTTTGCCATAGCTTTCCTCCCAAGGAGCAAGCGTCTTTTAATTTCATGGCTACAGTCACCGTCTGCGGTGATCTTGGAGCCCAAGAAACTAAAATCTGTCACTGCTTCCATTTCTTCCCCTTCTATATGCCAGGAAGTGATGGGGCCAGATGCCATGATCTTCGTTTTTTTAATGTTGAGTTTCAAACCAGCTTTTGCACTCTCCTCTTTCACCCTCAACAAGAGGCTCTTTAGATCCTCTTCGCTTTCTGCCATTAGGGTGGTATCGTCTGCATATCGGAGGTTGTTGATAATTCTCCCAGCAATCTTAATTCCGACCTCTGATTCATCCAACCCGGCATTTCTCATGATGTACTCTGCATATAAGTTAAATAAGCAGGGTGACAATATGCAGCCTTGTCGTACTCCTTTCCCAATTTTGAACCAATCGGTTGTTCCATCTCTGGTTCTTACTGTTGCTTCTGGTAGATGGATAACAAATATTAATAAAGATCTTAAACCAAAATCAACACACAAAGCAAAATGGGTTTAAGAGAACTTATGAAGTGCAAGATTAGGACGGAGCCACCATTCAATAAATTTGAATAAAATTAGTGAAAAATACAAATCTGTAATACAAAATGTAAAAACTAGTTATAAAAATTTAATTATATAACAAACCATATAAAATTGTACCTAAACGAAAAATCAACAGTCCCAAAGCGTATTTGACGTTCCCAATTTGAAATAATCATATAGTAGGTTAGACTAAGACACGTCAACCTGTCCCAGACACGATTCAACCCCAAGGGTCTTCGTCAGTGGGATAAAAAGTGTTACGGTAACTATAACCCCCAAACACTGAGTTTTGTTAAGTTAATTTTCAAAATCAGACGTGCAAGGAAAAAAACAAAGGCAAAGACGGCATATTACTGTCACCCTTTGCCGCTTTCATTAAATTAAACTCACAAATTTAAACTGGTAAAGATATGCTTACCAGAAAATCACTCTTGTATAGCTTGTCTGTTATGTCTACTTTGGTCGGTTACTGGATACAGCAGGAAGAGATAGAAGGGAATGTACCAGGGCACTGTGCTGAACCCTAGGAGGCCACTGAGAATTCATCACACCAATGTTAAAAAATAAAACAGCTTGTATTAACACTTTAAAAATAAATGCATACCATCATTTTGAAGTGAATTATTACTAGTTCTCCATGTTTAAATATCTGCAGGTTTGTGGTGTGCTGCACTCCAGACAGTGATGCTTTACACATTGACAGCTACATGATTTCAGCAGCAGCTGATGAGGTGTGTGAAGATGTCCTCCAAATTAAATCCAAATGGAGCAACAGCTCATTACATCCATGTAGATGAGTGATACATAGCGTTAACCTGCTCACCACCAAAAGAGAAACGAGATGGCAGATTATTGCTGTGACGATCATAGGATAGCAGAGGGAACAGCTTAAAACCATGCTAAGACAAATCCATGCAAAAACCTCTGTTTAAAAACAAACAAGCACACCAGTCGTCATTAGAGAGTCCTTTCTACAACCAGTTATGCTATTTTAGGCTTACGGTCCGTTGTAAGCAGCAGCAGCACTTTCAGTAACTTATGCAAGAGGTTCCCTTCCCGCTTTTTAAAAGGTAAGTCAAGACACTGTGGCTGGGTTCACACAATAAGCAGGGGAAACTACGCAGTGTGTGTTGTGCTGCTCCCCCCTCCCCCGAGTGCTGTTCACACATCCAGGATTTCCTTAATTATCTGTGCCACATCGTGAGTTCCCATGTCCTCTGAACCCAGCGTGCAGCGTGGTGGTGGTGGTGGGGCTTCTAACCCACCCCACAACCCCTACTGCAAGCCATGGATTGTGGGGTGGGCTAGAAGCCACCCCCACCACGCTGCACGCTGGGTTTGGATGACATAGCAACCTGTGATGCAACACGGGTAATTAAGGAAATAGCGGTCACGTGCAGGGGTGGGGAAAACAGCCCACACCGCATAGTTTCCCCCTGATTGTGCGAACCTAGCCTCTGTTAAGGTAACGAGGGAAGCAGCGCACTCGTGGAATTATATTCAAACATTACCTCAAAGAGATCCTCCTCCCAGTAATGACATCTCAGGAGCAGGATTTGAGGGGCTGGATCGAGACTTAATCATACCTAGTGTCAACCCATTGAAATCAATGGAGCTTGAGTTACTCATGAGGAACTTAAACCCCACTGATTTCATTGGATCTACTCTAGGTATGACTAAATATGGATCCAATTCAGTGTTTTCCAAGAATGCAGGGATGAAATCAAAAGAAGTATTTCAAGTTGGGATACTAAATATTGGACTCACTCACTATAGAGTATCCCTATCAACCTTCCCCAACATGGTGATCAGATGTGATGGATGGACTACAACTCCCATCCCCCCAGCAGGCTCAGGGGTGATGTGTTAGATTATAATTCCCATCATCCCCAGCCTGCTTGGAGTAATGGGAGTTGTAGTCCAACATATCTGAACATGTAGTCTAACATGTTGGGGAAGGCGGATAGGGATTAACCTTCATATTGTCTGGTGCATCAGCGTTGTCCATTTCCTCCATGATCAAAGCTGCATTGTGGCCTCTTGCGTTTGTGCATTAATCCCATCCTCACTCACTTCTTGAGTTTCAAAAGCTCTAGCTCTCTTCAGCGTCTCCTTCACCAGTTGCTGTGGTGGTGCATCATGTACTACAGGTGCCATCTTCATCAGCATAATGAAAACTTCAAGGCAATGCCAGTGATGTGTGCAGTCTGTTGTGGTGGGTGTGAATCTAGATCCACAGCCTGTGCTTTAGACACTTCCACAGCACAGGTGTTGTCCTCTTTGACCTCAGCAGCACCTAACAGGGACCCTGAGAAAACCTTGCTGCAATTACTTTTGCAAGAAGTTGGATTTCTTTTTGTCTCTTGCATAACTAAGATAGTGTGACGAGCCTCCAATGTCATGGCCTCTGTGGTACCATTAGAACCATCATTTGGAGGGCCAGCCAAGAACCCAGTATGATGAACAAGCTGGGCATTGCTATTTGACTTCTCCCAAGTAGTGTCTACAGCTTGTGGGGCCAGCATGGGCTCCATCCATTTCACTCTTTGGAGAGAGCCCGAATGCAGTCTTGCTTTCAGTCTTGCCTTCAGTTTCTGCTTCAGTTCTGTCGGTCTATGACAGTCAAGTGCCCAGAACCTCACTCATTTCTCCTTTGCTCTCAACAGCAGAGCTATTTTCAATCACACTTCCCTCAGTTCCTTGTTTAGTCAGCTCTGGCTTGGTCACTGCAAAAGGAGGAGCACATTCTGTGGTCCTCTGGGCCCGCAACCACTTGGTTATAGAGCGGTCTTGATACTGGATTGCCCTTGATACTGGTTATAGAGCCCATGATACTGGTTATAGATACGTGGTTATAGAGAGGTCTGGATACTGGATTGCCCATGACACTGGTTATAGAGCCCATGACACTGGTTATAGATACTTGGCTATAGAGCAGTCTTGATACTGGATTGCCCATCAGCTTGTTTTGTTAATGACAGGCCAGAACATTAACACTCAGTTGTTGTCTCCAGGGCATCTTCAGAGGAGAATACATGTTGCCTTTGTACAGTTGCCTGTTCCTCAGCAGCTGCTAGGGCCTGCTCTGTGGCAATGCCAAGATCCATCTCAAGGGGAGCCTTTTCTTCATTTGCTAGTAGTTCATCCATCTCAGTAGGGCACAAGATGTCTTCCATTGCCTTCTGCAACTCCCAGGTGGGCTCAGAATTTGAGACAGCTCCATAATGACCTCTGCCTTGGACACTGTGCAAGGATGTAATGGAATCTCTAGAGCAGGATGTAATGGAATCTCTAGAGCAGAGTGTTCCGTTTTCTCAAAGAAGTGTCCAAGAATGTGTCCTGCATCATGCAATTTCTTGGTCCTTGCAGTTGGAGTCTTTTTCAGTAGGCTGAGCTTCAACTGTCACCATGATTTCTTCATGGTCAGCAACAGTATCATGTTCTTGGGCCATTTAAGTCTCCTGCAAAATCCCAGTGGCTATTTCTGCAGATCCAGAGGTCCCTGGAAGAGATTGGGTCTTACAATCCTCTTGGACATTCTGTTGTAGTACCTGGCCTCCTGTCACTTCAGATAGTACTAGGATCTGGGCTTTGTTCACCCCTTGTGTAAGCCAGCCTACATTGTCTTCTGTATAACAGGTTTGGTCTGTTGCTTGTGCCATATAAGATGACATTTCTCTGGCTGGCTCCTTTCCAAAGAGCTCACTTTCCCTCTCTGCTCCTTGGCTTTCTGGTTCACCAGGACTTTGCTTGTTCCCCATGTCTGAAACTCCACATGTGTTCACAAGAACTGATAAGTCAATTGGTTAGGAGACAAAGGGAGAAGTGGGACATTTATACCAGAAGAGCCAAGCAACCTGAAAGACAGAGGTCATGAACTTGGGTTTCAAATTTATAGCCTTATGCTCCACACCACATTGTTCATGCGGGGATCTAGTCAGACCCTGAAGGGTTGCTTCATGTGGACTAAGAATACAATCTAACACTCCCCTGTAGCTGCACTTTACAGGAGAGGGAAATCGGCAGGGGTGACCCACTCATCTTTCATGGACATTCATCTGTCGTTACTAAGCTTCACTGAGGAACCCTTAGAATCATAGAATCATAGAATAGTAGGGTTGGAAGGGGCAATGAGACCATCGAGTCCAACCCCCTGCTCAATGCAGGAATCCAAGTCAGAGCATCCCTGACAGGTGGCTGTCCAGCCTAGTCTTGAATGCCTCCAGTGTGAGAGAGCCCACCACCTCCCTAGATCATTGGTTCCATTGTCGTATTCCTCTAACAGTCAGGAAGTTTTGCTGATGTTCAGCCGGAATCTGGCTTCCTGTAATTTGAGCCTATTATTCCGTGTCCTGCATTCTGGGATGATCGAGAAGAGATCCTGACCTTCCTCTCTGTGGCAACCTTTCAAGGACTTGAAGAGTGCTATCCTATCTCCCCTCAGTCTTCTCTTCTCAAGGCTAAACATGCCCAGTTCTTTCAGTCTGTCCCCATAGGGCTTTGTTTCCAGTCCCCTGATCATCCTTGTTGCCCTCCTCTGAACCCTCTCCAGCTTATCTGCATCCTTCTTCAAGTGTGGTGCCCAGAAACTTGATAAAGCTTTTAAACAGTTACTGGCTTCCCATGAACCATTACAAAACTTACTGCAGTAAACTATTTGTAGCTATCCACTACCAAGAAGAAGTTATACGGGGTCGTCTAGAAGACAGGTGCCATCTAATAGATAGATTGTAGTCTGTTTTTGGCCCCATTATCAGGTCAGTCCAGAAGAGTTACCCTGAGCCAAAAACTCTTGACAGAATGTACTCCCAGTTTATTGTTTATGGAATCACCTTATATACTGTTTACCATATATAAAAATTAATCTCTAAGCAGCTTACAAAATCAAAAGTGAAGATACAACGTAATAAATAGAAAAGTTCATCAGTTAAGGGCATAATCCTATGCATGCCAGGAGTTGTAGGCCTTTTTTTTTTTTTGTCTAAACGTGCATGAGACCAAAGAACCTCTAGATGACTAATGATTACAGAGTAAGTTCCTTCATGGATCACTGCCTTGTTGTGGCGAAGGGGCTTGCGTAACTCAATGAAGCCATAAGCTATGCCGTGCAGGGCCACCCAAGACGGACAGGTCATGGCAGAGAGTTCTGACAAAATGTGGTCCACTGGAGAAGGAAATGGCAACCCACTCCAGTATTCTTGCCAAGAAAACCCCATGGAACGTATCACAAGGCTAAAAGAGATGACGCCGAAAGATGAGCCCCTCAGGTCGGAAGGTGTCTAATATACTACTGGGGAAGAGCAGAGGGTATTTCCAAGTAGTGCCAGAAAGAGTGAAGCGGCTGGGCCAAAGCTGAAAGGACACTCAGCTGTGGATGTGTCTGGTGGTGAAAAGAAAATCCAATGCTGTAAAGAACAATATTGTTTAGGAACCTGGCATGTCAGATCAATGAATCAAGGTAAGCTGGAGGTGGTCAAACATGAGATGGCAAGATTGAACATCGACATCTTGGGAATCAGCGAACTAAAATGGACAAGCATGGGCGAATTTAATTCAGGTGACCATCATATCTACTATTGTGGGCAAGAATCCCTTAGAAGAAATGGAGTAGCACTCATAGTCAACAAAAGGGTGGGAAAATTAGTCCTGGGGTACAATCTTAAAAATGATAGAATGATCTCAGTACGAATCAATGAAATAGCTTCATTGACTACGCTAAAGCCTTTGATTGTGTGGATCACAACAAACTGTGGCAAATTCTTAAAGTGATGGGAGTACCAGACCACCTTACCTGTCTCCTGAGAAACCTGTACGAGGCACTGCAAGGAGGTCAAATCAGTCAATCCTAAAGGAAATCAACCTTGAGTGCTCATTGGAAGGACAGATACTGAAGCTGAAGATCAAATATTTTGGCCACCTAATGCGAAGAGAAAACTCTCTGGAAAAGACCCTGATGCTGGGAAAGACTGAAGGCAAAAGGAGAAGGGGACGGCAGAGGATGAGATGGCTAGAGAGCATCACCGATGTAATGAATATGAACTTGAGCACACTCCGGGAGAGGGCGCAGGACAGGAAGGCCTGGCGTGCTATGGTCCATGGGGTCACGTAGAGTCGGACACGACTGAGCAACAAAGTTCCTTCAGCTTTCAGTTAGGACTGAAGATTCTTCAGTTTACAGTTAGGATATAGCTAGGACGTTCTATAGACAGACAAATTCTATTCCCTTCTCACATGATAGAGACAGGATAGAGGCATACAAAATTATGCATGGTGTGGAGAATGTGGAGAGGGAGACATTTTTCTCCCTCTCTCAAAATACTAGAACTCATTGGAGTCATCCCATGAAGCTGATTGGTGGGAGATTCAGGACAGATAAAAGCAAGAACTTCTTCACATAGTACATGTTTAACTATGGAATTCGCTACCTCAAGATGTAGTGATGGCCACCAATTTGAATGGCTTTAAAACGGGGGGAGGACAAATTCCAGGAGGAAAATGCCATCAGTGGCTACTAGTCCTGATGGCTATGTGCTACCTCTAGTACCAGAGGCAGTAAGCTTATGTATGCCAGTTGCTGGGGAACATGGGCAGAAGGGTGCTGCTTGTGGGTTCCTAGTTGACAGCTGGTTGGCCACTGTGTGAACAGAATGCTGGACTAGATGGACCCATGGTCTCATCCAGCATGGCTCTTTTTATGTTATGTTCTTATATTATGACTTGTTTATTTTATTTATTATTATTTTATTTATTATTAAATTTATTAATCGCCCATCTGGCTGGTCACCCAGCCACTCTGGGCGATGTACAACATACAATAAAAACAGTTTAAAACAATAACATTCTACAATAAAAACATTTTCTAAAATACCCTAACCCACCCCAAATGCCTGCCTGAACAACCACGTTTTTAATGCATGACGGAAGCTCATTAAAGAGGGGGCATGACGGAGTTCCCTAGGGAGGGAGTTCCACAGAGTGGGGGCCACCACAGAAAAGGCCCTCTCCCTCGTCCCCACCAGTCTAGCTGTCCTGGCTGATGGGACAGAGAGAAGGCCATCCGAGGCTGGTCTTGTTAAGCGGCCTGTCTGGTGCTGCTGGAGGCACTCCTTAAGATAGGCTGGGCCGGAACCATATAGGGTTTTAAAGGTCAAAACCAACACCTTGAATTTGGCCCGGAAAACAACTGGTAACCAGTGCGACTCCTTCAGCACTGGAGTGATGTGATCTCGCTGGCGGCTGCCTTTAATCAGGCGAGCCGCCGCATTCTGTACCAGCTGCAGTTTCCGAACCGTCTTCAAGGGTAACCCCACGTAGAGCGCATTACAGTAGTCTAAACGAGAGGAGACCAGGGCATGTACTACCGATGGGAGCAGATGGTCAGGAAGGAAGGGGCACAGCCGCCGTATCAGATGGAGTTGATACAGCGCTGTCTGGCTCACAGCTGACACCTGAGCCTCCATGGACAGCTGGGAGTCCAAAATGACCCCCAGGCTGCGGACCTGGTCTTTCAAGGGTAGCCGTACCCCATTCAACACCAGGTCAACATCCCCCAGCCTCCTTTTGTTTCCCACCAAAAGTACCTCAGTCTTGTCAGGGTTCAGCTTCAGCCTATTCCTCCCATCCAGCCACTCACCGTCTCCAGACATTTGGACAAGGATTCTATGGCCAACCTTGGTGAAGATTTGAATGAGAGGTAGAGCTGCGTGTCATCCGCATATTGATGACACTGCACCCCAAACCTCCTGATGATAGCCCCCAGCGGCTTCACATAGATGTTAAATAGCATCGGGGAGAGGATGGAACCCTGTGGCACCCCACAAGTGAGTGGCCACGGTTCCGAAACCTCCTCTCCCAGTGCTACCCTCTGGTACCTGCCGGAGAGGAAGGACCGGAACCACCGCAATACAGTGTCCCCTATGCCCAACCCCTCCAGGCAGTCCAGGAGGATACCATGGTCAACGGTATCGAAACGGTATCGATATTGTTCCTTAATATCCTAAACAGGAAGAGATGGAAGAGGAATATTTTATATTTAGCTGAGCTCAAGGAGAACACTCAGAAGCTATACAGACCACACTGATGACCAAAAGACTATATAAACAAAGAGTATCTTAAAATTATTACTTGACTTCCTTGCTTCCCACATGTCTTCAAGACAAAACAAAGAGTTACCAAATGCTACACCCACCACTTTGTAAAAGGCACCTTACAGCTTTCTTGCTGGTGACTTCAAGTAAACATAACTAATTTAACAGCTGGCCTTAAATAGAGCTGGAGGGTCACACCAAACTTTGCTCCCAACAGCTCCTTGAACATCATCTTTAGTTCCACCAACACTTTTGCAAGTGTTTTGCAGCAAGACATTTGAGTGTTTGCACCCACAGGGTTTATGGGAATTATGCTGCTCTGATTTCTGCCATTTCTTTTAGTGCATGCTCTTTAACTTGAATCTGGGGACATGTATAACTGTGGGTAAGTGTAGCAATAACAGAATAGGGGATGTTTTCATATTTCCAGCATTATGGAGCAAACCAATACAAATGTGGGACTGGGAACCCGCTGGGTGTCAGATACCAGATAGCTTCAAGAAAATTGACTGAGGCCTTTTGAAAAACTTATTTTGGTTTTTACTTTTATTTTATACTGTAGTTTTAAAACTTTAAACTTGTATATTGTATCTTATGTTGTATTTTATGGTTTTAATTGTTGTGAATTGTTCAGAGAGTTTCGGCTGTTGGGTGGTATAGAAATGTACTAAATAAATAAATAAATAAATAGTTATTTGACTGAAGTGAGTTGATCATAGATAAAAATAAAACATATCTGGAGCCTTATGGGCATTCCTTTTTATTCTATGGATGCCAAAAACATATAGGTCCAAATCCTGAAAATACTAATGTGCTTCTTTTATTCCTGATAGTTTTGGACCATAGGATAGACCACACGATATCCCTGCTTTCAAAAGTTTTCATTCTAATTTTAGCTATAACCCTTCTCTTTCACTTCTGTTGTCATGGGATTGGAGGCTGAGCCAAAGGAACTCGACACCCCTTCCAACTCAGTGATTCTATGGGTAGTATCCAGTGTTAGTCCTACACAGAGTAGACCCATTGAAATGAATAAGTCTTAAGTTAGTCATGAATTACTTAAGTTCCATTCATTTCAATAGATCCACTCTGTGTAAGACTTACATTGGATACTGCCCTATGGTTGCAAGACTGGGGTTTGGTCTCTGGAGGGTTAATGAAATTAGTAGGACTGCTGGAGCTTATCTTGACCACTCTGACAGAGTGGTCAAGCACCCTTGCTTTTGATAAGGAGATTAGCTTTAACAAAGGCTAAGGAAATGGCCAGTGACTCCTTCTAGAAGGGAATGTGCTTTTTCTCTCTCCCTCCCCTTTGGGGAAGAAGTCGTCAAGACAAGGGCGGGCTGGACTCAAGAAGACAAGAATGAGCAACTTCTGTAACATTGTTTTGGGGTGCTGGCTTGTCTTCCTGGATATCTGGTGTGGGAAGAGCAGAGAAGTGGGACATTGGTTGGGGTGTGAATGCTGTGGACCCCACCTTATGCTCAACATGTATATTTGCAAATAAATGCAAATACTAAAAAATGCTATTATGATGCACATTTTAATAAATTACTGATACTAAAAATGAACACATCTGTGTGTGTGTGTGTGTGTGTGTGTGTGTGATAAAAAGGATATTTTTAAATAGATAATGTAGAGTTCAAAAAGGTGCAGAAAAAGGGCAACTAAGGGCACAATCCTATGCATTTTTGGACAGAAAAAAGTCATACAACCCCCAGCATTCCCCAGCCAGCATAGTATTATCCCTAAAATAATCAAAGGGCTGGAGCAACTCCCCTATGAGGAAAGGTTTCAACCTCTGGGACTGTTTATCTTGGAGAAAAGGCGAATAAGCAGAGACATGATAGATGTGTACAAAATTATGCATGGTGCAGAGAAGGTGGATAGGGAGACGGGTCCTCCCATGAAGCTGATTGGTGGGAGATTCAGGACAGATAAAATGAATGACTTCTTCACACAGTGCAGTTAAACTATAGAATTCAGTTCCACAAGATATAGTGATGGCCATCACTTTGGATGGCTTTAAAAGGGGATTGGATAAATTCATGGAGGAGAAGGCTATCAGTGGCTACCAGTCCTGATGACTATATGCTATTTCCAGGACCAGAGGCAGTGAGCCTATGTCCACCAGTTGCTGCGGAACATGGATGGGAGGGTGCGGTGGCACTCATGCCTTGCTTGTGGGCTTCCCATAGGCAGCTGGCTGGGCACTGTGTGAACAGAATGCTGGACTAAATGGACTGCTGGATCTTATGTTCTTAAGATGAGAGAGGCTGAAATTGAACCTAGAAATCTAGGCATGCAAGGTATATGTCATCCCACTGTAGCCCCTTTCTCTGGCTAGTCCCAAATGGGGGAAATGTGGCCAGGAATACTGGGACCCATGCTTGAGCCCTAGCAGTTGGTCCCTAGTTAGAGTAGGAATGAATTCAAGATTGCTTCATACATTATGCTGCACCAGCCATACAAGCATTTTCCACACAATACATACATGCCCTCCCACAGGAAGGTATAATTAGTACAATGTAACTATGATATTATGAACTTGAGCACACTCGGGGAAAGAATGGGAAAGACTAGAGATCCCTGCAAGAAAATTGGAGATCTCAAGGGAACGTTTTGTGCAAAGACGGGCATGATAAAGGACAAGGAAGGCAGGGACCTAACAGAAGCAGATGAGATTAAGAAGAGGTGGCAAGAATACACAGAAGAACTATACAGGAAAGATCTGAATGTCCCTGATAGCCATGATAGTGCGGTCACTGAACTTGAGCCAGACATCCTCAAGAGTGAAGTCAAATGGGCCTTAGGAAGCATTAGTAACAACAAAGCTAGCGGAGATGACACTATTCCAGCTGAGCTATTTAAAATCCTAAAAGATGATGCTGTTAAAGTGCTGCACTCAATATGCCAACAAATTTGGAACACTCAACAATGGCTGCAACACTGGAAAAGGTCAGTTTACATTCCATTTCCAAAGAAGGGCAACGCCAAAGAGTGTTTAAACTATCGCACAATTGCGCTCATTTCACATGCCAGCAAGGTGATGCGCAAAATCCTACAAGCTAGGCTTCAGCAGTATGCGAACCAAGAACTACCAGAAGTACAAGCTGGGTTTCGAAGAGGCAGAGGAACTAGAGATCAAATCGCCAACTTTCGCTGGATCATGGAGAAAGCAAGAGAATTCCAGAAAAACATCTATTTCTGCTTCATTGACTACGCTAAAGCCTTTGATTGTGTGGATCACAACAAACTGGCAAATTCTTAAAGTGATGGGAGTACCAGACCACCTTACCTGTCTCCTGAGAAACCTGTATGAGGGTCAAGAAGCAACAGTAAGTACCAGACATGGAACAAGCGAGTGGTTCAAAATTGGGAAAGGAGTACAACAAGGCTGCATATTGTCACCCTGCTTATTTAACTTATATGCAGAGTACATCATGAGAAACGCTGGGCTGGATGAATCACAGGTTGGAATTAAGATTGCCGGGAGAATTATCAACAACCTCCGATATGCAGACGATATCACCCTAATGGCAGAAAGCGAAGAGGATCTAAAGAGCCCCTTGTTGAGGGTGAAAGAGGAGAGTGCAAAAGCTGGTTTGAAACTCAACATTAAAAAAAACTAAGATCATAGCATCTGGCCCCATCACTTCCTGGCATATCGAAGGGGAAGAAATGGAAGCAGTGACAGATTTTACTTTCTTGGGCTCCAAGATCACCGCAGACGGTGACTGTAGCCATGAAATTAAAAGACGCTTGCTCCTTGGGAGGAAAGCTGTGGCAAATGTAGACAGCATAGTAAGAAGCAGAGACATCACCTTGCCGACAAAGGTCCGTCTAATCAAAGCTATGGTTTTCCCAGAAGTAATGTATGGCTGTGAGAGCTGGACTATAAGGAAGGCTGAGAGCTGAAGAATTGATGCTTTCGAACTGTGGTGCTGGAGAAGACTCTTACGAGTCCCCTGGACTGCAAGGAGGTCCAATCAGTCCATCCTAAAGGAAATCAACCCTGAGTGCTCATTGGAAGGACAGATACTGAAGCTGAAGCTCAAATATTTTGGCCACCTAATGCGAAGAGAAAACTCTCTGGAAAAGACCCTGTTGCTGGGAAAGACTGAAGGCAAAAGGAGAAGGGGACGGCAGAGGATGAGATGGCTAGATAGCATCACCGATGCAATGAATATGAACTTGAGCACGCTCCGGGAGAGAGCGCAGGACAGGAAGGCCTGGCGTGCTATGGTCCATGGGGTCATGAAGAGTTGGACATGACTTAACGACTGAACAACAACAACTATGATATTGTATACTATAATACAACACTGGGTTGGTTCAAGGGTTAGTTGTACTTACAGTGCAACCCTAGGCTGCTCTACTCTGAAGTAAGTAAGAAAACAAAACAAAACAAAAAAAGAACATCAAAAAAAACATATTCTAAAACCCTCAGTTTCAAATATTACAATATTTGAGAAAGAAAGGGGGAAAGGGGGAAAAAATAGGTTACGCATACACGTCAGTAAAAGCAGACCAAATATCCAAATATAAGTCCATCTGCAAGTTACACCTATATACCACTCTTTCAAATGTTGCTAGTGTTGTTAGCTCTTCAGTCCATTACATTATAGGTGGTGAGCTTTTATCTTCCAATACCGTAATATCAGTCTTTATATCAGCAACGAAAAGGGCCCGAAAAATCAATTTATGCTGACCATGTGTTACATTCCAAGAAGCAGGTAAGTAATTTAAAAGAACATTTACATCAGTAAATATTAAAGCTTTCCAATACAAAATTTATCCATATAATACTTTCTCCCAAAAGGAGGCAGCCACTGGGCATTTCCAGAACATATGAATAAGAGAAACATTGACTGCATTACACCTCCAACAATTAGCCGAATTTGACAAGCCTTTATTAAAAAGATGTTGTGGCATCCAATAGACCTGAAACAAAAGTTTTTTGCTGAATAAGGCGTAACTGAAAATCCATTGAAATGTCTGATATAGACGTCAAGATGGCAGTCCATTGATTAAACAAAATAGGACGTTCCAATTCCCTATTTCATTCCTGCTGTAAGCTACTTGTATCATATTTATTCATTGATAAATGTTTGTAAACATGAATACTAGGTCAATACATCTGATCAGCTTCAATAAGTATTTCCAATAGCAAAGGAGACTCCGAAGCAGTAAAAGCAGCAGGACTGAATCTAGATACCAACAGACGTTTCAATTGCAAATACTGCCATTCCACTGTAGCAGGCAAATGGAGTTGATCTCGCAAAGTTGAAAATACCAAAAAAATCATAATCATGACCCTAGTCATACGTGGAGCATGGCTGAGTCTGGATCCAGCCCACTGTGATTGATTGCTGTTTGCGGGGACAGGGAAAGATTAAGACTGCAGTCCTATGGACTTACCTTATGTCCTATTAACTTAGCCCCAGGCAAGAGGGCATATGGGCACCTCTGCACCCATGGACATGTCCTCCTGCACCCACAAAGTGCCTTGCCAATACCTGTGTTTCCCCCCCCCTTTTTTTTTCTTTTTAAAATTAGTTTCTTTTCCGGACCCCACATGGGCCCAGAGACATTCTTGGAAAGTAAAGATGGCAGGTGACTGGAGGACAGCCCTTTGCTCTGAAGTGCTCCCAGCCACCATCCTCCCCCCCTCAAAAGGACAGAAGGGTGGAACCGACCCCATTGCTTCTACCTGGTAAGTGGGGATGGCAGTGGGGTAGTGTCACCGCTCCCCTTCATGGATCACTGCCTTGTTGTGGCGAAGGGGCTTGCGTAACTCAGTGAAGCCATAAGCTATGCCGTGCAGGGCCACCCAAGACAGACAGGTCATGGCAGAGAGTTCTGACAAAATGTGGTCCACTGGAGAAGGAAATGGCAACCCACTCCAGTATTCTTGCCAAGAAAACCCCATGGAACGTATCACAAGGCTAAAAGAGATGACGCCGGAAGATGAGCCCCTCAGGTCGGAAGGTGTCCAATATACTACTGGGGTGCTTTCGAACTGTGGTGCTGGAGAAGACTCTTACGAGTGCCCTGGACTGCAAGGAATTCAAATCAGTCCATCCTAAAGGAAATCAACCCTGAGTGCTCATTGGAAGGACAGATACTGAAGCTGAAGCTCAAATATTTTGGCCAACTAATGCGAAGAGAAAACTCTCTGGAAAAGACCTGATGCTGGGAAAGACTGAAGGCAAAAGGAGAAGGGGACGGCAGAGGATGAGATGGCTAGATAGTATCACCGATGCAATGAATATGAACTTGAGCACACTCCGGGAGAGAGCGCAGGACAGGAAGGCCTGGCGTGCTATGGTCCATGGGGTCACGAAGAGTCGGACACGACTGAAGGACTGAACAACAACAATACTACTGGGGAAGAGCAGAGGGTATTTCCAAGTAGCGCCAGAAAGAGTGAAGCGGCTGGGCCAAAGCCGAAAGGACACTCAGCTGTGGATGTGTCTGGTGGTGAAAAGAAAATCTAATGCTGTAAAGAACAATATTGTTTAGGAACCTGGCATGTCAGATCAATGAATCAAGGTAAGCTGGAGGTGGTCAAACATGAGATGGCAAGATTGAACATCGACATCTTGGGAATCAGCGAACTAAAATGGACAAGCATGGGCGAATTTAATTCAGGTGACCATCATATCTACTACTGTGGGCAAGAATCCCTTAGAAGAAATGGAGTAGCACTCATAGTCAACAAAAGGGTGGGAAAAGCAGTCCTGGGGTACAATCTTAAAAATGATAGAATGATCTCAGTACGAATCCAAGGCAAACCATTCAGCATCACAGTAATTCAAGTCTATGCCCCAACCACTGATGCTGAAGAAGCTGAGGTTGATCGGTTCTATGAAGACCTACAACACCTTCTAGAACTATCACCAAAAAAAGATGTCCTTTTCATCATAGGGGATTGGAATGCTAAAGGAGGAAGTCAAGATATCACTGGGATAACAGGCAAGCATGGCCTTGGTGTACAATATGAAGCAAGACAAAAGCTAACAGAGTTTTGCCAAGAGAACACGCTGATCATAGCAAACACTCTTTTCCAACAGCACAACAGTCGACTCTACACATGGACATCACCAGATGGTCAATATCGAAATCAGATTGATTATGTCCTTTGCAGCCAAAGATGGAGAAGCTCCATACAGTCTGTTAAAACAAGACCTGGAGCTGACTGTGGCTCAGATCATGAGCTGATTCTTGCAAAATTTCGGCTTAAATTGAAGAACGTAGGGAAAAACACTAAACCATTCAGGTATGACCTAAATCATATCCCTTCTGAATATACAGTGGAGGTGAGGAATAGAATTAAGGGATTAGACCTGATAGACAGAGTGCCTGAGGAACAATGGATGGAGGTCCGTAACATTGTTCAGGAGGCAGCAACTCAATCCATCCCAAAGAAAAAGAAATGCAAGAAAGCCAAGTGGCTGTCTGATGAGGCTTTACAAGTAGCTGAGGAAAGAAGGGAAGCGAAAAGCAAGGGAGAAAAGGGAAGATATATCCACCTGAATGCAGAGTTCCAGAGAATAGCAAGGAGAGACAAGAAGGCCTTCTTAAATGAACAATGCAAAGAAATTGAGGAAAACAACAGAATGGGAAAGACTAGAGATCTCTTCAAGAAAATTGGAGATCTCAAGGGAACGTTTTGTGCAAAGACGGGCATGATCAAGGACAAAGAAGGCAGGGACCTAACAGAAGCAGATGAGATTAAGAAGAGGTGGCAAGAATACACAGAAGAACTATACAGGAAAGATCTGAATGTCCCTGATAGCCATGATAGTGCGGTCACTGAACTTGAGCCGGACATCCTCGAGAGTGAAGTCAAATGGGCCTTAGGAAGCATTAGAAACAACAAAGCTAGCAGAGATGACAGTATTCCAGCTGAGCTATTTAAAATCCTAAAAGATGATGCTGTTAAAGTGCTGCACTCAATATGCCAACAAATTTGGAACGCTCAACAGTGGCCGCAAGACTGGAAAAGGTCAGTTTACATTCCAATTCCAAAGAAGGGCAACGCCAAAGAGTGTTCAAACTACCGCACCATTGCGCTCATTTCACATGCCAGCAAGGTGATGCTCAAAATCCTACAAGCTAGGCTTCAGCAGTATGCGAACCGAGAACTACCGGAAGTACAAGCTGGGTTTCGAAGAGGCAGAGGAACTAGAGATCAAATCGCCAACATTCGCTGCATCATGGAGAAAGCAAGAGAATTCCAGAAAAATGTCTATTTCTGCTTCATTGACTACGCTAAAGCCTTTGATTGTGTGGATCACAACAAACTGTGGCAAATTCTTAAAGTGATGGGAGTACCAGACCACCTTACCTGTCTCCTGAGAAACCTGTACGAGGGTCAAGAAGCAACAGTAAGTACCAGACATGGAACAAGCGAGTGGTTCAAAATTGGGAAAGGAGTACGACAAGGCTGCATATTGTCACCCTGCTTATTTAACTTATATGCAGAGTACATCATGAGAAATGCCGGGTTGGATGAATCAGAGGTCGGAATTAAGATTGCTGGGAGAATTATCAACAACCTCCGATATGCAAACGATACCACCCTAATGGCAGAAAGCAAAGAGGATCTAAAGTGCCTCTTGTTGAGGGTGAAAGAGGAGAGTGCAAAAGCTGGTTTGAAACTCAACATTAAAAAAACGAAGATCATGGCATCTGGCCCTATCACTTCCTGGCATATCGAAGGGGAAGAAATGGAAGCAGTGACAGATTTTACTTTCTTGGGCTCCAAGATCACTGCAGATGGTGACTGTAGCCATGAAATTCAAAGACGCTTGCTCCTTGGTAGGAAAGCTATGGCAAACCTAGACAGCATAGTAAGAAGCAGAGACATCACCTTGCCGACAAAGGTCCATCTAATCAAAGCTATGGTTTTCCCAGGAGTAATGTATGGCTGTGAGAGCTGGACTATAAGGAAGGCTGAGCGCCGAAGAATTGATGCTTTCAAACTGTGGTGCTGGAGAAGACTCCTACGAGTCCCCTGGACTGCAAGGAGGTCCAATCAGTCCATCCTAAAGGAAATCAACCCTGAGTGCTCATTGGAAGGACAGATACTGAAGCTGAAGCTCAAATATTTTGGCCACCTAATGCGAAGAGAAAACTCTCTGGAAAAGACCCTGTTGCTGGGAAAGATCGAAGGCAAAAGGAGAAGGGGACGGCAGAGGATGAGATGGCTAGATAGCATCACCGATGCAATGAATATGAACTTGAGCACGCTCCGGGAGAGAGCGCAGGACAGGAAGGCCTGGCGTGCTATGGTCCATGGGGTCATGAAGAGTCGGACACGACTGAACGACTGAACAACAAAGTGTCAGTGCTAGGTTTGGGGGCGTGAACAAGCAGGGTGCAATGGCGAAGACGAGGAGCAAGTCCACGGGGTTCTTGTCAGTGGGCCCCTGCTGGGGTGTGGGTCCATGGCATACGCCCGATCATGCCTACTCTTTCCCTGCATTGGGGCAACCAGGAAAGGGCTCGAAGGGATGAGACCTGGTAGAGTGGGAGGCCCTTTTCTTTGATTGGATTCAGGCTAGCACTTTAAATGGGAACAGTTAGTTCTTTGCAAGATGGTATGCATTTCTAATGGGAAGCTAAAGATGGCATTTCAGCTGGCTGCAGATCTTTTGGTGAAGCTCAGCTAGTTTTACAAGCTGTACCTATGCATTCCGTATCAAGCATCATTGAGTTCAATGGATCTTACTCCCAGGGAACTAGCCGTAGCCTAGGATTGAGGATCATGTTGATCCTATTTTATGCTACGGACTGCTGCTCTTTTCTTTGGTGCATCTGTGTGAGCTTCCGCACTTCAACACTTACCACTCTGTGCACAGGAATGATAGCAGAAATTAATGCATTAACTGAGGGCAGAGAATTATATTTTCCCAGATAAACAGTAATTGAGTTGCCAGGAAAGTTTGAGTGCCAGGGGAAATCAATATCTCTGCAAAAGAAGTGCAACCTCGAAGGAAGGCATACAGACCACTTTTGTTCAACCATAAATCAGTCATGAGGAAAGATAATCAGTATTGCCCTGATCAACCAATGAACCATGATGAGCAAACATACCCTTAGGGCGCAGTCCCATGCAGCTGGCTGGGGAATGCTGGGAGTTAGAGGACTTTTTTTTTTTGTCTAAACATGCATAGGATTGCACCCTTAAGATGTTTCTTTAGGCTCATAGGAACACAGGAAGCTGCCTTATATGAGTCAGACACTTGGCCCATCAAGCCCAGTATTGTTGACACTGACTGGCAGCGGCTCTTTAGGGTTTCAGGTAGGAATTTTTCCAGCCCTACCTGGAGATGCCAGAGATTGAACATCTGCATGCAAAGCAGATGTTCTCCCACTGAGACACAGACCTTTGCACTTTAGTGAGTCTATAGGGCACCCCCAACCCAGCACCCCCAGATGTGTTGGACTACAACTCCCATCACTCCCAACCACTGGCTGGGGTGATGGGGTTGTAGTCTGACACATCTGGAGGGCGCCGTGTTGGGGAAGGGTGCTCTAGGCGGAGTGCCACATACATACACATCCAACCAAGGGTGCTTTTCCACATGCCATTACGGGCTAGATGTGTTTCAGCTTTACATGGCACATGCCAGGCAGAATCTAGTCAAGCAGGGCTCAAGAATAAGAATTTCTGTTTGTGCTGAACTGGACCAGGGACAGCCTCTCTTGTAAGAGTAGAACCGAAGGCTGCCCCATGAAAGTGGGTGGCGGTAGACTCTGGAGATTTACAAAAGGAAGTGCTTTCATCGTACACAGCCCTGCTAAAAAAGACACCGAAGCGATGCTCCTCCATCTTTTTGTTGTTGTTGTTAGACTCAGAGCATCCCTGAATTCCTGTGGACAGCTTTTGGCAGTAATGATTTACGCCGACTTGTTGTGAAGTGGAGAATGTTTCACTCACGTGAACACATGTTTAAAATCAGTAATGATTTCAATGTTTTCAATGTTTTCAATGTTTAATGTTTAAAAACATTAAAATGTTTAAAACATTTAAAATGTGTAATTGTTTAAATGTTTTTTTAACATTTAAAATGTTTAATGTTTTAATGTTTAAAATCAGTAATGAATTTACACCGGCTTGTTGTGAAGTGGAGAATGTTTAACTCACATGAACACAAAACGTATAAAGTGTGGGACAGAATTACTATGAAGAACTTGACGTGTCCGGCCTGCGCAATGCCACCAGGGTAACACCAGCTCTTTTTTTATCTTTAATTTCCAGAGCAATCCGATGGGGCAGGAGAGGGAGAATTGGAGGCAGAGAAACGGCCTTTCGCTAGACCAGCCTTCCCCAACCTGGGGCCCTCCAGATCTTTTCAACTTCATCTCCCATCAGCCTCAGCCAGCAAGGCTAATGCTCAGGAATTCTGGGAGTTGTCATCCACAATATCTGGGGGGCACTGGGTTGGGTAGGCTGCACCGTACACCCTGCCAGGCTCACACTGGCAAGGAAAAGGCGGTGAGGAGGGGAAGTGGGGCATTTTTTCTTCCTATTTTTTTTCCTGTTGCAGAATGTTTCTTTCTTTAATAGTTTCCCTCCCATTGAGTATAATATTAACACACATCAAGGCATACATTTCTACTCTTTATTGTTTATTGAGATTTTTTGTTTTAACAATAAAATAACTCCCTCTCCTCCTTCCCAATTCTACAGTTGGTGGTATAAGACATAAAAAAATAAGCTTCCATTTTCCATGTTTCCCTCTCCTCTTCCCTTCAGGTCACTGATGTGTGTCATGTTCTGTGTCGTACATAATTCAGGGCTGTGCAACTTGTGGTCCTCCAGATGTTTAGACCTTCAACTCCCATGATCCCTCATCATTGGCTATGCTGGCTAGGGCTTAGAGCTGATGGTCTTGTAAGCCAAAACATTTGGAGGCCCACAACTTGCCCACCCCTGCATTAAACCACTTACAGTTTCACATCTGCTAATTTGCCTATCATGGGGTGTGTGTGTACGATTAAGAAAAAGTGGGGAAAAGGGAGAAGGAAAGGGGGAATTTGAAAAGAAAGTAAGATAAGGGTGCAATCCTATGCATGTTTAGACAGAAACATGTCCTACAACTCCCAGCATTCCCCAGCCAGCATAACTGGCTGGTGAATGCTGGGAGTTGTAGGACTTTTTTCTGTCTAAACATGCATAGGATTCCACCATAGGTTAGTTTTTATGTTGATATCACTTACATACAGAAATTATTGATTATGAATTCATTATTTGCTGGAAAAATTCTTTGGGGTAAAACCTGGAAGAATTTTGTGTTTCCCTCAATCCAGGAATGGCTGATTAAAGGCACAATCCTATACATATTTAGAGAGAGAAAAATGTGCAATCCTATGCATGTTTAGACTTTTTCTGTCTAAACATGCATAGGATTACGCCCTCAGTGTTTGGATATTGCAGACGTGGATAAGGTAACAGAGTCTTTACATAGAAACACGGGAAATTCAAATGTAATTAACACCATAGATAAATGGAATAGTTTTAGTCTTTACAGTGAATAGTCTCTGTAGTCCTATAAATCTTGGCAGAACGCTGTTCTTGATAGAATTAGAATTAGTTGTTTGCTGTGATCTTTTTCAGTTCGCATTGGATTTTATAGTTTTCTAACGGTTGCTTTTTTACACTGAATTCAATAAAAACATTTTTAAAATAAAAATAAAACAGAGCATGCGATATTTATGGCGGACCGGGACCCAGAGCTCCAGACTACACATGGAGTCTTCCCTGGCATGTCCCACTTGTGCCTCTGAGTCCCAGGTGCGAGAGACAAACAACAGGCAAAGAACGCCACCCTCACCGTACTTGTGCTTGTCCCGCAGCATCTGGAGACAGAACCTGGTTCAGATGGACCTTTGCCTTGGTCTCCTCCAGAAAATCCTGTGTCTGAGTGGGGGTGGGGGTTAAACAGCTTTAATTAAATTGCTTTCAAAGTGGAGACTTAACCCTAAGCAGGGCACATTTTTTCAGGCCGAGAAGTATTTTAAGTAGCTTTGTTGGCGATGCTATCCAAATAAATAGAGTGCCCCAACCGGAGGAGAAAGCAAGGCTGAAGTGTTCCAAGTGCATAGCCCCAGGGAAAGCACAGCAAACACGCCCAATGCTAAGATGGCCCCTAAACTCATAAAAAGGCTAATTGAAGTCATTTTGCTGAAGGGGGAGATACTTGATGTGCATGGAGCCCAGGAAGCCAAGGGGGCAGGCGGGGAGATCTTCAGGGCAATTGAACAAAAGCTGCCTTGCAGAAGCAACATGGGTGGTCCCGGGCTGGAGGCCTGACCCAGGAAGGAAGCAATTCGCAGCATGCACCTGCAGTCAGGCGGGGCCTCAGCTGCCAGAACTTCTGATGCTGAAAGAATCCAGATTCCAGTTATCAATCTGAAGTTCGTAATTTAGGGTAGTCCCTCAACATGGTTTGGACAAGAAAGGGAGAGAAGGGGCAGAGGGAGCGAGTCAGCTCCAAGGGAGAGAAAAAGTCCCAACCCCTCTTGGCCTTGCTGGCTTATGTGCTGGGCTTTTAAATGGCAGCAAGCCCAAGGCAGACCAGCAGCAGCCAGGCCCAAGTAGCCTTGAGGAAAAGAAAGCACACATTCTTTGCACCAGGCTCATCATGTGGTTAAGACGCTGAACTGCAGACCGGAGGGTCGGCAGGACAGCAGTTCGAGACCCGAGTGCCGCATGATGGAGTGAGCTCCCGTCTTCAGTCCCAGCTCCTGCCAACCTAGCAGTTCGAAAGCAAGAAATTGCAAGTAGATAAATAGCTACCGCTTTGGCGGGAAAGGTAACAGCGTTCCGTGCACCTTGGTGTTCAGTCATGCCGGCCACATGACCACAGAAGCGTCTTCGAACAGCGCTGGCTCTTCGGCTTAGAAATGGAGATGAGCACTACACCTTAGAGTCGGACACGACTGGTTGGGGATACCTTTACCTTTACCTCATCAGGGGGTGAACTGGCATTTCTGCAATACCATAGCCCTGGGGTCTTCAACATGGTGTTTAGGGGAATATATATACCCATCAGGACTAGTTGCCACTGGTAGCCTTCTCCTCCATGAATTTGTCTGCTCCCCTTTTAAAGCCAACCAAGCTGGTGGCCATCACTGCATTTTGGGGTAGTGAATTCCACAGTTTAACTAAGCTGTGTGAAGAGGAACTTCCTTTTATCTACCTTGAATCTCCCATCATTCAGCTTCATGGGATGACCCTGGATTCTAGGATTATGAGAGAGGGAGGAGAACTTGATCCAGTGGAGGCTGGTGGCTCCGATTTCGGTGGGGCTGTGAATCCATTCTGGGTTTCAATCCAAGCCAGCCAGAACTCTAAAGGAGCTATCCAAGGTGCTGAACCCATTGGGGGGTCAAAGTAGTTTCAGCACCTTGGATAGCTGCTTTGGAGTTCTGCCTAGTTCTGACTGAAACTCAGAATGGATTCATACCCCACCGAAATTGGAGTCACCAGCCTCCGCTGACTTGAGCCAATCCACTTTCTCCACACCATATATAATTTTGTAGAGCTATGTTGAGTCCCCCCCTCACTCACCCTTTTTCTACCCTAAAAAGCCCCAAATGAGCCTTTCCTCATAGAAGAATTGCTCCTGCCCCTTGATCATTTTGGTTGCCCCTTTCCAGCTCTACGATAGCCTTTTTTCAAGTGTGGTGACCAGAACTATAGTAAGTATTCTCAGTGTGGTTGCACCAGACTTTTGCATATAGGCATTATGACATTGGCAGTTTTGTTTTTGATTGCATTCTTGCTCCAGTCCCTGCGTCCCTGCTTTTACGTGATAGGCTATGCAAATATTTGCGTAGCCTATAGTGTTAATCAAAAGCACGGACGCAAATGGCGTCTGGGATGCCATTTGTGGCCATAAAGGCCTTAGTTTAAGGTAAATCCAGCCATTTTAATGTAAATTTGCATTCTCAGTCAATCCGCCCAGCCAGCGATACGGCAATGGCGGCCGTATCACTGGCGCTCTGGAGCCGGCTGGCAGGGAGGATCGGGCCAGCAAGGATTCCTCCTGGAGGCGCAGGTAGGAGATCCAATCCTCCATGGACTTTGGGAGGACAGATTCAACAGAATCCAGCCTCATTGGGGTCCGTGGAGGATTTCTCCAACATCACTACAGATTAGGGACTCTGCTGGCGTACTGCCCACCCCGCTATCTATCAGTCTCCCTGCCTGAGCTGATGGAGATGGTCTTAGACTTGATGTTGAGAACCCCTAGGATGAGAGTTCCGGGGGAGTCTCAACTTCCATGCTGAAGCCGTTGTATCCGGGGTGGCTCAGGACTTCATGACTGCCATGATAACCTTGGGGATGTCCCAAAATGTTGTTGGCCCAACGCTTGTAGTAGGACACACACTTGATTTGGTTTTCTCAACTGGACAGAAGGAGGATGATCTGAAAGTGGGGGAATTAACATCTATCCCCTTGTCATGGGCTTTCTTCACATGGAGCTTGTATCCTGCAATTGAGATTGCACCTTCATGGAAGTTTGCAGGCTCTTTACATGATGCTGTTAACCTCCAAGGTGTCTCTTGCACTGAATGCCCTTTGTTCCGCTTTTAAATAGATCGCAGATATGAGCTATCAAATTACCCCATTGTGTTCTGCTTGAGTTCCCTCCATGAAAAGAGGAAAGGCAGCAAGAAGAGGAGCAAGATCAATGAAAGACAATGGAAGACTCAGATATGGGGAGAAGGAGGGGGAAGGGGGTGAAGCAAGAGGGAAGATGGCTAGAATACAAGTGAAGGAAGACTCGTGCTAAGTCCAAAGAGCACAGGTTAGAGCTCATGCCGACTCAATGGCAGTGATGTTCTGAAGTTCTGCCAAATGTCAAATCTGTGCCAAATTCTGTTTTCCCTCTACATCTCATTCATTAATCCATCTCTAGGTGCAGAGCAGAATCAGAAAAGAAAAGTGAAGCGAAGCGAAGCAAAGTGAAGCGAAGTAAAGCACCTGGAATTGCTAGTATCCTAGTTTCAGAGCCAGGGGGTGGGGCTTTAAGAGGGCAAAGGGGAAGGAAGCCTCTCCCATTTATTGAGACCCTTTGTTCTGCTCTTCTGTCTCCCGATCAGTGAAGGCCCCCTTAAAGGCCCCCTCACCAGGTATGCTCTCAAAGGAATTTAAAGATATCTTTGCTGACTCCATTTGACTTGAATTATCTTTTGATGGCAATGAGTTCAAGGGAGAATGACTGGTCTGGAAAAATACTTTAAAATACTCCCCAGTAAAAAAAAAAAAAAAAAGATCAGCAAGGAAATTTATACATAAGGAAAGTATGTAAAAAGACTGGCTGTCTAGGCTGATGAAACAAATCAGACAAAATATATGGATAAAAAGAAATAAAAGACAAGACAGTCATTCCCTCTCTTTTTGAAGATCAAATGTGAGTGGCATTGCTTTTGCAGCCAAAACGACACCACCCACACATAGGCAAAAGGGATCAGCAGACCTGGGGGAAACTAAAGTTTTGCAGAAGTACAAAAAATCGGGAGTGGGGGGCTAACAGGGGGATGACCCCACAAAATCACCCAATAGGGACTGTGTTTGCTCAGTGGATGATGATAGACTGGGGCGGGGGGAGAATGGAATACCAAATGGGAGGGGGAATGGAATGAAGTTTCCTGGAGAAGGGCGAGGCTGGCTGGAACATTAAACTCTACACCGCCATGTTTTGTTGGAAGTCCCACTGGTAAGAATATAATGTTATTCCAGCTGGGTGCAAAACCTAGGGATTTGAAAGTGAAGCCTCAGCTGGGCCACCACGGATGCGTTCCCTGCCCCCTTTAAAATCAGCACAGCAATCAAGTGTAGGGTGGCCATGCATCCTCTTTTACAAAGGACCATACTCTATTTGAAAGCATCCTCTATTCAAAAGGCTGTCCAGTCCAAGTCTCAGCCATGTGTAAAGTTTTTGGATGAAGAACCATCAGAAGGGAGAGCATCAGCGGCCTTGAAGTTGCCCATCCACAGTGAACACCTAGACAGCAGACTGAGCGGACAGGCACACTATGGCAAGATGTACGGTGTCCCTATTTAAATTATTTCTGAATTTGTATCTACACGCATAAAGTAGGACATGCAAATGTTCTGCCAATCTGTGCATGAAAGACTATAACTAGGCGAGCTGCGTGCCTGCTCAGTCTGTGCCCGGGTGCTAAACCTTGATGGGCGAGGCACCTGCTCTCCCTTCGGATGGCTCTTCATCTTCAAACCGGACTTGGACTGGGCAGCCCTTCGAAGAGAGGACTGTCCTCTGTAAATGGCCACCCTAGGGCAGGGAATGGGGGTGAGGTGTTGGAGGACAGAACTGTGAGTGCCAATTGGCAGTGGAGCCTGGTGGCTCCGATGTCACTGGTGCAGCGAATCTGCTCCGGGTTTCAGTCAGAATTGTAAAGGAGCCATCCAAAGAGCAACAACCAGTGGTGAAGTGGCGGCAGGGCTCGCAGGGACACAGCCCCGGCACTTTTTCATTAGCAGGGACTCTGATGTCATCTGCCACCCCCCTCAGAATTCCCTGTTCCCTCTGAGCTTAGCTGCGACCCTCACTGTAGCTGTGGGGGAATGAATCTTCCAAGCAACAATGTGTTGTTCCATGTTGGAATGCAAAGTACCTGGGATGACTTGGTCTGGAAGGGGCAATGAAGACCTATTCGCTTTACCAAAGACGTGCTCCTGGTGGAGATGAAAACTCCTAGAACGGGTTTGTTGATATGGATCGACACAGCTGCATGAAATGTTTGGACTGCCCTTGGAGACTTGTCACAATGAGCTCCTGCATTGCCAAATTTACCACTGCACCACTGGCAACAACTCAAACATTCTTGTTGAAGAAGGATGCTGCAAGAAACGGTCTCAGCAACCTGGTCTCTTTTCAAGTGAAAGGTTAAAGCTCAGGAGAATTCATATCAGTAGAGATTTATCTCCCCATGGGAAGTTTTCTCCAGTAAGTTGCCTCATATTCTTTAGGTCAACCCTGAGTCCACTCGAACCAACTGAGCCTAACCGGAACAAGAACTGTATGAACTGTGATGAGGAAACTGTAAAGGAGTGTCTTTCTGAAGGAAGAAATCTGTGAAGAAATGTTTGTCTGAAACCAGTGGTGCAGTGGAGCCAGGCCTCTCAGGGAAGCAGCCCCGGCAGTTTTCCATTAGCAGGGTCAGTGACGTCATCGCCCATTCCTCAGAATTCCCTGTTCCCTCTGAGCTTAGCTGCAATCCTCTCCGTAGTTGGGGGCAAACAGCTATTTATTGTTCCTTGTTGCATTGTAAAGTATTTTGAGGGTGGTTGGTCTTGAATGGGCGATTAAGACCCATTAGCGTTAGGAAAGACCTGTTCCCGGTGGAATTGGAAACTGCCAGAACTGGTTTGTTGATGTGGATCAACACAGCCCCCTGCAGTTTTGGACTCTCCTTGGGGGCGTGGCTATGGGGACTGTCATGATCAGCGCCTGTACTTCAAAATTTACCACTACACCACTGCTGAAGAAGTCTGCAAACAAGTGTCTTTCTGAAGGAAGACAATTGTAAAGAAATGTTTGTCTGAAGAAGTGTTGGAGGATTGTTTTTCTGAAGAAGTTGTGAAACAAGTTATAAACCGGTATACTTGTGTACTTTTGTATATTTTTGTGTACTCATATATAGTCCTGTTAGGGTTCCCTGTGCTTTGTTTGTTTTTCCTTTGTCTTGGGGTGTCTTCTCCTGTTGGTTTTTCTTGTGTGATTGCAAACAGATGGGAAGCAGAGCCATTATAATACCTGGCTGTTCAGGCGGGCATTTGGGGTGGGTTAGGGTTTTTTAGAGCAGTGTTGTTTTATTATGTTGTTTTGTTCATTGATTATGTAAATTTGTTGCATTTCATGTTATTAGTATTGGACGCTGCCTAGAGTGGCCGGGTAGCTGGCCAGATGGGTGGCTAATAAATCTAATAAATAAATACAAATAAATAAATTCCATCACCCCTGCTGAAAGACCAGCTCCATTGGGCCTCAGCTGTTTCCAGCCCTAAGCCAGGATAGGTAAACTGGTGCACTCCAGATGTTTTGGACTACAACTCCCATCAGTCCCAGTCAGCATGTCTAATGGTGAGGGATTGTGGGAGCTGTGGTCCAAACCACCTCGAGGGTGTCAGGTTGTCTATCCCTGGGTTGGAGTGTGAATGTGAGTCAGGAAGTCCTTGATTCAAATCTCACCTTGGGCACGAATTTTCTAGGTGGCTGTTCTCTCAGTGTTTCTCTCTCTTTCTCTTTCTCTCTCTCTTTCTCTTACTCAAACTGAAACCCTGTCATAGCCTGCTGTACTGTTGTAGCAATACTGAGGCAATGTATGTACAGTTAGTTCTTGCTCAGCCTTCCTGTCTGGCGACCTTTGCTCATTAAATTCTCACTACTGTTTTACCGCCTTGCCCGTGAATACATCCATGCCATATCACTTCCTAAACTGGATTCATCCCAAATCCACTGATTCCCCTCCTGTTCCAAGACAGGATCAGCAGCACCTGACCTGGGTTCTGACTCTGAAAACAGAAAAGCTCACCTACGCCAGGAGTTTGGCGGTTTCTCTGAGTTTCCACTCTGTCTGCAAACTTGGAAAGCCCAGACTTTGATGCGGGTGCAGCCTCCCAGATCACAGGCCCTATTCATAAAAAACAAACTTGCCTGCCAGGTTCTCCCCTTCCTTAGATCGGCGCGCACATGAGACACGCATGGCTTTGCTTTTATAAGAACCTTATCCAAAATGCAGTGGATGCATAATATGCTTTGGTACTGATTCAAAATGTAGGTGCCAGTTAGTTTTCCAATGTGCTCTAGGCAGCAGCTGTGAGTCGATAAAATACAATTCGTATGTTGTGTTCTCCTAAAGACGATATCTAACAGTGGATATGTGGCGCCAGTGGTTCTGGGACTATTCCTAGTCTCTGCTCAAAAGAGACGCTGTATCTGGGATCTGCCTTTCTCGAGAGGAAAGGTTCCAAGGGTGGCCAGGTGTCCTCCTTTACAGAGGACAGTCCTCTATTTGAAGGGACGTTCAGTCCAAATCCAGCGTTAAGATAAAGAACCATCCAAAGGAAGAGTGGGACATTACCCATCAACAGCACCTGAGCAGCAGACTGAGCAGGCAGGCACACAAGTCACCTGCTCACTATGGTGAGATGTACTGTATTTCTATTTAAATTACAATTATTTATTTATGTATTTATTTATCGCATTTCATTTCTATACCTCCCAATAGCCGAAGCTCTCTGGGCGGTTCACAAAAATTAAAACCACAGAGTGCAACATACAACAATATAAAATATAAAAGCTTAAAACCACAGTATAGCAATACAACCATAATAAAACCTAGCAGCAATGCAGGATTTAAAATACAGATTTAAAACACCAGAGCTAAAAGATTAGGAAGCTAAAATGCTGGGAGAATAAAAATGTCTTCACCTGGCGCCGGAAAGAGAACAACGTAGGCACCAGGACAACCTCTCTAGGGAGCTCATTCCACAGCCAGGGGCCACAGCAGAAAAAGCCCTCCTCCTGGTAGCGACCCACCTCACTTCCTTTGGCAGGCACTCCCAGAGAAGGACCCCTGAGGATGATCTTAGGGTCCAGGCAGGCACATATGGGAGAAGACGATCCTTCAGATGGCCTGGCCCCAAGCCATTTAGGGCTTTGAATGTTAATACCAGCACTTTGAATCGGGCCCGGAAATGGACTGGCATCCAGTGCAGCTGGAAAAGTACTGCGTAATATGATCTCGTTGGCCAGTCCCTGTTAACAATCTTGCTGCCCTATTTTGGACTAGCTGAAGTTTCCAGACCGTTTTCAAAGGCAGCCCCATGTGATGTCCAACTTTGACATCACGTAGTTAATTAGACATAATGATGTCTAACTTTGCATCTACACATATAAATTAGCATAAGTAAATTTTATGCAAATCACCATTCTCTTTTGTCCCATTTTGTGATTCACATGTGGCCACCCTACTTGTGGAAGGTCCCTCCACCCAATTTTGGGGGATCTCCCCCACATACCCCATTCAGCCATGGTGACTCTCTGTCTAGTATTTTCCTGACACTGTGTAGCATTTTCAGGGGGCTGAAGGAGCTGCCAGGGGGAGGAGGCAGGGGGAAGTCAACTTAAGTCGATCCAGCTTAAATCAGGAGCCAACCCAGAATCTTTATCACCAGTGCATTTAATGTAGAGCTGTCTGCAACATTCAGTTGCACGCAGATTGTTGTTGTTGTTAATTAGTAATTCTTTTCAATGTAAGTAATTTCCAGTCCGTTGGTGACAGAGGACTTAATCAAAGACACATTCCTCTTCTCTCTCTGGACCAATCAGGGATCCTAATACACTGATGTTTAAAGACATGGCATGCCATCTACAATTTATATTTGCCTTCCCCATCTCTCTCTGGACCAATCAAGGATCCTAGTATATGGGTGTTTAAAGACATCGCATGTGTCTACACTTTACATTTGCCTTCCCCAGACTGGAGCTCTCCAGATGTCTTGGCTATGCTGACTGGGGATGATTGGAATTGTAGTCCAACACCTCTGGAAGATGCCAAGTTGAGGAAGGCTGCTTGACATGTCCAATGCAGGAAGCATGCTGGAATAATTCCAGGCTGCCCACACCAGTTGTGACGGTTTGCATCAAGTCTGGAGCCACCCCAGGCAATAAACAAAACATAACACAACACAGAGACAATAGATGTGATCATACCTTCCGCTGATATCATCTTGGGAAATATGGGGTTTCTGACACCCACTGATGAGAACATGCAAAATATGTTGTTCAGATTTCCAGCTTATATGTAAAAAATCACTCATTTATTTCACACTCTCAAACACAGTGTGTGGGAGGTGTGGGAGGAACACTCATATATTTCATAGAAGTCACTCCTGGCACAAACAATACTATGAATAGAATCAATGGTGAGTTGATTTCCTCTTCTGCTGCTCCTCTCCCCCAGTCTAGCAATATATCATCACAATAATGGAACCAAAAGTCTTGGTGTAATGCACTCCGAAGCATCCACTGGATGAAATGTCATCTTTTCCATTGATTTCTCATTTGATCCATTATCTTTCCCTCACACTGGAGTATAAGGAAGTGCCAGCTGTCGGAAATCTCCTCACATCTCTGTTGATCAATGGTCAATAGACTCCAGTCATTACAATACTTGATCGTTTTGCAACCTGCCCTAGTTTTGGTGAGCACTGAAATGAGTACTGGAGTTTTTGGTCCAAAGTGATCCCCAGTGAGGTGTAGATTTAAATCCCTGCTCAGTGGTTGGCTTTAAGCAAGTCACTCTCTCTCAGTCTATGGTCCTGAGTTGGTCTGACTTGGCAACAGTTATCCATGGCTTGGTTACATCCTGGTTAGACTACTACAATGTGCTCTGCATGGGGCTACCCTTGAAGACCATCCGGAAGCTTCACTTGAGGCAAAACGTGGCAGCTAGGCTGCTAATTAGTACACAGTATTATGATCACATCACTTCAATACTGAAAGATCTGCACTGGTTGCAACTGTTTTCCAGGCTCAATTCAAGATGCCGGTTTTAACCAGTAACGGGCAAACCTACCCAAGTGAATTCCTTATTGGAATGCTTGGAAACATGAGGCGCAGCATGCATCACCATGCAGTGTGGCCCCTTTCCGATTGGTTGTTTCACATGGCCTGCCTCTGTGATGATGTCATGTAATGTTTATTCGCCATTGCTGATGGTTGGTATGAAGGTGGACCTGCAGAGTTATTGTCCTCCTCCTCTTCCTCAGAGCCAGAGTTGCAGTGGTGGTGGCAGCAACAGCGGCCAGGGAAGCAGCTAAGGAGATGGCTTTAAGTCCGGTTGGGGAGGTCTGGGTGGCAGGACTGAAAATGTAGGGGGTGGAATCTGTTTACTACTTTACTGCACATGCTCTGAGCTCACAATCAGTTCTGAACTTAATTGCAAATTTGTAATACATCAATCCAGCCTTGCTACAAAGGTACAAGTTTCAACCAACGAACCAACTAATTACGAAATTCAGAGGCATCACTAGTTTTAACCTTTAAAGCTCTAAACAGCTTAGGGCCTGGCTCTGTGAGGGACTGCCTGTCTCGGTAGGAATCTGCTCAGTTCTTCAGGTCAGCAGGAGAGGCTCTTTTGAAGACATCCCCACTCACAGAGACCCTCTTGTCAGGCACACAGGAAAGGTTCATATTTTTCTCTGATGAAAATGGAAGGATACCAAGCACCAGCTACATTCTGTACACAATTCAATCTGCTTAAATCCCATTGAATTAAAAAAAATTAAACATGCTTATTATGCCCAGTATTATTGGCCATTACCTTATCTAGACAAGAACAAAAGAAGATGTTGCATGAGAGCAGTGTTCCATCTAGTCCAGCGTTCTGTTTCCCACAGTGGCGAACCAGGTGCCTGTAAGAAGCCCACAAGCAGGACACGAATACAACAGCACCTTCCCGCTTGTGTTCCCCAGCAACTGGTGTCCATAAGCGTACTGCCTTTGAGACCAGAGGTAGCATATAGCCATCCTCACTAGGAGCCATTTATAGCCTTATCTTCCATGAATTCGTCCAATCCCCATTTAAAGCCATTTGAGTGGATGGCCATCACTGCATCCAGTGGAGCAAATTCCATAGTCTAACTACGCACCATGTGAAGAAGTCCTTCCTTTTATCTGGCCTGACTCTCCCACCAATCCGCTTCATGGGAGGACCCTGGGTTCTAGAGTGATAGAGAGGGAGAAAAATGTCTATCCATTTTCTCCACACCATGCAGAATTGTATAAACCTTGATCCCTCTTATACACCGTCTTTTTATAAACCAAGAAGCCCCTGATGTTTCATCCTAAAGATGATGCTCCAAATCCCTGATCATTTTGGTTGCCCTTTTCTGCACCTTCTCTAGATCTTTAATATTCTTCTTGAGCTGTAGGTACCAGAACTGTACAGAGTATTCCAAATATTCTGAGTGTGGCTGCAGGCATGACATTTGTATAAAGCAGGAGTGGGCAACATGAGGTCCACAGGCTGCATGCACGCCCCACCCCACCAAAGTTGGGGGTGATACCAAAATATTTCTTTTTAATAGGGAAAAAATTGCATCTATAGCTATTATGGGTCACCAAAAGGGTCAAATTTAGCTTGCGAGTAAGCAAAAATCTATCCTTTTGGTGCTGCATAGGAGCTAAACGCACCATATTTTTCCCTAAAAAATTTTTTTTTAATTGTTTTCCAGTCACCCGACTACAGCCTGGGGTGGGGGGCTGGAGAGGGAAAATGGCCCCTGGACCTCCTGAAGTTGCCCATCCCGATATAAAAGATGTTGCCAAGGTGGGCAGATCACATGGCTGAAAGATAAGCTGGTGAAACATTCAATACTGGGGCTCTGTGAGGCTCAGGATCCTCTGCTTCACTGCTTTGGTGATCTCAGCTAGAAGGTGACAGTCCCTTTAAAGTTAAGAGCTAGTGTGCCAAGTAGCAGCTGTCTGACTGAGCTGTGAACCACAAATCAAATCTTGCCTCTGTTATGATCCACAAGCTGGCTTTTGCTACTCTACTGTCTCTCAGTCCCTTGCCCCATCTGCAATAGACAGATAATAATATTTACCTACTTTGTAGGCTTTTTGTTAGGATTTCTGTAAGGGAACATCTGCTTTGAACCCTCAGAAAGTGGTATATCAATGCAGGACCATTGCTCAGCCTGGAAACCTTTCCCATGGCACTGAATCTATTGGTCAGAGCCCTGGCGTGTCCATTCGTACCAATGGACAAATATTTTTTCTTAAGTTAATTGCTATGCAGGTTGCAGTTTTCAAGGGGGATGGCAGGTGGGGAGGGAAGGGTTAACTCTCCCCTTTCCACATGCTGCAACAGCCCCCCACCCCAAATCTTCCCCAGCATGGCATTTAAGTGTCATTTTGGTTTGGAATGATCTGGGTCAGGGTGCAAATTAATTGAAGAATTTATTTTATTTGAGATGGTTTGGATGAGAAATTAATTGGCTGACTTTGCCTCCTGTGAAATTTAAATAAATTCTAGCAATTATTTCTAAATTTTCATATCTAGATATAAATTACCATATGCAGATTTTAGGCAGATTTGCATCCTTGGGCCCCAAATCTTTTAAGTGCCTAGCAACACCCTGGGTCTGCATGTCCCTGAGTCTACTTGTGTGAGTAAATGTTCGAGCCTTATGAGGGAGGGTTGCTGAACCTGGATAGCCAAGTATGCACGGCTGGCTGTAATTTTAACTCTGTAGTGGGGCCTATGGAGAACCCTTCTGCAATGCATTATTGCATTCAAGATTCCTCCAGGACAGACAACCTCTTCTTCTTTTGATCTTTAATACTTTTGACAGTCCTGCTGACATCTGTGACTAATGGATGATCTATGAATCCAAGCTGTGTCCAGCTCCGAAAAATCTTCACAAAAAATTCTTCAAGTTGCATGAACTTGCCATACTGACCCGTCGCAGAGATCTGATATAACAACCCAGTACACACACACAGCCAGCAGAAACATTCAGCTGCATTTCCACTTTGTTGTCTTCATCACACATCCATCACCATTTACTAGAAACTGCATATCCCTTACTTTCATGAAGGTCTCTCCTCCCAGAACAACTATTTTTGTTTATTTCAAGAGATGTCCTAGCAATTCAACAGTAATTTGTGGTTCTCAAACTTCATTGTAAAGAGCTTCCCTAAATCTCAGTTAAGGATGAAATCCTCAGCATACTTATTAAGGAGTGAGCATCATTAAACTCATTCATCTGAGTAAACATGCATAAGTTCAGGCTGCAGGAGAGGGAATTGCACAAATTCACCAATCCGAGGTCTTACAATGGCTACTCTGGGCTGTGGGCATCCCATAATCCTTCAACTGCATTATGGAAATGCATTGAGAATAGGGCTTTCAATGGCCATTAGCCATAATAGCTCAGTAAAACTTGCATATTCAGAGGCAATATATGAATGGAAACTTGTTATGGCTTGTAGCCTTCCCAAAGGCATCTGGTTGGCCACTGTGGAAAACAGGATGGTAGACATGGTGGACCTTTGATCTGATCCAGGAGGGCTCTTGTTATATTTTCTTATATTCCTCCCACCCTTTCCCTGTGCGATCTTCTCCTCTGCCTAGGGGCAGGTGAATGAGCCATGTTTGAGGCCACCAGGATTCTCCAAACATCATCTAGCCACTTGTCTTGTGCCTGGTTTGCATTTGTGATCACTGCTGGCACTGCGCAAATGCAAAACTTGTACAAATCAAGCAGCAATCCAACAAGAGATTTCTGCAAACCTCCCCAAATTTGCGCAGATCTCCCCAAATTTGCGCAAATCTCCTCCATAGACTAAAGAGGGGCTGATGCAGTCTACAGAGGAAATTTGCGCAAATTAGGAAAACTGCACAAATTAAGCTGGGAATTGGGAATGAGATGAACGCAAGCACCTGTTTGACAATTTGGGAATATTTTTGGTGGACGCGTGCTTGTGGTCGCATTCAGAGCTTTGAACCAGGTATGCTCACATATTTTGCAAGGAAAACCCGGGGGAGGGGGGGCTACCTCTGCCCCTTTCTCATGCCTGCCATGGGAAAAAGGGCTCCAGGTGCACATAAGGATGCACAAACCTGTCCATTTCAGTTTCTCTCACTTTCTCATTTTCCAGTGTAAAGTTTGGTTTGTCTGAAACTTTGAGAATTTTTTTTTATTTTTTTACATTTTTGTGAAAATTGGTATGCACTTATGTGCAGGTATCTCCCAACGTATTTCTGTATGCAATTTTGCCTAGTGTACACATTTTGCAAGCCATTCTCCCAGTATAATGCATTTTGAACATTATTTTCACAAATATATGCATTTTTGTGAGCACTCTCCCCTAGCATATGCTCTTTACAATTGGAAAACTCCATTGTAAAACTCGCAGAAATGCAAATTTTGAAGGATTATTGAGTTTCAGTCTGCATATTGATTCAGAAGTGTGAAATAATAATAATAGTAGTAGTAATATTTCTATACCACCACCACCCAGCTGATTAAAGGCAGCCGCCGGCGAGATCACATCACTCCAGTGCTGAAGGAGTTGCACTGGTTACTAGTTGTTTTCCGGGCCAAATTCAAGGTGTTGGTTTTGACCTTTAAAACCCTATATGGTTCTGGCCCAGCCTATCTTAAGGAGCGCCTCCAGCAACACCAGACAGGCCGCTTAACAAGATCAGCCTCAGATGGCCTTCTCTCTGTCCCATCAGCCAGGACAGCTAGACTGGTGGGGACGAGGGAGAGGGCCTTCTCTGTGGTGGCCCCCACTCTGTGGAACTCCCTCCCTAGGGAACTCCGTCATGCCCCCTCTTTAATGAGCTTCCGTCGTGCATTAAAAACGTGGTTGTTCAGGCAGGCATTTGGGGTGGGTTAGGGTATTTAAAAAAAAAAAATTATGGTAAAATTTTATTGTTTTAAATTGTTTTATGGTGGGTTGTACATCGCCCAGAGTGGCTGGGTGACCAGTCAGATGGGCGATTAATAAATTTAATAAATAAATAAATAAATAAAAAATTTTCCTTATGGGGAAAAGAGACAAGGAGTGGTATATTTTCTTTGGTGGGAGGCAAAGCACCTTAGGGGAGGGGGATGTTGAGAGGGGAAAAACAGCAGGCAGGGAAAGGGTTAAGCTGCCCCTCCCCACTGACAGAGCCTCCACGGAGACTGTACTGGCTGCTTTTCCGTGTGATTCCCCCTCCCCCCAAGGAAACGTCTGGGGAACATTTCACGCAATTGTGGGGCACATGTCATTCAGCCCTCCGGCAGTCTCCCGCCCACCTGACGACTGGCCGGATTCAAACCTCCTTAGGTGGAACTGCTGCAGGCAAGACATGTGTGTGCTGATAGTGCAGCATTTTGCCCTTTCTAGCAGAACCCGAACTGCAGAAACGAATGGAGAATGGAAAGCAAAGAGCAAAGAGCCAGGTCAAGAGAAACCGTGCCTGGTGTTAATGTTACAGCCTATGGAAGAGCTTTGCGGTGGGGGCGTGGGGAGCATAATAACCAGTGGCCAGCAGGAAACCACAATTAATTGGTCCTGCTTTGTGTTATCTCCACAGATGTGGGGGAGAGGGAGAATAAAAACATCTCATGCTGTTGACAACTCTATCTATAGTGTAATCCTTGAACGAACTCATCCATCACACTGCTCTCTCCTGTGGCAAAACAGGGCTGTAATCCTGGTTTTCATCTGTGGAAATCAATCACTGGCTTGCAGAAGTGATCAATCATCAAGGCCAGGACCCTATATATATATATATATATATATATATATATATATATATATAAAATTTTTATTGTGCCAAGAAGGCCAATAGGCAGAACACCGCAGTCGCCTCTCTTGTTCTTATGAAGCATTTATCTTTTGAGCAAGTGATGCATTTTCACCTGGCGTCAAGAGGACAGACCCAGAGTTAGAACAAATCAGTCTCGAACCTTCATAACGCTGAAAAGGTCTGTGCCATCTGCAAAGATTATGATGGGGTGAAGAACCTCAGGCCCTGGAGCCCAGTCTGACCTTCGGCATTCCCTAGACGGCCATGCAACCTTCCCTGGCACCACCCACTTCCCCCCAACCACCAGTTGTCGGGTGGCTTCCTGGCCCTTGTGCAGTTTTCCCCCATTCTAAAGAGCTGAAATGCCTCTCCTAGGCTTTAAGCAAACATATCCATCCCACACCAAGCTTCCCCAACCTGGAGCCTTGCAGATATGCTGGACTACCACTCCCATCTTCCCCAGTGTGGGGAAGGGCCAGCATTAGAGGTCAGCGTTGTCAGGCACTTGCTGAGCTCCACGCCCCAGAAGGGGCCCCATTGCCAACCATGGCTGTCCCTTGCTGCCGCTGCCTTTTCATCTGCCCTCTCTGAACATGGTCTGAAGAGTCCTTCAAGCAGGGGACCCCTTCAGAGAGAGGACCGCTCTCTGTAAAGTAGGACAGCTGGCCACCCTATTATTGCCAGCTGATCATATCTAGCACCCAAGTCTCCGTAAGTGGGGGGAGGGCGGGAAAGCTGCCAATAGGGTGGCCGAAATACGAAGAGGCAGGGCATGCAGATCTCCACCGATAATCCTACTGTGAAGAGGGAAGACCTTTTCTGAAGGCAGGGAGATCCCTGCCGTTTCTTAGCCAACAGGTGCAAAGCGAGCCCCTGAAAAGCCATCTGGTGTCCATCTGAGATAAATCCAGTACTAATAGCCTAAGGGGCCGCGGTGGCTTAGTGGTTAAGATGCTGAATTGCAGACTGGAAGGTGGGCAGGTCAGCAGTTCGAGACCCGAGTGCTGCGTGATGGAGTGAGCTCCCGTCTTCAGTCCCAGCTTCTGCCAACCTAGCAGTTTGAAAGCAAGAAATTGCAAGTAGATAAATAGGTACCGCCTCGGCGGGAAAGGTAACAGCGTTCCATGCACCTCGGTGTTCAGTCATGCTGGCCACATGACCACGGAAGCGTCTTCGGACAGCGCTGGCTCTCCGGCTTAGAAACGGGGATGAGCACCGCACCCTAGAGTCAGACACGACTGGTTGGGGACACCTTTACCTTTTAATAGCCTGAATTCCCCAAGCACCAGTACAAAGAAGAAACCTCCAGCCTGGAAAATCACATAGACCAGCCTTCCCCAACCTGGTGCTCTCCAGATGTTTTGGACTTCAACTCCCATCAGCCCCAGCCAGCATGGCAAGAAATCCTGGGAGTTGTAGTCCACAATATCAGGAGGGCCCCAGGTTGGGGAAGGCTGTATCAGAGGCAGAATAAGCAGCCAAGGTCAAGGCAACTGGCTGGAGATGCTACATCACTCCAGTGCTGAAGGAGTTGCACTGGTTACCAGTTGTTTTCCAGGCCAAATTCAAGGTGTTGGTTTTGACCTTTAAAACCCTATATGGTTCCGGCCCAGCCTATCTTAAGGAGCGCCTCCAGCAGCACCAGACAGGCTGCTTAACAAGATCAGCCTCGGATGGCCTTCTCTCTGTCCCATCAGCCAGGACAGCTAGACTGGTGGGGACGAGGGAGAGGGCCTTTTCTGTGGTGGCCCCACTCTGTGGAACTCCCTCCCTAGGGAACTCCGCCATGCCCCCTCTTCAATGAGCTTCCGTCGTGCATTAAAAACGTGGTTGTTCAGGCAGGCATTTGGGGTGGGTTAGGGTATTTTAGAAAATGTTTTTATTGTAGAATTTTATTGTTTTAAACTGTTTTATTGTACGTTGTACATCGCCCAGAGTGGCTGGGTGACCAGCCAGATGGGCGATTAATAAATTTAATAATAATAATAATAATAATAATACATGGGCGGCATGTAGGACAATTCTTCCACTTGATCTTGGGTGGGGCGGCTGTGATCTAAACTCAGCAGTTGCTGCGAACAACTGGAGAAAACTGCTCAAAAGCGCAGAGTTGAAGTCCTATGCACCAGCCATAAATGTGGGTGGCCCAAAGGCAGCGTAAGGCAACACTCGTGTACCTCTCAGGAACCATCCACCAAGCATCATATAGTGTTGCCAGCTTTTCAACTGGCAATACAGCTGTGCCTTTAATGGCAGTTTGTCATGTGGGCATTAGCAAGTGACAATGCTTATCTTTATGCTATGTAGACTTGATGATTTCCACACACCAAGCTGCTGTTAAAGGCCCAAGAGCAGAGCAGGCTATTTTTTCCTGATCAGTTGGCAACCTTCCACATCAGTGGGTGAGAAGCAGGCAGCAAGGTCATGGCAAAGGAAGAGATTTGAATAAAATGGGAACAAGGGTGATGGGCGGGCAGAGGACCTTTAAAAACACCTTTAAGGTTGCAGTCCTTTGCACATATAAGAAGAGCCGTGCTGGATCAGACCAGGGGTCAATTCACAGTGGCCAAGCAACTGCCCATGGGAAAACCACAAGCAGGATATGAGTGCAACAGCAGCCTCTTGGTCGTGTTCCCAGCAACTGATGTACACAGGCATAGTGCCTCTGATACTGGAGGTGGCATATAGCCATCAGGGATAGTAGCCACTGATATCCTCCATGAATTTGCCTTATCCTCCCATGAATTTATGGAGAATAAGACAAATTCGTGGAGGATAACGCATATTTCAGGAGTAAGCCCCATTTCACTCACTGAGATTTGCTTCTGAGTAAACACGCATTTGTCGTTCAGTCGTGTCCGACTCTTCGTGACCCCATGGACCATAGCACGCCAGGCCTTCCTGTCCTGCGCTCTCTCCCGGAGTGTGCTCAAGTCCATATTCATTGCATCGGTGATGCTATCTAGCCATCTCATCCTCTGCCGTCCCCTTCTCCTTTTGCCTTCAGTCTTTCCCAGCATCAGGGTCTTTTCCAGAGAGTTTTCTCTTCGCATTAGGTGGCCAAAATATTGGAGCCTCAGCTTCAGTATCTGTCCTTCCAATGAGCACTCAGGATTGATTTCCTTTAGGATGGACTGATTGGACCTCCTTGCAGTCCAGGGGACTTGTAAGAGTCTTCTCCAGCACCACAGTTCGAAAGCATCAATTCTTCGGCTCTCAGCCTTCCTTATAGTCCAGCTCTCACAGCCATACATTACTCCTGGGAAAACCATAGCTGTGATTAGACAGACCTTTGTCGGCAAGGTGATGTCTCTGCTTCTTACTATGCTGTCTACATTTGCCATAGCTTTCCTCCCAAGGAGCAAGCGTCTTTTAATTTCATGGCTACAGTCACCGTCTGCGGTGAACTTGGAGCCCAAGAAAGTAAAATCTGTCACTGCTTCCATTTCTTCCCCTCCTATATGCCAGGAAGTGATGGGGCCGGATGCCATGATCTTAGTTTTTTTAATGTTGAGTTTCAAACCAGCTTTTGCACTCTCCTCTTTCACCCTCAACAAGGGGCTCTTTAGATCCTCTTCGCTTTCTGCCATTAGGGTGGTATCATCTGCATATCGGAGGTTGTTGATAATTCTCCCAGCAATCTTAATTCCAACCTCTGATTCATCCAACCCGGCATTTCTCATGATGTACTCTGCATATAAGTTAAATACGCAGGGTGACAATATGCAGCATTGACAATATGCAACATGCATGTTGTTGTTGTTCAGTCGTTCAGTCGTGTCCGACTCTTCGTGACCCCATGGACCACAGCACGCCAGACCTTCCTGTCCTGTGCTCTCTCCCGGAGCGTGCTCAAGTTCATATTCATTGCATCCGTGATGCTATCTAGCCATCTCATCCTCTGCCGTCCCCTTCCCCTTTTGCCTTCAGTCTTTCCCAGCATCAGGGTCTTTTCCAGGGAGTTTTCTCTTCGCATTAGGTGGCCAAAATATTGGAGCTTCAGCTTCATTATCTGTCCTTCCAATGAGCACTCAGGGTTGATTTCCTTTAGGATGGACTGATTTGACCTCCTTGCAGTCCAGGGGACTCGTAAGAGTCTTCTCCAGCACCACAGTTCGAAAGCATCAATTCTTCGGCGCTCAGCCTTCCTTATAGTCCAGCTCTCACAGCCATACATTACTCCTGGGAAAACCATAGCTTTGATTAGACGGACCTTTGTCGGCAAGGTGATGTCTCTGCTTCTTACTATGCTGTCTAGGTTGGCCATAGCTTTCCTCCCAAGGAGCAAGCGTCTTTTAATTTCAGGGCTACAGTCACCGTCTGCGGTGATCTTGGAGCCCAAGAAAGTAAAATCTGTCACTGCTTCCATTTCTTCCCCTTCTATATGCCAGGAAGTGATGGGGCCACATGCCATGATCTTAGTTTTTTTAATGTTGAGTTTCAAACCAGCTTTTGCACTCTCCTCTTTCACCCTCAACAAGAGGCTCTTGAGATCCTCTTCGCTTTCTGCCATTAGGGTGGTATCGTCTGCATATCGGAGGTTGTTGATAATTCTCCCGGCAATCTTAATTCCGACCTCTGATTCATCCAACCCGGCATTTCTCATGATGTACTCTGCATATAAGTTAAATAAGCAGGGTGACAATATGCAGCCTTGTCGTACTCCTTTCCCAATTTTGAACCAATCGGTTGTTCCATGTCTGGTTCTTACTGTTGCTTCTTGACCCTCGTACAGATTTCTCAGGAGACAGGTAAGGTGGTCTGGTACTCCCATCACTTTAAGAGTTTGCCACAGTTTGTTGTGATCCACACAATCAAAGGCTTTAGCGTAGTCAATGAAGCAGAAATAGACGTTTTTCTGGAATTCTCTTGCTTTCTCCATGATGCAGCGAATGTTGGCGATTTGATCTCTAGTTCCTCTGCCTCTTCGAAACCCAGCTTGTACTTCCGGTAGTTCTCGGTTCGCATACTGCTGAAGCCTAGCTTGTAGGATTTTGAGCATCACCTTGCTGGCATGTGAAATGAGCGCAATGGTGCGGTAGTTTGAACACTCTTTGGCGTTGCCCTTCTTTGGAATTGGAATGTAAACTGACCTTTTCCAGTCTTGTGGCCACTGTTGAGTGTTCCAGATTTGTTGGCATATTGAATGCAGCACTTTAACAGCATCATCTTTTAGGATTTTAAATAGCTCGGCTGGAATACTGTCATCTCCGCTAGCTTTGTTGTTACTCATGCTTCCTAAGGCCCACTTGACTTCACTCTCTAGGATGTCCGGCTCAAGTTCAGTGACCGTACTATCATGGCTATCAGGGACATTCAGATCTTTCCTGTACAGTTCTTCTGTGTATTCTTGCCACCTCTTCTTAATCTCATCTGCTTCTGTTAGGTCCCTGCCTTCTTTGTCCTTTATCATGCCCGTCTTTGCACAAAACGTTCCCTTGAGATCTCCAATTTTCTTGAAGAGATCTCTAGTCTTTCCCATTCTGTTGTTTTCCTCCATTTCTTTGCATTGTTCATTTAAGAAGGCCTTCTTGTCTCTCCTTGCTATTCTCTGGAACTCTGCATTCAGTTGGGTATATCTTCCCCTTTCTCCCTTGCTTTTTGCTTCCCTTCTTTCGTGAGCTACTTGTAAAGCCTCATCAGACAGCCACTTTGCTTTCTTGCATTTCTTTTTCTTTGGGATGGATTTCGTTGCTGCCTCCTGAACAATGTTACGGACCTCCGTCCATAGTTCCTCAGGCACTCTGTCTATCAGGTCTAATCCCTGAAATCTATTCCTCACCTCCACTGTATATTCATCAGGGATATGATTTAGGTCATACCTGAACGGTTTAGTGGTTTTCCCAACGTTCTTCAATTTAAGCCGAAATTTTGCAAGAAGCAGCTCATGATCTGAGCCACAGTCAGCTCCAGGTCTTGTTTTTACTGACTGTATGGAGCTTCTCCATCTTTGGCTGCAAAGGACATAATCAATCTGATTTCGATATTGACCATCTGGTGACGTCCATGTGTAGAGTCGCCTCTTGTGCTGTTGGAAAAGAGTGTTTGCTATGATCAGCATGTTCTCTTGGCAAAACTCTATTAGCTTTTGTCCTGCTTCATTTTGTACACCAAGGCCATGCCTGCCTGTTATCCCGGTGATTTCTTGACTTCCTACTTTAGCATTCCAATCCCCTATGATGAAGAGGACATCTTTTTTGGGTGTTAGTTCTAGAAGGTGTTGTAGGTCTTCATAGAACCGATCAACCTCAGCTTCTTCGGCCTCAGTGGTTGGGGCATAGACTTGAATTACTGCGATGTTGAATGGTTTGCCTTGGATTCGTACTGAGATCATTCTATCATTTTTAAGATTGTACCCCAGTACTGCTTTTCCCACCCTTTTGTTGACTATGAGTGCTACTCCATTTCTTCTAAGGGATTCTTGCCCACAATAGTAGATATGATGGTCACCTGAATTAAATTCACCCATGCCTGTCCATTTGAGTTCGCTGATTCCCAAGATGTCGATGTTCAATCTTGCCATCTCATGTTTGACCACCTCCAGCTTACCTTGATTCATTGATCTGACATTCCAGGTTCCTAAACAATATTGTTCTTTACAGCATCGGATTTTCTTTTCACCACCAGACACATCCACAGCTGAGTGTCCTTTCGGGTTTGGCCCAGCCACTTCACTCTTTCTGGCGCTACTTGGAAATACCCTCTGCTCTTCCCCAGTAGCATATTGGACACCTTCTGACCGGAGGGGCTCATCTTCCGGCGTCATCTCTTTTAGCCTTGTGATACGTTCCATGGGGTTTTCTTGGCAAGAATACTGGAGTGGGTTGCCATTTCCTTCTCCAGTGGACCACATTTTGTCAGAACTCTCTGCCATGACCTGTCCGTCTTGGGTGGCCCTGCACGGCATAGCTTATGGCTTCACTGAGTTACGCAAGCCCCTTCGCCACAACAAGGCAGTGATCCATGAAGGGGCAACATGCATAGGATTGTGCAATAAAAGTGTGATGTATTTTTTGGACATCCTCTAATAGTTTTAGAGCAGGAGCGCACAACCTGTTGCCCGTGGGCCACACCAAACCCCCGTGGCCTCACTGCTGCTGAATCTCCCACTACCTTGCCAATTTCCTGCTACAGATTGCTTTTTCCCCACTGCTGATAGCAGTGAGGGAAGAGCCATCTGTACCAGGATCACTGGAGTATGTGGGTGTGTCTGGGTTTGCATGCATGTGCATGCATGAGCTTGCATGTGCGTGAATGCATGTGGCTCCCAACTCTGGAGCCAGCATGATATGTAGCCCTCAAGGCCAAAAGGATGGTGTGCCCCCATTTGCTGGAGAAGAACCATTTTGACAGGTGCAGCTTATTGTCACTCGATGGTCTTGTAGGCCCCTTCCAACCCCACTATTTTATGATTCCCGCAGTAGGGAGAATTGTCACCTTTCTGGACAATGGTGGAAGGTACAGGAACCCTGAAGATCACTGCATCTGGTTTTGCACCTGTGATCAATGTGGGGCTGGCCTGGAAAGGCATATGAAGAAGAGATCCCTGCAAGATCCCTGTGGCTGGACAGCTGGTTGCTATGCTGGGAATCTGAGTTCAGCAGGTGTCGCAGGCACAGCAGAAGCAGCCTGCTAATTCCATGAGGGGCAGAAATGCCTTCTGGAATGCAAAGGCGGACCTATTAGGTCATGGTCCACGCTTTGCTAGCGCCAGGAGCATTCTTCGCATTCTGTTTTGTGTTGCTCATGAACTGAATCATACGATGGACTCAGGATTGTCTCTTTAGCCAAGAAGGGGGTGGCAGAGGGGGAATGACTTCTTCATTTACATATTACCATCAGCCAGCCAGAACTGCCACGAATGGCTGCGGGCTGATCTCCCTCTTCACTTTTGTCCTGGAGATCAGGGTGGGAGCCTCTGCTTACTGGAAGCAATTCAATTTTAAAAGTGGCTCATTTCAGCGACGCAAGGAGACTATACCAGCCTACCCCAACCTGGTAGGAGGTTGGCATGGTTGGGCAGCTGCCAAGGGCCCACACGCCAGCAGGGGGCCACTGAGAAGAGCCCCCAGGACGTCCTCCTCTTCTTCACCATTGCGACCTGCTTGTTCACCTGCCTCTCATTCTGGCCCAGATGATGGTGGTGGTGAGAAGGAGGAGCAGGAGATGCCACGGCATTCATGATAAATGGTGATCTGTGTGGCGAGCGAGCAGATGGTAGCAATGATGAGGAAGAGCAGCAGCAGCAGCTGCCAACCGTGCAGGTGAGAAGGTGGACTCACTGAGGGAGAGGGGCTCATTGAGGGTGTCTTGCTCGAAGGCCCTTCAAAACCTGGAGCTGACACTGGCAATCAAGAGTGTTGGCTGTTATGGAAGGCCAAAAGAAGTGTGCCACCTAATAAGGGCTGTTGGGTTGAAGCCAAAAATAAAAGAACCTGAGCACTGGATGGGAGAAATGTAAGAAAACATAGCAAGAGCCCTGCAGGATCAGACCAAAGGTCCATTAGTCCAGCAACCTGTTTCCCACAGGGGCCAGCCAGAGGCCTACAGGATGCCCCCAACCACCTTCACCTGCTTTTGCTCCCCAGCAGTTAGTATCAGGTCCTGGATTTGCCTTATGGTTGTTTAACAGTGTTTTAAACATATATTGTCTGTGTATGTGCTGTCTGTTTAGAAGATTTTATGTAAATGGTTTTACCCTTTGTATAATATATTTGAATAGTTTTTAATTTTTGTAAACTGCCCAGAGACCTTCAGCTATGGGGTGGTATAGAAATCTAATAAATAATTATTATCTATATAAGAACGTGTTAGCGTAAGGCTTATTACTAGAGATCTACCAGACCGATTTTGCTCATTTTTTAAAACTGAAACTTGAGCAGTGTAGATGTGCAGACAATTTTGAAACTTTGAAAAAGCTCAAAGCTTGAGCTTTAATAGCAGAACAGTATGTTTATTTGCTCCGCGCCAGTCTCGTATTGCTCTACGGTTCAGCACTGGTTTATTTGCTCTGCGCCAAACAGCATCTGATCTGAGATCATATGTTTTCTACCTGAAACTTAAAGAAAGGCTAAGTGATCTTTTAAAAAAGAACATGCCAAACAGCGCCTGATCTGACATCACGTGTTTTTTACCTCCTTTATTTATTTATTTATTTTTATTTATTACATTTATATCCCGCCTTTTTTCCTCCTTAAGGAGCCCAAGGCGGCATACATAATCCTCCTCCTCTCCATTTTGTCCTCACAACAACAACCCTGTGAGGTGGGTTGGGCTGAGAGTCTGTGACTGGCCCAAAGTCACCCAGTGAGCTTCCACGGCCGAGTGGGGACTAGAACCCAGGTCTCCCGGCTCCCAGTCCAACACTCTCGCCACTATGCCGCACTGGCTCTCAAACACCACACTGGTTCTCCATTATCGGCATCCTCACACTTTCCTTTTTTCTATTTCTGTTTGGGTTTGTTTTTAATCATTTTGCTTCACAGGCAGACTTCACGGGGCGTCGCGTCGCTAGGCCTCAGGGCGGTTGTTAGGGGCAATGGCCATGCTCCCCTGCCTTGTATTGTTTCGAACAGGATGAAGGGGGGGGGGCTGCTGCTTCCCCTCCCCTGATGCCCTGTGCACAGGTGGGGTTTGCGTATTTGTGTGTGTGTGGGGGGGTGATGCAGCAGGAATGGGTGGGGCACAAGGCCGGCACCATATTGGATGGTCCTGGCTCAGGGCAGGTGAGAGAAAGGTGGCTTCCCCCTCCCACTCACCTTTTGTTGTTCAGGTCCAGGTAAAGGGGGGGGCTTCTTGGATGGGGGCTTGGAAAATCCCCTTTCCCTGCAACAGGAAGGGAAATCATATGATAGACTTTCCCTGTCTACTCATTCATGCAGTGGGAGGGGAAGGAAGGAGAATTATTGGAAGGAGGGAGCCTAGTTGTGCAGTGAATAAGAGGGAGGGAGATGGGTGGAAGACTCTGTTTGCTGTGGCGCGGGGAAGGCTTGCTTTAATGTAGTGGGAGGAGGGTGTATTATTGGGGTGCTCAATGAAGGGAGGTTGATGCGGGATACAATTAGAAAGTTGAGAGAGGAAGAGGGAGGGAACGAAGGAAATGCCCCATGAAAGTTGTTCCAGTCACAAGGAAAACAGCCAAACATATTTTCATCCAATCATTCTCAGACTCCTAGCGCCCATGGTGACATGGTAATCATGGTGACATGCGTAATCATCATCACCATCATCAAGGTGGCCACAGATGCATCCCCAAAAAAGAGGACACCACTTTGCATAACATTTGCACAGGTTAATTTTATGTATAGATGCGAATTTGGAAATCATTACTGTAATGTAGCCAGAAATGCAATACAGCTCACCCTCTCAAGGAACACAGTGACTGGGGAGCCTGTGTGCGGCTGCTGCTCAGTCTGCTGTCCAAGTGGCAAATGTTGGTGCACAACTACGAGGCCCCTGCTGCTCTCCCTTTGTATGGTTCTTTATCTCGAAACCAGAATTGGACTGCAGAGTCTGTCAAATCAAGGACACTGCCAAATAGAGGACTGTTCTCTGTGAAGTAGGACACATGGGCACCCTGGCTGGTATTTAGTGGTCTCCAGCCTCTGAACTTGGAGGTAGCATATAGACCACAGGTGGGCAAATTGTGGCCCTCCCGATATTGTTGGACTGCAAATATCATCAGCCCTAGCCAGCATAGCCAATGGTGAGGGATGATGGGAACTGTAGTCCAACAAGATTTGGAGGGACACAGGTTGTTCACTGCTGATATAGACCATTGAGTTCACACCCCACCTCCATGCTTCTTCTTCATGTTCAAAATGTAACTGTGTAAGTGCCTTGGGGCAGGGGCCTGTTTTTTGCATATGTTACACACAGTAAAGCATCATGTCAGCTGATGGATACTGAAATACTGAATAATATAGGAATAATAATTTAAAGTGGCTATGTGGGAATTCAAAATGCACCAGGGCGGGGGCTGGGAATCCCAAAATCCACAGTTTGGCAATACCTTTATTAGGACCAATCCAAGTGGCATAAAAGATTGTGCAAGCTTTCAGGTTCTCCAGAACTCACCAGGCTAGCTGTTATAAGAGCCATGAAATGGGGGAAGAAATAGAAAAGTTCATAACGTAGCTCAGATCTTGTAGCTGTGAAATCTGCAGTATAGGCTCAGTCAGTGGAGGCTGGTGGTTCCGATGTCAGTGTAGCAGTGGATCTGCTCTGGATTTCAATCAGAACCAGTCTGAATTCTAAAGGGGATAGCTCCTTTAGAGTTCTGACTGCAATCTGAAGCAGATTCACCGCCCCACTGACATTGGAGGCACCAGCCCCCACTCGGCTCAGCTGAAAAGTGGAGATGGCAGACTGAATGAATGGGTCAGGGGTAGGTTTTTCCAGGTATCAGATTAAACCTAGCATTCTGGGACCAAGAAGCAACAGCTCACCCCCATTTCTGAAGTTGTGCCATTGGTTTGAACCTCGGCCGCAGGTTTGGGATCCACACAGGTGTGTTGGTAATATAACAACTTTAAGAGAAAGATTTATATACGGCTCCCCGGCTGGGCTCTAAACACAGACCTACAGTAGGGCTTCTCCTACCAGTCCAATGGAAAAGAGGCAGGTGGTAGTTCGGAGGTTAGGTTGCTCTTGAAGCAGAACTACTTTTTGCCTGAGGGCCGAATCCCATTTTGAAGAATCTGTCGGGGGCCACATTCCAGTGGGGGGCAGCTCTGAAGGCAAAGGGGTGGTACTGGAGGCAAAAGAGGTGCGGCCAAAATAGAAAACAGTACTAGAATATTTTAGTTTAAAGCCAGTAACAGCCTTAGGAGAGCCATTTCAACCTTTTAGGGTGGGGAAAGAACTGTACAAAAACTGGGAAAGCACCGAATGACTGGTGGTTGGGTGGAAGGGGATGGAGTGAGGGGAAGGGCACATGGTCTTCTCAGAACCCTGGAGGGCTGAATTGGGAGCCTTAGAGGGCCAGAGTTGGCCCCTGAGTCTGAGGTTCTGCACCCCTGCCTTAAAGGGACGGTGCACAGGGTATTCTGGTATGTATCCAGAAAACAGCACTTTCTCACAGATATCCTGGGGACTCAACTGCAGCACTCAGCTGATCATGGGCAAGAGCAGAACAATGGCCCAATTAAAGAAAAAGTCACTTGTCCAACCCTTAACCATTCCAAGCATGTCAGAGGGGAAATATAAGACTTCCAGAATGCCCCCGGGTTGTGCAATGCCAACCCATGGGACCGGAGAGGACATTTTCTGTCTTAATCCTAGCAGGTGACCGGATTGTGCAAGAGGAGCGCTCGCCCTTGTAACAGTATCCCTGCTGGCCCTAACAGCAGATGCTATTCTTACTCCCTGCAAGCCCTAAGCCCTTTCAGCACCCAGGGACCGGCCACCATCATAAATCCCCAGCAGTAAATTGCCAAATAATTACTCAGTTTACACTTGTACGTCTGTAAGTGATTGTCAGCAGCAGGTTAACAACTCGGGTGCCCACAGAGATTATATTGGTAGGTGTGGGAGAAGCATTTCTCTTGGTACTAAAAGCGATATTATTTACTTCTTATCCACAATACACCTTATCACTAAAGTGGTGCTTTCACTGCTTCCAGTGGTCCCTGGTTACCTCGTAAATCACCATTCCTATTTTTGCTGTTGGAGGGTGCTTTAATAGCTGCTGGTGCCCTGCAGATGTGTTTGAGTACAACTTCCCTCATCTGTTGGCCATGCTTCTCCCTCCCTTGGCCTAGCACTCACCGCCCCCCCCAACTTATTGCCAGTGGTTTCACAGGTGGCTGCACCGCTGCAAACTGGGGCGAGGACCAGTGATCCGCCTGACATTTTGAAGCTCCCACAATGCTCTCAGAGCACTGTGGGAATGTCAAGATGGTGGTTTCTTCCTGTCCACTGCTCCTGCTTCGTAAATCTGTGCTGGGGGTTGCAGATGGGTGAGAGCTCCCCCCACAGCACTGAGCTATCTGTGCCACCGGGTGCTGCCCACACTCCTGAGTGCACGTTGCACGTAAATGCATGTCCTTGGATACAAAGGCATCGTGCAATGCACAGCCTGCCATTCCACACACTCAGCTTGGAAGGCTGATAATCTGTCAGCAATATTGTTACAGGTTGGTTAAGATGACCATACTTCTAATTCTTCTAATTCTGACACTAAGGAATGGTTCACATATCATGCTAACCCACAAGTTTTTTTTATTAAAAAAACACGTGTGGGTTATCATGAATGCAGCATCTTACTGCTGCATGCTATCCAAGCTCTCCCGCTCTGTGGTTTGTTTAGCATAATGTGAGAACCAGGAACTCTGGCTTGTCTTTCCCGTCAAGCCAGAATCACAACCCATTGTTGGTTGTTATGACTCTGGGTTGTTGGGGGACAAGCCAGAGTTCCTGGCTTGTGCGTCGCGCTAAACAACCCATGGATGGACAGTCCATGGTTTGTTGAGCTGCTCCGGCTCAGAGTGGGAGCCATCAGGTGGCATGAACCAGCATGCTGGCTCATTCATGATGACCCACAATTTAAAAAATGGTGGGTTATCGTGATGTGCCTAAGATTTCAGTAAGCAGAGTTATCATTGTGATGGTCTGAGGAACATCTCCTAAAGACCTGACAATGGAAAGTAGATCTAACATTGTGAGGGCGTGTTTTAGTGGGAGCTGGGATGGGTGAAGTAGGGATAGGATAGGGGCGGGCAACCTCTTTTGGTTCAGGGGCCAGGTTGCCAGCGGGCCAGATGATAGGAAGGGCAGGCCCTAAAGCCCCTCCTCTCCCATTATGTCATCGGCTGCCACCCCACCCACTCGCGCTCCTGCATCGAGAAAGAGACTTGGATGACACTTAGGGAGCTTGCTCCTGCAAGTCCCTGCCGACTTGGGTGCCTCCTTCCCCCACTACTAGTGCCCCAATTGGAGTGCGAGGGGCACAGGAATGGACATGGCTGGGTCTTGCAGGACCCAGTCCTTCAAGCACAAGCCAAGTGTAGGGGAATCCTGTTATTATTTCTGATCAGAGATCGGAGATAACATGGGGACTCCTCTCCCCAGGCCTGGGGAGGGGCTTGGGAAGGAATGGGGCCCAGGGAGAGTGGCCAACACTCCACAGGCTGGATTGGGCCTCAGGCCACAGGTTATCCTTCCTGGCATAGGTGATGGGTAGAGATTACTCATCTTTTCTTCCTCCCATTATTTTATTAATCATTTTATTTAATCCATTTCATAGCCAGCTTTCAAGACCAGAGTCTTCCCAAGGCTGCTTGCAGCATGAAAACAATACAAACATATCCATAAAATAATTAAATATGAACAAGTCTAAATAAAACTAGTTTCAATCAAATATAATTTCAAGACATCCATCTGCAGTGAATAATAGAAGTTTTCAATTAAAAGCCAGGGAGACCAGATCCATTTTTAAAAGCAGCCACATATGGGACAAGCCATATCTCTGTCAGGAGGCAATTCCATAGGGTAGGGGCCACAGCTGAGAAGACCATAGGGCCATCTAAACGGCACTGCTTTCAACCTTCACTCCATCATAACTGCGCAGCATTGCAGCCGCAAATTAGCTTCTGCTGTGGTACACGCACGTTTTACTGCAGACTTCTCCAACGGGAAAATCCGCTGTGCCCTGACACATATCCATTGAAGCAAAGTAAACTGAGCCCCCTTTTTTTACCATTATATTTAAATGCACAGCTGTGCAGGCACGTGAGGGTGTGTGTGTGACACTTTGGGTTTTAGCGGCTGTTTTGTATTTTATGGGTTCTTTTGTGTCTGTCTGTTCCATGTTTGGTAGTTCTCCAGCCCAAGACTCTCACAATGGTTCGCCAAGGCATGTGCCCTTGAGAGGTTTGTGCCTGCCCATCATTCCAAAATGATGGCTGGAGCGAAGTTGGTCCTGGACTTTCTGCTCCCCTGAGACCCCCGGCCCTTGGCCACTGACTCCAAAGCAGTCATTGCGAAGATACGAAGCTGCGAAGGTGTGCGAAAGTGTGGTTGAAGAAATGAGCACGCTTCCCTGCGCCTCTGTAACTGCGCAGCTGCAGAGCAGTGGGGAGGAGTGAAGGGGCATCACAGAGTGACACAAGCACGAGGTACGCCTACCAGATGCCCACCACAAAACGCGAATTCGGTTCAGGGAAGGGACACAGCTCGCAACTGCAGGAAACCGGCAGCAAACCAAAAACATTGCAGCAAAACGTGTCTTTGGAAATCTGCATTTTCTGGGTGAAAACCACAGTTTGGTGGTGACTGCATCATATATCCCAAAGGACCTTGAATCGCAGAGGCCCCGGAGTAAATGCCTCATGTAGATGGGGCCCCTATCTCTAGTCCTGCTAACCTTAACCTTACTGATCTTGGTGCCAGGCCAGCAAACAGGGCCCCCGAAGATCTTAAAACATGGGCAGATGCTAGACAAAGGCAGAGGGTGAGTGAGATCTGTATTTGCAGCAGGAAGGCAGCCTGTGCTGGAACTGGCTCTGAAAACGAGGCAGGGAGCTGATTTTGCTCGCAGCAGGAAAACCTACGCCATTATGGGGTCCCCTGTACATCTGATGAGGATCAGGAAACTGTTGGAGTGTTAATGTTGTGAACCCTCATCCTATGCTCATCCTGTATCTATGTGTAAATAAATAAAACTTATATCATAGAAATGCTGTAAGTCTCCAGTGACCTTCTTCTACGGAAACAGAATCCTGGGTAAGCAAGCGCTGAAACGCTCATCGCTTGGAAGTGGGGTGCAAATGTGTAACAATACAGAATAATAATAACAATAACAACAACAACAACAACAATAATAATATAGCATTCTTTGCTTTGAATTGTGTGTCGCAAGCCTTCAATGGCTTTTACAAGGAGAGCCGCTGTGGTGTAATGGCCTCAGTGTCAGGGGAATCCCAGGTTCAAAACTCTCAGCCATGAAGCTCACTGAGGGCTAGTCATTAACTCTCAGCCTAACATACACATATTTGTACTTTTTAAATTTATTTATTTGAAGCATTTTTACCCTGCTCTTCAGCCAAAAAAAGTTCCCAGAGCTGCCTACACGAGATCAAAAACAAACAAGACAATCCCTACTCTCAGACTTAGAATCTAAAAGACATGACACAAAAGGGAAAAGGGACAGCGAGGGAGGAGGAAAAAAACAAACTCAGGCATTGCTTCTTAAAGTTACAAAAGTTATTATAATGATAACCTGGACAAAAACAGATTGAAGGAGAGGAGGACCTAAAAGAGCTTGTCTCCCCACTGAGCCGACATAGTGGCTGTGGAATGCCATCTCTTCTGTTGCAGCCTGATGGAATGGCCTAACCAACCTCACAGGAGTGGGGAGGATAAAACGAGTGGGGAGAAACAATATACGCCTCCCTCAAGCCCCTGGTATGAAGGGTGCAATGATACTGTAATTATTTAGGGATTAGACCAATTTCTAGAGCCTATCAGTGATTTTGATGAACCATAAAGGCTCAGAAGGGCACTTGGATAGCTCCTTTAGATTTCTGACTGGTTCTGACTGAAACCCAGAGTGAATGCATCTCCCCACTGACATCGGAGCCACCAGCCTCCACAGCCTCACCTGCTTCAAAACGTGTTAAGCCTGCGGTGAAGCGCTTGGGGCCCTCCTGCTGAGAGGGCCCCTTGACATCTGCCCCGAAGTCCCACCTGGTGGCGCCACCGATTACACTGTACCCACTGCCCGGCGTTCCCACTCCCCACATCCCTCCGAAGCCCACAATGTCCTGAAGCAACCACCCAGCTTCCAGGCTGCGCCGATGACTTTGATTTGCCACACAACATTTGCTGCAATTTTCCAACCTGTTTTCCAGAAAAGCAGTTCCGCAAAAGGAGGCTGATTAGCCTCCGGGCAAGTAGCTCCCTGTTAGGTTTATTATAAATCTTGTGCCTCAGATTACATCATCCCAGAAAACTGAAACGCAAGTCAGATGGTTAAGGCATCAGCAGGAGGCCCTGTGGAGACTCAACAATGCAAGCCTTCCCCAAGTGACCCATCTCGACCTTTCCTGGGCTGATAATAATAAAAAAAAGTGACATCATGTGCAAACGAGCTTTAAATGCAAACCAGGTGCTGAGGATTGCCTGGGTGTATTAGGAGCTGCGAAACAAACTGCCAAGGCTCCAGAAAACTGGGATCAAAATGTTTAATATTCAGAAGGAACTGCTAGCAGGTCCAATTTGAAGTCAAGTTCTGGCGGGTGTTATTATCTTCCCCGAAATCATATGAGACACAATGCATCACATGCATAGGCCATGTATATGGTGAAACCCTCTGCATGTGGAAAGCTAGTGTGTCAGGGTGAAGGGCAGTGGAGAAGGGTGGGGAAATCCTGAGGCAGTGGAGTAGACTGTACCACTTCTGGCTGCAGGTAAGGGATGTCATTTTAGAATGCTCCTCCATGTAAATCGTCGTCATCATCCTAGCACATCAAGGAGATGGCCTTTCTTGCAATGGGTGGTTTTCTACTTGCAGTGAGGTTTTCAAATTTAAAAAATACATGAGAATTAAAAATACGATTCTCCCCTTGCAGTCTGTAGTTCACTCTACCACTTTAGGACTCTACCACCTTATGTCCATCTTAGTACAAGAGCTCGCCACCAGGTAGGGCCAAAATATTTCACTCCTGGCTATCAATGGCATAGGACAGTGGCTCTTAGCTCAGTGGCGAAGTGCTTGCCCAGGTCCGGTCCCTGGCATCTCCAGTGAAAACGACCAAGAAGCAGGGGATAGATAGGAAAGGGCTTCCGCCTGGGGCCCTAGAGTGCTGCTGCCCGTCAGGGTAGAAAATGCCAGGCTAGATGGACAAACAGACTGACCTGGCATAAGGCAGCTTCCTATGTTCCTAGGACTGGTGGAAGCGGTATGCATACAAAACAGGGGTAGGGAACCTGAAGCCCGTGAGCCAAATCTGCCCCACCCGGGTTCCTGGCCACACTCCCTTTCCCGACTGCCAAGCATTTGGTGGTTTTCCAGCTTTCACGTGCACACACACACAGAGGCTGCCAATTCTACACGGGTCAAATGCCTCTCCTAAGACGTAGTTACTGGGCAACAAGAGCTTTAAGCTAACATCAGTCGGAGTTTGGGGCATTTGGGGTCCACCCTCTTTGCTTCGCCCTTTTGCCCCCACCCCCACTTGGAATACAGCCCCTGAGATCTTCTCCAAAACTGAATTTGCCTCTTGGGCTCAAAGGGGTTCCCTACTCCTGATAGGAAAGGAAAGGTTCCCCCTGTGCAAGCACCGAGTCATTGCTGACTCCTAGAGGGACGCTGCTTTCGCTGGCATTTTCATGGCAGACTGTAGCGGGGTGGTTTGCCAGTGCCTTCCCCAGTCGTGGCTACCTTTCCCCCAACAAGCTGGGTACTCATTTTACCGACCTCGGAAGGATGGAGGGCTGAGTCGACCTGAGCCGGCTACCCAAGACCCAGCTTCTGCTGGGATCGAACTCAGGTCATGGGGAGAGTTTCGGTTGCAATACTGCCGCCTACCACCCTGCACCACACAAGACTCCTGATAGAGAGGCTTGCAATAACCTGGGAGGTGCTTCTCTTCACAGCCCAATGGGCAAGTCCCCCAGGGGCCAAAGGAGTCAACGTGCTGCGCAAGCAGGATGCCAGCCTCCGCCGGCAGGCCCAGGGCTTGGTGCTTTGTAGACAGCCCTTCTGTTTAACAGCAAAGTGCCTCCTCTTTTTAAACCAGGCCCAAATCACAACTATGTAGCATAATGAAGTATCTCACACCGGGATCTCCCTGTTCCCATCTATCCATAATGATGATAAACCTGTAGATCAGCGCACCTGCTGTTGTGCCTGCTCAGTGGCACGACTGGAATTATACAGCCCCCATAAAGGTGTTGAATTGCTTCTGTCCAGCTTAGCAGAGTGTCAGCTTCAAAGGCCAGAACTAACCCTTCAAACAGGTTGTTTCTTAAAAGCTTGTCTGCTTAAGGTTTTAGCACTGATGGATGTTCATTTACTGGCAGTGCCTAGAAAAGAAAAGAACAAAGAAATGCTGCATTTCCCTCCTACACCATATACAGGTTGGATCTAAAGTTTAGCTTCTTAGAAACAGTGGTTTTGAGCCATTTTTATATCCCAGTGACTGGCCATCAATTAAGGCTTTTATTTAGAGCTCGGGTCTCCACCGTGCCCACTGACACCTCTCTTTGCCCCCGCCAGGCTACCTATCCCCACCCTCCGTTTTTCATTTATTCTTTAAAAAAAAAAAAATTACCATTACATTGGGAGGCTGGCTTGCCGCAAAGTGAAGTGCTGCCCTCCAGGGCCATCTTTATTTGGGTTCAAAACAGTGGTTTTGTGTTTTGAAGCTCAGACGCACCTGTCTTGTGCTTAGGTTCCTGGACAAGTTACTTTCCTTTTAGCTTCACCAATTTGTCTTCTGGGAAATGAGTGTTTTGTGACCAGCCTTATCCACCGTGGCAGCCATGTTATGAATGGACAGGGCAACCCCATGGCAGCCATTTTGTGAGAGTGCCCATGATACTTTGTCAAAATTCCAAATGCATCTACTGTCCCAAAAAGTTTAGGAACACCTGAGTTAGGGTTACCAACTCCCCCAACTCCCTGTCTGGATTCATGTGCTTTCAGCAGCTGCATAGCAAGAAGAAACCAGCAGATGAAATTTCTCCTAACATGGTGATTCCTATGCATGTCTACCCTGACCTAAGCCACGCTGTGTTCAATGGGGCTTACTCCCAGGGAAGTGTGCATAGGATTACAGCTGTAGTAATGGGACAAGTTTCTGCTTCAGATGTCTGCCTCTTATGTAGCTTTTGAAGACACAAGAGCCAAGCCAGAAAAAAGTGTGTGGAGTGTGTGTGTGTGTGTAATCTTAGGGCCCATTACTACGTGCAACACTCTCTGCAATTGCCTCTGCAGCCCTGTTCCGTTACTGTGTGCCTCCCGGCGCTGATATAGGGCTGCCACTGCCAACCCAGGAGATTGGTGGTTTTCCTTCTTCTGGCAGGGCTATTTCTGTCTTTAACAGCTGCATAAGAGGCAGAAGTCAGCAGGCATAGCTTTTCCCATCATTGACTCTCTCTATGCCAGGAAAGTTTTGCTTGTTGATTTCTGACAATTATGCAGCCGTCAAAAGCAGAAGAGCCAAGCTAGAAAAGGAGAAGTTGGCAGCCTGGTTCTGTGCATGCTCCCCGCTGCTGCCCCATTGTGGGGGCACTCTGAGTCCAGATGGGGAGTGATACATGCTTAGAGCACTCCCTCCCTCACACACACACACACATACACACACACACACACACACACACACACACACACTTCAAGCTAGACTGGGGACACAGAGACAGACACCCTCTCCATCCAGGCTAACACTGGGATGGTGTATGGCACCAATGGAGGCTAGAGAGAGAGAGAGAATGTACGGGTGAAGGAGGCTAACTTCAGAAAACAAGCTGCTGGGTGAAGGGGAGATTTAAACCTCCCCTCCCTGTGGCCCTGATCTAGACTGGGACCCTGCACGCTTTTGAGTGCAGGGCCCCAAAGTGAGGGTCAGCTGCATGCTATGTATTTAACAGATTGTGCAGTTTGACCCTCAAGCAGGCAGCAAAACCAGGTATGTAAGAACCCAAGTGGGATCTGCAACAAAAGTTTGCAGCACGGAGTTGCTCCTGTTCAGTGTTCCAGCCAGCCATGTCTTCTTTCAGGCAACTCCATTCCATTTCCTCTCCTGGCCAGTTCCCCACCCCCAACAGACAGTTAACACCCTGTGGCCACTGAGCATACTCAGTTTTCATTGGGCTGTTTGGGTTTTGTTTTGCCTCCTTAGCTTTCCCCCCTCGAAAACTTTTTGTCTGCTACTGCAAGCTTCAGGGTTCTCCTGAGCATGTCAAAACTTTCCTCTTGTTTCTCAGCCGCTCTGCTTGGGCTACAGAGCTACCGTAACTCAGCACATGAGTGTGTTATTTGTACAGAATGATGGCAAGAGCCCTGCTTGATCACAGCAATCATCCATTGAGGGCAGCATCCTGTTGCAGTTACTCCATGGCCCACCACCACGTGCCACCTGGATGCCACAAGCAGGCCATGCAGACAAAAACCTAACCTGCTGGCTATTCCCCAGCAATGGGCTTTCAGAGGTCCATTGCCTCTGAACCTGGAAGAACCGTGCTGCCAGCATGACTAGCGTTTATTTGATTATTTGTTTCACGTATTTTTATCGGGCTCTTCAGCTTACAAACAATCAGTTAAACAAGACAGTCCCTGCCTGCAGGCTTACCATCTAAAAAGATATGACACGTGAGGAAAAAGCGATGGGGAGGGAAGAGGAAAACATTCAGTCGTTTTTCAACAGGGTTGCTAGTAGCTATTTATCAAGGCTGTAGTGGATTGTGCTGTCCTTGGTGGGTTACAGACTGGGCATACCTACAGTATTTTAGCCTGGCATATCACCAAAAAGCCTGTCCATTAATTTTCTCTGGCTTCCTCTTGTATTAATTTCTGCTTTGTCATTATGGTCTGCTCAATCACCCTGATCCTTGATTGCTCATAGCACTAATGCAAGGAGCCCTGTGCTGTGATTCCAACAAAGCTCTTAGTGTCCTGAATATTTGCTGTAGAATTCAGCTCCGATTCATAGGAAGCCCCAAACATTCAGCATGATATCATCCTTTCCAAATAAGCACAGAAGAAGAAGAAATCTCCAATGACTTTTAAAAGGAGAGGGAAGTTGCATCAAGCCCTAGAGGACAAGGGAACAAGTAATAACTGATTTACAGCTGTCTTCACTTTTTGCACAAGGTGCGTTCTTCATGCCATCTGTTATCTATTTAGAATTTTTACCCTACAGACCAAGACAGCTGAGCATTAACTGCATAACTAAGCCTGTGAATCTGGAGAATTAAGAGCTCCTGGGAAAGGAAGGCAGTGATGAGGACTACTTGTCATGAGTATGAAGTGAGCACTTAGACTGTCTTTTATTCTAGATTTAGATTGCAGTTCATGCTAGCTGGCTCCTACACAGGCAGAGAATCCCTTGAAGATCTTATATGCAAGAAAACAAAGCAGAGCTGGAATGGAGCCACTACCTATATAATTTATATTTAAAGATAGTGGATATATAATGTAATAGGCAATTGGACTTTGAGTATTTTCAATTGCAGGCTAATTTGTTCTGATGTAAACAGCGGGCCTGTGTTGAAGGGTCACTGGCCACTATTGGCTTAGCTACTGTGATGTCACAACAAGGCTGAGTGAGTGCTAAGGGGCTAGGGAGACTTTCAGTGAAATCCTATGCATGTGTATTCAAAAAATAAGCTGTGCTTAATGGGGCTGACAAACGGGGAAGCATGCATAGGGTGCAACCTTAGAATTCCAGTTCTAAGGTCCATGAGCAACCTGGATCAATTCAACCATGTAAAAGGCTTTATATGAGGGGGTGCTGAACTTCTTTCAGCCCAAGGGCCCAATTCCATTTTGGAAAATACCAGAACTACCAGCATATTTCTCTTAAAGCTCTACTGTATTTCAAGCTTTTTGAATGTGGGCAAAAACTGCACAAAAACTGAGAAACCACCAAATGACTGGTGGTTGAGGGAAAGGGGCATGACCATTTGGCAATCCTCAGAGGTCTGTTTTGGGACCTCAGGACAGCTAGATTTGGCCCCTGGGACTAGGATTCTACACCACTGGTTTAATATGTAAGCTGTATAGTATATGTACTGATCTGAGCTCTTTGGAAGAAGGTGGAATTCAGTTAAATATTTTCAGGCTGGAATTCTATACCCACTTAGCTGGGAGTAAGCCCCATCAATGGGGGGGGGGAGTATTTAGGCTGAGCACTAGCAGAGCTATCTACAGAAAGGGAGGTGGAACAGAGGAAGCGGCCTTATGCTGAGTCAGGCCCTGGGTCCATCTAGCCCAGTATGGTCGACACTGACTGGCAGCAGCAGCTCTCCAGGGTTTCAAGCAGGATTCTTTCCTAGCCCTACCTGGAGATGTCAGGGATTGAACCTGGGACCTTTTGCATGCCAAGCATGCGCTCTGCCACTGAGTTACACCCGGAAAATGTAAAGCATGTTATGACAAAGTCAGTCCAGAAGGCCCAGCAAATCCAAGCACAGGTATACCGACATTCTGACTGCTCATGAGGAAGTTATTCATGGCAATGGAATCCTTTGGATGCATAGTGCAGCTTTTGAGAGGGAAGCCAAGAAGTTCCGTTTTGTTTGGCAGGAAAAACTTCACACCGGGAGGCAGACAGCTAGTCAACTGAGAGGAAGAGGGCTCAGGGGCTAGGAAGCCCAAAGACAGCGTGGTTGAAAGATAGGAGACAAGAGTCCGCTGTGAAAGTAGGGACCTGAGGGAATGCCTGTAGGGTGTTCATTTACACAGCACCAAAACAGAGGCCAGAAGTGGACAGAGGTTTTCATATGCTAATATGTATGTATATATGCAAATTTTGAAATAATTACTATAATTTAACTTGCAGTGAGGTACAGCTCACCGTAGTGGGGAAAACTGTAACCAGTTGATGGACGGCTGCTCAGTGTGTGTCCAGGTAGTAAATGTTGATGGGCAACTTCAAGGACCCTGGAGCACTCCCTTCTTTCTGGATCTTTCTCTTTAAACCGAGCTTGGACTGGCAGCCCTTCAAATAGACGACGCCTTCAAAACAGAGGACTGCCCTCTGGCAGCCCTCCAACTAAAGCACTGCCCTCTGTAAAGTAGGCCACATGGCCACCTGAAGACAGGCTGGAGGGATTTCATGTGAGAAAACCAGAGCAGGGGGAGGGGAAAAGTAAAAATCAGTAAAGGAGAAATTTGACAAGACTAGGGCCAAGACTGGTGGTGGGCGTAGACAAAGGGGGACCAAGAGACACTGTGGGACTGAAATACTGATTTTAACTAAGCTGCCAAACATTTGGCAGGTCTGTATATGTTTATACTATCTTAGGCTGTGGCTAGAGCATGAGCATACCAAGCGTTCAAAGAAAAGTGTCACTATAGAATGTTGAGAGACAGTACAAGTTCTGTGTGGGGAACAAAAACTTGAAATTGAAAATTCTTGTACTAGACCTGGGGACAACACGGGGTTTGTGCTTTTGGCAGGAAGTGTAGGCACATAAGGCAGGAGTGCTCAGAAGGCAGTGATGCTTTTGTAAGCTTTCAGCCAAAATTAAACTCTAGCCATCCATCTGGAAATAATGAGGAACTCCCCGTTCTGAATTCTTGCCATTCCAGGATAAGGTTTAATTTCATAATTTCATGTTAAGCTCTTATTTTCTAGAGAAGCTTGCTTCCTTTGAGGATAAAATTTGCAAGAGAGATGAAAGGCTCTCTCAGTTTAAATACAAGCCATCCTTTGGCACAATTTTGAACAAAAAAGTAATACTTTTTGTAGCACTATTATTTTTGTTGTTTCTACTCCATGAATAATATCAGGTTTGCCCAGAAGTGTTCAAAGCAAAACCAACCTGGTGGCCCCCTTGGCACAAACACAATAGAACTGGCGTATACAAATTAAGATTTTTCCCAGCATTCCTGACATTAACTAATAGTGTTTTAAGAAATCAAAATAACAAAAGCAGCAACAAGATTCTCCTCCTCCCTGGAACACTCCTGGAGACCGTACTTGGGAGCCAGCGTCAAGAAGTGGTTTACATATGGGTTATGAACCAGAGATCCATCCATTCAAATCTCATGTGCTCAATAGGTGACAACCCATGAGAGAAAGCCACCTTCTCTCATCCTCACACTGCAGGGGGTGGCGGCTAATACTTCTGACTTACCTGACAGGGTTGTTGTAAAAATTACTGAGATGTTGTGGTATTTGACCGCTCTGAAGCAGGTGGCAGGCAGAAGATTGGGATCTACTGGTAGATCTCTGGGTGATTTGCAGTACATCAGCAAAGGTTTCCAACTCCCAATGGTTTAACTGTAGTCAAAACAAAAAGCCTTTTCCCCTGCGGAAGTAGACCACTGACATCAAGAAAGCTTGGGAGAAAATAGGAGATTTGTGTGCAAGCTCCTAATTCTGAAAACAAATTCTTGGGCTGAGCAGGTACTCAGAGGCATCTTCTACGAGGCAATTCTATGTCTGCCTTCCTGAGCCACTATTTTGCATTTGGATCTCAAGGTACTAATTTATTTATTTATTTATTTATTTATTCATTTCATTTCTATACCACCCAATAGCTGAAGCTCTCTGGGCGGTTCACAAAAATTAAAACCAAACTAGAGGAAAATAATGCAAGATCCCAGAAGTCTAAAGTATGCGCACCCCTGCTCTAAAGCACCATATAAATGCTAAGTACTGCTCCACATTCCTCCCCTGTCTGGTGTGGGATTACCTGAGTGGGATATGGCATTTTCTACAGTGATGCTGGAACTCCCTCCTGCAAGAAGTTCATTCTACCACTTTGCTGCTGGCCTTCCAGGGACAGAGGAAGGGTACATTTTTTCAGAGGGCTTTCAGAACTCTCTCATTGTGGAGAGGAATTCTTTACTTTTGGGGCTGCACTTTTCTTCCTTGGGTAGTTTTAGCTTTTGCTGTTTATTTATTATTATTTTAAAGTTTGCTGTTTTTAATGGCTGTTTCCCTTTTTATTAAAGACATACAAATATTAACCCTTTATCTCTGATCATCCCTTCCTTTTTGCCTTGCTTTTGAGGTTCACACTGAGCGGCACACCTCCATTTCAATCAATACTTTCCTTCAGTCACCTGAGCTTCACCTTACTTTCTCCAATGCAACTTGACTCTCCCTTGACCCAGCTCCTGCTGCTTTGATTTTTAAAACTGCTGACTCAAGGGTACATATTCCATGCTGGGTTCTGCAGTTTCAGCCATGTAGCTTTCTAGAGCCTAGTAAATGCAAAGTCTGGACCAAATAAAACTTGAAGATCTTTAAAGTGGTACAGTCCTCATTTTGCACGTGATGAAGTAAACCCTGATCTACAAAAACTCCGACCACAACAAACTAAAGTTGGCTGATTTTCTGTACCAAGCCAGAATATATGTGGAACGTTCTTGTTTGAAAACACTCTCACATGTAAGTCACCCCTCCACATATGGAGACAGCTTCTAGCCTAAACCATCTCCTTGATGTGTGCGATTTTCAAATGGGGGAGGGGGTGCTACCGTCAAAGCTAGAGATGTTCCCCTCCCCCATATGTGGTCATGTGTGGGTTCTGAGGTGATGCAGCTGCGTGGAGGGACTATACCATGTCTGTTAACACACACTGCTTGAATGTTGACATTAAGGAAGATTCTTAAGACAGAGGTTTCATAGTACACAACGCACTTCAAAGGAACAGAGTTTTATTTTACATCAACCCCATGATCTTATCTTCAAATGCATTGAAGTATAAAAACTATACATATTGCACAGTTCAATTGCAAGGTCAGGACAACTGGCAGGTGGGTCATCTCACTATCATTTCGTACTTCTCTGCTGAACTGTAAATTGTTTTGGACAGCAGGCTTTAATCAAACCTAGACTGGGCCTGGCTTCAGTTTGCAAAACCAGGCACTCTGGGGCCAAAGAGGCTGGAGAAGCTTTGCAAGCAGTTTCTGTGAAACTGACAGTAGCAGGTGTGGCAGTATTTCAGCCATTTTCAACACAGCGTTCTCGGAAGACCACCTGTCTTGCTGGATCTCAGCCATAACCCTTCCACATTTGGCTACTAGATGTATGATTATTTGCAAGTCCACAAGCTATATTATTTGCACTGCAATCCCTGTTCAGCTCCATTATGGCACCTAAGGCTGGACCTAGACGACATGACACAGCCTTCCCCAGCCTGATGCAGTCTAGATGTGCTGGAACTACACCTCCCAGCATCCCCCAGCCAACCACAGGGCGTTGTAGTCCAATGCATTTGGAGAGCACACAGTTGGGGAAGGCTGATGTAACGTAATGTCACTGTGATCTAAGTTTCCCCGCTGGCTGCTGCTTGCTGGGCAGAGAAACACATGCGTGCAACGATGCCCAGGTAGAGAGGAAAAGGAGCAAATGCAGAGCTGCTAATATAATCTCCTTTCGCTCCAGCCTGATTTTGTGGAATGGCAGGGATTATACTCCAGTAAAGAGAAAACGGGTCTGCAGCATTGTTTGTGATGGTTTTCCAAAGCTCTGGGAAGTCTTTTCCACACATTTAGCAGAGTAATTTTACGTAAGACATGGCTGGAAATGTTCGTTCGGGCTGCTGTTGACGTGCACAGTTCTAAACAGGGATTCTTTCACGGACGAATCCAATTGTAAACGATTAGTGCTAAACTGAGAGGACCGACCAAGAGGCCAAAAACTAGCAGTGCACATGCCTGTGAGGAAAACAAGACAAACAGATAAATCCCAAGCAGCAGAAACCAATTTACAATTTGGTTAATCAGACCAGAGCGAACATCATTTTACCGCTTAGCTGGTGGCGGACGTGAACGGTTGCATTTAAAACAAATACATTAAAAGCACTTCTTGAATATATGCAGATGTCATTGAGAAGAAGACATCCACTTACACAACTGAACTACACTTACAGCTTAGGAAATGATTTCACCAAAGAATTTGCCCTCTTGGCTAGGTGACGTACAATAACCTCCAAGATAGACTTTGGTGAGACAAATGTGTTTGCCCAGTTTGATAAAATATTCCAGAAAGGAATGACCTACATATGACCCAGGGCATAAAAAGACCGCAGTCATGCTGGATTTGATTCATAAACCCTGCATGTGAGAAGTTTATGTCACAGGTCAATTTTCTTGTGTCTCTGTTATAAGGATGGCACCACTGCTCATTTGGCAAAGTGAATGCTCTGAATACAGGAGGTCCCACATTCACTCCTTCGATTCTCCAAGTTAAAAGGGTCTCAGATAAGAGAATCAGAAAACACCTCTGCCTGGAGACCACTTGTGAGTCACAGTAGACAGTACTTGGTATAAGACAGCTTCATATGTCATTATACTGACTTGCATTATGCCTCTTTGTACCCCCTCCACTATAGGAGATGGCATGCATCCAGGACAGCCCACACAATACATTTCTTTATGGCAAAAAGTGGTACATCTTTAGTGGTGCATCTATAGGCCGTATCCAACTGTGTCATTCCGCTACGGCAAATGACACTGTGTTAGCAGAAACTAGTTTCCGAACTATGCACAAGACGAGAATCCAACTAAAGCTACATTTGTGCAAGCGCAGTTGAGCAACTGGGTGTGCATTATGCTTGCGCAATGCGTTGTGCAAACACTTCTGCAACAGAAAGATTCAGCAGAGCTCCACTAGCACTATTTGACTTTGCGGAATGACACCATTGGATACTGCCCTGTGCCTGTTCACATAAGAAAATGGACGTCCAACTAGATTCCTGGGACTGCAGGCGTGAGAGAGGACTATGAGTTTTATCACATGCTTATGGCTCCTAAAACAATGTCTACTTTTCACAATGGCATTATAAAACACAACAAAAGAACTCAGACCAGTATCTTACCCCAAGCTTCTGTCGCGATATGAAGTCTTCTGTGCTAATCTTAAGATAAAACAGTCCAGGGTATACAAAGAGCAAGCAGGTTGATGTGGTTGAACCTTGAAAAAGATGTGACAAAAGTTTGTTAGTCACAGTGAGACCAGTATATGAGGGTTTTTAATATGTAGAATTGGGGGTCAAAAACACATGCAACCTTACCAACTACTCCAAAGAAGTGTCTGATGTCAGGCACATACATTGCTAACAACACAATGGTTGCATTGATTGCCAAAGTGATGAGAATATGGCGGAGTAGGGAGAAAGGAAGATGTGAAAAAAAAATCATGATTACAGCCTTCCTTGCCTGTGGAATTCAAAAGAGAAAAATGAAAGCACGTCAGGCGAGCAATAGAAAAAGATGAAAGATTACATTCATGATATTTAAGCAAAACAAAGCCAAACAAAAAAGCACCATCCACACTGTTGTCAACCAAAAATTGTTAACTCATGCGAAGGGTTGACATACTGTCACTATGAGAAAAGTGAAGTGACTCTGGGCTACTTCACACATCACACGTTTTAAGCCTATACCTAAGTTGTATGGGACCCACAATTAGCTCTAGCTTTACGTTGAGTACAGATGAGGTGGTAAATTTGGATTTGCTTCTGCATGATGTGTGAACTGGCCCCAAGGGCTGTTCTAGATGATTAGGTAGCATAAGCCATCAGGACTAGTAGCCACTGATGGCCTTATCCTCCAGGAATTTTTCTAATCCCCTTTTAAAGCCATCCACGTTATGGCCATCATTTAACGATGCTCTGTGCGAAGAAGTACTTCCGTGTCTGTTCTGAGTCTCCCACCATTTAGTTTCATTGGATGATGTTGGGGTCTAGCATTACGAGAGAGGGAGAAAAACGTGTTTTGAGCCTGCAGGAAATCAATAATAAAACTAGTTTTTGCTGACCTCATTAAAATACATGCTTGCTTGAAAACCAAATATGAAGGAAAAAAACAAAAAAGAAATCAAATAAATTCTAGGAGTATCACATTCTGTAAACTGCAAGCGATGCTGTGAGTCAGCTCAAATCTAAAACTCTTTTTCTGTTTTTGAAAGGCACAAATTAGCGTAGTGGTTTATGCCTCATTCCTCTGCTGCTGCTAACAGAACATACGCAAGCATGAGCACTCTCATCAACCACTTGACAAATGGATGAGACAGCCAAGACTAGATGGAGAGAACTGCAAATAATTAGGACAGTTAATTTTGCTGGACCAACATAAGAACAGCTGTGCTGGATCAGACCAAGGTCCATCTAGTCCAGCATTCTGATGTCAGGGTGGACACTGAGCCCATAGAATCCCAGAGTAGTTCTGATTCTGAGGAAGAGCAGTCGCTCCTGGGAGAGGAGCGCGCTCCTCTTTCCCAGGACCAACAGCTGACGGAGATTCCTCCCACCAGCATTCCTAGTTTAGTTAGCAGTCCAGGGAGTGACCAAGCACAGATAGCAGACTTGGTGGATGCGCGACGCAGATGCAGAGAGCGGCGCCAGATGGAGGGCGCGGAAAGGAGGCGAAGTGCCAGGTTGGCGCGCAAACAACGGCTGTGCCCAGAGGCTCCAAGGGAAAAGGGGAGGGACTCTCCCTAGTCCTTAAGTTCAGGGGTCTGCCAGTAATTCCCTTTCAAACGGGGACCAACTGTTCCAACTTAGGGCATAGGTACTGTGCTGCTCAGATCTAGTTGCAATCGGTATAGTTGTTAAGTTGTAAAAGAAGAATAAAGCTTTGAAAGGAATCCCTTTGTCTGTGTCTGGACTTGGCTACAAGGTTTAGACAGAGAGAGACCTCCAAGGAGCCCTTGACAGCTAGTCACATAGTGGATAGAAATCCACAAGCAGGACATGAATGTAACAGCCCTAGGGATGGGCGGATTCCCTACCTTCCGGTCCATAGGGAATTTCCCCGCAGGGGGAGGCGATCCGTTCCTCCCCCCGGAATCCTCTTTGGCCAGTTCCGCTCCGTGGTGATTCCGCAGAACTGCTGGCCAGCTCCGAAGCAACAGCGATATGGCTGCCATGCCGTATCACTGGCTGGAGGGGACTTGACTGACTGCGGACACAAATGGCGTCCTGGACGCCATTTGCAGCTGTAATGGCCTTAGTTTAAGGTAAATGCAGCTGTAAATGGCTGCACTTAGCATAAACTAAGACCTTTACGGCTGCAAATGGCATCCTGGAAGCCATTTGTGTCCGTGCTTTTCATTCACGCAATAGGCTATGCAAATATTTTATTTTTATTTTTAGCAAAAATATTTGCATTTTTTGCGTAAAAAAACAGGGCGGCAAATGGCATCCAGGATGCCATTTGCGTCTCTGTTTTATGTGATAGGCTATGCAAATATTTGCGTTGCCTATCGCGTGAATGAAAAGCACGGATGCAAATGGTGTCCAGGATGCCATTTGCAGCCATAAAGGTCTTAGTTGAAGCTAAATGCAGCCATTTACGGCTGCATTTACCTTAAACTAAGGCCTTTACCACCACAAATGGCGTCCTGGACGCCATTTGCTTCTGCAGTCGGTCCCCTTCAGCCAGCGATACGGCATGGCGGCTGTATCACTGGAACTCCGGAGCTGGAGGATCTGGCCAAAAAGGATTCCTCAGGGAGGCGGAGGTAAGTGTTCCATTCCGCCACAGACTCCGGGGGCCCGGATTCTTTAGACTTCAGCGTCATTGGAGTCCATGATGGAATTCTCCGCTATCCCTAAACAGCCCCCTCCCGTGCGTGTTCCCCAGCAACTGGTGTACACAGGGATACTCCCTCTGATACTGGAAGTAGCATATAGCCATCAGGACTAGTAGCCACTGATAGCATTATCCTATATGAATCTGTCCCCTTTTAAAGCCATCCACATATCTTGGGGTAGCAAATTCCTTTGACTCTTTTGCAGTACTTACAGGGAAGTGGATTAGGGGCACCGTTAACAGCACAGCTAAGAGGATGCCCAATTTTACTGTCAGGATGACAGTATCATGGGGCAGGTACCTGCTGTATCCTTGCAGCAATTCTGAGTCCACATGGTCTGAAATTAAAAACAAAAAGATTATTAGATTGTAAATCAAAATCTGAGCTGGACCTCACTCCTACAATAAATACCACATGAATTCAATCTTTGTTAGTGCAGTGGTTTTCAGTCTCTGTTCTGGGGGAATCCTGCTGTTGCACGCAAGTTTTAATCCAGGGTTCTTTAAGGAGATGATCAGTAATGGCAGGCAAGCTTTTCTGAAGGACAGCTGACCTGCCCACTACTGCTTTTAAACCTGCAATGAGCAATTCCAGAGAGTTTGGCACATTCTATAGACTCTTGTTCACAGAGAATGGCAGCACAGCCGAACTGCAGGGTGGCCACTTATGCATTGACAAAAGAGAGGACAAAGATCTGCATAAAAGGTGCACATAGTAATTTATATGTATAGATGAAAATTTAGAAATAATGATTATAATTTAAACAGAAATAGGATACATCTCACCATTTATTTAATTACTTCTTTATTAAAAGTATTTTTAGACTACCCTCCCTTCAACCTCATGGATACCAGGGCAGTATACAATAAACGTGAATAAAAACAATAATAACAATACAATATCACAAAACAATGAAGCAATCTTCATAAAACAATGCAGAGGCAGCTAAAACAAGCAAAGCAGGCTAAACTGTCAACTTTAAAATGCCTGGGGGAATAGACAAGTTTTCATCTGGCACCAAAAAGATGGCAACGTCAGCACCAGCTGTACTCCTATGGGGAGGGCATTACAAAGTGGAATGCCATCGTAGGGAAGGTTGAGCAGGAGACCTGCGTGCCTACTCAGTCTGCTAACTGAGCATGGGCAAAGTCAAGGCCCCTGCTGCTCTCCCTCCTCATGGTTCTTTGATTTTAAACCAGACTGGACTGGACAGCCCTTCCAATCAAGGACACCTTCCAACAGAGGACTGTTATCTGACATCCCTTGAAATAGAGGACTATCCTCTCTAAAGTAGGACACATGGGGCAGTATTCAGCTGTGTCATTCCATTAAAACAAGTGATGTGGCGCTAGCGGAAACTAGGTTCTGAACTATGCGCAAGAGAAGAATCCAACTAAAGTTATGTTTGCGCAAACAGTTTTGCATTATGCGTGTGCAACTGGTTGCGCAACTGGTTGCGTAAGCGTAGCGGGCAACTGCCCGCGCAATGGAACGATTCAGCAGAGCTCCACTAGAATTATTTGAGTTTGCGGAATATCATCATTGGATACTGCCCATGGCCACCCTACGTAACAGGCATAGCTGGCAGCCCATGTGAACTAACAGTGCACTTTAGAACATGTTCCTCAAATCTCTGATGACATGTACATCTGATGTCCTATGTGTAGCGTGATCAGTGTATGGTGGGTTTTCGGCATGGATGGCGGGTTTTCGGCAGACAAATTGATTTGGAAAGAGTCCCCTGGGGGCAGAACATTTGAAAACCATGGTTATGTCTTACTAGGTGTGCATTATTCAAGGAAAGGCAGCATGCACCACCTTTTTTTTCTTCATTAGTCACCCTAGTTATAAGCTCAGTGGCACTTGACTGCATCCTTGAAGGTGGCAGAGTTTAGTTTGAATTTGCCTCAGGCTGGAGGGCCAGCTCTAATCCAGGTGGCTGCAAAAGGGGTTAACCAATGCCATCAGGGCTGGGGAAATAAAGAGCCATTAGAAGTGGGGCTCTTGCTGCTTCACTGGATACTGAAGCAAATGGAACAGTAGTCAGCCAGCAACAGCCCACCAATGGCAACCACTAGCCTGGACCACACGGGGGACCTGCAGCCTCCTCCCATTGCTGCTTTGTGGCTTGCTGGGGTATCTCAAGGTGAGCCTGTGAAAGAGATGGGGGACACCTCCGCATCATTGGCAGCAGCAGAGTCTTCCTCAAAATGAATGTTTAGTTTAGAAAATGTATATCCTGCTCTTTCACAGTAAAAACACACTAACAAAGATAAAGCAGCGCTCAGGGTAGCTTTGATCATTTAACAATTAAAGATAACTATGTCATTAAAGCAATATTAGAACAGACAATAATATATAACCACCAAATAAAACATGGGATAAGCCATTAAGACCTAACCAGATAAACTGAAAGTTTATGTCTTAAGTTGACACTTAACACATCCATCTCTTGCAGAGGACGCAATGACACATGGGCAGATATGTTGATGACAGAGCAGGAGGAAGGGAGCATCAGTAATTTATTTAAGAACTTATTAACTTGCCGTTTTACACAACATGTACACCCAAGATGGTTCCCTGTTAAAGCTTTCACCAAAAAATTTACCTGCTGTTTGTATGAAGTAGGTTTGATTGTGTTGCACGCGCACACAGACCATCAGGAGCTGCCGCTTAAAGCAGCCTCCAAACATCCTCGAGTTCATTTACGTCAGCTGCAAGAGCCATAGTATGGACACATGGACCTTAGTCTGACATAATACCCCAAAACATGTTCAGGAATGCTGTGCAAGCTTGTTTGTCTAATAAGGGTTGTCTCTCCAACTTCTTGGTTTTCTGTAACTAAAGTTTTCTATGATGTCAAGATTAGCAAACTATGGCCAGCAATTTTCTTCCAAATCACGGTTTGAAGTGGGTTTATGAACACTGCCTTTGGAGGCAGTGTTAATCAAGAGAACCTGCATGAGAGAGGGGAGGAAGTCTGGAGAATTGTGTCTGTGATGTCTGAACCAGGCCGTAGATGTGTCGGGAGGTGCCACCACACCATGGAATGCACACTGCAGCATTAAAAACATAAAGAGGCCCCAGATCTTACATTCTATTGGTGCTGCCAAAATGGTTGTGTAGAAGAGTTAGTAGGCTCAGGTCACAATGCGCCACAGGCAAAAATGCATTCCAAAATATTCATTTTTAAAGTGATGACACATTGTGGGTCTCTTCCATATGCAAGTGGGTGGGGTGCACAACTAACTTTTTGACCTTTGAGATCCGCCAAATTAAACTCTGGGTGGTATAAAAGAACAGCTAATTGAGAACAGAATGGGAGGGTACAACAAGATTGCTGCAACAATGGAGGATGACAGAAGAGGCTATTTAGACTCAGTGAGACAATGGACTCAGCCACCCGCTCCTCTTATGTTAAAGAAAAGATTTTGAAGAACTAAATGGAATGGGAAGAACTCTTTTTTTCTACGGCAACTACACTCCGATCTATTTCCCAGTATCAACTGCTGAACAGATTCTAACTTCTAAAAGGCAATGTATATGATGTTTGTCTATTAAGAATTTTTTTGAAAACTATGAACTGAAGCAAATGAGGTTAGAAAAACAATCATCTAAATGACATATAGATCTTGCCAAGAGACAAGTGGCTTGCCTAAGTCCACCTAATTGTGGGATGCGGATGTGTGTTTGGGGTTTTCTGATCTGATGTCCTTTTTGGTCCCTATAAGCACAGAGTCTATGAAGTGGAGCAATTTTGCTAGCACAAATAACTCTCTTGTCTTACTTGGACTCTGAATCTTGCAGCTGGGGGCAAGCAAGAGTGGGAGGCCATCCCCAGAGACCTCTAGCCACCTGCCCCTTGGAAACAGAACAGACCTCGTTCTGATCCAGCACTGCAGTTCTCATGTTCTCAGTGAAAACATTCTAAAAGTCTCATAGTTTGGAACAAGGTGTCATGTGACAAGAACATCTTTGCAGTACTTTCCAATTACGTATGGCACAGGTGTTCTTTGGAAAGCAAGTAAAAACCTTCCCGATAAGGAAAGACATTAAAAAACTACTCCTGCTTCATAGGGTGTTTTATCTAAGCAGCTCTAAGGCTAGGTGCCCTCCAAAGGTGTTGGACAACAACTCCCATCACCTGCAGTCAGCATGGCTGATGCTTGATGGGGGTGGTAAGCGTTGTAGTCCAACACATCTAGGAGGGCACCTAGCTGAGGAAGGCTACTCTAAGCTCTTTTGGTGAGTTTGGTTATCTTCCTTTCGTGAAAATTGGCTTGACTTAATGCTTGCAACAAGAAAGATGGCATACAAATATTGCAGCAAACAAACCTAAAAACAAATTCACGGCATCTAAGCGGGTATGAAGGCTATAGGGAAATGTATACTTTGAAGCAAATATTTCAGGGATTCATTTTGTGAGGTTTGCCACCAGGCTCCAAGCAAGCTCATCATTTCCATATTAACTGTTCAATGAAACTTTCCACATATGAACAATGGCTTCACTGTTACCATTTTGCTACAACTACAAATATTAGAATTCTTCCTTCTTCTCCCCCCTGACATCTCTTCTCATATGAATTCAGGTTATCTAAGACAAATCTAGATTACCTTGGCACACTTGCCCTGAAAAGCCAGAAAAAGCTGCAGGAGCGCCCCCCCCCCCCCCCGAACTACAAATATGTGCTGGGGATTATAGGTGGAGTTTAGAGATTGGAGATTAAATGTTTAGAGAATCGTCTCTTTCCTGAAACACTACAAATAACACACATGCCTCATCCTGACATCTTCACTAGTATGCTTTTACCATATTTCTTGTTAATGAAAAACAAGAAGACTCTTCTGTTACATAAGTGACCAGCATCATTCACATATTATAAGGTATGATAAATGCTCTGGAAGCTGGTCTCACACAGGCCACTGAGAGGCAGGAATCAAGGTACTTTCCACTGAAGATCAACTTGCTTAAGTCCAAACAAGCCCCAATCCAAAAGAAAAAAGACACCAGATAGGCAGATTGGCAAAGGAAAGTACATATCGTACTAACATTTGGATGATTTAAAACCATATTTCAAGCCACAAGACAGATATTCATGCACTTAAATGACCATGACTACATAAAGAAATCAAATTCCCAGTGAGTGAAATTAATCCAGAATTTTCAACGTAGTGTTGAGAGAAAACTTCCTTTTGGCACACATGCATTGCTCCAGGAACCTACACTATTTATAATATCATGGGTGGGGGCGGATGAATACGAAGGCAGATAAAGGACAAAAACATTCTCCTAGAACGAAGAACACAGAGCAGTACTGTACAGAGTTTTGTCAATGTCAAGGCACAGGTAAGAAGACCATCCACATGACCAACAATGAACTTCTGTCTACATTACATCAACAGACTACGTCACATTTTTTAAGTGGGTCACTCACCAACTTTCTGCAGTATTTTGATGTACCTTTAAAAAGAAGAAAGCCACCGAGGTGTAAGGAGTGCTAAAATCTGACCAGATTTATGGCCTACACCAATTGAGACAACCACGGTAATAAGATCATTGTTGAGAGTTTTTCTCCTATTGCTGCTTGTAAATGTTGAATAAGCATGGAGGCACAACTTCCAAGCATCCTTTTCACGTGCTTGCTATATTTATTTATTTATTGCATTTATACTCCGCCTTTTTTCCTCTTGCAAGGAACCCAAGGCAGCTTACATTATCCACCTCCTCTCCATTTTATCCTCACAACAACAACCCTGTGAGGTGGGTTGGGCTGAGAGTCTGTGACTGGCCCAAAGTCACCCAGTGAGCTTCCATGGCCGAGTGGGGAATAGAACCTGGATCTCCCAGCTCCTAGTCCAACACTCTTGCCACTACAGCACACTGGCTATAGTTGTGATCATCACTTGAAAAATGGGGTTTTGCTATTCCAGCTTTAGGGTGAATACAGACACCCCATTCACAAATTATAATTAAGCTCATATCGTATATTAGAAGAGAAGCTCTTCATGGGATAATTTTTTTTTTCTCAAGGTGGATTTGCCAGACCATCCTTTCTAGGTGGGCTTTTTTCACAGCCCAAGTTGACTTTCAGTCAAGTCAGGTTTGATACACGCTTCCTTCCAGAGTGGCCTCATTAGTCTGTTGCAGCAAAAACCAACAGGTAATCTTGTGGCATGTTAAAGACTAGCACATTTATTGTAGCATAAGCTTTCATGGAATCAAGTACACATCATCAGGTGCATGAAGTGTACATGTTATCCTGGGCTCTTGAATAGTTCTACACATGTTCAGACCGTAGGCCAGTTTGGGACTACAAGTCTTGAAACAGTGAAGAGCAATGCTGAGTTGAAGTTGATTTAATCAGGAAATGACCTGCTTGCCTATATACAGAAAAGGGACAAGAACGGGTGAGAGGAGGAGGTACCACTTGATCCTGTGTGCAAATTTCTGCGCTTCAAAGAGGAGCAGATATTCCTGCTAAAAACCTACCACGCTACAAAAATGTGTGGCGACTGACATTTGAATTACCCCATATTCCTGGTTCCTGTACAAGGGCCCAGCTGGTCTAACTTTATTTCTTCTGTTGCTTCCCCCTCCCCCCAAACCTGCCTTCCTTGCCTATTCTGTCCAGCACAGAAGGTGACCAAATACAATTCCCACCCTAAAATATATCAAGCTGCACAGGGGGATTGGGAAACTAGGCTTCCAGGCAGACATCATCCCTGGCACTTTTCTTTTAGACATTAGACCGCGGACAGGCAAGCCTTTTTCCAACTGGGCTGGAGAAGAAAGCTACACTGACAAATCCAGGGGATGCCATTCTGGCAGAAGGCAACATTGCAGCAGCAGGGAAATGGGACTTTCTAATCACTGCTCCTGCCTTTCCTGTGCTCATTGCCCACTGCATTACATGCACTTAACCTAATACACAGTTAGTTCCACGGAATTTTTTTCAGGCATGGAATTTGGTTTAACTATCTTGGGTTTGGTGATCCCACCCACCCAAACTGGGGAAATGCACAAATTAAATAACACAATCCCTTTAGGGAAATCACACAGTATGATGGCTCAGAAAGAAAGTCCCAGATATATTCATGACTACTATGTATTACACTAGGCCTTCCCAATTTCTGACCCTCCAAACTGCCCACCCTCTATTTATGGGGTCTATGAAATGCTTGACTATCTGCTAATTTTGAACTCCCAGGCAAAAAGCACTATCAGCCCCCTGTCTGCCTTACCCTTTATAAGTAAAAAGGAGTTAATACCTTGAGAAACATACCATAAAAAGTGAGGTATCCAAATAGTGCTGACACAAAATAAACTAGAAAGCTCAGACCAATTCCTGTGTTGGCTACCTTCAGCATCCGGCTTTTGGATGGACTACAAAATACAGAAGAAAAATATGGCATTATTTAAGGCATTAGCAGAAGAAAAGGCTGTATATATGCATGTTTCAGCTGTTGACGAGTGGATATCGGCTTTTCCCCATGTATAAGTCTGAAGTGGGTTTCTGGATTGGCCTCCAGAAGGATTTTGTCAGTTTCCAAAGGGGATTTGGAACTTCTGAATTATTATTTTTTTATTTATATATGTATGTATGTATGTATGTATGTATGTTATTTCTGTGCTGCTTGATATCCTAAGATCTATAAGCGGTTTACATAAAAACACATACAATATAAAAATCAATGCTAAAACGATATAACATAATGAATACATTTAGAGCTTTACAACAAGAACAGTAAAACAGAGCAACATCGTGGTCGAAGTCAGGGAAAGCCTGAGTAAACAAACGCATCTTCAAGAGGTGTTTGAAGCTTGCCACATTTCTTTAATTAGCTGACTGAATGCTACGTCCAAAAGAAAGTATTTCTGCATGCAGTGTTAATTTACAGAACTCACAGATGATGGACACTGACTTAGGCGGCTTTAAAAGGGTATTAGAAATATTCATGGAGGAGGAAAGGTCTATCGGTGGCTATTAGTTCTGGTGGCTCCATGGAACCTCCAGATTCAGAGGCAACATGCCTCTGAATTCCAGACCAACAGCGAGGGACAACTCTTGCCTTCACGTGCTCTCCTTGTGGCTCCCCAGAAGTGTCTAGCTGGCCACTGTGGGAATCAGACAGTTCAGCTACTTGATGGACCTCCAGTCTGATCTTGCAGGGCTCTTACAGAATGCTGTAGCTCCCTTTTTGTCCTGGAATGGACTCCAGTATTCATAATACTGGGGTCTTTCCAGTATTCCAGAGGAACTTTTAAAGCTTGCTTTCCTTGCAATCTGCCCCCGCCCCCACCCCCACTCAGCTGACTGGGAAACAGCTGAGAAGCAGGGAAAAGCTGGCTGACTCCCCTTTTCTCCGCTGTTCGACTTCTGTTTAGCGATCACCTGAGCAAGGGGTGGGTGGGTGATTGTGGGGATTTCTCCCCACTGCTGCTCACCTGCTCAGGAAACATCTGAACAGCAGCTCAGAGCTGTTCAGTCAGGAGCTGCTGCCACAAGGCATGCCAGGTGCCTTGACATGGTGTCTCCCAAAGGAGCAGGCTTCTTTCCCTCCTTGGCTTTCCCACCAGGAATGGCAAGGGGTGAGGGAAGCCATCAGGAATGACGACTTCAAGACACTCTAGGCACATTGAGCCAACACTTCCCAATGGAGCTGGGCTCCCTTTTCCTGAGGGGTGGGGATCCGGGGGGGAGGTCAATGATCTCAGTGGGGTGGATGCAGAGGCCTGGTAGGCTGCATCTGGCCCGTGGAACAGAGGTTCCCCACCACTGCTCTAGAGGGTGTTTCAAGACATTAGAGGAACAGCTATATTAGACATTTGGCATTTCTTTTTACATTCTCACTAAGTGAAAGAGGAAACAGATTTCCTGAGGATTGCAGTACTCTTGTTGTTGTTGTTGTTCAGTCGTTAAGTCGTGTCCGACTCTTCGTGACCCCATGGACCATAGCACGCCAGGCCTTCCTGTCCTCCACTCTCTCCCAGAGCATGCTCAAGTTCATATTCATTGCATTTAGCCCTGTGATGCATTCCATGGGGTTTTCTTGGCAAGAATACTGGAGCGGGTTGCAATTTCCTTCTCCAGTGGACCACATTTTGTCAGAACTCTCTGCCATGACCTGTCCGTCTTGGGTGGCCCTGCACGGCATAGCTTATGGCTTCACTGAGTTACGCAAGCCCCTTCGCCACAACAAGGCAGTGATCCATGAAGGGGCAGTACTCTTACCTTATTGCATTTTACCTGGTAGGCATTTACAAATTATATCTTACCTTTCTAGCTCACAATAAATTGGCAATACTGATGTATGGCAGAGAAATGAGAAAGCCATAACTGGAATGGCATAAGCACTCTAAAAAGAAGAAGAGGAAGAGAGACATGCTGTTAAAAAAATCTGTAACTATTTGACATTTATTTTACAATCCCCTGGACTATTGTTCAAGAGGTATATGTTGTTTTTATTGTATTTTAGTGTTTTATTTATTTATTGTTTATTTAATTTATTTAATTTATACCCTGGCTTTCTTCCAAGGAAATGGCACTCAAGGAAGTTGACAATAAAAACTGAAATTTAAAATAAAAACTTCATTAAAACAGTCATAAAACAAATGCATTAAAACACAACAATAAAAAGAAGAAAAACAGCACCCAACCCAACAGACCAGCTTACATGCCAAAGGCCTGCTTGAATAAAAAATGTCTTTGCCTGCTGGCGGAAGGACAGCAGAGAGGGAGCCAACCTAGCCTCCCTCAGCAAGGAGTTCCACAGCCTGGGAGCAGCCACCGAAAAGGCCCTTTCTCACAACACCACCAAACACACCTCCGCTGGTGGCAGTCCTGAGAGAAGCATCCCTCCACATCTTAAAACCTGGGCAGGCTCATATGGGAGAAGGCGGTCTTTCAGGTAGCCTGGTCCCAAGCTGCATAGGGCTTTGTAGGGCATAACTAGCACTTCGAATTGCGCCCGGAAACAGACCAGTAGCTAGCAAAGCTGTCCAACAAGTGAGTCACATGCACCCTGTAACTGGCCCTGTCAACAGTCTGACTGCAGCATTCTGGACCATCTGAAGTTTCTGAACAGCTTTCAAGGGCAGCTGCACGTAGAGTGTGTTAACAGTAGTCCAAACGGAATGTAACTAAGTCATGTGTGACCATGGTCAGATCAGACATCTCTAGGTGGAGTTGGCACTAGCCTCAGCTGCAGAAACACACTCCTGGCCACAGCCAAGATCTGGGCATCCAGGCTCATAGCTAAGTACAGAGCCTGAGTCTTCAGGGGGAACGTAGCACCATCCAGCACAGGTTGCATCACTATTCCCTGACCTGCTGCTTGACTAACCAGCAGCACCTCTCTCTTATCTGGATTATTCTTCAATTTTTTCACCCTCATCTAGTCCATTACCGACCTCAGACACCAATTTAGAACCTGAACAGCTTCCTTGGATTTAGATGGAGAGATAGGTCTGGTTTGCACATCGTGGTGGCAAACTGTGGGTTAATTAATTAACCCACGACTTGTGGAGAAGCGTGAAGTGTGCAAGCCACATGCAAGCAGTTTCGGGTTTGAATAAACAACCTACAAATGCCCTGCTTGTAGGTTGTTAGTGTCATGTCCAAACCTGGACACTGTGGGTTATTTATGGGTTAAACAATCCAGAGTTAATCCAACAACAAACCATACGTTAATATAACATGCGAGCTGGCCCACAGAGTTGGGTATCAGCATAGTGGTGACACCAAACCCCAAAACTCCGGATAACCTCCCACAGCATTTTCTGCACAGGAGACAAGATGGAATCCTGAGGGCCACCACAGGTCCACTTGAGGACTACCACAGGACATGCTTTTTGTTGCTGTTGTTAGCTGTCTTAGGCATTTTTAGGGAAAGGCATGAAACATATTTGAGATAAATAAACAATAATTAAAAAAAATAAGAACTGGATTGTACAGATCTCAAATTAGGCCTCAGTTTTTGTTGCATCGTATAGGGCTTAAAACACATAAGAAATTCCCACTCAAATTATCATCATTAGCACAGATAGCAGTACACGCAAAGATTTTTTTTTCAGCAGCTCTGGCATATCCCAAAGCTTAAACACATTTTTGTAGACTCTTATGATCTGTTAAGATTACCTCCTTGGAAAAATTGAAGAGTGCTGGCTGACAATCTCCAGTGGAATTTGAAACCTGAATAAGAGAAACATGCAAGTAATGCAATGAGGCTCATCAGTTGGCTTCAAATCACATAATTTTAAAACAACTTCAAAATCCTATGAATAAAAGTACAAAGCCTGTTCACAGACAGAGCACATCCGTACCCACCTATCCACACGTGGCAGCTGTACACTTTAACTGCCCCAATGCAACCCCAATGTGCTGAATTATCCCTGCAGCAGCCCACTACAACCACAAACACTGCAGAAATGGCTGACAATATGTGTGCAAACTCATCCTTATTCTCCCCCTTATCCAGGGATAAGGTACTCCAGATGAAAAGTTTCTTCTAGGAACACATCTTCCCCTGCAGATCACCTAGTACAGAGCATCTGCATGTATTAATGTTGAAAAGACTCCAGTGTGTAGCATACAAGTTGTAGAACCCTGGGTGTATGAACTCCTAATTATAAAGAAATGCATGCCTCCAGAATAGCTTGAACCAGACCATTTGTACAATTTCAAACCATTAAAAATTATTGCTCAACTAATCACTTTACTGTAAAATAATGTATTATTATTATTATTATTATCTAAAGAATTAGATATAACGCTATAACAAGTCAGGAAGGATTTCAAATAATCTGCATACCTGGAAGAACCCTACAGCAACATTTAGTGGTAAAGGACAAGGAATGAACCACTTTTTAATTATGACCTGGAGAGAGAGAAAACCTAATTAATACTTAAATAAATAAATAAATAAATAAATACTTTGAAAACTGTTGGCTTTTATATGTTTTTATCTTATTGTATTTTATGATATTCTTTGTTTATATTTTTTTCTCTGTGGTTGTTGTTGTAACCAGTGGTTGTAACAATAAAATTTTATTTTTTTAGTCATACTTTGCAGCTAGGTGGGGCTCTGTGTAACACCTGTAACCTAAACATCAGTCCACAGCCATAAACTGTAGCAATATGCAATGAACATAATGGCTTGTCCACCAGAGCACTCACCATGTTTTAGATTAAGTATGCACAAGATAGGCCTTGTTTAGATATTATTTCCTCCTGTCTGCTCCAAGATTATTCGAGAGAGAGATGAGGTTTGCAGTCCATATACCCTTCCCCTTGCTCCCCTCACCGTAAGGAGAAATGAACAAACAAACCAGGAAATCCTATGGTCATTTGAATGCGGACAAAGTCACTGCTAGGGCTGGAACGCTGGATGCAGACCTGGGACCCCACAGCCCCAAATGCACTTGCTACAGCTTTTAAAAAAAACTTTCAGAAGAGGTTGGTCATACTGTGGAGCGAAGCTGTGGTCACATTTGGCATCTGCATTTCTTCAGAGAGCATCTAGGTGATCCCACATGGACGCAGAGGTACTCTGGGGAAATCAAGATGCCGGGAGTGATGGCAGTTTTGTTCTGCAGTGCACCTGTACTCTTCTGAAAGTGAGAGAGAGAGACAGAGAGAGAGAGAGAGAGAGAGAGAGAGAGAGAAAGAAAGGAAGGAAGGAAGGAAGGAAGGAAGGAAGGAAGGAAGGAAGGAAGGAAGGAAGGAAGGCAGGCAGGCAGGCAGGCAGGCAGGCAGGCAGGCAGGCAGGCAGGCAGGCCGGCCGGCCGGCCGGCCACTGTCTGGCAAAGCAGGGAGAGTGAGCATGGGGCAGGGAGAAAGAGTGAGTGCCAGGGTGGGGGAAGCAGAGAGAGCAAGAGCGGAGAAGGGTAAGAGCAGGTGGGGGTGGGGGGAGACAGCATATGCCAGGGTGGGGGTGAAACAGGGGAGAAGAACTCAAGAGTGTGTGTGTTGATTCCCAGAGCATATCTTGTCCAGGGCTTCTTCAATCTTTGCAGTGCCACTGAAAAAAGAAGAAAAGATGCTGCTGTCTGGTAAGAGGAGGAGAGAGTGAGTGGGGGGGGGGGAGTGCAGAGAGAGTGAAAGAGAGTGTGGGGGAGGTAAGAGAAGAGACATGTGGGAGGAGAGGGAAGAGCTAAGAGACAGAGAGAGCGCACAAGTGCTGGGGGCAGGGAGAAACCAGGGGGCGGAACACCCCAGAGTGCATGCGTGGGCCCCCAGAGTGCATCTGGCAAACGTGGACTCCCCCAAATGGGTTAATTTCTCTCCACTGTGAGGGGGACAGGGCAAGGAACACATGGGCCTGATGTCTGTTCCTGACGTTTCCCCAGGGGCAACCAACAGGGAGAGGAATGACGCCGACATCAGCCCACAAGAATCCATATTCTATGGAACTATTCTAAAGTTCAACTAATTCCATGGCTCTCTAGACTGTGGAAAAATGGCTATTATCCAGAGATGCCTGAGTACAGCAGACGGCTGCATGCCGACTGCTCTACATGAGGATCTTCTCTCACTCTGCACCAGATGATTAGTGCTGTCAACTCTAACAATGCTCTCTGTTGCAGAGGGAGGAAGGGGGCTCTGGGCTGTTTTTAAGGGGGGGGGGGTCTAATAGGAGATCACTGCTATCAGAGCTGACAACACTTACTTTCAGTGGCACAGGTGAGGTTCAGAACACCGTATGTGTGCGTATCCCAGATGCAGCCCCCCACCACTGCCATCAGAACTTGTGACAGAGGAGGGCATTCTGAGCAGAAGCCTGTTTATGCCAGGTACAGTTCTCACAAACAGCAAATGAAGTCGTAAACCTGTGCCTGGACTGTACCATGACAGATGGCAGGGGGGAACTCCTATGCTTGAATGCTGCTCCATATAATACTCTGTACTCATTCTTTTAATATCACAACTCCAGAGTTCTTTTTGTGTGCAAACGGTTTTGCCTTCCTTAGATCATTCATTGTCACAACAACCCTGTCAGGTAGATTATTGTTACTCCCAAAACAAAGATGAAAAACAGGCTGGGATCACCCAGGGAGTCCCTAGTTGAAGTGGGATTTCAACCCACTTGATAGTCTCTCAGGTCAAAGCCCATTTCTGTAGCCAATATTAACATTAGTTCTCACAGGCAATAATCTAAACAGATGGTTTGCCCTTGAAACCAAGAGTAGAAAATTACAGTAAATGTAAAAGTATTGCTTCCATATGCCTAGTGCAGAACCCCACCCCTCACCCCTGAACATATTGAACCATATCTACTTGTGACAGAAAGAAACACTGTGAAAACTGCAGTGTATATCTCAACATGACATCTTTCCAGCTTCAAAAAACTATTATTTGGGGAAACTGAATTGCATTTAATACACCTCCCAGAATTTCAGTGTGACAAATAGATGTTTTAAAAATCTATACGATTTTGGGGGTTTCTTTTTGCCATTTTTTAAAATTGCATTACTTTTAATATATAATGATACAATATTTATATGGTGTACACATACCACACGACTCCTAAATTGCCAGACAGGCACTATAAAATACAGTAAGTGGCTCTAGTTACACAAGAAACCTCTTTACTAAGAGACAACTTTCTGCATTAGTGTTAGCCAAGTCAGCATGGCTCAGTGGAAGTAGATATGGAAGACCTGGATTCAAATCGTGGGTTCAGCTTACTGAGTGACCTTGAAGCAAGTCATTTTCTCATAACCTTCAGTTGTGCCATTTGCAATTTTGGCCTCACAGGTTTGCATGAAGGAGCATGAATAAGGAAGACTGTAGAACACTTTCAGATACTAATCAAAATGCTACATAAAATTCTAAGCAACAAATATATGCAGTTACTAGATGAGGTTCCTGAAACAAACTCTTTTCAAACACGTCCATACTTTAAGAATACACATGCCTCACTTTACGGTTAAAATGAGCAATCTTCTACCTACTCACTTAAGAATACTTCTCATTGAATTCATTAAGACTTACTTTCAAGTAACAATGAGTAAGCTTGCACTGTATTCAATGGTACTTATGGCCTTAATATTTCACTCTGCTGTTTCTTCTCTCAATGTTCCTTTGGGCAAGCTTCATTCTCCATACTCCATGACATACTTACCCTTTTCTTCTGCCACATGCACAAGATAGCATCTTTTTAGTCTGCATTAATTAATCTGGAATAGATACTGAACAGGGGTCCACAAATGTAGTCCGTCAGGTTGAAGGCGGTGACAATATTTTTCAGTCTGGCTACTGTAATGCTGCACTACGAAATGAGAGATGATCGCATCTATGCTCTTGTGCTTGGATTTCAGGAGCACTAAGAAGAAGCAAAAACTCCTGTTGCTTCTCAGTGCCTCTAAAGCTCAGCATAACATCAACGATGAGATTCTGACCCCCTTCCAAGTCCACAGTGCAGGGTAGGGTCAAGGTCAATGGCAACTACAAATAATGGCTGGCTAGCAAGGCCAGCCAAAACTTACAGTCTCCCCTGCTGTGAAACCCAGTTTTGCACTTAAACTGAAGGCAGACTATGGCAGCAATGCTAAACACACTTACTAGAGAGTAAACCCCCATTGGTAACAGTGTGACTTACTTCCAAGTAAACATTAATACAGCTGCTTTGTACCATCCCTGATCCATCAATAAGCATGGACTGGGAGAACCACAGCCTTCTAATCCTAATGCTGTTAAACCACCTGGAAGTTCGGTTTCCAGGTGGACGGCTGAGGTTGCCATCCTATCCACTCTTACTTGGGAGGAAGACCCATCAAACACAATGGGACTTGCTTTCAAGCAAACATGCCCAGGAGCAGGCTAGATGTGTATTGCAAGGTAACTATTCTACCGCCATGGCCCAGGATCTAAAGACCAGTGCAGCTTGCATCCTGTAGCTAAGGGGGGCTTTAGATAAAAACAGCCACCTGGCCCCCAATGTCCTATGCCAAGCCACTTTTGAAATTGAAGGGAATTTGAAACAGAGTAGGGCCTGGTGCTCAAAGTTAAAAACCCACTGGGAGTGACCAAGGAGCTGGGGCACATTAGTTGTAGATAAGCCAAAGTCTGTAGTAATGAATGGGAATTCAGTTAACTCCTCCTCCAGATCAAGCTGCAGAAGATTATCATCTCCGAGCACTGGCAGAAGTATTTTGGAGTTCTTGAGAGACACTGCCCGCAGGGAGTGGCTTTGATGTCTGATTTTATCGCATGGTTCAGTTCCTTAATGGGTTGGTTGTCTTGCACTCTGGATGGCATTTTTGCTGGATAGTCCTTATGCGATTTTTATCTTTTTTAAAAAGCGAAGAAAAACAAAACGGGACACATTACCCAAGACCTGCATGCAAGTCAATGCAAGCCAAGGGAGTCAAGGGGCATTCCTCACGATTCCAAAGCAAAAGCACTGAACTTCAGCACTCCAAGCCTGCTCAGGTGGAAGGAGGAGAGGGGGAGGGAGGGAGGGGCAGCCCTTCTAGAAGCACAACTATTCGTTAATTCGTTCACTTTCATCTCTATTCCAACCCCAGGCCAGGGAGCAACCATTTAAAAGAAGGGGGGGTAGAATAAAATACTCAATTAAACAGTATATAAAAAGATTATTACCATTCCACCCAATCTACATTATTTGGTTTTGGTTTTCTTTTAAAATGTCTTTTAAAATTAAAATATGCATCCCTACAGCACCAGTGTACATGGCATCTCATTACCGCACTGATGCTAAAACTCAAGCCATTAAAAGCCAGCCCCAGACTACTCCGCAGGTGGTGATTAAGCTCTTCCAGGGCCTTGGGCTAGATATCCCAAAGGAAAGAGGAGAGAGGGGATGACCATTTGCTTGGGTGATGTTTCCTTTAGGAAAATCCCAAAATAATGGGGGGCAGACCTGCTGATCTTGGCACTCAAGATCCTACACAGCTGCACAAGTGACAGTAACTGAGGTAAGACAGGTAGGCTGCCATTCTTGCACACACCAGCCGATTTGGTCACTTTCGTTTTATATCAAAAAAACTTGTGCCAAAGCAGTCTTGCATACACAAAAAGATCTGAAAGGACAGGAGTAAACCCAACAATTCACTACCATTTCCTTTTCCATATTCATGCTGAGCCCCATGTGAGTCTATGCAGACATTCAGCTCCAATTTATTTCAACAGAAGCATCTTCCTTTGGAAGCAGGGAAAACCTGGGTGTGTCATTGAAGCTCCCATGTTTGTAGGAAACTGCTGGACCACTCTGGATTTTAATTTTACATTTGTATCCTATCTGCATCTCACCCTTCCTCCAAGGAGTTGGGGGGGGGGGGCTTAGCCATTTTTAACAACCCAGTGTAATCTGAAAAACAGCATCTGGCCCGGCATCATCCGGTGAGCTTCATGGCCAAACAGCGATTTGAATCCAAGTCTCCCAAATTCAGTGTGACACTGCACAATGTTTTACACCTGTTAATGTGTTTTCCTTTATTATTCCTGTTTTACAGATGGGAAACTGAGGCTGAGAGACAGTGACTAGCTGGAGGCCACCACTATTATTTATATTTTACTGAGTTTTTGTTAAGCAATACAAACAGACAGGAGAACTGGGGGGAAAGGAAGGGGGAGAGTTCTGAGTTAATAAACATAGAAAACAAGTGAAAGTCCACCTGCATTCATCATGAGTGAAACTCCACCATAATGGCTTCACAGCACAGACAGAACATGAAATGAGATCTTCCCAGTCTAAAGGGCTGGTTCATATGTTGCCTTTGTGGCCTGGCTCCCGCTTCAGTGTGTCCTCTTCCCACAATGCTTCAGCAATGGGGAAGCATTGTGACACTGTTACTCCACACTCCAGCACCTCTCCTTTCTGATGGCATTGTCTATGAGGGTGAACACATATTATGCCAGTTTCTCCTATGTGACATTCCCATTACAATTTACAGGAACCACACAGGAAGCAGCAACCCTACCAGTAAGACAGCATATGAACTGGTCCAAGTTCTCTATCTAGTTCTTTGACAACTGAGCATCTAACATGGGGAAATCTTTCAGAAGGAAGGGTTGCTTTGCTCTGTCAATTCATACTTCAAGGCCATGTGCACTGTCATTTCTTTTTCAGCATCAATTCCCTCTCTTCTAAAAGTAGAACACTGCTTTCCATCCTAAGGTCCATGGGGCTTGCTGAAGCTAAAAATGAAAGCCAAGGTTTGCTGTAAGCCCACCGAAAAAGGCACAGTGACATTGTGTACTGTTAAAGGACAGTATCCAACGCTGCCCTTGTGCTAGCAGGAATGACTGCTAGTGCTTCATAGTGCAACTGGAAACTAGCCCAAACTAACCCTTCTGGAATGGGACAAGACAGCAGAGCTTGTGGAAGGGAGCTCCACTGACTCATCCTGTTCCAGAAGTGCTAGTTTGAGCTAGTCTCCGGAGTTGTGCTATCAAGCATTAGCTTCCTGTTGCGCTAGTGGTCATTCTCACTAGCACAACATGATTGGCGCTGGCAGACTGTTAGTGTTGGATACTGCCCAAAGTCTCCTTTGAACAGTCTGCAGATAGCAACAGCCTACAAGGACTGTACATATGCCAATTTGGGGGATTCCTCAAGGAATCAGGGAACAAGGGTTGTTGGAATGCCCATGACATGCGAACTGTAAGCTGCCCACTCCCCTGATCCAAACAGTGCCTTTACATACATATCACCCTGATGGAATCTGAGGCTAATTTACCTCTGGTATGCAGTGCTGCCACAAAGCCCTCTACTTGTCCACAATTTATAGGCCAGGCTGCAGCCAGCATGTGTATGTGCTGGAGCATGGAGTAGCACATTTTTAAGGTTATGGCTGCTGCATGGAAACTATTACAGGTAAGGGTTTTGTGGGCACAATATATACAGAAGTCTTGGAGACAGATTGTGCCTAAGTTTATCCTGAATTTCACATGCCTGCTAAAAACTACTACACTTCCACATACTCTCTCGTTCACAGAAACCACTACCAATCCAAATGCAAACCAAATGTGTGTCAGCACTCTGCTTTCCATATATCATATAGGAATCAATGGCTGTAAATATCAGCACTGAAATGCCCTAGTTGGCAAAGAGAGAGAAAGGGGGAAAATATTCCTTTCAGCTGGAAAGAATAAGGTCTTTGATATATTAATATATACATTAAACTGCTCAAAAGAGGTTTGCTGCTTCTTGTGCTTTTTATTATTAAACTAACATGTACATTCAATTTACTCAGAATATATGACATTTTCTTCTGCACGAGTTGCTGTAAATGGTGGTTGGAAGCAAAGATGAAAAAGGGGAGGGGAGAAGCACATGGGCCAGCATTTTTCACTGCCTTGTCAGCAAAACAAATACACTCTGCTGTATTTTACAGTCCAAAAAATTAACGACAGTAAATCTTTTCATATTCCTGATTTTTCAGCCAAACAAACATCCAAAAGCAAGAAAACACACACACACACACACAAACAAATATAAAGGACAGAAGAAGGAACACTTTGGGGTTAGAGGCAAGTTTTTAAAGAGCAGACATCCATTTCAAAGGAACTCTGAAATCCATCAAAATAATAAGAAAACTTAACGTAAAGCTGCGATCTGGGTTTTTTAGACTTACCACAAGAGCAAAGTACACCATAAAGAAAAATGATAAACTACTTGTGTAGCCAAGAAAGCCTGTAAAATAACAGTAAAAATAAGAGGCAATTTATAAGGAAAGTGATCCTGATGTAGGGCTAAAAGAGCTTCACGTTGTAGGTATGTTTTCCATTACAGAGCTTGGTATCTGGGGCTTAACTCAGAATAACAACATTCCAACTTGCCTGTCACAGATCATTTATGTAGTTTTGTAGGGCAGAATTAGAACTGGCTTACCACTAATGGCATACTATAAGTAAATGCAGCTCTTTAATGTTCTGCTGTAAAGGTTTTATTTTAGTAGAGCAGACAAAATACTACTGCAATCTAAGTAATAGGTTAACTAGGCAAGGCTGGAGGACATACTAGGTTGCAAATAAAACTGCCCCCCTCAATCTTTCCTTGAATCTTAAAAAAAAAAAAACCCGTTAAGAGTTTCTTTTAAACCCCTCAATTAAACTGCTACTAAAAGGGAACACTACAGCTAATAGTAATTATGACAGCAATAATACCCCCTTTAAAATTACTTACCAATTTTAGGAAGAAGTGCTAGAGGGAAGACAATACAAACTGAGGTAATCAGCAACAGCAATCTCCCATCAAGGTACCAGGAACTATTAGAAGAGAGAACACCAGGTGGCTCAGTGTCCCTGTAATAAACCTTCTTACTAAGCACTGAGCTTAGATGTAGATCTTGGGGAAATAAGCATTTTAAAAAATTAAACTACCTTCTTTAGTTATAATCACTTCTAGAAGTCAATAACTTAAAGGTTACATTTGGTGCAGAGTTGAAAAATGCAATTCTACTACTCACCATAAACTATGAACAGGTTAGAAGGTCTGTCACCTATTTAAAAAAACCTTAAGCTGAAATCCTAAGCAGATGTATTGGGAAGTAAACCCCATTGAACTCAGCAGGATTTACTTCTGAGTAAATACACATAAGACAGTTTAATTAAAAAAAAATCTACTGCCCAATTACTCAGGGACACATGTTTAATGAAGTAGTGTCTTGTTTGTGAATTGCAAGCAACAAGCATTCACAAACCTATTTAATTGATAAAACTGGTTTAACTGATTAAACTAATTAATTGACGAGGGTTGCTATCCCAGCTTAGCCACAGGGAAATCTGGGTAGTCCTGGGCAAAGCATTGTCTTTCAGTCTAAGCTACCTACTACACAGGCCAGTTCTGAGGATACACAGGGTACACTGGGGTATGGGTGTGGGAAGTACTAGAGAAATTGTTAGCAATAAGAGCTAACAAATGCAGGTCCTCCCATCACTGTGCTTTGAGGACAGAGGCGTGTTCTCCCCTGCCAGGAAATGACATGCATAAAAAATGTTAGAACCCCTTTTGACTACGAGCTACAGAGTCACCAAGAATGTTCTGAAGGAACATCGTGTTAAGAGCCCTCCTTGCTAAAACCGGAGTGCCAACTGATGAAGTGTCTTATGCATCATCCTTTCGAGTTGTTCCCTATAAACACCTTGGGCTCAGGTTTTATTTAGCCCCAAACACTGATTAGCAGCTCATAAACGGGCCAGGGCATCCTATTACCATTTATGTGTACCACTAATACTTATGGGCATGTCTGCACTAGTTGTGGAAACTGGGTGGACAGTGCTGATCCAAGGCATATTTTACATACATCTGACCGGCAGAGGTAGGCAACATACATCACTGGGTACATCAGGGTAAAACCACACCTGCAATCGCAACATAATTTGTGTAGCTGCACCTGTTGCGGCCAGCCTACTCTCTTGCTGCCCCCAAATGACCCCAAACTTGCTCTCTTCTGAGGAGAGAGCTCAGCATCACCCCTAAAGGCCAGGAACTTAGTGTGCTATAGCCACATTTCCCTCCTCTGAGTTATGTGCAGAGGAGGCTCTATATTTGGGGCGAATGGGGCGGTGGCCCTCTGCCTCTCCTCCACCAACAAGTGGCAGAGAAATCTCCCCACAACCAGGCATGTTTGCTCCAATACATGGCATGCAGCTGCCGATTGCCACACATGATCTTCTCCTGCCCTCTGCTAATCTCAGTAGAATAGTACCTGCCCTGCCCTCTGCCCCACCAGCCCCAATGTACACCAGCTGCCACTGATTACGTGGGAGCCACACTGAGAAAGTGAATTAGCAAGTGAACTAATCTGGTTGCAGACTAGCTCTCGGTTCACCCCTTCTTTCCAACCACTATCTAAACCTACTGGCCTCATTAAAGATCCATCTGGATTATATGTCACCACCACTACCACCCCGCTCAACTCTGCATACCGCGAGATCAGAAAGGGGCTGCGGCCTTGCATGCTTCCTTGCTGCTTCCCTTATAATATGTGAGAGGTAAGGTCTGACCAACAAGCCCCACATTTATTTGATCGCAAGATCTTCAGTCTGGAAACTACCAGCTAAGCGGCATAGAGAAGCATGGTGTGGGAGTGGAGGTATCATAAGAACAGGACCTACATTTCTCAGAAACCTGATACATGGCTGTTGTTCTACCACCTCTTCCACATTTTCTCTTCCCCCACCCTTTGCATAGTGCAGTCCTATGCATGAGCACCCAGACACAGTGGTGCAACGAGGTAATTTTAGATCCTGGACTTACTGATCATATAGGGACCCCCCACCCCTTTAGACGTCCATAAGAACATAAGAAGAGCCGTGCTGGATCAGACCATCTAGTCCAGCATTCTGTTCACACAGTGGCCAACCAGCTGTCGACCAGGAACCCACAAGCAGGGCATGAGAGCAACAGCACCCTCCCACCCATGTTCCCCAGCAACTGGTGTACTTAGGCTCATTGCCTCTGGTTCTGGAGGTAGCACATAGCTATCAAGACTAGTAGCCACTGAGAGTCTTCTCCAGGAATCTGTCTAACCCCCTTTTAAAGCCATCCAAACTGGTGGCCATCACTACTTCCTGTGGTGAATTCCATATTTAACTATGTGCTGTGTGAAGAAGCCCTTCCTTTTATCTGTCCTGAATCTCCCACCAATCAGCTTCATGGGATGACCCCGCGTTCTAGTATTTTGAGAGAGGGAGAAAAATATCTCCCTATCCACATTCTTCACACCATGCATAATTTTGTAGTCCTCTATCATGTCTCTCCTCACCCTCCTTTTTTCCAAGCTAAACCACCCCAGCTGTTGTAAGCTTCTCTCATAGGGGAGATGTTCCAGCCTCTTGATCATTTTTTTCTTTTTCTTTTTTCATTTTATATTGTATCCGTATTACTTCATCTGTATTACTTCAGTTCAGAAATGGACATTTCTCTTCTTCTTCCTGACATGTTAGAACAACATGAACAAAATTGTTTGACTATGCCAATTTTAAAAATCAGGGCATGAGCATTTTTGCATTTTAAACTCACTTAAATCATAGCATCATATTACTACAGGAATAAAATGGAGCTTGCTTCCGCTGCCTGGATACTCTCATCACCTACTGTTCTGTGGTGGTCATTTGGGGGCCTCTTGGACCGCAGGGCCCTGGACATTGGCCCCAAGGACCAAGCCTAACTGCATCCCTGCTCAGGCAGATGTCCCACTGTGTTAAACGGTAAAGAGTGTTTAGGAATGCAGCCTTAAGGTAGAGACAGGCAATCCAGCTGCAGGAAAGCTGTTCCCTCTTCTATTCTGTATGCACTAGTGCTCCAGGTTCAGAGGCTGCATAGAGCTGAAGGGGAAAGGCACTGCCTTTGAAATCAAAAATGAATCCTGTGTGCAAGCCTATAACAGCGCTATCTTCACCTGCTTGAAATGTATGCAAGATGCATTTTTTATTTTAGTGCACTATTTTTGTGTTATAGAGATTATTTTTAAAAAAACAGGAGAGAGTCGTGTGTTGCTAAGCATATTTGAACTAAATTTATATTGTACAATATAATTAAATATCAAAACCACTTAATGTGAACTAAAAATAACATGTCATGTCATCACACTGGGGGGATAAACAAGAATAACCATCACCCTAATATGTCAGTTCCTTGCACATTTAAAGTATCTACTTTGATTTGGCATGGGATTATGTATTTTTCATTTATAAGCATTTCCTCTACTTTAAAAATCCATTGCAGGGAGGTACACATGGATGTTCTGCTCCATCATAGATTAATTTAATGAAATTTAAGGCTCTTGGGAACTAGAATCTCTTTTAAAAATGTTATTTAGGCAATTGGGAATTCTGCCCTATCAGCACTTAGTCTTTGGCTGATGTTGACAAAAGCAAGAAAGATGCTTCTTGCTTATACAGCAATTTAAAAATATTTGTTATGGAAAGAACAATATTATTGGAGAAGGTAGAAGCTTCCAAAGTTAGGGCTGTGTTCTCAAACCAGCTTTAAAAACTGGCCATAAATAAAACAGATCCTTTTTAAAAAGAGCTGGCTAGGTCATATGAGGTTCACTATAGGGTTAATAATTTGGCTCCTAGAATTTTCTATGCTGTTTTGGTTTGGCTTTTTTTTTGGTAACTATTTTTATAAGGACCTGAACGTCGTCTCTGGCCAAGTGTTTTCCTTGGCAGTTGAGAACATCAACTGCAGATGACTCCCCAATAAAGAGTTTATTATGCAGCAACACAAGTTTTGGCACAGCCAGATAACCTCAGCAAATCTGGCACATGCTACTGGGGCCTTGGGATGGGTTAATGTTCAGACTTTGGCAGCTTTGGCTCTTTTTCCACATAGCTGAAAGCAGAACGCAAAATTTTACGTACACCTTATGTCAGCAGCATAAGGCACATCCCAGTCTATCAAGTTGCCAGCCAGGGGTGGGATGGGATGGGGTGGGGGGGAGTAATAAAATAGTGGGCAATCCAAGCACTATGCGCAAGATCCCCATGCAAAGTAGAGTAGTACCTCCCGAACTGTTTCATGTAAGAAATAAATTAATTAAATAATTAAAGCTCCTGTAAGCTCAAAGTACCACCTATGGAGGAGGCTTCCTGCTGTCTCTCTGTGCAATTCAGTGTTCTGGCCTTATCCCAAATCTGCCCCATCTCTGTGTAGAATTGTTGTTCAGTCGTGTCCGACTCTTCGTGACCCCATGGACCATAGCACGCCAGGCCTTCCTGTCCTCCGCTCTCTCCTGGAGCGTGCTCAAGTCCATATTCATTGCATCAGTGATGCTATCTAGCCATCTCATCCTCTGCCGTCCCCTTCTCCTTTTGCCTTCAGTCTTTCCCAGCATCAGGGTCTTTTCCAGAGAGTTTTCTCTTCGCATTAGGTGGCCAAAATATTTGAGCTTCAGCTTCAGTATCTGTCCTTCCAATGAGCAACTAGCCTTGTGATACGTTCCATGGGGTTTTCTTGGCAAGAATACTGGAGTGGGTTGCCATTTCCTTCAGTGGACCACATTTTGTCAGAACTCTCTGCCATGACCTGTCCATCTTGGGTGGCCCTGCACGGCACAGCTTATGGCTTCACTGAGTTATGCAAGCCCCTTCGCCACAACAAGGCAGTGATCCATGAAGGGGTCTGTGTAGAATAATCACTCCTAATGCAGATGCAACAAAATTACCTTTCTCAGAGGAGGTATGCCCAAAAAGGTGAGTCTCATCAAAACACAAGGAAAAGGCTCTTCTGAGGATAGGTAGTTCTCTCCCACTTATGCCATTTTTCCTTTCTCTGTGTTGAGAGAGGCATGGACAGCCCTGGCGTAATTTGTCCCACCGGCGGAGCTAAGAAAACACATCTCCCTGCCCCACTGCCCCTGCGTCACATTGCGTAACAGCCCCCATCCCAGTGCCACCGCATTGCTCACCACCTCCTGCCCTCTGGCTCACACTGAGAATTCTCTCAGCATGAGCCAGAGGGAAGGCAGGCTCTTTGGAGAGCTACATCGGCCAGAGGAAGAGGCTGGCTTCAGAGAGCTGCCCAAAATGCCTGGCTCTGAGGAGGTCCTTCCTCAGAGCCAGGCATTGTGGGAGGGGTGTCCCAGGAGATCGCAGAGAGAGGTATCCCAGAGCAAAACAGAGGGTGGGCAGGGGGGGCATGACTCACTTGTGGGCCCCAACTAACTATCTGAAGACCAACTAGCAGATTACTTCTGCAACATTTACCAACTAGTGCTGGTGGATTGTGCCCCTGCTTTTCTGGCCTAGGATGACAAGAAGATTTTTAAAAAGAGACTATTTAAAGAGGCCCCATTTAAATACAGCAAATTCTTAAAATCTAGAAACTCTAGAGATTTTAAATTCTTAAAATCAGTGTAGTATAATCCCTCTGCCACCACCATCCATAATCAAAAACATTTTTAAAAGCCTACTAAAAATGTTGTGCAGTAACCTACAGGTCAAGGAGTATGTTTTATGGTAAGAGTTCGAATTCACAGAAACCAGGAGACTGGAAAAGCAACCAAAAGGTAGCCTGAAGCCATTTAATGGTAGGAGCAGGGGCAACTACAATCTATTCAAAACAAGAACAAGCTATTCCAATGTTGGAACATTTTTCTCAGCAAGCTCAGCCACTTTTTTGGTTTGAGTCAGTTCTACAGACGAAGTGAACGCAGCTGCACAGCCAAATTGGAGGAATTATAAAACAAATATGAAAACTGGCACAACTCCCAAAGACTATTCCAAATAACTACTCAGCGAAAACAAAAATATTTAAAATTTCAGTAACTGCCAGATTTTGCTTTGTGGTTTTAAAAAATATGTTAACATGGTAACATGACAGCAGCAGTTTAAATGTTTCAAGCTCAGTCACGGGCCTGATTCTCATGTTTTATGTTTAGTGTGGTTCCTTTGGCACAAGGGGACTTTTACAAGTGACAGAAACCCATTGGAAACTAGAATTCATCTTAAGGAAGTAAAACTGGATCCTGCCTTGTGAAAACATATTCAAGTCAAATATTCTCTGTGTGAAAATTATGTGGTAAAGTCACCTTGGGAAGAAAACAGACAGGTAAAAACCAATAAAGTGCAACTTGGGGTTGATGCTGCAAGACTTAAGGCATTTATTTGGTTCCTTTCAAATGGAGTTCTATAATTGATCTAAAGGGCAACTGATTAAGGCTGGGGATAAATCAGACCATGAGTTAGAACATCCATTATTCCAGTTGGTGGTGGTGGTGGGGAGAAATCAATGGAATTCTGTCAAATGATGTGGGAAGAGCCCTGGACTTAGTCCTAGGAAAGCTGCTGTTCAAACCCAGTTCAGCTGCAGCTTACATAACCAGTAGAATCAATTGCTGCACCACCTCCAAGAGCATATACATGTCTGAAAGCTCCTCTATACTAAGAAACTTGCATGAAAAGGTAATACATCAGCACAGCCTTCACCTTTATATGTTATTTTTCTATGTACAGGGATATTTTGGGATGTGTGTGAGATATGATTTGCACATGCGACTTGCACACATGCAAACTACAGAAAAATAAAATTAAATCAAAAATCAAACCCATTTTCACAGTAAGCACACCCATACTCCTGCAGTAAATACAGCTGCTTGCCCCAATCCTCCATCCTGTTCAGCCACTGCTTTCAAGAATTCAGGGTCAAAGGAAGCGCCAAAGTGGGTGAGGAAAAGGACAAGTGGGATTTCAACACATACAGAGGGGATATTGAAATGCACTGCTGAAGAAAGTAAATAGTGGACAAGTGAATGTGCGCAACTGCACACTTCTGAACAACAGGAAAAAAAGAGAAAAGCTGCCGAACCCATTTGTGTACTTTCGAAGCACCAAAAAAATATTTTTTAAAAAGTTTGCAAACAAGTTATGGACATTCCAAAGTGTCATTTCTCTATCAGTGGAGGGGTGGACAGCACTGACGAGGGAGGCAGCATGGTGCAGAATGGCTGTGTTTTTCGCCGCTCTTGCCAAGCGGCTCTGTAGCTGCTTGGGACAAGCCATTGTGTGGGTTTACATGTCGTGACAAGCTACCCTGAACAACCCAACAAGATATGGGGTCACAGGGTGGCTTGTGCATGGTTAATAAACCACACTGAGGAAACTGCATTGGGTTTGGACATCACAACAAGCCACCCTGACACAAACAAGGCTGACAACCCACCATGGGTTGTTGTGTTGTGAGAACCAGGTGTGTGTGTGTGAGAGAGAGAGAGAGAGAGTGATTCACACATGTAGCCTCCTTTTTCTGTTTGCCGCCTGAAACAGTTCAGTCCAGGAAAAACATTACTACTTGGTTCTGCTGATTGTGTAAGCTGGCCCTAAGAAATCCTCATTTGGCACAAATATGAAACAACTATTTTTGTGTGGGCTGCAGATATAAAAATGCTGGCAGCAAGTGATGAGTTGTAGGCTCCTATTAATCATGATGGGCTCAGTCAGCAAGGAATTACACTTGTGAACAGAGGCACTGTAAACTGGTATGCACAGGTGCAGGCATTTGCAAGGTCTCATCTATCTCCTTTTCATCTGGAGAACAGCAAGAAGCATCACAGTCCCTACACTGCAGAAGAAATGCCTATATTTCCCACTGTGGGATGATTTTTCTCCTTACCCGCTGTGGTCTCCACTCAGAAGTCCTGCAATGGCATCAGGAAGTTCAGACTTAATAATGAACAGGTAAGTTGACATGGCTGCAAAGACAGAACTGAGCATTAGTAGAGTCAGAAGACTGGCACTTCTAGGCAACTGCCATTGCTAGATCAGAGTAGCTAGGGGAGAAAAGAGCACGGTGCCTCACTAAGGTATGCTATATAGCATACAAAACTCCATTTGCCCCCTGCCTATACTTCAGAGCAGAACTTGTATATATAAAGGTACAAACATGTGGTGCAGATATATCTGATAACTAGTGTAGAGGTTCCATGATTACTAAAGGGACTTGAAATGAAGAAAACATATAGAATGGATCAAGCAAGGGAAAAAACAAAATTGAGAAGTAACCAAGACATGAATACTTGTAAAACTATGGATAGTATCCAGTTAGTCCTACATAAAACAGACCCATTGAAATTAATGGGACTTAAGTTAGTTGTGATGAACTTGAGCACACTCCGGGAGAGTGGAGGACGGGAAGGCCTGGCGTGCTATGGTCCATGGGGTCACGAAGAGTCGGACACGACTTAAGGACTGAACAACAAAAAGTTAGTTGTGACTAGCTTAAGCCTCATTCATTTCATTGGATCTGCTTTACATAGGACTAACATAGATACAGCCCTAGGCTGTCTTTTTAAACCTGATATGAACTATATGGAAATCTACTTCCAAATCTAAAGCCCAGAAGCAGGGACATAGGATGGCGCTGCTCTGTTTTCTCTTTCTCTTTGTCATATGATGACAATTAACACCTTTAAGGGCATAAGAGCCCTGCCAGAACAGACCAGTAGACCATTTCTCCACTCTCTAGTTCCCACTCCACCTCTGTTGGAGCTTCCATAGCAACCCCTAAAAAAATGGGTCTAGCACACAAGCAAGAACCATTATGATTTGTAGATGTATTACAATTGTAAAATCAATAAGAATACTTAAGTATTCCAGCACCTTTTTGATAAACTTACATTTAAAATCTACATATCTATATAAAATCCAGTGTCCAACATGCCACTTCCCCAACATTTTGTAACACAGACAAATGCAATCAAGAAACAAAACTAGGGCAGGGTTAGTTCAGCAAGTCCCTGTGGCTTCTGTTTAGTTCTATGGGACAAAATAAACAGGCTTCCTCTCCGCCCCCCTCCTCCAAGAAACTGGTTCACCAGATGCAGGGTTAGGCATAGGTCCGCTGTCCAGGGATGCTGGGAGTTTTAGTCAAACACACTTAGAGAGCAACAGGTTGGGGAAGGCTGCCTTACATCATTTACTTTCTCCCATATAAGTGAAATGATGCTATCTATTCTGGGGGAGGGGGGGTGAAGTTATGGACACAGATGTTGGGGCACTGGATGGGGTCGTCTCCACCATGGGGGTAGGTGGGTTGCTACAGGCCCACTCTCTGCCTTACCTGTCATAATGACAGGCCCCCACTCTCTTCCTTGCCTGTCATAATGATGGGCATCTCACTAGCATATTAACAACATTGAGTTTTGTGACTCATTATACATGTCCAAACATTTGATGTAGTGCCTCATTTAGTACAGAATTCTGTAATTTGGTTTGCTCTGAAACACTATAGCATTTTAAATCACTGGAAAGATATTCACTGGGTACAACCAGCTCATTCACTAAAGAGTATTTTATGTACAACAAAAATCAAAATCCAATGCGTTTCTCTCACCTTGTTATTAGTCAATGGCAATAAAAAGAGTACAAGGTAACTGCAAAATGTTGTAGCCCTGAAATAGTTAAAGATTACAAATTTTGGAGTGAAGGAATGTGGCCTCTATAAAGAAAAGTGAATTGCATTAATCCAGAGTGGCATGTACCTACAGCAAGGTTAAATTAAAAACAGTTGTGAGGTCACTAAATAAGGAAACATTCACTTCTTTGTATTGAGACACTCAGGTTTTTCCAATTGGAGTTGGCCTTCCTGGTTGACTAAGGCTTGGGGAGACATTTTATTTGGTGTCTCCAATTTTATTCCTTTTTTTAAAAGGAAATTTGATGGAGTGTTATAAGAGCACATAATTTGAAAACCACCAGTATGACTACAGGACAGTAATAAAGACGCTACATTTTCTGACGGTGACCTACAGATGCCAGTGAATGCAAAGGGGAATTTTAAAAAAAGTTAGCAAAGAAATTGAAACTTCCTCTGTCTCATAACTGAATGTTTTCCTCTCATTTCCATTAAGCAGCCACATTTTGTACATCTGGAATCGAGAGATCAGACATTTATCTCTTTCACAATTGTTTTTTATAAGTCACATCAGCTAACCCCCCCCCCCAAGAACCTTCAACTAATTTCCAGATCAGATTTCCTGCTAATATACAATCTGTCAGTCTTTCCCATGCATTTATTTTAGCCTCTGGCTAACTATTTGATCATTTTTATCCTTTGTTGTGTGATTGACTCTTTTGTTTCCTAAATGGCAGGGCTACTCTTTTGAATATCACCCTCAAAAAAGGATCCAATCCTCTGTTATACTTGGGTGCCTTTATACAAACTAAAAAGAAACCAGCTTTCTCTGGTGTATAGTGTTCCTTTTCTTTCTCTAGGCAGTAAAGAGAATGGATGCCAAGTTCAATGAATATATGTATACCCTGAGGCTTCCATAAGATAGGGATCTCTCTTTTGGCAGCTCATGAGAAAACAGTACTATTCCGACGACTGTGCTTTATCCACAGTTTAAAAGGTTAAGCTATAGGGTTGTTTCTTTCCCCCTGTAGGTTTTGCATTGAAGGGAGACTTTCACATAAAAATCACCATCACACAATAGTAAAAGAAGAGAGGAGCTGCTGTAGCAGCCACTTGAAACAACAAATTAAGGTGGGGGAGGTGGGGGAATACAATACACTATTATATTTATTATTTATTTAAAGTATTTTTATACTGCTCCTCAGCCAAAAAGCCTCCCAGAGTGGCTTACATGCAATCAGCAAAACAAGACAGTCCCTGCCTGCAAGCTTACAATCTTAAGACACTCGAGGAAAAAGGGATGGGGAGGGAAGAGGGAAAAAATCAATCAGTCTTTCAGCAGGACTGGAGGAATCGCCCTGTTCCCACCTCATATCCCTCTGGTGCAGCCTGTTGGAATGGCTGCTAGTGGTGACAACCGAGGGAGGAGGACCTTTCATAGGGTGATAAAGAACAAAGGCTGGATGTTCATGAATGCTTACTGACATTAATTACAATATACATGGTTGAAATGCTAGTTACAACAGTAGTGCTTAGAAAGTAGCGCACCGTAATTATTGTTTATTTATTTATTTATTTATTTATTGCATTTATACCCCGCCTTTCTCCCTCTCGCAAGGAACTCAAGGCGGCTTACATTATCCTCCTCCTCACCGTTGTATCCTCACAACAACAACCCTGTGAGGTAGGTTGGGCTGAGAGTCTGTGACTGGCCCAAAGTCACCCAGTGAGCTTCCATGGCCAAGTGGGGACTAGAACCCGGATCTCCCGGCTCCCAGTCTGTCACTCTCACCACTACACTACACTGGCTCTCTTTTGTTTAGGCCTGTATTACAGGTTGCTTGATGAACTGTGGTCAGAAGTGGACTTTCCTGTACTTCCAAGGTTAAATATCAATCCTGCTTGCATTTCCACAGCAAAGTAACTCAATTATCAATGATGGAATACTAACAATACAAATTAGCTCCTGCTTAGAGATGCTTAAATTGATTTGCAGCCCTTGCCTTCCGCACAGGCTCACAGACAGAAGAGTTACTGGAGAGATGCCAGCATTTGACTGGTTGCTGTTGGAGACAAAATACTGGACCAATGGATACTTGGTCTGGTCCTCCAGGCTAGTTTCTTACATACCTGTCCTCTGAGCTTCACAGAGAGTTAAACTGTCCCACTCTCTGCAGATTCATGACATGGGACCATAGCTTAGGGGAGGGTCCGTAACTCAGTGGCAGAGCACCTGCTTAGCACGGAGAAGGTCCCAGGTTAAATCCCTGGAATCTCCAGGTAGGGCTAGGAAAGAACCCTGCCTGAAACCCCGGAGAGCCGCTGCTGCGAGTCAATGTAGACAATACAGGGCTAGATGAAATAATGGTCTGACCGGTATAAGGCAGTTTCCGATGTTCCTATGACATCTCTTGGTCAATTTGCAAACATGAGGGATGTTCAGTGTTTCTCTATTTAGATGCCAGGGCTAGCACACCTCACTTTGGAAGCTTTTCTCTAACCCTGCGTGTCTGTGGCTGTTTTCATTTCATGAGGAAAGGGTATTATGCTCATCACCAGAGGCACTTGCATTACTACATCCCATGTTGCAGGGCTGCTACTGAAACCAGGTTCTGGTCTAGGTCTGCGTGGTGCCCAATGGAAAAATGAGTGCAAGAGGGACTTGGAAGTTGTATACAGTCTTTACATGCAGCCCATGCCTAGCCAATGATCTTGGCTTAAGCAAAGGTTCTACAGACATTTAGATCCAAGACCCTGCTCCTTTCCTGATCCCCAAATTCTCCTGTTGAGATGTTGAAATCCTAGGCCTGGTGCACCTCACTCCTGGCAACTTTGAATAAATTCACCATCTCTCTAGTGGATAGGAGCCAATCAGTCACTGTGTCCAATGTGGTATCAATTAGACTTGTCAATTAGTCTTGTCAATCTTTTCGTTTCCCAACGTGGCTCAAGGCCAGGATGTCTGCCTTCCCATTTACTATTTAGAATACTAAAATGCTTGGTGTGGGTGGGATTTGGGCTTCCTGTGCAACCCCCATCAAGCAGCTCAAATCCTGACTCCATACAAAGCAACATACATCCAATAACAGAGCTCAGCAGAGATTCAGACAACCCTCCAGCAACTGGCTCTGCTTATCACAAGCAACTTTTCTTCCTTTCATGGAATCAGAGAGACAGAATGGAACAAAAACCAATTGAGTGCAACCTTCACCCTCTCCAGAAATACCCACAAGGCAGCCCCAGTCATGTAACAGCCCCCTCCACAGATCAGAGAATGGTCTGAAGGCACAGGCTGCAGTTTTATTTCTGAAGCTAAGAAGGTAAGCGGCCAGGATGTGAGACCACCAGGAAACCCTCCGTAAAATGCCCTGAGCTCTTCGAAGAAGCAGCACAATGAGACGTCTACAGAGCCAGTAACTTCACATGACACCAGCAAGTGGGCCAAACCACACAGCCTAGGGACCCATCACCTTGGGTTACTAGCCAGTCTAACCTGGGGAGGAATTATTTTCCAGGGCCAAATATTGATGAGTGCTGCCTGCATTTGGAGACTAGTGAGTACTACAGGAGCTTCAGACAACCAGGCTGATGATCTTTCATGTGCTTTGCTTGGTGGCCAAACAGGGCAGCAATTATTTATTGATCTTACCTAAGTAAGATCTAAATGATAGAAGTAATGCTGCACAGATAAATCAAATCCTGCCATTTCCAGCTTAGCTTCACGTTAACCTCCCCCCCTCTCCCCCCCCCCCAATGTTTGCTATGTGAAAAGTCTTTTATCAAGAACATCCGGCCAGTGTGGGCATTCAAAGGAATTCCGATGATGGGGATGCTGCAATGCAGTTTCTTCACCAGCAGAAACAAAACCATTTTTGCTCCCTTTATAGATGATAAGCTGTTAAACATTCTGATCATTGCAAATACAAATGACAGCACTGAAGCCCTCAGCACAAACACACCAGGAGAGCCAAGCCAGTAAATTTATCTGTCAAATTTATATTATACTTTGGAGCATTTCTGTACGTAGTAACAGCTTGGTACCAGCAAGCAGCAGCTCCAGTTTATCAGGTCAACTGCTTAGTCACACGTGACATTTCATCCACGGGTGCAGGGAAGTGGCTAGTAGCAATTGCTCCATGGAAAGCAGATGAGGGGAAGTGTCTCCTCCCTCCCTACGGCAGGCATGCTCTTTCCCAAGCTGCCAGAAGTGTTACAGTGATCAATGCTTCATTCAGGTTCTTGAAGCATCATGGCACTGTTTTTGGCCCATCAGAGCATCGTTACCATTGCTACTGCCAACACCACCTCCCTTGGTCTGTTGAGGCTGTCAGAGACAGCTGTGAGAGCACAGTGGTGCTTTTTCCCAGCCCTTAGCTCTGTATTTCATGTGGCTGGAGCTGGCCATGCATACAGAACCTAAGCCAGGATTAGCACTAGGGGCAACAACCAAGATGCAGAGAAAACAAACAAACATGACAGTGACCACAAATGGGGGAGGTATCTGTGAGGTCCCCTTATCAGAATAAGAAACTGCATCATATTAATTGCATTAATTCCACTTTACTGAAGAGTGTTAGCTCTGGTTTCATTTAGTGTTGTGCATGCATGCATGCATGCAGATATACGAGAACGAATATATTAAGGCTCAGTTACGTGGGCTGCTTTTCCTTTTATTTGCATGCGTCTTAGGAACCAAAATAGCACCAAAGCTATTTCAGAACTGTAAATGGATAAATCTCTATCTACCATTAAAAAAATGCACTTTATCATTATGCACTTTATCTAAGGATCCCTTCACATGTTACATTTTAGCTGTAAGATCTGTATCATTAAATAAAGTAATAAAAAAGTAGCTTGGATTTGGTCTGAGATCTTTGTGTTGGTGGCCATATTGAATCGGAGAGCTAGCTCATGGGCCTCATTGTATGGCCACTGCCAGACTGCAGAAAGGCAGTAAGTTAGCCTCATGTTTGGACAATGCCAAATTATAACTGAAAGAGAAGAAACACAATTGAAAAAAAAAACTTTGTTGCTTGTGTATATTTTCATCAACACTTTACCTTAAAGGCATTTTACAGGGACCCAGTGGCAAGTTTTTGATGCTAATTATTGCTGTTGTGCTATTAAACAGCAGGAAGAATTTTTAAGAATATGCTTGGGGAAGAAAGTGTGAATGTGAGAAGCAGGTGCATCATACAGGTCCACTCCTTAGGAAGCCAGAATCAGCTGCAGCTCCCTGTTGAATGTATCCTTAGTCCAGTCTTTCCCAATGTGGTGCTCTCCAGATGTGCTGGGCTGCAACTCCCATCATTCCTAGCCAGCATACCCATCTGGAGGGCACCAAGTTGGGGAAGGCTGCTTTCATAGAATAGTCATAGAATCATAGAATAGTAGGGTTGGAAGGGGCCTACAAGGCCATCGAGTCCAACCCCCTGCTCAATGCAGGAATCCAAGTCAGAGCATCCCTGACAGATGGCTGTCCAGCCTCATCTCGAATGCCTCCAGTATCGGAGAGCCCACCACTTCCCCAGGTAATTGGTTCCATTGTCGTATTGCTCTTACAGTCAGGAAGTTTTTCCTGATGTTCAGCCGGAATCTGGCTTCCTGTAACTTGAGTCCATTATTCCGTGTCCTGCACTCTGGGATGATCAAGAAGAGATCCTGGCCTTCTCTGTGACAACCTTTCAAGTACTTGAACAGTGCTATCATATCTCCCCTCAGTCTTCTCTTCTCAAGGCTAAATATGCCCAGTTCTTTCAGTCTCTCCTCATAGGGCTTTGTTTCCAGTCCCCTGATCATCTTTGTTGCCCTCCTCTGAACCCTCTCCAGTTTGTCTGCATCCTTCTTCAAGTGTGGTGCCCAGAACTGGACACAGTACTCCAGATGAGGTCTAACCAGTGCTGAGCAGAGGGGAACTAGTACTTCCCAGGATTTGGAAGCTATGCTTCTATTAATGCAGCCCAAAAGAGCATTGGCCTTTTTTGCAGCCACATCACATTGTTGGCTCATATTCAGCTTGTGATCGACAACAATTCCAAGATCCTTCTCGCTTGCAGTGTAGTTGAGCCACGTATCCCCCATCTTGTAAGTGTGCATTTGGTTTCTTTTTCCTAGGTGCAGAACTTGGCATTTATCCCTATTCAATGTCATTCTGTTGTTTTCTGCCCAGCGCTCCAGTCTATCCAGATCACTTTGAATTTTGTTTCTGTCTTCCAAAGTATTAGCTATCCCTCCCAATTTTGTGTCATCTGCAAATTTGATCAGCATTCCCTGCACCTCCTCCTCCAAGTCATTAATAAAATGTGGAAGAGCACTGGGCCCAGGACTGAGCCCTGCGGTACCCCACTCGTTACCTCTCCCCAGTTTGAGAAGGTCCCATTGATCAGCACTCTTTGAGTCTGATTCTGTAGCCAACTGTGGATCCACCAGATCGTTGTTTCATCTAGCCCACTTTGAGCTAGTTTGCTCATCAGGATATCATGGGGCACTTTGTCGAAAGCTTTGCTGAAGTCAAGGTATATGATGTCTACAGCATTCCCATGGTCTACAAGGGAGGTTACTTGATCAAAAAATGAGATCAGATTTGTCTGGCAGGACTTGTTTTTGACAAATCCATGTTGGCTTCGAGTAATCACGGCATTGTTGTCAAGGTGCTTCCAGATGGATTCCTTTATCATCTGCTACAGAATTTTCCCAGGGATTGATGTCAGACTGACTTTAGTCAGTAGCAAACTCAGGCTTGAGCCTGAGTAATGTGTGAAACAGTCCATGTGTCTGAAGAAGCCATTCACACCCAGCACAGTAATATATAGACGTATTTCACAAGGTATAGAAAATGCACACTTCACACTCAGTTAGCCCAACGCTAACACATACAAGGTGGCCTTTGTTTTTAAAAGTTCATGGTCGCAGTGCTGGCTCCAGCTTTTCCTAACCACTCTGTCCACAGGCAAGAGACCAGTGCCAAACCTGCAATTTGGTGACAAAAGGAGGAGATGTGTTCCTGTGCTTAGGGAGTTGTCAGAGACTTCATGGCATTGCTCTTTCCTTACTGAAGGGTTGGCAATACACCCTAGAAAACATCCGGTGGTTGCAAAGAATGAACCTCATTCCCTCTGGCTAGTTGTTCTTAACCAACCAGTTCATGACACTGTTATTAAGAAGGATGTACTTCTTTACAGGGCTTTATGGAACAGGCTAAGAGAGCACTTCACAAAATTTTATGAGGGCTATGGGTGAGACAGAGGGGCTGTTCACACAACACACTAATCCACACTCAGCAGTTGAGTGTGGGTTGTTTTGAACTATGGGTTGTTTGTGTGGGTTAGCATGTTGTCTGAACGCAGCATGTTTTCCGCAGGGTGGGTTACCATATTGTCTGAACACAGCCAGGGTGGCTTGTTAACCATGCAGTGTGGCTTGTTTACCACCCTGAACAACCCAACAACAAACCACGGGTTCTCAAGGTGCTTGTTTGAGAAAAATAAGCCATGCTGCATGGTTAACAAGCCACCCTGGCTGCATTCAGACAACACGATAACCCATGGTTCAACAAACAACCCATCAATATGCAGATGACACTCAGCTCTACCTCTCTTTCTCATCAAACCCAGGTGAGGCAGTGGGTGTTCTGAATCAGTGCCTGGGCATGGTAATGGACTGGGTGAGGGCCAATAAACTGAATCCAGACAAGATGGAGGTACTGTCAGTGGGTGGTTTGTCTGCCTGGCTAGGTGATGTGGGCTCTCCCACACTGGAGGCATTCAAGATGAAGCTGGACAGCCGTCTGTCAGGGATGCTTTGACTTAGATTCCTGCATTGAGCAGGAGGTTGGACTTGATGGCCTTGTAGGCCCCTTCCAGCCCTACTATTCTATGATTTTATGTTCAACCTGTTCTGGAGGGGATTGCACTCCCCCCTAAGGGATCAGGTTCATAGTTTGGAGGTGCTCTTGGACCCAGAACTGTCACTTGAGGCACAGGTGAACTCGGTGGCATGAAGCACTTTTTAGGCTGATACCAACTACACCCTTATCTGGACAGAGATAGCCTAGCTACAGGTATCCATACTCTAATAACCTCTTGTCTGGATTACTGCAATGCATTATACATGGGGCTGTCTTCGAAAATGGTCCGGAAACTTCAACTAGTCCAAAATAGGGCAGCAAGATTGTTAACAGGGACTGGCCAATGAGATCACATTATGCCAACTTTTCCAGCTGCACTGGATGCCAGTCTATTTCCGTGCCCAATTCAAAGTACTGGTATTAACATTCAAAGCCCTTAACAGCTTGGGGCCTCCTCCTATATGTGCCTGCCCAGACCCTAACATAATCTTCAGGGGTCCTTCTCTGTGAGCCCCTGCCAAAAGAAGTGAGGCGGGTGGCTACCAGGAAGAGGGCCTTTTCTGCTGTGGCACCCCAGCTCTAGAATGAGCTCCCTAGAGAGTTTCACCTGGCACCTACGCTGTACTCCTTCCAGCGCCAGGTGAAGACATTTTTATTCTCCCAGTATTTTAGCATTTTAGCTTCCTAGTCTTTTAGCTCTGCTGTTTTAAATCTGTATTTTAAATCTCTGCATTGCTGCTAGGTTTTACTCTGGTTGTACTGTTATATTGTGGTTTTAAGCTTTCATATTTTATATTGTTTTATGCTGCGCTTTGTGGTTTTAATTGTTGTGAACCACCCAGAGAGCTTCAGCTATTGGGTGGTATAGAAATGAAATGAAATAAACCTACTCTCAACCACTGAATATGTGTTAGTTTGTTGTGTGAACAGCCCCAGAGACTTTTAAAATCCTTTAGGCCGAATCCCAAAAGCCCTGCCAATTCTCTTGTGTCCCAACAATTCCGGTCATCAAGGGGTGCTGACCACTTGCGCAATAGAGATTTAGTGCTTCCGGGAGCAACCAGAAACAAGTGAAAACACTCATTCCTGGAATGAGGCAGGGAGCTCTCCTGACCTGTCCCGATCCAGAAACAAGCATTTCTACTCATTTCGGGGGCTTCCTCTGGGAAGTGTTAAATCTCTGTTGCGTAAACGGTGTGTTCCACTTGTGCAATGGAATCAATGGTGAGTTCCGCTCACACAAGGGAATCAACGGGACCCACCACTTGCACAACAGAATCTGCAGGACACAAGAGAATTGGTGAGGCATAAACACTCTATTGGATTCTCTCCTATGTTTCTAGTAATCATCTTTCACACAACACTTTTACTTTGCAAAGTAATTTGCCCTCTCTCTAGTCCTCATAATAATTCTGTGAGGTAGGTGAAACCTATTCTTCATTTATTATTAAAATTTCTGAGCTGCCTTTATAAAAAAAAAAACACAAGGGGAAAAAAAAGCAACACTCAGGGTGACTTAAAACTGAATCAAAACATACAACGTTTAAAACAGCTACAACAATTATCCATTAAAATACAGTCAACCCCATTAGCAGATGGGAAAGTGAATGCCTGAGGCACGTTTACTTGCCCTGGCCCATAGATCACGCAGACGGCAGGCTCTGCTCTGAGGCTCTACTAGGAGTGCAATCCAGCATCCGTGAAGTAGTTGCAACAGCCCTGGACAGGTGCTGCCCTCATTCCTCTGCACTGGTGAGAAGGGCCTCTCTGGCAGCTACTGCAGATACCGGGTATGGGGCTCACTAGGCCTCGGATGTCAGCACTGGTGGTCACAGCAGCAAAGCAGCATTTGTGGATCTCACCGTATATTTGAACCTGGGCTGGCCATAAGGTGACTTGTCAGTTTTTGGGGTAGCCCAGCCATTCATGCTGTAAGTAGGCCAAGATTCTTAGGACATCCAGGGACTTTTTGCTACCATAGGAAAATCCTTGGAAACTCATCACTTTGCTTTAATCACTGTGTTGAATAACTAAGGGGAGCAAACACACACCTTTTCCCACAAACTTCAGCTTTCAGAGTGGATATAACCAAATTCTTATTTTTATTTATTATTTGTATTACATTAAGAACATAAGAACAGCCACGCTGGATCAGACCAAGGTTCCTTCTAGTCCAGGAATCTGGTCACACAGTGGCCAACCAGCTGTCGACCAGGAACCCATAAGCAGTGCATGAGCTCAATAGCACCCGCCCACCCATGTTGCCTAGCAACTGGTGTTCACAGGCTCATTGCCTCTGGTACTGGAGGTAGCACTTAGCCCTTAAGCCTAGCAGTCACTGATAGCCTTTTCCTCCAGGAATTTGTCCAACCTCCTTGTAAAGCTATCCAAATTGGTGGCCATCACTACATACTGTGGTGATGAATTCCATAGTTTAAGTATGTGCTGTGTGAAGAGGTCCTTCCTTTTATCTATCCTGAAACTCCCACCAACTGTGGGTTCTAGTATTTTGAGAGAGGGAGAAAAATGTCTCCATTTATAAGATAGCACACCTTATTAAGAGAGCTATTGGGCGGTACGGAAATGAAATGAATGAATAAATAAATAAAATATTTCTACAGAAAACGCTTCTCCTCTTAGTTCAGGTTTTAGGGGGCAATTTTGGAAAGCATACTGCTTGCTACTACTTTCTGTTGCCTTCAGCAGCCCCCTTCAGCTGCCTTCAGCAGCCTCCCCACCCCCAATATTTTTGAAAACTGGTTGAAATTTGCTCAGACGGGCAATTTCCCAAAGTATAGGCAAAACTATCCACAGCAGGGTTTCTACTTATTGTAGAAAGAACTCCAAAAGCATGAACAGTGCATACAGTTTTGAACAGCTGGCAACCATACTGAGAACTACGGGGTATTTTAAAGATGCCTAATATAAGAACCAAGAAAGTGCATTCTTCACACCAACAAACTAATAGATAATTATGACACCACAGGGGCACCAATCTGCAATGGAATACATTCTGCATTACTTATAATAATGGCTGACCCAGCCCCATTTAGATCACAAGCTCAAAAGTGCTTTTTATTAAACCCATTTCTCCTAGCATTTTTTCCTCCACACATTCTTGCTGGTCAATAAATATGGATAGAATGATCCATCCCACAAGCACATTAATTGTTTCTCTTTTGAAAACGTCTTACTGCTCTTTAAAAGAAATATCCTAGACTATTTTCTAAATTATAAAAATAAAACATAATTGGTCTTAATGGCCTGAATGATTCAGCTAGGGTTGGAGATGGCAAACCTGCCCTCAATTAAAGCAGAGCTGGAAATCCTCAATTTAAAACAATAAAGGTAATTAGCTTTCAGGCCAAACATAAACTGCTGAAGGGGTGAGCACTCAAATTAGTCTAAATCTCTTTGTAAACAATCTGCACTTGTAGATAATACAGAAGTCACTTAAAAGATTAATTTAGGCAGATCTTTACCAAGAAATGGATGCCCCGCAGCAGGAAATGACAATGTTTGCTTCCACTTTAGATGTCTGTTTATTTCAAAAGTGTTTGCAAAGTATGTACTGTGGTGACAGAAGAAGCCATACTTCTGCCTTTCCACACAGTATTTGCCCTTATAATCCCTTGGATTAGCACTTTTCACGTGAAAAAACATCTTCCCTGTTTTGATAACATAATCCCTGGGAGTCAGTGATCTATGCAGGTATTTCTCCACACCATCTATTGCAGACCATCAAATCTATCTTAGTTTTTTTAAAACAAAATGTTTACTGAAGCCTTTGAAATATACAACATCGATTGCGAGACCTGTCACCACTCCATACCCTTTTCGTGCCATCCTTTAGCACCCTTCCAAATAAGTTCATAAAAGTTGCTAGTCTACTTGCCCTTTGAGAGTAATTTATATCACATTAATGTCTACACGGGTGGGGAGAAAGCCAACTTTCCTTCAATTTATAAAAGCTTCCCTGGTTGCCTTGAGGTGATTAGTCCTTACCACAGGCAACCAGGCAAACGAATATTTACAGGTCTGCCCTGCATCCCATTTTACTAAAGAAAGAAAAGGAGAGAGGGGTATGCAACAGCACACAATCAAGAGTCTAACACCACTTTGTCAAAGATCTCAAAGGATCTGAACCAACCCACTGGAAGTGTTTGGCATCCCCCTTCTCTACATTACCACCCTCTCTCATGGCCAAGTCCTATATACAGAGTGGCCCAAAAGTAGGTATACAGTATAGTTTATTTGCATTTTATTACATTGTTTATTACATTTACATTTGTTTAACACTGTTTAATCTCGTAAGTGCTCGAAATGTATTCCATCAACGTTGCAACATTCCTACAACATGTCCTACAACACCTTCGCTGGAAAGTGCACCCCACACTGTGACGCCTGGCTGATTCAGTTGAGATGTCATAGTCAAATGAGGATTTTCATCTTCCCAGTGCACACGGTTATGCTGTTCACGTGGCCTGACAACTTGAGAGAAGCCTCATCTGACCAGATGATCTTATCAAGAAGGTCTGGTTCGTTAGAGATTTGGTTACGCATCATCTCACAGAATTGCAACCGATGGTCTGCGTCGTCCTCCAGAAGACCATGTAACAGTCTTGGACGGTATGGCTTCAATTTCAATTTACGCATTAAGCATTGCAAGGACGTTCTAGGTATGGATAGCTGCTTAGACGCACGTCGTGTGGACTTTTTCGGACTGTTCACAAATGTCAGAACGACTCTCATCTCATTTTCCTCTGTCATAGACGTCCTAGGACGTCCAGATTTCAGTGCATTAGCCACTGCACCTGTTGCTTCAAATTTATCTCTAAGACAATAAATTGTCAGACATGTTGGTGGAGGAGTGTCAGATGCTTCTTGCTGCACTGTGCGCACCCGCTTGGCATTTTCAGTCTTCCAGTACTGCTTTAGAATCCACTTTCTTTGTTCTTGACTCAAATTCTTGCTATCATTCACAATATCAGTAAAAAAAATAAAAAACTAAACAACTGTATACCTACTTAAGGGCCTCACTCCCCTCACTCTCTACACTTAACTGATTTAACTGTCACTCCCTGTCACTCACTCTTCCCAACTGTCATTCTGACGCCACCCACACATTCTCTCCCCCTCCCATCAACACTCTAAACACCTGTATACCTACTTTTGGGCCACCTGGTATAAGCCATCTATTAATAGAGGGGAGACTTTCCCCTTTCCATGCTGCCAATGTGGGACAGTTGGACAAGAGGAAAGCTTGTTGAAGTAGAATACACACAGAGTTCCCACACTGTCACAGTATACCAGGGGTTGGATCCAGACTTAGTCATGTTCAGTAGAAACACTGAAATCAATGGGACCAATGTTAGTCATGACATACTTGGCCCATTGATTTCAATGGGTCTACTCTAAGCATGACTAACTCTGGACCCAGTTATACTCCAAAACAGACCAACGACTTCCAAGTGAATGTAACCTGGCTACCTTTGCCAATATAGACCCAAACAGTGCAGTTGTTTCAGGGGATTGGGTAACAAAAATGACAGGACTGGGACGTTATTTATAATTCCTAGATGCCAGCAAAGGTTTGTGTGAGCTGCCTGGGATCTTTCTGGCTCAGTGAGACATCTCTGTACCAATCCTATCATCAAAAATACCATTGGCACAAGAAGCTGGAGAGATGAGAGGATGCTACAGCACACTCCATGCTACCGAAGTGCCATATGCACCAAGATTCTGGATATAATGCCTCTCAGGGGTTGGACAAGTGGCTACAGTGATATACCTCCCCCCCTTCACACAATGGCTTAGTAAGACCCAATAGATTCTCCATTTGCACAATAAACCAGAGATAAAGGGGTACATCAGCAAAATAAAAAGCCAAATGTTTTGCAAAACAGAAAAGCTACTCTGTGGACTGCTATAGAGGGAATGCATACAATATTCCACCTAGGGGGAAAAACATATACTATCTTGCAAACAATTTCAAAAAGATTACACTAGTTACAGACTTGTCAACAAAATTCAGCATAAACTTAGCGCAATAGCATTTAAGATCATTTCCCCTTCAAGCCAGGAATTGTACTGCTCTGTAATGTTTGTTTGTTATTATTGTTGCATCCTTTTCAAGTGGGAAAATACAACAGCTAGCTCTGTCCCTTTCCTGCAAAACGCACTGGATACAGCTCTACTTCAAGTGACCAGCAGATGGGGTGGCAACAGCACCAAGGGGAGCACCTACCCTTGTCCAATAAAATATTCCCAGTGCATCTAGGACTTTCCTGTCCTATTCACAAGGAAGAAAACACATGCAACTCCTAACCCAAACCACCTTTTGTTTTTTCATATGCAGAAGGAATCTTAAAAAACTGGAGTGAACTGCAGATCCTTAATCACTTCTAAGGTCTGGAGATCAAAGGTTTTAGATACAGTTTTGCATACTCAGTGCCTGGTTCTGTTTTAAATCCATGTACATCTACAGATGTATAGATATGTACATAGAATCATAAAGCTGGAAAGGGCCATTTAGGCTACCTTCTGTAGGATATGCTACAATTGTTAGTTTACTGTAGATCATACTTTTCTTGAAAAATCATTAGCAGGCAAACTTTGACCTGGTTTGCACATCACTCTAAGCCACAGAGATCCTTCATTACGTATCTCTGTTTCCCAAGAAGCAGCAAATACATGTTATATGTCATGCAACAATGCCATTGTATCTTGCAGTACTGTGGCTGCTGGCACCCAAGTTCCCCTCTGAGATTGTTACTCATTAACTAGTACTGGTCGTACAGTCCCACATTATTTTCCTCCACCGCCTCCCGGGGAACAGAATTGCCCTCCCGTGGACGTTCGTTAAAGGATTTCAAGTGCAGTCATCCCTGCTGGGCCTTACATGTAGTGTATTTTAATCTCCTCGTTCCCTCCCTTGGAGTCAGTGCCACTCGCAGAGTCTGGCACGGTCCCCCCCCCGCCCCACCCCCAGAGTTGCCTCCCGTAGCCAGGGAACCTCGTTAAAGGATTTCAAGTGTAGTCATCCCTGCCAGGCTGTATGTTTTTAATTTCCTCTATTGGAGAAAATTATCATGGGTCATTATCATGGGTGGTTGCAGGGATGTGCAGCATGACATCCGAACCCGAAGCACATCTTTCCACCATGTGTTGTTGTTTTGCAAACAAGCCACCCTATGACTCCATGGCTTGTAGTAGGGTTGTATAGGGTGGTTTGTTCATAGGGTGGCTTGCTGTGATGTCTGAACCCAGCAGGGCGATTTTATTGTGGGTTGTCAGGAATGGATAGAGAGCCACCAGGAAAGAATGGCAAAAACCCCTGCCTCTCCTTGAAACCTTGCTAGTGCCACCACCATTCCCCCTCATCCCTTCTCAGCACCCTCCACCTCAGGATGGATTTCTAATTCCCCCCCCCCATAGAAATCTTCAAGAAAGGACACTGGAGAGCATCCCAAATGCATTCAAAATTTAAAAAAAAAATGGTCCTGCGCAAGTGCACAGAAGTGAATGTCTGCTCCTAAGAATGTTATGCAATTTCCCCCTCTGTTGTACTGCTCTGCCATGAAATCTTTAGCAATCTCCCTCACTTATCTGCTTTGAAATTTACGTACTCAGTCCCTGTTCTGCCTTGAAATTTGTGTATGTTTAGCGATCCCACTCACTGCTCTGTAACCCTTATGTACATCTGACAGCTAGCAACGGAGACCAGTATTGGGAAGCAACAAGCACAAAGGGGGAAGGGGAGCAGAAAGCAGCAGGCAGCTGCAGGAGAGAAATTGCTTTAGGAGCAGGTGTCATTACTTCAATAGAACGTGAAGCAGCCTTTTTAAAAAAAGGGCGTTTGCTAGTAAGGGAAGCCCTGAAGCGGAGGATGATATCGACAAGAGGAGAGTATCTGTATGCTTGCCTAAATAGCAGACAGGCAGTCTTGTGATCTTGCATACCCCCCCCCCAAATTGAGAATGCATTCCCATGTTCATAAGAGCTCAGAAAATTATTTCTTTTTTGCAATCTGATGCGGGGCGTGCGGGGGGAGTTTCACTCAGGAAGCACTGACATGGAGGATGAAAATCGACAAAGACGCTGAGAAGAGGGGGATATGGCAATGCTGGGCTCAACAGCAGACAATAGCTTGTGGTCCTCCACACTTGTGCAACCCCCCATAAAATATATATATATATTTAAAGTTTGTGAATGCGTTCCCACATTCATAAGGGCTCCGAAATGTAAATCCCTTTGGCGATCTGATGTGGGAGATTGGAGGGAGTTTCCCAAGTGAGCCTGCAACCCCAGCAGACCAATTGCAGAAAGGATGCTGATGCAGGGAATGAGGAAAGGAGGATTTCTGCCACAAAGGCCCCTGGGATACATTCCAGCAGCAGACTGGAGGACTGAGAGAGGAAGAGGAAGAAACAAGCCATGGCAAGCCACCCAGGGAAGCCACCCACTGTGGCTTATTCTCAGGGTGGCTTAGTGTAACATACGAACTCACCCTTGTCTTTCTTTTTCAACAACCTCCGATATGCAGACGATACCACCCTAATGGCAGAAAGTGAAGAGGATCTCAAGAGCCTCTTGTTGAGGGTGAAAGAGGAGAGTGCAAAAGCTGGTTTGAAACTCAACATTAAAAAAACTAAGATCATGGCATCTGGCCCCATCACTTCCTGGCATATAGAAGGGGAAGAAATGGAAGCAGTGACAGATTTTACTTTCTTGGGCTCCAAGATCACCGCAGACGGTGACTGTAGCCATGAAATTAAAAGACGCTTGCTCCTTGGGAGGAAAGCTATGGCAAACCTAGACAGCATAGTAAGAAGCAGAGACATCACCTTGCCGACAAAGGTCCGTCTAATCAAAGCTATGGTTTTCCCAGTAGTAATGTATGGCTGTGAGAGCTGGACTATAAGGAAGGCTGAGCGCCGAAGAATTGATGCTTTCGAACTGTGGTGCTGGAGAAGACTCTTATGAGTCCCCTGGACTGCAACGAGGTCCAATCAGTCCATCCTAAAGGAAATCAACCCTGAGTGCTCACTGGAAGGACAGATACTGAAGCTGAAATATTTTGGCCACCTAATACAAAGAGAAAACTCTCTGGAAAAGACCCTGATGCTGGGAAAGACTGAAGGCAAAAGGAGAAGGGGACGGCAGAGGATGAGATGGCTAGATAGCATCACGGATGCAATGAATATGAACTTGAGCACGCTCCGGGAGACAGCGCAGGACAGGAAGGCCTGGCGTGCTATGGTCCATGGGGTCACGAAGAGTCGGACACGACTGAACGACTGAACAACAACAACACAGAGTTTTGCCAAGAGAACATGCTAATCATAGCAAACACTCTTTTCCAACAGCACAAGAGGCGACTCTACACTTGGACATCATCAGGTGGTCAATATCGAAATCAGATTGATTATGTCCTTTGCAGCCAATGATAGAGAAGCTCTATACAGTCAGTCAAAACAAGACCTGGAGCTGACTGTGGCTCAGATCATGAGCTGCTTCTTGCAAAATTTCGGCTGAAATTGAAGAACGTAGGGAAAACCACTCAACCATTCAGGTATGACCTAAATCATATCCCTTATGAATATACAGTGGAGGTGACAAATAGATTTAAGGGATTAGACCTGATAGACAGAGTGCCTGAGGAACTATGGACGGAGGTCCGTAACATAGTTCAGGAGGCAGCAACTCAATCCATCCCAAAGAAAAAGAAATGCAAGAAAGCCAAGTGGCTGTCTGATGAGGCTTTACAAGTAGCTGAGGAAAGAAGGGAAGCGAAAAGCAAGGGAGAAAGGGGAAGATATACCCAACTGAATACAGAGTTCCAGAGAATAGCAAGGAGAGAGATGAAGGCCTTCTTAAATGAACAATGCAAAGAAATCGAGGAAAACAACAGAATGGGAAAGACTAGAGATCTCTTCAAGAAAATCGGAGATCTCAAGGGAACGTTTTGTGCAAAGACGGGCATGATAAAGGACAAAGAAGGCAGGGACCTAACAGAAGCAGATGAGATTAAGAAGAGGTGGCAAGAATACACAGAAGAACTATACAGGAAAGATCTGAATGTCCCTGATAGCCATGATAGTGCAGTCACTGAACTTGAGCCGGACATCCTAGAGAGTGAAGTCAAATGGGCCTTAGGAAGCATTACTAACAACAAAGCTAGTGGAGATGACAGTATTCCAGCTGAGCTATTTAAAATCCTAAAAGATGATGCTGTTAAAGTGCTGCACTCAATATGCCAACAAATCTGGAACACTCAACAATGGCCACAAGACTGGAAAAGGTCAGTTTACATTCCAATTCCAAAGAAGGGCAACGCCAAAGAGTGTTCAAACTACCGCACAATTGCGCTCATTTCACATGCCAGCAAGGTGATGCTCAAAATCCTACAAGCTAGGCTTCAGCAGTATGCGAACCGAGAACTACCGGAAGTACAAGCTGGGTTTCGAAGAGGCAGAGGAACTAGAGATCAAATCGCCAACTTTCGCTGGATCATGGAGAAAGCAAGAGAATTCCAGAAAAACGTCTATTTCTGTTTCATTGACTACGCTAAAGCCTTTGATTGTGTGGATCACAACAAACTCTGGCAAATTCTGAAAGAGATGGGAGTACCAGACCACCTTACCTGTCTCCTGAGAAACCTGTACGAGGGTCAAGAAGCAACAGTAAGAACCGGACATGGAACAACCGATTGGTTCCAAATTGGGAAAGGAGTACGACAAGGCTGCATATTGTCACCCTGCTTATTTAACTTATATGCAGAGTACATCATGAGAAATGCCGGGTTGGATGAATCACAGGTCGGAATTAAGATTGCCGGGAGAACTATCAACAACCTCAGATACGCAGATGATACCACCCTAATGGCAGAAAGCGAAGAGGATCTTAAGAGCCTCTTGTTGAGGGTGAAAGAGGAGAGTGCAAAAGCTGGTTTGAAACTCAACATTAAAAAAACGAAGATCATGGCATCTGGCCCCATCACTTCCTGGCATATGGAAGGGGAAGAAATGGAAGCAGTGACAGATTTTATTTTCTTGGGCTCCAAGATCACCGCAGACGGTGACTGTAGCCATGAAATTAAAAGGCGCTTGTGTCAAAGGCTCCTTGGAGGCCTCTCTCAGTCTAATCCAGTAGCCAAGTCCAGACAAAGACAAAGGGATTCTTTTCAAAGCTTTATTCCTCTTTTACAACTTAACAACTCTACCGTTAGCAACTAGATATGAGCAGCAGAGTACCTATGCCCTAAGTTGGAACAGTTGGTCCCCGTTTGAAAGGGAATTACTGGCAGACCCCTGAACTTAAGGACTAGGGAGAGTCCCTCCCCTTTTCCCTTGGATCCTCTGGGCGCAGCTGTTTGCGTGCCAACCGGGCACTACGCCTCCTTTCTGCGCCCTCCATTTGGCGCTGCTCTCTGCGTCGGTGTTGCGCGTCCATCATGGCTGCTTCCCGCGCTCTGTCACTCCCAGGACTGCTATCTAAGCTAGGAATGCTGGTGGGAGGAATCTCCATCAGCTGTTGGCCCTGGGAAAAAGGAGCGCGCTCCTCTCCCAGGGGCGACTGCTCTTCCTCAGAATCAGAACTACTCTGGGATTCTATGGGCTCAGTGTCCACCCTGACAGCTTGCTCCTTGGGAGGAAAGCTATGGCACACCTAGACAGCATAGTAAGAAGCAGAGACATCACCTTGCCGACAAAGGTCCGTCTAATCAAAGCTATGGTTTTCCCAGTAGTAACGTATGGCTGTGAGAGCTGGACTATAAGGAAGGCTGAGCGCCGAAGAATTGATGCCTTCGAACTGTGGTGCTGGAGAAGACTCTTACGAGTCCCCTGGACTGCAAGGAGGTCCAATCAGTCCATTCTAAAGGAAATCAACCCTGAGTGCTCCTTGGAAGGACAGATACTGAAGCTGAAGCTCAAATATTTTGCCCACCTCATGCGAAGAGAAAACTCTCTGGAAAAGACCCTGATGCTGGGAAAGACTGAAGGCAAAAGGGGAAGGGGACGGCAGAGGATGAGATGGCTAGATAGCATCACTGATGCAATGAATATGGATTTGAGCACGCTCCGGGAGAGAGCGCAGGACAGGAAGGCCTGGCGTGCTATGGTCCATGGGGTCACGAAGAGTCGGACACGACTGAACGACTGAACAACAACAGCCATGCTAGTCTGTTGCCACAGAAGAATCATACAGTGGCCATTCTTGAACAAAGGAATTTCAAAGACAAATATCAAAGTGAGATTGCTGAAGTACAATTCATCCAGAGTTTTAGTTCTATTTCTTGCGGTTTGAGTAAGGACAAAAGTTGAGTTTATCACACTACATATGTTAATTGGCTCACTACTCCAATGATATCTGCGTTATCGCCCAAGAACAGTTTTGTGAATGGCTATTGTTAAGATAGTCGTAACTGTCTGTACTTCTTTGAAGTACACTGAGTACCTCTGAGAACACAGTTTACATCCCCCCCACCCCAACCCCTGCATATGTATATTGATCTGCCAATTTGAGGTTAACACTTCATGCATCTGATGAAGTGGACAGTGTCCACAAAAGCTTATGCCAGTGTAAATTTATTAGACTTTAAGGTGCCACAAGATTCTTTGTTACTTGTCTTTCTTATAAGGGGAATATTACCTCTTTCTGTTTACAGTATGTTCTCTCTCTCTCTCACTCTTTTATTCACAATGAGTCACCCAACACTCCATTTTTGTGGTAAAAGACGGAACAATGAACCTGTTAAGAAAGTTTCATCTTCTGACAATAAGGTGGCAGTTACTAAACAGTAACAGAAAACAAGGGGAAAGTGATATGCAACCCAGCAGATATGGCTGTGGGATTTTTCTGGAAAGGAAGGGAAGCCAGCAGCACTCACATGAAAGCACCTCTGGTTTTCATGGAAAATGCATCCTCTTGGGAAATGTTTCCCTGTAACTGGGAAACATTACACTTCCTACATGCAAAGGTCTATAGGAAATTATTTTTGCATGCATCAAGTGAGTGCACACCTGTGTCTTCCAACAGTGACTGGGTTTGCACAGTCACAGAGGGAAAATGAGCCATGGTGGCTTATTTTCCCTCCCTGCGCATGCCAGTTGCGAGTCACCTGATTAGAATAATTACCCTTGCTGGGACACAGGTTGTTGTGACATCCAAACCTGGCAAGGGGGGCAGCTGGAGTGGTTTACAAAGCACCATGAAACCCTAGAACAAGCTATGGGTTTCAGGATGGTTTGCAAACCACCCCAGCCAGCCACCCACCCTCACTAGGTTTGGACACCACAACAGCCTTGTGCCCAGTGAAGGTAATTATCCTAATTAGGCGGCTCGCAGCTGGCACCTTATGATCATGCAAAGCCGCCCAGAGGGCACATCTTGTTTAGCATCCTGTTTCCAACAATGGTCAACCAAATGCCTCTGGGAAGCCCTCAAAGAATTTGTACGAAATACATACGACTTCCTAGTAATTGCACATGAGTTTCAACAAAAGTGAACCAGATGTGCAAATAAGTATCCATCTGAAGGTGGTGCCTGTATGCCACCCATTCAAATATTGAAAGCTTTGTAAGGTCCTCAATCCATTGCATTATAGGATTGGTTTATCCTTCCAATGTTGTAATATCAGTCTTTTAGCTGGCAAAAAGGTGCAGAGAATCCATTGATGCTGACCATTTGTTAATTTCCATGAAGCAGGTTAATCATTTAAAAGTGTGTGTACATCAGTGAATATTAAGGACTGTTTCAGCACAAAATTTACCTGTGTAACAACCTCCTCCTCACAAAAACAACTACTGGACATTGCCAAAACATGTGTTTAAAAGAAGCAATAGTTGTATTGCACCACCAGCAGTTAGCCAAATTAGACAATCCCTTATTAAAGAGATGTTACAGTATCCAATAGACACTAAACAAAAGGTTTTGCTGAATAAGACGCAGCCTACAATCCACAGATGTGACAGGTAGACGCCAAAGGCATTTTGTGGTGACGCCCACAGCATGATCTCAAATTCCCAAATGTGCCCATGGGTCGAAAAAGGTTGGGGACCCCTGCCCTATACCATTAATATAGGTATTAATAATTATATAAACCTCTAATGTCATTTTTTTACTGCACCCTTTCTTTGTATGGAAAATAATCAATTTGGCTGCTCCTTTTTGCGCCTTTCCTACTTCTACTGTATTATTTTTGGGACTGGGGATGTAGAACTGTACACAGTATTCCTAATGCAGTTCAGCCACAGCTTTACATATTGGCCTTTAGATACAGGCAATCTTATTTTCCAGAAAGGACTTCACTTCTTTGGAAGTGAAGGACAGGTCATGGCAGAGAGTTCTGACAAAATGTGGTCCACTGGAGAAGGAAATGGCAACCAACTCCAGTATTCTTGCCAAGAAAACCCCATGGAACGTATCACAAGGCTAAAAGAGATGACGCCGGAAGATGAGCCCCTCAGGTCGGAAGGTGTCCAATATACTACTGGGGAAGAGCAGAGGGTATTTCCAAGTAGCGCCAGAAAGAGTGAAGCGGCTGGGCCAAAGCCGAAAGGACACTCAGCTGTGGATGTGTCTGGTGGTGAAAAGAAAATCTGATGCTGCAAAGAACAATATTGTTTAGGAACCTGGAATGTCAGATCAAGGTAAGCTGGAGGTGGTCAAACATGAGATGGCAAGACTGAACATCAACATCTTGGGAATCAGTGAACTAAAATGGACAGGCATGGGCGAATTTAATTCAGGTGACCATCATATCTACTATTGTGGGCAAGAATCCCTTAGAAGAAATGGAGTAGCACTCATAGTCAACAAAAGGGTGGGAAAAGCAGTACTGGGGTACAATCTCAAAAATGATAGAATGATCTCAGTACGAATCCAAGGCAACCCATTCAACAACACAGTAATTCAAGTCTATGCTCCAACCACTGATGCCAAAGAAGCTGAGGTTGATCGGTTCTACGAAGACCTACAACACCTTCTAGAACTAACACCAAAAAAAGATGTCCACTTCATCATAGGGGATTGGAATGCTAAAGTAGGAAGTCAAGAAATCACTGGGATAACAGGCAGGCATGGCCTTGGTGTACAAAATGAAGCAGGACAAAAGCTAATAGAGTTTTGCCAAGAGAACATGCTGATCATAGCAAACACTCTTTTCCAACAGCACAAGAGGCGACTCTATACGTGGACATCACCAGATGGTCAATATTGAAATCAGATTGATTATGTCCTTTGCAGCCAAAGATGGAGAAGCTCTATACAGTCAGTAAAAACAAGACCTGGAGTTGACTGTGGCTCAGATCATGAGCTTCTTGTTGCAAAATTTCGGCTTAAATTGAAGAACGTCGGGAAAACCACTCAACCATTCAGGTATGACCTAAATCATATCTCTTATGAATATACAGTGGAGGTGAGGAATAGATTTCAGGGATTAGACCTGATAGACAGAGTGCCTGAGGAACTATGGACAGAGGTCCGAAACATTGTTCAGGAGGCAGCAACGAAATCCATCCCAAAGAAAAAGAAATGCAAGAAAGCCAAGTGGCTGTCTGATGAGGCTTTACAAGTAGCTGAGGAAAGAAGGGAAGCGAAAAGCAAGGGAGAAAGGGGAAGATATATCCAACTGAATGCAGAGTTCCAGAGAATAGCAAGGAGAGAGATGAAGGCCTTCTTAAATGAACAATGCAAAGAAATCGAGGAAAACAACAGAATGGGAAAGACTAGAGATCTCTTCAAGAAAATCGGAGATCTCAAGGGAACGTTTTGTGCAAAGACGGGCATGATAAAGGACAAAGAAGGCAGGGACCTAACAGATGCAGATGAGATTAAGAAGAGGTGGAAAGAATACACAAAAGATCTATACAGGATAGATCTTAATGTCCCTGATAGCCATGGTAGTGCAGTCACTGAACTTGAGCCGGACATCCTCGAGAGTGAAGTCAAGTGGGCCTTAGGAAGCATTACTAACAACAAAGCTAGCGGAGATGACAGTATTCCAGCTGAGCTATTTAAAATCCTAAAAGATGATGCTGTGAAAGTGCTGCACTCAATATGCCAACAAATTTGGAACACTCAACAGTGGCCACAAGACTGGAAAAGGTCAGTTTACATTCCAATTCCAAAGAAGGGCAACGCCAAAGAGTGTTCAAACTACCGCACAATTGCGCTCATTTCACATGCCAGCAAGGTGATGCTCAAAATCCTACAAGCTAGGCTTCAGCAGTATGCGAACCGAGAACTACTGGAAGTACAAGCTGGGTTTCGAAGAGGCAGAGGAACTGGAGATCAAATCGCCAACATTCGCTGCATCATGGAGAAAGCAAGAGAATTCCAGAAAAACATCTATTTCTGCTTCATTGACTACGCTAAAGCCTTTGATTGTGTGGATCACAACAAACTCTGGCAAATTCTTAAAGTGATGGGAGTACCAGACCACCTTACCTGTCTCCTGAGAAACCTGTACGAGGGTCAAGAAGCAACAGGAAGAACCAGACATGGAACAACCGAGTGGTTCAAAATTGGGAAAGGATTACGACAAGGCTGCATATTGTCACCCTGCTTATTTAACTTATATGCAGAGTACATCATGAGAAATGCCGGGTTGGATGAATCACAGGTCGGAATTAAGATTGCTGGGAGAATTATCAACAACCTCCGATATGAAGATGATACCACCCTAATGGCAGAAAGCGAAGAGGATCTCAAGAGCCTCTTGTTGAGGGTGAAAGAGGAGAGTGCAAAAGCTGGTTTGAAACTCAACATTAAAAAAACGAAGATCATGGCATCTGGCCCTATCACTTCCTGGCATATAGAAGGGGAAGAAATGGAAGCAGTGACAGATTTTACTTTCTTGGGCTCCAAGATCACCGCAGACGGTGACTGTAGCCATGAAATTAAAAGACGCTTGCTCCTTGGGAGGAAAGCTATGGCAAACCTAGACAGCATAGTAAGAAGCAGAGACATCACCTTGCCGACAAAGGTCCGTCTAATCACAGCTATGGTTTTCCCAGTAGTTATGTATGGTTGTGAGAGCTGGACTATAAGGAAGGCTGAGCGTCGCAGAATTGATGCTTTCGAACTGTGGTGCTGGAGAAGACTCTTACGAGTCTCCTGGACTGCAAGGAGGTCCAATCAGTCCATCCTAAAGGAAATCAACCCTGACTGCTCATTGGAAGGACAGATACTGAAGCTGAAGCTCAAATATTTTAGCCACCTCATGCGAAGAGAAAACTCTCTGGAAAAGACCCGGATGCTGGGAAAGACTGAAGGCAAAAGGAGAAGGGGACAGCAGAGGATGAGATGGCTAGATAGCATCACTGATGCAATGAATATGAACTTGAGCATGCTTCGGGAGAGAGCGCAGGACAGGAAGGCCTGGCGTGCTATGGTCCATGGGGTCACGAAGAGTCGGACACAACTGAACAACAACAACAAAGCATGCAAATGGAAAAGCAAAGGAGTCCTCCAACTGATTCCTGGTTGAAAAGAATTCGGAATCTGTTGGAAATTGCTAAACTTACTCATCCTGTACGACTTGGAGAGAGAAGGGATGTAGTAAATGGACTGAAATCTTTAATATTAGCCTTGACTCTTTTTGTATTAAACTGAAATCTAAGGCAAAATCAGAATGCCTTAGGGCTGTAACAGGCACGCGCACGTGCGCACACACCCATGTTATCTTTACTGGACCTCCAGTCATCCCCTTTAAATGAACTGAGCTGAGGAACGGTGCAGAGTGCCAGTTAGCTGGCCCTTGTAGCAAAAATGAAGCTATGTTGTCCCTTAGGGATCTGTGTGCACCATAGATGTATTTAGCTACATAAGGACAAAAGGAAAGAACACAAAGTATGTAATAAGGGGGACTCTCTTGATTGTGGGAAGATATCTTTGGAGTGATTTTAGAAAGAGTTAATTCTATTTTTGGTGGGAAGGATAGGAAAATACACACTTTGCAGGAGAAAGGTACATTCCCATGGAAAGCCAGTGAACCAAACACACCAAAATGCTGAAAGGACTTGATTGTTTCCATCCAAATGATTGGTTCTATTTAAAAGCTTGAAATAGTTTCCAATCATGAAAGCTGCCTCTTGAATTAATCAAAAATAAGACTTTTTGGCAGATATGTCTCTAGTTTCTGACAGCAAGGATTATTACAGAGGATGGAATAAGTAGCTTGATAACACCCAATGTGAAATAGCCCAGGCCTATAGCGTTGCTTGAAAGAGCCTTATTAGAAGTGACATGCATAGAAGGTTATGAACTGTGAGGAGGAGGAAGAAATAAGACCCAAATTTCCTTTGGCCAGCACCCTCTTGTACTGGGTCCTAGGTCTGTCTGACCCTTCATGCTTATCCCCAACTTGTTTAATGACATTTATTTAGATGTCCACTGAAAGAGGAAAGGAAATGTTTAAAAAATGTTTTTTTTTTTATGTAATGTCACCCAAAACCAGTTGAATAAATAATCCTTAGTCCTTGGGATTAGTGTGTTCACACTCCTGTCTGGAGTTAATACCAAGAGTTCGTTACACTTTAAAATGTGGTTTGTTTTACAAAGAAGGACACTAAATTGAATTATGAAAGCGAAGTGGCCTAGTTCTAAGTACGTTTATGAGCAGAGCAATGATTGGCAGCATGACCTGAATTTATGCAACCACAGAGACATTACACCACTCAGCAACTTTAGTATCTGGCACTCGGTCCTCCTACTTTATATTTAAAAACTTCCTCACACAAAGCACGTGGAAATGGATGTGCAACTTAACATGATGGCAGCAAAATGTCTATACAGGTGCATTTACATTAACTTTATTCCCCTGGGATACATACAGGGGAGCAGCTGATATTATTCACACCCAAACTCAGGCAAAGACATTAATCAATGCTCCACTTTAAAAAAAACACTTGTTTTCCCCATTATGTTCCACGTGCTGACTGAAAAGACATCACATGGAACAGCAGATCTACTGGCTGGCAGGAGCCCTCCCACACCTGGCAGATTTACAAGGACTGCAGCTTGCTTCACTTCATGTAGGAGGTTGAAGACCACACTTACTCAGAAGCAAGGAGCCCAGGCTGAGCTGTTCACTCATGACATCTCTGCTGCTGCTCCTTGTAGGTGTGAGTGTATTCCTTCAGACCAGCTGCAGAACATTCTAGATGAGGCAGGACAACCTCCTCCCCTTCCCCTGGAAAGGACTGGTGTGATGCAAACACACCTGCAGTCATAGAGAGAAGCTGATCCATTCTCATTTGGTAGCCAAAAAAATTTCATGAAGAACCAGTTTTCCAAAGGCTTGCCTTGCTCAGGTAGGTAAATGATATATTACCATCTATGTCAAAGTACTGCTGAGATGTAAATAAATGTAAAGGCAGCAAAACAATTCTGAATCTAAGTTTTCACATTAAGAATAACTGGACCATGGCTGGAATTGGGAGGATGCAAGGCATCTAAGAAGACGAAGTAGGTAACTATAACTAGATCAAATTGCTATCACTTTCCCCCACTCTTCCATGCATGTACTATAAGATAGCTCTGTGTACATTACCTCTGAAGGTTCTTCAGTGTTATTAGTTACTGTAGTTTGACATTTCTTACCTCCAAGATTCTGTATAATTATTGTACTGGCCACAAGAACCTATCAAAACAGTAAAATATGTTTAAGAACACAGAAACATGATTCTATGCCAGGCCTAAAATATATCCTTAAGCAAAAGCAGCAGAAGTAATTGAATTAATGTAAGATGTTGGATTTCCACATGGAACTGTAGGAGAGAAGGCAACTTGGGTTGGCATTTACAACATAACCACTGGAAACCACAGGAAGACAATCCCAGGTGTTCCATGAAATACTGTACAACCACCACCAGATGAGCAACAGCTAGATAGGGGTTGGACTCCATGGTCTTATAGGCCCTTTCCAACCCTACATTTCTATGATTCTATGATATCCTTCACGCTTGTTACAATGAAATGCAAATTTGCATGAAAGTTAGCGACAGCCCTCAAACTGATGAGAGATTTCCAGCTTGGCCTTAGTGCTGAACACATTCCTCACCCTCTGTATAATCAGATGTCACAACCCAGTAGTTCTAGTGCCTGCATGGAGCTCTGTGGGCACAGGAGATGCTGCTCCTTCTGTGATATGGAGAAGCACGGACACTTCCTAATACATCTCTTGCATGCACAGAGCAACATAGGGATACTGGAGCCCAGTAACACAGAAGCTTCCTTATAGACCTTTGGATTTCAAAATGTTTACTGGAAGTATAATCCCGATTACAATACAGCAACTAACAAAAGGGTTGCATAAGGAATAGAAAGAAGAGTGTGGAAATTACCTTTCCAGGAGAGCCAAATGCAAAGAGACCAAGATCTTCATAGGAAGTGACAGCTATTAGAAGGAAACAAATAATTCAATGTTTATGTTCAGTGGAAAATATATTTTATATTTTATGCATACATATCAAGTAAAGATCTTGCTGTCATCAATCTAATATATGTGCTCCTTCCTTCAGAAAACACAAGGATGTTGTAATGCAGATTAGAAAAGTTTAATAGGGATAATTAGCGTAGTCATGGAATATACCTGTTTTCATGACTAAGACAAGTCTGAATACTACTGATGAAATTACAATTACTTGCCAAATATTAGGTACAATCCATCCAAAGTTACTCTTTTAAGTCCCATTGATTTTAATGAGAATGTAAAGCACATACTTCACCCTGTAACATTGCAATCGATAAGACTTAAGAGCCTTTGGCTGGATCATGCCCTCTGTGTTTGTTTGTTTGTTTATTTCATTTCTGTACCGCCCAATAGCCAAAGCTCTCTGGGTGGTTCACAAACATTGAAAAGTGAAATTAGAATGTATGGCTGAGTACAAAAATACAAAATAATGATCCAGGTTTTTATTTAATTTTCCCTGCATATTGTACACTTGGGCCAAATTTATGGGGAAAAATTGCAGTTAACATGATATAGACAACTACTGCTCTCTTGAGTCAAATGTTCAAGGACCACTGAAATGAGTGGCAGTGGCAAAGAACATGTGTATGCAGGTTGTGCAGGACTGTGCATGCTTTTGAGTACCTGCATAACTCAAAGGCTGGGTACTCTATACCAACAGAAGCGACTCAGAAAAAGGCACCATCTTATTATGCATCTGAATACTTCAAAAACATCGCAAGAGTGGTAAAAAGGGACAACTTGATGTCCTATCTAAACCTTTTTGCCAAGCCTTCCTCTACAGCAGGATTTTCTGCTCATTCTGTCAAGTTCTACTGAGGTATGCTGCGTCCCCTCTGTGTGTTTTTAGTGTCCATCCCATCTGTTTACTTTTTTCAGACAGATCTGAGCTGCTGCAGGTACACTTGGCAACTGCAGTTTCCCTCAACTTCTTCTTACCCTTTTCCCCAACTGCCCAGAAGGTACATGCTCCACTCTCTGTATTAGGCTGTACTGGGAGGAGACAGCACAGTCATGGTGAGGGTAAGCATGGAAGCATCAGACCTATACTGACCCATTCTGGGTCCAGAGTAGATGGGACAGCAGCATTGTTTTTTAAAGGTTTATTTTATAAAGACAGAAATCCATCAAAGCAAATAGACAGACATACTCAATTATTACAACACATCTATCAATGGCCAAAACTTGCTAATCTCTCTAATTTTCCATCGCTTTCAATATACACATAACAACCTGGGATCCACATCTAATTATACCAATAGTGCCCAAAGTTCTCTATTTGTATCCAAATTATATCACTGTTTCATATAAGAGATACCTGGAATCCAGAGTTGTTCAAATGGTTGTTTTATTTGTCTACCTACATGTAAATTAATCTTATTTTTTAGTTTAACGATAGCAGCATTAAACCCTATTTTATTAATCCATTCCTGGCTAATCTCTATTTTGATTAAAAAAAAAACTATTTTTGCTTCTGTTAAAAGGTTTTCACTAGTTCTACTTGCTTATTTCTTATGACACTATTAAGATATCCAAGGAAGATGTACATAAGATTCATAGGTATAGAATGTCCTATCATTCTATTTATTTGGGCTGTAACTATTCCCAAAAACTTCTGGTTGTTTTTTGTTTTTTACAAGTCCACTATGTGTAAAGAAAGCCTGCACCATTTTATCCACATTTCCAACAAGTGCTACAGACATTAGGATACATCTTTGCCTATTTTTGTGATGTCATATACCAATACTACTGAACTTTACAAACATTTTCTTTTAAATTAACAGGGAAATTTTTGGTCCATGATAAAAATATGTATTTCCACTGATCTTCAGAAATTTTTATGCCTAACCCTTTCCTAATTTAAAATCTTTGTCCCCATCCAGTGAAATTAGTACCTGGTGAATATGAGACAATCATTTCTCCATTTATACCTTGGCTGATTGTTTTTTTTAAATGTCAATAATTCTTAACCTACATTTCTAGCTATTACATTTTTAAACAAAAAAAAACTCTTGAGCTGAAGATACTGAAACCCCAAGGCTTTCTTGTTTCCATCTTGCTTACTAGACCAGACATAGGTATTAATTTGCCATCTTTTAACACATCAGTAAAAGTTGTCTAAGTGGTATCACCTATTAATTGGTTGTTGTTGTTATATAAAAGGGATTGCAGCAAGAAAATTTTAGAAAACAACATGCTCTTGCATTTGTCCCAGATCTGCCCCAATAACTGGAAGAAGGAGCCAGGATCCCAACAGAATTTCAAATGGAGCATGTAGGTGAGGACTGCATATTACCCCACCCCCACCCCCTTCCTGGAGTACCTCCTCACTACTCCTCTTCTACATGATTGGTAATTGCTCCTCTTCTGCCATGATTGGCAGATTTGTGTTTAAACACACAGCATTGCCATTATCATGTTTAACTTAGCCCTTACTCATAATTCCTTTTTAAAAAAACAACAGCGATAATGGAATAGAGAAGAATAAGAGGAACTGTGTTCCCCAAAAAGCAGACTAAATCTGGGTAGTAGTTTAGGAATATAGCATCAAATCTTTGAAAATGTTATCATATTGACAGCTCTTTCACTGTAAAACAGCTACTGCTCCTATTTGTTTCTTTTGTCTTTTCCCCCTTTACACTACCTTCTGTGCTAGGTTATCCAGCAAAATAACCAATAACGATTATTTTTTAAAATTTCTTTCCTACCTTTCCACCAAAAATGGCACTCAGGGTGGCTAACTCATGTGTACCCAGCATAGACTCAGGATATCCCATACAATCGTCCCTGGACTCTTGATGTGGGGATGATATGACGCTGTATGTAATCTCATAGGCAGAGAAATTCTATGTGAGTTTACTCGAAACTAAATTCTGCAGTAAATTCATCAACGTTTACTTCTGGGTACTGCTGCACCATGAAGATTGCAGCCTCAGGGAGTTAAATCGAGTAGTACACAGGGCTGGACATTCATAGTGGTAGCCTTTCTGTTGCGAGGCTGTTCCACTAAGGTGGACAAAGCAGTATATATCAGGGGTCCTCAGCCTTTTGGGACCTGTGGACACATTTGTGAATTTGAGAAACTGCTGTGGGCACCACCACAAAATGGCTCCCAAGGAGGAAGTGGCTGGCCACATAATGCCACGGGGGCCTGGCTAGTCAAAAGTGAACTAAAGAGGGGTGGGGAGAGAAATAGTGCAGCTAGAGGCTGGGAGGGAGGAAGAAACAGTGACACAAAGGGGTAGAGGGAAGAGAAAGAGCAAGGCTCTCCTAGAAAGGGAGAGGAAGAAGACTGCACTAACATTTTCCAAGGTTGTCCTTCAAACATTTTTTGTGAGGGGGCAGGGAGGGGAGAGCTTCGTGGGCACCACTGGAGGTCTCACAGGTGCCATGGTGCCCATTGGGGACCTCTGGTATATATCCCCGTGTTTTGGCAAAAGGTAAAGACTACTTATTTCTACCAACATTTCCAGATAGTTCAACTGGGCCTCTTTCAATTTGTGCTGGCTTCAGTGTGATTATTTCACTGCAGATGTGGGCAACCTGTGGCCTTCCGGATGTTTTGGCTTACAACTCCCATCAGCCCTAGCCAGCTTAGCTAATGGTGAAGGATGATGGGAGTTACAGGCCAGAACTTCTGGAGGGCCACAAGTTGCCTATCCCTGCTTTACTGTCACTTCTGCTGTCTTAAGGGAGGAGCCAACACTGCCGCTCTGCTGAGACTACGGACGTAGCACGAGCGTAAGCGACCGCTAGCGCTATGCCAATCGCGTACGCCGGTGCAATGGGTTTCCGCAGACACCCGTCACGCCAACGTACGCTATCGGCATAGCGCTAGAAGTCACTTGTGCTAGTGCTACGTCAGTGGCGTAAGTGGAGCAGCGGAGGTGGCCGCTGCCTTTGATGTTCTTGGGATTTTTAAATTTGGTTATTGCATTTTAACTATTGACTTAATATTTTTTGTGAGTTGTCCTGGGCATTTTTTATGGGAAAGCCACCATCTAAATAAATGATAACTCTAAAACAATAAAAAAAATTAACAGTCAGACCATACCTCAGTCAAGCACTTAAAAGTGCAGGCCATGTGCAAGTGGAAGACAGGAGCAGCAGCCTCTGAGAAGAATCAGGGAGAGTCAACTGAATGACCAGAGACAGCTATGGAAAACAAGGGGAATAAGGAAAGAGAGAAGAAAAGTATTCATGCAACATGAAACCCACTCCTTAGAAAAGGGAAGACAAAGTCATAGAATCACAGAATAGTAGGGTTGGAAGGGGCCTACAAGGCCATTGAGTCCAACCCCCTGCTCAATGCAGGAATCCAAGTCAGAGCATCCCTGACAGATGGCTGTCCAGCCTCGTCTTGAACGCCTCCAGTGTGGGAGGTCCAGAAATTAAAATGACATGAGAGGAGAGTATAGCCATGTTATACCAGAAAGGCTGTACTGAGAAGGCCAGGGTGTTTTGTATGTGTTGCAATAATAAGATAGTTAAGAAGCTAAGATAATGCTGACTCAGTTTCTTTCATATTCCTGATGCAGAGTCAGGCAGAACAAAGGAAAAGGAGGAAGTAAGAACCCACACCCACATCATGCTCTAGGGTCTCCATGAAAAAAGCCTCAAGCAAGCAAAAAGCCAGTAGCAAGGTACAGAGGACTGCTCGACTGTAGGATTGCTAAATTCAACACAGGACAGGGGCCCTGTCTCTAACAAGACAATTCTAAACATGCTTACTTGAAAATAGGTTGCACTGAACTTCAACAGAATTTACTTCCTAGAACCAGGCAAGAGCTTACTACTAACACACACACACACAAACACACACACACGAGTGATCTCAAGTGGAGGCTAGCTACAAATTTAGCAGACAAATGGAATAGCACAGTGCTCCAAGATCTACAAAAAAAGTGACCATCTAAGTCAGGAATGGCCAACAGACAGCCTGCAAGCCAAATCTAGCCCCCACGGCAATTTTATGAGTCCCTTATCAAATGTTTAAACACACTCTGATCTAAAGTTTTCCCACAATTCCAGTGGTAAGAAAAACACATACTTTCAATTTGTAATAAACAGAAAATCTGTAATTTAATGTTGCATCCCATTTTGTATGTAATGGCCTAGCTGTGCCTGCATGCATATTACTGCATGTCCTTAGTGCTAGGGGATTCCAACATTACTCTGGCTCTTGGACCACTGTCTGGAGAATACAACAGCCCTCAATAATACAGAAGCTGGACATCCCTGCTCTAAGGGATACCTCAGTATAAAGCTCCTGCGGGGTTACTGAATTAATAAATTACAGATCTGCAAGATTCTGGATCAGTGCATGAAAATATTCCAGAAATAGTTTTAAAAAAATAATTAAAACTAGTTCCAGAATATTTTCATGCACTGGTTCAGTTTAAATTAAAAATGCTTATCCTGCCTTATAATTCACACATTTTAGGGCACTTGCATTATCGTAAAAATAGGAACAATATTAAAACAATCTCAATTATACAATGTAAAAAATAAAATAAGAGAAGCAGTGGCCAATCAATAAAGCAGCAGATATAACTCGCAGACAGAAATTCTAAAATCACTTGGACTACTCTAGGAGGCTCCACTTTGGGGGATCAGGAGCATAAAAGCCATCCGTTAACAAAGAAGCACTCCAGGGTAAGAGGAGGAAGAGATATATGCTGCAATCTACCACAGAGCTCCCATTATCTAAACCACTGGCTCTCATTGCATCTAAGCAGGGTTTGGCAACTTGTGACCCTCCAGATGTTTTGGCCTACAACTCCCATTAACTGTTGGCGGTGCTAGGAAGAGCTGATTGGAGTTGTAGGCTAAAACATCTGGAGGGGTATAAGTTGCCCACCTCTAATAAAATTACTGTATCCCTCCTTGTCAAATTAGCCATGCAGAACTACCACTCTTATACATCTTCTTGATATGTTCTTCAAGAAATCAGACAAAGAAGATTGGATGCATTGTAATATTTAAATAATATAGCATTACCTTCAAACCTGCAATTTTCAAACTCTGTTCTGGGGAAAGATGGGTTTAAGCAGGGATTTCTCAGTTACAAATTCTAGCTGTGTTCCAGAGTGCCATCTTAGTTCATGGATGGGTGGGAGGGACAATGAGGCACAACAGGTCTGACCAGTACTTTGCACAAACAGGCTGTATGACCAAGAACATGCTCCAAAGCCTTTTATAATACCAGGGGGGTCCTCATGCAATTTCCTTATCAGACAAGACAAAATGCTAAGTGTTCCGGTATCAGAGGCAGTATTATTATGTACACCAGTTGCTCGGGAACATGGGCAGGAGGGTGCAGGTGCACTCATGTCCCGCTTGAGGGTTTTCCGTGGGCAGCTGGTTGGCCACTGTGTGAACAGAATGCTGGACTAGATGGACCCTTGGTCTGATCCAGCAGGGCTCTTCTTATGTTCCATGAAGGTAGAAAGTTTGAAAACCACTGCAATAAAGTAACATCTCACAGGACTAGCAATTCATCGTTGATATTGCACTAACCATAGTAATTACATTGCCCTTGAAATGTACTTTGCAAGACCTAAATATAGTTCTAGCCTGCCCATTCTAAAGGGTTATCTGGCATAGCACCTTAAAACAGCATATTTTCTTCACTTACCAGTGTGAATGCACATACTAAGCAGCAGAAATACAGAATAAGATGCAAGGATAGCAACTATCAACAGCAACACACTAGGATAGAAAAAGAGGAATGGTCAAGACCACACTTAAAACAAATACATTCTCTTTAAAAAGGAGTGCTAGGAGGTTGCATTTTCCCAGAAACAACAGAAAGATCATAAGACCTATTTCCTCCTTTTATGGTCCACACTGGCAGAATACAATTCACATCACTGCTGATTACTCAGTATTTTCCATTTTTTGCTTTTTGTTGACTTTTTCTAAATGCTAAAATCAAATCCCATCACAGCTCATCCATATATAGCAAAAACACTCTTAGGGTGCAGGCCTATGCCTGTTGACACAGAAAAAGTCCTACAACTCCCAGCACTCCCAGCCAGCTATGCTGGCTGAAGAATGCTGGGCATTGTAATTTTTTCTGTCTTAAACACGCACAAGATTGCACCCTTACTGAACCATTTCACAATCTAAGCTTTGGTAAACAATGTTTTAGGTCACCCATGTAATTTGATATTTAGCTCTTTGCCAGTGGCGAGTAGAAATAGTGAGCAGAGGAAGGGCAAGCCACAATTGCTCTCTGGCTGGTTGATCCAGTCACCACCCCAAGATCTGTTTCCAGCTTATTAAACCTAGCATTGGCAATGTGAATCACCCCTGCTACAGTTTCCAAGCCAGAAGCAGAGCAGGCTGTTTCTTGCAAACATATATTAATGAATCAGAATAGACATTTGTGCCATATAGTGGTGTACAGGTACACAAAAGCCCAAACCTGGACATACTCTAGACCCCAGCATCTAGGGCAGCCTTTCCCAACCTGGTGCCCTTCAGATGTTTTGAACTTCAGTTCCCATCAGCCCCAGCCAACATTACCAAAGTCAGGAATGCTTGGAACTGTCACCTAAAACATCAGGAGGGTATCTGGTCAGAAGAGGCTGCTTTATGGGAAGAAGTCATGTATTATTTACTACCACCCACCCCCCAAATTGCTACTGAAGCCAGAAAAAGATCAATTGTTGCGGACCCGTTTTACACCATGCCCTGCTTTGGGGGTGATTTTGCAAACTTAGGAAGTGGGACAATTTCCACCCAACCCATGTAGGTTTTTGCTTGGGTTCCAATCAAAGCAAGAGCCACAAAACTGAAAGAGAGATTAACTCAGGCTTCCCCAACCTGGTGCCCTCAAAGTGCATAGGACTACAACTCCAAGAATCCCTTCAGCCAGCTTGCTGAGAACCTCAGCTTTCTTTCATTCAAGACAAGGTTCTAGCCTTCATGGATGCAAAGATAAGCTTGAAAGTGTGTGGGCACTGGGGGATTCTGGGAGTTGTGGTCCAACACATCTGGGGGGCACCAGGTTGGGGAAAGGCTTGTCTACGGTGTCACAGGACCTTTTCCTCTGAATAAACATAACGTGGCTAGAATCAGGTAGAGAGGAGGACAATACTGGAAGGGACAGTAGTTCAGTAGAAAAACTCATGCTTTGCATTAACAAGGTCCAAGGTTCAATCCCTGATATCTCTAGTCAGATGGATCAGGTAGCAGGCGTTGGGAAAGACCTCTGTCCGAGACCCTGGGGATGCACTGTCAATCAAAATAGATAACACTGGACTATATAGACTAATAAAAAGGTGTCCCCAACCAGTCGTGTCCGACTCTAGGGTGCGGTGCTCATCCCCGTTTCTAAGCCGAAGAGCCAGCGCTGTCTGAAGACGCTTCCATGGTCATGTGGCCAGCATGACTGAACACCGAGGTGCACGGAACGCTGTTACCTTTCCAGCCGAAGCAGTACCTATTTATCTACTTGCAATTTCTTGCTTTCGAACTGCTAGGTTGGCAGGAGCTGGGACTGAAGACGGGAGCTCACTCCGTCATGCAGCACTCGAGTCTCGAACTGCTGTCCTGCCGACCTTCCGGTCTGCAGTTCAGCGTCTTAACCACTAAGCCACCACGGCCCCTATACGGACAAATAGTGGAAGCTATATGGAAGCTGATATAAGGCAGCTTCCGAATGAGAATGAGGCCTGGTCTACAAATACAGCAGAATGATGTGGGAAGAGTTCTGATATGGTAGAATGGACTATACCACTTTAGTGGGAGCAAGTAGGAGCTACCATTTTTTAATGCTTCCTTGCATTAAAAAAAATTATCTGGAAAAACATAGGAAGCTGCCTTATACTGAGTCAGAACATGGGTCCATCTAGCCCAGTGTTGGCTACACCTTCCCCCAACCTGGTCCTCTCCAAACATTTCGAACTTCAGCTTCCACCAACCCCAGCCAGTATGACCAATGGTCAGGAATGCTGGGAATTGTAGTTCAAAACATCTGAAGGGCATCAGGTGTGGGAAGGCTATATACATTGACCAACAGTGACTGTCCAAAGCTACAGTCGTTCCCAGGCTTACTAGAGTTGTTGGAGATTTAACCTGGGACCTTTTGCGGGCAACACATGTGCTCTCACCACCAAGCTACAATTCTTCCTTAAGTAGAAAATTAGCACCACAGGAAGAGGGCTGAGGTAAGACCCAACTTCCTAATATGCTAGTTTTGTACTTGTAGGATTTAAAAAGAAAACTGCAGGAGCAGTCTGAAGAAGTACTGTCCAATCTACCATCCAAGGTTCTACATCTCCTGCTGCTACATGTGTAGAAGAGGGGGTATGAGCCGGGGGGGGGGGGGAGCAGTTGGGCTTCTAAAACAATTGGCATTTTCTGCCAGTTTCGTGTGGCATTTTTGAAGCGTATGTAAAAATATCATGCAGCATTGCTGGAGTTAAGAAAGGTTTAATATACAACACTATACATTCTCTCAGACTACTTAGAAATATAGTTGATTTTAAAAACGTACCTAAATCCAATGATTCCTGTTTTGGCCATGGCATATGCCAATCCAAGGATCCCACTGCCCATGATTGCATTCATTAAATTAAACACTGAGAAGCCAAAGGAAGCACTAGATGACGTAAGATTTGAAGGTCTCTGTAAATGTTGGAACCAAACAGATTGTTACATTGTGAACTCTCCCTCTGGGGAAAAACAATCCCGCAAGGCCAAAGCAATTGCAGATAAGGAGGCATTTAACTAACAGGCACAGACACACAAAAGTGCCTTAAAATCTATTACAACTACTATAAGAGGGGCAATTTAGAATATGCATTTATATCCTAACATATCCTAAGAACTCAGGATGGCCAAGAGCAGTTTTGAATGAAATAGCTGGGCCCATGTCCCTTCGAAAGGTTCACAGGGGTAAAACAGATAAACAGACCCAGAGAACAAAAGGGGAGAACCAGGGAAGACCAACTTCTAATTACTGTTGATCTAGTTTTTAAAAAGAAACATGTTCTGGAAGAAATTAGGAAACTTATATAGCTAGAAAACTCATGGTATTGCTTGGGTCTTTTTAAACCAAGTCTTGTAGTAGTAGGGGTTTCCTAGAGCTGGAAATAATGAGATACATAATAAAAATCTGAGCTTTCCAACTTTAATTTCAGAAATTCTATTCCTTGACCTTGTCAGCGGCAATAGAACCAGAGCCAGGGTATGCCTGTGTTAAGACTGAACCAGAGCCAGCCCTATTCCATGTAATTTATCAAAATACTAAAACTCAAAATAAATGAAGTTATTGATAGAGCTGGTGAATCTCTAGTCTAGTGGGTTCCTAGGGTTTATGGAGAGACACAGTAGTCTGTTCACACAACATGCTAACCCACACTCAGTGGTTGACTGTGGGTTGTTTTGAACTGTGGGTTGTTTGTTCAACCATGGGTTAGCGTGTTGTCTGAACGCAGCCAGGGTGGCTTGTTAACCATGCAGTGTGGCTTATTTTTCTCAAACAAGCCACCTTGAGAACCCATGGTTTGTTTTAGGGCTGTTCAGGGTAGTTAAGAAGCCAGACCACATGGTTAACAAGCCACCCTGGATATGTTCAGACAACAAGGTAACTCACAGCGTGTTGTGTGAACAGCCCCATTGGGTTTTATAATAATGCTTTAGGGGAGGGGTACTATAAAGCCTGTTCTTTGAGCATTTACTGTTGTTGTTGTTCAGTCGTTCAGTCGTGTCCGACTCTTCGTGACCCCATGGACCATAGCACGCCAGGCCTTCCTGTCCTGCGCTCTCTCCCGGAGCGTGCTCAAGTTCATATTCATTGCATCCGTGATGCTATCTAGCCATCTCATCCTCTGCCGTCCCCTTCTCCTTTTGCCTTCAGTCTTTCCCAGCATCAGGGTCTTTTCCAGGGAGTTTTCTCTTCGCATTAGGTGGCCAAAATATTGGAGCTTCAGCTTCATTATCTGTCCCTCCAATGAGCAGTCAGGGTTGATTTCCTTTAGGATGGACTGATTTGACCTCCTTGCAGTCCAGGGGACTCGTAAGAGTCTTCTCCAGCACCACAGTTCGAAAGCATCAATTCTTCGGCGCTCAGCCTTCCTTATAGTCCAGCTCTCACAGCCATACATTACTACTGGGAAAACCATAGCTTTGATTAGACGGACCTTTGTCGGCAAGGTGATGTCTCTGCTTCTTACTATGCTGTCTAGGTTGGCCATAGCTTTCCTCCCAAGGAGCAAGCGTCTTTTAATTTCAGGGCTACAGTCACCGTCTGCGGTGATCTTGGAGCCCAAGAAAGTAAAATCTGTCACTGCTTCCATTTCTTCCCCTTCTATATGCCAGGAAGTGATAGGGCCAGATGCCATGATCTTCGTTTTTTTAATGTTGAGTTTCAAACCAGCTTTTGCACTCTCCTCTTTCACCCTCAACAAGAGGCTCTTGAGATCCTCTTCGCTTTCTGCCATTAGGGTGGTATCGTCTGCATATCGGAGGTTGTTGATAATTCTCCCGGCAATCTTAATTCCGACCTCTGATTCATCCAACCCGGCATTTCTCATGATGTACTCTGCATATAAGTTAAATAAGCAGGGTGACAATATGCAGCCTTGTCGTACTCCTTTCCCAATTTTGAACCACTCGGTTGTTCCATGTCTGGTTCTTACTGTTGCTTCTTGACCCTCGTACAGGTTTCTCAGGAGACAGGTAAGGTGGTCTGGTACTCCCATCACTTTAAGAATTTGCCAGAGTTTGTTGTGATCCACACAATCAAAGGCTTTAGCGTAGTCAATGAAGCAGAAATAGGCGTTTTTCTGGAATTCTCTTGCTTTCTCCATGATGCAGCGAATGTTGGCGATTTGATCTCTAGTTCCTCTGCCTCTTCGAAACCCAGCTTGTACTTCCGGTAGGTCTCGGTTCGCATACTGCTGAAGCCTAGCTTGTAGGATTTTGAGCATCACCTTGCTGGCATGTGAAATGAGCGCAATTGTGCAGTAGTTTGAACACTCTTTGGCGTTGCCCTTCTTTGGAATTGGAATGTAAACTGACCTTTTCCAGTCTTGTGGCCACTGTTGAGTGTTCCAGATTTGCTGGCATATTGAATGCAGCACTTTAACAGCATCATCTTTTAGGATTTTAAATAGCTCGGCTGGAATACTGTCATCTCCGCTAGCTTTGTTGTTAGTAATGCTTCCTAAGGCCCACTTGACTTCACTCTCTAGGATGTCCGGCTCAAGTTCAGTGACCGCACTACCATGGCTATCAGGGACATTCAGATCTTTCCTGTATAGTTCTTCTGTGTATTCTTGCCACCTCTTCTTAATCTCATCTGCTTCTGTTAGGTCCCTGCCTTCTTTGTCCTTTATCATGCCCGTCTTTGCACAAAACGTTCCCTTGAGATCTCCAATTTTCTTGAAGAGATCTCTAGTCTTTCCCATTCTGTTGTTTTCCTCCATTTCTTTGCATTGTTCATTTAAGAAGGCCTTCTTGTCTCTCCTTGCTATTCTCTGGAACTCTGCATTCAGTTGGGTATATCTTCCCCTTTCTCCCTTGCTTTTCGCTTCCCTTCTTTCCTCAGCTACTTGTAAAGCCTCATCAGACAGCCACTTGGCTTTCTTGCATTTCTTTTTTTTTGGGACGGATTTCGTTGCTGCCTCCTGAACAATGTTACGGACCTCCGTCCATAGTTCCTCAGGCACTCTGTCTATCAGGTCTAATCCCTGAAATCTATTCCTCACCTCCACTGTATATTCATCAGGGATATGATTTAGGTCATACCTGAAAGGTTTAGTGGTTTTCCCGACGTTCTTCAATTTAAGCCAAAATTTTGCAAGAAGCTGCTCATGATCTGAGCCACAGTCAGCTCCAGGTCTTGTTTTTACTGACTGTATAGAGCTTCTCCATCTTTGGCTGCAAAGGACATAATCAATCTGATTTCGATATTGACCATCTGGTGACGTCCATGTGTAGAGTCGCCTCTTGTGCTGTTGGAAAAGAGTGTTTGCTATGATCAGCATGTTCTCTTGGCAAAACTCTATTAGCTTTTGTCCTGCTTCATTTTGTACACCAAGGCCATGCCTGCCTGTTATCCCGGTGATTTCTTGACTTCCTACTTTAGCATTCCAATCCCCTGTGATGAAGAGGACATCTTTTTTTGGTGTTAGTTCTAGAAGGTGTTGTAGGTCTTCATAGAACCCATCAACCTCAGCTTCTTCGGCCTCAGTGGTTGGGGCATAGACTTGAATTACTGTGATGTTGAATGGTTTGCCTTGGATTCGTACTGAGATCATTCTATCATTTTTAAGATTGTACCCCAGTACTGCTTTTCCCACCCTTTTGTTGACTATGAGTGCTACTCCATTTCTTCTAAGGGATTCTTGCCCACAATAGTAGATATGATGGTCACCTGAATTAAATTCGCCCATGCCTGTCCATTTGAGTTCGCTGATTCCCAAGATGTCGATGTTCAATCTTGCCATCTCATGTTTGACCACCTCCAGCTTACCTTGATGCATTGATCTGACATTCCAGGTTCCTAAACAATATTGTTCTTTACAGCATCGGATTTTCTTTTCACCGCCAGACACATCCACAGCTGAGTGTCCTTTCGGGTTTGGCCCAGCCGCTTCACTCTTTCTGGCGCTACTTGGAAATTCCCTCTGCTCTTCCCCAGTAGCATATTGGACACCTTCCGACCTGAGGGGCTCATCTTCCGGCGTCATATCTTTTAGCCTTGTTCCATGGGGTTTCTTGGCAAGAATACTGGAGTGGGTTGCCATTTCCTTCTCCAGTGGACCACATTTTGTCAGAACTCTCTGCCATGACCTGTCCGTCTTGGGTGGCCCTGCATGGCATAGCTTATGGCTTCACTGAGTTACGCAAGCCCCTTCGCCACAACAAGGCAGTGATCCATGAAGGGGGCATTTACTGTATTATGGGTCTATTTCTATCCCACTGGTTCTATTTCTATCCCATAGGCTTCCAGAGCCAGAGGGGCACAGAGATATGGGGCATACCTGATCTGTGATTCATACCCTTTCCCCAACCCCCAGACAATTCCTATTAACTTCTTCAATAGACATTCTTGGGCAGGAGAAATCTGTTTCTATTCTATGGGTCCTGATGGCTATTTCCTCCCCACAATCCCCACCTGCACAGCAATAAGAAGAAGGTTTCTGGAACGCTATGACATTTCAAGAAGTCTTGTAGAAGGGGTAGGGAGACTGGATCTATAATGCTTATCTGTTACATGGGGACTGTATGAAAATAGTGGTGTTCTGCTGAGCAATATGATCTATAAGGAGGCTGCCCACGCTATGATCTGTTTGTAATTAGAAGCAAGTATTGTCCTATGGGACTCTGATCTGGGTTCTCCCACCCCAATTCCAGGGGACTGCAAAATATGGGGTGTCCCCCAGTTCCAGGGTATGCGAGGCGCATTTGTAGCATGTGCCCATTCCATGGGATTGTAAGATGTTTGTGCTGTGTGGGGCTCTATGGGGATGTGTTTCTGCTGTGAATAAAGTAGGACTGGTGAAGAAGTATGTGCATCCTTTCTACGGGGTTCTACAGGGCCATGAGGCATGTCTGTGCTACTAGGCTTGATGCAGAGGAGTGTGGGTTCAATCCATAGATTTTATGAGGATGCAATGTTCTATGAGAGGATCCTTGTTGGGAGGGTGGGGAGGGTGTCCCTTTGACAGGTCTTTGTAAGGTTGTGAAGCTTTATGGGTCTGTGCTGTGTGTTTCTATCACACTAGGAAGGAATACTTTTTCTATGGGGCTGTGAGGTGTGTGCGCTATGGGGCTCGATGGACATATGGAACTGCTACCCACGTCTAGTGGTTACAATGGCTTGGTTTGCACATGAGTTGAATATAATGAATGATGAGTATGGACTGTCATTGAATCATGGGTTGTCCTTAAGTGTGAACCCTACACTACAGATTAACTATGAGCGGTTAACCACAAACAACCCAGGAAGAGAAACCATGGTTTGTTGTCAGGTTGTGAACTCTGGGTTGTTTGTGGTTAACAACCCATAGTTAAACCACAGTCCGGGGTTTGCAAGTAATAAACGCACGACTCGACTAAAACCCATGCTCGAGCTGTACACAGAGTTGTCGTTACATGCGAACCAGATCAGCGTGTGTAAGTCTGTGCAGGCATAGGTGGAGTAGTCTTTTTCTTTGTATAGGACTGTAAGGCTCCAAGCGTCTGGGCCATGGGTACAGTCAGGCCATGTGGGGCATGTCTAACATTCTAGGGCTAAGTAATGTCGAATGAGGAGCACTATGTGCATATTTTATGGTGCTGTGAACTCCCGGGTGGCTGTGCAAAGGGACCCTAAGGATATCTAGAAGGGAGCGGTAATTGTGCCCGTTCTATAGGGCTGTGAGGCTTCATGTCATAGTGACAGGCAATGACGTGGCTTCAAACCCCATTGAACCCTAAAACTCACTGGGTGGCTTGGGATCGCTCACACTCTCTGAGCCTAGCCTGCCTCACAGGTGGGTTATCTACAGGGATAAAGTGAGGGAACTCCCCATATACACCACCCTGAGCAACTCAGAGGAAGAATGGGCAAAATCAGGGATGGGGAGCATGTGTCCCTCAAGATGTTGGGCTGCAGTTCCCATCATCCCTCACCACTTACTAGGCTGTCTGGGGCTGATGGAAGTTGCAATCCAACATCTGGAGGGCCACGGGTTCCCCACCCTGGGCTAAATTTTATTTAAAAGAGTGTGTGTATACAGCCAGCATGGTATAATGGTTGGAGTGTTGGGCCGGGACTGGGGAGCCCCAGGTTCTAGTCCCCACTCGGCCATGAAGGTGACTTTGGGCCAGTCCCTGACTCTCCGCCTAAAATACCGCACAGGGGTGTTGTGAAGATAAAGCGGAGAGGATGCAGATCATGTACGCCGCCTTGGGCTCCTTGGAGGAAAAGGCGGGATATAAATGGAACGAATACATAAGCTCCATGACCATACCCCGGGGAGCTCGTACCTCTCACCTCGAGGGTGTCCTTACCTACCACGGGGCAAGTAGGGGGATGTTTTTGCCACACTGCGGGGGCAAGATGTGGGGTGGGAGGGGAAGCCTTGCAGGAGTGTTTGGGGGGCTCTATGAGAACTCCTTTCTTTTCTTTTTCTTTCTTTCTTTCCACCTCCCTTTCCGGCTTATCCAGCCACTTTCCTCCCTTTCCGGGGAGAACCAGGCACAACCCCAAGACCCTGCCTCGCCCTCTCCGCCCCCGCTTTCTCCCCTCCGGCCCCGACACGCACCCGGCCCGGGGGCGCCAGGAGCGGGGCTCCCTCCTCCAGCTCCTGAGCCGACAAGTACCAGCCCGGCTCGCAGTTGAGGCTCCAGGCTCTCGGCTGCTCCATGGCGCCCTGGCGGAGGGGACGAAAGACGCGCGAGAGCGGCGCGGCCGGGGCGCGGCGGGAGGGCGGCGCTTCGGCCCTGACGGAGCCGGCCCGAGGGCGGGGAGGCCCGGCTGCGCCGCCGCGCCCGGCGACCGCCGATGACGACGAAGCGGGCAGGCCGGGCCTTCTGGGCCGAGCGGGACGCGACGCCGGCATGAGGTGAGGTGAGGCGAGGCTCGGAGGAGGAGCGGTGGCCCTCCGTCCCGCCCGTCCTTCTTGAGAGAGGCGCGGGGCCCGGCGCGGCAGCCGCGCTCTCTGTTCTGCAGGCCCTTCCCCGCCGTTCCCAAGAGGTACGGGGGGGAGGAGGAGGGCGGCGTGGTTTCGTTTCCTCCCATTTCATCTGGCAGATGCACTCTGCACATGCCCAAGGGCACGCTCTGACAGGCGCATCAGCGTTGGAGGGGCCTTGTAAGCCATCCAGTCCAGCGACCTGTGGCCCTCCAGTCGTTGTTACACCACCATTCCCACCATTCCTGACCGTCAGGATCCAGCAACGTCTGGAGGGCCGCCGTTTCCAGCGCCTGATCGAGTTCAAGCCCCTGCTCTAGGCAGAGGCTCTGATGCAAGAGCAAAGGTGGAGAACATCTAGCCTTCCAGTTGCTGGCGGACTGCAACTCCCATCCGCCCAGAGGCTCTGATGCAAGAGCAAAGGTGGAGAACATCTAGCCTTCCAGTTGCTGGCGGACTGCAACTCCCATCCGCCCAGAGGCTCTGATGCAAGAGCAAAGGTGGAGAACATCTAGCCTTCCAGTTGCTGGTGGACTGCAACTCCCATCCGCCCTAGCCGCATAGCCAATAATAATAATAATAATTTCATTTCTATACCGTCCAATAGCCAGAGTTCTCGGGGGGGGGGGGCAGGGGTCACAGAAATTACAAACCACAGATACAATAAATTTTTTAACATGCAAAATTTAAAACAATTTCAACAGCTAAAACAATTTCAGTAAGGTGCTAGACTTGATAGACAGCTGAAATAAATGCCCCATCATATGCCATTAAAGTAGAGGACAGTCTTAACCTGGCACTGAAAAGATGCCAGTGTTGGCGCCAGGGGAGCCTCAGTGGGGACATCGGGGGGCCACCACTGAGAAGCCCCACTCCCTTGTTGCCATCTTCTGAGCCTCAGAGGAAGCGCTTGGATGTCCGGGTGAGTTAATGTCGGGCGAGCCATTCCATCAGCTATTGCAGTCCTGAACCATGTAATGCCTTACAGGTTAAAACCAACAGCTTGAATCAGGCTTGGAAACATATGGGCAGTTGATGCAAGCATTTAGAGGGATTGTGGGAGTTGCAGTTCAACAACATCTGGAGGGCCACATGTTCCTCATCCTTGAGCTTGAGCATCCCCAATAGATGGCTGTTCAGCTGCTGCTTTAAACCATCTCTAGGTAATATTTCCACGGTCAAAGTGCTCTTACCGTCCAGAAGGGTCTCCTAATGCTCATCCAAAATCTACAGTTCACTACTACAAGAAGCTGGCTCTCTTTCAACCAAATATATCAGCCACAAGGAGCAAAATAGATAGCCAACGCCATTCAGAGATAAACCAGAAGGCATTCAGTGGTGATGCAGGAAGGCAAACTCTGAATGTCATTGCAACATCTATAAAGTGTTTATAGTTCGAGAAATCCATTAAGAATCCTTTGTGGTGAGAAGGATCTTCTCACACTTTTGTACTTGGAACAGGAATCCAGGGAAGTAGAAGAGTCTCCTCACCCCCTTGGCAGGCCAAAATAGATACTGAGTGATTATATGCGCACCATGGTACCTTGCCCCTTGGCAAAAGGTCAGCTGTATTTAACCAATGTCGCCTGACATCCTGGGTAACATCTAAAATCCTATGCATGGTTAGGTGGATTTAAGTCCCACTGAATGCAGTAGGGCCTACTTCTGAGTAAGTGTGCTTAGAAACTTGGTCTAAATCTCATTGTCACTTCTAGGAAAGTTGGCTGGGGATGTTTGGCACTGTGGAAGATTGCCCTGAATGCATTATTGCTTGGGGTGGACCTAAATATTATAAATGCCCCAGCACTTCCTTCTGGAGGGTGCTGTTGCATTCATGGGCTGCCCACAGACAGCTGGTTGGCCACTGTGTGAACAGAATGCTGGACTAGATGGACCTTTGGTCTGATCCAGCATAGCTCTACTTATATTCTTATGGTGACTTTCCTACACTTTTTTTATGGTGTAGCTCCTGCTGCCCATTACCACATAACTCAGGGGTAGGCAACCTGGTACCCTCCAGATGTTTCAGCTCCCAACTCCCATAAGGCCTAGCATGGCCAATGTTCAGGGATTATGGGAGTTCTAGTCCAAAACATCTGGAGGGCACAAGGTGGCCTACCCCTGGTGCAACTCCTTCCTACTGACATCCTGTGATGAACAGGAATCTCCATGCAGTAGGGAGGAACTGTACAAGTGGCTTGTGCCAGCTGTTTCAGCAGGGAGGTAGGAAATGGGAAATCATTGTGAGATTGTGACTCCAGTGTGGGTAACTTAAAATATAAACCTGTCAGCCCCGCATTTTGTGTAAATCAAACAACATAAAGAGTGAAGAGCACATGATAAAGCAAGGAAGTGGTGTGGATTTTTTAAAAAATAACCTGCTCTGTGACTGCGTAGTTGCAGATACTGGCTGGATTCAGACAATCAGTGGGGAAAAGAAGCCATAGTGGCCTCTTTTCCCTGCCCTGTGCATGCTGCTCATGGGTCTGCCATTTCCCTAATTACCCTTAACACAGCGCAGGTTGCCGTATCATCTGAACATGGCATGGCGGGGTGGCTTCCAAACCACCCCACAACTCATGGCTTGCTGTAGGGGTTACAGGGGGGGTTGGAAGCCACCCTGCCGTGCACTTCGCTGGGTTCAGATGACGTGGCAAGATAACTAGGGAAATGACGGTCACATAAGTGGCAGGCACAGGGCAGGGAAAAGAAGCCACAGTGGCTTCTTTTCCTCCACTGATCAACCGAACCCAGTCAGTCTGAACGTGGCATTTGCTGCTAGTAATGTGCTCTTTTCATTCACTGCCCATGAGCAGGAAGTCCACATTGTCTTGTCAGGAAAGCCTCCAATGCAGATCCTGAGAACTATGAGAGAAGGTTTTTTAGATGGCAAAGAATTTATAAACATTCAAATGGTAAAGACATGCTCATTGTACTATCAATAATTGATAATATAATGCAGCCACCCCCAACCTGGTGCCATCCAGATGTGTTGGACTACAGCTCCCATAATTCCCGGCCAGCAGGACCAATGGCCAAGGTTACCTTGAGCTCCCCACCCCCATATGAGGCAGCCTAAGGGCTTTTTAGCACAGAGAGCAGCAGGGGGGTTGATAGTACTTTCTGCACCTCAGCTGTTCCTTCTCATCTGCCTAGGGAACTTGGAAGAGCCTCTGTTGCAGTCTTGGAATCTGGCAGTGGCAGTTGAAGAGCCTTTTGCCTATCTCTCACAAGAGAAAATAGCTGAGGCGCATAACAAAGGGTGTTGCTTCACATCTGAGACTATGCTAAGGAGAAATATGACCCTGTGGGTCATACTGAGCATCCAGACTGCCAGTTCCCTGTCCCTAATAAATGTATTATTATTTATTCCTGTCATTTGCATGGGTATGTTTGTGTACAGTGCCGGCACAATTTATGACATTGGCCCAGTCCAGACTGTTGCATCTGACTCAATAACCTGATATGCGTGAGCCTTTTGCCCATGCATAGAGCACCTTCTCTTCTCCCTTCATGGCATGCATAGGAAAACCATGGTTCCTAGGTTCAGAACAAGTGAGGATCGTAAATCATGGTTTGAAGTTGGTTTCAGATCCTGGCTTGTTCTGAATCTAGGAACCATAGTTTACTAGTTTGGACAAAGTGGGAAAGTATGGTTAATTGGAGGCTTTCAGGTTTAATTGCTGTGCGCACTGAACGGGCTGCATGTGCAGGTAAAAGGCTCATGCTGTCAGGAGGTCGCCCCTGCTGCCTTGTGAACTCCTCAGGTAGCCAGAATCAACACGCAGACAATACGGCTCTTTTCCAAGGCTTTATTTCCATTCAACCTAATGACGCTTACAGATGCTAATAGCTTGATCCTACAAGTGAGACTTAAGAGAGCGGCCTACTTGGGGGTTCTAGCCTTAGGAATCAGTTGATCTCCGATTGGAGGGGAAGGCGGGAAACCTCTGAACTTATGGGCTAGGAGGAGAGAGTCCACCCCCTTCCCGTGGGGCATCGGGGCGCCGCTGTTGCCGTCATGCCAAGCGGGCTGAGTGCCTCCTCTCAGTGCCCGCCATCTCCCGCTTGATGCTGTGCCGGCGCCTAACGTCCAGAAACTGCTGTTGCGCCTCCCTCTCCCTGCCAGGGTCACTATCACTCTCAGGAATGTGTACCGGTAGGGGCTGTCCCCCCGGCTGCGCCTATGAACAGCACACGGGTTCCTCTCCCAGGGTTTCTATCTCTTCCTCAGAATCAGAACTGCTTTGGAGCTCTCTGGGCTCCGATCCAACCCCGACACATGCATAACTCAGCTTACTGAGCCAAGATACAATTGTCAAAACATGGGCATTTTGTTAGGTAGGGTAGCTGTTGATAATGTCTCCTTCCTCTGTCAAAGTTTTAATTTGTTGCCACAGTGTCTGTCCTCCATAATCCAAAGATAAGTTTTTGAATAATCTCATACAAGTGGAAGTGATTTTATGAGAACAGTGCAGACATGCAAATGTGTAGCATTTCTGTCTGAATGCTTACATAATGTCTATAAAATGAATACTCTCTCTTCTGGATTTGCAGGAGATTAAATGGCTTATTTGCTAGACTCCTGAAAACGAAATACGTTGGAACAACTACATCAAATACATCATTCCCAGCAGTCTGGATGCTTTTGGGCCAGTCCCTTAATCGACTGCCTGGACATCTTGCAGCAGTGCAGAGAAAAAGTTTCTTGGCCATGCCGGAGATGCTTGACAAGAAAATTGACCTTGAGCTGAACTCGCCTCATCCCAGAGTACGTGGAATGACCACCCTTGACAGAGCCGCTTTCAAGAAGAATGTTGTCGTCCCAGCTCTTAAGGTTAACAAACACACCATAAGCAAACTGGTGAAGTCTCTTAAAGGGGTGCTGCTCAAGCGTCCAGGTCTCAAGAGAGTTGTGGAAGACCTTGAAGATGAAGGCAGAAGGTTCATTTTGTTAGATCCTCATAAAATATCTGCTGACTGTTCCCTGGGCGAATCTGAGCAACAGATCTTAAAGAGCTTTAACGTTAACCCTGAGATAGTCAAGTACAACCTGGAACTGACTTACGATCATTTCAAGGTGGACGAAATTCTGCAGGCAGTGCTTCCTGAAGGTCAGGAAGTGACCACTGCATTTAGCAGAGTTGGCCATATAGCTCACTTGAATCTGAGAGACCATCAGCTGCCTTACAAACACTTAATTGGTATGTGAAAACCTACACTATGCGTGGTAGAAGCTGGTTGAAGTCCTTGTCTTGGTGGTTTCCTAAGTAACAATCCAGCTGTTACTTTTTAAAGCAGCATTCAGTATGTCAGGCATAAAAATCACTCCGGTTTCTAAATGCCTGACATGAGTAATGTAGCTTACTGTGAGTGCTTTGCGTGTTTTTCGTAAAGGAGCAGAAAAGTGACTAATACAGAGATATTAGAGCTATCTAAATAGAGATGCATGTAAAGAGATACAAAAAACAAGCAGTCATGTTGGCAATAAGAAAAATTCCAAAATCCATATAGTGTACCTTTATTAGTCCAACTCAAAGATCACAAAAAATGTGCAAGCTTTCAGAATCTCCAGATTGCTTCATCTCTGATGTGGCAACAAATTAGAACTTTGACAGGGGAAGAAGACATTTTTGTGATCTTTGAGATAGCCTAATACAGGTGTTACACTATGTGGAGTATGTAAAGAGATATTTCAGTATAACACTGTGTCAGCGATTTGGATGTTACTTATACCAGGCCAGACTGTGGGTTTATCCAGCCCAGTATTGTCTACTGATTGGCAGCGGCTCTCCAGAGTCACAGGTAAAGGCCTTCCCCATCACCTGCTCCTTGATCTTTTTAATTAGACATGGCACGGATTGAAACCTGGCATGCAACGCACGGGCTCTACTGAGTTATGGTTTCTCGCATCAGATATTCGGAGAAGCAAACGGTTCATGCATCCGAATGCAAATATAACTTGGAACAGTAAATATAATGTCCAACTCAGCTGAGTTTCAGAACTGCATGTTATGCTTGACCTGCCTTCCCTCTCACTATAACAGTTAGGTCTCATTACATATATTGTAACATTGTCATGCTGTGTGTTTCTCCGCCTTTGCCAGCAGCCAGCCTTGCTATCTCTCCCTGAACGTGAATGCATTCACTCCCAAACAGAAAAAGTGTGCATTTTTAACATGAAATATGTGCACTTTTCCAAGCGCGCACCCCAAATGTGCGCTTCCCCCTATAGGCTAAAACATGAAAATGCGGGTTTGGGTGGGAGGCGGGGGGAATACATGGTTTTGGAAGTGCACACTTTCAAATGCAAATGTAAGAAATTGCAAATATTTCCTGAGAATTACGGTCCTGCTCACTTAACACTCACAGTTGCAAATGGGACATGCTAGCATGATTGTGAAGAAGAACAAAATTCTCGTACATCCCTAGTAGCAATGTCACGGCACAGGTAAGAATGTGGCGAAAGGGCAAACTTAACACAGGGCTGCCATTTTCAGCAGCAGTAATGTGCCAGGCCTAAAGTATAGTTGCATCCTCCATCTCAGGACGTGGCTTACAATGTGAAAAGTGGGTTTCTGTGGGAATGCACAAGACGTTGCTGCAGCAGAGGTGCAGGCTAATATCTTCTGCAGCCCTGTTCTTGAGGGTGCTCAGAGTGAGCCAGCTGGCAGAATGTCAGCCTCCTTCTTTTGTTTCCTGGCTATCCCAGTCCTAGTGTTGTTGGTCTGCATTTCCTACAGAGGGTGAGAGGAATTTGACCAGTTCCTCATTCTGTCCCATTTAGAAGTGTGGGTCCCATTTTGGGAGATCCAGCTTCTCTTCCCCCCCCCCACATTGACTTACAGAGGCTCACTGTGGAACCCCTAATGAATAGAATTCCCAAAGAATAAATGATAAAAAAATGAGAATGAGTAGCTATGTTAGTCAATTACAGAAAAAACAACAAAGAGTTGTTGTACCTTAAAAACCTAACATTTATTGCGGCATGGGTTTTTCCAGACATCTGATAAAGTAGACTCTTGCCTTCAAAAGCTCATGCTAACAAATGAATTGTGATGTTTAGGATGCCAGAAGTCTTTCAGCTTTTATAAAGCTTAGTTACTGAGGTCACCCACCTTCTTCTCTGCTCATGAATGCTCCATGGAAAGCAGTCTCTTCCAGCCTTCAAGGGCTACTGATATCCCCTTAGCGTTAGAGGAGAGCAAGTGTTGTGCTACAGCCCTTGGCAAGTTCAGTGCAATGCTTGGGGAGATCTGTTGCCAACATTACTTTTCTTTGTTATAACAAAAAATGAAAGCACTAATTTCATGGAGATGGAATGGGTTGTTTTCATACATTGTTTGTGTGTTTGCATTGAAAACATTTCAACTGTATTTCTGCTTTCTAAAAAGCAAACTTCACCCTGCCTGTTTCTCTGCCTTCTAGGCCAAGTTATCATCGACAAGAATCAAGGAATCACCTGTGCTGTAAATAAAATCAATACCATTGAGAGTGCTTATAGAAACTTTCAAATGGAAGTGCTGGCTGGAGATGAGGCTAATATGATAACAAAGGTACCGGGGCTTTTAATAGTATTTTCTTGTAGCAAAAGGAGGGTTAAAAAAATCTGACATTAAGGAAGCAGACAAAGTGAAATGCAGACATCATGGAAAGATGCAATCCAGCATATTAATGCTTGCCTTCCTCTCAGTTCTACAGACTTGGCAGCCTCTGCATGTTCCCAGATGTCCCAGTCTAGCCTGAATGAAATCACAGCTCTGTCCATAAGACTTTGGTAGGAAGAGTGTAGCTTAGTGGTGATTGAATTTATAGCCTATATTTATTCATTTTAACTACATAATAATCAAGATGTTAATGAACTCTTGCAGAAACACTCATTTTAGAACTAGTTCAGAAGCTAGGTACTGTTTTCTGCTCCTTCAGAAATATGACTTTCTTGCTCAGAGTTTGTGCATTTTGGTTTGAAGAAACCAGGTAAACAAATTGGATGCCTCCAGCAAGATCTAAGACTGATTTATATGGTATGTCTTATACCTGGGAGGTGATTCCTGCTATGCACAGCACCATTTTTGAATGGCACCCACATATATTGCAGCCTCTGCCTGCAAAAATCACTCAGTTGTGGAGCATAATCTTTTCCCAGTCACTGATCGTGAACTTTGCATGCAAAATAAATGTGAAATGAAATGATCGATACACCTGACCATTCATAGACATTGATGTCCATAACTGCTTAGAGATATTTTTAAATGTGTTAGTGGTATATGCATCGAATGAATGAATGAATGAATGAATGAATGGGTTTTCCCCTCAGAAATCAGCTCTCAAGTTGAAAATATGACATATGCTGCATCCTTTACTGGGGAAGCCCTGGTTTAGACTGCGGCTCTTAGTTTTCAACTCTGAAGCTCCCTTGCTGAGTGCAGGGTGTTCTGTATTTGTTTTCCCTTTTAAATATGGCAGAACAATAGAAAGGCCATCTTGAATCTGAGAGGGAAAGCTGTTGGTGCTTCAGAATGCAAAGTTGTTTCTTTCAAATTTGGCTGACAAGATCCTTGCCTCAGATCCAGGTTTAAAATGCCACTCTGTCACTTCCAAAGCTCCAGGGATCTGTCCCCTCTGACAAACTAAATGCGCATGTTGGTGCAGGGCTGGGGAGGGGGTGGTAGGAGCAGGTGTCCACCATCTTTGAATCAGCATGCCTTTGAGTGGTAGACATGGTAACATGGTGCTGGAAACAGCACTATCGGCTTGGTTGTTCCCACCCTTTCCTTTTGCTATTCCTGTGCTGTAAGAACATAAGAGCCATGCTGGATCAGACCAAGGGTGCCTGTAGTCCAGTCATGGATAGCCTTATCCTCCATGAATATATCTAGTCCCTTTTAAAGCCATCCAGTTTGGTGGCCATCACTTCATCTTGTGGTAGCGAATTCCATATTGAACTATGTGCTGTGCGAAGGACTTCCTTTTATCTGTCCTGAATCTTCCACCAGTCAGCTTCATTTGATGATCCCATTGGGTTCTAGTATTGTGAGAGAAGGAGAGAAATGTCTCCCTAGCATAAATTATCCATAGCTTTCCATAGATTATAATCATTCACATGGCACTATTAGTGCACATGAAGCTTTATGGAGTAACAGATCACAGCCCTGGGGGTTTCCTCCAAATCACAACTGTGAGAGGAGACTGAGAGAGTGGAAAGATGGGACAGGCAAGGGTGACAAATGTGAACCAGCGCTATTGCATGCACTGCAGATATCAAACAGCTGCCCAGACTAAGGCTGCAGTCCTACACACAGTTACCTGGGAGTAAGTCCCACTGAATTCATTGGGACTAACTTCTGAGAAGACATGCATAAGATTGCACAGACTGGGGGGGTGGGGGGTGTCAAAATAAAAACCTGCAACAGAGGATGTCTGGTAGAGGCCTACTCTAAGGCTGCAGCCCAGAACCTTAAGTCCTCACTTCTGGCTGTGAAGTCTCAAGCCCCTGAGGCTCTGCTCCTCCATAACCAACAAAAGAGAAGCCCCAAATCTCAAGTGTAGTCTTGGCCATAAGGTAATTTTTCAGTGTATCCCTTTTCCTGAGCTTCGACTGTTGGAGATCAGCTCAGTATTTTTTACTTTTGTAGGTTAAGGAACACTACTTCTCCTATGAATTAGATTTTTCCAAAGTCTACTGGAATCCCCGCCTCTGTACAGAACACATGCGTATCGTCGACCTCTTGAAACCGGGCGACCTCCTCTTCGATGTCTTTGCAGGGGTGGGGCCTTTTGCGATCCCTGCAGCGAAGAAGAACTGTGTGGTGTTTGCAAACGATCTCAACCCCGAATCCCACAAGTGGCTGCTGCACAACTGTAAATTAAACAAAGTAGACCAAAAAGTCAAGGTCTTCAACATGGATGGCAGGGATTTCCTGGAAGGGCCGGTGAAGGACGAGCTTGCCAAGCAGCTCTCTCTGAAGGAGCGGAAGAGCTCCTTGCATATCATCATGAACTTGCCCGCCATGGCAACTGAATTCCTGGATGTCTTCAGGCATCTTTTGGATGGAGAACCAGGAAGCACAGACCTTCCCACAGTGCACTGCCACTGCTTTTCCAAGAATGACAACCCTGCGCAAGATATTCAGGAAAGAGTGGAAGCTTGCTTGGGAACTTCGTTGGAGGGCCTCTGTTCCACTGAACTGGTGAGGAAGGTGGCACCCAATAAGGATATGATGTGCATTAGCTTCCAGCTCCCAGCCAAGGTGTTGTACAAGCCGCCGTCTTCTCTGGCAGGTAAATTCACTAGAGGAAGAGACAAGGTTGCTTTGTGGGTTTCCTCATGCTTTGAAGCAGAATCCTTTGTCTTCGATTAGACATCAAATGGGGATTCTTAAATGATGGTTCGGCTTCACGTACAGCCGTGGGCCATAAATAATGTGTGCCAACTGTGCATCAGTGTCATGGCTATACATATGTGGGGGAGCTACAGCCAATCATAGCTTCCCCATGCATGTATCTGTGGTGAAATGAATGTGTGTGCATTCATCACACGTCATGTGCAGTTTTCATATTGTTCTCTATAAGAATATGTGACGTGGCCTCTAGGTTGCTTAGTAAAATTCTGCCACCTCAGTCCTGTTTTAGGTTTGTGCTCTGAGACTGCGATCCAAAGATCCCTGCGGGTTGTGCATGCAAGGGGCTGCTGATAGTTCCCTCCTTGCTGTACAGCCTCGTAACTCACACTGAATGCTGCTCTAGAGGGTCCCTGAACTTCAGCAGTGGGGGCGGGGGGGAGGGCTCTGTTGGGAATCGGTGGTGCTAAAAATCCCCAGTTCACATGCAGCCCTCTGCATTCTTTCCCAAGGTCCTTTCCTTACATCGCACCTGCCCCTCCTTTCTTCACAGCCACTTGGTGTGACAGTCACTACTTTTTGATACATGACAAGTTTGAGTTTGTGGCTTTCATCTTTTCTTCTCCAGATTTCCTTTTTCTTACAGCCAGCTCGCAGGACTTTTTCCCCACCTCTGGGCAGCCCCTTGAAATTGTTGCCTGCACCATCACCCTGTCTGCTGCCACTTCACCATGTGCATCCACTGCCACATGCAGAACTGGGCTGCTTTGATGCCACTACAAACCCACTTGTGTTGTGATGCCATGAAAACTGCCTGGCTGTGGGCAGGGAGCTGGCATGCACACATGGCTGCTATGTGCCCAGGGACTGTATGAGAAACTTAAGCAGTCCTAGAAATGTGCATGTGCCCTCGAAATCTGTATGGATTCAGAGAGTCTGTCATCTTAAATTTGTAGGTGCAGATAATCCACAGGAGCCAGCATCTAAACGCCTGCGCCCAAATGAAGACTGTCCTGAAGAACAAATTAATCAGATGGTCTAGGAGGCTTTTTGGATACCATTACTGAAATGATGGCTAAACTGAACTCTGACTCTGTCGCTCAAGGTGGGCAAAGTAGATTGTTCACTGCAACTGTATGAGCAGCTGTTGAATATCCCACCTCTCAAAGCTGGTATCACACCGGCTGCATTCATATGCTGATTATGCATTGCTCATCATTTAGTTCTTTTTAATTCCATGATAGCTGGGTGGGGCCCATAACTTTAATACGAAAGAATATTAAATTCTTATTTTCTAGTAGCATTTTTGTTCCAGTTGCATGCAGTCATTCACTGGTCAATGGGAAACTGGTGAAGTTAAAGGAACCAGGTGAAAAGATCTCTTTTCTGTAGTCTTGACAATATCCACCCCATGCTGTTGTTTTTGAAGGCAGGGGTGAGGGGGTTGTTACAATTTTGGCCAGATCAATCCCCAGGGGTGGGGGTGTTCATAAGGTAGAACCCAGGTCAAAGGAGAAGAAAGTGCTTATGTGGTGGAGTGTTTGGGCTGAGTTCTTAGAGAAGGCCTATATTGTGATCGTTATTCCTGTCTTTGGGCCCCAGACAGGGCGCCTTTTAAGGAAGGGGTGAGACAGGAGTTCTTCAGCCCTGTTCTGACACTAATGACATTATCGGAAGCTGTGAGAAAGCAGGGCAAGACTGCTGGGCCTGCCAAGTTTGCAATCCAGGGCTGTTTGTGGCTCACTCTGTCCTCTTTCTCAATTCAACCCATCAGGAGAAGGACCCAGGGAATGAGGAGAGGCTCTCTAGTAATCCATCCAGAGAATTTTTGTTATTGGGTAGTATATAAATATTATACCGCAAATAAACAACAGTTTAAAGAACTTAGGGACTTCTTCAGGGAATTAGCCATAGGAAGGGGTGGCTTTTTCTATATCTGTTCTGCCCACACTGTACATATGGGAGACATCTGTCCAATTGTTTTTGCTTTAATTGTGTGGTATAATTGACTAACATATTTAACCCTTTCTTAAAGTGAGATCGAGGGAGCACTGATGGGGCTGTCTGATGTTATACGTACAATATTTCAAAGTAGAATAGGTTAAGAGCGAGTGACTGAGCCCAAGGCCACCAGCGAGCAAAGATCTGAACTCAGTGCTCCTTACTCCTAGTCCAACACTCTTGTCTACTAATTCATATTGGCTCTTAATTGTACACATTACCAGGAATAACCCTATTTGTATGCATCACGAGGGCTCACAAACAACAAAAAGCACCAGGGAACCGGTGCATGCAAATGACCAGGTTTTCACGAATTGCCAGAAGAGGAACATCTTTCCTTGTTCTAATGCATATAGCCCCATGGCCGATTCACCTTGATTAATTCCAACAGCACTTCAGTATATAAAGTCAATTGTTTCTCTCTCATTTATCTTACCGCCTCTGGGTTGGGTTGGAGGGATAGTGGCCTCGCAACACCAGATGCTGCAGTGCCTGGAGAAGAAAGCATTAGGAGCCTCACACATTAGTGGGATATTAAATATAATAACAGAATGTCAGCCTGTTTTATGGGGGAGAACAGGCTGAAAGAAGAAGGGGGTAGTTAACATATTCTGGGCTTTTTTCCCCCAAATGGTCCAGCCACAAGGTCCCTCACATGGGCTGGCAGCCCATTTGTGATCCTTGCCTGTTTATGTATATACAGCCTGAGCTACGTGCTTTCCTGCAAACTGTTGGCTGACTGTACGTGAGGGATGGCTGGGCCTTGTTAGCAGGAATGGTCAGGCATGTTGCACTGGGACCAAGACAGCAGCAGAGCCACACCTTTGAGAGAGGGAAAGGTCACACCCAGAGCTCTAACTGATCACATGGCTTTCTTCTTCACGTGTGTGATGATGGTTTTGGATCCTGGCCTACAACTGTTTACTTTAGAACATCAGAGCTGGTGCATTCTACTGCAGCAGAGTCCTAACTTTCATCATCCAGAACACAAGGTGCGATAGATTAGGAGAGAAGTCAGCACACCTCCAGTTTTTGTCTCATGCTTCAAGGAAGGAAAACCCATTTGTTTGCATTAGAAGCTGGTTTTATAAGAAGAAAAGGCTTTATGCTTATTGCAGAGTGACACTATAAAAAAGTTTAATGAAAACAGTATTTCATTGCTTGTGCAAATAAACCCTGAAGTGGGGATAAAAACCGCAGAATTTAATAATAATAAAAATATCTGGCTTTATTTTAAAACTTTTTACAAGTTTGTTTCTGAAACCTCAGACACACAAAACAAACTGATTATTCACATCTTCCATTAGCCTCTAAGCAAAGTGACTTACAGCATTTCCCACTCCCACCCTTACTCCACACACAAAAAACACACATGACCACCATTTTTCAAGAAAGTTTCTGTACAGTGAATTTTTAATACATAAGCACAGCTGGCTTCACAATTTTTTTTAAAAAGAGAAAGATCGATGATGGCAGCTTTGCTGTAGTGCAGACGGCAGCAGTTTTCACCTGAGGTTTTGCTTCGCTCGCTCCGCTCCAGCGTCGGTTACTCCCAAGCTAACCAGGATGCCAAAACAGCCCGCTGAAGGCATCTTGAAGGGCTCGATGACAGGCGAGGGAGGAAGTGTAGCCACCAGCAAGATCCTGCGGGGAGGCGGCTCGGACGTGGTTTAGATACCTAAAACAAAGAGAGGCATTGTCTGAGCAGAGAAACAAACATTTCATGCTCCAGGAAGGGAACTGGAAGAAAATCCAACTTCTCTGGTTCCCACCGCTGAACTCATTTCCACAGACGCTGAACAAATCTCAAAACCCTGGAATCGGAAACTGTAGAGACAAAACCCTAGTTAGCTCTCCTATTCATAAAATTATGGAGGTGGAAAGGATTTGGTGTCTCACCTGGTCCAGCCTAGGGACAGGATGATCTGTACTAAAAATGTCCAACTTTTTCTTGAATATCCAAGAAAGGAGATGGCACTGTTGTTTCCAAATCACTCCTCCTGTCATTATCACTTTCATTTCAACACAACTGAAATAGTATCTAAAGGAAAGAGTCCAACAAGTGAAAACCTATAAATCTGTGAAGTCAAAACCAGCCCTGGATAATCTTTTAGAGCACTTGTTATGGTTGTAAAGAGCAACAGGGGACAAGGAAACAGATTTCCCGCCCCACCCCCAGAGAAAAATGGAAATTTGGGGGGAAAATACGCAATTCCATGTGTGTGTGTGTGTGTGTGTGTGTTCTTTATAGATCTTAAGTCACTTTGTTACTTTAGGAACATAAAGTGTATGTATAACTTACTTTGCTCATAAAAGTGTCACTAGAATTAAAAAAACATTTAAAAGTAATGTCAGTAAATTTGTATTATTGTATGAATAAACTATACTTTTAAAATGAATATATCAAACATGGTAATTTTATGAGCAAGCCAAATTATACACTATACATTTTAGGTTCCTAGAGGGAACTTTAGCAAGTAGTCCATGACACATCTGAATAATCCTAGAAGCCAGAAGAAGCAGGAAGAGCTGGAAATAGAGGAAGAATGTATTTAAAGAGCCCTCTTCAGACCTTTACACTCACCGGGTGAAGGTCTAACTGGGTACTGGGTGTATGGAGACTGAGGCAGGGCTTACATGTGCACCCACGCACAAATACACCCCTCACACTTTAGTCCTACATGCAAGTAGGTGAACACCTGCAGGGGGCTAATGTTTCTCTCACATGTGGGTTTTAGGATTACATTCATTGACTGCTACAGAACCTAAACAAAACAAACCCAGAAACACAGGACAATATAGAACAAAACCAAAACAGTCAAGAATGCACATTTTCTTCACGTATTATGATATGGTGACTAGTCACATGTTGGGAAACTGAGCATGACTTAGAGCATCTCTAAATGTCTATCACTAAAACATACATTTGATCAGCCTCCCCCATGGGTGGGCAATGTGTGGCTCTCCAAATGTCCTGAACTACAACTCCCAGCATTACTGACAACTGGCCATGCTGGCTAGGCAGATGGGAGTTGAAGTCCAAAATATCTGGAGGGCACCAGGTTGGGGAAAGCGGCATTAGATCAATCCTTTTAATAAGGAATGGAATAAAGAACTACGCTGGGAATCTCATGGAAATGATTAAAAAAACATTTCCCTCACAACTTCAGAATTTCCAGAAATTTTACATCTTTAGTCTTACATAGAAGTCTTCAAATTATGTAGTTCTTAGAAATCATTTTTGGGGAGTAAAGGTCAGGTAGCAATATATAAATACCTTGTCTCAAGCATTTTCATTATTCTAAAACAAAATATTTCATAAGCCACAGTTGTTCAATTTTTTCAACAACAAGGTTCTTGGAAAAAATCCTGTCGTTCCCCCCCCCCCCCCATATTTTTCCTGGGCTTTCACATCTCTAAACAAGGTATCAAATTAAAGCACAGAGATTTGTAGGAAAAAAATAATGGTTCTGCCAACTGCCAATTTACTCCAAAAATCAGAGAAATTTTACGATGGGTGGTGTGGTGGTAAGTTAAATGCAAGCTGCAGTTTTTGAAACCTCCATTGCAATTTATTAGTAATACTTATATACCACTTATTATAAAATCTCTAGGTGGTTATAATAACATCACTAATGCTATAGTTTAGGTTGTAGGCGCTCTGGCTTTACTTAATTGAAATGAGCACTTCTTAGCCATTGCCTGTGCTGCTGAGGTGTTATGGAATGTTTATGAGCATTCCAACTGCTCGGGTGTTTTGTTAAAAAATGTCAGAACATAAGCCCCAGGGACAGCTATGTGTTGTTGATGGAAAGGTAGCTAGTAAAGAAAGGAGGAGACACCCCTTACTCAGACGGCGTGTGAATGTTTTGTATGTCCCGAGAGGAACATGAATGGTGTGAGTCCTCTGTGCACATGCATGTACACACACGTGAACATTATGAGCAGTATAGGAAACTGATCTGAGAAAGATGTTAAATACCTGCAAATGTATGGCTGGCTATACTTGTAGAAGGCTGTTCCTAAAGACTATTGTGGATAATATAAAAAAAGCTGGGATAGATGGTCTAAACACAAACTGACCTGGAATACGTTTACAGATTTGATGTGCTGTTGAAGAGGGGGAGTGGAGAAAAGGAAAACGCTGATTGGGCGGGATAGCTAATACTTTGGAAGACAGAAACAAAATTCAAAGTGATCTTGATAGACTGGAGCGTTGGGCAGAAAACAGAATGACATTTAATAGGGATAAATGCCAAGTTCTGCACCTAGGAAAAAGAAACCAAATGCACAGTTACAAGATGGGGGATACGTGGCTCAACAACACTACAAGCGAGAAGGATCTTGGAATTGTTGTCGATTATAAGCTGAATAGGAGCCAACAATGTGACGTGGCTGCAAAAAAGGCCAATGCTCTTTTGGGCTGCCTTAATAGAAGCATAGCTTCCAAATCCTGGGAAGTACTAGTTTCCCTCTACTCAGCACTGGTTAGGCCTCATCTGGACTAGTGTCCAGTTCTGGGCACCACACTTGAAGAAGGATGCAGACAAACTGGAGAGGGTTCAGAGGAGGGCAACAAAGATGATCAGGGACTGGAAACAAAGCCCTATGAAGAGAGACTGAAAGAACTGGGCATGTTTAGCCTTGAAAAGACTGAGGGGAGATATGATAGCACTCTTCAAGTCCTTGAAGGTTGTCACAGAGAGAAAGGCCAGGATCTCTTCTCCATCATCCCAGAGTGCAGGACACGGAATAATGGGCTCAAGTTACAGGAAGCCAGGTTCTGGCTGAACATCAGGACAATCTTCCTGACTGTTAGAGAAATACGACAATGGAACCAGTGACCTCGGGAGGTGGTGGGCTCTCCCACACTGGAGGCGTTCAAGACGAGGCTGGACAGCCATCTGTCAGGGATGCTTTGACTTAGATTCCTGCATTGAGCAGGGGGTTGGACTCGATGGCCTTGTAGGCCCCTTCCAACCCTACTATTCTATGATTCTGTGATTTCTGCCCCACTATCCAGTGCGCAAATGAGTTGTGGGACGTTTTTCCTGTCTAAACATGCATAGGATTGCACCCTAAATAAAACAAATTGAAGCTTAATCCAGACAGAAATGCTCCAGGTCAGGATCAATCCTGGAACAGGGATTCCGCCTTCCTTGGATTGGGTAGCACTCCCTTGAAAAACCAGACTTGCCGTTTGGGGCTACTCCTGGATCCAACCTTGCACATGGAAGTCGAGATGGTGACTGTGGGCAGGGGTGCTGGTGCGCCAACTGTGCCCATTTGGGGAAGATCTGACCACGATGACCATTCGCTACTTCCCGACTGGGTTATTGCCACGAGCTCTGCCTAGGGCCAACTCTGAAGAATCTACAGAAACTTCCCTTGGCTCAGGATGCAGCAGCAAGGATGCTGGGGGGCTTGCCTACGGGAGCATATATCTATCATTTCCAGGCACAATTCAAAGTGCTCTAAATCAGCCTTCCCCAATCTGGTGCCCTCCAGATGTTTTGGACGACAACTCCCAGAATTCCTGACCATTCGCTATGCTGGCTGGGGCTGATGGGAGTGGGTCCATTTGGAGGGCACCAGGTCGGGGAAGGCTGCTCTAAATGACTTGGGCCTATGCTACCTGAGGGACTGGCACCTTCCATGCCAGCTTGCCTACCTTGTAAGATCTGTGGCAGAGATATTCTTTGTGTCCTGACAGTGGTTGAGGCATGGCTGGTTGGGATGTGAGCTTTTGGCTATTGCACAGTATAGAAATGAAATAAATGTGGGAGAGGGCCTTCATCAATGGCTGCATTTAGACAGTGGAACTCTCTGCCTCAGGAGACCAGCTTGGCCTGCTCTCTTTGTTTTTTTGCCACCTGGCTTAAGGCTTTAAAAAAATATTCCAACACACACTTGACCTGCTAGGCTGAGGATTCTTTTATTATGGCTGACCCTCTGGTTTTAAGATTGGTTTTACCTGCTGCACCTGTCTCTATTTTTAACTGCTTTTTAATTTTTGTTGTTGACTGTTTAATTTCTCTTGGATTTTTATTGTGTTTTAAACTGTTGTGACCTGCCCTGAGCAGTGTAAATGCAGGCAGGCGGGCAGGCGGGATAGAAATACAACTGAACAATGATACAAATAAAAATACTATGCACACAACTAGTCTGTAGGTGTGCATTTGGCCTTCAGTTTTACATCTAAAGTTTCTTATCTCCTTTGAAAAGCTTGAAAGCAATCCAGCATTCAGAGATACAGAGGTCATGGTGTATTACCACTGCTGGGGTTGACTTCTCTCTCTTGACGTTTACTCACAAAATCACAGAACTCCTGCATTCTTTCCAGTACCCAGCTGAAAAGGAAGAGGCAGGTGTCCAAGGTGGATGGCGGCGGAGGAGGAAGAGGCAGCAGCAATCGTTGGGGAGCATCAGATTGGGTCTACAACTGCCAGAAATGAGCACTAGAGCATGGACATCTCCCTGGCAGAGAGAAGGTTCCACATCAACTGGCCAAGGGAGCATCATTTCTAGTTCAGCTACAGCAGGGGTAGGCAACTTGTGGCCCTCCAGATGATTTGGCCTACAACTCTCATTGGCCCTAGCCAGCATAGCCAGTGGTCAGGGATTATGGGAGTTTTAGTCCAGGTTGCCTACCCCTGAGCTACAGCAAAGAAGCTAGGAGAGCTGGACCCTTCCTGGCTTGAGGTGCCAGGCCCAACAACTGCTACTGACAGCCTCTATGGTGCTTGGGAGCAATGTACCCCAGGGCTCTGGTTTCCAGGGCCACAACTGAGGTCTGCTGTGAAGCCTTTACTTTGTGGGGGGAAAGACCCACTGCTTTGGCCAAATGAAAGCAGGCCCTATTACACAGCTGCTATTACTCAGTAAAGCTAACACAGCAGTGAGCTCCCATATATCCACTCCGGTCAGCAGCTACTGGGGGGGGGGGGGTGTGTTCTCACCAAGATCATATTCTGCATCGAGCAAGGGCTGAAGGTTCGTACTCCTCGTCTCTCTCCTCTGGCTGCTCCCATGTGATCTGAGACACAGGGAAAGGGCTCTTTAAGCCCTTCCTCCTCCTCAGTGTGAACAGCAAACCGCGGCTTTGGTCCAGCATCGCCCTTACTATACACCTCGATTACTCATTCTCAAGTCCCTAGAGCTCTGTTTGGGCATCAGCCGAGCTGCACAAAGGGAGAACTCAGCCAAAGCCTCTGTTGCAGGTTCATGCTAGGAAGGAAAGAATTAAAGTGCTCTTTGCCTATGATGTCTTGGTTTGGAAGAAAGTGTCGGGAAGTGACTAATAAAGGAGGGGGAAACTTGGGAGCAGGGGCTATCCTGTGAGCCAGATGGGACAACTGTGAGGAGCCAACTGGGCCCCTGGGCTGTCAGTGGCTTATCTCTCTCCTGAAGTGCTACCCGGTCATGTGGACAGCTGACTGTCTTAGCCTCTGTGTCTGTCTGTCTGTCTGTCTGTCTCTCTCACACACACACACACACACACACACACACCACTATTGCAAATGAGAAGCAGCTTTCACAGTTCTACAGCAAAAACTACTGAGATTACAACTTGCTGTTTTGATTCATCCCATCTTGGTCCAACTTGCTCCTGGGAAGGTTGAGTCATTCCATTTCTCGACTTGGCAGTTCAAGCATAAACTTGCAACCCACCCACAGCCTTTTCTATGCTGTCCTGAGAAACCCGAAACAGCTGCAGCGTTTGGCTGGAGAGAACACGAGACCACCAGTAAAATAGCCCAAACAGTTGCATCTTTTAATTGACAAAGGCACACAGTTTCCATAAAAAGCACATAAAACAGGTTAACTTTTAGAGAGGAGATATCATAAATAGACTGGGCCCACCGATGCTGGAAAGGTGTTTAAAAAAAGGAGGGTTTAAAAATAAATGATTAATTAGAGTTTTCCAAAGCCGGTTTCTTGCACCTAATAACCACAATAGGCAGGCATGAGAACTATTTCTAACCTGGTTATTTTTGTGAAGATGCTAAGTTGACAGAACAGGGAGGGCGAACATACTGTTTTCTTCCAAGGTCAGTTATGCTGCAGTGTCTGGGGAAGGAAAGGCAATGGGCTCCCATCCTTGGTAGAGGAACATGCCCTTCTGTTTTCACGAAAAAGGAAACTCACTCCTCACCCTTTAGCAGCCTTCCCCAATCTGTGGCCCACTAGATGTGTTGGACTGCAACTCCCAGTATCCCCAACCAGTTGAATCTGTACAGAGAGAGGCATGAAAAATTCCAAGTCCCTGCTTCAAATTACACAGTTCCACCAGCATCTATTCAGATCCCCTGGCCTTCTACCTCAAGGGTCCCCAACCCCCAGTCTGCGGACCGGTCCCGGTCCGTGGCTTGTCAGCAACCGGGCCACAGGGGCGTGCGAAACCCCCTCACCTTGGGTCCGTGGGGGGGGGAGGCAATCCATCCCTCCCCCCCGGAATTCTCGTCGGTCCTGGCCGGCTCCACGCCGCAGCGAGTCTGCGGAGCTGCCAGCCAGCTCCGGCCACTGGTGGACTTCCGGCCGCTGGGACGCAAATGGTGTCCGCTATGCGGACACCATTTGTGTCCCTGTTCTACAAGTAATAGGCTACGTAAATCTTTACGTAGCCAATTACTGCAAAGAATAGGGACGCAAATGGCGTCCGCATAGCGGACGCCATTGCGTCCCAGTGGCCAGAAGTCCGCCAGCAGAAAACACCCCCCCGGTCCATGGAAAAATTGGACCGGTCCCTGGCGCCAAAAAGGTTGGGGACCGCTGTTCTACCTCTTATGGAGATTTATTTGCAGCTTGGTGAGGCCTGATCCACATATCACAGCGGTGTGGCAGCCACTTCCCCATGGCTTCTTCCCAGCTATCCCAAGGATGTCTAGATATGGGAACCCCCGCTGAGAGGGGCACATGATACGGTTCCTCCTTCCAGACCTCCTAGAGGACAATTTTGAGAAGTCAGTGACAAGTAGGGACGGACGAATCTAGTTCAATTTTTTAAATCTCAAGTTTGTTCTGTCCTATTTATAAAGACATTTGCGAATTTTGGGAAATGCCACCAAACCAAACCAATAAGTGCATTTGGGAGGTGCAAATCCAAATGTGGACCTAATAAAATTCTAGAGCAGAGGTGCAGAACTGTTTAAGGGGGGGGCGTATTGCACCCCACCAGGCCCACCCTGAGCCAAATGACAGCGGGGGGCATGGACCTAACCTGACCTCACCCCCTGACGTCAGGCACCATTTCAAAAATGTGTTTAATTGATAAATGGACTGAGCTTCCGCCAGGCTTTGAAGACCTGGCTGTTCAGGAGGGCATTTGGGGTGGTTTAGGGTTGTTGTTGGTTGTTTTAGAGCAATTTTGTTTTGTTCAGTCGATTATGTAAATTTTCTGTATTTCGTGTTATTTGTATTGTACGCCACCTAGAGTGGCGAGGTAGCCAGCCAGATGGGTGGCTAATCAATCGATCCATCCATCCATCCATCCATCAATCAAACAAAGCATTGCAGCTGGAGTAATAACTGGTGCCATCCAGGGCTGGACCTACAGAGTGACAAGGTCAGGCATTTGCCAGGGTCCCAGGAATGGCAAACAGCCCATCACCTCCAACAGTTCTGCCGTGGACTAAAATCAATGGTGCCCCCAACCTTTTGCGCCAAAATCCCAAGAAAGTCAGAGGCAACGTATGAGAATTCTTTACTTGTGTGTCTTGCCTCTTCCAAGTGAAGGAAGAAGTGCTTTCACCATTCAGGGTGCCTTGCCAACACCCCCCCCTCCCCCGATCTGGTGTAACCATGACAGAGGAGACTTCCAAGTATGGTTCCCAGTCTGTAGCAGATAGCTGGCATTATTTGCAGCACTTAACTTATTCCATCATATAAATATTAGATTAAACCTCCTAACTTGGCTGGATGAAAGAAATGCTCACAATTCACACATCTTGAGTAATTCAAGATGCCTTCCGATAAACAAGATTTTCTTCTGGATATTTTAAGAAACATGCCAAAACCAATCCCTTTGCCATTTGAAGAGGGACGCCTTTGCTTTCCCTTCCCAAAGAAACCAAATAAAACGATAAAACCCTTAATGGGCTAGCAGGAATATAAGTTTAATATTACAGGATCGGTGGTGGGGAGAGGGGTGGATAGGTTCTTGCCTCTCGTGCCGACACTGAGGTTCCATGTGGGGAAATGGCTTTTTAAAACCGCCTTGGGGCATCCTTGAGACATGCCCAAAGGCGGTGGGGCTGTTGGGGCTGTCAACAGACTGGGAAGAAGTGCTGTTGCTTCTTGGCCGCCTTTCATAGCTAGGTAGGCCTGATTCACTGTGTGCTCTTAAACTGGGCTATGGTGCCACTTTGTTCTGTGTTGTACAGGGTGCCAGTGGTGCCAGTGCTGGGTGCAACATTTTTAAAAGGGCACTGACAAACTGGAGGATGTCCAAAGGAGGACGACCAGGAGGGTGAGATGGTCTGGAAACCAAGTCCTACGAGGAACAGTTGTGAAAGAACTGGGCATGTTTATCCTGAGAATGGAAGGTTAAGGGGAGGCATGATAAGTCAAGGGTAGGCAATGTGGCAGCCATGGGCACCAGTGTTCCCTTGGACAACTTCCTCAGCACCTGCTGAGGTGACCTGCCCCTCCGACTTTTAATTTTTTTAAAACAAAATATCTTACAGTCAACTTGGTCACATGGGGCTCACAGACGCTTTTAGGAAATGAAAATAGTGGATGGCTGCAGACCAATGCTTTCATCTGCAGTGTGGCCATTTTGTGATGATGCCCAGGGAAGTTCCTCAAACTGCCAAATGTGCCCACTGGCCCCAAAAAGATGCCAACCCCTGTGATAAGTGATCTTCCAATATCTGAAGCACTGTCACATAGAACACAGAACAGACTTGTTCTCTGTTGCTCCAGAGGGAGGTACCTAGAATGTATGGGTGGAAATAGCAGGAAAGCAGGTTTTGGCTGAACATTACAAGATGTTCCTATAGGTACGACAGTGGGACAGACTGCCTTGAGGGGTGGTGGGTTCATTTTTGCTCGATATTTAAGCAGATTCTGGATGGACTTCTATCAGGGATGCTGTAGTTACAAGATTCCTTCACTGAGCAGGGGGCTGGACTAGATGACCTCCAAGATACCATCCAATTCTGTGATTCTTTAAGGGCACAATCGTATGCATGTTTAGATAGAAAAAGTCCTATAACTCCCAGCATTCCCCAGCCAGTATTTAAAAAAATTAATCAAGGTGTCACCAATTGGATACCAGCCCTAATTATTTGTGAACCAACTCCAGGGCACTGTAGGCCATGAAACTGAAGGCATTTATGTTTTGAATAAGGATCTAAAATTCCACGTTCATTACCATGGCACATCAAAGGCTTGGTGGTGGTTGTGTGTGTGTTTTTAAGGTTCTGGCACCCCAAAACCACACAATAAGGACCCCTTTGCCACCCTTTTCATATTAACCCACATCTATGTTGTTTTAATTCCTTTATGACCATCACATCTCTGAACTAGATTCCTGAGGCTTCTGGCAGAGATCCGGGTCTTTTCATGTACACCTTTTACAGCAGCAACCGCAGGATGGTGGGAGTGGAGGTCTGTTTCTAAACATCAAGCTCAGCTGGGTTTTGTAACCTGGAGGAAACTGGGCACACTTGTTAGCAAACCCAGCACCTTCAGGCCTGTAGCTGAGTAGTTTGCTTGAAGGCCAGTAAACCACGAAAGCAGGAAAAAGGAGGTCTGCTCACTTCAGTACAGGATCCCCCTCCCTTCCTCCCATGGATCTTGTTTCTAGTGAGAGAAGAATAAAGCCTCTGAGTTGAAAGAAAGAAAGAAAGAAAGAAAGAAAGAAAGAAAGAAAGAAAGAAAGAAAGAAAGAAAGAAAGAAAGCAAGCAAGCAAGCAAGCAAGCAAGCAAGCAAGCAAGCAAGCACTATTCTTTTTAATCAGGGCAAAACAGCACTGTGGCCTCCACTTTTGAACTCTGTCCAAACAAGCTCCTTACTGACCTTTCACCCCAGTTAAAGTCCCATGGTATTATGGTCTCCAAGAGCCTCGAGGGGGTCATTCCACACCCCTTTGCTGGTTGAAGACAGGCAGCCCAGTTAAAGACGGCAGCCCTTAAGCGGGCAAAAGCATAGCTAGGCTTCCTGCCTGGTGTTACCCTAGCATTCAGTGACCAAATTTTACACAGAAACACCAGCAATGATCAGGGGAGAACCCAGTTGGTTACCCACCACCATGCCAGTGCAGATCGCATGGTGGAATCAGTAACTCCACCAGCCATCCTTGCATGTAGAAAATTAGCATGCCAAGGGTTCCATCTAAAAGGAAGGACTTCTTCACACAGTGCATAGTTAAATTATGGAATTCACTTCCACAAGATGTAATGATGGCCCCCCAATTTGGATGGCTTTAAAAGGGGGTTAGACAAATTCCTGGAGGAGAAGGCTACTAGTCCTGATGCTTCTATGCTACCTCCAGTAATCAGAGGCAGTAAGCTTATGTACACCAGTTGTTGGGGAACATGGGCGGGAGGGTGCTGTTACACTCATGTCCTGCTGGTAGGTTCCGAGTCGACAGCTGGTTGTATGCCACTGTATGAACAGAATGGTAGGCTAGATGGACCTTTGGTCTGATCCAGCATAGCTCTTATGTTCTTAACTTTTTCTGTCTAAACATGCATACAATTGCGCTTTTAATTAATAAATCCAACTCATCAATTGCTTAAAAGGTTGAACCTGTTATAATTCCCAAGTTCCAAGAGCATTGCTCTATTGACATGAGCGATAAAATTAATGCAATGTCCGTGAGCCCAAAGTGTTGCCCACAGAGGAGGTTGCCCATTGTATCTCTGCCTGATTCACTGCTCTGGCCTTCCAAACCTTCAGTGGAGGCATGTAATTCAGCCACATTTCTAAATTGGGCATGACTGGTATATTTAGTCACTGCTGATGCAAAGATACAGCAGAATGATCTGCCCTTACGGGAGGCTCACCTACAATAGTCAGTCCTCATGCAGAAACATTGGGTTGTGCTCCCCTGAAGGGTTGGGAATTCTTACTCTTACACATTCCCAAAGGAAACCACCTTGGATCAAAGAGTGAGGGGGTGGGGAGTCTGCTTCAGCTATGAGAAACTTGGGAACTGCAACTACAGGAAGTAGCTAGTGAAAGACAGGATAGTGGCCACACTGTAGATTTATATAAGCGCAGTATGATATTGGCAGTTTTATTCTCAATTCCTTTCTTAATTATGCCTAACATGAAGTTTGCCTTTTTTACAGCTGCCACACACTGGGTTGACATTTTCATTGAGCTGTCCACCACAACCCCAAGATTTTTCTTGGTAGGTCACCGCTAGCTCAGATCCCATCAGGATCCCATTCTACAACTCCCAGCATTCCCCAGTGAACATGCCTGGCAGGGGAATGCTGGGAGATGTAGGACTTGTTTCTGTCTCAATGTGCGTAGGATTGAGCCCTAAAACCTTTTAATCGACTAAAGCGGTATCCCCATCTATCCAGACAATGCTCCTGAACTCTCTCACAGGAGGGAATGCTTCTTCTAAGATGGTGCCTGCCAAGATATATCCATGCCATCTAAAAAGAAAGGATGCCCTTTTCCTTCAAAATGCTTCTTTTATTAATACGCATTTATGCAGAATTAATCATTAAAATGTACAATTAAATCAAGAACAATTTCTTTCACCTGGTAACAGCCCTATGAAGGACTGTTTTTAAGGATGGGCAATACTTGGTTGATTATAACGCCAGACTGATAAAGTTCTCCAGATCTTACGTTCAGGGTAATTGGTCAGTGCATGAATGGCAACCATGCCCATGTCACAGTTTTTAATTTCTCTCCCTCCATGGCCCAGAGCTAGCACTGAGATTGCAAAGCAGTTCTTCACAGGAACGTGGAAGATGGAAGGAACCTCCTTCTTACCATCTTTTCACTTAGGCAGTCTCTGTTGTGTGCATTATGTGGATGAGCCGTCTACGGCACACAATACATCTGTGAATATTTTGCGTGCAGATGTTTCCCTCCTCACAATCTGCTGTCCAGATGTCTTAAGGGCAGCAGGGGGAAGATAAGATTCATTCACCAGTTGTTTGACAGGGTGAGAGAAAGTTGTTCACCACTAGAAAACTTTACTGGCTCCCTGATTTAACCTCAGTATTCCATTTATGGGAGTGGGGGTTGCAATGAGGACAGTTAGGCAGCTACTTAGAATAAGAGGAAAAGATTGCCAGATGCATGGGTATATTCTCCCTGCTTCTGCCCCATTACAATTTGCAAACTGCCCTCTTCCCTAGAGCCTGAGGTGGGCTATCATGACTTAAAGAAGATACATAATACATATTCCAATAAAGTCAACTAAGGGCACAATCCTATGCATGTTTAGACAGAAAAAAGTCCTACAACTCCCCGCATTCCCCAGCCAGCAGCCTGAGGTGGACAAGATCCCATGCCCCTCCCCATTTTAATCAGTTGTTTAGGTGGACACGTCTTTGGGAACTATGCATGGAGAGATATTTGTGGATCAGCATCCAAATCTTTATGGAGTATATTCTGTTGTTAGGTTCCAGGTATTTATCAGCAAAGTAGAGATGAAGCAAATGGGCAGTGGTGTTTTTTTTTCTTATCTGTACTCAAACGGGGTTTAAAGAGAGCACTTGGCACTGGATTCTCAAGATAAATCCAATTTGAATTTTGGAGAGACATGTAATACTTGCAAATTAATCTCCACCAATATCAGCCTGTATATTTGTTGTATGTTATATATGACAATATATAGCAACTTCACAGATGAGGTGTCAAGTCCTACTATGGGATTTATGTGCACCTGCCATCGTCTGGATTATGCACGCTAGCCCTAACCCAGGGCAAGTTAGTCACACCTGTTGAAATAAATGAGGCTTTACCACAAATAACTTCCTATGGATTAGGATCAAAAAGATCCCATGGTTCAGAGAGTGGAGGAATGTCTCTACCTCATGCTGAAGGGTGGGGTGTCTCCCATTGGTGGTCTCCTCCTTGTAAACTCCCACAACCTATTCACTTGCCAATATTTCTATTCCCACCTCTACAGCCCTCCTAGCTAAAGCTAAAGCACAGATTCTGCAAAGATTTAAATCCTGGATTCAAAATGAAGCCCAAGGAAGATTAGACAAACTGCCACTCCTCTCCTAAACATCTTTACTGGAACACAAGTCAAACTGATTTCAATAGCACATTTCCAAGCAACTTAGGTTACGGCCTCCTGTCATTTGCATAAAACTATTGATTTCCATGATTTAACTTGAGAGCAGAATTTGAACTTCCTTTAGCCACAGCCTTCCTTATTCCGTAATCCATATGCTCTGATGTTAATGTACCGGGAGTGTTAACTTTACACTAACTTTTCATTTCCTTCCTTTTTTACTTTTTCTTTTAAGTGTCTGGAGTTTTCAACAGGTGCAAATACACCCTGCTGAGAAAGGCCTAGGTTATGCTGGGCAACAAATGCCTTTAAAAAAAATGTTAAGCAGTCACTGGCGTCTTAGGTTACCGCAGTGATCTCATCCCTCCGCATTCCACATGCCATTGCTTGGCTGTACAACAAGGACGGCTCCAACTAGGCTCCAGCTAGGACAACAGAATGCATAACGTTCCTCCTCAAGTGCAAGGGGGAATTTGTTTTCCTGCAGACCAAGCCTAGAAGCTCAATTTGCTGCCTGTTTCCAGAAAGTGCAATTGGGGCTGGCTGGGGCCTCCTTTTGGTCTGAATGGTTTCCATCCACCGCGCTTCAAGGCGAGGCCTCGCTTAGCTTAAGGCATTCTGGAACGACGGAGACACCTGGCCCCCGCATTTGTCATTCCCTTGAGGTCATTGGCCAGCTGTCTGTCCTCTCAACACCCTGCTTCGCCAAAACAGCCAGCGCATTTTCTGCTGTGCTCGGGTTTCCAGGTCCGAAGCCCTCCACACGGAGCAAATCAATCATCCCTCTAGAGAAATAACAGCAAGTAAGCATTTTCACATCCTTGAGCAGCAGCACTGCCTGGCAAGGACACTGCAGTCAGACCCTGAGCCGGAATCCAGCAAACGCACTTGTGCTGCATGGCGAGGACAGATTACACTCAGCGACCGCAGAGCTGTGGCTACATTTAGGCCATGACTAAATCAGGCTTCACATGCACTTAGCTCGGGGGGGGGGGGGGGCGGGGTGAATGTCATTGAACGTGACAGACACTTCTTAATTCCCATTGGCTCTCTCTTGGCTCCCCCCCCGCCCCATCCGACTTTGTCTTTTCATATACACAACTGGATGGAATTTGAAGGCCTGGATTTCTCATTAGACCAGTGCTGCTATTCCTTAGAATAAACCGACACTACAACACTTTGCCCCTGTTGAGTAGGACACTGAAGAATGTGAGCAATCCACAAGTCACATACTTTGAACATACTTCTGAAGCAGTCGCATACATTTTGGTGGGAGTGAAATGGTGTAAACAGGCTTATTTTATTTTAGATTTATTTACATTTTTTAGGCTGCCTTTAAGTGTGGAACCTTCCCAAGGGTACGTACACAATAAAAGCAACAATACAACCACAGAACAATAAAAATCAATGAAAACAATCAATGCCAGCACTAAAAACAACCAAAATCTGGTCCATGAAGATAAAAATTACAACTAAAGCCATCAGCCCAAAAATACAATTCAAGGGAAAGCCAATAAAAACAATGGGTCTACAGAGCTTTCCTGAAGGCCTGCAAAGAAGGGGCCTGACAACCACCTGATGGAAGCTCGTTCCAGAGACATGGGGCCACTACTGGCCCAATCCCCCTTGGGCCAGTCATCATCATTCAACATACCTACCCCACAGGGTCGTTGTGAGGATCAAATGGGACAGCCTCCATATCTGTCAGCTTGAGCTCCCTGGACTGAGGCAATAAGACTAACCCCTGCATGGCTTGTGACCAGGCTACCTGAAAGACCACCTTCTCTCATACAAGGCTGTCCAGGTTTTAGTTCATCAGGAGAGGCCCTTCTCTCAGTGCCACCACCATCAGAGGCACGTTTCTTGGAGGGCCTTCTCGATGGCCACTCCCAGGCTCTGGAACTCCCTGCAGAGGGAAACAAGGTTGGCTCCCTCTCTGCTGTCCTTCCACTGACAGGCAATTATGTTTTTATTCAAACAGGCCTTTGGTAAGTAAGCTGGTTTGTTGGGCACTTGTGTTTTTTACTGTTGTGTTTTTAATATATTTGTTCTACGATTGTTTTAATTATGTTTTAACTTTATGTGTTACCTTTTATTGGTGTTAACCACCTTGCGAGCCATTTTCTGATAGAAAGGCGGGATATAAATTAATTAATATTAATAATGATAATGGGTTCGATCCAGATTTATGCTGGTTCAACTATGCTTGTGGATTTATGAAAGTGGACTTCTCCAACCCCTCCTTCCCACAACAGCCCTCTAGCCCCCTGAAAATGCTACACAGAGTCAGGAGACCCTGCTGAATGGGGCAATCTATGCTAGCGGGGAGGGGGAGATCCCTAAAAATTGGGAGGAGGGCCCTTCTGTGAGTGGAGCCTTTCCTCCCATGGAAGGCAGATCCTGGATCCAACCCAATAAATAGACCTACCTCAGAAATAATCTAAGACAGCACTTGGAGAACTGAAGATTGCAATCCACAATACAATGCATTGTTACTCCACAGGCAGAATGCTCTCCAGATGTGTTGGACCACAACTCCCATCATTCCCAGCCAGCATGGCCAACTGCAGTCCAGCACGGCTAACTGCAGTCCAGCACATCTAGAGGGTACCATACTGGGGAAGGCTAAGATAAAACAATGGCCTGCAGGATTCTGACTCGACCTGTATACATGATTCATCCCAATTATGCAAGACAACAGATTTGCATGCACGAATCTAATTACACTCAACGTCCACTGTCTGCTGATTGGGCAGTGATGTAAATTTCCCCCACGAATAAAAAAAGAATGTTAGTGTAACACTGCCCACACAGGTTGGTGTTGCCAGCTTTATAAGCGATGAACTCTTTTAATAATTTGTTTCAGCTGCTCAGGGGATAAAAGTAGACAGCCTCTGATACCCCGAGCACAGCACCCCAGATAATCGCCTAGGTCACCTGCCCTTAAATCTAGCCCCAAATGCTAGTGCTGCATGCTTAGAGGCCAATGACCCATTTTAAATGGGGCACCCGTATGGGTGAGTTTGTTTTACACACCCATTTTAACACTTAAACCATGCCTCAGTAGCTGATAACGCTTCAAGCTGAACAGCCAAAGAGCAAAATTGTTTTGGGATCTTTTTTTTAAAAAAATTTGCGGCTGGAGGGGTAGGGGAGGGAAAGTAGTCTATACGAACTTGCTACCTCCTTTTTGTCAACGTTTATTAGGAGTGCTATTATTCTTTAGCTTCTGTTGGGCCAAACGCTGGGCCTGTTTTTCCTATTTGTTACAAAATATGTACATAGCTCACTCCATTTTATTGTCCCACTCCACAAATGCGATAGCATTTCCAGAGAAAAACAGTTGAACAAGAAAGGGAAAACGCAGACAGACAGGGGGGTTAGCTTCATCTTATAATGAAGATGACAATGAAGGAGAACATTAAGGGGAAAGGGTTTGGTTTTGAATGCTGAATTCAAATCCCTTTTTGTAGGCGACACAGTACTGAAAAGCTAATACGATTTCCTGAAACAGCAGGAATCAAGCCATCAAGACTGAAATGTACTGATCTCTATTTGTGACCTTTCTCCTGGGAAAGAAGGAGTGCTAAGAAAGTTGTTACGCAGAAGTAGCGTTCCGCATGTGCTGGAATCCTCCACGGTTGTAAGAGGTGCATGAAATGGGTGAGCCACCCATTATGAACTGCGGCCTTAACAAAGCCACCTCAGAGTCCCTGTGAATGGGGTTGAAAGGCAGGATACAGATACAAAAGTTACATACATTTTTTTAAGGCTGCTTTTTCCTCTGAGAAAAGGGCGGCATTTTCTGGGGCCCTCTAGATGTTTTTGATTACAAGCCCCATCAGTCCCAGATGGCATGGCCAATGGTCAGGGATGGGAATTGCAGTATATCACATCTGGAGGGCACCAGCTTGCCAGCCTCTGAATAGCTGGTGCAGAAACACTAAATAATACTGTTATTTGAATGAGTCAGCCCATTCAGTGACCCAATGGAACATTTTGTCCCTAGCACTGGGACCCACAAGGGGGGCGGGATCAACTGCTCCAGCTTTAGCACCTCTCCAGACAGCAGATTCTCCTCACAGCGGATTTAGTGCTCTATTGCTAAACTGGAAGAGAACACTGAGAAAAAAGAGATATCAATTAATGTATGGATTTTGTGCAACATTTTAAAAGA